>NC_135727.1:49141696-51735696 GCF_964656455.1 Halichoerus grypus | reverse complement strand
ATCCAAGAGGTCTTCTGATCTGGTATTTAGGATGCTGCTACTTGATCATCTAGGTAGGTAGACCTTTGGCAGCAGTGCAGTACCATGTGATCAGTTTGATTTGAAACAAAAACCCTTGCCAAACATTGGGATTCAAAATGTAGGATGTTATATCAATTCCTAGGGGAAAAGGTTAGCATGATGCCAAGTTAGCTAGGGTTCAAGGCAAGTTCTGATGCCAGGTTAGATTGGGTTCAGGGCAAGTTCCTGTCCCAGCAGGGGATGTTCAACTTAACTATACTGGTCTCTAGACTTAGGACAGCAAAGCTAAATCTAGACACCACTAGGCAATGATGATGATCCTAAGTATTTCAAGTTTCCTGGATATAACTGAACCTGTAGATTACAGGTGTCAGTCCCTGGAAGTAGCCATTTATAAACCTGATGGAACATACTAAGAACATAAAACATGCATCTGTAACCTGAAAGATATGTCCATTTCTCTCTTATTCTGTTGACTGACATGGGGATTGGTTGATACAACCAAATAAAAGGTGAAAAATGCCTCTAAAGACAATAAAACCCTGGACTAGAGTCTGGAGTCACGTGTTGTTTTTGTCTCATCTTCCATTTGAAAGTTGGAATTCTGAGAGTCAGGAGGTTAAAGAAGATCATTTGCTAAATGTGTACCTGAATGGATTATTAATTTTTTTTAGAGATTTTATTTATTTGTCAGAGATAGAGAGAGAGCGCACACAGGCAGGGAGAGTGGCAGGTAGAGGGAGAAGCAGGCTTTCCGCTGAGCAAGGAGCCCAATGCGGAACTCGATTCCAGGACCCTGGGATCATGACCTGATCCAAATGTAGATGCTTAACCAACTAAACCACCCAGGTGTCCTGAATATTAAATTTTTAATTTATTTAGTAAAGTGATCTGCTTTTAATAGCATTTTTTTAAAAAGATTTTATTTATTTGACAGAGAGACAGCGAGAGAGGGAATACAAGCAGGGGAGTAGTGGGAGAGGGAGAAGCAGGCTTCCCAGTGAGCAGGGAGCCCGATGCAGGGCTCGATCCCAGGACCCTGGGATCATGACCTGAGCCGAAGGCAGATGCTTAACGACTGAGCCACCCAGGCGCCCCTTCAATAGCATTTCTTTATAAAAATAGTAACATTTCAATAACATTTCTTTATAAAAATAGTAACTAAAGAACCCAACAAAATGATTAAAATAGTAAATTTTTTATGTGTAGCTTAGCACTTCAAAAAAACACAGTGAAAAAGATGACATTTTATAATAGTTATAAAGTATAAGATGATTTGAATGATCTTAATAGGACATGTGTATATACACATCTATTTAAATAAATCTATACCATGTTGAGAGTTACAGAAAAGACAAAAATAAATCTAAAGATAATACTGGATGGGATGAATAAAGGGTATAAAGTTATAAAAAAATTTTAAAACTGGATACATTTAAAAATTATAATGAAATAAAAATAAGCATTTTAAATGAATTCATTTAATTTAACAAAATTGTCATAAATATGGAAAAGGAAAGTGCAAGAATATAAAATACCAGTTTGAGAACCAGAGGTAATATTATGGGGACAGGGAATTATCCCATAAGAAATTTAAAAAAAAATTTTTAGGGGTGCCTGAGTGGCTCAGTTGTTAAGCGTCTGCCTTTGGCTGAGGTCATGATCTCAGGGTCCTAGGATCAAGCCCCACATCGGGATCCCTGCTTGTCGGGAAGCCTGCTTTTCCCTCTCCGAATCCCCCTGCTTGTGTTCCTGCTCTTGCTATCTCTCTCTGTCAAATAAATAAATAAAATCTTCAAAAAAAATTTTTTTAAAGAGATATTGGTATTAGTACATAGATGCATATAGACAATGTAAGTAAAAATTACAGTAATATATAATTGATCAGTTGGTAGATAAATAGTAAAAAGCAAGAAATAGTATTTTGTAAGAATATAAAATAACATCATTTATCAATCTGTCTATAAGTCTGGGGGGAAAATAGGTCTATATATCCTACTATATATCTAAATAATATGGAGATTAAAATTAAATATCAAAGTAAAGGCTTTATTTTTAAGTTTTTATTTAATTTCAAGTTAGTTAACATACAGTGTAATATAGGTTTCAGGTGTACAGTACAGTAATTCAACACCCAGTGCTCATCACAACAAGTGCACTCTTTAATCCCCATCACTGATTTAAAATCAAACTATCCTCCCACTGACTTCCCCTCTGGTAACCATCAAGTTTGTTCTCTGTAATTAAGAGTCTGTTTCTTGCTTTGCTCTCTCTCTTTTCCCTATGCTTATTTGTTTTTTTAGTTCCACATATGAGTGAAATCATACAGTATTTGTCTTTGACTTATTTCACTTAGCAGAATATTCTTTAGCTCCATCCATGTTGCCAATGGCAAGATTTCATTCTTCTTGATGGCTGAGTAATATTCCATTATATACATACATACCACATCTTATTTATCCATTCATCAATCATTGGACACTTGGGCTGTTTCCATAATTTGATTACTGTAGAAAATGCTGCTGTAAACGTAGGATAGGGTTGTATGTATCTCTTCAAGTTAGTAATTTTGTATTCTTTGGGTAAATACCTAGTAGTGCAACTGCTGGGTCGTAGGGTGGTTTTATTTTTAACTTTCTGAGGGACCTCCATACTGTTTTCCAGAGTGGCTGCACCCGTTTGCATCCCCACCAGTAGTGCAGTAGGGTTCCCCTTCTCCACCTCCTCACCAACACCTGTTGTTCTTGTGTTGTTAATTTTAGCCATTCTGACAGGTGTGAGGTGATATTTCATTGTAGTTTTGATTTGTGTTTTCCTTTTTTCTTTCTTTCTTTTTTTTAAAGATTTTCTTTATTTATTTGACAGAGAGAGAGACAGTGAGAGAGAGAACACAAGCAGGGGGAGTGGGAGAGGGAGAAGCAGGCTTCCCACTGAGCAGGGAGCCCAATGCGGGGCTTGATTCCAGGACCCTGGGATCATGACCCCGGCCGAAGGCAGACGCTTAACGACTAAGCCACCCAGGCGCCCCTGATTTGTGTTTTTCTGATGATGAGTGATGTTGAGTATCTTTTCATGTGCTTGTTGGCCACCTGTATGTCTTCCTTGAAAAAATGTCTATTCATGTCTTCTGCCTATTTCTTAACTGGATTATTTATTTCTTAAGTGTTGATTTTTAGAAGTTCTTTATAGATTTTGGAAACTTACATTTTATCAGATTTGTCATTTACAAACATGTTTTTCTATTCTGTAGGTGCCCTTTAGTTTTGTTGATTCCTTCACTGTGCAGAAGCGTTTTATTTTGATGAAGTTGCAATAGTTTATTTTTGCTTTTCTTTCCCTTGCTTCAAGAGATGTATCCAGAAAGAAGTTGCTATGGCCGATGTCAAATAGGTTATAGGCTGTGTTCTCCTCTAGGACTGTTAAAGTTTCAGGACTCAAATTTAAGTCTTTAATCCATTTTGATTTATTTTTGCATATGGTGTAAGAAAATGTTCATTTCTTTCTTTTGTGTGTTGCTGTCCAGTTTTCCCAACACCATTTGTTGAAGACACACTGTCTTTTTCCAACTGAATAGTCTTTCCACCTTTGTTGATGGTCAGTTGACCATAGAGTTGTACATACATTTCTGGGTTCTGTATTCTGTTCTGTTAATCTGAGTGTCTATTTTTGTGCCAGTGCCCTACTGTTTTGATCACTACAGCTTTGTAATATAACTTGAAGTCCAGAATTGTGAGGCCTCCAGTTTTGCTTTTCTTTTTCTAGGTTGCTTTGGCTATTTGGGATCTTTTGTGGTTTCATACAAATGTTATGATTGTTCTAGCTCTCTGAAAAATGCTCGTGGCATTTTGATAGGGTTGCATTAAATGTGTAGATTGCTCTGGGCAGTATAGGTTTTTTAACAATTTTATTCTTCCAATCCATGAACATGGAATGTTCTTCCATTTCTTTCGGTCATCTTCAATTTCTTTCATAAGTGTTCTATAGTTTAGAGAGTACAGAACTTTTACCTCTTTGGTTCAGTTTATTCCTAGTATCTTATAGTTTTTGGTACAATTATAAATGGGAATGATTCCTTGATTTCTCTTTCTGCTGCTTCATTATTGGTATATAGAAATGCAACAGATTTCTGTACATTGTTTTTACATCCTGCAAGTTTTACTGAATTTATCAGTTTTGTAATTTTTTGGTGAAGTCTTTCAGGTTTTCTATGGAGAGTAACATGTCATCTGCAAATAGTGAATATTTGACTTCTTTCTTACAGATCTGGATGCCTTTTGTTTCTTTCTGTTGTCTGATTGGTGTGCCTAGGCTTTCCAGTGTTTTGTTAATAACCGTAGTGAGAGTGGACATCCCTGTCTTGTTCTTCAACGTAGAGGAAAAGTTCTCAGTTATTCCCCATTGAGGATGATATTAGCTGTGGGTTTTTTGTATATGGTAGTTATTATGTTGAGATATTGTCCCTCTACGCCTATTTTGTTGAGAGTTTTTTTTTAATGATTTTATTTATTTGAGAGAGTGAGCACACACAAGGGATTAGGGGGAGGGGGGCAGGAGAAACAGACTCACCGCTGACGTGGGGCTTCATCCCAGGACCATGAGATATGACTTGAGTTGGAGTCAGATGCTTAAACTACTGAGGCACCCCGAGAGTTTTTATTATAAATGGATGTTGTACTTTGTCAAAGGGTTTATCTGCATCTACTGACAGGATCATACGTTTCCTATTCTTTCGTTTATTAATGTGGTGCATCACATTGATTAATATGTGAATATTGATCCACTTTTGCAATGCAGCAATAAATCCCACTTGTTCATAGTAATTCTTTTAATATACTGTGGGATTTGGTTTGCTAGCTTTTATGGAGAATTTTTGCATCCATGTTCACCAGGGATATTGGCCTATGGTTGTCTTTTATTGTGGAGTCTCTGGTTTTGGTATCAGGGTAATATTGGCCTCATAGAATATGTTTGGAAATTTCCCTTCCATTTTAATTTTTTTGGAATAGCTTGAAATGGCTAGGTATTAATAAGTATTAATTCTTAATATTTGGTAGACTTTACCTCTGAAGTCATCTGGCCCTGGACCATTTTTTGTTGGGAGATTTTTGATTACTGATTCAGTTTCTTTGCTGGCTATCAGTCTCTTCAAGTTTTGTATATTTTCCTGTTTCAGTTTTGGTAGTTTATATGTGTCTAGGAATTTATCTATTTCTTCCAGTTTGTTCAACTTGTTTGTATGTAGTTTCTCATAATAATCTCTTAAAATTGTTTTTATTTCTGTCGTGTTGGTTGTTTTTTCTCCACTCTCATTTGTGATTTTACTTGGGTCCTTTTTCTTTTCTTTGTTTTAAGATTTTATTTATTAGAGAGAGAGAGAGAGCACACACACAAGTGGGGAGGGCAGGGCAGAGGGAGAGGGAGAAGGAGACTACCAACTGAGCAGGTAGCCAGAGGTGGGGCTCGATCCCAGGATCCTGAGATCAGGACCTGAGCTCTAGGCAGATGCTTAACTGACTGAGCCACCAGGTGCCCCTCTTTTCTTTTTGATAAGTCTGGCTAGAGTTTTATTAATTTTATTAATTTTTTCAAAAAACCAACTCCTGGTTTTAGTGACCTGTTTGTTTTGTTTTGTTTTGTTTTTTACTGTCTGTATCATTATTTCTGTTCTGATCTTTTCTATTGCCTTCCTTTTGCTGGCTTTAGGCTTCCTTTGTTCTTTTTGTAGCTCCTTTAGGTGTAAGGTTAGGTTGTTTATTTGAGATTTTTCTTACTTCTTAAGGTAGGCCAGTACTGCTTGAGAATTCCCTCCTAGGACCAGTTTTGTTGCATTCGAAAGATTTTGGACCATTGTGTTTTCATTTTCTTTTTTTCCCTAAGATTTTGTTTATTTAAGAGAGAGAAAGAGAGAATGAGCAGGGAGATCGGCAGAGGGAGAGGGAGAAGCAGACTCTCTGCTGAGCAGGGTGTCTGATGTAGGGCACAATCACAGGACTCTGGGATCATGACCTGAGCCTTAGGTAGACGCTTAACCGACTAAGCTACCCAGGCGCCCCTTTGTTTTCATTTTAATGTGTTTCCATGTATTTTTAAAAATTTCTTCTTTGATTTCGTGGTTGACCCATTCATTTTTTAGTACCATGTTGTTTAACCTCCATGTATTTGTGTTTTTTCCAAGTGTTTTCTTGTGGTTAACTTCAAGTTTCATAGCATTGTGGTCGAATGTATGCATGGTATGATTAAAATATTTTTGTACTTTATGAGGCCTGATTTGTGACCTCGTATGTGATCTGTTTTGGAGAATTTCCCATGTACACTGGAAAAAAATGTGTATTCTGCTGTTTTAGGGTGCCATGTTCTGAATATATCAGTTAAGTCCATCTAGTTCAGCGAGTCATTCAAAGCCATTGTTTCTTTGTTGATATTCTGCTTACATCATCTGTCCATTGATATAAGTGGGGTGTTAATGTCCCCTAGTATTATGTTATTATTATCGTTGAGTTACTTTATGTTTTTATTAACTGTTTTATGTATTTGGGTGCTTCCATTTTGGGGGCATAAGTATTTATAGGTCTTTGAACTTCTTGTTCTTTTGTCACCTTTATTATGGTACAGTGCCCTTTGTCTCTTGTTACAGTCTTTGTTTTAAAGTCTAGATTTTCCCATATATGTATTGCTACCATGGGTTTCTTTTGATATCTTTTTACATGATAATTATTTCTCTATCCCCTCACTTCCAATCTTCAGGTATCCTTTGGTCTTTAAGCAGCATATAGATGGGTGTTGTATTTTTATCCATTCTGACACCCTATGTCTCTTGATTGGAGCATTTAGTCCATTTACATTCTTGTGAGTTTTGAGAGATAAGTATTTAGTGCCATTTTATTAGGTGTTTTTTCATTCTTTCTGGAGTTTTTCCTCCATTCTTTTCTTGTCTTTGTCACTTTTCAGTTTTCCTTTCCCCTCAGAGAGTCCCCTTTAATATTTCTTCCAGGGCTGGTTTAGTCTTCACAAACTCCTTTAGGATCTGTTTGGGAAACTCTTTATCTCTCCTTATGTTTTGAATGATAGCCTTGCTGTATAGAGTATTCTTGGCTGAAATTTTTTCCCATTCAGCAAGTTGAATATGTCATGCCACTCCCTTCTAGCTTGCCATGTTTCTGGGGAGAGATCTGCAGCTAGACTTATGGGTCTTCCTTTATAAGTTTCGGATTTCTTCTGTCCTGCTGCTTTTAGAATATTTTCTTTATCACCATATTTGCAAATTTCATTTCAGTATGTCTTGTTGGTCTGGTTTTGTTGATTTTGGTGGGAGTTTTCTGTGCCTCCTGGATCTGGCTATCTTTTTCTTTCCCAGATTAGGAATATTTTTATCTATGATATTTTCCTATATTTTTTCTGTACCCTTTTCTCTCTTCTTCTTCATGGACTTTTATTTATTTATTTATGTTTTTTTATTATTTTGTTCAATTAGCAAGCATATAGAACATGATTAGATTTTGATGTAGTGTGCAATGATTCATTAGTTGCATATAACACCCAGTGCTCATCACCACATGTGCCCTCCTTCATACCCATCACCCGGTTACCCCATCCCCACAGCCCCCTCCCTTCTGTAACCCTCAGTTTGGTTCCTGGAGTCCAGAGTCTCTCATGGTTTGTCTCCCTATCTGATTTTTTCCCATCCGTTTTCCCTCACTTCCCCTGTGGTCCTCTGTGCTATTTCTTACGATCTACATATGAGTGAAGCCATATGAGAATTGTCTTTCTCTGACTGACTTATTTCACTTAGCGTAATCCCCTGCACTTCCATCCACGTCAGTGCAAATGGTGGGTATTCATCCTTTCTTATGGCTGAGTAATAATCCATTGTATAAATGAACCACATCTTCTTATCCCTTCATGAAGGGCATCTTGGCTCTTTCCACAGTTTGGCTCTCATGGACATTGCTGCTATGAACATTGGGGTCCATGTGCCCCTTCTTTTCACTATGTCTGTATCTTTGGGGTAAATACCTAGTAGTGCAATTGCTGAGTCGTAGGGTAGCTCTATCTTTTTTTTTTTTTTAAAGATTTTATTTATTTATTTGAGAGAGAGAATGAGATAGAGAGAGAGAGCATGAGACAGGGGAGGGTCAGAGGGAGAAGCAGACTCCCTGCCGAGCAGGGAGCCCGATGTGGGACTCGATCCTGGGACTCCAGGATCATGACCTGAGCCGAAGGCAGTCGCCCAACCAACTGAGCCACCCAGGCGCCCAGCTCTATTTTTAATGTCTTGAGCAACCTGCATACTTTTTTTAGAGTGAATGGATCAGCTTGTATTCCCCCCAGCAGTTCCCCTTTCTCCACATCCTCGCCAACACTTGTTGTTTCCTGTCTTGTTAATTTTGGCCATTCTAGGTGGTGTAAGGTGGTATGTAATTGTGGTTTTGATTTGTATTTCCCTGATGGTTGGTGATATTGAGCATTTTTTTCATGTGTCTGTTGGTCATTTCTATGTCTTTGAAGAAGTGTGTGTTCATTTCTTCTGCCCATTTCTTGACTGGATTATTTGATTTTTAGGTGTTGAGTTTGAGAAGTTCTTTATAGATCTTGGATACCAGCCTTTTATATGTAATGCCATTTCCAAATATCTTCTCCCATTCCGTGTGTTGCCTCTTAATTCTGTTGACTGTTTCCTTTGCTGTGCAGAAGGTTATTATCTTGATGAAGTCCAAAAAGTTCATTTTTGCTTTTGTTTCCCTTGCCTTTGGAGACTTGTCTTGAAAGAAGTTGCTGTGGCCAGTGTCGAAGAGGTTACTGCTTATGTTCTCCTCTAGGATTTTGATGGATTCCTGTCTCACATTGAGGTCTTTCATCCATTTGGAGTTTATCTTTGTATATGGTGTAAGAAAATGGTCCAGTATCATTCTTCTGCATGTGGCTGTCCAATTTTCCCAGCACTATTTATTGAAGAGACTGTCTTTTTTCCGTTGGATATTTTTTCCTGCTTTGTCAAAGATTAGTCGACCATAGAGTTGAGGGTCCATTTCTGGGGTCTGTATTCCTTTTCTTTTTTTTTTTTTTAAGATTTTTTTATTGATTTATTTGACAGAGACACAGAGGGAGCACAAGCAGGGGGAGTGGGAGAGGGAGAAGCAGGCCTTGCATAGAGCAGGGAGCCCGATGCGGGGCTCGATCCCAGGACCCTGGGATCATGACCTGAGCCGAAGGCAGATACTAAATGACTGAGCCACCCAGGCGTCCCTGGGGTCTCTATTCTGTTCCCCGGTCTGTGTGTCTGTTTTTGTGCCAATACCATGCTGTCTTGATAATTACAGCTTTGTAATATAGCTTCAAGTCAGGCATTGTGATGCCCCCAGCTTTGGTTTTCTTTTTCAACAATCCCGTGGCGATTTGGGGACTTTTCTGGTTCCATAGGAATTTTAGGATTGTTCGCTTCAGCTTTGTGAAAAATGTTGATGGTATTTTGATAGGGATTGCATTGAAAGTGTAATTTGTGCTGGGCATCATAGACATTTTCACAGTGTTCATTCTTCCAATCCATGAGTGTGGAATGTTTTTCCATCCCTTTGTGTCTTCCTCAATTTATTTCATAAAGTGTTCTGTAGTTTTCAGAGTATAGATCCTTTACCTCTTTGGTTAGGTTTATTCCTAGGTATCTTATGATTTTTGGTGCTATTATAAATGGACTCAATTTCTTAATTTCTCTTTCTTCAGTTACATTGTTATTATATAGTAACGCAACTGATTTCTGTGCATTCATTTTGTATCCTGTCATATTACTGAATTGCTGTATGAGTTCTAGCAATTTGTGGGTGGAGTGTTTTGGGTTTTCCACATAAAGTATCACGTCATCTGTGAAGAAAGAAAGTTTGACTTCTTCTTTGCCAATTTGAATGCCTTTTATTTCTTTTTGTTGTCTGATTGCTGAGGCTAGGAATTCTAGTACTGTGTTGCACAATAATGGTGAGAGTGGGCATCCCTGTCATCTTCCTGACCTTAGGGGAAAAGCTCTCAGTTTTTCCCTATTGAGAATGATAATTCACTGTTGGCTTTTCATAGATGTCTTTTATGATATTGAGGTATGTTCCTTCTATCCCTATATTTTGAAGTTTTAATCAGGAAAGGATGCTGTATTTTGTCAAATGCTTTTTCTGCATCAATTGAGAGGTTCATATGGTTCTTGTCTCTTCTTTTGTTAATGTGATCTATCACACTGATTGTTTTGTGAATGTTGAAGAACCCTTGCATCCCAGGATTAAACCCCCCCGGTCGTGGTGAATAATCCTTTTAATGTACTGTTGGATCCTATTGGCTAGGATCTTGTGAGTATTTTGGCATCCATGTTCCATCAGGGATATTGGTCTGTAATTCTCCTTTTTGATGCATTCTTTGTCTGGTTTTGGGATTAGGGTAGTGCTGGCCTTAGAGAATGAGTTTGGAAGTTTTCCTTCCATTTCTATTTTTTTGGAATAGCTTCAGTAGAATAGGTATGATTTCTTCTTTAAATGTTTGATAGAACTCCCCTGGGAAGCCATCTGGCCCTGAACTCTTGTTTTTTCAGACATTTTAGATTACTGCTTCAATTTCCTTACTGGTTATTGGTCTATTCAGATTGTCTCTTTCTTCTTGTTTCAGTCTTGGTAGTTTATAAGTTTCCAGGAAGTTTTCCAGTTCTTCCAGGTTGCTTAATTTGTTGACATGTAGTTGCTGGTAATAATTTCTGATAATTCTTTCTATTTCCTTGGTGTTAGTTGTGATCTCTCCCCTTTCATTCATGATTTTATTAATTTGGGTCCTTTCCCTTTTGGATAAGTCTGTCCATAGGTTTATCGATCTTATTAATTCTTACAAAGAACCAGCTTCTAGTTTCGTTTATCTGTTCTACTGTTTTTCTGGTTTCTAGTTCATGGAGGTGTACTCTATTCTTTATTTAATAATTTCTCTTCTCCTGCTTGTTTTAGGTTTTATTTGCTGTTCTTTCTCCAGTTCCCTTGGGTGTGAGGTTAGCTTGTGCATTTGGTAGTTTTCTACTTTTTTGAGAGTGGCTTGGATGGCTATGTATTTCCCCTTTAAGACTACCTTTGCAGTATCCCATAGATTTTGGAGAGATGTGTTTTTATTCTCATTAGTTTCTATAAATTGTTTAAGTTCTTTAATTTCCTGTTGGACCCAGTCATTCTTTAGCAGGATGCTCTTTAACTTCCAAGTGCTCGAATTCCTTCCAAATTTCTTCTTGTATTTGAGTTCAAGTTTCAAAGTATTGTGGTCTAATAACATGCAGGGAGTAGTCTCAGTGTTTTGGTAATGGTTGACACCTGATTTGTGACCCAGTATGTGGTCTGTTGTGGAGAAAGTTCCATCTGTACCTGAGAAGAATGAGTGTTTTCTTGTTTTAGGATGGAATGTTTTGTATATATCTATGAAGTCCATCTGGTCTAATGTGTCTTTCAAAGTTCTTGTTTCTTTGCTGATATTCTGCTTAGATGATCTGTCCATTGCTTAGAGTGGAGTTTTGAGGTCTCCTACGAATAATGTATGATTATCAATATATTTCTTTATTTTGGTTAATAGTTGGTTTATGTATTTGGCTGCTTCCATTTTGGGGTCATAGATGTTTACAATTGATAAATTTTCTTGTTGGATAGACCCTTTAAATATGATATAGTGTCCCTCTACATCTCTTACTACAGTCTTTGGTTTAAAATCTAATTTGTCTGATATGAGAATTGCCCACCCAGGTTTCTTTTGAGGTCTGTTGTCATGATAAATGGTTTTACATCCCCTCACTTTCAATCTGGAGGTCTCTTTAGGTTCAAAATGAGTCTTTTGTAGATAGAATATGGATCGGTCCTGTCTTTTCATCCAATCTGAAACCCTGTGCTGTTTCATGGGAGCATTTAAGCCATTCACATTTAGAGTAACTTTTGCAAGATAGGAATTTAATGCCATCATATTGCCTGTAAAGTCCCTGTTTCTGTCAAATGTCTTTATAAATATCTGGTGTATATTACTCTTGGGGTCTTTCTTCTTTTATAGAATCCCCCTTAATATTTCTTGCAGGGCTGGCTTGGTGGTCACATATTCTTTCAGTTCCTGCTCATCCTGGAAGCTCTTTGTCTCTCCGTCCATTCTGAATGACAGTCTTGCTGGATAAAGTATTCTTGGCTGCATGTTTTTCTCATTTATTACCCTGAATATGTCTTGCCAGCCCTTTCTGGTTTGCCACATCTCTGTGGATAGGTCTGATGGTATTCTGATGTTCCTCTTCTGTACATAAGAAATCTCTTCCCCCTAGCTGCTCTCAGGATAGCTTCCTGGGCTCTAAGATTTGCAAGTTTCACTATTAAATGCTGGGGCATTGGTCTGTTTTTATTGATCTTGGGAGTGGTCCTCTCTGCCTCTTGGACAAGAATGCTTGTTTCCTTCCCTAGATTAGGGACATTCTTAGGTATGATTTACTCAAAGGTACCTTCTATTTCTCTCTCTCTCCACCCCCTCAGGGATCCTGATGATTCTGACATTGGGATGTTTAATGGCTTCATTGATCTCTCTCTGTCTGTTCTCATGGACTTCTACCTGCCTATCCCTATCCTCCTAGGCTTTGTCCTTTCTATGAGCTTATCTTCTAGATCACTAATTGGTTCTTCTGCCTCATTTACCCTGGCTGTTAGAGTATCCAGTTTAGACTGGATCTCATTCATAGCATTTTTAAGTTTGGCCTGATTAGATCTCATTTCTGCCCTTAGAGATTCTATATTGTCGCTAATGGTGTTCTCAAGCCTAGCTATTGACTTCATAATTGCTACCCTGAAGTTTATCTCTGACATCTTGCTTATATCCATATCTATTATTTCTGTGGCAGCGGCCATTGTCTCTGGTTTTTTTCTTTTTTGGGAGTTCCTCCTCCTAGTCATTCTGTTGAGGGATGGTTTTGGGAATGTACAGAGTCCAAAATATCAACCATGACCCAAGCAAGATGCACCTAAGAAAAAATCCAAAGTGGTCAAAAGCTACCAGAGATAAAGCCAAGAAATCCAAGATGATCCAAAACAATAAAAAAGAAAGAAAAAAGAGAAAAAGAAAAAAATAAAGGGGTCGGGGAGAGAGATTATAATCTCTCAGGGTTCACACAGCTGCACGATCTGCCTGTTCTTACTTGATTTTTGATTTGTGTGTTAGAAGACTGTATATCCCAAAATTTCAACAAAATCAGAACTTACATATATATCAAGATAAACGTGTATAGTTTAACAAATGGGCTAGCATGTGGCATAAATCTATACAACATATGTGAAAAAGAAAAAGTTAAGAAGCTACTTAAAAACATAGGTTGGGAAATATGAATTTATTTGAAACAGGATCATGGTTAAAAAAATAAGGAGGGAAACTAGAAAAGAAATGTAAATTTTAGCCTGAAGTATAAGCCAGTTGTGAGGGAATACCTGGAGCTCCCTATATTATTTTCCCCTGGTGTTGGAGTTTTACAGTCCTGTGGTAGATAAGCTTAAGCTTATTCACCTGTTCTTTTAGTCTGTCTGCCGGCTGAGGGGCCTTCTGCTCAGCTTCTCAGGTGTCTGCCTGGGTGGAGTTGCCCCACCCCTTGTCAGGGGGATGGGCTTAATGTGATCTCGTTGGCTCCATGTTTTTTGTTCCCTGGTGTCTTTCTGATTTTCTTTAGAGGGTCAGAGCAAACATGGTTGTGCAGGGATCTCTGGCTCAGAGCCAGTGTCACGTGCCCCCCCCAACAGATTCTCCAGGTCAATCTGTCTCCAACTCTGCTTGTACCAAACTCTGCAGTATTGTGCATATTCTGGGGGAGGGGCTTATTGGGTTGATTCTCAAATGTCTTTGCCCCAGGTATAATTGCTCCTCCCTTTCCTGGGGCCAGGCTAATTAATTTGCTCCTGTTTGGTCTGTGTGGCTTTTGTTCCCTGAAAGCTTTCTGTGCAGCTTTAGAGGATGAGAATGAAAATGGAGGCCTCCCAATCTTTGGCCTTGGAGCTGATATCTCGGGGCCCCACTCCTCTGTGAGCCCCACCCAGAAATGCAGTCTATCATTCCTGTCTCCCTCATCTCTGACCGCATTCTTTGCTCACCCAGCCTGTAACCAAGCATTCCACACCGTTTGGAGTCTCCAAACCCAGCAGGCTTCTGAGGCGCGCTCCCGTGCCACTCCTCCTGTGGAGGAAGGGGGCTCTCCCCGTTTCAGCCACTTGTTGGGCTCTGCTGGAAGAGTAGTGGCCCGACTGTGCTGCTGATTACAGTTTATAGCAACCCCAAGCTGAGAATCCACTTTTCTGCTCACTCTTTGTGACTGGCTTCCCCACCCTATTATCTGGGAGCTCTGCTGCACTTAGGTACCCCGGTCTTTCTGTGACCCCGAAGATCCTGAGACCACACTGTCCCAGTGAGCGTTCTGTGTCTCCCTGCCCCACCTCCACTTAGCCACTGGAGCGACATCCTTCAGCGGAGCAGACTTCTAAATGTTCTGATTTTGTGCAGCACTGTTATATCACTTGCTGGTAGCCAGCTGATGGAGGCTCCCTCTCTCCCGTGGTCTTATCTTCCCATATATGGCCTTGGATTCACTTCCCTGCACCTCCTACCTTGTGGAAAATGTTCGCCTATTTGTAGAGTTGCAGCTATTATTTTCTTTGATCTCTGGGTGAGTTCGCACGTATTCAGAATGGTTTGATAGCTGTCTAGCTTAATTCCTTGGACCAGAAGAAATTGAGGTGTCCTACTCCTCCATCATCTTGGAATCCTCTGCCTCTTCTGGGACTTCTATATTACGAATGTTATTACATTTGATGGAGTCACTGAATTTCCCAAGTCTTGTCTTTTGTGGCGTAATTCTTTGTTTTGTTCAGCTTCATTTTTTTTTCTTCAGTATCACTAATTTGTTTTTCTGCTTTTTCAAGCTTGCTCTTCTTTGCATGAAGCTTATTTCCAATCTCATTTATTACATTCTTCATCTCTGATTGATTCTTTTTTTTTAACTCTTTTATCTCTTTGGTAAGGGTTTCCCTGAAGTCTTTTATTTGTTTCTGAAGCCCAGCAAGTATCCTTATGATTGTTGCTTTAAATTCTCCATCAGGCATTTTATTTTTATGTTTCACTTAGATCTCTGGCTGTGGACCTATTTTGTTCTTTCATTTGAGATGAATTACTCTATCTTGGCATTTTGTTTAAGTCTCCATTGTAATAACTTTTAAGTTTTGCAGTAAATGAAGTTATAAATAAAAGATTTACTCCTTTGAATAAATGAAAGCTAAGCTCTGTGAAAAATATGACAAAACTGAGAAAAATATAAGTTTATCACACAAGGGATTTATATTGTTAATATGTAAGGACTGCCTCGGTTATGGTGGAAACATTTTGGGCTGGAGAGATAAATATGCAGTAGATACAGAGAATACAGATAAGTGGAAATAAAATCAGTAAAATGGAAAAATTAACATACCAATCGATTAACGTAAGTTTCTGAACATGAGGTCTCGTTTTTCACTATTCAATGGGAAGTAACAAATGTGACATGACCTAATACAGCAAAAATTTTAAATTATTGTCCTGGTAGTGTTCAACCTGTTTGAAATTCAATTTGACAGAATATACAAAATGCCTATACCCTTTGACTCCTGGTAAATAGTACTTCAGAGAATTTATCCTAAGGAATTTATGCAAAAGAATATAAAAGTGATTCCTTGAATAATTGTTCATACGAATGGAAAATCGGCATGGGTGGTAACCTTAGTCCAGGGAGGAGAATGCTTAAATTATTGGCGAGACACTTAGGAGAATATTAGGTAGCCATTATAATGACTTCTTTAGGTTGTGTAGAACAGTGAATACATTCTTCTGATACGATGGTTGTGTAGAACAGTGAATATATTCTGATACTATGGTCCATCGTATCACCACAATTACATGTGATATGTATGTTTTCAAGTATGTAAAATTTAAGCATACAAGCAAAGATTAGATGACAGATATAAAAACTATTTTCTGGTATGGTGGGAGTTTTAATGACTTTTTTTACATTCTCCCCAAACTTTACTTTTAAGGAGTTATAGAATGAGAATGGCACAGACTTCTTTTTTTTTTTTTTTTTAAGATTTTATCTATTTCTTTGACAGAGACAGAGACAGCGAGAGCAGGAGAACACAAGCAGGGGGAGTGGGAGAGGGAGAAGCAGGCTTCCCGCTGAGCAGGGAGCCCGATGTGGGACTCGGTCCCAGGACTCTGGGATCATGACCTGAGCCGAAGGCAGCCGCTTAACAACTAAGCCACCCAGGCGCCCCGAGAATGGCACAGACTTCTAAGAATAATGTTAGGAATGCTAAATTATTCTGCTAATTAATAATGATAACAATTTGTATTGATCATGTTCAGTGGATCAGGAACCCCTTTAAGTGTTTTGCATGCATTCTCTCATTTGATGAAAATTAAATTTCATTCAATGAAATATTTGAAAGCTGAAAAGAGAAATGTTAGACAAGATAAAGTTGTCTTCAAATCATTCAAGGGGTATAAGTAAAAAAAAATAAGTCCATCAGAAAAGATGAATACCATATGATTTCACCAAGTTGTGGAATTTAAGAAACAAAAGAGATGAACATAGGGGAAGGGAAGGAAAAATAAGAAGAAATCATAGAGGAAGACAAACCGTAAGAGACTCTTAACTATAGGAAACAAACAGGGTTGCTCGATGGGAGCTGAGTCGGGGGATGGGATAACTTGGTGATGGGCACTAAGGAGGGCATGTGATGTAGTGAGCATTGGGTGTTATATGCAACTGATGAATCACTAAATTACCTCTGAAACTAATAAGACACTATATGTTAATTAAATTGAATTTAAAAAAAAATATTTAGAAAAAAATCAAGGATTGTAAGAGAAAAGTACATTTAGATAGTATTCTTTTATTCCATTAGGGGTTAAAAAAACAAACACCCACCTATTATAAACAGTGTAAAAATTGTAAGAAAATGAACCTTGAATTAATACTAACTAAAATAAAAGAACAACAACATGTGTGTTCCTCCTTTATTCTCCACCTTGGGATATGGACACTGACATAAATCCAAATACCTAATTAAGCTAGAAAGTTGGCCTTCTTTCTTGATCCCTTTCACTTTCTGATTCTCTCCTTCTTGTCCATTAACACATCCTGTTGATTCTAACTGCTAAAATATTTCTGAAACTTATCCTTTCCCCCACAATTCCCACTTTCTCTTTACTTGTTTAGGCTATCATCCTCTTCACCCAGATCATACCAACAGCACTTTTTCTCCAGTCTTGCTTCGCTTTCTTCTACTTTTTTCTACTTTCTTCGCAAATATAAGCATGTTACTCCCCAGTAAAACCTCTCAGTGATTTCACTTTGCTGAATTAAATACAAACCTTTTACTGTCTCCCTTCACTGAGTCTTCACAGGTGCTATGCCCTCAACCTGGAACATTGTCCCTCACCTGTCAAACCTTGCCTGAGCTTTTTTCTATGTTCCTTAAACCCTGTTTATCCTTCAGGTTTTGTCTTAGACTTTCTTCCTTCCAGGAAGCCTTTCTAAACATCTTGAGTTGGGTCCTCCTGTGTTCCCATATGACTCTATGCTGTTCCCTTTCTACTTAATTTACTAGATAATAAAGACCCCCTCAGTAGAGCCCGTGGTCTACTTGGTTTACCCCTTTATCCTCAGAGTTAAGAGTGCCTGGCACATATGTGATGGTCGGTATGTATTTATTGAGTAAATCTGTATGGTTTTTGCCTACATTGCATATTGTGAACTCCTTAAATTTATATTTTCATCTTTGAATTTCAGCACTGTCTTCTTAATCATCAGTTCATTAACACCATGAACAAATGCCACACACAGTGTATCTCCAGTAATGGTTTGATATGAATTAATAACTTAGTATTTGAATGAATGAATCATTGAGGTTAATAAGCATTCCTCTTCTCTTTAAGGTCCTCGAAGGCAAAGACTATCTCATTTGTTTCTGTTTTATCTACAATACCTTGCATAGTGACTTATATATAGGAGACACTCAGTGAATAATTACCATGGATTCCAAAGACTGAACAGCAGTAGAGAGTTCCAACTAATGTTAGTGTTAAATAGGTGATTTTGACCATATCTGGAGTTTGAACTAGTTACATTTCTCTCTATATTTATGTATGTATACATGGTCATGTCAACATAGATTATTTAAAATTAGACTGGTTTCATATCTTTTATACTAATTATTGACCGTTAAAATGATGTCATCACACTACAACTAGTTAAAGTTCTGTTCTGATTATTAGATTGTTAATTTGTTTTATTGTGGCTGTTTTTGCATTTATCTTGTAAAGATTCTTGTGTTGCTCTACAAATTTTAAGGCAAGGTCTAAGGCTTGTCCTAATTATTGACTGTGGAATCAGTGAGAAGGTATTAGAACTTGAGGAAGAATTTTTAACTGAATGAAATATGTGTGGAACCCTTCTTGGGAAAGTCTTTTTTTCTTTGTTCTTTCTTTTATGCTTGAGTTTAGAACTGAAGGTGATATATAAGCCATATTCCTTTATCCTCCCCCATCAATATGTTTTACCTATAAATGCCTATCTATAAAAATGTGTCTTGAGGACTATTTTAACAAATAGAAGGTGATATGTATTTGTGTAAACATCCTCTTAGAGGCTGAGATTGAAAGGGTGCAACTTTTTTGTTGTTGAAGCATG
The DNA here is from genome assembly GCF_964656455.1 of Halichoerus grypus. Lineage (NCBI taxonomy): Eukaryota > Metazoa > Chordata > Mammalia > Carnivora > Phocidae > Halichoerus > Halichoerus grypus. The sequence continues at coordinate 51,716,951 of NC_135727.1, read as the reverse complement.
AGAGATTGCACTTGCTTTGTCATGATGGGAGGGTTTTCTTTTGTGTCCTCATTATACTTGATTCCTTTCCACATTTTTTTCCTGTATTGTTTTTTGTCTGTCCTTTATTGTTATTTTATCCTTCTCTCTTTTACTCTCTTTTCTTTATTCAAGCCTTATACTTATGTATATGAGTAAATTTGACCAAAATAGATGATAGACCTTTGTTTTTTTGTTTGTTTGTTTTTTAAAGATTTTATTTATTTATTTGTCAGAGAGAGAGAGAGAGGCAGGCAGAGGGAGATGCAGGCTCCCTGCTGAGCAAGGAGCCTGATGTGGGACTTGATCCCAGGACCCTGGGATCATGACCTGAGCCGAAGGCAGACGCTTAACCGACTGAGCCACCCAGGCATCCCATAGACCTTTGTTTTTAAAATAACATTTAATACCGTTTAATAACAAAAATAATAAATCTTCAATTTAGAAAATCTGGAAACACAGGAAGTTTTAAAGAGGAAATATACATCTAAAATGCTGTTATTCAGGGATAATTACCACTAACATTGCCACAGATTACCATTTAGATGTTCGATATATTTTTACATTGTTGAAATCATACTGTACACAGAGTTTTATATCTCATTGCACATGACATTGACTCATATATTTCTACATCATGAAAATATTTAATGACTATATAATGTTCCATTTTAAATAGATACCATAGTTTATCTCCCTGTTTCCCTACATTTGGTATCTTAAAGTATTTATACATTTCTCTATTAAAAAATGACTTCATGATCATTTGGAGCATAATACGCAGTCTAAAATTCAGATTATTTCCTGTGATAGATTCCTAGAAGTAGCATTACCAGGTCAAAGAGATTGTTTACCTTTTGAGGCTGTTGATTCTTCTTACCAGGTGGCTTTCCAGAAAGATTATGCCAAGCCTGTCTGTTGCTACCAGCATTGTAAAAGGAGTTGCATCTCACCAAATGGGCAGGGCCTTTTCTTTTCTTTTTTTTTTTTTTTTTCTTTTTTTTTTTTTTTTAAAGATTTTTATTTGTCAGAGAGAGAGAGAGAGAGAGCGAGCACAAGCAGGGGGAGCAGCAGAGGGAGATGGAGAAGCAGACTCCCCGCTGAGCAGGGAGCCCGATGTGGGACTCGATCCCAGGACCCTAGGATCATGACCTGAGCCGAAGGCAGACGCTTAACGACTGAGCCACCCAGGTGTCCCAGGGCCTTTTAGTTTCTTTAACTGTATTTTACATCAATGAGTGTGTAATTTCTGTATAGTTGTGTGTAATACATTATCAAATTAATGTACTAAACAAAGTATGTTATTTTACATACAGATTTGAATCTTACACAACTTATTCTGAAGGCAGTATGTATATGGTATATTTTTTCTATACTTGGAATCTTATTTTTATGCTGGGTTATTACTCTGTGATATTACACTACTAATTTTTTTTTCTAAATTCTCTGTCTTCGTTTTCTTGACAACTGAGCTAGTACTTTGCAGAATAAGTGATCCTGGACTGTATTTTAGGACAATGAGAAATGCCAAAGCCATGAGAGAATATGACTAATGGATAGGATACTGGAGTAGAAATCGGATGCCCTAGGTTCTATTCCCAGCTTTATTTGTTACTGTGTATCATGGCCAAATTTGAATAAAGAAGTTGCCCAATCTGTAAAACATGGATGATATGTTTCACCTTATAGGGATGCTGGAGGGATTAATGTAATATTTTTTCCTAAATACATTTTGTGTCCTTCCAAAAACATTCTAACATTAGAGATCCAGAACTAAGTGTGAATCTAAATTTTGGAAGTAGAAATTAGTTTTTATACTTTCAAACTTTTTTTTCCCAATTTACTGTATTAAATTAAAGTTTGGTTACTTACACAAAGTATAGATTGGCTATAGGATTTCTCCAAATGTAGCAAAAAGTGACATTGCACTATGAATAAGTAGCTTCTGCTTTATAACTTGTATCACTTTAGATATATTCTTCTATGTTTATCATATCTTACATTAAAATGTGAGAAGGGAAATGAATTCTTAAATTCACCATGGGTTAACACAGTGAGTCTAAAAATAGTATAAAAGTATTTTGCTTTACTAATTTGTGATATTTTCATTTAAGAATTAGACTATGAAGAAGTGGCATGAAAAATAACTTCTTTATTGTCATTCCTTGAATCAGTGTTTTTTTCTGCATTTGCAAAGTTTGTGTATAAATTGATCTCACTTTTTCTAATTGAGAATGAACATTTTCTAAAAATAATGGTTGAGTAGAAGAGTGTGACAAATTTAATCCCTAACCCTCATTTATAAGTTTTCATTAAAAATTTTCATGGTAGAGAAAATGCTAATTGAGTCTGACTTTGAGCTCCTTGAGGACAGGGCCTGTGTCTATACATCTTTGTATACCCAGTGTCTAGCACTCAGTAGTTGCTTAGTAAATGTTTAGTGAAGAAATTATGTTTGAAATAAAAAAATAAAAGCAATGTAGTAAAGGTTGCTTCCTAGAAAAGTAATGTATCTCAGGAGCTACAAAATTCTTTGAAACAGTATCGTAGGTAAACATAATATTTCATGCATATATCACACTTTTCTAAGACCTCAATGCATTCATCACTCTTCAAAATTCACATTTCTGGTGTATTGACTATCCTGGGTCCAGATATTTTAAGGCAGTTCTGTTTTGACCACTAAGAGCTCATGCTTTGTATAAAGCCACACAAGTAATTATTTTCTGGGATACAAGTGGAACTTTTGTCCTTTAATATTTGTTTTCAGGGGTAGCCAGTTTGATAGTGGGTCTGTAGCAATTTTTAGTATTCCAAGAGAAAATCCCTCTTTTTGAATGCTTTAGAATGTCAGTAATATTTCAAAGTAGTTTAAATTTTTTGCCATATTTATTGGTAATGGCAGATACCATTTTTGAATTGTCACAAATTAGTTGTGAGGTCTACATCAATAAATTTACTGATATATGTGATGTTTCTTATAAAAGTGCTCCCCCATGCAGATTTGTGTGCTTCAATAGATAAAAAATATGTTGGAGCAAAGAAGCTCCCCTGCCAACCCTAGGATTTTGTAAAGTCCTAGTAATACAAAGTGTATCACACATTGAACAATACATATATTCTTACAGAATTATGTAATTCATTACAAAAAAGTCACTGCCCTTGAAGAAGTTTGTTGAGTGAATAAAATTTACAGTGGCTGGTGGCTGAAGTAAAGAATTATGAGACTAAAGATGGAGTAGTGAGTCATCTCAGGAGTGGGTAATATCTTCGCCTTTTGGTATCTATGCAGGGTTAGAGAATAAAGTCAAGTTTCGGCAATTCCGATGGAACTCAGAGTCTAAATGGAATATCGCTTTTGGGGAATGAATTAGACTTTCAGGCATGTATGTGCTTCTGTCCTTTTTTTTTTTTTTTTTTTTTTTGGTCTTGATAGTGGCCACTCTTTTTCAAAGGCCTCATGCAATTTCTTTATTCCTCATGTTATCATGGAAATGTGGACTACTCAATCTGCAAGTGACCTTAGAGATAGTCTCCTAGCCTGATAACCTCATTTTCATAGGAGGAGGAAACAGATTTACCCAGAGAACCTGTGTATGTCTCATAGCACAAAGTAAACTATGATTGAGCAGGGCTTAACATCTAAGTGCCATAATATCTGCTCCAGTAAGTTTCCCTCTTTAGCATACTGCCTCAGTATTATTGGTGTCGTGTTTTAATTGGTAAACTAATCTAGCAAAATCTCTCAGACTACCTTCTGCTCATCTAAAATGATATATGTGAGATGTTAACTGATCAGGAGACCAGACAGATCAAATGGACTGATTTATGGATCCCAGTGTGATGAAAAATGAGGATTGATTTACAGTTTTTTGTAAGATTAGGAATCTAGAGATTTGTTTCCAGTACTTGTAGAGGGTATAGCCTTCTAAAAGTAAGAGAATCTGACTGAAGGTGATTAAGTTTGTTCGCATTGTGTAAATTATCTCAGATAATCAACAGACGAGTAAACAAAGAAAATGCTAATCTATAATAAGAGCCTCCAAAAGACTAAATCACTGTGAGGTGGGTTGTTGTAGGATGCTATTTTAATGGTGAGCTGCATGTTCTGGGATGGTTAGAGAAGGTCTATGTGAGAAGGTGGTATTTGAATAATGGGAAGGAGACACCCGTGTACAAATTCAGGAAAAGAGCATTCTAAGAGCAGAGGGAAAAAATACTTGTGAAGGCCCTAATGTGGGAATGGGCTTGGGACATTTGAATGACCGATAACAGACTAGTGTGGTTGGTGAGTAGTGAATAGGAATGTGGGATGAAGTCAGATGAAGTAACAGTGGGAAGGGGAAAAATTACACAAGGCTTTGTAGGCCCCAGCAAAGAGTTCAAATAGACGACAGTTTGGATCTCTACTACTTAGTAGCTGTGTGACCTCAGATAAATTGCTTAACTTTTTTGAGCTCCAGTTTTCTCATTTGTAAATTGAGGATAATTATTGCTTTATAGAGTTATTTACAAGGATGAGGATAATAAATGTAAAATGTCACATAGTATACTCAAGAAGTTGGATGTTAACCTGAAATTATTATAACATTGTATGTCAACAATACTTAAAAATTAAAAAAAAAAGGAAATTGGATGCTGCTGATGATGAGAGGTAATAAATATCTGTTGTATACCTATGTGTCAGGCATAGTGATGGACACTTTACACTTATTTATATTGAAATCTTCGAAACAATTTTCTAAGACATAAGGAAAACCAGAAAAATTGCTACTCGTACAGTTAAACAGTCCTAAGTAGCAGATACTGGATTCAAAATCAAATCTCAGTGACTCCAAAGTGAGTTTCCTCCTACTGTATTAAGCGAGTAAATGAATTATAATGTATGAGCTGGTTTTGTGTATAAGTGCAATTTATGACTATACATGCTTTTAGAGATGAGGTCAGTCTTTGATATTGCATGAATATCTCTTGCCAGGCATGAGCATTCATGAGGAATGTGAACATGGCATTTATGCATGTTCACATTCCTCTCAGTGCTTAAGATAATGTCTTGTTCCTCCTAGAAACTCTTACTGTGTTTTTGACTGAGTGGATCTGCGTAAAGATATTAATACTTGCCAATGACATGCCACAACTTTTGAAGAAACATAAGGAATCTTAAGGTTTTTGTTTTTGTGAGATCCCTTATTTTTTTCCCTAAAGACACATATAGCACCGTCTTCTTTTGAAAGTGTTTTCCCTTAATTGTACTAGTTGGAAATGTCAGAATAGTGCATTAACCTACTGAGCTCCAGATGGCTGACATTTTTTGTTGTTGTTTTGCTTTGTGTTGTTTAACGGAATGTAGAGTTGGCAACAGAACCTTCTGACTGATGTCGGATTTGCATAGTATAAATTCTTTTTTGTGGAGTAAACATATTCTTTTTTTTTGTGCTTAAAGGTTCAATTCTTTGTTTTTTATTAGAAGTATAATGGACACACAATGTTACATTAGTTTCAGGTTTATGACTTAGTCATTCCACAAGTCTATACACTATGTTGTGCTCACTATTGTGTAGCTACCGTCTGTCACCATGCAACCCTTCTGCCACACCATTGACTATATTCCTTATTCTGTACCTTTTGTCCCCAGGAGTAAACATATTCTTAAGAAACCTACAAATTGTACTTTTTATTGTTTGCAGTAAAAATCCCTCATTGAATATACTTGATAAAGTGAAAGACTCATTCATTTTGTGATGAGATTTATAAAAGAAATTACTGATTATCTTAACTATTGAAGATATTTAACAGTGACGTTTTAGTTTGGGTAGCAATAGAAGGAAATGAAGCCTTATTAGAGATGTGTGTGTGTATGTGTTGAAGTACTAGATTATGTTGATTTCCTCTCTAAGAAATAGATGTTATGCTGAAGTAATAAAATGTCAAATGTGGATCATGAAGTAATGTTATTTTTTAGAATAATTATTTTGATGAAACAGGAATATGTGTTTTCTTATGTTCAAATTCACAACTTAGGTCTTTAGAGGTAAGAATGCTACCAGCAAAAATGGTTGGTAAACTGTGAAAGTAATGCCATTACATTGATTAAAATTATACTGCTGCTTCTACTGGCATAACCTCTGTTACATGAAAAATAGGCGTCATGAACCAGAACATTGTTTATACTTTTATAAAAAACCCTATGAATACTACATGTTCAAGTACTAGCTCAGTATTCTTATCAGGTTGTTCTTTCAGTTTAGGCTAGGGCTTTGAGCAAGAGGTATTTTTTGTGATATTCCTTGTATACTATTTAAGAACTAGAATTGGTTCTCATGCAGCATAGATTAATTATCACAAAAAGCTTAGTAACCTATAAATTCATCACTACTCTAAAAAAAATACGTTTGACTAGGTTAGATAAAATCCATTTACTGAAATGAAACCAAGACAGATCAACTTCCAGGCATTTTTAGAGTTTACATATGCTAACCTAAACAAATCATTCCTCTTTTAAGGAAGAGGAAGTCCTGTTCAGTAGGATAGAAGACTGTCTTACTAAAGTACTATTTGATCCTAAAGATGTCAGTTTCTTTAAATAAACTGAACATTTATGGAATAGCTGATTTAATTGTAAAAAACTTGTCACTATTAATAATGCCATAATTTTTTAGAGGTCAGATCACATAAAGGGAAAATTGGAGTGTTCATTTTCATATAAACAAATTAAAATATCCTCTCCCTCACTATTGTCTGTCTATAAAATATTCTATTTTGTACTTCCTGCTGTCTGCTTCTAAATGTAAGCACTTCTCAGATTTTCTTACTTGGCCTTATTTTATCACTTTATTTATTTATCAATACTAATTTGGAGACAGAGTTGATTAGTGGTTAAGCACACAGGCCTCAGTGTTAGACAGACTTGGGATCAAATTCAGGTTCTACCACTTACTAGTAATGTGACTTTGTCCAGGTTTTCTCATCCTCAGTTTCCCGATGAGTAAAAATGAAGATAACAGTATCAGGTAACTCAGACGGATTGCTTAAACCTGATTAACATCTTAGTTTTTACATCTTACCTAGCCCAGCATCCCCATTAATTCACTTACCAAGTTAAAATAAGTTTATGTCCTAAATGACTCTCTAATCCAGTTTTGTCTTTCTAACTGCAGTGTTTACAGCACATCATCATATTCTTCCCTTATGAATTTAAAAGACTCAAATCTGCTTCTGTTCTCTCCCCTAGCTGCTTTTCTATATACCTCCTTGGCCAACCCATCATTTTCAATACAGATATATTTGTCACTTCACAGACTAAATCTTTCCAGTGCTTTCTACTTCCCTATGACAGTTCCTCAAATTTGGCCAAAATATAAACCTCCTTTAAAAGAAAATCCTTTTCATACCAAAACCAGATAAAGACACCACAAAAAAAGAAAACTACAGGCCAATATCCCGCATGAACATAAATGCAAAAAATCTCAATGAAATACTAGAAAACCCAATTCAACAGTACATTAAAAAACTCATTCATACAGTCAAGTGGGATTTATTACCAGGATGGAAGGGAGGTTCAGTATTCACAAGTCAGTGTGATGCATCACATCAATAAGAGAAAAGGTAAGAACCATATGATCATTCAATAAATGTAGAAAAGTATTGGACAAAGTACAACATCCATTTATGATAAAACCCCCAACAGAATAAGGTAGAGGGAACAGACCTCAACATAATAAAGACCATCTATGAAATACCCACAGCAAACATCATCCTTAATGGGGAAAAACTGAGAGCTTTTCTCCTAAGGTCAGGAACAGGATAGGCATGTCCATTCTCAACAATTTTATTCAACATAGTACTGGAAGTCCTAGCCAGAGCAGTCAGACAACGAAAAGAAAAGGCATCCAAATAAGTAAGGAAGAAATAAAACTTTTACTATTTCCAGATGATATTATTGGTGTATAGAAATGTAACAGATTTCTCTACGATGACTTTTGTGTCCTGTGACTTTACAGAGTTATTCTATCTGTTTTAGCAATTTTTTGGTCGGGTCTTGTTTGTTTTCTACATAGAGCATGTTGTCTGGAAATAGTAAAAGATTCATAGAGCATGTTGTCTGGAAATAGTAAAAGATTTACTTCTTCCTTGCTGATTTGGATGCCTTTTATTTCTTTTTGTTGTCTGATTGCTGAGGATAGGACTTCCAACACTATGTTAAAAAACAGTATCCCTACTTTGTTGAGAGTTTTTATCAAGAATGGATGCTGTACTTTGTCAAATGCTTTTTCTGCATCTATTGAGAGGATCATATGGTTCTTATCCTTTCTTTTATTAATGTGGTGTATCACGTTGATTGATTTGTGAATATTGAACTAGCCTTGCAACCCAGGAATAAATCCCACTTGATTGTGGTGAATGATTCTTTTAATGTACTGTTGGATTCAGTTTGCTAGTATTTTCTTGAGATTTTTTGTTTCCATGTTCATCAGCAATATTGGCCTTTAATTCTGTTAGTGGTCTTTGTCTAGTTTTGTAATTGAGGTAATGCTGGCCTCGTAGAATGGGTTGGAAGTTTTCCTTCTATTTTTTTGGAACAGTTTGAGAAGACTAGGTATTAATTCTTTAAATGTGTGGTAGAATTCCCCTGGGAAGCCATCTGGCCCTGGAGTTTTGTTTGTTGGGAGATTTTTGATTACTGATTTAATTTCTTTCCTGGTTCTTGGTCTGTTCAAGTTTTCTATATTCTTCCTGTTTTAGTTTTGGTAGTTTATATGTTTGTAGGAATTTCTCCATTTCTTCCATATTGCCAAATTTGTTGGCATATAATTTTTCATAATAATCTCTTATAATTGTATTTCTGTGGTATTGGTTGTGATCTTTCCTCTCTTTGTGATTTTATTTGGGTCCTTTCCTTTTCTTTCTGATACGTCTGGCTAGGGGTTTGTCAATTTTGTTAATTTTTTCAAAGAATAAGCTCCTGGTTTCATTCATCTGTTTTACTGGGGTTTTTTGTTTTTGTTTTTTGTTTGTTTGTTTGTTTCTATATCATTTATTCCTGACTAATCTTTATTATTTCCCTTGTTCTGCTGGCTTTAGGCTTCATTTGTTGTTCTTTTTCTCATTCCTTTAGGTGTAAGGTTAGGTTGTATCTTTGAGATTTTTCTTGATTCTTAAGTTAGAACTGTATTGTTATATGCTTCCCTTTTATGACTGCTTTTGCTGCATCCCAAGGGTTTTGGACTGTATATCATTCAAAGCTATTGTTTCCTTGTTGATTTTCTGCTTAGATGATCTGTCCATTGATATAAGCATTGGTTTAATGTCCTCTACAATTATTGTACCATTATCAAGTTATTCCTTTATGTTTGTTATTGTTTTATATATTTGGGTGCTCTTTCTTTGGGGGCATAAATATTGACAGTTGTTACATCCTTTTGGATAGACCCCCTTTATTAGGATATAATGCTCCCCTTTATCTCTTGTTATAGTCTTTGTTTTAAAATCTAGTTTGTGTGATAGAAGTATTGCTATTCTGGCCTTCTTTTGGTGTCCTTGTGAATGATGAATGTTTCTCCATCCCCTCACTTTCAATCTGCAGGTGTCTTTAGGTCTAAGTCGAATGTCTTATAGGCAGCATGTAGATGGGTCTTGTTTTGTTATCCATTATGATACTATATGTTTTTTGATTGGAGCATTGAGTCCATTTACATTCAGAGTGATTATTTATAGGTATAAGTTAGTGTCATTGTATTACCTGTTAAGTCCTTGTTTCTGGATATTTTCTCTGTTCCTTTCTAGTCTTTGTCACTTTTGGTCTTTCTCTTCCACTGAAAGAGTCCCCGTTAATGTTTCTTGCAGGGCTGGTTTAGTGGTTACCCTCTCTTTTAGTTTTTGTCTCAGAAACTCTATCTCTCCTTCTATTCTGAATGACAGCCTTGCTGGATAGAGTAGTCTTGGCTGCATATTTTTTGCATTCAGCACATTTCATACATCATGCCACTTTCTTCTGGCCTGCCAAGTTTCTGTGGGTAGATCTGCTGCTAACTTTACTGGTCTTCTCTTTTAAGGAGGGACTGCTTTTGTCTTGTTGACTTTAGGATTTTTTTATTTATCTCAATATTTTGCCAGTTAAACTACAATATATCTTTGTGTTGGCCTGCTTTTTTATTTTGATGGGTGTTCTCTGTGCCTCATGGATTTAGATGTCCTGATTAGGGAAGTTTTCAGCTATAATTTCCTTAAATAAACCTGCCCACTTTTCCTTCTCTTTTTATTGGTGACTCCTAGGATAAGAATGTTATTATGCCTGGGGTGCCTGGGTGGCTCAGTCATTAAGCATCTGCTTTCAGCTCAGGTCATGATCCCAGGGTCCTGGGATCGAGCCCCGCATGGGGCTCCCCGCTCGGCGGGAAGCCTGCTTCTCCCTCTCCCACTCCCCCCGTTTGTGTTCCATCTCTCACTGTGTCTCTCTCTGTCAAATAAATAAATAAAATTAAAAAAAAAAAAGAATGTTATTATGCCTAATGGAGTCACTGAATTTTCTAAGTCTACATTCATGATCTGTTATCTTTTTCCCTCTTCTTTTTAGCTTCATTATTTTCCATAATTTTATCTTGTATTTAACTTATTCATTCCTCTGCTTCCTCCATCCTTGTGGACATTACATTCATTTGGTTTCAAATCTCAGTTACTGCATTTTTCATTTTGGCCTGACTTGTTTGTAAGTCTTTTATCTCTGTGTAAGGGAACCCCTAGTGTCTTCTATGCTTTTCTCAAGCTAAGCTAGTATCTTTTGATTGTTGCTTTAAGTTCTGTTTCAGGTATATTACTTATGTTGTTTCGATTAGATCCCTTGCCATGACATTTTTTTGTTCTTTGTTTTTGGATGAGTTCCTTCATCTTGGCATTTTGTCTAGGTCTCTGTCTTCTTCTGTGTTCAGAAAGCCTATTAATGTTTCCTGCTCCTGAGAGTAATGGCTTTATAAAGAAGAGGTCCAGGGCCTGGCTCTTCAGGAAGTGTCTCTTGTGAGAGTAATGGCTTTATAAAGAAGAGGTCCAAGGCCTGGCTCTTCAGGAAGTGTCTCTGGTCTATGCTGTGTACACTGTGCTGCTGTGTTTTGGCTGCTCTTTCCTTCAGATCAATCCTCTGTAGAGTTTCTCCTTGCCTACAGTGGGGAGTGTTTGGACCTTGGACAGAGTGTGGTGAGTTTTAACTAGGTGTGCTCTGGTCTGCTTGTTAAAAGAGACCTGATGGTATTTCCACTACAGCTAAAGTTTTGCAGAACTCTGTGGTCTGTAGATGTGGTGACTACAGGGGATTTGTGCTCATCTTCTAGGGGAAGGACCCACTGTACTGGTTCTCATGTACTCTTGCCTGAGAAAAGCAGTACCAGCAAAGAGCAGGTTGATGGGATTTGGAGTAAGAGGTTTAGGCCACCAGTGTTGGTGCTGTGCTGCTCCTCAAGTTAGTTTATGTGAGGGGTGTGGGAGAGAAATTGCTCCAGTCAGCTCCCTTGTCTCTGGAGAAGGGAGTTCTCACACACCACTGTTGGCAAAGCCCTCCCAGAAGAGTGAACCATCTCCCCTCCCATGTCCCATGCATCCCTCAGATCCCTGCCTTCACCATGTTTGTGTCTGAGACATCTATCCACCCTGCCACACAGTGCCTCTTGGGCTGTATCCCAGGAAGTCCAGCTGAGTAGTAGAACTCAAAATTTTAGGGACCTGTTGTGGCAAGGATCCATGCTGGTTCTCTGTGGGAGGGTCTCACTTTGCTGGTACTAATGCAGTTTTGTCCCAAAAAGGATGTTGCCTGCCAGTGATTTTGTCTCCAGCGAGGCAATGCCACCTCTTCCAGATGTGCTCCAAGTAGGAGAAACCGTCTTTCCCAGTCCATCCCATGGGATCCTTAGTTTGTGCTGTCTGCCCCTGGGCTATCTTCCCTCCTTCTCCACAGGATCATTGCATTGCCCTCTGGGCTCTACAGTAGCCACCCCTGGGACCTCTAAAACTCCAGTCTTTGATCCCCTCTGGTTGTAAAAACTCTCAGAAATCAGCCTGTCTTGTTTTCTCAGCGGTGTCATTGGGTAAGTGTTTTCCTTGTGCATATCTCTCTGTGCTCCACTCTCTCTCACCTTTCTCTGGGAGCAGGGCTCCCTCCCCTCCACAGCATTTATGATTCGATTAGAACCAATCCATTTTCTCCCTAAACCACATCTCTGCACCTCCTATCTTCCACGATGTCTTGTCTCCCTCTAGTTGAGCAGTTTGTTATTAGTCCTCAGATCGATTTCTTGGGTATTCAGAATGATCTGATAATTATCTAGCTGTGTTCTAGGGATGAGGGAAGCATAGGGTCCACCTATTGCTCTGCCATGTTAACTCCCCCAACCAGAATCATGTTTTTAAGTGTAAAACATAAAATAGATAGGATTACAAAGGAAACTATATTTAAATATACTTACCAAATTATTTTTTCAAAGTAAAATAAGAGAAATAGATACTTATATTTACACAAAAACTTATGCACAGTTGTGCATAGCAGTTTTATTCATAATAGAATAAAATTGGTAACAACCCACATGTCCTCAATGGGTGATTGGTTAAATAACTGTAGTATATCCTTTCTATGTAAAAGTACTCAGCAATAAACAAGAACAAACAATTGATATGTGCAGTAACTTATATGAATCTCCAGGTTATTCTGCTGAGTGAACAAAGCCCATGCATGCTAAAAGGTTACTACTGTAAGATTTCCTATGTATGACGTTCTTGAAAAAGCAGAATTATAGAAACGGAAAATAGATAATTGGTGACCGGGGGTGGAGGGTTCTGGGATGGATTTGAGTGTAGTTATGAAAGGGCAAAATGTGGAATTTTTGTGGCAATGGAAGTATTCTGTATGTTGATTTTGGTGGTTGGGTACATAAATGTACAAATGATCGAACTGCATTGAACTAAATACACACACACACACACACACACACACACACACACACACACAGAGAAATGCAAGGAAAACTAGGGAACTCTGAATAAGATAGGTGTTATTTCTCATTATCATTATCCTGATTGTGATATTGTTATATAATTCTGCAAGATGTTATCACTGGGGGAAACATAATATCTATACATTTTTCTTTAAATTACATGGTTATTTATAATTATCTCAAAATAGAAAGTATAATTTAAAAATGAAGACAGAGCAATGTGCTTCTTTACAATATTTATTAAATAACAAGACCAAGTGGTAGCTTGTATAACTAAGGTAATTCTGAAGAAATAGTGAGCATAACTGGTATTTTGAGATACTGTTACAAATGTGGTATGTGTGGTACAATAGGAAAATACTTGTGACTTTTAGTCGCATTGATCAAGTTGTAGGTGCTGCTTAAACTACTCTGGTCTGTCCTACATTCATAATTGAAGATGATGGCAGCTTCAACTAAGTGGGTATTGAAAATAAAGATGTTATTTCTTCCCTTCCATGTGTACATACTCCATTAATGGGATCCAGCTTTAGGAACTCCTGGGTTACTTTAAATCTGTTTACATTTCATTATCTGATATATCTCAAGGGCCTCTGTCAAATAAAAGGTAAGTATAATACTTAAGCTTTCTTTTATCAAATACTGTGATTGGTTATAAGGGCTTATAAAAATTGCTTTATACTTTTAAGGATTTACTTGGTGTGACTCACCCATATGCCCGTTGTTCACCCCAATTGTGAAATACTTGTTTTAAAAGGAAATATGGGTAGATTTTAAGTATGGAATAGATCATACATTTATTTTGTTTCATATGAAAGAGAAGTGTGGAAGATTTATTATCATACAGATTGGCTAATTTTGAATATTGTTAAATATTTTAATTAGCCTTCACTAGCAAATTATTTAAGAGTGGTTTAAGTTTTCCTTGTTTTTTGTCTCTGAAAGTGTATAGATCAAATGAGGTGGCTTTTTGTAAGAAATGCAGTTCAGTGTTTTGAGATCAACATTCTACTTATTAAAATATCATACTTTTGGGGTGCCTGGGTGTCTCAGTCGGTTAAATGTCTGCCTTTGGCTTAGGTCGTGATCCCAGCGTCCTGGGATCAAGCCCCACGTCAGGTTCCCTGCTCAGAGGGTAGTCTGCTTCTCCCTCTGCCGCTCCCCCTATTTGTGTGTGCGTGCTCTCTCTCTCTGTCTCTTTCTCTCAAATAAATAAAATGTTTAAAAACAAAATATATTATCACCTTTTTGTCTCAGTTAATGTAAAAAAATTAAAATTTATTGTATATTTAATCGAGCAATTATTTGATGTTATTATGAAATATTTTCCTCCATACTCTACAAATTATATTTGTGTTCCACAACAGAAGAAATAACAATAGGGCTACAAAATTTAAATATATTATTAGAGGTTCTGTGTACTTGACATTTCTAATAGTACATGTACTGAAAGAAGGATTTAAGTGTTTTTTTTTGGTCTTAGATTCTGTGATTTTGAGGTGAAATAGTTTAGCTAATGTTTGATATATAGAAACTTCAATAAGTAAACAATACATGATTTCTCATCGAAAGTCCTATACTTTAAACATTTTAGTTAATCACATTTATATGCGCTCAGTCAAATCCTTTTGGGACAAATAGTATGTATAATTTGAAGAATAATGATGCTTTTTTCATTATTTTAACATAATAAATTTATTCAATCATAATGGAAGCAAACAATTTGAATTATACAGTGACAATATGTAGATTTTTACTCTGACGAATGTAAAAACAATCAATGTTATATTAGTTTGCTAGGGCTGCTGTAACAAATACCACAGATTGGGTGACCTAAACAACAAGTATTTATTTTCTTACAATTCTAGAGGCCAGAGGTCAAAGATCAAGGTGTCCATAGGATTTGTTTCTTCAAAGACCTCATTCCTTGGCTTATAGATGGCCATCTTTTTCCAGTGTCTTCAACTTAATGGTTTTTTCATATTGTTAAAAAAAAAACAAAAAACCTTTCTTTTTCCTATCCTAGAATTTCATGTATGTTCTCTTATTTTGCCCTCTAAAAAGGTCTTAATTAAAAACATTGTGTCCTGCAATGGAAAATGACAATATGAAGTTAAACCATGATAGTAATTTTCTGTATAGGTTTTTATCTTATAGATCTTGAATTGATAATATGTAGTATCTTTTAGGCTATATTTTTCAAGCAATTTCAAGAATTTTTACTGCAAATTTTAAATAAAATTATTTGAAATGTTGCATATATTTATTTAAAATACCTTGTATTTTTTTGATAAATGAATTATGTAACTCAATCTCCCTTTATGAAATGTTTTTTAATAGAACTCATTTAAGATATTAATTAATTTGGTAATACATTTGAATACAGGAAAAACGTCTCATACACATACAAACATATAAACATACATAAGCATATAGGTAGAAAAAATTTAGCTGAAATGTGTTTCTTATATAACTGAAGAGAAGCCATCTAAATTTTTAGCAACATACTCAGCGTTGTATAGCTCACCAAATACATCACTATTAGAATGAATAGGTAGATTGACTTGAACCAGGCTCTTGTTTTGTTTCCTTTTCCTACTGAAACTCAAGGAACAGATGATGAGGAAAATGGGTTTTCTCTTTCTTATGCTTTTAATGTTATAGGAGCCTCTCAAAGCAATACTGTGAACAGTTGTAGATATAATTCCAAATTTGTTAATGTATAACATTGTCTTTTCAGAGAACTGCAGTGATAGGTAAGAAACTCAGTGTGAATAATGTAGCCAAAGAAAACTGACTACATTATGGTTTATAAATCATGGTCAGTAACAGTAACAATATTTCTGTTTTCATGACAATATTATTGTCTGTCCTATTTGAAGATGATATCACTAATAGTAATTGGCTATTTCTCTGCATGCTGTAGTTGAAAATACTCATGTAGAGATCAGTAGTTCTTCCCAGTGTTTGCAACAAGATACCTTTATAATTTAGAAGTCTGAAGTCTTAACTCAGATTACAAGGAAATGTGTATTTACATTGAAGAGTGACAGATCATGCTCAGACTAAGTCAATTAAAATTCATAAGTGGTGGTAAAGTCTTATAAGGGGGAGCTTGGGAAGTTGGTAGAATAGGAAGACTCTGAGCTCACCCCATCTCTTGTTTCTAAGTAGATATTGTCCACATCTAAGTCAACAAACAAAAGCGTGTAATCCAAATACTGGGAGAACAAACTCCACAACTAAATATAGATAAGAAGCTGCAGCTTAAAGGTTAGGAAGCTCAGAAAGGGGGAGGGAGGCTGCCCACAGGAGGGACAGAGCTGCATGGAGAGAGGGGAGAGAAACAGGTCTTCAATCCAAGGAGCTCACTCAGGGAAGACTAATCACCATAATATTTGGCTTTAAAAACCAGAAGGGCTGAGTCTGAGAGTTTATAAAACCAGACATATTAGGAGCTTTTAATGTCTGGGGACTCAGCACTGAGTGAGCCCTGAGGGTGAGTGATAGCTGGGTTGTGACCCTTAAAGAGACAGGATTCTGCATGGAGAGGCAACATAAAATTGCCAGTTTTCACAAGCTGGGGTCAAATGGGAGACAAATCTGTTCATACTAACTTCAGAGTATGTCAGTGGACTTCTCCAAAAACAAGGGAGCTGGCAGGTGCCATTTTCCTCTCCCACTCCCCAACATAAACACAGAGCCACCTGCCAGAGGCAGGGTGGTATAGACCTTTGCTACCTAACCCCTAGCAGTGTACCAAGCCCACAAGTTTTCCTGAAGGAATAGTCCATTCCAAACCTGCTAGCAAATTTTGTTAAAAATGCACATGTGCCCCAGTGACCAGCCACCAGGGCACAGCTGCCACAGTGTGCTGCACAAATACCCCATGGTGCCCAGCCGTGCACCCCCAGGCACTGTCATGTGCTGCACCTAACTACATGCCCCCAGCCGTGTCTGCGCCGCATGAAGGAGCTGCAATGTACAGCACCCAGCCACCTGTGCCCAGCTGGTATAATGCCCTGCCCTCAGCTTCGCACACCCACCTACTGTTGTGCTCGATGCCCAGCCGCCAAAGGCACAGCTGCTCTTGTGCATGCTGCACAGAGCTGCCATGCTGGACCCAACTGCCAGATGATGCCCACTTGTGCACCCCCAGGCACCTTCACATGCCAGACCCAGCTGCACCCAGCCGTGTACCCCTGGAAGCTCTGGCATGTAGTCCCCATCTACCACAGTGCATTGAGGGATCCAGAATAGGACTAGTGACTCAACACAAAGTTTGCTTTTACTGCCACCCCACTCCCTACTTCCCCGACAGGCATGCCCCCACATGCCTACATCAGTACCACTGGCCTACATCAGTACCACTAATAACACAGGGAGCAAGCAGAGCCCACAACAGGTAGAGAGTCAGTGTAGATCACTGCACCAAAAGGAAAAGTGACTCAGACACAAGAGCAGGGCATAAGCAACACACATAGGATACTTTCCTGAAGTGGCAGGTTCTGGTGAATACGGGACACTGCACTGCATGGCACCCAAGGACCTTCTCTTTGTAAAGTCACTACTTTCAAGAGCAGAAGACACAACTAACTTTCTTAACACACAGAAACAGTCACAGAGAAGCAAAAAAAATGGAGATAGAGAAATTTATCCCAAATGAAAAACAGGACAAGGCCATGGCCAGAGAGCTAAGTGAAACAGATATAAGTAACATGCCTGATAGAGAATATACAGTAATGATCATCAGAATACTCACTGGATTTGATAAAAGAATGGAAGACATAAGTGGCACCCTTAACACACAGATATGGAATAACATGGAGAGGTAAAAGGTATAATAAATGAAATGAGAAACACGCTTGATGTAATGAATGGCAGGATGGAAGAAGGAGAGGAAGGAATTAGTGACCTGGAAAACAGAGTAATGGAAAGTAATCAAGCTGAACAAAAGAGAAATGAATTATTCAAAATGAGAATAAACTTAGGGAACTCTCACTCCACCAAGTATAATAACATTTGTATTATAGAAGTCCAGAAGAAGAAGAGAGAGAAAAAGGGGAAGAAAATTTATTTGAGCAAATAATAGCTGAAAGCTTCCCTATTCTGGGGAATGAAACAGATATCCAAATCTAGGAGCTACAAAGAACCCCCAACAAAATCTACAAAAGTAGACTCACACTAAGAAGTATTATAATTAAATTGGCAAAATATCTTGATAAAAAGTCTTAAAAGCAGCAAGACAAAAGAAGTCAGTAATTTCCAAGGGAAAACTCCTAAGACTAGCAGGAGATTATTCAACAGAAACATTACAAGTCTGAAGGATGTGCCATGATATATTAAAAGTGCTGAATGGGAAAAATCTGCAGACAAGAATACTTGGTCCAGCAAGGCTATCATTCAGAATAGAAGGAGAGATAAAGAGTTTCCCAGAGAAACGAAAACCAAAGGAGCTAGTTCTGCAAGAAATATTAAAAGGGACACTTTGAGTGGAATGGAGACACCAAAAGTGATAGTACAGAGGTGTGAAACACAAAAAGCAGAAAAAATGAATATTTTTATAAAAAATCAGTCAAGGAACTAACAAGAAAAAGGATATAAAAGTGTAATAACATACACCTAGAACATGGGGAGGATAGGAGAAAAGAATGGGTTCAAACTTAAATCACTATCAACTTAATATAGATGGCTATATACCGAGGAGGTTTTATACAAATCTAATGGTAACCATGTATCAAAAACCACTAATAAATAAGCACAAAAGAAGGAGAAAGAAATCCAAATCTATCACCAGAGAAAATCAGTAACACATGAAAGAAAGATCAGACAAAATCTTCAGAAACAACCCCAAAACAAATAATAAAATGGCAATAAGTAAACATCAATAATTGCTTTGAATTTGAAACACTCCAATCAAATGACATAAGGTGATAGAATGGATAAAAAAAAATGAGACCCATTTATATGCTGCCTATAAGAAAAAATGAGACCCATTTATATGCTGCCTACAAGAGATCCATTTTAGACCTAAGGACACCTGTAGATTGAAAGTGAGAGGATGGACAAATAGGTATCATGCAAATGAATATTTTTTTTTTAAAGATTTTATTTATTTATTTGACAGAGAGACAGTGAGTGAAGGAACACAAGCAGAGGGAGTGGGAGAGGGAGAAGCAGGCTTCCTGCTGAGCAGGGAACCTGATGTGGGGCTCGATCCCAGGATCCTGGGATCATGACCTGAGCAGAAGGCAGACGCTTAACCGACTGAGCCACCCAGGCACCCCATGCAAATGAATATTAAAGAAAGCCAGAGTAGCAATACTTACATCAGACAAAGCAGACTTTAAGATAAACACTGCAACAGGGGACATAGAAAGACAGTATATAATAATGAAGGGGACAATCTAACAAGAAGAAATAACAATTGTAAATATTTATGACCCAACATGGGAGCACCCAAATACATAGTATTTTAAGTCCTAGTCACAGCAGTCAGACAACAAAAAGAAGTAAAATGTGTCCAAATGGGTAAGGAAGAAGTAAAACTCTCAATAAACATTTCTATACACCAATGATGAAGCAGCAGAAAGAGAAATTAACAATTCTATTTACAATTGCACCGAAAGTAATATGATTCCTAGGACTAAACCAAATCAAAGAGGTGAAAGAAGTAATCTTTATTATTTTCTTCCTTCTGCTAGCTTTCAAAAGCTTCATTTGTTGTTCCTTCTCTAGCTCCTTTAGGTTTAAGGTAAGGTTGTTTGAGATTTTTCTTGCTTCTTGAGGTAGGCTTGTATTGCCTCTTAGGACTGTTTTTGCTGCATCCCGAAGGTTTTGGACCATTGTATGTTCATTTTCATTTGTTTCCATATATTTCTTATATTAAAGATTTTATATTAAAGATTAGAGCAGAAATAAATGATATATAAACTGAAAAAAACCAGTAACAATAGAATAGGTCAATGAAAGCAGGAGCTGGTTCTTTGAAAAAATTAACAAAATTGATAAACCCATAGTCAGACTTATCAAAAGGAAAAGAGAAAGGACCCAAATAAATAAAATCACAAAAGAGAGAGGAGAAATAACAACCAACACCACAGAAAGACAAATAATTATAAGAGAAAATTATGAAAAATTGCATGCCAACAAATTGGACAACCTGGAAGAAATGGATTAATTCCTAGAATCATATAAACTACTGAAACTGAAGCAGAAAGAAATGGAAAACTTGAACAGACCGATAACCAGCAAAGAAGTTGAATGAGTAATCAAAAATTTTCCAAAAAATAAAAGTCCAGGGCCAGATGGCTTCACAGCTGAATTATACTCAACATTTAAAGAAGAGTTAATACCTATTCTTTTCAGACTATTCAAAAAAATAGAAACGGAAGGAAAACTTCCAAATTCATTCTAAGTGGCCAGCATTACCCTAATACTACTAGCTGGTGGAGACTTCACTAAAAAGAACTACAGGCCAATATCCCGATGAACGCGGATGAAAAAATTCTCAGTGAAATTTTAGCAAACTGAATTCAACAATACATTACAAAATCATTCACTGTGATCGACTTGGATTTAGTCTTGTGTTGTAAGTGTGGTTCAGTCTTTGCAAATCAATCAGCATGTAATGCCACATTAATAAAAGAAAGGATAAAGATAATATGATCACTTCAGTAGATGCAGAAAAAGGATTTGACAAAATACAACATTCATTTATGATAAAAACCCTCAAGAAAGGAGGTTTAGAGGGCACATACCTCAACATAATAAAGGCCATATATGAAAAACCCACAGCTAATATCATCCTCAGTGGGGAAAAAGTGAGAGTTTTCCTCTGTGGTCCGGAACAAGACGGGATGTCCATTCTCACCACTGTTATTTAACATAGTACTGGAAATTCTAGCCTCAGCAGTCAGGCAAGAAAAAGAAATAAAGGCATTTGAATCATCAAGGAAGAAGTAAAACTTTCACTATTTGTAGATGACGTGATACTCTCTATAGAAAAACGTAAAGATATCACCAAATAACTGCTGGATCTGATACAACAATTCAATTAAATCACTGGATACAAAATTAACATACAGAAATCGGTGGCATTACTGTATTCCAATAATGAATCAGTAGAAAGAGAAAATAAGGAATCAATTTCATTTACAATTGCACCAAAAACATAACCTAGTAATAAACCTAGCCAAAAAGTTGAATGACCTGTATTCTGAGAAGTATAAAACACTGATGAAAGAAATTGAAGATGAGGGGTGCCTTGGTGGTTCAGTCGATTAAACGTTGTACTCTTGATTTTAGGTCAGGTCATGATCTTAGGGTCATGAGATCAAGTCCTACATTAGGCTCTGTTCTGGGCATGGAGCCTGCTTAAGCTTCTCTCCCTCCTTCTGCCCCTCCACTGCTGCTTGCTCTAAAAAAAAAAAAAACACCAAAGAAATTGTCGATGACACAAAGAAATGGAAGGACAGTTAAAATGTCTATTACCCAAAAGAATGTACATATTTACTGCAATCCCTGTCAAAATAGCAACAGCATTTTTCATAGAGCTAGAACAAAGAATTCTAAAATTTGCATGGAACCACAAAAGACCCTGCATAGTTAAAGCAACCTTGAGAAAGAAAAGTTGTGAAGGCATCACAGTTCCACACTTTAAGTTGTATTACAAAATTGTAGTGATCAAAATAGTATGGTATTGTCATAAAAATGGACACATCAATGAAACAGAACAGAAAACTCAGAAATGAACCCACAACTATATGGACAATTAATGTTGGAGCAAGCAAGAAAGACTGTTCAAACAGAGTAAGACAGTGTCTTCAAGAAATGGTGTTTAGGAAACTGGACAACAACTTGCAAAAGAATGAAACTGGACGACTTTCTTACACCATATACAAACACAAATTCAAAATGGATTAAAGCCCTAATTGTGAGACCTGAAACCATCAAAATCCTAGAAGAGAAGACAGGCAGTAACCTCTTTGACATTGGCTGTAGAAACTTCTTTCTAGATCTATCTCCTGTGGCAAGGGAAAGAAAAGCAAAAATAAACTTTTGGGACTGCATCAAAATAAAAAGCTTCTGCAAAGCAAAAGAAATAATAAAAAGAATAAAATGCAACCTATTGAATGTGAGAAGGTATTTAGAAAGACATATCTGATAAGGGGTTAGTATCCAAATAAAGAACTTAAAAAGCTCAACACCCAAAAAACAAATAATGCAGTTAAAAAATCTTAGAAGACATGAATAGACATTTTTAGGAAGACATACAGATGGCCAAGAGGCCTATGAAAAGATGCTCAACATCTCTGATCATCAGGGACATGCAAATCAGGACTACAATAAGATATCATTTTACACCTCTGTGGATGGCTAAAATCAACATCACAAGAAACAACAGCTATTTTGAGGATGTGGAGAAAGGGGAACCCTCTTACACTGTTGGTGGGAATGCAGACTGGTGTAGCCACTGTGGAAAACAGCATGGAATTTTTTCCGAAATTTAAAAATAGAACTATGCTATGATTCAGCAATTGCACTACTAGATAATTACCGAAAGAATTCAAAAATACTAATTCAAATGTATATATGCACCTCTATGTTTATAGTAGCATTTTCTACAATAGCCAAATTATGAAAATAGCCCAAGTGTCCATCGACTGAGGAATGGTTAAAGATATAGTATATATATATACAGTGAAAAATTAGCCATAAAAAAGAATGAAATCTTACCATTTGCAGTGACATGGATGGAGCTAGATAGTATTATGGTAAGTGAAAGAAGTCCATCAGAGAAGGGCAAATACCACATAATTTCACTTGTGGAATTTAAGAAACAAAACACACAAGTAATAGGGAAAAAATAAGAGAGAGACACACTCACACACAAATCAAGAAATGGACTTTTAATTATAGAGAAGAGAGGATGGTTACCAGAGGGGAAGGAGGTGGGGCGGATGGATTACTTAGGTGGTGGGGATTAAGGAGTGCACTGTTTTGAGCACCTGGTATTGTATTGAAATGTTGAATTACCATGTTCTACATCTGAAAGTAATACAACACTAATGTTTTCTAATTGGAATTAAAATAAAAATAAAGAAAAATATTTTGTAATATCAGAAGTAGAATCTCCAGTGCAAACCTAAAGTGTTCTTTTTAGAATATCATTGATTTTGATACTAACATTTCATGTTAGAGTTAAGGGAATGGAACTATTAAACTGGCCCAAGGTATCTTTTGTTTTTTTGTGTAGTGTCTTAGAGTAATATAAGCACAGTCACAGTGACACTTACTTCTATCCTAATGATTTTCAAATTAAGGAATGGCTTCAAATTTGGAAAGCTTTTTGTTAACCTAGCTTTGGAATGGCATGATGTATGCTAATTGCTAACTTTGTCTGCATTATTTTTTTAAAGATCAAATGGGCACAGTGGTAATTTTCATTAATCTCATACAGAGCAGCTAATTAAAATTTCCATTATTCTCTTTCCATTATCTAGTTGTTTCTTTTGTTCAGTATCAGGATAGCATGCTAATAATAAGTCATTCTTATATTACAGCCCTATTAAATACAGTGAGAATTAGTTTAATCTATTGCACTGTTTTGTTTTTACATGATTTCTTTAACATCATATTGCACTATATTGATTGTGCTGAAGATACTTTGGCATTTGTAATAGAGATTTCATAATTAAATATTTGGTGCTTTAATTTTTTATTCAACATTGGGAGAAAGTGACATATGGTGGGAAAAGAAGTAACCTGAGGACCAGAATATTAGTGTTTTTTTCTTGTAACCTCACTAATTAGGTGGCCATGGACAGTCACCATGATTCTCCATTTCTGTAATGATGCTATTAGATGAGGTGATATTTAACGGTCAGCTCGTCTTTTATAGGCTATTATGTTTTCTTAATCTTCAAATATGAATTATGTTAAAACCTGTGAAAGCTTGATAAAAGGTATTTGTTTTATAAGGTTATGTATTTTTTGTATTGCTCTACTAGATTGCTTCCAGTACTTATAACCACAAAGTATCCTAAATTATATAATTTATACCTGTTTCTAAGAGTTGGGGAAGGAGGGAGTCCCAGGGTATTGGGCTGGCCCAGTTTTCCCATGAGGAATAAATATCTCAGCCATGACCATACAGTAGAAGGGAACAAACGTTTCTGAGCAGCTTACTTTGTCTATGAGACAACACAAACGAAATGCCTGTTTTGACCACTTTATATGTATGCATTGTCTCACTTAATCCTTATAATAAACATAAGGGTCAGTGTCTGTTATTCTATATCATGAATGAGTAAACAGGATTATAGAGATTTGTTGAATAGTCTGCTCAAAGATTACCTAGATGATAAGTGAAGGTGGCACAGTTCAAACCCAGTGACAGTTTGAGCTGTTCCTAAGATGCTGTACGCGGTCTCAATTTAACTATTCTACACTAGCATTTCTGAATATATGGTAATGGAACATCTCAGAACTCTAATATTGTGAAGCAAAACTAAACTGAGTTTTGAAGCTTCAGCATGTTTAAACTCATCAGATATTCACCCATTTGTTTATTCACCATTCATTCATCTCTCCATCCATTCATTAAAGAAAGATGTTTTGAGGGGCACCTGGATGTCTTGGATGGTTAAGCTGAGGTCTTGATCTCAGGGTTGTGAGTTTAAGCCCCATGTTAAAGTGCCCAGCATGGAGCCTACTTAAAAAAAGAAAAAAAAGAAATATGTTTTGAGTACTTACTGTATCCCAAGCATTGTGTTAAGATCTGGAGATATAGTGGTGAACAAGGTTGGCGGGATTTCTGCCTCATAGAGCTTATGTTTTAATGAGGAAGACACAGTAAACAAGTACTAAACAATATAAGGTTACATCGAGCCAATACTATAAATGAGATTTAAAATGATGTGATGACGAATGTGGTGGGGAGAGGACTATTGGACTGAGACTTAGATGATGAGTTAGGGATGGAGATGTCAGGATTAAGAATCCTCCAGGCAGAGAAAGCAGCAAATAGAAAGGTCATTCTATAGTAATAAACTCATGTACAAGCCTCCAGGGAAGGATTGGTAGGGCCTTGTTATCCATTAATTAAGAAAATGAGTTTGAGGGTCAAATGAAAGTGGTCTGTGACTACAGACTTGCAACATTTTATACTATAAATGTTTACTTGCTGTCATTTTTCGTGGATCTACAGCCTTAAGAGTTGGGTAAATAAGTTATAGAAATGTGGAAAAGATTTCATGGTGATGTTTTTACTTTGCCATCTATGTCGTGATTTATTCAGTAGAAGTCTTGAACATCTGTATATCCTAACAAATAAAAAAAAATCAAGTTAGTGTGCATTACACAAAATATGGGATCTAAAACTGTGAAGTTGTATTCCTTGTTCTGTAATTATTATGGTCAGATTCAATAATAGCACACTTATTTTGAGGCTCACTGAATTGAATCACTGTGTTAGATACTTAGCATAGAGTTCTGAGTCTAGAAGAGTGATAGACACAAATAATGACCTTTGCCCCAGTGTCTTAAGTGTTATAATAGTGATAGTGCTGCAGCACTATAAGGGAATACAAGTCCCCTACATAAGACTTTTTTAGACTTCAGGGGTGCTTGGGTGGCTCAGTTGGTTATGTGTCTGCCTTTGGCTCTGGTCATGATCCCACGATCCTGGGATCGAGCCTCATGTCTGACTCCCTGCTCAATGGTCAGTCTACTTCTCTGCCCTTCCCCCTGCTCATGCTGTCTGTCTGTCTGTCTCAAATAAATAAATAAATAAAATCTAAAAAAAAAAGACTTCATCAGACTTCAAACACTATTCAATGGAATTAAAAAAAATTCAGACATTAAGAATGATTGTCAATTTTTATATTGAGGAGGCATTCTCGATAAAAGGCAAACACCATGAAACCCTATGTAATCCATTTCTCATTATTAACACATTGGGTTTTTTTTTTTTTTTTAATTCTGTATCCTCTAATGATGTGTCTTCTACCAAATTGAAAAAAAAAATGCTTTCTTTATTCTAGCTTAGGTACTTACAGAAAGTAAGTGTGATTAGTATGAACTTGGAAAATGCGACTTAAACTAGAATTTTAATTCTGAGGAATATGTTTGTAATATACATAATCATAACTGTCCCATTTGTATATCTAGAATGTGAAACTGAGTTACTAGTACAATGAATGTATTGATGATGTTTTCCTCTCAGTCTTTTCCCCAAACTACTTACATAGTTATGGCAAGGTGATGAAGCTAAGGAGCTGTGATGAGATAATGAGTTTTAGAAATAACCCCATGTATATTGGAAATTAAGCTAAAAATTAGTCATTATCAGATAAATGCATTTAATGACTTTTTAAGATTAATCTACAACATGGGAGTAACATGGGAAGGAATAGTTGGGAATTAGTGAATACTTTAGACTAATTTGATTAACATACTAAGTGGAGACTGTATTGTTTTACATTTTAATAACTGTTCTCACTTATTTTTTGAGGTAGGCTAATTCTCTGATATATTTCAACAGTTTTGGGTTATCTATAATGTTTTATATTAAATTTTGTTCACTGTATTTTGTGGTATAGAACATAAGCATATTAACTAGGAAAATTAATAAGATGATTTGTAAATGTTCATCCTGTGGGTTTAGGAGGGCCAGCTAATGTTAATGCTAGTGCCTGGATTGTAAATTTAAACATCCCTGTCAGTGACACTTAATCTCAAGTCCATAGTCTATTCAGACTATGAGCACCAGCAGTGTCATTTTCTTTTAAATGAGGATGAGGGGAGTGCTGAGGTATATATAACATGATTTTACCATGTCAGTTCTATGAACAAGAATTTTTAAGTGCATAGCACTCTGCACACATTTTTCTGCAGTAAAATATTTACATATTCTATGCATTATTTATTTTAAACGTTATTTTAAAACCTGCTGTTTGTCTAAAATGATATTTTTTTTATAGGGAGGGCTGAAAAACAGCAAACATGAATGCACCTTATCTTCACAAGAGTATGTTCATGAATTACGATCTGGTATTTCAGATGAGAAACTTCTTAACTGCCTTGAATCTCTGAGGGTTTCTTTAACCAGCAATCCTGTCAGGTAGGTGGTTCTTATTATTTTGGTTTGATTCTTGCAATTTGTACTGAATGTAGTTGTTAAGAATACAATCAGTTACGTCATTTTAACCTCAAGATTTTCTGAACAGCAGTCTGATATTAGCTAATAAAACAGCAATGTCTGATTATGATGTTGTAAACATTTAAAAAATAGAGTTAATCTGATCTCTGAATAATGTGCAATGTTAAGAATACAGATATTACTTGGATGTTTAATTCCTCTTTTATTATATAATACATGGATCCAGAAGTTAAATATCCACATTTACTTGTCAGTTTGTTTGCACAGATAACAATTATTATATATTTATTTGTAAAACAAATTAAGTATATTGGCTCTGATATTATTCATTTTTGCTTGAGAAATAAATACAGTTTTATATTCTATAAGTTTTAGATATACTGTTCACGTATTTTTGTAATTTGGGATAGCAAAAATTAAATTATTTTAACCAGTAAAAGGAATGAGAGAAAGTATTAATAAACTCAAAGCTCTACACATTTAGGCTATTTTCTTTTTCTCTTTTTTTAAAGATTTATTTATTTATTTATTTGAGAGAGAGAAACAAGCGGTGGGGAGGGGTAGAGGGAGAGAGAGAGAGAAGCACACTCCCTGCTGAGCAGGAAGCCCAATGCAGGGCTTGATCCCAGGACCCGGAGATCTTGACCTGAGCTGAAGGCAGACGCTTAACTGACTGAGCCACCCAGGCGCCCCTAGGCTATTTTCTAACTGCAGAGGATTTTTAAAGAAGTTCCTTGCCAGTGGTGGATTCCAATAACTGATGTTCTTTATTATCATAAAAAAACTTTTTAGGTTAATTATAACCAAAATAAAATATTTTATGAGGAAAAACAGGTTTTCAATGTAATATGAAAATATTCTGGGTGATACTCATATAAATTGCTGTAATCTTAAGTTCACAAATTACTGCATAGAAGTATACAGAAATGGTATTTTGGTTTTATTCATGTTTTTCCTAATATATAATGGAGCCCACAGTTTGTATTTCTCTGACCTATTGATAGAGCCTTGAAAATAATTTAGAGCTCATTTGAATTGATGTAGAGCTCATTTGAATTGATGTAGAAATTGAAATATATCATACTATTTATTTTTACAGAGTACATTTGTCAGAATAACTGAAAAATTATAATTCTATGATTAAAAAAACTTACAAAGGCAGTGGTAAGATGTGACTTACTTTTGAATATGATGATCATTCAAAGATGACTATCTTGTAATTACTTCTAGAATGCTTCTGGTTTTTATGATTTGAACAAGGATGTGAGTTGAGAACCGTAACCATTTTTGTGCTCCTCCCCATGTAAACCTACAGCTCTTTACATAGTGCACTTATGTGCTCTGAAAATTTCTGTTGAGTGGTTGATTATATGGGTGAATAAATGAATATTTAAGAAGTGAGTATAGAAAAAATTCTGGCATTTTGGAATGAAGGGGAGGGGTAGCTAGTAAAAATGTATTTTTATAAAGATGGCAAGAAAGCCTTGAAATTACATGCCGGGCCTTTAAAATACAGCCCAGCAACTACCAGACAACTCCAAAGAATTATGGGACCAGGTGAGAAACTGGTAGGTCCTGATTGGCTGGAGGCAGCAGCATTCTGGTAGCTGATTGGCTCCACAGGTCGCGTGAGGCTGCTTGCATCACCACACATCGAAGCTACTGGTGGTAGCCCTCTGTAGAGGTCAGAGCCCAGCTGAGGAACTCACTGACTAGAGGGAAAACCTACCTCCTAATCTCTCTGAGCTCTCCTTAAGGTTGAGTAAGAATGGTTTTGTGAGCTATGGCAGCGTTTCTGCTGTGGGTGGAGCCATTGGAAGCAATGACCAACCATTTCAGGGTGGTGCAGCTCCTGCTACTAAGGCCCCAAGATCCAGGGTTCGAATCCAGGATATTATACCTTGTGTAAACAGCTGTTCACCTCCGCCCTGGTTGACAATGTCTTCAAGATTAGGGGAATTGAAGTTTCCCAGGTCTCTCTTGTGGGGATAACCAGAAAGTCAGAGAGGGCTTCCAACTACATTCTTTATGGAATTGATGATATGACTACCAAGCTTATTGAGGTCTGCCAGTGGCTCAGAAGAAATAAAGCAAAACAGAGGATGTCGCTTCTTCCAGTGGGAGTATATGTCAAAGTGATTGGTATCCTCAAATGTTTTAAGGAAGTAAAGGGCCTTGAAGTCTTGAATATCCGTGTCCTGGAGGACATGAATGAGTTCACCACACATATTCTGGAAACAGTCAATGCACATATGATGTTGGATAAAGCCCACCAAGTGGCCTCTGGGCCCAGTGCGCCTGTTGTCCCATCAAAAATAGAAGAGGTCCAAAAGTATGGCGATTACTACCACCTCGACTTCATCCACAAGGAAGTTCAGCATTTGATCCGTCAGTGTCCTCAACAAGAAGGCGAAAGTGTGCATGAGCTCCAGACCCAGCTTCACAGCCTGAGCGATGGGGCCATCAAGCAAGCCCTTGAGTATCTGACCATTGAGGGCTACTTTTACCCCACTGTGGATGAAGAGCATTTTAAATCTGCTGATTGAAGTGATGAAAAGATTTTTCATTTTCCAAAGATCCTTGGCCTCCATCTGTGAGTGAGTTTAACCTGTTG
The DNA here is from genome assembly GCF_964656455.1 of Halichoerus grypus. Lineage (NCBI taxonomy): Eukaryota > Metazoa > Chordata > Mammalia > Carnivora > Phocidae > Halichoerus > Halichoerus grypus. The sequence continues at coordinate 51,687,181 of NC_135727.1, read as the reverse complement.
ACTTTTAGGAAGTAGATTTTTTTCAACAAAATATCTCAGCTGGCATACTTTGGACCCTCACTGCTTTTCCAAATGCTTTGAACTTCTCTGTTTTTCTAACTGTATTTGAAGCTCAGAAGGAGATGGTGATGGAGAAATTGACTGGACTTTTTGTAGGATTTGCCAGCAAGCAAATGAAAACAGTCCTGGATGAATGAATTTGGGAGAGAAAAGGTACAGAAAAAAAATGGAAAATTGTTATTTGTTGTGTGGGAGCTTCTTTTTCTGAAATATCCATATATTAGGAGAATATAGAATCAGTCAAGGAACCAGTTAAGAGAGAAAAACAAAAATTCTATTGTTTTTACGTTAGACTTATTTTCTGTGTTTGGATTTAGCTTATAATCCTATTATCTCTTGCTAAATGTAGTAATTGGTTAATTTGAATGTGCTAAAGAGAGCAATTTATGAAGTGCTCAGTTCAATATTTATTGAGTGATTTGCTCTTATTACCATAGATTTATTTTTAAAAAATAAAATTATAGTATGTTTAACAGCTCTTATTACCACAGGTTTATGTTTTTTAAAAAAATACGATTATACTACCTTTAAATGCCAGCTCTTATTAACGTAAGTTTTTGTTAAAAAATAAGATTATGACTAAATAACAGCTAACATAGATTAAACTATGTTTAAGTATACTGTTTAAAAAATAAAATTATAGTATGTTTGAAAAATTTTTTCTTAAAATGTGATTAGATTTAATGATTATTTCAAATGTAATGTGGTGATATTTGGATTAAATTACAGTCCATTGTAGTTGCATGGTACATGGAAACCAGATTTTCTGTGAGTTTGATGTTCTGATGGATTCTGTATAGCACTAAATCCTCAGTTTTATGTATAACAAAGGTTTATTCTTACAGGTTAAGCAAACAAATAAAAATTAATTATATGAATATTAAGCTTAGTTAAATAACTGAAATTTTATTTGAACATTTTATTAAAATACTTTTTCAAAAATCTTGACTCTCCTGTGTGATTTTTGTCCTAATTTTACTTGAAAAGCCTCTTGTTTTGTTTTTGAAGATTAATAAGTTTAATTATCTAGAATAAATTTTTCTACTCAATATAATAACATATCTTTGTTGTAATAATACATTTTAGTATGTATTAAATTAATTATGTGATACTTTTAAATAATTGAATAAAGTAAGCCCTCAGTTATATACATAAAGATGATGATATCTTTCAAGTTACTAGTTTTGTTACATTAGGAGAAAGAAAAGAAAAAGTATGTATATATATATATTCATTTGGACGGGTAGAAAAGAAAAGCATCACTTGTTTTAACTTAATCACAGAAATGAAGTGTAAAACATTGAAAATCCCTTAAATACAGCATTCACAGTAATCCATACTGTCAGGAAAACTATCAGATTTTGGCCTCTCTTTGCCAACCCTTATGAATACTTGCCACCAATACTTGTTTAAGCTTTCTGAGCCATAAACTTAACTTTTCCTCCCCTCAGAAGCCCAGAATTCATAAATGACACTTTTTTAAAAACCACAAATAGTTAATATACCTGTTTGTTATTGAAATCATCAGATGTCTCTGCAAATTCTAGTCTTTATAAACATAAGGAATTCTGAACCACTTTTGAAAGTTTGCCTGCCCTGAGGAAAATCACACTGGAGGAGAGGCAATGATGGTTGTATTCGTTCCTTAGAATTTCAGTGTGGAATGGTATAGTCTAGGAGGTGTGTGTGTGTGTGTGTGTGTGTGTGTGTGTGTGTGTGTGTATCTGTGTGTCTGTGTGTGTGTGTATTTGTGATATCACTTACACAATTGCAGGAACCCTGAGATCAGAATTCGAATTTTTATTTTATTTATTTATTGGAGAGGGAGAGAGTGAGCAGGCAGAGGGGCCGAGGGAGAGGGAGAAACAGAGTCACCACTGAGCAAGGAGCCCAATGTGGGGCTCAATCCCAGGACCCTGGGATCATGACCTGAGCTGAAGGCAGACGCTTAACCAGCTAAGCCACCCAGGCACCCTTCACAGTTCGATTTTTTTATGACTTTGTAGATCACTCTCCAAATTGTCTGAGTTGGTTCAAGTGGCCATTGGATGGGTAGCCACTTTTTCCTCACTCTAGGAATATTCCTCCAGAATTAGGAAAACGGCAACCAGGAAAGGCCTTTCAGGCTGCCTTTAACTAATATGTTGTGATATGTACACCAAATTTAAGGGAGAACCAGCCTGTCTCCCTCTCCCATCCTTTTGGGTAACTGTCCTCTCTCTGCGTTCCTTGGGGTTCTTTCTAGCTTTGTTAATTGCCCTGCTGCCCTCCTTATTCTTCTGAGTGAAATTATGTGCTTTAGTGGGATTCTACTGTAGGTAAGAGACTGCAGTGAAAGAATAGTAGGTAGGTCTACCTATAATGTGAATGGAAATCTAACATTTTTCAGTTGGATTATCTTATACATGCATTTGGGTAGCAGATTTTTATTTTTATTTTTATTTATTTATTTATTTATTTATTTATTTATTTATTGGTAGCAGATTTTTAAAATCCATTTTAAACCTTCCAACATACTTCTTCCTTCCACTGCATACTTCCTTCTACTGCATACTTCCTTTTTAGTTTTGTTTAGAAGGTAAATGACTTGGCCAGTGTTCCCTTTCCTCTCCAGTCCTGCCTTGTATGTGAACCAAACTTCTGAGGATAAGATACCAATCCTGGGGAAATACTGTCTGCTAGTTTGGGCAGAGATATTTAAGCCTGAGGAAACTGAAGAATATAATTGACAATTATAATCCACTTAGGGTTGTTATTCTATGGCTTTTAGGCATATGAAATGTATGCATTTATATTGAAATTGATTCTAAATTAATTGAATAAATTTGAAAATGTTTTCAAATCAAAGGTAATATTATTGCTGTTGTCATAATTGTTAATAATAATTTTATTTTACCTACTAAATTTAGATTTGTATTTTGAGTATAATTTGAGAAATATAAATTCTTGTATTTTTTTCAGTTTCTGTTTTCTTACTATATGATGAATCAAAAAAGGTTACCACCTCAAGACAGTATGGTACTGGCACAAAAACAGACACATAGATCAATAGAACAGAATAGAAAACCCAGAAATTAACCCACCATTAGATGGTCAATTAATCTTCAACAAAGCAGGAAAGAATATCCATTGGGAAAAAGACTGTCTCTTCAACAAATGGTGTTGGGAAAACTGGACAGCAACATGCAACAGAATGAAACTGGACCACTTTCTTATACCATACAGAAAAATAAATTCAAAACGGATTAAAGACCTAAATGTGAGGCAGGAAACCATTAAAATCCTAAAGGACAACACAGGCAATAACCTCTTTGACATCAGCCATAGCTACTTCTTACTAGATACGTCTCCTGAGGCAAGGGAAACAAAAGCAAAAATGAACTATTGGGACTTCATCAAAAAAAAAACTTTTGCTCATCAGAGGAAACAACAAAACTAAAAGGCAACCTATGTGGTGGGAGAAGATATTTGCAAATGATGTATCTGATAAAGGGTTAGTATTCAAAATCTATAATGAATTTTTCAAACTCAACATCTGATAACCAAATAATCCAGTTAAAAAATCAGTGGAAGACATGAATAGACATTTTTCCAAAGTAGGCATACAAATGGAGGACAGACACATGAAAAGATGCTCAACATCACTGATCATCAGGGAAATAGAAATCAAAACTATAATGAGATATCACCTCACACCTGTCAGAATGGCTGAATAACAACATAGGAAACAACAGGCATTGGTGAAGATGCAGAGAAAGGGAACCCTCTTACATTGTTGGTGGGAATTGCAAACTTGTACAGCCATTGTGGCAAACATTATGGAGGTTCCTCAAAAAGTTAAAAATAGAACTACCCTATGATCCACAATTGCCCTACTAGGTATTTACCCAAAGGATACAGAAATACTAATTGAAAGGACACAGGCCAGTGTCACTAGAGACAGAGAATGAAGAGTCTTGTGAATCATTTGGAGGACTTTGGCTTTTACTCTGAGTGAGCTGGGAAGATGCTAGAGGGTTTTGAAGAAAGTAATGGTATAACCTGACTTGTGTTTTTAAAGGCTATCTCTGGATGAAGCAGGGAGACCAAGTTACATGTTGCTGTAAGGGAACTAGAAATCTCACAGGAATTCTAGGGACAGCAGTGTAGCTGTGTGTCATGCAGGCTGATATGGAAGGTCACTTGACATCCCACAGTAGTCCTAGAATCTGGTTATTTTTGTCATCTATCTCAAGTCAGCAGCAGAAATTCATGGCACATTAACTTAATTTGTTTTGTCAACATGGGCTCTCCATGAATCTGTGTCTTTTCCTGATATTAACTGCCTGGCCATGTCTGTATTACCCAGTTCAAATTCCTAATGGGGAGTCTCTGGTCCCCATTTGTTTCTCCTTAGGCAAAGCTTTTCTTGTCAGGCCACCTCAGTATGCAGGCCAGACCATACTATGGTTAGGTTACCTTCTCTACTCACATCAGTTTGCGCATGGTAAAGGAGAGGGAGTCAGGGTGGTATGGTCCAAAATTTGCTTTCCTAGGACTATTATCTCATAAGGTAGTTGTGGGGAGTGCTCAACTAAGAAGCGGGTATGAGTTTGTCAGGTACCAGCCAGTACAGGAACTTTAAGGTGAGAAGGAAAGTTATTGCATGGAGATCTCCAGAAGATCAAGAATTATGTTTTATTCATCCTTTATGTTCAGCATTTAGCATTATTCCTTGTGGCATTACAAGTTGAGTAAAAGAGGAAAAGTAGCACACTGCCTCCAGGAAGTGCCTCTGGTGTTCCTGTGTGTATACATATGTGTAGGTTTTAGAGAGAAGGGAAGGAAACAAGGAGCATCATTATCCTTACTTTTACTCTGACTGTTCTAAGAATTCTTACCAAAGTCTGGTGAGCCACCTCTAAGCAGTGGTCTCTCCTTGGACTTTTATCTCCTATTTGACTCTGGTCCAAAAATCTTTCTTCTTTCTGATAGGGGGGATACTCTCCTCAACCTATCCCTCAACTTCAAAAGCGGTTGTGGTGGGATATGTGTCTACATCACATGGTTAAATTCATTCTGGGAGTGCACTGTAGTATTTTCCCCTCTTGGGAGCTCACTGTGAACATTAGCATTGTTTTTAGGAAAGCTTTTTACATTGCTCCAGGAAAGAAACTTCTTTAACTTTATTAACCCAGAGTTTCCAGATATTTTCTATAAAAAAGTCTTCTGTTATTCCCTAGAAATGCCTATAACCATTACATAGTATGAATCATATCTTCTATTTCTACCAGATTTAAACCTATCAACAGCCATAAGATTTTATCTCACCCCCCCACTTTAGAATCTCTCTCAGAGAAACCAAGAAGTAACCAACACAGCAAACAACTAATTAGTCTTCCTACTGGAGAGAAACAAATAAGGAAACAAGAGCAATGAAACAACAAAAAAATCAGAAAAGGAGGAAACCAAATATAAGAATAAACCGAAGAATGAGAATAATTTGTATAACAAGAAGGAAATTACAGGGAAAACAAAGAAAAATAGTCTATAGAAGGATAAGTCACCTTGAATGCATAGTGTCTTATAAAACTTATAACAGTAAAAGAATCCTTGAAGTTAAACAGAAATCATTTAATACTATTATTTTAGTTTTCTAGGGCTTCTGTAACAGTCACCAAAAACTGGGTGACTTTAAAACAATAGAAATTTATTCTCTCACAGTTCAGGTGGCCAGAAGTCTGATACCAAGGTGTTGGCTTTAGGTCCCTCCTACGGCTCTAGGGGAGGATCTTTTTCTTGCTCCTTCCAGCTTCTGTCATTCCTTGGTTTTTGGCGGCATAATCCCAGTCTCTGCCTCTGTACTTACGTGGCTTTCTCTATGTCTCTGGGTGTCTTTTCTGTGTCTCTTACAAGGACACTCTTAGTTGGATTTAGGGCCTACTCTAGTCTAGTACCATGTTATCTCCATCCTTACCTTAATTGTATCTACAAAGACCCTATTTCCAAATAAGGTCATATTCTGAGGTTCTGGATGGATTATATTCCAAAATTTATTTCTAAAATTATCCATAAGGGCGCCTGGGTGGCTCAGTTGGTTAAGCGACTGCCTTCGGCTCAGGTCATGATCCTGGAGTCCCTGGATCGAGTCCCACATCGGGCTTCCTGCTCAGCAGGGAGTCTGCTTCTCCTTCTGACCCTCCCCCCTCTCATGTGCTCTCTCTCTCTTTCTCATTCTCTCAAATAAATAAATAAAATCTTTAAAAAAAAATAAAATAAAATAAAATTATCCATAAAACCATTGAAATAACAAAATTAGCTAAATTCTGTCTAGGTAAAAACCTTAGCTAGTTTAGAAGATCTGAAAAAGTCAAACTATGTACTACTTACAGAACTCTCCTTAATGAAATTAAATTTTATTGGCCTTGTTCCCTTTATAAAGAAATTTTTTCTTTAGTACTAAATTCTGAGAGTATATTATTTGATAGAGTCACACTAGAATGCCAGTCATGAGATCTGTATTTCTAGCCCTTGATCTATCACTCTCTGTGACTTTAGTGTAATCAGTAGCCTCTTTTGGCCTCAGTTTTTCCCTGTATAAATGATTTTGGAGACTCCTAGATCTAAACTTCTATGTTCTATGTTCTTATTTACTTACTTCTAATCCTATTATCTTTGCTATTGGAATTAGATTAGTGTTATAAATGATTTTGAAGAGAAAAATGTTCCTACATAAGACTGAATGATTTCTTAGCATTTTATTATTTTCTTGCATTTACAAGTTTTATGTTTAACTCCAGATAGGTATTTATAATTTCTTTTAAAATATTGAAGAAAGCAGTTTCTAAATCTTTGTTACATAACTATTTTTCAAACCTGATGTTCATTAGAATCTGCGCATTTTCCCTCTTATGGCTGATTTATTCTTTCCTTACCACAGTTTTAACTGTTTTTTGTTCTGCCCAGCCCCTAGTAAAGTAAATATATAAACATGCACATTAGTAGCTTTACAAACATTCTCAAAGTACAGTCATTTCAGAATATTAAATGGAGTCACGAATTTCAAATTCATGTTATTTAATCACTCAGATGATAAAGACTCTTAAAGTCATTTCCTTATTTTATGCTAAAGGCAAATATTTTAAAATGCCTTTTATAAACTATCATTAACTGGCTATATCCCAAATCACTCACTCACTATGCACTCCCTCAACATTTACTTTTTTACTGTTTATGTTCACCTACACCTGCTTATGCTCTGTAATAGTTACATGCATGTATGTCTGCTTTGCTCATTTAGAATTTAGACTCCTTTGGGGAAGGGACCCTCTTGCCCTTTTATTATTTTCATGATGGCTGGTACAGCGTAATTTACATACAGTAATGTGTGATTTGATGTGGATATTGACCTACCATCAATAACAACCTATGCTTCTCTAGCAGTGAGAATGAATTTTCATTAATCTGGCACTATTTTGTGACCATGAATTTTTAGGTGTAATCAGAGAAAAGGAATGAAGCTTTTCCTCCACATAGGAATGAAGCCTATTGGATTGATCTGAACCATATTCATAAGCTACACATATTACAGTGTGCTTTACATAATGGTCTTTTAATGGTTGCCTAGTGAATTAATGAAATTGAATGTTTACAAAATCTGTGAGTTTGACTGTAAAATAAAGCCTGGTCTGTCATCATAAATCGCCTTAAACATTGCATATACCATGGTCTGTGTGTTTTGGAATGAGAACTATGTTTTTACAGGTGTTTGAGCATATTCCTTTGATAAAGTTTATGAAAGGGAACAGTGCCTGCTGAGAAATGATCAATGAGTTTGAACAATTTTATTCCCACCCAACCCATTACAGGATATACAGGTATTTGGCAATATATTTTATGAAGATCCAAAGGAGTGCATAGCAATAAATCATTGTCACTGAGTTTTCTTAATACATGACAAAATAGCAAATACCGATTTAATAGTATCAGAGAATTGTGATTGTGTAGAATTCTTTTCATAGTTGTTGCTGAAATTGCCTTACAATTTGAGGGGTATTTTGTCCCACTAGGAAACTGTTTATTCTCTTTTGCTTATAATCTTAAGTTATCTGCCCATCTGGTGGCATAGTGTCTATATTTACTTTCTCTGATGATAGCTTCCGCACCCAGTGTTTTCAAATATGTGAAAACAGATAAAATATCTTTTAGAGTTTATTTATGTTCAGTTATTTGCATTACCTTTGGAACATTTGTTTTTACTTGTAATTTTCTAACTTCCCTTTAGATTTAAACATATTTTTCAAACATATTAACAAATATGCATTTTAATAAAATCATCATAATGAAAATAGCTGACTCTTGACAGTACTACAGATTAGGAATAGAAAGCACTTTCTGAATTTGGGTGTTAATAACTCTTTAAAGAGCCTTTATTTAACTTATTAAAAGCTTGGCAAAACAGCCAACATTACATAGAAAATTAATATAAAAGTAGATGTAGATCAATACTTTTAGAACATTTTGCATTGGACTACCTATGAAAAACGGAATAATGAGGACTTTTTATAATGCAGTAATATGAACAGCACTTAAAATTGTGAGCAGCACATATCATAATCCAACATATGGGTAGTATTAAACCAGGGTTGTTTAATACTGGTATTTTAAATTTGTTTACATTAACTTTCAAATGCATAAATCATTTAAGAAGACTAGTACATTTTACATAGAAGAGAAAATGATAAATTCAGTGATGTCCATTTTTATATTTTCTTTTAAAATCTTGGTCAGCGGGGCGCCTGGGTGGCTCAGTCATTAAGCGTCTGCCTTCGGCTCAGGTCATGATCCCAGGGTCCTGGGATCGAGCCCCGTATCGGGCTCCCTGCTCAGCAGGAAGCCTGTTTCTCCCTCTCCCACTCCCCCTGCTTGTGTTCCCTCTCTCACTAGGTCTCTCGCTGTCAATAAAATCTTTAAAAAAAAAAAAAATCTTGGTCAGCAATTTGAATTAACAGCAACCATATCCAAGCTCATTTAACTAAGTTGGTACCATAAATATTAAGTGACATTGAATTTTTAATTATATAATATTAGCCTCAAAACACAATTTAAACTTAAGGTGGATCCAATATTATATCTCATAATAGAGGCCTAAAAATAAAAGTATATTATTTTTAAAGAACAAAATATAACAGCAAATACTGACTCAAGTCTCTGAAGTATTGTTTTATTCAGAGAAAATATTATAGGCTTGAAGGTGGAATAAATGAGCACTCCTTATGTTGGCATTTATGTTATTATTATATGACATATGAAACTCCACCAATGCAATGCATTTTCTCATTTAAATGATGTGTTTTAAATTATAAAACCAATGTTTATATAAAATAATTAGAAATTGTTACTGGACATGTAGTTATAAAAGTATATAAAATCTAGCAGCAGAGTCTAGGCACACTAATTAAATGGATTTCTTTTTTTAATTAGAATTTTTTTTCAAGATTTTATTTATTCAATTGAGAGAGAGAGAGAGAGAGCGAGCGAGAAAGAGAACAAGCAAGGGGAGAGGCAGAGGGAGAGGGAGAAGCAGACTCCCCGCTGAGCTGGGAGCCCGACATGGGGCTCGATCCCAGGACCCTGGGATCATGAACTGACCTGAAGGCAGATGCTTAACCATCTGAGCCACCCAGGCACCCCATAATTAAATGGATTTCTTAATAGAAAGCTTAACTTCCTTCTATTTTAAGAAATTTTTTAAAGATTTTATTTACTTGAGAGAGAGAAAGAGAGAATGAGCGGGGCGGGGTGGTAGAGGGAGAGAGAGAAGCAGACTCCGTGCTGAGCAGGGAGCCTGACATGGGTCTCGATCCCGGGACCCTGAGATCATGACCTGAGCTGAAGGCAGACGCTTAACTGACTGAGCCACCTAGGCACCCCATTTTAAAACATCTTATATACATTTTGTATTTTCTATATGTTTAAAATAGTCTTGAAGTAAATACATATAAATATTTGTCATTTGACATATTTTTATTTTGATTTATATGAATTAATTAAAGGGCTTGGACACGTACTAGAGTTTTATATACTTCTCTTATTATTATGGGACTATTACTAAAGCAATGGCAATGTACCATGAAAGATGCCGGTATCTCACTACCATTAAGATGGTAAAATACAAACTCCAAGTAAACAAGGAGGGAAGGTGATAATTTTCAAAAAGCCAAGGATAATGCCAGGTAATAATGTGAGTATAAAATAATTCCAGTTTTCCTTGTAGTGAAGGGGAAAAAAAGTATTGAGAGACATAGCTGTTACCTGATGAATGATAGTGCATCTACTTTTCAGGGAAAACATTCTTCATAATTCTGAGCTCAGATTTTTGTTCTGTGGTTCTTTTTTTTTTTTTTTTAAAGATTTTATTTATTATTTGACAGAGACACAGCGAGAGAGGGAACACAAGCAGGGGGAGTGGGAGAGGGAGAAGCAGGCTTCCCGCTGAGCAGGGAGCCCGATGCGGGGCTCGATCCCAGGACCTTGGGATCATGACCTGAGCCGAAGGCAGACGCTTAATGACTGAGCCGCCCAGGCGCCCCATGTTTTGTGGTTCTTTAAATAAGGGATATTGAACAACACAGTAGAGTGAGTCTTTGATGGTTTTTTATAAAGTAGACAGGATTTCTATGAATGTGCATTTCCTGCATAGTGCCTTGAGTTAAAAAAAAATAAAGATGTTTCTCCAAAGACCCAGAGTAATAATACTGGTATGCAGCTTTCCAGTATCTAACCTCCTGCCAGGGTGTACTTGAGAAATGTCCCTGAGGCTTTCCCCCAGGAATATCTCTCATCTCAGCTGGACTTTTTATAGGGGCTAGGTAGCTGAGAATTCACAATTAAGATGCCAGCTAGCACCTGGAGTGCAGGTATGTTGTGTGGTTGGTTCAAAGAAGATGTGTGCTCTAGATAACAGTGTTTGCTCTATGACCCCAGCTGTTCAGCTGCTGTTAGATAATGGACAGCTAATTTGGGGAGATTTCCCACCTTGTCAGCAAAGCTATAGGTGTATAACCTCTCACATCAGGCAGTTTAAACCTGAAAATCATCTGTTGCGATGGAATCCATAAAGGCAGAATATAGAAGGCAGTATAATGTTATAGTGTACTTTGAAAAACTAAATCAGCTTCAGGTGAGATAGGCTGGTGGTCTGTCATATGAACATGAAACTCAAGATATTATATAACCAGAATCAACCAAGTTTCTATTTACGTATTTTCTGCAGCATATAGTATTACTGAGAATATGAAGATTGAGTCCAGTTCTATTTGGAGAATACTACCTGTGTACTGAGGACTGCTCTAGGTTTTTTATGGGACAAGGTGCTATACCACCCTTAATATGAGTTTTGAAGAGAGGTTCTTGGAGATCATTTCTTAAATTGGTCCAGTCAACATTAATTCATCAAAAAGTATTGAAGACTGCATATTAAACTGGAGTGTTAAATGGAGTTTTTTAAAAATTGAGTTACAAATTTCTATATGTGAATTAGTAATTGTCAAAGTTTAAGAATACTCTGAAATGGATCTAGCACTAAAATTTACTAAGCATTAATGAAGTTTTGTTCGATATAGAAAACGCCTAGGAATTTTGTAGTGTTGTTGAGGTCAGCATTATAAACATCAGTTAAAGTGACAAAATCTTTTCTTTTTTTTTAGAGAGGGAGGGGAGAGATTGGGTGGCGGAAGGGCAGAGGGAGAAAGAGAACCTTTTTTTATTTTAAGATTTTATTTCTTGATCAGAGAGCGCATAAGCAGGGGGAGCAGCAGGCAGAGGGAGAAGCAGATTCCCTGCTGAGCAAGGAGCCCCATGAGGGACTTGATCCCAGGATCCTGGGATCATGACCTGGGCCGAAGGCAGACGCTTAGCCAACTGAGCCACCCAGGCATCCCCAGGAGAGAGAGAAGAATCTTAAGCAGGCTCCATGCCTAGTGTGGAGCCTGTTGTGGGGCTGGATCTCAAAACCCTGAGATCATACCTGAGCCCAAATCAAGAGTCAGACACTTAACCAACTGAGCCACCCACGTGCCCCAGAATGAAAAGAAATCTTTTAATTGTAAGTGGTATGGGACATTGACCTGGGGGTATTCTCTGACCTTATGGCATATTTTGTACCTAAAAAACAAACAAAAAACCAAAACGTTGCTGTAATTTTATTTGCTTATCATTACTTTCTCCTATGAACAGAGTGCAGGATATGCTGTGTTGGAGTTGTTATAATGTATTTTTCATTAATTTTAATTTCTGTTGTTTTTGAATTGTTTATAAAGTACAGTAATGGTTTTGCATGTTGAAATCATTTGTCTAAATTTCCTGATAACAAAAGTTTGATGCATGCATTTACTTTAATGCATTTATCAGCTCTTTCAAATGATCTTGGAAAATTGGAGTAATAGAAGTTAAGAACAGAGAGTTACAGAAGGCTTAATTTTGACTGGCAAGAACAAATTATATATGTATACTGATTTTTCTAATGTGGCTGGGGATTTCTGTAACATTGATATGAGAGATCTAGATAAATATGAATTATCAAATAATACTGTGGAGATATAAACAGCATGCTCTACGTATACTGTGGAGCTATATATAAGCATGATACTGGACTTTTTTGTTTGTGAGCTCACAACAGATTTGAGATTCCATGATCAACTATTTTATAATCCTTTATGTATTCTTTGTATTAGAGAGCTCACCATCTATTCATGGTTTTTGGCTCTGATTCTTGTATGTATGATTTGGAGTTATCTTTGACATTCCTTTTTCATCACATTTGTCCATTTTCTTTTTTTTTAAAGATTTATTTATTTCAGAAAGAGAGAGAGCAAGCAAATAAGAGAGCACATGAGCAGGAGGGGCAGAGGGAGATGAAAAGAGACTCTCAAGCAGACTCTGCATTGAGCGCAGAGCCTGACGCAAGTCTCCAGCCCTTGACCATGAGATCATTATTTGAGCTAAAACCAAGATTTGGACTCTTAACCAATTGTGCCACCAAGGCACCCTGTTCATTTTCTTATTTGCTATATCTCTTGTGTAGTTTTTATCTTTTTTAAAGTTTTTATTTAAATTCCAGTTAGCTAACATATAGTATAATATTAGTTTCAGGTGAATAATACAGTGATTCAACACTTCCATACATCACCCAGTGCTCAGCACAAGTGCATTCCTTAATCCCCTTCACCTATTTAACCCTTTCCTATACCCACCTCATTTCTGGTAACCATCAGTTCTCTGTAGTTAAGAGTCTGTTTCTTGGTTTGCCTCTTTCTCTCCCCCCCATTACTCATTTGTTTTGTTTCCTAAATTTCACATTTTGTTTCCTAAATTTCACATATGAGTGAAATCATATGATGTTTGTCTTTCTGTGACTGACTTATTTCCCTTAGCATAATACACTCTAGCTCCATCCATGTCATTGCAAATGGCAAGATTTCATTCCATTGGATGGGTGAGTAATATTCCATTGTGTGTGTGTATACACACACACACACACACACACACGCACACACACACACACCATTGGCATCCATTACCATAGTAAATGTTTATCCATTCCCTCACTTTAAATCTGCTGTTGTCTTTGGGTCTAAAATGAGTCTCTTGTAGGCAGCATATATATGGGTCGTTTTTTTATCCATTTCGATACCCTTTGTCTTTTGATTGGAGCATTTAGTCCATTTGCATTCAGAGTGATTATTGATATATATAAATTTAGTGCCATTGTGTTACCTGTAAAGTTGGTTTTTCTGGTGATGTTTTCTGTTCCTTTCTAGGATTTGTTGCTTTTGGTCTTTTTTTCCCCAAGGAATTCCCTTTACAATTTCTTGCAGGGTTGGTTTAGTGGTCATGAACCCCTTTAGTGTTTGTTTTTCTGGGAAACTATCTCTCCTTGCATTCTGTGTGACAGCCTTGCTGGATAAAGTATTCTTGGTTGCATATTTTTCGACTTCATCATGTTGAATATATCATGACACTTTCTTCTGGCCTACTACATTTCTGTGGACAGATCTGCTGCAAATCTGATCTGACTTTCCTTGTAGGTTAAGGACTTTTTTCCCTTGCTGCTTTCCAGATTCTTTCCTTGTCTGTGTATTTTGTGAATTTGACTATAGTATATCTTCTTGATTGCTGGCTTTTGTTGAATTTAATGGGAGTTCTCTGTACTTCTTTGATTTCAATGTCTCTTTCCTTCCCCAGATTAGGGAACTTTTTAGTTATAAATTTGCTGAAATGAACATTGTACTCTTTTTTTCTCTTCTTCTTGAACTCCTGTTATATGAATGTTAGTATACTTTAAAGAGTCACTAAGTTCCCTAAGTCTACATTTGTGATCCAATACCTTTCTTTCCCTCTTTTTTTCAGCTTCATTATTTTCCATAATTTTATCTTCTGTATCATTGATTCATTTTTGCTTTGTATATCCTCATTGTCATTGCATGCAGCCAGTTTTGCATCTTGGTTATAGCATTTTTTATTTCAGTCTGACTAGTTTTTAGTTTTTCTATCTCTGCAATAAGGAATTGTCTAATGTTTTCTATGCTTTTCTCAAACCCAGTTAGTATCTTTATTATTATTGTTTTAAAATCTGGTTCAGACATCTTAGTTGTATCTGTATTGATAAAATCCCTGGCTGTGACTTCTTCCTGTTTTTTCTTTTCTAGTGAATTCCTCAGTCTTGTCATTTTGTCTGGGTCATTGTTTTTGCTGGGATTGTTAGGATATCCTGTTATATTTCTGGTCCTGAGAGTAATGGCTATATTAAGTAGAGGTCTGGGGGGCCAAATAGGGGAAAGGAAGCTAGATCCTGGTTTTGTTTTGGTCTGCTTGTTAAAAGAAGCTAGATCTTTAAAAAAATTTTTTTAAAAAAGGAAGCTAGATCTTATTTCCCTTAGAGCTGATCCTTTGCAGTAATCATTGATCAGTAGACTTGGAACATTGGAGGGGTTTGTATTAGTCTTTTGTGGGTGGGGTTTGTTGTGCTGATTCTTGGGTGGACTTTCCCTGATGGCTTGTATCTGCATGGCACAAGTGGGTGGGGCTTGTATGCAGCTCTGGCCTCCACTGGGTGGCGCTGATTTGCTCACTGAAGTGGGTTGGTGCTGATGCAGGGTTGAGGGGGTAAGGAATGGCATTGGTCTGCTATCTTATCACCAGAGAGGAATTTCATGCCCACCACTCCTCAGGAAGCCCTCAAAGAAGAGCTAACGATCACCCCTCTTATGTCCCTGGCCTCCACCAGATCCCTGCTTTCATTCTGTGTGTGTCCAAGCTGTTTGCCTGCCTTGTGGCACAGTACTCTTGCATTTTATCCCAGGTATGTGGCTGAGTTTCAAAACTCTAAATTTTAGAGATCCACATGGTGAAGACCCACACTGATCCTCTCGGGGAGGGTCTTATGTTGTGGCCAGTGCTGGTTTGTCCCAGAAATCACTCACGTGACCATGCAGTGGTTTGGGTTTGGAGTGTATGGTAAAGTACGTAGAAAGCACCAACGTTTGCTGTCCTCAGCTCAAGTCTCTGTTCCTATGCTAGGGAACAGGGCAGCATGTTGGTACCACCAGTTTCCCGCCCCCCACCCAAGGGGCCATGCTGCCTCTCCCAAATGCTCTTCAAGCAGGGGAAATGTTTCTCCCTGTGCCACCCAGGGGATCCTCATACCATGCTGCCCACTCCCCGGTCTCCATCTTCCTTCCCCTCCTGAGCACCTCCAGGCACAACCTTGCTAGGCACAACCCTGTGGATGGTGTGGACCTCCTAAACATAAGACTTTTCAGTCTCCTGTTTATAAAAACTTGTTGTAGTCAGCCCCTCTCCTTTTTCCAGTCAGTTGTTTTGGGGAAAAGTGTTTCCTGTGCAATTTCCTGAGCACACTTTCACTCTTTCTCTCTCTTTCTCTCTCACTCCTCTCTCCGTGATCAAGGCTCCCTCCCCTTTGCAGCACCTTTGGTTCTTTTCTCCCCTCAATCAACTCTCTGCAGCTCCTACCTTCTATGATGTGGCCATTTTTCTACTTCTAATTGTGCAGTTTTCTCTCAGTCCTCTGATCGATTTCATGGGTCTTCAAAATTATTTGATATTTATCTAGCTGTGTTTGAGGGATGAGGCATGCCTAGGGTCTCCGTACTCCTCTGCCATCTTGTTTCCTCTATACCACATCTTCTTTATCCATTCATCAGTCGATGGATACTTGGGCTGTTTTCATAATTTGGCTATTATAGATAATGCTATTATAAACATTGGGGTGCATGTATCCCTTTGAATTAGTATTTTTGTATTCTTTGGGTAAATACCTAGTAGTGTAATGGCTGGATCATAGGGTAGTTGTATTTTTAATTTTTTGACCATACTCCCTACTGTTTCCCACAGTGGCTATACCAGTTTGCATTTTCAGTGCACGAGTGTTCCTTTTTGTTGCATAGTTACTACATTTTCATTGTCAATACTCTAGTATAGGCCTCACTGTATTTGGAGATGTGAGTTGATAGAGGGACTGATTGGTCCAGCAAATAGAGTTCACTGGGTTTAATTAAAATTCAGAAAGCCAAAGTGGGTTAAGGCAAAGCAGAGAAGGATAGAAGAGTTAAGGAAGTTAGTGGGAAGTGTAGAGGAGGGAAAAGTTTTACTGGACCCTCTCAGGTTCCCTGACTGGCTCTGAAAATTAAACTGATGATCATTAACTTGAGAAAAGCAAATATACTTCATTAAATGTTTACATATACATGGGTACCTTTACAAGAGAATGAAGACCCAAATGAGTGACCAGAGCAGGAAGTTTTTCTATCTTTTATACAAAGAAACAGCAAATTTGTAAAAATTGACAAGACAAAGGGTTTTGGGGTAGGGGTAGAACCTAATGAAGAAGTTACTAGGAGGATAAGAGTAGTTTAACAAGGTTTTTCATATAGCCTCCTAGGCCCAAATTCCCTGTCTCTGGTGATAAAGAGTATCTTCCCTCCTCTTGGTACAGGAAGGGTACCTGTCACATGGGAGATCTAGCTCCTGCTTTCAGGGAAGAGGGGTAGGTGAGGGAATGAGGTTTTTCCCGATTCCTTCATTTTAAGCTTTTTAATATTTTAAAAACTCAAAGATACTTAATATTTTAAAGACTCATTCCCTAGGGTGCCATATTTTTGTGTAGTGTGTCCTGAACTCCATCAGAAGCAATCTTAAAGGTCACAGTGTTCCCATGCTGGGCAGCCGTCGCCACCTCTTCAGCCTGCGAAGTTCTTCTCTTGGCCGCTGTGTGTCTTCCCCAACGCAAGCCCGGTCTCTTGATATCTGCAAAATGGCTAATAATTTGGATGAGTTTATTGAAGAGCGAAAAGCCAAACTGGCCAAAGACAAAGCAGAATTGGAAAGTGATCCACCTTACATGGAAATGAAGGGAAAGACATCAGAGAAGCTTTCTGAAAACAGTAAAATATTAATCTCCATGGCTAAGGAAAACATACCACCAAACTGTCAACAGACCAGGAGTTCTTTGTACAACATATTGATTCAACAATTCTATACATTACTCATTGCTTACCACGATAAGTGTGGTCATCATACAACATTATTGCAGTATTACTGACTCTATTCCGTATGCTATATTTTTCATCTTTGTGACTTATTTTTAACTGAAAGTTTGGATTTTTATGTTTCACCCATCCCCCTCATTTACTTCGCCTCTGGCAACCACCAGTTCAGTTTGCTGTATTTGAGTCTGGTTTCTTTTCTGTTTGTTTCATTTTTTAGATTCACATGAAAGGGAAATCGTATGGTATTTGTCTTTCTCTGACTTATTTCACTTACCAGAATGCCCTTTAGATCCATCCATGTTGTTGCAAGTGGCAAGATCTTACTCTTTATTATGGCTGAGTAATATTCCATTCCATATATGTAACCATATCTTCTTTTTTTTTTTAAAGATTTTATTTTTATTTATTTAATTGACAGAGAGAGTGAAAGAGAGAGAGAGAGACAGTGTGAGAGGGAACACAAGCAGGGGGAATGGGAGAGGGAGAAGCAGGCTTCTGGCCGAGCAGGCAGCCGGACGTGGGGCTGGATCCCAGGACCCCGGGATCATTACCTGAGCCGAAGGCAGATGCTTAACAACTGAGCCACCCAGGCGCCCCTGTAACCATATCTTCTTTATATGTTTGCTATTGATGGACACTGGGTTGCTTCCATATCTTGTTATTGTAAATAATGTTACAGTGAACTTAGGGGTGATATATCTTTTCAAAATAATGTTTTTGTTTGGTTAAATAAAAAAAAAAAAAGAAGCAATCTTAAAATTGCCGGCCAATTTATTCATGCTGGATAAGGAAGCACATGAGGGTAACTAAGGACTGTTATTCTCAAATTAACGTTGAATGGCTCCATTTTTTTTTTCCAGGTGCTTTCTAATATTTGTATTTTGTATCATACCAAATGTCAGTTAACTATTTTTTCAGGTGGGTGTTGACAGTTCTATATGTCTACAATACACAGTAATGCGTTACAGTATGATATCACTCTATATCAATGCTAAACAAGTAACTTTTATTTATTGGTATATGGGAAGCAGAAAGAAAGTATATTCTTGGACATACCTAATGTTTTATTTAAGGTTTCCCTTGCATTGATGATGGAATTCATAATAAATATTAAAAAAAACCTTACTGTTACTGATTTCACTTCTGAATATACACATAGATGACATTTTTATAAATTTGAACATTTATCTGATATTCCTTCATGAAGCAAAATAACCAAAACAATACTCATAATGCTAATTGATGTTTTTTTTATATTAGGTGTTGGTAATATAGATGAATTAGAGGTGTGTAAGGATTGAGAAATGCTGGATTCCAGCGGTGCCTGGGTGGCTCAGTCAGTTAAGTGTCTGCCTTTGGCTCAGTTCTTGACCTGCAGGTCCTGGGATCACTCCCCACGTCAGGCTCCCTGCTGAACGGGGAGTCTGGGAGTCTGCTTCTCCCTTTCCCTCTTCCCCTTCCCTCCACCCCCCACTCGTGCTTGCGCTCTCTCTCTCAAATAAATAAAAATCTTAAAAAAAAAAAAAAGTAAGAGAGAAAAATGCGGGATTCCAGTCATGTTTTTGCCATTAACAAGCTATGACACAAGATGTATAACTAAAATTCTTTAGTTTCTTTATTTGTAAAATAAAGGAGCTGACATGAGGTAACATGATTTCATGACCAGTAAAGCTATTCTTATCATGGCCTGTTCTTTCATGGAGGTTTGTTTGTAAAATGAAGACAGAACAGTGTTGTTAATTTAAATTGTTAATGTTTGTTATGGTTTTTAACTTTTCCAATTGTGAACAGGAAATCCGGGCAGTTTTGAAGAAGGCCAAAGTTACTTTAGCAATTAAAACATTTTGCTTTCTTTAAAAAGAATTTATATGTTCTGAAAGACTTATCAAGTATAAGTGTATATATTTTAGGAGTAGCAATATTTCTAGATTTGTCTGAAAATGAATTCAGGCCAGGTCAAATATGGTAGAAGGCTAATATCTCATGGGAACTTTATACTGCATTATAGTCCTATAAAATAGGTTTTATCTATGTGCATGTACATGTTTATCACTTTTATTTTGTTGTTATCTGATTTAGATTGTTTATGTCACTGTAGAAGAGAACAAATAATGAGTATGTTTGGCTTAATTTTTTTTTTTTTTTTAAGATTTTATTTATTTATTTGACAGAGAGAGACACAGCGAGAGAGGGAACACAAGCAGGGGGAGTGGGAGAGGGAGAAGCAGGCTCCCCACTGAGCAGGGAGCCCGATGCGGGTCCCGATCCCAGGACCCTGGGATCATGACCTGAGCCGAAGGCAGACGCTTGATGACTGAGCCACCCAGGCCTCCCTGGCTTAATATTTCTTAGATAAGCCTTAACAGTTCCCAAGTTGTTTAATGTGATGTTATTTAAGATTTTGACTATTCGGGGTGCCTGGGTTGCTCAGTCATTTAAGTGGCTGCTTTCGGCTCTGGTCATGATCCCAGGGTCCTGGGATGGAGCCCAGGAGCCTGCTTCTCCTTCTCCCCAGCTTGTGCTCTCTTGCTCTCTCTCTCTCAAATAAATAAAATCTTAAAAAAAAAAGATTTTGACTATTCATTGTTCAATGATTATGTTTTGAAAAAAAATTGTTAAAGTTGGATATATTAAGATATTTAACCATGGCTAACACGTGCATGTGTGCACACAGATACACACATAATTTCCATTGTGTCTTTCTCAGTTTTAGGGGAAAGGGATTTTAAATTATTATATAAAAATAAGAAAAGACCAGAGTGGTTACCATTACAGATTACATTCTGAGACAACAAAATATTTGAACTTGCTAAGAGTTTTTTGATATCCACAATGAGGATCCAAAGAAATTGTTCTTTTTAGTTTCATTGCAGTTATCCTGTGCAAAATATATATATATATATATATTTGTGAGCATTAAATTTCTTTGATTTTTTTTTTTTTTTTATGCAGCAGTCACACTCTATAATGAGTCTTTAATTCTATGTTTTTGGGACTGCAACTAATAGGTGAGAAGGACTGTTAACATTTTTGTTGTTCAGTCATCAAATAGCAATTACCCTTCAACTCCCCTTATCCCTGTTACCATGAAAGAAAATTCATTTAACCTCTCTGCAGCTCGCTGTAATATGCAAATTGGCTTGGGGAAAAAGTAAATGTATGGGTGGTATTTGCTAATGTCTCTCTTTTCTTTCTTGCATTCAAAGAACTTCTTACTTTATTCACAACAGTTAAACTTGATGTCAACTCTGTTTAATTTTCAGGGTTTATAGATTAGGAATGTGATTTCCTAGAGTAAGTTCATTTTAACAAAATTCCACTAAACTAAAATTAACTGGATGTCCTATGGAGTGCATGATAGAATTTTAATGTATTATTTAGCTTAAGAAAATAAACCAATATAGTTTTCTTTTTTTCTTTTTTTTTTTTTAAAGGATTTTATTTATTTATTTGAGAGAGAGAGAATGAGAGACAGAGAGCACGAGAGGGAAGAGGGTCAGAGGGAGAAGCAGACTCCCCGCCAAGCAGGGAGCCTGATGTGGGACTTGATCCCGGGACTCCAGGATCATGACCTGAGCCGAAGGCAGTCGCTTAACCAACTGAGCCACCCAGGCGCCCAACCAATATAGTTTTATTGTGGAAGTTAACATTTTATTATAAGTTTGACTGGTGATATTACTAAGAAGGTGACTTTAGTAAGTGTCCTAATATATTTACAATTTCAAATATATGAAGAGAATTTGAAATATGACTAGCTTTTGCTTGAATATTTGCAATGTTCTTTCCCCTTGCTTCTCTTTGATTGAAGACTCAATTTTCATTTTCATTCACATTATTTGCAAATTTTATTTTTATCATTACTTTGGGATAAGATGATATCTTATGTGTTTCTAACAATAACTTTTAAAGGGGGATGGGGAAGAAAATATTCTTTGCTCTATAACCTGTTGGTAAATTTAACAGATTTGGATTTAAGCCATTTTGACTATCTCCAAAGTAATTTTGAGATCTTAAATTGATTTTAATGAATAAGGAATTTTTATCTTTTGAGAGAGAATTTTTATTTTCCCTCAGGAGATTTTTATATGTAACTCAGACATTTACAATTTGTTCTAAACGTGTAAGAAGTTTGTTTTTATGTAATGTAAACAACTAGAAAGATACCACATTTCCTCTTTTGTGAGGAACTCTTAGAAAATGTGTGAGTACTGTGTAGCAGAACCTTCCTAGTGAGACCTGATAGGGAGAATAAATGCAGCCAGATAAAACCCTTTTTAAGTTAATAACAGAGTATAGAGAGAAAGATGGAATTTTTTTTTGGTGTTTTCAAAGGAAATTATAGTCTAGTTCAACATTGAAGTCAAAACCATGGAGAGGCAGAGCTGGAAAATTAACATAGTCTGCCTTATATGAATCAGGTGAAATAAGTGGTCAGTGAATGTCATATGCACAGATGTCTGGAAATGGCAGTACTACATCTAATAATTAAAATTGGGCAGAGATAGTTTATGTACTAATCTACTATGATGAATATTTCCAAGGACATTCAAGTGCTCAAGTCTGTCATATTTACTTTCATGTAGACAAACCTAAGTGGATATGTATGTTTTTATTGAATTAAGGCCAAGACAGTCATAGCATGTACAAGTGCATGTTGTTTTTGTTAACATTTTATTTTTTAATAGATGTATATATTGATAGTGGAATTATTTATGAAGTTGATTTAATTGAACAAATATACTTTAAAAATGTTAAAAATACTTCTTCTTGGCTACTGTTTGGAGATTATTGATTCATGGACTAAACGTATGATAATGTTTGCTTTGGGTAGTACATTGGTCTTTATCACCTTGGGGCTCTTTTTCTTTCTCATAAGTGCATATAACTAAAGTTTGGTTTTAATTGCATTCAGAAACATTACATTGGAAACATTGATACTAAAATGAGATGTTTCCCAAACTGAGAGTTGCTGGAGGGGAGGTGGGTGGGGGGATGGGGTAAGTGGGTGATGGGCATTAAGGAGGGTACTGAGCACTGGGTGTTGTATGCAACTGATGAATCACTAAATTCTACCTCTGAAACTAATAATACAGTATATGTTAATTAAATTGATTTTAAGTTAAAAAATAAAATGAGATGTTTCCTGCTATTAAAATGTGTACACACCATTTACAATCATCTTTAATGTCTCCACAACCCTTGGAATTAGTTGTTTCATGTTTTGTAATTTTACCAACATTCTGAATTCCCCCAAGAAACTCTAAGCTATCATTCATTTTATTGATATTCCAGTGATTTGGGTTGTAGTATGAGATTACACATGGGAATAGGACACCATTAGAGAGAAATAAAATCCTTTGTACAGAACACATAACTCTTTATATTAGCCTTTAGCAGTGCACAAACTGATAAAGGGATGACATGACTAATATGGGACTCCTGCACATGAGACCAACTGCCTTTAAAGCTTATGGGACTCAGGATAGAACTTTGTAATTTTAGCATTAACCCTTTTGAAAGACCTACATGAATCTGGACAATCTATTCATCAATATAAGTGCAGTCACTATTTCTTATTATGTCTGTAATGTATAGAATGTACTGAACTCATCCACCCACTAAATCTTTGCTTTTAAGTTATATTTATATGAACTATAACTAAATAATTCCAACCCTGAATCTCCAATTTATATATTGAAGGTTGAAGTTTTGGGAAATTGTGAAGGGTTTTCCTTTACATATATGTGTGAGAGAGCAAAAATCTCATTCTGTCATACAATAGGTACATTTATAGAGTTTTCCTTACTTTTTTTTGACCTGTAGAGCTAGAAGTGGGGAGAATCTTGCTTTCTCTTGGAATCCTCTGTTATATTTATTAAATATGTTTTTTCCCCCTTTGATCATGCTGATTAGTATAAGCGGGACCTTTAAAAACAAGGACCTCAGAAGTTGTGGAGGCTTGGGATAGACTTCTGTTTTAAATCTTAATATATTTTGATATAATTCCTTGTCAGGATTATGCATGAACTATACATAGATTCACTCTCTCCATACTCCCTTTCCTCTTACCATTGTAATTTCCATGTCTGCTCCAATGTGAATTAGCTAGCACTAAATATAATGAAAAATAAATTTATGCAAAGTTGAATAGTAACAAGTTAAACATGTGAGTATCAAATATTTATGTATTTATTTTAAAAATTTCGAAAAATTATTTAAATAATCCCTACACCAAACGTGGGGCTCAAACTCATGACCCCGAGATCAAGTGTTGCATGTTTTTCCAGCTGAGCCAGCTAGGCACCCCATCAAATATTTAAATTATGAAATCTTTTTTTTTAAAAATCCATCAGTGGAAAAAGTGTAGTGTCTGTTTAGATTCCTCTACATATTTCATAGCAATTAAACTGCTTTTCAATAAATGAATGATGAAATGTTATTAAGTTTTTATATTATTGAAAAGGAGTCTTTACTTTATGCCTAAAATTCATACTATAATTTGGACTAGAACATTCAAAGAGCAATGAAGTTTTTGGTTTTTAACACATTCAGAAGTTTAATACAGGCTTCACTATGTTGTTTCATGTACATTATTTCATTTAATAGTCACAAAGACCATTTGGGGTATAGGTACTATTTTCATCCCTATTTTGAGGATGACAAAATAGGCTCAGAAAGTTTAAGTAATTGATCAAAAATAACACAACTAGAATATGGTAGAGTTGTGATTGGATCCTAGATCTGTCTTTTTCTAAAACTTATGCATTTGAACATGCCACTATGTGGTCTTACAGCATGTTCCATTGATGGATGGTGGGATATTTTTCTGATCTTTGAGTAAACTTGAGGAAGGGTCTTTAATTTTTAACTTCTTGAGCAGTGGACCAGATGTTGGACTCCCTGATGGGTATAGCCACGCCATAAGTTCAGAAGATACTGCCCTATTGCAGGTTTGTTCTCTTGCTCCCCAGATAATCTTCCTGGCTTCTTTTTCATTCTTCAGATCTAATCCTGATCTCTTGCTCACTTATAAATGAATCCTCCTGACTGATCTTTCTACTCTTTTTGTTTGTTGGTTTATTTGTTACACCTGGCACCCTCACAAGTAATGGCAACAAACATTATCTTATAGTGTGTCAAGACAACTCTTTGACTTAGGTAACTTAATAATATAAAATCACTAATATGTTAATACCTAAAATGTGAGACTGTAAACTAGCTTATCCAAAAAAATAAAAGTATAAGCTACATTCTGGCCTTATTCTTTTCAATAAGCTGTCTAAATCTCAATTGGAAGTTTTAGTTGGAGTCTCCATATTCCTTTCCTTAACAGTATTTAGTAGATTTCTTATAAAGCTTAGAACTTTAAAATTCAATAAAAGCATGGACTGAAAATACTTATCACACCTAAATGAATGAAGTAAGCTGTTAAATAAAGCAGAGCATATGTTTGTGTGTCTAGACATAGATATAATATAGATATAAGATATATATATATACACATGTATATACGTATATAAGATAGATAGATAGATAGATTCTCAATGCAGTTCTGGAACTAACCACTAATTCTTCTTCAGTGAAATATTGGTAGAGCCATAAGCAGATGTTTTTATAGAAAATCATTTTCTGGTCCTATTAGTAATTTCTAGTGGTATGGTTGAAATAAATATGGGCTTTGGATTTAGACATGTGAACCCTAGAACTGATACTTGTTGAGTGATGTTTGGCAAGTTACTTTACTACTTTGCTTCTCAGTTTATCTGGAAACAATTTTCAGAATGGCTAAAGTTAAAAAAAATATTTGACAGTGTGAGGGGCGCCTGGGTGGCTCAGTTGGTTAAGTGTCTGACTCTTGATTTTGGCTCAGGTCATGATCTCAGGGTCATGAGATTGAGTGCCACATTGGACTCTGCACTGGGCATAAAGCCTGCTTAAGATTCTCTCCCTCTCCCTTTGGCCCTCCCCCACTCATGGGCACGCATGTGTGCACTCTCTCTCTCTCTCTCTCTCTCTCTCTTAAAAAAATTTTGACAGTGTGAAATTTTGGGAAGGATTTGGATTAAATGGAGCTTTTACACTTTCCTGAAAAAATGCCAAATTGGATAACCACTTTGGAAAGCAGTTTCTTAAAAAGTGAAAATTTCATTTTGGATACTTAATGTTTTAAATATACAAACTTATTTATACATATTTTTTGTTTGTTTCATAGCTGGGTTAACAACTTTGGCCATGAAGGTCTTGGACTCTTATTGGATGTGCTGGAAAAGCTTCTGGACAAGAAACAGTAAGAATAAACATGAAAAATATCACTGAAGGGGAAATTAAAAAATTTTTAAGCACAACATAACATGTTTATTTCCCCTTTATTCAGGCAAGAAAATATAGACAAGAAGAATCAGTATAAACTTATTCAGTGCCTCAAAGCATTTATGAATAATAAGGTAAGTAGTAGTTATTTCTGCCTGTCACAAAAGGTGAGAGCTTGTTCAACAGTATATGAAAGTATAAAACAGTATAGTAGGTGTTTATTCGGTTTTCAAAGGGTCTTTATGATGCAAATCATCATACGTTTCATCAAAATATTATTTAAAATATACTTTGCTTCACAATATATTTATTGGTAGGTTTTTATAATTATGGAAGCACATAAGTCTGTTGCCAAATTAGATAATACTTTTTTTTTCTTTCATGGTTAAATATTTTATGTTGAATACCATTTTTTACAGTGTTTTATTTTATTTATTTTTATTTTATTTATTGGAATCTGGAGACTCCAACTAAAACTTCCAGTTGAGATTTAGACAGCTTATTGCAAAGAATAAGGCCAGAATGTAGCTTATACTTTTATTTTTTTGGATAAGCTAGTTTACAGTCTTACATTTTAGGTATTAACATATTAGTGATTTTATGTAAAATTTTGTTTTATTTTATTTTTTACAGTGTTTTTACAGTGTTTTATACAGTGAATTGAAAAGGGAATTTCAAAGCTATGGTTTGACTTATTTGCTAAGAACATTATAAGGTTAAGATTTCTATTTTATGTTTAATTACTATCAGTGAGTTAATATACATAGAAGACATTCCTGGAAGATTGCAGGGTTTTTATGTATATGTATACCAGATGCAGTATTAGAGACTTTATGAATTCTAGACAAGGGTTTTTTCCTAAAAATAATCTTTGCTCAGGGTGCCTGAGTGGCTCAGTTGGTTAAGTGTCCGACTCTTGATTTACACTCAGATCATGATCTCAGGGTTCTGAGATGGAGCCCTGCATTTTGCTTCCTGCTCAGCACAGAGTCTGTTTGTCCCTCTCACTCCCTGCTGCTCCTCCCTCCACACGTGCACATGCACGCACGTGCGCTCTCTCTCTCTTAAATGAATAAATAAAATCTTCAAAAAAGTAATCTGTGCTGAAGTTATGATGTTATAGTTACTATTTCTTTTTCTTTTTTAAAAAACTATTTTTATGTTTTAAAAATTTTATTTATTTAAGAGAGAGAGAAGGAGCAGTGGGGAGAGGCAGAGGGGGAGGAGGGGTGGGAGAGAGAGAGAGAGAGAAGCAGACTCCCTGCTGAGCAGGAAGCCCAATGTGTGGGGCTCCATATCGGGACCTGGAGATCATGACCTTAGCCGAAGGCAGACACTCAACCGATTGAGTGACCCAGGCACCCCTTAAATGATTTTATATATTTATTTGAGAGGGAGAGAGAGAAGATTGAGAGAACGAGTGGGAGGAGGAGCAGAGGGAGAAGCAGATTCCCTGCAGAACAGGTAGCCCGGTGAGGGACTCCATCCCAGGACCCTGGGATCATGACCTGAGCTAAAGGCAGACACTTAACCGACTAAGCCACCTAGGCACCCTATAGGTGTTTTTTCTATAAACAATTTTGTTACTGTATTAGACATGATTTCCTCTATATTCCTATAACGTAAAATACCACTAATTCACTAATTGTATAATTCTCTTTAGATGATGTTTTAATAATCTCAAAATATTTAATAGAAATAATCATAACAATAACCAAAAACTGGCCAGATATATAGTTGTTAATATAATATATACAGCTATTAATAATGTGATAAGATTGTCTAATCTGTAAACAGTCTTTCTTAAACATGGGATTATATATGATTGTATATATTTATATATTATGCACACATGTATCAGCAAAGGATTTTTGGCATGTGGAGTGGATGCTTGCTAGTTGACATAAGACTTTTGTATAGACTATACTAATTGCACTGTTCCTGGAAGTCTCTTCTGGAAAGATTTCTATCACCATTAATACAGAATTTCTCAACTTCTGTGCCCTTAGTGTTTTGCAACAGAATTATGCAGAATCTGATCTCTTAACAAGAAAGCACTTAATGAACATTCCATCTCCACAATTCAAGATGAATCTCTTTCTTCAGTTGAGGGAAACAGAAATAATAGAACAGTATAGTACTAGAAATCAGGAGATACAGTACATGCTTTACCACTAAGTTGAGTGGCCTTTGGAAAAGCACTTGAAGTTTCTGGCTGTCAATCCCCTCATCTGTAAAATTAGCTGTAGGACTCTTTGTTTTAAATTCTTATTGACTTGCATTGTCAATTCTCATAGCTTACCAGGTTATTAAATATCTATAACCAAGATAGTCAATAGAGAAAGTCATAGTAGTGAGATTTCCTCTAGAGCTTTTTCTGATAGGACATACGCTGATATGTGAATACATAATTACTTTTACTTAAGAGTTTGGCAGTTTGGAAGAACATGATGGTTTGACTTATATTATTCTAAACTAAGGTTAACCTGTAGTTAGATCATGTTAATATCTTGCATATAAATGCTCAGAACATGAATAAATGGTGAATCTTTTAAATTATAGGCATGTGAAACAATAGGCTTGTAGTATACATTCAAAATTAAAAAAAAAATATGTAGTGATATATCCACTTCATGTTGGAATAAATTGTCATAAAGCATGAAACTTTCATCTGAAATTACTTAAACTTAACATTTGTTGGCTCCAAGGAATTTAGATTACCTTCTTCAAAAACTCTTTGCCTGGGGCGCCTGAGTGGCTCAGTTGGTTGAGCGTCTGCCTTCAGCTGGGGTCATGGTCCCAGGGTTCTGGGATCGAACCCCGTGTCAGGCTCCCTGCTCAGTGGGGAGCCTGCTTCTCCCTCTCCCTCTGCTGCTGCTCTCCCCCACTCTCTCTCTCTCTGACAAATAAATAAAACAAAACAAAACTCTTTTCCTTTGTACAAGACATGTAATAATAGGATCATAGTAGGATCAAAAGCAAAGCATTGCCTCTTAACTTCCATTGCTGTAATATTGCTCTTATGTTTAGATGTATGGTTTTTCATTATTTATTTCATTTTTATTTTTAGTATGTCCCTATGTACTAGAAACTACTCTTAACTTATAAATGAAAATTTGAAAATTTGAATAATTTTACTCTCAGTCTATTTGATTTTTAAAGCTGTTGTTTTAAGTTTGGTAATTGCATGGTAAACCTGTCTCTTAGTTTTACACATACATTTTTCACTTATTTTCCTTGCTATTTAGTATCTACTGGCCACCTTTATACATGCTTGTCCATTCTGTTCTCCTTGCTTCTTTTTAATCTTGTCTATTCCATTTCTTTTTTTTTATTTGCCTTATCTCTGTATATATTATTTATTGTGACCTCTGGTAAAGTTACATTTAAGAGCTTTAACTATGTTTCCCTTCTCTCCCCAAATTCTTTTGGAAGTTAAATTAGGCACCATGAAAATAATCATATATTTGGTACTTAACTAAAAGTTAAGCTTCAAATGACAATTTTGATCTGATGAAATGTTGTTGGGTTTTTACTGTTAAAATTGTATAAAGAAGCAAGTGTTTCATAAGAAATCTGAGAAATACTTTTTGGGACAAAGGTCAAAGAAAATACCTTCTAAATATAGTGAAAATCCAAGTTTTAGCCTTTTTTAAACATTTGTTTACCTATTCATTCTTATAATGCACACTTCTGTGGTTGTAGTCAAGCCTAGAAAACAAATGAAAATGATGTCTCCTCTGCCTAGTTCACTGTGACACTTACGAAAACCCAGGCACCATTTACTTGGGTTCATAGCTTTTGTAATGCAGTACAGCTTCTCAAAGGGGCAGGATAATAGATGGTATGGGAAAACCTACAGAGGTTTATTGCTTCTTTAACTGGCATATAGTATACAAAAGAGCTTTACAACATTTTACCCTTTTTGTTCAGTTTAATTTAACACACAAACATATTGGAGAATTTAACCATGGATTCCAGATGTCTCCAGGAAGATCCAATGACATAAATAGAGTTTCTTAAGAAAATCATATCAGGGGATGACTGAGTGGCTCAGTCGGTTAAGAGTTTGTCTTTGGCTCAGGTCATGATCCCAGGGTCCTGGGATGGAGCCCAAGATGGGCTCCCTGCTTAGTGGGGAGCCTGCTTCTCCTGCTCTCTCTACAGCGCCCCCTGCTAGTATGCTGGCTCTCTCTCTCTCTGTCAAATAAATAAATAAAATCTTAAAAAAAAAATCATATCAGTATGTACTTTACATGTTTTTCTTTGTCGAAGAAATACTGATTGTTCACATATTTCTCCCAAATTTTTATGGAGTTTTTAGGCAGGCTAATGTAGATCATATCTGATCAAGGGGAAAAAACTCCAAGATATAGTCATTTAAAATAAAAAAACAAAGATAAGTAACTGCATTTGAAAAACATTTCATATAATTAGGTAGAACCTCATTGTGGAGGTGTAGGTTTTTAGAAGATCAATATAAATTGCTTTTTAAATTAAAGATGTGTTACAAATACATTTTGAATGAAGATTCTTTTTTTTTTTTCCTTTAGTTTGGATTGCAAAGGATTCTAGGAGATGAAAGGAGTCTTTTGCTATTGGCAAGAGCAATTGATCCCAAACAACCCAACATGATGACTGAAATAGTAAAAATACTTTCTGCTATTTGCATTGTTGGAGAAGAGAACATGTAAGCATTGCTATATTATTGTGTTAACTGCAAAGAAAATGGCACTTGTGAAATTAAAATTACGTATTTTGTGTTTTTCATTAGATAACTTGCATGAAAATATTATCATCTTTTAGAAAATAATTTATTGGCATTTTATCTTATCTATTTACATTTCAGCATTTAAAAAATTTTTTTGAAACAGATTTAAATAGATAGACCCCTAATGGGAAATTCTTCAAAGTTCATTTCACTGTAAAATGAATGAATAGAATTTTATCTAGCTGAAGGTAAAGTAATCATTAGAAAATGGGCTCAATACACAGACACACACAGGCACACAGACACACAGACACACACACACACACACACACACACACACACACACACACACACAGAATCCCCCATATGTGCACATCACAAAATTTGACTTCTTTAACTCACTGAATTGACTAGATGCTTTTGTTTTGTTATTTTATTTAAAGTAGTATTTTACTTTATCCTACTGTAATAAGTGAAAAAATGAATAATGTATAAAGTGAAGTAAACGAACCTTTTAAAAAGAAAGAGCAAAAGACTGCATTTATTCAGAGTGCATGTATGTGTTAATTTTAACAGATTGTTGCTGAATGTACGTTAGTTCATACCTTCTTATGAAAATAATATTGACTGAGAAGCAAAATATCAGATTTGATGTCATTAATAAGCCTAGTTAGTATGGAACCATTGTGATAAAGAGTGAAATATCTGCTAGGGGGATCACATACTAAAATATTTCTTTGAAATTGTGTGTGACAGTAATAATTTCAATTTGAATCAGAATAGGGCCATGCAAAGATTTAAGAATATCCTAATACAGTGACTTTTTCATACCTATCAGAATAAAATGATATTGCTTAATGCTGCTTAGTGTCCTTAGAGACCAAAAGCCAAAAACTAAACAAAAATATTATCAGAGAGCATTAAGTCTTATCTTAGAACAAACTAAGAATGAAATAACATATGCAAAAGTAAGATTTCCTTAGGTTTTATAGAAAAATCAGTTTATACATGAGTAAAAAATGTTTTTCTTGTCAATCGGATTTTCAGTACTTAATTCATATAATACAACCTATTCTGGTATATTTGTTATAGTTGTAGCTACAGTTTGATAAGCACAGTATACTACATAGAGGTTAATTTGATTCAGACACTATATAGTGATAGTTACCAATATTTTTGTTTATGTAAAAAGTTTTCTTGTGCTAGATAATTATAGATGCTTCTCTAATTACCTAGACTTTCTTTTTTAGTTTTTCTTTCTTGTTCCATTTTGAAAGAATGTTGATTTTTTTAAGTTCTTTCAAATGTACTTGTTCTTTCTAGTACTTTATTATAAAATCAGTTTACATGTGAATAAAATTTTAATAATAGTAGATGTCATATTATGCTTAAATGATTATTAATATTTATGCTAACACATGAAATACCAAACCTGGAATTTTAAATTTCAGTGTTTATCAACTAAATATCTTAAAGAATGTTACCCAGGAAATTTATTTTCCTCAAGGTTTTTTAATTGAATTTTCATTTTGATGCCCTAAAATTATTTAAAGCTATCAATATTTGACTTGTAGAAATATGTGTATAGGAACACAACTCTTAAAGTGTAGTGGTCGCTATAAACATCAAATGCCAGAAAGGAAATAAGACTGAAAGAAGCAGATAACCCATATTCATAATGTGTGTGTAAGATGGATTTCTCATTTCTAATTTTTTTCCCCCTCTATAGTCTAGATAAACTTTTAGGGGCTATAACTACTGCAGCAGAAAGAAATAATAGGGAACGATTTTCACCAATTGTGGAAGGATTAGAAAATCATGAAGCTTTGCAATTACAGGTGAGTTGGTTTTGTCTTAAGTTGCTTCTGGGGTTATATTTAAAGTACTCATTTTGTCTGATGCCAACTCCTTAGCTATTATTTAAAGAATGAAACATAAAAATGAAATTCTTCCTATTGCTTGATCATTTATAAAAGCTAGAATTTTATCTGTTAGAATAACAATTTGTTTAAAATTAGGAAAAGTACTTCTGATTACTATTAATATGGTATGATTATCATTAATATTTGGAAGAAATTTAGTAAATAATAAAATAAACCATGGGAATTAAAGCTTTACCAATAATCAGAACAATAGGGTAAGCAGTTTAGCCAATTGTATTATCCTAACAGATGTTGATGAAATCTTTGGGCTTATTGTAGAAATTTAGGAAATCTAAGCATATCTTTATACCATTCACACAATATTCAGAAGTCTGACTCACCAGAATAGGGTGGGGACTGAATTGCAATTCTTTGGTCAGAGTCTGTCTGATGGCTCTGTGTATACCCAGCCTAAATGTCGTATTTAGAAAATGACAGAACTCACTATCTTTTCTTAGATGGTTTCATGAAATGACCCATTTTATGAAAGATAACTTTGTTTTTGAGTGATGAGAACTCATATTTATTGGCCATATTTATGGTATGAGATCATGAGCTAAGCATTTTAATTTACATATATTATCTGATTAAGTTCTCACAACAACCCAGCTGTGCAGGCACTATTATCATCTCCATTTTGTTCATAAGATGGATAGGCTTATTGAGACTAGATAACTTGTCTAAGCTGACACAGCTTGTAAGTGGTAGAGTAAGAATTTGACACCAGGTTTTTGGTCTTCAGTGCTCATCTTTGTCTTTTGTTTACCATGGGGAACTCTTTTTGAATTATTTTTTAACTCCTCTAGTATCATTCAACAAAGATGATGTAGTTTTGGAATATAGGTGAGGTTTGGTGGGTTTGAATTCTTGTGAGGCCTTTGGTGCAAAATGGTGGTTTTATTAAAGCATGGGGACAGGACCCATGGGCAGAAAGACCTGCTGCATTGGGGTTGTGAGGGGTGGCTGATTATATACTTGGGAGTGGGGGAGATAAGGAAAAGGCAGGTTTTCAAAAGAAATTTCATATGCTAAAGAGGACCTACAAGATGCTGGAGGCCTTGCCATTGTCAAGTTAAATGTGTTTTTCCCTCTAGCAAGGCTTGAACTTTAGGACAGTTGGGAGCTTCCTGGAGGAACATTATACTCTGCCTGCCTCAAGTATTTGTCAATGGGCTGCAGATGATAAGGACATTTAATTTTATCTGCATTTCCTTCTGGAAGTTAGGTTATTGATAAGAATGCTTTTTTCTTGTAAATCAGTAAGACTTTTGTAAACTGAGGGAGACTCTTGTCTTGCAGGACTGCAATCTCTATAAGTTAACCATTTGTTTTTCCTTCCCTTAGCTTTAGGGCAGCCAGGAGTGCCTGAGGAATGTCACACATAACCCACCTGGGGGAGGGGGGATTTGTGGGGTGTCAGCCTGTGCTTTGTCCTTAGCTTTCCTTCTGCTCTCTCCTCAAAGAGAAGATGGTTCCACATTTAATTTTATCAAATTATTTAGTAGTGAGTGTTTAAATGTTAAAATTTCTTATCTGATGTAAAACAATCTATTTTCTTTTTTATTGTGTTATAAAGTATTAGTATTTTTTTTTTTTTTTGCAAAAGTTTGAAACTACAG
The DNA here is from genome assembly GCF_964656455.1 of Halichoerus grypus. Taxonomy (NCBI): domain Eukaryota; kingdom Metazoa; phylum Chordata; class Mammalia; order Carnivora; family Phocidae; genus Halichoerus; species Halichoerus grypus. The sequence goes on along the minus strand of NC_135727.1, from coordinate 51,653,013 downwards.
CAGATAGATGAATTGGCTTGTCCAAAGAGAATGCTGTAGTGTTACAAAAACTATAATCTGTCTTTAAATATTTAAGGATCTTTGTTAATTGTTACTTCTCCAACTGTGATGATCATTTTGGATAAACTTTTACAGTTTGTCTTTTATGTCTAATGTATTACATTTTTAATAGTTGGGATATTTCCTTCTACTGTTGATGTAGGAAAGATGTTAGGGTTCAAAGCCTGATGGCCAAAAAAGAATTCTTGATATGTCTTTGGTGCAAAAAGGTGATTTTATTAAAGCAAGGGGACAGAACCCCTGGGCAGGAAGACCTCCACTGGGGTCTTGAGGGGAGTGGCCCATTATATACTTTCAAGTTGGAGGGTAGCATAAATCTCTAAGGAATTTTGGAAGCAAGGTTTCCAGGACCTTGAAGGGGCTAGCTGTTGTTAGGAAAAGGTCATTTATTACTGTCTGATAAAACCTTAGTCATGAGACCCTTCAGATGTGTCTCAGTGGGTCATATGCTTGGGTGATGATTGTCAACATGTATCTTGGAGGGGGTAGAGATAAAGGAAGTTTCCAAAGGAATTTTTATATTTTAAAGTAGACTTACAGCATCCTGGGGGTCAGTTAAGATTGTCTTCTGACTTCAGCAAAGTATTAACCTCCTGGCAGCTGAGTTCCTAGAGGAATGTCACTCTGCCTGTTTTAAGGACTTGTGAATGGGCTGCAAGTAGTAAGGAAATTTAATTTTTCTTTTGCCTTTGTTTCCTACATCACTGTTTTCCTTTGTATCATGTACTTATTATAAAATTTATCTCAAAAATTTTTAATATCTCTACTGAAAGATTTGAAAACTGTACTTTTTAGATGAGTTCTTGAAATCTTTGTTCTTGTTCCTATAGTTGGGTTTACCTAACTAAATTTCACTGGCATTCAGTCATTTGTAGGAGTTTGTACTTGTCTTGCAATGTTTGTTTAAGAGAAAGTAAGTATTTTAGATATATTCAAAGTTTTCATTACTCGCTCAAATGACTCACTTAAAATCACACAGCTATTGAGGGGTAGAACTGTAATTTGAAGCCAGGTCTTTTTGATGCAACATTTGTATACTGCATTTTCTGACCTTTAAAATGACACCCCTCCACAGAGTAGTTCACCCCAACAAATGGGATAGGAATGACAATTGAATAGAATGATAAAGTGGCAAATTGTTGACAGGTAGCATATAGAAGAATTATAAGCATCTTGCTAGATATTCAAGAAATTGTTGAATACTGATTATAGATGCAAACATATGCAAATCATAATTTGAAATGTCCTATTTTGATGAGCTAAAAATTAGTAATTTGTTATATATAGAGCCTATGCCTCCTATAAGAATTGTGACATGGGTTTATTTATTTGGACTATTTCATGTGATTTAAAAAATCTCATCTAAAAGTTCAAAAATATATTCAGAATACAGAATGAAAACCAAAAGTTGGAATTTGTTGTTTAAAAAATAAAATTAGTGCTGTATTTTAACAGAATTACTTCTGAGACTATAATAACATTTTGAGAAGTCTCAGGATATTACAGAAATAGAAAAAGTAATTCTGTTAAAATACAGCACTAATTATATTTTTAAATAACAACTATATGCATTTTTCTCTTTTTTTATTTTAAAACAGGTTATTAACTTCTCACAGAGGTTTTCTAGCTCATCTTTCAAGTGAAATTTTGTCCATGTGATAGGATTTTCATTATCTTCAATAGTTCAAGAAAACAGATAGACAATAAATCATATATCTTCATATGCTCTTTCTTAATTGACTTCCCTTCAGCTTAATAGCATTCTCAGTTCTCACCCATACTACACCTTTTGATCTTTATTAATCTTCAAACTAGCCTCTCATCTTCCTTTTTTATTTTATAGTCCCACTCTCTAAAAGAATCATCTGTACTTGTTTTCTGTATTTCCTAAATTACCTTTTACAACTCAACATTTTCACAGTTCTTAAAAAGGTTGATAGTGATCCTCTAATTTCAAAATCCAGTGGCCTTTTTCTAATCCTCATCATTTGGCACTATTAATCACCTCCCTCCTTGAAAATTTTACTACCTTTGGCTTTATGGGCCCCATTCTCTCCTTGCTCTCTGACTACTTTTGTCTTTTCTCTTTTTCATGTGTTTCTTCTCTTCTTGGGTGTTCTGTTTTATTTGGTCTATCCTTGGCCCTCTTCTAGTATTATTTTTGTTTAGACATACATATGTACATTTACATACACACACACACACACACACATATATTTTATCTTCCTCATAAATGTCCTCAATTGGTTCTCTAGTTTTAGCATCCAGCTATATTCTAGCAATTCCCCATAATTATAAGTCCATGTAATTCAAACCTGTTCATCTCTATTCAAACTTCTATGTCCAAATGCTTAACTAGATGTCTTAGAGGCATCACAAAAATAAGAAATTAAAGATAGCATTTATAAGTCATGTACTGATGTTCCAATACTTTACATATGTTACCTCATTCTGAACTCCATAGCAATTCTGTGAGAAAGGTTGTAGTATCCCCATTTTGTAGATGAGTAAATAGGCTCATAGAGGTTAAATAACTTCCCAAGGGTCACAATATAATTTGGAGGCAAAAGCCCAGATATTAAACACTAGGGAGTCTGGCTCCAGAGTACACGCTCTTAACCACTACATGATACCTCCTCTTATTAACTAAGCAAGTAGCCATACATACCTCAGTAGCTCCTGAAGGCATCTCTGTGTTTCATCATAGCTTACTAACTCACATATTTAATCACACCCCTGAGTTAGCAAGAAAACAGTTATATATAGGATATTTTGTTTAAGAATGTGGGAATTATCTAATTCATTTCTGAAAGTGTTCTGTGCAAAAACAAGTGTTGATGCTTACATAGACAAACCGTCAGGTATATGGACTGATTCTTTGTAGCTTGATTCTTTCCATAGTGGTTTTCAAGTATTGAGATTTTACTCTGAGCATTAGCTATTAGTGTGCTCATACCATCACATATGAGGAAGTAGCCTTGGATAAATATTTATCATGTTAGCTCCAGTACATTTATAATAAAACAAGGAGCTACAGCTTATGAATAAGGAGAAAATTTGTGGAAAAATAAGTGTTAAATAGTAAGTGTTGAATGAATACCTGATATCACTAAGGAAACTTGTTCTATTTATTGACAGTTTTATATTATGACCATTTTAAAAGTAGAATTAGTATAATTGGGGGTTGTATAGGTATATTTGTACAATATATTCGTCAAATATTTACAAAAGTAACTTCTGACTTAAAGAAGGGTGCCTTTCATTTTATATCTATTTCAAAGTTGAGTAACTGTCAAATTTTTTTTTTTGTAATGGAGGGTCACTAGTGACCTCCATAATACAAAAAGCAAGACCCTTTTTAAGTTGTCATATTGGCTTCTCCAGCACCAAGTGACACTATTGATCATTCCTAACAAAGCTCTCTCCTCCCTCAACTTCCATGATACTAAACTCCCCTTGTTTTTCTTTTACCTGTATTTTACATTTTAAATCTTCTGTCTCTATGCTTGGTCCTTAAATATACTGCTTTCTAAGAACTTGATCCTTAGTTCTTTGGTTCTTTGTTTTGCTCATTCTGTACATTGTCCTTAGATAGCCACATCCATCCTTATGACTTATCTAGCACTTCTTTGTGATGAATTTCTGTGTACTCTTCTTTTTCAGATCCTTTTAATTCAGACCCCATATATTCAGCTGTCTCCTGACTGAATTTCAAATTCAATATTGTCCTTAATGCTACTTATCTTCCTTTTCTTCATCCTTCTCCTTCCTACTCCAATCCCCTCTCCAATCTTAATCTGCCTTTGTTTTGTATTCCCAATCCTGGTTAACTTTAGCATTATCCACCAAGTTGCATAAACCAGAAATGTAATAGTCATCTTTGAATCTACTCTTTCTCCTTTCACCGTATTCCTTCAGTTACCAAATCCTACCAATTCTACTTTCTTAGTGTTGTTCTTTCCTTCATTAGTATGGTATCCCTTTCCTTCCACCCCTGCTGCCAATTCTTTGTTTCAGTGCATTGTCATGTCTCATTATTTTACCATTTTCCTGGACCCTTAAATAACTTCTCGCCTTCATTCTAGCCCCCTTTAAATCATCTTCCATAGACTTATACTTCTGAAATGCAGTTCTTGTCACATCACTGCTTCAAATCCAAGAGTCTTCCCATAGCCTCTAGGATTAAAGTGTAGACTTAGTCTACACAAAATACTTCATCATCTGATTCTTGTTTTCTCTGTAGCCTCATATTTCACCACTCTTCTACTTATACTTTTTGGTCCAGTCATACTGTGCTCAGTTTCCTGAACATTTTATGCTGTTTTATCCTTCTACCTCCATACCTTTATACATGACTTCATCCTGCCTGGAATCCTTCTTGATTTGACTTAATTAACTTACTCTGTATGTTTGTATCTTTCTTAGTACTTATTTGACTTAAGCCATCTTTTTTCCTAACTCCTGCTGGGCTGAGATAAAGAAAGACCTTGTTAATGTCAACAAAGTATTTAATAAGGTCAAGTGTGTGACAGTGTCAATAAAATTTTGAAAGCACACTTTGTCACAGCTAATGGCAATATGGATAATCTGTCTGAGAATGCCCTGGAGTTAGGAATTATTGTACTCTATAGCTCTTTGAACCGTGATCAAACAGACTGATAGATGCTTGTATAGTTTTTAGAGCTGATAAGTTAAAATAAATAAAAGGTCTTAGCATTTTCCCAATAATTTTATGAAGATATTTCATGTTAAAATAGTTCCCCTCTCTACCACTTAGGTAAGAAACTGAATAAAATTTTTTTGGTAATGATACGTCTCATGCCAAGAAAATTTGAGATATTTAATTACCATTTACCCATTATATTTTAATCATTTTATTGAGGACAATTAGAAGTTATACAGAAAACCCTAAACAAATACAGAGCCTTGCCTTTGGAATGTTTATAGTATCTTTTGTGATATTTCACACTGCATCACATCCCATACCGCGGGATGAGAACAATAGCATCCTGTGACTACAGAATGTAGATGATTATTGTAGAAAGATAATATAGTGTTGTAGTAAAGGAACGATCATAATGTGATGGAAAAACTGATAGTAATTTAGTATATACTTACACATTGTACAAATTATTGGATGCTTTATCACATGCACAGTGTTGGTGTTTTTTTATATGTATTTATGCATATATTTGGCAACATATACATTTATCATGTAGAAACGGAGATCATTGAAATGCAAATAAAGAAACTTACTGTTTTTAGTGGTTAGAAATCAAAATTTCGGTCCTAGCCTACCATATTTATTAATAATGGAGAAAATTCACTGACTTATTGTGAATCTTAAATTTTAATTCTCATGGAACCTGTATTTAAAACAGATATGGCAGACTGTTTTGAAACTTAAAGCTATTATAAAGAAACCAAGCAACAGAAAGAATCTGGAGAATGGACTTTGTGATATTCAATTCAAGGGCACTTGTTTTCTTTCCAGTAGAGGGAAAAATGTTATTCAGCAATACCAGATTTGTACATTGTAGTGTTGTAGAATGAATCCAAAACTAAAAGTCATGAGATACAAGTTCTTGTCTTATCTTTATGGCTTATTATTAGCTATATGATCTTGGGCAAATCAACTAATCTTTCTAGGTTTTCGGTTTCTTTAAAGGAGCACATTGAACCCCAGAGTATTTGATACTTTTAAGCAGTACTCTGCTTTAAAATCACACGTTTCTTTGTTTCCCATCTCTGGGGTTGGATTTTTTTTTTTTTTTGAAAGCAGATTCATTTTACATTGTAAGCAGACAATCATGATCTTAAAGATTTATATACTTGGAAGTTGAACATGCCAGTTTTCAAACTTTCATTATTTGGGAATGAGTTTTGTACTTCTTTGGAGCTTAGGTTTTAGATAGTAGGCCAGAAGCCTTTTTCATTAAAGTCTCCAGTGCAGTGCTATCCAATCAAACTTTGCAGTATCCTATATTTGTGCTGTCCAGTATGGTAGCCAGTAGACACATGTGGCTGTTGAACACTTGAACTGTTGCTGGTGAGACTGAGCAACTGAATTTTTCATGTTAGTGATTGTAATTAAGCTAAATTTGCATTGTGACTAATGGCTCTGTACTGAACAGCATAGCTCGTGTGTGTGTGTGTGTGTGTGTGTGTGTGTGTGTGTGTGTATTGCATGCAAATGTATGCTGAATAGAGAGTGAGGTGGCAGGAAGTAAAAGAGAGTGAGAGACTGTTATTCTGGATGATGGGATGCTGCCCATACTTCATTGTTCATGAAGTTGAATGTAACACATTCCAGGAACTGTTTTCTACCTTTCCTGTTTGTTTTGTTTTGTTTTGTTTTTGCATTTTTTTAATGCATTTTGATAACCACTTTGTTTTTTTAAGAGGTATAAATGACATATAAAATAACCATTTTAGGGCACCTGGGTGGATCAGTCGTTAAGCATCTGCCTGTGGCTCAGGTCGTGATCCCAGGGTCCTGGGATCAAGTCCCACGTTGGACTCCTGGCTTGACGGGAAGCCTGCTTCTCCCTCTTGCCCTGCTTGTGTTCCTGCTCTTGCTATCTCTCTGTCAAATAAATAAATAAAATCTTTAAAAAAAAATAAAAAAAAGTAAAGGGGCGCCTGGGTGGCTCAGTTGGTTAAGCGGCTGCCTTCGGCTCAGGTCATGATCCTGGAGTCCCTGGATCGAGTCCCGCATCGGGCTCCCTGCTCGGCAGGGAGTCTGCTTCTCCCTCTGACCCTTCCCCTTCTCATGTGCTCTCTCTCTCATTCTCTCTCTCTCTCTCAAATAAAAAAAATAAATAAAAAAAAAAGTAAAATAACCATTTTATATACTAGACAGTATATTGTTAAAATAATTGTATGCTGGGACGCTTGGATGGCTCAGTCTGTTAAGCGTATGCCTTCGCCTAGGTCATGATCCTGGAGTCCCAGGATCAAGCCCTGGATGCGCTCCTTGCTCAGCAGGGAGTCTGCTTCTCCCTCTGCCCCTCCCCCTGCTCCTTCTCTCTCGTTCACTCTCTCTTTCTCTCAAATAAATAAAATGTTAAAAAGAATTGCTTTTCTAATTAACTTACAGTCTCAAAACTAGATATTTCCAGTGTATTAAACATGATGCAATAGTTAAATTTTATTATCTTATCCATCCTTAAAATCTTTTGTCATGTGAATCTATGAATAGAGTTAATGAAGCATCTGGAATGTATTGGAAATTATTCTGTATTTGGAGTAAAATTATATGGTTGAGAATCATGAGTTTTCTCCTTGCTGTGTGACCATGTATGTTACCTGCTTTTAGCCTCAGCTTCATCATCTATGAAATAAGGATAATAGTAATACTTATCTTGTATGGTTTTTATGAGGATGAGATTAGATCGTGAATTATGTGTAGCCTCTAATATTGTTTGTATAATAAGAATAATAATGAATATGAAAATGGTTTGGGGTTGTGTATTTAACTGTGAATTCAGAATCTACATAATGGGTATTTAATGTTTATAATTAAGTAATAATATATTCTGGCATTGAAACTAATTATATTTTTAAAATTTAATTTTGTATTTGTAAATAATGACAACTATTTTGGTTTTGGATTGATTTTGTTTCTGTCCTCTAAAAAGGACAGTGATTATGTAATAGCATAAAGGAATGGAGATAATTAAGATGATTTTTTTGTTCTCTGCATTAAAGTATAATAGAAATATTTTTATAAAAGAGAATTACTTTAGTAGCACCTGGGTGGCTCAGTCAGTTAAGCATCTACCTTTGGCTCAGGTCATGATCCGAGGGTCCTGGGATCCAGCCCCGGGTAGAGCTCCCTGCTCAGCTGGGAGTCTGCTTCTCCCTCTCCCTCTGCCCATCCCCCCCCCCCCACTTGTATTCTCTCGCTTGCTCTCTCAAATAAATAAATAAATAAAATCTTTACAACAAAAGAGTATCACTTCAGGAGAAGATTTTGGAAAATGACATTTTGGTATGAGTATTCTGCTTATCTTATTTGTAATTAGATATCTGTTAGAATTTGATAAACAATAAATAGTACATTGATAAACCAGTGCCATTACCTGTTTAAATTACTGGCTTCAAAGTGTCTCCTAATTATTTTATACTGTAGTCAATGGATTCAATTTTTTTTTTTAGCATTCGCTTATATATTTATATATCATATGTAAAGTATGTAATAGCATTGCAGCATTTATCTTATTAAATGTAAAGTTATTTTGATGTTGATACCTTCATTAATTTTATTGACTTTTACTATTTTTATCATCTCCTGATATAAGTACTTTTATTTGTATAAAGGTACAATTCTAAGACTCATTTCCTTGTTTCCTATGGAAATGGTCTCTTGTAGGGTGTTAATACAAGCCATTAAGCTAGAATATCTTCTGGCAAAAACTCCTAGCAGATGGCAACTTTTCTCTCTATTAATTTTGGATTGGACATGTGCTTTGGCTTGTTTGGTCATGTTATAGTTGTAACATTGAACAAGGATCATTCAAGCAAATGCAATGATAATATAGCCCTGGACATGTACAATATACAAATTTATATCCCAGCCTATGGAAACTATATCAAGTATTACATATTTTCTTATTGTAAATAGAAAGATTAAGTAATCTATTAAGGTATAAGTGTCATAGTAACTTATTTGAAATGTGTTTTAAGGTAATGCCCATTCTTTGGCAAGTATTTAATTCGGAGTCTAAGTGTTTCATACTGACATTTGAGCTTTCATAGGTGTTGGACTACAGTGTTCAGTTGTCATTTAGATATCTAGTAATGTTAGAAACAATTTTAGTCATCACTTTTAAAGCATGCAACTTTTGATTTTTGAGCCTGGATGTAAGGTAGATGGACAAATCTCCCTAAAAGCAGCTTAGATGCATAAGATAATAGATATAAAAAAAGGAATATACCTTTTAATCTTTTCTTTCAACTTGAAAAAATAACTATTATAATGATAGGTCTGGACAAGTCAAGTCAAAATACATTTGAAATATTTTCTCTTGCTGATGTATTTTTCTCATACTAACTTTTGATTTTTTGTGTCGTCTTCTGTATATGCTTGACATCTTTACTAAATCTGGTATTTTCCAGGAGTCCCCTCGCAATCAGCTCTTTGAACACTGTACAGTATACTCATTCCATACTTTAAGAATAATCAATTTAAAGGTGCAACTCCTCACTTAACCTATTAAGTAGTTGCCTTAGACTTGAGCAGCATTTCCCAAAAATACTATCAGGAATAATTTATGGATCACCTGGCAGCTAGCATTTTGTTGATTCCCTTCTAGCTTGTAGTTACCAGAAAATAAGTCCCCTTTTATAATAGGGAACCTCAATATCGGATGAAAAACCAAACCTTTTTGACAGTGTCAGTGTAATTAATGAATCACCTTCACTTGAAAACAAGCCCTTATATTTACTTTGTCATGTAGTGCACATTAGCATTGGTGTGACAGTGCCTTCTAGTCGATCTTAATTCACTTGCATTCAGTTTTATACACAGTAAATTAATTAATCATGTATTTTAATACTCTATATTTTTTGCAAGTCCATCCCAATAATAGTATGGAGACAGTATAAATCAGTGTAATAATTTCTCTAAGTTATCACTGTTCTCTGTTTAATATCAGGGTACTTTTTTTGATTTATATTAGAAAAGTGTTTATAACCATATAGAATTGAGGCCAAGTGCACTTTGAGGACAGCTGAATATGAAAGATACATTTCATGATATTTTTAAAGGGCTCTATATGCAGATTTTTGGAACTTTAAGTTTCTCAGAGTTTAATATTCCTTCATATTATTTAGCAGATCATAGCAATACTTGACCATCCATCATATCTCCATTAGAATTATTCTGGGCATTAGAAACTTAATTTTGTTGTTTATGCTGTAAAGTCATAATCATCCATAAAATATATGTATGTATGCCTTTAGTTAATGGAAAAATAATGATCTGAATGCATTAAGTAAATATTTCCTTAATTAAAAGAATTTTTAACAAACTTTGATTTTTAATTGCAGGTGGCCTGCATGCAGTTTATAAATGCTCTTGTCACTTCACCTTATGAGCTTGATTTTAGAATACATTTAAGGAATGAATTCCTACGTTCGGGACTAAAAACAATGTTACCAGTAAGTTGAGTGTACACATTAAGTCTGCTGATGAACTTTAACATTTTTCTCTCTTTAGACAAAGTACTTGCAACAGAGTAGATAAATGTGCCTTGCTATATTTTCTTTTGTAAAGCATTAGACATTTTGCAAGCTCTTCTGTATTGCAGTAATAGCAGTCTTTATATACAACTGCTGATTCAGAATTCAGCTAGTGTGTCCAGAAGTGATGTGGGTGTTTTTTGTTTTTGTTTTTTGTTTTGTTTGTTTTCTTAAAGTCAAAAAGGAATTTCTTTGAATTTGAATACTGAGAACATAAAAGACTACTGCTTTTTCTTTTTCTGCAGCTTCAATTTTCATTTAAAAGTTTTTGCTTTCCTCTTTGATAACTTAGATTGGTATCATTTATATTCAGCATAAGTATCTATAGAATTTTGGTCAGTATATTCTAGATACTTGGGAATGGTATTCTTGCTACAGTGCTATGGAAACTTTTCTAAAAAACAGTTTTATTTCTTGAATGTGCATATATGTTCTAATTATGATACTGTTAAAACATTTTTGAAATAACTTTATAGGCTTGATCTGAGATAAATGAGGACACTTATTCTATAAACACAAATATAGCTAATGTGACTATATTTTATTTAGTATGTTAACTGAAGAGGGATTTTGTATAAAACTATGGCATTGTTAAGAGACATGTAAAGTCTAACTAGTCTCTTCATTTAAGCTACCCAGAGCACACCTGAATAAAAAGAAGCAAAAGGGAGTAAAAAACAAAACAAAACAAAAGAAATGTCAAGTAAGCATGTATATAATACTTAGAGTAGTAGAAATACCAAAATCAGGGAAATTTCCTGGTAGGAATGAGAGTGTAGCATGCATCTGTAACTTGTGTTCTGATAGTCTTAACTGAAAGTAGTTGAAACTTACATCATAAAATGAACCCTACAGTGAGTCTACTGAAACCCACTTTGATAAGATGTTTGATTTAGTCTATCTGGTTTTAGAAAGTTCTGTGTCAATTATACTTTGAATGGTACTTTAATCCATGACTTTAAAAAAACAGGGAATTGGTTGCAGTGAATCAAAGCAACATTTTAAGTGACCCATATGGAGGTTTAATATGCAGTTTACTAGGCACATTCACTAGTTACACATTTATTCTTGTTTTGTCAGAAATCTTTCCTCATGAAAAGTCTGTGGCTGTAGGTAGTTACAGATAATGTTATAATCTTGATTCTAGTGTGGCTTTTGAGTTACCTACTCATTGATTTCCATGCTTGTCCTCACTGGGGTGGTCCTCAGTTTCTGGGAGAGTATTAATGTCTTTGGACACTTGCTGGCTACAGGCGCTCCTTAGCATCCTCTACTCATTTACTAAGATGCCACATATTGTGCCTTAGTTGTTGCTATTACTCTTTCATCTTTTATTTCCCTGTATCTATTTATAATTGAATATTCATTTTCTGCCTTATACTACTGAATGTTTGATCAAAAAAACTGTTACTCTCATTTTAATTTATTTAAGTTGTCATCTTTTCAGAAAGAGAATGAATGGTAGCTCTTGTCCTTACCTTTTACTTTTCTCTGGTATATTCATCTTTGCTGGGTTCAGTGGTCTCATGGTATATTTGGTTACACTGACAGTGAAGATTTTGCAGCCGTCATTCTACGCTACACTTTCCCACTGGCCCTGTAGCTGTATATTAAGCCTCTTGTGGCACCATGTACTTCTTAATAAATGCATTCTTCATATATTTATCAGCTAGATTTTTCTTTAACTGTCACATCTCTTCAATCTGACCTGATTCCCAGAACTCAGTGATTCCTCAGCAAGAGAAAAGTAGGAAGTGTCATGTGTCTGCCTCCTAAAATTTTGGAATAGAACCTACAAGAATTCTCAGGGTTTTTTTTTTTTTTTTCTCCCTAAGACAATGGAGCAAAATATGGTTACATACAGCCCTGGTTCTCAACTAAAGAGGTTGGACATGTCCCTCTAAAGAGAATATATCAAAATCTTATTGAGGGTAAGGCAGATATGTTTGGTTTGAAAAGAAAAAAATCTTCCGCAGGTACTTCTTATAAATAAGATGAGAATCAGAATTCAGGCAGAAAGACCCAGAAGATTTAGAGATCCTTTCTTTAATACCATAGATTTCATGACTGATGTTGTTCTTGTAGTTTTATTATCACAATTTGGAACAAAGGTCAGAATGGTCATGCATTAATGTATATTAGATGTACCTGACATGTCAATTATTATCTAATGAACTCATTGTTTAATTTACTAAATATTTAAGCTTAAACCACTAGAATTTAGGGAGTATTAAACATCTGTATGCGTGCATTGAAGCTTAATAATATATTCATAGATGAATTTTTAACAGGAGGAGATGCTTAATTTTCTAGAATCTATCGTATTCAAAGCAGCAGATTAGATGTGGTTAAGGCTAATACAAATTGTTTGTACATGAAAAAAAAATAATTAGACCTATCTGGTTGTATGGAAGTGTTGAATCACTATATTCTACACCTGAAACTGTTATTACATTGTATGTTAACCAACTGGAATTTGAATAAAAACTTAATGATTCGGGAAGAATCATTCTTAATATTTCAATAACTCCTGAGACCATCGTAATAATATAGTACAGTAGAACTTTCTTCATCAGTAATCAGAATCCTCAAGACAAGGACAGTTATTTTAATTATATTCTGTAAAAATTTATTTTCAAAATTCACCTATCTCAATTGATAAATTATGGTGTTTAAAGGGAGTTTATACTTCATTTATATGGAATAAATTTGCTTTAGTAATTTGGGATTAGTGAGTTGTTATATACTATACAGTGATTTTTAAACTAGTATTTGCTCTATAGGTAACTCATATTGATTTCTTGTGAAGCTTTCTCCATCTGCCTTTTATTTAGTTAAATAAATTTAGAAAATATTAGGTAATTTAGATATGTGAAGGAACAAGATAGTAAGAAATCATGTCTGTAGGCAGCAGGCATTTTTATTTTAAAATACCAACAAACTCTTTCTTATTCTGTTGAAGACTCAATTTTGATTGCTTGACTGGTAATCAGTCATGTATTAGTAATAGAATTTCCTTTGAAGTACACCAAATTATAGAGATTTAATTATATGTTTTAGAGACTGCCAACAATGTTCCATATCCATAGAGCAATTATGTTTAAAAAAATAACTGAAACATATTTATAATATTTCACATTATTAATAGTTAATAATACTGTAATTCAGTAATATGATATTCTGCATTTTAAAGTATAAAACTTTAGTGATGCATTTCCATTTCCTTTTTTAGGATATCATATTTGTGCTATAGAAAAACTTTTTAATTAATTAAATGTTTATTTCATTAAGAATTTATAGATATATTTTTCAGGGTTTGATATTTTAATGAAAGGAAGTTTTATATATGTGTATATGTATATATGCATATCTGTTTATTTTAATGGAGACTATTAATAAATATAGGATTGCACTTATATATCTATGTTTTTATATTGTGCTATATATGTTCACATACTGTGTATATTTTATAACTAATATGTTGTCCTAATTAAAAACAGTTAAACATTTAACCAGTTATTTTTACAGAAAATAGTTATGCAGATTGAGCCCATGTTTTATAATGTTTTGATGCTAATTAAATGGCAGTATTTAAATTAGATTTTTCTGTTTTTCTAACATATTTAAAAGTATTCAAGTTTTGTAGTGAGCATCTAAGAAAGAACATATTGTGACAGAAGAATAAGGAAAAGTCTGTATTGTAAAATGTGTTAACAGTTGTTTCTGCAATGACCAGCATATTAGGTGTGTCTGGATTTTGCTCTTGTCTGACTGGAGTTCTTAAATCACCTGAAAATATGACCCACCAATTATAGATAATTTTGCATTCCAATAGATTTAAAAATGGAAAACTAGACCTAAAGCAAGTTACTAAAGAGGGAACTAAGTGTAAATACATTTATTTGTCATATATTTTATATGAAATTATATAGAAACATACTAAGTATTTTTATATGTTCTATATGTAAATTTTCAGTAAATTATTATATGAATGTTAGAAAAAATCTAGCAATTGCATAAATTTGCATTTGGCTTTTGTAATAGCCATTACATCTCCATTTATAATTGCTCTATTGAATAAAAATAGAAACAAGAAATGAATCCTGTTTTGTTTTATTGACCTAATTTGAAGTACACCATGCTTGCATTTCCTTTTAGAATTCAAGCTCAGCTCTGAAATCCTAGTCCCACTTTCATTATCACCCTTGAGCATCCACAGTTGGGATTATCGATTTGGGTTTTGAAAGCTGCAACTTAATGGACACTTATTAAAAGATATTCCAGGTGATATATATTAAGCCCAACAATCTCTAGTGTGGCATGCTTCCAAAGATTTTGTTCATACTATTATTTTTAAAAATTATCAGAGGTTTGTAATGCATGTGCTTATAATGTATTACAAAAACAAATCTTTGATGCCCAGGTTGGTATTTTGTGATTCGGCTAAGCAAAAATGAAAAGTGGGGGAGGAGGCTTGTCATGCAGCTTGATAAAAAATCCTGACGCCTTTTTGCTTCAAAATCACAAAATATCATTTAAAATAAAATCCTTTATACAACTTTCTACGCCATACTTGGGACTGTTGTGCTTGAATATATCCTTGCATTTATTCTTCATTAATACAATTGATCTATATTTTGCATTTTTCGCCAGAGGCATATGTGAATGTTCTAACTGCATGAGTTCTTTTGTGATCTTTGATTAGTGTATTTAGTCAAAAACAACAGCATTCAATTTGGGTTGTTAGCAATTAGTTCTCCCCTCCCTTTGTAAAAGTGATTGTTAATTTTTAATGTAAATAATCAAAACCTGGGGCATGAAAAGAAAATGCAATGAATGCAATGAGGTTCTTTTATTTTAAAATAGGAGAATACATAGTACATTTACTTTCTCAGAAAACCCTAAGTGCCTGGGCCAATATAAAATTGCTTTTGTGTATATAAATGAATAATAGTATCTGTGCTTTATTACCAAAATATGGTGTTGTCAAACTCTTACTCATTTGTTACATTTTATGTTTATATATTAGGATCTAAAAGAAAAAGAGAATGATGAACTTGATATTCAGTTGAAAGTATTTGATGAGAACAAAGAAGATGACCTAAATGAATTATCACACCGTCTCAATGACATTCGAGCAGAAATGGAATATCCTTTTGACAAACCATAAAAATAATTTTGCATGTATTGTGAAAAAAAGGATTTGTGGTTGATTTTGTGGACCATTATTAGAATTCTTGTTTGCCAGCCCAGTTTATATTCATTTATTTATATTAATACCTCACTATGATGCTGTCCTTGAGATTCATGTTGAGGAATTGTCAGATTGTCCTGATGATTTACACAAACTATACTGAAATCTGCACAGTGGCTTGCTGTATTATAGATATATTCAGCTCAATAGTCTTGAATAGACAAGAACCTAAGGCATATACCTCACATAAAAGAACTTGAGGGGAAAAGTTCACTGAGTTCATAAGTAACTGTAGGTAATACACTTCTTCAGTTTATTAAAAATGTACTCAAATGGTTTAGAGATACAATTCAATTCATATAAATGCCTTACTCTCAATCCAACTATTTTGGTTCCTTAGTGAAAAAAAAATGTTTAGATGTGATAGTATCTGACTATAACAAGGCTGTCTGGTAGAAGCATTTGAGTCAAATACAACTAGTGTATAATCTTCCTGTGGCAATGATATTATATGAAATGATTTTAGATTTAAAAGATGGTTGTCACAGCATTGCTGGCCATTTGTTTCACACTCAGTAAATTTCTTACTTATGGGTTTTGGGGAGATTGGGAAATACTTCAGAAATAAAATGACCTTTGAGGTGGAATTTTTCTCTGTTATATCTTTTTCCCTCTTCCTCCCCGCACTGCTCCCCCCCCCCCCCAAAAGCTGGAATATTCCTCTCCTTGAAACTTCTATAGTACTTTCTATCTGTCTTATTTATGTGCACTTCTGTGCCTCTATGAGATTGAGGGCAGAAGTTTTATGTTTCATCTTTTGCCTCCAGTGCTACTATTGAAGTATCTTATACGTAAGTATTGGATAAATGTGTGTGCAATGGCTAACTATGTTATTATTATAAGGGATCAATGCTAGTAATTTCTTATCCATCATTAGTGACTCTAGTCTACAGTCATTTCCATAATATTAAATGCTTTTTATATTAATATATATCTTGCTTCCTTGCTTTGTATAGATTTCTCTTATAATCAAACTTTACCATAATGCTATTTTGGGTTTCATTTTGTAATCACTTAAAAGACCTTATGAGACTTTAACACAACACTGTTACATGGGGTCTAAGAAATAATCCATCATATACTTAATTCTACTTCAGAGAAAATGTTGACATTTCAGATTATTTTTAGAATGTTGGATTACATTTCCTCTTCTACCTTTCTTTTACATTGATTTTCCAGGTCCTCAGTTTTATTACAAAAGTGAATCCAGCTTTGAAATTTGTTGTCTAGTTTATTAAAAGCATCTAAACTTTTTCCACTCTTTATATATCCTAAGAAAAATGTTTCAAGTTCTATTGTCTTTACTTTCCATTTTTACTAAATAATGGAATACAAATGAATGCAGACAATAACAATTTCACATTATTAAATATTTTATCAGTATAAAATAAAACTGGTTTGTGATATTTTAGCAGTCCATAGAATGTTTCATTACCTTCTATATTATGTGGTGGTGAAAATAGAGGAGTAGTGGCTTACATGAATAATGTAGGTCCTCTATCACAGCCACGGGAAGATCAAGAGTAAACTGTTTTCTCTAATAGCACTGCTGTTCCAGTCATACTACTGTCATCTGTAATTTATAATGAATAACTGATCGCTTAAGGTTTCGATGATTAAATGGTCTTGGAAATATTCTTTAAGTCTGTTTCTCTCATTAAAAGATGAAAGGGATTCCATAGGTTAAATTTATTTATGTAAATTTAAAAATACTGGAGTTGAAGGTTTAGAAACAATAAGGGAAACAAAATGGTACATCAGTGTTTTAAAAAATGAAGCTGCTTTTGTTATGAATGGAAATTTCATTAAGGGCTTTAATTTTTTTCCTTTACTTACTTTCACTGATATGAATGAAGTGTATCATCTTCTATATAATATGTTGAAGGACACTGCTGCTGAAAATTACTTATTATCCATTCTACAACATTTTTTGCTCATCAGAAATGATTATTATGTCAGGTAAGAGGCGGTTCTGAGAGTACTAGTATTTGTGTAATTTGAATTCGGTATTTAAGGAAAACTAATAATGTAGTTCATGCTAGGTACTGTATGCATATATATGTACATACATAGTATATAAGAGTTTGATGACTTAGCATAACGTATTTTAGAAGCTGTGAATTTATTTTTAATTGGGCCAAAAGGATCTATTTATAAAACTGGATACCCCAGTGACAGGACATTTAGTAGCAAAGAACCCAACATATTTTACTGGCCTTGTGATGAATTTTCTTTGCTAGATAATGATAGCACGGAATAAGCACTGAAGTGTCTGCGGTGGAACTTTTAAGTTCATGTACATTTTATTTTATTTTTTTAAGTTCACGTCCATTTTAACAAGTTAGGTTTTACTTTTCTCCTTTCTAGTATTTATTTAATACTAGATGTGATCTTAGTTAAGAAAATAATACTAATATTTCAGCTTTATATCCAGTAATATAATTCTTCAAGATAAATGATTATGATGAAAATAAAGTTAGAAGTTTCAGAGTCTAGTAACTGCAAATATATCTGAAAACCAGAAAGTTAGAGAAAGGTTTCTGAGTGACTGAAATTATCTATAAGCTGTGGTCATGATCTTATATTTAACTATTCAAGAGACTCTTAGTTGTTCTTCATACTCTAATATGCATGAAATTCTGGCAACCTAGGTTCTCTGATTTCTCAAAATTTGCTTGATTAAATGGTAAAGGCAGGCAACCATGTGTCAGGTATAGTTGCAACAAAGATGACAGTTCTAAAATTATATAGAAAACTATTATAGTTCAGACTTTTACAATAATTCATGGACATCATGATGTTACAGAGACATAGAAAAGTGGTTAAAAGGCAACCCTATCGGGTCCCCTCCCTCTTTGGGAGCTTTGTACTGTCTCTTTGCTATGGCTCAATAAACTTTGCTTTGCTACCCACCAAAAAAAAAAAAAAAAGAAAGGAAAAAAAAAAGAAAAAAAAAATATGCTGTTTTCTTAAAGCAGAAAATATGGTAATTAAAATGTTGTTTTCTAATGTTCTGGCAATTAAGTGGGTACTGTGCTTATGGGTACACAGTTACCTAGGGAAATAATTTTCGTGAAACCATCCATTTCTCAGTAACTTTCAATATATAAGTAGTTACTCTAATTATGACATCTTTTTCATCCTGAGAACATAGATGTGAAGTAGAAGTGTGACCAGCACTTTTATTATACTTCGAGATAATTAACATGGCCTTAAAGAGAACACTTGTGTTTTCCTTGTTTACCCAAAGAGTCATTTACTAGACTGATTATAATCCAATATTATTTATCCAAGAACTGTTGATGACTTGAAAAAGCCTAAAATGGGTTAATATATATTACTATTTATTCTTACTCTTGAGGCCAGCCCCATGACAAAAGACATATAAGAGCCATTAGACTCTGTTTGGCTTTGTTTGCAAACTTTTAGTAGGTTGGCTAGTTATCAGCACACTAATCTTAAGGATGTTTATGTCATAATTTCTCTATGCAGTATTTCTTTCTGATGTTTCTCTGTTGAATTTACTGGCCACTGATAAATACTAAATTTTCCCTGAATTTTAATGCAAAAAGTGACTTTAAAAAATTTTTGAACTATGCAAGTAGTTATTTTTTAAGGCCAGAATTATCTTGATAGATTACAAAATTAGGATATGTTTAAAAACGTTCGATACTTTGAATGAATTCAGGCTATGGCCATGCATATTAAGTGTGTATGCTTCTATAAAATGAATCTTAAACACGTGCATAAATAGATCTTTGGAATATTGTGGGTCAGTCTAGTTTTGTAAGCTATTATAGCTAATCTTGAGTTAAAGTGTTGTAGTAAATTTAAGACATTGCCACCTAATGCCAAGATACTCATCCCTTACCGAAACTGAAAACTTTGTAGAGGCTTAGAACCATTTCTATATCCATGGATATAGAACTAACAGGTCATTTGTTTTCATTAACTTTAGGAACAATAAGTTAGTAGATAAGATTGGTAAGTATCTTTGTACACAGGCATGAATTCCTAAAAACTAGAGTATTAAGTCACTAAGTGTTCACAATTGATTACATTATGATAGGTTTTATACTATAATGTCCAGACCATCGTTAAGTTTAGGCATAATTCTCTTAAGGGAATGCAATGGCTAGAAAGAGTTCTTTTTTTTTTTTTTTTTTTTTTTTTATAAAGATTTTATTTATTTATTTGACAGAGAGACAGCGAGAGCAGGAACACAAGCAGGGGGAATGGGAGAGGGAGAAGCAGGCTTCTTGCCGAGCAGGGAGCCCGATGTGGGACTCGATCCCAGGACCCTGGGATCATGACCTGAGCCGAAGGCAGACGCCTAACGACTGAGCCACCCAGGCGCCCTAGAAAGAGTTCTTTTAACAGTGCTAGAAAAAGACTTAGTTCTTTTATCATGCTGAACCACTTTTTTAAAGAGTTTATGTATTTATTTACTTGAGATAGAGAGAAAGAGAGGGAGAGACAGCATGAGCGAGGGGAAGGACAGAGGGAGAAGGGGAGAATTTCAAGCAGACTCCGCACTGAGCATGCAGCCCCCACAAGGTGGGGGGGCATCGATTTCGTGACCCTGAGATCATGACCTGAGCCAAAATCAAGTGTCGGATGCTTAACCAACTGAGCCACCCAGGTGCCCCTGAACCACCTCTTAAGAAAATTGGCTTGTATAGGTAGAAAAGATATTCAAGAATACTTTCTCTCTTTCAGGCCACAGTATTACAAAATAATTGAGGAGTGCGTTTCACAGATAGTGCTGCACTGCAGTGGTATGGACCCAGATTTCAAGTATAGGCAAAGATTAGACATTGATTTCACGCATCTGATAGGTATGTAATATTATCCCCAATGTCCTTTGATTGTGTTTCATTCTCTTCTGTATAATACTTTTTGAAGGTAGTGCTCTCACTGAACTTCCTTTATTAAAATCTGGTAAGTCATTGTGTCTGTGAGTACTCAATCACTATAATTGTTAATTATGTTGATCATGAGAGTTCTGCTTGTGTGGTTGAAAATATTAAGCTATTTGATAAGTTTTAATGCTCTTGAATTCAGTTTAAAATCAGTGGCGCACACACACATAGGAAAAACATGTTATTATAGATGAATGCTTTGCTCTTTAGAAACATGACTCTGAAATCCTTTGATTCAGTTTATATTGGCACCTCGGTGGTTTTATAGAAATCACATGTGCAATAGATATTAGTGTTCAAGTTTGAGAAAGGAAATACAGGCTTACTTCAGTAACTTAAGACCTTTTAATTCTATCAAAGTAGATCAATTTATAATTTTTGTAGACCTTAAAGCTAGGAAAGAATTTAAGGTGATGATGTTCATCTACTTGGAGCACTAAGGAAATGAACTTATATCGTCCTAGACTACTAGTTAGCTGTACTTTCTGGAACAGTCTCTGAAGGATAATGTGAAACCTCTCTTGTGAAATATGCTATGTTATATGACATTACAGTTAAACAGTTTTTATACCTAATTAAAATCACTATTGCTAAGATTTGGGCATGAACTCATTTGTCTTGTCTTTAAAGGAAGAAAACAACAGCTGTGGAATGCCAATTATATATTATTGTTCACTCCATAGCACAAGGCAGACTCACAGTAATATTCAAAGATGAATTCCTTATTATTATTATGTATTATTTTCTGATTTTAAAACCAATGCTCATTTATTCCAAGTAATCTAGAGGCTTATGTAAGTGACAGAATAAACCACCAATCTCACTTTTCAGCTCAGTACATTCCACCACCATTACTCACTTTTTGGCTAAGTACATTTTCTTATATCTTGTTTTTTTTTTTTTAATCTCTCTATATGCTGATTTTTAATGGAGTTTTATAGTATGAAAATTTTTTCATGTTACCCTTCAAAATGTGACTTTGAATGTCTGTATAATATTCCATTTTATGGAATATCATAACCATCTTGACCAGTCCTTTCTTATTGTACATCTAGATTGTTTTCAGGTTTTTGCAATTATAAATGAATCTGCTATGAACATTCTTTGCATAAATGTTTGCCTTTTTCTTGCCATTTCCTTAGGATTGATTCCTGTAATTGAGGATATGATCTTTGAAAGGCCATATGCTTTTCAGAAAGTGTACATCAATTTACCTTCCCTAAGAATTAATGTAAATGCTGGCTTCCATGCAAATTTGATAATAAGCTTGATAAACTCATTAGTTTATTTCATATTTTGTTGAGAATGTTTTAAGGGAGTACTCTGTTGATTTTGACTAGCTCTTTCAGTGTTCAGTAGACATTTGTTTTTTGTGTACTGTGTGCTAGGTATGTACAGGTGTGTATTGTTAGCACTGGGGTTGGGGGAGATGAAGGCATTGAGTGAGAGAGAATAGAGCTTCAGAAACCCATTATTACCTTATCCATGCGTTATCTCTGGTCGTGAACAAATCATTTAACTTCTCTGCTTTAGTTTTATCAACTGTAAATTCAGATTAGTCAAATATATGCATGGTTCTGAATATTTTATGGTTAGAGGACTTTTTCTGATGAATACTTCAGAACTTTGATCAGAGCCACACACATGTGCATAAATGCAAAAATTAGCAGGTGCTTCAAGAACTTATAGGAAATCAATGGATCTTGATTTTAAAGTCACCTGGACTTGAGGAACATAGAGTCTCTTCACAATTCTGTAAGTCTAGTATTTTTCATAAATTCGATCAAATTCTTGCCCAAAACTCTTCAGTACCTTCCCACTGAAATTTAAATCAAGATCATTATCAACCATTGACAGCACAGCAGGGATCTGCCCCCTCTTTGTCTCATCATTTACCAATTTCCACCTTAGTTCTTTACACACAGTTCTTTAAAAAACAAAACAAAACAAAACAAAACTTTATTGAGGTGTACTTGACATGAGAAAGACTATCCATTATTAAGAACATAATTTGATAGATTTTGATATTTGTATGTGTACTTAAAACCATCACCACAGCCAAGATGATAAACATTTCTATCACTCTCAAGTTTCTGTGTTCTCCTTTGTAATCTCTCCTTCCCATGCCTCCCCATCTCTCCCCATCCTGAGATAATCACTGATCTGTTTTCTCTTACTATAGATTATATAGGATGTACACTCTTTTTGTCTGGCTTCTTTCATGTAGTGTAATTGTTTTGAATTTCCTTCATGTTGTTTTAGTGCATGTATCGATAGTTTATTCCTTTTTATAAGTGAGTAGTATTCTAGCATATGGATATACTGCAATTTGTATATACATTTACTTGTTGATGGACATTTGGGTTCTTCCTAGTTTTTGGCTATTACAAATAAAGCTGTCATGAATCTTCATATACAAGGGTACTGATATATGTTTTCATTTCTTTTTGGGTGAATAAATAGGTGTGGAATGGCTAGATATGTAATAGAGTCATATATGTAATAATAAGAATATTACCAAAATGAGGTTCTTCAGTTATTTACATTCTGGAATATTTGATTAGAGCTGAGAAATTTAATATTTATTTCCTTATTTGCATAATACATTCTGCCCCATATCAGAATTACCTAAGTGAAATCTTTCTGTAGAAAACCTGAATTAATGAATGCTATTGTATCCCCCATTCTAGCCTTATTTTAAAGGTCATTTTAAGTCTTAATAATCTTAAGAATAGATTCTTTGTCACCTCTCCACCCATAGTAAACTGCAAAAAAATTTAAAGAATTATATTATTGTAAAAGTTGGGAAATGCTTGAATACCTCTAAAATGATGATGATTTAGTCAAATACATTCTTGAATGCTTGGTTTTGTGACTCAACAATACTATCATTGAATTCAGTTAGTATGCAAAAAAATTGTGGTAGTTTATGTTTTATGTGTAGTATAGGTCAATTTACCTTTAATAGCAATTGACATAAAAATGATTGTCTACATAGAACTTACAGGCTGGCAGTCATCTTTTGCCCAGAGATCTGATGCAATAATTTCTAATCATTTTTTGTCAATCTTAATAGATTCTTGTGTGAACAAGGCAAAAGTTGAAGAAAGTGAACAAAAAGCAGTGGAATTTTCAAAGAAGGTAAGGCTTATGTTAGCCATAATTGTTAAATTAATAATTTATTTACAATGTGTATTTTATCTTCTTTATGTGAGGCTTTATAAATGTTTCAGTTTTATAGTACTTCATGTTTCTGGATTAAAACAGAGCCACAGAATATTGATTTCATTCCTGATAAGATAAAGTTGCTACTGTTCCCTCCTCATGACCTTTAATTTATTATGGAAGAAAAACACTAGCTATATTCTACCAGAGTGATAAATGAAATAAAATTAGTTTATTGGAAGGATATAGTTTGAAGCAATCAACCAAAATCTATTCCCCTCATTGCTTTCTTGCAGTTCTCACTTACAATATGTAGCTCCTTTGGAGAACTGTTAGATTTTTAGCTAGTCTAACCTATTATTGCTATTTAAAGACAGTGCTATTAAATAGCAACAGAATGACATAGTGTTTTATCTCTTTCTGTCTCTCTCTGCTTAGATTTATCTTCTTTGAATTTTATAATTACCACTTTTAAATGGTTCTGCAACTTCATGTAGGCTTGGTGGAATTTGAGGTTCCCCTTTCTTTGTATGTTAATGCCTTATGTAAATACAAATTTTATGGCTGTGTTAATTTTATTTGGATTTCAGGTTATCTTTTCCTTGTTTCATGAAAGCATAACTACAGTTGTACTAGTTTCTACCAAAAGTTGAATTTTTTTTTCTAGATCCTATGAAGCATTAGTATAGTATTTCTCTCCTATTGGTGCAGGGAGAAGGATTGAAGCACAAGTCTAAAAACTCCAGTTTTCAGCCTTCTGACAGCAAGATAAAGTTCTTACATATTGCTGTCTCTTCAAAGTTATGACTTACCTTGGAGATTAGATAATCGCTTTTGCTATCAGTCTAGAAATTATAGAGTATTACTGAAGTTACTTCAGGGCATCTGAAGAAATGTCTTTGCTCTTTCAGTTACTAGATTAGATTTTCAGAGCTTGAGCATAAAATGTTTGTGTGAAGTTGTCATTTTTATTGGTGGAAGAAAATGCACGCTTTTTAATAGACCTTTATATTTGTAATGTTCTTGTTTTAAGTAGCACATTTAAAATTCCCTTTGAAAATCTTAAGAGTCTCCTTAATTTTTCACTGACACTTTGATTAGACACCACAAGACTGGCGCAAACTGTGATGATCTGTCTGGTAAAATCTGTAAGCATATATTATGGGAAATGGAGTCCTGAAATAATTTTTAAGAAAAAGCATTTCAGTGTTTAGTGCTTTATTCTCATCTCCAACGTTTAGAATGAAAACATGTATGGTCTCCCAGTGGTTATCTGAATGCCTTCTCTTAT
This sequence comes from Halichoerus grypus, assembly GCF_964656455.1. NCBI lineage: Eukaryota > Metazoa > Chordata > Mammalia > Carnivora > Phocidae > Halichoerus > Halichoerus grypus. Next base: position 51,628,076 of record NC_135727.1, on the reverse strand, counting down.
TCTGGGTGATTTTAAGAGGCTATATAAAGTAGTAAAAAATGTAGGGTGGCTAGAATGAGAAGCAGTAGTTGTAAGATCTGATCTTAGCTTTTCCACAAATTAGCTGTGACTTTAAGTAAGCTACTTACTCTCTTTGGATCTTAATTTTGTCATCATTAAAAGAAGAGGATATGTTTAGTGGCCTTGTAAAAAGTCTTCCAACCTGCTTATCTCAGACTTCTGTGGGTTTATAGATTAAGATCACATTAAATTACAAGCAGAAACATTGCATGCCTCTTTTTAAATGTACAAATAAATAATTTATAGAGGAAAGCTGTACAGTTTGTATCATGCTTAAAAAATACACAGAAGAATCTAACATTGGGAGGGAGGATGGAAATAGAGAGTAAGTCTTAACATGAATAGTATAGTGCAGTTAAAAAAGCATCTTCTCAGTGACCTAGGAAACATGGTTATTTACTAACTGTGGAGGATCTGGGGTGGTTTGAAATTTTTAAAGATTAGAAACAATTTGGACTAACCTCTGTGGAACATTTTCTATGAATGCAAGTAGAGAGGAATAAAAGAATTAGTTAGCATTTCATGTTTGACCCAGACACTATTGTAATCCAATTCCATTACCTGTTCTTTCTTCAGACTTGGATTGGTTTGACATTTTTTAATTTCCAAAGGTAAAATCTATGAGGATGAATATTTATTAACAGTGAAAATACTTTTTTATTGTTCCACAAACTCTAAAGACAATTCTGGAGAGTAAGATGTATCAAATTTAGAAACAGAAATAATATAATTGGAAAAATATATTGCCTTCTAAAATGACTTGAAGTGACATTGATAATAAAGGGCATATATTCAATAGATGAATATAAGCAGTATTTACTCTATGTATGCAGGCTTGTTTGTTTCGGCTTGGTGCCCTGACTGAGGTTAGGGATGGGCAGGATGCAGTAAATGGATATTCACCATTGAGATGGTCTCTCCTGCTTAGCACACCATTATGAATGTATGTATGTATGTATATATGTATGTTTCAAGTTTTTCTTTAAATTCTAGTTAGTTAACATATAGTGTAATATTAGTTTGCAGTAGAATTTAGTGACTCATCACTTACATATAACACCCAGTGCTCATCACAAGTGATGCCCTCCTTAATACCCATCACCAATTTAGCCCATCGCACCCCACCTCCCCTCCAGCAACCCTCAGTTTGTTCTCCTTAGCTAAGAGTGTCTCTTATGGTTTGCCTTCCTCTCTTTTTAAATTTTCTTTCCCTTATGTTCATCTGTTTTGTTTCTTAAATTCCACATATGAGTGAAATCATACAGTATTTCCTTCTCTGACTGACTGAACTCACATAGCATAGTACACTCTAGCTCCATCCACGTCCCTGCAAATGGCAAGATTTCATCCTTTTGATGACTAATATTCCATATATATGTGTGTGTACACACACACCACATCTTCTTTATCCATTCATCAGTCAGTGGACATTTGGGCTGTTTCCATAATTTGGCTATTGTTGATAATGCTGTTATAAACATCTGGGTGCATGTGCCCTTTTGATTCAGTATTTGTGTATCCTTTGGGATACTAATACTTAGTAGTGCAATTGCTGGGTCGTAGGGTAGTTTGATTTTTAACTTTTTGAGGAACCTGCATACTGTTTTCCAGAGTGACTGTACCAGCTTGGATTCCCACCAACAGTGTAAGAGGGTTCCCCTTTCTCTGCATCCTCACTACCATCTGCTATTCCCTGTGCTGTTAATTTTAGCTGTTCTGACCATTGTGAAGTGGTATGTCATTGTAGTTTTGATTTGTATTTCCCTGACAATGAGTGATGTACAGCATATTTTCATGTGTCTGTTGGCCGTCTGTATGTCTTCTTTGAAAAAATGTCTATTCATGTCTTCTGCCCATTTCTTAACTGGATTATTTGTTTTTTGGGTGTTAAGTTTCATAAGCTCTTTATAGATTTTGGATACTAATCTTTTATTACATGTGCCATTTGCAAATATCTTCACCCATTCCAAAGTTCACCTTTTAGTTTTGTTGATTGTTTCCTTCACTGTGAAGAAGCTTCTTATCTTGGAAAAGTACCAATAGTTAATTTTTGCTTTTGTTTCTTTTGCCTCTGGTGGACATGTCCAGTAACAGGTTGCTATAGTTGATGTCAAAGAGGTTGCTGCCTGTGTTTTCCTCTAGGATTTTGATGGCTACCTATCTCACATTTAGGTCTTTAATCTATTTTGAATTTATTTTTGTGTATGTTGTAAGAAAGTGGTCCAGTTTCATTCTTTTACATGATGCTGCCCAGTTTTCCCAACAGCATTTGTTGAAGAAACTGTCTTTTTTCCATTGGATAATCTTTCCTCCTTTATCAACGATTTGTTGCGCGTATGGTTGTGGGTCCATTTCTGGGTTTATTAATTAATCTGTTTCATTAGTTGGTGTATCTGTTTTTGTGACAGTACCATACTATCATAATGACTATAGCTTTGTAATAGAGTTTGAAGTCCAGAATTGTGAAGTCTGAATCTTTGCTTTGCTTTTTCAAGATTGTTTTGGCTGTTTGGGGTCTTTTGTGGTTCCATACAAATTTAAAGATTGCTTGTTCTAGCTCTGTGAAAAATGCTGATAGTATTTTGATAGAGATTGCATTGAATGTGTAGATTGCTTTGCATAGTATAGACATTTAACAATATTCTTCCAATCCATCAGCATGTAATGTTTTTCCATTTCTTTGTGTTCTCTTCAATTTTTTTCATATGTGTTCTATAGTTTTGAGAGTACAGATCGTTAACCTCTTTGGTTAGGGTTATTCCTATGTATCTTATGGCTTTTGGTGCAATTGAATATGGGATCATTTTCTTGATTTCTCTTTCTGTTTCTTCATTATTGGTGTATAGAAATGCAACATGTTTCTGTACGTTGATTTTGTATCCTGTGATTTTACTGAATTCGTGTATCCACACTGGCAATTTTTTGGTTCAGTCTTTTGGCTTTTCCACATTAAAAAAAAATGTAGTCTATGAAGAGTGAAAGTTTGACTTCTTCCTTGCCAATTTGGATGCGTTTTATTGTATTATTGCTGAGGCTAGGACTTCCAGCACTATGTTGAACAAATGATGAGAGTGGACATCCCTGTCGTGTTTCTGACCTTAGAGGAGAAGCTTTTAGTTTTTCCACATTTAGGATGATATTAGCTGTGGGTCCTTCATATATAGTCTTTATGATATTGAGATATGTTTCCTCTATCTCTACTTTGTTGAGGTTTTTTATCAAGAATGGATCCAGTACTTTGTCACATGCTTTTTCTGCATCTCTTGAGAGGATCATATGGTTGTTATCCTTTCTTTTATTAAGGTGGTATATCACGTTGATTGATTTGTGAATATTGAACCACCCTTGCAGCCCAGGAATAAATCCCACTTGACTGTGGTGAATGATTTTTTTTAATGTATGTTGGATTTGTTTTGCTAGTGTTTTGATGAAAACTTTTGCATCCATGTTCATGAGGAATATTGGTTATGTATTCTCTTTTTTAGTGGGATGTTTGTCTAGTTTTGGAATTGAGGTAATGCTGGCCTCATAGAATGAGTTTGGAAGTTTTCCTTCCATTTCTATTTTTTGGAACAGTTTGAGAAGAATAGGTATTAACTCTTCTTTAAATGTCTGGTAGAATTCCCCTGGGAAGCCATCTGCCCCCCCAGTGTTTTGTTTGTTGGGAGTTTTTTGATTTCTGATTCAATTTCTTCTCTGGTTATCAGTCTGTTTAAGTTTTTTATTTCTTCCTATTTTAGTTTTGGTGGTTTATATGTGTTTAGAAATTTATCTATTTCTTCCGCATTGCCCCATTTGTCAGCATAAAGTTTTTCATAATATTCTCTTATAGCTGTGTTTCTGTGGTGGTGATTGTGATCTAGCCTCTCTCATTTGTGATTTTATTTATTTGGTTCCTTTCTCTTTTCTTTTTGAGAAGTCTGGTAGGGGTTTATCAATTTTATTCTTTCAAGGAATCAGCTCCTAATGTCATTGATATGTTCTACTGTTTTTTTATTTCTATATCATTTATTTCTGCTCTAATGTTTATTATTTCCCTTCTGCTGGCTTTAGGCTTCATTTGCAGTTCCTTTTATAGCTCCTTTACGTGTAAGGTTAGTTTGTGTATTTGAGAGTTTTTTGCTTCTTGAGGTAGGCCTGTATTGATTCCCTCTTATGACAGCTTTTACTGCATCCCAAAGGTTTTAGAATGTCATGTTTTTAATCCATTCTGATATTCTGTGTCTTTTGATTGGAGCATTTAGTTCTTTGACATTCAGAATAATTATTGATAGATATGAATTTTGCACCATTGTATTACTTGTAAAGTTGTCATTTCTGGAGATTTTCTCTGTTCCTTTCCAGTCTTTGTTACCTTTGGTCTTCTCTTTCCTACTCAAAGCATCCCCTTTAATATTTTTTGCTGGGTTGGTTTAGTGGTCATGAGCTTCTTTAGTTTTTGTTTTTCTGGGAAACTCTTTATCTCTCTTTCTATTCTTAATGAGATCCTTGCTGGATAGAATATTCTTAGCTGCATATTTTTTTGTTTTCAGCATGTTGAATATATCATGCCACACTCTTCTGGCCTGCCAAGTTTCTGTGGAAATGTCCATTGCTAACCTTATTTGTCTTCCCTTGTACGTTTTAGATTTATTTTCCCTTGATGCTTTTAGGATTTTTTCCTTATCTCTATATTTTGTAAATTTTACTATGATATGTCTTGGTGTTTGCCTGCTTTTGTTGATTTTGGTCAGTATTCTCTGTGCCTTCTAGATAAGGATTTCTGTTTTGTTCCCCAGATTAGGGAATTTTTCTGCTGTTATTTCAATTAAATTTTATGCCCTGTTTTTCTCTCTTCTTCTTCTGAGACTCCTATAATACAAATGTTATTGTGGTTTGTGGACTCTGCTAAATTCCCTAGGTCTACATTCATGATCGAACATTTTTCTTTCCTTCTTTTTAACTTCATTATTTTCCATAGCTTTATCTTCTGTATCGCTTCTTTGTTCCCCTGCTTCTTCCATCCTTGTGGATAATTACACACAGTGGGTTTCACATCTCGGCTATAGCATTTTTTATTTTGGCCTGACTAGTTTTTCAGTCTTTTATCTCTGTGATAAGGGACTCCCTGATGTCTTCTGTCATTTTCTCAAGCCGAGATAGTATCCTTATGAATTTCTCTTAAATTCTGAATCAGGTATATTACTTGTATCTGTTTCTAGTAGATCCCTGACCATGACCTTTTCTTGGTCTTTCTTTTTGGATGAATTCCTCCATTTTGGTATTTGGTCTAGGTCTCTGTCTTCTTCTGTGTGTTAGTAAAGCCTGATATGTTTCCTGTTCATGAGAGTAATAGCTTTATTAAGGAGAGGTCATATACACTCCAGTGCCTGACACTTCAGGAACTGCTTCTGGTGTATGCTGTGTACACTCTGCTGCTGTTTTTTGGCTGCTTTTCCCCCAGGTCAGTCCTCTGCAGAGTTTCTCCTTGCCTCAAATGGGGAGTGTTTGGATCTTGTGCATTATGTGTTGAGTTTTTCCTAGGTGTGCTCTGGTCTGCTTGTTAAAAGAGTCGTGATCCTCTTTCCATTAGAGTTGAAGCTTTGTAGTACTCTATGGTCAGTAGACTTGGTGCATGTGGGGCATTTGTGCTGGTGTTCTGGGGGTGTGCCCCCCTGCACTGGTTCTCAGGCACACTTGCCCTCGTAAAGAAGCTTCTGCAGAGCACAGGGTGGTGGGGCTTGGTGTAGGCGCCTCAGGCCTCTGCTGTGTGGGGAGTTCATGCTTGCCAGTGTCTGGGAATCCCTGACAGAGGAGCGAAAAGTCTCTTCTTGTGTGTTCCAGGCTTCCCTCAAATCCCTGCATTCACCCTTCATGTATCCAGGCCAATTACCTCCCCAGCAGTGCAGGGCACCTGTCTTTTATCTCAGGCACATCAGTTGAGTTTCAAAACTCATAACTTATGGTATCTGTTAAGCATGGACCCATGCTGATCCTCTGAGGGAGTGTCACACCACCCTGGGGCTGGCGTCAGTTTGTCCCATAAGTGCAATTGCACCAACAGGCAGGAGCTTGAAGTTTAGAAAGTGCAGCAGAAAGCCAGCATACAGGTTAGCTGCCCTCAGCAGCTGTCTCTTTCCCTATGCTAAGGAACTGGGCAGCACAATGCCACCTGATGGCTCTTTTGTCCCTGGAGAGGCATTGCCTCCTCTAGCAGATACACTCCAAGAAGGAGGAACTTTCTCTTCTAGTGCATCCTAGGGGATCCTCGGGTTGTGCCATCTGCTCCCAGGCCTCTGCCTCCTACACAGGTGTACCACTGCATCCCCCAGGCTCCACAATGGCCATGGTGCAGACTTCTAAATCTTAAGTCTTTTAGCTCTGCTGGTTGTAAAAACTCATGATAATCAGCCCCTCTCATTTTCCCAGTGTATGGTTTTGGGGAAGTGTTCTTGGTGTGTGATCCTCTGTGCACTTCGTGCTTTCTCTCTTTCACTCTTCCACTCTGTTTCCTCTGTCCATGATTTGGGCTCCCTCCCCTCTACAGCATCTGTAATTCTTTATTACCCTAAATCACGTCTCTGTACCTCCTACCTTCCACAGTGTGGCTCTTCTCTTCCTGTAGTTGTGCAGTTTGGTCTCTCAGTCCTCTTAGTGATTTCTTGAATTCATAAAGATTTGATATTCATGTGGTTGTATTTGAAGGTTGAGGCAAACATTGGTTCCCCTCCTCCTCCGCCATCTTAACTCCTTCCCCCAACACATCTTAATTTAACCTCTCATTTTCTCTCTTTTTGTATTTTATGCAGGTGTTTTGGTTAAACATCTGAAGGAGAATTCCATTTAGGCTATCCATATATCATTCTACTGTCAGATTTTGTGGAATACCACTTTTTGGATGCTAGACAATTAAGATTGTAATAGAAATATTATAATTTGTGTTAAAGTACAATCATTTGAGCATTCTAAAAGTGTATTCTCTTTTCAAGGTTAAATATAGTTACAGAGTTGAACTGCTTGATGGTGAATTTTTAGGTTTCATTTTCTTTCTTTCTTTTTTTAAGATTTTACTTATTTATTTGTCAGAGAGAGAGAGAGTGAGAGCACAAGCGGGGGGGGGGCAGCAGGCAGAGGGCGAAGCAGGCTCCCCACTGAGCAAGGAGCCCAATGCAGGACTCGATCTCAGGACCCTGAGATCATGACCTGAGCCGAAGGCAGACACTTAACCAACTGAGCCACACAGGCATCTCTAGGTTTCATTTTCTAATTTGATAAAGTTAAATGTATAGGATGAAACATTAAAGAAAATGATTCTGAAACCTATTTTTCAATAACAGAACAGTATAAATGTCCATTATATGCGAAGAGAGACTTCTCATTACACCCTTTTAAAATTTTGTTCAGGGAGCGCCTGGGTGGCTCAGTTGGTTCAGCATACCACTCTTGGTTTCGGCTCAGGTCATGATCTCATGCATGGCAAGATGGCGTCCCAGGTCTCGCTCTGCACACAATGGGAAGTCTGCTTGAAGATTCTCTCCCTCTGCCAAACCCCACATACTTTCTCTGTCTCTATCTCTTTCTCTAAAATAAATAAATCTTAAAAAAATTTTTTTTTTTTGTGAAAATGGATTTTTTTACCTTGGGTTGCTGCCATATTTCCTCTCTACTAACACCATAATCGGTAACCCACCCCAACAGGTGTGCTTAATTGTTATGAAAGTGATCTGGAGCTTTGATTTTCTGAATGACCTGGGAATTCAATAAAGCAAAAGACATTCCACTTATCTAATACATAAAGTTGTTTAAAACTTTCTCAAAACTATGTTATTAAGTGTACATTTATGGTGGTGATCATTGCAGTTTGATGAAGAATTCACAGCTCGACAGGAAGCTCAAGCTGAGCTTCAAAAAAGAGAAGAAAAAATTAAAGAGCTTGAAACAGAAATCCAGCAACTTCGAACCCAGGTAATGAAAAAAGGTATCGACTTTATGTCATGTCACAGTGAGTTTGATGGTAGAAAATTATCTTGTTAGATGTAAGGAAAAATGTTACCAGAAGCAGACTTTTTGGCAGTTTTGCATTTTAGTTGAAATAACTCTACAGATTTAATTTTCCAGGATAATAAATAATTTTACTGTTTGGATAAAAATAAGGTATTCGTTGCTTAAACTTCCCTGAATAGTTTTAATGGACTATATTACACAATCAAGACTGTTCAGGAGCAAAAATTTTTTGATGATTTGAAAAGTTGGATGCATAATTTCAAAACCTAGAAATTTTGCATTTCCTGCTGCATCACCTATGATGAGAAGCACTCATATACACTCAAGATCTTATAGTGTCTAAACTTTAGAACTGATTAAGTCCTCTCAACACTTTATTTTTATTTTTTTAAATACCTTCAGCACTTTTTATGTTTTAAATGGTTATTAAGAAATGGAAGATTATCAGTGTTGGTGAGAATAATGTCCTTTTTCTGTGTATGCTTTTTCTTTTTAGTTTTTACTATGCATTTTAACCTACAAAGCCCATTAATGAAAACAATGATTGAGAAAATAAAATGGAAGAAAAAAATGTTCATTAAAACACAAAACTCAGCCACATAAATTTTGATAGTCTATTTGGCTTTATTAAATGATTTATGAATTTGGCATCATTCCATTTAGTAAGCAGAGGGGAATTCCAGGGGGTTGTACAAAATGAAAGGTTTTTATGAAAAGAGGGTGGGAAAACAAGTTATTAGGGAAAGGAAAAGATCTTTTAGGCCCTGCCACTTTCCCTTAGGGGGAAAAGCAAGAGGTCCTATGCAGATTACTTTATCTACCATTAAGGGCTGGAGAGGACTTCTGTGGCTGACATATTGTCTGCTGATTTAAAAGTTCCTGTCTCACCTGTTAAGACTATTTCTTGGGGATGTTGAAACTGCAGTTAGATTATGTATTAAGCTCTGGTGTTGGGACTCAGCCTAACTGATGCCATTTGGGGCCTGTGGTTTTTTTTTTTTTTTTCCCTAACAGCTCTTAACATAGTGCATGCTCAGTAGATGTTTATTGATTGACTAGATTTGTATCCATCAGTCTACTGAGAAATGACTTCAGAAGTCACTGATGAACTCCAAATTATTCAGTGCAGTGCCTTTTCCTACCCTTAGTCTGTTTCACTTACCTATAATATTTGATAATTTCTTTCATTAAGTCTTTCTCCTTTTTTGTATCATCTGCCTTCCCTTTTCACATCTCTGAGAACTCAGTTTCTTTTTGTTTTTGCCCCCCCCGATGGTGACATTCCTCAATGTCACCTTACCACAGGGCCTTACTATTTAGTGAGTAGTTGCTTATTTATTATTAAATTAACTGATCTGTAAAAATGCAGAGTCACACAGTCCTTTCTAGTGTACCCAAAATTGTGCCAAATACTAAATTATTCATTAGCTATATTCAATTCTCAATACTCTATTGTAGCCTAATTTAATTGTTGCATTCCTAATTGTTCATGAGAGGGAAGAGAAGGGCTGATATGATTTGATTTTTAAAGGCTGGTGGCATTTATTTGAGATTCTTTATTAAATTTGTGAAACATGCATTTAACTTGAGTAAAATCCTCTTAAAAGTGATAGCATTTTTATGGCTTCCCAAGTTTCATATCATAGATATGATCTAATAGAGTAAAAATTTGATGTTAACAAATATAATTTTGATCTCTTTCAATAAAAAATTGGATATACATTTTACCTTTCAAAGTATTCAACAAATCCATTTATACATAAAACCTGTAAATTACTAATTTCTTAAACTTTTCAGAAAAATTATTTTGATTTTCTCCATAATTTCTTTGATCTCAGTCAAGATTGTAAAAGTCTGGCTGTTTTCTATAATTTTGCTACATTAAAAGTAAAATGAAAATAATTTTGCATATTGTAATACTTACTAATTTCAGGAGAGGATTGCATTCCAGAGGAGGATTGTTATTTGTTGAGTGTGTAAATACTTCAGTTGCATATATGTATATACACACATAAACATCATACATATGAATAAAATATTGGACAGTGCATATTAAATATTATGAGAAACGTTTCCATGATTCTATGATTGTTAATTTTTAATATTCTTATACATAGGTCAGTCCTTTAAATTGATTATTCTTAAAATATGCTTCAACTTATTTATTTTGTAAAGCCATTTCTAAGTTTAGTTAGTACAATTAAGTACTCCAACTTAGAAATTTGTATTAGTAAAGATAAGAAGACTTTCTTCCCAAATAAAAATAACACTATGCCAAGAAATTTTATTAATTTTAAACTTTTCATTCAGTTCATTTAATGTCATATCTTGATTACAAATACATCTGTTCATTGATAGGATTTTCTTAGGAATGTTTATAATAACCAACTTCACTTTAATATTCATTTATTTTAGAAGTGAACCATTGTAACCAGCAATGGTTTAAAGAAACAAATACAGATTAACTTAAAAAGTAAACAGTTTGGAATGAGATACTGTCCTTCACCTGTTATCCATTATCATTAGAGAATGAGGTTGAAGTGAATTTCTTATGGTAGAAGTAAGTTATACTGTCCTCATTATCCAATCTGTGTGAATTAATTCTTTTTATGGCAAGTGACTCCATGAGGAGATAGTCTGCTATAGTGGAAAGAGGACTACATTAGGTATAAGAAGAACCCACATTCAAATCTTAACCACATTTCAGACTCCGCGACCTTTGGTTAGTCATTTAACCTTTTTGTAGTTATGTTTTTTCTCATCTATAAACAGTGAGATAAAGTTTAGATAAAAATGCCCTACTTACTTTACAGGGTTATAATAACAATGAAAAGAAATAATAGCTGTAAAAACATTGATAAGCATATATTACCATGCAAATGGATGTTACTCAGTATTAATTATTGGTACTAGAAGACTACTGAATTACTGGTGCTATGTGATAGACTCTGTGTAAAGCTAATTGGCTCCAAGGGAATCAGACCTATGATTGTATTAATTATCCCATATTCAAACCAGCTAGTCTAATAGGCTCAAGCCACTTCAGTACTTCTTTGCATGTATTTATAATGGTAGGTAATTTTTCATTATTTTGGAGGGGTGTTTCACAAAATCTTTGAGGATGCCAACTTTTATAGTGTGTTAGCAGAAGTAGTCCTTGTACAGAGTTTATAATGCTTATCAAAAATCTATGGGAGTCTTTTTCAGTTACTGTTAAGCCCTTTGATGTTACTAAATTAAATAAAGTGTATGTAATCTTAAACACCCAATGTCTACTGATAAGTTTTCTTTGCTATTATATTTTACTGAAAGCTTTTAAACATTGTATTACATATGTTTCAGGGACATGGACTCTCAGGTTCATCAGGAATTCCAGGCCCTCCTCCACCACCTCCATTGCCAGGTGGTGGGTCATCCCCACCACTACCACCTCCACCAGCACCACCTCTACCTGGAGGAACTCCCCTTCCTCCTCCACCTCCTTTACCTGGAATGATTGGTATACCACCACCACCACCACCACCACCTTTGTTTGGGGGACCTCCTCCACCACTTCCCCTTGGAGGAGGAATTCCTCCTTTCCCAGAAGCAGCACTTGATTTGCCTTATGGGATGAAGCAGAAAAAAATATATAAACCTGAGGTGCCCATGAAGAGAATCAATTGGTCAAAGGTGATTATGACTATGACTAGACTAGAGTATTTGACCAGATATTTTATGACTAGATTATTTTTGTCTTTGTCCAGCCATAGTTGATCATTAATATGTGAATAACTGTTGCTCCATATAAGTATTGCATAATGCTTGAGAAGATGACTGCTGACTCATGCTTTCCTTTGTGAGTTCACCATCTTATGTTTATCTTTCAGTCTAGTACCCTGTGAATTGGAAACTCCACAGATCATTGGAAATTAATGTAGAAGTCAAAAGGAAAACCAAAGTGAAAATGGTGCTAGAGAATAATATATAAAATATATCACCAAATGAAACATGATTTTGATTCTTGTACTGTTTTAAGTACTACAACATTCTTAAATATAATCTTTATTATTACTGAGCTTTTTTATCTTATTTTTGTTCTTAGAGAATTTTTTTTGTTTTAGTTTTTTTTAAAGATTTTTATTTATCAGAGAGAGAGAACACGAGGAGGGGGAGGGGCAGAGGGAGAGGGACAAACAGACTCCCCACTGAGCATGGAGCATGATGCAGGGCTCAATTCCAGGACCCTGAGATCATGACCTGTGCTGAAGTCAGACAGTTAACCGACTGAGCCACCCAGGCGTCCCTTTTTTGTTTTAGTTTTAAATATTTAGATAGTATGGAATAGGTGGCAGCATTCTGTAGTGACATAACCTAATTATTTTTTAATGTAATTTATGAGGTTTTTTTCTTTTGAATGTTATTTTGCTTTTTTTTTTTTTTTTCTTTTAGAGAGAATGTGAGGGGGGTAGAGGTAGAAGGAGAGAGAGAGTGAGAGAAAGAATCTTAAGCAGGCTCCATGCCTGAGCCTGACATGGAGCTTGATCTCATGACCCTAAGATTATGACCTGACCTGAAATCAAGAGTTGGACACTTAACTGACTGAGCCACCCAGGCACTCCTATTTTGCTTTATTATTATAAGAATATGTCTTGTAAAAAGCTTCTTATCAAGATTGACACAGTGCCTATTTAGTAGGAACTAATCTTCTAATGAACATACTTAGAGTGAAATATGACAGTATCTACATATTAAATTGGTTTGACCAGAATCATGGTTAAACCAGTATTTAAGTTAAGACTATACTCATGCTTTGCTCATAAATGAGGTACAAATGTTTTTGGAATGTAGTTATTTTTTATTAGGTACAGTCCACCAAACTATAGGATCCAGATGCTGTTGGTCCAGTTGTCTCTATGCATAAATTTAATGATATGTTCATTTAGCATTTAAGCATACAGTGAAATGGTACTTATACAACACAAAGCATCATGATGTACTGGAAAATGTACAGTTCTAATCTTGGGTTTTGATGTAGTGGTTAAGAGCACAATTCTCTGGAGCATCACTGCCTGGGTTTAATTCCCCTCTTTGCCATTTACTAGTTGGACAGCCACTTAAACTTTCTGGGGCTGTTTCCTCATCTTTAACATGGAGATAATAATAGGTCTTGCTTCAAGGGATTATTATAAGGGTTAGATTACATAATATATGCAGATCACTTAAAACTGCACCTGATACATTATAGGAGGTATGTAAGTTGTCAGCTATTATGGTTATTACCTTCACCCTGGTCAGTAAATATGGAGAATTAATTCACTTTTCTGAATTTTAGTTTCCTCATTTTTAAAAATCCAGGAGGAGAAAAAAAATAGATGTGAGTTGGGGGAGGGATTTACTAAACTATTTTTAAGATTCCTTCCAGAAGACTTTTTTATTTATTTTTAATTTTTTAAGATTTTATTTATTTGACAGAGAAAGACAGCGAGAGAGGGAACACAAGCAGGGGGAGTGGGAGAGGGAGAAGCAGGCTTCCCGCCGAGCAGGGAGCCCGATGTGGGACTTGATCCCAGGACCCCGGGATCATGACCTGAGCTGAAGGCAGATGCTTAATGACTGAGCCACCCAGGTGCCCCCAGAAGACTTTTTTAAATGTGATTTGCTATATGACTAATTGCTGTTGTGTATCTTTTCTGTACACCAATAGAATTCTGGGACTTCCCTAATGAATATTTACTTAAATGTTATTTTGATAGATCCTGAAATTGATTTAGTAGGTAGATAAATAAAGGAACTATCAATCTTGGTGAAATTGAATTCTTTGAAGAATTAAATATGCAGTAATAATTTAGATACTTATCTTTGTTATTTTTGTTTCAGATTGAACCCAAAGAATTATCTGAGAACTGTGTCTGGTTAAAAGTTAAGGAGGACAAGTTTGAAAATCCTGATCTCTTTGCAAAATTGGCACTGAATTTTGCTACCCAGATAAAAGGTACATCTTATTTTTTAAAATATAAATTTCTTATTCTGATCTATTGAATTCAGTGCTTTGCTAAAAATTTCTAGTAATGTATACATGTATAATTTTTCCAACCTGGACAGAGTCAAACATAAATTGATTAACTTATTTACTAGAATTTACCCAGCAACTAAAGGAGGGTAGCTCATTTTCTTTATTTTTAAGATTTTATTTATTTGAGGGAGAGCGCACACACACACATACAAGCGGGGGAGGGACAGAGGGAGAGAGGAGGGGACAAGCAGACTCCCCGTTCAGTAGGTAGCCTGACATGGGGCTTAATCCCAGGACCCGAGATCATGACCTGAGCTGAAGTCAGATGCTTAACCGACTGAGCCACCCATGCACCCCTCCTTTTAATCTTATTTTTCATAAATGTTGGTTTATTTTTATTGTTTAATATGTGAGGTATACCCATCTGTTATAGTTATTATTTTTACTGAGAAGCAGAGGAAATAAATTTGTAAATTTACCATGTAAGAGAAAACAGTGTAACAGAATACTAATGGCCCAGAAGTTTTCATGAAATATGAATAAGATTTGGCCCTTAGTGCATAAATAGTCTTTCCTCTTACATTTGTACTCCTTATCAATTTGTTTTCCTAGGAAATTTTATGGTTTTTTCCTAACACAAATCTTCTGGAATAACATCAAAATCTGGTACCTAATAATTATATTTTACTGATTTGAAAATAGAGTGCTTTGTTTATGATTAGATACTTAGCCTCTTATGAATTTCACATGTAATTTTGATACTATATAGATAACTTCTCAATCTCATAATTATTAGGGTTTGTGAATTTTTGGTATTTTAACTACTATTTTACTAATTATTGCAGAATTGATAGTTCAGATAAGCATAGGATCTTTTTAGTCTGGATGAGTTTCCACAACTAAGAAATTGATATATTCCATATGGCCATGCCCTCGGAATTGGCAGCTTTACCATTCATTTGTATGATTTGTCACAACATGCCCTAGAATGTGAGACTCTGAATTTGGGAAGTTTGAGAGAGAGAGACCGAGAGACAGAGGTAAAAAATACTCCTTTTCAGACCTTCTATTATATCTTGCACACTGGAGGTGCTTGTGCTGTATTTGTTGTTGCTTGTAGATTGAAATTCACACACACACAGAAATCAGAGGTGATTAGAAGAAATTTGACATGTTAAAAATTCCTGGCATTAATTCTTTTTTTTTCTTGTAAGTAACCTTCACATTTAAAGGGTTCTTGAGTGACTCCAGAGACTACTGTTTGTTATAAACACCTTTTTTAATTAAAAAAGGTAAAAATGCTTACATCACAGTATTCATATAGTAAAAAGAATTTTAAAAAGGATGCATGATAAGCTTATCCCTTTAATTCCAGACTTACAGCTTCTTCCCCAGAGAAAACCACTGTTACTAATTTCTCACATTGCCTCCTAGAAATAGTCTGTGCTTCTAGATGCATATGTGTATTTATCATTTTTTTGTTTTTTACTTCTTGCTGTTTTTACTTTATATACTTGGATGTTACCCATAATAGCTTGCGTTCATCTACTATGTTCCTTTGGCATACTGCATAGAATTTGGTGGTATGGACTTACCCTAATTTATTTAACCAGTCCCCAGTGAATGGGTATTTAGATTAATTCCAGTCTCTTTGGTATTTCAAACAATGCTGGGATAAATGTGTATCTACATATACCTTTGTGCACATAAGATCTATTTGTAGGACAAATTCTAGAAGTGAAATTCCTGGACAAAATGCTGTATACATTTATAATTTTGATATATATTACCAAATTGCTTTCCAAAGAATTTGTGTCTTTAGTGGCACCTAAAATATATATGAGTATCTGTTTCCCTACAACGTTTGTCCATCTCAGAGGTGAAAGTGGTAAATCATCCATGTTTTAATTTTGACTTCTTAAATTTGGAGTGAAGACGAGCAGCTTTTATTACATTCAAAGGCAATTTTTATTTACTCTTCTTTGAACGTCTCCCTTCAGTTCTTTGCACATTTGTAGTGAGCAGTTGTTCTTTTACGTCTCCATGGTTTTTTTTTTTTTTTTAAGATTTTATTATTTATTTGACAGAGAGAGACACAGCGAGAGAGGGAACACAAGCAGGGAGAGTGGGAGAGGGAGAAGCAGGCGTCCTGCCAAGCAGGGAGCCCGATGCGGGGCTTGATCCCAGGACCCTGGGATCATGACCTGAGCGGAAGGCAGACGCTTAATGACTGAGCCACCCAGGCGCCCCTCTCCATGTTTTTTGTATTGAGTCCCACAAGAATCATAGATTTCATAAAATTTTAGAGTTAGTCTGGACCATAGAAATGATTAAGTCCAACTCTATTTTACAAATGAAGAAAATTACGTTTGAGACATAGAGGTAAGTATAAAATCCATTAGAGAGTTTCTAAAGGTAGTGTGATATAGTGGAAAAAGCCTGAGGAAATGGAGTCCACTTATTTGCATTTCAGCTGTAATACTTGTAACCTCTGAGACTGAATTTTCTCATCCATAAAATGAGTAGACTAATGTTTATCTAGTAGTGTTGTGAGAATTAAATAAGGTTATATATTTAAAGCACCCAGCACAGTGTTTAGTATAGTAGGCACTTAACAAATATTAATTCCCTTTTCCCTTTCATTTAACATGATGCTGTGTATGTGTGTGTGTGTTTTGCCTTAGTTGTTGACACTTAATCCAGCTGTTAATTCAGCAAGAGAATTTCCTGCTCTTCTGAGCAGCACTTGATAGAGCCAATCAGTTACAATAGAAGCAATTCTTACTGCAGCTGCTAAAACCTAATAAAAATTATATAAAGGCTCTCATCTACTCACTGCTAAGAACACTGCATTCTTGTTCTTCTTAGCTCTGATTCTTTGAATTTTATGTGTGACACTAGTACTACTATTTTCCTAATTTTGAATATTTGAGTACAAATCAGGTCAGGAGTACCTTTCAGTAATATTACTTTTACTAAGATTTATTTTTCTTTTTTTTTTTTTTTTTTTAAAGATTTTATTTATTTATTTGACAGAGACACAGCGAGAGAGGGAACACAAGCAGGGGGAGTGGGAGAGGGAGAAGCAGGCTTCCCGCCGAGCAGGGAGCCTGATGCGGGGCTCGATCCAAGGACGCTGGGATCGTGACCTGAGCCGAAGGCAGACGCTTAACGACTGAGCCACCCAGGCGCCCCTAAGATTTATTTTTCAAAGGGACATTTAAAGGAACAGTTAAGCATCATAGCATATTCCAGACATAAATAACGTAGCCAAAACAAATTTTAATGATACAACATTCCCATTTATTTCAATGACACTTAGTAACTGTTGATTGACCTTACTATAACAGCTAAAGTTCCTTGTCACTTGCAGGGTCTTGATTCATAATTTGGCCAATAGGTGGCAGGATCAGTAAGAAATTAGGAGGCTCTGGCTCCAGTGAACTCCAAGCACACTTCCCTGGCTTTCCTAGCTCCAGGAAGCACTTTCTTTCCCATTTTGCTGTTGCTTGCCACTTACTCAGTTGCATTCCGGAAGGAGGAACACACTCATTGTTTCTAAGGCCTATTTCCAAAGCTCTTAGACCCAGTGTTCCAGAACCTCTGAGAATTTTCTCCTGTTGCAAGGGGTTTGGAGAGCTTATTTCTTGTTCTCCCTAAATGCACTGAAAGCATTACTAGCCTATGTTAAGAAAATGTTTAACTTAAGAGTTCAAAGTACTTCAGGTTGATGAATAGAAAGAAGTTTTTTTTAAGATTTATTTATTTAAGAGAGGGAGAGAGCATGAGATTGGGGGGGTGGAGGGAGAGAGAGAGAGAGAGAGAGAGCGCGAGCCCTCAGACTCCCTGCTGAGCTGGAGCCAGACATGGGGCTCAATCCTAGGATCCTGAGATCATGACCTGAGCTGAAATCAGGAGCTGGTGCTTAACCTGTGACTGAACCAACCAGGCACCCAGAAAGAAGTTTTAAAATACCTCTGATTCCTATAATATTTACATGTGTAAATACTTAATATGTGTAATTACCATCAAATTATACTTTCCATTTGAATTACTTAGAGAGGAAGCGATTTTTAATTTTCTATTAATAAACCAAATTATTTCTAATTTAGGAGAGACTGTACCTCTCATTTAATTTAATTTATATCTGTAGAGTACTGATTATATACAAGGTACTCTACTCAGTGGGAAGGAGAGAAATGAAGGTCTTGTTCCTCCCGCACCAGGGAACTTAATATCTAGTGAAGGAGAGAGGAAGAGGTACACTACATTTAGTCAAGTTGTGTAGATATTTTTTACATAGGAACGCAGGATGGGAATATAGTTAATTTTTAGTAGGGGAATTGAAGATCCCATAGGTGGTATAATTTGAGCTGGGCCTTGAAATTTAAGTAGAATTTTAATAGGAAAAGAAGGAAAGAAGACATTCTAGGCAGAGAACACCATTAGAAAAGTATGGAAGTGGGATGAGGTACATACTGGGTGAGGTGCAGCTGTTGAAAGCACAGCCTATTGAGTTGGGACTTGGAGGTGAAACTGGTAAGGTGAACTTCATACTGAAGAAATGGGGTTTTGTATTTTAAGCATTAGCAGCACAATAATTAGATTATAAACTATTGAGGAGGCCTTTGGCAGACAGATAGGTGATGGGAATTCACAGGTACATGATAGAGCATTGGTTGTGAATAAACTACCAGTGGTTTAGGCAAGATATGAGGATATCCTGATTAGTATGAATTCTTAATCTCGAAGGTCTTCTAGTTCCCAAATTCTGTGTTCCCATGATTAATATGTAGGTTCTTACAAGCTTAATGTTGCTATGTGACAAAATATATCTCACAATGCTCTCTGGTTTAATGAAAAAATATGTATATATTAGATGCAGCTTCAAAAGACCCTATTAGTACTTTTAAATATATATTATATATGTAACTGTTAGAATTTGTATCTATGTTCTAGTTTAGTATTCAATTTGATGATATTTGGGGCCATATAAACATCAAGGCTACAAAAATAGTATCATTTTCCTTAAAAATCTGTAGTAATTATAGATAACAGTGATACTAAATAAGAATTAAAGTAATGGTGGTTAATATTAACTAAAAATAATAATAAAATGTAGGTTATAACTGCAAATTCTAATTAGAATTTCAAGGGTTCTCTAGAGGCTTCA
The DNA here is from genome assembly GCF_964656455.1 of Halichoerus grypus. Lineage (NCBI taxonomy): Eukaryota > Metazoa > Chordata > Mammalia > Carnivora > Phocidae > Halichoerus > Halichoerus grypus. The sequence continues at coordinate 51,608,865 of NC_135727.1, read as the reverse complement.
GGAAGAACAAAAATTGCATGGAAGTTGTAAGCAGTTTCTTTGGTTTTAATGTTGCTTGGAGGAAATATAAGAAATAAACATAAAAGGTTAATAAAATTTAGCTTCTTCAATAATATATTTCTGTGGTGTAATTTAGCTTTAATAATAAGAGAAAATTGAGGTGCTATAAATATTTCATATGCATATAAATGCCATTTTGCAATGCTTGAGATATTGGGCATAGCTTCAAAATTATGGTGGAATGGAGTTTAAAGATGTATTTATGTAAAAGCACTTTTCCTCTAGGATCATATTTTAAATTGTGTTTCTTAGTCATTGAATCAGCTAGCTGCTTTTGACGATACCTACCCTTGTTTGGTTGCTTAATAGAGTATTATATTTGGTGAAGCAATGAAATAAGAAAAGGGTGGTAAAATCTAATTCATCTGTCTTCATCATATAGAAATTCTTAGAATTGACTTGAAAATAATGAGATGTCTATCTCAGAGTGCACACCCTCTATAAAATAGTGCTAAAGTGTGCTGAGAGACCTGGTGTCCTAACAAATAATTTGTCATCTTAATGACACAGTATGCATGTTCTGTACTATAAGCTTTAATATATATGGAAACAAACCAAGAAGGCTTAAATCTTTCAGGCAGCCAACTAACCACCGTATATACCTTATATAATTTAACTTACGATGAACATACACTCCTTTCCAGTTGGCATGTTCTAGAATCAAACAATTACCTCCTTTATGTAGAAGAGGGAACAAGGAATTTGTGAGCCAGAGATGCAAGCCATTGTTTAATTATAAGAATCGCTATTTGTAGAGAGCAATTGAGACACTGTAGTTTCACTTTCTAAATGAGTAGGCATCAGAATGGCTCTATTTTACATATTGGTGATAGTGTGGTGATTGTGCTACTTCTGCCACTAATACCATCACTATTAATAGCAATGATAGCACATTTATTAAGCATTTACTATGTCCCAAGAGATGCATAAACATTTTAAATTCATATCTCATTTAATCCTCACACCAACCCTGGATACTATTATTGTGGAGAAACTGAGGCTATGGGAGATTAAACAGTATGTCTATTTTACATAGCTAGGAAGTGGCAAAGCTGAGGTTTGAACCAAGATTTGTTCTTAATCTCTTACTTACATTGTAGCAGTGGCTTTAAAAATTTATTTTTATTTTTTTAATATTTTAATTCCAGTATAATTAACATACAGCGTGTTATTAGTTTCAGGTGTACAATATAGTGATTCAGCAATTCTATACATTACTCAGTGCTCATCATAAGTGTACTCTTAATCCCTGTCACCTGTTTTACCCATTTCCCCCGCCCCACCTCCCCTCTGGTAACGGGCAGTTCTCTAGTTAAGAGTCATAACAATGGCTTTTAATGACTCTTAAGCCCTTAGTAATTTGTGTGTTTTGTTGCATAGGTCACTGATCCTTTCTTTTTTTTTTAAAGATTTTATTTATTTATTTGACAGACAGCGAGAGCGGGAACACAAGCAGGCGTGGGAGAGGGAGAAGCAGGCTCCCTGCTGGGCAGGGAGCCCGATGTGGGGCTTGATCCCAGGACACTGGGATCATGACCTGTGCCAAAGGCAGACGCTTAACAACTGAGCCACCCAGGCACCCTAAAGATTTTATTTATTTATTTGACAGACAGACACAGCGAGAGAGGGAACACAAGCAGGGGCAGTGGGAGAGGGAGAAGCAGGCTTCCCGCTGAGCAGGGAGCCCGATGCGGGGCTCGATCCCAGGACCCCGGGACCAGAACCGAGCAGAAGGCAGACGCCCAACAACTGAGCCACCTAGGCGCCCCTCACTGATCCTTTCGTAATGCTATAGTTTCACATATATTATCTTGTGAAGTATGTAATCCTATTATCCTGACACTGAAGACAGTTCTTTAGAACTTAAACCAAAGCTGGGAAGTTGTATTTTCATGGAAGGGAATAAAGTTATTTTTTTGAAGATTTTGTAGGTGCTTTCTGCATAGAATCTATCATTTATGAGGCATTGCTATGACTTGAGGCCTGTCTCTTCTCATAATGAATGAAGGAATGAGGTCTTCATGTCCTTATTCATTTCATAAGGATATATTAATGCACATAAGATACATAAAGTAATGAAATCAGTTTTTCATAGGGCTTCGGGGTTAGCTTCATAACATTATAAACACTTTGTGTTATTTTAATATGACACTTCTTAGTTATGAGTTAGTGAGACTGTCTCTCTCCATTTCAGTAATTTGTGCTGATAAATATTGTATTGATTAGGCACAATAACAGGTGTTCAGTTGATAGCATTTACAATTCCCACAGATACTCATTCACATTTAGAATTATTCTTATAGCTAAATTAGTTTTATTTTGGCAAACAGAAATTATTTATAATTATTTATAATAAAATCCAGTGGAAAATTTCAACACAGCTATATAAAACTACAAAGAGTTATGTTTTGTTCCAATTGTCTATTGATGGCAGTGAATGCAGTTCCAGGCTATATCTTGCATGATATAAGAGGTAAGAAAAAGAAGTTTCTCCAATTTAAGAAATATATTTAATTTAGAGAAATTCAAATGTGGTAGCTTTTCTGAGGCATTATATGTAAGTAATCCTTTTAGTCAGTTAGTCCTTGTCAGTGAGAATAAATTTAATTCTTTCTTTTTAATAGGTTATTCAGTAATGCATGGTTTTTACTGTTTTCCCTAATTTTAAACTATGCTTTCTGATATTATTATTATCATTATTATAGTTTTCATTTATATCATTTTTGTTTTTTGTTTTGCTTTTATTTTTTCCAGTTTTATTGATATAATTGACATAATATTGTATAAATTTAGTATATACAGTGTAATAATATGTATATTATTGCAAAATGATTACCACAATAACTTTAGTTAACACCCATACATCAACTACATAGTTACAATTTTTTTTCCTTGTGATGGAAAGTTTTAAGATTTACTCTCTTAGCAACTTTGAAATATACAATACAGTATAGTATGGTTAACTATAGTCATCATGCTATACATTACATCACTAGAACTTATTTATCTTATAACTGGAATTTTATATTTTAAAAATTTTTTTTGTATTATTTTTAATTTTTTTTTAGAGGGGGGAAGAAGGGGGAGGAGTAGAGGGAGAGGGAGAGAGAATCTTAAGCATGCTCCATACCCAGTGTGGAGCCTGATGTGGGGTTCGATCTCAACAGCCCTGAGATCATGACCTAAGCTGAAATCAAGAATTGGTGTCATAACCAACTGAGCCACCCAGGTGCCCTAGAAGTTTGTACCTTTTGATTACCTTCACCCAGTTTCCTTACCTTCTACCTCTTGCCTCTGGCAACACAAATCTCATCTATGTTTCTATGAGCATATCATTATTTTAAAACACTGTTTAACATCTTGTAAGGTAGGTGTGTTGATTGAGCTAAATTTTGTTATTAGGTGCTCTCTAGGTACTGATACTGTATAGAAGATGACCCAAGATATCCAAGATTATAGCATAAAAATATCACTTCCATTTTAACACATGCTTCTAGGAAGACAGCTGCCCTTGAAAACAGGTTCATATTTTTGTGTGTGACTATCATGTTGAAAAAATGTTAATTTCTTACTTTATTTTTGTGGATTATGTTAGTTACCTATAGCTATATAACAGATTACCCCAAGATTTAGCAGCTTGAAAGAACACACATTTATTTTCTCAGTTTCAGGAATCTTGGCAGAACTTAGCTGAGTCCTCTGCCTCAAGGTTCCTCACAAGGCAGCATATAAAGGGCTGTCAGAGTTGTGGTCTAATATGAAAGCTTGAATGGGGAATAATCATTCTTAAGCTCACCCATATGATTTTGGGCAGCATTCAGTTTCTTTAGGGCTACTGGACTAAGGATTTCCATTTTTTCTTTGCTGGCTATTGTCCAAAGGCTGCCCTCCGTTCCTTGTCTCCAAGGCCTCTCAGTGGTGCCACTCACAAAAGGCAGTTTGCTTCATCAAAGAGCACACACCAGGAAGGAATGAATTAGAAATGAAAGCAAAAAGGAACTCAGTCTTTTGTAGCCTAATTTTACGATTAGAAGCAATTAACTAGGTCTAGCCCTCATACACACATGGAGAGGGAATTACTCAAAGGCACGAAGACCAGGAGACAGGGAGCCTTTGGGAACCATTGAAGAAGCTGCCTACCACATGGATATATACTATTTTATTTCTCAGCAATTACAAGTGCTACAACAACTCCTTGATGACTTCAACAGAATCCTAACTGGTTTGTGCATTTAGTCTTGTTTCCTTGTGATCAGTTTTCTACAGCCTAGTCAGAATTGTCTTTCTTAAAGTGTAAATTAATATAGCACTCCCATGCTTGGAATATTTCACTACTTATTGTCTTCAAGGGGACATCTAAATTCTTCCTCATGTGTTTCAAGGTCATTTGCCTTTTCACTCCCCCTAAATTGTCTTTAGATTGAACTCTTTTGTTCCTGGAACCAGAGACACTTAGAACACTTTGCAACTTCTTTCTGAACACACCTTCATCAGTTCTTCATTTGGCCTCTATTTAGATTACATTTCCATCAGAATGTAGTCTTCACAGTATATTATAATTGTTTTTACTCATTTGTGTCCCCCATCAGATATTGACATTCTTGCAGGTAGGCAGGAAGTATTTCCATTTTGTTTACTATTATTTCCCAGCATGTACCACAGCTTCTGGCAAGTATAAGTGTGTTCAGTGAACACACAAATGAATTACAGTTAAGTGTACTTAGTTTCATAGTACCAAGGCAAATAAAGTATGGGTGCTAAATCAGAATCTAGGCACATAGTAGGAAATGTGTATATATATATTTTTTAAAGGTTCATTTTTATATTTGAGAGAGAGAGAGAGAGAGAGAGCACAAGTAGGAGGGGCAGAGGGGGAGGGAGAGAGAGTCTCAAACAGATTCCATGCTGAGTGTGGAGCCCTATGCAGGGCTTGATCTCATGACCTCAAGATCAGGACCTGATACGAAACCAAGAGTCAGATGCTCAACCGACTGCATCACCCAGGAGCCCCAGAAATACGTATATTTAATAATTCATTTGGTGATATAGATATAAGAGAATCTGTCTTTTGAAAATCTTATGACTGATTAAATACCAGTGATCTACATAATTCAGTCTGGCTGTGGTAGTTTGTTAATTTGCCCATTTAAGTTCTGATGATTTAGTAATTCACTTTATTTAGGTATTTATATTTATATATTTATAGTTATATATAGTTATATATATAAATTCTACTTTATATATTCACTTTATTTGGATGTTTATATATGTAAATTCTACCTTTTATGTTAATATATAAAGCTGTAAATATATACTTATATATATAAATTCTACAGATTTTTAATATTTTCAAATGTGAAAGATACGTGGTTTTTTTTTTTTTTTCAGTAGTGACCTATTGTTGATTTAAGCTACTTTAAAATAGGATAATTATCAGTAAATAGAAGGACCATCGATAGGAATTCTGTTAGACTGAAGATAAATACACATAAGAGACTCATAGCAAAACTAACAATTTTAACAATTACAAGTGTTAATGTTTGTTGTATGCTTACTATATGCCAGGTATTTTGTTAAATGTTTTACATGGATTATTTAATTTTTTTATCCTATGATGTAGATATATTTTTTGTTGCCATTTTGCAGATGAGCAAAGTAGAGCTGGAAACCAAGCTTAAGCAGGATGATTCCACAGCCCACATGCTTCACAACTTTGTTATACTTGTTGTATGAGCAAAGACATGAAGATATGGTCCATTAGAACAAGACTGAATCCACAGCCCATGCTTTCTTTTTCCTCTGTAGTGTGATTGTGCCTATTAAAGCTCTATGATAAAAAAAATCTCCATTCAAGATCCAGTTGTCTGTCCCATAGGATAATGATAGGCTATATATGATCATGCCTTTTGAAGTACCTTATTCTTGCCTACCCAATCCTACCTAGCTTAGTGTAGAGTGTTAATGTATTTCTATTAATTGGGCCCAGTAAAAATATATTCCTAAAGTGACAGAACTAAATGAATCAATTTGCCCAATGAAAAAGTTATTTATAGTATATTGCAAAGCATATCTCCCAATATAAAGCCAGTCTAGAAAAAGTGAAAATATATTGAAGTTGGCTAAGTTCTTCACATTATGTGGTCTGCCTTTAGTTTATCTGTGGCCAAATATTAGTAGTAGTCTGATTTTTCCCCACCTCTCCAGCACCATTTCTTCATGCTCTTTGTCATCTCTTAATGCTGGCTTCAGGATAATATTTTTAATTTAAATTACTTTTATAGGAGCCTAAACAACATATGTGATGCATTCAAATGGCAAGTATAACGATTGTGGTTTATCAATATTCCTTCCATTTGAATGGTTTACTGAGATTTGACTGTGTCTGGCTTCATGTGATAAGAATAGACTGATAACGTGCTCCTGGCACTATGTGAGAATGTATTGTTTTCTAGCATGTAATTGCTTTTAATAGAAGGCAATAAAAGTAACTACTCTGTGACACATGGTGCTATTAGGATATTTGTAGTTTTCTTTGAAAGGAGAAGCTGGTATGATGTAGGTGCCTTTTGTTCCAATAATAGTAATAATAAAGATGCTATCACTTCCCTCCTCGGTTTTACTTACCGTTTGTTCTTGTAGTGTCAATCAAATCACATTCTTTTTGATTATTGGCATTTTTATTCTATTTCATACGCTTTTATTTTTTCAGTGATGACAAGTATTTTAGTAATTTATTATATTATCAAATGTTAAGTGTATCTGCAAGATGGATCAGACTATGGTTCTACAATTCTCATAGTTCATAGACATTCAGTTTATTAATTTTATTACTTGGCATTGAACACATTTGGTACAGAAGAACCAAGGTAACTGACACAGTAAGCACTGGACATATTACTTTGGTGTAGTGTTCTAACCAATTTAAACAGTTGGCCATAGGTAATATGATGACAAAGGTAACTGTCAGCTATTTTATTTTTTATTTTTTTAAAGATTTATTTATTTATTTGAGAGAGAGTGTGCAGGGGGTAGGGGCAGTGAGTCTTAAGCAGACTCTGTGCTGAGTTTGGAGCCCCACGCAGGGCTGATCCCAGGACCCTGAGATCACGACCTGAGCCGAGACCAACAGTTAATCTGCCTGAGAACATCTCCATACTATAGGGCTCTTAAATTGTTTAATATTGAAGACTTTTGAAGGTGCTTTTAAAATTTAGTACCTTACCAGAGACTTTTGAAGGTGCTTTTAAAATTTACTACCTTACCAGATTAGGATGTAACAATATATCTTTATTATTAAGGTACTTAATAAAAGTAAGTCAACAAATTCTTTTTTTTTTTAATTTTTAAAATTTTTAAAAAAGATTTTATTGATTTATTTGACAGAGAGAAACAGAGCAAGAACAGGAACACAAGCAGGGGGAGTGGGAGAGGGAGAAGCAGGCTTCCTGCAGAGCAGGGAGCCCAATGCGGGGCTCGATCCCAGGACCCTGGGATCATGACCTGAGCTGAAGGCAGACGCTTAATGACTGAGCCACCCAGGCGCCCCAACAAATTCTTAGTTTTGCTATTTTTCAGGAACATGACTGAATATATTTTAAGTAAGCTTTATTGAGAGAGATAGTCATTTGTACAAAGCCTTTCCCTCATTATCCTAATATTACAGTATTTTTTTCACTTTGTTACAGTGCTAAGTCTTTATTTCTTCATACCTTCAGAGACATCGAGGCAATTACCTTACTATTGTCAACTCTCTTAGGTTTAATAATGTTTTCTTAAATACCATTATCAGTTTCCTTGCTGGGCAGATTATATTTGTGCCTCAACATATATATATTGCATAATACTTGCTTGAGAGTTATTGCCAATAGATAAATTTACTTAGACGCTAGTTAGGACCTAATAAATTAGTAGTCTTAAGAGTTTGTTCTGATTTTTATGTATAAATGGGTAATCTTTTTTAAATAATTTAGTATTATGTGATATATGTAGCAGCTCTCAGTTATCTGCTTTAATAGATTGGAACGAAAGTATAAAACTTCTGGGGGGTATATGTGGAAGGTGGAGGCAATTAAATGTTTTTATAATAGTCTTTTTCTTATGTGTCAGTAACTTTAGCTCAGGCTTATTTGTATCCTCTTGGACTAGGGATAAGAAATAAAAGAAGCAGTGAGAACAACTTTCATATAGCCAGATCTAGGGCTTATTAAAGATTTTTCAAAGATAATCTTAAACCTTTGTTGGCAGAGAGAAAATGGGCTCTCGGCCTTTGGGAAACATTCTATATAAGTCCTTTCTCATGCCTTAAGTTTCTCCTGGGCTATACACTGCAGAAATCCTGTATCTGCTAGTGAATTCCTTCATGGTCATAAGAAATACAATGGATTTACACTGGGGTGTTATTTTAAGTTGTAAGATTCTCTTTTTGTAGATTGTTTTAATTCTCTCGTCTCTGTTTTTTTTGTCTCTTGCAGCAACCAGCAGTATTGTTGGTAAGAATCCAATAAACAGCTCAGGATTCATATGGTTAGAGCTGCAATATATGGAGTTACATATACCTATGTATAAAATTGACTCATTCATGAACTTGCTAGATTCAATCTGGGCTGTGAGCATTCTGTTCACTGGTTACTGAGAGTAGTCTGCATTTTCACCACTAAGCAGTTGACAACCAAGAATATACATATATGACCTGGACATTCAACATGTATCTAATAGAAGAGATATAGAACCAGAAAATAGTTGACTCATAAAGCATTTGTTATATACTACAATTTTTTTTGAACTTTTTTTAACATATATTAAATCATTTAATCCTCATGAAAGAAAACCTATGAGATAATGTTACTATCTCCAGTTCTGTAGATGAGACAGTTGGGCCATGGAAAGATTAAGAGATTTGCCCAAAGGTCACCAGGACAGTAGATAGCAAAGGTGAGTTTGAACCCAGTGTTCTTAATTATTATGCAAACTGCCAGGTTCTAGGTCATTTACATGCTGTCAGTTATATAGCTGGTAATTTAGATTCCTTTTATATATTTATGAAGTATATGTCATAGAAACTGCAGTCCCATTCTATCGGCCTGATACATGCCCAGGCAGGTCTGGAGTTTATTCTGGAAGCCAGAATCGATGCGATAAGCAGGGAAGAGAGTTAGTCTGTTCAGTGATATATGCTGGTTATGGGAGAATTTCCATACTATCTAGGTTTCTGTCTGAGTTGCTTCTGAATCTGAACAATATTGTTCATTGGTCATCTAAATATACTTATTTTAGAATCAAATCTTGAAGGTGACATTTGCAATTTGGGTTTCCAAGGTCATTTCCAAACATCTTCTAGGAAGTGACTGTGTGTAGCAGTTGTAGTCATGAAAGCGTGCTTCTCTGAATGGAATCAATATGCAACTTACCAATATACATTTTTTTATACCATTTCAAATAGATTGATTTAAAAAAGTCATTGAAAATGTATAAACCACTTAAAAGGTTGTAGAAAACTTAATTTTATAACAATTTTAGTCAAGTTGAAATCATGGTATGTCATTTTTAGGTTTTTTTTTAAAGATTTTATTTATTATCTGAGAGAGAACGAGAGTGAGAAAACACAAGCATGGGGAGCAGCAGAGGGAGAGGGAGAAGCAGACTCCCCGCTGAGCAGGGAGCCAGATGTGGGGTTCGATCCCAGGACCTTGGAATCATGACCTGATCTGAAGGCAGACACTTAATAGACTGAGCCAGCCAGGTGCCCCATTTTTAGTTTTTATATGAAAGGTGCTTGGTCATTTTTAAGAATCATTCTATTTACTGCCCATCAATACTGGCTCACTAGAATGTTCAGTGTTCATAGGCATTCCCTTCAAATTTTCTGCACTTTCCAATTTTGAATTAAGGTCAGATTAGAGGGTTCACATAAAATAAATTGGAATCATCATCAAAAGAGGTTATATAAATGGGCTTTGATACATGGTGATACTAGTAATATGTGCATTTTCAACATATAAATAGTTGTACGTTATGAATAATTAAGCCTATCAATACTTACCTAGAGTCAGGCTGCTTTGACTATTTTTGAACAAATTTTAGGCTGAAGATTGCCATTAAGGAAATTCACCTTGGAAGTAAGCAACTTTCCATATAGAAAATAAGAATTGCTAGGACACTGGAGTTCATAGCATGGCTGCTTATAGAACATCAGTATTTTACTTGTCATATTAAAATTCGTCATTGTGATCTTTGGATTAGAAATGAAATATGCCCTGCTTTATTATTTATATTCTGTATCTGTATAATAGAAATGCAAAACTTGATGAGTACATGTATTAATAATGCCTTAGCTCTTAAGGGTGCCTACCATGAAATTTATAGAATTATAGCAACCTTATTCTGTTACCATATAGAGGTGGGCAACTGGGGCACGTGTAAAATTAGACAGCTCTTTGCCAGTCAAATAGACAATATATTGAAGGTGCCAGCTATGACTTAAATGAACCATCTAATAGGCTAAATGCTGTACAGAGTTTGCTGGTTGCAGACTGTTTCCCAAGAAATAGTCAATGCTAATCTCTATTACTAAGCAATGACTGAAGAATCTTTTGAGACTAAATTTTAATGAAAGGTGAAATAATTATTTATAAATCTTATAGGTAAGTCTAAATTCAGTGTAAGTAAACTTTGTAAAATAGCCCTCCTTTGCCTGTTTCTCTCAGACATGCACATCTCCCTTCTCTCAGTGGACCCAGATACCTGCATAATCAACATAGTGACAAATTTACATTTCACAATTCTTGGATCAACTGATGCTTGGGTATTGGCAGCTGCATTTCCATGTATAGGTATTAATAATTAGTGATGGCCTACATAAAGACTAATATAGCGTAGAAATGAGATAACAGCATTATTCTAGCAATTCTTCCAAGCTGCCATTGAGGCTTCTTCTTGTCTTATTTGGCCATTCAACAAATATGTATTGAATTTCTATCATCTGCTATACACTACTAGTTTTCACAGAATGCTTATTGCTCCATTTGGCCTGTGACCCACAGAATGAGTAGCTGAATTCTCTGTGGTGGAAAGGGATTTTGTTTAGCGTGTTTTGCCATGACAACATCCCTGTATTTCTGCACTTTCAGGCCTGCTTGCTTACTTAGAATCAAGTTAACTATTTCCTGTACTACCTTCAGGAATTTCCTAGGATCCAAATTATTTTTTATTGTTATTTAGGTATGCGTAAACTATTATATGATAAGTGAACCACTATTTGCAATGACAGGGACAGCATTTTCCAGAGACCTTCTACTTAGTTTTTCTCTTATTTGGTTATTCTCTTATTTTTGCCCTATTTGTATCTAAGTCTTCTCATTGCTTCCTTAAACTCAATATAATCAGAAAGTTCCAGTGAACTTTAGGATTGACCTGTATTTTGAAGTTTATAAATGGGAGAGGAGAAGACAGCAATTAGAGTATCCAATCAAAGGAAAATTAAGTTTGTGATAAAGATTTTTAGGTGCGGTCCAAAACTGCTAGAACTCATACAAGAATTCAGTAAAGTGGCAGGATATAAAATCAATGCACAGAAATCAGTGGCATTTCTATATACCAACAACAAGACAGAAGAAAGAGAAATTAAGGAGTCGATCCCATTTACAATTGCACCCAAAACCATAAGATACCTAGGAAGAAATCTAACCAAAGAGGCAAAGGATCTGTACTCAGAAAACTATAAAATACTCATGAAAGAAATGGAGGAAGACACAAATAAATGGAAAAACGTTCCATGCTCATGGATTGGAAGAACAAATATTGTGAAGATGTCAAAGCTACATAGAGCAATCTACACATTCAATGCAATCCCCATCAAAATACCATCCACTTTTTTCAAAGAAATGGAACAAATAATCCTAAAATTTGTATGGAACCAGAAAAGGCCCCGCATAGCCAGAGGAATGTTGAAAAAGAAAAGCAAAGCTGGCGGCATCACAATTCCGGACTTCCAGCTCTACTACAAAGCTGTCATCATCAAGACAGTATGGTACTGGCACAAAAACAGACACATAGATCAATGGAACAGAATAGAGAGCCCAGAAATAGACCCTGAACTCTATGGTCAACTAATCTTCGACAAAGCAGGAAAGAATGTCCAATGGAAAAAAGTCTCTTCAACAAATGGTGTTGGGACAATTGGACAGCCACATGCAGAAGAATGAAACTGGACCATTTCCTTACACCACACACAAAAATAGACTCCAAATGGATGAAAGACCTCAATGTGAGACAGGAATCCATCAAAATCCTTGAAAAGAACACAGGCGGCAACCTCTTTGACCTCAGCCGCAGCAACTTCTTCCTAGAAACATCGCCAGAGGCAAGGGAAGCAAGGGTAAAAATGAACTATTGGGACTTCATCAAGATAAAAAGCTTTTGCACAGCAAAGGAAACAGTCAACAAAACCAAAAGACAACCGACAGAATGGGAGAAGGTATTTGCAAATGACATATCAGATAAAGGGCTAGTATCCAAAATCTATGAAGAACTTCTTAAACTCAACACCCAAAGAACAAATACTCCAATCAGGAAATGGGCAGAAGACATGAACAGACATTTCTGCAAAGAAGACATCCAAATGGCCAACAGACACATGAAAAAGTGCTCCACTCACTCGGCATCAGGGAAATCTAAATCAAAACCTCAATGAGATACCACCTCACACCAGTCAGAATGGCTAAAATTAACAAGTCAGGAAACGACAGATGTTGGCGAGGATGCAGAGAAAGAGGAATCCCCCCCACACTGTTGGTGGGAATGCAAGCTGGCGCAGTCACTCTGGAAAACAGTATGGAGGTTCCTCAGAAAGTTGAAAATAGAGCTACTGTACAACCCAGCAGTTGCACTACTGGGTATTTACCGCAAAGATACAAATGTGATCCAAAGGGGCACATGCACCCCAATGTTTATAGTAGCAATGTCCACAATAGCCAAACGATGGAGAGAGCCAAGATGTCCATCAACAGATGAATGGGTAAAGAAGATGTGGTTACACACACACACACACACACACACACACACACACTGGAATATTATACAGGCATCAAAAAATGAAATCTTGCCATTTGCAACGACGTGGATGGAACTAGAAGGTATTATGCTAAGGGAATAATTCAGTCAGAAAGACAAGTATCATATGTACTCACTGATATGAGGAATTTGAGAAACAAGACAGAGAATCATAGGGGAAAGGAGTGAAAAATGAAACAAGATGAAACCAGAGAGGGAGACAAAGCATAAGCGACTCTTAATCTCAGGAGACAAACTGAGGGTTGCTGGAGTGGAGCGGGGTGGGAGGGATGGGGTGGCTGGGTGATGGACACTGGGGAGGGTATGTGCTATGGGAGCGCTGTGAATTGTGGAAGACTGATGAATCACAGACCTGTACCTCTGAAACAAATAATACATTATATGTTAATAAAAAAAATAAAAATGAAAAAAACAAAAATAAAAAAAGATTTTTAAGGGTGGTATAATATGCTTGCCACTTAATTAGGCATTTGATTTATAGAATTAGTAATTTTTTTTGAGGGAATTGCTTATATTTTTTCAGAAATTTTTTTTTTTTTAAGATTTTATTTATATTTTGACAGAGAGACAGGGAGAGAGGGAACACAGGCAGGGGGAGTGGGAGAGGGAAAAGCAGGCTTCCTGCTGAGCAGGGAGCCTGATGCGGGGCTCGATCCCAGGACCCTGGGATCATGACTTGAGCCGAAGGCATATGTCCAACGACTGAGCCACCCAGGCGCCCCTCAGAAATGTATTTTTTTTATTAAGAAGTATATAGTAAACAATCTTTACAGAAACTGTGAGTCCCTTAATAGTAATTAGTAAGTGTATTTTTCAATGCAGTCGTCTATCACAAATATATATATTAAGCACCTATTCTGTGCCAGATGCTAGTTTTAGTCTTGTGGGGATTCAGCTGTAATTAAGGCAGATGTGACCCTGACTCTCTTAGAACTTACAGTCTAACAAAAAAGACATAATAATAAACCTGTTACTAATACAAATTTCAGATAATGTGAAGTATTCCAAAGCAAATAAAATACAGTAACATGATAGAGAATTACTTAGGTGTAGGATTAAATGTGGTGGCTATGGAAAATAATTTTAAAATCATATGAATTGAGGAATTTAAAACCCATATTGGCAGAAGCCAACAGTATTTGTTGATGGGTTGAATGCAAAGGATAAGAAAAACACGAGGAATCAGCAATCACTTGTAGGTTTAGGGCTTTGCCAAATAAAGTACTATCCAGTAGATAATCCTATTCTAGCTATCAAATCAGGAAAGGCTAAGGATGATAGTAATGGCAGAAAACGTTCAGAGGATCAAAACAAAGTGATAATCAAAATAAAACTATCTTTGGATGTACTATGCGAATATTGCCAAAGATAGGAGATACAGTACAGCTTGAATTAGTTTAGTGTTGATACATGGAAATAAAATGTATTGCTTTAGCATTAACCTTTTCTTCAATTCTAGGGGTTTGTGCCTCTTTTGATTTGACTATAAAAACAATTTTTTTTCTTTGTGTTTAACAGTTTGGTCAAATGGACATTGTACCTCTAATGTTTCTTTTGATTTACTCTAGGCTGAGGTCATACCTTGTGCTAGGTATGAATTAATTACAAAGTGAATGATTTGGTTGTGGTGAAGAGAGAATTTTATTCTCATTTCAACTAAATCTGTGATCTAAGAGAGATCTTTACATTCTTTGTATGCCTGAGGGTCACCAAAAGTGTACTGATAAAAACCCCCTTGAGAGTTCCGAAGGAAATGTAGGTTATTTCATTTGGATCATCTTCTAAATGTCTTGAAGTACCATATTCCAAAGTTCTCTTTCCAGATAGAAATAATATCCTCTATCCAGGAAATTTGTATAGGTTTATGCATTATCTTGTTCCAGGAGTTGAGAATAAATTTAGCACTTATTAATTATTGGGAAATTGTCAAAATGGATTATACATATGTGAAAAAATGTTCTTGTAAATTTTGAAGTATTCTTACTGTGGCTGTATTATTATTTATGATAGATACCAGAGGGCCCTCTCACTCATTTTTAGGTGCTCCATGCTTATGCAGGCATTTCTCTGATAATTTAGTCTTATGGAATGAGTGGAATTAGTAAAACAACTGTGATTGTTGATTATTTCCTCATCTTTTATAGCACAGAAAACTTAGCACCAAATCTGAATCCTCGTTGGGTTGATTGAGCTCTCCAACTTTATCCATGACCATTGCTATGTATTCAATTGTAATATTTTACTTCATTTCAGTTTAGCAGAGAGTTTTTTTAGTACCAGTATAAGAATTTCATTTGTGAAAGCGTTGGAGAATTGTATTCAAGAAGATAATATGACTTCTTTGTATGATAATCTTTTCAAACGGCATTCTAGTACATGTGGGAAGTATATTGCAATTGAGATATGCTAACCTGCATCTAAGATAGCTTAGTTTATTTGATTGCTGAACTCCAAAGAAATTATTTTGGAGGCTCTCTGAGAAGTATATAAGAAAGTTTCAAACTCTTTTAGGTGACTGGTCTCTGTTCTGTTTCCAGTATTTGTGTATCACTTGATATTTTGGAGCAGTAATGTATTAAGAGGAATCATATAATCCTAGTAGGGCATTTTATTATTTATTTATTTATTTATTTATTTATTTTAAAAGCTTTCAGTCTTTTTTTTTTTTTAAAGATTTTATTTATTTATTCATGAGAGACAGAGAGAGAGAGAGAGAGAAGCAGAGGGAGAAGCAGGCTCCCAAGGAGCAGGGAGCCCAATGCGGGACTCGATCCCAGGACCCTGGGATCATGACCTGAGCTGAAGGCAGATGCTTAACCGTCTGAGCCACCCAGGCGCCCTATTTTTTTATTTTTTTAAAGATTTTTTTTTTTATTTATTTATTTGAGAGAGAGAGAGTGAGAGAGAGCGCAAGAGGGGGTAGGGTTAGAGGGAGAAGCAGACTCCCCGCCGAGCAGGGAGCCCGATGTGGGACTCGACCCCGGGACTCCGGGATCATGACCTGAGCTGAAGGCAGTCGCTTAACCAACTGAGCCACCCAGGCACCCCTAGTAGGGCATTTTAAAACATGTATCATCATACATATGCATATGTATGTGGAAGGGTAACTAACATATTTTAATGTCTTAATGTAAGTTGTAGACACAAACACATCCTTAAATTTATATGTCTTGTATACATTTCTACATAAAATCTCAGTCACTTATGCATGTCCTAGAGTAAAGTGGATTCTCATCTGCTCAGTAATTCTTCCCTTATGCTGGGACTTTAACAAAAAGAAAAGGCCAGACTCAACCTAGAGAAAGGAGAAAGCCAAGCAGTAGAAAAAAATTATTTGTGCCAGGCTTGAAAGATCCCAATCTTTCCATTTTTATCTTCCAAAGAAGCTCTTTCTTAGGGGCATGGTACTGAAGGGCTAGGGTTTCCATTATGATTGTTCATTGTGCAACGGTGCCCAGCTGAGAGTCTGGCTGGGGGCTGTAGTTTGGCACTGGCTCTATTTGCTAAGCTGTGTGTTTACCCACAGATCTACATACAACCAGAGAGACTGACCTTCTTTAATTTGCACAGTAGTGTCCTAGCTTCTAGAGACAGCTCAGGCAGGTTATGTGATAGGCAGCTACTGTATATGACTCTGGTGTCCTTCACTCAAATTCCCCTCAGAGTGTTTTCTGCAGTGCTACCTGTTCTTTGCTGTTTCATTCTTTCCTCTCTCCACCTTTCATTTGCTATCAGGAAGCTAATTCTACTAAGGGTACTTAATTATTTCTATTTGTTAGGAAGAAGGCAAATGTTACCCTGGAGAATTATCATTTGCTATAATCATTATGTCACCATTAGTGGAATCTAGAATATATCTCAGCATTTTCTCTCAGCACCCCCTTGCTTCAAAATATGGTGTCTTTAATTGCAGTTTACATACCTCCTGACCTCTGGGTGAATGATTATAGTCTTGTACATTAAAAAGAAAATTCAATTTAAGTAAATAAACTCACAAATGGAGGCTGGGAAAGAAATGATGATAATAATAATAATTGTTCACATTTATGTAGCATTTACTCTGTGGTGAGCATTTTTATAATTGTCTTACATACATTAACTCATTATTATTTTTTTCAGTAACTCTTTGAGGTTACAATTATTAGTCCCATTTTATATATGAGGAAAGTAAGGCACAGAGAAGTTACATAACTTGCCTAAGATAACACAGATAATAAATTGGGGAATGATGATTCAAACCAAGTCATTCTAGTCCGTGGTCTTTTTTTTTTTTTTTTTTTTTTTTTTTACTATGCTATAATTTATGAATTTGCTAATTGCCTTGATAGTGTTTTCCCTTTAACATTTCATCAAGCTCTGCATTAAATCATCACTTGTTTTTTCTTGCTATTCACTGGGGATAAAGTGGTATCATATCAGTAGCTATAAGAGGTTTTCTGTTTTATCAATGTAGTGCTTTTAGAAGTTAGTACATTATAAAATGCTTCATTTCTATCATGGATAACTGGAAAAGCCAGCTTATTGTATCTATGTGATCACATATATAACCAACAGTTTGTTTTCTTTGTCTCTAAACTAGTGGAGTGGTATAAACTTCAGTGTAATTAAAATACAGTTACTGTGCCTTAATTTAGAAGTGCTTCTGGAGAAAGGAGAAATATTCCAAAATACTAGAGTATAGCAAGGAAGTAATGAAAATTCTTGTCTGTAATCTTTTCAGAGTTGCCTTCACTGTCTTTTCCCCCTAGAATATATATTTGCATCTCTAGGTGTCTAAGCATATTAAGATCTAAACCCAAACTAAATTTTCTTAATTCTTGAGGTTTGCAATAATAATTGAAAGTTCATAGATATGTTTCACAAGTATAGGGGAATATTCTCGATGTGCATGCTGCTAGATCACTGTTTAGCTTGATATGTTAGTATGATGAATATAGGGAGGTTGGATGCATTTGGACCTACTAACAAGAAAGACTATAGATTATGGTATTTCGACTGGTTAGTTGGCCTTAATCCTCAATAGAGGTTAATTAAACCTCAATGTGAAAAGGTGATTAGATAAAGAGCAGTGATAACCAAGCTAAAAAAGCATATAGTACTGCATGGAGCACTGGGTGTTATATGCAAACAATGAATCATGGAACACTACATCAAAAACTAATGATGTAATGTATGGGGATTAACATAACATAATAGTAAAAAAAAAGCATATAGTAGACAAGGATCTGTACTTTCTCATTTTAACACAAGCCATATTATCTGCTATATTCCTTTTGATATTTTGGTACTTGCTCTTGATTGAAAATATTCTGGGAAAGAGATTTAAAGCAGAACCTGCCTGACAAATTTCAGATAATGAATGATATTTTATAACAGTAAGCATATATATCTCAGACCACCATGTTTCTTTTCCTTTTAGGGTATGGGTGTGTTATAGAATAATCTACCCATCCTCTTTCTGCCACTTCTCCAAGTAATGGTTTTCTTTTTCCTTTTATTTCAGGTTTTGTTAGAGGTTTTGTGTTATCAGGCCTGATTTTGCTTTGCATTTTCTATATTCATTGTAATACATGTGTGATGGTCATCTGGTTACAGTTTAGGGAATGGGATTGAGTGGTGATATGACCAATGCATACAAACAAAATTAATGAGGAGACTTATGTGGAAGGTAGTACAAGGACAGAGCACTGGGGCTTTCACTAAGTGGGGAATTAGAAAGAAGGTCTAGAAATTTACTCCTAGTTGAGAAGATGTTGGGAAAAAGATCTGGAGCACAACTTTGGTTGACAAAATTCAGTTAATGAACAATGTTCATGTCATGACTGCTTCCATAATTGAGTACAAGGTGTTGTGCAGTTATTTCTGTGTTAGCTGCAACTCTGTTATGTTCTTTGTCTCTTAAGACATGCTTAAATGCAAGCAAGTTAGAATGACTTTATTATAGAAAAAAACTTGGAATCCTTTTTTTTAAAGTAACTGATTTAGATATTTCTATAAGGTTTTTATAAAAATAAAGTCTTTTTTTTTAAGATTTTATTTATTTATTTGACAGAGAGAGACAGCGAGAGAGGGAACACAAGCAGGGGGAGTGGGAGAGGGAGAAGCAGGCTTCCCGCGGAGCAGGGAGCCTGATGCGGGGCTCAATTCCAGGACCCTGGGATCATGACCTGAGCCGAAGGCAGCCGCTTAATGACTGAGCCACCCAGGTGCCCCAAAAATAAAGTCTTTATAGAATAAAAACTCTTCGCATTTACTTAGGCATTAATGACATCACACCATGTGTGACAAGACTCAAGACACTTGAGAGGGTGTGCCATGCTAATTCAGAGGGAGAAGCACCTCCTATTATGTAGATTTATTGGTGAAAAAGGGCAGTAGGCCTTCTCTGGAAGAGAGTATTGTATCTCAGGCCACCATATTCCTGGCAGATAGGTATACCAAGATGAATAAGATGTTTTATGTCCTCAAGGAGCTCATTATTTTTCACAGGAGAGGCAGATACATGATGTATCAGATATACATAAAGTAATTACTATACTATAATGGAGAATCTGCTATTAAGAGCCATGAAAGAATAATATTCTTATTATTGAAGAATAATTAAAAATGAATCCAGAAGTTTTCAGAGGGGAAAAAAAAAAACGTTTGAATTGGGACTTGAGTTACATGTGGTTTTTCTTCCAAAAAGAGAAGGGCATTTAGGGCAGATAAAGCTGCATAAATAAGAGTAGATAGATATGTTCGGGAGAAGGGCATAAAATATTTGGTTGGAGAATGTGGTAGGACAGGAGGGAGATGACAGGTTGGAGTTGACTAGTAAAGGACCTTTTTAGTATGACCTATGGTTAAACTGTAATGGATTTTTTTTTAATTAAGGGTTTGCAATGATATGATCAGATTGCATTTTAGAATGATCACATTCTGTAAGAAAGTGAAAGATTGATGGGAAAACATTTAGGAGGCTTTTTAATAATAGCCTAATTTAGAGATTTTTAGGACTTGAACTAGGGTAGTGGCAATGGAGATATAAAGGAATGATCTAAATATTTAGAAAGTGAAATTAACAATTAATGACATTAAACTTGGTGGAGGTAAGAGACAGAGAAGAAAGGGAAAGAGAAATCTAATATGATTCTCATGTGATGGATGATGATGCTACGTATTGAGATGGGGAAGAATGGAAAATCAAAAGTTAGGTTTCAGACATACTAAGTTTGAGATATAAGATAGTTTAGTGGCTGTGTCCTGTAGGTACTATATGTAGAAAATTGGAGTTCATAAAAATACCTGGGTTTGAGAGAGATTGGGAGTTCATCTGCATGCATATGGGATTTGATACCATAAAAAGGGATAAGATTACCTAAAGAAGAATTTTAGAGACAGAAAAAAGAGATCCCAGGATTAATACTTGAGGAACACCACCATTTCAAGAGCCGATGGAAGAGAAGAATCCACGAATGAAATGCCAACAAAAGAAGTAGGAAAATGAAGAAAATGTGCCATCATAAAAGCCAAGAGAGGAAATATTTCAGGAAGAAATGACTGATTTAATCATGTGGAACAATGCTAAGAAGTTAAGTCAGATGAGGACAGCAAAAAATCTTTTTGATTTGGCAGCAGGGAAAACATTAGTGATCTTAGCATAAGCATTTTTTAAGGCTTGGTATGGATGGCAGCCAGATTGGAATTCTTTGGAGTTTAGGGCTATTGAAGGTATCTGGGGTGCTAGTCACTGAGATAATACAGAAAGGGTATAAGCTTTGGTAGGAGAAAGAATGAACTGTGGATCCTGTTGAGTATAATACTCAGGTGGAGATGTTCAGTAACTAGAAAAACATGGTCTGAGATCCACAAGTGCAATCTGGCCTGGAGGTGGGGATTTGGAAGGTTATTCTATAGTTGAAGCAGCCTCACTGGATATTTTCATTCATATTTTGAAATAAAATTGGTACCAATTCATTATGGAAAATTGGCAATTTTTATTAATGTGTAATTTATTACAGCTATATACACATACTTCACAGTTTGCAAAGGAGTCGATTGATGAAGGAATGAAATATGCTAGTTTAGCCTTCTGTAAAAAACTATTTGAATACGTTCTTATATTGTTTAAGACAGTTAATAACTGAAGAGTGTATTTTCTGAGTCTAGGATTTCAGTTAGTGAAAAAAAATTGTAAAAATTGGGCATCCTTATTAAATCCAAACTTAAAACAGATAGTCCTTTTTAAGTAACTAGCCTTGGGAAAAAAGAAAGGCTTAAAACACAAATTATTGTTTCTATTTTACTTATACTCTAGATTTCTATGAAGTGCCATCTTAAGTTATATGCTTATTATGACTTCATTCACAATGGAGTAGGATGGTCAGAATTGTAAAAATGACCATTTTTGATTTAAATTATTTTTGTCACATAGTTTTTGAGGCTAGTAAAGAAAACATGAAATATGATTGACCTTTTTAATTTTATACAATTTAATAAAAGTTATATTAGTGATTTTACAGAATGAAACCTTTATCCATTTATGCTTCTGAAAAATAACCTTGTAAAATGTCAAAATTGCTATTGTATGCTTTTGAAAAATACTTAATGATTTGTGCTTGATGCATTTAAACTCTTTATTGAAGGTCAAGAATTCTATTAGGGCATTTTTGTCAGTAAAATGTTGACAGAAATTAACTAGATGTTTGAATTCTCAATGACAGTACTGTCACATTTTTTAAGAAATTGTCTAATAATAAGGCCAGATTTTGCTCACTGTTTTTCTTAGTAACAACCCCTAGTTCATTAAATACTGCCTTACAGTGTGTGTGAAGAGTCAAAACTTAGTGGTCATAGAATTCTTATTTAATAGATCTTTAGTTTAAATTGCTATAGTTATGTCATCCTCAATGACTATGTATATATGCTGTGCATTTGGATGAGATGTAATTGTGTGGATATTCCAAGAGCATTGATAATTATGTTACCCTTAATGTATTTTTGATAATCGATATTGAATTTAGGCATCCACAGTTTGATTTACAAAGTCTTACTCCAAACTGTAAAGTCACAAAACAAAGGCAATAAAGAAAAGCTGGGAAAACAAAAAAGAAAAGCTGGAATAGTGTCTTATTTTCTTGTACAAAACTAGCCTATGGTGTAGTTCTGCAGTGTATTTTGTGACAATCAAATGTGTTACTTGCCACCTAAACAGGAGTTTCTGTTGTTATGTGGCAGTGTTTTTTTTCTTCACTTTAGCCCTCTTTAAGGAGATGGTTATAATAACACAATAGTTCTAAAGGCCTAATGTTGACATGTAATGAGTATATGGTATAGGGGAGGAAAAATAATTTTTCCTCTACCCTTTTAGGTTTTTGGCTGAAAACCCTATAATAAAAGATTAATAGGAGAAAAACCAAACAAGTTTATTAATACGTATATCTCACTTTACCTGGGGAGATATCCCCTTATGGCCTATACCACCACCTTAAATCTACCTTCAGCTAAAGACAAAAGAAAAATGTTGGCGTGTGGTGGGGGAGGCCAGCTATGGGAGGTTACCTGGAGAAACACAGTAAACTAGGGTAGGGTTTGTTATGCAGATTTAAATGCTTTCTCTATTGACTGGCTTTCTCTTTTTCTGGTACAGAGAGGGAGACATCCTTACAAATGGAGATTTCTTCTATAAATGTAAATTTCCCTTTCTAGAGGGGTAACTTCTACTCAGTTTTCAGAGCTTTTCCTGTATCTGCTATTTCTCAAAAAATGTTCAGTATAAAATAATCTCTGTGCCAAAAAGACATATTCTGGGTGGCATATTTTACCCTTCAGTGGACATGTGAATATAGTGTCAACAAATCTCAGGATTACCTCTTTTACTGGTGTCAGTAATTACTTGAACAGAAAATTCTTAGGTTAATCTGTACAAAGATCACTTTCTCTTTTTCTGTGGATGTTTATCCATATGTAGGTGCATTCACATATATGTTCTGTTTCTGTCCTGTTGATATAGTACAGTTTACCCTTGAACAACACAGGTTTAAACTGTGTGGGTCCATTTATATTTAAATTTCTTACAGTACAGTACTGTAAATGTATTTTCTTTTCCTTATGATTTTCTTAATATTTCCTTTTCTCTAGCTTACTTTGTTGTAAGAATACAGTATGTAATACTTATAGCATATGAAATATGTGTTATTTTATCAGTAAGGCTTCTTTCTGTTCAGCAGTAGGTATTAGTTGTTTGACTTTTGGGGAGTCAAAAGTTATACATAGATTTTGACTATGCAGGGGGGAGAGGTAGGCACCCCTAATCCCCACACTATTCAAGTGTCAACTGTATATGGAGAAATATTTTAAATTTATGCATTGTTGGTGAGGAAGAATTTCTTCTGCCTGCCAAGGTCCTTCTAGCTACACTAAGAATCAAATTGGCATGACACAGATAAGTAAGAGAAAATCAAATATCATTCAGTACATAACGCGGACTCTAACCAGACGCAAAATTCCAAAGATAGGCCACAAGAGGCTTATTTGACATCCTGAGCTGAAGAGGGTTAGGGGTCTGGGATGAGAAGGGGAGGAAGACCATTAGCAAGGAAGGTGAGAGGAGATACTTAGAAAACAAAGGCTGCCCTGCTATGCAGATAAGTTTCTTAGGTAAAGAGGAATCTCTGTTAATAGGTCTTCATCCTACAGTCAGGCAGTTGAGGGGATGATAGAGTTTTTCCTGAATCTACTGAGCTTCGATTACTTTTAATTCAAAATAATCTTCATGCCAGAGTGGCCCATCTTTTGGCCACCTGCCCTTGGCCCCTACAACATCCTCAGAGATCCTCTGGTTGTGGTACCTATGAGTTATGTAAATATTGTGAAATTATCCCTTCAGAATTCTTTGGCCTCAGTGTATAAGAAGAGCCTAGGTGATATTTTTGGTATCATATTCCCCTATACCTGTTGTCCCAAGGTATAAATGTCCTTTTAACTTAGGCTTTTGAATCACACTTAGCAAATGGATGCATACCCTACAGCTCTCCAGTACCTTGTTTTTTATTTTTCCCCAAGATCCTCACTGAAATATTTAGTCTTATTAAACTTTGCATGGCATATAGCAGTCGTGAGACTCTTTTGGTTACTAGTGATTACAGATGTGTCTCAGAGTCTCAAAGCTCTGAACACAGCTATTCTTCATTTTCTGAGAATTTGAGAGTTTCATGGGTCTTCAGAAGACCTTGAGATGTCATTGCCCTTCCTCTAGGCAGTGCTGTATTCATATTCCCACCCTTGATATCATCTCCTTTTTCTTAACAGTCTTCAATGTCTTATATACTTTGATGGATTTTCTCATTTCATCTGATGATTGTGATCATTTTGATTATATTGAATGTTGGGCTTTTAATATTCCTGCTTTGAAAAGTTATTTCAATAGATAGCATAAACATTAAAGGTAAGATGGTGAATTTAGTGCTAAAATGTCTATGGTAGGCAATCAGCTATCATTTGTGTAATTCATGTTTTTTATTATAAATGTCATCGTCCACTAAGTCTGATTTAGTTTTTATCAGAATAAATTGTGGGATGCTATATACACAGATAAATGACAGCATTTACAGAGGAAGCACATGCTTTTTCCTTAAAGGACACCCATAGCCTCTAGTTCCTATGATTTATGTTATGTGTTTGCCAGTCAATAAAGATACTCTGAAGAAGTATTCATGCTGTACCTCAATAAAGATAATGATTAATATGTATTAGCCTTTAACCTCTGTGACATGTCTGTTTAGAATATGTGAGTAGACTGTTATTTATCACAGAAGTAGAGGAAGAAACCCCAAATCTATTTTGTTCATAATGTCTGCCAAAGTGTACGGAGTAGATTTTTGATTTGGGGAATAAATGGCACTTGTATTAGGGAGAACCAGCCCATTTTAATGATTCCCCCCCATAAGGAGAGAAATGCTAATCACTAATGCTCAGTGTATAGAAGACACAATCATTCTCAGTTTGAAAAACTGTATTCCATTAATATTAGTAATAGTTGTTATTGTTGAGTGAAGCCAAACTCATCATTTTGATGATAAAAATGGCTTTAATGATAAAAATGAAACACTGATTAACATGCATTTCTTTGCTAACCTAGCCCTTTATGTTGGAATAAAAATTAGTGAATTTCACTTGCTTTCACTAGTGAACTTCACTCCCTAGCAGGAGGTCATGGTAAAAAGTTAAACAAAGGCCCACTAACAAATAGGGCCTGGTTTGGTTACAGAAGTGGAATTAAGAAAGCAGGCTCTGGAGCCAGACTTTTTGGGTTTAAAACACACTTCTACCACTTTATAACTGGTGTAATTTTTGTGTAAGATACTTAATATCTCAATCTCTTCATCTATAAAATGGAGATAATTATAGTATCTACCCCTTAGGTTTATTGTGACACTGAGTTAATGTATGTGAAGTGTTTGAAATAGTACTTACCACAGGCTAGAAATGCCAGTTCTTGTGATCATTTTTGTCAGTATCAGTAATGTCTGTGTATTATAACAGCAGATATTTTTTAGTCCAGGGGTTTTGTCAATTCTTTGTCATCTGTTTGCAGACAATGGGGTCGGTACCTTTGACACCATTACTACCTGTTCAGCTTCCCTATAGAGTCTATGATCTGGGTAACACTTAGTATAGCAGTCTTATTTTGTAGAAAAAGAAACTGTGGCCAGAAATGTATCTACTTAAGGTTATAAAGTTAGTAATTAGGAGTCCAGTTTTGAATATGGCTCTTCTGATGGCCTGTTTGGTACTATTCATACTTCATGACTTAAGTTAGGCTGTGTGTTTTTCTTCATTTTTGAATATTGAATTCCTTAAGTCTAAGCACCATGTAGTAAACGTATGAAATGGTAGCGTAAATATTAGTTGTTTTAGTTTTCTCAGGAAAAAAAAATAAACCCTGAAATGCAATTTGTAGAATATATTATTTTCTGTCAATGTCTGTTATAAAACTGTATATATACATATTATATAATGTGATAAAAGTTACACTTGAGAATGGGGAGGGATAAGGATAATGACAAAAGAAGAAAAAGACTCAGAGATTGGCTTTACCTATTGTGAGTAGCAAACATAGCTAAAAAATAAATCAATGACAGGAATATAATATTTCCAAATTGTCCACTTTTAAAGTAAAGTTCTGACATGGAATGGAAAATTCCTCCATCTTCAGTATATAGAGATTGCTAAAAGTTTCAAGATTGATTTGGTCTTGCAGCTTTTAGCTAAATATTATTGATCCTTCTCTTTTAACTCTTAAGTTAGTGGTTCAGGTTTTCATAAATATTAGTTTCTGTAAAACATTTAAATGTATACCCATTTTATGAATTTTACGAAATTATATTTGTTTTAAATGAAAAATACCAATAACACTATTGATTGTCACAATAAAAATTAACAATTCCTCACATGTCCCTATTTTTATCTGCTATTGTTATATACTGGTTCACTAACCCCCATTATTTTCAAAGTCAGTATTCAGTATATTTGAACTGTGCTTTTGCTCAGCTGTGCCAGTCTAGTTGTATCACTTGTGTATATGAGTTATGTTGGGGATGAAGAATTTCCTTTGCCTTTCATTGTCCTTCTAGCTACACTAAGAATAATTGACATGAGACAGATTAACAGTAGAAAATCAAATGTAGTTTCATACATAAAGGGACTCCATGCAGACATGAAATTCCAAAGACAGGCAACATGAGGCTTATATCCTCAGCTAAGGAGAAAGATAGTTGTCTGGGATAAAAAAGGGAAGAAGACCATTGGCAGGAATGAGAGGAGATGTTTGGAAAACATAGGCTGCTCTGTTATATAGAGAAGATTTTTAGGTAAAGAGGAATTTCTGTTAATAGCTTTCTTCTTGGGGTACCTGCGTGGCTCAGTTGGTTAAGCATCTGCCTTCAGCTCAGGTCATGATCCCAGGGTCCTGGGATCCAGCCCTGCATCAGGCTTCCTGCTCCATAGGGAGCCTGCTTATCCCTCTGCCTGCTGTTCCCCCTGCTTGTGCACTCTCTCTCTGTCAAATAAAATCTTTTAATAAAAAAGCTCTCATCTTGGTACAGGCCCTACTTTCCAATTAAATTTAGGCAGTTAAGGGGGAGGCAGGACGCTTTTCCTGAACTTGCTTGGTTTTGATTGCTTTTAATTCAAAATCTTCATGCCAAAGTGGTTCATCTTTGGGTGGCCTGCCCTTGGTCCCTATAGTTGTATGGTCTGCTCATGTCCCTACCACATACCATGTCCCTAAATGAAATACCTGATATCTCTGACTCAACTAATCATAGCACTTACTTCCTTCACAATCTTATTTACTTCTATTTATTCTTGATACTAGCTTTGAGAATACTGAGGAGAGCTATATATCCCTGAGTGGAGCCTTTCATTTTCTTAATATGCCTTCTATTAAGGTGTGCATTTTGTTTTCTAAATGCTCTTGAGTTACTTTTAAATGTTGTCTTTGGTGTCCTCAACCTTCTTCTACCTTCCTGAGGGTAGGAAACAGGTCATCTGTTTTGTTCCCTTCACAACACCATCGGGTGTTTAGTTCAAGTTATTTTCTGACTGACTTCCTCAGTGGGAAATGTTCAGGGTATACATATTTATTTTAAATTAGCCTACATAATACAAAACTAGACAAGTACAGGAGTTGGGGAGATTTATGATCCCTTAAAACCCCAAGCCAATATTCTCTGTTAGCATGGACTATATTAATGTTGAACTCTTTATCTTGGCTTAGCCTTTATTTTTAGCACTGAAAATGGGAGCAGATCCTAGAACATTTTGGCAATGAAGATTGTACCTGTAGCCTTGCTTTTTCTTTATTTGTTTTTAACCTTATTTGGCAAAAGTGGCCCTATTTGGCTTTGTGTTTAAGTATCTCTGCATTTGGAAGGATGTTAATTTTCCAAATTAGGTATTATTTTATGCAGGTTTAGTGTCTTTCTTGAAATCAGAATGAACATTCCAAGATCAGAGAGAGAAATACTTTATAGATATAATTAGCTTTCCTCTATCAAGAAAGGCTGATGAACAAATACTGTCACGATAATTCAAGGCATTAATCCATGAATGTGTATTAGTCTCACTGGCTGAGAGTCTGTTGTCACTCAGTAGGTCATATCTAATCCATGTATCTGTAGTCTTAACTTCTCATTTGCACATTGGCTTAACTCTGTGTATTTAAGCATTACATGTTTTTATATATCTAAGGTTGAGTACATTATTAAAAATTTTATCCATTATCTTTACTTTCCAATGAAAAGAGGTGATAGCTTGCAATGAATCCATGTACATTTGCATTAGTGTCATGTGGCCCACCCCTGTGCAGACTGTAGCAAGGACAATCAATATATATGTATGCAAAGTTGCAGTTTCATTTACACTTGTTGCAAATCCTAATATGAATAAAGCCAACAGAAAATACTGACATTTTCCTAAAACATTTCTATATTGATTCCAAAAAAGATTTTAATTGCTAATTGTTAGTTCAAGATCGAAATATCCTCCCCCTTATTGTTTTAACTCACTATATCAGACTGACCCCTTTTCAGCACATAATTAATTGTGAGACAAAAATAAATTATGTTTTAAAGTTCTCTTAACATTTCTAATTCTCATTTTATTTGCTCCAGAATCACCATGAAATGGAAGAAAGAAATAGCAGAGTGATTTTCTCAAAGGAAAATATTATAGGACATAATCTTCATTGTTATAAATTTAGTACTTGTGAAAACTGTCAGGCTGAATAGTCTTAGATCAAAGCCGGAAAACTTTGTCGTTCAAATAGATCTCTCCCATTCTAGTTTTTAAATGCAAACCACACCCCTTTCCTGTCTTTATCTTTGTTTCTGCATTTTCCTTTCTCCTTTGTTTCCCATTTCCAGCCTTTTTCTATCCTGTACAACTTGAACTCAAGGAGGAAGTGATCTAAATCTTCATCTCTTTTTCAAATCTACCCCCATGGAATATTATTTATGATTATACTGAAATTTTTAAATGGTTCTGCTTTCTAAACAACTCAAGACAAGGGTGCCTGAGTGGCTCAGTCAGTTAAGTGTCTGCCTTTGGCTCAGGTCATGATCCCAGGGTCCTGGGATCGAGTCTCACATAAGGAGCCTGCTTCTCCCTTTATCTGCTGCTCTCCCTGTTTGTGTGCTCACTCTCTCTCCTGACAAATAAATAAATAAAATCTTTAAAGTTTAAACAATTCAAGACAAGAAGCAAAATCTTATTTTGCCCTAACTCCAAATATCTACCTATATATTTACTTTCCTGTTATCCCTTCACACCCATGGAGATGTGAATTCCTCTCAAAATACCTTTCTCTATGTTAATTATAGTAGTCCTAACGATTCATAAAAGGTGGCCTAACTTGCTTCACAATACTTCAGATTCCATTTAACAAGTGCATTATACATTTTTGCTTTATTCATTCAACAATAATTCATTCAAACAAATAGTTCTTGAGTATCTGCCATATGCTATGTTCTGGTTGGGCTAGACCTAAAACAATAAAGTAGGATTTCTGACATGGAAGAGTTCATGAACCTAGTTAGAGAGACAGGCATGTAGATGAATGAATAAATTATACTGAAGTACTACAACTAAGGTGTGAAAAAACTGATCTGGGAATTACAACTTTGAGACAGTTAACAAGGCTTCACCACTGGAAGTATTAATTTTGTTTCCAAAGAATGAATAGGGATATTCCAGATAGAGAAGATAGTAAAGGGTATTCCAGGCAAAGGGATTTATGCAAGTGTGTAAGGCACTTTTAGACCATGATGGTAACAAAATTGAACAAGATAGTTCTTCCCAGAGGAATGCTTCTTGCACTGTGAGAGATATACCTTAAAACAGATAACCACCAGCTATTTTGTGTAGTAGTAGTAGTAGTAGTAGTAGTAGTAGTAGTAGTAGTAGTAGCAGCAGCAGTGTGGGTTAAGATGCAGTAGGAGCATGGGGGAAATGTGCCGCGTTTGGGAAAGCTTTACAGGACAGACAGCTGTAGTGCTGAAAGAAGTAGTTCCTGAGGTGAATGACCTCAGTGATAACAAGAATAATAGCCATTGAAAGGTTACTCTGTGCTAGACACTGTGCTAAGTACATTGCATGCATTTTTCTCAATCTTCCCAACCCTCTAAAGTAGATACTATTATTGAACCCTAATTAATAATAATAATAAAAAAAGTGAAGCTCCAGGTGGTTAAATAACTCCCCTAAGCTCTCATGGAAATGGGTTTTGAGGCCATTCAATCTGATACCAGGTCCTTTGTTCACATATAAATTTCATGCAATGAGCCATTTCATGTATTACAGTGGAAATGAAAAATAGCAATATTAGGTACAATATAATCTCTCCACTTGAGGATTTGACACTCTAAGACTTGTGCAAGATAACTCTTATAAATAACGATAGAGTAAAATGATATATGCTATCCTGGAGATATTGTTAAGGTTCTGGAGGCAGCGTAATGGTGAGGAAACCACCAGATTTAGTGTAGAAGGTATGGGTTTAAACCCTGTTTTTGTTACTACCTGTGTAACTATCATCAAGTTATTAGTCTTTTTTGATGCTCAGAACTCTATAAATTGAGTTTATTTTCTTTTAAGATTTTATATATATATATATATATATATATATATATATATATATATATATTTGAGAGAACGCATGAGCCAGGGGAGGAGCCAGAGGGAGAGGGACAAGCAGACTCGTGCTGAGTGCAGAGCTTGATCCCAGGACCCTGAGATCATGACCTGAGCCGAAATCAAGAGTCAGACACTTAACTGACTGAGCCACCCAGGTGCCCCTATAAATTGAGTTTAATAATAACTGCCTCATAGGACTGTTATGAATAATAAATAAGATAAACAGAATGGGCTATAGAAAGCACTCAGTGATTGTGGAATCTAATATCTTCAAATAATAGCAAATAGAAGTTCTTTGAGAAAACATTATATTGTTGGAAAGAACATGAAGTTACACAAAACTTCCTGTAGGTGTGACCTTGGAAACCTGAAATTGCTTCAGTTTTAAAACAGGAATAATGCCACCTGCTTCTACGGTGGCTGTGTGTTTCCTTACCAACATTTCTTGGGTGCTTAGGGAAAGCATCAGAGAAGAAACCTTGGGCCTTGAAGAAGGAGTA
This sequence comes from Halichoerus grypus, assembly GCF_964656455.1. Taxonomy (NCBI): domain Eukaryota; kingdom Metazoa; phylum Chordata; class Mammalia; order Carnivora; family Phocidae; genus Halichoerus; species Halichoerus grypus. The sequence goes on along the minus strand of NC_135727.1, from coordinate 51,577,561 downwards.
AGAATTCTCTGTCAAAAAGTAGTTTGAAAGAACAGGATGATGCCTTAAGAAGACTCCTTAGGAAACCACCTGAAATTTAGCAATTGCTGAGAGCTGAGTATTGCCTTGGTCTGTTATATGGGCATCTTGACAAAGAAAGGGAGGTGATCATGGAGTAAACAGAAAACTGAAGGGACTGGAGAAATACTTTCCCTTTTTCTTCAGGTGTTTATTGAGCAGAAAATAGTCATGGGGAAAAGGGGTGGACAGCTGCTCTGTTCTTGTCAGTGTTTAGTTGGAGAGGAGTGGATAGCGAGTATACCAGGGGAGGCTTATGGTCCCAGTCTGCTGTCATTTAATAGTTTTTGTGTCTGCTTTTTATAGGTATTTTTGTCTTCTCCCTTGCTGTCCGCTGTCACTTTGCGCACTTGTCCGTGCACCTGCCCTGCCTTAGTAATTGGGGCCCAAGTGCTGGCAATAAAGAAATTAGAGGCTGAAAACCTTTGTTTGTAAGTGCCCAAATTAGCCTGGATGTCTGAAGCTTCCAGCATCAGCAGGCAAACAGCTGCAGTGGCAAGGAAGAGACTTGGCAGAGTTCAGAGGGGTAGCAAGATTATCTGCAGCTTCCAGTTAAGTTTAGAGATGGAATATGCAAAGGAAAAGAATAGGAAATGTAGTCAGCATAAACTTTGGACTTAGATTCTGCTGTGTGCACTTGGACAAAGAGTTTAACTTCACTGTTCGTTCTTAGGTATAAAATTGTTCAATAATACCTACTTTGCACAACTGTGATAAAGATTTGCCTTGCACAGTTCTTTTGCTGGGGTAGACATTCAATAAATGTGAAATTGTTTACAGTCCCACACCCCAGGGATTAGAGGTTAGACTGTATCTGACCAGCATTAGGTAACCTTAATGGATCTTGCAGGTTGATGTTTGAGATAAGCTGATTTGGCAGCTAGACATGGACACTGGAGAGGGAGAAGTTTTGGTCAGGGGCATGAGCCATGTGACTGTTTTAGCAACCAAGGGGGAACGTAATGAAACCTTATAAAGTGTGGTGATTGCAATGGATATAGAAAGGGAGAAGCCTATCTTAAAGGATCTGTGAGTGTTGACTGTGGAGCCAAAGGATTAACTGGCTGATAAGCCTAAGGAAATAGAGAATGGCGCTGATGATGGAGAAATAGGAAAGAGCCTTTTTGTGATAGTATACTATTTCTATTTTTACTGTGCTTACTATGCAGCAGGATATATAATTAGAAATGAGTTTTAGACAACTAAAAATAGAGACCTGGAAAGGTGAGCTTTCTAAAACTATCACTGAGAAGAGGAACGATGGGAAGCAACCGTGGTTAATGGTAAAGGAAGAAAAAGAGGTAGAAAAGTGGGAATAATAGTGGTTAAGGTTAGATAATAGTTCAGGAAGAAAAAATAGAAAAGAATTTGGGGAAAATTTATGGGCAAAACTAGCAGTTGCAGTCAAGTGGTGTATTCTGAGAAACCTGGTTGTGGGGTTTAAAGATAGAGTGCGATTTGTTTCTTGGCTTTGCTTCTTAATTTTCTTTTTTATAAATTCTTCTATTTTTGTTTCAATTTTCCCGAGTTGTTATTTTTATTGGGTACTTTTCTTTGCCTCTGTTATACCTCACATCTATTTCTTACTCTCCTTCATGAAACATCATGTATTTTATCCTTTTTTCCCCTAATCTTGTTGTAAATCCTGAGTATCCATTCAACAACTTGAATTCCACAGCTTTTACTTCACTGAGAACCAGTTACCAATATTTGTCACTTAAAAGCTATTTATTTTTACATGAGATACCATCAGCTTTTTTGCAGTGGTAGAAGATTCTGCAACTCCAGTGTAGCACTTAAAGGGAATGAACTCTGGAGTGAGAACACTTGGTTTGAACCAGGCACTGTCCCTTGCTAGGTAAGTGCCCTTCGACAGGTTACCTAACTCTTCACATCTCAGTTTCCTAATCTGTAAAACAAGAGGGATGATAATATTACCTGATAGGTTGTTCATGAGGGTTAAAAGGATTAGTGGCCTAGTCCATAGTAAGTATTGAGTATTAGGTACCATTATTTACTTATTTTGATTTATTATATAAACTTGAAGCATGGGTATGAATTAGGTATGTATTCTACTTTTATATTTGACTTGATTTGATTGTTTTGTATATTGAAAAAATTTGTCCTCAAAGTAATTGATTTTATTTTAAAAATAAGATGTGTAATTCATTGTCTTTAGAGATGGGCTAGTCATCACATTAAACAACATATTTCAAGAAGAATGGGCATAAGTAGCAATTTTAATTATTAAAAATTATATAAATAACATGTAAGTCTTGTTGAAAACCAACCTCTCTGCTCTGGAGCTGGAATATGTAATGCAAAGACAGAGTTTGGGTATAAAGAAGGAAGATAGTTTATTACTTTCTGAGGCAAAGGAGGCTGCAGCAGGCTAATGCCTCCAAGACTGCAAGCCTGCTCGGGGTAAAAGGCTGAGGGGTTTTATAGGAAAATACAGGATTTGGATGGTTTTGATAAGAATCTGGTACAAGCTGCCAGTTGCATTCCTCATGTCTTCAAGGCGGACTCATGACTAGCACTGGCACTGGCCATCCGAGTCTTGTTGCTAAGTATACGCTGAGCTCAGGAGATGGCAATATCAATGCAGAATTCCTGGAACAAAGGATTCTATGGAAAACCAAGTGAAGAAGAGGGGGAGGCTTCTAGAATGAGGAAGAGAAAAATTTGTTCAGTTTAAAGTCAAGCCTTGCTGAAGCATTAGTGTGTTCCTCTTTTTTTTTTAAGATTTTATTTATTTGAGAGAGAGAGAGAGAGAGAGAGAGCATGAGAGGGGAGAGGGTCAGAGGGAGAAGCAGACTCCCTGCTGAGCAGGGAGCCCTATTCGGGACTCGATGCCAGAACTCCAGGAGCATGACCTGAGCCGAAGGCAGTCGCGTAACTGCCTGAGCCACCCAGGTGCCCCTAGTGTGTTCCTCTTAACTTCCATCCATCTTTTCATTTCTATAGCAGTTTCAAAAGTTACACAGAAAAGAAGTTAGACTATTTATAGTGTCTTCGAGTCATCAAAATTTACCATATTTAGCTAAACATATTCTCTAATACCAATTTTATATGTGAACCAGTAAGCATTTTTAAGGAACATTATTTTTAAAATGGCACTTTGATGATAATGCCATTTTCTTTAATCCTGTAAATGCTCTGACCTCCATAAATCTTCTGGTATTTCATTTTAGGGAAGGCCTCATTTTGATTTTCACAGATGCACAAAAAGTGACTGAATTCAATAATTTCCATACTGTCTTTCCTATCTGCATTCACTCTTTGTTTTTTAAGTGACCTGGCTTCTGGCAATCCTTTCAGGATTCACGTAGGAACAAGTATCATCCAGTACTCTGACTTTGTGTCAAATTTACTTTTTTCTTTCTATTTAATTTTTTAAATCTGTCATTTATGACTCACATGCAAATATGTGTCTATATACATATTAACATGGCATTTTTTATATGGGCTGGCTTTGTTACACATCTTCCTCAGTTAAAGCAAGTACTGCCTCAGAATCTCCTTTTGAAAAAGACTCTTCATCTAGCAGTTTGCAGCAGATAAGAGAACATTAATAGCTGTTCCTAGAGGGCTCTTAACTTCAGATTTATATACTGAAACTATGTATTGATCAATTGCTATATGCTTTCTGTAGATCTGAGCAAATTCCATTTAAATAGATATGTTGCTGGGAATGTCTTAAAAAGCTATTCAGACCTTTTTGTTAGAAGTAGTAAGATGATTATGTCAGGAACTACTATTCTTATAGTAGGAATATATTACCAGACTAGAATACTGGTAAAAAGGTATGTCTTGAAGGTGATGAATTTCTTCTGTTTTCATTTGGATCAGTAGGTGGGGCAGTTCACCAAATGTGAAATCAACATTTAATGCTTCTTTTCATGAAATTCAAACCCACCGGTGACTAATTCATGAAAAATTGATGATCTGCTTTTCTTAAGTTGTTCTCATTTGTCTTGGAGAACATCTCACTTAGCCCATGAGTTTATACAATTTAACAGAAATTGAAAACACATCTTGAAGTTTTCAAATTAACTGATTCTCGACCTTATATTTTAGAATGTTAATTTTAGTATCATCAGAATGTCTTTATGAAAAAATCAAATAAAATTAGAAGAGATAGATAAATCAGCTCTCATTATAACATGGATGTGCTGTATACTGTAGGTTACTTTACTGTGTAAGGAATTTGTTACATTGATGAAGTTTATGCTTTCTCCAAGCAGGTTTATTCTTAAAGATGAGGATATGGAACACCTTTTTTTCTTAATAATATTAAGAACATAGACTTTCTCTAGTTTTTTATAAGTTTATTTTTGTTTTCTGTTGAGACATCTGGAGTCTTTTTCACGGTTGATTCCTGATATGTAGCTTTTCATTTTATGTTTTCCTTCTCTGGCTGCTGTCACATTTTTTCCTTGTTTGTAGTTTTTAGCTATTTTGATTATGATGTGTCTGGGAATGGATTTTTTTCTTTTTTTTTTTGTGATTAGTACTGTTGTTTCTTTTTTTTACATTCATTTTTAAAAGTATTTAAATTCCACTTATTTAACATATAGTACAATATTAGTTTCAGGTGTACAATATAGTGATTCAGTACTTCATACAAGACCTGGTGCTCATCACAAAAATTGCCCTCCTTAATACCCATCACCAATTTAAACCATTCCCCTGTCCATCTCCCCTCTGGTAACCATCAATTTGTTCCCCATCCAATTCTTAATTGCTGCATATTTAACTTTGTCACTGCTAGAATTTCCAGGCTGTCCACCACAATGTAATTTGTTTTATTTTTATTTTTTTTAAGATTTTATTTATTTATTTGACAGAGAGAGACACAGTGAGAGAGGGAACACAAGCAGGGGGAGTGGGAGAGGGAGAAGCAGGCTTCCCGTGGAGCAGGGAGCCCAATGCGAGGCTCGATCCCAGGACCCTGGGATCATGACCAGAGCCGAAGGCAGACGCTTAAGGACTGAGCCACCCAGGCGCCCCTGTATTTTGTTTTAATCTCTTAAAGTATAGCATTGCTTAAATCTTACTTCTTTCTACTTTGTAGTTGCCTCATGCTATATAGCTCTTTTGGGTTGTGGGGTGAGCAAGAGATAATATATCAGTTTGTAGCAGAAAATTGTTGGTGATATCATTTTACTGGTTAATGTTAAGTGTGACTGATTTTTGTCCTTGTCAAAATTGGGTTGTCTGGGGATGCCCGGGTGGCTCAGTCGGTTAAGCGTCTGCCTTCGGCTCGGGTCATGATCCCAGGGTCCTGGGATCGAGTCCTGAATCGGGCTCCTTGCTCAGCGGGGGGTGTGCTTCTCCCTCTGCCTGCTCTGCCTGCCACTCCCCCTGCTTGTGCTCTCTCTCTGACAAATAAAATCTTAAAAAAAAAAAAAATTGGGTTGTCTGTGGGGTCTGTCACTGGTTCCTGTCATGAAACTGGGTATGAAGTTGTGTACCACTTAAGCTTTTAACACTTGGAACTGCCCGAGGTCAATTGCAGGAACTTTTTTGGTACATCTCTTGGAACATGCTTAATTTAATATTTCTCAAACATAATTACCAGAAAACCTTAACCCTAAAGTGTACCTCACGATGCAAACTTTATAATCACTGAATTTTTAATATGGCCCAAGTTACCATTAGTCTTTTCATTTTTCTGATGAATTTTACTTATTGGACATCAGCAGTTTGGAATTTTTACCTTCCCCGCCCCCTGCTTCGTGGTAGTGAGGGAAAAAAATTCATTTTTCAAAGATTATAAATAGTATATTAAGCCAAAAGTCATAAATGTAGTAAAATATTGATAAAGCACTGTATAATAGCATGAATTCAGATATAATTGAAATGGGATAGGAAGGGTTGTGAAGTGTTTCTTTCAGGATAATTTGGTCCTTTCTTAGTTCATTGTATAGTCAAACATGTTCAAGGTAAGTTTCGCTGCTTTTGTTTTAGTGATTTTTTGAGACAGCACAGATGGATTGAAATATGTGGTTTTTAATTAAATTCACGGTAACATGACCCTCCATTTTATGTAATTTAATTTTTCAGTTGTACCTGTGAGCTTATGGTGAAGCTTGATGGTAGTTAGAAGTGCAAGTAGTTCCTAGTAATGAGTTCCTTTAGCACTTTTCAAATGTTTCAGTGATAATGAGAGAAAACAAATAGAAAGTTACGGTGTATGGCTTAAAAACGTATCTGACTGCCTCTTATCTAGATTACTGGTACAATCTTCATGAAACCCAAATAAAATTAATAGGAGAAAAAACCAGGTGAGTGGTGCTGATGTCCTGTAAATTAATTGTACTTAGTACTGTGCCAGGATGGCTTACTTAGTAGAGACCCAGGACCTGAGAGAAGCATGCAAATGTGGCAGACTCTTAGTTGCCTAGGTGAGCAAGGAAATTGCTATGTGCAAAACATGTTAAAAGTTATTAGTTAGTATAATATGTTTTAGAATTTGCATTTATTAATCAGACTTATGCATTTATTATATGTTGCTGTATTTTAAATATAAAACCAGATCTAGAAGAGGCTAAATGATCCAACTTTCTCTTAATTCCAACATCATATGCTCATATATTTTCAGTTGATTAATCATTTTAAATATAGTGTAGCTATCTTGTCAAGTTAACAAGTCTCTAATTTTATTTGCCTATTCATAAGTGAAACAGGAGGAACTAGCATCTTAGGATTTTAATAGAGAAGTTTATATGAAAATATGTTTATTTTATGAAGATTTGGTGTGATATATTTGTAAGTATTCTTAAGTCGTTGCAAAGCAAGGTGGATAAACAATATTCAGTTATGATGAATTTTAGTTTTTTTTTTTTTATGAGAAATACTGTGTTTTGCTGCTCTTTTGACCTTATTACCAATATACCAACATGTTTCATGTATTATACTTTTATATCATGCTTAACCATTTATTGGCTTTAATAGAAGGAAAGTAGTGATAAATTTTTCATCTGTGTGGTTAATTGGGCATTCATAAAGGACTCGTGCTATTTTAATTTTTTATTATTATTATTATTATTTTTTTTAAAGATTTTATTTATTTGACAGAGAGAGAGACACAGCGAGAGAGGGAACACAAGCAGGGGGAGTGGGAGAGGGAGAAGCAGGCTTCCCGCGGAGCAGGGAGCCCGATGCGGGGCTCGATCCCAGGACCCTGGGATCATGACCTGAGCCGAAGGCAGACGCTTAATGCCTGAGCCACCCAGGCGCCCCTAATATTTTATTATTTTAATAAACACTCATTATTTTTAATTTATTTTTTAAGTTTCTTATTTTAAGAATACATACAGTGTTATATTAGTTTAAGGGGTACAATATAGTGATTCAAAAATTCTATACATTACCCAGTGCTCATCATGATAAGTGTACTCTTTAATCCCCATCGCCTATTTGACACATTCCCCATCCACCTCCCCTTGGGTGACCATCAGTTTGTTCTCTATAATTGTCTGTTTCTTGGTTTGTCTCTCTCTTGTTTTTTCCTTGTTCATTTCTTTCTTAAATTCCACATGAGCGAAAACATGGTATTTGTCTTTCTCTGACTTATTCTACTTAGCATTATATTCTCTGGCTCCCTCCATGTTGTTGTAAATGGCAAGATTTCATTCTTTTTTATGGTGGAATAATATTCCAGTGTGTGTGTGTGTGTGTGTACCATATCTTCTTTATGGACTCCTCTATCCATGGACACTTGGGCTATTTCCGTATTTGGCTATTGTAAACAATGCTACAATAAATATAGGGGTGTATGTATCCTTTGAATTACTGTTTTTGTATTTTTTATACCCAGTAGTGTGATTACTGGATCATAGGGTAGTTCTATTTTTAACTTTTTGAGGAAACTCTATACTGTTTTCCACAGTGACTGCACCAGTTTGCATTCCTACAAACAGAGCATGAGGGTTCCTTTTTCTCAACATTGTCACCAACACGTCTTGTTTCTTTTGTTTTTTATTTTAGCCAATATAATAGGTGGGAGGTGATATCTCATTGTAGTTTTGATTGGCATTTCCCTGATGATGGGTGATTTTGAGCATCTGTCATGTATCTTTTGGCTATCTGTATGTCCTCTTTGGAAAAATGTCTATTCATGTCTTCTGCCCATTTTTAATTGGATTATTTGATTTTAGGGTGTTGAGTTGTATGAGTTCTTTATATATTTAGGATACTAAACCTTTATTGGATATGTCATTTGCAAGTATCTTCTCTTACCCTGTAGGTTTTCTTTTAATTTTGTTGATTGTTTCCTTTACTATGCATAAACTTTTTATTTTGATGTAGTGCCAATAGTTTATTTTTACTTTTATTTCCCTTGCCACAGGAGCTATATCTAGAAAAATGTTGCTATGGCCACTGTCAAAGAAATTACTTCCTGTGCTCTCTTTTAGGATTTCTATGGTTTTAGGTCTCACATTTAGGTCCTTTTCCATTTTAAGTTTATTTTTGCATATGGTGAAAGAAAGTGGTCCAGTTTCATTCTTTTGCATGTAGCTGTTCAGTTTTGCAACACCATTTATTGAAGATACTGTCTTTTTCCAATTGCATATTCTTGAGTTTACTGTCAAAGATTAATTAACCATATAATCATGGGTTTGTTTCTCAGTTTTCTATTTTGTTCTATTAATCTATGTGTCTATTTTTATTCCAGTACTGTAGTGTTGATTACTACAGCTTTGTAGTATAACTAGAAATTGGGAATTGTGATATCTCCAGCTTTGTTTTTATTTTTAATATTGTTTTGGCTATTTGGGGTCTTTTGTGGTTCCATACAAATTTTAGGATTGTTTGTTCTAGATCTGTGAAGAAATGCTTTTGGTATTTTGATGGAGATTACATTAAATCCATACATACGGCCATTTTAACAATATTCTTCCAATCCAGGAACATGGAGTATCTTTTCATTTCCTTGTGTCATCTTGGATTTTTTTCATCAGTGTTTTATAGTTTTCAGAGTATAGATCTTTCACCTCCTTGATTAAATTTATTCCTAGGTTTCTTATGGTTTTTGGTGTAAGTGTAAATGGGATTGTTTTCTTAATTTCTCTATTTGTTGCTTCATTAGTGATCTATTCAAATGCAACAGATTTCTGTACATCGATTTTGTATTGTGTGACTTTACTGAATTCATTTATCAGTTCTAGCAGTTTCTTGGTGGTCTTTCAGGTTTTCTATATAGAGTATCATGTCATCTGCCAGTAGTGAAATTTGACTTCTTCCTTGCCAGTTTGGATGCCTTTTATTTCTTTATGTTATCTGGTTATTGTGGCCAGGACTTCCAATACTATGTTGAATGAAAGTGGTGAGCTTGGACATCCTTGTGTTTTTCCTGATCTAGGGGGATAAAGCTCTCAGTTTTTCTCCATTAAGTGTGATGTTAGCTTTATGTTTTTCATATATGGCCTTTATTGTGTTTAGGTATGTTCCTTCCAAACCTACTTTATTGAGAGTTTTTACCATGAATCGATGTTGTACTTTGTCACATGCTTTTTCTGCATCTCTTGAAATGATCATATGGTTCTTATCCTTTCTTTTCTTAATGTGGTGTATCATATTGATTAATTTGCAAATACTAAACTACCCTTGCATCCTGGAAATAAATTCCACTTGATTATGGTGTGTGGTTTATTTTTTAATATATTATTGGACCCATTTGCTTTTTTGTTTGTTTGTTTGTTTAGTAATATTTTGTTGAGGATTTTTGCATGTATATTCATCAAAGAGATTGGACTGGGTGGTGGAGTTAAGATGGGGAAGTGGTGGATTCTAAGTTTGTCTGGTCCCTCGTATATAGCTAGATAGTTATGAAATCATTCTGAAAACCTGTGATATCAATCGGAGATCTGAAAGCAGATATGCTGCAACTCTGTAAGTAGAAAAGCAACCACGTTTTGGAAGGTAGGAGGTGAGGAGAATTGAATTGGGGTGTGATATTTGAGGATACAGTGGAGGTGAGGGAGCCTGCTTAAAGAGGCTACCATAAAGTATTATAAGCTGTGGAGCACAAAATCGGAATTTTTAGAAGTCTACTACAGTGGAATCTACCCCTGGCTTATAGGTGCTCAGGTGGAGGTACTTGGGTGGCTCAGTCAGATAAGCATCTGCCTTTGTCTCAGATCATGATCCCAGGGTCCTAGGATCGGGCCCTAGGTCAGACTCCCTGTTCAGTGGGGGGTCTGCTTCTCCCCCTCCCTCTGTCTTACGCCCTACTTGTTCTCTGTCTGTCTGTCTCTGTCTCTCTCTCAAATAAATAAAATTTTTTTAAAAAAAGGTGCTCAGGTGTTGAAGTGGGGCAGAGTCCTAGGTGTGACGGTGCAATCTCGGGATCCCCAGGTCATAAGAAGAATGCGGGTGCCTGAGTGCGGCAGAGTTCCCAGGCATAAGAGTGGGGGAGCCAACTGAAAACAGTGAGTCTAGGTGCCAGCTTTCTGCTCTGTGTTGCCACAGATTGCGAACTGTTGCATGGTCATGTGACTACTTTCCTGGCAGGGTTCCAGTAAAAGGCAGAATTGTAGCGAGACCCCACTCCCTCTCCCAGGAGGAACAGCAGGGGTCTGTGCTGCATGAGTCTGTAAAATTTGTGGTTTTGAAACCAAGCTGAGTGCCTGAGATAAAAACACTCAGGCTGGGTGAACATAGAGTTCTGATGGAAACTGGGGAGACAAGAGTGATTGACTGCTTTTCTGTGAGAGCTCACTGAAGAGTGGGGTGTGAGAGTGGGGTGCCACCTTATTCATCCCACCCATCAGTGCTGACATTTCAAAGATAAAGAGAAAATCCAGAAAGTAGCTTGGGACAAGAGTTCCTTAACCTACAAGGTGGAGACATAAGATGGACAGCCGACCTGGCCACAGACACCTGGCAGGCCAGAAAGGACTGTCGATATATTCAACATGCTAAATGAGAAAAATATGCAGTCAACAATACTTATCCATCAAGGCTGTCATTCAGAATAGAAGGAGAGACGAGTTTCCAGGACACACAAAAACTAAAGGAACTGTTACGGAACCTGGACTGGATCACCCGACGGAAGAACGAAGCGGCACCCAGAGATCTTGGAGGATAGGAGGTTTATTTAACACCGGCGGGCTCAGAGGAGAGTGATCTCCAAAGGTCTGAGCCCCGAGCACAAACAAAGGGGGCAATTTATACATTTCTACTTCCACATACTTGGCACTTTTGGAGCGTGTGCGAAGCGGGGCAGGGAGAAGAACCTGGATTGGTGCACATGGGAAGCAGAGCAGGGAGAAGAACCTGGAAGAGCCCCGGGGCAAGGACTGGAACTCTCTCACTGGCTCAGTCGGCCATCTTAGAACACAGATTTTCCTTATCAGAACTTGTGAACACTAAACCAGCCCTGCAAGATATATTAAAGTGGATCCTTTGAGCCAAGAGAGAGAGCCCAGAGTAAAAAGACCAGAAAGGAACAGAGACAGTCTACAGGAACAGTGACTTTACAGGTAATACAATAGCACTAAATTCATATGTTTCAGTAATTGCATATGTTTCAGAATGTAAATGGACTAAATGCTACAATTGAAAGATATAGGATATCAGAATGGGTTAAAAAAAAAAAAATAAGATCCATTGATATGCTGCTTACAAGAGACTCATTTTATACACCAAAACACCTCCAGATCGAATGTGAGGAGGTCTAGAACAATTTATCATGCCAATGGACATCAAAAAAAGCTGGAGTAGCTATCCTTATATCAGACAAACTAGATTTTAAACCAAAGACTATAATAAGAGATAAAAAAGGAAACTATATCATAATAAAGAGGTCTATCCAACAAGAAGATCTAACAATTATAAATATTTACGTCCCTAGCGTGGGAGCAGCCAAATATATAAACCAATGAATAACAAAATTAAAGAAACACATTAATAAGAATACAATAATACTAGGGGACTTTAACATCCCACTCACAGCAGTGGACAGATAATCTAAGCAGAAGATCAACAAGGAAACAAGGGCTTTGAATGACCCACTGGAACAGATGGACTTCACAGATTCAGAGCATTCCATTCTAAAGCAGCAGAATACATATTCTTCTCAAGTGCACATGGAGCATTCTCCAGAATAGATCACATACTGGGTTGCAAATCAGGTCTCAACTGGTTAAAAAAAAAAGATTATACTATGCATATTTTCAGATCACAATGCTTTAAAACTTGAAGTCAAAAACAAGAAAAGTTTCCAAAGGACCACAAATCCATGGAAGTTAAAGAGCATCCTACTAAAGAATGAATGGATCAACCAGGAAATAATAGAAGACTTAAAAAAAATACATGGGGTCGCCTGGGTGGCTCAGTCGTTAAGTGTCTGCCTTCAGTTCAGGTCATGATCCCAGGGTCCTGGGTTTGAGCCCTGCATCGGGCTCCCTGCTCAGTGGGAAGCCTGCTTCTCCCCCTCCCACTCCCCCTTCTTGTGTTCCCTCTGTCGCTGTGTCTCTCTGTGTCAAATAAATAAATAAAATCTTTCAAGAAAAATACATGGAAGCAAATGAGAACTAAAACATGACAGTTCAGAACTTCTGGGATTCAGTAGAATAGATCAATGAAACTAGGAGGTGGTTCTTTGAAAGAATTAATAAGACTGATAAACCCCTAGCCAGACTTATCAGAAAGCAAAGATAAAGGACCCAAATAAATAAAATCATGACTGAAAGAGGACAGATCACAACCAATACTGAAGATATACAAACAGTTATAAGAGAATATTATGAGCAATTATATGCCAGCAATTTAGGCAATCTGGAAGAAATGGATGCATTACAAGAAACGTATAAACTACCTAAACTGAAAGAAGAAGAAATAGGAATCCTGAACAGACCAATAACCAGCAAAGAAATTGAATCACAAATCAAAATTCTCCCAACAAGTAAGAGTCCATGGCGAATGGCCTCCCAGAGTAATTCTACCAAACATTTAAGGAAGAAAAAATAACTATTCTTCTGTTTCAAAAAATAGAAATGGAAAACTTCAGAATCGTTCTATGAGGTCAGCATTACCTTTATCCCAAAACCAGACCAAGACCCCACTAAAATAGAGAATTACAGACCAATGTCCTTGATGAACATGTATACACAAATTCTAACCAAGATGCTAGCTAATAGGATCGAACCAATAAAATACAAGGATTATTTACCATGACCAAGTGGAATTTATTACTGTGCTGCAGGGTTGGTTCAGCATTTGCAAGTCACTCAGTGTGATACACCATATTAATAAAAGAAAGGACAAGAACCATATGATACTGTAAGTGGATGCAGAAAAAGCATTTGACAAAATACAGCATCCTTACTTGATATAAACTCTCCGCAGTGTAGGAGCAGAGGGAACATACTTCAATATCCTAAAAGCCATATACGAAAAACCCACAGCGAATATCATCCTCATTGGAGAAAAACAGAGCTTTCCCCCTAAGGTAAGAAACATGACAGGGTTGTCCCCTTTCACCACTGTTGTGCCACATAGTACTGGAAGCTCTAGCCTTAGCAGTTAGACAAAAAAAGAAATAAGGGCATCCAAATTGGCAAAAAAGAAGTCACACTTTCTCTGTTTGCAGAGGACATGTTACTCTGTAGAAAATCCAATGACTCTAGTAAAAATTGCTAGAACTAGTAAGAATTCAGCAGTCGCAGGATATAAAATCAGTGCACAGAAGTCATTAGCAGTTCTATACCCTAACAATGGGGCAGAAGAAAGAGAAATCAAGGAATCGCTCCCACTTACAGTTGCACCAAAAACCATAAGTTACCTAGGAATAAACCTAACCAAAGAAATAAAGGATCTGTATTCTGAAAACTGTAGCATAGTTATGAAGGAAATTGATAAAGATACAAAGAAATGGAAAAACATTCCAAGCTCATGGATTGGAAGAACAACATTGTTAAAATGTCTATACTACCCATGGTGATCTACACATTCAGTGCAATCCCTATCCACATACCATGAGCATTTTTCACAGAGTTGGAACAAACAATCCTCAAATTTGTATGGAAAGAAGAAAGACCCCGAATAGCCAATTTAATGTTGAAAAAGAAAACCAAAGCTGGAGGCATCTCAGTTCTGGTCTTCAAGTTATATTACAAAGCTGGAGTCACCAAGACTTTATGGTACTGGCACAGAAACAGACACATAGGATCAGAATAGAGAACCCAGAAATGGACCCTCAACTCTATGGTCAACTAATCTTCAACAAAGCAGGAAAGAATATCCAATGGAAAAAATACAGTCTCTTCAACAAATGGTGTTGGGAAAATTGGACAGCCACATGCAGAACACTGAAACTGGACCACTTACTTACACCATACGCAAAAATAAACTCAAAATGGATGAAATGCCTAAATGTGAGACAAGAACCCATCAAAATCCTAGAGAACATAGGCAGCAACCTCTGACCTCCGCCACAGCAACTTATTGCTAGATAGATATCCAAAGATAAGAGAAACAAAAGTAAGAATGAACTATTGGGATTTCATCAAGATAAAAAGCTTTTACTCAGTGAAGGAAACAGTCAACAAAACTAAAAGGCAGTGCATGGAATGGGAGAACATATTTGTAATATATAAAGGGCTAGTATCCAAAATCTATAAAGAACTTATCAAACTCACCACCCAATAAACAAGAAATCCTGTCGAGAAATGGGTAGAAGACATGAACAGACATTTCTCCAAAGAAGACATACAAATGACCAACAGACACATGAAAAAAATGCTCAACATCACTTGGCATCAGTGAAATACAAAACAAAACCACAATGAGATACCATCTCACAATAGTCAGAATGGCTAAAATGAACAAATCAGGAAATAACAGATGTTGGTGAGGATGTGAAGAAAGGGGAACCCTCTTACACTGTTGGTTGGAATGCAAAGTGGTGCAGCCACTCTGGAAAACAGTATGGTGGTTCCCCAAAAAGTTAAAAAGAGAGGTACTGTACCATCTAGCAATTGCACTACTAGGCATTTATTCAAAGGATACAAAGTGATTTGAAGGGGCACCTGTACCCCATATTTATCACAGCAGTGTCCACAATAGCTAAAACATGCAAGGAGCTCAGATGTCCATGGACAGATGAATGGGTAAAGAAGTAGTATATATATATATATGTATACAATGGAATATTACTCAGTCATAAAATAGAATGAAATCTTGCCATTTGCAACAGTGTGGATGGAATAAGTCACTCAGAGAAAGACATAGCAAATGATTTCACTCATATGTGGAATTTAGGAAACAAAACAAATGAACATAGGGGAAGGGAGGGAAAAATAAATAAGATGAAATTAGAGAGGGAGGGAAATCATAAGAGAAGGTGAAGTCTAGGTTACATACTGAGGGTTGCTGGAGGGGAGGTGGTTGGGGTAATTGTGTGATGGGCAGTAAGGAGGGCACTTGATGTAGTGAGTACCTAGTGTTATATGCAACTGATGAATAGCTATATTCTAACCCAGAAAGTAACAATACAGTCTATGTTAATTAAATTGAACTTAAAGAATTAAAAAAAATGATACTGACCTGTAGTTCTCTGTTTTTGTAGTGTCTTTATCTGGTTTTGGTGTCATGGTAATGCAGACCTTGTAAAATGAATTTGGAAGTTTTCCTTCCTTTTCTTTTTTTGGAATAGTCTGAGAAGAATAGGTATTAACTCTTCTTTAAATGTTTGGTAGAA
Organism: Halichoerus grypus; assembly: GCF_964656455.1. Taxonomy (NCBI): domain Eukaryota; kingdom Metazoa; phylum Chordata; class Mammalia; order Carnivora; family Phocidae; genus Halichoerus; species Halichoerus grypus. Next base: position 51,561,792 of record NC_135727.1, on the reverse strand, counting down.
TTTGTCCGTGAAGCAGTCTGGTCCTGGACTTGTGTTTGAAGTGTCTTGATTACTGATTCAGCTTCCTTGCTTGTAGTCCATCTGTTCAAATTTTCTATTTCTTCCTGCTTCAGTTTTGGGAGGGTATATATTTTTAGGAATTTATTCATTTAAGTTGTCTAATTTGTTGGCATGTAATTTTTCTTAATTTTCTCTTATAATTCTTTCCATTTCTGTGCTGTTGATTGTTATTTTTCCTCTTTTATTTCTGATTTTGTTTATTTGTATCCTCTCTTTCTGTCTCTCTCATTTTCTTTTTTTTTTTTTTTTTTTGGTGGAGGGGTTAAGTTTGGCCTAAGTGTATCCATTTTGTTGATCCTTTCAAAGAACCATCTCCTGGTTTCATTGATCTGCTCTGGTTTTGTTGTTGTTTTTGTTTTACTTTCTGTTTCATTTATTTCTGTTGTAATTTTTATTATTTCTTGCCTTTTGCTGGGTTTATGTTTTTATTGTTGTTGGTGTTCTTTTTCTAGCTCCTTTAATTATAAACTTTGTTTATTTGGAGGTGTTTTTGCTTTTTGAGGTAGGCCTTTGGTACAATCTTCCCTCTTACAACCACTGTTGCTGCACCCCAAAGATTTTGGACCATTATGTTTGCTTTTTCATTTTCATTTTTCTACACGTAGTTTTTATATTTCCTCTCTGATTTCTTGGTTTACTCATTCATTGTTTAGTAGCATGTTATTCAATCTCCATGCATTGGTGATCTTTCCAGATTTTTTCTGTGGTTGACTTCTAGTTCGTAGTGTTGTGTTCAGAAAAGATGCATGGAATGACTTTGATCTTTTGACTTTGTTAAGACCTTTTTGGTGGCCTAATATGTGATGTGTTCTGGAGAATGTACCATGTGTACTTGAAAAAAATGTATACTCTGCTGTTTTAGGATGAAAAGTTCTGAGTGTATCTGTTAAATCCATCTGGTCCAATATGTCATTCAAAGCCTCTGTTTCTTTGGTGATTTTCCATTTGGATGACCTCTCTGTTTATGTCAGTGTAGTGTTACAGTCCCCTACTATTTTTGTATTATTATCAATTACTTCCTTTATGTTTGTTATTAACTGCTTTAAGTATTTGGGTGCTCCCATGTTAGATACATAAATATTTACAATTGTTATTTCTTTTTATTGGATTGTTTCCTTAATCATTATATAATATCCTTCTTTGTCCCTTGTTAAAGTCTTCCTTTTAAAGTCTGTTTTGGGGGCGCCTGGGTGGCTCAGTCTTTAAGCGTCTGCCTTTGGCTCAGGTCATGATCCCAGGGTCCTGGGATCGAGCCCGTATCGGGCTCCCTGCTTGGCGGGAAGCCTGCTTCTCCCTCTCCCACTCCCCCGGCTTGTGTTCCCTCTCTCGCTGTGTCTCTCTCTGTCAAATAAATAAATAAAATCTTTAAAAAAATAAATAAATAAAGTCTGTTTTGTGTGATAGAAATATTGCTACACCAGCCTTCTTTTCCCAACCATTTGCATGATAAATTCTACATCCCTTTGCTATTAATATGCATATGTCTTCAGGTCTGAAATGAGTCTCTTCTAGGCAGCATATAACTGGATCTTGTTGTTCATTTGTTTTTTATTCTTTTTGTCACCCTATGCATTTTGACTGGAGCATTTAGTCCATTTTACATTCAATGAAATTATGGATAGGTATGTATTTATTACCATTTTGTTATTTGTTTGTGGTTGTTTCTTGTAGTTTTCTCCATTTCTTTCTTCTCTTGCTACTTATCTCACAATTAGTTGGCCTTCTTTATTGATATACTTGGATTTCTGTCTCTTTAGTTTTTATATATCTATTGCTGGGTTTTGATTTGTGGTTACGATTAGGTTTATATATAACATCTTCTGTATATAGCAGGTTACATTATGTTGATGGTCATTTAACTTTGAACCTATTCTTTTCTCCTCTCCTCCCATGTTTTAGGTATATGGTGTCATACTTTACATCTTTGTATTTTGTGAGTCCCTTGACTGATTTCTACAGATTATACTTATTTTTACTGCTTTTGTGCTTCCTACTTTCCCAGCTTTTGCTTATGGTCTTTTCTTTCCACTCAAAGAACCCCATTTAACATTTCTTACAGGACTTAGTGGTCATCAATTCCTTTAACTTTTGTTTGTCTGGAAAACTCTTTATCTCTCCTATTCTGAATGTTAGCCATGCTGAATAGAGTATTACTGGCTGTAGATTTTTCCCTTTCAGCACATTGAATATATCATGCCACTCTCTTCTGGCTCTCAACCTTTCTCCTGAAACATCTGCTGATTGCCTTATGGGGTTTTGCCTGTATGTAACTGGTTTTTATTTTCTCTTGATGTATTTGAATATTTCTCTTTATCACCACTTTTTAATTATTTATGCCATCTTAATTACTCTGTGTCTTTGTGTGGACCTCTTTGGGTTAATATTGTTAGGGGATCTCTGTGCCTCCTGAATCTGGATCCAGATTCTTTCCCAGATTCAGGAATTTTTCACCTATTACTTCTTCAGATAAATTTTCTGTTCCCTTTTTTTCACTTTCACTTTTGGGATCCCCATAATGCAAATATTATTGTGCTTAATGGAGTTACTGAGTTCTCTAAGTCTGTTTTCATTTTGCATATTTTTTCTCTCACCTGCTCAGCTTACTTTGCATTACTCTGTCCTCCAGGTTACTGATTTGTTCTTCTGCTTTGTCTACTTATTTAGTCCATCTAGTTTATTTTTAATTTCATTTATTGTGTCCTTCATCTCTGATTGGTTCTTTTTTATCTCTGTGTTGAGGGTCTTAGTGATATCCTCCACTCTTTTCTCAAGTCCAGTGAGTGTCTTTATTATCATTACTTTAAATTCTGTATTAGACATGTTATTTACCTCCATTTCACTTAGGTCTCTTGCTGTGATTTTGTCCTTTTCTTTCATCGGGATGTATTTTTATGTCTTCTCCTTTTGTCTAAGTCTCTGCATCTGTTTCTGTGTGTTAGGGAAGACAGGTACATTTCCTGCACCTTTTCAGTGTGGATTCTTCTCTATGTTTAATTATGGAGTTTATCATTCCAATTTTTGAGTCACTTTTTAAGTTATTTACACTGTTGTGGGTGTTTTCTATTTGTATCTGGCGGGAGGTGAGCCTAGGGTCCTCCTACTCTCCATCTTCCCCAGAATCCTGGTCAAGAGACTACATTTTAATGCAGTCTTAGGTTTACAAAAAAAATTGAGTAGAGAGGAAGAGTTCCCATAGATGCCCTCACTTTACCCACAGTTTCCCTTATTATTTATATCTTACATTAATGTGATACATTTATTACAACTGAACTAAAATTGATACATTACTATTAATTAAAATCTGTAGTTTACATTAGGGTTCAATCTCAGTATTTTACAGTCTTTGTGTCTTGACAATTGTATGGTATGCATCCATAATTACAGTATCACAGAAAAATGTTTCATTGCCCAAAGCATACCCTGTTCTCTATCTATTGTGTGTGCATGTTTTTGTTTTTGTTTTTTTTTGTAGAGATAACAATTCATCTCATTTGGGTAAATACCGTGGAGTATGATTGCTAGATTGTATGGTAAAAGTGTGTTAACTTTTTTAAAAAAGATTTTATTTATTTATTTGCCAGAGAAAAAGAGAGAGCACAAGCAGGGGGAGCGGCAGGCAGAGGGAGAAGTAGACTCCCCGTTGAGCAAGGAGCCTGATGTGGGACTCGATCCCAGACCCTGGGATCATGACCTGAGCCGAAGGCCGACACTTAACTGACTAAGCCACCCAGGCATCCCTCACTGTGTGTTTTTTTTAAAGTTAATTTGTTATTTAGGACATATTCTCAGGAATAATTATACAAATGGTTTTAGACAGTTTTCTCCCTTCAAGTATATAATAGTTCATAATAGGTTTTTACCTGAATTAAAAAAAATTGTATCCATTTTGTCACTGTTCTTACTATTAATGATATAGTTTTCCATTGGCAACATAAAAAGAGTCTTTTACTAAAAACCTAAGCCTGTTAGTTAAGGTATAAAAATCAGGAAAGACCGTGATTGTCACATCATTATGTGAAACAGATCCTTGGGGGACTACATCAAATTGTTAATGCCAACACTCCTGTATTTAAATCTGCCTGTACCTTAAAGCTAATGGGAATAATGGCAGCACAAGTGAAACATCACCTGGATTGAAAGAAATCCTAAAGAACAAAGAAAATTTAAGCTCTTGGGTATGTGGTGCTGTGGTTGACCCAATCAGTTCTCTCTTTAAGTAATCTAGTTAACACCAGCTTCAGTATCAATACAGTTCAACAAGGAATGGCTAGTGTAATTGTATGAAACACTTCCTAGTGAGAATAAACCTGAAGCATACTTGAAATAAACCCTTGCTTGAGCTGTCTAGGGAACACAATTCTTACTTTGTAATCTGTAAACATTTGTGTGTTTGTAACTATATTTTATAGGGCTTTTTGCCAATTAACGATAGTTAACTTTTGGATGTGTATTTGTAGTAGCAAAGTGATTTTGCATTAGTACCCCTTATCACTCCCTAAAAAATATTATTACACAAAAGGAAGATTATTTGACCATTAAAGGAGCAGTTGCAGTAAGATGAATGTAATTCTTGCTTTCTTATGATGTCCTTTACTCTTTGAGTAGCAAAATGTGTTTCTTTCTCTCAGAAGGTGAAATCTTCACAGGTGGAGACCCATTTTGTTTTCATTCTAGTATCCTTATGGGACTTATGCAGAGAAAATCTTAAAAGTTATTGTGTATGAATGGATATTGGGAGCCTTGAGTAATGTATTAGAATAAATGTTATGTAAGAATCTCCCAAAGAACAAAGAATATAATTCAGTGTCAGGGTCTAGAAATGAAATCAATAATGGTCAGTAATATTGAAGTATAAGGAATATGTAGAATCTGAATTGGATTAGGGAAATTCTTAATGGGTAATTGTTATTTTATCAGTACATTTGATTAAACATTTTCTTTTTTTAAAAGATTTATTGGTTTATTTATTTGACAGAGAGAGAGAGAGAGTACAGCAGGGGGAGCAGCAACAGAGGGAGAGGGAAAAGCAGGCTTCCTGCTCAGCAGAGAGCCCGATGCGGGACTCGATCCCAGGACCCCGGGACCATGACCTGAGCCGAAGGCAGACGCTTAACGACTGAGCCACCCAGGCGCCCCTGATTAAACATTTTCTTAGGATGGGCAAGTAGATTATATTGTATGCAGTTAAACTGCAGAATAGTCATTTAGAAAATGGAGCAGTTCCTTTGTGCAGAGTACTTTTTCTTATTCTGGGTGTACAAAGGTGATACGATTTTATCACCAGGGAGCTTATAGTGTAGTGGAGAGAGAGGCTTATAAAGAAACAGGTATGGTACAGGAAGATAGTTCTAATGGAAGCATGTATTAAGTGTAAGAGTAATGGGAAAATTGGGAAAGAACACATAAGTTGGCCTAACTGGAGGTAAGGGTTTGCAATTTGATTGTTAAAGGCTATGGATTATAGGGAATATGATAGAGAGTAGTATCTGTTACTGGACTAGGAATGAGAAGAACTAGGTTACAATCCTAGCTCTGTAGCTTTCTAGTCCTGACATCAAGCAAATTAATTTACTTGTCTGAACCTGTTTCCTCTAATGTAAAGTAAGGATAATAATACTAGGTCCACCTAATTGTAGTGTTACTTTAAGATTGATGAGAAACTGTGAATATGGTTCTCCTATAAATGCTGTATACATTTTCAAATACATTGTTTCCACTGTTGGCAATGGATGATGTTGTCCATTCTGAATAGTATTATTTGGAGTATGGTGTGAATGCTATCTTCCCTCTGTTAGGTAGAATGGCAAATTTCAGCAAGGTGGCTTTTAAGATGAGCTTTGGCAGAAGAAAACCTCTATTTATTCTCTAGATACGTGTCTTTACAGATATGTGAAATTTTTAATGCAACGTTATTTATGTTAAATTAGTTTTTTCTCTAAAAAATGTTTTTTTTAAGGTTTATTTATTTGACAGAGAGAGAGCATGCTCACAAGCAGGCAGAGAGGCAAGCAGGAGAGGGAGAAGTAGGCTCCCCACTGAGTGGAGACCCAGAAATGGGGCTCGATCCCAGAACCCTGGGATCATGACCTGAGCCAAAGGCAGACGCCTAACCGACTGAGCCACCCAGGCGCCCCTAAAAAATGTTTTTAAAATTATTTAAGAGTAATTCCTTTTTCAGTAAGTTTATTCTAAATTAATGCTTATTATAGAAAATCTGGAAAAATCATTGGCAAATTTGGGAAAAATATTATGTAAACAAAAAAAATCAATGCCATTTGGAATTCTGGGATCCCAAAATAATGACTATTACCTTTTAAATAATATTTTCAAAATCCACCTTTTCAGACAAATATGTTCCTTAAAATGTTACATATGTGTATGTGTGATATAGGGGTGTATTAGGCATTTGTCAAATTTCATTCGTATCCAGTAAACTACTTGATTTATTTTTTATTATTTTATAATTTGGGTTTCTGATTCACACTTAATAATAATAGGAAATTATTCATAATACTGTGTTACCATTGGTAGATGCAGATTTTATTTTCAGATTTTAATTGCTTTATGTTAGATACTAAACTTTATTTTTCTTTTTCTTTCATTGTTTCTAATATTTTGTTTTTAAGTTCATTGACAATTTCATGTATACCTGCAAACTGTATACCTGCAAACTGCTTTAAATTGTTCCAAAGGCTTTATCAGTAATAACAGCCAACACATATCTAGCACTTGTTATGTGTCTGACATTGCTGTAGGTGACTCATTTAATTCTCACAATGACCTGATGGAAGCTGATTTCCTTCTTTATAAATGAGAAGACTGAAGCACAAAGAAGATTAAGTAAATTAACCAATGTCAGGCAACTAGTAAGTGAGAGAGCTGGAATTTGAATCTAGGCAGTCTGGCTCCATGGCTCATACTCTTAACTCCTTCGTTGTACAGTTCCTCTTGACTGCTAGGAAATTTTATCAAGCAAAAGTATTTACCAGAGCAGGCATTTCATTTTCTGTTTTCTACTGTTACTACATGACAAACATCTATGCATATGATCCTTACAATATTAAATATTTTTGAGGATGATTTATTGGAAGCAGATTTGGATTCATGCCTATATAATTGTGAATGTAATCATTAAGAGAAAAGGTTATACTCTGTTGGTATAGATAAGATTTTGATTTGCTGTTTTGTTACCAATTTACTTTTTACGTATATAAATTAACAGTTTAAATTCCTTATCTTGGCAGTGACACTCGAAGCACTATGAAACATCTTCCACCAAAACACAGCTAAAGACGGCAAATCAAATTTAATGTTGCTAAAAGGAAGTCAGATTTCAGTTGCAATAAATACCAATTAGTAAGACAGTTGAATATGAATATATGCACATGAATTTTTCTTTCTTATAAGTTACAGTTTATCTAAAATGTATAAGTAAATACTAGTCTAGGAGGATGTATTAGCCATATGCAATACAATGAGATAATAGGAATTTTCTTATGCATCAATACACATGGGAAGATAGACATTGTTTTATTAGATCATAGGGACTAGTCAAAGTGAATTGGAAATTTTTACACTCTATAATTTATATATAGGCTATTTTACCCTGAAAAATATTTCTAGTTTGTGTATAGATTTTGCTAAAAATATATAACCTTTAATGTTATCAGTTCATATTGTCAAACTCTTTGAAATGGAGAGATTTGTAAGATAAACATAAAGATGTTTTATGTGTGAAACCTTCATTAATTCTTTCAAATGAACACCCAAGTGTAGTATTTATATCTATGCATATTCTAGAACCAGTATCTCTGAAAGAGACACTATTCAGGTCATTCCCACATTAAAGAAAGACATACTTTGGTTTATGTAGGCTAGAGAGTCAAGAGTAGCTCTCTTGGAGTGCCCCTTTCACTCTTCCACCTAAATGAAAGCCTGCCCTCTCTGTTGCAACCCTCTTAGTGCTTGGGGGTTGTATTCAAATGTAAATGTACCAGAGTTATGCTGTAGTGCCAAGTTTGAATAGTTTCACTTATATTTCCATTTATTTCTCCATAGTATGATCTGATGAGAAGACATAAATGAACAAAGCAATGTGAAAGGAGGGTTATCACTTTCTGGGTAATATCTGATTATTCGTGATTCCCATTCCAAAATAGCTAAATTTTTTCTCAAGTTGCGAATGATCTGATTTGTTAAAAATAGATCAGCTCATTGACTCTGACCACTCCTTTAAAAAGCCAGTAGTCTCCTGTTGATTAGACCCCATTTGCTGTATTTTATTTTTCTAATATCCTGGATTTGGGGGCGGGGGAGGAGTGGGCGTTGCTGCTCCCGAAAAAGCTGGGGTATGTCTATGTGGGGAACATTTGCTTGTAGTTGCAATAGTCTTAATGTTCTGTCATGTTGTGTTTTATAAGCTATTGATAGGTTTAGCTTCAGACTTCAGAGTTACCTACTCAGGTCAGTTGAGAAGGCAATAATCTCTAAAACATGTTCCATTTTCAACAGTCTAAAAATTATTTGATAATTTTTATAAGTGGTAAATAGCCTTATAAACCATTTCAGCTAGCTTTGTCCTAAATCTTAGGTGAAAAACATTCTGCCTCATTGCAAAAGCTGAAAATGGGAAATAACCTATTCTCCCTACCTAAATGTTGATTCCCTTAGACTTCAGGAGAGCGTCAAGTGCCAACACCAAGTATGACATTGCCTCTTAATATTCCAAACGGACACATGGTTCATAACAGTTTGTGCTCTTGCCTGACAACTTTATATGTTAACTGGGATATGTTACTGATGCTGTATTTAATATAGGCCATGAAGACATTATGATACCCAACTAGGTATAGAAGGAATAAAAGCATTTTAGAATCATTTAGTAATCCAAACTTTAAAATGGAAACTTCACTTTAAAAAAAACATGATAACTGTATTTTGATAGTATCCCCAAAAGTTGAAGGTTGTTCTTATGAGGACTAATGTGGTTGCATAGATGATAGGAAAATAATCATATATAATATAAGCCCACCTGCCATTTAGTTTGGAGATAAAAAGTAACCAATGTAGTAGGTGCTTAATAAATATGTTTCAAGTGCTTGTTGAATGCATTAATATATGATTGTTAAAAATAAGATTCTGATTGAAAGCCTCACAGAACTTAAAACATGAATTTACTTTTACACTGTATCTGGGTTATTTTGTGATGTGCTTTTCTAACCCAAGTCTAACTTAATCAGGAATTTTGGAAGTATTATCCCTAGAAACAATGATTTTTTTCCCCCCTTTTCCAGTTTTTGTTTAAATTCTAGTTAGTTAACATATATGGTAAAATTTGTTTCAGGTATAGAACTTAGTGATTCATCACTTACATATAACACCTAGTGCTCAACACAACAAGTGCCCTCCTTAATACCCATCAGCCATGTAGCCCATCCCCCACCCACCTCCCTCCATCAACCCATACTTTGTTCTCTGTAGTTAAGAGTCTCTTATGGTTTGCTTCCCCCCTCTCTTTTGTTCCCCCTTCCCATATGTTCATCTGTTTTGTTTTTAAAATTCCACATGAGTGAAATCATATGGTATTTGTCTTTCTCTGACTGACTTATTTCACTTAGCATAATACACTCTAGCTCCATCCACGTTGTTGCAAATGGCAAGATTTCATTCTTTTTGATGGCTAATATTCCATACACACACACACACACACACACACAAACACACACATCACATCACATCACATCACATCACATCACATCTTCTTTATCCATTCATCAGTTGATGGATATTTGGGCTCTGTCCATAGCTTGGCTGTTGTTGATAATGCTGCCATAAACATCGGGGTGCATGTGCCCCTTCCAATCTGTATTTTTGTATCTTTGGGGTAAATTCCTAGTAGTGTATTTGCTGGGTCATAAGGTAGTTCTATTTTTAACTTTGTGGGGAACCTCCGTACTGGCTGCACCAGTTTGCATTCCCACCAACAGTGTAAGAGGGTTCCCCTTTCTCCACATCTTCACCAACATCTGTTGTTTCCTGTGTTGTTAATTTTAGCCATTCTGACTGGTGTGAGATGATATCTCATCGTGGTTTTGCCACAGAAGGCTGGGGGTATTTTCATATTTCTGGACTTCAGTCTGCAGGTGGCTCTCTTGATCTTTCAGTTCTAAGTTTAGGTTAAGAACTGTTGTTGCTCTACCTTCTTCCTGTCCTCTAACTGCTTGGAAAAATATTTTCACCCTTATTATCTGACTTTCTCTTGAAACTTCTGATAATTGTCTTGTTGGATTATAAGAAACATAGCTTTTTCTCACATGTAAAAGTTATTTTTTAAGCATATTGCTTAGCCTTCCTTTCGAATGCCCCTTATTTTCCTTTGCATGTCTGGTATGATTATTTGCTAGATACCAACTATAGTGTTGATAATGCTTCTAAAAAACTATGCCAGTGTTCTAGCATAAATCTTTTTTAAAGATGATTCCATTCATTTTTCTTCTTCTCATTTTCAGAGTAGCATTGCTGTTTTATCTCATAATTTATTTGAGATACATGGTATTACAGGAATTTTAGAAATACCAAAATAAATGGATATGAAAATCGGTTGATACAAGTTCAGGTGGAAACCTAAGCCTCATCCGTACCTTCATTAATTCTAATGTCTGTTAATGAAATTGCCTCAGATTGTGAAGGTAGGCAGATACATATATTTATGCAAATTATGTATAGAAGTAAATTAGAAATAACAGTTCTTAGTGTGCATTGTTGAATTATCAATAATAATATCACTTTACATTTGTATAAGCTGCAAATCTAATTCATTTTTCAAAGTAAGTAGAATATAGGCAACTGTTACTTTTTTAAGATATAGTTGGTTTAAACTATAATGGGTGATAGTCAAAATGCTATGAAGATATTTCTTGCCAATACTTAATTTTTTGCCAATACTTAGTTGTGGTAAAGCTGTAAGCACCAACAGCCAAAAGATTGTTTGCAATATAGGTCTTGTACTAAGACATTCATCAATTAGTGAAATATAACCTCAAATGTCAAATTCTGTATGATGTATGCCTTATAAATATGCTTGTAATAGTGCTGTAAAAAAGACAGCGTTACCAAACTGACCTTGAGAATGACACATGGACTGTTGGGTAATTGTCTAGGAGATTCACAGAGGAGGCCTCCCAGGAATTTTTTTTGTATGTTCCTTTTGTGTGAAGTTTTTGTCTGGAAAGTCACTGTGCAACAGTAGCTGTTCCACAGTACCTGGTTCTGTTGAGGGAGAGTGAGTCTTTTATTTAGAGAGTATCAGTAGCCATTTCATTCATCACTACACAAGGGACCTACATGAAGAGTAGCATTCCAATGACACCAAAGGAGACCAGAGCTTCCAACCAGCAGGAGTGCTTGTAAACACTGAGTCTCCTTATGTTTCTTTTTTACTTTTCAGGCAATTATATGCAGGTCTTTATTTTGAAGAAAAAGATATTTGAATCAGAACAATAATGGGGAAAGTTCAAAACTGAAATTTTTAATTTAAAAAACTTTTATGTAAAAAAAACTGTGGCAGTGTCATATATAAGCTTGGTCATTTGCATAAATATAATTTAATCTTCTTATTAGAAAATTATTTGCATTATAGAATTAACGATGACAAAATATTCCATAGATTATCTGAAAAATGTTTATGGAATTGTTTTCAATGTGCCTATTGTCCTAGCATCTATGTAATTTTGCTTGTATTCCTTTCATTGCTAATCATGATGTCAAAAATTGAGTGCCTCTACATCCAGCCCTTTGACTCCTGGCAGTGTAATGCCCATGTTTGTTGCTCTGTTAAAAATACCTTCTCTCTAGCCTCTAGTTACTACCTCTCAAATTCTCTGTTAGCTATTTCTTATCATTCTTCATTTCATGTTATTCTTGAGAAGACCTTCCCAATACATACTCTTGTTTATTTTTTAAACAAAAATTCAGTGATTTTAGTACATCTATAGAGTTGTGTAGCCATCACCACAGTCTGATTTTAGAACATTGTCATCACCCAAAAAGAAACCTCATACCCAGTAGGAGTCACTCCTTATCTCCCATCTTCCATCCTTTGCCCTTTACAATCAGCTAATTTCTTTTTCTATCCATTTGCCTATTCTGAACATTTTATCAAGATAGACTCATATAATTCGTGGCATATTGTGTCTGGTTTCTTTCATTTAGCACGATTTCAAGGTCCATGCATTTTGTAGTATATATCAGTACTTTATTTCTTCTTTATCCATTCATCAGTCAGTGGACACATGGGCTGCTTCCATAATTTGACTATAGTAAATATTGGTGCCATAAACATGGGAGAGCATATATCTATTTGAATTTTAGTATTTTTGTATTCTTTGGGTAAATACCTAGTAGTGCAATTGCTGGGTCATAGGGTAGTTCTATTTTTAACTCTTTGAGGAAGCTCCATACTGTTTTCCAGAGTGGCTGCACCAGTTTGCATTCCCACCAACAGTGCAGGAAGCTTCTGCTTTCTCCACATCCTTGCCAACACCTGTTGTTTCTTGTGTTGATTTTAGCCATCCTGACAGGTATGAGGTGATACCACATAGTAGTTTTGATTTGTATTGCCCTGATGATCAGTGATGTTGAGTATCTTTTCATGTGTCTGGTGGCCATCCATGTCTTCTTTGGAAAAATGTCTATTCATGCCTTCTACCCATTTTTAATCAAATTATTCATTTTTCAGGTGTTGAGTTTTATGAGTTCTTTATATATTTTGGATACTAACTCTTTATCACATATGGCATTTGCAAATATCTTCTATTCCATAGGTTACCTTTTAGTGTTGTTTATTGTTTCCTTCACTGTGTAGAAGCTTTTTATCTTGATGAAATCCCAATAGTTCATTTTTACTTTTGTTTTCCTTAACTCAGGAGACATATCTAGTAAGAAGTTGCTACAGCTGATGTTAAAGACGTTACTGCCTGTGTTTTCCTCTAGGATTTTGGTGGCTTCCTATCTCACATCTACGTCTTTCATCCATCTTGAACTTCTTTTTGTGTATGGTGTAAGAAAGTGGTCCAGGTTCATTCTTCTGCATCTTGCTCTCCAATTTTCCCAATACCATTTGTTGAAGAGACTGTCTTTTTCCTATTTGATATTCTTTCCTGCTTTGTGGGAGATTGACTGACCATATAGTTGTGGGTTCACTTCTGGGTTTTCTATTCTGTTCTATCGATCTATGTGCCTTTTTTTGGTGTGTGTGTCCCAGTACCATACTGTTTTGATCACTACAGCATTGTAATCTAACTTGAAATTTGGAATTGTGATGCTTCCAGCTTTGCTTTTCTTTCTCAAGGTTGCTTTGGATATTCAGTGTATTTTGTAGTTCCATACAAATTTTAGGAAATTTATTCAGCTCTGTAAAAATGTTGTTGGTATTTTGATGGGGATTGCATTAAATGTGTAGAGTGCTTTCAGTAATATAGATATTTTAACAATATTTGTACTTCCAATCCATGTGCATGGAATGTCTTTCCTTGTGAATTTCTTTGTGTCATGTTCATCAGTGTTGTAAAGTTTTCAGAGTACAGGTCTTTCACATCTTTGGTTCGATTTATTCCTGGGTATCTTACAGCTTTTGGTACAGTTGTAAATGGGATTGATTCCTTAATTTTTCTTTCTGCTACTTGATTATTGGTATATAGAAATGTAACAGATTTTCTGTATATTGATTTTATATACTGTGAGTTTACTGTATTAGAGTATCAAATCTTGCAGTTTTTTGGTGTAGTCTTTCTGGTTTTCTATATAGAGTATCATGTCATCTGCAAATAGTATAAGTTTTCTATTTCTTCCTATTTCAGTTAGGTAGTTCATATGTTTCTAGGAATTTATCCATTTCTTCTAGAATATCCAACTTGTTGGTGTATAGTTCATATAGTTTTTCATGATATTCTCTTTGTATTGCTGTGGTGCTGTCATTTCTCTTCTCTCATTTGCTATTTTGTTCATTTGGATCATTCTCTCCTTTTTGGTAAGTCTGGCTAGAGGATTATCAATTTTACTGATTTTTTCAAAGAAGCAGCTCCTGATTTCATTGATCTGTTCCTTTTTTTTTTGTTTGTTTTCTATCATTTATTTGTGTTCTAATCTTTATTATTTCCTTCCTTCTGTTGGCTTTAGGCTTTGTTTGTTCTTCCTTTTCTAGTTCCTTTAGGTGTAAGGTCAGGTTGTTTATTTGGGATTTTTCTTCTTGAGGACCGCCTGTATTGCTGTGTACTTCCCTCTTAGGACTGCTTATGCTGTATCCCAAAGGTTTTAGACCCTTTTTTTTTTCATTTTCACTTATTTCCATGTATTTTTTTATTTCTTCTTTGATTTCCTGGTTGACCTATTCATTTTTCGTAGCATGTTATTTAACCTCCATGTATTTGTGGTCTTTCCAATTTTTTTTTATTGTAGTTGACTTTTAGTTTCATAGTGTTGGTATCTGAAAAGATGCTTATTAAGACTTCAGTCTATTTGTATTTGTTGAGGCCTAATGTTTGACCTAGTATGTGATGTATTTTGGGGAATGTTCCATGTGCACTTAAAAAGAATGTGTATTCTGGTGTTTTAGGATGGAATGTTCTGAATATCTGTGAAGTCATCTGGTCCAATGTATCATTCCAATTCATAGTTTCCTTATTGACTTTCTGTTTAGATGATCTATTGTTGTAAGTGAGGTGTTAAAGTTCCCTACTACTATTGTGTTACTATAAATTATTTCCTTTATGTTTGTTATTATTTTATATATTTGGGTGCTTCCATGTTGAGTACATAAATATTTACAACTGTTATATCTTCTTGTTGGATTTTCCCCTTCATTATGATATAGTGCCCTTCTTTATCTCTTGTTACAGTCTTTGTTTTAAATTCTAGTTTGTCTGTTATTAGTATTGCTACCCTGACTTGGTTTTGACATTTGTTTGTGTTTTCCTTTCCTTGATACTGTCATTTTTGGTATTTCCTTTCCACTCAAGGAGTACCCTTTAATATTTCTTACAAGTCTGCTTCATGAACTCCTTTAGTTTTTTTTGTTTTTCTTTAAGCTCTTTATCTCTCCTCTATTGTAAATGATAGCCTTGCTGGATAGAGTATTCTTGGCTGCAGACTTTTCCCATTCAGCACTTTGAAGCTATCATGCCACTCCCTTTGGCATACTACATTTCTTTTGAGAAATCTCCAGCTACCCTTAATGGGTCTTCCCTTGTAATTTAGGGACTTCTTTTATCTTGCTGCTTTTAAGAATTTCCTTTTCACTATAGTTTGCAAACACAATTACAATATGTCTTTGTGTTGGCCTACTTCTATTGATTTTGATGGTAGTTCTCTATGCCTTCTAGATCTGGCTGTCTGTTGCCATCCCCAAATTAGGGAAGTTTTCTGCTATTACTTCTTGACATAAATTTTCTGACCCCTTTTATTTCTCTTCTCATTCTGGGCCTCATATAATATTTAATATTATTGCATTTGATGGAGTCACTGAGTTCACTAAGTCTGTTCTTGTTTTGCATAATTCTTCTTTGCCTCTTTTATCCAGCTTCATTATTTTCCACTTTTTTGTCTTCTATATTACAATTCATTCCTCAGCTACTTCCAGCCTGCTCTTCAATGCATCAAGCCTGTTTCCAATCTCATTTATTGCATTCTTCATCTCTGTTTGATTGTTTTTTAATAATTTCATCTCTGTGGTGTCTCACTGATGTCTTCTATTCTTTTCTCAAGCCCAGTGATTATCTTTATGGTTGTTGCCTTAAATTCTCCATCAGACATATTACTTATATCTGTTTCACTTAGATCTCTGGCTGTGGCTTTATCTTATTCTTTCATTTGAGATAAATTCCTCCATCTTGCCATTTTGTCTAAGTCTCTGCCTTCTTTTCTGTGTTAGAAAAGCCAGTTATATCTCTTGCTCCTGAAGGTAATGACATTATAAAGAAATCGTGTAATGCTGAGGGCCTGCTGCTTCAGGGAGTGTCTCTGGTGTGAGCTGCATCTACTCTGTTGTCTTTTTGCTTTTGTATCCTTTAGGCTAGTTGTTTGCAGAAGCTCTCTTTGCCTGCTTTGGGCAATGTTTGATCCCTGGCCTGAATGTTGCAAGTTGCAATTTTATATGCTGTGTTTTGCTTGTGAAATGAGACCTGACTCCAACTGCACCAGAACTGTAAGCCCTGCAGAACTATATGGTCATGAGATGTGTGGACACAGGGTTTTGCTGTTCTTCTGGGGGAGGAGCTCACCATGCTGGGACTGAGGCAATCTTGAGTTGAGAAGCCAGTCCTGCTAGAGCATAGGGGGGTGGGGCTTTGTGTAAGGTAGTTAGGTTGCCAGTGTTGGTGTTTGGCTGCATCCCACAGGTGCCTTTGTGTTTATGTTGCCAGGTAGGAGAGAGAAATGGTGCCAGCCAAATCTTTTGTTTTCAGAGAGGTGTCTCTGTGAATGCTGCCTCCCTGGGATGTGCTCTGAGCAAAGTTAATAATCTCCCCACTGTGTGCTGCAGGTGTTCTTCAGATTTCTGGTTCCTTGCTGTCTGCCCTCAGGTTGTTTGTATGCCTTCTCTCTAGGAGCATAGAAATGCCCTCTGGTCTCTACCTGAGCCAAGTTGGCTGACCTTTGAAACTCCAGGCATTAAGTCCTGCTGGTTGTATGAACTCATGAAATTCAGCCCCTTTCCTTTTTTAAGCCAATCTCCTTGGGGAAACATTTTTCTTGCATGTTTTCCTGTGTCCTCCTCTCTCTCTCTTGCCCTCCTCTGTGACCATGGCTACCTTCCCTTTGCAGCACCCATGATCTGTTTCTCCCCTAAACCATATCTCTGCACTCCTACCTTCTTCTGTATGGCTTTTTCTTTCCCTTTAATTGTGGAATTTCTTCTGTCAGTCTTCAGGTTGATTTTTGTGGTATTTAGGATGATTTGATAGTTATCTAGTTGTGTTCCTGGGACAAGATGAACCTAGAGTTCTACCATGCCGCCATCATCTTCTCTCCTACTATCCCTTTCTATTATGGTTTTTATTTGCCTTTCCCCAGTCATAAATGATGTTGAACAGCTTTGCATGTGTTCATTGCATATTTCTATATCCTTTGCACATATTTGTTTGGATTCTTTGCCCATTTTTAATTGCATTATTTGTCATTTTATTGTTGCATATATCTTCTCCCATTCTGTGGGTTGTTCTTTTCATTTTCTTGGTAGTGTCTTTTGAAACACAAAAATTTTGACTTTGATAAAACCCAATTTATTTTTTTTCTTCTGTTGATTGTGCTTTTCGTGTTATATTTTAGAAACTGTTGCCTAATTCATGGTGGTAAGGATTTGTACTGATTGTTCCTTCTAAGAATTTTATTGTTTTTTCCAGCCTCATTCTTTTGCATGTGTATATCCTGTGGTCTCAAGGCCATTTGTTAAGATTATTTTTTTCCCGTAAGTTTTTTTCACCCTTGTCAAATATCCATTGGCTGGATTATTTGGATTATTTTGGACTCCCAATTTTTTAATTTCATTGATCTATATCTTTATGCCAGTAAATCACTTGTCTTCATTAGTATAACTTTGTAGTAAATAGTATTATGGCTTTTGGCAAGTGTGAATCATTTTCCCCCCTCTTTTGGTATATACTTCTTTGGTACTTATCCTTCTCCTTTCTTATGATGATCAGCTTTTCTTCCTATCAGTTTTTGACTGGTCTCAGGTTTTTCTTTTAATATTCTTCACTTGCACCCATCACACCAAGTGCCTACCAGTATCACCTCTTCTGATTGCTTTATACAATTCCATTTTATTCACTTAGAAAGTATTCACAAATTCTGTGTAATTAATTATCTCTGTGGGCTAAGGAATGGGAGGTAGGAAGAAAATATCCCAGTACAGTGTTTAACCACCTTTAGATTGCCCAATAAATATAACTCAAACATGAAATGAATCATAGAGGAGGATGCTAAGATAGTAGGGATGGAGAGAAGTTTTTTGAGAAATCCTTAAAAGGTAGAATGACAGAAAAATAATTGAATATTTGAGAGAAAACTGAAAAACAGTTAAGTTTTGTTATATATTAGTAAAACCCTGATCACCACTATCTTCCCTTTTTTCTTGCACCAATTAGTTATCTTTGAATACATTATGACAATATCATCTCATTTGAAAGTGCTGAAGTATAGGGATGCCTGGGTGGCTCAGTCAGTTAAGCGTCTGCCTTAAGCTCAGGTCATGGTCCCAGGGTTCTGGGATCAAGTCCCACATCAGGCTCCCTGCTCAGTGGGGAGCCTGCTTCTCCCTCTGCCTGCTGTTCCCCTTGCTTGTGCTCTCTCTCTCTGACAAATAAATAAAATCTTTTTTAAAAAAGGAAATGCTATAAAGTATGATGCAAATAGTTTTGATGATTTTGTTATAATTACTATTAATTTAATATTATAATGCTATGCTATATGTATCATGCATACCCATAAGATATAAACTCTGGCAGCATGGGGAAATACAAAGATCACAGCAACAAAGAGCGTGTATTTTCACATTTAGGGTTTTTTTTAAAAAAAGATTTGTTTACTTATTTAAGAGAGAGAGAAAGAGAGAGTGGCGGGGAGGGGCAGAGGGAGAGCGAGAGGGAGAGAGAGAATCCAAGGCAGACTCCCCACCAAGTGTGGAGCCCAATGTAGGACTCAGTGTTTCAGGACCCTGAAATCATGATCTGAGCTAAAACCAAGATACAGACGCTTAACTGACTGAGGCACCCAGGCTCCCCTCACTTTTAACTTTATTTTCACAATAACTTTAGTGATTCCCCTCATGTTTTCCATGTGCGTTTTTTTTTTTTTTTAAAGATTTTATTTATTTATTTGAGAGAGAGAGAATGAGAGACAGAGAGCATGAGAGGGAGGAGGGTCAGAGGGAGAAGCAGACTCCCTGCCGAGCAGGGAGCCCGATGCGGGACTCGATCCCGGGACTCCAGGATCATGACCTGAGCCGAAGGCAGTCGCTTAACCAACTGAGCCACCCAGGCGCCCTCCATGTGCGTTTTGAATCACCTTTGTCAGTTTTGCTATACTTGATTCAAATATAATGTGGTATATATATATTGTCACCAATTTCATTTTTAAGGAAATACATTAACCACTTTCAATTTTTTTATTATGTTATGTTAATCACCATACATTGGTGATGTAGTGTTCCATGATTCATTATTTGCGTATAACACCCAGTGCTCCATTCAGTCTGTGCCCTCTTTAATACCCATCACCAGGTTAACCCATCCCCCCACCCTCCTCCCCTCTAGAACCCTCAGTTTGTTTCTCAGAGTCCATAGTCTCTCATGGTTCGTCTCCCCCTCCGATTTCCCCCCCTTCATTTTTCCCTTCCTACTATCTTCTTTTTTTTTTTTTTTTTTAACATATAATGTATTATTTGTTTCAGAGGTACAGGTCTGTGATTCAACAGTCTTGCACAATTCACAGCGCTCACCATAGCACATACCCTCCCCAGTGTCTATTACCCAGCCACCCCCTCCCTCCCACCCCCCACCACCTTAGATTTTTTTAGTGCAACATTCTTCCATAGCACTTTGGAAATACAGTGGTATCAACTGTACTATGGTGGCATAGCTAATGACTGTAAATTAACTCATGGTTTAGATTTTAGTGAGTAGAGACATATGCTTAAAATAATTTTAATATAAGGAAGTATACTTCAGAAACTTTTTGCCTTTATTTTCTATATTTTGGAGCATTGATTTTATTTTATATTTAGTTTAACTAAGTGCTTTATTCAGGACTTTCAGATATTTGTCCAGCTCCTTAGACATACTTCTTTTACCTCCTTTATACATCCATGTTGACTTGTTCTGCTTCCCAAAGCCTACTGATTAACCATCCTTTGCTGTGTCATTGATTTTATTTCATATTTAGTTTAAGTGCTTTATTCAGGACTTTCAGATATTTGTCCAGCTCCTTAGACGTACTTCTTTTACCTCCTTTATACATCCATGTTGACTTGTTCTGCTTCCCAAAGCCTACTGATTAACCATCCTTTGCTGTGTTTGTCAGCTCTAGTGTATGAGTTTGAATCATACTACTTAGGGGAACATTAGGTATTTGTTGTAGTCATTGTCCACAAGTTACATCAAGGCAGCCATTTATGTATGGAAGCCATTGTTTTCTGGAACCCCACAGAGGCCTCCATAACTAGTTTTCATTACAATGCCATATGATAAAATTTTGAAGACTGACCTTCAAATGGAAATGCTGTTTTCATTAGAGTTTACGGGTGAGAAGAAAACGGAAACTCTGATAACAGTATAGAGAAAGTTGGAGAAATAATGAAAAAAAAAAACAAAACCTAATTCTATAAACCTGATAGCCTATCTCCCCCAAAGGATGTTCTTTATAGTTAAATGTATTCCCATCTTTTTGTCCCAGCATCATTCCATTTGGGGGCTGCCTACCTATATCCTATCTTGCTCATAGGATTTTAACTGCAAATGTTACTTGTGCTTTTCTGCTTTCTTTAGTCAGTGCACATTTATTACATGCCTACTTTTTCCCCTAGGCTCTATGCTGAATTCTGAAGATACAGAAATAAGACTTTACATCCTCAGGGAACTCAAATATAGTGGGGAAGATAGATTATTATTATAACATGTGATAAACATCAGAACAGAGACAAATAGGGTACTGCAGGATCATGAAGAAGGGAGGGCCACTGACCTCAGATGAAGGGAATTAAGCAAGAATTCCCAGGGGATGTTGATGCCAGGTCTGAGTTTCAAAGATTTAATAAGGATTAGTTAATGGAAAAAGGAAATTGCAGTTGCAAGAAATTCTAGACAGAGTAAAAGTACACATTGAGGTGTGTGTTAAGGTGTGAGAAATTGTGGTGTATTGAGGCAACTCTTAAGTTGTTTGGTATAGCTGGTGGGCAGTGTGTTTCTAGGGAAAGTGGTAAGAAAGGAGTGTATAGAGGCAAGAAGAGAGCAACTTATTAATGGCCTACTGTGCTGTATTTAGGAGTTATTTTTTATCCTAAAGACAACATGGAATGTGAATTTTAAGCAGAGAAGTGACATTTTCAGATTAAAACGTTAGAAAAATCCCTCTGAATATGGTATGAAGATTATCGGGACCTCGTTGGGGTTGTGGAGGGAACACTTGGACTTGACGAAGAAAGAAAGACCTGTCTGGAGCTTATTGCTTGAAATATAGGGAATACATTTTACATGCCCAAACTAAAGTAATAGGAATAAAGGCTGGTACAAATTCTATAGATGTAGAAAGTATAAAATGTAATTCCTAGAATTTGATAAGGGCTACTATATTACTCAGTTTACTAAATTATAGTTCCATTTGCTGAGTTCATCTCTATCATCTTGATTGGAATTTTGAGTGTTGGTTGGCAATTTAGTACCCAAATCTTTGAACTACTGTCTAGTTTTATGCCATTAGATGCCTAATAATAACTATTATGTGTAGGTTTTTTTACTAGTCTTATTTACTTAATTTTTAAACTCTTGGGGGCTGGTATGGTATCTCACTCTTGTTCTCTTTTACATCTCTTATTACTAGCATATTCCACCTAAAAATCACTCATGTCCACAAATTTTAGTGTTAAAAAGAAGAGCTTATCCAATTACACAAGGACTTGTACAGTTTCCTAGAACATTTTTAAAAAAGTATATGATTGAAATTTTATTTTATTTGTATCCTTTCAGTTTTGCCTAAAGGATGGAACTTTTTATTTAAGAGAGTCTGACTTACATGACGAACTACTTTGGTGGTTTTATATTTTTCTTAACTAATACAGTAAGCCCAGTTTTGGTCAAAATAATTTCCCTTGCTAGCATGTCTATGGGGATGATTGATTGTTTACTTCACACAATCATTTCCTGAAGGCCTAATCTATTTGAAGGGATGCCATACTGTGTAAGATACCTCGATGGTCTTAAGGAACACATGTAAACCTTTGTTTGGTCTCCTTCCCCAAGATCCTGGATTCTGTATTTTAAAAGTCTCATCCACTGCCTCCTGTCCACAAAAACTTTTCTTCTTTTTCTAGTATAAAAACAATTCCTAGTGTGCTATTAAAATTTTTGAGAATGTTTGATCTTCAGATATAATTATGTTTCCATAGATACAACTAGATTAGTTATTCATTCTGTGTCAAGAAATGAAAATGTGAGACTTTTTTGAGCAAGATTAGAAAACAATTAAAACCAGTTAGCAATTTTAAATATTTGGAATCATCACATTCAAAATGTACTACTTATTTTCCAAAGTAAGATAGTACCATCTGAGTCCAGAAAGATGAGAGTTTTAATAAACCAAGTCAGTTGCATTAGTATGCTAGTAAATTTCTTTTTAAAGGGCATCCCCATTAGTTCTGTGTTGCTGTCCTTATATCTACCCCCCTTTTTTCCCTCTTTTTTTCTTTTTAAAATGTTCACTTTTGGGGTAGCTGGGTGGCTCAGTCAGTAAACATCCGACTGTTGGTTTTGGCTCAGGGTATAATATTAGGGTCCTGGGATTGAGCCCTGCATTGGGCTCTGCGCTCAGTGCGGAGTCTGCTTGTCCCACTCCGTCCCCTTCTGCCCCTCCCCCAGGTTGTGCGCACATGTGCACACGTGCTCACTCTCCCTCTCTAAAATAAATAAATAAATAAATAAATAAATAAATAAATAAAATCTTTAACAAAATACAATGGTCACTGGTGTACCATAACTTTCTTTTAAATAAAGAACTTTATGAATTATTTAAAACCTCTGTATTTAAGCACAATAAATAGAGAATGTCTAAATAATACAACAACATCCATAATCACATACTTTCTTCAAAGATGTTTAAAAGAAAAGAGCTGCAAAACTAAAGTCACTGTCACAAGGATTAGCAAATTCCTTCACATTCAGGAACCTTGTGGTACATATGCATAATTTTTTAAAGAGTTGGTGTATCAAGCTAACTTTTCAAACTCTTAAAATATGTTGCATAAATCTATATCTTGATGATAATGAAGTTGTGAGTAGGTGTTAAACACAAGGGCCCTCAAAATATACACAGGTTTAAAGGGTCAAAGTGATTTAACATGCTGTTTTGATGTCAACTCCTTATATTTTATATCAAAGTTGTTCTGGTAAATAGCATGAAAGGAACTGCCCCAGCAATTGGAAATATCTTCCATCTGGGAATGTCAGTTTTTGTTTTTGTTTTTGTTTTTGTTTTTTGAGAGAGAGTGAGCGAGAGAGAGAGAGAGAAGACAAGCAGGGCAAGCAGCAGAAGGCAGAGAGAGAAGCAGGCTCCCCACCAAGCAGGGAGCCTGATGTGGGGCTCGATCCCAGGACCCCGGGATCATGACCTGAGCTGAAGGCAGACGCTTAACTGACTGAGCCACCTAGGCACCCCTATTTTAAAACATCTTATATACATTTTGTATTTTGTATATGTTTAAAATAGTCTTGAAGTAAATACATATAAATAT
Source organism: Halichoerus grypus (assembly GCF_964656455.1). Taxonomy (NCBI): domain Eukaryota; kingdom Metazoa; phylum Chordata; class Mammalia; order Carnivora; family Phocidae; genus Halichoerus; species Halichoerus grypus. Next base: position 51,538,241 of record NC_135727.1, on the reverse strand, counting down.
TTGACTTTTGACATATTTTTATTTTGATTTATATGAATTAATTAAAGGGCTTGGACACATACTAGAGTTTTATATACTTCTCTTATTATTATGGGACTATTACTAAAGCAGCTATTTATTTATTTATTTATTTATTTAATTTTTTTTTAAATTTTATTATGTTATGTTAGTCACCATACAATACATCATTAGTTTTTGATGTAGTGATCCACGATCCATTGTTTTTGTATAACACCCAGTGCTCCATGCAGTACGTGCCCTCCTTAATACCCATCACCGGGCTAACCAATCCCCCCTCCCTAAAACCCTGTTTGTTTCTCAGGTCCATAGTCTCTCATGGTTCATCTCTCCCTCCAATTCCCCCTCCCCATTTTCCCCTTCCTTCTCCTAATGTCCTCCATGTTATTCCTTATGTTCCACAAATAAGTGAAACCATATGATAATTGACTTTCTCTGCTTGACTTATTTCACTTAGCATAATCTCCTCCATCCCATCCATGTTGATGTAAAAGTTGGGTATTCATCTTTTCTGATGGCTGAGTAATATTCCATTGTATATATGGACCACATCTTCTTTATCCATTCGTCTGTTGAAGGGCATCTCGGCTCTTTCCACAGTTTGGTTATTGCGGACATTGCTTAAAGCAGCTATTTAAAGAGAGAAATAGTTTGCTTGAAGTCATACAACTTTTAAGTGTACTTAAAATTAATTCACCCAGGCGCCCCTCATCTGAGAATGTCTTAAGTCAACTTTTCATTACCTTCTATTGCAGATTATTGATAATTTAATAGGAATTTCGAGTTTAAATTACAAAAATTCTAAAGTTACTAATTTTGTTAATTTCGGTAAAGTAGGCATTTGTCTTGTATGCACGTCTTAGACTGTGATATTGTCTTGTAAATTAAAGTTAATAGCAAATACTTTATTACTGCTAGAAACAAAAAATAAAAGAGTACAGATATTGCCAGATAGCATTTGGTCAGAAGTGTTCATATATAGAAATTAGAATCTAAAAAGTAAATAAAAAACATGGGGTGCCAGCTGGCTCAGTCAGTAGAGTATGCTACTCTTGATCTCAGGGTTATAAGTTCGAGCCCCACATTGGGTGTAAAGTCTTTTAAAAAAATTAAAAGTCAATAAAAATAGAATATAATTATTCCAATAAGCATTGCAGTCCATGTTCATTATTGATACGTAGATAATTAACAGTTTCAGATATATTCTGAGTAGACATACATGCTTCACATAGATTGGTCTTTAAAACAATCTATATGATATATACAGGATAGAATTTTTTTTAATGTTGTCAGCTTAAAGTTCCAAAGGAAAAAAAAAAGGAAATTGAAAATCAATGTGGAATTGTCAAGTCTGCAAAATATCTTACGTTGGAATTATAAAGAAGTGGTTCTGAAAGGAAAGTCAAAAACTTCATCCTCTAGCAATGTTATTTTATAAGATAGGACTAGAAAATTATAGAAATCAAACTACTGCCATGTAATGATTTAAAAATTAATCCATATTGAGACCCCTGCACCACTGTGTTATTTTAACATAACCTCCTTCTGTCACTTAGATAGAACTAGATTCAGAACATTATAGTTCAGGTAGAAATATATTACCATTGTAACTATTAAACACTGCTTTTTAATTTTTTTTAAAAAAAGGTGTGTGTGTGTTTGTGTGTGTGTATGTGGTCTGGATGTACAGTAATTTTGAAAAAGTCTCTGTGTAACAGTGAGCATGGTAGTTTTCTAGACACTGTTGGTCTCAGAGGTCCCCATTAAAAAGAGTAAGGATTGCTACTTCTCAAACCTTGTCAGATACTGGGCATATTACCTGCATGAACAATGGAGGCATTGGGAGTAGCAGTCTACCTTTGTGATAACCTTGTTTATACACTTACAGAACATATTGACTACAGTATGCATTATTTCTACAATACTACCAGAGGCTTGCTTGTAAGATTTTGTAAGAAATACACAAGAGGAAGGAATCATAGGCCTCAGATTCTGAAATGTCTAATTCAGTCACAGTGATGCAGTGCTCAGATGAACTATAGCAGATTTAATGAGGAATCTAGGACAAAGACACATGTACTGGACACACCAGGGAAAGAGATTGCATGTACAGGGACTAATTAGCATGAAATATGAATACATTCTTATAAGTTGTCTTGATCTATGGGACATCTTCATTATTGGGAATGATTTTTGCATGAAGTTAATGGAGAGAAATTCAGAAGTTATTCTGTATAAAGAATTTTAAAGTAGTGCTTTAACTTTTTGATTCTGCATAGCCTAAACTTCTGGAGCAGAGAAATAATAAATTGCATATCATAAAATATAACCAAATGAAATGGACCTGTTTTTTACAATGTGTCAAACAAGGTGGGAAACTAGCTATCCTTCTTCTAACCAATTAACTTAATTAACAAGTAGTTTGACTTCAGTATCTGAATTAGAGATACACTTGATATTGAATATCGTCTTGCTATTTTAAATAAGATGATCTGGGCATTTTCTATTCTAGATTAATACATCTAGCCAGTCTTGAAGAGCTTACATTCAGTTCTTCGGGGTCTCTAAGATGTCTTTACCAAAGAAATCATCAATCTTGATGAAGGAGTTAGAGAATAGAATTCATTTGTTTCAAGTTTGTTTAAGGCTTGTGGGAAGGGGAACCAAAGAAGTGTTTGGAAGAACAGTATTCAAAAATAGACTTAAGTTCAACTGAGAAACAAAAATCCAGAAGTATAATATTCCATTTGAATATTAGTTCTTTCAATTTACACAATATTTTTATTCTTAATTTAATGTTTGAAATTTAGCCTAGGAACACCTAGAATTTAAAACTACTTTTGGTAATCATTAAAGACTCTAAGTTTGAGGAATTAATCTTATTTTCCCCACTCTCACCTCTGTCAAAAGATTTCAGCATGATTACTTGGTTAAATGTATGGCTAAATTTTATGTAAAATACACAATGTTAATATTTTATTTTATATTTAACTTCAATAACATTTTTCATGTGCTTTCTGTTTACAAACATCTTAGAAACTACCACAGAAGTCAGTATTCTTGAAGAAAAGTCAGTGTGTTTGAGATGTGAAATTAGAACAAAAATTGCTAAAATAGTCTACACATTTATTTTATGGAATACTTTTAAGAAACAGTTTATTTGTGAGGTATCTGTGTGGTTCAGTTGGTTAAGTGTTTGACCCTTGACTTCAGCTCAGGTCATGATCTCAGGGCCTTGAGATGGAGTCCCATGTTGAGCTCCACACTCAGCGGGGAGTCTGCTTGAGGATTCTCTCCCTCCCTCTCCCTCTACCCCTCTCCCCTCTGAAATAAATAAATAAATCTAAAAAAAAAGAAACAGTTTATTTGTATATAGGGTTATGGGGCTACATGCCATATAGCAGAAAAACAGGCTCTGTACAGCACTTACCATGTTCATTGTCTATGGTTGCCCACAATACTAACTCATACCTTTATATGCATGAACTGTGTATAAAGCGGTGTAGAGGGCTGGCAGGGTGGTGGTAAAAAATAGAATAGGAATAGGAACACATTTAGATATAACCATCATTCTATCTGTCCCAACTTTGAACAGGTCAAAAAGCACAGGATTTTTTCATTTCAGTATTAGGCCACTTTTAAGAAGAGAATTGACTGACTGAAGATGGGTCATGAGTCACACTAATTATTTCTGTGACTGCTCTTTACTTTAATGCAACATATTTGACCTTAGGGATACTAACTTTAGGGAGGTGCAGTAAATACATGGCAATCAAGATAGCAAAAGATACTTGCTGAGTGCTGAGCATTTAGAATGTGTTACATAATGTTCTAGATAAATTTACCTAAGAGTCTTCATTTATTTCTAGCAGATTCCTTTTGTGTTATAGGTATTATTTTTTTATCTCAAAATTGCAGTTGAAGAAACAGCTATTTAAAGAGAGAAATAGTTTGCTTGAAGTCATACAACTTTTAAGTGTAGATTCAGAATTCCGTTGTTGAATCCAAGTTGTCATAGAATTGAATGTATACCTCATTTTTTGGTTTATAATAGAGTATAATTAAACATTGAGATGTACAAAAATTCTCTTGAATACTTTGTTGGTATTGATCTCATTACATATTTACTTTCCAACCTATATATGGGAGTTTAATTTTCTTAATCTAATAAACCAAGATTATTCATGTCTTGAACTTTGTAGGATGAGACTTGACAATAACCTGGTCATTTGAGGTTTTTTTTTCCCAGAATGTGGTATCTGTCATGGTGTTCTGTCTATGGAATTATTATGAAAAAAACACTTACTATCACATTTATATGTTTGTTAACATACTGAGATAGAAGAAACTTCTTCAGAGGAAGAGTTAAGATAGCAGAGTAGTAGGAGGACCCTAGGCTTGCCTGGTCCCTCACACTCAGCTAGATAAATATCAAATCATTCTGAATACCCAAGAAATCAATCTGAGGACTGACAGAACAAACTGCAGAACTAGATGGAGAGAAGAGCCCACATCGTGGATGGTAGGAGGTGCAGAGGTGTGATTCGGGGGAGAAGTGGATCATGGGTGCTGGGGAGGGGAGTAGGCGCTTGTCCTTAAGAGAGGTGAGAGAGAGAGGACAACACAGGGGATTGCACAAGGAAAACACTTGTCCGAGGCCATTGACTAGGAAAATGAGAGGCGCTGATTTTTGTAAGTCTTTACAACCACGAAGCCTGGAGTTTAGAGGTACCTGGCATTGCAGATGTGGTGCCTGGCAGGTGTTGCAGTGCTCCTATGGAGAAGGAGGGCAGATAGCCTGGGGTACAAAAGGCATGGTATCTCCTGGGATGCACTGGGAGAGATAATTCCGTTCTTAGAGCTCATTTGAAAGAAGTGGCATTGCCTTTCCTGGGACAAAGGAGCATGTGGACGCCTTTTCTCTCCCCCACCCTTCAGGATAAACTATCTTCAGTATGCAGCACAACATTAACAGTGGCAGCATAATCCTACTTACACCAAACCCTGCCCGCCTGCACTCTGTAGGTGCTATTTTTCTTCAGAAAGTGTGCCTGAGAACAGGTGGAGCTGGACCCTTCCCCAGAAGAACACAAACCCTTCCCCCAACTCGCACCATGGCAACTGACCATAGAGTTCTGCAAAGCTTCAGTTCTAATGGAAATAGCATCAGGTCTCTTAACAAGCAGACCAGAGCATACCTACTTAAAACCACATTCTGGTAAAGGTCCAGACACTCCCCACTGCAGGCAAGGAGAAACTCTGCAGAGGACTGACCTGAGGGAAAGAGCAGCCAAAAGACAGTAGCTGAGTGTACACAGCAAACACCAGAAACACTTCCTGAAGCACCAGGCTCTGGACAATATATGACCTCTTATTTATAAAGCCAGTAGTATCAGGAACAGGAAAAATAACAGGCTTTCCTAACACAGAGAAGAAGACAGAGACCTAGACAAAATACCAAGACAGGGGAATTCATCCCAAAAGAAAGTACAAGAAAAGGTCACAGCCAGGGATCTCATTGAAACAGATATAAGTAATAGGTCTGATCCAGAATTTAAAGCAATAATCATAGGAATATGATTATTCTGGGCTTGAGAAAAGCTTAGAAGATACCAGGGAGTCTCTTGCTGCAGAGATAAAAGACCTAAAAACTAGTCAGGCTGAAATAAAAAATGCAGTAACTGAGATGCAAAAACACCTGGATTTAAGGACCACAAGGATGGAAGAAGCAGAGGAACAAATAAGTGATATAGAAGATAAAATTATGGAAAAGAAGCTAAAAAGAAGAGGAAAAGAAAAATACTGGATCATGAATATAGATTTAGGGAACTCAGTGACTCCATAAAGTGTAATAATATTCATAGTATAGGAGTCCCAGAAGAAGAGAGGGAGAAAGGCAGAAGGTTTAATTGAGGAAATTATAGCTGAAAACTTCCCTAATTCGAGGAAGGAAACAGACATCAAAGTCCAGGAGGTACCGGGAACTCCCATCAAAATTAACAAAAGTAGGGCAACACCAAGACATATCATAGTTATGTTTGCAAAATATAGAGATAAGTAAAAAATCCTAAAAGCAACAAGAGAAAAGAAATCCCTAACTTACAAGGGAAGATGAATAGGGTTAGCACCAGGCTTATCCACAGAAACTTGGCAGGCCAGAAGCAAGTAGCATGATATATTTAGCGTGCTGAATGGGATAAATATGCAGCCAATAATACTCTATCCAGGAAGTGTATCATTCAGAATAGAAAGAGAGATAAAGAGATTACCAAACAAATAAAAACTAAAGAAGTTTGTGACCACTAAACCAGATGCACAAGATATATTAAAGGGGACTCCGAGTGGGAAAGACCAAAAGTGAAAAAGTCTAGAACAGAACAGAGAAAATCTCCAGAAACAACAACAAATCAAGTAATAAAATGACACTAAATTTATGTCTATCAATAATAATTCTGAATGTAAATGAACTAAATGTTCCAATCAATAGAAATAGCGTATCAAAATGGATTAAAAAAAAAAAAGACCTATCTATATGCTGCCTAGAAGAGACACATTTCAGACCTAAAGATACATGCAGATTGAAAGTGAGGGGATGGAGAACCATTTATCATGCAAATGGATGTCAAAAGAAAGCCAGAGTGGGTTACTTATATCAGATAAGCTAGATTTTAATCTGAAGATTATAATAAGAGATGAAGAAGAGCAAAATCATAACGAAGGTGTCTATTCAACAAAAAGATTTAACATTTTTAAATATTTATGCCCCCAACATGGGAGCACCCATATATATAAAATAATAACAAAACATATAGGAACTCATAGTAATACAGTAATAGTAGGGGATTTTCAATTCCCACTTCATCAATGAACAGATCATTGACTATTTGGTCTTCTTTGTGGTTCCATACAAATATTAGGATTCATTATTCTAGTTATGTGAAAAATGCTGTTGACATTTTGATCGAGATTGCATTAAATGTGTAGATTGTTTTGGTAGTATAGATATTTTAACAATATTTGTTTTCCTATCAGTGAGAATGAAATGTCTTTCCATTTCTTTGTGTCATGTTCAATTTCTTTCATCAGTGTTTTATAATTTTCAGAGTACAAGTCTTTAACTTCTTTGGTTCGGTTTATTCTTAGGTATCTTACTGTTCTTTGTGTAATTGTCAATGAGATCGATTCCTTGATTTCCCTTTCGCTACTTCATTATTGGTGTATAGAAACGCAACAGATTTCTCTATGTTGATTTTGTATCCTGTAACAATAGTGAATTCGTGCATCCATTCTAGTTTTTTGATGGAATCTTTGGGGTTTTCTATAGAGAGTATCATGTCATCAAACACAGTGAAAGTTTGACTTCTTTCTCCCTGATTTGGATGCCCTTTATTTCTTTTGTCTGACTGTTGTGGCTAGGACTTCTGGTATTATGGTAAATAATAGTAATGAGAGTGGATATCCCTGTTTTATTCCTGATGGTAGAGGAAAACCTCTCAGTTATTCCAAATTGAGGATGATGTTAGCTGTGAGTCTTTTGTATATAGCCTTTATGATGTTGAAATATGTTCCCTCTATCCCTACATTATTGACCGTGTTTATCAAGAATGGATGCTGTTTTTTGTCAAATGCTTTTTCTGCAATTATTGAGAGGATCATAGGGTTCTTATCCTGTCTTTTATTAATGTGGTGTATTATATTGTTTGATTTGCGAATATGGAACCACTCTGACAATCCAGGAATATATCCCATTTGATCATGTGAATGATTTTTCCAATGTATTGTTGGATTTGCTTAGGTAGTATTTTATTGAGAATATTTGCATCCATGTTCATCAGGGATATTGGCCTGTAGTTGTCTTTGTTCATGGAGTGTTTATCTGGTTTTGGTTTCATGGTAATGCTTGCCGCATAGAATGAGTTTTCCAGTTTTCTTTCCTTTTCTGTTTTTTGTAATAGTTTGAGAAGAATAGGTATTAACTTTTCTTAAAATGTTTGGTAGAGTTCCCCTGGGAAGCCATCTGTACCTGGGCTTTTGTTTGTTGCGAGATTTTTGATTACTGCTTCAATTTCCTTACTGGTTATGGGTCTGTTCAGGTTTTCTATTTCTTCCTGGTTCAGTTTTGGTAGTTTATATATTTCTAGGAATTTATCCATTTCTTGCAGGTTGTCCACTTTGTTGGTGTATCATTTTTCATAATTTTCTCTTATAATTGCTTGTATTTTTGTGGTGTTGGTTGTTATTTTTTCCTCTGTAAAGAATGATTTTATTTATTTGGGTCCTTTCCATTTTCTTTTTGATAAGTCTGGCTAGAGATTTATCAATTTTATTAATTTTTTCAAACAATAGTTTCTGCTTTCATTGATCTGTTCTATTGTTTTTATTTTCTATATCATTTATTTTTTGCCCTATTCATTATATTTCCTTCCTTCTTGCTGGCTTTAGGCCTTGTTGTTCTTTTTCTAGCTCCTTTAGGTGTAAGGTTAGGTTGTTTATTTAAAATATTTTTGTTTCTTGAGGTACTCCTGTGTTGCTTTATACTTCCCTCTTAGGACCACTTTTGCTGCTTTGAAAAGATTTTGGATCATTGTGTTTTCACTTTAATTTGTCTCCATGTATTTTTTATTTTTCTTTGATTTCCTGGTTGACCCATTCATTGTTTAGTAGCCTGTCTTTTAATCTCCATGTGTTTGTGGTCCTTCCTGTTTTTTCTTTTGGTTGACATCTAGTTTATTAGTTGTGGTCAGAAAAGTTTGCATGGTATGGTTTCAATCTTTTTGTATTTGGTGAGGCCTGATTGGGGTCTGTTCTGTTCTGGAGAATGTCCCATGTGCACTTGAAAAGCATATGTACTCTGATGTTTTAGGATGGAATATTCTGTATATATCTGTGAAGTCCATCTGGTCCAGTAAAGTCATTGTTTCCTTGTTGATTTTCTGTTTAGATGATCTGTCCATTAATGTAAGTAAGGTGTTTAAGTCTCTTGCTGTTATATTATTATCAATGATTTCCTTTTGTTATTAGTTGTTTTATATATTTGTGTGTTCCCATGTTGGGTGTATAAATATTTGCAGTTCTTAGATCTTCTTGTTGGATTTTTGACTTCATTATGATACAATGCCCCTCTTTTTTCTATTGTTACAGTCTTTTTTAATGTCTAATTTTTCCAATATATGTTTTGCTACTCTGGCTTTTTATTGACATCCATTTGTGTGATAAATACTTCTCCATCCACTCAGTTTCCGTCTGCCCGTGTCCTTAGGTGTGAAATGAGTCTCTGGTAGGCAGCATATAGATTGGTCCTTTTTTTTCCATTCTGATACACTACATATTTTAATTGGAGCATTTAGTCCATTTACATTCAAAGTAATTATTTAAAGGTATGTATTGAAAGATTGCCATTTTATTACTTGCTTTCTTATTGTGTCTGGAGATTTTTTCTTATATTTTCTTTGTCTTTGTCTTTATCACTTTTTGTCTCTCCTTTGTACTCAAAAAGTCCCCTATAATATTTCTTGCAGGACTGGTTTTAAAGGTCACAAATTCCTTTAATGTTTGTCTACCCAACTCCTTATCTGTCCTTCTATTCTGAATGATAGCCTTGCTGGGGATAGATTATTTTTGGCTGCAGATTTTTCCCATTCAACACTTTGAATATATCATGGTCCTCTCTCATGGCTTGTTAGGTTTCTATTGAAACATCTGGAGCTAGCCTTATGGGTCTTCCCTTGTAAGTTAAGTATTTCTGTGATCTTGCAATTTTTTTAAATTTTTAATTTTTAATTTTCTTAAAGATTTTATTTATTTTTTTGAGAAAGAGAGCTAGAGAGAGCATGAGCAGGAAAAGGGGCAGAGGGAGAAGCAGACTCCCCGCTGAGCAGGGAACCAGACATGGGGCTCCATCCCAGGACCCTGGGACCATGACCAGAGCCAAGGGCAGACAGAAGCTAAACTGACTGAGCCACCCAGGTGCCCCTATCTAGCTTTTTTATAATTTTTTCTTTATCACTGTATTTTGCATTTTTAAATATCATACGTCTTGATGTTGGCCTGCTTTTGTTGTTTCCAATGGGAGTTCTGTGTGCCTCCTGGATCTATGTGTCTCTTTCCTTCCCCAGAATAAGGAAGTTTTATGCTTTCATTTCTTAAAAACAAGTTTTCTGACCCTGTTTTTCTCTCTTCTTCTTCTGGGACTCCTGTAATATGAATGTTAATTACGTTTGATGGAGTCACTGAATTCCCTAAATTCATTCTTCTTGTATAATTCTTCTTTCTCTCTTTTGCTCAGCTTCTTTATTTTCCATTATTTTGTTCCAGGTCACTCATTCCTCTGCTTCTAACAGCCTGTTGTTTATTGCATCAAGCCTATTTCCAATCCTGTTTATTGCATTCTTCATCTCTGATTGATTGTTTTTTAACTCTTTTATCTCTGTGTTAAGGTTCTCAGTAATGTCTTCTTTTCTCATGCCCAGTGTATATCCTTATTTTTGTTGCTTTAATTTCTCCATCAGGCATGTTACTTATATCTGTTTCACTTCGATCTCTGGACGTATCTTGTTCTTTCATTTGGAATATTCATCTGTTTTCTCATTTTGTCTAAGTCTCTGCCTACTTCTACGTGTTAGAAAAGCCATTTATGTCTCCTGCTCATGAAAGTAATGGCCTAATGAAGAAGAGGTCATGTAATGTCCAGGGCCTGGAGCTTCAGGGAATGTCTCTGGTGTGTTCTGTGTGTGCTCTGCTGTTATGTTTTGGTGCTCTATTCTTCAGGCAGAGGGAGAAGCAGACTTCCTGCTGAGCAGGGAGCCAGTTAGGTTTAAGCCAGTTAGGCAGCCATTGTAGGTATGGCACTGCAGAGACTCTCCTTGCCTGCTGTGTGCAGTGTTTGGTCCGTGGCATTAATGTGGTGAGTTTTATCTAGGTGTGCTCTGGCCTGCTTGTGAAATGAGACTCAACACCACTTCTACCAGAACTGAGGCCTTGCAGAACTGTCTGGGAAATGTGGTGTGGACAGGGGTTTGTGCTGGTTTCTGGGTGAGGAGCCCACTTTCTGGGACTGAGCCTTTTTTGACTGAGAGGGTCTGTCCTGCCAGTGTGCATGGTGGGGGGCTTGGTGTAAGCCAGTTAGGCAGCCAATGTAGGCACTGCACTGCTAACCACAGGCTGCCTCTGTGTTTATGGTGAGGGGTGGGGGTTTAAGATGGTACTAGTGTGCTCCTTTCTTCCCAGAGAGTGTTCTCTGTGAATGCTGCCTGTCAGGGACCATGCTACAGGAAGAGCAAATAATGTCTCCAGTGTGTGACCCAGACTTTTTTGAGAAAGCTGTTTCCATACTCTCTGCCTCCATGTTTTTTGCCTGCCTTCTCTCCAGGAGGAGCACAGTGCCATCTGGACTCTATATCCCAGTGAAGCCTGCTGGTTGCAAGAGCTCAGAAAATTTAGCCCCTCTTGTTTTCCATGCCAGTGTCTTTGGGGAAATGTTCTCCTTGTGCGTTCCTCTGTGTATTCCTGTCTCTCTCACCCTTATCAGTGACTAGGGCTCCCCCCCACCACAGTATCTGTGACCTGTTTCTCCCCTAAACCATGTCTCTGCACTTCCTGCATTCTTCGTTGTGGCCTCTTCTCTCCGTTTAGTTGTAGAATTTGTTCTGTCAGTTTTTCGGGTTGATTTCTAGGGCATTTAGGATGATTTGATAGTTTTCTAGTTGTGTTCATGGGACAAGATGAGCCTAGGGTCTGTCTACTGCTCTGCCATCTTCCCCCGCTTTTTCTCTTTAGTTGTGAGATTATACATTGACTAGCTGGCCATGATGCTTGCTGGCTAGGCATTAGCCTATTTCCTTGGTAAATTCTTATGTAATCTCTTGGCTATTGCTCTTGCAGAACCTAGTGGTTGCTTTTTGTTCATTTTTAAGAAAATAATTGAGAGCATATGATTTGTAGTCAGGAAATCTGAGTTTAAACCTTAGCTACAAAGCAACCAGGGCAAAGTATATTAACCTCTCTCAATCTCAGTTTCTTCAGAGTCATGTTAATATCTGTCTCATAGGGTTGTTTGTCTGTTTAAATAGAATAATGTACATGGAAAACATTGCCATTCATCACTACTCATAATTCATTGTGATTATAATGACTGTTGTATAAATCAGGTTAGAGTTCTTCTTAATCTGTGAATATATTTCTAATTTTTTTAGATCAATTTATTGAACATGGGAGAATTTTCTTTCACGGCTAATGGCTGTGTTCTGGAAAAATTTCCTATTAAGTGTGGAACTACAGTCCTGTTTCTGTTTGAGTTAGGAAGCTAGTACTTTATTTTTTCCCTCTCAGGCTTCTGATTTATGTTCTCTTTGAGTAAATATCAGATTAGTAGTAATGTTATAAAAGAAAATCCCTAAATAAATAAGGTAGTCATTGAAAAAAACTCTCATCAAAATTGCTTTAACTATATTACATTTTAAAATAAGAATGGTTGGTCTTTTGAGTTTTAGTATCATAATACCAACTGTGTGTGTGTGTGTGTGTGTTAACCTAAATGGCTGAAATACTGTTTGTATTCATTTCTCTTTTGTGAGGTCAGTTGAACTTTGAAAGTTCCATAAGAATAAAAGAAATGAAACAATTATTATCACTAGAGAAACCATTGCTTCTTATCATCTTGTTTTTTTTTTTTTTTTTGCTACTTAAATTGTTATTGAAACTAAATTTAAGCGAGTTTATATTGGCAAACACTGCTAAAATTTGGAATTCAATATAGTTGGTTAAAATATATCAAAACAATATTTTAAACAGCTACTTTTAAGTAGGTATAAAATTCACACTTGTTTGCTTTTATTTTTAAAGCAACCTCGAAGTTTGGATTTTAAAGCCTACATGTCTGGCAATATTTATACATTAAAATATATAGAAATAAGTTCTGATAGTTGAAATTACCCACTTAGACATTTAAAATGTGATTTTTGTGTTTTTTTTTGTTTTATCCAGAGTAGAAGCTGACAAAAATAAATGGATATTGTTTTGATAATAAGGTTCATAAATTTATATATAATTGTTACATTAGAATTCTTTTCCTTATTAGCAGTATTTCAAATGAGTGAATGAATGCCTTTTTTTGAATCTGAGCAAGCTTCATCATTTTTAGCAGTTCAAATGTAGACAACCTAGGATGAGTCAATTTTTACAAAAGGCTTTATCTCTGGAGCTCTTTTGCTATCTCTGCTTGACAGAGACTGAGGATTTTGAAAACTCCCTTCTGCTGCTTTAGCCTTGTAGTGTTTTAGTTGCCCTGTAATAAAAACGAAGGAAAGAAATGAAAGGCAAAAGCAGAGGGAGTTTTATAGCTTGGGATGTTTCATGTTTTCATATTTTTATTTTGTATTTAAATACTGGGGTGGGGGGACTTAATGGACTCTGATATTGTTCACTTTTTTCTGTTCAGGAAGTCAGTTGTGCAGAATATCAGTTTGCTTTTTTATATCAAAATAATAATATTTTACCTTTTCCAGAGGGTAATTTTAATGGTAACTTACAGAGATTTACTAGGAAGAAATTATAGGTATGTTTTTTATATTTATAAGGTATTTTGAAGGCCACGTATGAATTCTATATATAAATATACTACCAATAAAATAACACCACTAATACAATTGAGATATTAAAAAAAGAAAAATCAGGGGCGCCTGGGTGGCTCAGTCATTAAGCATCTGTCTTTGGCTCAGGTCATGATCCCAGGGTCCTGGGATCGAGCCCCGCATCGGGCTCCCTGCTCAGTAGGAAACTTTCTTCTCCCTCTCCCACTCCCCCTGCTTGTGTTCTCTCTCTCGCTGTCTCTCTCTCTGTCAAATAAATAAAATCTTTAAAAAAAAAAAAAAATCAGGGCGCCTGGGTGGCTCAGTTGGTTAAGCATCCGACTCTTGATTTTGGCTCTGGTCAACTGCGTTGGGCTCTCTGCTCAGTGTGGAGTCTTCTTGGGATTTTCTCTCTTCTCCTTCTTTTTCTCCCCCTGCTAGTGCTGTGTCTCTGTCTCTCTCTAAAAAAATAAAAAAAAATCTACTTACCTTCTAGTGAGCAGAGACTTTCTTTCCCTAATTTGAATTTAGAAAGCTCTCAAAATGCTAAAAGGAAGTGAAACAATTTCAGCCAATGCTGCTGCTATTATAAATCCAACTTTCTTACTTGATATAATTTTAAATGAATACTCATGACATTAAGACATCATGCTTTCAGATCATGTAATGGTAAACCACAGAGTAATAGAATCATGTTTGAAATGGCCATAGTTTGTTTTGTTTTTTTTTCTTAGAAAGAAGTAGCATGATTTTATTGAAATGTTTTAGTACAGTGTTGGACGATCTTAATGAAATGGCCATAGTTTTTACCACAGTGCAATATTAATTGCATGCTTTTATATTTTCAAAATAATTTGTGACATCTGTATATAGAAATAGATCTGTATAAAGAAAAATGAATAACTTGTTTGTGTACAAGTGTGTCATTTCTTTTGTATACTGCACAATAGTGGTTTCTATTTGGGAATATAACAAAGAAAATATGTAATGTTTTATCTTCCAAAAACACTTTGCTGTATAATAAGAAATTGTAATTTTCCAGTAAAAGAAAAAAAAATCATGAAACTGGTTGTGTGTGTGTGTGTGTGTGTGTGTGTGTGTGTAAAATATAATTGTTTTGGTTAAGTCCTACACATGACCAATTAGACACTCAGTATTATCTTGTACATTTCCTAGTATCTCCCACTTAACACAGCTAATTCATACCTTTTCTCTTGTTCAACTTCTTTAATGCCCCACTCCTCAATCCCCAAGGCACATACCACACAGATACATAGAGACATACAGGGTACACACACTCCAATGGCCTGCCTCATAATTCATTGAGAAATCTAGAAGCACTCAGTGAACAGTCCCTTCATCTTCCCCTGGGAAATCTACCAAATTGCTCTGCACATACTATGGATAAAAGAATCTCTGTACCTATGGAAGAGTAACCTCTCTACTTGAGTAATGTTTCCTGCCTTTCAGTGATTTATCTTCTTTCCCCATGCTGTATTTATTTTTTTTCTTTGCAAATTGATCATTTTTAGCAGTATACTAACATGTGCTAGTATCTCCTCTCTGGGGAAAAACAAAAAAAACACTGTTGACCTTGTAGCCATCTCTGTTCCCCATCTCTTTGCTTGCCAGAGCAAACCCCTTTGAAAGATTTTTCTGTTGGTTGCTATCTTTACATTCTCATATCTCTTCAGTCTACTCCAAATAAACTTTCATCCCAATAGGGTCTACTCTTCTCAAGGTCACTAATGTCCTTCAATATTTGCTTTTCAATTATTGTTTTAACCTCTCAGCAGCATTTGATACATTTGACTACTTCTGCTATTATAGAAGAAATTTATATATTGGCTTGCATGACTCCACATTCTCCTGAGTTTCCTCCTTCACCAGCCCATTCTTTCTCAGCTTTCTTTGTTCACTGCTTTGGTTGATTTTGAGATATATTTTAGGGATGGAGTCAGCAAGACTTGCTGATGAATTGGCTCTTGTGTGGGATAAAAGACAAAAAGAAATGAAGGAAGGCTCCTAATTATTTGGCTGGAACAACTGGATGATGGTGCCATTTACTGAGAAGGGAAAGACTTGGGTAGTGGCAGGGACAGGAGTAAGAAGTTTTGCTTTGGTCATGACATGTTTGAGATACCTTGTAGACAGAAATCATAGTGATGATGTCAGGTAACTAGTTGGACTTGAGTCTGGAATTCCAGAAATTAGTTATAGCTAAAGATATACATTTGAGGTCATTGTCACATATATTAAAGTTTTAAAGTAATAAGTCTGGATAAAATCACTTTGTGAATGTTTATACATGGGGAAGAGCAGGAAGCACGGGACCAAGCCCTGGTGTATTATATCAGTTAGAGATTGGGTAAAAGACAGATTCAGCAAAGCAAGTGAAGGAAAATATGGCTAGAAAAAAATAGAACAGTGTGGTGTTATAGGACCAATATAAGAAAGTGTTCCAAGAAGTAGGATGAGATCTGAAAGATTAGGTAGGATGATTATGAAATATTCATTGTGTTGGCAACATTGAGGTCATTGATGGCCTTAGGAAGGTTCACAAGAGAGTTTGAGCTAGGTGCTATGTTGGCATGAATTGAACAGTGAACTAAGAGGTAAGCAAGTATATGCACTGTGGATAGAAAGTTCTTAAGAAGTTTGGCTCTGGAAGGGCATACAGAGGGTGGTATCTGTGGGGTGGGGATGGCTTTAGGGGATTTTACTTATAATTTTTTTTTAATTTTGTTTTGTGAAGATGGGAAATGGTAAAATATCTTTGAATGCTGATGGGAATAATAGAGTTGGGAAGGAAAGTTTGGAGATACAAAACAGAGGTAAGTACATAAAAAGTGGAAAAAAAAATAAAAGGGAAAGTTAGTAGCTCCATATGTGGAAGAACTTACCTGTAATAGGAGAATCTTTTTCTCCTTTGTAATAGGAAAGAAGAAGAAGATGGTGTAAGTGCAGGTCTGCTTGCTGGTGGCATGATTAGGGTGTTGCCATTTGATGATTTCAATTTTTTCATGAGTTAGGCAGCAGGGTCATCGCCTGACAGTTTAGCCAACAGTATGGGTTGGTTTGATGAGGACTAGATCATTTAAGAAAATTTGAAATAATTCTTGATGAAGTGTTGCCACCATTCCTGGACAATATCGAGTGTTCATTTGAAACTAATGATCATTACTTTTGAATGATATGACTCTTCCCAGTTATATTATTTTTTCAGAAATTCTTAACTATGCAAATGCAGGCCTCAAAAATGCAGTAGAAGCATTAAGAAGAAAATGTATTGTGTATGGTATATTAAATAGTGATTATAAATGCCTAATAATATTTATTTGGCCATAAAATTTAAAGTAGATGGAGAAGAAAGTGAGGACAGGAGAGGAATGATGGATTATGGATCAAAGGACTGGTATTTTCAATTACATTTGAAGATTGATTCGGCAGGGTTAATTGATTAATTGAGCTGGAACTATAGGAGAAAATGTCATCAGATATTGTGATTGAATTGGGGTTTGGGATGTTGAGTTATTTTTGGTACCCAGAGTATGACCATGGGATTGAATGGCTATGGCTGAATTTGGGAAAGAATAGACATGAAATTGAGAGACTAGGTAGATTTTGCACTTGGATGGTGAAGTCCGTGAAAACAACAGAAGTTAGAGCAGACAGAAAAACTATGTAAGTTGCTAAAGTCCTTAGTAAATGAGGGCGAGTGACTAAGAAATATGAAGATAAAATGGAAAAAAAATGGTATAGCTGGATTATTGTAGTGACTACCTGTTTATCTCATAAAGATATTATGAAAATTAAATATTGGCAAAGCACTTAGCTTATAAACCAGTGAGTGAATGAAAGTCACATCATACATTGTTAGAGGTAGCCAAGTGAAAATGGGTTCCATTATGTTTATCTAGTTTGGGTGGTACATTTAATGAGGACAGTTTAAGTAGAATGATATTAATGATGCATAGCTATGAGTATAATGAAGTTTTTTACTTTAGTTTCACAGTAGTTAATGCACAGTGTTGTATTAGTTCCAGGTATAAAATAGAGTGATTCAGCAATTCCATATATTTTTCAGTGCTCATCACGATAAGTGTACCCTTAATCCCCTTTATCTATTTCCCCCATCTCCCCCTCACCTCCAGTCTGGTAACCATCTGTTTGTTCTCTACAATTAAGAGTCTGTTTTTTGGTTTGTCTCTTCCATTTCCCTTTTGTTTTCCTATTTTGTTTCTTAAATTCCATATATGAGTGAATTCATGTGGCATTTATATTTTTCTGAGTACTTTATTTTGCTTAGCATTACACTATCTAGAGCTATCCATGTTGTTGCAAATGGCAAGATTTCTTTTTTTATGGTGGAATAATATTCCATTGTGTATGTGTGTGTGTATGTGTGTGTGTGTACTACATCTTCTTTATCCATTTATCAATTGATATACACTTTGGCTGCTTCCGTATCTGGTCTATTGTAAATTATGCTGCTATAAACATAGGGATACATGTATCCCTTTGAATTAGTGTTTTTATATTTGGATAAATACCTAGAAGTGGAATTACTGGATCAGATGGTAGTTCTATTTTTAACTTTTTGAGGAACCTGTATACTGTTTTCCAGAGTGTATGGACCAGTTTGCATTCCCACCAACAGTGCATGAGTGATTCTTTTTTCCACATCCTTGACAATGCCTATTGTTTCTTGTGTTGTTGATTTTAGCCATTTGGACAGGTGTGAGGTGATATCTCATTGTAGTTTTGATTTTTATTTCCCTGATGGTAATTGATGATGGATACCTTTTCATGTGTCTGTTGGCCATCTGTTTGTCTTCTTTGGAGGCATGTCTGTTCATGTGTTTTGTCCATGTTTTAATTGGATTATTTGTTTTAGGGTAATTGGTTTTATAAGTTCTTTATATATATTTTGGGTGCTAACCTTGTATCAGATACGTCATTTGCTAATACCTTCCACCAGTCTGTAGGTTGCCTTTTGGTTTTGTTGGTTGTTTTTCCTACTGTGCAGAAGCTTTTTATTTTCATATATTCCTAATAGTTTATTTTTGCTTTTGTTTTCTTTGTCTCAGGAGACATAATCTAGAAACAAGTTGCTATGGCCTGTCAAAGAAGTTACTTCTTGTGATCTAGGATTTTTATGGTTTCCTGTCTCACATTTAGGTCTTTAATCCATTTTGAATTTATTTTTGTGTATAGTGTAAGAAAGTGGTCCAGTATTTGTTCTTCTAACTCATGAGCATGGGATGTCTTTCCATTTTTTTGTATCCTCTTTAATTTCTTTCATCAGTGTTCTATAGTTTTCAGAGCACAGGTTTTTCACCTCTTTGGTTAGGTTTAGTCTTGGGTGTTTTATTATTTTAAGTGTAGTTGGAATTTGGGTAGTTTTCTTAATTTCTCTTTCTGCTGCTTCATTATTGGTGTTCAGAAATGCAAGTTTCCTGTATATTGATTTTATATGGTGTTACTTTACTGAATTGGTTTATCAGTTCTAGCAGTTTTTTTGGTGGAGTCTTTGGGGTTTTCTATATGTAATTCATACCATCTGCAGATACTGAAAATGTTACTTCTTCTTTCCAATTTGGATGCCTTTTATTTCTTTTTGTTTTCTGATTGCTGTGGCTAGGACTTCCAGTACTATGTTAAATGCAAGTGGTGATAGTGGACATCCTTGTCTTATTCCTGACCTTAGTTGAAAAGCTCTCAATATTTTACCCATTGAGGGTGATGTTAGCTGTGTGGTTTTCACATATGGCCTGTATTATGTTGAGATATGTTCCCTCTAAACCTGTTTGTTGAGGGTATTTATCATGAATGGATATTGTACTTTGTTGGATGCTTTTTCTGCATCTAATAAAATGATCACATGATTCTTATTCTTTATTTTATTGATGTGATGTATCACATTCAGTGATTTGTGAATATTGAACCACCCTTACAACCCAGGAGTAAATCCCAGTTTTTTGTGGTGAATGATTTTTTTAATATATTGTTGAATTTGGCTTGCTAGCATTTTGTTGAGAATGTTTGCCTCCATGTTCATCAGGAATATTGGCCTGTAATTCTTTTTTAATGGAGTCTTTATGTGGTTTTGGCATTGTAATGCTGGCCCCATAGAATGAATTTAGAAGTTTTCCTTCTATTTTTCAGAATAGTTTGAGATGATTAGGTATTTACCATTCTTTAAATGGTTGAATTTTCCTGTGAAGCCATCTGGTCCTGGACTTTTGTTTGTTGGTAAGTTTTTCATTATGATTCAATGTCTTTGCTGCTTATTGTTTTGATCAAATTTCTATTTCTTTTGATTCAGTTTTGTTAGTTTGTATGTTTCTGGGAACTTATCCATTTCTTCCAGGTTGTCCAATTTGTTGGCATAGAGTTTTTCATAATATCCTCTTAAAATTATTTGTATTTCTGTGGTGTTAGTTGTTATTTCTCTTCTCTCTCAAATGATTTTATTTATTTGGGTCCTTTTCCTTTTATTTCTTGGTAAGTTTGGTTAGAGATTTATGAATTTTATTGACTTCTTCAAAGAATCAGTTTCTGGTTTTATTGATCTGTTGTATTTTTTTTTTTTTTTTAGTTTCTATATCCTTTATTTTTGCTGTAATCATTGTTTCCTTTTGCTAGTTTTCGGTTTCAGTTTTTTTGTTGTTGTTGTTGTTGTTGTTCTTTTTCTAGCTCCTTTGGGTGCAAGGTTAGGTTGTTTATTTGAGACTTTCCTTGCTTCTTGAGATAGGCCTCTATTGGTATAAATTTCCCTCTTAGAACTGCTTTTGCTCCATCCCAAAGGTTTGGGACCATTATGTTTTCATTCTCATTTGTTCCCATGTACTTTTTAATTTCTTCTTTTATTTCCTCGTTGATCCATTCATTGTTTATTAAATGTTTTTAATCACCATGTATTTGTGTTCTTTCCAGATTTTTTTCTTGTCACTGACTTCTAGTTTCATTGCATTGTATTCAGAAAAGATACATGGTATGTGTTTATCAATAATTTTTGCCATTTTAATTACTATATGTATCAGTTTGGACCTTCATGGATTGATTTTTTTAGGGGATCTCTGTGCTTCCTGGATGTGGATATCTGTTTCTTTCCCCGGATTCCGGATATTTTCACCTATTATTTCTTCAGATAAATTCTTTCCCTTTTCCTCTCTAGTCTTCTTTTGGAATCCCTGTAATGCAAATACTATTACACTTGATGGAGTTGCTGAATTCTCTACATCTCTTCTCATTTTGCATAATTTTTTTCTCTTACCTGCTCAGCTTGATTATTTTCCATCACACTGTACTCCTGGTTGCTAATTCATTCTACTGCTTCCTATAATCTGTTGTTTATTCCATCTAGTAAATTTTTAAATTAATTCACTGTGTTCTTCATCTCTGATTGTTTTTTGTCTCTGTGTTAAGAGTCTCACTGACATCCTTCACTCTTTTCTCAAGTCTCATGAATATCTTTATGATCATGACTTTAAATTCTGTATCAGGCATATTATTTATTTGTTTCACTTAGGTCTCTTGCTATAGTTTTCTCCTATTCTTTCATTTGGGACATATTTCCCTGTCTCTTCATTTTGTCTAACTCTTTGTGTCTGTTTCTGTGTGTTAGGAAGGTCAGCTATGCCTTTTGCTCTTGAAAGTAGTTGGTGGGGTATACATTTTCAACTAGGTAGTGTTTTTGTCCTTTCCCTGATGGGACATGCTTCTGCAGATGATACTGGGGCCTGTTCGGGCCACTCTATAAAGTCCACATGGAATGGGCACACAGTTTTATCAAGCTGCACGCATCCTTCACTGGAAATGACTGGCTGCCACTGGAATCGAGGCCCCTCAATGTGCACAGTTGGGAGATACAGTGTTGGCAGGGATTGTGCAGGTCTTCTGAGATAAGGTATCTGCAGTACTGAGGCAGGCCCAGCTGGAGGGAGCAGGTCATGGTGTTTTCAAGTTAGGTAGTGAATGCTGGTGCTGTGGATTCCTGCAGGTGGTTGTGTGTTTATGCACTTGAGGGATTGGTACCTGTCAGCTTCTTTGTTCCTGGAGGTGTCTCCCAGTGAAATTGGTCCCTCTGTGACAGGCTTTGAGATTGGTAAATAACTGTGCCTCAGGCTTTTTTCAAACTGCTGTTTGCATGCTCTAACTTCTTGGGCTGTTGTTCTGTCTCTTTATGGGCTCTCCTGGCCTCTCCCATAGTCTGGCCTGCCGATTTTTAATTTTGTAGGCTTTATGTCCTGCTGATCTTTAGTACTCATGAAATTCGGCTCCTCTGCTTTTCAGAGGCTAATGCTATGGGGATTTCTTCCTTGAACAGGCTCCCTGGTGTGGGGGTCTGTTTCTCTCCCCTCTCCTCACTCATGGCTCCCTCTCTCGCATGGCCCATTTATCTCCTCACCCTATCTCCACCCTTCCTACTCTCTTTGATGTGGCTTCTTTTCTGCATTTAGTTGTGGAGTTTGTTCTGCCAGTCTTGGGGTTGTTTTCTGGGTTATTTACTCTCATGTGACTGTTACCTAGTTTGATCCACGGAAGGAGGTGAGCTTAGGGTCCTTCTACTCTGCCATTCTGTAATAAATTTTCCAAGGTTAGATTCATCAATTAGGTTTATATAGTACTGTTTATCAAAAAGATGTTTTAAAAAAGTATATAATCACAAACTATTTTTAAAATAAATAGTTCAGATATATAGCAAACAGTTTTGGAGATAAAATGTGCTTTCTACTCTGTTTCATAGGAATGGTATATAAAGGATTTACTTGAAATATTTCAGATTTTTGATGCTAGCCAAATATATTTTGGAAGGTAACAAGGCTTATTGTTACCTATTGAGTAGTCCTGGTGTTTTAGTCTTGGTTCTCTCTAACCATATGACTTTAGTTCCATGCACAGATAAATGAGGAGGTTGTATTAAGATATTTTTAAAGGATTCTCTGATTCTGTTGTATGATTCTAAAAAATAAATTTGAAATATTTCTATGAAAATTGTATCTTAGCTTTTAGTGTAGACTAATAAAAATATATGCCATGTATATTTGTATCCCCTTGACATAGGAATCCAAGCTGTTAGTGATGGTATGATTTAGTGCTCTTATTTTCCTTTTATTCTGTAATATCATGTAAATAGACATTGAAATAATTTGCTTTCAAGTAAGTCCAGGAAAATGTCATAACAGTAAAATAACAAACACAAAGAAAATATGGATTGTATTTTAGGTTTTTATTTGGAAATCATTTCAAACTTTTAGAAATTACAAGAATGAGAGTACTACAAAGAACACTTTTATATATATTTTTACCCAGATTCACCTATCCTTGACACCATTACCCCCCTCCCCCCACAGTGTTTCTTTCTCTTTTGCTGTTTCACTTTGCCTCACCCTTCCACTGTATCTTTGTCACTGGCTCCATTTCTTCTTCAACCTCCTTTAATCTAGAACATTTCCACAGCCTAGTTTTAAACAACATAAATCTCTTTTTCTGTAATGGAATGTTTTTATCTTGTGTATGTCTAGTGTTTCTTCATGATTAGAATCAAGATATGCATTCTTGGCTATAATTATAGATGGTTGATACTGAATTAGTTATCACATCTGGAGGAACACAATATCTGTCTGCCTGTCATTGGTGATGTTAATTTAGATCACTTGGTCAAAGTATTATACAATTTTTCAGTGTGTAATTACTATTTTCACTTGAAATTAATAAGCAGTCTGTATGGAGACACTTTAAAGCCATGCAAATATCCTGCTTCTTGTCAAAATGTTCCCATAGGTTATCCAATATTTACCGTAATGGTTGCAAGATGATTTTCCAAATTTAGTACTCCACACAGTTAGCACTCAGTATTCTGCTGTAAACAAGACCGCTCATTTCTCATCTATTGATTGATTGATCCATTGATCTACTTATTGATTGATGTATTATCAGAATGGGCTTATAAATTCCTATTGCACAGTGGTTTATAGTTCATTACTGAATTATTTCGCTGCTCATTTTTTTCCCAAATTTCATCAGAGAGAGCCCCCTCTAGCTATCCTTGTGGCATACCCCTGCCTTTTCTTTTTAGCACTACCTTACTCTCTGATATAAAAATACTTTGATTTCATCTTATACCTACCCTTCCATAGCCCTGGAATCATCTATTTCTCTAATAAACTTGGTTCCTTCAATGGGGCATTTTATGACACACCAATATCTTGATGGTGGGTGTGTGTTCCTTGTTACTGAAATAGAAGAAAAGACAAGTTACTTTTAAATTAACAGAGTGCAGCACATTAAAAATATGATAAGGATATGACATTTTTAGCCATGTAATGGGATTTCACTTTTATAAGTGTCAGTTTTGTGATAGAGGTATGAAATCATTTTGAACCCATATGTTGTAGCCTAATTATAATTTAATTTTCAAAAATAATAGTGTGTAAGGTGACAAAATAGCAAATACTTGCCTGCCCTAACAAAGAAAATACTATTAACTATGTAATGGTCATATATTAATACTCCATTTGAGTTGCTTTGGTGACTTAATTAATAAAACAATAAATTAAAATTAAAACAATTAGACAAAAGATTTTAGTAAAAAAACAGAATCTGTTTCTACTTCAAAAAGTTGCTGTTAAACAATAGCTGTTATAATCCACTCTGGAGTACTATAAATGGGCAAAACTGTTTTTGAATTTATATTTTCAACTTCAAAAACCTCTCAGATTGTGGGTTTTCATAGTTTCTCTATGTATAAATAGCTCTTTGATTTTTTTGAACATATATTTTTTTGTAGTTAGCAAATAAAATTTGATGAAGCAAACTCCTGCATATTCAATAAATTAATTCAATTCAAAATTCAATTCAAATCTCTTACATTCACTGTTCTATTTTATTTTCTGAAATCACACTATTTAATTCCTATCCTCCTCCTAAGAATCTAAATTTTTTTCCATCACTCTTGCATTGCTTCACCTTTGTATTAACTGACCTTTCTAGAAATCAGGATCCACTGAAGTTTGGCAATAGAAACCTAGTTAACACACTTAGATACTTTCTATTACACATTAGTTGCGTACTTATAAAATGCAAGGCACTGTGTAGGAAGCTCCATTTCTTAAGTTGTTTGAATTATTGGTGTTTCCAGTGAAGCTGGTAATAAAGTTTGCTTCCTCACTACCAAACTGCATTAAAGCAGCTTATCAGATGCATTACTTAATAGGTTGCTAAGGCATGAGGTCAGAACTTAATGTATATAACATGATGATATTATCAGTGCCATATCTGGTAGTGAAAGCAGAGAAACTTTATCTGTTTTCTCTCAAAATATTTTTTTCCCTAAAATCCCATATTATTGACTCTTAAGTTTCCTCTAAAACATATCTTGGTGTTGATGGTATACCATTTCCCCATCTACCCTGACAGTGATAATCAAATGCTTACTTTTTATAACATTTTCTTGACATGTCCGAACTGGGTATTTTTTTTTAAACCACTGCTTCTTTTTGATTCATCTTTTCCTTTTATTGCCTCTTGTTTTATGAATAATCATGTATTCTCACTTGGTTCATTAAGTAGTAGTACCATTATTATGAGAGTATATCTAAAGAATTTCTTTTAGATTGACCCAATCTATATGAATCATCAACAACATACAAGAAGGGATTTTTTTCCCCCCTCTCTAGGAGGGAAATACTCTTACTAGCATTGAAACTGGAGTTACCATTGAACTTTATTCAAATGTGTCAGTTTTGTAAAACCATACGAACAAAGATGTTCACTTAGCTTAAGGGAACGGAACTTTGTTATGCTCTTTGAGTGTTACATTAAACTAGATCATTTCCTCAGGATCCTATTTAATATGTCCATCTGATTTACAATTTTTTTTGTAGTCCGTTTTCCTTTGATTTGTCTCATGTTTGGAAAACTTGGCATTTATTTCTGTTTTATTTTTTACACTCAGTGGTTACCTGTGCATTCATTAATCTCAGTAATGTTACTTGTTGGATTTAAAGCAGTTTATGTTGGCATATTGTGTTTTGAATTTACAATCATGGTGTGAAAGAGGTAACATGGTTTGTAGGTTTACAGAATGAGTATTTTTAAAGTATCAGTTTCCATAAATTCTTGAAACACTATATTTAGTTTTTGATTTTATGTTTACCTAGAGCAATAGGAATGTTAAATATACTTTCATTCTCATTTTTATTATTGATTTAAAGAGACTTTAAATTTCTATACCAAAACACATTTCTCCCTTTCTGGCCATCTATCATATAATTCAGGTGATATCAAAGACAGTTTAGAATATTTAAGTCATTAAGTTTTAATTCTTAATTGCAGAATCTCCCTTGGCAGGGTTGTTAACTTTTATGATACAAGGAGGGCAGAAATTCATCCGAGACATACATTTATTTATTTATTTATTTAATCAACAGAGCTGTACAATTTGCATTTTTCCAGGGGGTATTGGGAATATGTGAATAGATCACACAGCTGCTGGCTTGGTGGATTTGGGGGGTATGTTTAGCAGATGCTTGCAGAATCTGGAATTTGAAGTATTCCCAAATATATCTGGGGACACAGATATATATTCTGTGTTTAACATTTCAGATAATGTCTATATCTTTGCATCTTGGTGGTTTATAATTGTCTTAGTGGTATATAACTGCTTTGTTTCCTGTTTTTTGGTCCCCTGCCCTCCCAAGACATTTTAATGGCTTAGGGGGTATACCTACCATAACCTTCAAATTAGATGGGCATTCCTATTAAGTAGCTGAATATATTTTTAAGGATAATGCAGGATTTCTATAATTAGCCAATAGTTTACCTACAAGAAGGAACATGAAAACCGCAGTCAGCCCATTTCCATCACTTATTTCTATAGCAAAATCATCATCACTGATCCGAGTTAAAGAAGTACCATTTTTCCCCATTTTAACTGAGATGAGATAGCCTTTGAAAAACTTGCACCAACCTGATTTTTTATCATTTACCTCATTAGCTTCTTTGGTTAAAAATAAAAGCTGACAGGGGTGTCCAGGTGGCTCAGTTAAGCATCTGACTCTTGGTTTTGGCTCAGGTCATGATCTTATGGGTCTTCTCTCCCTCTGGCCCTCCCCCGTGCACACACGAGTGTGCATTCTCTCTCTCTCTCTCTCTCTCTAAAAATGAATAAATATATCTTAAAAAATAAAAGCTGACAAACTGGGCGTTTTAAATGCCCATGGTCAGTTTATAGGCCTTCAGTACTTGTTAAAGCCAATTTATTTGTTAATTCAAACAATATTTATTGAGCTACATGAAGGCTACTTTGCTAAGTATTTTGAGATCTACAGAGATGATTAAGTTAGACTTGGACCCTTATATCTAGGAGCTTAATGTTCAAGAATAAGACATGCACACAACTAACTAATGAGTAAAATTCTTGTAGGTGAGATTGAGATGAAGTGGTGCTGGTTTTAAGGGTATAAAGGAGGGGGAGGTTAGGGAGATAGTGGAAGACATCATGAAAGTGGAGTAATATAGCTGGATTTTTAAGGATGGGTGAAATTCAGGCCTTTAACAATGTAGGTGGAGGGAGGGCAAGATGTTTTCATCAGAACCAATTGTATATTGGAAAACTTGGAGCTTGTAATGTCATTCTCCCCATACAATAGCAGGAGGAGGTTACCTTCAGAGGAAATGGCAGAAAATAGTATCAGATGTTTGAACTGGATTATGAGGACCTTTAAATACTTGATTTAGAAATGCAGATTGGAGTTCAAGCAAAATTTGGAAGCCTGAGGGATCTTAGAAGACTAACATGAGGAAAGTTTTTAAGGAAGTTTAGTGAGGGGTCCTGAGGGCCTGAAAAAGAATGGTACCTGCCTTTACGTTAGAATCTCTGGACTAGGGAACTTTATATTGTTGTGTAATAGGGTATAGGGAAGAAGTAAGTATGACTAGAATTTTAAGACTATATTACTGGAAAAATGGTGATACTTTTAACAGAATAACTAGGGTAGGGAAAGAAAGAGGTAGAACAGACCCAGAGGAAGATGATGAATGGATTTGGGAAACCATAAGCTTGGTTTGCTCGTTAATCAGCATTGAGGAGGAAATATCCAGTTGGTTTTGAAATGCTAGTCTAGTCTTGTGCAAAAATTCTTTGAAAGTATATCCCTGGGAATGAAATTGCTGGGTCATAGGATCTGCACATCATTAGCAAAACTAGTATTGTTGTTGCACTTGTTTTATGAAGTCATTATTTGTTTAGATTTGCCCACATATTTACCACTTTCTTTGCTCAACATGGCATCATATATTTTCAACCTTTTTTCTGGGATCATTTTTCTTTGTTGAAGTATGTCTGTTAAAATTTCTTGTAGTGAGGGTCTCTTTTAAGATTTATTTATTTTGGGGGGGTTCTTGAACTGGGAGAGGGATAGAGGGAGAAGGAGAGAATCCTCAAACAGACTCCCTGCTAATCTCAGAACCCAAATTGGGGCTGGATCCCAGGACCCTGAGATCATGACCTGAGCTGAAATCAGGAGCCTAAGGCTCAACCAGCTGAGCCACCCAAGGACCCTGAGATCATGACCTGAGCTGAAATCAGGAGCCTAAGGCTCAACCAGCTGAGCCACCCAGGTACCTCTCATTTCTTTGTTTTTGAAAATACCTTTATTTTTATCTCTCTTTGAATAATATTTTTTGGACATTCTAGGCTATTATTTTCTCCCCATACATTGAAGATAGCATTTCCCAAATTTTTTTTTAAAAGATTTTATTTATTTGACAGAGAGAGACACAGCAAGAGAGGGAACACAAGCAGGGGGAGTGAGAGAGGGAGAAGCAGGTTTCCCTGCCGAGCAGGGAGCCCGATGTGGGGCTCGATCCCAGGACCCTGAGATCATGACCTGAGCCGAAGGCAGACGCTTAACGACTGAGGCCCCCAGGCGCCCCCTGTTGTTGTTGATAAGTTAGCTCTCACTCTGTATTTCTTCTTTTTAAGGTAATATCCTTTTTTTGTATATTTGATCTTAAGGTCATCTATTTACCTTTGGTGTTAAAGAGTTTGTATCACTATATATAAGTGTTCATTTCTTTTTATTTATCCTACTTGGAATTTTTTGAGTTCCCTCAATCTGTGTATTTGTGTACTTCTGGAATACTGGAAAATTATCAGCCATTATATTCTTAAATATTGCCTCTGTCCCATTCTCCCTTTTCTTACCTTCTGGAAATTGGATTATTAGAAATTGTACTTTGTTACTCTATGCTACATATCTCTTAACCTCTTTCATATTTACCATCTATTGATCTCTAATCACTTAGAGATACATTCTGGAAAATTCCTTCAGCTGTATCTTCTACTTCATGAATATCTCTCTTAAGCTGTGTTTCATCTGTTACTAAAACCACTCCATTGAGATTTTAAATCTTAAGTATTTTTTAATTTCAAGAAATTTTCTTTTTCTGATCTGCTTAGTCATTTTAATATCTTGATCTCATAATTTTAATCTACTTTATTTCTTTAAACATATTAAACATGCTTTTTGTTTCTTGTACATTTTTCTGTGAGCATATTTTAAGGCCTCTTGTGATGGTTAATATCCTTCAGAAGAGATTCATGTTTGTGTTTGCTAGATTGCTACCAACATAGGATAATGCCAAAATTTTGGCTTAAGTTTTTTTGTTTGTTTTTGTTTTTGTTTTTTAATACTCTTGAGGGAGTGTGAATTCAGGCTGTATGAGGACTGGCTTTTGAGTAGGAATTTTTGGAGAATATTTTTACTGTCTCATTTAGCACCAAGGTTTGGCATGGGCAGTTTTCTTCTTAGGCCCTTTGAGAGATGAAAAAGTTTCTTTCTTTTTTTTTTTTTTTTAAGATTTTTTAAAATTTATTTATTTGACAGAGAGAGACACAGCGAGAGAGGGAACGCAAGCAGGGGGAGTGGGAGAGGGAGAAGCAGGCTTCCCGCTGAGCAGGGAGCCCGATGCGGGACTCGATCCCAGGACCCTGGGACCATGACCTGAGCTGAAGGCAGACGCCTAACGACTGAGCCACCCAGGTGCCCCGAAAAAGTTTATTTCTAATTTACTGTTAAACTGAGTTGTAATTCTGTGGAATTAGTAGGGCAATTTTCTCTTCCTCTTTCCATTATGATTGGACCCCAACTTGGTTTCCGTTCCTTCATACTTGATGCCTTGGAAACTGATGGTCAGGTTCATTTGGTTTTAGCATATTCACTCGAAGTCAACGCTGACTCCACTGATGTTCACCTCTCTGAGATTTTTGGCCTTCCCATTTTCCTTAATTTGCTTGCCAGATTATATATGCATTATAAATTATTCAAAAAATAGTCATCATTTTGCATCTTTTGGGGTGGGGGCTGTCAGAGTATATATTTTACCATATTTTCAGAAACAAGTTCAGGTGATCCATTTTTTAAAAAGATTTATTTATTTATTTGAGAGAAAGAGAAAACGAGAGCACACATAAGCGGGGGGGAGGGGCAGATGGAGATGAAGAGACAGAATCTCCAGCAGACTCTGCACTGAGTGCAGAGCCCTATGTGAGGCTTGATCCTACCACCCTGAGATCATGACCTGAGCCGAAACTAAGAGTTGTTGCTCAACCATCTGAGTCACCCAGGTACCCCTGGCTGATCCATTTTTATGTGGACATGTGATATCTCATATTCTTATATAGGTTGCAGTTTCTTAAACATGAGACATTGGTACTTGAATACAGAAATCACAGTGCCTACTCTTTTTCTGATTTAACTTACTAAGATTCATTTTTGAACAGGGAAATTATTATAACTACATATTGAAGAATCAAAATGATTCAAAAGGTAATTTTATGGGGAAGAATTATGTTCTGTCAATAGTTAACAGTTTCCAGGCTTTCTTTCACAGAGTTCTCCCCATCCCCATTCACAAATGAAATTTAAAAAACAGGCTGGGGGCATGACAAAAGTCAATACTGTCTACATAGAACATTATCTTACTAATGGGCCCTTAATAACAAATGCATGTGTATTTCTGAGTATATATGTATGATTTCTGATTTTTAGCTCAGGATTTGAGGGCATTAAGTGAAAGTTTCCTGAATGCAGTTGCTTCAGGCTTGAGAAGCTCTGGCAGAGGCTGTGTTTATCATGTAAAGTGACTTGACACTAAGATTTTGCCATAGGAAAATCTGTCCTAGTTGTTATCTGCTAGCAATAATGGGTTTTACCAGGGAAACACATATGCCAGCTGTTAAGTTTCATGCGAGTGATAGAAATAGAAGACATAAATTATAAAATTACCATTTTTAAATGTAATATTCAGCAATGAATGACTATGGCATCTTAAATGCAATTTAATTATGGATATAAGGGTTAACGTTCATTAACTATGGAAAGGCTGGCTTTGAATTTGTTGAATTAGAGTATGTTTTAATTTCTAACATAGAATTTTAATAATTTTTATAGTTTGTCAGTATAGTACTTTGATTCAGATCAGCAAGCATTCTTTTTTCAATGCCACTTATTTACCAAAATGGTACTAGTTTCTGGTTATACAAGTGTGGTCAAGATATGGCTGATGTCTTTAAGAAGCTCATACTTAATTGGGGAACTGGATATCTAAATTAATCATAATGCAGTATATTAAGTGGTACATCTAGGTAGGAACAAAAAGCTGCAGAGGAAGGTGTAATTAATTCTGCTTGGAAGAGTTCAAGAAAGCATCCCAGAGGAGATGATATTTTAGCCCTGCCAGATGTTTTCAGGCTGAGGCGTGGAATATAAAGAGCTTTCAGCAAAGACATACAGGCTTGGAATTTCCTGACTTTTTCCAGGAATGGTGATATTCTGGTGTGGCTGGAGCATTGGGATACCTAGGGGCTATTCCTTTAATTTCCAGCCAGGTTTTGAAAGACTCTGAATGCCATGCTTATTACTTACGTTTTACCCTACAGGTAGTGAAAAAATAGTAATAAAATCATAATTTTTTTTTAAAGATTTTATTTATTTATTTGACAGAGAAAGACATAGCGGGAGAGGGAACACAAGCAGGGAGAGTGGGAGAGGGAGAAGCAGGCTTCCCGCCGAGCAGGGAGCCCGATGCCGGGCTCCATCCCAGGACCCTGGGATCATGACCTGAGCCAAAGGCAGATGCTTAACGACTGAGCCACCCAGGTGCCCCTAAAATCATAATGTTTTAGAAGGGTATCCCCAGTAATGAATGTATAGAAGAAACTGGAGTACAGTGAAAATAAGACAAAAATGAATTTAGAAGACTACAATAAATTCATAGCATTTCCATATACCTTAATACATTGTTGTATTTATTTCAAGACAGAAGTTGTGCTTTTATCAGTTTTGCATTCACATTGCCATGTATAGTTCATAGTTATAGAATAAATAGATTACTGAATGAATGGTTTCAGCAATAATTGTTGAAGGTTCTAAACAAGACAGTAGAAATGGAGGCAGGAAAAAAAAAAGAAATAGAGTCAGAATTTTGCAGGGTAGGCTTAGCAAGAGAAGGGATAAAGATGACTTGATGGTTTCTCACTTGTATGGAATTATTGGGTTGTGGTACTTTCCACCAATGTAGGGAACAGACAATCCAGTTTTCATCTTACTGGATGTGAGTTCATGTTGGAACATCTTCATTTAGAGGTCCTGTGGAAGAGGTAAGAAATTGGATTTATGAGTCTACAACTCAGGGGAAAGGCCTGGAGTGGAGATACAGATTCAAGAAACATAAGCACGTAGACTAATGGTCATTAAGTCAGGGCAGGGGATCACACAGGATGAAAATATAAAGTAAAAAGATGAGCGCATGGGGACCCTGGGGTCACTAATATTTAAGGAATAGGCAGAAAAAGAGAATACAATGTAGAAAACCAAAGGTTAGAAGCATGGGATTGCTTATCATGGAAGTCTCTGGTCTTTGGTCTTAGAAGAGAAAGTTTCCAGGGGTGCCTGGGTGGCTCATTTGGTCAAGCATCTGTCTTCGGCTCAAGTCATGATCTCAGGGTCCTGGGATAGGCCCTGTGTTAGGCTCCCTGCTCAGCAGGGACTCTGATTGTCCCTCTCCCTCTGCCCCTCCTCCCTGCTCATGCTCTCTCTCAAATAAATAAATAAAATCTTTAAGAAAAGAGAGGGGGAAGGTTTCCAGAACAAACTGTGTTGATAATCTAATAAACTCAGTAGTTTCCTATATGGGTGCATATGATATTATGGAAATATATGTTACACACATATATTAATATAGATTTGGAAGATCGCAAGATCACCCATGTCTGGTGTTAAATAATTTCAGATCTTCAACAACAGGACAATTTTTAGGAAGGTGTGAAGAGAACAAAGAGTAAATACTTCTTGATTCATGTCTTATCTGATAGAATGGTGCTCATTTTTCAAGTGTGCAATTCAAAGTAGTTTTTTTTTTATGTGAGTTTTTGCATCCTAGTCCCATTGATTACATGCTTTAAAAGGTTTTAATGTGGCCACATATGGAGGATGTAGCTGTAAGAGCATTTATGTGGTGGTAAACTCTAGCATTTAATAATTGCTGAAAATGCAGTGTCTTCTCTCTTATTGTATTTGACAGGTTTTTTGTTATTATTTTGATACTCTTTATTTTGCCAAGAGGTACCTTATCCCCAAAGGCATTTTATACAGGATATTTCATTCCACTTTGTATAGAAGGCTAGCTTTTATATTATCTTTTGCGTGTGTATTTTTTACTGTGGATTATTAATTACTAGAATTACTTAAGCAAAATTCATACTGAGATTCTTTATTTTGAAAATGATAATGACCATATGCATTAGAAGGTTACCCCAGAAAACTGCTAGTGAATAATTACCCTTGCCTTTGGGAAACAGTGAAGTCTTGGCATCATGCTTCAATTACGATTAAATATATCCATGCATATACTCATTGATTCATTTTTGTTCTTTTTGTTAAACCAAAGTTTTCATTTATCATCTTTAGTTTTGGCATTTGGTATATCTGGTATCTTTACCTATAACATTACAGAACCCCATGTTTTTATATAACTCACTTGATTAGACTGCATGTTGTACAGTATTTGTAAAATTATCGTTGGGGGACATTGAATGGGAATTGCATTTATTGGAGGTTCTTATTAAGTGCTAGTCACTCTGCTTCATGTTTTATACCTGTTAGTTCAGTTAATGAAATGATATATAGAATTATATTTCCTATTGAAAACTCTACTGATCTGAGTTTGTATCTGAGGTTTATTACTCATTAGATGGACAAAGTTACTTCAGTGCTCAGAACCTAAGTTTTTGTATAGTAAGAATAGGATATTTACCTTGAAGAATTATTATGATAATTAGGAGATGAAGATGTACAATCTAAGGCACTCATTCAATAAGAGATAATATGATAACATCATTAGCAATAACTGATAGTAGAAAGGAAAGTAAATGTTTCTTTTGGGGGGTGCTATTACTAAATGGCAATTCATGCATGGCATACAGAGAAATGGGGGTATAGGCAATCTCCTTTTAAATAAAATTTAAGGGGCGCCTGGGTGGCTCAGTTGGTTAAGTGACTGCCTTCGGCTCAGGTCATGATCCTGGAGTCCCGGGATTGAGTCCCACATCGGGCTCCCTGCTCAGCGGGGAGTCTGCTTCTCCCTCTGACCCTCCCCCCTCTCATGTGCTCTCTCTCTCTCTCTCATTCTCTCTCTCAAATAAATAAATAAAATCTTTAAATAAAATTTAAAACAAAAATTTACTTAAAATGTTAATTTGACAATCATGTTAGCTGTCTTAGGTTTCTTAAGGTCAGTGACTGTTCCTGGAATTCCTTCACTTCCTAGGGTAACACCTTGCTCCCAACTTGGAACTTAACTATTTTTTTTTAAATTGTATTGCACTGAAATTGTTTGAGGAAGCATGCTTTTGTCATGAAATTGACCTGGCAAATTTTATTCTTTCATCTGACTATTTTCTCTTAATAAACTACAAATGCGGTCAGTAAGTTGAGAAAGCCACCTGCTGTCTTGTTAGGTCACCTAGCTCGTCCATCTGTACTCGGCATAGAGGGAAGCTTTTGTAGCTACCATTAGGTCTGCATATTGTTAGATTTCACACCTTCAGGACACCATAGGTAATTGGGTGAAAACCAGTTTATTTCCTTCAGCTAATGTTATAGATTAGCACTTCTTACTTTAATTTAGTCCTGATATGACAATTAAATAATGTTCTAATCTTCATGAGTAGTTTGTTATCCAGTATCTTTTGTATTCCAATAAAAATGGCATAGGCTGCTGCTTCTGGAGCATTTAATGTCGAACATACCAATATTGCTCATTTGTTAACTCAAATGGATTGAATGTGTTTCTTTGCCATAGATGTTGACAGGATCTTATGGACCATGGTTGTTGTATGAACATTTGGTTCTTTAAACAATAATTTCCAGTCTAGTTCTATTGGTATTGCTACATACTACTTTTCTTTTCCTATGATACTGGAAAATGCTATTTTCTCATCAGTCAAAAGAGGGTGTGGTACTTGCTTACTGTCTATGGTACTTGCTTACTGTCTATGGGTTCTCTTTTCCTGGTTGATTTTGTTAACGAGCAGTTCCATTGCTCGTAGGCCATTGTATCACCTTGTCCCATTCCATTATAGGTATTGATGCAACATGGATCCCTGAACAGTATAACCTCCTTTGCAATGTTTTTATTGATCTTATTCAGTAAATCATTGTATGCTGGTTTTTTCTGAAATCATTTTGGACATAAAAGCTACTCTTGAATTTGACAATCACATGCCTTCTTGTAATATGCAAACTTACACAAAGTTGAGAT
This sequence comes from Halichoerus grypus, assembly GCF_964656455.1. Taxonomy (NCBI): domain Eukaryota; kingdom Metazoa; phylum Chordata; class Mammalia; order Carnivora; family Phocidae; genus Halichoerus; species Halichoerus grypus. The sequence goes on along the minus strand of NC_135727.1, from coordinate 51,502,827 downwards.
TCAATCACTTTGTTTCTGTCTCCTTCATATTATATTATTATTTTTCCTACTGAATTTCTCAAGTGAATGGTTGTTACTATTTCCATTCACTTCTTCCTCACATCCTGCAATGTGGCTTCTGTTATCATTGCTCTGTCTTAATTGTTCTGAAAATGGGCTATTTTTTTTCTAATCTTTTTTTTTTTCAGGACTTAGACTATGCTTAACCTTCCTGCTGTGTTTGAAACTGCTGATGACTTTCTGTTATTGAAACATTTTCCATTCTCACTGTGGGGACAATGTTCTCCCCTGTTTCTCACATCTTTTGATTGTTCTTTTGTCCTCTTAATTGGCTGTTCTTTCTTCCCTGTGTCCATGACTTGGGACATCCTTCCAAATCTGTCCTGAATTCTTTCTCACTGACTGTTCACTAGCTGTTTTGGCTTTAGTTACATCTTGAAGACAGATCACCATAAAATTTCACATTTCTTTTTCTCCACCGTTATCATTTTTCCACTATAATATTTTACATAGTTTATTCACATATTTCTCGAGTATAATTTTCTATATACTATGGGAGGTGGGATGGATATGGGAGATAAAGTTGTACTAAGTATGTTGTCTTCCCTGTGAGTTTATAACTTAGTGAAGGCAATAAGATGCATACATGAGCCTTAATTAAGTAGGTCAATGTGTGGAAAATAAAGTATTGATGATATAGGTCGGAAAAAAATGTAGTGGTAATTGGAGAAGGTTTCATAGAGAACATGACACTTTATTTGGTTCTTAATGGGTAAATAAAGGTTTGACAGCAAAGATGTGAAAGGAGATGCGCTCAAAGTATTTTACAGTCATTCAGGAGTCCTGTCATTCCTTTTCTATGTTCAGGTAGACTTGTCCTGTGTACACAATAGGCAAAAATCACTTAAAATTAGAACCTGTAATAATTTCATTGATATTAGGCACACAGAATAACATTATGTATAATAACTCATGCCATACCCATAATAAATGAAAAATGCATATATTTTGGAAGCAGAACATAAAGGGTGATTTTAAATAAGTATAACCATTTCATTTTCTATATTTACTTACTCCTATTGTATCTTGTATGCCTTGGTTTTTTAAAGTACTACACTGGATATCAGATGCAATCTCTGCCCTTTTAAATGTCTTTTTAGATTTATTTCCATGAATTTTAAGTGGAAAGCTAGATATATTAGTGATTCTTTCATTTTTCTTCATGAATTATCATACCCAACTTTGGAGTTTGTGTTTTTTAATGATATTTTAGTACAATTTTCCAGTAAGAAATAAGGAATCTGTCATTTCTAATTAGCCAGTTTGTAGCTTTTTTATTACTCATTTTTAATTTTTAAAAGTAGTCTCTACACCCAATGTTGGGCTCGAACTCATGACCCAAGATCAAGAGTTGGATCCTCTACCAACTGTGCCAGTGAGGCACCCCCAATTTGAAACTTTTAATTTGATTTTACTTCTTTATGTCACCTCTGTTCCCAATTTTATGTATTGACTTCCTGCTCCCTCTCCATAATTATAGTAGTGCTTACATTTGAATCCAAACCATTCTAGGCTAAAAGCAGAGGCACATATTGGTGGCTGCTATGAGGAAACGAACAATTAGACCCCACAATGATGGGACTAAAGTGGCTGGGGTGAAGTAAAGGCCAGCCTAATGGTGAGAACAGCCTGTTTGAAATTTTGCTGGGAAAAAGAGTCAGCAGGTTGCTGACTTGGTCGAGTCAAATTTATTTGCTGTCTGTGACTATTAGCAGCTGCTTCTTAACTGGGCTATTTCTTTTCTCATTTAAGTTTCTGGTAAAACTTTCAATTCAACAGATTTCAGATTTTTTTTAACATAATGCAGGTTCCATTCTAATCTTTATGAGATGTTTTATTTTATATGGTAATAGCTCTATCTGCATTCTGCAGATTTCTCAGAAATTTGGGGCCATACATTGAGGGTATAATCTACATTTGAGATCTTTTTGCCCTGGGATTTAGTGTTTAATCTTACATTGCTTTCATCTTATGCCTTTATGCCTTTATGAAAAATACAAGGCCCTATCTTATCTACTTCTTAGGCTCAAAAAGTAATAAAAGTACACAATAGACAATTACCAATTATTCAGCAATAAATGACTAGGCTTATGTTCTTGTTTTATACTGTATCTTTTGCAGGTATGGTAAAGATGTTCTACAGCACTGACTTAGTATTACTAAAAGATAGTTCTTATGGAAGACAGAGTTTCTAATAGCTGGGCTCTTACCCAAAAGCTCTTTTTTAAGTTCTTAAAAGCCTATAACCCAAACTTTCTAACATTTAGTAGAATAAAATAGCTCATGGAAGATCATTGTTAAACAGAAGCCACCTAACTATGATATATTTAATGATAGGAACACACACACACCCACAAACCAGTTGTTATCAATGACTCCACATGAAACTAATTGTACCTATTAAAAAGGTTTCATAGAAGTTGACTTAATTTACTGTAATAAACAGTGTATATGTTGACCTCAAGTTACCATTATTCTCATTGTTTATTTTTTCCCAAAACCATTTGTTGAAGAGACTGGATTTTCCCCATTTGATATTCTCTTTCATCCTTTGTCGAAGATTAATTGAACATACAGTTGTGGCTCCATTTCTGGATTTTCAGTTCTGTTCTGTTGATCTATATGTCTGTTTTTGTGCCAGGACCATGCTGTATTGATCACTACAACTTTGTAATATAACTTCAAATCTGGAATTGTGATACTTCCAATTTTGTTTTTCCTTTTTTCAGGATTGCTTTGGCTAGTTGAAGTATTTTGTGGTTCCATACAAATTTTTGGATTGTTTGTTCTAGCTCTGTGAAAAATTCTATTGGTATTTTGATAGGGATTGCATTTAACCTATAGATTGCTTTGGGTAGTATGGACATTTTAACAGTATTTATTCTTCTAATACATGAAGATGGAATGTCTTTCCATTTCTTTATGTCATCTTCAGTTTCTTTCATCAGTGTTTTATAGTTTTCAGAGTACAGGTCTTTTACCTCTTTGGTTAAGTTTATTCCTAAGTATTTTATTATTTTTGTTGCAATTTTAAATGGGATTGTTTCCTTAATTTCTCTTTCTGCTGCTTCATTATTTTTTATAGAAATACAACAGATTTTTGTACATTGATTTTGTACCTGTGACCTTACTGAATTCATTTATCATTTCTTTTAGTTTTGTGGTGGAGTCTTTAGGGTTTTGTGTATATGGTATCATGTCATCTGCAAATAGTTGAAGTTTTATATCTTCCTTACTGATTTGGATACATTTTATTTCTTTTTGTTATCTGATTGCTTTGACTATGACTTCCAGTACTGTGTCAAATAACAGTGGTGAGAGTGAACGTTCTTGTCCTATTCCTGACCTTAGAGGAAAAGCTCTCCGTTTTCCCCCAATGAGTGTGATGTTTCCTATGGGTTTTTCATAAAAGGCCTTTATTATGTTGAGATATGTCCCCTCTAGACCTACTTCTCAGAGAGTTTTTATCATGAATGGATGTCATATTGTCAGATGTTTTTTTCTATATCTAGTGAAATGACCGTACAGATTTTATCCTTTCTCTTATTGATGTGATGTATCTCACTGATTGTTTTGTGAATATTGAACCACCCTTGCATCCCACAAATAAATCCCACTTGATCATGGTATGATTTTTTTAATGTATTATTGGATTCTGTTTGCTAATATTTTGTGGAGGATTTTTTTCATTTGTATTCATGAAAGATACTGGCCTATAATTTTCTTTCATTGTGGTTTCTTTATCTGATTTTGGTATCAGAGTGACACTGGCCTCATAGAATAAATTTGGAATTTTTCCTTTGTCTTGAATTTTTTGGAATAGTTTGAGAGGGGTAGGTATTAACTCTTCTTTAAATATTTTGTAGAATTTGCCTGTGAAACCATCTGGTCCTGGACTTTTGTTTCTTGGGAGGTTTTTGATTACTCATTCAATTTTATTTCTGATAATTGGTCTGTTAAAATTTTCTATTGCTTCCTACTTCAGTTTTGGGAGGTTATATGTTTCTAAGAATTTATTCTTCTAGGTTGTCCAACTTGTTGGCATATAATTTTTCATAATAATCTCTTACAATCCTATGTATTTTTATGGTGTCAGTTGTTCTTTCTCCTATTTCAACTTTGATTTTGTGTATTTCAATCCTCTCTGTTTTTCTTTTTTTTTTTTCTTTTTTTTTCCTTTTTTTCTTTTTGGTGAATCTGGCTAGAGGTTTATCGGTTTTGTTGATCTTTTCAAAGAACCAGTTCCTGGTTTCATTAATTGGATCTAATGTTTTTTGTTTGTTTTTGTTTTTGTTTTTTACTTTCTATATCATTTATTTCTGCTCTAATCTTTACTATTTTTCTTCCTTGAGCTGGTTTTGGGTTTTGTTTTTTCTTCTTTCAATAGCTCCTTTAGGTGTTAGGATAGGTTGTTTATTTGAGATTTTCCTTGCTCCTTGAAAAAGGCCTGTATTGCTCTAAACACCCCTCTTAGAATTGCTTTTGCGGCATCCCAAAGATTGTGGACTGTTATATTTTCATTTTCATTTGTTTCCATGTAATTTTGTATTTCCTCTCTGATTTATTGGTTTTCTTTCTTTTTTTTTTTTTTTTCATTTCTTCTTTGATTTCCTGGTTAATCCATTCATTGTTTAGTAGCATATTATTTAACCTTCATGTGTTTGTGTTGTTTCCTGATTTTTTCCTTGTGGTTGATTTCTAGTTTCATTGCACTGTGTTCAGACAAGATGCATGGTATGCCTTTGATCTTTTTGAATTTGTTGAGACTTGTTTTGTGGCCAAATATGTGATCTATTCTGGAAAATGTTCCCTGTGCACTTGAAAAGGTGTATTCTGTTTCAGGTTGGAATGTTCTGAATATATATGTGAAGTCTATCTGGTCCAGTGTGTCATTCAAAGCCAGTTTCCTTAACTTTCTGTTTAGATGATCTGTCTGTTGATGTAAGTGGAGCGTTAAAGTCTTTGATTATTACTGCCTTACTGTCGTTTAGTTTCTTTATATTTGTTATTAACTGTTTTATGTATTTGGGTGCTCTCATGTTGGGTGCATAAATACTATTATTATACCTTCTGTTGGATTGTCTGCTTCATTATTATATAATATCCTTCTTTGTCTCATTATAGTCTTTGTTTTAAAGTCTGTTTTGTCTGATACAAGTATATCCACCCTCATTTTCTTTTGACATCCATTTGCATGATAGATATTTCTCCATCCCCTCACTTTAAATCTGCAGGTGCCTTTAGGCCTGAAATGGGTCTCTTGAAGGCAGTATGTAGATGGGTCTTTTTTTTTTTTAATCCACCCTGTCACCCTATGTCTTTTGATTGGAACATTTAGTCCATTAACATTCAAAATAATTATTGGTAGATAGGTATTTATTGTCACTTTATTACTTGTTTTGTCGTTGCTTTTGTAGTTTTTGTCTGATTCTTTCTTCTCTTGCTCTCCTTCATGGTTTGCTATCTTTCTTTGGGGATATACTTGGATTCTTTTCTGTTTATTCTTTGCATGTTTATTACTGGCTTCTGATTTGTGGTTACCATTAAGTTTGTTTATAACATCTTCTGCACATAGTAGTATATATTAAGTTGATTTTCACTTATGTTTCAACTCATTCTTTATTCTCCCCCCAACTACATTTTAGGTATATGGCATCATAGTTTACCTCCTTTTATTTTGTGAATCCCTTGACTGATTTTTATAGATATATGTATTTTAACAGCTTTTGAGATTCCTACTTTTCATACTCTCACTTACGGTCTTTACTTTCCACTCAAAGAATCCTCTTTAGTATTTCTTGTATGGCTGGTTTAGTACTCATTAATTCCTTTAGGTTTTGTTTGTGTCAGAAATTATTTATATCTCCTATTCTGAATGATAGCCTTGCTGGATAAAGTATTCTTGGTTACAGATTTTTCCCTTTCAGCACTTCGAATATATTGTGCCACTTACCTCTTGCCTGTAAAGTTTGCTGAAAAATCCCTTGATAGCTTTCTTGGGTTTCCCTTGTATGTAACTGTCTTATTTTCTCTTGCTGCTTTCATTTTTTTTAATTACTTCTTTTTGCCATTTTAATTTCTTTGTGTGTCTTGGAGTGGACCTCCTTGGATTGATTTTGTTGGGAGATCTCTGTGCCTCCTGGATCCAGATATCTATTTCCTTCTCTAGATTGAGGGATTTTCTGCTATTATTTTTTCAAATAAATGTTCTGCCCCCCTTTTCTCTCTCTTTTTCTTCTGGGATGCCTATAATGTGAATGTTACTATGCTTGATGAAGGCACTTAGATCCCTAAGTCAATTCTCAATTTGCAATTTTTTTCTCTCATTTGCTCCACTTGACTGCTTTCCATTATGCTTTCATCCAGGTCATTAATTCATTCATCTGCTTCCTCTAGCCTGCTATTTATTCCATCAAGTATATTTTTAATTTGATTTTGTGTTTTTCTCTGATTATTTCTTTTTTATTTCTTTGTTAAGGGCCTCATTGATGTCCTCCATTCTTTTCTCAAGTCCAGTGAGTATCGTTATGATCATTAATTTCAGTTGTGTATTGGGCATATTACTTATATCCATTTCACTTAGGCCTCTGGCCATGGCCTTGTCCTGTTCTTTCATTTGGGACATATTTGTCTGTCTCCTCGTTTTGTTTAACTCTCTGTGTCTGTTTCTGTGTTAGAAAAGTCAACTGTGTCTCCTGCTCTTATAGGTGATAGCCTTATGAAGATGTCTTGTAATATCCTGCAGTCCAGTATCCACTGTTCAGTAGGACCTGGCATTTCAAGGAGTATCTCCTCTGTGTGTTTTGTGAACCCTATTGTGTCCTGGTTGCTTTTACCCTCAGTCCAGTTGTCTACAGAAGATCTCTTTGCTTGTTGTGAGCAGTGTTTGTTCCTTGGCTCTGGTGTGGCATGTTTTAATAAGGCACACACTGGTCTGCTTGGGAAATGAGACCTGCTGCCACTGCTGGAATGGAGGCCTTGTGAAACACATGGGTCATAGACATAGTGTTGGCAGGTTTGTGTAGGTTTTCTGTGGGAGGGGACCCACAGTGCAGGCATTGAGGAAAATGTGACTGGGAAGGGTGGATCCATGGATGTGCATGGGGAGGGGCTTCATAAATGCAAATAAGTTAGGGAGTTTTGGAATTGCCCTGTTTTCCAGAATTGGCCATGTGTTTTGAGTTGAGGGGTGAGGGAGGGAAATGGCAGTTGCCAGCTCCTTTGTTCCCAGAGGGTCTCCCTGCAAGCCCTGCCTCTCAGGGACATGCTCTGAGATGAGTAAATAATTCTCCCTCCCTTATGCTGCAGATGTGTTTCAGATTGCACCTTCTATGCTGTATCTCTACAGGCTGTTTGTTGTGCTTTCTCCAAGGGCAGTGACTCAGCTTCATAATGCCCTCCAGGCTCTTCTAGAGCCAGGCCTGCTGATTTTAAAAAGTTCAGGTGTTTTGTTTTTGTGTTTGTTTTTGGGTTTTTTTTTTCTTTTGTCCTGCTGGTTGTAAGAACTCATGAAATTCGGCCCCTCTTGCTTTCAAAGCCAGATGTTATGTGGATTTATCTTCCCCTTGAAGTCTCCCTAGTATGATAGTCTGTTTCTTCCCCTTTTTGATGATGCCACTGGCTCCCTCCAGATCTTAGAGAGCCAAGGTCCATTTGGCTCTCAGACCATGACTCAGCCCTTACTGTTTTCTTTGATGTGGCCTCTTCTCAGTGTTGTGGAGTTTGTTCTGCTGGTCAGTGGGTCTTTTTCTGAGTTATTTATCCTGATGTGTTCGCAATTTGTATCTCTGGGAGGAGGCAAGCTTATGGTCTTCCTGCTCCTCCATCTTCCCATCCCTCTTTTGCTTTCGTTTTCAATAGAAAATCATTATTTTTTTTTTTTATCTTCTCCTAGTATTGTGACAACTGCACCTATAAGAGGCTAGAGTGGCAATAGTATTTAATATTAATTTTAGTGTGTATTATTTGTATACATATTTTAAATTAGTGCATGAAATATATTCTTATTTATTCCTAAAAATTCTATGCAAGGTTCTTGCCCTTAAGGAAGATATCTAGTTGATAGTTTATTTTAAAATAAACACAGTTGACTTGAGGTTCCTTTGCTTTCTCTTAAAATCTCTCTACTTATCACTACTATGTGCCCAATCATTGACCAAGTATTGCCTTAGTGTTAGATTGTGAACTTTACAAGAAATTACAAAGAGGACGTCCATGCTTTACTATTGATGATATTTGCACTTTTAAATTTGGAGAGTATTTATTGAGCTCTTTACACATTGTTATGTTATATGCCATAGAGCTGTTGTTCCAAACTTTCCTACTATCCAGAATTACCTGGAGAGTTTTTAAGAGCTACAAGTCCTGAGGACCAACCTAAAGAAATTCTGATAATATGCTTCTGTAGTTCTGGGTGTGTTTAAATCCAGATTACCAGTAGATGAAAAAATAGGGAAGGACAGGGAGATGTCGTCAGGCATTCTGCCTTTTTCATAGCATAATAGAGAGGATGATAGGTTGAGAAGAATAGGGTCATAAGTCTGTTCAGACTAAAAACAGAATAATATTAAGCTCATTTGAAAATTCTGTACATACCATGTCTTTTCACATTTCCAAAATAGTCTCAAATAGAAAGTCACCAACAGATGAAGCTTGAGTTAAAAAAAAAAAAAAAAAAAAGAACAGTTCAGGTACTCCCTCTCCTACCCTTCTCAAAAGTTTTTCTAAAGCTTCCTTTGACTTCAACAGAATATACTGATGTGGTTTCTGAACTAAAGAAATTCATTTTATTTTATTTTATTATTTTGTTTTGTTTTATTTTATTTGGTTTGGTTTGGTTTGGGATGTACTGTTAGTCACCATACAATACATCATTAGTTTTTGATGTAGTGATCCATGATTCATTGTTTTCATATAACACCCAGTGCTCCATGCAGTATGTGCCCTCCTTAATACCCATCACCGGGCTAACCCATCCTCCCCCCAAAAAAAGCCCTCAGTTTGTTACTCGGAGTCCATAGTCTCTCATGGTTCATCTTCCCCTCCGATTCCCCCCCCCTTCATTTTTCCCTTCCTTCTCCTAATGTCCTCCATGCTATTCCTTATGTTCCACAAATAAGTGAAACCATATGGTAATTGACTTTCTCTGCTTGACTTATTTCACTTAGCATAATCTCCTCCAGTCCCATCCATGTTGATGTAGAAGTTGGGTATTCATCTTTTCTGATGGCTGAGTAATATTCCATTGCATATATGGACCACATCTTTATCCATTTCATCTGTTGAAGGGCATCTCGGCTCTTTCCACAGTTTGGCTATTGTGGACATTGCTGCTATGAACATTGGGCAGCATATGGCCCTTCTTTTCACTACATCTGTGTCTTTGGGGTAAATACCCAGTATGAACTAAAGAAAATTACTACTGAAAGATAAAAGTGAAATCAGAATCAGAAAGGGGAAAACATAGACAACGTAACTATGATTGTTTCCCATTGAGCTCAGCCAGCAACATACCAAATTGAGATACTCAATAATATTTTTATGTACATAAGGAGAACTGTATTATATGAAATTTAAAGGTCTTGTTCATGCCTGTCTTTTATAGAATCCAGATTTTATTCCATCATAAACCAGCATATCCCAAGTGAATCATTATCAAACATTGTAGCTCCTTATTAGCTCTCATTCTACCTAGTATTGATGGGATGGTAAAAACTAATTTTAAAATTTTATTAAGGCTGATATTTTATGGTCATTTTACATGTAGACATAAAATCCTAAGAGACTATATAGAGAACAAAGAAGAAACAGTTATGATTTGGGATCAAATCTTGGATCCCTGTTGGATTGACACATTTAAAAAAGCATGAGTTGTATAAATGTGTTTGATTATGAGAATGGTATTTGCAAAACAGGATTACTAATCAACAGTTATATTAAGGTGCTTCTAAATACTGTTTTGCAAGGAAAATGTTGAACGTTTACTCACATTTTCAAAGATTGAAGCAAGAATAAATTGCCCTCAGTTGCGAAAGGAAGGGGAAAAGGTACCAGACACTTACTGAAGACATTTTATGTCAAGGATTGTCAAATTACAGCATGCGAAATCTAGCCCACCAGGTACTTTTGTAAAAGAGGTGTTACTCAATCGTTGCCATTCTCATTTGTTATTTATTATCTATGACTGCCTTCACACTACAGTGGCAGAGTTGCATACAGTTGCAACAGAAACTGTAAGACCTACAAAGCCTAGAGTATTGAATATCTGGCTCTATCCACAATTCTCACTTATACATTCCAGAATTTGCCTGAACTCATTTTCAAAGGCTCTCCTGGTTAGTTCCAGGGATGTATGGGGGAGAGATGATCATGACTCATCAGTTAATGTTCTTTTGGTTTGGGCTTCCTCCTCAAACCTTTGCCTGTGCTGTGTATAACCATTTTTTAATCTGGTGACTTCTCTAAACCCTTGAATTCCTGACATAATCTCTAAGCCTCTTACTCCAGCTCTTCGTTCATAAATTACACAAAAATTAGTTTACAAGGCTGGACTAGGTGGGAATGCATATCCCAAGCTGGTGGTCCATCTCTAGTCATCATCTTCCATCAACCATTAAAAATATAATTAGCACCCAGCATTTCCTGTAGGGATCACTGACCACCAAACGCAGAATTGCAGTTTGAGCAAGCAAGGATGCCAAGCCATTTATAGAAAAAGAAACTACAACTTTGAAGGCACAGCTTTGGTTAGAACATAAGGAAAAACTCTTAAGAGTGATATTAAAGCATGGGGCATGTTTACCATCTCTACTGAACTCTCTTATCTTAAATTATTTAGTAGTAAGTATGTGGTAGGCAACTGTGAATCTCTTTCTGTATTTATGAAGAATGGTAGAGCCTAGGGGTAATAGCATGGACTTTGGGGTCAAGCAGCCTGGGATTGAATTCCAGCTCTGCCATTTAACTTTTCTCTGAGATTTTTTTGAAAGTCCCTGGGATTCTCACTTTCCTTACTGTAAAGTAGGAATAATACTAATACTGTTATGGACTGAATATTTATGTCTCCCTAAAATTTGTACATTGAAGCCCTATCTCCCAGCATGTTATATTTGGAGATGGAGTCTATAAGGAAGTAATTAAGGTTAAATGAGGTCATAAGTGTGGGGCCCTGATCCAATAAGAAAAGACACCACAGAGAGGTTGCTCACTCTCATTTTCCCTGAATACACACAGAGTGAAAGCCATGTGAGCATAGAGTGAGATGGTGGCCATCTACAAGCCAAGAAAATAGCCTTCAGAATAAAACCTACCTTTCTAGCACCTTGATCTTGAAATTCCTTGGCTCCAGAACTTTAAGAAACAAATTTCTGTTGTTTAAGCCACCCAGTCTGTGACATTTTGTTAGGGCAGACTGAGCAGACTAATAAAAATACCTACCTTTCACAGTTACAAGGGAAATCCATCCAGTGGCGTGCCTGGCGGTGGTTACATATATACTCTTAATTATTATGTTTACCCGGTATTTTCCAGGTCATATGAATCTAGGTATAGAAATAAAAATTACAAAACTATTGTACAAATAATACACCTGAATTGGTATGGCTGGAAGTAGTCCTGTACAGGTCTCTTTAACTGGTTTGGGAATTTTTCAGGAGAGGCTTACTTATATATATAATACCTATGTAGTCCTTAATTTTTATAGGTTTAAACTTCAGAGTATCCTTTGCAGAGATTATTATGCATTGAAACTCTTAAATTGCCTTTTTTTTAATGATGAATTTAGCCATTTTTACAGACATGATAGTGCATATAACAACCAACAGTTCTGTTTCTATTAGCATTGCTTTTTTTATTTTTTTGTCTGCACAGGAAATGTATGTGCAGATGTTTTAATATTTTTATTGCAACTTGACTTTCGTTTAGAAATTATAAGTGATGAATAAGAAACGAATATGCTTAAGTGTAAGAAATAGGTGTATCAGAAAGATATCAGAGGGGGGGAAAGATGGCAGAGGAGTAGGGGACCCTATTCCAACTGGTCCCAAGAATTGAGCTGGATATCTACCAGACCACTCTGAGCACCCATGAAATCAGCTTGAGATGTAAGAAGATCTGGATCTCTACAAACAGAATATTGCAGGCAGTTGGTTTCCAGGTACGAAGCGGGGAGCCGTGAATACGCGGGCAGATAATGGAGGATAAATGGCAGTGGGAGGGAGCCTGTCTGTGGGGATCCTACACTGCCGGTGAGCGACGGCCTCCCGCACTGGGGACAGGGCACAGACTCGCAGACTGGTAGCGGCGGGGAAAGGACTTTAGGGCAGCCCCCGGGATGGAAACCCAGAGTGGCAGGGTTGAGCATGCGAACTGGGAGTGGCTGGCGGTATTAGAAGCACAAAGGGCAGAGACATGCCCTGACCTGGAGGCAGGACTGGGAGTGCTGCGGAGGGGCACACAACCCAGGATGCTGCAGTTTATAGCAGCACAGACAGAAACAGAGATAGTGTGGCCTGGAGAGCTCACTGAAGAACAGTCAGCGATCTCTCTGCTCTGAGGCAGAGGGTTGGAAACGGTCTCTTCTGCTCTCTCGGAAGAGACGTAGAAAGCCTCCAGGGAAAGCCGCCAGAGAACAAAAGCCCCGAAAAACTGGTTCCCACTGAGCCCATCCCCCGCCACAGGGGGGCAGGGCAACTCTGCCCAAACAGGGTTGCTTGAGTAACAGCGCGGCAGGCCCCTCCCCCAGAAGATAGGCTGGGAGAACAAGAGGCCAGCAACCCTAAGGTCCGTAGAAAACAGGTGCATCTTGCTTGGGTTCTCGTCAATAATTTGGACTCTCTGCATTCCCTCAACCACCCATCAACAGAATGACTAGGAGGATGAACCCCCGAAATAGGAAAGACTCAGAGATTATGATTTATGCCACAGATTTACAAATGAATGCAGATATAACAAAGATGTCAGAGATCGAATTCAGGCTAGCAATTGTGAAGACAATGGCTAGAATGGAGAAATCAATTAAAGGCAAGATAGAGTCTCTAAGGGCAGAAATGAAAGCTGAATTGGCAGAACTTAAAAATGCTATCAGTGAGATCCAATCTAATCTAGATAATCTAACACCTAGGGTTAGTGAGGCAGAAGAATGAATTAGTGACCTGGAAGACAATATAATAGATAAAAAGGGAAAAGAGGAGGCCAGGGAAAAACAACTCTGAATCCATGAAAAGAGAATCAGAGAAATAAGTGACACCATGAAGCGTTCCAATGTCAGAATAATTGGAATCCCGGAGGGAGTGGAGAGAGAGAGAGGACTAGAAGATATATTTGAACAAATTGTAGCTGAGAACTTCCCTAATCTGCGGAATAAAACAAACATTCGCATCCTAGAGGCAGAGAGGACCCCTCCCAAGATCAAGTAAAACAGGCCAACACCTCGGCATATAATAGTAAAATTCGCAAATCTTAGAACCAAGGAAACCATCTTAAGGGCAGTTAGGGGGAAGAGATTCCTTACGTACAGAGGGAGGAACATCAGAATAACGTCAGACCTATCCACAGAGACCTGGCAAGCCAGAAAGGCCTGGCAAGACATATTCAGGGTACTAAATGAGAAGAACATGCAGCCAAGAATACTTTATCCAGCAAGGAAGGCTGTCATTTAGAATGGATGGAGAGATGCAGAGCTTCCACCATGGGCACAAACTGAAAGAATATGTGACCACAAAGCCGGCCCTGCAAGAAATATTAAGGGGGGTTCTATAAAAGGAGAAAGACCCCAAGCGTGATATACAACAGAAATTTACAGGGACAATCTATAAAAACAAGGTCTTCACAGGCAACATGATGACAATTAATTCATATCTTTCAATAATCACTCTCAGCATGAATGGCCTAAATGCTCCTATAAAACGGCAAAGGGTTGCAGATTGGATAAAAAGACAGGACCCATTCATATGCTGTCTACAAGAGACTCATTTTGAACCTAAAGATACATCCAGACTGAAAGTGAAGGGATGAAGATCCATCTTCCATGCCAGCGGACCTCAAAAGAAAGCTGGGGTAGCAATTCTTATATCAGACAAATTAGATTTTAAACTAAAGTCTGTAATAAGAGACACAGAAGGACACTATATCATTCTTAAAGGGTCTATCCAACAAGAAGATCTAACAATTGTAAATATCTATGCCCCCAGCATGGGAGCAGCCATCTACATAAGCCACCTGTTCACCAAAATAAAGAGCCATATTGATAACAATACGTTAATTGTAGGAGACCTCAGTACTCCACTCTCAGCAATAGACAGATCATCTAAGCAGAAAATCAACAAGGAAACAAGAGCTTTGAATGATACATTGGACCAGATGGACCTCATAGATATTTATAGAACATTCCACCCTAAAACAACAGAATACTCATTCTTCTCGAGCGCATATGGAACTTTCTCTAGAATAGACCACATCCTGGGTCACAAATCAGGTCTCAACCGATACTAAAAGATTGATATTATTCCCTACATATTCTCAGACCCTCAATGGTTTAAAACTGGAACTGAATCACAAGAAAAAATTTGGAAGAAATTCAAACACTTGGAAGGTAAAGACCACTCTGCTCAAGAATGTTTGGGTCAACCAGGAAATCAAAGAAGAACTCAAACAATTCATGGAAATCAATGAGAACGAAAACACATTGGTCCAAAGTCTATGGGATACTGCAAAGGCAGTCCTAAGGGGGAAATACATAGCCATCCAAGCCTCACTCAAAAAAATAGAAAAATCCCGAATTCACCAACTAACTCTACACCTTAAAGAACTAGAGAAAAACCAACAAACGATGCCTGAGCCACGCATTAGAAGAGAAATAATTAAAATTAGATCAGAGATCAATGAATTAGAAACCAGAAACACAGTAGATCAGATCAACGAAACTAGAAGTTGGTTCTTTGAAAGAATTAATAAGATTGATAAACCACTGGCCAGACTTATCCAAAAGAAGAGAAAAAGGACCCAAATTAATAAAATGATGAATGAAAGGGGAGAGATCAGGACTAACACCAAGGAAATAGAAACACATATTAGAAATTACTATGAACAACTGTATGCCAATAAACTGAGCAATCTGGATGAAATGGATGCCTTCCTGGAAACCTATAAGCTGCCAAAACTGAAACAGGAAGAAATTGACAGCCTGAATAGGCCAATAACCAGTAACAAGATTGAAGCAATGATCAAAAACCTCCCAGAAAACAAGAGTCCAGGGTCCTGATGGATTCCCTGGTGAATTCTACCAAACATTCAAAGATGAAATAATACCTATTCTCCTGAAGCTGTTTCAAAAAATAGAAACTGAAGGAAACTTCCAAACTTATTCTATGAGGCCAGCATTACCTTAATCCCCATACCAGGCAATGACCCCATCAAAATGAGAATTTCAGACCGATATCCCTGATGAATATGGATTCCAACATCCTCAACAAAATCCTGGCTAATAGCGTCCAACAATACATTAAAAGGAACATCCACCACGACCAAGTGGGATTTATCCCCGGGATGCAAGGGTAGTTCAACATTCGCAGATCAATCAATGTGATAGAACACATTAATAAGAGGAGAGAGAAGAACCGTATGGTCCTCTCAATTGATGCAGAAAAAACATTTGACAAAATACAGCATCCTTTCCTGATTAAAACTCTTCAGAGTATAGGGATAGAGGGAACATTCCTCAAGTTCATAAAATCCATCTATGAAAAACCCACAGTGAATATCATCCTCAATGGGGAAAAGCTGAGAGCCTTTCCCTTAAGATCAGGAACACGTCAAGGATGCCCACTCTCGCCACTATTGTTCAACATAGTACTAGAAGTCCTAGCAACAGCAATCAGACAACAAAAAGAAATAAAAGGTATTCAAATTGGCAAAGAAGAAGTCAAACTCTCTCTTTTCGCAGACGACATGATACTTTATGTGGAAAACCCAGAAGACTCCACCTTCAAATTACTAGAACTCATACAGCAATTCAGTAATGTGTCAGGATACAAAATCAATGCACAGAAATCAGTTGCTTTCTTATACACTAACAGCGTAACTGTAGAAAGAGAAATTAGAGAAACGATTCCATTTACAATAGCACCAAAAACCATACGATACCTCTAAACCTAACCAAAGAGGTAAAAGATCTATACTCTAGGAACTGCAGAACACTCATGAAAGAAATTGAAGTAGACACAAAAAGTTGGAAAAATATTCCATGCTCATGGATCATAAGAATGAACATTGTTAAAATGTCTATGCTACCCAGAGCAATCTATACCTTCAATGCCATCCCGATCAAAATTCCAATGACATTTTTCAAAGTGCTGGAAAAAACAATCCTAAAATTTGTATGGAATCAGAAAAGACCCCAAATCGCCAAGGAAATGTTGAAAAAGAAAAACAAAGCTGGGGGCATCACGTTGCCCGATTTCAAGCTCTATTACAAAGCTGTGATCACCAAGACAGCATGCTAGTGGCACAAAAACAGACATATAGACCAATGGAATAGAGTAGAGAACCCAGATATGGACCCTCTACTCTATGGTCAAATAATCTTTAACAAAGCAGGAAAAAACATGCAATGGAAAAAAAGTCTCTTCAATAAATGGTGCTGGGAAAATTGGACAGCCACATGCAGAAGAGTGAAACTCAACCATTCTCTAACACCATTCACAAAGATAAACTCAAAGTGGATGAAAGACCTCAATGTGAGACAGGAATCCATCAAAATCCTAGAGGAGAACGTAGGCAGTAACCTCTTTGACATCGGCCACAGCAACTTCTTTCAAGATACATCTCCAAAAGCTAGTGAAACAAAAGCAAAAATGAACATTTGGTACTTCATGAAGATAAAAAGCTTCTGCACAGCAAAGGAAACAGTCAACAAAGAGGCAACCCACAGAATGGGATAAGATATTTGCAAATGACACTACAGATAAAGGGCTGGTATCCAAGATCTATAAAGAATTTCTCCAACTCAACACCCAAAAAACAATTAAGTCAAAAAGTGAGCAGAAGACATGAAAAGACACTTCTCTGAAGAAGACATACAAATGCCTAATAGACACATGAAAAAATGTTCATCATCATTAGCCATCAGGGAAAATCAAAGCAAAACCACATTGAGATACCACCTTACACCAGTTAGAATGGCAAAAATGGACAGGGAAAAAAACAACAAATGTTGGAGAGGTTGTGGAGAAAGGGGAACCCTCTTACACTGTTGGTGGGAATGCAAGTTGGTACAGCCACTTTGGAAAACAGGGTGGAGGTGCCTCAAAAAATTAAAAGTAGGGCTACACCCTGACCTAGCAATTTCACTACTGGGTATTTACCCCAAAGACACAGATGTAGTGAAAAGAAGGGCCATATGCTCCCCAGTGTTCATAGCAGCAATGTCTGCAATAGCCAAACTGTGGAAACAGCTGAAATGTCCTTCAACAGATGAATGGATAAAGAAGATGTGGTCCATATATACAATGGAATATTACTCAGCCATCAGAAAAGATGAATACCCAACTTTTACATCAACATGGATGGGACTGGAGGTGATTATGCTAAGTGAAATAAGTCAAGTAGAAAAAGTCAATTATCATATGGTTTCACTTACTTGTGTAACATAAGGAAATAGCATGGAGGACATTAGGAGAAGGGAGGGAAAAATGATGGGGGCGGAAATCAGAGGGATAGATGAACCATGAGAGACTATAGACTCTGAGAAACAAAGTCTATAGTGGGGGGATGGGTTAGCCCAGTGATGGGTATCAAGGCAGATACCTACTGCATGGAGCACTGGGTATTATACGAAAACAATGGATCGTGGATCACCACATCAGAAACTAATGATGTGTGGTGACTAACATAACGTAATAAAATTTAAAAATTAAAAAAAAAAATAAAATACAGAAAAAAAAGAAATACGTGTATCAAACATAATACTATTGTGAAGTTTAAATTCATTAATCATGCTGAAAGCAATGAATTCTTAAGCGTCCCCCTCATAGCAGATCATTATGTTGTTAAAATTTTGTTTATTTGAATTTCACTAATAAATTCTTATAGGCCTCTAGGGCTAGGCCACCATTTGATGTGTGTCTGTTTATTCTTCCTCTACTCTGTTGATGGCGCCACTGGAAGACTGGGCTTCATTTCTATGCTGCATCCTCAAGTGCACTAAGTACTTTTCCCCCAATTTGTAACACAAAGCATTTTTGTTCTGTGCACTCATATATTAGACATCTTTAGTGGTGAAATCCTTTTGTTCCTTTTCTTTGTTTTTCTATTAATTTTTGAATTGATAATATATTTACATGGGTTAAAGTTCAAGAGTTACAAAAATAGTATACTGGGAAATTTGTTCCTCTCATCTCTGTACCCCAGCTACTCAGTCCCTTCCCTAGAAGTAAGTAATGTAATAAATTTCTTGTGTTTCTTTCCACGAACATTTTATATATATACTAGCAAATACATATATTCTTCCCTCTTTTTTTCTTTAAATGGTAGTACTGCATAGTCTTGTATAACTTGTTTGCTTCATCTAACAATACTTATTGAAGATCATTCCATATCATTCTATAAAGATCTTCCTTGGTCTTGGATATAGCAGCAGAGTGGTACATTGAATGGACATACCATAATTTAATCAATCATTTTTCTATTGACGAGCTTTTGGGTTAGTTCAGATATTTTGCTATTATAAGCAATACCCCATGTAACATAATTTAGTAAGTTTGTCTGCAGTAGATGAACGCTTACAGTCTTTTGCTATTACCAGTACTGGAATACATAACATTATATATAAATCCTTTTTTACAAATAAGAATATATATGTAGTATAAATTCCAAAATAATTGGAGTGCCTATTTTTTTGCAGGAATGAGTCTAGATGATAGTATATAACTGTGAACAAAACAGTGACAAATCCCTTTTTTTAATAGAGCTCACATCAAAGTAGAAGTTATAGACAATAAAATAAAAAATACATATTGTGTCAAATGATGGTAATTGCTTCTGAGAGAAATGAAGCAGGCAAAGAGGAAAATATGTGTCAGGAGGGAGGAGTTCTGATTTGGAACCACATCATCAGGAAAGATTTCTATAAGAAAGTGTCATTGAATAAAGATCTGAAAGAAGTGAGGTGAGATCTAGGGATGACATAATATCAAGAACAAAGACTCTGCTGTGGGAATTGTCCTGGTATATTTGAAGAACAGCAAGGGATCTTGTGTGCCTAGAGTGAATAAGAGGAAGGTAGCAAAAGATGAGATCAGAATAGTTATGGAAGGGACATGAAATATGATGTAGGACATTCTAAGCTATTGTGAAGACTTTCTTTTTACTCTGAATAAGTCAGGAAGCCATTGGAAGGTTTTGAACAGTAGAATAACATTAATTAATGTGTTGACAGGGTAGAATGAAGAAAGGCAGAGGCAGAATGGAGACGGGTTATTAGGCTACAAGAATAACTTAGGCTAGAAGTAATGGTGGCTTGAAACCCTTATGTAGAAGTGGAGGTGATGAGAAGTTATCAGATACTGGATTTGCCAAAGAATGGGATGTAGCCTGTGAGAGGGAAGAATTAATGATAACTTGTTTGTGTGTGTGTGTGCGCGTGCATGCGTGTGCATGCACCTGTGTATTTTGCTTGAACAATTAGGATTGAGTTGCCATTTGTTGAGATGGAAAAGACTATGGGAGGAGCAAGTTTGGGTGTAAGATAAGGAATATGGTATAGGATGTGCTAAATTTATGGAGCTTATTAGACAATCAAGTAGAAATATCCAGGAAATGAGAAGCTTCTTTTAGGATACACAGTTTCCCAGTGATCCTTCTCTTTTGTAAATCCTTGGTGAGATCTACAACACTGACCTTCAAGCTATGTTCAGCTATACCTGAAACTCGGACTGAAAAATCCTACATTGTCAATTTGAGACCCTGGCTACAAATATTTCAAGGTATTATTTTGTTCAGTCTTGCTCACATTAAACTCAATTGTGTGCACGACTTGTACCAGTCTGAAATAGACCATATTATAAAAGAAAAACCTGAATATAATGAATGCCCAAAGTGTTCTCAACAAGAAATGACCTACAGCCTAGCAGTACTGGTTTTATCATCATAATTCCTACTGTTGCATTTCTTAGCACTCAGCTTTGACATACTTAGCTCTTGGGGTTTATTACTGGACTTACTGATTTGTGGCATGAATTAGGATATTTTGCATAACGGCATTCTCTGAGTGTGTGGGATGGCCAGAAAAACACCAGTTCATACATACAAAGTCGGAGCCAACTTACGAGTAAAGGAATTAACTATTGTTTGAATAAGGTATTTCACAAAGGTTAAAGGTTAACAGAAATAACTTCCACCATCTCATTTGTCAAATACTAGATTGAGGTAAGAACCATACTTCCATTTTCGTGTTTAAAATATCACTTCAGGGGCACCTGGGTGGCTCAGTCGGTTAAGCGTCTGCCTTCAGTTCAGGTCATGATCCCAGGGTCCTGGGATAGAGCCCCACATCCGGCTCCCTGCTCGGTGGGGAGTCTGCTTCTCCCTCTCCCTCTCCCTGCTACTCCGCCTACTTTTATGCTCTCTCTCACTCTCTCTCTCTCTGTCAAATAAAATCTTTAAAAAAATATCACTTCAGGGCGCCTGGGTGGCTCAGTTGGTTAAGCGACTGCCTTCGGCTCAGGTCATGATCCTGGAGTCCCTGGATCGGGTCCCGCATCGGGCTCCCTGCTCAGCGGGGAGCCTGCTTCTCCCTCTGACCCTCCCCCCTCTCATGTGATCTCTCTCTCTCATTCTCTCTGTCTCAAATAAATAAATAAAATCTTAAAAAAAAAAAAATATCACTTCAGACAAGGGAGATTCTACCTAAAATCTTTAAGTCAACTTTATTTGTCCTCCCTAAAGTAAACATTACCTTCTGAGCTATTGAGTCCCAATTGTAAATACACAACATTAGCTATGCACGTTGTTAAACATAGTGTTCTGGTGACATTTAGCAGTGTTCAGTAATTTGCTTAATGAACAGGTGTACAAGTATATTAGTTATGCAGATGTTAATTTGCAGTAACATGTGCTTACTGATTTGGGGGGTTCTTGTCTAAGCTATGACCAGTAAAAAAAAAAAAAACACATAAATAAACTACCACCAGTAAGATTTGTTCCTTAATTAGGGAATCATTACAAAGTATGTATGTGTGAGTCCCACTGTTAGAACCATTAATCTTGTTTAATGTGCTGTAAACTTCAGCAACATTCCTGGTAATGCCATTCCTATGGCTTCAGGTACGATGCAGGTGACAGAATGACATCTCCCTTTCTGTGGGATGCCTTAGTTAATGCACAGCTGTAGGCAACACAGGGGAAGCTTCACAGCTGCAATATGCAGCACATAAGAGAGGAGATGGAAATGCAGTCTCATACTGCATATTGCATCAGCTTTCCCTCTCAAGGTTTGGTAAACAAATATGTTATTCCTCACAAAATAGATTCAAAAACAGTTGAAAATAAAATTGTGCTTGCTGACCAAAGTGACTAATCTTTACCTGTAGTTTTTATTATTCCCTCTTCTATTGTTTCTGATTCCTATATACCCTTGTTCCTTGGATTGCCAAGGCTAACAGTTTATAAAGTGTAAAAAAGATAACATATATATCAGGTCATACAATTTTTATTTTTATGTTGAAAAAATGGAAATCTGCATAGGCTAAGATAGGAAACACCTATGTAGCAGCCTCCCAGAATTAAAAAATGATAACATTTTGTCATATTTAGTACAGATATTTGCTTTTAAACAAAAAAAAATTAGAGATAAAATTGAAGTTTCCAGGATTTTACTTGTTCCAGTATCACTTTCCTCCCCCAAGAAAAGAAGTCATTAATCTGCTAAGTATTTAGTCCAGGTTTTTAAAATTTTGATACACACACACACGTACATTTACACTTTATACACAAGACGTAAGATCATTTTTAATTTAGATGAATGCTATTATACTGCATGTAACATTTTCAATGATGTTTATTTTTCCATTCAAAATTATAATTGGGATCTATTCTTATTGGAATATTTAGCTGTAGTACACTCACTGTAAATGCTGAGCTGTGTTCCATTATATGAATATAGCACAATTTATTTATCCATTTCATAACCCCCCGGCATGTGGGTTGTTTCCAGTTTTTGTACTGTTGTAAACATTGCTGCAGTGAACATCCTTGTCTCCTTGACTGTTTCACTCATAAATGGAAAGATTGGGTTATACTTATGGTAAGCACAGCTTAAATGTATTAGATACTAGTAAATGTTTATTTTATATTTGTTATCCTAATTTTTACTACCACTGTTGGCACAAATTCTTATTTTTTTTGCCTCCTCACCCATACTTGGTATTACAAGACTTTTGTTACTTCAATTTGATGATTGTGAAATGGTCATTGGTTGTTTTCAATTGCATTTCCCTGATGACAGGTGAGGTTGAGCATCTTTTTATTACTTGCTATATGATCTTGGGCAAATGACTCAAGTTTTCTATTTTGTAGCTTCCTCCTTTATAAGATGACAATGGTAATACCTATTATATAAGATAACAGAGGAGGTATTTAATAAAAGTTGATTTTGGTGGTGATTGTGATGATTGTTATCATGGTTACTACTACTAGTACTACTATCACTGTTATTGTTGTAGTTCTTATTATCATACTTTCCCCTTTTATGTGATATATATATATTTGTATAAGTGATATATATATATAGTATAAATTTATTGCAGCTATCACACAGAAATCAGAGTAGATTTTCCCTGCCTGCCATTTTCATATTTGCACTCATTTTAACATGCAATTATTTATTGAAGTTTAACACATATTTCAACTAATACATAAAAAATGATTTCCGTATAGTTAGAATCACTTCTGGAATGTATATAAATGGAAAAATACGTATTTATATAGCGCAATCACAATTCTTATATTGATATATCTAAAACAAGTTGGGCGTTTACTTGTTTGATATAACACATATGTATGAATAAAGTTACATAAATATTTTTAGGTGATTTTTTATCACTACTGTTACTGGCTTTATTTATCCTAGTTTTGTATAGAGTATACTTACTGGGAAGTGTCATATTTTTGCTTCTCCACATAGTCCTTCTAATATGATGTAATACATCAGTTGATGCTGATTTAAGATACAGGATTTGTTGATATGAAACTAATTCCAATAACAAAAAAAATTTGTTGAGTGATATGCATATATTCATTCAAACTGTATTATTATGGATAAAGAAAATTATAAATGTTAGATATCTTTTGGAGATACTTCCCTAATTAGTAGTTTATATATGACCATGTTTTTTAGAAAAATGAGTAGACATTTAAGTCTATATGCTTGTGCCTAGGCTTACACATAGTACGTCTTCAACAAGTATTTGCTGGATAAATGAATGAATTAATAGTATTGATGCTGACTTTAGGAATCAATCTTATTGCATTTTGAGACAAAGTAGTTATTAAAAGTTTATTATGATTTATAGTAGTTATCAGTATGTAAATCATTCAATGTTACCCATTTATAGTATCTTAATATTTGCTACAACTTACAAATATCTTGTCACATGTTGTCTGTACCCACTGAGATAGCAGAAATTAATAGGGGATTTATGAACATTGCCTAAATTAGATCAGGAAAAGATTATAGCCATGTTTATTTATGCCAATGAGCACCCCTCAACTGTAAAGGAATAAGTTTATAGAATAATTACAGATAAAAATCCATATGTTAAAGGAAATATAAGAATACTTAATAAGCATTTTATCTTATATAATTAGTATCTTGATGTTAACACATTTAATAATAATACAAATGTCTTTATTACACATCATTATCTTTCTACAGACAGTATTTTATGATGTTTCATTATTATTTGGTCAATTAGCAGTGATAATTTAAGCACTCAAATTAATCCATCAGATTTAAAACCAGTGGCTATATGGTTTTTCATTTGCATATGGAAAGATAACATTTGATTATAGGCCTCATTATGAACGTGAGGACCATAGGACCATTGATGACAAAATCAATTATTGAAGTTTTTGTATTGAGACTTAAAAAAATTTCTTCAGTCCCATTCAAATAATTTCAAATTACAAAATCACTGTAATTTATTTTAAGTTTTAACATTATGGTATGTTTGGTATAAGCACTTTTCACATTAGATCTACCCGCTCACAAATTTTTAAGTGCATAATACAGTATTATTAACCAGAGCTATAATTTTGTACCACAGATCTTTAGAACTTATTCATCTTATGTAATGGAAACTTTATACACATTGAGCAGCAACTCTCCACTTCTCCCACCCTCAGTCCCTGGCAACCACAATTCACTCCTTTGTTTCTATGAGTTTGACATTTTAGATGCTTCATAATTATGCAGTATTTGTCTTTTTATGACTTGCTTATTTCACTTAGTGTAATGTTCCCCAGGTTCATCCATGTTATTATTTATGGCAGGATTTTCTTCTTTTTTTTAAGGGTGAATAACATTTCGTTATATGTATCTGCCACACTTCTTTGGTGGACACTTAGATTCTTTTCATATCTTGGCTGTTTTGTGAATAATAGTGCAGTAAACATGGGAGTGCAGCTATCTCTTTGAGATTCTTAGTTCTTTTGGTTATATACCCAGAAGTGGGATTGGTACATCATATGGTAGTTCTAGTTTTAATTATTTGTAGAATCTCCATAGTGTTCTCTGTAGCAGCTACACCATTTTACATTTCTACCAACAATGTACAAGGGTTCCAGTTCCTCCACCACATCCTCGTAACACTTTGTTTTGGTTTTGGTAAGAGCCATTGAAAGAGCTGTGAGGTGATATCTCATTATGGTTTTGATCTGCATTTCCCTCATGATATTGAGGGTATTTTTGTATACCTGTTGGCCATCTCTATGTCTTCTTTGGAGAAATATCTTTAGAAATATCTTTAATTGAGTTACTAAATTGCCCATATTTTAATAAAGTTATGGAATATTTAATTTTAAAGCATTTGAAACATATGTAATAAAAGCATCCAAGGACAGGTAACAGTTGGAAACATTATGAAAGCAGGACATTTTTAACATAAGAAGCCTTCAATACTATCTGGATAAGTTTCATATGTCATTACCTCTCTTCAAATTCTCTATTTATCTAAGCC
Organism: Halichoerus grypus; assembly: GCF_964656455.1. NCBI lineage: Eukaryota > Metazoa > Chordata > Mammalia > Carnivora > Phocidae > Halichoerus > Halichoerus grypus. The sequence goes on along the minus strand of NC_135727.1, from coordinate 51,477,538 downwards.
TGTGGTTGTGATCACTAAGGAATGCTTTTAAAGACAAGAAAGCCAAAGGCATTAATAGCCATTGGTTAATATTTACTGATCATGGCAAAAACTTTATTGTTTGTGAAAGGCTATCTGATTAGGGAACTATTTTAAACTAGCTTTGCTCTAGTAATTCTCAAAATAGCAGTGCCCAATCATGAAATTCTTATCATTTTTTCAACCTAAGATAAAGCCAATTTACATACTATAAGGGAAATATATTAGGATTTAAGATATTTAAGACGTCTAATCTTAGCAATTTGTTAATTTGAAAAGGGGAGAAGTTGGAATATATTTTAATGAAAAAAATGCAAAAATATGAAGTCATACAAAATTAACATTATGTTTGTGTGGGTTACTCCGGAGTCTTGTTAGTTTGCAGAAAATCTTACAATATCCATTATACTACAGCATTTTCACCCTATATGTACTTGGTTAACTAGTCTCCAATAGGGGGGATTAAGGCATATTGGGAGATTAAGATAGTTTCCTTGACTATTTCTTAGGGAAAGATTTTCTGAATGACTCTAGAAGTAATTTAAATATGATTCAGGTACCTTTTGTTTTTTTTATTAACAAAGGGTATGATTTTTGGGTTGTTATTTGTTTATATAGAGCAGTCTTAACCTGGGCATGGCTTGGACTTGAGATCATGATTTTCAAGTGTAATTATTATCTAGTCTGCTTAGACTCTGCATCACTTTAGATAGGTCATAGTGATAAAGCTTAGAACTAAATATTAGGACATAATTATTCAGGTAATTAATTTTATGTTATTTTTTCTAGGAAATTCACTTAATTTTCCTATATTTTGCACCAGTAAAACAGAGGGGGGTCTTAATGGACTTGCAGTATTTGATGTATTCTATAACATGTGTGGAAAGTTTTCCAGCTATGAACACATAGCTTAGCAAAAATGTACTGTAGTAGTGTGTTGGTTTTCCTCTAAAGAAAATCAGTAACTCATTTATGATCTCTTTAACAAAAATCAGATAAGTTAAAATAATAAAAATAACGATTTCCTCAAAATGAAATTAAATTTTTAAAAGTAATAAGCATTATTATTATGGTCATATGATTCAGTGATGAAGTTTAGCAGCATGAGTTTGGGGATAAAAGCATATCACTACTTGAATGAAAAAAAAATGTTGGCTTTACTTTTCTCATTTTTTTTTTTTTAAAGAAGAGGTGGAGGTAGATTTTTTTTTTTTTTTGAAGATTTTATTTATTTATTTTACAGAGAGAGAGATAGCGAGAGCAAGAACACAAGCAGGGGGGAGAGGGAGAGGGAGAAGCAGGCTTCCCGCTGAGCAGGGAGCCCAATGTGGGACTCGATCCCAGGACCCTGGGATCATGACCTGAGTTGAAGGCAGACGCTTAACGGCTGAGCCACCCAGGCACCCTCTCATATTTTTTAATGGTCCCATTACCTACAACCCTATTTTTATATTAGAAGTAAACTGCCAACACCTGAGTACAATGGTAGCTATGGACTTTTTGTATAGGTGGGTTTAGGGATTTGCCATAAAGCTTCATTTTCACAACAGATAGCCACATTGTTTTTTACTTTGGTTTTTGAGATGGGTTCTCTGAGGTAGAGCTGATGGAGGTTATGGGGAGGCTAAGGCCACTGCTACTTCTCACAGTTTCAGGTCATGTGAACTGTTCAGATCTAGAGGATTACCTTCTGAATAGAGCATAATTAAATATTTTCTTCTAAGAAGGCAAATAGTACTAAAAACTGTCATGGAGACAAAGATAACTTACTCAAAAGAGCAAGTCTTTGAGGTTAATTAATTATATGTATGCAAATGGTGCTGTTGTTGTGCAACTTGCAAATGGTTCATATTTATTCTTCAAAGCAATCTTAGCAGGAATTTTTATATGACAACCCGTTTAGCAGTTAAAGTTACATAGTTTAAAGCAGTTCCACTGAATTAAAGACATGTCTAAATTTTAATGTATTTTAGGATAAATGCATATATGCCTTTTTCCTCAATTAGTCCAAATTAGGGAGATTTTACTATGTATTTAATTCCAGTGCTGCTGTAGGTACCTGGTAAAGGAGTAATGAATGTTGCACATTAGGTAAGAAGCTACAATTGATTTTTGGTACTATTTGGCTTTTCTGCTTAAGTGCTGATATTTAAGTTGTAGGGAAACCTCTGAATGGGTCTGTATTATTATGTTTATCCTTTTCCTTGAACTAATGAAATAAGCACATTATTGATTTTTGGCATAAGCTTTGTTAAGGTAGTTAATATGCCTTACTAATTTATTTCATGTGATTGGATTAGTACCATTATTGTTTATGAATAAACTTTTTTCCTTTAGTTCAAAAGAATGTAGAAGCTTCAGAAGAAAAGAAGATCCTCCCTGCAAAGAAGAAAGTGAAAGAATTGAGAATTTTGGATCCCAAAACGGCCCAGAATCTGTGTATGTGATGTTTTCTGTATAAGGGGTGGTGGTGATGGTGGTGATGAGGAGTTGTTGAATATTTTTACACAAAGTTGTAACTGATTTGAACAGCTATATTTAGCATCTGCTAGAAACAAAATTGTGTGTAAACGTGATTTGAGTTGCCTTTTTGTCATTCAGACCATCATAATTTAGTCTTCCTCAGGTTAGATGAAACTTATGAATAATAAAGCTTTGGAAAATACTGATAATTAAGCACTGTTACAGAGTAAGACATAAGGTTCACTCAAAGAGTTCAAAAGAGTGTTATGTTTCCCCTTTCTGCCTAGACCTAGGTGTGATAGTTTTGGACTATTCACTGGTCACATTGGGCAAATCCTTTTATTGCTATGCCTTTATAGTTGAAGTAATTGTGATGTTAGAGAGTTATATTGTTAACCACTGCACTTAACTACTGGTAGTGAACCGGGGGGAGGAATTAAGATGGTGAAGGAGTTGGGGAACCCAAAGCTTGTCACAGCTCTTGAACACAGCTAAGTGGTTATCAAATCATTCTGAGCGCTCAAGAAAATATTCGGAGGTCTTAGAGAACAAAAACTGCAAGTCAACAATTAGAAAAGCTACCACCTTTTGGAAGGAATCCCAGAACATGAAGGAAGAGAAAAGGGGGCAGAAGGTTTATTTGTTTCAATTATAACTGAAAACTTCCCTAATCTAGGAGATACATCAAAATCCAAGAAGCAAAAAGACCTCCTAGTGAACCTAACACAAGCTCACTATTGCCAAGGCATATCATAGTCAAATTCACAAAATACAGACAAGGAAAGAATCCTGAAAGCAGAAAAGGATAAAAAGTCCTTAAACTACAGGGGAAACAGATCACATTCACAGCAGGTCTGTCCACAGAAACTTGGCAGGCCACAAGAGAGTGTCAGGATATATTCAATGTGCTGCATGGGAAAAATATGCAACCAGGAAATCTTTATCCAGCAAAGCTGTCATTCAGAACAGGAGAGATAAAGAGTCTCAGACAAACAAAAACTTAAGGAGTTCATGGCCACTAAACCAGCCCTGCAAGAAATTTTAAAGGGGGATCTTTGAGTGGAGAAGAAAAAAACCAAAAGCAACAAAGACTAGAAAGGAACAGAAAACATCCCCAGAAATACCAACTGTATAGGTAACACAATGGTACTAAATTCATATCTTTACTGAAAGATATGAATCGCTCTGAATGTAAATGGACTAAATGCTCGAACCAAAGACATAGCATATCAGAATGGATTAAAAAAACCAAGATCTATCTATATGCTCCCTCCAAGAGACTCATTTTAGACCTAAACACACCTGCAGATTGAAAGTGAGGGGATGGACAAGCATCTATCATGCTAATGGATGTCAAAAGAAAGCTGGAATAGCCATAAACATATCAGAGAACTAGATATTTAAGCAAAGACTGTAACAAGAGATGAAGAAGGGCATTATATCATAAAAAAGGGTTCTATCCATCAAGAAGATTTAACAATTGTAAATATTTATGCCCCCAAATTAGGAGAGCCCAAATATATAAATCAATCAACAATAAACATAAACTCATTGATACAGTAATACTGGGTAACTTTAACACCCTACTTAGAGCAATAGACAGATCATCTAAGCAGAAAATCAACAAGGAAACAATGTCTTTGAATGACACAGTGGACCAGATGGACTTCACGGATATATTCTCAACATTTCATTGTAAAGCAGCAGAATACACATTCTTTTTGAGTCTACATGGAACAATCTCCAGAATAGATTACATCCTGGGTCACAAATCAGGCCTCAAGAAGTACAAAAAGTTCGAGATCATACCATGCATATTTTCAGACCACAATACTGTGAAACCTGAAGTCAATCACAAGAAAAATTTTGGAAAGACCACAAATACATGGAGGTTAAAGAACATCCTACTAAAGAATGAATGGGTTAACAAGGAAATTAAAGAAGAAATAAAAAAAAAATTATATGGAAACAAATGAAAAAGGAAACATGACACTCTAAAACCTTTCAGATGCAGCAAAGGCAGTCCTAAGAAGGAAGTATATTGAAATACAGGCCTACCTCAAGAAACAAAAGTCTCAAATACACAACCTAAGCTTATACCTAAAGCAGCTAAAATAGGAACAGGAAATAAAGCCTAAATCCAACAGAAGAATGGAAATAATAAGGATTATAGGAGTAATCAATGATACAGAAACAACAACAACAAAAAATCATTAGAACAGATCAACAGTACTAAGAGCTGCTTCTTTGAAAGACCCAATAAAACTAATAAACCCCTAGCCAGACATATAAAAAAAAAAAAAAAGAGAGAGAGAGAGAGAAAGGAACCAAATAGAGAAAATAACAAATGAAAGAAGATAGATCAGAGCCAACACCACAGAAATACAAACAATTATAAGGCAATACTATGAAAAATTATATGCCAACAAAGTGGACAATCTGGAAGAAATGAAGAAATTCATAGAAACTTACAAACTATCAAAACTGAAACAGGAAAAAAAAGAAAATTTGAACAGACCCATAACTAACAATGAAATTGAATCAGTAATCAAAAATCTCCCAACAAACAAGAATCCTGGGCCGGATGGCTTCCCAGGGAAATTCTGCCAGACATTTAAAGAAGAGTTAATACTATTCTTCTTAAACTGTTTCAGAAAATAGAAATGGAAGGAAAACGTCCAAACTCATTCAATAAAGTCAGCATTACCTTGATTTCAAGACCAAAGACCCTACTAAAAAAGAGAACTACAGGCCAATATCCCTGATGAACATGGATGCAAAAATTCTCAATAAAATACTAGCTAATTTAATTCAACAGTACATTAAAAGAATTATTCAATATGACCAAGTGGGATTTATTACTAGGCTGCAGGGGTGTTTCAATATTTGTAAATTAATGTGATACACCACAGTAATGAAAGAAAGGATATGGACCACTGATCCTCTCAATAGATGCAGAAAAAGCATTTGACAAAATGCACCATCCTTTCTTGATAAAAATCCTCAACAAAGTAGAAATAGGTGGAAAATGCCTCAACATCATGAAGGCCATATACAGAAGACCCACAGGTAATACCATCCTCAATGGGGAAAAACTGAGAGCTTTTCCTCTATGATCAGGAACAAGACAAGGATGTCTACTCTCACCATTACTGTTTAACATAGTACTGGAAGTCTTAGCCTCAGCAATCAGACAACAGAAAGAAATAAAAGGCATCAAAATTGGCAAGGAAAAAGTCAAACTTTCACTATTTGCAGATGACATGATACTCTATGTAGAAAACCTGAAAGACTCCACCAAAACTTGCTAGAAGTAATATATGAATTCCACAAAGTTGCAGGATATAAAATGAACTTGCAGAAATCTGCTGCATTCCTATACAGCAATAGCGAAGCAGCAGAAAAAGTAATTAAGGAATCGATCCTATTTGCAATTGCACCGAAAACAATGATACCTAGGAATAAACTAAAGAAAAGATCTGTACTCTGAAAACTACAGAACAGTTATGAAAGAAATTGAAGAGGACACAAAGAAATGGAAAAGCATTCTATTCTCATGGATTGGAAAAACAAACGCTGTTAAAATGTATATACTATCCAGGGGCGCCTGGGTGGCTCAGTCGTTAAGCGTCTGCCTTCAGCTCAGGTCATGATCCCAGGGTCCTGGGATTGAGCCCCGCATCGAGCTCCCTTCTCAGTGGGGAGCCTGCTTCTCCCTCTCCCACTCCCCCTGCTTGTGTTCCCTCTCTCGCTGTATCTCTCTCTGTCAGATAAATAAATAAAATCTTTAAAAAAATGTATAAACTATCCAAAGTAATCTACACACTTAATGCAATCCCTATCAAAATACCACTATCATTTTTCACAAACAATCCAAAAATTTGTATGGAATTACAAAGGACCCTGAATAGGCAAAGCAATTTTGAAAAAGAAAAACAAAACAGGAGGCAACGCGATTCTAGATTTCAAGTTACGTAACAAAGATGCAGTGATCCAGGCAGTATGGTACTGGCACAAAAATACACACATAGATCAATGGACTGTAATAGAAAACACAGAAATGGACCCACAGTATATGGTCACCTCATCTTTGAGAAAGCAGGAACAAATATCCAATGGAGAAAAGAGAGTTTCTTCAGAAAATGGTGTCAGGAAAACTGGACAGCAGCATGGAGAAGAATGAAAGTGGACCACTTTCGTACACCATAAACAAAATTAAATTCAAAATCAATGAAAGACCTAAATGTGAGACAGGAAACCATCAAAATTCTTGAGAAGAACACAGGTAGAAACCTCTTTGGCCTCGACCATAGCAACTTATTACTGGACACGTCTCTGGACGCAAGGGAAGCAAAAGCAAAAATAAACTATCAGGGCTTCATTAAGATAAAAAGTTTTTGCACAGCAAAGGAAACAATCAACAAAACGAAAAGGTAGGAGAGGAGGGGGGAAAGATGGCGGAGAAGTAGGGGACCCTATTTTAACTGGTCCCCAGAATTGAGCTGGATATCTACCAGACCACTCTGAGCACCCACAAAACCAGCCTGAGATGTAAGATCTGGATCTCAAAAAAACAGAATATCGCAGGCGGTTGGTTTTGAGGTACGAATTGTGGAGCCGTGATTCCGCGGGCAGATATAAACGGCAGCGGGAGGGTGCCTGGCCGTGGGGATCCTGCACCACCGGTGAGCAACAGTCTCGCGCGCTGGGGACGGGGCACAGACTCGCAGACCCATAGCGGCAGGGAAAGGACTCTAGGGCAGCCCCCGGGCTGGAAACCCGGAGCAGTGGACTCACGCACGCGTGAACTGGGAGCGGCTGGCGGTTTTAGAAGCACAAAGGGCAGAGATGTGCCCCAACCTGGAGGCAGGACTGGGAGCACTGCGGAGGGGCGCACAACCCAGACTACTGCAGTTTATCGGAGCAGGGACAGAAATGGAGACAGTGTGTCCCAGAGAGCTCCCGGAAGAACAGACTGTGGTCTCTCTGCTCTGAGGCAGAGGGTTGGAAACAGTCTCTTCTGCTCTGACTTGCAAAAGAGACGCGGAAACCCGCCAGGGAAAGCCTCCAGAGAGCAAAAGCCCCAAAGACTGATTCCCGCTGAGCCCATCCCCCACCACAGGGGGGCAGGGCAACACCACCCAAACAGGGTTGCCTGAGTAACAGCGCGGCAGGCCCCTCCCGCAGAAGATAGGCTGGGAAAACAAGAGGCCAGCAACCCTAAGGTCCCAAGAAAACAAGTGCATCTTGCTTGGGTTCTGGTCAATAATTTGGACTCTATACATTCCCTCAACCACCCATCAACAGAATGACTAGGAGGAGGAGCCCCCAAAACAGAAAAGACTCAGAGATTATGACTTATGCTGCAGATTTACAAATGGATACAGATATAACCAAGATGTCGGAGATGGAATTCAGGCTAGCAATTGTGAAGACAATAGCTAGAATGGAGAAATCAATTAAAGGCAAGATAGAGTCTCTAAGGGCAGAAATGAAAGCTGAATTGGCAGAACTTAAAAATGCTATCAATGAGGTCCAATCCAAACTAGATAATCTAACAGCTAGGGTAAGTGAGGCAGAAGAGCGAATAAGAGACCTGGAAGACAATATAATAGATAAAAAGGGAATAGAGGAGGCCAGGGAAAAACAGCTCAGAATCCATGAAAAGAGAATCAGAGAAATAAGTGACACCATGAGGCGTACCAATGTCAGAATAATTGGAATCCCGGAGGGAGTGGAGAGAGAGAGAGAGGACTAGAAGATGTATTTGAGCAAATCATAGCTGAGAACTTCCCTAATCTGGGGAATGAAACAAACATTCGAGTCCTAGAGGCAGAGAGGACCCCTCCTAAGATCAAGGAAAACAGGCCAACACCCCGGCATGTAATAGTAAAACTTGCAAATCTTAGAACCAAGGAAACCATCTTAAGGGCAGTTAGGGGGAAGAGATTCCTTACGTACAGAGGGAGGAACATCTGAATAACGTCAGACCTATCCACAGAGACCTGAAGCCAGAAAGGCCTGGCAAGACATATTCAGGGTACTAAACGAGAAGAACATGTAGCCAAGAATACTTTATCCAGCAATCCACGACCGGCAGAAACTGAAAGAATATGTGACCACTAAGCTGGCCCTGCAAGAAATATTAAGGGGGGTTCTATAAAAGGAGAAAGACCCCCAAGTGTGATATACAACAGAAATTTACAGGGACAATCTATAAAAACAATGTCTTCACAGGCAAGATGATGACAATTAATTTATATCTTTCAATAATCACTCTCAACGTGAATGGCCTAAACGCTCCCATAAAACGGCACAGGGTTGCAGGTGGATAAAAAGACAGGACCCATCCATATGCTATCTACAAGAGACTCATTTTGAACCTAAAGATATATCCAGACTGAAAGTGAAGGGATGGAGATCCATCTTCCATGCCAGCGGACCTCAAAAGAAAGCTGGGTAGCAATTCTTATATCAGACAAATTAGATTTTAAACTAAAGCTTGTAATTAGAGACACAGAAGGACACTATATCATTCTTAAAAGGTCTATCCAACAAGAAGATCTAACAATTGTAAATATCTATGCCCCCAACATGGGAGCAGCCAGGTACATAAGCCAGCTGTTAACCAAAATAAAGAGTCCTATTGATAACAATACGTTAATTGTAGGAGACCTCAGTACTCCACTTTCAGCAATGGACAGATCATCTAAGAAGAAAATCAACAAGGAAACAAGAGCTTTGAATGATACATTGGACCAGATGGACCTCATAGATATTTATAGAACATTCCACCCTAAAACAACAGAATACTCATTCTTCTCGAGTGCACATGGAACTTTCTCCAGAGTAGACCACATACTGGGTCACAAATCAGGTCTCAACCGATACCAAAAGATTGAGATTATTCCCTGCATATTCTCAGACCAAAATGCTCTAAAACTGGAACTCAATCACAAGAAAAAATTTGGCAGAAATCCAAACACTTGGAAGTTAAAGACACACTGCTCAAGAATGTTTGGGTCAACCAGGAAATCAAAGAAGAACTTAAACAATTCATGGAAGTCAATGAGAATGAAAACTCATCGGTCCAAAACCTATGGGATACTGCAAAGGCAGTCCTAAGGGGGAAATACATAGCCATCCAAGCCTCATTCAAAAAATTAGAAAAATCCCGAATTCACCAACTAACTCTATACCTTAAAGAACTAGAGAAAAAGCAACAAACGATGCCTAAGCCATGCATTAGAAGAGAAATAACTAAAATTAGAGCAGAGATCAATGAATTAGAAACCAGAAACACAGTAGATCAGATCCACGAAACTAGAAGTTCGTTCTTTGAAAGAATTAATAAGATCGATAAACCCCTGGCTAGACTTATCCAAAAGATAAGAGAAAGGACCCAAATTAATAAAATGATGAATGAAAGGGGAAAGATCACGACTAACACCAAGGAAGTAGAAACAATTATTAGAAATTATTATCATCAACTATATGCCAATAAACTGAGCAATCTGGATGAAATGGAGGCCTTCCTGGAAACCTATAAGCTGCCAAAACTGAAACAGGAAGAAATTGACAACCTGAATAGGCCTATAACCAGTAACGAGATTGAAGCTGTGATCAAAAACCTCCCAAAAAACAAGAGTCCAGGGCCTGATGGATTCCCTGGGGAATTCTACCAAACGTTCAAAGAAGAAATAATACCTATTTTACTGAAGCTGTTTGGAAACATACAAAGAGAAGGAAAACTTCCAAACTCATTCTATGAGGCCAGCATTACCTTAATCCCCAAACCAGGCAAAGACCCCATCAAAAAGGAGAATTTTAGATCGATATCCCTGATGAATATGGATTCCAAAATCTTCAACAAGATCCTAGGTAATAGGATCCAACAATACATTAAATTGGTCATCCACCACGACCAAGTGGGATTTATCCCCGGGATGCAAGGGTAGTTCAACATTCGCAGATCAATCAATGTGATAGAACACATTAATAAGAGGAGAGAGAAGAACCATGTGGTCCTCTCAATTGATGCAGAAAAAGCATTTGACAAAATACAGCATCCTTTCCTGATTAAAACTCTTCAGAGTATAGGGATAGAGGGAACATTCCTCAAGCTCATAAAATCCATCTATGAAAAACCCACAGCTAATATCATCCTCAATGGGGAAAAGCTGAGAGCCTTTCCCTTAAGATCAGGAACACGTCAAGGATGACCACTCTCGCCACTATTATTCCACATAGTACTAGAAGTCCTAGCAACAGCAATCAGACAACAAAAAGAAATAAAAGGTATTCAAATTGGCAAAGAAGAAGTCAAACTCTCTCTTTTCGCAGACGACATGATACTTTATGTGGAAAACCCAAAAGACTCCACCCCCAAATTACTAGAACTCATCCAGCAATTCAGTAATGTGGCAGGATACAAAATCAATGCACAGAAATCAGTTGCTTTCTTATAGACTAACAACGCAACTGTAGAAAGAGAAATTAGAGAAACGATTCCATTTACAATAGCACCAAAAACCATAAGATACCTCGGAATAAGCCTAACCAAAGAGGTAAAGGATCTATACTCTAGGAACTGCAGAACACTCATGAAAGAAATTGAAGTAGACACAAAAAGATGGAAAAATATTCCATGCTCATGGATTGGAAGAATAAACATTGTTTAAATGTCTATGCTACCCAGAGCAATCTATACCTTCCATGCTATCCTGATCAAAATTCCAATGACATTTTTCAAAGTGCTGGAACAAACAATCCTAAAATTTGTATGGAATGAGAAAAGACTCCGAATCGCCAAAGAAATGTTGAAAAAGAAAAACAAAGCTGGGGGCATCGTGTTGCCCGATTTCAAGGTCTATTACAAAGCTTGGTGATCACCAAGACAGCATGGTATTGGCACAAAAACAGATATATAGACCAATGGAACAGAATAGAGAACCCAGATATGGACCCTCAACTCTATGGTCAAATAATCTTCGACAAAGCAGGAAAAAGTATGCAATGGAAAAAAGACAGTCTCTTCAATAAATGGTGCTGGGAAAATTGGACAGCCACATGTAGAAGAATGAAACACATGATTTCAGGTTTGTGAGATTGAACTTCCTGCTTCCTGCTACAGGTGGAGTCTGCTTGAGATTCTCTGGCTCCGTCTGCCTCTCTCCTCTCTCTCTCACTCTGTCTCTGTCTCTTTCTACCCCCATCCCTCTCTCTCTAAGTAAATAAATAAAAATCTTTAAAAAAAAATGGGTAGAAAACACAAATAGACACTTTTCCAAAGAAGTCATCCAGATCCTAACAAACACATGAGAAAATGCTCAACCTCACTCATCATCAGGGATATACTAATCAAAACCCCAATGAGATACCATCTCTTGCTTGCAGAATGGCTAAAATTAACACAAGAAACAACAGGTTTAGGTGAGGATGCAGAGAAAGGGGAGTCCTCTTGCACTGTTGGTAGGAATGCAAACTGGTGCACTCACTCTGGAGAACAGTTTGGAGGTTCCTCAAAACATTAAAAATAGAATTATCTGAATATCCATCCATTGCACTACTAGGTATTTACCTAAAGGATACAAAAATATATATTCAAAGGATTATATGCACCCTGGTGTTTGTAGCAACATTATCAACAATAGCCACACTAAGGAGAGAGCCGAAATGGATGGATAAAGAAGAAGATTTGGTGTGTGTGTGTGTGTGTGTATAGATATGCAATGGGATATTACTCAGCCATCAAAAAGAATGAAATGTTAGCATTTGCAATGACGTGAATGCAGCTTATATGTATTATGCTAAGTGAAATAAGTCAATCAGAGAAAGACAGATTCCATATAATTTTATTCATAAGTAGAATTTAAGAAAGAAAACAGATGAACATGTGGGAATGGGGAAAAGAAAAAAGAGAGAGGGAAACAAACTGTAAGAGACTCTTAATGATAGAGAACAACCTGAGGGTTGATGAAGGGAGTAGGGTGGGGGATGGGCTATATGGGTGATGGGTATTAGAGGGCACTCTTTGTGATGAGCACTGAGTGTTGTATGTAAGTGATGAATCATTGAATTCTGGTCCTGAAACCAATATTGTACTTTATGTTAACTAAATTTAAATAAAAATAAAAAACCTGTTTAGTGAACCTTAAAGCCTTCAACAAATCAGTCCGCCATTAAATACACTTTTGCTAAAGCAGCTGTACAGTTAAACCCATCTTCATTTAACTAGGCCTTACATTTTCCTCTGACTTATTCTCCCCTCTGTATTAAATTCAGCATTTTTTTTTTTACCACAGTAGATATATGTTTTTATTCTGAGGACACTCAAACCCTATGCTTGAGAAATTACAACACATCAAGCATTTCTAATTATGCAAGGAAATACCATGGGAGTTTATTTTGTTAAGGGATGTACAGTAGGGAATCAGATTAAAATAAGCAAGTCATCATTCTCCTGTGAGTTGGAATGTTGCTGTCAGAAAAGAAGTCTCCTAATAGTTGTGAATGTGTACATTGCTTAACTGAGAGTACATTTTCTTTATAAAGTGAATGCTCAGTAATTAAAAAAAAACACAGTATGATCTTAATTGCTAGTTGATATCTGTCAAACATTATTTATTTAGATTATGGAGATCTCAGTTGGTGTTTATGTCTAGGTAATCATTTGCCTAGATAGTGAGGATTTGTTTTTCCTTTAGGCGCCAGTGAAATCATACAGACCTTTACATGAAAGAAAATCATGAGAATATATTCATGTTCTGGTGATAAGAACACATGAATGTTCATTAAAATGTGTGCTTAGTGGAAGTTGAAGTGGAATGTGTTGTTGAAAAATACTTTCTGAATTAGTTTAAGCTTTTCTCAGTGTAATCTGTTGATTTATTTCAGTATGACATAATACATATCCAATAAAGAAAAAGTTGAGAAGGGAAATTGTGAAAATATAGAGCTACTACTAGTATACCACATGATTTTCAGGAGGAATTCAGATAACACTGATGATTCAGACACTTTAATTTTTTCCTATGTGGGAGAATTGCAAAGTAGATTGATATGATTTTTTTTGTATTTGGTTACTTTATTGTCATCTCTGAGAAGTACTGTGTTTAATGCATCTGACAATAGCCATATTAAATTCAATGTTGAATTAAAAGGCCAACTTGAAATAAAATCTCTCATGAGTCACATTGTATCAGCTTGATCTAAAATGCATAAGCATGTAATCATCAGCATTATTAGGGTTTTTAATTTCTATATATGTATGTACATCATGTAATCATTAGAACCTGAAATAATAGGCCATTTTGCCTAGATGAGTAGTGTAGTCTCTCAAATGGAAACTACTTTTGTTTGTTCCTAACTGTAAATTAATATTGGTGACAAATTTCATATTTTATGTCTATGAAAATGAGAATAAGGTATTTATTAGGCCTTTAAAATTTTGATGCTATTCTATTTTTAATAAAATCTACTTTTATTTTAAGCTATCTTCCTAGGATCATATCGTATGCCATATGAAGATATAAAAAATATTATTCTGGAGGTTAATGAAGACATGCTGAATGAAGCCTTAATTCAGGTAACTTGCATATTTTCCTTTTAAAATTCATTTTCACAGGTATTTCTAGATTGTTATTTTCTCAATGGAGTTGTGGGAAAATGTTCTTCTATATTTTGGTAATAGAATCAGAACTATCTATCTAGCTTTGTTACCAGTAAGAGTATTCAACATAGAAGGTCTGCGTTCTAGTTTTGTTTCTGCCTATCATTCACTGTACATAAAATTGCATGTATTTCATCATCACAAGAACTCTGTTAAGTAAATGTTGTTATTACAATTTTGTGGATGTAATAGTGGGGAGGTCAAAAGGTTAAATACCTTGCTCACGATCAATTGGTAAATGTTAAAGTTATTTTTTGTTAGACACATAACATGTGCTAGGAATTGTGTCAGGTACTTTATATATTTTATCTCATTGAATCCTATTAACAATCCTATGAGGTACATACTGTTGTCCTCATGTTACAGAAAACTGAGGCTTAAAGAGATTGCCCAATGTCACATAGATGGTAAGTGGCAGATTAGCAGAGCTGGGATTCGGAACAAGATCTTTCATAGTTCTATATCTATTGTTCTTTCTGTTCCATTATTCTGCCTTCCATGAGCCACTTATTTTAGCTTGCTAAATCTCTGTTTCCACATCAGAGAATACAGATGTATTAAACCAAATAATGTGCTCTGTAGAATAAAGCACTATACAAGATCTAACATATTATTACAGTTCTTGGTATGTCTGGTCATGTCTAATTTAATTTCTGGAAGGAAGAGCTGTGAAGATTTTACCTATAAGGGCATAGTTATTGTAGGATTTTTTGTTTTTAACCCATAAAGCTTGCTTTGATTTTAAAAAGACTTAGTAATTTATGCTGTGAGAGTTTTACCATACTGCCCTCAGAGTATCTCTAAATTTCAGAGAACCAGTGTCTGTCATTTGAGCAGGCTATGTCTATATGGAAGTTCCTCCATTTTGTAATGTAAGCTTGAGTTACAGATTACCGCATGTAAATGTTTTAAATATAGATATTATAATATAAATATAGGTAAATAGAAATTTATTTTCTAGGGCTAAGTTTTAATGAGTTTATGTAGGCTCTTTATTATCATGACATACTTATGTTAATCTCAGTAAGAGTTACACTTTGATAAATCCCCCTGTGGAAAAGTTAAAAAAAAAAAAAAGTGTGCAACTAGCAAGTGCATATTTCTCTGAGTAGAAATGGAGAGCTGATCACATTTGTCCTGTCCGCCTAAGTCCCATGATTCTTTGCACAAATAGTCAGAATGAGTGAGGAATGAAGCCTAAACATGATTTACTTTTCCCTCTTTTTTTCACTTGGACAGTTTAATTTTAACGTACAAGACAAAGAAATTTCTGACTCCAAAACTTTTTAGTCTTTTCTCTAGATTTAAATTATAGTACAATAGAACCATATTTTGAAGAATTAATCAATTTAGCCATGTATTTTACCCATTAAAACTGTGTAGCTTTTCCTTCACATACTTTGGTAAATAAAGAAGAATGTAATCATTTAGAATGTGGTCTTTATTTGCCAATAACATTCAAAACATTGATTATTTTTTAAGTAATGTTTTCAACACTTTAGGGAATATAAGAACCAGAGAAAGATTCTCACTTATGAATGTCCCTCTAGTACACAACAAGCTTTTAAAATATATATATAGAAATTTATTATGTGGGATTTTTTTATGTTTCACTTTATTTTGTAACAAACAATACCTATTTGTTTCTCTTTAAATTGGGTAAGCCTGGTTCAGTTTGGAAGAATGGATTGCTTTCAATTTGGAGATGGCGATAAATTATGTCTAAATTCTTGAATTTGCTGGTTTAATTTTATCCACTATGCAGTGAAAACAACTGCTTTTGAAATCACAGTATTATGCTAAATCTTGGCTTATACTCTGGGAAGATGAGTGATGGAGAATCATAAAGTGTAGATCCTGCCAGGCTCCTTTAGTGCATGTTATACCAGATGTGTCCATGTAATTCCTGTTTGCTGTGAATGGGTTGACCTGGGGTTGTGTTATCACTTCCTTTTTTCTAGACTTTCATTCACTTTTCTAAGCCTTTATCTCTTCCTTTTTTTTTTTTCCACATATTCATGTGTTTTACCCCTTGCATCCTTTGCCCCACAAATTTTGTGCCTTCTTTTTGTTGAAAGCGTACCACTGATGACTTTTTTCAAGCCAGATTGCTTTTCTTCTCAATGCCAGATACTCTGAAATTTCCTCTCATTCCTTACCTTGCTCAATCAAAAATCATTTCTTTAGTTCTGCTTGTAGGAGAAAACAACTTAAGATGTAATTTAATAGTATAGATCATTGGGATTGTGCCACTTGGGTATAAGCACAGATGATACGTAACTCAATGTGAGTTTTTGAAGTTAGTAGTATGTTTATTTATCAAACATCTGAGTATCTTTTGTTAAGGAGGAAGGTCCTGGATTGAAACAATTACTCAATTTTCCAGAACACAAAGGTGACTGTTTTCCTCAGGCAAGAGAAAAGATTAAAATCACTACTGTTTTTTTCTCCCTCCCATCCCAGAAACATTTGCTTCAGTGATGTAAAAGTACATCAATTTGCCATTCACAGGAGCTGTTTACAATTTATGTCTAATTACCATGCAGCACATTGATAATGCATAGCATTAAGTATGTATCATCAGATTAACTTTGTTGTATGTTCTATTTGATTACAGTGCTAAATTCCATCCATGCATAATCATAGTGTATTGCTCACAGGAGATGTTTGTTTCCTCATAACAACAAAAACAACAAAAAACAATTAAGGACACACTGCTTCCCAGAGAGTTAACACTAGTATTATCTCTCCAGTATAGGTCAATAGGCTTTTTCCAACCAGACAACTAATATATTTTAGTTATTTGGCAGGATGAATATCTTATTTTAAAAACACTATATATATAATTTAATCGATAAGAACAAGCCCAAATTTTCAGGTTATTAATAAAAATACTAATGTTTCCCTTATTTCAAAATATATAAATTTAAGCTAGAAACTGACTTCATTGTGTGGAAGATGTTGAGATGTCCTAAAATACAAGAACACGTGGAAACATTTTAAAAAGTACACCATATTCTGAGCTTGTTGAGGAGCTTTTAATATATATAATTATGAGTTAGTTCCAAATAATGTGAGCTAAATTTAGTTGATTCTTAGTTATTATTTCAGCTTTGAAAGTCTGTATCAGTATAATTTAAATTTGATCTACTGAGAAAAAAATCTAAACCAATGTTTTCAGGATATCAGGGGTAAAAATCAAATATTTGTAGGCCTACTTACATATAGAACATTGACAAAGAAATGAAACTAGCACTTGCAAAAAATTGATTTAAATGTTAAGGGAAAAATAAAAGTGTGTTTTACTTGAGAACATTAGTGCATGTAAATGATTCTTAAATGCTGAGGAAATTGTGTTGCTAGGGAGATTATGGTCATGTTTCCAAAACATGTATAGAAAAAAAGGATGATTAACATAGAAGGAAATATAACTGCAGCATAATTCACAAAGATATGTATTGAGCAGAGGTTTTTAACCAGTGGTTCAAAGCCCCACTTTGGGGATTAATAGAGACAATTCAGGGGCTTCTGAACTTAGATATGAAAAATGCTGTATCTTTAGTTTTTAAACTTTAACCTAACATTTAGTATTTCCTTTGATTAACAGTGTAGGTAACAGACCAAAGTAGTATTAATAGCACCTCTAACTTTCCACTAATAGAAATAATAAATATTTTCATATCACATTAAATTTGAGGCAGGTATCTTGAAATATTATTTAAAGTCATTAATACTTCAAGATTATACTAGTTATTAAAGCTACCACTAGATCTTATTTTGTAATGCTTTAATCAAGATGCATATCTATTATTATGTCCCAATTTATTTTTTTAAATATATTAACTATTTTAATATAATCTGTTTCTTTTATATTCCTCTGTGTTTTATTTTATTGTGAAGAAAGGATCCATAAACTGGTGTTAAAGGGTTCAAGGCACAAAGACCAGAAACTAGTACAGAAAAGTCTCCCAATCAAGCTGACTGACATAAGTTGTTCCCAACTTCAGTCTCCCTAGCCACTATCTATAGAGAACACACCACTGTGAAAATCCCAGACCCAGGGATGATGTTAATACACCCTCCTAGTCCAGAGACCAAGAAGGACCACATTAGAAGGGTAAGAAAACAGCTGTGGTCTGACCATATTGTCCTTCCCCAGATCAGCATAGCACTGCACTGAGAGGGCCCCTATGGGCCTACAGTTTCTCTAGTGGAAGAAGAGAACCCTCCATGGACATCTAGCTCCCCCAGCATTGTGGGATGCTTCCCAGAAGGCCCACTCAGGTGTCACCTTATAGAGATCACTGGGGTAATCTGTGTGTGGCGGGGGGGATCAGATAGAGATGGAGAATGGGTATGGGGCTTATACCAACCAGCCCTCAGATCTTGACAGACTACATTCCTACTTGTAAGCAATACCCAGGTAGAGAGCCCAGCCAGTGTTTCTGACCATCTTTAGAGCCAAATTTGTGGCCCCATCTGTCCAGAGAGTTCGACTGGCAGTTCTGCCTGATTTGGTTCTCTAGTCAACAGTCCACATCAGCCACGGAGCCTATTCTACTGCCCTGCTTGGACAGGGAAGCAAATTTACAGCCATGTACAAAGTGCTGAGCATAGTCTCCAGTTTTATCTGTCCAAGAAGCCTGGCCAGAGAACCCAGGAGCTGTGGAGCCCATTATATACCTCTGCCTGGGCAGGGAGCCAAGCAACATCCCTGCCCAGCCGTTGAGCATACACTCTGGCCCTGTTTATCCAGGTAGCCTGAAGAGTCACCGTGGGAAGGCTTGGAGCCCAACCTACAGTAACACCAAGCCACAGAGTCCAGCCTGTAGCCCCACCCAGCAGTGGAGTACAGCCTATGACCCTGTCTAATGCTGAACACAGCCTGTGGCCTGACCGAGGCAGGGATCCCAGCCAGTTACCCTTTTCAACCATGGAGCATCGTCTGTAGCTCCATCAGAAGTGAGGGAGCCTCAGTCGAGAAGCTTTGCCTGAACAAAAAGCATAGTCTCTAACCCCACTGAACCAGGAATCACAATAAATAAGGTAAAAATGACACCACCAAAGGAAACTAATTGGATCCAATAACTGACCCTAAAGAAATAGAGATCTATGAACTTTCTGAAAACAAATTCACAATAATCCTCTTAAAGAATTTTGGTGAACTACAAGAACACACAGAAAGACAACTAAACAAAATTTGGAAAATAATACATGAACAAAATGAGAAGTTCAACAAAGAATAGTAACCATCAAAAAGAATCAAACAAATCCTAGAGATGAAGAATACAATAACTGAATGGAAGAATTCAATAGAAAATTTAACATCACACTTGATCTGGCAGAAGAAGGAATGAGTGAACTGAAAGATAGATCATTTGAAATTATGCAGTCCCAGGAGTAAAATCAAACAAAAAGGAAGAGTGAAGAAAGCCTACAGGACTATCAGTGGATTTCTCAAGAGAAGCATGGCAGGCTAGGAGATGGTGGGATGGTATATTCAAAATATTGAAAGAAAGAGACTGCCATTCAAAACTGTTACACCTGGTAAAGCCATTTTCCGAAATGAAGAAAAAATAAAGCTTTTGTTAAACAAAGCTGAAGGAGTTTATCACCACTGGATCTGAGACTCACAAGAGAATAACTTTAGTTTTCAGGACACAGATCGATTGAGAGTGAAGGGATGTAAGGAAATATTTCAAGCAAATGGTAACCAAAAGAAAGCAGGTGTTGCTATACTTAGACAAAATAGAATTAAAGTAAAAAAAGAGGAAAAAGGTCAAAACAAAGAACGTCAGGATACAATAAAAGGGTGATTTCATGAAGAAGATATAACAATTATAAATAATTATGCGCCCAACATTGGGATACCTAAACATATAAATATAAATAGTAATAGAACTAAAAGAACTAAAAAAACAAAAAATAAAAAAACCCCCAGCAATTCAGTAATAGTTGGGGACTTTAATACCCAGTTTCAACAATGGATAGGTTATCCAAACAAAGAATCAATAAGGAAACTAGATTTGAACAACACTATAGACCAAAATTGACATAATACACATATATAGAACATTTCATACTATAGCAGCAGAATACATAATCTTTTCAAGTGCACATGGAATGATCTCCAGGATAGATCATATGGTAGATAACAAAAGTAGTAGCAAATTTAAGAAGATTAAAATCATACCATGCATCTTTTCTTTTTTTTTAAGGTTTTAAAAATGTATTTAGTTTAGAAAAACCTCCCTGCACTGCCCTTAATCTGCATCCATGGCATTTTCGGACCACATCCTGTTCCATAGCTTCTTTTATCATCCAAATTGTTTCGCATTTCTTACTGGAGTCCAGGCAATTGCAAATGAATAGACTCATATCTGTGGAATCAACAAACTAATAATGGCAAAACAACACCATGAAATGGAAAAATAAAATGTTTGTCACATGAGTATAGCAACACAGAGGCCATATCAGGAGGGTGGCTCAGTGGTGGTGGCAACTATGTTAGTGTTTCTTTTTGCCTCAAGTTCAGAAACAAGTTGGACTATCTTAGGGTGACTGAATTTTCCTGCTGTTGAATTATAGAAGTTGTACAACCTCCCAGGTTTGTTTTCAAGGCCTTCATACTCAGATGTCTGAAGAATCATCTCACTTTGGTCCAGCTGCTTCACATATTTGGCTTATGCACTGAATTGGGTCTCATACTTTTCCCGAAGTTCATAAAGTTCCTTTCTGAGATGCTCTAGGAGGAGCTGGGTTAGCTGCTTCATAGCTTCTGGTCTTTGTTAAGATGCTCACTTTTGAGAACGAGAGCCATAACTGCCATTCTGTACATGTGATCTGATACACTTACCTCTAAACATTTCTGTATATCTAGGCAGTCCATGGGACTCTCTTGAGCTGCCCCACCAGCCATGGGAACTGCAGCAGGTTCCAGGCCCCGCGGCCTGAACAGGGCTGCAATGGAGGCCAAAGCCATGGAGCCCCTCATCTGGCAGGTTGGTGCAAGCTACCCCAAGTGTCTTTTCTCACCACAGTGGTATGGAACTAGAAGTCAAATATATGGAAATTAAACAGCATACTCCTGAACAACTAATGGATTACAGAAGGCTTTTAAAAAAATGAAATAAAAAAATATTTGTTGAGACAAAACTTATGGGATGGAATTAAAGCACTTCTAACAGGGAATTTAGGGATAAACACATATATCAAGAAAAAGAAAGATCTCAAATAACTGAACTTTACACCTCAGGGTACTAGAAAAAAAAAAAAAAAACTAAGCCCAAGGTTAGCAGACAGAAGGAAAAGAGTAGAGCAGAAATAAATGAAATCGAGACTAAGAAAACAATAGAATAGATCAATAAAACTAAGAGTTAGTTCTTTGGAAAGATAAAATTGACAAGCCTGTAGCTAGACTAACCCAAGGAAAAAAAAGAAGATCCACATAAATAAAATTATAAATGAAATAGAAGACATTACATCTGATGCCAAAGAAATACAAAGGATTGTAAGAGACTACTGTGAACAATTATATGCCAACTGATTGCACAGCCTAGAAGAAATGGATAAATTCTGAGTAACATACAACTGAACAAGACTGAATCATGAAGAAATAGGATATATGAACAGACCATGATGACTAAGGAGATTGAAACAGTAATCAAAAACCTCTCAACAAAGAAAAGTCTAGGATCAGATGATTTCACTCATGAATTTTACCAAACGTTTAAAAAAGAATTAACACCAATCCTTCTGAAATGCTTCCAAAAATGGGAAGAGGAAGGAATACTCCCCATCTCATTTTATGACACCAGCATTACCCTGATACCAAAACCAGATAAGAACACTACAAGAAAAGTATAGGCCAATATACCTGATGAATATGAATGCAAAATTTATCAACAGCTAGCAAATCGAATTCAGCAGTTCATTAAAAGGATCATAAACCATGATCAATTGTGATTCAGATCTGTGATGCAAAGATCTGATCACAAAAATGTAATCAAAACATTATGTTCCATATGCATAAATTAGTAAATGGGATACATCACGTTAATAGAATGAAAGATAAAACCCATATGATCATCTCAATAGATGCAGAAAAAACATTTGACAAAATTCAATATCCATTCATGATAAAACCTCTCAACAGTTTGGATATAGAAGGAACATACTTCAACATGTTAAAGGCCATAAGTGATAAGCATACAGCTAATACCATACTGAACGATGAAAGGTGGAAAGCTTTCCCTCCAAGGTCAGGAATAAGGGAAGGGTGTCCATTCTTTCCACTCCTATTCAACCTACTACTGGTAGTCCTAATCAGAGCAATGAAGCATGAAAATAAATAAAACGCATCCAAATAGGAAAGGGAGAAGTAAAATTGTGTTTGCAGATCTCATGATCTTAAATATAGAAAATCATAAAGACTCCATCAAAAAACTGTTAGAACTAATAAGCAACTTCAGTAAAGTTGCAGGATACAAAATTAACATACAAAAAGCAGTTGTGTTTCTGTGTAGTAACAACAAAATATCTGAAAAAGAAATAGTCTCACAATAGCATTAAGAACAGTACAGTACTTAGGCATAAACTTAAGGAGGTGAAAGATCTGTAACCTGAAATCTCTAAGATACTGATGACAGAAATTGAAGAAGACACAGGTAAATGGAAAGATATTTCATGTTCATGGATTGGAAGAATTATTTTGTTAAAATGTTCATAATACCCAAAGTGATCTATAGATAAAATATGATTTCTGTCAAGATTCCAGTAGAATTTTTTACAGAAATAAAAAAAAAATCCTAAAATTCATATGAAAACACAGTGGACCACGAATAGCCAAAACAATCCCAGGAAAGAACAAAGATGGAGGCATCACACTTCCTGATATCAAACTATATTACAGAACTATAGTAATCAAAATATTATGGTATGTAGATCAATGGAACAAAATTGAGAGCCCAGAAATAAACCTGTGCATATACAGTCAAGTAATACTGGATAAGGTAGCTAAGAATACTGAATGGAGAAAAGGTTAATCCTTTCAATAAATTGTGCTGGGAAAACTGGATAGTCACATGCAAAAGAATGAAACTGGAACCTTATCTTATACCATTCACAAAAATTTATTTGAAATGGATTTTTAAAGACTTAAATATAAGTCTTTAAATCATAAAATTCCTAGAAGAAAACAGGGGAAAAGCTCCTTGACATTGATCTTGGAAATATTTTTTTGATGTGACACTAAAAGCAAAAATAAGAGGGACTACATCAAACTAAGTTTTCTGCACAGCACAGGAAATAGTCAACAGAGTGAAAAGGCAGCCTACAGTATGAGAGAAAATATTTGCAAACCACAAATCTGATAGCGGTTAATATCCAATATATATAAGGAACTCCTACAACTTAAAGAGTAGAAAACCAAATAATTTGACTTAAAGCATCAGCAAAGGACTTGAAAATATTGCAGTGGCCAACAGGTACATGAAAAGATGCTCAGTGTTACTAATTATCAGGGAAATGCAAATCAAAACTATAATGAGAGATCACCTCACATCTATTGGAATCACTATTATAAAAAAGACAAGAGATAACAAGTGCTGGTGAGGATGTGGAGAAAAGAGAACCATTGTAAACTGTTGGTGGGAATGTAAATTGGTGCAGCCACTCTGGAAAACAGTGTGTTAATTCATGAAAAAATTAAAATTGAACTACTATATGATTGAGCAATCACACTCCTGGTTATATCTCTGAAGGAAATGAAATCACTGTATTGAAGAGATGTCTGCATACCCATTTTTATTGCAGCATTTTGTTTTTACAATAGCCAAGACATGGAAACAATCTACATGTGTATTGATAAATAAATAGATAAAGAAGTTACACACACACACACACACACACACACACACAGGACTATTACTTAGCCATAGGAAAGGAGGAAATCCTTTTATTTATGACAACACAGATGGACCTTGAGAACATTATGTTAAGTGAAATATGTCACACAGAGAAAAGGGCAGAGGAGAAAATTTTAAAAAATATATTAGAATATGTAATTGGAAGTCAGAATGGAGATTAGGACTGAAAATAGGATTTTTGGAATCATTTGCAAAGAAATGTTTGTTCGAGTATGAGGACCAAAGATAGTGGACGGGATATCTACCAAAGTAGATAGTGGAAGAAAAGTGACAAATGGAAGGTTAAAGACCACGTTTCCTTAGAACACACTGGTTGAGGGAATGGATGGTGTTACAGATATCGGAACAAAGTGAGCCACCATGTCAGGGAGAGGGCCAGATACTGTGGTGTGTGCCAGCACAGGGGAGAATTTTAAGGAATGATGAATAAGAGAATGAGATGGGGTAAAAGATACCCCTTTTGATATCCTGAATTTTAGTGATTTACTTAGTTCAAGTAGTAGTTATTTTCTTGTAGTTTTTTCTTAAAATAATCCATACGTCATACCAGATTATTGTATTCCTTAAGCAAATGTTCTGTTTATTGTCTTTTGGATGATGTCTCCCTTATTTTTAAGGGACAGAGGCATTTCTTCTGGGTATGCAGCTATCCACTATCAAATTTTTCTTCATTCTCCACCCACTTCATTTTCTCTTAACTTTCTTCCTTCCCTTTCCTCCTTCCTTCCCACCCTCTCTTCCTCTTACCTCCCTTCTCTCTTCCCTCCTTTCCTTACTTTCTTTCATTTTAAATAAATTCTTTTCTAAATAAAGGGCCCTAATCTTTCTTAATAATATCCCCTCAGTGAAATATGGCTCTAGGGCATCTCCTTCATACCTGGAAATTACAAAAATACCTCCGTAGATGTCTTCCTGTAGTAAATGCATGGGAGTATTCCAGCTTGCTTTTTTCCCCTCAGATAATTTCTACTCCTGCTGGCCATGTTACTCTTCTGGAACCCATTCAAGTATCCAGCACTGTACCAAATGTATAGGGTCTACAGGTAGCCACATGATTATGTTTTTCCAATTGTTACTTTATGTCTCAAAACAGATTATATGAATTATGTAACTTTTATTGGGTCCTGACATAATAATTAGAATAAAGCACAGGTCATCTGATACATTGCCCTGATTCCAGGCAATGCTACTCCTAAGCCGTCAAAGATAGATGGGTATCTATTGATTCTGCAGGGAAAAATGATTCTTCAACTTCCCTCAGTTAACCAATTCTGGAGTATAATTATTCTTATATTCAGGAAGTTCATGCATGTGTAATAGTAGAGCTCATTTTTGTCTCCTCAATCCATCTTTGTAATCATTGATCTATTTACGCGGCTATCGACCATCTGTATTTTATGCAGCCTGTGAGTCTGCATGTGTTCGTGTATTTTACAAGGGTTGATGACTATAAGTATATCAATTAAGGCTATAATGGCATTAATACTGTAGAGTTTGAAAACGTTTTTCTCTTAAATAACAACTTGTATTAACCACATTCATTTCCATAATTTTTTAGAGAAAAATGAAACATTAGCAATAACAGGAACATTCATAAAGCATTTCTTTCCCATTTTTCATCATGGTGGAATAAATGATTACTTTATGGCATGCTATTGTAATCTAAAAATACTTTTATCCATGAGTTGCTGTTCTTTTTCATCTTTTCTTTCTAACTGGTTAGTTGGGTGATTTTTTTTTTCTCTTCCCTTCCTTCACTGCTTATCTTTGACCCTTGTTTGCTACTTTCAGTCTGTTGACAAAATCATATCTATTCCAAGTAAATGTAATGACTGCTTATTTTCATCCCTTCTATGTCTATTGTTGATTAATACAAGTACTCATTTGTATTGTTCATAAGTGATATCAGACTATTTTAAAAAAAGAGAAAAATTAGCTTTAAACAATTTTCTTATACTAATTGGATTGTAAAAAGCATTTTAAAAATGCAACATATTTTAGTTTATTTACACTTTGAACAAAACATAGGTCTTTTTTTAAAAGATTTTATTTATTAACGAAATATTGGTCTTATTAATAGTTGAGCAAGATGTGGCCTCAAAGATCGTATTTTCTGCTGCCTTGTAGACTTCAAGCCATGATAGAACTTTGTTAAAATTCTGGTTCTTTCATCCTATACATGATGTTTGTGGTAGATCAAGAATTCCCTTGCAGTTGTAGAATGTGGAAAGCGCCATCTTTTTCCTCACACAGATTTCTAGAACCTTGAACTAGGAAATGAGAAGCAAGGTTATACCAAAATCCTTATTCAAACTTGCAGTTATGAAGCTACCTCTAGACAAAAGCAGGCGTCCCTCAGCCCAGGAGAAATGGAGGCAGAGAATCCAGGCTCCAATGCCCTCAATGAAACTAACAGAGATGGAAAACAATCACATGGTATTTTTGGTTGTTTTTTTGTTTACCAGCTTCCTACTCATTTTTTTGTGTTATATAAATTTGTTTGGAATCCACAGATGGTCGGCTAGTCATGTATTTAATGAATTATAACACATTTGTAATTGATTTTTATTTGTAAAACCAGTTCCTCTCAGTTGTATATTCAGGAATTAATCAAGACAGTCTACATACAAGGAATAAATATTTACTTACCGTATGGTTTTTGCAATGTTCTGTTATAATTCTAGGTCTCCTGTGTAAAGCATAGATATGCCTAATCATTAAATCTATTAAAGTCATATGATAGTTGTAGTACAATTTAACATGATATAGCCAACGTGTTATGACATATTTTAACACAGTTATAGCAATAACATAATAGGTATTTTAAATAATCTATAAAAACTAGAGAGTCAGTAAGGAATAGAGAAGGAGGGATTGAACACTTTTTATTAAGCTCAGTGGTAGGCACATAGATTCATTGTCTTGTGTATACATTTCTGTATGTCTTAAATATTACACAACAAATAAGTTTAAAAGTATTTGACAAGCGCTGAAAGCATATGCTTAAGACGAGTTCCTTAACTTTGACACTGTTGATATTTTGGCTCAATAATTCTTTTTTGTGGAGTCCTGTCCTGTACATTGTTGGATGTTTAGCAGTATTCCTGGCCTCTACCCACTAGATGCCAGTAGTAACCTCCCCACCACCAGTTAGGAAAAACAAAAATGCCTTCAGACATTAAAAAATGTCCCCAACTAGACAAAATTGTCCCTTTGAGAACCACTATCTTCAAAATTACTTTTATTTCAGAAACATAGTAAAGTTTCAGAATTTAATAACCTTCCAATTATTTGCTTTGCTTCTATTTTCAATGTTAATTAGAAACTTCATGACAGAGGTTTGGACATTTGGTTAGGCAAAAACAAAATTGATTCCATGTGTTTAAAAAAATCTCTTTCCCAGGAATGTAAAATATTTGTGTTATGTTCAAACTCTGACAGAATGCCTTCTCATTAAATTGCAAATACCCTTATTCAAGCATTGTTTAAAGAATAGGCCATAATTATTTTTAAGTTGTGAATATAGGCAATTTACTGTGTGTTGACTTTATCACTTTATTACTTTATTACTATGAGTTTTCTTTATAACATACTATGTGGGGTTTTTTCTTTTGTTTTATATTAATGCCTTAATAATGAGCAGTTCACTTTATACCATTCTAAAAACCTTATGTTTATTTCTTTTATTATTTTTTGAATTTGTATTTAAATTCTAGTTAATTAACATATAGTGTAATATTGATTTCGAGAGTAGAATTTAGTGATTCATCACGTACATGTAACACCCAGTGCTCAATACAAGTGCTCTCCTTAATACCAATAACGCATTTAACCCATCCCCTGCCCACCTCCCCTCCATCAAACCTCAGTTTATTTTCAATAATTAAGAGCCTCTTATGGTTTGCTTCACTCTCTTTTTTTCCCTTCCCCTATGTTCATCTATTTTGTTTCTTAAATACTACATATGAGTGAAATCATCTGGTATTTTTCTCTCTCTGACTGACTTGTTTGGCTTAGCATAATACACTATAGCTCTATCCATGTCCTTACAAATGGCAAGATTTCATTTTTTGATGACTCATTAATATTCCATTATACACACACATACACACACACACACACACCACATCTTCTTTATTCATTCATCAGTCGATGGACATTTGGTCTCTTTCTATAATTTGGCTATTGTTAATAATGGTGCTGTAAACATCAGGTTGCTTGTGCCCCTTCAAATCAGTATTTTTGTATCCTTTGGGTAAATACCTAGTAGTGCAATTACTGGTCATAGGGTAGTTCTATTTTTAACTTTTTGGGGAACCTCCATACTGTTTTCCAGAGTAGCTGCACCAGTTTGCATTCCCACCAACAGTGTAAAAGGGTTCCTTTTTCTCTATATCCTCACCAACATCTCTTGTTTCCTGTGTTGTTTGTTAACTTTAGCCATTCTGACAGATGTGAGGTGGTATCTCATCATGGTTTTGATTTGTATTTCCCTGATGATGAGGGATGTTGAGCATCTTTTCATGTGTGTGTTGACCATCTGGTTGTTTTGGAAAAATGTCTATTCATGTCTTCTGCCCATTTCTTAACTGGATTATTTGTTTTTTGGGTGTTGAGTTTGGTAAGTTCTTTATAGATTTTGGATAATAACCCTTTATCAGATATGTCATTTGCAAATATCTTCTCCCATTCTATAGGTCTGTTTTAGTTTTGTTGATTGTGTCCTTCACTTTGCAGATGCTTTTTATCTTGATGAAGTTCCAATGGTTCATTTTTGCTTTTGTTTCCCTTTGTTTCCAGAGACAGGTCTGGTAATAAGTTGCTATGGCCGAGGTCAAAGAGGTTTCTTCCTGTGTTCTTCTCTAGAATTTTGATGGATTCCTGTCTCATGTTTAGGTCTTTCATCCATTTTGAGTTTATTTTTGTATATGATATAAGAAAATGGTACAGTTTCATTTTTCTGCATGTTGCTGTCCAGTTTTCCTAACACCATTTGGTGAAGAAACTGTCTTTTCTCCATTGGATATTCTTTCCTGCTTTGTCAAAGATGAGGTGACCATATAGTTGTGGGTCCATTTCTGGGTATTCTGTTCTGTTCCTTTGATCTATGTCTCTGTTTTTGTGCCAGTACCATACTGTCTTGATCACACATCTTTTTAATACAACTGGAAGTCCAGCATTGTGATACCTATGAGCTTTGCTTTTCTTTTTCAGTATTGCTTTGGCTATTCAGGGTCTTTTGTGGTTCTATACAAATTTTAGGGTTGTTTGTCCACCTATGTGCAAAATGCTGGTGATATTTTTATAGGGATTGCATTGAGTGTGTAGATTGCTTTGTGTAGTATAGACATTTTAATAATATTTGTTCTTCCAATCCATAAGCATGGAATGTTTTTCCATTTCTTTGTGACAATTTCAATTTCTTTCATTAAGTCTTCTATAGTTTTTGGAGTACAGATCTTTTACCTCTTTGGTTAGAGTCATTCCTATGTATCTTATTGCTTTTGGTACAGTTATAAATGGCATTGATTCCTTGATTTCTCTTTCTGTTTCTTTATTGTTGGTGTATAGAAATGCAACAGATTTCTGTAAGTTGATTTTTGTATCCTGAGATATTACTGAATTTGTGTATCAGTTCTAGCAATTTTTTTTTTTTTTTGGTGGAATCTTGGGTTTTCTACATAGAGTATGACATCAATTGCAAATAGTGAAAGTTTGAGCTCTTCTTTGTGGATTTGAATGCTTTTTATTTCTTTTTGTTGTGTGATTGCTAAGGCTAGGACTTCCAGTACTATGTTAAATAACAATGGTGAGGGGCACCTGGGTGGCTCAGTTGGTTCAGCATCTGCCTTTGGCTCAGGTCATGATCTCAGGGTCCTGGGATCGAGCCCCACGTCGGGCTTCCGGCTCAGCCAGGGGTCTGCTTCTCCCTCTCCCTCTGCTGCTTTCCCTGACTTGTGCTCACTTGCTCTCTCTCTCTCTCTCTCTCTCAAAATGAATGAATAAAATCTTTAAAAAAATATTAACAATGGTGAGTAGACATCCCTGTTTTTTTTCTTGACCACAAAGGAAAAGCTCTCAGTTTTTCACCACTGAGTATATTAGTTATGGGTCTTTCATATATGGCTCTTATGATGTTGAGGTATGTTATCCATCCCTACTTTTTTTGAAGGTTTTTATTAGGAATGATGGTCTACCTTGTCAAATGCTTTTTCTGCATCTATTGAGAGGATCATATGGTTCTTATCCTTTCTTTTATTAATGTGGTGTATCACATTGATTGATTTGCGAATACCGAACCACGCTGCAGCCCAGGAATAAAACCCACTCAATCATGGTGAATAATTCTTTTAATGTACTGTTGGATTCAATTTGCCAGTATCATGTTAAGAATTTTTGCATCCATGTTTATCAGGGATATTGGCCTGTACTTCTCCTTTCTAGTGGGGTCTTTGATCTTGGAATCAAGGTAATGCTGACTTTGTAGAATGAGTTTGAAAGTTTTCCTTCCATTTTTAATTTTTTGGAAGGGTTTGAGAAGAATAGTTATTAACTCTTCTTTAAATGTCTGGTAGAATTCCCCTGGGAAGCCATCTGGCCCTGGACTTTTTTGTTCGTTGGAAGAGTTTTGATTACTGATTCAATAACTGGGCCTATTCAAATTTTCCACATCTTTCTGTTTCAGTTTTGTTAGTGTGTATGTTTCTATGAATTTGTTCTTTTTTTCCAGATTGCCCAGTTTCTTGGCATATAATTCTTCATAATATTCTCTAATAATTGCATATATTTCTGTGGTATTGGTTGTGATCTCTTCTCTCTCATTCATTATTTTATTTGAGTCCTTTCTCCTTTTGATAATTTTGGGTAGCAGTTCATCAGTTTTATCGAGTCTTTCAAAGAAGCAGCTATTAGTTTTGTCGATTTGTTCCACTGTTTTTTGTTTGTTTCTGTATCATTTATTTCTATAATCTTTATTATTTCCCTTCTTCTGCTGGCTTTAGGCTTCATTTGTGGTTCCTTTTTTTTTTTAAAGATTTTATTTATTCATTTGAGAGCGAGAGCATGAGCGTGGGGGAGGGGCAGAGGGAGAGGGAGAAGCAGACTCTCCACTGAGCAGGGAGCCCAAAGTGGGGCTCAATCCCATGGCCCTGAGATCTTGACCTGAGCCGAAGGCAGACACTGAACCAACTGAGCCACCCAGGCGCCCCTTCTGTTACTTTTTTAGCTCCTTTATGTGTAATGTTAGGTTGTGTATTTGAAACTTTTTTTTTTTGAGGTAGGCCTGTATTGCTATAATCTTCCCTCTTATAACTGCCTTTGCTTTATCCCAAAGGTTCTGGACTATCATGTTTTCATCTTCATTTGCTTCTGTGCATTTTTAAAATTTCTTCTTTAATCCTAGTGAACCCATTCATTCTTTAGTAGGATGTTCTTTAACCTCCATGTATTTGTGGTCTTTTCCAATTTGCGTGTGTGTGTGTGTGTGTGTGTGTGTGTGTATGATTGACTTCAAGTTTTATAACGTTTTGGTCTAAAAATATGCATGGTATGATCTCAGTTTTTTTGTACTTGTTGAGGGCTGATTTGTGACCCAGTATGTGATCTATTCTGCACAGTGTTCCATGTACACTTGAAAAGCATGTGTATTCTGCTGCTTTAGGATGAAATGTTCTGAATATATCTGTGAAGTCCATCTGGTTCAGTGTATCATTCAAAGCCATTCTTTGCTGGTCAACTTCTGCTTAGATGATTTATCCAGTGCTCTAAATGGGGTGTTAGAGTCCCCTACTATTTTTGTATTATTATCAGTAAGTTTCTTTACGTTTGTCTTTAATTGATTTATGTATTTGGGTGCTCCCAAGTTGGGGGTATAAATATTTATAATTGTTAGATATTCCTGTTGGATAGTCCCCTTTACGATGATATTGTTCCCTTCTTATTACTGTCATTGTTTTAAGATCTAGTTTGTCTAATATAAATATCACTACTCTGCGTTTCTTTTGACATCCATTAACATGATAGATGGTTCTCCTTTCCCTCACTTTCAATCTGCAGGTGTCTTTAGGTCTCTTGTAAGCAACATATGGATGAGTCTTAATTTTTTTAGTCCATTCTGATACCCTATGTCTTTCTATTGGAGCATTTACTCTATTTTTATTCAGAATGTTTAATGATAGATATGAATTTAGTGCCATTGTATTATCTGTTAATTTGCTGTTTCTGGAGATTTTTTTTGTTCCATTCTAGTCTTGTTGCTTTTGGTCTTTGTTTTCCACTCAGAGAGTCTCCTTTAATATTTCTTGCAGGGCTGGTTTAGTGGTCACAAATTCCTTTATTTTGTTTGTCTGTGAAAGTCTTTATCTCTCCTTGTATTCTGAATGATAGCCTTGCTGAATAATATATTCTTGGCTGCATATTTTTCCCATTCATCATGTTGAATATATCCTGCCACTCCCATCTGGCCTGCCAAGTTTCTTTGGTGATCTGCTGCTAACCTGATTTGTGTTCCATTGTAGGTTAGGGATTTGTTTTCCCTTGTTGCTTTCAGGATTCTTTCCTTATCTCTGTAATTGGCAAATTTTACTACCATATGTCTCGGTGTTGGCCGGCTTTTGTTGATTTTGATGGGAGTTCTTTGTGCCTCCTGGATTTGGATGTTTCCTTCTTCCCCCAGATTGGGGAAGTTTTTAGCTATAACTTGTTTAAGTAAACCTTCTGCCCCTTTTTGCCTCTCTTCTTCTGGGACTCCTATGATATGGACGTTATTATGCTTTCCATAAAGGATCACTGAGTTCCCTAAGTCTTCATTCACGATCCAATATTTTTCTTTACCTCTTATTTTCACTCTTATTATTTTCCATAATTTTATCTTCTATATTACTTATTTGTTCGTCTACTTCTTCCATACTTGTGGTCAGGTTTTGCATCTCAGTTATAGAATGTTTTATTTTGGCCTGACTAGATTTTAGGTCTTTTATCCCTGCAGTAAGGGTCTCTCTGCTTTCTTCTATGCTTTTCTCAAGCCCAGCTAGTATGCTTATGATTGTGGTTTTAAATTCTGGTTCAGGTGTATTACTTATATCTCTTTTGATTAGCTCCCTGTCTGTGACCTCATGTTGTTTGTTCTTTTTGAATGAATTCCTTTGTCCTTGCATTTTGTCTAGGTCTTGTCTTTTGTGTGTTAAGAACACCTGTGCCTGGTCCTATTTCCACTACAACTGAAGCTTTCAACACTCTATGATCAATAGACCTGGTGTGTGCACGGTTTTGTGTTCATTTTCTGGGGGAGGGTTCTGTTGCTGCTCTGGCTCCCAATCATACTTGCCTGTTATAAAAGGCACATGAAGTGTACTAGGGGGTGGGGCTTGGTGTAATCGGGCCCAAGCCTCCATTGTGTGCGCTGTGCTGCTTGTTGAAAGTCTGTTCATGTTGATGGGAGGGGTGAAAAATGGCATTGGCCTGCTCTCTTCCCTGGAAAGGTGAGTTTGCATCCACCACTTTTCAGGAAGCCCTCTTAGAAGCGCAAACAATCTACCCTCTTGTGTCCCAGGCTTCCATCAGATCCCTGCCTCTACCATGTCTGTGTTTGCACTGTCAGCCCACCCATTGGCAGTGCAATGTTCCTGTCTTTTATCTCTGGCATGTGGCTGGGTTTTAGAACTCCAAATTTTAGAGACCCAGTGCAGTGCAGAACTGCCCTGATCCTCTGGGTGAGGTCTTGAGACACTGTGGCTGGTACGGGTT
Source organism: Halichoerus grypus (assembly GCF_964656455.1). Classification (NCBI taxonomy): domain Eukaryota; kingdom Metazoa; phylum Chordata; class Mammalia; order Carnivora; family Phocidae; genus Halichoerus; species Halichoerus grypus. The sequence goes on along the minus strand of NC_135727.1, from coordinate 51,443,716 downwards.
TGTCACAGAAAAGCAGTTGTATGACTGCTCAGGGGCTTGGGTTTTAAGGTAAAGCATAACAAAAAGCTGGCATTCAGGCTAGTTGCCCTCAGCAGGTGTCTTTGATAGGGGATGTCAAACCACATTGATCTTGTTGCTCTTCAGGGATGTGTTGACTATTATTTTCTCTTATTTCAGCCACATAAATTTATAATCAGTTTGTCAAGTTTAAACAACAGCAAAAATTCAGTCATAATATTTGATTACAATTGCATAAACTTGCGAAGTTGTGTCTATTGAGATTCTTATATTTGATTCTTCCTATCCTTGAACATGGCATGTGTATCTATTTATTTACATCATTTTTAACAACTTTGAAAAAAAAAATTTTGACACTTCCTAATTTATCTGTTGTTCCATATTTTAGTTATTTTTTTAAATCTAAATTAGACAATATGTTTACTGTTTCATCCATGTTTACTTAAATTTAGTCATATATTTAACTTATGTTTATACCTTCCTTTTTATATGACAGCTTCGTTCTAGGATCATTTTATTTCTTACTGAAACACATTTTTTAGAGTACCTTTAATGAGATTTTGGTCATAGTAAACACTTTAAAGTTTGTTTGATAATATGTTTATTTCATCTTTGAACTTAAAAGATATTTGCAATGGATATATAATTCTAGCTTTCAGATTATTTTCTCTCAGCAGTGTAAACAGATTATTTCACCAATACCTGGTTTTGATTGTTGTTAAGCAACATTAATTCTTCTGTTTATCCTGATTCATTGGGCTTCCTGAATTTAATGATTGTTATTTTATCCATACTGGAAAATTATTAGCCTTTTTTTTAGCCATTTTTATTTAAAGTATTATCTTTTATTCTCCCTATTCATAGTTGCCTTTGTAATTCTAATTGAACATATTTTAAACATTCTCACTCTGTTTAGGTTTTCTTATGTTTACATCTCATGGTTTGTCTTTATGTTGTGTACTTTACTGGATATTTTTTAGGCCTGTTGTCCAGTTTACTTATTCTTTTTATGATTTGTGCCTCATCTTCTGTTTTACCTAATCCAATGAATTTCTAATATCAATTATTACATTTCTTATCTCTAGAAATTGTTTTTCCAGTATTATATCTTGTGTCTTTATAAGTCTAATTCTTTCGTTTGTTTTTGCTGACTTTACTAATGTTTCTTCACGGCTTTCTATGTTATCTTTATTTTTATTGTGAACTAATGATTACTAAACTTTATCTGTGAGAATACTTTGAAACTGAAGTTTAAAGGTACTTTTTTCTTGGAAATTTGCATGAATTATTGCCAGACGTCTGGGAGCACTACCAAAGACTAATCACTTTAAATTTAAATTTAAATTTAAATTTAAATTCATTCTCTCTCTCTTTATCTCTCCTTCAGTATGTGTGTGTGTGTGTGTGTGTATATATATATATATATTTTTTTTTTTTTTTTTTTGACAACTAGGTAGTTAAATTCTGGCCAAAAACCTGCATGGGAGGTGTCTTGTGGTTAGAGATTTATAGGGGAGAAACCCCATACCCTAGATCCCAGAGTCAAGGCGAAAGTAGGCAAGATTTCATACTGTTTTCCTCTGTGGGTGAGCATTGTTTTTTCTTGAAGGTAAGCCTTTCACTGGGGATATTATCTTTTGGGGTCTTATATTTACACAAGGAATTGAATTGAATTTTCCTTCTCATCTTGTAAAAGGTCTAGGCTTTGTGTATGCTCCATCTTAATATTTTAGGCACATTAAAGGTGAAAACTCTAGACCACTGGAGATTGGTAGATGTTCCTAAGATCGTCTTAGTCTTCAGTATTTGGTTATGTCTCTGGATTAGTGCTTTTTTTTTTTTTAAAGGTATTTTTAAAGAATTTTATGTGTTCTATAAATTGACAGCCCCTACTCCATTTGACTACCCAGTTGACTAGGATAACCAGTCAGCTATAAGTAAAAGTATTTTCTAAAGTATCTCAATGATGCTTTTATTGGGAAGTTGGGACAAACCTGTTAGATACTTCTCATCTGCCACCATGTTTAAGTCAGTGTATTTTACATTCCAAGTATGCCAAGTATTGTTTCTGCTTAGTTAAAAATCATATTGTCAGCTTGACATGGATACCTGATGTGTCAAAATGTCCAGTGCATTATGAATGCTTCATATTGGCTTTATACTTTTATGCTTATTTTGGATGCAGGTGTCTATAACCTGTTCTTACATGAAAACACAGAAGTAGGGGCCCCTGGGGGGCTCAGTCGGTTAAGCCTCTGCCTTCGGCTCAGGTCATGATCCCAAGATCCTGGAATTGAGCCCTGCATTAGGCTCCCTGCTCAGCGGAGAGCCTGCTTCTCCCTCTCCCTCTGCTGCTCCCCGTGCTTGTGCTCTCTCTCTTTCTCTCTGTCAGATAAATAAATAAAATCTTAAAAAAAACCAGAGACGTAAATACTTAAGGATAGTCAATCATGTATGACAGTTTCTAGTATAAATCTCTTCAACTAATTGAAATGACTTTCTGGTACTATGGTCTCAGAAATAGAAGCAACCTCGTGTTTGCGTGTTATTGTTTTCCTAGATAGTGGTGTTTTTCCATTTGGATCTGCATAGGTATGGTAGCATTCTGATATTTCATGTTTTCTTTAACTATATGCATATTCTGTTAGTGTGCTAATTTTCACAGTATACATAGAATTGCATCATTTCATTTGACCAAACAAAAATCAAGGGAGAGAAACACTGACTTTGTGAAGTGAAATGATTGGGTATAGGTGAATAAACACCCCTGTAGAGTTGGCTGAAATTTCCAGGTATTTTTTTGGCGTAGTCTACATCAAGTGCATTGCAATACTCTCATTTCATGATCTGTAAGCTGTTAGCACTCTTCAGACTCCCTAGATAGTTGTATTGACTGTTGGAGTAATATTCAGCTTTGGAAACATCTATATATAGTATTTAATAATAATGCATCCTTGCATTTGTGGCAGTTTGTCATGGACATTTTAAGGTGATATCTAATGAAAGCAGAGTGTAGCATAAACAGGCTTTGTATACCTGTTACCTGTTTTAACAGATATGAATCTATTCTATTATGTATCTGAGAATATCAGTTTGCCCACTTATACGAGAAGATATCTTATATTTTATTTGAAATGTGTTAATTTAAAATACATATAGGTTATATAATATGTAGAAGAATATATATATTTTTTTAATTTTTTTATTGTTATGTTAATCCCCATACATTACATCATTAGTTTTAGATTTAGTGTTCCATGATTCATTGTTTGTGCATAACACCCAGTGCTCCATGCAGAACGTGCCCTCCTCAATACCCATCACCAGGCTAACCCATCCTCCCAACCCCCTCCCCTCTAGAACCCTCAGTTTGTTTTTCAGAGTCCATCGTCTCTCATGGTTCTTCTCCCCCTCCGATTTCCCCCCCTTCATTCTTCCCCTCCTGCTACATTTATGTAGAAGAATATTAATCACATGGATAGTCTGTGTTATATTTAGGATGAACATATTACAGCTAGACCTGGGCATACACTCCTCATATTTTATTCAATATTCATAGTCATTCATTCTGTATATTCTATATTTTTAATTCTAAAAATCACCTTTTAGGTTTAATATGATTTCTGATTTTTATTTTTAGTACAAAGAGGGAGATAAATGAAATAGAAGATAATCAACATCAAAGGAATAGTGTTAGTAATTATCTTCCAGATTAAGTGTAAATCATATACATTATTTTAGGAAACAATGCATTTTCTCAACAAATAGGATCGTGATATTAGCAGGGGTTGAATTTTTTGTGTACAAAGTAGTCACAGTTTTTCTTGTTATTATTATAGAAGTTGTAAATATATCTGTGATCTCCATCAACCTACTACAGAGCTAGAATACTTTGACACGTTTAATTGAGCTTAAGTTAGGAAATGTTTGAATACCATGTGATTTCTGTGTGTATATTTTTGGCTGTAGAATATAAAAGGATTGAACTCCGAAGAGATTTTGCTGGTTAAGAGTTGTCGGAACTTGTGATTGAGGGGTAAGCCAGTTTGAAAGCTTAGAAGATGGAGAGAATGCCAGTTCTTGCTGGCAGAATGGGGCTGTTAGGAGATGCTGATAAGAGGTAAGAATCAGTAAGAAGCTGATAAGATAAGAGGTAAGAATAAGAGTGCAGATGAATTCTTTAGATTTGTTCAGTTTGAGTTAATGTTAGGATATCTAGGTGGGACTGTCAAAAACAAGGAACTTGAAGCTGGCTACCCATGGTGAGAGCTGGAGCTGTTGGTTTGGCATTATTAACACTGAGGTAATGTTGATCCTGGGAGGGTCCATGAGCTTTCTAGAGGACTGGAGAAAAGTTTCCTTACATGGGACAAGTTGATTAAATAGGTAGGAAACCTGTCAAAGCCTGCCTCTTTGGAAGACACAATTGTTATACTCCAGGGTCAGGAATTTTCTCATCAAGGGTTCAATGCTTGTGTGTCCTTTTATCAACTAATATTATTTTTTTAAAAGGGTGGCTCTGGGGGCGCCTGGGTGGCTCAGACAGTTGAGCTTCTGCCTTCAGCTCAGGTCATGATCCCAGCGTCCTGGGATCGAGCCCCACATCGGGCTCCCTGCTCAGCTGGAAGCCTGCTTCTCCCTCTCCTACTCCCCCTCCTTGTGTTCCCTCTCTCTATGTCAAATAAATTAAAAAAAAAAAAAAAGGGTGGCTCTGTGGAGAAGGCTAGAAAAGCTCCCCCTGAATGCTTTAGGCCAGTTAATCAGCATTTTAATATACTTTAGTTGGCTTTTTGAGTCTATTATAGGAGTTGTAGAAATGTTAGTAATCAAATCAAAAGGAGAGAAATATATTTTGAATAAAATGCAATACAAATTATCGTCAGTCATATGTTGATTATGGTTCCACTGTGTAGTTAGGAGTATATATGGCTCTTTTGAACCTGTAATCTTCATGAGGGCAGAATCTCTAGTGGTTAACATGGTGGCAATCCCATATTTGGCAGCCAGTATATATTAGCTGCATGGATGAAAGAAACACAAAATAAGTATAGAACCAGGCCCAGCGTCAATGTGTATGCCATTTAACCCAAAGAACAAGAGCGCATAAATGTGATTTAAGAGTATGAAATATACGCACATAATTTGAGATATGCCATAAGAAAGTATTGAAAAACATATAATGAAGTAGAATGGTCAAGGGGCTGAGTTTTTTAACTAGATAAAATGGGAGAGGGTTGTGTTAAGATCACAGAGATTTATTCAGGACTTTGGGGAAACATTTCTGGTCTGGATTTAAAAAAGGAAATAAAGTATTTGTAAACATAAGTTAAAATAATTCTGTTTTGTATATATATATATGTATCTCCTATATAATTCTATATGAAATATAAATATGTATATGTCTATACATACACACACTGTAATAATATATTTTTAAAGGAATAAATAATAAATTTAAAAAAAGAAATATTGGCCTCAATTCATTTATGTGGCGAATGATAGACTTAATTATAGTGAACCTAACCCTACTCTTCTACTAAAATGACTTAATGAGATATAAGACAAAAAAGAAAGGTTATGTTTTGGCAAGAAGGAAAGGGCATTATGGTTCAATACTTTCACTTAACTAACCTTTAAGTGTGCAGTTAACATTTAAAGGAAATAAAGTTTTGAAAGTATTATAGAGTAATTGTAAAAATGTAAAAAGTAGTTAAAAGCCCATAGTCTGTTAGGAGAAATTCCTTCAGATAACAGTGACAATCATCAGAAAGTAGATTTGTGATATGTAAAAGACGAAGAAAAATCTGCTCATTTAGTGACATAGTTACTGCTTTCCCCTTTGTTGTTTTCTTTGTAAACTTCCGCTCATTGACATTTTCTAGGATGAAACTTTCGTATTGGCTGAGAATCGATCTTTTAAACACAAATCTTGAAGTATTTGAAAGAAGATGCTCAGTACTAAACAGGAGGAGTGGGAGGGAAAAATGGAAGGGATGCAACTTTATAAGATATTTGCCTATCACCTCACAATTTGTCAGAATCTAAATTGCATTTTAAAATTTATAATATCTAGCTCCTATTATGAACAGCTTTTCACTTACAGAGTGTGTCAGAACTCACCTTTGCAATTTATTTAGAGAATATAAGTAGTGATAGTATCACTAAGCTACCAAAAGTCAAAAGCTGTATTAAATTTTTTAAGTTTAAAATACTTGTCCAGTCTTATCAGTTCACCTGTATTTTTCTTTTATTCCTAGTTACTATTGCAGGACCGCAACTCTTTCCAAAAGCCCTTACATTAGATCTTTTTAGGGGTCTCCAAAAATATCTTATGCATCCCATGAACTAAATTTGTCAGTTACCATGTGGCAGTTGTGGGTAATTTTACTCATTTCCTGTTTTGAAGCTTCTCCTAAGGATGACTGTATATGGGGAGAGGGGAGGAGTTTTCCCATGGGCCACAGCTATTGTGTACTGAAGCCCTCTGTGTGCGAAGGGTATGCAGTGTTCTATGCGAAATACAGAAACATACGTTTCTTCCTTTCTCTCCTTTTTTAATATACTTGACTAGAGGTGTACCAAAGTGTGCTCATCACACAGCTCCCCTTTCCACAGCACTCAGACATTTGACTGTGTTGGGGGTGGGCAGGCTGAGCCTGGTGATACAACCAAGAAACACATCTGCTGCACTCAGAATCACTCCAGGCTTTCTTCCTACATTTTTTTAAAAGATTTTATTTATTCATTTGAGACAGAGAGAGAGAGTACATGAGCACGGGGAGAGGCAGAGGGAGAGGGAGAAGCAGGCTCCCTGCTGAGTCAGAAGCCTGATGTGGGACTCGATCCCAGGACCCCAGGACCATGACCTGAGCAGAAGGCAGACGCTCAACCATTTGAGCCACCCAGGTGCTCCCATCTTCCTGCATTTTAAAATGCAGGTTGGCTTTCTTATTGCATGATACACTTCAATTAGGCAGGAAATTTCTCTCCCAGGAGGCCCCTTAGTCTACCATACAAATGGAATTCCAGATGATTCCTCAGACTGTCCACTTTAGTCTCAAACCATGCCTTGAACTTGTATATATTTTTTTTTTTTCATTTTCTCTCTTGACATGCTTTTGATGAGTAAGTGAAAGAGAGTGGAGGCAAATGAGTACTGGTTTGTCTCTCTTTTGTCATCTTATCTTCCTGCCTCTTCTATTCAGGAATTTATGGGCATGAAAACATATTAATGTTCAATCTTATAATACATCTTTGTGTATAAAGTTTAGTGTGTATGTAAAAAAAAAAAATCAGGTATCTTTAGGGATTGACTGTGATAGCCACTTGCAACATCGGATTCTAACAGAAGCTGATTCATTAAGCAATAAGTAGTATAATAGTAGTCTGCGTTTGTTACACATGAGAGTGAGTGAGTTTTATTCCAAATCTTACTTGTAAATAGAACCTACTAATCACTGGCAGTTATGTAAGTTTGTAACACAGCCATAAAATGGCATCCAGAATCAGAATACATCTAAGTCTGCTGAATGTGTTAAATATTTCATATAGCTGAAGAGAAGAAGAAACGGTATGTCACCTACTGTGGAGCCTGCATTCTGAAGATGAGTTATCAGGTTACCTATAGCTAGAAGAGAAACAAAATAACAGTGTTTCACATTCTGAGCTGAAATTTTATTTTAGTCCTGATTCATACTATTGTACTTATTTTCACAGTTAAAATTGAGATGAAAAGTTTGAAATATGCAGAATTGATATTTTTTAATAATTTTAATACCGTTCTTAATCTTTCTAGCTTAGTTGCCTTATAGTGACAATTATTGAAGTACCCAAACTGATTCTTTGTTTTTCATAATAACATACTTTACCAAAAATCCCATTAACAGAAAAATTTTTAAAAAACAATTGAGTAATTTACATGTATTGAAAATTGTTCTGGAGAAATGGAAATAATAAATTGGTATTTACTTGCCTTTTCATTTTATAAAAGAAAATTATATTAATGAGGCAAAATAATGGATGTTCTTAATTTCATTTGGTTATATGTACATGTTGTTATATCAATATTCATATTTCTTTTAAGTGAAAGGGCATGATATTTTAAATTTAGTTTCATCAGTTACACAATGGATGCCATTGCAGGCCTAGAGTTTAGTGGAAATGCAAAATTAACTGGAAGGAGGGAAAATATAAGCAGAGAGAACAAAAGATAACTTGTACAGTTGTACAGAACATGATACAGTAATTTCCCATGGGACTTATGCTATATGTTGCCTACTGTATCTTTTAATGTGTACTTGTGTTTATTAAGGGATATTGGCCTGAGGTAGTAGTTGTCTTCTGTCTTAGGCCAGTTTTGATATCAAGGTAATGATGGCTTCGTAGAATGAGTTAGGAAGTGTTCCCTTCTCTTAATTTTTTTGGAAGAGTTTGAAAAGGAATGGTGTTAATTTTTATTTAAATATTTGATGGAATTCATCAGTGAATCTCTCAGGTCCTGGGCTTTTCTTTGTTGCGAGGTTTTTGGTTACTTACACAATCTCCTTACTTGTTATAGGTCTACTCAGATTTTCTTTTTTTTTCCCCTGGACTCAGTTTTTGTAGTTTGTGTGTTTCTAGGAATTTGTCAATTTCTTCTAGGTTATCCAATTTGCTAGTGTACAATTATTCATAGTATCCTCTTATAATCTTTTTTTAATTTCTATAAAATCAGTAATAATGTCCCAACTATCATTTCTGATTTTAGTTATTAGAGTCTTCTTTTTGTTGTTGTTGTTAGTCAGTCTAGCTAAAGATTTGTCAATTTTGGAATCAACTTTCAGTATCATTGATTTTACTCTATTGGTTTTCCAGTTCTCTAATTAATTAATTACATTTTACCTCTGTTCTAATTTGTAGATTTCCTTCTTGCTTTGGTTTAAGTATGATTTTCCTCGAGTTCTTTAAGGTATACAATTAGGTTATTGATTTGAAACCTTTCTTCTTTTTTAATGTAGATGTTTATTGCTTTAATTTTCCTCTTAGCACTGCTTTTGCTGAATTCCCTAAGTTTTAGCATGTTGTGTTTTCATTTTCATTCATATCAAGGTATTTTCTAATTTCTCCTGTAATTTCTTCTATGACTCATTGCTTTTTAAAGAGTGTGTTATTTCTGCATATTTGTGAATTTTCTCCTTTTCCTTTGTTATTTATTTCTAGTGACATTTCCATTGTGATCACAAATGATATTTTGCATGATTTCAGTCAGTTAAAATTTATTAGGGGTTGTTTTTTGGTCTAATATGTGATATATCTTGGAGAATGTTCCATGTGCACTTAAGAAGAATGTACATCCTGCTGTTGTTAGGAAGAATGTTTTGTATAAATATATTCGGGGTAATCAGATTATAGTGATGTCCAAATTCTCTATTTTCTTGTTATTCTTCCGTTTTCTTATTCTATCCATTATTGAAAGTGGAGTATTAAATACTCCACCTATTGGGGCGCCTGGGTGGCTTAGATGGTTAAGTGTCTGACGACTGTTCGTTTTGGCTCAGGACATGATCTCTCAGGGTTGTGTGATCAAGCCCTGCATCAGGCTCTACACTCAGCGCAGAGTCTGCTTGTCCCTCTCCCTCTGCTATGCCTCTCCCTTTCTCTGTCTCTCTCGCAGATAAATAAATAAAATCTTAAAAAAATACTCCACCTATTATTTTATTTATTTTTTAAGTTTATTTATTTAAGTAATCTCTACACCCCACATGGGACTTGAACTCACAACCCCAAGATCAAGAGTCACATGCTCTTCTGACTGAGCCAGCCATGGGCCCTTCCACCTATTATTTTAGAACTGCCTTTTCCTCTCTTCAATTCTGTCAATTTTTATTTCATATATTTTTGAGCTCTGCTTTCAGTTGGGCATTTGCTTATAATTGTATCTTCCTGATGGCATTGAAAATTTTATCGATATAGAATATCCTTCTTTGTCTCTTGTTACTTTTTTTTATTTCAAGTTTATTTTGTCTAACAATAATATAGCCACCACAATTTGTTTTTGTGTATGTGTGTGTATATGTGGTTACTATTTACATGGAATATGTTTTTCCATTCTTTTGCTTTCAACCTCTTTGTATCTTTTTATCTAAAGCTGAGTCTCATGTAGACTGTGTATAGATAAATATGTTTGTTTTTAAATCCAATCTTTCAAGCTCTTTCTTTTAATTGGAGATTTTAATTTATATACATTTAAAGTAATTATTCCTAAAGAAAGGCTTAGTTCTTCCAGTTAGCTGTTTTCTGTATCTCTTACATGTTTTTGTTCCTTAATTTCTCTATTACCATTTTTATATTTAATTTGTTTTTGGTAGCCTACTATTTTGATTCCCATCTTTATTTCTGTGTTTTCAGTTATTATTAGTTTCTTTAGGGATTATAATTAATATCTTAAACTTATAACAACCCATTTTTAATAATACAAACTTAGTTTTCATAACATCCACTCTTCCTATACATATTTGTCCTTTTTATATTGTTTTTGTCACAGATTGCATCATTGCACATTGTATGATCATTAACATAGATTTTTAATTATTGTGTTACTCATTTGCCTTGTAAATCATAGAAAAAAAGTTATAAACCAAAAGTACAATAACATCGGGTTTTATATTTATCTATGTAATTCCCTTTATAATTGTTCATTATTTCTTATGTCTTTGAGTTACTGTTTAGTGTCCTTTTATTTCTGTCTGTAGGACCTCTTAGTATTTCTTACAGAACAGGTTTGCTAGCAGTAAATTATATTTGTTGTTGTTGTTAATTTGGGAATATCTACTTTCTCCATCATTGTTTAAAGGAGGTTAGTTTGGTGGATACAGAATTCTTGGTTCAGAGTTTTTTTTTTTTTTTTAAATTTCAGGACTTTAAATATGTTATCCCACTACCTTTTTGCTTACATTGGAGAAATCAGATATCAGTCTTATTGTGGATCCCTTAAATGTGACAATTCACTTCCTCTTGCTGTTTTAAAATCACTCCCTTTCTTGGCAGTTTGATTCAGTGTATCTCAGTGTGGACTTCTTTCAGGTCCTGCTCAGAACTGATGTATTTGTTCATAGTTTCCTTTAGCTCATTGAACATATTTAAGATAGTTGATTTAGTGTTTTTGACTAATTCCAAAATCTGAGTTTATTCAGGGATAGTTTCTGTCATATTCTTTTTTTTTTTTTTCCTGTGTAGCTTATGCCTTCCTGTTTTTTTGTTTGTTTGTTTGGGTTTTTTTGTTGTTTTGTTTTGTTTTTTGCAGGCCTTCTGATTTTTTGTTGTTTTTGAGAACTGGACATTTGAGTCTATTTTAACTCTGGAATTTGGATTTTTCTACTCCTCACTGACTGCTGATTTTTGTTTGCTGAGAGCTGTAGCTATTTGTAATTTTTCCCAACAGTTGTTGCAAGCTGTATATTCCTTGTGTATGGTTACTGGATTTAGGGTTTTATTATCTCTGCTGTCAGCCAGTAATCTGACAAAGATTTCCTTAAATGTCTGGTTCCAAAAAGCAGGAGGAGGTGTTTCTGTCTATTTAAGTCTTCTGATAGATGCCATCTTGGGAAGCTACTGCAACCTAAGAGGGTTGAAACCAAGGCAAGCACTGTACCGGCCCTTCAGGAAACTGCCAAACCAACCAAAATGCACATCCTCAAATTTCAAATAACATGAGTCCCACTGCCCACCCTGGCATCAGCCAGCACCTCAGGGACTCAGGCACTATCTTCACAGTGGTGCTGAGGAATGGTGTTTGATACCCATTTTGTGCATGTTGTTCTCTTACCAGAGAGCAGCAGTGTCTCCCTTCAACAAGCACTTCCTTTGTTGTAAGTATCCAATTAGGTTTCAGTGTTTTGAAGTAGTTTATTTACTCTTTCTAGCTCAGTGATTACTTTTGTGATGGGACCAATCCCTGGAATGTACTTTTCTGCCATTTTGTGTCAACCTTACTTTCTTAAATCTCTTTTTCCTGTTTTTCTTCCTTTGATATGTCTTTTGAAATCCCATACATGTCCCCAAAATGTTGGTTGCATGCTAATGTAATGATAATTAAAACTGTATCATAGTCCAAGATAAACTAGGTTGAGAAGAATTAATCAATTTTGATTCTCTTCAGCATCAAACTTGAACATGTATCAGACTTCATTACTTTCGCTTGGTTCTCCATTAGAGTGGGAATGCATTGTGTATATTAAATACATTGTAATTAATGGGAGATTTTTTGCAGGCTTTGTGTGGTTTATAGATTAAAGATTCTTCCAAATTTTGCCAATTATGAAGACTAGAGTTGACTTTTATTATTATTACATATATATAATTTAATTCTATGTTTTCCAAATGAATTGACTTCCTGATAGAAAATAAAGCTTAAAAATTATGCTATATAAGTTTAAGGCCCAGAAAGTTAGTAATTTTTCAGTGTCATTTACTTCCATATGATCTTTTTATTTATCATTTATGTACTGCAGTGCATGGAAAGCAAATGCATTTGTACATTTATTCACATTAAATTGTAGTTCATTTTTTGGTTATTTATTTGGGAGAGAAGGGGAGTATACACTAGTGGTATAACAGAATCGCAATCAGAAATTTACTATCCTAGATAATCACTTTTAGAGTTGTTAATGCAGGGTTAATAGTCCTAATAATAAAATATTAAACTTTTATACTTTTATTTCTTTTTAGAACCTTGTAAAACATCTTCCTGAGCAGAAAGTACTCAGTGAATTAGCACAGCTGAGGAATGAATATGATGACCTCTGTGAGCCTGAGCAATTTGGAGTTGTGGTATGTATCTAGCATAAGGGCCCACAAACTCAGCTGTGATGTAATAATTGTCAGAAACAGTGAAAAGGACATTTCAATTGTTGATTTTTTTCAAACTGCGTATCTACATAATTTTTTTTCAAACTGCATATCTACATAATTAATTATAACATTGTGAGGAAAAAAACCTTACTATTATTTGTAATGGTTTTGAAAAATAAAGAAATTTAGATTTATATTCTACAGAATACCTCAGGGTATCTCATGGCATCTCCTCCATACTAGTGCAGATATTTAATTCTATTAATATATGAAAAGTAGTATGCATTATTGTATTGGCTATTTTTTCTTTTATTTCGATCTTGATGTTAGAATTTGCCCCCTCCCCAATTTAGGCTAAATAAAAGAGTAGGAACTAGATAAATAGCAATATTTTAAAAAACTTTTTTGTTATATACATATTGTGTCAGAGAAAGCACAAGAATTTTTAGATTTCCTATAGTGTCATTAATTAATTGAAAACTGTAAATACACTGTTTCAGTGTTTCATAAATGCATATCATACTTTAGTATGATTAAATCGTTATTGGAATGAGTTATGTTTCCTCATCCCCTCTTCCTTTTAAGGGGTACAAAAGATGACTAGATATAAATTATGTATTAAAGAATATAGTTATATGTTTTAAGCATTCCTCAAAACTGCTATTGAAATAATGGACAAAAAAATGGGAAAGAAGGGATGGTGATTTATTTAATTTCTTGGAGGAAAAAAACCTATTTTTAACTTAGGTATTCAATACAAGTTTGTTCAGTGTATGGATGAGCAGCTGTACTATGGCTTCTAACTTTACCCTGGCTCCCTAACAATTTCACATCTGAATACGAAGACTCAAAATTAACATCAGAACTAGTAGTCAAATACTGTGTTTCATTCAAATATTTTATTACCTTTTCAATAGTAATATATTTTAATTTATCTGATTTGGTACGTTGCAATTTAAAAATCTTGTTTAAAATGAAAATGTAATAGATGGGACAGAGAACATTCCTTTTGAACATGTGCAATAGCTGCTTGCCCATATTTAGAGCTTATTAATACTCAGATATGGCATTGCATATACTGATATGGGAAGGTTCTGTCAAATCCTTGAAAAGAAAATCAGGAATGTATATTTGGGATGAGGTAGAGCTAATGTAAAGGTACTTGAGGAAGATATTTTTTTCTTTTTTGAATTAGGCAAATTATTCAGTTGAATTGGCTAGATATTATTTATTAAATAGTGGTGTTTTAGTGCAGTATTAAATAATAAATTTTTCTAGACCAAAGTCCTCATTTGAAACCTAAGCTGCTTGAATTCATACCATAATTGATGCAAGGCTGTATACTATCTGAGAATTCAGCTGTGTCATGATGGTTATGAGTTTTACAGTAGGTACACTACACAGTTTCTCTGAAGTCATTTTTTTTTTTTCTGAATGCAGTTTATCTTGGAAGATGTATTAGTTTGCCAAGCAAATCCTTCAAGAGGAATATCCTTGGTGCCACAGTGAGGAAATGAAGTTTGGGGACATAAAAAGCAATATACCTTCCGAACTAAAAGCAAAACAGAAAATGGAAGAGATTTCTTGTTTATGCACATAACCATAAATAATTCTGGGGCTGTGAATATGAAGTCAACTGGTCCTCTTATTTAACTCTCCCCATCCTTAGTTAACATGTCTGTAGGGAAAAAAGTCAAGGACATTACAAAGTAGTTTGTGCTATGTAAATCACCCAAGGTAGTATCCATCAGGATTTGCCAAATAAAGTTTAGATAATCTCATATCTAGGAAAATATTTTGGAAATAATAGTAGGCCCTAGTCTTTTAAGTACCTGCTATTTGTGTTGCCATTATTATTTATAGAGAAAATGTATTAGGGTGCTTAGAATAATATCTTATATACAATAGGTAATAAATTCTATTGAATTGAATTATAAGGCAATTATTAAACCCAAGTGTGAGCCTGAGATTAAACATAGCATATTTTAGATCTGTAAAGTAAAAATTATATTAAAACATATTTCTCCAGGTCAGTGCTAAAATTAAATTAATTTCAGTGTGAATACATTCAAAGACTTTTTAATCCTCAAAATCTATCGACAGTCTATATTTCAGAACATTTCAGAAATGTGTAGAATCATCTGCAGTAATGAGAGAGGCTCCAAACTGGCTGTCTCGCTTCTGCTAATTCCCCCCTCAATACAATTAGTGTAGTCTACTTAAAATCTATATCCAACGTGTGATTTCTATATTGAAAACCTTCAGTGTCTCCTGGAATTTATAGAATAAAACCTGAGCTCCTTAGTATGCTCATTGTGCCTCTAACTCTGTGCCTTTTTATCTCTCTGTTCTCTTTGGTGAACCGAGTGAATTGGTATCTTTATGACATTTTAGCTTTTACCTCAGCGGGACTCTCTTTGCCATTTCAGCAGTTATTTTACTTGTTCCTCTTCAGCAGCCTTTCGTTTTCCATAGCAGCTATATTGTCTCTTACTTGCTCTTCTCAAGTCTTCTTTCCCTCCCCTCCCCATTCTTTTCACTTAATACCAACAGTGTAATCTCTTACTCACCAGAGAAAAAGGAAAGCACTTAGGCTTTTAGAACCTCCAGTATCTCTTCTACCTACAAGACTTATCTCCAGACATACCTTTTATTAATCTATTCTCTGTCAAATCTCAGGAAAAGGGATACCGTATTATTATGACTAATATTATTGTTGTTGGTATTATTATTTATAGAAACAAAATGTATTAAAGAGTTACTGTATCTGATACCGTGTTAAGCATTTTTACATGCACCATCTTACATATTCTTCACGACCCTATGAGGTTAGCACTTTTATCAGCTCCGTATTATGAATGAGGAAACCCCATCTAAGGAAGGCTAGGGACCTTGTCCCAAGGTTCAAAGTAAGTAGTAGATGCAGAATTCAAACCCAGGCAGTCTGACTTCATAGATGGTGTTTTTATTCCTTTTTTTATTTTAAAATTTTATTTTTATTGAAGAATAATTGACATACAGTAGTATATTAGTTTTAGGTGTACAAGATAGTGACTTGATATTTATATACTTTACAAAATGGACACCACAGTAAGTCTAGTTACCATCTGTCACTATACAAAGTTATTACAATATTATTGACTATATTCCCTATGCTGTACATTACATCCCTGTGTCTTATGTATTTTATAACTGGAAGATTGTACCTCTTAATCTCCTTCAGCTGTTTCATTCATCCCTCCACTCCCCTCCCATTTGGCAACTACTAGTTTGTTCTCTATATGTATGAGTCTGTCATTGTTTTGTTTGTTCATTCATTTTTTTTTTTTTTTTAGAATCCATGTGTAAGTAAAATCATATGGGATTTGCCTTTTTTTTTTACTTATTTCACTTAGTATAATACACTCAAGGTCCATCCATGTTGTTGCAAATGATAGGATTTCAGAGTAATACTATATTACACACACACACACACACACACACACACACACCATATCACACCTTCATTCATTTATTGATAGACATTTAGGTTGCTTCCATATCCTGGATATTATAAATAATGCTGTGATGAACATAGGGGTACATATATGTCTTTTCAAATTAGTGTTTTTGTTTTCTTCTAATAGATAAAGAGTGCTTTTAACTGCTATACTGTTCCATTGTGTGTGTGTGTGTGTGTGTGTGTGCGCACGTGTGTGTGAGATGCTCTACTACATGCTAATTTACTTATCTCTGGGGCATTATTATGTCTCTCTTTTTCTAAGATTTTATTTATTTATGAAAGAGAATATGCACTCGCATGTGGGGAGGGGCAGAGGAAGAGAGAGAATCTCAAGCAGACTCCCCACTGAGCAGGAAGCCAGATGGACAGCTCAGTGACCTGAGCAGATGCCAAGAGTCCGATACTAAACCAACTGAGCCACCCAGGTACCCCTGGGCATTATTATCTCTTGCTTATTTTATACTTCTATTATTTTATGCCTCTTCAGTTTGTCATTCTGCACTTTGACTTTCTTTTCAGGAAAAAA
Source organism: Halichoerus grypus (assembly GCF_964656455.1). Lineage (NCBI taxonomy): Eukaryota > Metazoa > Chordata > Mammalia > Carnivora > Phocidae > Halichoerus > Halichoerus grypus. The sequence continues at coordinate 51,426,842 of NC_135727.1, read as the reverse complement.
AAAAAAAACTTAAGTCACTCACTGCCTAAAACTGAATAAATTGATAGCTGCATAGATGGATAAATAAAAATCATTTATTGACTCTGAGGTCCCTGATAGCTGCTGCTCTCTATTTCCTAGCACCTGTTTTTTCAAAGATTAGTCTTCTTTTGCTTTCTACTTCCTTACCTCTCATACACTATTCAACAAACAATAATTAGAATTCTGCCTTAAGCAGTGCATTGAAAATTATCTAAGAGAGGTCATTATTACTTCCTAATTGCATCTAAAATATACATCAGATCTACTCTTCATCTGTGCCATTACCACCTTAGCCCAAGCCAACATCATCATTCTCTTTAACAATTATGATCTACTTGTAGCTTGTGTTCCCCACTCCTGCAAAAGCCTTTCTCCAAGTCAGTTTTAGCACAGCCCTCAAATGTGGCATTTCTGAGTTCATTTGTGTTGCATCATACATTTATCTGCTTAAAGCATCAGTGCTCTTGTATGGCACTAAGGCTGCAATATAAACTCCTCACCAGAATTTACCACCTCTCCCACTTCTCTCTCCTGTTGCTTGGCTTCTTGGTTATTATAATTCAACCACATTATATTTTATTTTTCAGTGTTTTGAATTTACCAGGCTCTTTTCCTGCCTCTGGCCCATTACACATGCTGCTGCTTCTTACTCTCACTTGCTGCCTGCCTCTTTCTTGTTAATTCTTCCACTTTTAGCTTAAAGTTCATTTTCCCAGTGATACCTTCACTTGCCTATCAATCAAAATTAAGGCTCTCTATTAAAATCCCACAGAGCACCTTTTTTTTTCTTTTCCTTTCTAGAAATTATCATGGTTCTTAGTTAAATATTTATTTGTGAGGTTGTTTATTGAATGTCTATAAACCCCCACTAGATTGCAACTTCAAGTGCATGCATCATGCTGATTTTATTCACATGGTATATGCTTAATATATATTTGCTGAATGTATAGCTTGAATGCAAAATCAAGTGGGTTCATTTTAGTCCTGTCTAATTCTGTATCCATGTGGCACTTGATAACATTGAAGAACTTAGCTTCCTTATTGAAAACTTTTCTTTATGTTCCTTCTCTAACAATAAATACTCTTTCCCAATTTCATTCTTATAACCTTGCTAGTGCCCTGCAGAGTTTCCATTATTATATAACTTCTTGAATGATAAAAACAAATCTCATCAGTTAGTAATAGGCATATGCCAGAAGTGAGATTATTCCTGCAAGATTCATTAAAATTCTCATCATTAAACAAAAAACAATAAGATTGGCAAATCTTGGGAAAAAATCTAGCTTTGACTTTTTGAAAGAAATAAAATTATCTGAGATAGTGACTGGGCTGCTAAGCTTTCTCTAAACTTTTTGGTTCCTTTTAGCAACAACATCATTGGACTTGCTTATATTCACATGTAGTAAGTTGAAAAGAAACAAATAAAAAGGGAAAAAAAGAAACAAATAATAAAGCCAGGGACCTTCCCTCTGTCTAGAGGCAGACTACCTGGTAAGAGCGATATGCTAGTTCTCAGACCTTTTATGATCAATATTCCTTTTTTTTTGGTGGTAGTCGGGGGGGCGGGTAGGTTGTCTGCATAGCATCCCACTGACTTGTCCTCCAACCCACCTCCCACAGAACTGAATTTGGTATGTCACTGTAATTATGTGCTGTACTTTTACTGGGAAAAAAAAGCACAGATCTTTGAAAACTTTGCCAGTTAGAACCCCAGCAGGAGCTTTTAGACTCTTCAGAAAGTGTTTGCAGCTCAGCTGTTCTCAAACCTCAGAGCTATGGAAATTCCCACTCGTCTTGCACTGAGGATGGAGACCCATACTGTGTGTATCTATTAAACTAACACATCTTCTGAGAAAAAGAAGGCAACACTTAGTTCTTTTAGTAATCATTACTTTGTTTTTCTGAGTTCAAAATTACCCATATTTTTCAATTTAAAACATTCTACAGCTATAATCTAACAAAAATGTTTGAGATGCCTTGTGCATAAAAACATTTATAATGAAAAGCACAGATTATGTCATATTGCTGATAGCACATTTTTTTTCTTTTTCTGCACAAATACATGAAGGCACAAGGAGTGGATTTTTGCCTATAGTTGGAAGTATAACTATAAAGTCAGTGTGCTTTTTAATTTTTTTAAAGCCTCATAAGAGCTTATGAGCTCTATTAAAGATAGCTTAACCAGGTGAAAAGGAACATTTTAAAAAGCTTTTTTTCTCTCCGACATCAAAGGCAATTAGTTCAGATGAAAAATTGTAGCTCTTCTGTTCCATTAATATTAAACCATTATTCAGGTTTGCATATTCATTGGGAAAATCACATTTTTTTCATATACTTTCATTCAGAGTGTTCAGTGTTTTGATATGTAATGCCTTGATTTTTTCTGTTTTCATTCTTTTTGTAAATATGAATGCTGGCTCTTATATCTAGATGTATATTCATTTTATCTGATGAAAAAGCTGGTTTGATAATTTTGAGATCAAGTAAAAAAAAAAAAAACTCACCATAACTCATTCTCAAATCCATGTATTCATATTTTTGTTCATTTCATTAACTTCTCATAATAGTTCATTTTATAGCAGGATTGCTTATTTACATCAGCTTTTGCAATAAAATAAAATAAAATAAAATAAAATAAAAACACCTGAAAACTGAACATTCAGATTAGGCCTATGGATATCAATCAGTTTTGCTATTGATTGCTTTTCATTAATTTTAAAAACCAGAAATTAACTCCTTTTCCCCCTGTGTTTATTAGTAATGCCTAATACAACAGCATAGCACAGCCGTCATTTCGATGGCCATTCTCGGTCTCAAACAGTTGTTTTCAGAAGGATTTTTGAAATTCTCTGAAATTCTTAGTGTGATTCTTTTGAGTTTATAGTGCCTTTTGGGGCAGACATTGTTACTATGTTTTATTCCAGACTAAAGACTAGTAGATGTTTGTGGATGCATAACTTCCATATTATCAGTATCTTTGGGGAAAGTATTCTCTATTAGCATGTCATTATTTTTCTGATAGTTTTTTTAAAAAAAATTTAATTGAAGTATAGTTGCCATACATATTAATTTCATGTGTACAACAGCATGATTTGACAACTCTATACATTATGCAACACTCTATTTTTCCAAAGCCTCATTTTATAGATTAACTATGGCTCTTATCTCTCCTTTACATCTAATATAGAAACATTTGCCATTCATATAGGTGCACTTGTATTGAATATTTTGTCCAGTCCAGGTCCAGCGTATACTGCAGAAAGTACAGTGATAAGCAGGAGAGATCCTGCCCTTGAGGAGGTTATTGTCTAAAAGACGATAAGAAAATTACTTAATAGAGAATCACAGATTTCTTGTTATATTTTCATACTTCCAGGCAGAGTTTTGCTAAGTCATTGAGTCTGGATTTCACAACTTGCATAGGAAGTTCTGCCTGTTTAACTTAAATCTACCCTTCTTTAATGTGTCTTCATTATCATGACCTTTATTATAGTCACTGACACAAATTACTCTCTATTTTCAATGTGCAATGGGTCCTAATAGTATTTAACTATTTGGGACAAATATCTTGTAACAAAGTATATTTGTTATAAACATATCTGTTAATTCTAATGAATTCTTAACATTACATTTTAAAGAGACTATAAGATCGATTATGTTTGCATATGATGATATTGAGGGTGTGTTTCTTGTCAGTGCAAAAAGAAAAATAATAGAAATAACCTTAAAAGCAGGTGACACATGGGAGCAGGAGTGACATGTGTCTATCTCCTCCTCCTTCACACATGATTTTTACACCTGTGACTTTTTTTTTCTCTCTCTGGATTCTTATGGTAGTTTGGCAGTAGATCGATATTCACCAGCTGCATAGGTAGTGAAGTGTGTAAAATTTAAATTATATAAACAGAAGTCGGTCTAACTCTTTGGGGAAATAACCCACTTGTAGCTGCTCTCACTAAAGCTGTCAGTGTATTTTTTTAAATATAGTACAGATCAGCTAAAGAAATGATAGCTGTTTAATGTAATTGGATAGACAAGTACCTCACAACACAAATAAATCCCCTACATAATACAACACCATGGTCAGCACCCCATGGTACTTCAAGGAATGAATTATAAAACAAAGAATGTCAGTCAACTAAAATGCTGCTGGGGAGCACAACTAAAAACAAACATATATTTCAGTCGAGAGTGTGTTTTATTTAGTTATATCACTTAGGTACACTCAAGTGCTTTTTATGAGACATGAGCCTTTTAATAATTGTATCTGTGGCTGGGGAAGTTGCTCAGTGCTTCCTATTATTTCTACGCTTATTCAGTACATTCCCTTATACACCTAATCCTGTAATGGAGATTCAACTCTTATCTATCTGTGTACCTAGTCTGATCGTAAAAATTCACACTTTTGATTGCAGCAAATTCTGTTAGTATGATTAATGCATATTAATTTGTGGCTACTGTTAATAACGAGATGAATATAGCTTCACCTCCTCCATAGTCTCTTGATTTTACATTAACACATTTTTAATGACAACATTTATAATAGTAAGTATATATTATGTATTAAAACTGGCTGAAAGGAGCACAGCACAATATTTAGTGTGTTCAGTAGATAATGTGTGCTGTTTTTCGCTAAGCTCTGAAAACACATTCCATTAATTGTGGATAAGAGAAACTTTCCCTTAGGTTTGGTAGAACAATCGGGGACCATGGTTTCTTTTTGGGTATTTCTGAGGATGAAGAAAGAGGACAATAACAGTAATAGCTATTGTTTTAGAGTGCTCACATTGTCAGCTACTATGATAGGAGAGTTATACATAGCATATTTAAGTTCTGCTGCAACTTGTGCGGGTTATTTAAGGAATGCATTTTACTAATGGGGAAATGAAGTCTAACAAACATTAGGTAACTTGTACTAGGTCATAAACTAGAAAGTAATAGAACTGTAGTTCAAGTCCAGGTCTGTGTAATTCAAAATCCCTCTTTCTTCCACTACAACTTGCATTATAAGTCTGGAGAATGCAGAGAATGGTTTCTCTCCCTCTTTGAGGATTAGGGAAAAAATTTCTCTCAAACCTACCCTTCAAAATAGTTATATGGGGCTCTGCACTTGGACTCAGATTGAGCCAGGGCAGTATTGTTGGGATGACCCATATGGTAGCAAATTACTTTATGTGGGAGGTAGGGTACCCCCGTCTTTACCCATATCAGCCTACTATGATACCTTTTCATACTGTGCATCCTTTCCCTAATCCAGCCCTTTGCTGATTTTGGAGTTCCTATTTGTGTGAATGAATACATTCACTCATTTTATAATTATTGTTTTAAGTCATCTGTCATATTTATCACCTGCTGTGAGCTGAACTGTGTTCTAGAGGGCAAATGAAAGAAGAAATTTTGCCAGATCCAAGGGCATCTCTGACCCCTTACAGTATACCGCCTCTTCCCAAAATCAGGCTGACTGATGATGGATTAATTTAGTAATAACAGTTCAACAAAGTTAATTCCCTAGCATTTCTGATTTGATAGCTTAGCTTATTTTGGAGACAGTAAAACATCATCATTCACTGTTAATTTTGTTCACTAGATAATCTGGCTGTCCTACTTGGGAAATCTGAAAAATGGTTAGTCAGCTAAGGAGTTCTTTTAAATATTTGAATGTCTAATATATGCAAGATCCTGTGCTAGGCGCTATACAAGGTGCAGTCCCTGACTCTTCTCCCTAGGTACTCTCCTCATCAACAACCTTACCTCCCACAGCATCTATTTGGATAACTCCCCAAATCTGCCAACTCTAATACTTATCTCCTCCTAAACTTAAGGACTGAATTTCCGGTTGCTACCAGATATAATACCTAAAACTAAAAATGTCAAGAAAGCAATATTTTCCTATCACAGAGGTGTCATTTTACTATTTATGTGAAGATTTGGAGGGGGAAAGGCTGGAGGGATCAGAGAGCACATTTATTTTTAAAAAAATTTTTACTTATTTATTAGAGAGAGAGCATGAGCCCGGGGAGGGGCAGAGGGAGAAGTAGACTCCCTGTGGAGTAGGGAGCCCTACGCGAGGCTCGATCCCAGGACCCTGAGATAATGACCTGAGCTGAAGGCAGATGCTTAACGGACTGAGCCACCCAGGTGCCCCAGAGAGCACATTTTAAATAGTCAATTTTACTAAATCAACCTTGAGGTACATAAAACTTATGCTTGAATGTTGAGCATGGAAAATAAGAGACAATTCTAAGAAATTATTCAAGGCAAAATATAGGCAAGGAATTGTATTAAATTACATTGTGTTTACCACAATTTGAATATGATCCCAAGATTTGGAGCCTTAATAGTGGAAAGCTAGTAGTGTCTAAAATATACTGTTGATGTCTGAGAGGATGCTAAACCAAGTTCACTTAAAGGTCAATTTTTTTTTTTTGTAACAAGTAATATTTTTATTTGTAGATCAAGCACCCTTTACCCCACCTTTTCCGAATTCTAGAAGCAGAGATTAAAAAAGAAGGAGGTAATGTTTATGGATCATTATTTGGCTCCTATCTAATTATCAAAACAAGACTGATCACAGGAATTTCCCCTACCTTGTAGATGAGGAAACTGAAGACAGGAGAAATTAGGTAGGTTAGTTTCTCACAGTGAGACAATGTGAAAGTTTCTAGATTCAGTCTTTAATTGAATTTGCTACTAAGCTGCACCTTACTTGCACCTACACTGTCTTAGTTTCTGCTTAGCTTGCTACAGTATAGGCAGCAGAAGATCAGGGTAAACAAATTCATCTGAAACAAAGCAACAATCCAAATAGTATACCACAGCAAACCAGCACCTCTTTCTGCCTTCATTAATGCCAACAATATTCTACCTCACAACAGACTTAAAACCTTGGAGTCATCTTTGACTATCTTCTCTCATAACTAATGCTAAATCCCATTGATTCTTCCTTAATTCTGTCTCTCATATCCATTGCTTCTTACCCCTTCCTACCAACAACATCCTAGTTCATTACCTGTTTTTTAGGTCATTTTGAAGACTTAGTAATACTCTCCCTGCCACTAATCTCTCCTTCAACCAACCATACATACTGCTCCCAATATGAATTCAAGAGCCATTGTGGTGTAGTGGTTGAGAGTCTGGGTTATGTGACCTGAATGCCTGAGTTCAAATCTCTAGGTCTTTAACATACAACTTGATTTTGCATAAATCACTTAGTATTTCTGTGCCTCACTTTCCTAATCTTTAGAATGAGACTAATGCTAATAACCTTCTCCTAGGATTGTTTTGAGACTCAAATCAGTTAATACGTATTTGTAATATATATGCAGAAAAATGTTTGGCACAAAGAACTTAATAAACGTTAATCACTGTTATTTTACTATTATTATGCAATTACACTTTTGGTCACATTATTTCAGTCAGAAGTGGTATTAAAAAAAGAGGTTAAATCCATTCTGTCTGGATCTGTAGGCCAAAGATTGAAATACAAACACCAGAAAGGGTAAAAATATGAATGAAGACAAGGAGTATTAGAACTGAAGTGAGACTAAAAATCCATGTAAGCAGAAGGGTTTAAATTACTTGTTCATCTGGGACTAAGGCCACCCTGGTGAACCTGCAGGCCCTACAAAGCATGACCAGAAGGGCAGTCACGTACATCGTGACTAGCACTTGGTCAGAGTAGCTCTAGGGCTTTTTTTTAACCATCAGAGAGATTGAAAAACTATCCCTTCCACACGTAAAATGATAGAAACATGTGTATGTGCAAATGATGCCAGTTACCAATGAAAACAAAGGAAAAATAAAGTGGGGAGGGATTTGGAGAGAGTGGTAGAGGCATAAAGAAAGGCAGAAAAACATATAGAAACTTAGATTCCCATGCAAACATATACAAAGAGATTTCTGCATTCATGGAGATAAAGAATTTTATATGGTTAGCTTCCAATTTCATGACCTTTACATGGACTCTTTGGGTACTTCAGTCCAAATTTTGCCCCTAGGGATATACCTTGTGTATTCCTAACTAAACCTTTTCTCATACTGTATTCTTTCTACACCTTCCTTTTGGCTCCTGTTTGTTCCCTCTCTGTGTCAATCTCTCTCTCTCATTTGTTTTTCTGTCCATTCATATTACCTCTATTGTGAAGTCTTCATTAAACATTGTAGTCATAAGAGTTTAAAGTTTTGGGGCACCTGGGTGGCTCATTCGGTTAAGTGTTCAACTCTTGGTTTCAGCTCAGGTCATGATCTTGGGGCTGTGAGACCGAGTCCCATGTCAGGCTCTGCACTCAGAGTGGAGTCTGCTTGACATTCTTTCTCTTGTTCTCCCTCTGCTGCACGCTCCCCGCCCCCCTGCTTGCTCGTATGCCCTCTCTCTCTCAAATAAATAAAATCTTTAAAACAGGAGTTTAAAGTTTTCCTTCAGCACACATCTCTAGCACTTAATTTCTGTTTACCCATCTAGAATCATATGCTAGTTTTATCAGTAGCTATAGTTTTCAAGTGACTGTGTTATGAGTTTTAGGCTATATTGGAAACTTGTGATTTGGTGGTATGTCTTATACTTACCATGGGAGTGATGAAGAAACTGTAGGATGGTTTGTATAATATTACCCCGATCATATAAAAAAAAAAGAGCTATTGAGAAGTAGTAATAAGATCTACATAAATATAGTAACAGGTCAATATTCCCAGCATACTTTTGTACATCGCCTATAAAGAGCATAAGAGCATATAGAGGGATTAGCAGAAGGCAAAGGTTAATGGGCAAGTTCATTTCAAAGAAGAAAAATTATGAACTTTTGCCTTCCTTCCATATTAGAGCAGATATGATGTATTCAACAGCTCATTTGCTTCTTTTTTTTTTATTATGTTATGTTAGCCACCATACAGTTCATCATTAGTTTTTGGTGTAGTGTTCTATGATTCATTGTTTGCGTATAACACCCAGTGCTCCATGCAATACATGCCCTCCTTAATACCCATCACTGGGCTAGCTCATTTGCTTCTTTTGAAGAGCACTTTGTGGCTTAAGGACTTTTGTTTATGTTGTCAAATTCTTTTCATGTTTATATTCAAGAAACTAAGCTATAAGTGCAAAAAAATATATAATTAGGACTATTAATTTCTTTTGGGGTGCCTGCGTGGCTCAGTCACGTAAGTGTCCGACTCTTGATCTCAGCTCAGGTTTTTATCTGGTTAGCTTCCACTGTGTGTGGAGCCTACTAAAGGAAAAAAAATATATTTTCATTTGTGTGTGCTTGCGTATGTTCATATGTGTCTAATCCCACCCCCACCTCTGTCTCAGAATTCATTTGGTGAATGAAAGCTAGTTAAATGACTTGGAGTTATAGGAAATTAATGGCTAAAAGAATTTATTACCATAGGAGCTATACCAAAGGGAACAGAGAATGTGCACCAATCCTTTGAAACAAGTAATAAAAACCTAAGTTGAACTGTTTTACAGAAAACCAATATAGAATTCTTGAATACTGTACTTAAAAGTAAGCTCGTGGGATTTTACTATAACCTAATTATTTAACATCAACATTCTGTCAAGTAGGGGAAATTCTTTAGAGCATATGTAAATATTTAATATATATGATGAATAGAAATCATAGGTTTAAAAATTATTAAATGTTCAATCAGAGCTAGTCCTCTGATTTCAAATAGCATAATAATAGTAATTTCTTAGGAAATGTGGTTCCACTTACATTTCCTGTCATCATGTACATCTTTTATCTGTGGCCAAACTATTCACTCAACTCAATTTCATGTTTGTAAATTTTCATAGTTCACCTCAGGGACAATTGGTAGTTTAAATGCTACTGATGACTAATGATTATGCAGTTAAAAAATAGCAACTATTTAGCTTCAATAATATTTTCTTACTGTTATAAGGATGATTTGTTTAAAACTGAACAGCTAACTATTTTTAAACTTTGATAAAAATATTCCTTTGGAACGTCTAAAACCAAAACAATAATTTTTAAAACCCAGAAAGAATTCATTTTATGCAGAAATTTTAGTCCTGTGTATAAAATTATGCCTACTGGAAAATGAAACAACAGGCTTTATATATACGTTCTTACAGAGCATTTCTTATCTTACAGATGAGCTCAGTGAAAATGTTACAGCCTCGTCTCGAAAACATTCTTTTCAAGCTCACGTTTGAAGAACATGTAAACAACATCAAACCAAGCATCATAGCAGTAACTCTTGCCTGTGAAGAACTGAAGAAAAGTGAAAGCTTTAACAGACTTTTAGAGTTAGTTCTTTTGGTTGGAAACTACATGAACTCAGGCTCAAGAAATGCCCAGTCTTTGGGTTTTAAAATCAGCTTCCTTTGTAAGGTAAGATAACATTTTATAATGCTAATTTACAATAATAATCTCATCTGTGAGAGAGATCACTCTAAATTGGCAATAGTACATAAGCAAAAAAAAATATGCTTTAAAAGGGTGAATGTTGTGGTAAGTGAATTAAGTCTCAATTAAAACAGATAAATATATATTTTTTTAATTTTAGTGCAGTAAAATCTCAAAGACAATGCAAATTCTGTGGTAGTATAGTACTAAACTCCTCTGATCAGATCTTACTGGAGTTTGTAAATTTAAAAAAAATTTCCTTTTATAAAGTAGATGCAATATTGTATTTCAATTCCCTTGTACTTATTTAATGTCTCTCTAAAAACTATGTGAGGAGCTAAATGTAATGAGGTAAATAGCCAGAAACCTCTTTTTGAATATGCTTTGCTTATTCTAGTCCAAACAATCAATAGTCTTTGTTGTTAAATACTGTTACTAAGCTTATACTAGATATCTAGTCTATTAACTAAAAGTTGATAAAAACTCAAGTGACAATCATCTTGTTTTGATCAAGCCATTTCATAGTATTTTTTTTTTTGAGATTTCAATTCTCATGAGAAGAAACAGAGAAGCACAAAAGTGATCGTATACAGCCATTTCTAGGCTATAATGAACCACCTTATTCAAGGGAAAGATCTGTCTGTTACAAAGAGAAAACTGAACAGACACTGAGGTGAAGGCCTATAAGAAAGCTAAAGAGGAAAATAAATCTGAAAACAAGCAATCCCTCTTTGACATCTCACCATTCTTTCACTTTTTTTCTTCTCACAGCTTAAAACATTGAGAAACTTCGGTTAGTTCTTAAAGTATATTATAATAAGAATCCCAAACATAGGAATGGATATAAATTTCTATTCATGCATTAAATAGATGTACGTTACATATACATGCACTAGCATTTTAATATGTACCAAAAGTGATTTGCTTCAAGTAGTTCTAACCCAAATAGAGAATAACCTTTGTAGGTAATAGGATGTATAATGGAATTATATCTGGTACTCCTTATTCATTTTTGAGGTGTATAAGGAAAGAGGACCAGGAAGATGGGGAAGATCCTCTGGAATGCTAGATTTTATAAAAAAAAAAAAAAGTTACTCCCTCTTCTTGTGATATTAGGGGACATGTGAAATTATTTGATAATGCCAGAGAGAATAAGGCAATGCTTGTAATAAAGTGGAATAAATCATAACCAGATTTATAGGATAAATCTAAATATTCAATATATTTTCATTGTATTGCATACCATATATTCAGTACTAATAAAGTAATCTCTTCTGAAGATGCTATTTATTTTGAGTATATGCTATATGCACAGTGAGTAAATCAAGATATTTTTGGTAGATGATTATAAAAATATTATAAGTTAAAAGATCATTGAAAATTTATATTGTACACCTATTTCACATTTGATTCATATAAAAAAGACAGTTAAAACAAACTATCTAATTTGAATAAATATGTACCCATTCTAAGTATCTTAATTTCACACTATTCCAAGTAATTACATGAACTGATTTTTTATAGCAAATATGAATAAGTCATTTATACACAGAAACAAAAGATGATATTAATCTCACAGAAGGATTTAACAGTTACATTCTGGAGAGAAGCTTCTTCCTGTCATCTACCTGTCAAATAAAAGTTCTTCCATACAACACTGATCTGACATCTATCACTAGAGGTATGCTCAAAGGATTCAGCCCAAAGATTTTTGCAAACTTCAAATGAAATAAAAATAATCTTGTGGGAAATACTATCATGTAGTAATAGATGTTCTAAAAGAGAAGAAGCGAATGTTTTAAAATGCCCCCTTCCCCCCCACCACCACTTATCAGTAGGATTTTTATCTTCAGGGAAATACTTGTCATTAAGAAAGAGAAGTATCATATATATGCATGATATTCCCCTAATGTCTAGGATTAAGAGGATGTTCCTGGAATACAAAGGATTCTAAGTAGATGTAAATGTCTAAAATGACAGAAATTTATGAAGTACATAGAAATAGTTAGCTTAGGTTTGTAATCTGTTCAAAAGTGAATTAACTACTGATGTATAATTAGCTAGAATTGCTGTTAAATTCCAGTTATATTATAAAAGATTACTTGGTTGATTTTTCTTAATTTGATTTCCTTAAAGAATAGCAGAGAGAACTGCCTTTGTAGAACACTGATTATGCTTCGAAAAATGGTAACATTTTCCCACCTAAATTATTCTAATGATAATTTCCTTTCTCAGTGAATTTAAAACTATAATCTGCTCTTCACAAGAAGCTACAGTATGTTAAAATATTCACGTACTTTTTTTTTTTTTTTTTTAAAGATTTTATTTATTTGACAGAGAGCACAAGCAGAGGGAGAGAGAGGGAGAAGCAGGCTCCCTGCTGAGCAAGGAGCCCGATGTGGGACTCGATCCCAGGACTCTGGGATCATGACCTGGGCCGAAGGCAGCCGCTTAACCGACTGAGCCACCCAGGCGTCCCTTCACGTACTTTTTAAAAAAGGAGCCATGGTGGGGCACCTGGGTGGCTCAGTCGGTTAAGTGACTGCCTTCGGCTCAGATCATGATACCAGGGTCCTGGGATCGAGCCCCACATCGGGCTCCCTGCTCTGCGGGGAGCCTGCTTCTCCCTCTCCCACTCCCCCTGCTTGTGTTCCCTCTCTCGCTGTCTCTCTGTCAAATAAAAATAAAATCTTTAAAAAAAAAAAAAAAGGAGCCATGGTATAAGCAGTTAAACTTATCAGATGTATCTTGCAGTAAAATAATATTAAAAATTCAGATGATCACAGTTGGCTCCTATAATATTTGGGAAGAAAAGGAAAACAGATGGGTTAACCTAAATGTCAAATATAACTAAATGGTATCATTACTATAAGTACTACCCTTACCACAAAATGCTTTGTTAATTTGCAGCTGTGAATTATCACTTTGTGAGTCCCCAAACCAGGTTTCTGAACTGTAATACAAGTCATTTCCATGCAGATGAATTCCTGATGTTAGCTTTGCCCCTGCTTGCCTGTTGGTTATTAAAATTCTAACCAATAGCAGGGGTGCACTTCAGGGTCATTTATTTATGTTTTCAGTTATATACAATAACATATAATCTGCATAAGAACAAAACATTTGAAAATCCTTAACACTCCCTAGGCACTAAGCTTTGTGGGTATATCAGATAAGGATCTTTGCAAACAAGGGGAAGTGATTCTGCCTGACTTAAGCAAAAAGAAACAAACAAAAGGAATACAGAATTTATCAGGAAGATATGAGATAGCTCAACCAGAAACTGAAGAAAGGCTGAATAATTTGGCCTTTAAAAAAGCAGCAACTGGGACGCCTGGGTGGCTCAGTCGGTTGAGGGTCTGCCTTCGGCTCAGGTCATGATCCCGGCGTCCTGGGATTGAGTCCCTCATCAGGTTCCTTGCCCAGCCGGGAGTCTCCTTCTCCCTCTGCCTGCTGGTTCCCCTGCTTGGTCCCCCTGCTTGGTCCCCCTGCTTGTGAGTGCGCTCTCTCTCTCTCTCTCTCACAAATATAATCATTTAATAAATAAATAATTAACTAATTAAAAAAAGCAATAACAGCAGCAGCTTTGAGAAAACAGGGAGCAAGAACAAATTTTCAGGAAATTGTCTTTGTGTGTATTAGCTCCAACCATTTTCCTACTCCTTTCTCTGAATTTGATTCAAATTCTTATTAGAAAGAGAGACTGATTGACCTAGTGTGGATTACAAGAATACTCCTTGTCCAAGGGAAGGCAAAGAACCTTGATTGAGAACACTACCAAGACTATCTGTGATGGAAGATGGGTCATGTCCCAAAGAATGCTGTTAACCAAAGATAGGGACACCAAAGTTTAAGGGCAGGTGAAGGGGTATCAGGTAGGCCCAAACAAAGGCAAAACAAAAGAGATCATTGGTACACCAGGGGGATACAAACAATACAGAAAACACATAGAAACCTCAAGAAGCTAGTGGTATAGTTAAGTGGTCAGGAAATATACTACATATAGAGTATTACGTAACATCGCAAGATACACTGTCAATGAGCACCAAGATTAATGACCATTGAGATTAACAGGACTTCAGAGGAGGGAGGAATTTTTGGTGATGGGGTGGGGATGGGCAATACTGTAAAATGGAACAGAAGGATCTTGAAGGATAGGTAGAATTAGGTTAGATTATATAAAGGAAGAAGCCACAACCTTACAAGATCGGAGAATGCTGGACTCAGAACCTACCTTTTAGCTTCCATTTTGCCCATTACTAGCCAAATTTTCATGGCTGAGTCATTTACTCTCTCTGAACTCAGTTTCCTCACCTGTGAATGAGGAAATGCAGTGACCCTTGTTTATTTTGTTATGTAGGATTGTTTTTTGGGTCAAATAAAATGATTTTTGTCAGAGTTCTTTGAAAAATTATGTTAAATGGTTGTAGTTCTTTTTAATGATGGTAGATAACTAGGGATAATCATCATGTGTTTCAAGATGAATTAGAAAACCAGAATGTCTGGAATATTGGGTGTATGTTGGAGACAAATGATAATGTTGGTAGGCAGATTGTGAGAAGATTTTGAGTTATTTGTATACTAGTTTGGATAACTTGCCTTCATAATTTTTTTAAATCATTCATTTCATAACTTATAAAGGCCATGAACCTTTCTTTTTCAGCCTTGAGTTAATATCCCCTTCACCCATACTATTACTTTCTAGTCATTCTAGTTGGACAGAGAGACATAACAAATCATGATACAATAGGATGATCTGCTTTTGGTTATACAGAGAACCTGAAGAAAACATTTCAGTTTACTATAGAGAAAATTTTATATATCTTACTTTAAGTCATAAGGATTAATAGGATAATGTAATTGTGTTCCTTTTTCTAAGATCCATCATTTCTATAAAGTATATGTAACATAAAAGACCTTATTTCCTAGAGACCATCACATGATATTAGTGACAGAATATTGTAGCTATTATGCCAAGTATACAAAGGAAAGTCTCCAACTCCCCCATAGAAGTTGTAAGAAGGAATGTAAAAAGGGTTCAGTTTTAATGAGAAATAGAAGATTAGTTACCAGAAAATATGATTTCTAAAGAAAATGACTGCTGTCAATGGAAGCAAAATTTGGAAATATATAATCCAAGAGAAAATCTACAAAAAAACCTAGGAAAAAAGTCATATCTAAGTACTCTAAAAATTTCACATCTCAACATTTTTAGCTGAAATGATGTGGATTGTTTCCATATAAACTTAGAATCTTAACAAATGAAGGTAACTAGTCCTGGGTGCCTGGGTGGCTCAGTTAGTTAAGCGTCTGCCTTCAGCTCAAGTTATGATCTCGGGGTCCTGGGATCAAGTCCTGCATCTGGCTCCCTGCTCAGCAGGGAGCCTGCTTCTCCCTCTGCCCCTCCCCCCGGCTCGTGCTCTCTGTCTCTCTCTCTCTTTCTCAAAAATAAATAAATAAAATCTTTAAAAAAAAGAAGGAATCTAATCTAGCCTCTTCGGTCTGTAGTTAAGACAATTGACATTCAGAGAAGGGAAATACTTTGGTTTATATATTGGTAGGTTCTGGCTGCCACAACAGAATACCACAGGCTTGGTGGTTTAAACAACAGAAATTAATTTTCTCACAGTTTTGGAGATAGGAAGTCCAAGATTAAGGTGCTGGCCTAGTTGGTGTCTGGTGAGATATCTCTTCCTGGCTAGCAGACAGCCACGTTCTTGCTATGTCCTCACAGAGCCTTTCCTCTGCGCCCTGCATAGAGAAAGAGTTGAGAATGTGCTTGAGAGCTCTGGTGTCACCTACTCTTCTTATAAGGACACTAATCCTATCAGATTAGGCCCCACCCTTTTGACTTTTTTTTTTTTTTTTTTTAAAGATTTTTTTTATTTATTTATTTGAGAGAGAGAGAATGAGAGACAGAGAGCATGAGAGGGAGGAGGGTCAGAGGGAGAAGCAGACTCCCTGCCGAGCAGGGAGCCTGATGCGGGACTCGATCCCGGGACTCCAGGATCATGACCTGAGCCGAAGGCAGTCGCTTAACCAACTGAGCCACCCAGGCGTCCCCCTTTTGACTTTTTTAACCTTAATTACCTCCTTAAAAGTCTTATCTCCAAATATAGTCACTTTGAGGGTTAGGGCTTCAACTTGTAGATTGCTCAGGATAAGGCTTTTCCTGGGATGTGAGACTTCAGTACTAAAATTGGGACAGTCCCAGGCAAACCAGGACAGTCAGTGGCTGCTTTAGTTATGAAACTGGAGGTAGGGTCCTAGCCTCCTAATAATGCTCCATTTTTCTCTCTTTTTTAAAACATGTAATTTTAACAGATTGCCTTTTGCGTTTTTATAATGCCCTTTACTGTTCTTCTTCATCTAGTTTTTGCTCTTTCGATCTTCTCTGGTTCTCTCTGCACACTTTGAGGACATTATTATAGAACTGTTCACATTTTAATTATTTTATTTCTCTTTCAAGGCTGAGAACGTGTGGAATTTGGATGTATATTTTATTCCACAGTAAATCCCCAGTATCTATTTATATGAAGCCCTCAATAAATTACTCTTGAATGAAAGCCGGGCAATTGATTAAATAAAGGATTTGTTGTGAGTGTTTGGCATAAGTGTTAACTTTTTTTTTAAAGTTAGAGAATTTAGTTCCTCACAGATATAAAGGGTATATTTTTTTACCAGCAAAACTATTGAATATGTATGTAATTGTCACACTGCTGTGGTTTATTTATAAAAACATAAAAAAGTATTGTTTTCTATAAATATTAGCCAGCAATTCTACCTTTAAATGTAGGTTAATAGATAAATATATGACTATTAATTTATAACCAAAGATATTTTAGGAAATAATCACTGCAGGATATACCCTACCAAAGATCAATAAATCCTAGTCAGTAGTCCACACATTTGGTTGCCTGTGTTTTAACAGTTTATAAAGTACTTTCCTTGTGATTCAGGGAGGTGAATTATTATTAACCCCATTTTGCAAATTAGGAGACTAAAGCCCATTGAGGTTATACAATTTTTCCAATATTAAAAAGCTGGTAAGTATCCAAGTTGAGGCTTAAATCTGTTTTCTATGTCCCAAACTTTGCAGGCATACTGCCTCTCATTGCTCTGTAACAGAATGTTTGGATATACGTGGCTCAGTTCAAGGAAGCATTACAGAACACCTCTGTCGCTTATGGAATTTTGAAAATGGGGAAAATCACATGTGGATTTTCTTGACTCTCTGGTAGTTTCTAAAATGAGGAATCCCTTTTTTTTATTCAATTTGAATTGGAAGTAATTGCATGAATATTAATAGAAAATTTCTCTTCCTCTAATAGATTTTAATGTATCCAGGCAATAAAGCCTACATATTTGTAATAGAATAGTACCTAATAATCTGCATAATTATAGAGCTATCACTTGGCTTTGTATGTATAGGCTCTCAGAGCCTATCAGTTTTGTGTAGGCAAGGTTAGTTGCTGTTCTCAAGATTTTACAAATGAAGATCTGCTCTCCAGAGAGCACTGACCCAGCATCTCAGTGTCAGAGGCACAGTTAGAATCCAGCTTTTCCTAAGACTCAAATTAATTCAGTGGCTCAAGCTATTTTTAGAGTTTGATGGTCTCTTTTTCTTTACTGAAATATGTTTTTTTCCCATCACACAGTATTTAACATTATTTGAATTTGGTGGGAGTTGTGGTTGATACTTTGATGAGAAGAAAATTGCTTTAAGGGATGTAATTTGTATTGGAAAAAGCTGTGTAAGGGAGGATTAGGCTGTCTATCAAGTACAGGGTTGGGTGGAATGGTAGGTCTTCTTTCCAAACTTTCCTTTTTCTCCCTTTGGGTCCTTTAAAATTTCCTTCCTGAGGGGCTACTTGCAGGAAAGAGTTTTCAGTTGGTGATCTCCTTGGGTCACTGGTTGTTATCAGTGACACAGATCCAAATGTACAGCAAAACACAAAGGAGCTCATTTATGTTACTTTGCATTTTTAAATGTCATCATGTAATATCATGACACACCATACTATTTGTTCATAATTTATGACCAACAGACACGAACATTTCAAGTGAAAGTTTTGTGCCACATTATATTCTTTGAAGTAGGAACATTTACCATTTTTGACCTCTGAAACAACTAAGCAGCATAGAATGATTTAAGGACTGGATATCATTCATAATTTTATTTTATTTTTTTCTCTCCCCAAAGGTTTTATTTATTTGACAGAGAGAAAGACAGCCAGAGAGGGAACACAAGCAGGGGGAGTGGGAGAGAGAGAAGCAGGCTTCCCACGGAGCAGGGAGCCTGATGTGGGGCTCGATCCCAGGACCCCGGGATCATAACCTGAGCCGAAGGCAGACGCTTAACGACTGAGCCACCCAGGCGCCCCTCATTCATAATTTTAAATAGTTTCCTTTGTTCCACTTATTTGATGGTTGACCTTTATTTAAGTCCGTTGTGTTTTATTGTATTGTGCTTAATGGGCTCTCATCGTTGAGAACCACTGAATAGTTTCTTGGGCTTAAAGATAAATGTTGCACTCTTGTGGTACTACGCCAGTGGTGACATTTTAGATTCAGTTTCCATAATTGTGTCAAGGGTTTTTGTTTCCCTCAGTTCTTCATGTAAATCAGTATACCAAAATTTATAATTTTCAAACAGCAAGCATTAATATTAAGTCAAGAAGCCCAGAAGTGTTTAAATTTATAGAACACTAAATTTATTTTTTAAAGAAACAAGTTCTTTTAATTCCCATATGTTACTTGCTATATATCCTAAAGCACATACTGTTAATCAGTGCATGTGGATTTGTGCACACAGGCAAATGGTAGTACTAAAAGATTGCTTCAGTGATCCCCATTTCTCTAGTAATCAAGATGTTTGGATACCAGCTTAGAAATTCAATCCAAAGTCCTCGTGTCTAATGTCTTTTGTGCCATTTAAAATCTGAACAAAACACAGGCTACTTCTTCTGAACTTCTCTTTAAAAATGTAGCCCTCTAAAAGTTAGAAACATATGATCTCGCCTCCCTGATTTTGTAATCCCATGAGTACCACCATGTGTTTTGAAGACTGTCCTTCACTTAGAAAATCAGCTCTTTTCCCACTTGTAAGATGTAGAGTTTCTAGTCTCCTTATACTATAGTAGTCGATACATACAGATTGACTCCCTAAGTAGAAAGAACACTTGATGAAGGTAGTGTGTATTTCCATCTTTACAGGTGCTTTCTTCCAAGATGGCAGTCTCAATTTTTACAGATGGTCATGATATTTTCCAGATTTATGTTAATGTGGAGATGCATTATATCTTTCTTATTCTCTGTAGCCTGCATTATGGAATTGAGATGGGAGAAAAAACAAACTGCTGTATTAGCACAGGTAAAGCTATGTGATCATGTGGGACATAGGAATTAATGAGTTTTGAAGATATACTTCTTCAAATCGATATATAGGCATACCTCATTTTATTGCACTTTGCAAGTTTTGTGGTTTTTTTTTTACAAATTTAAGGTTTGGCAACCCTGTGTCAAGCAAACTATAGGCACTCTTTCCAACAGCATTTGCTCACTTGGTGTCTCTGTGTCACATTTTGGTAATTCTCAGAATATTTAAAACTTTTTCATTATTGTTTGTTATGGTGATCTATGATCAGTGATTATGACTTACTGAAAGCACTGATAATGGTTAGCTTACAGTATTTTTTAATTAAGTTATTTACATAGGTTTTTTTGATATAATGCTACTGCACACTTAATAGACTACAGTGTAGTGTAAACATAACTTTTATATCTACTGTGAAACCAAAACATTCATCTGACTTGCTTTATTGCAATATTCACTCCATTGTAGACTGAAACCAAACCTGTAATATCTTTGAGGTATACCTGTAGTTATGAAAGGGTATGTATAGCACAATACCTTTTGCGAAAACTTGGACTCTGATTAAAAGGAACAAATTCATACCTCTTTTCTTCTACTTGCCTCTAAAAATACAGAAGTTTCATGAGCTAATTTAAAGATTTTTCTCTAAGTTGAAATACTCATTTACATTCATTGGTACAAATTAGTCAGTTTATACTTTAAATGTAACACTTGTTTGGTTCTTTTGGAATCTGATTACATCTGTTTAGATATTATCACATTTACAACACTATAGCTTAGGCTGTGTGAAACTTCATTATAATCTCCCCAATTTTCAGTTTATTAAATTATCTGGAAAACAGTAGTTTGTAAATGTAATTTGTCTGATGCAGACTTGATTAGTATTCCTTGTTGATACTGACTGCTTTGAAGACATTATTTTTCTTCTCACAACATTTTTTTTCGGTCTATTTTACTTACATATGTGAAAATGTTCTGTCCTTTAAATACACACACAGGCACGAATGCATGCACTCACCAGGCCTGGAAGTGATCATTATATTGTGAAGCCTGTGCTGCTATCCCTTTTATATTACAATGAAATCTGCCTCTCATATGTATAGATAATATGCTGTGAGGGGCAGTATGGAGATATATGGTACACAATTGCCTTGTGTACTAGCTATGCCTAGTTATTGTACTCTCATATGCAAACACATGACCTTTTTCACAAGGAAGAGATTCCAATTTTTGGAAGTTTTATATTAAGGGAGGGACCAAGGAAAAGGAATTAGAAGCTAGAACAAGCCGAAACGTGTATGTGTGTGTGTGTGTGTGTGTGTGTGTGTGTGTCTAGAGACTGAGCAAGTGATTAAAAGAATGAAAGAGTGAGAAAGAATCAGGGATGATTTTCAGAATTGGATTGAGTTAAATATGTCTCATGCATAAATTGACAGACTTGTAAAGAGCATTTGAAAATGCAAAATAAGACTTGCCAAATTATGCTCCTTATCGTCTGCCAATAATAATTATTTAAAAACCAATTGTATATTTGTATATAGAACTATAGTGAGGTTTATAATTCCATTTTCAGTAGAAGACTAATGTATGGCTTGGTTTATGACTCTAAATACAGACATATTTCAAGGAAACAAAAAGATGAACACAACTAATTTCTTTCATTTAAATTTTTGTTTTCCTCATACACTGATATAAAAAACACAATACGGTACTATAACTATACTTGTTGAAGTCATTGTGACTAAACAGTAATGGATATAGTTAACTGTTGTGTTGGGTAGTATGGCTGGCAGAGAGAAGTAATTCTCTAGTTTACAAAAAAAAGAAACAAAACTTTTTTTTTGGTTCTTGATGATTCCCCCATATATCAGGAGGGGCAATAAACAATTTCAGCACTGGAGCAGACCAAAAAAATGATGATTTATGGGACTAGTTGTATAGCTGTAGGTCTTTGTTCACCACAAAGACTGTTCCCATAGAGGATTTAAATGAACCCAGCTGGCTTAGTATTCTGTGAATTGCTGTAGTCATTTTCTGAGTTTAATCTTATGACTGATTTTGTAATTTTCACAGTGGGGGAAAGTTGACAACATGAACAGCATTTAGTGAGTATAATTAGTAAGTTTAAAAACAAATGCCTTTTTATTCTGTAAAAGCTCTGTTTGAAGGGGATTTTAACCCTATATGAAACTGTTGTTCAGAAAATGTGGCCACTATGACTGAATGTGACTGATCATCTTATAAACTGATTTTCCTGTCAAACAAAACCTTACTAATGTAGGCATGGTATAACTTTAAGAAGAAGGGCTGATGACTATGGAAGGGGATTTATAAAGTAGTATCGTTCATATTCAAATAAAACTGAATATCCAGTTATTCCTGTGATAATTGTAGGCAGTCTAAGAACTATTCATATACATATATTTTTTAGCTAGTAATTGGGCAGCAAATTTGCCACATTTTTTGAGTTATTTTCTGTGGAACCCTGTGCTACATGCTTTGCGGTGATAAAGAGAAATAAAACATACATCTCTAGTCCTTGAGAGCCTCCAGAGCTAGTTGCGAGATACAGAGTATTATAATACAAAAACAAGAGACAGGAAAATACGGGGAAGTGAGGTGGGGCGGGAGTTAGGGGGGAGATAGTGTACATGAAACATATTCTTTGTTGCTGCAAGTGTGGGTTGACTAACTACAGGAAAGTACTCTGTTCAATGATAACCTATTTTATAAAGCTGCCTTACTTCTTTAGAAAGGAAAAGCACAATACCAGCCCCAGTTACATGTACTTTACTTCTCTCCCTCAAAAATTGCTTAGATTTTGTTTTCCCTGACTTCTGTCATAGGGAGAAATGCAATTTTTTTAAAATCTGCATTATCAGAATACTCTTTTCCCCATTTATGCCACAGTAAGAGTGTTTTATTTATTTATTTATTTATTTTTTTTTTTTAAAGATTTTATTTATTTATTTGACAGAGACAGAGACAGCGAGAGCAGGAACACAAGCAGGGGGAGTGGGAGAGGGAGAAGCAGGCTTCCCGCTGAGCAGGGAGCCCGATGTGGGACTCGATCCCAGGACTCAGGGATCATGACCTGAGCCGAAGGCAGCCGCTTAACGACTGAGCCACCCAGGCGCCCCAGTAAGAGTGTTTTAAAAACTGCTTCCTACCTCCTTTCTACAATTAAATGTTACTATTTTAAAATTTTTGGACAAAGTTAATCAGTACCTATTTAAAAGCAGCAATATAACGATACTATGGTATGACTGTTATATGTCCATACCCTTCCTGAATCACTAATTTGGCAAAAGTATCAAATAATATTTCCTTTAGTAAGAGGATGCCATGAGATTGTCCAGATAAATAAGAATAAAGAAAGTGACTATTAAATGCTCAGGGTGAGAGATCACTTTAGAATTAGAGCAACCCAGTATTGAGGACATATAAGCTCTTCAGAAGCTGACTGTTGAGAGAAAGGAGTTCAATATTAAAATTTAAGCAAGTAGCTAGATATTTATAATAAACAGGATATTTTACTTAGAAACTTGTTCTGAGAGAAGCTGAAAAGCATTGTAAGCTATTAAAAGATTTGGGGAGAGATGTAGATGCATCATTCTAAGGGTTTTTCATCAATCATAGTCTGGTCAGTTCAGATCCCTTTATGTTTCCAAATTTCAGCTTCAGTGAAATAAAGGACAAAGTCTAGGTTATTAGTCAACTTCTAAAGACATTTGTGTAGGACTTTTGTTTGTTGTGTTATTATTTTAGAAGAAAAAAGACACACGACCTAGAGATTTGAACTTAATCTGTAACTGTAACTTTTAAAAGTAATTTTACCAAAGTATAATTGACATAGAATCCTATTTACTCATTTTTAGGTATATAGTTTGGTGAATTTTGTTATTTGTATACAGTTATGTAACATCCATCACAATCAGTATATGGAACAGTTCCATCAACCTGTAGTTTCCTGATGCCCCTTTGCAGTCAGTCCCCACTCCCAGCTCCAAGCAACTACTGATTTGCTTTCTGTCACTATAGTATTGCCTTTCTCTATAATTTCATATGAATGGAATCATCCAGTAAATGTAGTCTCTTGTGTTACTTTGTGTTTGGTATGACTTTCACTTAACATAATGTTATGGCATATATTAGTAGTTCATTTTTATTGCTGAATAATATTCCATTGTCATTAGTTACCATTCATCAGTTTGGTATCAGATGGGTATTTGGGTTGATTCTACTTTTTGGCTGTTAGAAATAATGCTATTAATAGTATTCACATATGAGACATAAATTTCATTTATCTTGGGTAAATACCTAGGAGTGGGAATTCTGGATCATATGGAAATTATAGGTTTAATTTTTAAATATAAGTGTTTTTCAAAGTATCTGTACCATTTTATATTCATACCTACAATTAAATTAAACCAACATTGAGATATCATTTCATACTTATATTGACAAAAATTTAAAAATCTGATAATATCAAGTATAAGTAAGAATATAGGTCAAAGGGAACTGCTAGTGAGAATGTAACTTGGTACCTCTATTTCAGAAAACAATTTGGTACTATCTCAAAATGGTGGAGATACAGTACTCAGAAAAGCCACTCCTAGAATATTTTCTAGATAAACTCTTACATAAGGACTCTGAAGACATGTACAAGAATGATGATAGCATCAAAGGGCACTCTCACAGAGTAAAGAAGCAACCCATAGAATTGGTAAAAAATATTTGTAAATCACATATCTGATAAGGGATTAATGTCCAGAATATATAAAGAACTCTTACAACTCAGTAATAACAATTACAAAAGCAATCAACCCAACTCAAAAATGGTCAAGGGACTTTAATAGACATCCCTTTAAAGAAGATGGACAATAAGTACATGAAAATATGCTCAATATCACTAATCATTAGGGAAATGCAAATCAAAACTACAGTGAGATACCACTTCATATCCATTAGGATGGCTGCTACCTAAAAAACAGAAAACAAAAAATGTTAAGATATGGAGAAATTGAAATGGAAAGAATTGAAAGCAGGAACTTGAACACATATTTGTACACCAGTATTCAAAGTAGCATTATTCACAATAACCAAAAGTGAGAACAGCCTAAGTGTCCATTGACAGATGAATGAATAAACAAAATGTAGTGTATACATATAATGAAATATTATTTAGCCTTTAAAAAGAAGGAAGTTCTGGCAATTCTTCAACATGGATGAATCTTTTTTTTAAAGATTTTATTTATTTGAGAGAGAGAGAGAGCATGAGCAGGGAGAGGAAGAGGGAGAAGCAGGCTCCCTGCTGAGAAGGGAACCCGATGCGGGGCTCGATCCCAGGATCTTGGGATCAAGACCTGAGCCGAAGGCAGATGCTTAACTGACTGAGCCACCCAGGCACCCCAACATGGATGAATCTTAAAGACATTATGCTAAGTGAACTAAGCCAGACACAAAAGGACAGACATTGTGTGATCCCACTTATATGAGATACCTGGAATAGTCAAATTCATAGAGACATAGACTAGTGGGTGCCAGGGGTTGGGGGTAGTGAGTAGAGGGAAGTAGAGAGTTATTCTTTAATGGGTACAGAGTATGAGATGATTAAAAAGTTCTGGAGATGGACATTGATGATTGTTGCACAACAGCATGAAAGTACTTAATACCACCTCACTGTACACTTAAAAATGGTTAAAATGGCAAAATTTATTTAATGCATATTTTGCTATAATAAAAGAATGTTCACAGCAGCATTATCTATAATAACATCGGTAATAATGACCCACCCCCAAAGAAATGGAAACCAGATAATGGAAATGTTCAACAGGAGAGTATAATTAGAATTAGTTGTATTCATATGGTAGAATAGTGTACAGTAGTGAAAATGATGAATGGCTATAATTATAAACATCAGCATAATTCTGTGACTCACCCTAAACAGCTGCTCCTCAATGCTGGATTCTAATTATGCTTCAGCACTGTTACTGTCTTGGATCTTCAAAGTTATTCTTAAGTAGCTAAAGCCACTAATGCTGAACCTCCAAATGCCATTTATTTACTGTGTATATACATAGCGAAATTAGTTCTATACACCCTTTGGGTGGTGATGGTAATCTTTAAAGCTATGCACAGAAAAAAAAAAACTACTCTCAAACCTCATACATATGAAACAGTTTTGTTAAGTAAAATACTCATGACAATAAATAAAAGTTAAAAGTTCAGCTTAAGTGCTTGAACCATTACTGAGAAGAAAACACCTAACACCTTAGAGATATTTGTGCTTGTAAATTATTCCTATACCAATTTAAAATAATTTGATTTTTGTTAAAACTATTCTCAGAAGAATTTCTATTTGGTAATCTTTCTATAGACACGTTTATTAAGAACCCTTGAAAGTACCAGACTAACTTTTTTTTAAAACTATAGTCATAATTCATTAATTCTTTCTGGCCTTTCCTAAAATAAGTACATATATATTTTTAAATTTGCCAGTGTTCCGGGCTAATGCAACTGCATATGCAGGCCATTCTCCTTGAATAAGTGGGGCTACAAGGGAAAATGCTGAGAGGTGGAGCAGAAAGACTAGGAAAGCAAAATTTGTCTTCTTTGGGAAACTAATGTCAGGAATGCCCTGCTGGGTCTGAAGGTAGCAATCGAGATGAATCCTTTTGCCATTTAATGTTGTCATGGTTTCCAGTTTAAGCTCTCCTTTCACAGATTGCTGCCATAAATTAAGCTAACATGTGCAAAACTCTTAAATTGCTTGACTTTTACCCAATTGTTATCTGTTCCTTTTTTGTTAGAAATACCATTATAATACCAAAATCAAGAGTGTGATAAAGGGATGATCAGGCCTACATAAAGAATTAAGACATCTTTCCACTGTCAGTTACATTTGGCTGAGTTAGTGTCAGCCCTGCTCATGTAGCACCCAGAAAAGCATTTAGTGACAGATTTAGAAATAAAGCCAGGAAAGCATGTATTAAACCTTTCTGGTCGTAGTTACAGAGCTAATATCTTTATGGTAATTGCAATCCTTAAAAATACATTATCTTTCTCAATGTTATTGCTGTGTGTGGTGGTGTTGAAGAAAGCAATAATTTGTAAACAACGCTTGGCAGAGAGCACAGAACTTATTTTGTTTAAATAAAGGAAACTAACATTAGAATTCATGTGCTGTATCAAGACTGGCATGTGGTAGTAGTTGTTTTGATATATGCACTGGAGCATTCATGATTACTTAAATATTAACTGTTCTATGAATATACAAATATAATAGGGAATAAAGGAACCATGATTAGGGAAAATTTTCACTAAAAGAAATGTAGCTGAATAATCTGATCATCTTGGTAGTTTAGATGGGTTTATTCCAATGACTCAATCAGATTTCTTTACTGCATCTTATGATCTTTCTTTCCAAGCACCATCCAATGTAAATGTTTATATGCAGTGTTGCTATCTGTCACAACTCTTTCCTTGATAAGAATTATTAGGCAATTCTGATTTTTCTGAGTACATAACCTGTTGATAAGTTTGCTGAGTTTCATGTGGCCATTTGTATAAATACCAAGGGGGAAAAGAGGCGATCTGAAAGGACTTCCTTCAGATACAATTTACAGAGCAGACTTTTCTCACATTAAAGTTTTAATATCCTTTAAAGATAGACCTACTTAAACATGTCCTGATCACTTAAATGTGTGCTTGACCACTTCATTTCTTACATTCCTTATATGAAATTCAGTGTCATCTCTGATAAATATTCACTCCACAGCAGTTTATGCAAGAAAACCTACTGTTCGTCTTGTACATTCTTCCTTCTTTCTATAAGACAGCATTCTCCTGCAGGTCTCTGGATATTTGCTCCATTACTCAGTCTGATTAATTCTTTGTGCCACTCTAAGTTGAGTGTGAGATTTCTTGAGGTAAGGGCATAGGTTCACAGCTTTGTTCCTATATGATGTGTGGTAATGCAAGAATACATTCTTACTCTTGGCCTTCAAACCCCAAATGAGTTTGCTTACACAGGAAACACAATATCAGAATATGCCTCTGTTGTGGACAGGGATGATGCTTCTTCTTTTTGCCCTCTTTTTCTTTACATTCATCTACTGCAGTTTGATCTCTGCAGGTTCAAATGAATAAACTGTTTGGCATATAAGTCAATGTATTTGTCTCCTTAGAACCAGTACACATTGGCCCAGAAATTAGGACCAGTGAAATGTATTTGCAATGCAAGACTTTTATAGAAAGCATTGAAGCCTAATGTCTGGAACTAAAATTTAATATTCTGCTTCAAAAATCTTGAGTAAATATTTAAGCAACAGTTCAGATTCTCCAATAAGAAGTGAGTTTACAGCTTGTGTTATAGTTGGAAGGCATGCATGAGCTGCTTGATTATCTAGTCCATCACTATGATAATACATAGTAGACAAGACAACCCATAGTACCGTGAAAGTATATTTTCTTTTTTTAAACATTTTTAAATTTAAATTCAATTAATTAACATATATTATTGGTTTCAGAGGTACAGGTCTGTGATTCATCAGTCTTATATAATACACAGTGCTCATTACATTACATGCCCTCCTTAACGTTCTTCACCCCGTTACCCCATCCCTCCACGCCCTCCCCCCAGCAACTCTCAGTTTGTTTCCTATGATTAAGAGTCTCTTAGGAGACTCTTACGGTTTGTCTCCCCTTCTGATTTTGCCTTGTTTTATTTTTTCCTCTCTTCCCCTATGATCCTCTGTTTTGTTTCTCAAATTCCACATATGAGTAAGATCATATGATAATTGTCTTTCTCTGATTGACTTATTTTGCATAGCGTAATAGCCTCCAGTTCTACCCACGTCTTTGCAAATGGCAAGATTTCATATTTTTGATGGCTGCGTAATATTCCTGTGTGTGTGTGTGTGTGTGTGTGTGTGTGTGACATCTTTATCCATTAATCTGTTGATGGACATCTGGGCTTTTTCCATAGTTTGGCTATTGTGGACATTGCTGCTATAAACATTGGGGTGCATGTGCCCCTTTGGATCATTACATTTGTATCTTTGGGGTAAATACCCAGTAGTGCAATTGCTGGGTCGTAGGGTAGCTCTATTTTCAACTTTTTGAGGAACCTCCATACTGTTTTCCAGAGTGGCTGCGCCAACTTGCATTCCCACCAACAGTGTAGGAGGGTTCCCCTTTCTCCGCATCCCCGCCAATATCTGTCATTTCCTGACTTGTTAATTTTAGCCATTCTGACTGGTGTGAGGTGGTATCTCATTGAAGTTTTGATTTGGGTTTCCCTGATGCAGAGTGATGCTGAGCATTTTTTCATGTGCCTGTTGGCCATTTCGATGTCTTCTTTGCAGAAATGTCTGTTCATGTCTTCTGCCTATGTCTTGATTGGATTATTTGTTCTTTAGATGTTGAGTTTCATAAGTTCTTTATAGATTTTGGATACTAGCCCTTTATCTGATATGTCATTTGCAAATACCTTCTCCCATTCTGTTGGTTGTCTTTTGGTTTTGTTGACTATTTCCTTTTCTGTGCAAAAGCTTTTTATCTTGATGAAGTCCCAATAGTTCATTTTTGCCTTTGTTTCCCTTGCCTTTGAAGACGTGTCTAGCAAGAAGTTGCTGCGGCTGAGGTCGAAGAGGTTGCTGCCTGTGTTTTCCTCTAGGATTTTGGTGGTTTCCTGTCTCACATATAGGTCTTTCATCCATTTTGAGTCTGTTTTTGTGTATGGTGTAAGGAAATGGTCCACTTTCATTCTTCTGCATGTGGCTGTCCAACATCATTTGTTGAAGAGACTTTTTTTTCCATTGGATATTCTTTTCCTGCTTTGTCGCAGATCAGTTGATCCTAGAGTTGAGGGTCCATTTCTGGGTTCTCTATTCTGTTCCATTGATCTATGTCTCTGTTTTTGTGCTAGTACCTTACTGTTTTGATGATGACAGCTTTGTAATAGAGCTTGAAGTCCAGAATTGTGGTGCCACCAGTTTTGGTTTTCTTTTTCAACATTCCTGTGGCTATTCGGGGTCTTTTCTGGTTCCATACAAATTTTAGGATTATTTGTTCCAGTTCTGGGAAAAAAGTTGATGGTGTTTTCATAGGGATTGCATTGAATGTGTAGATTGCTGTAGGTAGCATATTCATTTTAACAATATTTGTTCTTCCAATCCATGAGCTTAGAATATTTTTCCATTTCTTTTTGTCTTCCTCAGTTTCTTTCATGAACGCTCTATAGTTTTCTGAGTACAGATCCTTTGTCTCTTTTGTTGGGTTTATTCCTATGTATCTTATGATTTTGGGTGCAGTTGTAAATGGGATCGACTCCTTAATTTCTCTTCCTTCTGTCTCATTGTTAGTGTATAGAAATGCAACTGAATTCTGCTCATTGATTTATATCCTGCTACTTTGCTAGATTTCTGTATGAGTTCTAGCAATTTTGGGGTGGAGTCTTTTGGGTTTCCCACATAGAGTATCATGTCATCTGCAAGGAATGAGAGTTTGACTTCTTTGCTGATTCAGATGCCTTTTATTTCTTTTTGTTGTCTGATTGCTGATGCTAGGACTTCTAGTACTATGTTGAAAAGCAGTGGTGATAGTAGATATCCCTGCCGTGTTCCTGACCTTAAGAGAAAAGCTCTCAGTTTTTCCCCATTGAGAATGATATTCTCTGTGGGCTTTTCATAGATGGCTTTTATGATATTGAGGTATGTTCCCTCTATCCCTACACTGTGAAGAGTTTTGATCAAGAAAGAATGCTGTATTTTGTCAAATGCTTTTTTTGCATCTGTTGACAGGATCATATGGTTCTTGTCCTTTCTTTTTATTAATGTAGTATATCACTTTGATTGATTTGTGGATGTTGAACCACACTTGCAGTCCAGGAATAAATCCCACTTCCTGTGCTGAATAATCATTTTAACATACTGTTGGATCGTATTGGCTCGTATTTTGGTGACAGTTTTTGCATCCATGTTCATCAGGGATATTGGTCTGTAATTCTCCTTTTTGGTGGGGTCTTTGTCTGGTTTTGGGATCAGGGTAATGCTGGATTCGTAGAAAGAGTTTGGAAGTTTTCCTTCCATTTCTGTTTTTTGAAACAGCTTCAGAAGAATAGGTATTAATTCTTCTTTAAGTATTTGGTAGAATTGCCCTGGGAAGCCATTGGCCCTGGACTCTTGTTTGTTGGGAGATTTTTGATTACTCCTTCAGTTTCCTGGCTGGTATGGATCTGTTCAGGTTTTCTATTTCTCCCTGGTTCAGTTTTGGTAGTTTGTACATCTGTAGGAATGCATCCATTTCTTCCAAGTTGCCTAATTTGTTGGCATATAGTTGCTCATAATATGTTCTTATAATTGTTTGTATTTCTTTGGTGTTGGTTGTGATCTCTCCTCTTTCATTCATGATTTTATTTATTTGGGTCCTTTCTCTTTTCTTTTTGATAAGTCTGGCCAAGGGTTTATCAATCTTATTCTTTCAAAGAACCCGCTCCTAGTTTTGTTGATCTGTTCTACTGTTCTTTTGGTTTCTATTTCATTGATTTCTGCTCTAATATTTATTATTTCTCTTCTCCTGCTGGATTTAGGCTTTATTTGCTGTTCTTTCTCCAGTTCCTTTAGGTACAAGGTTATATTGTGTATTTGAGACCTTTCTTATTTTTTGAGAAAGGCTTGTACTGCTATATACTTCCCTCTTAGGACCACCTTTACTGCATCCTAAAGATTCTGAACAGTTGTGTTTCATTTTCATTTGTTCCCATGAATTTTTTAGTTCTTTAATTTCCTGGTTGACCCATTCATTCTTTAGTAGGATGCCCTTTATGTTCCTTCCAAATATTCTCTTGTGATTGAGTTCAAGGTTTAAATCATTGTGGTCTGCAAATGTTCATGATATAATCTCAATCTTTTGGTACTAGTTGAGACCTAATTTGTGACCCAGTATGTGATCTATTCTGGAGAATGTTCCATGTGCACTTAAGAAGAACGTCTATTCTGTTGCTTTGGGATGGAATATTCTGAATATATCTGTGAAGTCCATTTTGTCCAGTGTGTCATTCAAAGCCCTATTTCCTTGTTGATTTTCTATTTAGATGATCTGTCCATTGCAGTGGGTGGGGTGTTAAAGTCCCTTACTATTATTGTATTATTATCGATGTGTTTCTTTGATTTTGTTAAATTGGCTTATATAATTGGCTGCTCCCATGTTAGGGGTATAAATATTTACAATTGTTAGATCTTGTAGGATAGACGTTTTAATTATGATATAGTGTCCTTCCTCATCTCTTATTACAGTGTTTGTTTTAAAATCTAGTTTGTCTGATAAAAGAATTGCCACCCCTGCTTTCTTTTGATATCCATTAGTATGATAAATTGTTTTCAACCCCTGCACTTTCAATCTGGAGGTGTCTTTGGGTGTAAAATGAGTTACCTGCAGACAGCATATTGATGGGTCTTGCTTTTTTATGCAATCTGATATCCTGTGTCTTGATTGGGGCATTTAGCCCATTTACACTTAGAGTAACTATTGAGAGATATCAATTTAGTGCCATTGTATTGCCTGTGTTACTGTATATTGTCTGTGTTCCTTTCTGGTCTGTGTTACTTTTGGGCTCTCTCTTTGCTTAGATGATCCTTTCTAATATTTCTTGTAGGGCTCATTTGGTGAGCACAGATTCTTTGTTTCTGTTTGTCCTAGAAGCTTTTTATCACTCCTATTTTGAATGACATCCTAGCTGCTTAAAGTATTCTTGGATGCATGTTTTTCTCATATAGCACCCTGAATACATCATGGCAATCCTTTCTGGCCTGCCAGGTCTCTGTGGTTCGGTCTGCTGCCAGTCTAATGTTTCTATCCTTATATGTTACAGACCTTTTGTCCAGAGCTGCTTCCAGGATTTTCTCTTTGTCTCTGAGATTCGTAAGTTTCACTATTATATGTCGGAATGTTGTCCTATTTTTATTGATTTTGAGGGGTGTTGTCTGTGCTTCCAGGATTTTGATGCGTGTTTCCTTCCCCAGATTAGGGAGGTTCTCTGCTCTAATTTGCTCTAATATACCTTCTGTCCCTCTCTTTCCTCTTTTTCTGGGATCCCAATTATTCTAATATTCTTTCACTTTATGGTATCACTTATCTCTTGAATTTTCCCCTCATGATCCCGTAGTTGTTTATCTCTCTTTTTCTCAGGATCTTTACCTTCATCATTTGGTCTTCTATGTCATTAATTCTCTCTTCTGCCTTCTTTAACATAGCAGTTAGAGCCTCCAGTTTTTATTGCATCTTACTAATATCCTTTTTGATTTTGACTTGATTAGATTTTCATTCTTTTATTTCTCCAGAAATGGATTCTCTAGTGTCTTCTATGCTTTTTTTCAAGCCCAGCTAGTGTCTTTATAATCGTTATTCTGAACTCTAGTTTTGACATCTTACTTACATCCATACTGATTTGGTCCCTGGTAGTCACTACTGCCTCTTGTTTTCTTTTTTGAGGTGAGTTTTTCGTCTTGTCATTCTTGCAGAATGTGGTCGCTTTTATATTTGTAGTGTTACAGCTATTCGTTTCTTAGATCACCTGTTGAGTTCACATGTGTTCAGAATGATTTGGTAGCTATCTAGCTGAATTCCTGGGTCCAGATGAAATTAAGGTCTCCTAATCCTCTGCCATCTTGGACTCTCAGTAGGTATATTTTCAATACAGTTTTTGTTGAAGGATAAGGGACAGTTTAGAAGACTTATGAATAATGTATCTAGAATCTTGACAGCATGGAGCATACCATGTAGGTCATTCACTCTTGGATAAGTAGGTGGTAAATTATGATACAAATCGGTCTCACTTTTCATGTAAATTAATTAAGAACATTAAGATAGATTCGAGATTCTGTCCTTCAGATGCCACAAATTGCTAGGCAATTCCTCTCTAGTTTTAAATAGATCCTAAGCTTTGAAATCATGTTGACACTTCAGCTTGTTATATGTAAAAGTAATTATGAGAGGGCCCACACAAGCTGTGGAGAATTGCCAAGCACCTTCTTGCCTGACAATTCCCTTCAGAGAAGTCTAGTGTTTCTCAAACTTGAGCATCCATCAGAATCACCTGGAGTTGATATCCAAATTATTTTTTCCATGTTTTTTTTTTCTCCACAGTATTTTTTTTTGTTATTTTTAAAATTGTCTCAATGTTATACAGTCACATAATTTTAAAAGTCTATTAGTTCTACATGGTTTATTAAGATGAAGTACAGCCCTCAGACTCTCTCCACCCACTGTCCCTACCATTTCCACTTCCTGAGAAGAATCATTTTATGTTTGTTTAACTGATTTTTTTACCTATCTATAAATAACATGTTTGTGTTGCTACTTCCTGATTTTTCAGTTCAGGCATTATTTGTTGAATTCCCACAATGGGAGATGAAGTTTCAGCTTCCTTTTCCCTACTCGCCCCTTTTACACTTATGCACACTTCGCAGGCCCCCTTACTCCCAGTATATTTATAGAGTAATTTTTGGTAGATCAATAATTAGTGCACTTTTTCTTATGGCAATGTAAATGCCACTCACAGGCAAGTCATGTAGTCAACTATGATTACTTATCATTTGCAACCTTTTTGTTTGATTATCTTTTTTTTCATACATACAGGTTTCTGAGATCTTATCACTAAGTAACCTTAAACTTTGATAGTTATGTAGGTTTCTCAGTTTGTTTTTGGGAAAGTCTCTTGGAGCCTTCTTTCCCAAGGATATGAAAAAATGCACAGCTGCCATCCTGGAACTTCCCTTTACTGTTGTCCTAAGAATTCATTTGCCTCTCTCTTTTGTTGGATCACCTGTTTCTGAATCCTGTGTCTTCTCATTTCCTGCTTTCTTCCCTCTTTTTGATGACATATATTTTCTAGGAGTTCCTGAGAGTTCATGAGAGGGAAATTTTGTTTGATACCTTTATGTGTCTGATTGCCTCAGAACTTTGGTAGACTGGTGCCAT
The DNA here is from genome assembly GCF_964656455.1 of Halichoerus grypus. Taxonomy (NCBI): domain Eukaryota; kingdom Metazoa; phylum Chordata; class Mammalia; order Carnivora; family Phocidae; genus Halichoerus; species Halichoerus grypus. The sequence goes on along the minus strand of NC_135727.1, from coordinate 51,392,102 downwards.
TATCTTCTAGCTTCCAAAGGCTGCTTTTGAGGCCAAAGCCTTCTTTGCATGTCACCTTGTAGGATTTCATTGTCCTCAGCGTTAAGAAATTTTACAATGACATACCTATTCTGCTGACCACTAAGTGGCCCTTTCAATCTGAAAACTCATGACCTAGAGTGTTTTCTTGAGTTAGTTTATATCCTTTGTTATGTTTCTAAAACTCCTGCAATTCAGCTAATTCGGGTACATTTGTCTTTTGTGTTTTCCTACTTTCTATCCCTGTCTTACTACTCTTTCTGAGAAATTTCCTTAATCTGTCTTCTAATCCTTCCATTAAATTTTTCATTTCTGATGTTATATTTTTTTTCTTTCCAGGAGCTCCCATTGGAGACTTTGCTCTTGAATAAAAATACCTTTTGGTGGAGATTTAGATACAGTGAAATTATTTGCACATATTTAATCCATTATTTTTACCCAGTATCTCTATATTTGCTGGTTATTTAATAATTCCTACCTTGTCTTTGTATCAAATCCTTTAAGCTTCAGTAATGGCTTTCTATCAGTTAACATATTTGACCCTTACGATCCAGCCCATGATGTTCGGATAAGCCCTTGTGATTGTCTAGTTCATCCCTATCAATGTACAGAGAGAATACCCAATTCTCAGTGAGGTGACAGGTGCTCCTAGAAAACACTCGTTTCTGCCAGGATTTACCAGATATGTGTGAGATGGGTTATTTGGCAGGCGCACTGTACTCACATAGGTTTTTTTTTCACTCTTTTCCAAAAAAAAAAAAATGTTATTGAGGTATAACTGAGATACAATAAAGTGCAAATACTTAATGATTTGATAAGTTTTGACCCATATATACACTCCTGAAACCATTATCATAATCAAGATATTGATCACCCCCCAAATTTCCCCCATGACCCTTGTGATTCCTCCCTCTAACCTACCCTCAACCCTTCCCAAGCAACCACTGATCTGCTCTTTGTCACTATAGATCAGTTTGCATCTGCTAGATAAAAATCGAATCATAGTATGTGATCTATTTTTTTGGTCTGGCTTTTTAAAACATGGTGCTTTTCTCAGTACTTTGGAGGCCATACCTGACTGTCCAGGTAGAAAGTCTTTATCAGCTCAACCTCCTTCTACATCCTTTCTCTCTTATACCTTCCCATCTTCCCGCTCCCAGCCTTAGGGGCTATGGCCTGCAATGTTCTAATCTTCTTCTCTCCATCTAAGCCACTTCTCAGGAAGGGACCAAGTAATACCATTCACACTGAGGTAGCGGATGTGATTTTTATATGTTTGATTTCTGCCATTATACAGAAGACAAAACCCACATTTGGCTTATGCCAAAGTAATAAAGCTCTAATGATGGAATGGAATTTCAAGCATTATCAAATAGGTTTGGAAGAGATTTTTGGACTGGGGCCTCTGCTGAACCTCTAAATGTACACCCACTGTAATGGAGTCCTCATGTAGTACTGACCCTGCCTATAGAAAAGCAGAATGAATTGAAGTCCCATATGGTCCCATTTAGAATTTTGGTTTCCTGAAATGTCAGTCATTTAGGAGCTAAGAAAACAACTAGTGTCTTGCTGGCCTTCCTTCTTTTTGGTCTGTGTGACAGAGAAAACAGTCCTGTATAGATAAAAGGCCACTCAGGAGGATAGGACCTCCAGGATTTGGTCCACATGTCCTTGGTCCAGGTGAGACGGGTGCCATCAGAGATGGCCCTGGGCCATTGGACTGAAGTCCAAGCTGTTAGTGACCAGGGGATCACAGGCAGGGGAGCCTGGCAAACCAGCCTGTCTCTGAAGATGCCTTGCCTGTCTTACTTCTCTTTCTACTTATTTTCAGATTTAATCTTTTACTCTTTATTAATTAATTTGCATTTAATTCTTTTTTGTCATTTTATTTATTCACAATGATAAATGTACTCTTTAAGCCCATCACCTGTTTCCCCCATTCCTCCACCCACCTCCCTTCTGGTAACCATCAGTTTGTTGCCTAGAGTTAAGAGTCTGTCCCTTGATTTTTCTCTTTCTCTCTTTTTTTTCCTCTTTGATCAATTGTTTTCTTTCTTAAATTCTGCATATAAGTGAGATCATATAATAGTTGTCTTTCTCTGACTTATTTCACTTAGCATGATACTCTTGAGTCATCCATGTTCTTACAAATGGCAAGATTTCATTCTTTTCTATGGCTGAATAATATTGCATTGTTTGTGTGTGTGTGTGTGTGTGTATGTGTGTGGTATACATACACATACATACCACATCTTCTTTATCCATCCATTCATCTATCAATGTACACTTGGACTCCTTACATAGTTTAGCTATTGTAATTAATGCTGCAATAAACATAGGGGTGCATATATCCCTTTGAATTAGTGTTTTGTATTTTTTGGGTAAATACCCAGTAGTACGATTCCTGGACCTTAGAGTAGTTCTATTTTTAATTTTTTTGAGGAACCTTCATGCTGTTTTCCATAGTGGCTGCACCATTTTGCATTCCCACCAGCAGTGCAGGAGGGTTCCCCATTCCCCACATCCTCACCAACACTTGTTGTTTCCTGTGTTTTTGATTTTAGCCATTCTAACATGTGTGAGGTGATATCAATATCAGGTTGATATCTGGACAGATTGATAGGTACCACCCTCAGAATTTCTGATTTAGTCGATTTGGTGTATAGCCCCAAAATTTGAATTTCTAACAAGTTCTCAGATGATGCTAGTACTGCTTTTCAGGGACCATGGTTTGACAACCAGTGAAGCAGTTATGCCCATCCATTCTCCATACTCATTTTCAATTCTTAGTTCTTGCATTGCCTGATCTCTTCAGGCCTAATTATGCTGACCTAATTTGTAATAAATAATTATAATAACTTTTGTCACTAGCTTCACCATTTTCCAGCTGCTACATGTGTTACCCCCTCTAACTATTATCTAGTTATCATCCACAGTCAGTATTCTGAATAAATTACCTTACACGTTGCTTCCTCTCTCTGGCTATCCATTGTTTTTAATTTTGCACCCCAGTACTATACTGAATCTGTGCTTGAAAGTCACCAACGTTTTCTCTAATCATCAATTCAGTCCTGATTATCTTTGGCCTCTCTCAAGCATTTATTCATTCAACAAACATTTGCTGAACAAAATTGATATAGTCCTGATTTTTTTTTTTTAAAGGATTTGCTTTTATTTAATTTTTTTATGTATTTATTTATTTGACAGAGAGAGCGAGCACAAGCAGGGGGAACAGCAGGCAGAGGGAGAGGGAGAAACAGGCTCCTCACAGAGCAGGGAGCCCGATGTGAGGCTCGATCCCAGGACCCTGGGATCATGACCTGAGCTGATGGCAGACACTTAACCGACTGAGCCATCCTGGCACCCCAGTCCTGATTTTTTATAAAGATTTTATTTATTTATTTGAGAGAGAGTACACAAATGGGGGGAGGGCCAAAAGGAGAGAGGGGAGCAGACTCCTTGCTGAGCAGGGAACCTGATGCCGGGCTCAATCTCAGGACTCTGGGAGCATGACCTTAGCCAAAGGCAGGTGCTTAACCAACTGAGCCACTCAGGCACCCTGATACAGTCCTGATTGTGAAATGAAACCTGTAGCCACCAGTGCCAAAACAGAGGCTCCACAGAATCCTCAGGTCAGGAGACGCTGTGTGAACAGGGGTTTGGGCTGGTCTTCCGGGGCAGGGGGCCCACCAGGGTGGGACTGAGGCACGCGTGACTGGTGAAGACAGTTCCACTGGAGTGCAGAATGGGGCGGCGAGGCTTGGGGTAAGCAAGTTAGGTAGCAAGTGTTGGTGCTATGCTGGTTCTCAGAAGTGGCTCTGTACTTACGCTGTGGGGAAGGGAGGGAAATGGCACCAACCAGCCTGTTCCTTTGTTCCTGGAGTGGTCTCTCCATGAATGCTGCCTCTCTGAGACATACTCTGAGATAAGCAAATAACCTCCACACCATGATCCCAGGCACTCTTCAGATCGCTATTTCCCTGCCGTATGTCCATGAGTTGTTTGCCTGCCTTCTCTCCAAAAGCAGCTCAGTTCCCTTTGGTCTCTATCCCAGCCAAGCCCACTGACCTTTAAAACTCCAGGCTTTAAGTCCTGCTGGTTGCCAGAAGTCATGAAATTCAGCACCTTACTTTCCAATCCAATTGCTATGAGGTTTTGTTTTCCCCATGTGCTCCCCTGTGTGTTAGTCTGTCTCTGAACCTTCTCTAGGACCATGGCTCCCTCCCCACCACAGTGACCATGATCTGTTTCTCTCCCAAGCTGAGTCTGTGCACCTCCTACCTCCTTCAGCGTGGGCTCTTCTTTACCTTTAGCTGTGGAGTTTGTTCTGCCAGTCTTCAAGTCAATTTCTGAGGTATTTAGGATGATTTGCTAGTTATCTTGTGTATTATTGTGATGAGGTGACTCTAGCATCCTTCTATTCTGCTGCTGTCTTCCTAGTTTCAATAAATATTTAAATTGAACACACACACACACACACACACACACAATAATGATGACTATAAAGCACTTATCAAAGTCCCTGGCCTATAGGCACATGACAGATGGGTAAAAAATATTGGTTCCTTTTCCCCTTAAATGATGATACTACCACCTGATGAAGGAAGAACATCTAAGGTCATGAAGAACTGAAGCAAATGGGTAGAAATCTTCACCCATTCATACATTCAACAAATACGTATTAAGTACCTATTATGTGCCAGCCATTGTTCTAGATGGTGGGTATGTAAATGTGAACAAAGCAGATCAACAAATCCCTGTACTAGGGTAGCTGACATTGAAGTGGGGAGAGATAAGAAAGAGTAAATAAATAGAGATCTGTGCTATGGAAAATAAAGTATATTTGAGATCTGTGCTATGGAAAATAAAAATGGGAGGAAGTAAGAGGTGTTGTGAGAATGGATTGCAATTTTAGAATGAGAAAGTGACTTTTAAGTATAGATCTTGAAAGAAGGGAAGGAGCTAGCCATGTTGATGAGTAAAATTGAAACCTTCCAATCAGATAGAAAACATCAGCAATGGCTCTGAGTAAGACACATGCCTGGTGAATTCAGGGAGCTAGGAAGCAAGCATGGTTGAGGGGAGTGGCAAGGAATAATAGCTAGAGACACAATCATGGTGGTAGTGGGGCCAGATCACTGAGGGACTTTCAGGTTATGGTAATAACTTACTCTTTGGGAAGAAGAGAAGCTAAAGTAGGCTCTCATCACTTTTAATCTGTTTAATGATCATTGTCATGATAATATGGTATCTTACTCAATTCTGCAACTCTGTGATCATAAGTTCTTATCTAATGCCTATTTTATGGATGAAAAACCTGAGGCTTAGAGTGTTTAAGTAACTTGCCCAAGGTCACACAACTAGTGAATCGTAGAATCAAGGTTCAAACCCATTTCTGTCTGAATCCAAAGTCTGTACTCAGTAACTATTCTGATTAGAAATTTGAACTTTATTATATAAGTTGTAAAGAGGCACTGGATATGTTGAAAGAAGAGAGTGACATGGTCATATGCAGTTTTAAGAAGCATATGTGGGTTGAATCATATACAATAAAATGAAGTAGATAAAATGGAATGCCATTCTACCTTCTCATAGATTATCTCCACATAGTTACCACTTATGTTTAAAAAATGAGCTATCACCTCCTTCCTAAAGCCAGCTCATTTGAGAGTCATTACTTTCTTTGTTACCAACATGATACACCCATTCTTTTAATAACCAGATTTTAAAACTTTTGATTTTTCCCTTTGCCTCATTCCAAATATTTTTTCAGTGACTTAATCCTATTTATCTTTGCAATATGTCTTAAATTTGTTTTCTTTGCCTTTTTTATATATATCCTAGTTGTCCAATTAATTTTGCAACTCTTTGAGATTTGCCACCATACTCTCCTATGTCATCTCTTTTCTGTATAATTTTGTGTTTTTTTCCTAAGTTCTGACCTCCCTGAGGCTTTGAAGGTACATGCGTCATTTATCTCTGATCCTTATTGTTCAGCACAGTCCCTACCCACAGTGGAGTACTGAATGTACTTCTACATTCATATTTGCTTTGCTCCTAACCTGCCTCCCCTTAGAAGCATATGTTGCTTCATTTCATGAGCAACACAATATAATTTTATTCTGGCATTCAGTCCCGCCTAACTCTCAACAAATATGGTGTCTTGGAAATGTCTGGGCTTTGTAGTCAACTTTCTGTATATGTATGGGTATGTACACACACATACATACACACACACGAATAGAGTTCAATTTAGAAGTATTACTCTTAAAGTCCATGCAAGTGAGAACTTATGTGGAGAAAAATCTTAATTCAGAAACATTTATTGCCTACCTAGTATGTTTTAGCATTCTCCTAAGTACTGTAGATGAAAAATATTTGGAAAACAGGGTCTCTAACCTTGAAAAAAAAAAACTCATATTGCCTAGAAAAACTACTGGTGGCTCAGTCAATTAAGTGTCTGCCTTTGGCTTAGGTCATGATCTCAGGGTCCTGGGATCGAGCCCCCACATTGGGCTCCCTGCTCAGCTGGGAACCTGCTTCTCCCTCTTTCTCTTCCTCTGAGTCCTGCCACTTGTGCCCTCTCTCTCTCACTCTCTCAAATAAATAAATAAATAAAATCTTAAAAAAAAACTACTGTGCTATAATGTTTATAGTGAAGGAACATGGCTTAAAAAAGACATTAATTATTACTAAGAAAAGTCTTCAGATAGGAGATGATAGTTGAGTGGTCTTGAAATATTAGTAGGTATTCACATGGCAGATAGAACAAAAAGGGGAAGATGGAGGGGGAGTCGAGAGAGAGAACAAGATGTGCAAAGGCACGATGGCATGACATTACATGGAATGTTCATGCATTTGTAATCAGACCAAAGAGTTGGGCATACATCAGAAAGCATCAGGGGACACGTTAGAAAAGTAGGCAAGGGCCAGCTCACAAAGGGCTGTATATGCAAAACCAAGAAGTTTGTATGCTTTTCTAGTAGATGCAGGGAGACTTTGTAATGGAAACTTTGAGTGGATTCTTATTATCTTTTCAGAATTAAACATTTGAAAACTAAGATCTGTGTGGAGAGGTTAAATTTACTAAAATTGTTTGGTTTAAAGAACAGGACACATGAGAAGGGAGCTTTCCCTCTTTGAAGTGTGGTTATACAGAGGATAGTGACCAGTTATTTTCAGTTCCCACTGAGGATGGAGCAAGAAGAAATAGGCTTAAATCTCAGCAGAGGGGAAAATTACCTACAGAAGGGGTCCTTCAAAAAAAGATTGAGTGTGACTGACGTAGATGATTAAAATGTTGTTTCAGGCTCTCTGGCTGTGTGCTGGCTTCTGTGTGCTCAGAACCACCTAATTTCAAAGACAGGGCAAAACTAGATTTTCAGGCTTGAATGAAAGTATTTGAAAAAAATATATTTTACATGGCAATTAGTTATTCAGATATTTTGCTATCTGCCTAAGTTATAATGTTGGAAATGTATTGGAAATGTCAAATGTAAATATTATCTTTCATAATACAGCCTTCATATTTATTAGAAAAATAAACTATCAGAACTTGCTGTAGATATAGGTGTTGTTCTGTTAAAGGTATTTTATATTCATGTACCATTTCAGAAATTTATTAAAGAATAGGTAGATACAATTAGTATAAATTCAGTTATTAATCTTTATGTGTAACATTTTTTGGGCAGATGATTATAATTAAAATCACTCTATGGTTTATTAAATGATGGTGCTTTATCAGTGAATATAGTGGATTGCTCTATCTTATTTTTATTGTTATCATTAGTTGATAATAGCTTATTAAAATATTATAAAACATTTTTAGCTCTTTCAAATATTTCCAATTTCTGGAACTGCTGTTTGTGTTTTTATTATGTGGAAATACATGCAAGACATAAGAATGTAGGGTATTTTTTTCATCCTTTTGTATCTTACAAAGAGAAGTCGTGTATCTATCTCATACCTCTGCCTAACTGTGGCTGGTGAGAGGGAGACACGGAAAGCATAGGCAGGGTTGCCAAAAGGCACTTGCCTCCTGATGGAAGCAAACCTTGAAATGTTGACAGTATAGCCACTACTGAGACTTAGGCAATCTGGACAAGTATTAATGGAATATTTGATGTTAATATAAAATTCACATAATTTCAAGTTAACCAGATATCAAATGGAAATCAATTTTATTTCTTAATAAAATAACTCAAACACTTTGGAAGTGGTTTTACACATACTCAGATTACTTTTGTATTACCCCAAGAGATGTATATATCCAACTAGTATACTTGGAAGAGCAAATTATTGGATAAATGCCATTAACCTTTAGAATTGATAAAGGTGAATGTTCTTAGTTGCCTTCTGTGTTGACATTGAACAACACAACAGGTCCTGAGAGAGAGACAGTGCCTAATGTGTGAATGGTGTAGATGCAGTAAGAAAGGCTGAAGACATGGTAATTCAAACTAAATATAATTAGTCAAAAATTATTTCCCCCTGTATTTTAATAGTATATATTTATTTTAAAATGATTGGTCTAAGGGTCATATATAGAGAGAAAAATTAAAAAGACCACTTATTTGTCACAATTATTCCCTGCCAGTTTGTAACCTTAAAATAGACTCTCTGTGTGAAGTTATTTAAAAAATAAATATTGCAATACAGATTTAACAGTTTGTCTCCCATACTGACTAAGATATTCCTCAGCTTGACAAAAGAGGCACTTGTCCATGTTTGCCCATGCGTTGAAAGAAGTATTTCAGTTGTTTTTTTTTTTTTTTTAAAGCATACCCATGCTCTGTCTGTAACTCTCTGATTTTAACAAAGATACCAGGATATTTATTTAGCTGAAATGTTATGCTTCATTTATCTATTTGGAATGTAACCATTGACTCTACTAAATTTCTTAACAGGAATTAAATTAATGGACCTGATTCTGAATAAATATTTATCAATTAAAGACTGTTTCTAAAAGTAAGCATTCATAAGTATGCATGCCAAAAGCTGATTTTTAAATCACCCATAAATTTGACATATGAGCATAATGCTGTTTTTCTATTTTTGTGTTTTCCTTTCCAGTATTGGCCATGTGCATGTAAAATATTTAAAATATATATATTTTTACAATTTGGTGTCCTGAAAAATTAGGTAGGGTTTTGTTGTTGTTATTAGTGGTGGTCGTGGTGTGTGTATGTCTGTATAGTCTCTACAGAGTTTATAAAATACAGTTTAATTCCCTTTCCTTCAGGAAGATGTACCTTCAATTTTTCCTAAACATCTAATGTTTTTAGGATTTAGGAATTCAGGTAATTTGTAAGAAAAAAAGAAAACATGAATTTTCTTATAAATTGTAATATCCAGCATACTCTGAAAATGTTGCACTTTGTAAACATGTAACCCTATAATCCCAGGTAAAGACATCTCTTTAGGAACGTGAACCTCCCATTGATTCCTCTAGAGCAACAGGCCTTACTTAACACAAATTGCCCTTGAGGTGTTGTTGCTGTTTGTTCTTATAGCTTGTCCTTAAATTGTGTCATTTTTTTTTTAAGATTTTATTTATTTATTTGACAGAGACAGAGATAGCGAGAGCAGGAACACAAGCAGCGGGAGTGGGAGAGGGAGAGCAGGCTTCCCGCCGAGGAGGGAGCCCGATGTGGGACTCGATCCCAGGACCCTGGGATCATGACCTGAGCCGAAGGCAGATGCTTAACAACTGAGCCACCCAGACATCCCTAGTTTTTTATATATTTTACATACTAACCCTTTATCAGATATGTCATTTGCAATCATCGTCTCCCATGCAGTAAGATTTCCTCAGGACTCTCTCAAATGCCGGGATTTTATTCTCTCATACTACAATCTCAAAGTGTTGGGAGAGGATAGGAAGATGGGAAGGGGTGTTACAATGTTATTTCAAGATTTCTCTCCAACTCTCTTACTGAACAAACAAAACAACCTGACCCTCAACTGCACCATCTTCCTTCATTCTAGTCATTCTTCTTCATTCATGGATAACCTCTTTTTTTTTTTTTTAAAGATTTTTTAATTTATTTTTTGACAGAGAGAGAGACAGCAAGAGAGGGAACACAAGCAGGGGGAGTGGGAGAGGGAGAAGCAGGCTTCCTGCGGAGCAGGGAGCCCGATGTGGGGCTCAATCCCAGGACCCTGGGATCATGACCTGAGCCAAAGGCAGAAGCTTAACGACTGAGCCACCCAGGCACCCAAAATTTTAACCTTGTAGTACTTGAAAGTATTAGGCAGATCAGCAAGATAATGCAAAATTTTAAATATTTCACCTACGTGGGATAAAGTAATCCCAGAAATTCTAAAAGAAATCACTGTGACCTTGTGACCACCTGAACTGTCAACATCATGGCTCCTGTGGTTGTTTGTATTGAGCCTTAAGACTGTATTTCCTTTAAGTTCTCCATATCCTGGGGACATAAATAATTGTTAAAAAGCTATAGTACAAAACAGATTCAGTATGGGTCTGATTGATTAAATGTGATTTTTTTTCCTTTGCCACTAAAACAGTAGGTATTAAATATTCTGTTAATTACCTAAGTACCTTTCAAAGCCTTTTCATAAACCTGTCTGGGAGGAATTTATTCTAAACAGAGTAATCCTTAAAGCTAAAAACCCCAAATCAGTATGCATATCAATGGGCAAACCCATCGTCTAAGGATTATAGAATTAAAACACCCAATACAATGAGAAAACTTGGAACTTTATTCCTTATTTATCCTTTGTTTGTAGGTAAATCCTTGATTTCTTTTGCAGCTTAGTCTAATATGAATGTTATATTAAAGAAAACAGATTTTCATCATAGATTTTTTTTTGTCCTATACTTTAAAGATTTTTATCATTCTAACTATAGCATCTCTTTTCTAAAAGTATCTCTGAAAAGGAAATACCATACATAAGCAGAAAAAAAATTGTCATCACAGTTGTGTGGTCAGATTCTGTTTGTAAATCAGCATAAGAACTTTTCAGCTTTTCTTATTGATGGCCCATACAAGGAGGGTAAAATGTATTTTTTTACATTAATTTGCATCAATAATGGCTACAAATAAATATAACCTCACAAGCAAATATAGTTTCCAAGAATATATTTTGGTGATAAAAAAAGAACAAATGCTGATAACATAAGGACACATTAACTTTGACTGTAATTATCAATACTTAAATTCATGCTCTATTCTCAGAGGATAGTTCATTTTGCCATAATTAGATATTTTTAAATTTATATATTAAAATTTAAACTTTTGCTGGTTTTGGTCATCTTTTGCATTTTATTTTTTTTAATTTTTTTTTCATTATTTCCTTCATTTTGTTTTTATTATAGCATGTTTGCTTAATTTACAGCAAGCAGAAAATAAGCTGGGTCTTGTTTTGATCCAAACATTGATGTTTTAAAGGTTGTACACAATATTTGTTAAAAAGAACATATAAAAGTACCTTTTTAGAAGCTTCTATAAGAAAGAAAATACAAAGTTTAACCCCACAACTTTCCTCTTTGCTAGAACTGCAAACTACTGCTACAGTTTTAAATAGACTTTTTGTTGTTTAAACTATACATCCAGGAAAATCTAAAAAATTAAAGAAACGTGCATATAAATGATTGCATAGCAGAACATGAACATTAACTGCAAACAGTAAAGAAATGAAAGTTAGAAATACTATCAAATATACAAAGGTTCTAGAATCAATCCTTTAAACACATTCCACAAACAGTATTTAAAAACCATCTTTTGTTCTTTACAGGCAAGGCCTACTAAAACCAAAATTGAAAAAAAGTAATCCTCTAAAAGGAATCGTTTCCCCACAATATTTCTTACTTATACCTGCAAGCAAGCAATCTAAAAATTTTAAAGATGCTAGCTTTTATTCTGAAATGAGATTGGACGTTTCCCTTTTATTGCTCCCCCCAAACGATCTCTCAGAGAAATGCTAGAAATTATAAATGGTTAGGGTCTTGTTTTCTTTTTTAGTCAGGTACTGCCAGGTACTATACATTGATAATCAAACTCAGAGATGTGACTCTTAATTAATCTTTTTCCAAAATATTTTAAATTTCATGGCACCACAGAATCACCTAGAATGGGAGTGTTCTCTTTCAACTTGCCTCACATGAAATAAGCTGAGGTGTGAAGAACAAGCCTCCTTCATAAAGTGGTAGGCAAATTTTGATACAAATGCACAGACTGAGTGTTACAAGCATCAAAATTCAGTTCTTTTACACTATACATATGCATAAACAAAATCTACTTGAAACAATTTACTTGCTGCTTTTTAACAGCAGTAAGAAAACTAAGCAATATGACCAACAGTGCTCCTTAAAGTTGAGAGTAACTACATGAGAGCATTTTTTTTCCCCTTAAAATTATTTCTGCCATCATTGACCTCAAATTTTAAGGTGAGTTCTTCTGATGTTTATATGTTCCAAATCTTCAAAGAAACCAGAAAAAAGCAGTGAAGGCTCCATGTTTCAGTCAAAAACTCAATCTTTCCCCAAATCCTACTTAACCCAGTTGGCATCATTCCCCAAGACAGTGGGGTTAACAAAAGAACTATTCCACACTCTGTTATAAATTAACTATTATCACGGGCCTAGACATCTTAACAAGACAAAAAGGTCCACCCTGAACCTAAATGTGTCTGATCAGTCAGTGTTGTACTGTGGCTACAACTTCACTTTTGTATCATTCTATCTTATTAGCAAGCTACATTTCTAGTTAACAGTTCTACCAAATATGGATATGAAAGTTTATTTTTAATAAGACAATGTTGCAAATTATGGTCAACCAACATCTTTTCACCAATACTTTAAGCATCAAAAATGAGAATCTTTACAAAAATATACAGAGACACCACAAATTGGTAGCTGCCCCTAACATTAAACAAACTGGACTCTTAAGAGTGGCTTCTCAACAGCATATCATTTTAATTATAACCATTTGCCTGGTACGGGGAAAACTGACAAGTGTTTTTTAAGCATCATTGCAACATTGTATTCCTGATAATTTAAGTAAACCAAACTATGAGTAAATGAATGATACATGACTAAAAATATCAAGGTTTATACTATCAGTGGCCACTGGACTTAGGACTAGTCCAAGACCTTGATCTAGATTTTGACCTAGACCTAGATTGTGATCTTGACTGAGATTTGGATCTAGGTGGTTCTTTTTTCCTTGATTCCTTTTCATATCTTGAGCCAGACTTATAATGTGTTTTGGAATCTGTTTTAGAGGTGCCTCTAGTTTTGGTGTGAGATGCAGACCTAGAAGGTGATTTAGCCTTCATTTCTTTCTTGGGCTGGGACTTGGACCGTGATCTTGAATTGGATTTAGATCTTGAAAAAGATCGATTTCGGTGTTTGAATCTATCATTGTCGGAATGGCTTCTGCTACACCGTGGTCTTCCAGCCGGTCTACTGTTTCTAGGACTATAAGATCTTCTATAGTTGTAATCAAAGGACCGGCTTCTTGATCTTCTTTCATAACTCCGGCTTCTAGAACGTCTGTATCTGTCATAATCATCATAGCGTGAAGAGCTGTATACATTCCTCCCTTCCTTGGCTTTCATTTGATTTGGAGTCTTCCGATCCCCCTGTGCAAACTGTATTTCAATTTGGCGTCCACAAATCCATTTTCTGTCCAAATTATGTAAAGCGTCTTCGGCATCACGGACATCCTCAAATTGAACATAAGCAAATCCTCTTGGACGGCGCGTGTAGAAATCAAGTGGAACATACACATCAACTATAGGACTATAACGACCAAATTCTCTTCGTAAATCTTCGGACCTGGTGTCATTGGCCACGTTCCTTACCAACAGAGACATGTTGAGGGGGGTGCAGGTAGCGGGACACGACGGCGACGTGAGTCTCAGCAGGCGTACTAACGGGCTCAGTAAACCGTCTGCGGATCCGGCGGCGGATCCTCAGACCCATCTTTTGCATTTTAAAATAATGGTGTTCCTTTTAAAATCTAGAGCATTGTTGCTAGACCCCATTAGAAAGCTACCCCTAACTTTAAAAAAAAATTTTTTTGTTAAATATTTTATCTGTTACTTATTTTAGAGAGCAAGGGAGAGAGCATGAGCAGGGGGAGGGGCAGAGGGAAAGGGAGAGAATCTCAAGTGGACTCCACACAGCACAGAGCCTATCGCGGGGCTCCATCTCATGATTCTGAGACCATGACCTGAGCCAAAACCAAGAGTCAGACACTTAACCAGCTGAGCCACCGAGGCACCCCTAACTTTTTAAAAAAATTTAAATTAGTTATAATAAATTGAGTTCATCCATTTATTTCACTTGTTTAAGAATAAAGTCTATATTTACATTACCCAAAATATACTAAAAATACTGTTATTTCATTCCAGATCAGAGATACTAAGTCAGCAGATCAAAAAACAACCCTCTTGCATTTTATTGCTGAAATTTGTGAGGAAAAATACCGGGATATCCTGAAATTTCCTGAAGAGCTGGAACATGTAGAAAGTGCAAGCAAAGGTAATTGATTAGTAACTATTTTGAGACTATTATATTTTAAGTGGTAAGATTAAATAAACATTAATTTAATTTTTCTGTTTACTGATATTTGAAAAGCAGGAAGATCGTTTCCATTAGCTTATATTTGATAGTGTAGCACATTTAATGACCTATTTTTTACTTACTTTATCTTTTAACATTGCTAGGTTATTGACGCTTTCACATCTCTGATCTGATAGTATGTTCATTCATTCATTTCATAAATACTTAAATATATATTGTTTACAAGGGAAGTATACCATGGGCTTTGATGATATCAAAATGATTGTGAGTTCTTGCTTACAAATTTTCTTTTTTTTTTTTTTTAAAGATTTTTTATTTATTTATTTGATAGAGATAGACACAGAGAGAGAGGAAACACAAGCAGGGGGAGTGGCAGAGGGAGAAGCAGGCTTCCCGCTGAGCAGGGAGCCCGATGCGGGGCTCGATCCCAGGACCCTGGGATCATGACCTGGGCCGAAGGCAGACGCTTAACGACTGAGCCACCCAGGCGCCCCTAAATTTTCTAAATGTTCTATTATTCCACATTAGTTACATGTTAGTAAATATGACTGTAGTCACAAACGTGTGTTGTTAAATCGAAGAGCCAAGATATAGAAGTTCTGTAGAAAAGCAATTGCCAGAGAGCTGCTGCTATACTTATAGTGAGTATAATTTTACATCATATCTTAAAGGTTTTTTTTTTTAATAAAGAAAATAATAGTACTATGGAGACATACTCCATCTCCTATTGTTATTCTGGTCCTGGAACCACAAAATGAGACACACTGGATTAAATTAAAGAAATACATTGAGGGTTTGATTGATAATACCAGACCAGCGGAGATGACCATTGAACAATATTATTTTTTTTAAAGATTTTATTTATTTATTTGGGGGAGAGGGGCAGAGGGAGAGGGAGAGAGAGAGAGAGTCTTAAGCAGACTCCACACTGAGTCCAGAGTCCAACGCAGGGCTAAGATCATGACCTGAGATGAAACCAAGAGTCAGAAGCTTAACCGACTGAGCTACCCAGGTGCCCTCACCACTGAACAATATTATACAAACAGTATTCTGGGTTTTATAGACATGCAGTTTCTTCCCTTTAATGAACACTAACAGGTTTATAAGGCTTGTAAGAAACTTGGAAAAGGTATATGCTTTTGAGTCCTTACTGAAAGTCCTTAGAGTTATAGAGAAATGGAAAATTTGTAATTGGAAACATGAGAAATGTCACAAATAAAGACAATTATTAGATCATTTCAGTGCTATCACTACTTTTTAATTGCCCTTTAGTGGATTTTTTTTCTAAGTTTTATTTGTTTAATACGTAGATTCAATTTCAGAAAGATTTTGAGAGTTCTATCAAGAATATGTTTAAATAAAATGATCTGTCAATTTTTGATGATTTTTAATTCCTAATTTTTAAATTTTCAATTCTTACATTGAGGATACTTTACATGAATATATCCGATAAACATTTTTAGTCAAAATAATCTGGAACAACTGTAATGAAATGTAGAATGAAGCTTACATCAGCTTTGAATTTTAAGTCTAAATACTAGCTTATCTATATTTCCATATTATATATCTATGTCTATATAATTTCATACACACTCTTAGCCACTATTGCTATTGATGAAGTCAGCTTATAGTGGACAGCCTTCTGAGTTAGATATTATAAAGTTCTATTCCTAGCTATATAACTTCTTGGTTCTATAACCTTGAGCTAGTAATTTAAACTTCCAAGTTTTTGTTTCCTCATCTGTAAAATGGGAATGATAGTAACAAGATCACATGAGTTGACATGTTTAAAGCATTCAATAAAAGGCTTGGCACATAGTAAGTATGTAGCTGTTGCTATACCACTATCTGTATAGTAGTAGTAGTCATAATATTGATATACTACTATGAATATTGTAGTTGCTGCTATTGTCTTGTTAGAAGGGGATAATCAAAAGGGTGCCTATGGTTCCTATAATCTCAGCTAGCTATGTATTATATCCAGTTCTATTTGTTTCCTGTGTCTGGGCTTTTGGTAAATACTTTCATATTTTTATTTTACACTATCACCAACTTCTTTCTCCCTATCTATGTCAAGAGCAAAATCTCTCAGTTACATTTTGATTATTTCTGCTTTTCTGTATTCTTCTTGCAAGTGTTTTCAAAAGACTGTTGCCAGAAATCATCTTACTGTCTCACTGTTAGGGCCACAGCAATACCCACTCTCAAGTTATTTTGTCTAGTTCTTTTTGTTTCCCTATGAAATTCAGTCTCAACTCAAATTCTTAAGCGCATTCCACCTGCTTGCATCCCTCTTTCATTTCCTCCTAGGTCTCATTTCAGTGTGCTGAGACATATATTCTCTTGAGCCGTTTTATTCCTTTCTGATAGTCCTGTCTCTGTATGATTTCATGCTGCATCCCATGCCTAGAAATCTCACCAGCCTTGTCCTCTAAGACAACTGACTATCACTTGTAAAATCCCTGTTCAGAATCCATTTTTTAAAAATGTTTTGCTACTAGAGCCCTAGGAAGAAATACTCTGGAATTTAGTCTACAGGGGAAAAAAACAAAACAGGGTGAAAGGTCAAGCCAGTTACCTCTTACTTATAGTTAAATACTTTTCCTTGATATTTGAGTCTAACTTGTCTTATTAGCGTAATATACAGTTCAGTCTTGTTTGAATCACATTCTGTCACCCTTAGTACTGTACATAGCATGTATATAGTCAACCAGCAAAAATACATATAAGTCAATACTATATAATCAATTTTATTTGATGATGGACTGTCTTGATGTGAAATGTTCACCTTCAAAAATACAAAAAGTACCTTTCTTTTCAAACTAGAGGGATATTGATAAGATGAAACTAATTAAGTTAATGATTGAATTATAGAAGTTCATATTTTTTTGAGATTTATTCATTTATTTGAGAGAGAGAGAGTGAAAGAGAGAGCGGGGGAAGGGGCAGAGGGAGAGAGAATCTCAAGCTGATTCCACGCTGAATGTGGAGCTTGACACAAGGCTTGATCTCATGACCCTGAGATCATGACATGAGCTGAAATCAAGAGTCAGGTGCTTAACCGACTGAGCGACCCAGGTGCCCCTATAACTTATACTTAGAGAACAATTGTATGACTATTCATAGCTTTTTTCTATGTTTTTGGATTTTTGGAACCCAAGTATCAATTTTGATAACATAGAGATCTTTTCTTCTGGTATAGCAATTAAATTTATTTCAGTTGAGTAGTAGAGTTATAGGCCTCTAACTGACAAAAACATGCCTTAAAGTGAAAGGAAAACTGAAGGTAGGAAATATGTGTGATCTGTGGAAAAATTTATTTTATAATCATGTTTATTCTTTAGCTAAGCTTCTAAAATTGTGTGTATCTTTGAATATGCAAAACTATGGTAAAACTTAGCCTATCTTCTTAGAGCTCTGTTAACTCAAAGATATTGGGGGAAAACATCATTTTCACATTAAAACATATATATTATGAAACAGAATTCAAAATCCACATGAATTTTTAAAAATAAAACAGATGGCTTCAAAGAAATTTCACACTTGCAATAGATTCCTAAGGGTGTGTGTTCAATCTTCTCTTCCATTTGGAGTACTTGGGTGAGAAAAGTTCATGAAGCATTGCCTAAAGAATGATACAATGGTTTTGTTTTGGTTTGGTTTCACTTATTTATCTATTTAGGTTTTACCAGGAGCAGGGAGGCAAGCAGGCAGGGTAAGGGAGTAGTAGAGTACCTAACTTTCTTCTAAATAGACATTCTCATATCCCTTATGAAGTTCAGCATCAAACACTACAGTGTAATTTTATTACAAGTGAAATTAATAAAATAATATTGCTCTGGTCATTTTATTTTAGATTAAATTAAAAATCTGCAGGTCCTCTCATTTACATTTGACATACCAATGAGCCTTTAGAGAGAAAAAAAAATGGTTGCTATAGAAACTCTGATGCCTTTAAAATATTTAAAATACTTTTTTTAAAAGATTTTATTTTTTCATTTGAGAGCGAGAGTGACAGAGAGCACAGGCGTGGGGAAGGGGAGAGGGAGAGGCAGACTCCCTGCTGAGCAGGGAGCCTGATGCGGGGCTCGATCCCAGGACCCTGGGATCATGACCTGAACCGAAGGAAGACTCTTAACTGACTAAGCCACCCACGTACCCCTAGAATACTTTTGATAAACCAAATTACCTCTCCCCTGATGATTAGTTTTAAAGATTGTGTGTGTGTTTATTTTGTGTGCATAATTATATATATAATAGATATATAGATATAGTATAAAGCATTGCTGGTTTACTAGACATATTTTATAAATTTCTTTATTGTTTTCCCTACCACTGTGGCTATCACTTTAACTTTGAGCTTTACAGATTTTTATAGTTTGATTTAAAACCTCTATTGTTTTATAGGTTGGCTGCAGGGATTAAACCAAAAGAGTTAGTAAAGTTTATTTAAAACTATTCCACTCAACAGGGAAAAATTATATTAATGTATTTGAAAGCACTATTAATCCTAAGGTTTCACATAAATATGAAATGGGTTTCACTTCAGTTAAATTAGTGCCATCCTACAAAATAAAAGCAGTCAAGTTTCCTATAAAAAGTGTTAATTTCTTATGAATTAAATCAATTATAAATTTTCATGACCAACAATACCTTTTGATATCTGCCATCTTTCCATGTCATATTAGTAACTCTGATTAGCTATTTATCTACTCTGACTTCTTTATAAAAAGTTCAGACTAGAAGAAATGTTGTAGGGAAAATAAAAAAGGGGCACCGGGGTGGCTCAGTCAGTTGGGCATCTGCCTTGGGCTCGGGTCATGATCCTAGGGTCCTGGGATTGAGCCCCACATTGGGCTCCCTGCTAAGTGGGGAGCCTGCTTCTCCCTCTGCCTCTGCTGCTCCCCCTGCTTGTGCTCTCTCTCTCTCTCTCTGTCAAATGAATAAATAAAATCTTTAACAAAGAAAAATCATTTAAAAAAAAAGAAAGGAAAAGAAAAATCTAAAATAATAGCAGAGTAAAAAAGTTGGGGGAACAACAACAAGAAAAAGCCAAAATATTTTCCAAAATTCCAGAGCTGGCAGAAGCTTTAGACATCATCTCATCCCTGCTAAAAGGGACCCAAGATAGCAATTAGTCCAAATTCATTATTTTATAGTTCAAGAAACTGAGGCCCAGAATGATGAAGGAATTGTCCATGATCACACAACTAGTTTGGAGAATCGATGAAGGTTTGCAGATTTTGGAGTTACTTCATTACGTATATTTCAGCTCCACTTTTGCTTCCTTTGTGGTCTAAAATATGCAACAGAGATTCATGCTCATATTGGAGTAAATGCTAACCAAATAAAAGATTTACTGGAGTGTAAATGCCACGTCCTCTTTGTAGTGGTGTCCAGTCTCTGCAGCCCCACTTTGACAGAATTACCCTCTCCTTACTTTGTGTCACAGCAGCACTTTAGCCTTATTAGTAATATTGTACGTACCACATTCATAGTTTTTATTCCATTGCTCATTTTTCTCTGTACCTTCTGGATTTGTCCCTACAGTCTCAGTGCTAGCACAGCATCTCAGAGAGAAGTAAATGCTCAATAGATGTCTATTAAATGGAATCACTGCATATCATTGTAGTATAGCAGGCATATTTCAAAGTAAGACATTGTGGGAAGTTGACAAATAGAGAACTGCAGCCCTAAAATACTGTTTAGTATAAATACAAGGGGAGATAAGTTAGAACAAAGAGGACATCAGAAATTAACAATATTTCCTGGTCTATATTTTTACTTCTTTCAAAAACAAAGTTAAAATTGGAAACTATCAAGCTAATAATGGATGGGATCTAAACTTATGGAGGCCATCAAACCATAAAGGATTCTGTTGAACAGTAAGGATTAAAATCTATTAGGAACTAATGGCAGCCAACTTTCTCAATGTTATATCTTACTAGCTGCTAAAACATCTCTCTCTTGTTCTAATTCCTGACGAAAAAAAAAACACTTTCATATTGTCTAGTGTTAGTTTTATTGAAAAATCTTTGAGATAGTGAACAAAATCCTATGTTTTTAGAGCATTTAACATACAGTGACTTATAAAACCCAAGATGTGAGAAAGTATTAAATTGTAGGATTTTCTAGCAGATTTAAACTTTGAATTGTAGTCTAACTTTTTAGAAGCACAGAATGATAATATACCAATTGACAAAATATCTGTAGAATTGACCTTACTTAAATGTTAGCAATGTAAATATAAAACTGAGTACAGGGGTGCCTGGGTGGCTCATTCGGTTGGGCGTCGACTCTTGGTTTTGGCTTAGGTCATGATTTCATGGGTTGTGGGATCAGGCCCCACATAAGGCTCCACACTCAGTGGGAAGTCGACATGAAGATTCTCTTCCTCTGCCTCCCTCCCCAACTCAGGCACCCTCTCTCTCTCTCTGTCAAATAAATAAGTCTTTAAAAAAACAAACCAAAAAAACCCTGAGTACACATCATACCACTACATCA
The DNA here is from genome assembly GCF_964656455.1 of Halichoerus grypus. Lineage (NCBI taxonomy): Eukaryota > Metazoa > Chordata > Mammalia > Carnivora > Phocidae > Halichoerus > Halichoerus grypus. The sequence goes on along the minus strand of NC_135727.1, from coordinate 51,371,026 downwards.
GTTTTACAAAAGTAGTTGAAATTGTTTAGTTTCCTTTGGACTTTTTCATATATACTGTAAAAGTAACAAATAATTTTTACTGAATGAATTAAAGTCTATCATATTGATACCATAAATATATTACAACATTTAAAGGAATATTAAATTTTAAGGAATCAAATTTATAAATTTTCCAATTATATTTCTTTCTTCCTTACTCACACCAAGTCACCCATATTTTTTTTAACAGTGAATTTCTTTAAAATAATAGAAACAATAAAAGGTCCAAAATATGCATAGAAAATGAATTTTCAACCTAAAACGTTAAAAGGATTTAGGAAAGAAGTCATTTTTTTTGTTTGTTTTTATGGTTTTTTTTTGCTGGTCGGTAATCTAGTCATTACCAACCAGTGTTTTCAATTCATAATATATAAACTAATGTTCATTTCTAGAGGAAAATGTTGAAAAAATTAATATCTTCGGGTAGTACGGAAAGGAAGCAGAGACCATTGCCATTTGGATTTGAGTAAAATGTTTCAATGTAAGTCAACAATTTTTTGTAGGCATTAGGCACATATGCATTTGTCAGGATACCTTAGCTTTTACATCCCAGAATCTTTTTCTGTTAGTAATTGTGTGCATAGCTCATCTGCCTCACATCCTGGTCCCTCATGTCTCAGAGCCTAGGATCCTGTTCTTTTTCCAAACAGAAATGCCACTCCCCTTCTCTCAGCCCTTGTGAGCCTTGTGTATCTTTTTGAGGGTCCAGCTTAAATCTCACCCCTCCATATAAAGCTTTCCCAGTTGTTGTGACTTTCAGTGGTTTCTCACTTACCTCTTCTACATTAGTACTTATGTGAGCTTTTTAGTTTGGTTCTTGATCCTGTACTATCTTGCGTTACAATATAAAGGTTTCCATGTTTATGGATGCATCCTGAAATGATGCTTTCTGAAATAAAGTGTGATGTCATTAGTCTGCAGGGCAAAATCTAACATGGTAATGGTGTTGTAAATTCAGTGCTCTGAATGTTTATTAAACATCAACCTGATCCTAGCTGCTATCTTTATTTAGCCCAATAGTTAAACTTTCTGGGTACTTAAATTAGCTAAAGTGTATTTGTAGATATTTAATTTTCAATTTCTCACACATTAAGCAACAAGAAGAAAACCAGGTCGTTATTTTTTTAATTTAATTTAATTTTATTATGTTAGTCACCATATAATACATCATTAGTTTTTGATGTAGTGATCCATGATTCATTGTTTTCGTATAACACCCAGTGCTCAGTGCAGTATGTGCCCTCCTTAATACCCATCACCAGACTAACACATCCCCACCCCGTCTCCCCCTCTGATTTTCCCCCATTCATTTTTCCCTTCCTTCTCCTAATGTCCTCCATGCTATTCTTTATGTTCCACAAATAAGTGAAACCATATGATAATTGACTTTCTCTGCTTGACTTATTTCACTTAGCATAATCTCCTCCAGTCCCATCCATGTTGATGTAAAAGTTGGGTATTCATCCTTTCTGATGGCTGAGTCATATTCCAGTATATATATGGACCACATCTTCTTTATCCATTCATCTGTTGAAGGGCATCTCGGCTCTTTCCACAGTTTGGCTATTGTGGACATTGCTGCTATGAACATTGGGGTGCATATGGCCCTTCTTTTCACTACATGTGTGTCTTTGGGGTAAATACCCAGGAGTGCAATTGCTGGGTCATAAGGTAGCTCTATTTTTAATTTTTTGAGGCACCTCCACACTGTTTTCCAAAGTGGCTGTACCAACTTGCATTCCCACCAAGAGTGTAAGAGGGTTCCCCTTTCTCCACAACCTCTCCAACATTTGTTGTTTCTTGCCTTGTCAATTTTTGCCATTCCAAATGGTGTAAAGCCCCAGTGGGGGCTTTGCTGTCTGCCCTGTCTGCCCTCTCAATGTGGTTTTGATTTGAATTTCCCTGATGGCTAATGATGATGAACATTTTTTCATGCGTCTGTTAGCCATTTGTATGTCTTCTTTGGAGAAGTGTCTGTTCATGTCTTCTGCCCATTTTTTGACTTGATTATTCGTTTTTTGGGTGTTGAGTTTGAGAAGTTCTTTATAGATCTTGGAAATCAGCACTTTGTAGTGTCATTTGCAAATGTCTTCTCCCATTCTGTGGGTTGCCTCTTTGTTTTGTTGACTGTTTCCTTTGCTGTGCAGAAGCTTTTTGTCTTGATGAAGTCCCAAAAGTTCATTTTTGCTTTTGTTTCACTAGCCTTTGGAGATGTATCTTGAAAGAAGTTGCTGTGGCTGATGTCAAAGAGGTTACTGCCTATGTTCTCCTCTAGGATTTTGATGGATTCCTGTCTCACATTGAGGTCTTTCATCCACTTTGAGTTTATCTTTGTGTATGGTGTTAGAGAATGGTCGAGTTTCATTCTTCTGTATATAGCTGTCCAGTTTTCCCAGCACCGTTTATTGAAGAGACTGTCTTTTTTCCATTGCATTTTTTTTCCTGCTTTGTCAAAGATTATTTGACCATAGAGTTGAGGGTCCATATCTGGGTTCTCTATTCTATTCCATTGGTCTGTATGTTTGTTTTTGTGCCACTACCATGCTGTCTTGGTGATTAGTGCTTTGTCGTGTAGCTTGAAATCGGGTAATGTGATGCCCCCGGCTTTGTTTTTCTTTTTCAACATTTCCTTGGCGATTCAGGGTCTTTTCCAATTCCATACAAATTTTAGGATTGTTTGTTCCAGCAATTTGAAAAATGTCATTGGAATTTTGATCGGGATGGCATTGAAGGTATAGATTGCTCTGGGTAGCATAGACATTTTAACAGTGTTTATTCTTCTGATGCATGAGCATGGAATCCATCTTTTTGTGTCTTCTTCAGTTTCTTCAGTGAGTGTGCTATCGTTCCTAGAGTATAGATCCTTTACCTCTTTGGTTAGGCTTATTCTGAGGTATCTTACGATTTTTGGTGCTATTGTATAGAATCGATTCTCTAATTTTTCTTTCTACAGTTGCATTGTTAGTGTGTAAGAAAGCAACTGATTTCTGTGCATTGATTTTGTATCCTGCCACATTACTAAATTGCAGTATAAGTTCTAGTAATTTGGGGGTGGAGTCTTTCAGGTTTTCCACATAAAGTATCATGTCATCTGCAAAGAGAGAGTTTGACTTCTTTGCCAATTTGAATACCTTTTATTTCTTTTTGTTGTCTGATTGCTGTTGCTAGGACTTCTAGTACTATGTTGTACAATAGTGGCAAGAGTGGGCATCCTTGATGTGTTCCTGTTCTAAAGGGAAAGGCTCTCATCTTTTCCGCACTGAGGATGATATTCGCTGTGCATTTTTCATAGATTGATTATATGAACTTGAGGAATGTTCCCTCTATCCTTATACTCTGAAGAGTTTTAATCAGGAAAGGATGCTGTATTTTGTCAAATGCTTTTTCTGCATCAGTTGAGAGGACCATATGGTTCTCTCTCCTCTTATTAATGTGTTCTATCACATTGATTGATTTGCGAATGTTGAATCCCCCTGCATCCCGGGGTTAAATCCCACTTGGTCATCTAGATGATCCTTTTAATGTATTGTTGGATCCTATTAGCTAGGATTTTGTTGAGGATTTTGGAATCCATATTCATCAGGGATATCGGTCTAAAATTCTCCTTTTTGATGGGGTCTTTGCCTGGTTTGGGGATTAAGGTAATGCTGGCCTCATAGAATGAGTCTGGAAGCTTTCCTTCTGTTTCTATTTTTTTGAAACAGCTTCAGTAGAATAGGTATTATTTCTTCTTTGAATGTTTGGTAGAATTCCCCAGGGAATCCTTCCAGCCCTGGACTCTTGTTTTTTGGGAGGTTTTTGATCACTGCTTCAATCTCGTTACTGGTTATTGGCCTATTCAGGTTGTCAATTTCTTCCTGTTTCAGTCTTGGCAGTTTATACGTTTCCAGAAAGGCATCCATTTCATCCAGGTTGCTTAATTTATTGGCATATAGTTGATAATAGTTTCTAATAATTGTTTCTATTTCCTTGGTGTTAGTCGTAATCTCTCCCCTTTCATTCATAATTTTATTAATTTGTGTCCTTTCTCTTTTCTTTTGGGTAAGTCTGGCCGGTGGTTTGTCAATCTTATTAATTCTTTCAAAGAACCAGCTTCTAGTTTCGTTGATCTGATCTACTGTGTTTCTTGTTTCTAATTCATTGATCTCTGCTCTAATCTTAATTACTTCTCTTCTAATGCGTGGCTTAGGCATCGGAAAACCAGGTGTTTAAAAAGTATTCTTTAAAAGTGGCTATGTAAAACAAAACAAATGTATGGTGTTAGAAATAATTATAATGGTTACTCTTGGTATGGGTTAATGACTAGATGAGAGTATGTGATGGCTTCTGGAGTGCTGGTCATGTTCTCTTTGTTGCTCTGGATCCTAGTTACATGGGTGTTTATTTTGTGAAAATTCATTCATCTGGTTACTTACGTGCACAATGTATGCATGCTTCAACAAAACATTTTTAGAAAGCTGGTCATTCAAATTTTTAAAATGTGTAATGACTTACAAAAAGTGAGAAAACTTACAGTTAATCTAAAAGGTCAATGTTTTGGGCGCCTGGGTGGCTCAGATGGTTAAGCGTCTGCCTTCGGCTCAGGTCATGATCCCAGGGTCCTGGGATCGAGTCCCGCATCGGGCTCTCTGCTCCTTGGGAGCCTGCTTTTCCCTCTGCCTCTCTCTCTCTCTGTCTCTCATGAATAAATAAATAAAATCTTAAAAAAATAAAAAATAAAAAAAAATAAAAGGTCAATGTTTTCCCTTGTGCTAATTATAATGATCACATGCATTGTATAAATATTTGCTGTCAGAGTTGATTTGATGTCATTGTAAATAATTATTTTTCAGCAAGTCGTTTGTCACTTAAAGATTTTATCAAAGTGTCTTTTAGTCTTTAGAGTGGATAGGTACGTTCTAGTATTTAAACCACCACCCCCCCCGCCCCGAGCATATTATATACCATGTAAACATTCGGGGTGATCTTTCCATAGTTGTTATCAATATTACCCTAGCTTGTAAATCATTGAATCTTAACATGTCATGAGCACATTCTGAGTTAAGATTTTCACCAAGCACCTGTCACTGCTATCATTGCTATCACTGTGTCTTTGGTTTAATGTCAGGAAATAGGATATGTGGGAATGTTGCTCAGTTTTATCTCATTCTGGATTCAAGCTCATTAGTTAAAAATTGAACATTCATACATCAAATGTTATAATTTGAGTGACTCTGAAATAAAGGAAGCACAAGGATATATTCAATGCAAGAGGTTAAAGGACTGACGTTAAGTAGTATTGTCAAGGTGAGGAGGGGAGAGTAAAGAAGGGAGAAAACTAACAGAAATGACGAAAGAAGCAGCTATCTGCTGCCACAGCAGAGTCAGAAGAAGAGGTGGCTAGCGCTCTGAGTGGAAATTCCATTGTACCTCTAGGAAATATTGGAAAAATTGGTGGAATCTGCTAATCAACATGGTTACCATTACTACAGTTTTAACTACTACCAATCCTTTTGATGGATTCATCGATAAGGATGAGACCGGTTTAGGGATTTAGGGATTGGGGATTTGGGTAGAGTAAAGAACTGTATCAGAGGTACCTAAGCAATGCCTCTATCCTCCACTTTTTACACATTTCAAATGTGGTTTGAACACAAGGACCACGTTGTAGGGGGCTATACTGCTGTTGTGATTTCTTGAATTTAACTGAGGTCTTTTTCTGGAATTTGGATTCTACAAGTTAATGAGGTAAACTAGTAAACAGCAAATATAATACTTACTTGTTCCAATTTTATATGACCGAAACTGCTTAACAGTATTTCCATGTAAAACAGTCAGAATGGAGTTGGTATTTTTATTAGAAGATTCACTGAAATAGTATGGAAAAAACTCTGACTCCTATTGGAAGCTAATAGCTTTGTGGCAATGGATTCTGATAAGGTCATATCTGAAAGAAATACATGCTCAAAATAATATGTTCAAGGTTCAAGGATGAGAATCATGAGATACATATCTGAGTTTCAACTTTGTTGCTACCTACTTTTTGGATCATTGTTTCGTCATTTAACCTACCAGTTGCCTATTTGCTCATTTATACAATAATGTTTCTTAATTTGAAAAAACACATGGTCATATTTAGCCCACTTATTCCTTAAGGTGATTATGCTAACAAAATTAGATATTCAGTGTGGAAATGCCTGAGGAGAAAGGCATTATATATAAACAATAGTTTATCATTCAAGCTGTCATGGAGATGTCAATTCCAGATGATTTCGATCAGGTTTTTTTACACTTGTTTAGTCCCGTTTTTAAAGTGAAGATCAAAATCTGCTCATTAAATGACAAAGCTTTCTGAAATAATATATGATGTCATTAAATTTATTTTCTTTACATTTTTTTTTACTTTTTTCCATGTTGTAGTCTTTTAGAAATAAGACTCTAAAAACATGATCGCAAAGGCTCATCTTAGTTTAAATGATATCTCTAAGCTTTGATGGAAGAATCATTGTTCCAAATTCAAGAATCAGTTATAAAATTTCCAATATCCTAGGATATCTTTGTCCTAATAAGTATGTATAAACATGGAAGAAAAGAAAAGGCTTATAGTTTTAACTGAATATTCTAAATAATTAATAGTAAATGTCTAGGGGAAAATTAAAAAGGTATGAATTTTGAATCTTATAATAACTAATAAAAATGATAATAAGGCATTTTTATGTGCATTTTAAAGAAATGGATCCTGTTTGCATTTGTAGCAATATGTAGCTAATGTTTATGTTAGCTATTTCTTTTTCACTTAATTATGCATTTTTTTCTTATACCTAATAGTGATAATAATAACTACTACCATTTATAAAGAGCTTACTAAGAGCCAGGTTCTGTATTAACCATGGTTTTATACAAAAGGAGACTGAGTGTCAGAAGGATTCAGTAAAGTGCTCAATGTCACACAATTAACAAGGGCTAAGATTTTGGCTATACTTCTATATTCATTGTTCTTTTCAATATAACAACATTGAGAGTAATAGCAAGAACACTGTTGAAAAAGATATAAAATATTAAGTTTTTATTCATAAATTTAAGATAAACTGAGAAAACATGAACCTTGGTAAATTTTATACTTTGATAGAACATTAATTATTATAACTAGAAACACCCAATGAAATCATACAAATACTCTTCGTTTACTCTAAAACTGTAGTAAACTGTTAAGTATATTAAAATGGTATTGTTAGGATTTAAGGTTTCATTCAATTGCTTTTTCCTTCTACATGTCCTTAGGAATAACACACTCTGTGATGATGAACAAAGAATAAATATTTCCATTGCCCACCCTTCTTGAGGGATATGGTCATCAACTAAGCACATGTTTGTTTAACTCTAATAGTAAAAGTACTTTCAGTCTCTGAGTTGCACATTTTTAAGAATTTTAATTTCAGCACAATTAACATACAGTGTTATACTAGCTTTAAATGTACAATATAGTGATTCAGCAATTTTATACCTTACTCAGTGCCCATCAATAGAAGTGTACTCTTAATCCCCATCACCTATATCACCCATCTCCCCACCCAAGTCCCCTCTGGTAACCATCAATTAGTTCTCTATAGTTAAGAGTCCATTTTTTTATTTCTTTCTCTTTTTTCTTTGATTTGTTTCTTAAATTCCATATATAATTGAAATTATATGGTATTTCTCTTTCTCTGACTTATTTCACTTCCTATTATACTCTCTAGATTCATCCATGGTCTTGCCAATGGCAAGATCTAATTCTTTTATATGGCTGAGTAATATTCCACTGTGTGTGTGTGTGTGTGTGTGTGTGTGTGTGTGTGTGTATATATGTGTGTATATATATATGTGTGTATATATATATATATACACACATATATATATGAATATATATTCCACTCTTTTGGTATATATACCACTTCTTATTTATCCATTCATCTATTGATGGACACTTGAGCATCTGTTGATGGACACATTCATCTATTGATGGACACTCCATCTATTGATGAACACATAATTTAGCTATTGTAAATAATGCTGCTATAAGCAAAGGGGTGCAGATATCTTTTTAAATTAGTGTTTTCATATGCTTTGGGTAAATTACTGGATCAGATGGTAGGAGCCTCCGTACCTTACTCCACAGTGACTGCATCAGCTTGCATTCCCACCAACAGTGCACAAGGGTTCCTTTTTCTCCACATCCTCATCAATGCTTGTTTCTTGTGTTTTTGATTTTAGCCATTCTGACAGATGCGAGATGATATCTCATTGTGGTTTGGATTTGTATTTCCCTCGTCATAATTAATGTTGAGCATCTTTTCATGTGTCTGTTGGCCATCTGGATGTCTTCTATGGAGAAATGTCTGTTCATGTCTTCTGCCCATTTTTTAATTGATTTATTTGCTTTGTGGGTGTTGAGTTGTATCAGTGCCTTATATATTTTTGATACTACCCCTTTATCAGATATGTCATTTGCAAATATTTTCTCCCATTCAGTAGGTTGTCTTTTAGTTGTGTTGATTGTTTCCTTTGCTGTGCAGAGGTTTTTATAGTAAAAGTTTTACTTTTGTTTCTCTCGCCTCAGAAGATATATCCAGAGAAATGTTGCTATAGGCAATGTCAGAGAAATTACTGTCTGTGTTCTCTTCTAGGAGTTTTATGATTTCAGGTCTCAAATTTAAGTCCTTAGTCCACTTTGAGTTTATTTTTGTGTATGGTGTAAGAGAGTGGTCCAGTTTCATTATTTTGCATATAGCTGTCCAGTTTTCCCAGCAGCATTTGTTGAAGAGACTTTTTCCAATTGCATATTCTTGCCTCCTTCATCAAAGATTAGTTGACCATATAATCATGGGTTTATTTCTGAGATCTCTCTTCTAATTCATTGATCTATGTGTCTATTTTTGTACCATTACCATACTGTTTTGATCACTACAGCTTTGTAGTATATCTTGAAATCTGAAATTGTGATTCCTCAAGCTTTGGTCTTCTTTTTCAAGATTGCTTTGGCTATTCAGGGTCTTTTGTGGTTCCATACAAATTTTAGGATTGTTTGGTCTAGCTCTGTGGAAAATGATGGTGGTGTTTTCATAGGGATTAGGGATTCCATTAAATGTGTAGATTGCTTTGGGTAGTATAGACATTTTAACAATATTCGTTCTAGCAATCCATGAGCATGGAATATCTTTCCATTTGTTTGTGTCATCTTGAATTTTTTCATCAGTGTTCTATAGTTTTCAGAGTACAAGTCTTTCATCTCCTTAAGTTTGTTCCTATGTATTTTATTATTTTGGTAGAAACATAAATATGAATGTTTTCTTTTCTATTTCTGCTACTTCATTATTAATGTATAGTAATACAACAGGTTTCTCTATATTTGTTTTGTATCCTGCAACCTTACTGAATTCATTTATCAGTTCTAGTAGTTTTTTGGTGGTCTTTATGGTTTTCTTTATATAGTATCTATATAGCATCATGACATCTGCAAATAGTGAAAATTTCACTTCTTCCTTTCCAAATTGGATACCTCTTATTTTTCCTGCCTGATTGCCATGTTAGGACTTCCCAGACTATGTCGAATAAAAGTGTTAAGAGTGGACATCTTTGTCTTGTTCCTGATCTTAGTGGAAAAGCTCTCCATTTTTCAACATTGAGTATGATGGTAATTGTGGCTTTTTCATATACAGCCTTTATTATGTTGAGGTATGTGCCCTCTAAGCCTACTGTGTTGAGGGTTTTTATCATGAATGGGTGTTGTACTTTGTTAAATGCTCTTTATATATCTATTAAAATGATTATGGTTTTTATCCTTTCTCTTGTTGATGTGATTTATTATATTGATTGATTTGGAAATATTGAACGACCCTTGCATCCCAGGAATAAATTCTACTTGATCATGGTGAATGATTTTTTTAATGTATTCTGAGTTGCACATTTGTATCCCTTGTTTTAAATATGTCACTTTTCTTCAGTTATCTATTTCATGGTAGTTTGGACATGTTTTAAATTAATTTGTATTTGTCCATCTATCTTTTACTATTACAATCCACACTGAATAGGTGATCTTCAGAGGAAAATGAATTCTCTCAAACATTTCTATTTATTGTATCAGTTCATATCCCAGCTTACTTAGAAATTCATTAGAAATGATTAGTGATGATTAATAAAAGGCAAATTAATAAAAGACATTCTCAGGAGAAACATATTCCAAAATGTGCAACCTCATCAGTAATATAAGAAATGCACATAAAACAACACAATACAAGTTTTCAGGTTAAAACAAGCTATATCATGTACTCAGTGCTGGCACAGGTGATGTAGACGAGGTACTTAATGTATTAATGGTCTAAGTTCAAGATGACTTCACCTTTTTGGAAAGCAAAATATATCAAGAGCCTCAAACTCATTGTAAATCTTTAATGTGTCCTAAAAAGATGATCAGAAGTAGACATCAAGACTTATGTACAAAAATTTCATTGTAACATTATTTATAACAGTAAATAATTAGAAATATCCCAAATATCTATGAATTAAGACAAATAATAAAATGAATTATGGACCGTATAATGTAGTATGTTTTGGTAAAGTCAAGCCTTCAATGATCTTTAATAACATGGCAAATAGAATATACTAAACTTAAATAAAATAATATATAGTAGCATCCAGATTTTATTAATTATAATATACTTAAAAGTAATATTTGCTGTCAGCAGTGTTTTTATATTTTCTATATCTTCTGTGTGGTATATACAGTTGATTCTTATTATTTGCAATAATTTTCTGTCATGTTACCATGAACACTGAATTAGCAACACCAAACCATTGTTCCTGGGGGGAATTACAGAGTTAGGTTCCTGGGAACCTCTGGTCACAATATTTTCATCAAACTGTCTGTACATACCCAAGTTTTATGTTTGTTTCTGTTTAAAAGCACCTTAATATGTATGGTTGATTCATTAACATTGAATTCACAGCCAATAGCACTATAACTCATGCCAAACAAAGCCTATTTAACATACTTATTTTCTCCATAAGATATGTCACAGCCTTCTTGTACTTAAGAACACTAGAAAAATTTATGAGAATTATGAGAATTTATGAGAAATAGACTTACTGTTTTTTTTCAAAGATTAAACCAACTGCATTTGCTGATGGATAGGATGAGAGTATGACAGTATGACTTAATCAACAATGACTCCAAAGGTTGTGACCAGAGCAACTGAAAAAAGATGGATTTGCCATTAACCGAAGTGGTGAAGACTGTAGAAGGACCAGGTTTGGGAGTTAAGAATGTCAGGAGTTAAGTTTCAGTTTGAGATGTATTAAGTTTTAGATGCCTATTAGATATCAAAATGGAGATATCAAGCAAGCATTTGGCTATGGATATGGATATGAGTCTGGAGTTCAGGGGCTAGAGATAGACATTTGAAAGTGATCATCACAAAGATAGTATTTAAATCTATGTGAGTGGATAAGATCACCAAGAGACTGAGAGTAGATCAGGAAGAGAAGAGGCTGAAATACTGAACCCTGGGACTAGGGATCCAGATAACTGATAGGGTACTTTTGAGTGCATCACAAGGAGGACATCATTTGAGAGGGCATAAAAGTGCCTTGGACACTTCCAGCTTGTAGAAGAATTTAATTTGATTGAAATGGTAAAGAATAATGATAATTACAACTTTCAGATATACTCTGTTAAACCCATGTACCAGAAATTGTTCTGTTCTGCATATAATATATCATTTGTATTACCTATGAAGGAGACTTTGTTTTAAAGGAAAGAAAGTACTAATATACTCATTTACACATACATGCAAAAAAATAACACACACACAAGTATTAACCCTGAAAATTACTTATTTCCCTCTATAAACTCTTTATCATCATGAATATCCATATATAGTTATTTGGAGATCAACACAGAAAAAATAGTATGCAGCATTTTGGGGTTGAGAGGATCTCCAAGTGTGCAAATATTTGTGACCTAGATTTTCTTGTATTTTATATGATAATTTCCATTGTTAATTTAATGAATCTTTGGTTCTCGTGTGTTCTAGTCAGAACTCTGAGTGTATTGAAATTCTTAAGAAAAATGCATTGAGTAAAGCATACATTATTTTTGTGGCTTTAAGATTCTACCACCATGTGTTCCTCACTATATTTTTTTATTAAGGTATGATTGACAAAAATTGTATGTATTTAAGTTGTACAGTGTGTTTAGATAAATGTATGTATTGTGAAATGGATACTGTAATCAAGCTAATTAGCATTTCATCACCTCACATAATTACCATTTTGTGTTTGTGTGTGTGTGTCGAGAATACTTGAAATTTACTCTGTTAGCAAATTTTGAGTATATATTATTATTATCTGTAGTCATCATGCTGTATATTAGGTCTCTAGAATTTTTTCACAACTAAAAGTTTATACCCTTTGATCAATATCTCCTCTTTACCCCTACCAACCAGCCCTTGGTAGCACCAGTCTATTTTCTATTACTTTGAGTTGGACTTTTTTTTCTCTTCATTTCACATATAAGTGAGATCATGGAATATTTGTCTTTCTGTATCTGGCTTATTTCACTTAGCATAATGTCTTCCAGGTTCATCCATCTTGTTGCAAATAGCAGGATTTTCTTCTCTTTTAATGCTGAATAATATGCCATTTATACAGATATAAATATCTATCACATTTTCTTTATGCATTCATCTGTCAGTAGATACTTAGCTTGTTTCCATATCTTGGCTACTGTAAATAATGCTTCATTGAACATGGGAGTGCAGGTATCTCTCTACAAGGTGGTGATTTCAATTCCTTCAGATACATATCTAGACGTGGGATAACTGGATCATTATAGTAGTTTTATTTTTAATTTTCTGAAGAACCTCCATACTGTTTTTCCACAGTGGCTGTACCAGTTTACATTTCTACCAGCAGTGTACAAAGGTTCCCCTTCTCCACATCCTCACCAACACTGCTGTCTTTTGAGTTTTTGGTAATAGTCATCATAACAGGTGTGATGTGATATCTCATTGTAGTTTTGATTTGTATTTCCCTGATTATTAGTCATGTCAAACATCTTTTCATACTGTTACATGTCTTCTATGGGAAAATGTCTATTTAGGCCCTTTGCCCACCTTGTAATTCAGTTGTTTGGGGTTTTTTGCTATTCAATTTTATCAGATAGATATTTATTTTTTAATTTATAAATTACTACTTAATTGTATTAAATAGATATTGACCCCTTAACAGATATATCCTTTGCAAATACTTTTTCGTATTTCATAAATTACCTTTTCACTTTGTTGATTGTTTCCTCTCCCGTGCAGAAGCTTATTTATTTTGGTTTTTGATACCTGTGCTTTTGATGTCAAATACAAAAAATCATTGCCAAGACCAATGTCAAGAAGCTTTTACCCTGTATTTTCTTCTAAGAGTTTTATGGTTTCAATTCTTCACTGTATTTTTAATTTTAAGTCCTTTCAGTGTTGATAAGTAAGCACCAAGGGGGCAGACATCCCATCTGTTCTGTTCCCCGACTTATCCCTAATGCCTAATTCCTTGACACAGAGTAAACACAACTTGGAAGTCTGTTGTCAATCTTGATCTAATTGCATCTAAATTTATTGAATATCTTAAAGTGCCCTATTAAATTAAACAGTGGTGATTTCCTAAAAACAAGCAAGTACACAAACAAAGCCCCACAGATTTACGACCCTTTCTCTTTGGACCTTAATAAAAGTTAGCAACTCTTAAAAAATAAAAAATAAATAAAAGTCCCTTAAATACCTATTTGAAATGCTTACTTGTAACCAGCAGCTCTTTTTGAAGGGAAAACTGATATGTGTATCTGAACTTTTCTTATTTTTGTATACATTAAAATATAGTCATGCTGAAGGGAATTAAAACAGGCAAGTAATCCCAGGAAATGTATGCACTTTAAACATAGGTACAGGACAAGTAGATAGCAAGCAAGGGTTTTGTGGTAATGATTGCTGTAACATCTTCCAAGACCTGCCACCTTTGCCATATGCAGTGAGCAGCACATTTCCGATCATTCTGCATCACTATCAGTGAAACTAAACAACTGTTCTTCCTGCAAAAAGTAAGCCAAACATCAGCCCAGCTCATTGCTTTACTTGAAAAATAACATTTACCAAAATCTTAGAAAACTGAAATTGAAGTATGTGCCTAGTATACTCCATCTGCATGTGGATATCTGCAACTGATCTTGAATTACATTTGGTACAGCTCTAGAAATATTATTTGGATTATATTGTCCTCTCCTAGAGAGGATTATACAAAAGTGATTGTTGACATTTTAATTTTTCTCTTTTTATGATTGTTTTCAAAAAGCAGCAAAGTAGGTGATAAAATTCTCCACATTGTTGTATCTTTAATGACTAAACTAATAGACATGGAATTAACACCCAGAAAGAAATATATTTCTCACCCTTGAGGGTTTTTTTTTAATGATTTACAAACACAATTTGAACTCTTTCATTATATAGTCTAATCTTATTTTATAATAATATCAAAACCTCCATGATCTGGAATCTCCCTTTTGTTTTTTCAAGTTTTTATTTAAATTCCAGTGATTAACATACAATGTAATATTAGTATTAGGTATAGAATTTAGTGATTCTTCACTTATGTACAAAACCCTTTGCTTATCACGATAAATGTACTCCTTAATACCCAACACCCATTTAAACCATCCTCCCACCCACTTTCCCTCCAGCAGCATTCAGTTTGTTCTCTATAGTTAAGAGTTTGTTTTCTGGTTTGCCTCTTTCTTTTTTTTCCCCTATGTTCATCTGTTTTGTTTCTTACATTCCACATATAAGTGAAATAATCTGGTATTTGTCTTTTTCCGACTGACTTATTTCACTTAGCATAATAGTCTCTAACTCCATCCACATCTTTACAAATGGCAGGATTCCTTTCTTTTTTATGGCTAAGTAATACTCCATTTATATACACATATATATAATGGAATATTATATATATATATAATGGAATATTATATATATATAATGGAATATTATATATATATATATATATATATGTATATATATACACCACTTATTCTTTATCCATTCATCAGTTGATGGACATTTGGGCTCTTTCCATAATTTGGCGCTGGCTGATAATGCTGCTGTAAGCATCCAGGTACATGTATCCCTTCAAATCAGTATTTTTGTATCCTTTAGGTAAATACCTAGTAGTGCAATTGCTGGGTCATAGGGTAGTTCTATTTTTAATTTTCTGAGGAAACTCCACACTGTTTTCCAGAGTGACTGCACCAGTTTGCATTCCCACCAACAATGTAAGAGGGTCCCCCTTTCTCCTCATCCTTACCAGCACCTGTTGTTTCCTGTGTTGTTGATTTTAGCCATTCTGACAGGTGTGAGCTGATATCTCATTGTAGTTTTGATTTGTGAAGATGAGTGATGTTGAGCATCTTTTCATGTATCTGTTAGCCATCTGTATGACTTCTTTGGAAAAATGTCTATCCATGTCTTCTGCTCATGTTTTAATTGGATTATTTGTTTTGTGGGTTTGAGTGGAATCAGTTCTCTCTATATATTTTGCATAGTAACCCTTTATCAGATGTGTCATTTGCAAATATCTTCTTCCATTCCAAAGGTGCCTTTTAGTTTTGTTGATTGTTTCCTTGGCTGTGCAGAAAGTTTTTATCTTGTTGAAGTCCCAATAGTTCATTTTTGCTTTTGTTTCCCTTGCCTCAGGAGACATATCTAGAAAGAAGTTGCTCTAGCTGATACTAAAGAGATTGCTGCCTGTGTTCTCCTCTGGGATTTTGATGGTTTCCTGTCTCACATTTAGGTCTTTTCATCCATTTTGAATTTATTTTTTGGGTATGGTGTAAAAAAGTGGTCCAGTTTCATTCTTTTGCAAGTGGCTTTCCAATTTTCCCAGCACCATTTGTTGAAGAAACTTTTTCCCATTGGATATTCTTTCCTTTGTTGAAGATTCATTGACCATATAGGTCTGGGTTCATTTCTGGATTTTCTATTCTGTTCCATTGAGCTGTGTGTCTGTTTTTGTGCCACTAGCATACTGTCTTGATGATGACAGCTTTGTAATATAACTTGAAGTCTGGAATTGTGATGACTCCAAGCTTTGCTTTTGTTTCTCTAGATTGCTTTGGCTATTCAGGGTTTTTTGTAGTTCCATGCAAATTTTAGGATTTTTTGTTCTGGCTCTGTGAAAAATGATGGTGGTGTTTTCATAGGGATTGCATCAAATGTGTAGATTGCTTTGGGTAGTATAGACATCTTAACAGTATTTGTTCTTCTAATCCATAAGCATGAAATGTCTTTCTGTTTCTTTGTATAATTTTCAATTTCTTTCATAAGCGTTCTGTAGTTTTCAGAGTACAGATCTTTTGCCTCTTCGGTTAGGCTTATTTATGGGTATCTTATTTTTGGTGCAGTTATAAATGGAATTAATTACTTAATTTCTGTTTCTGCTGTTTTGTTATTGCTATATAGAAATGTAACAGATTTCTGTACATTGATTTTTTTTATCCTGCAACTTTACTGAATTCATGAATCAGTTCTAGCAATTTTTTTGGTGGAGTCTTTTTTTGGGTTTTCTGTATAGAGTATCATGTCATCTGCAAATAGGGAAGTTTGACTATTTCCTTGCTGATTTGGATGGCTTTTATTTCTTTGTCTTGTCTGATTGCTGAGACTAAGATTTCCAGTACTGTCTTAAATAACAGTGGTGAGCATGGACATCCCTGTGTTGTTCATGCCCATAGAGGAAAATCTCTTTTCTCCCCATTGAGGGTGATATTAGCTGTGAGTGTTTCATACATGGCCTTTATGATGTTGAGATACGTTCCTTTTATCCCTACTCTTTTGAGGGTTTTTATCATGAATGGATATTCTAATTTGTCAGTGCTTTCTTTGCATTTATTAAAAGGATCATATGGTTCTTATCCTTTGTTTTATTAATTTGGTGTATCATGTTGATTGACTTGCAAATATTGAACCACTCTTGCAGCCCAGGAATAAATCCCACTTGATTGTGGTGAATGATTCTTTTAATGTACTGTCGGATTCTATTTGCTAGGATTTTGTTGGGAATGTTTGCATCCATGTTCATCAAGGATATTGGCCTGTAGTTCTCTTTTTTAGTGGAGTCTTCAGTTTTGGTATCAGGGTAATGCTGGCCTCATAGAATGAGTATAGAAATTTTCCTTCCATTTCCATTTTTTTGGAATAGTTTGAGAAGAATATGTATTAACTCTTCTTTTTTTATTTTTTTAAAGAGTTTATTTATTTATTTGACAGAGAGAGACACAGCGAGAGAGGGAACACAAGCAGGGGGAGTGGGAGAGGGAGGAGCAGGCTTCCCGCCGAGCATGGAGCCTGATGTGGGGCTCGATCCCAGGACCTTGGGATCATGACCTAAGCCGAAGGCAGACGCTTAACCGACTGAGCCATCCAGGCGCCCCTGTATTAACTCTTCTTTAAATGCTTGCTAGAATTCCCCTGTGAAGTCATCTGGCCTTGGAACTCCTGTAGTTTTTGTTTGTCTGGGAAACTCTTATCTCTTCTTCTATTCTGAATGATGGCATTGCTGGATAGACTTTTGTTGGGATATTTTTGATTACTGATTCAATTTCTTCACTGGTTATCAGTCTGTTCAAGTTTTATATTTCTTTCTGCTTCTGTTTTGGTAGTTTATATGTTTCTAGGAAAAATCCATTTCTTCCAGATTATCTGATTTGTTGACATGTAATTTTTCATAATATCTTCTTATAATTGTTTCCACTTCTGTGGTGTTGGTTTTTATTTCTCCTCTCTTATTTGTGAATTTATTTATTTGGGTCCTTCTCTTTTTGATAATTCTGACTAGGGGTTTATCAATCTTACTATTTTTTTCAAGGAAGCTGCTACTGTTTTCATTGATCCCTCTACTGGGTTTTTTTTAGTTTCTATATCATTTACTTCTGCTCAAATCTTTATTATTTCCCTTCTGTTGGCTTTATGCTTCATTTGTTGTTCTTCTTCTAGCTCCTTTAGGTGTAAAGATTAGGTTTTTTTATTCAAGATTTTCTTGCTTCTTAAGGTAGGCCTGTATTGCTATATATTTCCCTCTTAGGGCCGGTTTTGCTGCATCCCAAAGGTTTTGGACCATCATGTTTTCATTTTCATTTGTGTTTATATATTTTTAAATTTCTCCTTTAATTTTCTCATTGCCCCATTCACTCTTTAATAGCATGTTCTTTAACCTCCATGTATTTGTGGTCTTTCCAATTTTTTTTTCTTGTGGTTGACTTCAAGTTTCATAGTATTGTGGTCGGAAAATATGAATGGTATGATCTCAGTCTTTTTATACTTATTGAGGCCTGATTTGTGACCTAGTATGTGATCTCTTCTGGAGAATGTCCCAGGTGCACTTGGAAAGCATGTGTGTTCTGCTGCTTTAGGATGAAATTTCTGAGTATATCTGTGAAGTCCATCTGGTCCAGTGCATCATTCAAAGCCATTGTTTCCTTGTTGATTTTCTGCTTAGATGGTGTGTCCATTGACGTAAGTGGTGTGTTAAAGTCCCCTACTAATGTTGTATTATGATCAATGAATTACTTTATGTTTGTTACTGTTTTGTATATTTGGATGCTTCCCTGTTGGGGGCATAAATATTTACCATTGTTAGATCTTCTTGGTGGATAGTCCCCTTTATTATGATATAGTGCCCTTCTTCATCTCTTGTTTAAAGTCTAGTTTGTCTGATAGTGGTTATTGCTACTCAGGCTTTATTTTGGCATCCATTTACATGATAAATATTTCTCCATGCCCTCACTTTCAATCTGGAGGTGGCTTTAGGTCTAATATGAGTCTCTTACAGGCAGCATGTAGATGGGTCTTATTTTTTATCCATTCTGACACCTTATGTCTTTTGATTAGAATGTTTAGTCCATTTATAGTCAGAGTAATTATTGATAGATATGTATTTATTGTGATTTTTATTATTTGTTTTCTCATTATTTTCTTTGATCCTTTCTAATCTTTGTCACTTTTTTTTTTTTTTTTTTAAAGATTTTATTTATTTATTTGACAGAGAGACACAGCGAGAGCAGGAACACAAGCAGGGAGAGTGGGAGAGGGAGAAGCAGGCTTCCCGCTGAGCAGTGAGCCCGATGTGGGGCTCGATCCCAGGACCCTGGGATCATGACCTGAGCCGAAGGCAGACGCTTAACGACTGAGCCACCCAGGCGCCCCTAATCTTTGTCACTTTTGTTCTTTCTACTCAATGAGTCCCCTTGTAGTGGTCAAGAACTCCTGTAGTTTTTGTTTTTCTGGGAAACTCATCTCTCCTATTCTGAATGATGGCATTGCTGGATAGAGTATTCTCAGCTGCACATTTTTCCTCTTCAGCACATTGAATATATCATGCCACTCCTGGCTTGCCATATTTCTGTGCAGAGATCTGCTGCTAGCCTTATGGGTCTTCCCTTGTAAGTTAGGGACTTCTTTTGTGTTGTTTCTTTTAGGATTTTTTTCTTTATCACTATGTTTTGCAAATTTAACTACAATGTGCCTTGGTGTTAGCCTGCTTTTCTTGATTTTGGTGGGAGTTCTCTGTGCCTCCTGGATCTGGTTGTCTTTTTTTTGTCCCCAGATGAAAACTTCATCTATTATTTCCTTAAATAATCCTTTAGCCCCCTTTTCTGTCTCTTCTTCTTCCGTGACTCCTATGATACCAATGCTATTACATTCAATGGAGTCACTGAGTTCCCTAAGTCTACTCTCATGATCCATCATTCTTCTTTCTCTCTTTAATTCAGCTTCATTATTTTCCATAATTCTATCTCATATATCACTTATTCATTCCTTTGCTTCTTCTGTCCTTGTGGTCATTACATCCAGTTCATTTTGAATCTCAGTTATTGCATTTTTCATTGCTGCTTGATTGTTTTTTAGCTCTTTGATCTCTGTGGTAAAGGTCTCCCTGATGTCTTCCATGATTTTCTCAAGACCAGTGAATTTCTTTCCAGTTTTTGCTTTAAATTCTTTATCAGGCATGTTACTTATATCTTCAATTAGATCTCTGAATGTGACCTTTTCTTGTTCTTTCTTTTGGGATGAATTCCTCCTTCTTGGCATTTTATCAAGGTTTTTGTCTTCGTTGTGTATTAGAGCAGCCTGTTATTGTTATAATTCCTGCTCCTGAGAGTAATGGCTTTATGAAGAGTTCATATACTATCCAGGGCCTGGTGCTTCAGGAAATGTCTCTGTTGTGTGCTGTGTGCACTGTGCTGCTGTGTTTTGGCTGCTCTGTCCCTCAGGTCAGTTGCCTACAGAGGTTCTCCTTGCCTGCAGTGGGCAGTGTTTGGATGTTGGCCAGGGTGTGGTGAGTTTTAAGTAGGTGTGCTCTGGTCTGCTTGTTAAATGAGACTTGATGCTGTTTCCACTAGAACTGAAGCTTTGTAGAGCTCTCCAGTCAGAAGATGTGGTGTGTGCTGGGGCTTCTGCTTATGAGAAGGGGTCCCACTGCACTGGTCCTTAGCACACTTTGCCTGAGCAAAGCAGTACCAGCAGAGCGCAGGGGGGTGGAACTTGGTGTGAGCAAGTTACGCTACCAGTCTTGGTGCTGTGCTATTTCCTAAAGTTGGTTTATGCTGAGGGGCAGGGGAGGAAAATTACACCAGCTCTTTTGTGGAGAGAAGAGTCCATGTTTGCTGCTCTCAGGGAAGCTCTTCCAGAAGAGTGAATAATTTCCCCTCATGTATCCTTGGCATTTTTCAGATCTCTGTTTTCATAGTGTCTGTCTCCGGGTTACTTGCCTGCCTAGAGCAGTGTAGTGCACTTTGGGCTCTATCCCAACCAAGCCTGCTGACTTTTAAAACTCCAAACTTTAGGGACCTGGTGTGGTGGGGACCTGTGCTGGTCTTCTTGGGGAGGGTCTCACTGTGCTGAGACTGATGCAGGTTTGACCCAATAGGGCAGTCACGCCAGAGTGCAGGGGTGTAGGATTTGGAGCAAAGCAAGCAGGCTAAACAACCAGTGTCTGGGTTAGCCACCCTCAACAGGGGCCTCTGCACCCATGCTGAGGGGCAGGGGAGGAAAATGGTGCCCCCTGGCTCTTTTGTCCCTAGGGAGTCATCTGTGCGAATGCTACCTCTCACAGATGCAAGAAGAAAGAGGGAATAGTCTCTTCCCATACACCTTAGGCAATGCTCAGATAGCACTGTCTGCCCCGGGGTTGCTTGCCTGCTTTCTCTCCAGGAGTAGGGCACTGCCCTCAGCTCTCTATCCCAGTCAAGCTCGGGGACCTCTAAAACTCCAGTCTTTGAGTCCCACTGGTTACAAAAACGAAATTCAGCCCTTCTCATTTTCCCAACCAGTGTCTTTGGGGAAGTGTTTTACTTATGTGTATGACTGCGCATTCTGCTCTATCCCTTCCACAGCACCTGCAATCTCTTTCTCCCCCAAACCACGTCTCCATACTTTCTACCTTCCTTGATGTGGCCTCTTCTCTCCCTCTAATTGTGTAGTTTGTTCTGTCAGTCCTCAGCTTGATTTCTTGGGTATTCAGAATGATTTGACAGTTACTAGCTGTATTCAAGGGATGAGGCAAGCCTAGCATCCTTCTTCTACACAGCTGTCTTAGCTACCTGCTCTGGAATCTCCCTTTTTAGTAGCTGATGAACCATATTAATGACATCGGAAAGGAAAGAAGAGGTTTTAGAAAAAATACAGGACTTAAATATTTATTAGATTTGTGGTATGACATGAGTGGTAGATGAGGAAACCACCAATGAAGAGATAGGTTGCAAAAACAGTAGGAATAAGATTTGTATGCAGATATTGCTCCTAAACAATATATGTGATAACTTAAGATTACCTGTGTCTCTTTTTTCAAAACACATGATTCCCTGAATGGATTTCACTTCTAGGATCAGCAGTATCATATCATTAAATCTCCAAGGTAAAATAAAAGTTCTAGAATTAGCTGTAATTTCAGATTCAATATCATCAAATAACTTAGGAAGGAAGTATAAAGAAAAGAAGTATTTATTCTGCCTGATCAAATTCCAAAACAAAGGGACGCCTGTGTGGCTCAGTTTGTTAGGTGTCTGCCTTTGGCTCAGGTCATGATCCCAGGGTCCTAAGATGGAGTCCCACATTGGGCTCCTTATTCAGCGGGGATCCTGTTTCTCCCTCTGCCTGCCGCTCCCCCCATTTGTGCATGCACTCTCTCTCGCTCACTGTCTCTGAAAAATAAATAAATAAAATCTTTAAAAAAAATTCCAAAACAAGCATATAACGGGGTCAAACAATTAGCATATTTGTATTTTGTGTTTTAACTGAATCTATCCTGAAAACTACATATTTCTCTAAGATTTACTATCATTTAAAGTAGCCCATAAAAGTATATGTTGAGGCTTACTGTGATGTTAAAGCCTTGTGAAGTTCAAATATTTTGCAAAATATAATTTAATTTTACATTGATATTAATCACAATGGAATCACCTTTCTCTAAACACAGTCCTGTATGAAGTAAATCACATTCAAAATTTATCATATATGAGAAGAAATGTATATCTCTTAACAGCCCTTTTTTTTCCTTGCTTTTCTAGCAATCATAATCATTTTATCATCTTCATTCTGTGCTTTACTCTGGTCTTCTGCCATGTGAAAATGATTAATGAAGCTACTTGCAAGATGACATTTAGGACAATATTCATGTTGAAAAGTTATAAATGTTTGAATTATAAGCAAATATCTGAGACTGGAAGAAACAAAGAGCTCTATCCCCCATAAGTAATTTTCAGATTCAGCTAGAAAAAGTCGATATAAGTTAAATCAATTTTGTGTCATTCTCCAGATTCTTGAACTCTAAAATTATGCCAACTGGACTTGAGGGATTATCTACAGACAAGAGCAGCAACTCTGTTGCTTGTCAGAATTGTTCTTAAACAGTGCTTACTGCCAGCTATCCAAATGTGCAATGTTCATGGAACTGTGAGTGCCTGAGCAGCGTAGCACCTTAATTTAAAAATAGTGTATGTCACTGTTGCTCTTTCTAGGGCTTTTTGAGTCATTTACTTGATTTCCTTTGCCTTTTTTTTTCCGTGAAAGAAAAAAGAAACCACTCCTTTGACATTCAGGGGGAAAAAAACTGAAGTGCTAATTAAACTGTTGTGGAACAATATTATCCTCTTTGGTTTTACACTGACAATTTTAATACAGAGTCATTTTAACAGGCTTTGCAAATCAGAATTTGCTGGGCCCTTTATTATTTCTCTGAAATCACTGAACAAATCCATTCCCAGAGATATTGAAAATGCAAAGCAAAGCCAGACAAAAAATAACATTTATTTTATGAAAGTTTCATTGGCACACTTAGTAGTCAAAGATAAAGGGGGAAAATCTTACACAGAGAGTCCTATGATATATTACTATATACTAGAAACAAAACACAGAAGTCTGAAAACCATCAGGTATTGCTTTGAAAGGAATGCAGAATTATATGGATTTTGAATGTGTTGAAAAATGACTTAAATGTACTGAGCTGTTCATAGCCCTTGGCTTTTACTTTTTATGTGAGTTATATCTGAACAAGAATTTTATTATAGTCAGTGTTGTTCATGCTGCTATAGTTAAGGTTTGCAGCATTTCCATTACAGCCCCACTATTTCAGTTGGTGTTCATAACTCCACTTTAGAAGTCACCCTGGGCTAAAGGTTGGCATATGCATTTTCAACTTGTGTTGACAGTGATGGGTATGAGTGTGATTAAATATGTTAGTAAACATTCAGAGTAGGATATCCTACTTTTTATGGTATGAAATATTTTAATCCAACCATATATTGTGGTTCCTTAATTATAGAAATTGACAAATGTTAGCTCTGTCAGTGTAACTGATTAACAGAGTTAAAGAAAATTTTTTTTCAATCTGATTAGTCCTTGTAGCCAAGAAACCCTGAACTTTTCTTGTAGCCATGAGCCAAAACACTTCCTGTTACCAACTGAGTAATGATTTCTAAAAGTACTCCATAATTTATCAACACTACTGCCAAACAACTGATTAGTTCTGTCCAAAGATCAGTGAGTGCCGTGGAGATTAAAAGGTTAAACTGACAATTGGAGATTCTACATATATCCATGGACATATATGCAGATACCTGACAGATTAAAAAAAGAAATAGAAATGTATTTCTTTTGAATTAATCACATTTTCCTGGCTATAAAATTTCCTGGTTATGAAAACTAAAATATGACAGAAGAGTTAGTAAATACAGAACAATTAAGGATATACAAATAATAAAGAATAATCTTAATTACCCTTAATCCTTCAAACCAGGGATAACCACTGGTTACATTTTGGTGTATAGCTTTCAAATATTTATATTTTGCATATACATAGATACATGTATTACAAAATTGGTACCATAAGCTGAATCACAATCTAATTTTATTTGCTATGTTGGAGAGTACAAACTTGTCATTAAATATTTTTCTCATGCATAATTTCCCTGGCTGCATAGTATTCCACTGTATGGGTGTACTGATGTTTAACTTATCACCTATAGTTGTAGATTTTGAAATCTGTTTAATGATTTAATCTTATTTTAGAATTAAAATCTGATGAAATCTTTCAGTAGCTAGAGTTTATTCAAGATTTTGGTCTTCTCTACTTTTAACTATTTTCATGGTACCCTAGTTATTGGATCCCCAAATGTTAACAGTTCATATTTGTTGATTGAAAATCAAAAATACAGAATTCATTATATATTGATTACATAGAGTTATGTACCCAATACATAAATTCTGTTGGTATGGTTGCTATTGATGCTTTTAGTATAAATAGAATAGACTTTTAAAAATTAATAAATTTGCAACCAGTGGAATGATTATTTCCTTTGAATTCTTAATAACTTGAGGAGTAGGCAAGGGGGAAGCAAGTAGGTAGGGGGAATAACAAGGACATTGGGCCCAAGGCAGAAAGAGTTTAACATGTTCTAGGACCTGAAATGCAAATATGGCTAGAAAATAGTATAGAAAGAGAAGAGGACCATAAGATAAGGCTGGAAAGAACACTAGCATTGGGTAGTGGTAGAACTGAGTGCCTGGCCGAGAGAAGGCTCTCAATAAATATACATGTTTCCTTTCTCCTGGTCTTTTATAGATGAAGTAGTCTTAGCCAAGGGTTTTGGGGTCAAGTTATATGCTTGTTTAGGTTATGTAAATGTTTCCTCTCTGATTTGGATTATCATCACAGTGATCTTAAATGAGGTCAGCCTCACTTGTGTGTTTTGTGTAAGTGCCTCTTTTTCTTTCCTTTAAGCCCCTCTTCCCCTTTACCCCTCTGCTCCATACCACCTCATCTGCCCCTGGGCATACAAATAAACTGCCTGTTTGTGCTGCTCAGCTTATCTTGGCTTTTTCATTCTGCCATATTTACCTCTTAACCATCCCATTATGGGTATTTCTCTCTAACTGGATTCATCTTCTTTTTTTATGATTCTTTTTGTAGCTCATGAATGATATGAATACTGCACATCAGTGAGAGGTCAATGAAACAGCAAGGCACATGTAAAAATTTCTCAATCTTTAAAACTAGGTTTTTCTATTAAAAACAACAACAACAACAACAACAACAACAACAGCTAAGTGTTTCTACCAGAAAAGTTACCTACTCCCCATGGAACTAAAAAATAAACCTTGCATAGACTTATGGCAGTTAAAATAGGTGTATTAAAGTAACCAGCAGAACTCATGACTCAGGTATCTTTGTATTAAGAGAGAGAAAGGTGCAAAATGTTAATAATACTATAACAAAAATAGCACTAGCTTTGGTGGAAGTTGAGTTGCAGACTAACAACTTACTCTGTTTCTTTAGATGGGGTAATAAGAGATATAATGAGGAACAATGTAAAGCATATACAGGAAGTTCATGTGGCTGTAGTGCAAGAGAATATAATTTGGCCGTATGTTCTATGTGTATAGATCTGAATGCTTTTACTACTGGCAGTAATTAATCCTAAAGTACCAGTTTTGGCTGACTTGTGTCAAATAGTTGCCTCACAAATTTTAAGTATTATATCTAAGTGTTATTATCAGTAAGTTATATGAAATGTGCAGCCCTTATGTTTAAAAGATAAAAAGGAGTATATGTTTTTTCTAGTAATTGCTAATGTTTTCTTTAAATTCTGTTCTAGTGGATTTATTTGTCTAGCATAACAGATCTTTTTAGTTAATAACATTTGGCATTTCAAAGTCTCCCTGCCAAATTCTTTTTATTAAAAGTATCTGTTGTAGGGGAGGAAAAACTTTTTTTTCCTCTAGCCTCCTACATTCTTTAGCTGTGGCCCTGTAAATTAGACTGACAAAAGACAGATTAAGAAGAGAAAAACAAACAGAAGTTTCTTAATGCAGGAAAATACTCAGTAATGAGTATCTCAAAGGGGTGGATAGAACTTGGGTTTACTTAACACCTTAATAAAAGAGTAGTACATTATGTAGAGAAGTGATGAGACAAAGGAAAAGGACTTTGAGTTCTAGGGGCGCAAATTGTGAAAACGAAATATATGGGGAAAACTAATGGAAGATAAGGGACAGCTAGTAGGTTTTGTTATGTAGGTAGATTCCTTTGATGCTCACTCTAATAGTCTAACTTGTCTTCCTGGTAGAGAGGGGAAGAGTAGAGAGTTTTTCTTGTGTTTTCTTCTTTTTAATTACCTTCAGTTCACAATAGTCCTTATGTCAATGTGGCATATTGGGAGGTAGCATATTATACTACCCTTCACTGTCATGTATACTCTAGCACAATATTATGTAAGTGGGCACGAAAGAGTGTTTATTCTTCCAATACATGTAAATTCCATCAAAATCCTCTGTATCTTTAACATCATTGATCATGTTTTAATAAAAATATTGTATGATATTTAGACTGCCATTAAGAATGGTTTCTTAATGAACGTTTCCTAATTAACGTTTCTAATTAGGATTAGTAGCATTAAAATATTCGCATAGGCTTTTTTTTAAAGATTTTATTTATTTATTTATTTGAGAGAGAGAGAGAGAGAAAGAATGGCAGAGGGAGAGGGAGAAGCAGGAGCAGGGAGCCTGATGCGGGGCTCAATCCCAGAACCCTGGGATCATGACCTGAACCAAAGGCAGATGCTTAACCGGCTGGGCCACCTAGGCACCCCTGGCATAGATTTTTAAGCTTGAAATTTTGAAGAATCTTTTCTTTCTTTCCTTTTTTCCCCCTTTTTGTTTTGTTTTTGTTATTGATATTAAACAGTGTAATCTTTGTAAGCATAAAAACACTATTAGTATAGAATATAATTCAGCTAAATGAACATTGTCTACTATGCATAATACTCTGTGATAGATACTGAAGGTGACACGAAGATGAATGAGATTGGGTCTCTGCCCTCCAGAGACTCAATCTACTATGGTAGGTAGCTACGTATTCCCTTCCCCCACGCAAAAAAAAAAAAAAAGGAAAGGAAAGCACTAACCTGTATTGAAATCCTTCATTATAACAGGCTATCATAGTAAGCTTTTTTTTTTTTTTTTTTAACATATGTTGGCTTTTTTTTCCTTTGGTTTGGTAATTTTCTATTTATAGTATAATTTGTTTTACTAGCACTAAAATAAAAAAAATAAATTCAATATCACTACAAATTCTTACTTAAGAAATGGTACACAAAATATTTAGAAACCTTTCCCATTTCTAAAATTGGAGAGGCACATATAAAAGTCTCATTAAATTGAATCTGCTCTTCTATAGGTTTGCTTATATATAGGTTATGCTTCATAGTTTATTTTTCCAGTAAAAAGTACAATGAAATATAAATATAAAAGCAAAAAGTACACATGCAAAATGAAACTATAATGCAAGATAATTGTTCACGCTGACTGGCAAACAGAATAGCTAACAAATTATTAGTTCTCTGTGAGGAACATTATCAGTTAATTTTTACTCTGAACATAGCCTAGCCAATCTCACATTTTTGTATTTTTTTTTACAAACATACAATAAACTGCACATACATAAACTATAATATTCGATAAGCCTTGAAATATGTATATACCCATAAGCCATCACCACAATGAAGATAATGAACATATCTACCACCCCCAAAAGATTCCTTATATGCAGGCAACCACTAATCAGTTTTCTGTCATAGATCAGTTTGCATTTTCTAAAATTTTATGCACATAGATCATACAACATGTTCTCTTTTTTGTGTGGTTTCTTTTGCTCAGCATAATTTTTTGAGATTCAGTCATGCTGTATAGGAGATTAATTTTTTTGAAAAAATTCTCTAGAAAAAACACCCTTCTTCTAAAAAAAGTTCTGTGATTTTATAATTTGCTATATCAAGACATAGTAAGTTGGATCGCTTTTGAAATACCAAAATAAACTCTAAAAATAAAACCAATAAAAAAGCCCCACAAATCTCAATTGTTTACTTGTTTATATAAATAAATCATTTTTTCAGATGCCTAGATTGGTATCTAATCTGTTCTACAGCACCTAACTGCGTGTTCTAATTTAATGGCATCCATAATAGTGTTCAGTATCTTTGTTTTTCTCAGTTTGTGCCAAGATTGATGCTCCCTGGAGGGTCTGCTGGTTAGGATTCAGCACTCTCAATTTGTATCAAGAGTGTCACCCTTTTTCCTTTCTGGGTCCTTTTAAAGCTTCTGTTTCTATATCTGCTAATGGCTTTCCCACATAGGCAGTATCATCTAGATTATAATACAGTTTTTTAATGACTCCATCATAGCGACTAGTAATAGTAACAGAAGCTTTATCATGTTGACCTTCACAGATGCTGTCAAACTGAGACACTCCATCTCCTTATTTTACATACACCATCCTTTAATAGTTACTTCTCTAATCCTTCTCCAATGTCTGAGTTTGAATTGGACAATCTATCCCAGCAGAGCAGCAGTTGTTTTCAGCAACTGATATAGATGACTGTACGTGTTAAATGTTTATTGGTTGAACGGGAGGCTATAATTTTGTGGTGATCCCAAGATCTGAGTATGTGGTTTTAACAAAGGCCTTCCCTGCCATAGCCTCATCCCAATCCTAGCTGTAGTTAATGTGACAATGGCAGTTTTTTACAAGACTAAGTATATAAATAGGTAACTATTTTAGTATTTTATGTAATATACGGATTGCTACCAACACTGTGCTATAAATTTAGTTTTTATAAAAAGATCATAGTATGTTACTATGTAATATCCTATAGGATAGTTCCAAGTTTATAAACACTCTTAAGGACATGAGTCATCCATTAACCGTTTGCTTTGCCTCTCACTATTTGTTGTCATCTGTCAGTATCCTCAGTAATCAAAATTGACTCTGAAATACAGTACATAAAATACCTTGGTAGGGACAACTTCAGCTTACAGCCCAAGAAAGCTTCATAGAAGTGGTAGAGTTCCTTGTCGGGATTCCAGTAGGTTGAGAGCTTGGTATAGCCTGTAAGGACTCAGCTTGTTAGGAGGAAGAGAAATTGGAATTTAAGGTAGAAAGAATTATATCAAGATACAAGGTGAAGGAAGTACAGAGTAATTTTGAGAAGCCATGAGTAGTCCATCTTGGCAAAGCATAGGATATGTTTATTGAGAGAAATTACACTAAAAGGAAAGTTTGAAACTATATCAAGAACAGTCTGGAATGACATTTTAAGGTGTTTAGATTTTATTTACAGGCAGTAGGGGAGTTATTGATGAATTCTTAGTAGCAGAGAAATATTACTAGAGATGGTTTGGGGAAGATTGATGTGATATGTATGAATAAAGTAGCTGGAGAAAAAAGTGACGTAGGAGAAACTAATTATTAGATTATTGCAATAGAGCAAGAAGAACCTAAACCAGAATAGATGCAACTGATACTTGGAAAAATAACAGTACTTGATTTTTGTAGAGAAGAAAAGATGAACTGGCTGAATAATGATGCCTTTTTTTCTTAAATTTTTATTTATTTATTTATTTTAGAGAGAGAGACTGAAAAAGAGAGCGAGAGCGTCAGGAGGAGCTGAGGGATAAGGAGAGTCTCAACCAGACTTCCTGCTGAGTGTGAACCCTGACACAGGGCCTGATCTCACAACCGTGAAATCATGACCTGCACTATTAATAGTCAGATGCTTGACCAACTGAGCCACCCAGGCACCCCCCCCTATTTTTTTAAGATTTTATTTATTTGACAGAGAGAGACATAGCTAGAGAGGGAACACAAGCAGGGGGAGTGGGAGAGGGAGAAGCGGCCTCCCCGCTGAGCAGGGAGCCTGACAGTGCGGCTCAATCCCAGGACCTTGGGATCATGACCTAAGCCAAAGGCAGACGCTTAATGACTGAGCCACCCAGGCACCCACCCCGCTCTTTTTAAGAAGATTTGTTTATTTATTTTAGAGAGAGAGAGTGATGCCATTTTTTGAGAGAGTAATAATTCAGAGGAAGGATCCTATTTGAGGAGAAATTATTTTTGAACTTCTCTAATTTGAAGTATAGATTGAGTATATAGCGAGAATTGCATAATAGGGAGATGAAACATGTGGTGTTTGCATGGCTATTAATAATTACCTATTTTTGCAGGTTTCCTCACAAAGGAAATAATTAAAATTATGACATTAAAAGAGATCACTAAGGGAAGAGAGTGTTAAGAACGTTAAAAGGTTCTTAGGAAAGAACTTTGGTGAACACTGCATTTGAGTATAGAAATAAGAGTTGCTAGAAAAGGAAAAGTTAGAGAAGCTGGATGGGGAAATCATGCTAGAGCTGTGTTTAGAAAATCTATGGAGGAGAAAATTTCAGGAAGAATGGGTAGTCAACAATCAAAAATTATTAAAAAATAACAAGTGGGTTGAGGATAAAAAAGTAACTGGTTAGATTTATTGGCCTTGGTAATATTTTTGATGCTGCAAAGACAATTTCAGGAGAGTGGAAAGGACAGAGATTAGATTGTAAAGGGTTACGTAGATCCTGGATGATAATGAAGTGAAGTCAAATTTGTATACAGTGCAGTTTTTTCAAAAGGTGGACATTGCTTATTTTTGCTTTCATAATGTTAAACTGGGTCTGTTACAAAATTGAATATCACATGCAAGAAGTATTTTATAATTTTGCAGCAGATTTTTAAAGCTATAATTTCAGATTTTGAACTGATCAGCATGAGACAGAGTCTCTTTAGCACCATTTTAGTTCTGGATAAAATTCAAGCTGGATATTACTGATTACTCTGAAATGCAAATAGTGCTATTTTGTTTTACAGCTATCATTTCAAAAGCCATGTACTCATTAAGATAAATATGTGCTGCATGAACAACAAAAAAAATTAGAAAAGAAATGGGCATTATTTGTATTTTGTAGGTTCTCTGATATGGAACTGAATGTACTAATCTTCAAATACAAATGAGCAGCAAAATGTAATTTGCAAATGCACAGTTAACTTCCGACTGGCTTCTGTTGATTTTTAGTACTACAACCCCATACCAGGTGAAACTTCTCAGTTTTGGAGATTTTATCTGACCAGTATTTCTATTTGTGGCTAAATAAGGAGATTATTATGAAAAAATATTACTTTGGAGTAGATTATACTTTTATGGAGCTCCAATTATAGCTTCTCTGTTGAGTTGTCGGCCATCAGGACCATGAGCTTTTATTTTTCTCTTCCCATGCTGCTCTTCTTGCATTTTCCCCATCATTGACAAAGGCTTTCCTCTAATTTTCAATTTTAAAACCTGATAGTTACTTGTCTTAGTTGCAAATAATGTTTTATATCTTATATTGCTGTGTTGTCACTTCTCTCTTCTTTTACTTCAGCTTTATTCTATTATTGTCATGTCATTTATATATATATATATGTATATGTATATATGCATGCGCATATACATACATTGTATATATGTACATATACATGCATGCACACAAAATAAACTCATGCATACATGTATATACACACATACATACATATCACAGAAAAGTGGGAGAAAGGTTGTAAAGCAGAAAGTTTAGCTGTTTAGTTCAGTCTAATGACGCAGGTTTTGTTTCTTAGCTTTACATGAGAAAATCTCTACTCCATGATCATAAGCTGAAATCTTAAATACAGCTAGCCATTTTACAGATACGCCTCTGAACCAGGGAAATTGGGTTAAAGCATATAGGGCTCAGCAAGACCAATCATTATGATTGGCAAATGAACTCAAAACACTATCTTAGTATTGTTAGGGCAGTCGGGAATTTTGTTTGCACAGCATTCACACTGTAATACTCTGAATGATTAGCAGATGGAAAAATTGTAGAAAACTTTGAAGTTGTGATTCTCATGTGATTTAGGGTAACACTTGTTTCATAGAATAATGAAATCTTGTTTGTTACAAGGGACTTTAGAGGAATATCTAATTTAATTTTTTTTCCAATGCAGCAGTACTTTTCATAGCACCCCTGAGAGATAAATGTCCAGTGACATGCCCAGTGACTTTCTGTGGGCTCCTGTCCCATTAAAATATATATTCTTCATACTGAATTATGATCTGTCTTCCTCTAAGCTTTCACTCAGTTCAGTGCTGAGGGACAATACAGAATCTGACTTAACCTGTTCCTCATAATAGTTATTCAGATATTTGAAGCTCTTTTCATTTTGTTCACTTTTCCGAAGTACTTTTCTATGGTATGTATACCTATTTTTATCAGCCATTTCTTGATTATCGACCCCTCCAAAATGTTGGTTGCTGTCCTTCTCTTTTATTATAATTTGTCAATGACCCTCCTAAAATAGCATACCTTATTTAACTAATACTCCAAATAGAGTCTGATCTTTGCAGGATACAATTGAATAATACCTTATACATTATAGGTATAATAAAAATATCCTAGGGGTGACTGGGTGGCTCAGTTCGTTAAGCATCTGCCTTTGGCTCAGGTCATGATCTCAGAGTCCTGGGATCCAGCCCCATGTCGGGCTCCCTGCTTAGCGAGGAGTTTGCTTCTCCCTCTCCCTCTGTCCCTCACCCCCGCTTGTGATTTCTCTCTCTCTCTCTCTCTCTCTCAAATAAGTAAATAAAATCTTTAAAAAATATTCGATGTATCTACTTTCTAGTTGATTTGCTCTAAGAAAGAGTTGCCAGTAATTTGGCATCAATTATTTTACATAATCCATACTTACTGATTTTTAGCATGATGTTTTATAAGCTCATGAAAACCTTTTGTTTGGTATACCCAAACATGAGGCAGGGTTGGGGATCCTTCATTTTTTTTAAAACAATTGAGAAACATTGATAATTAATCAAGACTTTTGCTAAGTAAGAAATAGGGAAGGTATAAGAAATCTAAACAAACTGGCCTGCAAAGTATAGAATTCGAATTTCCCTCTAGCTAATGTGGCCTGCAGGGCCTGACCCATTCTACATGGAGACCTATGAAAAATGAGAGACTTTGCCTTGACTCCTTATTTCCATTTTTTTTTTAAGAGTTTTTATTTATTTATCTGAGAGAGAGAATGGGAGACAGAGAGCATGAGAGGGGGAGGATCAGAGGGAGAAGCAGACTCCCCGCTGAGCAGGGAGTCCGATGGGGGACTCTATCCCGGGACTCCAGGATCATGACCTGAGCCGAAGGCAGTTGCTTAACCAACTGAGCCACCCAGGCACCCCTCCTTATTTCCATTTTGGTCTGCTTCCATGTTTTAGTGTTATTTGATACTTATCTTCCAGGATAATCATCCTGGATTTTATAACCCTTGAATATAGAATAAGGGAAGTTATGTCCTCTTGGCTGTTTACCTAAGGAGCATTTTCTGAAATGAAATGTGTTTCGAGAATGAAAGACATGCCTTTTCTTAAGGTGATTGTTACCAGGAATGGCTTCTTTCTATCTGTGAGATACCACTCTATCTACATTTTTGTGGCTTTTTCCCATACAGATTCAATAGAATAGTGATTTTATACATGACGACCTTGGCATTTATATAGTAGATATTACTACTCTGTAATACCAGGAAGTATGATCATAAACTCACACTTAATCTGATAGAAGTATGGACAGTGTATCAAAGGAAGGGGTAGGGATTAAAGACCAGTTAAGTAGCTATTATTGCCTTCCATGTGAGTTGAGATGAATACTTTAATTAGTTTGTAGTTAATATGAATGAAGTAGACAGTCCAATGGTAGAATGGGAATTTCACAAAATATAAGAAAAGGGAGAAAAAGAATCAGATGATAAGTAAAGGCTTTGAGCCAAGATAGTTGAAAGTTTATACTCTTTTTGGAAACAAAGAAATGAGGAATGATATCTACTAGAGTAAGAGGGCAGGAGTAAAATGATGATGGGTTTATAATAGTACTAGCATACTCTGAGAGATTTTAAACATTCAGTTAGAAATTCCTACCTTGGAGAGAGATTTGGGAGTCGTTGCCAAAAAGATAATAGGTGAATTCAAAAAAGAGTCTGGAGCAGAAGAGAAAGGGCTTGCAGATAAAATCTTGGAGAATAATGCCTACATTTAGGATAGGGGTTGATAAGAACTTGCTGAAAGAGTGTTAAGAGGGAGGATAAACAAGACTAATGGTATGTTTCAGGAGCCGAGGGAAGAAACTGTCTTTAACAAACAGTAGGGAGTAAAACACTATCAGCAACTTCCACAAAGAATTTGAGAAATACGAACTAATGTCAGGTCTTCAAGTTTGGTGATGGCATAGTTATTAGTGACCTTCCACAGAACAGGTTCAGGCGGACGTTAAATCAGATTGGAAAGACTTACATAAGCAGGAAGTGGAAGCAATAGATTGCTCCATCCAGTGTAAATAGGTGTGAACATAAGAAAATGCTTTACTCTTGCTTTCTCCTGTTTAGTAGTTTTGTGGATGAAACGGAAAAGGGAGTTGGATAAATTTGTTTGTTGAAAAATTAGTAGAAGTTTGCTATGCCTTTTTAATTGATTTTAACTTCAGACTGCTCAATAATGAGTATGTAGTTTAACTACCACAGGAATGAAA
This sequence comes from Halichoerus grypus, assembly GCF_964656455.1. NCBI lineage: Eukaryota > Metazoa > Chordata > Mammalia > Carnivora > Phocidae > Halichoerus > Halichoerus grypus. Next base: position 51,335,993 of record NC_135727.1, on the reverse strand, counting down.
TTGAGTTCTTTGCTCTGCATAACTTTAATACTGGGCAGATGTTAGTTTTCCAATAAAAGAAACAAAGGTTGTTCTCTAAATTACTTTGGATTTACAGTGCTACAGAGCATTTTGATTACATTCATATGTTCATACTTCGAAAAATAATTTCAAATTGTTTTATTATGCTAATAGAAGCACATTTATGCCACATCGTGCAACATGGAAAGCATTCTCTGTGTAGAGTGGTGTAAAATGATTGTAACTTTTGCATTTTCGTGTTTCTTGCTTTGAAACTGCCACCATCATTTACATTCTCTAGTAGTCCAATCTTGAATTTCATGGATATATATGAGCATGTGCTGGAGAAGGTAGTGGTGGAAAGCTAAGAAATGAAAAAGGTAAATAACAGCCAGAGGAGCTGGCAAGATTATCTTCCCTTCACTGTGCCAAGGAAGCTATTTTAACTGAAAATAAGAAGGAAGGGGTGTACAGTAATTTAAAATTAGGTAGATATACAAAGAGAAAAGCTGGGCAAATAATTCAGGTATATAAGCAAGTTCAAGAGATGAAGACATTACCCTGACTATTGAGGAAAGAAAGTCAAGAGAAAGGTTGACTAACAAAAAGTCATGTGTTAACTCGGAGTAATCAGTTACTGGGATTGACTGGAGGTCTTATAGCAGTAGCATTTGGATGAATGGAAGAAAGATATGGCCCCATAGCTTGTATCAACCAGAAAGAGACTCTGAGAAACAAGACACAAAAGAAATAATTCTCTGAAAATCTGTTTTATTTTTGTCAGAATTTCTGCCTGCCTGCCTGCCTTCCTTCTTCCTTCCTTCTATCCTTCCGTCCTTCCGTCCTTCCTTCCTTCTTTCCATACTAAGTAATGGCTAGACACTGCAAAAGAACTGTATACCCCGGATTTATCTCAGGAATATGGATAGTGAATTACAAATGACATTTATACTACCTATTTCCATTACTATATTAATAGAATCATTTGGTTCATCACAAATTGCCAAGCCCAAATGGCCAAAAATATAAAATCAAACCCTCAACTAAATGAAGGGGAAAAAACAAACAAGAAAAACCAATTCAAATAAGAAAACCCTGCCCTTTTGCCTAGCCAAAAAGAAAAAGAAAACAAAAAATGAACGGGATTTATTGTTAGGAAATAAAACCTTTAAAGATAGTATGCAGTGTGTGTTACCTGCCTCTGTAGGACAAGGCCCTTGAGAGACACTTAACTACACAGGTAAGATGATTGCAGAGGCGGAGATTGTCAACATGTGGGCAGTAAAGGCTGTGTACTTAAACCCTGGGCACTTTTCCTTGGTTTGTTTACTTATGTGTTGTGTGCATGGATGTTTTGGCTCAGGAGAAAAATTCCAGTGCTATTAGAAAATGTTTGTTTCACATACAATCAAAGTGGCTTTATAAGTCTTAAATAACAAAGAAGTAGCAGAAACAGATTTAGAGTTTAATCCATTGGTTTCTAGTCACTTGCTTAGCTACCAGTGATGTGCTCTGTTTTTCAACCATATTCTATATGCATTCATAGTATTTGTAGCTCATTCTTTGTGTTTGTCTAATGCACTGGTCTCCAGAGTACCTGTATCTTGAGGGATACAGGTCTTTATAGTGACATAGGTCATCACCAGGGTAAATGGAAAGATTTGTGATTGAAGGATGCTGAAAAGGTTTTAGAGGTTTAAAGTTTATTTCAGTAGAGTGGTGGGAATTCGGAAACAAGCGCCTTTAATACTACCATTAGAGTTTAAACTTCATATTGTATATCTTTTATAAACTTTTCAAAATACACATGTAAGCAGCTTCAGAAGGATGACATGGGGATGAGCCTTACTGGGGATGCTGTCCTATGTTGCTTCTTAGCAAGAGAGGGATACACAAAGGTGAGCTGAATGAACTGACTGGGTGAGCTGGAATCTACAATATGAGTGACTGGCTGTGCTTACCCCACTCCATTATCTGAAGTGAGAAGGCAATGTTCTTAGTCTTGGTCCTACAAAGTCCTGCTCCCCAACCCCCAATTATCTGTATGGTAGTGCTCTCTTTTTAATGTTAAGTGTATTTGGATCACATACATAGAAATAGAAAGTTACACACTTGTTGGACTTTTCTTTCTTTTAGGCAATTTGAGTAAAGTCCTTCTTTTCAAAATCCCCCAAAAGGTAGATAGGTACTGGGAAAGCACTTTTTATGTTCTCTGAGAAGCAAAGTTAAGGAGTACAGACTAGGGTCCCACCCTGCCGTCAGCATTACAAATGTAGGGTGTAGACTGGCTTATTTCACTTAGCAAAATGTCCTTAAGATTCATCTATGTTGTTGCATATTGCAAAATTTTCTTCATTTTTAAGGCTCAGTATCAGTAGTATTCCACAGCATGTATATACCACATTGTCCTTACTCATTTATCTGTCAGTGGACATTTAGGTTGTTTCCATAATTTGGCTCTTGTGAATCTTGCTTCAGTGTACATGGGAGGGCAGATACCTCTTAGAGATCCTGATTTCAGTGATATTGGTTTTTTGTTTTTGTTTTTTGTTTTTTTGGGGTTTTTAGTTAAATTCCAGTTAGTTAACATACAGTGTAATATTAGTTTCAGGTGTAAATGTAGCGATTCAACACTTTCATACATCACCCAGTGCTCATCACAAGTGCATTCCTTATCCCTATCACCTATGTAATCCATCCTCCCACCCACCTCCCCTCTGGTAACCATCAGTTTGTTCTCTATAGTTAAGAGTCTGGTTCTTGGTTTGCCTCTGTCTCTCTTTTTTTTTCCTCTTTGCTCCTTTGTTTTGTTTTTTAAATTCCACATATGAGTGAAATCATATGGTACTTGTCTTTCTCTGAATTATATCACTTGGCATAATACTCTCTACCTCCATCCATATCATAGCAAATGGCAAGATTCCATTCTTTTTATGCCTGAGTAATATTTCAGTGTGCATGTGTGTGTGTGTGTGTGTGTGTGCGCACGCATGTGTGTGTGTGTGTGTATCACTTCTTTTTTTTCCAATGGTATATATACCACCTCTTTATCCATTCGTCAGTTGATGGACACTTGGGCTGTTTCCATAATTTGACTATTGTAGATAATGTTGCTATAAACATTGGGATGCAGGTATCTCTTTGAATTAGTACTTTTGTGTTCTTGGGTAAATACCTAGTAGTGCAATTGCAGGATCGTAGGGTAATTCTATTTTTAACTTCTTGAGGAACCTCCATACTGTATTCCGGAGTGGATGCAGTAGCTTGCATTCCCACCAAAATTACAAAAGGGTTCCCTTTTCTTGACATCCTCACTAATACCTGTTGTTTCTTGTGTTGTTGATTTTTAGCCATTCTGACAGGTGTGAGGTGATATCTCATTGCAGTTTTGATTTGTATTTCCCTGATGATCAGTGATATTGAGCATATTTTCATGTGCCTGTTGACCGTCTGTATGTCTTCTTTGGAGAAATGTCTATTAATGTCTTCTGCCCATTTTTTTTAAAGATTTTATTTTATTTATTTGAGAGAGAATGAGAGAGAGAGAGCATGAGAGGGGGGAGGGTCGGAGGGAGAAGCAGACTCCCTGCTGAGCAGGGAGCCCGATGCTGGACTTGATCCTGGGACTCCAGGATCATGACCTGAGCTGAAGGCAGTCGCTTAACCAAATGAGCCACCCAGGTACCCTTCTGCCCATTTTTAATTGGATTATTTATTTTTTTCAGTGTTGAGTATTATAAATTCTTTATATATTTTGGATACTAACCCTTTATCAGAAATGTCATTGGCAAAGATGTTCTCCCATTCTGTAGGTTTCCTTTGCTGTGCCAAAGCTTTTTATTTTGATGTCGTCCCATTTTATTTTTGCTTTTGTTTCCCTTGCCTCAGGAGACATTTCTAGAAAGAAGTTGCTATAACTTATGTCAGAGTGGTTACTGCTTCTGTTCCCCTCTAGGATTTTTATGGGATCAGGTCTCACATTTAGGTCTTTAGTCCATTTTCAATTTATTTTTGTCTATGATGTATGAAAGTGGTCCAAGTCATTCTTTCGCATGTTGAAGTCCAGTTTTCCCAGCACCATTTGTTGAAGAGACTGTCTTTTTCCCATTGGGTATTCTTTCCTGCTTTGTCAAAGATTAATTGACCATATAATTGTGGGTTCATTTCTGGGTTTTCTGTTCTGTTCCATTGATCTATGTGTCTGTTTTTGTGTCAGTACCATACTGTTTTGAAGACTACCACTTTGTAATGTAACTTGAAGTCCAGAACTGTAATGCCTCCAACTTTGCTTTTCTTCTTCAAGGTTGCTTTGTCTCTTCAGGGTCTTTTGTGGTTCTATACACATTTTTGGATTGTTTGTTCTAGTTCTGTGAAAAATGCTGTTGGTATTTAGATAGGGATTGCATTAAATGTGTAGATTGCTTTGGGTAGTATACACACTTTAACAATATTTGTTACTCCAGTCCATGAGCTTGGAATGTCTTTCCATCTCTTTTTGTCGTCTTCAGTTTCTTTCATCAGTGTTGTATAACTTTCAGAGTATAGATCTTTCACTTCTTTGCTTAGGTTTATCCTTCAGTATCTCACTAGTTTTATTGTACTTGTAAATGGGATTGATTCTTTAATTTCTTTTTCTGCTGTTTCATTATTGATATTTAGAAATGCAACAGATTTCTGTACAATGATTTTGTTTACTATGACATTACTTAATTCGTGTATCAGTTTGAGCAGTTTTTTGGTGGATTCTTTCAGTTTTTCTATATAGAGTATCATGTCATCTGCAAATAGTGAAAGTATGACTTCTTCCTTGCTGACTTGGATGCCTTTTGTTTCTTTTTGTTGTCTGATTGCTGAGGCTAGGACCTCCAGTACTATGTTAAATAACAGTGGTGAGAGTGGACATCCCTGTGCTTTTCCTAACCATAGAGGAAAAGCTCTCACTGTATCCCCATTGAGGATGATACTAGCTATAGATTTTTCATATATGACCTTTATGATGTTGAGGTATGTTCCCTCTAAACCTACTTTGTTGAGGGTTTTTATCATGAATGGATGTTGTACTTTGTCATATGTTTTTTCTGCATCTTTTGAAATGATTCTTATCCTTCCTTTTATTAATGTGGTATATCATATTGATTGATTTCCAAACACTGAACCACCCTTGCAAACCAGGAAAAATCCCATTTGATCGTAGTGAATGATTTTTTAAATGAATTTTTTGCTAGTATTTTATTGAGAATTTTTGTATCCATGTTCATCATGGATATTGGCCTAGTGTTCTCTTTTTTAGGGGAGTCTTTATCTCATTTTGGTGGCAGGGTAATGCTAGCCTCATACAATGAGTTTGGAAGATTTCCTTCCTTTTCTATTTTTTGAAATAGTTTGAGAAGAGTAAGTGTGAAGTCTTCTTTAAATGTTTGGTAAAATTCTCCTGTGAAACTTCTGGCTCTGAACTTTTGTTTGTTGGTAGATGTTTTATTACCAGTTCAATTTCTTTGCTGGATATCAGTCAGTTTAAGTTTTCTATTTCTTCCTCAGTTTTTGTAGTCTGTGTTTCTAAGAATTTATCCATTTTTTTCCAGGTTGTCCAATTTGTTGGCATGTAGCTTTTCATAATATTCTCTTATAATTGTTTTTCTGTGGTGTTGTTGTTATTACTCCTCTCTCCTTTGTGATTTTATTTATTTGGGTCCTCTCTCTTTTCTTTTGGTAAGTGTAGCTAGAAGTTTATCAGTTTTATAAATTTTTTCAAGAACCAGCTCCTGATTTCACTGATGTATTGTTTTTGTTTGTTTGTTGTTTGTTTTTTTTGTTTGTTTCAATATCATTTATTTGTGCTCTAATCTTTATTTCCTTCCTTCCACTGTCTTTAGGCTTCATTTGTTGTTCTTTTTCTAGGTACTTTTAGTGTAAGGTTTTTTCGTTTATTTGAGATTTTTCTTGCATCTTAAGGTAAACCTGTATCTCTAGGAACTTCCCTCCTAGAACCACTTTTGCTGCATCCCAAAGGTTTTGGCCCATTCATTGTTTTCATTTTCATTTGTATCCATGTATTTTTTTTTTAATTTCTTCTTTGATTTCCTGGTTGACCCATTCATTGTTTAGTAGCATGTTTAACCTCCATATATTTGTGGTCTTTCCAATTTTTTTCTTCTGGTTGACTTCTGGTTCCATAGTGTTGTGGTCAAAAACGGAACATGGTATTTCAATCATTTTGTATTTGATGAAGCCTGATTTGTGACCTAATATGTGATCTGTTGTGGAGAATGTCCTGTGTGCAGTTGAAAAGCATGTGTATTCTGCTGCTCTAGGATGAAATTTCTATCTGTGAAGTCCATCTGGTCCAGTGTGGCATTCAAAGCCATTGTTTCCTTGTTGATTTTCTGCTTAGATGATCTGCCCATTGATGTAAGTGGAGTGTTAAAGTCCCCTACTATTATTGTATCATTATCAATGAGTTCTTTTATGTATGTTGTTGTTTTATATATTTGGGTACTCCCAAGTCGGGGGCATAAATATTTACAATTGTTAGACCTTCTTGTTGGATAGACCCCTTTATTATCATATAGTGTCCTTTTTTTCACTTGTTATAGCCTTTTCTCGAGGTCTAGTTTATACAATGTACGTATTGCTACTCCGGCATTCTTTTGACATCCATTTGTTTCATAAATGTTTCTCCATTCCCTAGAGTACTTTCAATCTGCAGGTGTCTTTAAGTTGAAATGAGTGTCTTATAGGCAGTATATAGATGGGTCTTGTTTTTTTATCCTTTCTGACACCCTATTTCTTTTATTGGAACATTTCATCCATTTATATTCAGAATAATTTTTGGTGGATATGTATGTATTATCATTTTATCATTTGTTTTGTCATCGTTTCTGGACATTTCTCTGATCCTTTCTTGTCTTTGTCACTCTTGGTCTCTCTTTTGCACTCAAAAAGCCCTGTTTAATATTTATTGTAGGCCTGGTTTAGTGGTCATGAACTCCTTTAGTTTTTGTTTATTTGGGAAACTCTTTATCTTTCCTAATCTGAATGATACCCTTGCTGGTAGAGTATTATTGGCTGCAGATTTTTCCCATTCAGCACTTTGAATATATTGTGTCACTCCCTTCTAGATTGCTAGGTTTCTGTTGAGAAATGTCCAGCTAGCCCTATGGCTCTCCCCTTGTAAGTTAAGGACTTCTCTTATCTTGCTGGTTTCAAGATTTTTTGTTTCTCTTTATCACTATATTTTGCAAATTTCACTACAGTATGTCTTGGTGTTGGCCTGGTTTTGTTGATTTTGATGTGAGTTCTCTGTGCCTCCTGGATCTGGATGTTTATTTCCTTCCCCAGGTTAGGCAAGTTTTCAGCTCTTATTTTTCAAATAAATTTTTTGCCCCTTTTTCAATCTCCTCTTTTTCTGGGACTCCTGTAATAGAATGTTTTTACATTTGATGGATTCACTGAGGTCCCTAAGTCTGTCCTCTTGTTGCATAATTCTCTCTTTTGTTCAGCTTCATTATTTTCCATTATTTTGTCTTCTCAATAGCTAATTCATTCCTCTGCTTCTTCCTGCCTGCTGTTTATTGTATCAGGCCCGTTTCCAATCTCATTTATTGTATTCTTCATCTCTCACTGATTCTTTTTTTAAGTTTTTTATCTCTGTGGTAAGGATCTCAATGATGTTTTCTTTTCTCAAGCCCAGTGAGTATCCTTATGATCACTGTTTTAAATTCTCCACCAGGCATGTTATTTTTATCTGTTTCCCTTAGCTCTCTGGCCATGGCCTTATGTTTTTCTTTCTTTTGGGATGAATTCCTCTGTCTTGGCATTTTGTCTAAATCTCTGCCTAGTTCTCTATTTTAGAAAAGCCAGTTATATCTCCTGCTCCTTAAATTAATAGGTTTATGAAGAAGAGGTTATGTAGTGCCCAGGGCCTCGCACTTCGGGGAGTGTCTCTGGTGTGTGCTGCATGTGCTCTGCTGTTGTGTCTTGGCTGCTCTATCCTTTAGGCCAGTCATTTGCAGTGGCTCTGCTTGCTGGATATTAGCATTGTTTGGTCCCTGGCCTGAATATAGTGAGTTTTAACTATGTGTGCTCTGTTCTGCTTGTGAAATGTGACCTGACACCACTTCCATGAGAACTGAGGCCCTATAGAACTCTGTTGTCAGGAGACGTGGAATGGGAAGGTGTTTATGCTGGTCTTCTTGGGGAGTGGCCCACCCCAGTAGGACTGAGGCAGGCTTCACTGAGAAGGGCAGTTCCACTAGAGCTCCGGGGTGTGGGGCTTGGTGTTAATGTTAGGCAGCTAGTGTGAACACTGTGCTGCTTCCTGCAGGTGGCTCCGTTTTCCAGCCAGCTCGTTTCTTCCCAGAGAGGTATTTCTATGAATGCTGCCTCTCAGGGATGCATTTCGAGAAGAGCTAATAATCTTCCTACTCTGCGCCCCAGGTATTCTTCAGATTGCTCTTTCCACCCTGTCTGCCCCTAGGTTTTCCCTGCCTTGCCCTCCAGGCTCTATCCCAGCCATTCTGGCTGACCTGTAAATCTAGGCTTTAAGCCCTGCTGCTTACAAGAACTCAGGAAGTTCTGCCCCTCTCATTTCCAACCCATGGTTTTAATGAAGAGTTCTTGTGTGTTCCCATTTGTGCTCCTGTCTCTCTCTCTCACCCTTCTTTGCGACCACAGCTCCCTCCTCTCCACAGCAGCCAGGATCCATTTCTCTCCTAAGCCATGTCTCTGTACTTTCCACCTTCTTCCAGTGTGGTCTCTTTTCTCCCTTTAGCTGTGGAGTTTGTTCTGTCAGTCTTCAGGTCAATTTCTGGGGAATTTAGGATGATTTGGTAATTATCTAATTGTTTCATATGATGAGATGATTCTAAGTCCTACTTCTCCACGCCATCTTCCCTTTCCCCAGTCCTTGATTTCAATAATTTTAGATAAATGCCCCAAAGTGGGACAGCTAGATTGAACAGTCACAGAAAGATAAATACTGCGTGATTCCAGTTATTTGAGGTATCTAAAATATTCAAATTTATATAATCAAATGTGGAATGGTCATTGCTGGGTTGGGGGGAAATGAAGAGTTATTAATAAATGGGCATAAAGTTTTAGTTAAGCAAGATGAATAAGCTCTAGAGATTTGCTGTAAAACATTGTTTCTGTAGTCAAAAATAAGGTATTATATACTTAAATATTTTGTGTAGAGAGTAGAACTCATGTTAAGTATTCTTACCACAATAAAATAAAAATTTAAATAAAGGATTTATGCTCTGCTTAAAGTGTACCTCTTCCTATTTGTAATAGCACAGTACTTCATTTACCTTACTAAGTATGGAGAATAGCCCTTTAGGAACCTATTTGTTCATTACTATTCTATGTTTATATGATCTGAAATGTAACACAAACAGGACACTTTTTATACTTGTGGCTTCTCAACTCTCCATTTTTGTAATATTGTCAATTTATAATTAAATCTTAGGTATTTAAAAAGAGGAAAGGAAAACTACTGGATACTAGTATGAGCTTTGTTCCACTCCAAATCAGTGCTAAAAAAGTGAATATGAGACTACTCTAAACATCTTAAAAGGAAGGAATGAAAATATAAAATATAAAAATGGCCACACAAAAAAATAATATATCCCAGATTCTACTTTGGCACAATGGAAAATAATAATAATAATAATAATATAATAATTAATTTTTAAGTGGAAGTCCTTTCCATTCCCATGCCTAACACCCAACAACACATGTTTTTTATACATATATACATATGCCAATATTGTAAACTAGAAAGTGTGCAAGAAGAAAGTTGTACCATAGAATTTAAGTACTAGAAGTGGCACCCTTAGGCTCCTTTGTTTCTAAAACACTGATTCATGGACCAGCGTCAGTCTGTAGCCTTTTCACCAGTCTGTAGTTAAATGATAATTTGGAAGCACATACACACACACACACACACACACTCAGAAAGTTAAGCTAAATGTATTTAGTATAAAGAAATGCTCCTTTATTCTGAGATTATTTCCCTTCCATCATTTTTCATAGTAAAATATCCTACTTTCATGAGAGCGATGGTGATAAATCATAATTTTCCTTTTAAAATAATGGCCCAATTTGGCAGTATAAAAAGTTACCCCCTATTTTTATATTATTATTATTAATATTATTATTATTTTGGCATCCTTTTGGAATCCTAACACCTGGAAACGGCTGATCTAACTTAATCTCCTTATTTCACAGTTGAGAAAAGTAAGGCCTAGAGAAGTAGAAACTTATCTAAGATTCACTACCAGAAAATCATGAAATTAAAACTAGAACCCAATCATCTATAATTCTAGACCAGAGCTCTGAATAAAGTAATGAATTTCCTAAATTATAACACATCTATAACACATTTATATCTTTCAATTAACCTTTACTTTGTCACTTTTTTTCTTTTTTCTTTATTAGCAGATTCACACTTTCCATATTTTGATATGCCAATGCTACACTTGGTTACCTTCATTATGGGGTTGTTTGTCAAGCACTTTTAAATTATTAACTTGTTTCTTACTTTATTAAAGTGAATTAAAGGCCATTTCTGTTGTCAAAAATTTAAGGCCTTTCATTGTACTTGTATTAGGACTAAGTTGTCTCCCCATCGGTATTTAAGAAAGACATGGATTGCATTCTACTTGGCTGCCTCCTGGTGCTAGAGATTTCATTTTCAGGTGAAGTGTATACTGATAAGTTTAATGGAATGGGTACTGGTATGATGCACTTACTTCATTTATTTTATTTTTCTGTTTATCAAGCAGGGTTTTCACATCCTCACAAATTATTATCTGACCCAAGAAAATGCCTAGTCAATGTTTCTCTGTTTTCTCGCTGGAATTAGGATATCAAGCCAGGTGGAAAATTTAAATCCCACACATGATGAGTTCTAACTCGTGGTCTATAAATAAGTTTGTTATGATCCTAGCAATTTATATTGGTGTAATACTTCATATAATAATACTTATTATAATAAACACAAGTCTGGGTTTTTTTTTCCTGGTTTTCAGTGCATCTTTTACATACGTTGTCAGACTTTGTTTTTCTCAGTAATGCTGTGAGGACATAGGTGCTTTTATTCCCATTTTATGGATGGCATAACTGAAGCTCAGATATCTAAATAATATTCCCCAAACTACACAATTAGTTAGTGGCAGAGTCAGGTCTAGAACCTCAGGTCATATGACTCTTAAGTTTTGCATTTGTTCTGTATATCAGCTCCATGCTAGTGCTTCTCTTTGCATATTATTCTTTTTTTTTTAAGATTTTATTTATTTGAGAGAGAGAGAGCATGACAGGGGAGAGGGTCAGAGGGAGAAGCAGGCTCCCCGCTGAGCCAGGAGCCCCATGTGGGACTCAGTCCCGGGACTCCAGGATCATGACCCAAGCCAAAGGCAGTCGCCCAACCAACTGAGCCACCCAGGCGCCCCTGCATATCATTCTTAAATATGTCTTCCCCCTTCTCTCCCTCACAGGGAGACCATTCTTAGTCAGACATCCCATTCCATCTTAACATCCTAGAAATGTTTTCATATTGTCACATTCGTTTTAGTGGTTCCACCTTCTGGAATAACTTAATTTCAAACACCATGATGAGAGGGGAGGGAAGAAAATATATAGTAGTGTTATAGAGTGTAAGCTGAATTAAGTGTAAAATCATAAATTCAATTAAATGAGCCATTTTATAGCTTAACACTATATAGGAGCATATTAATTATTTTAGCAAGAGAAAGAGTCCATATTCAGATTTTAAAAGTTCATTCTTACTTTAGATCCATCAAAATCATTTCCCAAACTCAAACTACCTTCCTCACGAATGGATTACTAAATATTGATAGTTCTGTGATAATTGGTTAAAATATTCGAATGGGGGTGATTAGGTTCCAGCCTCACACCATATGCTAAAATAAATTAATCCATCTAAATTAGAAAAGCAAAAATTAATAAAAATAAAAGAGAACAAAACTGTAGATGACTGTTTTCTGATCTTAGGGTGTGGCTTGGCTACACATGAAAGCTTAGGGAAAAACTACAGGTAATACTGGTTATATATCAATTAGTAAATTAGGTAATTTACAAAAAGGTATAAAACAATTAAAAGCCAAATGTTGTATTGTGGGAAATAGTTAAAACATATGTAACATCCAGACATATTGTATAACATTTCAGAAATTATGGGCGTCAGAATAAATGTCTCTTTTACTATTAAAGCATAACTTAAGTGCAGCATAGTCCCTTGAGGTGTGTTTTGGAAATTGCCATTGACTAGTCTCATTGGTAAAATGGAAAATGATTAAAAGCAGATAGATTGCTGATAAATAGAAAATAGTTCAAACCCTAAGATCACACACACCAGCCTACCATTTTGCAAATTCATGGTGTTGAAATATTGTGTTCTGCATATTAATGAACTAGAAGGGAAGCTAATACAATCTATTGTTAAAAAAAATTTGTTTTAACAATTGTTAAAAAAAAAATTTGTTTTAACAATTGTTAAAAAAAAAAATCACTATTCCTTTACCAAGGCTAGGCATCCATGGGACAGTGATAAATGTGATTATCTGTTTATAAGCAGAAGAGCTGGGGTGCCTGGGTGGCTCAGTCGGTTGAGGGTCTGCCTTCGTCTCAGGTCATGATCCCAGGGTCCTGGGATGGAGCCCCGCATCGGGCTCCCTGCTCATCGGGGAGTCCTTCTCCCTCTCCCTCTGTATCTCCCCCAACTTGTGTTTTCTCTCTCTCATTCACTCTCTCTGTCCCAAATAAATAAATAAAAACTTAAAAAAAAATAAGCAGAAGAGCTTATATCAGTAGCTTGATAGCCAACTTATAGGCAAATAAAAATAATAAATGAATAAATGTGTAAATAAAGCACAATTATTTGCTATGATGTCATTGTTTTCCAAATTAAAATAAAGCAATCCTGGCGAGATGTGATTACATGTAATTAAAAACTATGGAATACAACATATGAAAGAATATAACACTCGTGTCTTAATAAACAGTCAACTGAAACGCATGGTAACAGTTGCATAGGATAGCAAAGCTTGGTAGCTTATCTTACACATAGAAAAATGTGCACACACGCGTGTGGGGTGTGTGTGTATAGTTTAGTTATATTGCAATGCATGGAGAAAGAACAATAAAAAGGGGATTTTCAGCATTATATTTTACCTTACTTCATTCAGTTCCATGTTACTGCCTTCTTATCTGTTTTGAAGCTAAGCAGGATATAACAGAAGATTGTAGCATTAGGATATCATCAGATGCTAACAGAAATTTGTTGAAAGAAAATATGGTTCTAGTGGTGTGAAATTCACAAGACTAACAGCAAGGGATTTGTCATCAAATGTTAATAAAGAAGTGGTAGAGATACCAAGAAAGAAATAACATGAAATGCTTCAGTTTGAGCTAGTACTGGACGTTTGTTACAGTAAGAGGAAAAATGTTCACTATTTCCTTTACCAACAACTTTTAAGATTAAAATACAGAAAATGGATTGTATAGTTATTTAAATGAGATTTCTATGTTGAGACTGTATTTTTACATCTGGTATACATGTGATTTCACTCAGAAAATGCAAATGAACGAAGATTTTTAATAAAATATTTAACCCATTCCACTAATTATAATGAATTAACTCCATTATTTTCATTATTTGGTTATGAGGTAAATCGATGGCTTATATCAGGATTAAAGAAATTTTTAGGGTATTCATTGCACATGATGGTTATAAAGTATACTCTGTAATTTATGATTTATGTCTGTATGTGTACAGACGTGTAACTCAGCACACATCACATGGGGAATATAATTTGTTCTCACTGCACACTTATGAATTAGGTAGTAAGCATTTTTATTCTGGCACATGAAAAGACATACAGGTAGCATGTGGGCATGGTGAGTAAAAAAGTTAGGCAGCAGCAGCACAAGAAATGACCTCTTCCATTTACCTTGCATTTAATTTTCCTTCTCCAATTACACATTATTTGATTTTTAGGTATTTTCTCAAACTTCCTAACACCCACCTAATATATGGGCTTCAATTTGTGTATATTCCTCATTTTAAGGATAGTTTGAATTAGAGTGATCTAGGTACATAAAAAGGAGAAACGTTTGGATGGTTATTCATCTATTAAAGGTTATAGTGTAAGTTATTCTTATAAACATTTTACAGGTATTTAATAATTGATTCAGTATATAAAAAGCCTATTTTTAAAAAGAATTCTGTAGTAGAAAATGAGCTATATCTATATTTAAAATATATTTAAGGTGCCTAACTTACTGTTGATGACATTTGTTTCCATTCTTTTGTTTACCAGGATCAGGGGAGGGTGATATTTATATTTATACAGGTTAGAGAATTCTTACCTTCCACTGAATGGTCACTAGTCTTCTGCCTTTTCTCTAGGTTAAGATTGAAGCATTCAGATCATTTTATGATCTTGACCACAACCAAGTTGACTGTCAGGGACTAAGATACTTGCTAATGCTATTCAACTAGGTTGTTCTTTCAAAACCATTTATTTTAATTATTATTTTGATTGTGTATGTTTCCTAAGCCTTGTGTATTTCTAGTTGAATAAAAATAAATAGGAAAGAAATGACTGCTCAGTATTCTGAAGCAAGCCAGTTATGTTTGCATCATTCATAGAGCTTTATAGGACTCAGGCAAAGAGACTGTCAGATTCATGATAATCAGCTGAATATCATTTGTTTCTTTCAAAAGACAATGGGAATGAATGATTCTGGTTCATGTGTCATGAATGTTGAGAAGCTCATCTCTTGTTTAACAAAAAAATCTCACTGGATGAGTCTAGAGAGATATATAAGAAACCTAAGAATACTATGTTTTATCTAAAACATGCTAGTCAAATCAGTGGAGGAGGGGAGAAAAGAAAAAATATATATATGTGTATATTATAAAGAATATAATATTATAAGGAATATAATATTTTAATATATCTTTTAAGCTAGCATTGTCCAATATTGTAAATGGTCACAGTAGTCTTTCCTATAAAAAAGCTACAGAGAGTATGAAACTAAAACTTATTTAATTTGAATATGTATATTATACATATATACAGGCATAAATGCATTTGAATTTGTACTTAATGTACATACATTTATAATCAATAAATGTTTATCCTTACATAAAATGTCATTTACAAGTTTATGAATCATCAACAATGCCATAAGTATATTGTTTCTTCTCTGCTTTTATTTCATGAAAATTATGAGTACTTCAGGCAGTCTGTACCAGCTCTACCACGTTTTTATCTGTTAGTGCAGTGCTAAGTATAGACAAGTAAGTACTTGATGGGTTTAAACAAATCTATTGAACTTTACCTATATAGTTTAAGCAACGTTGCTCTCCTTTATCGTAAAGTTACAGTGATTTCCCAGCACATTCACTTGATATGTCCTTTCCTGACAGCTCTCAAATCCCCCTCACACTTTGACAGCATTGTACTCTGCTAAGAAAGGAAAGCGGGAGATATCCTTTGTATTTCAAATATATTAGGTTGGCATGTGAGCTGTGGTCAAATTTTATTAAAAGTGAGGGGAAAGAAATGTGGAAAGAAGAATTAACAAGCAAAAAATAAGATGTCTTAGGAAGGTAGAGTCAGAGTGGGTAGCAGGTGGGAAGAAGAGACTAGCCATCAGCATGTTTCAGTAGGAAGACAGTGCTCACTGAATTTTTCCCTTTTCCTATTTTTGCAGTCTCCTCTTCCAATAATCAGCCACCCTTCATCTAAACAATCACCCCACAGGGTTGTTTTCTGATAATATATATATATAGTCACTTAGCATAAAAACTGATAATATAGGGCTTGTAAAAATAACTTGCTTTATCATGATATATAATAAAAATTGCTCTCATTCCATATATACTGGTGGAATGTATTTATATATGCATACACATATGTGTCTGTATATAAAGATGTGTATTTATAATGTACACTAATATTTGCCAGTGACAGTGTAATTCTGCATTCCAGTCTGCCAAGCAAATATTTATGGAAAGTTTGCTCTAGGGACATTTATTCTTTCACATCATGCTCCTTTTCCTTTTATTGAAGCAATCTCTATATTTCCTTCTTTTTTTTTTTTTTTTTATCTCCCAGAATGTTCTAGTTCTTGGGAAATATTAGTCTTAGCATTGAAACTGAGGCCTTTGGGTACCAACTGCTGTTGTTTTAAGGTCTAATTTGAACCACATCTGGGTGGGGTTGGGGAAAGGAGACTTCCTTAAACCATGTTGATATTAATAGCAACTTAATGCTTTGGCTTTTACTCTGATTTCTGTGGAATTATTTGAAACTTTTTTAGCCATGAAGAAATCTGCATATATGGTCTCTTATACTTCCTTTCTTGACTTAAGTACCTTTTAAAGGTTACCTACTTTTAAAAGAGCTAGACCAGGATAATAAAAGTATATGCCTTTTTTATCAGTACTCTTCAACTCTGCCACATGACACATTATAAAAAGACCAACTATTTAAATATTTGAATGATTGTGAATATACTTGTCATGGAGTCCTAAAACACTGTTTCATATTCATTGTGAAGTTTAATAAGGGAATTTAATACTGTGTCATAATTTTTTTTCAACTGGGTACATTAAAAAACTTGGAACACGCATAAAAAATGTATAGAGGCATGTATAATGCACATATCCAAATGGTCAATTTATAGTATCTGTATATCTTAGTCATATCTCATGTAATGCTGAGCAATAAATGTATTCGTTTTTCATTTGACCAATTTTAAACTCTTCTGAGATTATGCTAAAACATTGTTTTTTAATTAGTGACTTTAAAGTAGTATGTTTGACCAAAAAATCAAGATAGTCATGCCTATCAAGGGTCAGGGGGTGCTTTTAAGATGCTATGGGTCAGGTACACACATTAAAAGCATCCTTGGCAGGAATGATACTATTTAGCAGAGTTCTTTTAATGCCCTATGACCGTATTTCTAGGTCTCAGCAATTAACCTGGACTGTTTTCTAAACATGCTCTGGATTTTGGCATCTCCTTCATTCAGATCTCAGTATCTTGTAGTGACATCCAGTTATCTCCTCATTGCCTCCTGGTATTTGCCACTGCCAATCTCTTGGACAATTCATCAAACCTACTGTCAGTTTACTGAATTTTGGCACTGCTTCTAACCAATCCTTCATCTTGCTAGCAGATGCTTTATTGGTGTTTTGACCAAAATAATAGCTGAAATGGATATTTGCATATAAAAAATCTTATGAAAAAATCAATATAGTAAAAAATGTTATCAATCATATAGTATAGATACCATATAACCACCTTCAGAGTTCAATTGAAATACTTTAACATTATAAACATAATATAAAACCAAATTAGGTTGAAAGCTACTCTTTCAGCAAGCACTGATGGGCATCTTTTAAGATTATCTATGGAAAGTTTGTAACAACAATAATAACAAGAGTGGCGGGTCACCTAGGTGGCTCAGTCGGTTAAGTGTCTGCCTTTGGCTCAGGTCATGATCCCAAGGTCCTGGGATCAAGCCCGACGTTGGGCTCCCTGCACAACGGGGAGCTTGCTTCTCCCTCTCCCACTCAACATGCTTGTGGTCGCTCTCTCTCTTTCTCTGTCAAATAAATAAATAGAGTCTTAAAAAAAAAAAAAAACAGGAGTGGCAACAGTGCTGATGGTTATAGCTTACATTTATATGTTCTAAGTATTTTACATGAATTTATTTGATCTTTACAACAACCTTATGAAGGTAAGAACCATTACCATTCCATTTTATTAAGTGATAAAACTGAGAAGTTAACATGCCCAAAGTTACAAAGCTAGGAAGTGAAAGAACCAGAATTTGACCCCTATTGTTTTTTTCATGCATCAAGTTGAAATAGTAAGATTTGTCTTATCTTCTGCCTAGTACTTGATTACTAAGCTTCAAGGAGGTACACAAGGATAATACTTTCAGTAAGTTTTGCTTACCGTCCATTATCCATGTATTTAGTAGACAAAACTATGTGCAGTGATGATTTTCCTACTGAAATTCTTTTTTTAATTTGTAAAAGGAAGAACTTTGCCACCAGGGTGAATCATCATAGAAATGAAAAAATTCTGATGTGTTTTCCTAGAAATATTCTTTATATCCCTCTATCCATAATTCAGGATTTATTGTGTGGCCAACACTAAAATAGGTGATGAGAATATAATAGTAAATAAGACATGGTTCCTGTTTTTATAAAACTTACTTGAACTCAAGAAGAGAATAGAAACCCATTTATCTTTGTTGATTATATATTCATTTTCTTGAAGGCAAATTAACTCTCAAGGATTCAACCAGTTCTGTGCTTTAGGTTGTAAAAATAAATTTCATTTCAAAATAGAATTTAATTTGCTTAATTCGTGTCAGTCTGTTTTCAGACTAGTTTGGATCTAATTAATGCATTAGCTACTATTAGATAAGGGTTGCTTTTCTCTGTTAACTACTTTTGCCAAAAGGGAATGTTTGACAAAATTTTTTGTAAATTTAATGTAAAACATAGTCTGTTTTCTGTGGCTATATATATTTAGGGAGGAATGTGTAGAATTTATGAGTGTTTAAAGATAATAAAATAGTCTAACAAATATTCTTACAAAAAATATCTTTTGAGTAGGATGTTCATTCTGTTGGCCCAGAAGTAAGTGGACTATTATGTAAGCCTTTGCATTATTTAAGTTTTTATTGTATTTAAGGTTTTTTAACATTAAAGAAACAAAAGGATTTTCACTATGCTCTCTATCAAGAATCTAAGACTTGATCAGTGCCTTTGTCTCTATTTTTTAGGGTTTTTTTGTTTCTGCCCCAGTCTTTGTCTATAAGCAATGTTCATAGAATCATATGGTCTTTATGTGAATTTATTACACTCAGTATTTTTAAAACATGATATTCTTCCTGTTTTGCTACATTTTCTTCATAATTATTTTTATTTATTGTGTAATCTTGACTCAAAGTGATGTGCCAAACTTTATCAAAGCTGTATTGTATTATAGAAGACAAAGACCTCTAACCTTTCACTATTAGAAATAATTTTATAACTTCTCTCTTTAACTATATATACCTTTCCTTGCTTTATTTCTGTGAGATGTGCCAAGACTTGAAAACATTTTTCTGCTCTTTAATTTTCTAGAAAAATTGCCTTCCAGTTAGATTGTATAAATGTACATAATCATATATCCGTTTCACCACAACCTCAAAAACAGTTTTTATCTACTTTGTTTATGTTACTCCTACTTCCAAAGAAGGGTTGAAACAGCTGGTCAGGAAAAGAATGAGCACACAAATGCAATAAAATGTAAAAATAAAAATGAGACTTTTAAAATTGTGCCAATAATTATACAGTGGTAATCTTTTTTCTTATACATTTCCTAAGACTATGAATGAAATATAATATTTTCCCATGTTTTAAATTAACTTTACCACTTCTTTTCTGCTTTGTCCATTTATTGATTAAGGTCAAGTGTTTTGCTCTTTATTTCATATGAATTCTTTATATAACATGTATTCACTGTAAATGTTTCACCATTTTCTGTTTAATTATAGATATCTGATTATAATTTTCACAGACCTTATCAAGAATTATAACTTTGATTTAGAATATTTGTATTTGCCAATAGTAATGTAATTTAAACTTATTTAACTTTATAATGAAATGATTTGGAATCATAGATGCCAAGTGAATTTATAGGTCTGTCAGAACTGTTATTATAGGCTAACTACATCCTATCTGTAGGGCCATTTATTATCCTCCTTTCAATATGAATTGAACAGAAGTCTCTTCTTAACTAGTATAGCTCCTTGTATGTTTTTAGACATGGCACACTTTCCTTTTTGGTATAGGAAAATTTCACCATTTTCTATTTATTTTCTACTTTACTTTTCTAACATTGTATTTGTCCTGGCTTTGTTTAGTCTGGAGTTTCACAAACACTGTTGTTATGTGGTTATGACATTGATGAGATACTGATTTATGGAATTAACATGGATATGTGCAAACTATTTTATGGTACTGACATAACAAGAAACCAGTTCAGGGCCGTGATTGAGACCAGGAGTTACTGAGGTTCAACAGTTACTATTCCACAGAGTGCCATTTCGTCCCAAATGATTGATGACATTCTCCTGCCCTATTCTTCACAGATTATAAGAACACTATTGCAATCTAGAGCTTCTGTAGATACCTGCTTTGTTAAGCACGATCCCAAAATGTCATTTAATTTATTTCTTAGATTGAATGTCTCATTAAACTCTGATGAGGCCAGGAGCTACTTTGAGCTGGACTTGTTATGAAGCACTCTAATATTAAAATTTTGTTCTGTCCTGTTGGTAAAGCAAATGGACAAGACAGTGAAATCAATGCACAGTGCACTTTATCTTTGACAAACTGAAATATTGTTTTGCTAAAACAGACCCATGGTGTAGAGAGATTAAAATCACACAAAAAGTAGATCAACATAAAGAATCTACAATCTCATACATTATTGGATATTATTTTATGTTGTTTTAATCCCATTTTGTTTTATTTCTAGTTTATAGAAACAGAACATACCTGTCTACTTAATTAAACAAGACACTGACCTCCCCTTAGCTCCATGTAAAAAGTAATGTTTTCATTTTTTGCGTTACACAAGATGAGTTGAGAGTATGGGTAATACTCTATTTTCAGTAAAAGGGATTACCTCAATGGTCATTTTTCTCACCTTAGGAAACATATGTGTACTGCAAAACTAAACAGCCTTGTAACCATTGTATTTCCTCTTTATTTTCCATTGTAGAATCAGGGCATGGTCCTAGGCTGGTATGGGTAAGAGGTGGAGAAAGGAGATGAATCCTTTGGTAAACCAAATTGAAAACACTTCATGACCAAGGAATTAAGATGTTGGACAGCCCTGGGTCATACTGGCCACTAAAGTACAATTTTTAGATGCTTCCTTAGGGTTGGAATTGCTGTCTAACAACTGATTTTTCTTCCCTGACTCCTGCATTCCACTACTCAGCCACTACCATACAGCACACTCACAACATATGAATTCCACCCTTGTGTACCATTCCCCTGACTCAATACCAGACTTTACAGAAATCTGCTTTTCTGTTTTTCCTCTCTTTGCATGTAGCATAATTAGAGAGCTGCTTTGCAGTTTAACACTTTGTAAATAAGTAGTGTCATCTAGCATATTGTGCACTGTTACCTGAAGTGTTGAGTGTGAAGCTTTTCACTTTGTAAACTGTGTTAGTTTGGATCTAATCAAATCTGAACTTTTGAAAACTTCCCCTTGTATATAGGGATAGCAACAGTCTATAATATAAAAAATAAATTTCACTGGAAAAAAAAACAACCTAACAAACCAGAGATCCATAAATACGTGGAACAGTTGGCCTAAAGGATTTTCAGTCAACCTCCATGTTTGATGACAAGGCAAGAAAAGAAAATCTGCAGCCATTTCAGTATATATTTTAGTAGTGTCATGGGATTCTACCTTTCCATGGAACGATAAATTTTAGTTCTAAAATCTGTAAGCATTATTAATGTGACTTGAAATAATATGGTGTACGCTTCCTTATTTTCTCTTCTACTGAGTAAAAAATATCCCTATTGAGATCAAAACTGACATTTGAGTTAACATTGTGAAGCCTAGTTAAGAGTATATCAAATTGTAAAAGATGAGTGGGCAGTGTGACAAATATGATAGTTACCAGTCCGTTTCAGGGCATGCGAAAATAATGATCTCGGTTCTCTATTTTGTAGGTTATTCAAGAAAAGGTGTATTAGAACCTTCATTTTGGGTTTTGCTTAAATCATTAGCTGCATGGCTAGGGAGGCCTGATTTTGGTTTTGTCGTGTTTATATAGCCTAAGTATCAAGATCCTATTTTTTTTCCTTTTTCATTAAAAGAATAAAGATAAATTGCGTGGTATTGAATAATATGAATCCTTTTTTTGGGTCAAATTTCGGTTATTAAAGGTGAAAGCAATATTTGGTAGGTGGGTAAGTGGATAAGGGAATCTACAAGATTTAGAATCATAGGACCTAACTGTCAGTCCTTGCTCTGCAAGTGGCTAGTTGTGTGATATTAGACATGTTTATAACTTCTCTGAACATTAGTTTCCTCCTGTAAAATGACTGTAATTGTCACATTTGCTTCTTTGAGGGTATTGCTAGAATTAAATTAAATAACCTACATAAAAAAGCATTTTTGTTTACTGCATTTAAGGAGTAGCTATGATTTCTTAACATTAACTTTTCAATTTATAAGTAAGAAGTCATTGGTTAAATGGTTGAAAGCAAGGTTTGGGTATTTTCACTATTATACAACCATTATTATGGTTAATTTTGTGTGTATGCTGTAAAGGAATGGTTGAAATGTGTTAGCAAATGTGGTTTGGGTTGATGATGTTTAAGATTTTTAAAAATTTGGAATTCACATGAAATTTTGGGCATAGATCAATGTTTTCTTCTCTATAGAAATTGCGTTTAATATAGAGAAAGGAATTGTACATGTTTTCCTTGTTGGAGCATATGAATTTTAACAAGGCAGTCTGAGACTAGTTACTAAGATATGAGATGAAAATGTGTTAAAATAATAAAATAATAGGCATATTTCAGGCTCTAACGTTAGTCAAAAACATAGATCATGTTTTGATTTTTTCCAAACCAAAGGAGGAAAGATTGTTTCCTTCTTATGTTCCTCCCCACTTTCTGTGCTACTCATCATATTCCCGTTAGGAATGCTTCTGCTTTCACTTGCTCTCAAGATTAAGAAATGCATTTTCTTTGAAATATAAAAATATGCACAATGTGTGGTATAATGGTGTTAATATCATGGAGACTAACAGCTATGCCAGTTCTTTCATTTCCTATCAAATTGCTGTTAGTTACCAAAGCCATCTAAATACTATTATATGTCATGTTTTAGAATTCTGCTTTGTATTATCAGATGCTTAGATGCAGGAAATAGTGGTTTGCATCTTTAAAAAAATGTTTCCAATAACTCTTAACTATATTAAATATTAGTAAAGGGCTGAATGTACTTAGGCAATATGCAAATGTACTCTCAATTTACTGTAGAGAATCATTTTGTTAAAGTGGCCGTATTTTCATGTTCACTAATTCATTCAATAAAGTTATTAAACGTCTATATATCAGACATCCTAAGGATGCAAAGATAAATACAGTGTAGTATCTGACATCCAGAGTCCCACACTGTAGTAAGAGAAATCCATATCTAAGCAAGTAAATTACACTACATTATGTTAACTGATATTGTACCAATATCAATGCTATGGAATACAGTGGACATAACAACCAATTCTGTTGAAGTCCAGGGGAGTTTTATGAGTGGCTGCCTTTTGATCTTGATCTTGGAGATGAAGTAGGAGATTGCCCAGTAAAAAGGAAGGAGTATGAGGGCAGAGAACTGTATGTTGCAGAGAAACGGAGTCATGGAAGAATCCAGCATCCATAGACTAGGGAGTAGCTAATTGTAGGAGCATAGAATCAGATCTATGCTACTTGATAACTAAAAGATCAATCTTGTACTCTGACCTTCCACACACCAAACTATATTAATTGTAAAATTTGAACAAGTTTTCACCACAAAATGAGAACAAAGCATTTATTTTAGGTGTGTGTGCCATGTGTGGTGTTAAAAATTGTGATGTCTTCATATTTATGATATCCTAGAGACTTCTTAAAAAAAATCATAATTTTTTAAATGCCTATTATAAACTTGGATATTGGGTTTCTGTTTTCTTGAGTTAACTAATTTCCTTTCTACAATAATAAGCACAGTTTAGATAAGACATCCTTAACTTGGTCAAATTTCAGAGATTCTAGTAATGAAAATGATGGAGTTTTTTTAGCCTCCTATAATCTTGCTTAATAACAATTCTCTGATATTTAGTTTCTATAAAGCACACAATCTAGATGAATAGGTTTCATTTTCATTGTTTTCAATAATAACTTGCATAAAGGAAATAAAATGATCTCATTAAATTTGTCTTCTTCTGAGAGACAGGGGCCTACTGGTCTTCCTCTCAGGATACTTGAAATATAGTTTTCTTGGATATTAGATTGTTTTGTTTTATCGAATCTTAGCATTTGATTGCTTTAAAAGCCTTTTACTGAGTTGGGTCAACATTCCGCCTTAGGGAGATTTTTTCTTCCTAAGTCATGCAAAAATTCAACTAACAGTGACATGAATCGGTCATGTACACTAAGAGGGAAATAGGTTCCAGTTGTTTCAAAAACTGTTAATTTCTAGTTCTAACTGTGGGTAGCTCTGTTAAGTGAATCATATCACTGTGGAAAACAGAAATGGAAATTAAGATCTTAGCTCACTATCAACCATGGTATCATTGAAGATGAAGGTTAAGGAGAGGAATCCTCCACTGAGTCTTCTCTCATTAATGGAATAGTCCTCAATGTGCTTGTTGGACCATGAGATTGTACAGTAGTGTGTGAACTGCCATATTTTATATTGAAGTATATTAAAGAAATAATGGGGTTTGACCGTTTTTGATATTAAACAGGTGCTACCTTCTGTTGCCTAAGTTAATTATGTTCCTATAGTGGGACAAAAATGTATTTACCTATATAGATACACATGCTTATATACATATGGTTCATATATCCTGTGGACAATGAGGAAATATTGTAGTTTATTTTCATTGATAGCTCACACACCTTAAAATGTTTTGTTTCTGAAGATACAATTATGAAATGGATCCAACAAGTTCAGCAATTAAATCTTGAGACCAAAGTTATACTATTTTCCATTATTTATGATTTCTGATAGTGTCAGAGACTTATCCACTGAACTTAACTGTTGAAAGAATTTTGAACTAATAGCTGATTCAGTCTGACACTGGGAGATTTAATTGAGAGATGTAAGTTTCTTAGCAAGGAATCCTATTATACAAATACAGATACTGTGAGGCCTCAATTAATGAATATTCTGTGGGAAACCTCTGTTATTTTTTTTAATTTTTCCAACTGTATTGAGGTATACTTGACATATAACTGTGTAAATTTAGGGTGTACAACATGTTGATTTCATATACTTATATATTATGAGTACCACCGTAAGTGTTTGCTAACCTCACCATCACATTGCATAAATACTAATTCTTTTTTGTGGTGAGAACATTTAAGATCTATTCTCTTAGCAATTTTCAAGTACACAATACAGTATTGTTAACTATAACCACAATGCTGTGCATTACTTACCCAGAACTTACTGATTTTCTTTAACTGGAGGTTACCCTTTTACTAACATCTCTCCTATTCCCCCACCCCCAAACCCTGTTAACCAAAATTCTACTCCCTAGGAACCCTCTTTTGAAATGATGTTGACTATGTTAAAGATATTTTATAATCATACAGAGGAGTATTATATGGGTTACAGATAAAATTGTTAGCTCATATTACAAATTTTAAGAAAGCGATAAATGTTAAGAGAACGAGATGGTATGGTGGGAAAGAAAAATCAGGCTGTGATATTTGTGTGACCCTGACAGAAGAAGTCCATGTTATAAATAAAATATACCCATCCTTTGAGCCCCATCTCAAATTCTTTCTCTTCAGTGGCAGTACCCCTACTGGAGGCAATGGTGTCTTCCTCTGAATAGCCAAGCACTTTTCTTGTAATTCTTTTATGGCACTTAACGATTTTCTGCCTTGAACCGTATGTTTGGTTGCTTTGTCTCAATTATTAGAATCTAAACTGGAGAAGAAATGAATAGGAATATGCGAGACAGAGACTTCTGCCATCCCTAACATGGTATTTCTTTCACATAAACAAAATAAATTTCACAAAATAAATTCCATGAGTATGTATGGGATTGAGTTTAATAGCATTATTTTGTTTAACACTGGAAAATGTGTACTATAGTATGGGTTAAAGTCTGAGAGGCTGAGGAGGACAGAAATCAAATAAAAAGAGAAATATATTTGATGCAGGTCTTCCAAGCTGCAATAAAAGGAACCAGAGCTGTGCCTATCACCTTTCCTGTGCCATTCTTAAGCTTATCAGTACAGAGGATCAAGGCCACATTAAATGCTATAGTACTGTGTCATCTCACTCTAAATTCATCTTGTTTCCACAGGCCACACTGAAGAGATAAACAGTTTAAGTCACTATCATACAAACTCTAACTCCCACTTAATTCCTTTGGCTCCCTGCTTTGGAAGCTTACCTGCTGCAATAGGAAAGAAGAAAATATGCCTCAGTTTCCAGGTTTCTTGTGGGTACTTACCCTGCCACCCTCATGATCACACTCCAGAGCTGTTCTGCTTGTGGTTGCCATGTTCTGCTCTGTATCTACTGACTAATCCAACACTGCTACCAGACATACCTCACTTTTCTAAAAGCCACTGTTTTGTCCTCACCCTGAGTGAAGGAGGTATTTTCCCATCATTTTATGCTTTTCCCAGCTAATCAAATATTTGCTCACAATTTCCCATGGGTGTTAATTCATACTTTGTTGTTGTTAACAATAATGCACACTTAACTTTTGGAAAAAGAAATTTAGGATCTCTGAAAAATTAGAGCTGAGGCATTCTCTAGTAGTATAAAGGGTAGAATTTATGTTTTGAGGAGTTAGGGCAAACTTTTCATGTAAGATGACATTTGAGCTCATTGGTGAAGGTAACAATATAAAATGTACACCCAATAAGTTAGACTAATGTTATTGAGATATAGCACATGTATATGTGTCTTATTCCACTAGCTTTCTCAACTTTAGCATCGTGACCAAGCAGGAAAAATCAGAAAATGCCTACCAATACATGAAAAAAGAAACCACATACATTTCCTTATCTATGAGACGCTGTCACTCATACTTAAGACAGTGTTATCTATTAAAGTCAGAATAGCATATCTTGGGCCCCCTCCAGATATAGAAATCTGGTAGAGAGTCTTCAGAAAAAATTATTAAACCGTCATATAGTATGCTGAGTTTACAATGTATATGTTTTGCATGTATGGAATTAGCAGACTGGTGTAGTCTAGGTTAGGCATAAAAAATGTTTCCTATGTTTAGCATGTTCTTCTGAAAGCAAGTCATGGAGAAAGGAACATATTATTTCAATAGTAAAAATTTAAACTCTATGCCATATTTTAATATTTTAACAATACTGTTAAAAAACAGTATTTTTACTGGCATACGAGTCTTCTATGATATACAAGTATACATAAGTATATTACACTATTTGACTAAGAGGGTACTATATGGGAATATTAAATGTAAATAGTTTCTTTCTTGACTCTTTGAAGTAACTTTCAGGATTTTTTTTTTTTGTCATTTGGGGGAAAGCATAAATATAGAAGGTAAACCGATTTTCTTCCATAATAATTCAGAAAGTTTGAAAAGTAAAGATAAAAAAGGAAAAAAAAGTACCCATAATTCAATAGGTTTCATAAGTGCTATTGTGATTTTTAAAATATCATTAGAGCCACAATTGTATTCTTAGGGATTCCCAGCTAAAATTATAATGAAATCCATTGAATAAACATGAACAAATATATATATCCTGACTGTATAGGGTTTTTGGTTGGTTGGTTGGTTGGTTGGTTGGTTGGTTGGTTTTTTTTTTTGTTTTTTTGTTTTTTTTGAGGAATAGCAATGATGCATAAGTGGACGTAGAGCTCTAAAGAGAAACTGCCCTGGTGAAGGTATATACTTATTCATAGTTGTAGCTTTATTGGTATGCCAAGATAGACTTTTCATATTTCTGCAACATCATTTTTCATCTTGCTCACCAACTGATTATCTTTTATAGATGTCAGAATGATTAGATTTACCATCTGCAAAATACTCATCATGAGAATTATAGACCACTTAGAAGATTGGCAAGGACAAGTTAGAACTGAAAATAGATCTCTCAACAGTCATGTGAAATCATAGCAGTAATTCAGTAAATTCTCAGGAATATTTTCCTTTTGTGGTGGGAAGGGGGGGTAGTTTATATTTTGAGATTATTTGCAGAATAAACACTGGGTATAAAATATTACACCTGTATTTATTGTCAAACCACATTTGTTAGGTAAGGCATTTTTCTCCTTCCCAGATGTACCTCACCTTTTGTCAAAACGTTATGTCCTTTGCTATCCTTTGTTGAAAGTAGTTCAATTCAGACCTTACTCCTAGGATTCTGCTACATTTGTACTTCCCAGGTAGGGAAGTCAAAAGTTCTGTTTTTAAAAACCTGAATGCACATAAGTTTCATTCTGACAAGCCCTCTTTTTCAGGATGACCTCATCAGTGCTTACAAATTTTAGAAGGAAAAGAAAAGAAATCTAGGATGACCTTTAATGTCATTATTTAACTTAGGTCTTGAGGAGAGCAAATCAAGCAACAGTCTGAAGATTGTAGGTTTACCAGTAAACACTTCTGTTCCTCCATCTGCTCCCTCACAAACAGATAATAGTTACAGTGGAATGACATAACAGGGAGGGGCAGGAGTAGGCATTCTCCAATGGGGATGAGGTGAGAGTAGGGAAGGTGGTGTGGGAACAGATGGTGGCTGGGAAGAGAGGTGCTCCATGGCACTGTTGGCATGGTTACAGAGAGATAGCTGTGCTAACAAGCTGTGCCAAATTTTGAATGTTTCGAAACTCCACTTTGTGGTTTGTGGCCTCAAACCTTACTCATGTACTATCACAATATAGCTTCCCCTATTCCCCTATAGTTCCTATAAAATTATTCTTCCCATTATATTGTTAAATGATGTTTAAAATATATTCATGTGTATTTTGTAATTAATCTGATATGTAGAAAAAAGGTGTTCACTGTCCTTGGTTTCCAGGTGAATAATAATACATGTAACAACCTAGATAATAGCATATGTTATATATATATGTTTATATATTTTTGCCACACAATCCATTTATATAGCAGCAGCAAATACTGTTAAAAAACATTTCAGTGGGTCGTTGTTTTTTACATTTGGTTATAGGACCCATATGAACATTTGCTTGTCTCATTTTTAGTTGAAATTCTGGTTTCCACAAAAAAAATAGAAAATGCACTAATTTAAGTTGATATAGGTCCTTGACTAAAGTCTTAGTTTTCTGTGAAAATGCATCCATTGCAAATGTTACTGCCATTTCTAATACCTAAAGTACCCTTAGAGGATACGGATTTGAAGTTTTAGGTCAAACCACATGTAATTGCTGATACACAACCATTTTGAACTATAAAATTGCAATTTGGTATGGTTTGACCTGATCTATATCTACTTCTCTATCTACCTATTATTTCTTATGTTGAACTTGGGTCAAATAAATAATAAATTATAAACTGTGTACATGTTTGTTTCATCTTGCAGCTAAATAAAGACAAAATACAATTTTCCAAACCTTCAGAGTCTAGTACAGTTAAAAATACTGTTTGCACAGATGTTGAGATTTGTCTCCATAGCAGTGCTCTGAGAATGTTGGTTGATGATATTTAATTTATTAACCAAATCTTCTTTTCCTGATATATCTACTCAGAGGTAACGCTGCTATACACAAAAATATTTGAAACAACAGAGAGGCAGTTAAGTAATGTGCTTTTGTTTAAAAATAAAGGAATTAATTCTTCTGGTAGTCACTGGAATTTCTTGCTCAAAGTTTTGTCCAAAGTTATAGTATTAAACTTCTCCCACAATTTAACAAACTGATTTTGCTCCCGCCACTTTTTTTTTCTTTCTGAGACAGTGTAGATTGGATGAGCTGACTATACAGTGCACAAATGATTGGCATTAAATGTCTTTCTTTTTAATCTAAAGAACTAGGATGAAAATTGAATTGGGCTTTGTACCAAAGAATTTATATTTAGATGAAGATATTCCATCAGTATCAAAGTGCTGCTTACATTTCTGTTGCAAACCCCATAGTATTACATTGAAGCAAGTATCATTTTTGAGAAGCATCTTAACCACATCCAGGCTTGTTCCTTCATTTTGTTGTTTATTTTGGTATTTGAAGAATAAAAGGAAAGTGTATTTTATTGAATAAAAAGAAAACATATTCTTTTTTTTTTAAGTTTTATTTATTTATTTGACAGAGAGAGACACAGCGAGAGAGGGAACACAAGCAGGGGGAGCGGGAGAGGGAGAAGCAGCTCTCCGCTGAGCAGGGAGCCTGTCCTGGGATCATGACCTGAGCCCAAGGCAGATGCTTAACGACTGAGCCACCCAGGTGCCCCAAAGAGAACATATTCTTAAATGACAAAATATTCCCAACCAAAGTAGGTTAACCCATATAAAGAAATTAAAGTCAATTTTTATTTTATTTTTTAAGATTTTATTTATTTATTTGTCAGAGAGAGAGAGCACAGCATGGGGAGTGACAGGCAGAGGGAGAAGCAGGCTCCCCACTGAGCAAGGAGCCCGGTGCAGGACTTAATTCCAGGACCCTGGGATCGTGACCTGAGCCAAAGGCAGACACTTAACTGACTAAGCCACCCAGGCCATCCCTAAAGTCAATTTTTAATTGTAAGAACACCTATTAAAATTGTATCACCTCTTGAATTTCTCCTAAATTCATTTTAATATATATGATATTGTGGGATAATTTTTAAAGGAAGATCTAAAGGTCATAATATCAATTTTCATTCATTTATAAGCTTAAAATAAAGCATAGTGCTAGTATAACGTGACCCCTGAATTCTTGAGAGAAAATTGTCTGGAGATTATACTTTGTTTTGTGGCTTTTGATTTGTTAAAGTGCAAAAGGATCTTAGTTGTGCTTGTCCTTGAGTTTTCCTCAGTTCTGAGTATAAAGTGAATTTTTCTTCTTTTATAATGTTTCCTATTTTAAATGAAGTAGTTTTATTATTATACATATGGTTCATTTTTTACTATAAACTCTAGACAGTTTATCTCAGTGTCTACTTGATGGTTATAGAATCATTTTCAGTTCTCCTTCCCTAAATTTCAGTACACTAATAATGTTTTTCTTATGTTCTCAAATGCGAGTGGTTCAGATTGACTTCTTTGAGCTTATGTTTTCTGGGAACATTTTAACTTCCATCAGCTTTTGGATAGAAAGTAGTAGATTGTTCTATACCATTATAGTCACCATGGCTTGATTATTTTAAGTTCAAACACTGTTAATTTCTCATTTATTTTCTGATGTTTTTATTTATTTGGCCTACCATTCCTACAGATACAGGTCAAGTTAGAATACCATTTTTGATATCTTTCATATTGTCTCTCTACTTTTTACTGTATATTTTCTAAATCCTAAAATACGTAATTGATATTTAATATATTTTCCGTAAGATGTAGTAAAACCTGTATTTCTACTGAATTAAATTAGTAGTGTCCCAGTATGTATGAAAAACAACTTTAAGCTAACACTGAACCCCTTGTAGTTTAGTAGTTTGATCTGTAGGGTCAACTCTATATGGGTGGAAGAATTTCAGCCATAGCAGTTTAGGAAGCAACAGTTATATATTTCTGAGGTTTTGGGTTTTTTGTTTTGTTTTGTTTTTTGATTTGAAAAAAAAAAAAGGTGGTGGGTCTAGGTCAAAGTAAAGAAAATTATTAGCGGTTGTAACTATTATCCTTTTTAGTTTAAAATGAAATGAAAACCGTAAGGATTAGTCTCAAATATCAGGTAGAATATCATATACTCATAAAAAGCAACTATTTCCTAACCAGATTAGACTCTTAATAAATATAAAATATGATGATATTCAATTTATTTATTTATTTATTTTTAAGATTTTATTTATTTATTTGACAGCAGTAGATAGAGCACAGGCAGGGGAGCAGCAGGCAGAAGGAGAGGTCCCCCCCACTGAGCAGAGAACCTGATGCGGGGCTCGATCCCACCTGGGATCATGACCTGAGCCGAAGGCAGTTGCTTAACTAACTGAGCCACCCAGGCACCCCTGATGATATTCAGTTTATTTGGGGTGTGGTGTTACCTCAATAGTTATTTGTCAGTTTCGGAAAATAACAGTTTTCAACATTTCAAGGTTTTCAATTAGACTGTAGTGACAAATGCATCTTGCTAGTCACCACAGAATTTAGTCAGTAAAATTATGATATGGCTTTTCTTTAACTATTGTCAGTTCACTTAGTATCTGTTTTATCTTTTTATGCTTTAATAAAATAAGGCAAAGATTGAGATCTTTAGATACCCAACTGTAATTTAGCACTGTCAAGATTAAGGAGGAGATTATGGTCATTAAGAGCAAAATGGTTTCATTTATGGACGGAGAACAATGAGGCCCATCAATAAACCACTTTCTGCCTCTAATGATCCTACTTCTCTCTAATTATGTGCAAATCTAACAACAAACTCATTTTCTTCTTTTATTCTTGAGGGGAAGATTGTTAAATAGAAATGCTTTGCATATGTGTTGCTTTTACTTCCTTGAATTTTGGTATGTGTTCATGAATGCAATAAATTATTTCTAGCTGAATTATTATTTGCCTTAATGTCTGTTGAGGGAAATATACTGTATTCTCTCCTAGTTATTCAACTTATATTTGACAGAGGAATAGATTTTCTAAGATTAGATGAGCTCCAACAACAGTAGCATCTTAATCCTTACATGAGTCATTAATTTTAGAAAGATATCTTTCTTATAAAATTCCCAGTTCAAAATACTGGAATGTTCTAAGTATTGAAAATGATTCTCAGTAAGGAGTTCATAAAGGGTATACATCTCTTACTGGATCTCTGTCATTCTCTCATCTTTATGGTAGAAATTCTTTTTTTTTTTTTAGATTTTTTTATTTTATTTTATATTTTATTTATTTGACAGAGAGAGACACAGCGAGAGAGGGAACACAAGCAGGGGCAGAGGCAGAGGGAGAAGCAGGCTTCCCGCTGAGCAGGGAGCCCGATGTGGGGCTCGATCCCAGGACCCTGGGATCATGACCTGAGCCGAAGGCAGACACTTAAAGACTGAGCCACCCAGGCGCCCCTGGTAGAAATTCTTTTAGCCCACCTCCTCGTAACCAAGTTGTCT
Source organism: Halichoerus grypus (assembly GCF_964656455.1). Taxonomy (NCBI): domain Eukaryota; kingdom Metazoa; phylum Chordata; class Mammalia; order Carnivora; family Phocidae; genus Halichoerus; species Halichoerus grypus. Next base: position 51,302,975 of record NC_135727.1, on the reverse strand, counting down.
GAGAAATCAATGCTCACACTTTACTGGATGTAAGGTGTTGACTGATGCCCAGAATATTCTGACTACTTGCAGCTAGTAAGCTATCCTCACGTATACCCTAGCATATCTGTTCTTAACATTTGAGATCTTGTCTTTCCATGAATATGTTATTGATTATATTCCAACCCCCCTATATATGCCATTTGTACTTGTTAGTACAATAATGGCCTTCAACTAAATATTATGTAAACCAAGAAATTGTGTTTTAAAAGAAAGATATGCCATTTTTATGAAAACTATGTTGGATGCTTTTGAAATGTTTGATAGTCAGTTTAAATGTGCTATCTAGTCAGGTGTGGGCAAGCAGACTTAAAAGATAGTAGCCAATTATAAAATCCTTGGAACTCAGATTGCTTCATGAAGGTATTTAAGCTCTAGAAACCAAAATCTAGAAACCAGTCTAGAAACTGGTTTAGATGTGGTGTATATGCAAGTGGGCCTCTGTAGAAAGCCAATTAGAGGATCCTAACTCAAATAGAATACCTTAGCTCTACATCAAAAAGATTGTCAAATGAATATTATTTATATTTTTCAGTTAAAATATTTAAGATGTATATCATGTTTTATGAACACCTGCTTTAACTGAACTTTGATTAATTGGCCTTGCCTGATTTTCTAATTATCTTCCCAGTCATGCCTAGTATATTAAAAACTTCATTGCTACTCACTCATATTCACTAGAAATGGTAACTTTATAGTCTAAGTCCATATTTTCTTTCTTTCTACAGTATAAAAATGGGCCATTGTGTGTTTATACCTTGAAGATACTTTTTTTTCCTCCCAAGACAAACTCAACTTCCATAGTCTGTTGTCCATTTTACCCATTTAAGCTATTAAAAAAAAAAAAACTTGAAGGTGTCTTTCTTGATTCTCTCTTGTGACTGTCATGTTACCAGTAGCATACAGACCATCTTTCTGCAGAGGAGACTCTCATGGTGGCTTGAGCATAATTTTATTGGCAATCTAGCATCAGAGATAAATAGGGAGAACTTTTGATGGGGCCTAAGCATAATACATTTGGTGAGAAAGATGTAATGCAACTGCTCTAGAGGAACTTAACATTCTTATTAACGTTCTTATTGAAGAGATAGGATTTACAGATAAGAAACGCTTAAGGAACAATATGAAACCCAAATGCTTAGATTTTGCAGGGCAGATTATACCTTTTCTAGGAACTAAGAGAAAGAAGAACTAAAAACCGTAATTATGGTCCAACCCCAGAATGTTTACCCCTTTTAATGGTTGAATAAAAGAATGGCTCAGGAAGACTCGAAGCCTATAGGTATTATCAATGGAATGCTCTTTTCACTGTAAATTGATAAAATGTAACACTACAAAAATAAATGCTGTGTTAGGAATTATATAATATACTTAAAAACATGCCAGGACTTGTTTTTGAAGGGTAAAGAATGAATGTATGATTGAAAGCATGCAATGTCAGTATTCAGGTGGTCAGTGAAGTCAAAAGAATTTATCTTCTTAGAATGGAATTAGAATTCATTCCATCATCCGTACTTTGTTGCATAGATGTATTGGCCAACAAAAATGGCAGTTTCATATGATTCAGCCATTACATTTACATTCAGAATTCCCTCGAGGACATTAATCAGTAGAAATGTGTGTGTGTGTATTCATTCCAGTAGTCATTTAATGTATATAAGTATGCCATAACAATATAGAAAATATGTTGGGGCGCCTGGGTGGCTCAGTTGTTAAGCGTCTGCCTTCGGCTCAGGTCATGATTCCAGGGTCCTGGGATCGAGCCCCGCATCGGGCTCCCTGCTCAGCAGGAAGCCTGCTTCTCCCTCTCCCACTCCCCCTGCTTGTGATCCCTCTCTCACTGTGTCTCTCTCTGTCAAATAAGTAAATAAAATCTTTAAAAAAAAATATATAGAAAATATGTTAACATTAAAATTTATTTATCATTTATTCATTCACATAACACAATCAGCATTAACAAAATACCTTATCTATTCATGGCACTAAGCATAATATAAGACTTAAATATATCATTGAAGCAATGAGGGTCAACATGACACATGAATAACATAAAGGTATTTCCCCATGCTGTCTAGTTATTATTTAGGACTTGATGTAGTTTATTCTTAGCTGGCTAATAATGGATAGTAACATTTCATTTCACCCACTATTTATCCATTTATTCATTTCACCCACTATTTATCCATTTATTCATTTCACCCACTAGAATAGTTCATTTCACCCACTATTTATTTATTCTTACTAAGTATGAGGTACTACGCTCAGCTCAGTGAGAAGTATAAAAAGTACCCCTTACGTTCGAGAAGGTGATGTGAAATAATTACCCTGATAAAATGATTAGAAAGGTTTGAATCAGGATGACTTTAAGGGAAAGTTTTTAAAGACTTATTTCAGACAGGTCTTAGTTTATTACAACTCTAGCAAAGTCAAAGTTACATGTGGTAGTGAATACTAGAGCAAAGCAAGGAGATTCTTTAGATCACATAAGAAGAGGCAATAATCAGAAAGTGAAACCCATTTGTTACGTTCAGGTTAGTGAATATAAGGTATACTTAAATAAAACTAACTGCAGAATTGAGATCCAGTTTTTAAAAGTTCAAGTTATCCCTAGGCAAATGCTTAAATCCTTAAACTATTTATATTATTAAATCTTGACCTTGAATTTATATTAAAAAATTCATCAGGTGCATGGAGCAAATCTTTGGGAGGAATATGGTCGTTTTCTGCCTAATACTTAAACTTCTGACTGCTAATAATATGAGATCCTGAGTTCTAAAACGATTGGGGTCATATGCTGGATTCTGTTTTTATGGCAGAAAATTTAAAAACACTGTTTTTGTGAGGAGATAATTCATGTAGAAAATGAAGTCTGTTGATGTAAGAGAAGCAAAAAAAAATAGTGTTTTCCAACTTTGCTCATTGCTCTAGTACTACTCATTAGTGTATGTTTACTTTTTTTTTCTTTTCTAAGATTATACCCTTTATTAGGCAGCAATATTCTGCTAATGGAGAAAAGAAAATGAGCACTTTACAATTACGTACATAAGACATAGGCAATAGAGAGCACTCTTTCCCCCCAAATGAATAAAATCTCAAAATTAGAATCTCTGTACTTCGCTACTCATTAAAGCGTGACACTAGTAACAATTTGCAAAGAGAAAATTGTAGAAATGCAATAAAACAAGATTATCTTGGCAAAATTGAGATTTCTCTCTGTATGTCATGTTAAAATGTAGCTGAGTGCTGGTCTTTGCAAGATCAATGAAAGATCTCTGCATGAAATGTAATTTGCATATTTAAAGAATTGATTAAAATTGTAGCTTTTAACCTACACCACAAAGAGAAAGAAATAGCATAACATGGGTTCAGCCATTATCTGTTTATGTAGAGTCCACATGTTCACCAGAAGGACACTAGTACATTTTTAATTCTGAGACAGTAAGGCTGGTATATGAAGTTTACAAAAGCTATTTCATTTTATGTCCACCATGGAGATTGTGACTATTTTTTTCTTTAATATTTGGGATAGAACTGTAGTCTCCTATTAATTTGTATTACTTTAATGCATTCTATCCTAAAAAGCTCTTGGTTTGTGTTCAGCATATTAGTCATATTCATTAGTTTCTAATTATATTCTCTAACCTATGGTATTTTGGGAGACTTGAAATGTAATTGAAGGATTTAATTTTAACTCATAATATCAGGGAATGATATAGTGACCTCTGTGTTCTAAGGAAGATCCTCCCTGCCCCCACAGGCATTTGTGAGTCGGACTGAAAGCATGGAGACCAGTTGCAGTAGGTTAGGCGATGTGACCTTCAGAAAAGTGGCAGATGCTGTGAAAACGGCAAAGATGGATGCTAAAAGGCACTTTGAACAATAACTATTGATGAGAATTGGTGACTGGCTGGATGTGGTTAATAAAAAGGATAAAGAGTAGAAACTATTTGTGGTTTTAAGCAATGACAGCTGAAAGAATAGTGGTACCATTGGGGAAAACAGGATAATCAGAAATAGATTTTGGTTTCTGGGGGAAAGTGGTTGTTCGGGTTTGGATATGTTGCTTATAAGGACATGGAACACCCAGTTGGATGTGTTTAGTTGAAATGTGAAAAGAGAAGACTGTTCCTCAAATAAGTTTGGGGCTTGGATATAGAGATTTGGGAATCCTCAGGTTATATATCACAAAAGTCTTTATGTAAAATAATGCATTAAGATAAAGAGTTTATAAAGAAAAGATCAGAGACTATTGGGAATGTTCCCATCTAGATAGTGGGAAGAAGCATAGAAGGCAGCAAATGAAAGTTCGATCATATTGATCTATAGAATGAAGGAGGTTTTTATTTGGAATTGAAGCAGCATTAAAGTATTGGCCTCAGATAATTTTTCCGTATGTTAGGTAGTCATTGCTTTTCATATAAAAGCTATGAAATCTTCACAGATACTATAATAAAGGTACCTAGAAATGTTCCACCAAAAAAAATTGCTAGAACTGATGGACAAATTCAGTAAAGTCACAGGATACAAAATCAATGTACAGAAATATGTTGCATTTCTATATACCAGTAATGAAGCAGCAGAAGGAGAAATCAAGGAATTGATCCCATTTACAATTGCACCCAAAATACTAAGATACCTAGGAATAAACCTAACCAAATAGGTAAAAAATCTATACTTTGGAAACTATAAAACACTGTTGAAAGAAATTGAAGATGACACAGAGAAATGGGAAACATTCCATGCTCACAGACTGGAAGAACAAATACTGTTAAAATGTCTATACTACCCAAAGCAATCTACACATTTAATGCAATCCCTATCAAAATACCAACAGCATTTTCCACAGAGCTAGAACAAATAATCCTAAAATTTGTATAGAAACACAAAAGACCCCAAATAACCACATCAGTCTTGAAAAAGAAAAGCAAAGCTGGAGGCATCACAATTCCAGACTTCAAGTTATTATACAGAGCTGTAGTGATCAAGACAGTATCGTACTGGCACAAAAACAGACACATAGATCAGTGAAACAGAATAGAAAACCCATAAATGAAACCACGATCAGGTGGTGAATTAATCTTCGACAAATCAGGAAAGAATATCCAATGGAATAAAAGACAGTCTCTTCAACAAAATGGTGTTGGGAAAAGTGGACAAGCATGTGCAAAAACTGGACCACTTTCTTACACCATACACAAAAATAAACTCAAAATGGATTAAAGACAAATGTGAGAAAGGAAACTATTAAAATCCTAGAGGAGAACGCAGGCAGTAACCTCTTTGACATTGGCCTTAGCAACTCCTTTCTAGGTGTGTCTCCTGGGGCAGGGGAAACAAAAGCAAAAATGAACTACTGGGACTTCAACAAGATAAAAACCTTCTGCACAGCCAAGGAAACAATCAACAAAACTGAAAGGCAACCTTTGGAATTGGAGAAGATATTTGCAAATGACACATCTGATAAAGGGTTAGTATGCAAAATATATAAAGAACTGATTCAACTCAACACCCGCAAAATAATCCAGTTACGAAATGGGCAGAAGACATGAATAGACATTTTTCAAAGAAGACATGCAGATGGCTAACAGATGTATGAAAAGATGCTCAGCATCACTCATCATCAGGGAGAGATACAAAGGAAAAGTACAATGAGATATCGCCTTGCACCTGTTAGAATGGCTAAATTAACAACAGAAGAAACAACAGGTGAGAGGATGTGGAGAAAGGTGAACCCTCTAACACTGTTCTTGGGAGGATGCAAACTGGTACAGACACTCTGAAAAACAGTATGGAGGTTCCTCAAAAAGTTAAAAATAGAACTACCCTATGACCCAGCAATTGCACTACTAGGTATTTACCCAAAGGATACAAAAATACTGATTTGAAGGGGCACATGCACCCCAATGTTTATAGCAACATTATCAACAATAGCCAAACTATGGAAAGAGCCCAAATGTCCATCGACTGATGAGTGGATAAAGAAAACATGGTATCTATATATACAATGGAATATTCCTCAGCCATAAATAAGAATGAAATCTTGCCATTTGCAACGATGTGGATGGAGCTAGAGTGTGTTATGCTAAGCAAAATAAGTGAATCAGAGAAAGACAAATACCATATGATTTCACTCATGTGGAATTTAAGAAATGAAATAGATGAACATAGGGGAAGAAAAGGGAGAAGCAAACCATAAAACAGACTCTTAACTATAGAGAACAAAATCAGGGTTGCTGGGGAGGTAGGCAGGGGGATGGGTTAAATGGGTGATGAGGATTAAGGAAGGCAGTTGTTTTGATGAGCACATGGTGTTGTATGTAAGTGATGAATCACTAGATTCTATACCTGAAACTAATGTTACACTGTATGTTATCTACCTGGAATTTAAATGAAATGAAAAAAAAAAAGAAAAGAAATGTTATATACTGTGGGCCTAAAATTAACATAATTATTTTTATGAGTTGATAGAATTCTAATAAATACAGTATCCCTGCTATAGAAGAGAGCCATTCCTGGTAAGTTTCCTATCAAAAATACATCCCATGTACTGTACTTTGCTTTCTAAATATTACCTTTATACGTAGAAACTTAAGAGTCAGGGAGGTGTTTTGTCCCCATCCGGCTGCCACGCACAATTTCCCTATAGCAACATTTCTAAAACCAACTCAAGTTGTTGTTGTTGTTGTTGTTTTATTTTGCACTGTTTACAGAGAGTTTCACAACTCATTTCTATCTTTACTACTACCCTACGAGATCAGCAAGGCAGGTGGTATTATTCTTGTTTTACAGGTAACAAAACAGCCTCAAAGAGTTGTTTAAATGTGTTGTCAAAAGTCGTATGGAAAGTAATTGGGATCCAGGTCTTCTGCTTCCAAGACCAGCTTTCTTTTTGTTGTTATTGTGCTGTCCCATATTTATTATACATTCCCTGAAGACTCCTATAAGTGAAACTTTAAAATTTCATCAAAGCAAATCCTAAAGGTGCATGATGAATTTATTTTCTGTTTTACTGAGTAAAAATCCATTTAGGTAATATCCCATACAGTAGGTCAGAGGTCTGAAGTGACTACGGGGCTCTTTTGGACACATTTTGAGGCATATTAATTATTTCAGGCTTTTTGAGTAAATTACTCTTGAACTGGTTCTTATTGGTACCCTCCAGAGGCCCAGGAGAGTTAATTGGCTTATAAAACATATGTGGATTGCACTCAGGGAATACTTCACTTATTTCTAAACATCTGGATGTACAGTTTTATTTTTTTACTGTTATGTATCCATGACTGAAAACTGTGGCCATTTAAAAATACATACAGTAAATAAACAGTATGTATATAATTAAGAATAATTTACTGTAGCTCTGTGACACTTTATAAAAATGTTTAAAGAAAGAAAAGAAAAAGAAAAAACTTTCAAGTTTATAGCACCATGTTAAAAATATCCCAGTGTATCTCTAAAACTTATGAATTCAATGTAATTTAAATAACTAAAAAACATTTTTTACAGTAACACTCCATTCTTATTTTGAAAGAATTACCAATTATTTTTATATTATCTACTTTGAAAATATTGAAAACAAAATTATTCAAGATGTTTGTGTGAATGTCAGTCTATGAACCAAAATAGTTTTTGTCAATCTGCATTCCCCCAGAGAGATAATAAAATATCACTCTGCTAAAATCTGATTTTCACCTTATGCTAATTTTCCTCAGACTTCTACTCCCTTCTAAACATAACTCTCCATCAAAACAGGAAGCAAAATGCAAACATCCTCCAAGAAAGAAAATTATAAAAATACAAAAGCAAGAAATAAATGTTTACTTAGTTGAAAATAGGAGGTGAATGCTGATGACTTCACCATTGAAGATGAGTCCCATTCTACAGTTTGGTCTCAAAGTTCCTTGGCTTTGATTCCATCAGCATGAATTTTTCTCCCCATTTCAGCGCCCTCATAAGCATACAAATAAGAGACTTTTTTTTTTTTTTTAAGATTTCATTTATTTATTTGAGAGAGAGAGAGCGAGCACAGAGTGAGAGGGAGAAGCAGACTCCCTGCTGTTCAGAGAGCCTGATGTGGGACTCCATCCCAGGAATCTGAGATCATGATCTGAGCTGAAGGCAGATGCTTAACTGACTGAGCCACCCAGGTGCCACAAATAATAGACTTTGTCATCACAAAGAATATGGCTACCTCCCAGATCTCAAGCTTTGAAATGTACTTTTATATCCACAGTCATCCTCACATACCCCTTGCCTCTCAAACCTCAATATGAGACTCATAATGAGTCTATTGGCTTCATTATGACTTTACCTGCACCCTTCCTTATCCTTTCCCTTTTCTTCCAACCTATTAGTTCCCCTCTGGCTGCATTCATCATGTAACCTAATATATACATTTCAAGCACACACTGTCTAGCACTGTGGAATCACATACTTTTTCCCAAACCCCCCTCCTTTAGCCTTTTGTCATTCACACCCTGCTATTTCTGTTGCTCTGTTTCAATTCCAAGTCCTACAAAGATGACAAAATCACACAGCGCACCTGATGGGATCCACTATCCCATGATTTCTAACCTTAGGTTCCTAATGATGTTGGTATAGCTTTTCATTTAACTCCAATTCCTTCTTTTATTTTTTCCACAACAACAATGTCAAACTGTGTTTTTGTTTGGATGGTTGGTCTTGGGGTATTGGGTTTTTTTTGGGTTTTTTTTAAGCTCCCAAGCCCATCCTTCATATACCCAAAGATCATGTTTCCTCATTCTTGACTGAGAAGATGGAAACTGTCCCTTTCATTTACAGACACATGTTGCAAGGAATACATTACCCTGCTTCACTTTGCAAATTTTCTTACTTCCTACTCTGTAGTGTGTTATAGCCTGATACTGTCTTCAATTTATGCATCCTTATATGTACTTGTTTTAGTCTCTACAAAATTACAAGCTCCATGAGGGCAAGGTTGTTCCTCTCTCAGGTCCTTGTCCTTTTCTGTTGCAATGTTGTTTCATTAGCAGACACTAAATATGTGTTAAATTAAGGACATAAAGGAACTTCACATACCAGGTTTAGCTTATGCTTTCCTTGGAAATGCTGCTTAACTAAAACTTACCTTTTCTTATTCCTAAGAGGAAGTAGAGCATATTAGTAAGAGTGCAGACTGGACTATATAACTTCAAATACTAACTCTGCCACTTACTTGGTACAGGACCTTGAGGAAATTATCTAATCTCTCTTTGCCTCAGATTTATCATATGTAAATAAAGATAATAACAGGATATATCTCATAGGGTGATTATGAGAATGAAATGAGTATATGTGTATGTGTAACACTGGGATGAGTAACTTGGGAACTTCCTGAAATATATTGGAGTATCGTTATAAAGCCCATGTTAACTACAAATAGGTCAGTTATTTAAGATACATCTTGGTCAATTATTAGATCTTCAAAAAAGCCTGAAAGGAAGTATAAGGTATCATGTTGGTGAATTTGATTTGGATCCCTCTGTGTTATTTTGAGAAGTGATCATTTGGCCATGAGATTAAGTTTTGTATTGCTTTATAGTGGCTTATTTTTCCTTTATACTGACAGGCTTACAGGACCCGGCTTTGAGTTTCTGCGTGCATGCATTGCTGTTATATTTTATTTACTTAATTTGAAGATTTTTAAAATAAATTTTGCCAGGGGTACCTTGATTCTGTCTGTGGTATTGTGCTAACTGTATAAAAATATTTTTTAGTCCTATTAAGTTATTCTATTGATGCATTTAGCAGAATAAACATATATAGTCAACTTCACCTTGTGTAATTCACAATATGCATTTTATCCCCAGAAGATTAGAAGCAGACATTGTAAAGAGATACAGTTGCATTGTGATAGTAGAGGAACCAGAAATCCAGTGACCTGTCTGTGTATATACATAGTCAATCACTTTTGGTTTCTCTGTCTCCATATCCTCATAAGAGATCTGGACTAGGAAATTGCTGAGGTTCTTGCTGATGTCCCTCCCAAGAGTGCGTTTTTTTTCTAGAGCATGGGCTAGTTGCCAGAGGTGGTAGAGAGCAGGGTGCAAGAAATGGGTGAAGGTGGTCAAAACGTACAGTCTTTCAACTTTAAGATAAATAAGTGCTGGAGATGTAATCTACAGCGTGGTGACTATAGTTGCTAAGAGAGTAAATTACAAAAGTTCTCATCACATGCAAAAAATTGTAACTGTGTGAGATCATGGATATTGACTAAATTTATTGTTGTAATCATTTCACAATATATACATAGATCAAATCATGTTATATACCCCAAACTAATGCAATGTTATGTCAATTATATCTCAACAACAATAACAAAAATAGAATACAGGTCAGCAACCTCTTTCCATAAAGAGTTAGATATTAAATATTTTAGGCTTTGCAGACCACACAGAATCCCTGTCACAAGGGATGGTGCAAAAGCAGCTATAGACAACGCGTAAATGACCATGTTCTTTACTATGGACACCGAAATTTGAATTTCATGCAACTTTTATGTGTCATAAATATTATTTTTTCCAGCCACTTACAAATATAAAAATCGTTCTTAGCTAAAGGTCTATACAATAACAGTGAGCCAGAGGCGCCTGGGTGGCTCAGTCGGGTAAGCATCTGACTTCATCTCAGGTCATGATCTCAGGATCCTGGGATCAAGCCCCTCGGGATTCTGTGCTCAGCAGGGAGTCTGCTTGTCCCTCTGTCCCTCCCCCAGCTCATGCTCTCTCTCTTTCTCTTTCTCTCTGAAATAAATAAATAAAATCCTAAAAAAAAATAGTGAGCTGCATTTGGCCTGAGGACAGTGCCATCCCCTGATCTAGAATACCCAAACAATTTATGTGTATATATAGTTGAGGACATATAATATACAAGGTATTATTTCATAGTATTCACGACCATTTTCACTTTCCTTTCCCTTATTTTGTAAATGATTATGAGGCATTTGAAAAATGCAAAGGGCCTTTGACCAAATTATGTGTGTATATGTGCTTATATATATTTTTGGCAGAATACTTCAAAGTCTTTGGGCTTTTTATTCATCTTTTATTTGCCTAATGTTTTCCCACCTGTATAGATGAATGAAAATTTTCAATAGTTTTTCTTTCATGACTTTCAAGACTGGTTGCTAATTAAATTACACAAAAGTGTCTGTAGTCCTTGTGTATTTGATGAGTCTCTTTTTGCAGGGATGGAGGGACTTTTTAGGAACATATTTGAATACATAGAGAATTCTGAATAACACAGTTCATTTATTTGAGTCTAATGAAAGAAGACAGATTTAAAACAACCTTTGTGCCTCTAAGGTAGTTTATTCAGAACCAAGGCATATCCGGTGATTTTTTTTTGGGTAGGCATTGCTTCACAGAATCGCTCTATAAACTTAGGAGAATCTCTCATTGGGAGAAATTGGGAATCTCTCATTCCCTTCTTTGTTAGCTGTCAGATCACCCCAAATCCCAGTATTCTACTCTGTAAAATGCAAAATGAGAAGGGCTCTGAGGAGCACTGCACCTGCGGGCTGTGCTGTCAGGAGGCGAGACATAGGGAGCCAGACAAAGGAAAGGCCACATCATCTTTCTGGCCCCCACACAGGCCCCCACTCTACCAGCGAGTCCCCCATGTGGCCAGAGGCTATTGGCCATACTGTTCTGATTCAAGGTTCCAGTGGCTACCTGGAGTACAACCCACCCTCTAAGCTTGGCCTTGACCTTGACCACCTGCATTTCCCCCAGATGCCCCAGATGCTGTTTGGCCCACAGCTGCCTGAAGACCTGCAGCTCGGCCTGCTCTTTCTCTCCTTGGGGTCTTCCTCACTCTTACCCTGGCTTCCCACCTGCAGGGAGCCCCCTGCCATCCAGCTGCCACTGGAATCACAGCCCCTGTTATCTCTGTCCCTTTGCTGGTACCGTGTTTGCTCCCACCTCTCTTAGTCCTTGAGCTCACAGGATGAGGGCCATAGCTGCCCTGAGGATTATTATGTTCCCCAGCTTGGTCTTCTACCCTGGTGTACAGTAGGTGCCTAATAAATGTGTGAGAATGAAAAATGAATGAATGAATAAATAAATAAATAAAATGCAGAATGAACATGTGAGTGAAATGGGGGTAACAGTCAAAGTTAGGAAGTTTCTTTCTATTTAGAAAGAGGTTATTAAAATACATCACACAGTTAAGATCATACTGTATATAAACTTCAATACGATTTCTTTCATTTGATGTCAGTGAGATCACAAGTATTCTTCTGTTAAAGTTTTTATGAATTTTGCATTATTGTTTATATAATTATCATTCATTTCATTGCACTAAAGTTTTTACTTAATCGTTGTCTTATTGCTGGTCATCTAGACTTCAATTTTTATGCTACTTTAAATAAGACTGACCAGATGATTTTCTATGGCCAAAATTCCTGGTTTCTCTTTCAGGCTTTTTCTTGAAAACAGCTTTTAACAACTAGTATCACTGTGTCAAAGGTTATTAATATTTGTAAGCCTCTTTCTAATTCTTTCCTAGAAAATTTATAGTTTTTTTTCCTGTTGGCATTGTATGAGAGTTCCTATAACTGTGCCATCAGTGGTACAAGGTAGTCAACACTTTAAAAACCATGTTTGCTAATTGGATAAATGAGAGAACTGGTGTTTCAGTTCAAACAATTTATTAAGCACTTACTTTTGCAGGTACAGTGTTAGAGGCTGAGAATAGGAAGATATTTTTATAAGTCTCACTCTGCTTTCAAGGAACTAAATTTCTCTTGAGAGTAGTAGCCATATAAACTATTAGAATACCATAAAAAAAATCCGTAAAGAAGGAAAAGTACTGTAGGAGCACTGAGAATGGCGTTAACTACATATAGAGGTGTCATGAAAAACTTCATAGAGGAATTGACCCCAAGAAGAATGGAAATTCCAGAGAAACAGAGAGTAGAATGGTAGTAATGAGGATTGGGGGATGGGAGAAATGGAAAGATCTTGGTCAAAGGGTAAAAATTTCCAGTTATAACATTAACAAGTTTGGGAAGCTAATGTAGGGCATGATAATTATAGCTAATAGTACAGTATTATATACTTGAATGTTGCTAAGAGAGTAGATCTTAAATGTTCTCACCACAAAATAAAATATGGTAACTATGCGATGGGATGGAAGTGTTTGCTAATGCTGTGGTGGTAATCAGTTTGCAATACATAAATGTGTCAAATCAACACATCAGACACTAAACTTACATAATGGTATGTGTCAATTATATCTCAGTAAAGCTGGGGAGAATAGCAACAAACAAAGTAAGAGATAGTATAATATTAGTTTTTTTTTTAACAATATAGAGGAAATTTTTTTTTAATCTGCCAAAAGAAATCAAATGCATTTGGGAAGTGGGAAATGGGGATGGGAGGCAGAAATTGCTTTTTTTATAACCAGACTTGTAGAATGATTTGGCTATTTAAATTAATGTATAACTGTCATAACAATAAAAACTATGTTTAGAACTTCCACAAAGAAATAATTAAAAGTTGCTTATATTGCTTATATTCTAAAAGAAGAAGAGGAAGAAGAATAGTAATAATAATGATGACAGGAGTTCATCAGGTCAAGGTAACAAAAAGAGAGTCCAGGAAATGTGAACCAAAGAAGGGAGACATGAAACAGCTGTTCAGTATTCAGTTGCACTAAGTGTGGGAGAATAGCCTTAAGTGAAAATCAGAGATAGGGAGGTAGGAGTCATATATTGAAGTGCTTTACATGTGTTGATCCTGTAGATGACAGGATCACAAAAGAAATTAACATGTATCTAGTTTTATAATATGCTACTTTTTATGATAAGAGCTTTGTATATATTATTTTGTGTAATCCTTATGACAACCTTATGGGGTTAGAATTGTTCTCCCCCATTTCACAGATCAGAAAAGTAAGGTTCACAAAGGTTAAGTGATTTGTCCAGAATCAAACAACAAGTGGTGGAGAAAGAATTCCAGGTAGGTGTGTCTGACTTCCAAGGCCATGTTTTTTTCTACCATAACATAGCACACCACTGGATTATTAAAATATTTTAAGCCTTGTGGTAGCAAAATCAGGTTTTGGTTTTTAAAGGATAATGTTAATTTTGGTTGAATGCAATTTTTTTTCAAATATTGAAACATGTTTTATAATGTTTATCCAGTATGAGCTACTAGAAAAACTGTTTTGGGAAGAACATATGTGATGTCCAGGACTAAATATATTTTGTCAGTAAGTATTACCAACATGACATCTGGTCATGTGTCATGGTTAGAATTTCTTGTGATCACATCTTAAAAAGTATTATTCTGCCACTTTTAAGCATCCAAGCATATTTGATACTGAAATAGTAAGTGCTTTTGAATTTGGTGGGAAATTACGATAGACCTACATAGTGAATGTTAATTTCTAGTTGTTCCAGGTTAAATGTAATGACCATTTGGGTAAATTTCTTATTTGAGTTTTCTTATCTATTACTGGCTCCAAAGAATATAAACAAATCTATTTGGGCAAAGGACCATGATTGTTAACCTTTATTTTAGAATACTAAAGGCTAGAGATTACAGTTGCAAATGTAACTTGCTGGCTCACTGGAAAGATGATAATGGACCTTTTGAAATGGATAGAAACCTAGATTCATTTAAAAATATATATATATACTATAGAGCTGCTAGATGGACTTTATCACATCCAGGGCAGCAATAGATTTACTGACTTGGGAACTAAAGCAGATGTGTACAGCATGCCCGTCCACTCAATACACTCAGGAGTGGTAATTATATTGTTCCATTCTGATTAAAATTCAGGTAAGGATTGTTGTTGGCCTTAACAGAACAGTTCACTAATAAAAACTCAGCAATTAATTGCAATGACCATTCAGAGAAAAACAATCAGTAGTGAAAGCTAGAAATGTATTGTGGAGCTACAACCAGGAAGAAGACATGCTTACTGTGAATATCTCAAGTAGAGCCAATGGGAGAGAAGGACCAAAGAAGGGTAAAATTTACATTGTTCTGTATGGGCTAAACCACCTTTAACCCTTCCCCTTGTACCACTGTTAATGTGCCAATTATGTGCACTATGAAAGGAAAACAATTGAGTCTTTCACATTTCTCCTGCTTCTGTTGGAGAAATTCTGGCAGATACTTTCATGGCTATGTGCTTTGAAGGCCTGGAGCTCTTTGATTTAGTATACTCCCCCCACCTCCAAATGCAGTTAGCTGTGTGGTTGTTATTGGCAACATTTGTTTCAAGAGAAGCATAACAGCAAGATATTTTGGGGGAAAAAAGTCTTACTATGAATATCCATGGTACTTGTGCAAGTTTAAAGTAACTCACAGAAAAACAGAGGAAAGAGGAAAAATAGGAATAAATTACAAGCATAGCCCAGAGGAAAATGACCTTAACCACCATCTAGAAATATTTGTACTTGGAATGAGTCAGAGATGCAGGAATTATTACCTAGATTTATACAGCCAGAAAACTAACTGTAGACTAAATTATATTGTAGCAATGTAATGAAACAATGTAACTTCTGAAGTAGGCTCCATATGCAAATGCCTTCCTATTACACACATCCAGCTCAGACCCCTCTTCTGAGCTTGGGACCCATATATTCAACCTCCCAATTATAATCTCCATTTCGATGGTTCATACAATTGAAACTAAGTAGGTCCCAAGCCAAACCCTTGCTCGTTCCCCACAAATCTCTAAATGTCTCCATTTCTGTTATTCATGCCAGAAACCTGGAAATCATTCTTAGTAATTCCTTCTTCCTTACCTCTCACATTTCATCTACCCTAAGACCAGTTGGCACTACCTCTAAAATATGTACTGCAATCATCTTTGGTCACTGTAATCGAAGCCACCATTGTCTTCTGTCTAGACCATAATAATTGGTTCCGAACTCGTGTCCCCTTTTCCATTATTGACCCCCTCCCTCCATTTTCCACATAGCTGCCAGAGTTGGGTTCTTTTTTTAATGTAAATGTAATCAACCTCTCTTGCTCACAGCCTTTCAGTGCTTTCCCACAACTCTAGAAGACACCACCTACCTCTAGAACCCCATGTCCTCCTTTAATCCATTGTTTTGTTATTAAGCAAAAATATTTAAGGCATAATAGATTTATGAGATGATGAAACCTAGATAAAACCCTGCTCTATTTATGGACTGATTCAGTGGTGAGGAATATAGAAAATTATTACAATTATATCCTGTAATTGCCTTTGTTTACACTGCCAATCTCTTACCTGTGGGCATATAGTAATCCTATTAGTATCCACAGTCAGTACATGCATAAGGAAAATGTAACCATGAATTTACTATACTCTTCCAAGCATCTTTTATCTGACTGGTAACCCTACTACCAAGCAGAAGAACTGCTACTCCAGGCAGCACTAATGTGGAGTGGATTCTAATGACTCCAACATTATGACCTCAGCACTGACATTGATTTCATGACAGCCTGCATTCAGTTTGACTGAAAGTTGATGGCTTTGTATATGTACATACGTGTGGACTTGATGCATTAGACTTCTTCTGGTAAAACCCAGTGAATTGCAAGAATATCTATGCCAAATCATATAGTCCCATTAATTTCCCTGATTTCATGAATACAGTTCATGGAAAATCTGGCCACAGTCACAAAAAGTACACTCAAAAAGGCTAACATTCTTTCAATATAGCATTATAACTTTATGATGACACTGTGTGTTTTTAATTCTTTTCAAATAGCATGTGGAAGAAGGTATTCAAATGGTTTATCAACCCATATAATCTTTTCATACCTTATTAAGAATAAAATATACCAGGAGGAAGGGCATTGTTAGTACAGTAGCCATCAAGCGATTGCTCAGATAAAATCATTTGTGAATACTTATGCAAGAAGCAGGTAGTTGTCTTGGTGTGAAATAAACAGTGCTCATTTCTCACACCCAATTTATCAGAACTTTGTTGATATTGAATATAGTTGTTTTCTCCAAGTATTTATCTTTGTGACTTTTTCAATAACATCAAATATTATAGCTCAAAACTAAACACACATGTAAACCTATACTCAAAATTCCAAATTTTACCATCTTGTAATTTCAGATTTCTTAAATTAAGATTTTGTCCTTTCTCGTCTTAGGCCACAAATCTACATTCTCCATAGCCCTTATTTTTCCATAATTTTACTGATTTATTTTTAAGCCCTCTTATTATAGTATTTTTTTTTTAAAGATTTTATTTATTTATTTGAGAGAGAGAGAATGAGAGAGAGCACATGAGAGGGGGGAGGGTCAGAGGGAGAAGCAGACTCCCCGCCGAGCAGGGAGCCCGATGCGGGACTCGATCCAGGGACTCCAGGATCATGACCTGAGCCGAAGGCAGTCGCTTAACCAACTGAGCCACCCAGTCGCCCTCTTATTATAGTATTAAGTAGCCTCTTGTGACATGGTATGGTTCCCTTTTACCATCAGTGTTCTAATTCCAAGGTGAAAAAAGAACGTAGTACATAGATTTGACAAGTGAAGACATTAGTATAGGATTGTCATAAAGGATTTATCAGCATTTGAAGGTCTGGCAAGCTTTTCTATTGAGAATACCATTCTAGTCATTTACATAAAATCCCTAGGGGAGGATAATTCATATAGCCCAAACTCAACTCAATAAAGACTTGACTTGACCCATTAAAATGATTCCAGTTTGAGGCGTGGGTGAGTGAAGGATCTTTTATTGGAAGGAAAACAACTGAGCTTTAAAAAAATTCTTCGTGATGAGAACAAACTATTCCAACAAGACTATATCCAGCATGGCTTAACAGAAGCTTCAGCATGGATATGTATTTCCCAATCCTGGCCTTGAGCTAAGACTGTCAACAAGAGTAGGAGATTTCAGTTTGTTTTTCAGCCTTTGATTTAAAAATTCACACATACTATTTGCTGCAGGCAGAATAACAGTTGCAGAAAGACAGCAGGTAAAAGAACTCTGATTCTTCATGGGTAGCTTGACTGTCCACTGCTGGTGGTTTGGTGGTCAGGGTACAGAATTTTTTATTGCAAATCATTATTCAGAGGGCTTCAAACTTCCCCTTCATCCTCCTTTACCCCAGTTATCCTCTAGGCATACCTTCTTCCATAGTTAGTAGTAAGGTAGTAAGGTGTAAGGTTTTTCTGTTCTTTTAGTTAGAAGGCTCCATCTTTTTAGTTTAGCATTCAGGCTGAAGACTTGTATAAGTGTATGAACCCAGACATTGAAACATGCTTAGTGTGATTTTTAGAGTTAAACATTTATATATGTTTATAAAGCAGTTTTCGTGTTTTCTTATGGAAGTCCCTCTGATCTCAGCATCCATTCAGGCCATATTATGAATCCAATTTAGAGAAACTGCACCTTATCCCCAAGGGCACACACATTAGAGGGGCAAGTGATGGTCTTTGTGAACACATATTGGGAACATATATTTTTAAATTTTATTTAATAAGGATTCTAGTTAAATTGTGTTTTCTGTTAAGGTGACTTCGTAACAATTATTTTTTTCTCCTAAGGATGAGTCATTTTCTAACTGATTTTTGTATTATAGGAATTTTTTATTGGGGTGCCAGTTACTACTTATTTTCTTTAAAAGCCTAAGAAGCCCACAGTAATGAGCTTTTGCTATTGTTATTATATAAACACATTTGCTTCATTTCTGTGTAAATATCCATGTAAATATCATTTTCATATAAAGTGAAACTGTTACAAATGCACTTAAGAAAGAATGCAACTGTGCCTATTGTTCAGGCTGCTTGTAATGTCCTTTTCTTTTTTACGTATGCTTTCTGGATGAGTCACTTTAATGTTGTGCTGCTCAGCTGATAGTAATTCTTCAACTAAATATTTTCAGTTAAAGAAAATTATGCTGCTTCTAATTATGTTGGGACCTATTCACATATAGACTTGCAAGAGTAAATTTTTACTTGGCCTTTCTTAGAGCAAAGATGTAAGAAGTGCTCAGTTACTTTGTCAGTGGGTAAAATTAATAGAAACATTTAATTCAGAGAAAAAGTCCTCAAGTTCCTGAAAAAGCTTTTGTATTTACGTAGAATTACACATTCTACACATGCTCTAGAGAATGTCATCAGAGTACTGTGATTTTTTTTCCCTTAAATGTGTATCAATTCTCTTACATAATATGTAATTGAAGAGCCTTTACATTTAAAATCCCCCTTAAAATATTTATTTTATACTTTACTTTTCTTAAAATTATGAATTAGAGCAGGCCTGTCATTTAAAATGTTTTGAGTAAAGATCAGGACACTCTCATATATTTGCTTGAAGCTAGAAAAAAAAGTCTATGTATATTTTTCAACTGAAGCAACTAGATAAATAAGATTTGTTGGGAAAGTTTCTCCCTACATATAACTCAAGAGAGTATACTGAGCTTAAAAGGTTATTTATGGAGTACAAGGAAGGAAGCTATAATAAAGAACTTGATAGCTATAATTTAATTTTTAGTGTTATAATTCAGTAGCAGATGTAAAAAATGAAATGAGAGGAAAAAATTAAAGTGCCACCAGACTGACTAATCAGTCATTGAAAATGCCTATGCTGGGGGGCGCCTGGGTGGCTCAGTCGGTTAAGCGACTGCCTTCGGCTCAGGTCATGATCCCAGGGTCCTGGGATCGAGTCCCACATCAGGCTCCCTGCTCTGCGGGGAGCCTGCTTCTCCCTCTCCCACTCCCCCTGCTTGTGTTCCCTCTCTCGCTGTGTCTCTCTCTGTCAAATAAATAAATAAAATCTTTAAAAAAAAAAAAAAAAAAAGAAAATGCCTATAGTGGGAATTTACTCAGATAGAAAATGTTTGCACTGTCATTAAAGATTCCCTAATTTATATTAGTGAACTAAATAATGGCAGGCACAAAAATATACCCTGAGTCTGAGACAATGCAGAAGACAAGCATTTCTAACCCACCCTGGTATTTTAATGTTCTTGGGACTCTAGGTACTCTACATCTCCCCCCACCTCCAGTAAAAATATTTCGGTCTCTCTCTTGCCTCCCTCCCCCTCAGCCCCCTACACAACCTTCTTTCTCTCCTTCCTTCCTTTTCTCTCTCTCAATATTAGAAGTAATGGAGGCTAGGACCTAATTATTTTTTTTAAGGTTTTATTTATTTATTTGACACAGAGAGAGAGAGAGAGAGAGAGCACAGCGGGGGGAGCAGCAGCAGAGGGAGAGGGAGAAGCAGGCTCCCCACTGAGCATGGAGCCCGATGCGGGGCTCGATCCCAGGACCCTGGGATCATGACCTGAGCCGAAGGCAGACGCTTAACCCGCTGAGCCACCCAGGCGCCCCAGCTAGGACCTAATTAAATAATCAACATTGACTCCCAGCTCTTAAGACTGAAGCAAATGTACTTAAGACAAGTGATCAGGCCGGTAAACACATGTTAATACTAACGCTCCAAAAAAAAAAAAAAAAACTGTTTTATACAAGTCTAGAAAGCCAAAATAACTAACTTATAAATGTCACCAGAAGAATACAGGTTACTGCACAGGTTTTAATTTCCAGAAATATTTTTTAAATTTGGTACTTGCTAATATCTCTAACAAATTGGGTGTTCATTAGTATAATTGTCACTAGTTCCCAGACCTAAAATTCCATGTACCCTGTAAAATCTACAAACAGGGAACACAGTCTATGTTTAGTTCTTTTGATTAGAAAGGAGACTAATACTATATTAAATCAGACCATAGTGTGGTAGCAACTAGGAAATAACTGCTTTTTTGTTGTTGTTGCTATTCAGATTATATCTAAATCGTTGTTTAATTCTTGGTAGCACATATATAGTAGGAATTTGTCTGCTGGTAGGTAGGGAAAAGAGGGAAGAATAGTGGAATATGAAATGAATATTTATAGATTACCTATATGTACCAGGTATATTGATAGAAACTTTATATTTAGCAAATCATTTTACTTTAATGACAAACTTTAGGGGAGGTATTATTATCTTCATTTTGCAAATCAGGAAATGAAGACCCGGAGAGAATAAGAGACAGGCTCAATGTAACCCAACTAGTATTTGATATGGCAGAGATAGAACCTAAGTGGATCTGACTCCTAAGACCATGCCTATCCCCTAATTTAAATGACATAGTATGTGCCAGTGGGCACAGATTTAATTTCAACTTTCTGGCCTTGTAGGTCCTAGGGACATTGCTTTACATTTATAATTTCCAGAGAAGATATCATTGGGCTCATATCATAGCCCTGCTTGAGCATAATACATACCTCATCGAGTTTTTGTATGGATTAGATGAGTTATTACATAAAACTAATTAGAATAAAGTCTACACATAATAAGTACTCACTAAATGTTACTTCTTACTTAAGAGTTCAAGTAATAACTAACCCCTGTACCTTAGGAAGACTAGTTGTAGAAACTTGGGTATTTGTAGCCTGGGCAGATTAAGAAGATGCAAGTGACCAGGTCAGGGTCATAAGATCGAGCCCCGTGTTGGGCTCCACGCTCAGCATGGAGTCTGCTTGAGTTTCTCTCTCCCTCTCCCTCTGCCCTTCCCACTCATTCATTCTCTCTCTCTCTCTCTCAAATAAATAAATAAATCTTTAAAAAAAAAAAAGTTGCAAGTGACACCTTTCCCATAAAATAGGGAATAGACTTAATCAGTGTTGCTATGAGGCAACATGAGGACTAATTGGTAAGAGTTCAAGTAGGCTGATTTTGATTATAAGTAAACAAAATTTTCTCTAATTATATCAAATATCAAGGGAATAAGCCACTTAGGGTATAGTGAATCCTCTGTTCTGGATCTAATTTATATACCACCATAGATCACTGAGCACCCCTTCTAGGCCACCCCCTACCTCCAAGCCCGGGCCACTTGTCTTGCTCCTAATCTAAATCTAAATCTAAATGGAAAGTTAACACTCCTGAAACAGCATTTTACCAATGAGAGAATAGAAAATGAGAAGACACCAACAGGTGAACTGCTAACCTCCTTTAACCAACTCTTCCAAATTATAGTTGTTTCATTTATCATATCTGGAGACCAGGACTGATTACATGATTAGTAGGGCCTAGTGAAAACTGAAAATGTGGGGCTTCATTTAAAATAAGAATTTCAAAATGGTGACAACAAAGCATTAAATAAAGTGTAGGACCCTTCTAAGCATGGAGTGATTGCACAGGTCACATGCCCATGAAGTTGACCCTGATGGAGACAACCTGGGACTCTAAGCGACCACCTGTAATTTTTGTAAAGCTATGGCCAGTTCAGTAACTTACTCTCTTGTATTCACTTTCTTCCCTTTTCCTTCATGCCCATTTCCCTCTGATTATACCCCACCTTCACCCCTAATAAGGCAAGCTTTGTTTTAGGTTTTATTTTCTAGGAATGTAGACCATGACACTGTATAACCTGATTTTTTAAAATTTGAGAGGCTAGTCCAAATCCCTTTTAATGTTACTTCTAAGTCTAAGATACCATAATTCCATTGATTGAAGGATATACATTTTAAATAATTGTGTTGTTCATTTAATGCAACCATGAAATTGCATGTGAGCTAGAATCCTTGGATTATTAATCTCCAATATTTTATTTTCTTTTGTTTAGGCATAATATTACTAATTTATTAGAGGGGAAGACAAAAGAGCTTAACAAAGGTGTCCCTTCCCTTCCTTATCCCAGTTCCTTACTTTCCTGTTTGTCTAAGCATCTCCTGCAACCCTGCCACCTTTACATATTATTAGACTTACTTCAACTTCCTGCTTCTTTTCCATACTCACTGGTAATTGATATGGTAACTTCCAATCATTATGATTGTGTCTAACCTCTGTATGCACATTCATTTACGGAAATAGGCATAAATTTGACATATGAGTGAAATCATATGGTATTTGTCTTTCTCTGACTGACTTATTTCGCTTAGCATAATTCTCCCTAGCTCCATTCATGTTGTTGCAAATGGCAAGATTTCATTCTTTTTATGGCTGAGTAATATTCTGTGTGTGTGTGTGTGTGTGTGTGTGTGTGTGTATGTGTGTGTGTATCTTTTTTCTTCTCAAATCTAGGGTTAGGGTGTTAGGGTTATGGCCAGGGTTAGTGTTAGGGCCAGAAAACAAAACAAATAAGCAAAGAGAAGAAAAAAAGAAACAAAGCCAGAAACAAGACTCTTAACTACAGAGAACAAACTGATGGTCACTGGAGGGGAGGTGGGTGGGGCAATGGGTTAAATAGATGATGGGGATTAAGGGATGCACTTGTGGTGAGAAGCACCAGGTGTTTTATCAAAGTGTGGAATGACTATATTGTACACCTGAAAATAATATTACACTGTATGTTAGCTAACTGGAATTTAGATAAAAACTTACCTAAAAAAAGAAACTGAAAAAAAGTAGGCATAAATTTAAATCTGAACCAAAACTTTTTGAAATATGCATATTCATCCAACATTTATTGAGTATTATGTTTGACAAATACAGAAGGGAAAGCAAAGTATTAGATACAGATCTTACCATTATGTAGCTTGAGATTTTATAATGGAGGCTCTGTGTTTATGTGCACAAAACAAAAATTATTATCAAAGTGGAAGGTGATATGTGGAAGATCACTTGAACAAACAGAAGTGCCTATAAATGGTAGAGAATTTGGACTAGAATTCTGGAGGGACTTCTAGAGGATTTAGGATTTGACATGTGAAATTGAGGAGGACAGATGTCTGGCACATATTGCTTTATTCAGAATTCAACTTGATTAAAAATACTGTCTCTTGTTTTTTTGAGATATCTAGACTTTTGTGTGCATAGCACTTGATTAGGCTATTTCTGTACTGAACAATCAGAAGATGAATCATTGTCACCATCCCATTTTTACTACTGGAATTACTATTTCTTCTAGTGGGGGGATTACTATTGTGACCTAAATCTGGCCTTTGGACACATTTTGTTTATTACAGAACATTATCATGAGTTTATTTCCTTTATGTAACCTAAATGACATAACTAACTTGTGAATTTCATACCTTCAATTTTCAACCAAGCACATGGGGAAGAACAAACCTTTTGAATAATTATTGAGACTCTAGTAGAAAAATCCAAGTGAAAAAATTCAGTTTTAAAGTAAGAGAAAATGATTTCCTCCACGGCAAACTCATCCTTTAAATAAAGCAAGCAATGATTATGGAACCATTAGTAAATTTTTGGCAAGACAAAACTCAGACTTCTCTGATAAAGAATAATTTCCAAGCTTGTCAGAGATAAACAAGTGGAACTTAATTGGAAAGAGTTATTTGAATTGACAGATTAATAGAAAAAAATTGTCTTTAGTGTTGGTGTTTGATTTTCAGTCTCTTGAACTTCCATGTATATTTAAGGCAATTTCTCCTTCTTGAGTTATAAAGGTATGGGTGTCAGTGTGATGAATTTGTGTCAGAAGAGTTTGGCTGAAATTTGCCAGGAGGTTGATTTTGTCAGTCTCTTGAATTTTTCATTGCAATTCTGATATGCCTCTGAATGAGACCAAAATTTACTTTAAAAAAAAGAGCTGTAATATTACCCTCTTTCTGTTTCACAGTACTTTAATGAAAAGAACAGTGTTTCAGAGCCTTGATTTAAAAACCAATGTCACAGTCTAACCTATTAAATTCTAATACTTAACCGTGTCTTTTCAACTAGAACTCTGCCAAATGCATTGATATTGATAGAAGTGTCTTCATTTGTAATTGGCAGTCATTCAATAATAGCATATCTATAAAATAGTATACATTTAAAAAGTAACTCTGTGAAGAGAGGGCATCATAAGAGATGGGGAAAATGTGTATGTATTTAGGAGCAGTTTGAATACTATATTTAAAATTATTGGTTGTCAATGAGGAGAGAAAAAAGTACAGATAACGTTAGGGGTAATTAAAGCAATTAATGATAGTGTTTGAGGGCACTCTGAAGCTTTGTGGGTATGTATGTGCATATGTATTCTCTGGGGTTTTGCTCTAAATTCTCTTTATGTATCAACAGTAATTTTTCACATCTCTATGCATATGAAAAGTACTAAAGAACTTTTATCATAGATGTTGTTTTATAAAAATCATGATGTTTCAACAAAAGAATATTTGAACCCTTTTTATAATTTACCTTTATATCATTTATATAGCCAAGAACATGCATCAATAAAGTAAGATCTCTTTGAAACTTGGTTTCTCTTTAATCTTCAAATTAGACTTTAAAGAATGAAGTATTAGGAATTCCATCAATAAATTTAAATAGAAATGGCTTCATTTGAACTAATGGCTGAATAAAATGGTGACATTCTCATATTAAACATGATGATTTGGTATATTATATTACACATTTTCACTTATTTCATAGAGAGTAGAACTTTTATGAGCAGTAATTCAGAAAAATGTGAGTTGACTTCATGGAACTATTCTGCACATTAGAAAATACTTTAAATGATACTGTTTTTTTTTTAGTTGTTTTATGGAATATTTGATAAAATACTCTAAACACTTTGCACATTGTTCTTTAGTTTCAGCTCAAATTCTCAAGAGCAACCTTACAGCAATGGAACAGCAAATTATTAATCTGGAACGTAACATCAAGAAATTCCCCGAAACAGAAAATCAACATGATAAGTTTGTGGAGAAGATGACAATATCCTTTATTTATTTAAGCATTTTGTTTATTAGTTTCTCTCTCTCTCTCTCTCTCTCTCTCTCTCTGCTTGTGTGTGTGTGTGTGTGTGTTGTATGTGCGTGCATGGGCACATGTGTGTATTTAATGTATGGTTAGTTCTAAACTTACCAGTCTATCTATTCAGGCTGTCTGGATGAATTTGTGATGGGCTGTTTTTGTATCAGCAGCATAAATTTTAGTTCACAGTGTTTGGATCCAGGTAGAGTAGGCAAGGAAACAATTATATAAGAAAAAAATGCCATTTATCAAAGAAGCATTTCATTTGAAGGCCTACTAGATACACAAGGTAAGTCTTATAAGGCTTGATTAGACCCAAAACAAAACAAAGAATCCCCTTATATAACCAGTTGTTTAAAGGAAATGATCACCATAAGATTTTTTGGTCAGAGACTTTTTTTTCTCTTTGCATGTGTACAGGTATTTCCTGAGGGTACACATGCATATTCAAGGGAATCAGAGGATGACTAATATCAGTAGATTGAAAGGATTGGGAAGGATAGGTAAAATGGATGCTGGATGGAGGGATAGATGAATTGATCAGTAGATTATGTATTTCAATAAATTATAGAAGCTGTCTATATAACATTAAGCATTCCTTCTAAATAGATGTTTTTAAACCCCTATTTTATCTACAGTATATTCATATAAAATATAGAAATATATGAAAGAAGAACTTGAGAAATAACATTTAGCTTGAATTATTTAATGTTAAATCTGGCATCTAAAAGATAAACTACATTAGAGCTGGGTTTTTTTTTTTTTTTTCTATTTTGGTTTTCAAAAGGTCGTATCCTCCTCCTCTAGGTGTAAATAAATATCTTGAACTGCTGATTGATCACCATTTTATATCTCTAGAGGGAATAAATACTGTAAATTCTTTATCTGATAATAAGTAAATTCTTTCAACAACTATATGGCAGTCACCTTGTTTCAAGGTTAAATCTATTGCCTTTTTCTTCTGTGATATGCTTACTTTCCTGCTAAACTTAGAAATTATGGTACTGAACTCAAATTACTTGAGAATGGCAATTTAGATTTATGTGAAAAATGTTTTTTCATTCTAAGGCTTTGGGTTCATGAATTAATACTGTGTTTTATGTGGTCCGATAGTGATGCTGAGTACTTTAATAAATAGGAATACTGGAAACAGAAGTTTGTGGGTGACTGGAGGCAGGAAATCCTCAAAAATAACCTTGGATTATGTAACTTCCCACATCGGGATACTTAATGTGAAGATTTAACTTTATTGCTTTATTTAACTGTATTGCTTTATTAGATTTTTCTTACAAATATGTCATATTGTCCTGTGGCTGGAAACACCACCTACATCTTTCAGCTTTTGATTTTGGTTCTTGCCTCATATATTTGAATTTAATTCCCAAACCTCTTGTTCTTTTTAACATTTTCTTCTTCGATTGGCTTATGGCCACACAACAGCTTGCAACACTGAGGAGGCTTTGTTGCTCATTTAGAAAAAAAAAAAGTAATTTCAAACCCTCATGAACTTGGCCTAGACTCTTTATTTTATTTCTGTCTTTATTCAGGTAATTAAGCACTTTAAAATGAAAATCCAGAGCCTTCTGTATCCGTATGTTACAGATGAATGGTTATTCTTCATTTAAGTGGCACAAAAGTGTGACTATTTGTCCACAAGGGGATTGCAAACTATATTAAAATGTATGGGGCTCTACTTTGCATATCATATTTTTTTAAAAAACAAAATAAAATATACAGCAATTTATTTATTTATTTATTTATTTTTTAAGATTTTATTTATTTATTTGACAGAGAAAGAGATAGCGAGAGCAGGAACACAAGCAGGGGGAGTGGGAGAGCGAGAAGCAGGCTTCCTGCCGAGCAGGGAGCCCGATGTGGGACTCGATCCCAGGGCCCTGGGATCATGACCTGAGCCGAAGGCAGACGCTTAACGACTGAGCCACCCAGGCGCCCCTACAGCAATTTATTTTAGGTAAAAAGTTTAGAATATTGAGTTGAGTTGGTTAAAAACTCCAAGTTAATGAATTGTAATGATAGAACTGTTGCTCAAATTATTCTTGCTTTGGAAGACTCCGTAGGCACCCATTGAGAGTTTTAATCTTCTAGAAAATTACAAACAAAATACATGATCTTCATATGTATATATGTTATATGAATTCTGGTGCCTAATTAGTATTTTTCTACTCTCCTGGCACTTCCATAAAAGAAGGATATTTTAAAGTGGAATACTTGATTATGTTTTAAAATTAGAACCCCGATTCTATTTTTCATACAGGATTCTTTGTAGTGGATGATTTTTCCAATGTTTCTATTTCTCATACAGGATTCTTTGTAGTAGATGATTTGTCCGATGTTTCTGTCCCCTGCCAGTAATTTGTTTTGCCTCAGGTCACTGAACTTTAAACTGAGCACTACAGGCACAAGTATGGGAGTGGTTTCCCTTAAAAGTAATCTTACCTACTTAAAGAGTAATCTCTCTTATAAGGACTGTGAGTTCAAAAACTGAATAGCACTGTCATGCCTCTAGGTTTTCAGAATAGCACCAGTACTATAGTTAGCAACAATGGCATGATGGCCAGAGACCAACTGAATATGCAGGTTGAATCTTCACCACATCTCCAGATTGAGCTAAGTCCCATAGCACCTTATGTCCACCCTTACTCTTTCACAATATTGATTGAACACTTAAAATGTGCTAGGCGTTGCCAGACCATGAAAATATGATAGCGCACAAGATGGAAAACTTGACCTCAGGTTACTGACAGTCCGGCATTTACATGCTTCTCTGTCTTGCTGTCTCCATGGTCAAGATAATGTATGGTGTGTTAATTTCTATATGCCCATCACAACGTGTAGCATTTAGCAACATGTAGGCACTCAGTAGGTACATTTTGAATCACAGAATATAGCTAGAGACAATGAAGACCATATAGACCCAACTCCTACTTTTAATTAGCACTTCCAAAGGGATATTGGTGAACAGCAGTAGGCTGTGCTTGTGGTTATTAAACTTTTCTTCATATAAATCTTCTCAGGGGGACACCTGGGTGGCTCAGTTGGTTAAGCACCTGCCTTTGGCTCAGGTCATGGTCCCAGGATCCTGGAACCTGCTTCTCCCTCTGCCTGCCATTCTCCCTGCTGTCCTCTCTCTCTCTCTTTCTCTCTCTGACAAATAAATAAATAAAATCTTTTAAAAAAATCTCAGGAACTTAAATAACATTAAATCACCTTTTTAGAGCATGCATGTAAAATATAATCAGATTTAAAAGGGATAATCCAGACCTTTTTGAAGGAAATGTC
Source organism: Halichoerus grypus (assembly GCF_964656455.1). Classification (NCBI taxonomy): domain Eukaryota; kingdom Metazoa; phylum Chordata; class Mammalia; order Carnivora; family Phocidae; genus Halichoerus; species Halichoerus grypus. Next base: position 51,273,967 of record NC_135727.1, on the reverse strand, counting down.
AAAAAAGAAAAACTGACCTAGGAGGTTAAAAAAAAGAATAAAACCTGTCCTATGAATGGATTGGCTCAGGCTATTTCCTGCATCCTGAAAAATAGCCAGTGGCTTTGGAAGGAACCTTATCACCTCTGTCTCCCTTTCTCTATCCAAAATTGGTTGCTTGTTCTTCCTCAAAAAAACAGATGGAAAGAGTAAGCAAAACTAATTTTAGAAGACTACAAAACAGGGAGAAATGGGAGAAATTGTCTTATAAATCATGGTAAGAGTCAGTAGGGAGGTTCTAGGATCAAAGGTTCTAGGATGATCTATAATGGATATAATAGCACTATATATATATAGAAATGCACATTGTTCAAAAATCTAAATAACCATGTGGGGAAGTTATTGCTATTCTGATTTTTTAAAATTTTTTTAAGGATTTTATTTATTTATTTGACAGAGAGAGACACAGCGAGAGAGGGAACACAAGCAGGGGGAGTGGGAGAGGGAGAAGCAGGCTTCCCCCTGAGCAGGGAGCCCGATATGGGGCTCGATCCCAGGACCCAGGGATCATGACCTGAGCCCAGGGCAGACGTTTAACGACTGAGCCACTCAGGCGCCCCTATCCTGATTTTTTTAAAAAGCAAAGTTCTTGGTATTCTTCATGTGCTTATGCTCATAATAGTGTTGGAAGTTTTAGTTCAGTTGTGTGGTGAATTAAAATAGAACCTATATTCTTTTTTTAGTAAGTTTAAAAATGGTAATATTCACTCTCATTTATTGAATGTTTCCTCTGGATTAGACATTGCCTAATTTTACATACTTGAAGTTTTAAAAGATGTTCTTGTTTATTAAATGAGGAGTATTTTACATATCTAAATGCTAAAATTGACCACCATTATGCCTGTTTCATTGTAGTGAGCTCAAATGATGTCAGGATAACTTCAACAACCATAAAGTTATTTGTAATAGCCCTGTTGTTTTTAACTCATTAATTTCTAGAGGTTTCTCTTTTTCTCTTTTAAGATTACTAGGAATTATGTATTCTATGTCTGTGTTTGGCTCCTGTTGCAAATAATGGTGGGGTGAGGTTCAGAATCACACCTGAAATCACATTTTCAGTTTTGAGAAATAGCCCATACTAAAGAGAGGTGAGAGGGAACACTGTGAATGGACTGCTAACTAAAAGCCCATTAACCACAATGTTGACCTTACTTCTTATATCCTGTTGACAAATTTCTTACCACAGTTACTCACATAGATTTTGTCAATGGCAGGGCCGTCTATTGTCCAAGATCAGCTTAGCTTTTTGATTGACTGCTGGCTAAATCATTTCACCAACTGGAGGACAGGGAATGACTCAGCAGCAGGGGCACCTTTAACACATTGACAAGAGCTGACAGAATGTTAATGACATTAACACCCTGTCAACTATCAACTCCTGGAATTTCCTCATAGTAGGAAGGAAAGTCATTTGAAGTGGTTAAAAATCAAGTTACTGAGGAAGCACACTGTCCTTCCCAGACAATTCAAAACAGATTTGGGGTCTGCACTGCACTTCAATTGTGTTAAATTTTATTCCACTTTCTTTAGTAAGAGAATTTTTTTAAAGATGAAAAAAACAGTTATTATTCAACCACAGTAACATTAATCACATTTGAAAACATGCCATTAGGGTGCCTGGGTGGCTCAGTCGTTAAGCATCTGCCTTCGGCTCAGGTCATGATCTTGGGGTCCTGAGATCGAGCCCCACACTGGGCACCCTGCTTGGCGGGAAGCCTGCTTCTCCCTCTCCCACTTCCCTTGCTTGTGTTGCCTCTCTCGCTGTGTCTCTCTCTGTCAAATAAATAAATAAAATCTTAAAAAAAAGAAAGAAAACACGCCAGTAACAGGTTTTAGTGAGATAATGATTCACACTTTGTAAAATAAATGCCATGTAATAAAGAAAACAAAAACAAAAAGGAACATCAAAACCAACTCCTCCCCACTTTTTGTTATATGGATATAGTAATCCAGGCTGTTTTCTAGCTCCTGAAGAAAAATGGAGAATCTAGGCTAGACTGGAGGGAATTTCAGTGGTTCTGACTCTCTCTCATTACCTTCAATTGTCTGCTGGTCGCAAACTCAGAAAATTAGGAAGTTCAAAGCAACAAAGCAAAATTTTTTTATGAGACTGCTCAGGGAGAGAGGGTCCAGGAATAAATAAATAAATAAACAAACAAACGAACATGGTCAGTAATGGAGATAGTGCATACATTGAAAAGCAAATTGTTTTAGAAAACCACATAGGGAAAATATTGCTTTTTTAAAAAGGAAGATTGTTACCGTTCTTTGAAATACACACTCTTCATAATAGTATTAAGTCTTTTATTTTACTTTTTTTTGCCTTGATTTGAAATAGAAAGTATAATAAAATATAGTAATAATAAAAGTGATAATAGAATAGTAATAATAGCAAACTGTTTAGTGAATGTTATGTGCCAGTCACAGTGCTAGGAATACACACACACACACACACAAACACACACACTCATACACAAATAATTTCAAGTAATATCCAAAGCAAACCTATGAGGTAGGTACTATTCTTAACACCACTTTAAATATGTTAAGATTGAGTCTACAGAGGTTCAAAGATTCAACCACATGTGTGAGATCACAAACATAATAAGTCTAGTTAATGAGAGGCAAGATTCAAGTCTTAATTTTTCAGACTCCAAGCCTTGTGCTAATAACCATGGTATTGTGTAGGCCCCAGAATCAGAAATCTTCATAAATCTGAGATAAATTCCACATTTGTTCACTGTGAAACTATTTATTGTATCCTTTCCAGTCTCCCTCAAATGGGAGAAGTTTTGTTTTTGAAAGGGTTGTAAACTAAGTTAAAAATTAGCTGCTCACTTATACCATCTCCTCTAGAAAGCCTTCCTTAATCATTGCAATCAAAATTAATTTCCCTATCCCCTGCGTTCTCATAACATTTTAATACTTTGATTATTATACTTGCTGGCTCACTTATACTCTGCTTATATGCATGTCTGTTTTGCACACTGGGTTATAAAGTCTTTTGAGATACAGATTCTTACTCATTTTTGAGTAGTCTACAATAAGCCTAGCACATTGCTTTGTAGAAAGTTATCTTAATAAATGTTCTGGCAAGTAAATAGAAAGCATTAACTTCTTATCCTGGCATGACTTCAGTTTGACAAAAGAAAGGAGTCTAAAATGTTTCCAGTATTATTCCTTTGTTATGTTTTGATTTAAAATGAAGGTATTAAGAATTATCTCTTAAACTCTTAGATAGAAATCACATTCTAAGAACCTGAATGGAGCAGATGTTTTTTAGGATCAGTCAGGACAAAAATTTTCTATTAGAACAGTCTTGCTTGTTTGAACTTCAGCCCAAAACTACCTAGACTATGAGCTATCTATTTCAAACTTTATTTAGAGAATTGATAGACATTTGGTCCATGATGCTAATGATGAGAAGAGAATATACTGCTCAGCTAAAGGATGCATAAACCCTTTTAGGCCACTAGAGACTCATCTGGGAAACCATCTTTTCAGAACATAAAACGGGATGTAATTTGTCTGAAAGAGTTAATGTACCCCCCAACCTGACAAATTCTCATTATTCCCACCAGAAGCTAAGTTTTAAGAGATTAAAAGCTTTTCTATAGGATTTATTCATATTGAGCAGAAGTGATATTTTTAAAAAAGCTTGAAAAAATAAATAACCCAATATAGTTATGTTTTTTGGATGTGCATGTGTACTAAAGAACATGTAACATATACAAATATCTGTACATAGATATGGATATGATTTAAAGCCATGTTGGTATTTACAAGAACATAAATTGGGTATCATAGCAATGAATCTATGAGTTCGTTTCCTTTTGCTTTGATTTAAAATTTATGAAAATATTTTCATTTATGAAGGGCAGGTATGGTGTGTTGAATATGCACAGTTTATAGACAATGATAGTGATATTAGTATAACTATTCAAGTAATATACTCTTGTAGTAAACTCTCAATCATGTACTATTTTTATAATGTAGAAAAATATATCAGTATCTTTACCTATAATAGAAATCTATTTACTAGTTACTTCTAATTAGGATCAGTTTGAGATAGAGTTTTTGAAAATTATAATAAGTAAACTTAGCTTTTCATTGAATATTTCCAGTTCTTCTGGTTTTAAACTTCAACATATAGGAGGTGAATTAGCTTTATAACATGACAACTAAAAAACATGCAAGAAAAAAAACAAGTCAATGTGTTTAGTAATCATGTGATGGTACTCCCCTTTGTGTTACATGGGTAAAAAAAGATAATAACCAATTACATTGTTCCAATTCATTAGTGAAGTTAGAAATGTAAAGAAATACGTAACCAACATCACTGAAATTTTCCAATTGAATTTTGGTGAGAATGGAAAGTCAATGAAAAATTAACAAAAGAACTATGGAAAAGCTTTCCAGAATCATCAGTGAGAGGGGAATATGACCTAGTCACCAATTGATGTTCTTTGAGTAAAAAAAAAGTCATGAGTAACAGTTGAAAATGATTCTGAGGGGTGAAGATATCCACCCCTCTTTACCTCATCAGAAGCAAACATTTGGTAAATGTCTTTTTCATGGCTCCTAAGGCATTATCAAATTTGTGCACAGAAAATCTGTTCAGTTACTGATCTCTAGATTCTTTTATCATGGGACTGACTTGAAACCTAAAGAGATCCTATTTTATTTTACACACTGTTGAGAAATACTCTGTCCACTTTATTTGCTCCATATATATAAAAGTACTTTCAAATTTTAATGTTCTGTACAAATGTAAAGCATTTTTATTAATCCATTTGAATTAAAAGATATTTTGACTGAGTAGCAATAGACCTAAGTTCTAGTCTTGGTCTTTGCAAACTTAGGAAAAATGTTCTGTTTTCCCATTTATAAAACTAAAACAATAATAATTGCCTTGCCTACTTCACATATGTTGTTATTAGGACTAGGTATAATAATGACTTTGAACATGCTTTGTAAAATAGAAAAAGCATACATAAGGTATAATTTATCATTCTGCTCTAAACCTCACAAATGGGAAATAAAATATTTCCCCCCAAGGAAAAGCTTTATCAACAAACATGGTCTGCTTTTGTCCGACTTCATTTTATCTGTTTTTTTTTTTTATACTCTAAGTTCTAACTTTGTTTTTTTTTTTTTTAAAAAACTGAACAGCAGGACATTCTCTAAAATGTAGTGAATGACTATAGAGGAAGTAGTATGCTTATGCTTCACTATTCTGAGGGTATCCAGATATTAGGTATTAAATACATCTCTATGTTTTTCACTTTGGTAGAAGAGAGAAAGAAATAACAAATGGAATTTGAAGATACTTGCATACTCCATGAAAGATGATACATTAAATGCTAGGGCACCTATCAAGTAAGATTAAGGTATATTTCCTGCTTTCAAGAAGGAATGTAGTCAGAGAGGTAATAAAATTGATAGAGGTAAGACAGCAACAAACAATAAAAGATTTCATTTAATGAGTGTACCATAGGCTGAAAATACAATAGCATTTTCAATATTCCTTCTCTTTTTGGTCAGTGCGACAGCATTTTGGCTTTGACTGCACTTGGGAATTAACATGGTAACTTCATTATTTTGTTGGATATGTGTTCTCAACCCAAGCAAGAGACTCAAAGTTAAGTATGGAAATGCATTCCAAAGCCAGACGGAAATTACTTCTACATTATCTGTTGTTTTGTATTAACTATCTCCCTTAGCATAGACAATTAAGAACTGGCTTTACCAACGGTTTTCCTAGGTTTAAAAATAAGTTTCTTTTCATGTTTTTATCAGTGAGTATATATTAAGCAGCTACTGCAGCACCTAGCAGTATAGTAAGTACCACTGAACTGAAGCATAGAAATGAAGTACAAAATATTCTCTCTGCTCTGAAGAAGCTTAACATTTGGTTAAGAGCACATTGATGAGAAGTCACTAAAAGCTTAGTGTTTGATAAAGTTTAGTTGTGTGGCATTGGTTATAAATGCGCTAAAAGTTAACCCAGTAGAGGAAGTTGTTTGGAGCAGCTTCATAGAGGAGATAAGATTCAACCCCTGCTGATATGTAAGCTCTCTGTGTGCAGAAGTTTACTGTGTTGGTTTTGTAGTAATCATCTTGTACTCCAATTGCCTGGCACCCACTAGGGCTCAATATGTCTGGTGAACGAATAAATACATGATTTGCTCTCTTCTACTATTTTACGTCAAGGATGTTGGAGTATTTTATAGAGGTGCTAGTTAAAAATACTACATTCTCTCATAGATCATCTAGAATGTGATGATATTTGACTTTGAAATTCATTTAATGTCTTTATTTAAATAAGCCCTCCAAAAGCCCCAGCCATTATGTCTGATTAGATAAATACTAAAATGATTTTGCATTCCAGGAATTCACCCTAACTACAGTGTATTCTAGGATTGGGTTGAAGGAGAATCTAAATTTAAGATTTGAAGGGATCAACTACATATTATAGACCTTTTTGTATTTACAAACAGGATTTATTACTAAACTTTTTTTCTTCAGTGATTCCCATATAATTCTTTTAAATAGCTTAAATTCACAGTGCATGTTAAAAAAGATAATTAATTGGGGTACCTGGGTGGCACAAGGGATTAAGTGTCCAACTCTTGGTTTCACTTGAGGTCATGATCTCAGGGTCATGAGATCAAGCCCCACGTCAGGCTCCAGGCTCAGCCTGGAATCTGCTTGAGATTCTCTCTCCCTCTCCATCTGCCCCTCCTGCTTGTGCTCTGTCTCTCTCTCTCTTTCTAAAATAAATAAATAAATCTTTTAAAATATTAATTATTTATAGACACTGAGATACTATGTGATGCAGCATATGTGATAGGTTATCTAACATTTCCACCTAAAAATTCAGATATCAATACATAATTGACACAGTTTGCTCTCTGCTCTATATTGTATCTCCTTTTTGCCTATACATATATTTAGTCATTCTTTTAATGCCCAAATATGCCTTGTGAATAAAGCATTTGTATACTGTGAGGTATATAGAAATGAATAAAACTTTGACTTTTCATATCAGAAACATGTAAGTTTGTAAACCGAATCAACAGTATACCCAAATGATTATAAGACAGTATGGGTATAAGGTGATATCTCATTGTGGTTTTGATTTGTATTTCCCTGATGATGAGTGATGTTGAGCATTTTTTCATGTGTCTGTTAGCCATTTGTATGTCTTTGGAGAAATATCTGTTCATGTTTTCTGCCCATTTCTTGACTAGATTTTTTGTTTTTTGAGTGTTGAGTTTGAGAAGTCTTTATAGATCTTGGATACCAGCCCTTTATCTGTAGTGTCATTTGCAAATATCTTCTCCCATTCTGTGGGTTGCCTCTTTGTTTTGTTGACTGTTTCCTTTGCTGTGCAGAAGCTTTTTATCTTGATGAAGTCCCATAAGTTCATTTTGCTTTTCTTTCCCTTGCCTCTGGTCTAGTAATAAGTTGCTGCAGCCAAGGTCAGAATGGCTAAAATTAAGAACACAGGAAACAACAGATGTTGACGAGGATGCAGAGAATGGAGGACCCTTTTACACTATTGGTGGGAAATGCAAACTGGTGCAGCCCCTTTGGAAAACAGTATGGAGGTTCCTCAAAAAGTTAAAAATAGAACTACCCTATGACCCAGTAATTGTACTACTAGGTATTTACCCAAAGGATACAAAAATACTGATTTGAAGGGGCATATGCCCCCCGATGTTTACAGCAGCAATGTCCACAATAGCCAAGGTATGGAAAGAGCCCGTTCATCAGCTGATGAATGGATAAAGAAGAAGTGGTATATATATACAATGGAATATTACTCAGCCATCAAAAAGAATGAAATCTTGGGGTGCCTGGGTGGCACAGTCGGTTAAGCGTCCAAATCTTGATTTTGGCTCAGGTCATGATCTCAGGAGATTGAGCCCCGGGTGGGGCTCTGCACTTAGTGGGGAATCAGCTTAAGAATTTCTCTTTCTACTTCTCCCTCTGCCCCTCCCCCCACTTGTGCTCACTCTCTCTCTCTCTCTCCCTCATAAATAAATAATTCTTTTTTAAAAAGAATGAAATCTTGCCATTTGCAATGACATGGGTGCAACTAGAGTGTATTATGCTAAGCGAAATGAGTGAATCAGAGAAAGACAAATAACATATGATTTCACTCATATGTGGAATTTAAAAAAACAGAACTGGTGAACATAGGGAAGAGAAGGAAAAATAAAATGAGATAAAAACAGAGAGGCAAGCAAGCCATAAGAGATTTAACTCTAGGGAACAAACTGAGGGTTGTTAAGAGGGGAAGTGGGTGGGGGGATGGGGTAATTGAGTGATGGGCATTAAGAAGGGCACTTGGTGTAATGAGCACTGGGTGTTATATGCAACTGATGAATCACTAAATTCGACCCCTGAAACTAATAATACACTATATGTTAACTAGCTTGAATTTAAATAAAATCTTTAGAAAAAAGACAATATGGGTATGATTAATGCAATGTACATAGTGGAAAATTTATTCTATATAAGGTCTTTGGTCTACATAGAGTGTTCACAAAATCATCTTAGTAGTAATTCAGAGCAGTGGAAGATCACTTCCTACTGAAAACTTGGGGTAAGATTTTATGGAAGTTACAGATCAGACATAAGCAAAGACTCAGTCATTAAAGATTTAAAAATGTGTTGAAAGAACATCAACTAGGCCTGTTTGGCTGAGAGTAATGAGAGTTTTACTACTACAGAGAGTAAAAACTCAGATTCCAAAATTTCACGAATACTCATCTAAAGAGTTTGGACAGTATTTGGTGGGCTATAAAGAGCTGAAAGGCAAATAACTCATTTTTCTTCCTCTCCGTTTCCAACCATTATGTGGTATTTGCCCAAATGGGATGATACTTGCCACCTGCCAACTACTGACTCAACTAAGGAAATAAATCAGATAAAGGTGTGTGTGTGCATTTATGTGTCTGATGGGGCAGGATATTTTTTTACCTTCAATTATGCACTTAACTGCCCTATAGTTTGGATTTGTAACACAATAATAACTTATTCTTCTATAGTATTTTATAGTTTAAAAGCTGTTTTATCTTAATCATGTCTCTGAAATATTACACAGCAAAAGCTCTCATATTAAGTCTTGCACCTAGTTGATGTTTTTGAGGGTTCATTCATTCCACAAATATTTTTTTAGTGATTCTCACTATATGCCAAGCATTGTGCTAGGTACTTGAAATACAGTGGCAAGCAAAATAAAAATGACATAATGCTTACCCTCAGGGAGTTTTTACTCTGGTGAAAGAGATAGGTATTAACTCCACAAGCAACCATGGCAGGTGACATGGAAGAGAATTATATCACCATGCCAATACATAACCTAGTTAAGAAAGGCTCTCTTGAGAAGGTAATGCTTGAGTTGAGATGTGAAGGATGGATAAGAATTCAGGGAAGGGGTGAAGATGAATCATTCTGTCTGTTCATCTACAGGTGTTAAGAATGTTTGACAGTTTGCTAATTTGATGATTTAATTAGCTGCAATTTCAGGGTCATGAGATAGGGCCCCACATAGGGCTCCACGCTCAGCGGGAAGTCTGCTTGAGATTCTCTCCCTCTCTCTCCCTCTGCCCCTCCCCACCTCTAAAATAAAATAAATAAATCTTTAAAAAAATAAAGTTGGAGAGTTAGAAAACTCTGAAATTGAACCAGCTACTGAGGATATTTTATGTTTCAAAAATTCTGTTAACTTTTTCCCCCAAAGTTGCTTTTACTATTGGCTAGGGATTGAATGTCAGTGTTTTTGAAAAGCTATCTCCGATTCAGTGGAAAACCTAAAGCTCTACGAACCTTGTGGGAGCTTGAATTTTTCAGCTAAAGAGGTTCGAATAGATTTAGCTATCCAACCGAACTTTCACATCACCAGAGATTTGCCCATTGCTCGTTTACATAGAGCTTAACTACAGTGGTTTCCTTTTTCAACATTTACTTTTTATTTAAACAGCTTAATCGAGAGCTATAAAAACACTGGATCAGTCTTTTCAAATAAAAATGAAACGCAGCTGCTCAATGGGTTAGTCTTAAGAAACCCTGCTGCCTGCAGAAAGTTTAGGTGTTAAAATGATATTTTCTTTAAAATACCAAAAAACCTAGTTTTGGATAACAAGGTCGTATCTTTGAATTGCAGGTTTTTAAAAACCTAGCAGTTCTTTTGATTTGTGGTGTGTGTGTGTGATGAGATTAACATTATTGGTATGTTAATTAAAGGAAGATTTCTATAATTTTATTAACTCAGTCATGCTACATATGGAACATATTCCCTCACTATTTGTTTTTCTGCACATATCTTATATACTGTTATTTATGTTTTTTATAACATAAATGTCAAGATATGGTTAGGTTAATAATACTAATATTGATCCAAAACTCTATTTTCCTCTCCTGTAAGTCATTGCTTTACCTTTAAATCTTAATGTTATTGAGAATGAAGTGTTTTAATACTTACTGCCTTTAGAGGAAATAGAAGTATCAGCTTTCAATAAGTTAATCTGAACCTAGAAATTCAGGAAAATGAAGTGATAATTCCAGGTTATGCAAATAAATACATTTAAGTACAAAGGAATTATATTAGGTGATCTTGAATGTCCCTTTCAGCTCTAAAAAGTTCTTATATTCCAAATCCAGCGTAGTGTACCTTTCCTTGTTCCACTCAAACATTAAATGCATGCATAAATGTTGAATTAATTTTCCCCCTGATATTCATTGCACTAGTATTGATAATATAGTACCATAATGTTATTCCTACTGGTAACAAATTTATTCATTCAGCAAATATTTATAAAAATACCTACTATGTGCCAAGCCTTGTTTTTGTTTTTCACTAAGGATTCAGTGATGAGAAACAAAAATATGTATATATCTTTGGGCATATATTCCAGTGCAGTAGACAATCAAAAAATAAATTTGTAGTATAATACCAGAACACAATAAGTGGTAAGAAAAATAAAGATGGGAAAAATGATTAAAAATGATACTGAAGCTTTTTTTTTAAAGATAAATTGGTCAGGGAGGAACCCTTCTGAGGGAGTGACATTTAAACAGATTTGAATCAATGAGGGAGTTATTTGTGTGAGTAACTGAGGGGAATGCTTTCTACACAGAAGGTACTACTAGCGCAAAGACCCTGAAGTGTGAACATGAGCATGGAAGTACGCAAAGAATAGCAACAAGACCAGTGTGGCTAGTTTACAGTGAGAGAGGCAGAAAATAAGAAGGAGAAAGAGTAGTGAAGGTGAAATCATGGAAGACCCTGTTGTATGACGGAAAGCCATTTGAGGATTGAAAAGAGGAGAATGGCAGTTACATAGATGAGAAAGACTGAAGGAAGAGGAAGAGAGATTGTGGCAGTGGTAAATCAAGACTTCGGTTTCAGATCTGTTAAGTTTGAGACACTATTAGGCATCCAAGTGGAGAGGTAGAGCCTAGAATATATGAGACTAAACTCTAGGGAAAGATCCAAACTAGAGATCAAAATTTACGAGCCATCACCATGTAGATGCTGTTTAAAGCCATTAGATTAGGTAAGATTACCTAGAGTGTATATACAGAACAGAGGTCCAAGGACTAAGGTCTAGGTTACTCCAACATTTAGAAGTTAAGAGGATGAGAAGAATTTTAACAAAAGAGGTGGGAAAACCAAAGATACAGCTAGTGTAATAGGAGGAAACCAGAAAATTGTACTGTCCTGGAAGCCAAGTGACAACAATGTTTGAAGAAGGATCCTTTTCACTAGGCTCATTTATTCTATGTATTGATTAAGAGGTATTGTTGTGGCTTTGTTAAATTAACATTTATTAAGTAGAGCCAGTTCAAAAGTTTATTACTCACAGGTCCTAGAAGAAGTACAAGCAGGCCTCAAGGGACCACATGGGGGAGGTCAAAGTAGGGTGAAAGCAAAGAAAGCTACAGGACTTGGGGCACATGCCTTTATCAGAGTAAATGGTGGAGCGCTTTGAGGTTCCTGGGCTAAGGCCAGATTGGTCAATTCAAACCCGCTTTTTGGTAAGCTCCACATGGGTCTTATCTGAGGGAAAGGCCCTGGGAGGGGGAGGACACTGTTGCTCAGAAGGGCTGCTGGGGAAATCCTATCAGGAACTTAAATTTACTTGTGACTCCATGGGCTGCTATCTAAGCTGTGCTCTTTGGGAGGGACTAATGTCAGTTCAAGCCCCCTGCAGGCCACTTGGCCACACAAAATGGATGCTGAAGCAGCAGTATCATGAAGTAGTTTAGCTTAATTCTCAACAGGTATTTTGTATAAGGCATTGAACACAGCAGAGAGGAACTACTGACTTCAGAACCCTCTTTACGTGTTTTATTGACAAAATGTAGACTTACATCATGCATTTCTTCTTTTACTTTGCTATTTGTTCAGATAGTGCATGCAGAGTTATGTTAGATTTTTTTCTTCTATTGCAGCTGACTCTATATTTCTAGATCAATCAAAATGTCCCCACTAAGTTTTCAGCTAGATCACAAATAAGTGCCATGAGACATTCATTTCATGTTTTTAGAATCCTTTGCATTAAAGGCTATGAAATGCTTTGAACAAGTATTCAGTGAAATCTCGATTATCTGGAATTCCAGTAGCATATATTCCTTTATAGATATCCAAGATTTCCAAGTTTGAGCATTAACCATTTGAATGCTGGAATCATACCCTTTTATTCTGGGGGCCAGGGTGGGGGGAGGGAAATATTGTTCTGAGGTCCATTATTATATTGAGCACTAGCTATATGCTAGGCATTTTATTAGGCACAGTAACTATACCTCATTTGCCTCCATAATCACAATGTTTCAACTGTAATTTAACTATATTTTAATGATCTTGGATTATCAATTCCTATGAAGTGCTTTAGAAGTATTTGTCCTGGTAATACAGTATTATATTTCTCCATCCTACCGTAGGTCTGAAACTTTATTTCATTATTTGCTTTAACAATGTCACATTGGTGTTCTTGAGACACAGATGATTGCCCCTGTGTGTGAATACATGTACATATGACTGTATCTTTCTTAACTTTCTCTTTTTAAGTCTCTCTATGTGCATCTGTGTCTCACAGAAATACACATATACAGACATACACACAGAACACATCGCACATTTGAAGGCACTTTATTGAAGCAAAAGTGGCTATTCATTCCCTTCCTACACATTTGCACATGCCTTTGAAGCCATCGAAGCAACCTGGTCAGGTGTTTAATCAGCCCTTGTACACATTTCAGAGGCATTCCATGGCTTCAAGGGCTACCTTACTGTTGGTCCTCCTTACCTCCAACCCTCTAGGAATTCATGGATAGTCAATCTTCTGTCTCTTTAGAAATGATTTTACTCTCTGGAGTCAGTGTATACTACCCATGTTATTGCTGTTAATTTCTGCAGGTGTTATTCTACCATTATTTTTGTTATAGTTCCTCATTGATCCAGATCAGTACAGAGTAAGAACATCAAAGCTGGAGGCAGTTGACAGTAGTGGAGCTGAGAGACTGATTCAAAACATGTTCTACTCCCTTGGTAGAAAGCTGGGGCATTGCATGCCTAGAGAAGAGTGGTGCTTTAAAAAGACCCATCTGCCAATGACATGCAGAATGACTAAAAAAGGGAAACACTGAGAACAGGAATATCACTTTAGAAAGTCAAATATTTCCTATGCAACAAGCACTATTCTGGGGCCTTCAGGTAGAGAGATTAATGAGACAGCGTCCCTGTTTTCATGGAGCTTAAATTTTAGTTGGGATGAAGCTGGAAGGAGGATTGGAGATTCAGTTGTGCTAAGTGCCACTGAAGGAAAAAAAAACACTTAGGTGGTAGTGACTGGGTACTACTTTAGATTGGGAGAGCAGAAAAGATTTATTTGTCAAGGTGACATTTGACCCAAGGCCTAAAATATACAAAGGTTCCAACCATGTAAAAATCTGGGTGAAAGCATTTTGGGTAGAGAGAATAGCTTGTTCAAAGTTATGAAAATGGAAATAAGCTTAGTATGTTCAAGGAACAGAAAAAGACCACTGTGGGTGGTGTGTGGTTAACAGAGGGAAAATTAATAGAAGATGAAAACTGAGAAACAGGTAGGAAATTGATTATGAGTTAGCATTTAAGTTAAGCTAGGTGCTAGGGATCTTGTGGGGAATAAATCATAGTACTTGCCCCTAGACAGTTTGTAGTATAAATAATATATTCTTTTGATTTAAAAAAATAAGAATTTTGCCCACAACTTTGGAAGAACCAGTATTGACTATTTCCTGTTTTTGTTTTATACAAATTATTTTGTCTCACAAGGATCTGTTGCCAGCATTTATTTTGATGATGGACTTTCAAGTGTATGTTTCATTCACTCTCAGTTTGAATAGTATTATCTTTATGTGCTGTGCCTAAGAATTAGAGCGATGACTCATCATCCTTATTGGAACACCACCAGGACATCTCACACGATATTTAATATGAAGCAGCTATGCTGTCTACCTCCAAACAAACAATTCTTTGGTGGTTGGATATCTTGTAATTTCTCCATTTATGTAATTCTCTGCTATAATCTAATTTGTAAAGTGGAGTGGGAGAAATGAGAAAAATTTAGAAATAAACATAGCACATCAACCTTTCATATGTAAAGCACCTCACATCTCAATTTGTGTTGTTTCAGTCCAGTGTGAAACAAAAAAGTATATAATTATAAATGTAGTTTTTATTTTTTACTCTTGGTAGGAATTTTTTTATCAACACATGTTTTTAATTGCCTGATCTGTTTTGACTTTATCTATAAAGAGAAGTAACTTCTCTTTGCTGTATTTCTCAAAAATGACAAGCTAACTCTTTGAGCCAAAACAGTGTTCATGAAACAAGATTTTTGTTGATTTTTTGAAGAGTAGCCCAACTTATTTTTGAAACATCTTTTACTGTGGTTAAGATTTCCATGGCATAGAACGAACTGCTTATTTTGAAGTTATAACATATAGCTAATCTACAAGAATTAGCTTTCTAATATCTGTTATCAAACCAAGAAATGGGGGCGCCTGGGTGGCTCAGTTGGTTAAGCAACTGCCTTCGGCTCAGGTCATGATCCTGGAGTACCGGGATCGAGTCCCGCATCGGACTCCCTGCTCGGTGGGGAGTCTGCTTCTCCCTCTGATCCTCCCCCTCTCGTGCTCTCTGTCTCCCATTCTCTCTCTCAGATAAATAAATAAAAAATCTTAAAAAAAAAAAAAAAAAAACCAAGAAATGTGTTGCACTGGAAATAGAAGAAATGATTTTCTTAGACAGGATGCTGACACTTGGACTGTGCATAGAGTTGATTTGTAAGATAAATCAACTCTCTAATTATCAATTGTTACATCTGACTTTGTACACATTAAGAATCTGCGAAGAGTTTCTAAGTTACTAATAATAAGAATGCCATGTGTCAAATGTAATGGGGTGCGTCAACTGGATTAGAGTGAGATATTGCAGTAAATGTTGCTCAGCTTTACCATCTGTTACATATTCTTTTTGCATAATATTTTAATCCATTAAAATGTGTTTTTTTCTTTGAAAAAATTAACATACCTTAGGTTATAACAAAAAACTATTAAGAATTAGTCTCTGATGGCTGACCTTTCCAGTGTCCTAAGGTTTGTTTTTTTTGTTTTTTTGTTTTTTTTGGTCTTCATGCCCTCATTAAGATGAAAAATGACAATCCCTAGAAATAGAACATGCCAAGCTCCCAGTTGCATTGCTAACAAGTAGTAAGTCCCATTAACTTCTTAACTTCTCCGACAAGAACTAAATTTGGCCATATTCTTTCTGAAACTACTTGTTCACAGGAGCAGTGATTGAATGAACTTAGGACCTGCTTTCACTAAGTGGAATAGAAAAGTCATGTCACAGCATGTCAGTTCCTGCTTAGTGAATAAGATATTCCCTTGGGTATAAATTAAGGACTTATATACATAACTCTTTTAGGGTACCCAGACCCCACTGATTTCTTTACGACCTCAGTGTGCAAAATGGTACCTATGTGACTTAATGACTTAAAAGACTTAATGCGCAACCAGATTGTCCAGTTTTGACCCCCAAAACAGTTTACTCACCTGGGAGCGTCTGGTTCAAAATGGTCTCTTCCCTCTAATGAGTAAGAGAGCTCTTTGTAGTGTATTAGCTTGCTGCTCTCAGACCATTCAATGAAAGGAACTTGCATGTCATTTAGAGCCATTTACCAAATGAGCCATTTTGGTCTGAAAAAGTTAAGCACTATTGGGCCAGGCAATTTACCATAATTGAAAAGTTCCAGCAGAAAATATGTAAGTTCTGTTTTCTAGCCAACCTGTATTTGTGCAGTGTTGCTCTTGGCAGCTTCCTAGGTTATTTTGAGTGGCCTACTCTTCTTTTCTTCCCCTTGTTATTAGTTTGTAAAATAAAGCAAATTACTGATCCTTGAACTGTGCTATTACACATGCTTGAGTAATTTCATTTCATTTACAAAGAATTTCATTTCATTTATTTATTATTTATACTCTACTTCCAGAACAATGTGTACTGGCTTATTTTTAAATCTTTCAAGTTCAAATCAACAGAGAATGTTTCCAAGTTCTATCCTGAGGAACACTTATGCCATAATACATTATTTCTCATTTACTGTGCTATAGTGATATGTTGGTTTTTGTAGCATTTCTCTGACCACCTAAAAATAACTATTAACAAAACCTCATGCCTGGGGTCTAATATCACTTCTTTTGAGGTGGTGTAGTCTATTGGGAAAGCATATGAAACTTAGATTAGAGTTATGTGCCTAAATCTATCAATTGTGTGATCTTGGGAAAGTCACTGGCCATTTCTTGCTCCGATTAGGAGTAGCGGTTAATGTGGAGGTGCCTGGGAGGTTCAGTTGGTTAAGCATCCCACTCCTGATCTCAGCTTAGGTCTTGGTCCCAGAGTCGTGAGTTTAAGCCCCACGTTAGAATCCACGCTGGGCATGGAGCCTACTTTACCCAAAATAAAGAATTTGGGGGATGCCCCGGTGGCTCAGTTGGTTAGGTGTCCAACTCTTGATCTCAGCTCAGGTCTTGATCTCACAGTTGTGAGTTCAAGCCCCACATTGGGCTCCACACTGGGCATGGAGCCTACTTTAAAAAAAGAAGAAGTAGTGGTTAATGCTTATCTCCCCAAACCTTAAAGGGTTATAATAATCAATGCAATAAGTATCAATTGCAGATAAAGGGTGTAAGTCCTGTGTTTTTCCCATTGTTAACACCAGGTAGAGTAACTGTCAGTTGAATTGAAATTACCAAGCACCTCCCATGTACTCAGGCACTCAGACAAATGGAAGAGAGAAATGCTAAGACAAGGTCCCTATATTAAGGAGCCCACAGTGTTGTCGGGTAAAAAACAAGCACACAACGAATGTGATAAAATTCATGGTGGAATCAGTGGCACAAGTGAGATATGCAAAAGTGTCATAGCTGGCAGGAAGTAGAATCAATGAGTTCTGACTGGGGGTTGGGGAATAGGTGAAAAATTAGGGTAAAACAAGAAAACGTGGGAAAATACATCAAACCCCTTTATAGATACTAAGACACAGTCTAATTACCAATGCCACTTACTTACTTTAGTAGACATTTGCATAGTATTTGCTATATGCCAGACATGTTCTAAATGTTTTACGAGAGTAACTTACTTAATCTTGTTAACAACCACAGTAAGGTAGATGCTATTAACCCTATTTTACATGATGAGAAAATTGATATAGAGGAGCTAAGTTGGCCAAGGTTGCAAAGCTACTAAGTGGCAAAGCTGATTTTGAGTGGGAGTAGTTGGACTCTGGAAGTGGCATCCTTAATCAGGTGGCTATACTGTTTTTCCATCACCCATTGACACAGAAGTTGATACCTTTTCTTGAATCCAATGCTAGAATCCCTTGTATAACATTCTGACAAGTGGTCATTTGGATGTCTGAGTACCTGTAGAAACAACAAGGACCTAACTAGCTCTTGAAGCAGACAGCTACATTTTTAGACAGCTGTAATTACCAGACAGTTCTGAATTTGAGCCAAAATCTGCTTTCCCTGTAACTTCCACCCACTGATCCTGTCTACTGTCTGATACAACATGGACTAATTTTACAACTTCTTCCACATGATGACTGTTAAAAGTATCTGAAAATATCTCCATCCTCCTGCTTGAATTCTGCATTGTCTTTTCCATTTGTTATGCACCAAGATATAAAAAGAAGGTGGTATATCAGGGTAATTAACAAATTCCATAATTTCATTGAGCACCTATTTATGAAGTTCCTACTGTGTGCAAAGTGTTGTACCAGGTGCTACCAATGGGACAGAGAATGAATAGCAAGATATGTACTCTGTACTGAGCTATTCACTTCCTACCCAGGATGTTAACAATTATCATTTAAGATATAAACTGATGAATAGAACTGTTGTCTGTGCTTATTGAAGTAAGGATTTAAGTAAGTGGTGGCTTGCTATGTATATCTGTACGCGGATTACAAGCCTGTGAGCTAATCCAAATTTTATTCCCCACAACAACTAGCATCAGGCCTTGTTTAGAGTAAATGAACAATAAATATTTATGAATGAGTGAGAGAGATGTAGTATTCATTAATGCTCTGCTTCAGATAATTACTGTTATGCTATTCACAATGTGGTCATGACAATGGGGAAAACAGTTTTACTTTGATGTTTGAATTTCTTTAAATATTCCATTTGCCAAACTAAATAATAGCACTGGAGAAGTAAATTTACCCAGTATAAATGTCTGAATAAAATGTTTGGAAGACAGCAAGGTGATTCAGCAGCCAGAAGTATAGAACTTTAATAGTATTGATCAGTTCTCAACTCTGTTTAAAAAGATTTACTGTTATCATCTGAGAAGCTCTCTGACACCATGTGATCCCAGTAGAGGCATTTTCTAGATTATCATCATGGAGTTCTCCTTTAGTGCCCATTATTGTGACTAATATTGTTATGATAGTGGGGAGAATTCAGCAAAAACATTGAATCTGTACTCTGACCATTCACTTTATATAAAGCCTCACACAGTCAAGCAGTCAAGTTCAGATTGGATTTTAACCCCAATACATTAATGTTTGCTATATGTTTTGAGGAGGATGGGCTATGTATGGAAATATATATATATTTCCCAATTTGTGGTCCCTGAAAACTTGCATGACTGATAGGGTACTATAAATAATAAAATGATGCATGCCCATGTTGGAAACTTCAAATGCCTACTTGTGAACAAATTATTATCCTTTCTGCTGTCTCATTTGGCATAACCTTAACATTATTCACTTATGTGTGTTCCTGACTGATTATTAGCTATGATGGAGAACTTTAATGTAGCATAATTTTTTGAAAAATCTTTGAAAAAATAAGTCAATATTTTATTGGACAGGACTTCTTTAGGATGAGACCTAAAATATAATGGGATGGGAGAAGTTCTTTTATTATGTTAGAGATTTGATAGTCCTAGGCTATTGAAAGTTACAATTAATTAACATTTTCACTAATGATCTGTAAGGAACACCAATAAACAATACTTTAAGTTCATGAGTAATAAATTAATATATGCAGAAAATACCAATGAAGACAGGAAAATAATTCAAATAGACCAGAGAATTTAGAAGATAGAGGAATATAACAGGAATTCCATTAGCCACATTTAATCCCCTACTCCAGCAAATAAAAGGCAATATTCACTGCATTCCTGGGGTACAGAAAATAAGTAAACAAAATAAATAAATATAATTGTCAACAAGATAATAGCTATGAGAAGCAACAGCTTTTGTTTGTGAAGGGGCTCTGAATATATTTCTACATATAAGTATTTTAGCTTTGTGCATCTTAGAAACAAAATGATTACATCATCTGAATGGCAGGGCTTGTAAGGAAGCTAACATTTACTAAATGCAATCTACAAGCCAATCACTGTATTTAGGTACTTGAAATACATTGTTTTCTTCAGCTTGTCACATTTTATAGAATCAGACACATTATGAAAATTTCCAAGATCTCATGTTTAAAGGGGAATTTTTACATTTAAAAATGCTCCCATGGGGCGCCTGTGTGGCTCAGTAGTTAGGCGTCTGCCTTCGGCTTGGGTCGTGATCCCAGGGTCCTGGGATCGAGCCCCATGCTGGGCTCCCTGCTCAGCAGGATGCCTGCTTCTCCCTCTCTCACTCCCCTTGCTTGTGTTCCTTCTCTCACTGTGTCTCTCTCTGTCAAATAAATAAATAAAATCTTAAAAAAAAAAGATAAACAACTTATATGTTTAAAAAAAAATGGTCCCATGCCTGGGTGGTTCAGTTGGTTAAGCATCCGACTCTGTTTTGGCTAAGGTCATTGATCTCCTGGTGGATCGAACCCCGCATCGGGCTCTGCACTCAGTGCAGAGTCTGCTTCAGATTCTCTCTCCCTCTCCCTCCCACTCACTTTCTCTCTCTTGCAAATGAATAAATAAATTCTTTAAAAAAAAATAGCCCCAGAAGTCTGTTTGACTAATCAGGCCACCAGGAGGTTAGGATAATAGTTTTTTTTTAGATTTCTACTGAGTCAGTACCCTGTTTCACATGTAATTTGATACTGGTCATTTTAATGAATACGGGGGAATTAGGAAACTTTATCCACTATGCCAATAATTCCACATATTTACTCTTGGCTTTGACATCATAACCAGCAAGAAGTGGAAGTGGTCATTGTCAGTTTCCTTCTAATGACTTAAACCAAATGAAACCTTGAAATTTTCACAGCAAATAAGAGTAGTTATCAGTGTGTTTGTATGTATGTCTGTTCGTAGTGGAAAGAAAGAGCCTGGAAGCAATTTCCGTTATCTTTGCGTCTAAACTACATGAACCAAACAGATATTGAACACACATCTTTGAGTTCATTAGCTCATTAGGAACCTGTTTTTGAGAACCTGGAAGACCCTGGATAATTAGAACACATTTTGGCAACAAGAAACATAACTAAAAGTCATGTATCTTTTTGGTAGTGGGTCAGTAGAACAATGTCAGTGTATAAAGGGCAATATTTTTCTTCCATCTTTCCAGTCTAAGTTTTTAAATATTATATATTAAATATTTAAATACACACACACACACACACACACATTGTTTTGCTTGGTTTTGTTTTGTTTTTCTTTGGTTGTCTTTAGCCTTAATACTATATGTGGTAGGAAAGTTAGAGGCAAAGTCAGGCCTTACCTTGCTAATCTGCAGCAAGTTCCTTCCATGCCTAAGTCAGGCACCTGTTGATTAGCCACTAAGTTCCAACCTCATCTAATTTTTTTTTTTTTTTACTTCTAAGAGATGGAGTATCCCCAATGAGATTCCTTCACCAAGCAGAGCCAGGAAAAGTATCCCCAATGAGATTCCTTCACCAAGCAGAGCCTCCCCAATGTCTATCACCCAGCCATCCCATGCCTCCCACCCCCCACCACTCCAGCAACCCTCAGGTTGTTTCCTGAGATTAAGAATTCCTCATATCAGTGAGATCATATGATACATGTCTTTCTCTGATTGACCTATTTCGCTCAGCATAATACCCTCCAGTTCCATCCACGTCATTGCAAATGGCAAGATTTCATTCCTTTTGATGGCTGCATAATATTCCATTGTGTGTGTGTGTGTGTGTGTGTGTGTGTGTGTGTGTGTGTGTGTGTATATACACACCACATCTTCTTTATCCACCTGTCAATGGACATCTTGGCTCTTTCCATAGTTTGGCTATTGTGGACATTGTCCCCACTGCACATTTTTTAATTTTACTTTTGCTTTTGTTTCCCTTGCCTCAGGAGACGTATATAGAAAGAAGTTGCTACAGCTGATGTCTGAGGTTACTGCCTGTGTTCTCCTCTAGGATTTTGATGGTTTCCTGTCTAAAATTTAGGTCTTTCATCCATTTTGAATTTATTTTTGTGTGTGGTATAAGAAAGTGGTCCAGTTTCAGTGTTTTTTATGTTGCTGTCCATGTTTCCCAACACTACTTGTTGACGAGAATGTCCTTTTCCCTATGGATATTGTTTCATTTAGGATGGAATGTTCTGAATGTATCTGTTAAGTTCATCTGGCCCAGTGTGTCATTCAAAGCCATTGTTTCCTTGTTGATTTTCTCTTTAGATGATCTGTCCATTGATATAAGAGGGATGTTAAAGTCCCCTACTATTATTGTACTATTATCAATGAGTTCCTTTATATTTGTTATTAATTGTTTTATATATTTGGGTGCTCCTAGGTTGGGCCATAAATATTTACAATTGTTTAATCTTCTTGTTGGATTGTCCCCTTTATTTGATATAGGGCCTTTCTTCACCTCTTATTACAGTCTTTGTTTTCAAGTCTAGTTTGTCCAATAGAAGTATTGCTATTCTGGCTTTCTTTTGACATTCATTTACATGATAAATTTTACTCCATCCCCTCACTTTCAATCTGCAGGTGTCTTTAGGTCTGAAAAGAGCCTCTTGCAGGCAGCATAGAGATGGCTCTTGTTTTGTTTTGTTTTGTTTTGTTTTGTTTTAATCCTGTCGCCCTATATGTTTTGACTGGAGCATTTAGTCCATTTACATTCAAAATAATTACTGATAGATATGTATTTATTGCCATTTTATTACTTGTTTTGTCATTGTTTCTGGATGTTTTCTCTGATCCTTTCTTATCTTTGTCACTCTTGGTCTCTCCTTTGCACTCAGAGAGTCCCCTTTAATATTTCTTGCAGGGCTGGTTTAGTGGTCATGAACTCCTTTAGTTTTTGTTTGTCTGGGAAGCTCTTTGTCTCTCCTTCTACTAAGAACGATAGCCTTGCTGGTAGAGTATTGTTGGCTGCAGACTTTTCCCATTCAGCAAGTTGAATGCCTCATGCCACTTTCTTCTGGCTTGCCATGTTTCTGTTGAGAAATCTTTAGCTAACCTTCCGGGTCTTCCCTTGTAAGTTAAGGACTTCTCTTGTCGTGCTGGTTTTTAAGATTTTTGTTTCTCTTTATCACTATATTTTGCAAATTACACTATAATATGTCTTGTTGGCCTGGTTTTATTGATTTTGATGGGAGTTCTCTGTGCCTCCTGGATCTGGATGTCTGTTTCCTTCTCCAGATTAGGCAAGTTTTCAGCTATTATTTCTTCAAATAAATTTTCTGCCCCCCTTTCTCTCTCTTCTTCTGGGACTTCTATGATACCAATGTTATTACATTTGATGGAGTCACTGGTTCCCTAAGTCTGTTCTCATGTTGCATAATTCTTCTTTCTCTCTTTTTTCAGCTCTTATTTACCATTATTTTGTCTTCTATATCACTAATTTGTTACTCTGCTACCAGCCTGCTCTTCATTGTACCAAGTGTGTTTCTAATCTAAGTTATTGCATTCTTCATCTCTGATTGATTCTTTTTAAACTTTGTCATCTCTGTGGTATGGGTCTCACTGATGTCTTCTCTTCTTTTCTCAAGCCCAGTGAACATTCTTATGATTGTTGCTTTAAATTCCCCATCAGGCATGTTACTTATATCTGTTTCCCTTAGATCTCTGGGTGTGGTCCTATCTTGTCCTTTCATTTGGGATGAATTCCTCTGTCTCGGCATTTTATCTAAATCTCTGCCTTCTGCTGTGTGTTAGAAAATCCAGTTATGTCTCCTGCTCCTGAAAGTAATGGCCTTATGAAAAAGAGGTCAAGTAGTGCCCAGCGCCTGGTGCTTCAGGGAGTGTTTCTGGTGTGTGCTGCATGAGCTATGCTGTTGTGTTTTCGCTGTTCTGTCCTTCAGGCCAGTATTCTGTAGAGGTTCTCCTTGTTTTCTGTGGACAGTGTTTGGCCCCTGGCCTGAATGTGGCAAGTTTTAATTGAGTGTACTCTCTTCTGCTTGTGAAATGAGACGCAACATCACTTCAACCAGAACTGAGACCCAGCAGAATTCTCTGATGGGGAGACATGTTGTGAGCAGGGTTTGTGCTAGTCTTCTGGGGGAGAGGCCCGCCTCACTGGGACTGAGGCAAGCGTGACCTGATATATAAGACCAGTACATATAAATATTGCATTAATATTAAATATACTAAGCAATGAGCACTAGGTGTGTGCTTATTGAAAAGGCTAGCCTTTTCTAATGTTAATTCTAGGAAAAGGGGGATTTTCTTTATTGAAAACCCACATTAGTATGTTGTTTTTAAGGAAAAAAATAACCCATTGGTGGGGAAATGAAATTTTTACTTACTGATTAAGAACTCAGTTGTGTCAGTTGTGAAGTTTAGGGAATGGGAAAACTAATTTGTCAAATTATGCTCTTGGAGTTCAACAGTAAACTAGATGAAGTCTCCTGGGCTTATATATAAAAGAAAACACCTGTATTTTGTCTTAATGTGCCTTTGCCTTCACAGCTGCAACTGAATCACACCCAGAAGTACTAAACTGTAATTCCTAGTAGCCACTTTTAATGCATATTTTGAAAGAATGTATCCAAATAACAGACCAGTTGAATTAAGAAAAGCACATTCTTTTACTGAATCCATCCTTAATCATTTCCTTTTATTTTCCTCTTGATAGATGTACTTTATATTTTTGCTTTTTGACAAGTTTAACCAGAGTCATGCTGTAAGGAAAATGAGGTGAGAAACAATTCTAACATGATAGTAGAAGCTGAGTTAATTGATGCTCATAGTTTTGTTTTTTTCTACCTTACCAAAAATGTTCCTTTCAGTATTACAGAACAAAAAATCATGACTTGTGTCATGATTTACATAGAAAATTTAATGTACTTGCATGTTTCATGTTGTATTATATTTCTGGCATTTTTTTCCCATTGAGATACTAGAATGTCTTAGCGTAATTAGATGTCCAGACGTATGTCTACAAATGAAGATAATGGTAGATGGTAGATGACAAATACCTTTCAGATCCAATTGATGTGTAGTGGGTATCCCTAAGTGAGTTATATAATTTGCATGTGGTTATATAGTCACTTGGTAGCCAAATCAGAGATAGCACATGTGTGTGAATATCTATTCATTTATCTACTTATTGATAGGGAAAGCTGTGTTTGTTTTGCATAGGTGATTTCCCTTTTATTTTGTGTTTATTTTTTAACCCTTATCATAAGTGAAACTAATCATGGATGGCCTGTCTGGTGATGATCATGATGATCATGATGATGGTGATGATGATAATGACAATGATGGTATCAGTCTATTAGAGAGTCACTGTTCTTTAATTCTCAAAACTGAGGCTTAAAGAAGTACAAAAATTTGCCCAAACTTGCATAGGTAGCAAGTTCACAGAGCTAGGAATCATACTGAGTTCCATCCAAAACTTATACTTCCAACAGTGATTAATGAATATTTTAAAAGGAAGACTGTTTCCTCGACATGAATGTCTTAAGAGCTTATTCCCATTTCTGTATATTTATAATCAAATGAGGACCTTGTCTACTTGGCCAATTTTAGTATTTCCTGTACTCGTGGGATAATATTTAAACTAACTGATATGTCGTGAGCACTGGCCAATCAGAATGGATGCAATCATAGGCTGGAATAGAATCCAGGAGCCCATACTTTGCCAGGTTACCTTTTGGTTGCTGGATCATGGGCATATCTGAAGAATCCTGGGATAAGGGGCTAAGGCAGCTAGGATAGCAGTTATTTATCAGCTGGTATGAAAGTGTTTTTAACATTTTAATAATCAGCGTGGCCATTTCAATGTGCAGTGGCTGAATATCAGCACAGTACATTGTCTGGTAGGCCAAGGTAATTGACAGTGGTGATTGTCATATTTACAAGTACATCTCTTATTGGTGTTTCTGTATTCAGTACATAAGCATGACAAGATTCCTCCTAAGTGAATGAACATGCTCTGAGCCTTTGTGGTAACACAGAGTACCTGCATCAGCCCCATTCTTCCTCTCATCAGCCCCCAGGAAATTCTCAAACTGTGAATATTTTTGAGGTACAGTGTGAGAGAGAGAGAGGGAGAGAGACAGAAAGAATGCTTGATGTGCTGTATCTTACTTGTGTATTTTTCTCCTGTCTAGACTATGACTACATAGAGCGCAAGGGCTCTATCTTACTCTTCACTGTCTCTATTGCCTAGCAAATTACTTAGCACAGAGCAGGTCCCCAGTAGTTATTGCATGAATGAAAGCATTGAACCCCACTAATAAAATACAATTCTACTGGTAATCAAGAGGCATAAATTAAAGAAATAAGCTCTCTAATCTCACCAGATTAGATTACTTCTTTATCTACAAAACAAAGAAAAAAAAGTACAGTGTCCTCATTGTATGAAGTGCGAAGTGAGCTGGCAAATGTTCATAATAATCAGATTGGCAGGGAAAGAAATCTGGAAGCAAACCCAATTATTTAAATTAGTTAATCCCCTTTCACCTGTCTCGGATTTCATTCATCATGACATGAACCTTTCAAATTCTGCTTTTTTACAATACTTATAAGATTCACTCATAGTTAGGCTGACATTCTATATGATTGCTTCAAAGGCTATGTTGCATAATTTTGTAATACAACATCAAGATTTCAGTAGAAAGACTACAAACTTGGTTATTGCTATAATCTTATAACCTGTAACCCATATGTTAAACAAGCAAAACCTACAGAAGATGATGAAAATGCTATTGTGTTCCTCCTGCTACCTCTTTAACATTCCTGTGAAGATTATCTTGCCCTACACCTAGAGGAAAACATGGACAGCCCCAGTGGCTTTTAGATCTCTAAAGTCTTTCTAAATTGCAAACACAATCTCAATCCAGAAATTAGAATGCTTGTTTGTAGCATGCTAGTAGTACTAGCAATCTAAGCTCACAGATTTAAAGTTGAAAGTACAACCTTTTCTGATTCCCAAACTAGACTATTGCAATGCTAGAGGGAGCAAGGTTATTACCCTGCTTGGGGATTTTCCCCTGAAACTCCCTTGATCTGGGTTAATGCATTTCCTACAGCTTGCCACTCCCGCCCCCACCCCAATCCCACTTTCCTCGGAGCTTCATGTCACACCCATTATAATAAGGATTCTCTGTCAGTGTACCCCCTACTCTCTTAAATGTTCCATTTACATAGCACTTAAGTACAGGCTCCAGATCATCTCTCTCTCTCCCAGTGGGCTCACTTTTAGTCCATGGAAAACACTCATGCAGGGCTTTGCCCAGGAAAACTCTGTGAGTACAGGATCAAAGCCTAGCTGTCTCTATGCTACTGGCCCAGGCTACTTCAGCTTCTTCAGAAAAGAGTCAGGTACTCCTCTTCAGTGTCCCCCAACTTCAGGGAACATATTCATGTCCTGAATATTCTGATGGAAGCCCCCCTCTCTAAGCTTGAAGAGTGTAGCATGTGCATACACACACACACACACACACACACACACACCTTTGGCAAGTGTCTCATGTCATGACAACTGTGTTCTCCAAAGAATCTCTTTATAAATCCTCTTCCTCCACTCTACTTACCCTTTTATATTTATGAAGTGAGTGAGAGGAAGCTCCCAACAGAGGCAATATGAAAGTCATGAAATTGATTTCAAGAATTCTTTCTGAAAATTTTGCATATGAAAGTCTATCTACAGATATTACTCTATCTAATATTTATCTGGCATTGGCATGTCATTCAAAATGAGAAGAGTCCAATTTTTTAATTTAAATTTTGTTAGTTATCATACAGTACAATATGGTTTCTACAATAGATTCAGTGATTCAGCACTTACATACAACACCCAGTACTCAACACAAATGCCCTCTTTAATACCCATCACCCATCTAGCCCATCACACATCCACCTCCCTCCATCAGTTTGTTCTCTATCATTAAGAGTCACTTATGGGTTGTTTACCTTTCCCCTTTCTTTCTTATCCTCCTTCCCATATGTTCATGTTCTCTTTCTTAAATTCCATATCTGAGTGAGATCATATGGCATTTGTCTTTCTCTGACTTATTTCACTTGGCATAATACACTTTAGCTCCATCCACACCATTGTAAATGGCAAGATTTCATTCTTATTAATGGCTGAGTAATATTCCATTGTATATTATATATATAATGTGGTATACATCTATATATATATATACACACACACACACACACACCACATCTTCTTTATTTATCAGTCGATGGACATTTGGGCTTTCTCTGTAGTTTGGCTATTGTTTATAATGCTGCTATAAACATCAGGGTACATGTATGCCTTTGAATCTATATTTTTTGTATCCTTTGGGTAGTAAATTCCTAGTAGTACAATTGCTGGATCGTAGGGTAGTTCTATTTTTAACTTTTTGAGGTACCTCCAAATTGTTCTTCAGAGTGGCTGTACCAGTTTGCATTCCCACCAACAGTGCAAGAGGGTTCCCTTTCTCTGAATCCTCACCAACCTCTGTTGTTTGTTATGTTGTTAATGTTAGCCATTCTGACAAGTGTGAGGTGGTATCTCATCATAGTTTTGATTTGTATTTCCCTGATGATGCATCTTTTCATGGGTCTGTTAGCCATCTGGATGTCTTCCTTGTTAAAGTGTCTATTCATGTCTTCTACCCATTGCTTAACTGGATTATTTGTTTTTTGGGTGTTGAGTTTGGTAAGTTCTTCATAGATTTGGGATACTAACCCTTTATCAGATATGCCATTTGCAAATATCTTCTCCCATTCTGTAGGCTGCCTTTTAGTTTTGTTGATTGTTGAATCATAATGCCTCCAGTTTTTTTTTTTTTTTTTTTTTCTTTTTCAGAATTGCTTTGGCTATTCAGGGTCTTCTCTGGTTCCATACAAATTTCAGGATTGTTTGTTCTAGCTCTGTGAAAAATGCTGGTGGTATTTTGATAGGGATTGCATTAAATGTGTATATTGCTTTGGGTAGTGTAGACATTTTAACAATGTTTATTCTTCCAATCCATGAGCATGGAATGCTTTTCCATTTCTTTGTGTCCTCTTCAATTTCTTTCATAACTGTTCTGTAGTTTTCAGAGTACAGATCTTTTAACTCTTTAGTTAGGTTTATTCCTAGGTGTCTTACTGTTTTTGGTTCAATTGCAAATGGGATCAATTCCTTGATTTCTTTTTCTGCTGCTTCATTGTTCATGTATAGAAATGCAACAGATTTCTGCACGTTGATTTTATATCCTGCAACTTTGCTGAATTCATGTATTAGTTCTAGCAATTTTTGGGGAGTCTTTTGGGTTTTCTACATAGAGTATCATATTGTCTGCAAATAGTGAAAGTTTGACTTCTTCTTTGCCAATTTGCATGCTTTTTCTTTCTTTTTGTTGTCTGATTGCTGAGGCTAAGACGTCCAGTACTATGTTAAATAACAGTAGTGAGAGTAGACATCCTTGTCTTGTTCTTGATTGTAGGGGAAAGGCTCCCGGTTTTTCCTCATTGAGGATGATATTAGCTGTGGGTCTTCTGTATATGGCCTTTATGATGTTGAGGTATGTTCCATCTATCATCTATCCCTACTTTGTTGAGGGTTTTTATCAAGAAAGGATGGTGTATTTTGTCAAATGCTTTTTCTGCATCTATTGAGAGGATCATATGGTTCTTATCCTTTCTTTTATTAATGTGGTACATCACGTTGATTGATTTGTGAATGTTGAACTACCTCTTCAGCCCAGGAATAAATTCCATTTGATGGTGGTGAATAATCCTTTTAATGTACTGTTAAATTCGATTTGCTAGTATTTTATTGAGAATTTTTCCACCCATGTTCATCAGGGATATTGGCCTGTAATTCTCTTTTTAGTGGGATCTTTGTCTAGTTTTGGAATCAAAGTAATGCTGGCCTCATAGAATGAGTTTGGAAGTTTTCCTTCCATTTCTTTCTTTTGGAACAATTTGAGGGAGAAGAGTCCAATTTTAATATCTAATTACACGTTAGGTGTTTTGTTTTTGTTTTTACACCTGGAATGCTTCATATGTCAGTAGTCCATATAAGATTTTGAAAGGCATTTCTGTACTTGGTGTTGTATGTTCTTTCATTGCCTGCCACAAACATGCAAATTACCACAATCAGAGTGTAGATGGCACAGTATTTAGAGTTCAGAACTAAGCTCTCCTCTTTTGAAGTTGATATCTGACCTCTGTAGAGAGGTTTTAAAAAGTCAATTATATCTTCAGAAAGATGAATATCTTTTTGTCTATGGAGACGAATAATTTTTAAAAGCAGTTCTAAATTTTCTGCTTGGCTGGGAGAGTCTAGTTATGGGAATTTAGATAGATGGTGGGTTTGGAATATTAACTGTGCAGAATAGGAGGAAATACTTACTACATACAGATCAAGAGGGTCCATAGATGTTGCTGAGCACTTGGCTGAGGTTGGAGATTATGAATTTGTGTTGTTGCTAGTTTGTAGTTATGTGATTTTCTTCAATATCATGCAGTCACCAGAGTCTATTAGCAGAAATAGTACTTGTAGCATTGGTCCAGAGTTGGAGCTTCACTTGGCAGATGAGGAAACAGAAAGAAAAAAATAGGCCAAGCTAGTGATTATTGCTTCAAGTGGTAAGCCATGGTTAGTGAAGGAAGGGAGGTGAGGAATCAACTAATAGATGGCTTAAAAGGATTTCTGCAGGTGAAGAGCAGGTGTACTGAAAATAAGAGGGCTTAAAGACTGTGTGATCATAATCACCAAATGGAAGGTTGTACTTGGAGGTTTCAAGAGCAGTGCAGTCAGATGATATGTATGAAGTTAATAGTTAAAATCCTATTAACGAGGGCACTTGTGATGAGCACTGGGTGTTGTATGTAAGTGAGGAATCACTGAATTCTACTCCGGAAACCAATATTGCACTGTCTGTTAACTAACAAAATTTAAATAAAAAAATAAAATAAAATTCTATGTGAATTTGAAGAATGGATGTTGTGGGTAGAATATGCAAGGTTGGAAGACCTGGAGACTGTCCTATAGGGGGATTTTGAGTTTAAGATTTCAGAGGTAGAAGAATTTATTTGTCATTCTGGTGATGACAAAGTACCAATATATGGCAGTGAGAGGATAGCCACTGAAGTCATACACAGTGATTTTAGGTAGGATTTGCTATGGAGAATGAGTCTGTTGGCCAGATGCAAAGATCTCAATAATGAAGCATGGGTGAATTTTCCATAGATTGTATTAATGGAATGATAGCGGGGTGGTGTTATAGTTGAACAGTATGACTAGAAAAAACAAGAATGAGATTAGAGGTAATAGGATGAAAACTATATTAGAAAAAGGAAATGAATTCATTTATTTAGTGTCTATAATACATTTATCATATTTATTTCTAATCTTTACCCTAACTCATCAAGATACATATTATTTTAACTTGTTTATTATGGAAAATATTAAGCATGCACAAAATTAGAAAAAGTAGCATGATGTCCCCCTGTGTACCTGTCATTCTGCTTTAACCACAATTAATGTTTTACCAATTAATCCCCTTTTCAGATGAAAAAAACTAAGATCACAGAGTTTAAGCACTTTCCCCAAGATTCTGTAGCTAGTCTGTAAGTGACTAAGTCAGAACTCAAACCCAGATCTACCTGTCTTCAAAGTCTCTGTTCTTTCCACTACACCATGCGCTTTCCCCATAAACCATTATTCTCTCTTTTTAAGAGTATCTTTCTTGGGGGCACCTGGGTGGCTCAGTCGCTTAAATGCCCAACTCTTGATTTCGGCTTAGGTCATGATCTCAGGGTCCTGGGATTGAGCCCCATGTCAAGCAATCTCTCTCAAATAAATAAATAAATCTTTTTTTAAAAAAAGAATATCTTTCTCTCTAGGAGCACTTAACTATAACATTGGAAAGCCTGCCAGTTAAAGCTGGTTAATTTCTTCTTCTATCCTTGATTACTTAGCACATCTATGTATTTAACATATCATTTGCTCCATTTCAATTGTGAGCAGTGTTCCCTCTCTTATAACAACTTTACCATTTCATCTCCTTGGTTAGCTAATGTTTTTTTTTTTAATTGATGAACTATTCCTAGATATTTTCTGAGCATACCAATTTTCTTGTCTTGGGTACTACTGGCCTCGTGGTTATTTTGTAAGTGAGCACATTACTTTTTGCTTAAGTGAATTGTAGACTCTATCAGCCAAATACAAGATTGTTGAGGGAAAAATGTGAGCATTCAGCAAGGATGTAGAAGTTGTGCTAAGTTGGTGTTAAAAATAACATGTCCATAATCATGTAATATTTGTCTATAATCTTCTCAGGTGTTCAAATGATAGTTTCACACTGCTCACCTTTTAACATGTATGGACATTGTTTAATCCATTCAGAAACTCAGAAATAGTCAAGGTGAATCATAGAGTACACTGTAATGGATCTAATCTTTTCAATTTGATTTATTTTAAACTGTGGTCTGTTTATCTTCATTTACATTGTCCATTTAATAGGCTTCTCCTTCAGCCCTGCTCTGATAATTAGTTGGGTTATTTATACCTCGATACCTTGAGCTGCTACATCTCATTTAACTTACTGCTCTTTAAAGTTCTTGTAATTCAGTCGTTCTCAGCCCTGGGTATACATTAGAATCACCTGGGGAACTTTTAAAAAATACTGATGCGTGGGCGCCATCCCAGACCAATTAAATCAGAAGCTCTGAGATCTGTGGTTCCGAAAACTATGGTGGTAATTCCCTATCGTTTGTGACACTCAAA
The DNA here is from genome assembly GCF_964656455.1 of Halichoerus grypus. Classification (NCBI taxonomy): domain Eukaryota; kingdom Metazoa; phylum Chordata; class Mammalia; order Carnivora; family Phocidae; genus Halichoerus; species Halichoerus grypus. Next base: position 51,241,285 of record NC_135727.1, on the reverse strand, counting down.
ACACTATACTCAATGTGAGACTGAAGCAGTAAAAGCAACAACAGTCCACTTCTTTACCTCATCTTTTCCACTTCTGATTTTCTTCATTTTGCAGTTTTTTAAAAAATAAAATTAGATACCATCATACTCATGGATTATCAGAGCTTAGTATTTCTCCACCTGTCTCAAATACCATTGCAAAATGCAACAGTATTCTGGAAGTAGGACTGTATTTAAAGATTTTGAAGGGGATCCATTTGCTTTGCACACTTTCTATTGTAATACAAATGGAGAAAGGCAAGGAGACTCTGTGAGCAAAGACAAAGGAGATTGAAAGAGCATGGGATATTTTGGGAGCTAACAGCTGTTTAGAATGACTGAACCCTAGAATAGCTGAAGAGGTAAATATGAACCATATTCTGAAGGACTTTGATCTTATTTCTAGGAGTTTGATCAGGACCAGCTACATAATTTATCCGACCAGTGCAAAATGATAATCTGAGGCCCCTCTTCATAAATCATTAAGAATTTCAGGACTGCAGCAGACAATCATTACACCAAGCACAAAGCCCTTCTAAGTATGGGCCCCTTTGTGACTGCAAAGATCTCATACCCACGAAGCTGGCCCTGAGTTTAATTATATCTTGAAGTTAATGGGTGATTGGAAATATGTAGGCAAGGCAATCACTTATGGTTCATTATAAAGGTTATTCTGACTACTAGGTGGAAAACTTGAATTGTTGGGCTGAGAGACAGGGTACTGCCAATGGCTATTTATGGTGTGTCTATCTCCATATTTTTTCTGTGATTTTTAATTTTTATGATGGCACTAGTAGCAATGGTAATAGTAATAACTTCCATTAGTATAGCACTTAGGCACTTTCATATATAGTATTGTCATTTAATCCTTTAACGTCTGGTCATGAGGCAAGGAGATGTTGTTATCCTTGATTTATAGATAAGGAAGGAGTTAAATGATTTGCCAAAAATTACATGACTAGTGATTGATGTATACAAGATTGCAATCAGCCCTTCTAACATATACACTACTGATATTTCTCTACTAACACTGCTAGTTTTCTTATTAATAGCTATTTATAGAAGCATTATTTAAAACATCTATTTGTACACTATTTCGGTGGATTTTACTAAACTGTAGTTAAAAGTCATTGTCTACTATGTTTTCCAAGCCCCTCATAGAAAGATCCACAAGATGGATTTTTTAGCTTAATGCCAGGGAGATTTTTTTTAATAGAAAAATGTCTGTTTTCTTTTAGTCAGACATTAAAAAATGTTACATGCACCACTCTTTAGCCTGGCTGCCGGTGAATTTATATTCAAACTCAACACCCAGTTTTCAAAATTAGCTCATCTAATTCCTCCATTCCCTCTAGATGGTGTCTACTGTTTTTATCCTTGACAGTGCTATTTTCACATTATATTTACATTTCTTATATTAAATTTTATAAGTTACTTCAAATATGTTTGGAAGTAGTCAGGATATAAATCCTTACTTAATAAACTAAATGATAATAACCATTTGGAAATTTATTCAAAAGAAAGAAGAAGCACAAAGGAGTGTTTAAATGGCTGAGCAGTAGTATAGCAGATTTACCCATTCAAGCTTATTAAAGCAGAAAGTAGCTGACAAGTTAGATAAGCATTTCATAATTAAATGAAAGAGAAGATTGAGTGATCACAGAAGAATTAAAAAGCATGTGTGAACCTACAAATGACTTAGGCCAACAAATCTCCTCTTAGAGATTGTGTAATGTTACTATGAATTCCAGTACTTCCTTGTCCTACCCAACATCTCTCAATTTTTTAGTCTAGCTTAGTCCTCATAATTTTTATTTTTATTCTCTCTTTTGTTGACATGTCTTTATTGTTATTATTTTGTGAGTATCATGATGAGAGGTTTAGATACTTGAAGATCTAGTCTTTCATACTAGATATAACAACTAAATTTTGGAAATGTATCTTTTATTTGATTAGATTATTTTTATAGAATTACTATGTTTAGATTGTTTTAGGTGTTCCTTTTTTGTAATTTAAGCAGTTGGACTTAATTCTACTTCAGGGAAAACCAACATTCTTTTTTTTTTTTTAAGATTTTATTTATTTTTTCAAGAAAGAGAGACAGAGCGTGCGAGCACGAGAGCACGAGTGGAGCGGGGGCGCAGAGGGAGAAGCAAACTCCCGCTGAGCAGGGAGCCTAATGTGGGACTTGATCCCAGGACCCTGGGATCATGACCTGAGCCGAAGGCAGATGCTTAATGAACTGAGCCACCCAGTCACCTCCAGCATTCTCTTAAGAGTCTTAGTTTCACATTTTCTTGATTTTCTTGTGTTTTTTTTTAATTTGTTCCTAACTTGTACACAAATAGTGATTATAGTTCAGAATGGCTACTGTAAGAGATAATACTGGAATTTGAAAAGCTACCATATGCCTTTTATGATAATAGCATGTTAAAAGTATCTAGGGTAAAATTTTAGCATCTGAGACCATGTGGAATACAAGCTTGTGGGTACAGAGGAGATACTATAGAAACAGCTTGAAGGAAGCTATTTAGCAGGCTTTGTTGGCTGGATATAATGTCTAGTCTACCAGTCACCCCTATACCTGAATGGATTCCCCTCCTTCTTATGGCGGGTAGGTTTGCAGCTTATTTTGTCACATACTAGTCCTTGCTGTCTACCCTGGACTTCACCTCTCTAGTGACAGCTCTGACTTTCACCCATAGAGTATCTGATGCTGACCTGGCCTGCCTCCTGTTTTGTTTTGTTTTGTTTTTCTTTTTTCTTTGTTTGTTTTTGTTTGTTTGTTTTCTTTTTTTTCTTTCAGTGCCAGACTATCCAAGCAAGATTTTTATGAAGATTATATCTTTGGAGCACCTGGGTGGCTTATTCAGTTAAGCGTCTGACTCTTAATTTCAGCTCAGATCATGATCTCAGGGTGGTGAAATCAAGCCCCATGTTGGGCTCCATGCTCAGCACAGAGTGTGCTTGACATTCTCTCTCTCCCTCTCTCTCTGCCCCTTCCCCTGCTCGTGCTCTCTCTCTCTAGCTCTCTCTCTCTTTCTCTCTAAAATAAATAAATAGAATCTTAAAAAAAAGATTATATCTTTATTTATTAGTACTGGTAAATAGTTTAGAAATATTGTAGTCCATTGGTCTTAATTTATGGATGGGGAATCTGAGACACAGAAAGAAGCTGTGACTTATGAATACATTAAATACCATTTTATAATCTTATTGGAATCTGAAGATAGAGATTGTTTCTGTAGAGCTTTGTGGAGTATTTTTAAGAAATTATATTTTCTTTTGAGTAATTCAAGTTATAGTAGTTACAGAAGGCAGACTAGTTTTGTTTCTTGTTTTTTGTTTTCACATAGATATAAAAATGGAGAGCAACCACAAGAAAAAAAATCAATAGTATTTGGGGTGCCTGCATGGCTCAGTCGGTAAAGCATCCAACTCTTGATTTCAGCTCAGGTCATGATCTCAGGGTTGTGAGATGGAGCCCTGCATCAGGCTTTTTGCTCAGCGGGGAGTCTGCTTGAGATTCTCTCTCTCCCTCTGCCCCTCCCCCCACTCACATGCATGCTCTGTAAATAAATAAATAAATAAAATATTTTAAAAGTCAGTAGTATTTAAAATAACTATTAAATAACATGTTATCTAACATAACAATTTAGATATATCATGCTCTATTAAACCTTGAAACTATTTGTTATATACTATCATCATTATATTATTTTCTCTAGAAAATATATAGGTCGTAGAATTGAATTATAAAACTGAAAGTTTTTATAATTTAGGAGATTTTCAACTAATGTTTATAGAGTTCCTACAAGACATTATATCTTATTTACTCTGTTAACATAATAGATCTTGCCTTTGGATATGAAACACTTCATCTGCTTTTTTAATTTCCCTCTCTTCCCTTTTTTCCCCTTCCATCCCTTGGCAGTCTTATCTAATCCCAGAACTTCAGTCAGTCCTTCAACATACAGAACTATTAGGTTTATATCTTCCTTTTTTGTCACTCTTGCACATACCAGACCTAATCTTCTAATGATTAGCTGCATATTTTTACCTAGATAGGTATCTCCACACTTTCAAACTCAGTATTTTTAATACTAAATGTATTCATTTCTTCTTGGAACCTATTTCTTTTCATGTTACCACCACTCTCCTTAGTTATATAGGTTCAGTCACTAGTAATATTCTTCTCTCTCCCTTAACCTCCCACATCCATTTAATAATAACAATTTTTGACATATATTTAGCACTTATGTGTCAGGTTCTTATCCCCTGCATTAAATTGCTTCCTAAATTGATGTGTGTTATAATTTCTATTTCTACAAAAATTTGTAACCATCTAGTCACCTTATTACCTCAGCACTCTTGCCAGTGCTATTGCAGTAGTAATCTAACCAATTTCTCTAGACTCTCCCTTTCTCCAGTCCATTTCACTTATCCTGTGATAAATCTTCCCAAAGCATGGCTAGGTGAATTAAACTGTCCCTAGTCCAAAAAAAAAAAAAAAATGGAATGGCTCCAAACACACTAGGTCTTACAGGAATTTTCCCTCTCCACCTTTATTAATCCTGTGCTATAAGCAGACCTAATCACTTGCTGGAACACCATTATCTTTAAGTATTGATTTATCTATGCTTGAAGTTGTCAGATTTATGTTCTTATTTATATAAGATTTTATAATTATCCATCATCCTATGTACATATATCTCTGGATATAATAGCCATCATATGTATATATTACTTATTTTCCCTCTGAGATCTTTAGAGTTCTCTCAGTTCACATGTTTGTTGATTTATTCTAAAAATATTTCTAATGTGTAATTGTGGTTTTATAACATAACTTCCCAATGTTTATGTGAACATGATGGCATTTGTATGTGAAGAAGAAGCTCCTTACTCACTGCCATTAGGACATGTGCTTTGGGCTGTCTTAAGAGCATCATCTATACCTTCTCCAGTTCCTCTTTTTACCAAAGGCATGAATTTGCACCCTGGCTGGTGGCTGTAGTTATAGGTACTGGCTACAGATTTTTTTTTTCTTTCAAATACACAAGCAACAAATCATAAGAAAAAACAGAACTGTAAGATGGCCTATTGGAAATAATTTTCTAAAGAACATATCCAAATTGAAACCTGCATTTAGCACCTTATATCAAATTTTTGGTCCTGCAGAGTTGCTTATTTTAAGAGTAAAAAACAATATAATAGTAGTAGAGATTGAAAGCAAGGAAGTTGTCCTGACATACCATCTTCTTTCTTGTATAATGTAGATTTATATAGAAACAGGGGCTCTAACCACCTGTCAGTAATATGTTTTTTGTCAATTTTCCTGCAGATTTTGATTCATGGAAATAGCACTGGTGGCAAACATGAGCTAGTGAGTGAAAGTATCTACACAATTCCCCAAACTACTCTACCAGTTTATTTCATTGATTTGTAGTGCACTGATTTTTTTTTTCCCTGTGTTGTTGGACTAAGGCAGAGAACAAGTAAAAATTGCTACAGTTCTAGTGGTTTTGTTAGATGGACAGGTGCCAATGATTACCATTGGAGTAACTTTCTGCCCCCAAGACAAGCAATACTATTAACTACAATTTTGTTTCTACCTTAAAAAATCTGGGGTGGAATCCAACAGTTTTAATTGTGAAAACTAATGCCTATTTCTGTTTTCCTTCTGAATTTCATGACTTCATGAAAATCCTTTAGTTTGTATGCCATAGTCACCTCCTCCATAATATACGGATACCAAAATACTGAGATTGATGTAAGAATCAATGAGTTTGTCAGTTTGTTGGACAAACAAATATAGAACACATTTGCACAGCCATAGTTGTCTCAGAGGCCAAGAGCAAGTATTAAATCTTATACAAACTTCTTATGACTTTAGGGCTTAAGGCATGTTCCTTCAATTATAATTAGTACTATATTTCTTACCTTTTCCTGTTTGTTACCTTAACTAAATTGATTTTATCCTCATACCCTGATGCTAGGCATTTGGAATTTAGTAAGTAGTTGAAATTTGAATAAATAGTGCATATAATGTAACTGAAAAAAATTTGAAACAGCTAAATTAGACACACAAATTGAACATGATATCTAACACTGTTGATACTATACTGAGTAATAACAAGGAGCAGTGAAGAGAGGCTTGTTATGGTTTCCTTATTTTTTTCAGTGTGGAAGTGAATCTACTACATGATAAATACAGCATAGCTTTTCTAACTCTAGTTACGTTTAAAAGAAAATGAAAATTAGGTGATAAGATTTAAGAAATCATGCTTGCAAAACTCATTTGGATAAGTCATGAGTTTAGGAATTCATCGTTAGGCAACTGAGGACATAGAATTTGTTATTAAACAATCAAGGAAATCATAGGTTTGGTGTTTGTTATTTTCACATTTGCTATCAAGGAGCTCTCTCAGTTCTTTTTTTCCCTCTCTCTGGGTTTTTGCCTGCCACACAAACTAGGAAGGATGTTACTTTGTCAGACTATCTCCCTTGAGCTGTTCACCACATTTTTGAGGTAGAATAAGAAAGGACCTATAAAGAGGGAAAATAACAGGAACTAGCTGTGAGTATTACATGAGATAGAGACATAAAGAGCCCAGCATAGATATGGCACATAGTGTCCTATAAATAGTAATAATGATAATTATTATTGATAAGGCCTTGAACTAAATTAGGCTGGAGGCCTGGAATTATCATTAGCATTAATCATGATAATGTTAATATTTGTTTTACAAATACTGGTATATTTTGAGGCAATAGGGGATACAGATGAAAATATAATGATCCAGGCTTAAATATGATGAAGCTCTCAGTAAGGTTTACCATCAACCCATCTGGATAAAGTGTTACATTTTGAAGAGTGCTGGTAAAAAATGCTGGAAGGAAAAGTCAGAGGATCCTGTGTTACCAACTATATAGCTTGAACTTTATCTTATAAAGATGCCTTGATCGAAAAATGCTTTTTAGGAAGATCTAAATCATAGATTCAAATTATAGGGACTTTAAATATCACTGAGCGTAACCCCACTCATTTTTGAGATACGAGGTTTGGAAGATTTGCCCAAGGTAACACCATTTGTTAGTGGCAAAACAAGGTCTCAAACTTCAGACACCTGAGATGAAGTTATTGGGCTCTTTCTATTTAAACAATCTGACAACAGTGTTCAAAATGTATATTATAAAGGGAGTGCCAAATGTCACTCTAAAGCAAAATATTTTTGTATTTCAATTAAAGAAGGAAGAGGTATACATATACATTGGAGATGATGTAACTACAGTAACCAAAGTAAACAAACTTTTAAATTTTTAATTAAGACACTTATCAAAGCTACATAACTGCTATTTATAGTTAATTTATTCCCTATGTCACACATTTAAAATGCATTCAAAATTAAATATCAAGACTAAACTGTACTCCAATTGAAAAAGCCATGGCAATTTTCTTTTTGTTCAGATACTTTTGTTGAGGTTTGTTTATTGCACCTCTTTTAGAACAATAAAAACTTGAGAACTATGTTTGGTAATATAAGAAAGCATGATTATCGATATAAGTGATGTAACAAAAATTCTATTCCCAATTGTTTGTTGTAAGACTGACAAACATTGTTAATGTAGAATAGGTAATTTGTAATTAAATGCTGTTTACAGAGGTATCATATTTTGCTATTGTTAGGAATTTGTGTATGAGTTTGTTCTGTAAGTTTTCTGATACCAGAAAGACTTTAAAAATGACAGAATTCTCCTGCATTAATTCATGAAATAAATTATACATCGTTCTTCCTAGAGTACATAACTATATATGGTGATATAGCTTCTTAGGGTGATTAATAGCTCATAAGATATAGAATAATAGACTTATTCAGTAGTGAAGTACCCATTCGAATTTGGTGAAAGATTCTGACTGATGATGACGAACAGTGAAAAGATTTGAATGGCATCTTGATTTGTTTCCTGGTTGGCAAATGGGCACACTCCAGAACATACTACTAAGATTTATGTTAGTCAGACATCTTGTCATTTGGATTTCTGAAGAAAAAAAGCTGTCAAGCCAGTAAGAGAGATTGATACTCAGGGACATGAATAAGACATCTTATCCTACAAGTCTTAGGAAATTAGACTATCCTTAGAATAGGTCCAGGGACCCATTAAAGATGAAATTAAAGATGTCAAGCCTCAGATCTTTTGTTGTTACTGCAAAAAAGAAATAATATTTCTTAAGTACTTAAAATAACATACTTAAAATAACTATATATAGTCATATATAAGGAGAGAACAGTTCAGGGGTGCCTGGGTGGCTCAGTCAGCATAAGCGTCTGACTCTTGGCATATACCTTGCATAACCAAATTATCTGAGGAAGACTTGCTTAATTAATATCTAGGTTCAGTTTTGTTTGGGTGCTCTTGATACTCTTAGTATTTGACGTAACTTTTTGGTTTTCAGATTGCATGTCACTTTCATTTTTTTCACTTTGTATAGATAAAAGGCTTATGTTCCTACTGGTTTGAATTTTTTTTTTAATTTTATTTTATTATGTTATGTTAGTCACCATACAATACGTCCTTAGTTTTTGATGTAGTGATCCACGATTCATTGTTTTCATATAACACCCAGTGCTCCATGTATTACGTGCCCTCCTTAATACCCATCACCAGGCTCACCCACCCCCCCACCCCCTACTGGTTTGAATTTTGATCATTAGTGTCCTTGATTAGTAAGAAGAAATAATTTGGTTTAGCATCCAATGGATTATGGTCTGTTTCCCAATTGTTTTTGCTTTTCAGCTCCATCCAGACACTAGAACATTAGATCATCTTGCTTTTGTTACCAACAGGAGACACCCAACTGTAACTTGCATATGTTGTAAAACATATAGAGAGGGTTGCAAATTCCCGATGTTGTCCTCTATGTTTTAGTCTTATTTAGAAAAACTATTTCATACCAGTCTTGATGAACTAGCATTCTTAGGAAAGAAGGTTGTGTTATGTTGTTGTTTTGAGATATTGAAATTATGTTTAATTATAAAGGGAGATATTATTTATTCATTGAGTTTAATGCCCCAAACTGTGTTCTATGAAATATTGTCCCATGTGATATTAAAATAAATTCTTAAAATGAAAAGAGAAGGTGTGTGTGTTGGGGGTGGGGGTAGTGAAGTATGGATGTTAGATTAAACAAAGATCAACAAGTCTATTTACTGCAGAATTTCTCACGAGTTAATATTCTACTTTTATTGTGAAAAAATTATATTTTTATTGTAAATCTCTAAGAGGAGCTATGGTATGTAATGTTCTCCAACTTACTTAGCCATTGTGTATGTATGTGTGTGTTTAATACCTTTTTTTAATATCTCAAGCATGGTGCATAGGAAAAGGTGATTTAACTGTACTGTGCGTAAGGCACAGGACAAAATTGTTAAAATTTTGTTATACACCATACCTTAAATGCCCACAGACCTTATTATCAAAACTTCCTAATTATAGGAAGTTACCATTGAAATATTCAGGAGGAGTAGGGAAAACCCAGTGAAATAGGATTTACTTTTAAAAAATTCATTGGCAATACCCTTGAATATTGAATACAGGAAAGAACAGAATGCTTTTAGCTACTATATAAATAAACAATATGGATTATATTATACCTAGGACTTTAGAACATTTTAAAGCTATGCATGAATGCAGTCTGATTACTGTTTAGTAAGAAAGATGTTCCTTTCAGAACACAGGATCTATTTACACCAACATATCATAAACACTGTCCGAGTATTTTTAGTTCATAAACATACTATTTGTTGTGTGAGTTACTTAAAACATTTCAAAGGTGTTTAACAATAAAATTAGTTAATCTGAAAATAAATCACAGGGGCTAAACTTGAATACTTATAGCAGCAATATTAAAAACGTGGGACTTCAATGAAGCTGTGATTATGAAAGACCCTCGTGTACAGTATAAAACCCTCTATGAACCATTAGTGAGAACAGAATAACACTGAAAAAGCCCAGATAGATATATTGCTAGAAATAGTTGCCCTAGTTCTGTAGTTTCAAATTGAAGTCACAGAGACTCCCATATGGGAAAAGCACTAGTACCTATCTCTGTGATAGTATTCATCTCATGTTTGATTCCATTTTGATGGGTTTGTGATAGCACGATTCCTGCTGTCACTATGATTTGTGTTTATTATAACTATTTGCTTCTTAATAAAGGATGCTGTTGCATATAAACACTGACATGAAGCTATCTTTTCAGAAATTGCATTCTGTATGTTGCTGTAGTCATTGGTTGTAAAGTAAGTATTTTCCTATCAATAGAGGGAGTAGGATTATGTTTTTTAGTGTATTGATTAGTGTGTTTTTCTCATTATAAGAAAGGACCTGCCATTATTTTCAGTATGTACTTGTTTTTCAGTGATGGACACTTTCACGAAGAAATAAGAAAGTAGGCAATATGATGTTGCTGAAACATACCTTGATAGAAGAATAGCTAGAGAACTGGGCAGAGGGCGAAACTAGTATGCAAAAAATTGGAGGGCATCGGATTCACCACAGTCCAAGAGTCATGGGAGGAAAACATCCCAAGTCAATAGGCATCATCTCTCCGAAGCTGAGCTGAGGCAGTGTCTACTGCCATCGCCAAGAGTAGGAGCTAAGAAATCCCAGGCTGAGAAAATATTCATAGAATAAGAGGCAAGAAGACAGGGAGCTGTCACTAGGGCAGACCAGCCAGTAGTGCTGAATAGTGTTTTTCTCACCTGGAGCTGCTTTTAACAAGCTCATGCCCAGTGGCATTTTAAAGTTGCTGTCTAGCTGCAGAAAGGTTTTTCTGTAAAATAAATTGAACAAGGTTGAATAGAAAGTATATAAAAAAGAAGCTTCAGGAGACCTGGTGTAATTACAGTGTTCTAGCCAAGTGTCATTGAAGGCATTTCTGATCATGTACAGACTAGCTATACACTCAACCCCACTACCCCCCCTCTCCCTCCATTTCCTCCCTCTCTCTTTCTCAGGTTAGAAAAGGTTACCAATTTAGTTAGCCAAGGAAGCAGGAACTAATGGCAGAAATACATAAAGCAGAATTCAGCATAGCTCTCTTTGGCCCCCAGAGTTGCATCAAGGGATAGGGCCTTTGGGGATGGGAGGAAGTGATGGTAGGTAGCAGTATTCCTGCTGTCCCCTTACTATAAGCTGTCATCCTCTCTGGAAAGTTCAGTTCTTGCTATACCACTGCTCTTTTTCACACACATCTATCATTACCATTCAGAAAGTATTTCTACAATCTGTACGTTCTCATTTTCTTTAAATTTTTTATTGTTATGTTAATCACCATACTAGCTAGTTTTTGATGTAGTGTTCCATGATTCATTGTTTGTGCATAACACCCAGTGCTCCATGCAGAACGTGACCTCTTTAATACCCATCACCAGGCTAACGTTCTCATTTAATGGAATGTTTACAAACACTGGGCTTTCCTCATCCCTGAACCAAATTCAGCCTTACCAATACCAAGACCATGGGGTCTATCTGGAGGGAGATAAAAAGAGTCACCGCCTGGTATCCTGGACCACTACCTCTTTCTCTACTTCCCTGCAGTCAGTTTATCATACCCACTCCTATCCACATGCACATAAACTCTCTGATATCCTTTTATCTAGATGGTTATGATACTACCTTATTTTTTGGAGGACTACAGTCACAAATCTGTTTCTGCGTGGGTATTTTTGCATTTATTAACATAGCTTCATGGAAATTCCTGTGATACATAAACACTTGCTTTGGAGCTTTATACTCTACTTCAAAGAAAGTGACTTTCGGCTATGTATCTGAAGTAGAAATGGAGATATGGAAGACTTTCCATACCAAAGGGACACTTAACAAAGGCTGAGAAGTAGAAAAATTTAAAAGTTAAGGAGCAGTGAATTGCTATATTTAATTGGATTATTGGATAGATAATGAATTGTGAATAAGATAGTATAAGATAAGGCTGGAAATGTCCATTGAGACCAGCCTCCTCAGAGTCTTGAGTGCCTAAGGAAGAAGCTTTTATTATATGTGTAAATAAGGTTTTTGAGTAGAGACTCACTGTGAGGGGGAAGACGTGAAGGAAAAACTGTTATTGACCAAAATGATCTTGCCAGTTATAGACTTCTCACCACTGGAAGCTAGAATTTTATCCCTGTAAGATAGAACTAGTCGTAACTAACTGCAGAGAAAAAAAATGTGAAGAAGAACATTTGTGCCAAAGCTAGGAGTGTTCACTTACCTTTCAGGTTTAATGCTTCTGTCCCATTTGGCAAACCAGCTTTGCCCTTAGTCTGAAACAGTGTTGCCCTTTGTCATGAAGAGAATCCCTTTTGTGAAAGAATGATAACAATCTTTTATGAAAATTGAATATCAGTTGATTGGAAGAAGATTATAATTAAATGTGATTTATAAGCAAGAGATTTTGCCTAATAATATTTTGAAGCCATATAAAGGTTTTCTTTTTATTTTTCTTAATATTTATAAAGCTTGCATATTCAGCCTGAATAGAAACTAGAATAAGCATTAGCTATATAAATTTCATTACCACATATTGCTGGTTGTAAGAATGCATTATCAAAGACTAGACTGACATTACTCAACCTCATTTAGAAATTGGTTGTTTCTACCGAGTATTTTTATTCCTGCCATTGAGAGACCTGGCACTAGAGTAGTATTTGTGGCTTGAAAGGCAGATCATATAGATTCTCCAAACATAGGCTAATGAGTCTCAGAGATATTATTTTAATCTAGTTTTCAATAGGGTTTGATATTAAAAGGAATCATTTTCGAACAGTGTCACTACTGTCTAATTAGTTAGACATGCATATTAGAAATGATTTAAAAAAAAAGACTGAGGCAAGGTTTTAAAGAAATAAAATGACCTAGACCTAAATCACATACCTTCCTAATTAAATTAAACAGTATTTCATTACTCTTTAACCTACTCTGGTCTTACAGACTGACCTTAACTCACTTCTGGGTCAGAAGTCTTCCCACACTGTGCTTATTAAGGCCTCTCCTATTTGAAGTGGCAATGCTGCTATAATCTCAAATCCTGCCACTTTGATTTGCTTGCTATACTCCATTTTCCCTTCACTTCTCTACCATCTACAGGTCATATGTGTTAAAAAGCCTCTGTGAGCAGATTTTTATTCGACATTTTCTTTTATTAGTGGCTTGCTCAGTTTTACTTTTTTTTAGACCCAATTTTCATTAATGCATTATCAAGGCTTAAATAATAATGAAGCACCTACCACATGTGATGTTTTCTGATGCAGCATAAGCTTTAACAGTAAGGTAACTTTGTCATAGAATAACCTAAAGGAATCGTAGTTACACTTTTCAAAGGGTTTGTTTTTCTCATGTTGCTATAGAAAATGTTTTATAAATAACATTTCAAAAATGGTATTTCTCTGAATCTCCTTATAGATGCCAGAATGTTTCTCAGCAACTTCTCTTATGTCTACCAAGAAAGTGCTGTGTTTAGAAACTGGTCAGTTCTCAACCATTTTCATAGATGACAAAATTAAGTGTCAATTATACAAAACTGCAGGTAACCTAAGATTTTATTTCCTCTTTTGGAGGCTCTCTTCGAGTCCTTGAGAGATAGAGCCACTTGGTGAGGAAACTCAGGAAGCAGTTTCAGGGCCCAAGGCATGGTGTATTCACAAACCTATTTCTTCTCTTTGTTGCTGGACAAACAATCATGACCTTCCTGGAGTGAAAAAGAGAAAGGAAAGGAATGAAAAGAAAAAGAAAAGGTTAGGCTGGTGTTCTATTCCTAAAGAATGCCAAACAGAAATTTAGAAATATCCTCACCATGCTGCTTTACCTGGTCTCCTCCTAGATTAACTTAATGACTTGCAAGACAAATGAAATTGCCTCATTCTGAATTTGCAGGGGGTCAAAACTGCCACCAAAAAATCAGCTTGAATAAGAGTTGTAGAATAAAGAATGAATTAACCAACTCATCAGCTTAGTTTTTAAGACCCATGAATTCATTTATTCAGCAAAAAGTTAATTGAGTGGCTACTAATGTCCTAGACACTGTTCTAGGCTCTGGAAACACCACAGTACCCAGAACAAATAAAAGTTTCTTCCTTTCTAGAGCTTATATACTAGTAAGGAAAAACAGAGGAAATTTTTAAAAATTACCAAGTATGTTAGAAGGTAATAAATGCCATGAAAAAAAGAAAGCAAGGAAGAGAAAGTTGGGGGTATGTTGGTATTTGAGATAGAAAGCCAGGGAGACCTTCACTGACATGGTAACCTCCAAATAAGGATCTAAAAGAAGTCATGCAGATATATGGAGAAAGAGTATTCGAGGCAAAGGTAGCTTAGTTCCAGGAAAAGTGAATTCCATGTATCTGAAGCATATTAAATGAAGCTAAGAGTAATAGAAGGTAAGGTCATAAGGACCTTATAGGTCATAAGGACCTGAGCTTTTTTTTTTTTTTTAAAGAAAGATGAGAAGCCATTGAAAGGTTTTGAGCAGAGGAAAAATGTGTTCTGACTTAGATATTGACAAATCACCCTAACTACCAAGTTAAGAACAGACTGACAAACATGACAGGTTAGAAACAAGGACACCAGATAGGACATTATTGCAATAATCCCAGCTAAAGATAATGGTGGCTTAGACCAGGGTAGTGTTAGAGGTCATGAAAACTTGGATATATCAGTTTGAACGATATGAAATTGCCAATATTTGACAATTTTTGATCCATTAAAACTGTAACTTCTAGTAGTTCTTTCTAATCTTTTGAAGGTAGAATGGATAGAATTTTACTAAAATGATAGATGTGTGAGATATGAGAGGAGTCAAGAAAAAATCCCAAGACTTTTGACCTAAGCAATTGATAAATTTAGAATTGCCATTAATTGACATAAAGGTGAACCCAAGGCTATTAAATTTAATAGTTGTTTGAGATAGTTTTCTGTTCTCAGACACTGAACTTTATTGTGTTGTTGTATACCCGTGGTCACAAATGGGATACTAATAATGCACATGTTTCATTATAGATTCATTCTCATTGCTGGCAAAAATAATCAAGCTTTCCTGTTATATTGATTGATATTGGATCAATATGAAAATTTTCATATAATAAGAATAGGATATTACTTGTATATTTTATGTGTTTTCAAATATGTAATTTCAATATTTTTTATCATCATGCTTCTTTCAACTTTTATTGTTGCAGCTCATTTTTTTCCTCTTTTATTATATTCTTTCATGACTTCCCATCACTCTAAATCGGTTAAGATTTAGCTAGACTAAATATATGTTGGTACATACAATTTGGAAAGCTTGTCTTTATGTTCTGTGGTCAAGTATGGAAAATAGGACCATGGAATCAGGATAGAGTAAGGCTTTTCAATTTTGTAAAACTGCTTTCAGGAAACAATAAAGGTAGATACATATCATCCAAGTTCAGCAAACTTCCTCCTCACTTACTTGAAAGGCCTTGCCAGGAGCATTGTGTATATCCATAAAAGTAAAAGTAAAATATTTGACAATGTATTATCTTTAGGTATGTTAAAATATGAGGCAAGTTCACCACAGCAAAGTATAATATGGTGGAAAATCTATACTGCGGAGTTACATTTTAATTAGAAATTACCAAACATTGGTAGCTATTTGTCAAGGGTGCTGATAATATACTTTTAAAAGGGGTCACAGTATTTGTCCAGGACAGTTAGAGATAAGGGTCTATCAGTTTGCATGATGTTATCTTTTTACCTGACTACCAGTATCTGTGATACGTTATCTTTGTCGACTGTGCAAGCTGATTTCTTATGCATTTGAATTTATAAGGGAAAAAATAGAATTGGACTGAAAAGGTGGTAGAGAATTTAGAGAAATACTTAAATGAATCATTTAGTTTGTTCAAATTTAGAAATCATAAAAACTCTTTGTTCAAGCTACTATTTTCAAGATAACATGTTGTGTATGTACATAAGTGGTGTCCCAAGTTGTTGGAAGGCAGGCTTCATTTTGTTGCTGGGAAATGTTTTAGTTGAAGAATTCTTCTCAAAGCAAATAGGTACATATCTTTCACATTTCCCTCCTTTACAGATTCTTGTGGTGTGACAGATGTGACAGAAAGGGATGATGAGAAACAATATTCTACCTTTATTATAAAAACCAACCTTTAATAAATGGCTGTTGACTGTATACTTAATTTATCATTCTCTTTTATTAGACTTTTATCCTTCTGCCCTCTACCCTTAAAGATCTTCCATGAGAGAGAAAACAAGTACACGAGTAAAACAAGAAACGTGAGGCATAATGTGGTATCACAGATACATATGTTTGTTTTTCAAGTCCTGTTTTTACTAGAAATTAACATGTGAGTACATGTGAATTTTATGGTTTTATGATTCAATACAATTATTTCTCAGAGTGTGCTTTGAGGTGCCCTAGGGATTTCCCACAAGATGCATCAGAGGTTGCTGATGGGATGGGGAACCTTATTCCCCTCCAACCCCATTCCCTTACACACATGCTCAAACAGAGCAGCTCCATTTTCATGTTTTAGAAATTGAGTTTTTGTGTAAGACTACAAAAAAGAAAGTGATCTTTTGATTAAAAAAAAGTTTTTAACCAGGGCTTAGTAGAAAGAGCATGATCTTTGGAGTAAGAGAAATCTAGGTTGAAATTTCAGTTCTGCCCGTAGATGATGCTCACATCATCTATCACCATAACCCTTCTCTATGTGTCTCTCAATTGTGAGGGTCGTATGAGAGACATGTGTACAGTGCATGTTGCAATGACTAACCAAACATTCCTATTGAATTAGAAGAATGTAGAATTCTATTCAACTATTTGTTATTTCACGGGTACTATTTTAAAACCTTGGAAAAAGCAGCTTCACATTATCAAGGTGATGATTTTTATTTTTCATGTCTATTCTAAATTTCTTCATGTGATTTTTGCCTAAATAACTATATCTGGCATCCACTAAACTATCTATATTTGTTTCAGATTCCCACAAAACTGATAAGCATTTCAATTACACTTGATTCTGTGGTGTTTCTGTTCTGTCTTCCTAAATTATATATAATTTGGAAATCTAGAGCACAGAATCCCAAAGTTTACCATCACTATGTTAAGATACCAGATCCCTTAGCCCTTGGGGTGGCCAGTGCCCTCAAGTTGGTTGCCTTTGTACATGAACAACCTTATCCATTTCCCCTGGGGTGCTATACAAAGATGATCATTTGTTATATGTACCACAATATATAGATGGTATGTAGATACATAGAGAAGCATATATGGTCCTTCTCCATTTTCCTTTTCTGTTTTGTTCTCTTCTATTCCTCCTTTTGACACTTTCTAGACTTCAAACCCCCTGATTTATGAAGGACAAAGAAGGAAGTAGATTAGGGGTAGGGAGCATAGGCAATTTGATGAAGGGAGACAGTCCAGTTCTTTTTACTGTACCTCAAGCCCTATTTAGATAAACTTTATTTACACATTAAGGAAAAAATGTGTTTTGACAAGCTGACTGGTTTCCCTATGGGTTTTCATTTGCCTTGAGCAAAATCCCACAACAGTCTTGTGTAGATGGGGCAAATGTTTTTATGTATTGGGGTCCATGCCAAATGAAAACGTTAGATGTGCACTAGTTTCCATAATAGGAACAGTGCAAATTGAAACAGAAAGGTAATAGAAACCAGTGCAGGGTGTCTAGACAAGATGAGAAAGCAAATTGCCTGGAATATAAATTGCATGATGACTATTATAATGCTCCTGTTATTTTCTGAATTTTCTGAAAATTCAGATGACATTCTGTTGAGCTTGAACCAGAGGGATTACTATGCCCATTCTGGGTGCAATCTGTAAGAAATGTACTAAAGCAGGTGAACACTGAAAATGTTAAAATGTCATCGTTTACTTTACAACCCAACCACATTTTTCTGATTGCAAAGTAAGTTCTTGAGTCCTGTCTATTGTTTGTCAGTAGTTATTATTATTAACATCTTTAAACTCAAATAACTTTTTAAGAATGCTTTAAAATAACAGATTCAAGGGCATTTATTTAAATACCACACCATCTCTTGCCTAAGGAACGCAAGGCAAAATTCAGACTTGAAAACTCATTTTCTTTTCCTATGAGTGATTGTTCATAGTTAGTTGTTTATAAATAAGAGACATTGCTCTCTTACCTATTATTACCTGACAATAATTCAAGTTAAATTAGCCAGATGTTAAAACTCATCCATTGATTTGATGGAAGACCTATCAATGTCAACACAAGCAACATTGAGCTTGATCATGGAAGTAGGTATGAGCCCATGTATATATTTTTGACTTATAATACCAGAGGGAAATTAACAGAATTGTGGAATATTAGGCTTTTCATTTGCAAAAGAATGTGGTGATGGTACTACTGTTCATATGCATGAATGTGACTGAAGGGAATAGTAATTATCTGCATCCCTTTCCACTTTCAGAACCAATGTATCATGACCTTGTCAGTGATTATAGTCATTCCACTGTAACTTGATTACAGTTTTTAACATGTCAAATCATCATCAACGTCTTAAACATCATCCACAATTGGAGAAAGGACAGTGGTAAAACTATAGAAAGAAACTTAGATCAAGCTTCTCAATTGTATTATTAATAGAATCAGAAATATAGATGCTTTCTCATTAGGACTCAAACACAAATGAATCTTGAAGAAACAACAGTAGCTGAGTGTTTTCCCTTCTGAGGCAAAGATGAGGTTAGAAATGTTGTATTTTGATAGACTCCTCAAAACACTTTTTTTCTAACTCTTTGAATCTAGAATGTTGAGCACAACTATTTTCCATCCATAATCTCAAGAATTTTCTAAAATTGATAAGTAAACAGGTTATACAGTAAGAAAATAATTGTGTAGAAATTGATAATTTGCTTGTCCCTTCAGCTATCCCTGATATTTCTTATCCCATTTCTTCAATAAATAAGAAATTTTAATCTATATTCCTTATCTCCCTCCATGGCAAAGTAGAGATTTTAGGGTATATTAACACAAAAAACGTAATAAATCAAGTTTGGAAAATATATTTTGTCCTACTCTAGCTGGAGAGATTTCATGTTTTTATAGGGCATCAGAGCTTTAAGGTATTGCTAATACAAAATTCTCATAATATTGTTTCAAATAAAAATTACTGCCTAATATAGCACTTGGTGCTGAGTAGGCACTGAGTTTATTATAAATCAAATTAATAAGATATATTTAAATATATTCTTTAATTTTTTTTCTGCTGAGAAACGCATTGATTTTTAACAATAATAACAACAACAAAGCCTATTTATTTGTTTTTGGGAAATATTCAGACCATAAATGTTTAAACAGCTTAAGGGACCATATGTTTGAGATCTACCTCTGGAGTAACCAACCTTGCAGATTTTGTCAAGCACTGAAGGATTTCCATGGACACAAGACTGTCATTGCTAAAACTGGGAAAATCCTGGGCACACTGGAACAAATTGGTCACCCTTACAATTATTTCTCAAGTTGAGGTTGCATTGTGTATAGATATATCTGAGCTATTAGATAATTTCTTACATTAAAACCTAAGAGTCAAGGCACCTGACTCAGGTGGCTCAGTCGGTTAAGGGTCTGACTCTTGATCTCAGCCCAGGTATTGACCTCAGGGTCATGAGTTTAAGCCTTATGTTGGGCTCCATGCTTGGTGTGGAGCCTACTTAAAAAAATAAATAAATAAAATAAAAAATAAAAATAAACCTGAGTTGAACAAAGGATCCTTCCTTTTACTTGAAATATGTAACATTATATTCAGCATAGAGTAAAAAGAAAAGTATAAAATATTATTTTCTTTAAAGGCTATACCTTTAATCTCAAATGGTGTTAGTAGAGACTTTATGACTGATTTATTTAATATTTATAAGTCCACTGTGGATGTCAGTTATCCTTTATGACATCATTTATAAGTTGACTGAATAGAAGTCTATTTTCTAGGCTGAACTATTTAGAATAGCATTATATAATTCTTTAATAGCTGGAGATTGGAAGAGAAAGTGCTAGATGGAGAATTAACCTCTGAATCGTGTTATACACTAGGGAATTAGGGTTACATTTGCAGTGATATGGAAACAAATTTAAGGATAAAGTGTTTAGTAAAACTTCATAACATGGCTCATTTCGTATATGTCAGAGATCAAAGTATGTTATGTGAAAAACAGCATAGCTATGCAGTAAAAATCTGAAATAAGGCAGGTAGCAATGATAGAGACATTATCATAGCCCCTAACATGCAACAAAACATGTTTAATGATCAGTAGTGTAATGTTTTTTCCCCTAGGTTTTCTTTCCTTTTAGAATATTATCATTGCAGAATAAGAAGTAATATAAACTTAATGAACTTATTTATAATTACATTGATATTCACATACATATACACATGCATGTATATTCACATACATTCATATACATATGTGTTTTAGATGGCCACCTGTCAGATCTTTATAAAGTTGCCTTCCAATCTTGATTCAAAATGATACTGGAAATTATTTTGATTTTAGGTATCTTCAAACAAATGGCATGCTAATTTATACCTTTAGAAATATATTTGCATGTGCTATAATTTGTAAAGACACAATTTTATTAAACTATTTGGATTAAGAAATGTTAGTGTCATATGCAAAAACCCACAGCAGAATTGAAAATTTAATTGTAACTAAATTTTAATGTGTTCATCGAATACATGTCCCACTGTATGTAATGAAAATGTATTGTTTAGATTTCTCACTTTGGAAGATAGTAAAAGCATACTTGCAAAACAGAAAATGGTCTACATAGTTTGTGAATTGGAGCCTATGTTCTCCTGAGTTTATTCTAACTGTAATGCAATTTAAAAAAAAATGTGTTTGGAAGCCTAATAATATTATTTAGGGTGCATTTCTGTAAGTTTAAGCATATGATTCTTTGGGGTAGAGTACAAAAGAAATAAAATGCATTTTGTGAGTTAGAGGGGAAGTTGCACATAGGATAGAGAAGGGGCAATGCCAAAAGGCAAGGAAATGAGTACAGGGAAAGGCCGTATTTTTAATTACTTCCAAAGGGCACTGGTATATGTTTTGTAACTGTTCATCTCTGTTTTTATGAAGTGCTAACTCCTTGAAGCACAAAATTACATGTGTGTGCCTAAAGGCATATGGAAAGAAAACATACTAGAAACCATTGCTGACTCTTAGCTACTGGTTTAATATGTACAGTTTTGGAGAGGTTTGGGAGTCCAACTGAATCTACTAATTTTGATTATTTTTTTTAAGAAGAAAAAACTGTTTCAGTTGAAAACCTACCACTCAGAATTTAAGTTAGATTACAGATGGTGCTTTGAAATTTTCTTCCTGACTAAAAAACAGGTTATTAATAGCAAAAGCTGTTTTGCAATTCTACTATTTGCTGTTAACTATGATAAATCATTGCAAACAGAAGTGTTTTAAACATTTATTCTTAAGTTCTTCCCAGTCCTTAAAAAACAAGCACAGAAAAGAGAGGCTTTTTATAGGCTAAACCTTGTCTGTGTATTCAATATCTAAATGTTATAATTTGACCCTGCTAATAACCAACTTTAAGGGAAACAATTACCCTTTAGTGCCTAAATATGACTCTGCTTTTAATAAAACATATTTAAAGAGACGACGAGTGTTTCACTGGTAATTCAGAGGCTTCTGTGATATTCCCAATTGGGAAGCTGCTTTCTCTAATTGTTCTAACAAGTCTTCAACAGGGGGTGATGTGGAACTCATGAGAAGCAGTGCATTGTTTACTTCTAAATCGAAAGCTATAATAAAAGGATCAAATAAATGCCTCATGTAGCTAAAAGTCAGATGTACCACTTAATGTTTTGAGGTGGCAACTGCACTGTCATTTCATATAACATTCCTTTCATTAACTATAAAAAACAGTGCCTGCCTGTCAGGCTTTTAAATGTCCTTCTTTTAACTATAAAAGTAAACAGTAGAGAAATCCACACACTTCTAGTGTTTTTTAGGATAAACTTGCAAAAAAAAAAAAAAGGGAGAAACCCCTTTATAGTTTACTAGCATTAAATAACATCTTAGAAAAGAATGCCATAGTGATTGGAAAGCATCATAAGATCAATAAAATGACAAAACAGTCAATCCCACATTCACAGTAGATATAATAAACTAGTCAAACAATAAATTTTTAAAATCTGTCTTTTACAAAATTTTTTTGCTTTTTATCTCTTATATTTTTAATGATGGCATCTCAGTGTTGTTTTTCTGTCTAATCTAACAGACCTATTTTGATGGTCTGTACGCAAACACAAAGGTCTGAGATATCTGGAAGAACCTACATACAGTGCAATATAAAAGGCCTGTGTAGCTTCAGACTCTAACGTATCAATATCCAGAGGAAAACGCCACCGATCGGCTTTCTGTATTCTCTCTTCAGGCAGTAATAAGTTAAACCATTTATATGAAACTGCTGGAAAGCTATAAAAGTAAATTGTTTTTCTTAAACATACATTGCTCACCTTAGAGTTTAAAGATAGTGACCGTAGTGATGATCGCCATTTGTGCACATGGCTGTGAATGAAGAGGCAAATGGACAAGCTATACGGTTCACTTCATGCATGTGAACAGGTTCTTTTGTAATCGATGATGTGCCTTCTTAGTGCAGACTCTGCATCTGCAACTTTGCTTCTTAGAGACATAATGTACTTGATAGCATTGCTCAAGGAGAGAAAATACATATACACATCTTTGGAAATATAGGTCCGTCTGGTTAGAATTACTTTTAATGGCCACACTGAATATTAGTAGTTGTAAATACGGAGAGCAGGAAGGACACTGTATTGCAATGCACAGCAGTGATCCAGTCTTAGGCAAGAGTACAATTTTGTTTTGTTTTGTTTTGCTTAGGTTTTCTTCCTAATATTACTTTAGGTATTGTAGGTGTGGTGACAAGTTTTCAGTTTCTTGTTAAATATTTCATAATGCCTACTTCTAGGGGGCCTCATTTTAACATGCTCTTTATTGGATCTAAGTCATTTGCAGCATTGTTTCTGTTCTTTAATTTAGTCAAAGGAAAGTTAATTATTGTACTCTTTGGAGTTGAAAGTCTTCGTGAATTCAGTTACACATTATACAGAAGTCTAAAAATATTCATTTTTAAATATGGTCAAAAACAAATTGAAAGCAACTACCATCTGTAGAAAATTTTTCATAAAAATTATTGACTAGAGGAACAAAAGTATGTTATTGTATATACCAACCTCTATGCATTATCCAATAAAATGGCATTTCAAAAGATTCACAGTGGGTAGCATATGGAATACTCCATAAACACTGATTAGATTTAATGTTTGTATCACTGTTTGGGAACGTGTATAAGGAAATGTGACAGCCATATATTATTAACATCAAAATAACTCAGAAGAAAAGCTCCTAATTAAAGCAGAACTGATTTAGAAACTTAGCAAAATTGCAGCCAGAAATAACCACCTACCCACCTGCCCGGGACTTGGGACTTTCTTTTATGCATACAAAACAGACTTGCTTCTTAGGGCTACGAGGTGGCTGCTATGAAAATTATAATGGGCTGTGACAACACCATTTTCAGCTTGTGCAGAACAGCACAAAACCTAGTCTCAGAAGGACAACATTGCTGTTCAGTTAAGGTTTCAGCCAAGTGGCATCAAAGGAAAGCAAGATGTGGTCTGCAGTTGTGCTGAACTGCACTCAATGGCTCTCTGTGATTGATTAATATCCTCCTGCTTGGCAAATGCGCATATATTAAACTCAGCATCACAATAGCAAAGATTCACTCATGGCCTGCCCTGATAATTGATGCACACCTGTCCTGGGGAGCAATGTATGTAGGACGTTTGTGTTTTCATAATAGGAGTCTCTGTGGATTTTTAACTAGGTCATTTCTAGAAGAGGGAAGAAGCAGATTAAAGTAAATAGGAGAAGGAGGTTGCTTAATTGGACAGTTTGAAAATCTGGTTTAGAAAGATTCCCCACGACTTCTAAACTGAGTAGTTATATTATAATTAATTTCTGTGCCTGCATTCTGAAATGTAAGAATGTTCAACAGGCTTTATTTTTGTGGACAAATATCTGCGGGCTTAGGAAGTTCTTTGTTATGTATTTAACCCTTTTTCAAGGTTGACATTTTCCTAATACTTAAATTGCCTTTTTAAATGAAATTTTTCATACCTTTCCCTAGCAATCCATATAATTAATCCCTTCTTAATTCATCTGAAAACAGAGATGCCCCTCCAGAAGCAATCACTATTCTTCCCTGTTGTAAGCTTTGAGGCATGTGTTTCCTTGTTTTTTAATAATATCAAACCATATAGGTATATAGTATTGTTGGGTATATTTTAATTGTATTATTATTTTGCTCTAAAAATACATAAGCTGCTTAACTATTAGGTTATCATTTTCCCTAGATCTAGCATCTGTCATTGCTCTTGTTTAGTTTATGTATCTCAGTTTCAGTCCAATCTAAATAAAATGTCTTTTTTATTTGCTGAAAGTCCTAAATCAGTAGTAAATGTACAAATATTTAAATTCTTTTCCACATATTCTTTTTAGGTACTTACCTTGTTTTCTTCCTTTATAAAAATAATTTATAAGCTGAATAAATATTCTTTTTGATTCATAAAATGAGTTCAAGATACTTCTCATATATATTAGACAATGTAGCCATATTCATGATTTTTTGCTAGTATATTAGTATTTTTATCTAAATTAATTTTCATTCACTAATGAATAGTAGAAAGCACTATACATCATTAAAAATCTTCATTCATAGATTAAGTATTTCCCAAGATGTATTACTATATAAACATATTCTTTCCCCCTGTTCTATCAAAAAATGTCTTTAAGGCATCATGATAAAAATGATAATGTATTTATAGAGACAGGATAAATCAAAAGTGTTAAGGATGAAAGAATCAGATTAGACATTCCATTTGCTTACTCAATATGGTGTCTCTTATGCCCAGGTTTCCATCTTTACAGAGCTTATTGGTTATGTTTCACCCACACTGCAATCTGATTTTCTTTTCTCTACCATCTGCTGTTCAGTTAATATGTTTTAGATGTGTGTTTTATGCAAAATAACTAACTGCCTAACATTTTGGAATACTTTGCTCTTATGTCTTGACAATGCCCGGGCATTTGTGGATAAAAGACATATATTTTTGTTTGTACATGAGTGAAAATCACTCCCCGCTAACTACATACTCCGCTAAAATGAGAATACATGAAGATGCTAAAAGGAAAACTCATTCTTAAAAAACCCAGTAAGTCTTTTATCAAAGTGATTTAAGTATTAATATACAATAGAAGCATGCATTAACAATTAGAGTGTTTTGTTTTGAGACTTTCACTAAACTGAACACTAATATATGTGACCTGATCTATCACTTCTTTGGAGCTTATTTCTGCATCTAAATTTCCTTAGACCAGCCAGTGAGTTCTTTCAATATTCTCAGGCAGCAACATGTCTGTCAGGGCACCTGGAGAGAGGAGAGAGCACGCAGGAGCACACAGGAGAGTTACAAAGGAGAGAGCACACAGGAGAAAACCAGCCAGGTTTTCCACTTATGGTCAGCTTAATCACAGAATGTTCTTATTGTTGCTATAGCTCTAGCTCCATTGCTATTCCCTGGGTGACTCTGCCTAATACTTAGAATCCTTCTCTTGGCATTGTCACAAAGTAGCCCTAAAACATAAGTCTCAAAGTCTATCTAGGCACATCCACTGGCATTTTTTCTCTCCTCCCATTTCTACATGGACACACACACACACACACACACACACACACACACACACACACACCTCCTCTGGGCTCCTAAGCAAGGTCTGTGTATATTAAATTGCCAGGGGAGAAAGAGAAAGTCACTGACCCTCTCTACCTTGAACTGGTACCGAACCCTGAACCTACTCAGATACATAAGTAAAACTTTGGATTCATTATGAGAGTGTGTGTGTGTGTGTGTGTATAGAGTTTGTGACCTAAATAGAAGTTTGCCTTTTTATTATTGTGGTGAAAAATATCTGAAATCTACCCTCTTAACAAAATTTTAAGTGTACAGTATTTTTAACTGTACACTTTTAACTGTAAGCACTATGTTATACCACACATCTCTAGAACCTTTTCATCTTGCATACCTGAAACTCTATACCCATTGAATAGCATCTCCCTATTTTCCCTTCCCCCCAGCTCCTGAAATCGTCATTATAACTTCTGCTTCTTTGATTTTGACTACTTTAGATACCTCATGTAAGTGGTATCATTGCAGTATGTGTCCTTCTGTCTCTGGCTTATTTCACTTAGTATAGTATCTTCCAGGTACATCTGTGTTGTAGCATATAACATATTTCTTCTTTTGTATGGTTGACTAATATCCTGGTGTATGTATATGCCACATTTTCTTTATTCATCCATCAATGGACATTTAGATTGTTTCCACCTCTTGGCTATTGTGAATAATGCTGTAATGAACATGTGAGTACAACTATCTCTTTGAGGTCCTCCTTTTTCTTTTTTTAGTTCAAGTGCTGACTTTGAATAACACAATGACATTGAAACTTATATGATTCCTAAGATCATGTAATTTTTTGAAATGTCAGATACCTACAGACAGCAGACACATTAAAGATAGATTTACAGACCTAGTTTATATCCATGTCACAAACTGAACACTACTGAAGCTATTTTGTTATTGTTTGTTTTCCTCAAGCAGAAAAATTTCACAGGGCACATTTTTATCTTTCCAACAAAGGAAAGAAAAAAAGGAATGTGTTGTTAGGAAGTAAGGCCACTGTATTTGAATAGCTTCTTCCACATAAAGCATGTAAAAATGTCTTTCAAATTAATGCAATTTCATATTAAATGCATACATTAAATTGGTATTAGAAAAAGCACAGCATCTATTAGTGATGCAGTAAAATCAATAAATTCTTACATATTATATATATAGTCATATGTATACACAAACGCATAAATCCATACATATTAGAAAATCTTAAAAATTAGATGAAGAGTTGTTAAAAAGCATAAGAAATATGGTGCAAAAATTATCTTTGCCTGAAAAAATTCTAGCAAGAATAAAATTTTCCTTGTGGACATTCTGGCCCAGGGTCAGTCCAGAAATAAGCTATTACCATGTTGACTAAACTCAGGGAAATATTCTGAAATGTTTTGTTTCCATGACTATGGTATTAGATTAATGCTCTTTATATCCTGAAATGCACTTGTTTTCAACCTTGCAAAAAGTTTTAGTAAGTGAGGAAGAGATTAGGGTTATGGTTAGGGTTACATAAACATCTAAAGAAAGTTCATATAAGGTGATGGCATGAATGGATTCTGATAAGTGAATGTAGATCTTCAAAGCTCAGAGAACTGGGAGTTGCAAGTTTAATGTCAGGGGTGCAAAACAGCCCAGACTGTAAACAAGTAAGAGTCCTCAATAAGCAAGCAGTTTAGAAATACAAAGTGTGTTTCAATGCCATTTTTTTACATTAGAGTAAAATGTTTGTCTTTGAGATAGTTTATTGTAGGTAAAATTTAGGATGATGTTACCATGTACTTATTAGGTGCTTCACCCTATTTTAGAGACCACAGGACATAGAAAAGATGTAAAAATTTATTTTTACTATCATTTGCCTTCAATCTAGAATTGGAAGACTTACTATAAAACATACAACTAACTTAAATAATATATTCAAGTATTTCCATTAGAGAAACCAAAGTATTCACTTTTTCTCAAGATATTAGCGCTTCCATTTTACCTGAATACTTACAGAATCTAGCATTTTACAGCTGGTAGTAACTTTAAAGAATTTCTATTCTAGTTGCTTTATTTTGCAATGGAAGGCATGAATACTACAGATTATCCTGCAAAAAAGGGATTAAATCTCTGCCTCAGTTCATAGGCCTTTCAAATATACAGAGTTGACTCTTAATGAGTAAAATTTGGTTTGGCAGACGTTTCCCTTTTTGTTGCTACTTCTTTACCTCATTGGTGATTTTAGTTAAGGAAAGATAAGCAAGAAAGGATAAAGCATTATCAGCTGAATTTGAAACTACAACTTGGATTGAAAATGCATCATTGGAAACTATCTACAATTCAGTACAAGAAGCCCCAAACCTGAAATGGACCATTTTAAAACAAATGTAAAAAATAAAATAAAATGCCCAAAGAATTCAAAGAACTATTTTACAGTGAGAAGTCAATCCTAAATACCTATACATTCATTCCAAAGCAGCAGGTGTAGCAGAAGTACCTGGTATAGTAAAAATTTAAAAATAAGAAAACACAGAGAGTGTACAGTAATGATGAGAAACAGTGATTCTCAGATACTTGTCATCATCATTTCTAATTTGATAACTATACACAGTTGTTCTTGAGTCTATAACATTATGTCGAGTCCTTTATACCCTAACCCTGTCACTACCCAAAACAATAAAATTCAATTCCTCAGGGACATACCTTTTGGCAAAATTCATACTGACTACATATTTTGCATCATTGACATTTGTAGTTAAATGATCTTTGATGATCATTGGAAACTGTTACCACAAACTGTGGGATAGGATATTTTGCTCTCTTAGCTAAAGTTATAATTCCAGACTATTCTATATTTTGAGTAAATGTATCAAGGCCAAACATATTCAGACTAAGGTCATGTTCATTGAATCAATAAGAATGTTAAGGGAACACTGTTAAGGTATTGTCCTGGTCTAGATCGGATTGGATGAGAGGAAGTCTTTGTTCTATTTTCCTTGGCTTTGCAGTTCTCACTGTTGCCACAGAAGCTGATCTCCAAGTTATCAAAGATCCCACCTACCTCCAGACTGCCTTTTACATATTGCAATCCCCATGTTTCATGGATGTCTTATACGCAGTGTATTCAAAACTAGTCATTATTCTCCTTCCTGCCCCCCCACCCCATGTTCCCTTTCTTGTCTCCCAAGTTCTATTATAAAGCAAGCATACACAAACATATGCTGAGTCATATGGGCTAGAAAACTCAAATGGCATTCTCAATATTTCCCCCTCTCTAATCACTAATATCTAGTCAGTCACCATTGTCCGATGGATGCTACCTCTTCCGTATTTCTTATATCTATCCTTTGTTTTCCATTCGTAGCACTTTCCTGTTAGTTTCCTAGATGCTCTCCCATGATTCAGTGTATCATCTTCCAAACCATCCTTCTGTTATCAGTTAGGTTCCTACAAACAAGTAAGATGATATTACTCCTCTGTATAAAAACCATGGATTACTTGCCTACAAAGAAAACTTGAGAACCTTAATATGCATTCAATATCTTTCCAAGTAAAGGGAAGGGAAGACTTGCCCTCTATGTTCCTAAATTTGATAGCTGGGTCTATATAACAAACTGATAATAGGCAGATTAAGAGGAGCAAAGGTATACAAATTTATTAATGTTTAATATGTACGCAGGGACATCACAGGGGAAAAAAAACTGGATACCTAAGTAAGTGGTGAGGTTTGAGAGCTTTTATGGTATCTTAGAGGAAAGAGGATGTAGGCTGTTTAGAGGAAAAGATTTTTGGGAAAGATGAATGGGAACTTAGAAGAATAGATGAAAGATATGATAGTGTGTGACATAGTTTGTCTGGGTCAGATGTCAACTTCTAGTAACCTCTCCTTTTTTTTTAAGATTTATTTATTTATTTTACAGAGAGAGTGAGCAAGCAGGGGGAGGGGCAGAGGGAGAGAGAGAATCCTGAAGCAGACTCCCCACTGAGCGTGGAGCCTGCTGCAGGGCTCCATCCCAGGACCCTGAGATCATGATCTGAGCTGAAATTAAGAGTTGGCTGTTTAGCTGACTGAGCCACCCAGGCACCCCTCCTCTCCTTTGATAAGTGTCAATCTTCCTTGGTTGATCTCCCAGGGGGATTTATAACAGTTGAGTTCCTTTTAGAGGATCAGTCTTTAAGCAGATAAAGGGAGTTCGGGGAAAGCCTCTCCTTGCATTTGCTGTTTTTCCAAGTGCCTTCAACTCAAAATTAATCATATGTCAAAGAGGCATATTTTAGGTGGCCTATTCTGCCACCCATCACAGGCTTATCTTCCTCTACATCTCCCTCCATACTCAAACTGTGTTATCCTAGAATAGCCAGAGTTCCTTGGTAACTCCAGATACATTTATACCTTTGCTCATGCTATTCTCATTGCCTGGATTGTCTTCTCTTTGGATTGAGAAATCCTTCCCATACGTCAAGATGGAACTCAGTAGTTACTTCCTTCTGAGGTCATTCCTAATAATCTCAGAATCACTTCTTGCTATACATTTCTACATCTTTCTTGAATTCCTTTGTGAAGCTTAGTTTATGTTACTGTGTATTTTTATCTTTTTTTTAAACAGAAGAAGCAGTATGGCATGCTGGTCAAATACATAGTTTTGTGTTATGGGGGAATCGGAAAAGGTACTCAGATTCAAATCATGAATGCACCACTTACTATTGAGATGGCTTACTCTTGAGAAAGTCAGCTGATCTCCGTGAGGCTAATTTCATCATGTTGTAAAATGGAGTTAGTAATAGCATATATGCATCATAGGGCCATTGGGAGGGTTAAATATGACAACACTTATAAAGCATTTAACTCAGTGCCTGGTTCATTGTAGAGTTCAATAAACATTACTTTCTGCTATTGCTGCTCTGCTATTATTTTATCTGTCTCTCAACACTAGTTTATAAATTCAGTGAGGGTTAGAAACCATGTCTTATCACTTTACTTTCTTTTTCTCTACTTAATCTCTCACAGTTTCGTATACAGTGTTGCTACATGATAAATGATGCTGAGAACTGAATGTGAGGTAAAGCTGGAGGTAGGACTTGATCTAATTAATGTCTGTGCATGCATGATATGAATATTAAATAATAATACTGACATTCCAAATATACACATCAATCTCAAATTGTATAATCATAACTCTTATGTTACTCTAAACACAACTGTTTGCATGCCAGTCTGCATAGTTATGTATTGCCTAACACCTGCTCTTTTTTAGCTGCCTTTGATTCTATGTAACATTCTTAATAATTTATCAAATATGCTTTAATTGAATATTTATATAAGATATACTAATTAGCAAGTAGACTTACTCTCATTTGGACAATACTCTATGTTCCATTAGTCCTAAGGGGTTTTTTTTGTTGTTGTTATCATTGTTAGTGTGGTGTGTGTGTGTGTGTGAATTTAGCTAGCATCTCTTATGCCTTTGAGCAGAAGAAAACTGATCCCATCACTTCCTTGTTTAAAACTCACCAGACAATTTTCTCAGGAAAAATTTCAAAATGCTTAAGATAAGACCTGTAGAATCTAGCCCCTACACACTTCAGGAACCTTCTCCCTCCTGTCCCCCACTTACTCCATAGGCTTTCACATTCCAGGCCTTTTTCCTCTTCTTCATGTTCTTAGAATATTTAATATCTTTCAGAACCATCATACACCCTACCCCAGTGTTCCTCCTCTTGGCTCTTCCCCTTCAGGTCTCAGGTCTCCCAAATATATATTCTTTAACAACCTCTGCTTTACAATTATATTTATTTTTAAATTTTTTATTTCTTTGTTTAATGTATATTGTCCCACTAAACTATAATGCCAAGAAAGCAGTGACCAGTGACCTTTTGTGAATATTAACTACTGTATTCTCAGCACCTAGAAGATAACTGGCACAAAGCAGGCACTTAATAAATAGATTTGAATAAATGAATGAAAAAATCACTCTTTTGGGTGTCTAAGAATGCAAAGGTAGTCCATCTTCAAAGGAAGGGTAAAAAGAAATCTACACAAAAGACAAAAGGGAGTGAATAATGAAAGGGGTAGAGAAAAGGAGTTCTGAGTGTACCTCTTACCTTTGTCATCACATTTGTGGCTTTAACTGGAAGCTGATTTAAATACATTTTCTTGGGTCGCCTGGATGGCTCAGTCATTAAGCATCTGCTTTCAGCTCAGGTCATGATCCCAGGGTCCTGGGATCAAGCCTGCATCGGGCTCCCTGCTCCGCGGGAAGCCTGCTTCTCCCTCCCCCACTTCCCCTGCTTGTGTTCCCTCTCTGGCTGTCTCTCTCTCAAAAAATAAATCATAAACCTTAAAAAAAAAAAACAAGACAAAAATTTTTATACCCGGCTGACTTAGGCCATCTGTGGAAAAGTGGGGTCACTAACAAAATGGTTTCATCTCTTCAGTAACATAATTGCCTCCTATATGTTAAAAACTGGGGATTTGGTTCAAAATTTTTATCATTAACTATGCTATCTTTGTTATATTGTTTTGTAATCTGATTTTTAAAAGAATTTTGTAGTCTATATCCTAAACTATTTTAAAGTATTGTGTTGAATCCAAATGGAAATTAACAGATGCATTCGTTATTGTCCTTGTTAAAATTTCACATTTTAAAATATTTGTCCACACCTATTCATCACATAATGTGTGATTTGTAAGTAAATTCCAACTACTTTAATATGTGTTAATGTTATTTTTAAAAGATAGATTTCTTTAAAATATTAATTTTTTACTAAAAATGATATACTCAAATAGAAACATTAGTATTTTCTTTTTAACATTTAGAGGAATATTTTCTGGAAGGTTATGGAAAGAGGAAATGATATTTATATTCTTTAATAGAGTGTATGTTTGTGACTTCCTTTTATTTTAATGAATAATTATGCCATGTTGCTAACTAAAGCTTGTGTGAAGGTTAAGTGGATCTCAAGTTGATTTTTCCACGTTCTCAACAATCCAGCAGTAATGCTATTCCAAATTTCAAGTTTTTTATTAAAATCGTAACTAATGTACTCCTTATGAAAATGAGAAATTTTAAGAACTGATTTAACTCAATTAGCTGTGAGATACATAAACTCCTTCATTCCCAGTGCCCTACTAATGCTTATTTTGGCTCTACTGGAACAAGTTTTCTGTGGTACCAATTACTCTTTATATCGAAATGAAGTAAAATGATAAATAGTGTTCTCTGCCTAGTATTTGATGAAGCAATACTCTTCAGGGGAAGAAAAAGTTTTCCTCAACCCTCTCAGGGTCTCTGGGTAGGTCTAAAAATTAAACTGACAAAGAGATTAACTGGAGAAAAGCATACAAATTTATTGAATATAACTTTCACATGACATGGGAACCTTCATTAGGAAATTAAGACCCAAAGAAATTGTTAAACCTCTTTTTTATGCTAGATTTGCTAAAGACTAGAAAGTAGTGGAAAGGTATAATAGTGCAAAAAGCATGAGCTAAGTGTATTAAACTGAGGGGAACTTAGCAAGCCCTGTTTATTCAGATTCTTCTCATTATCCCTCCATCTTGGGGATAAGGGTAGTTTTTCCTCAGGGTATAAGGAAGCCACTTCGCACATGGAGGTCTTATAACTTGCTTCAGGAGAAGGTCAGAGTGACCTTCCTCCTTCCTCCTTTCTTTTAAAATTTTGAATATGCCATGGTGCCATATCTTGGGGTAGCATGTCCTGAAGCCTATCAACTATTTTACCAGTTAGAGGGCAAGGGTTAACAATACCTACCTTTAACCAATTTATAGACAGGTAGGTACAGCTACCAAAAATAGTGAAAAATGATATATAATGTACCTAAAAGTGTAAAGAAAATAATTTGCTTTGAGTAAATGCCTATGGGTGAATTATAGCTGTTTCAGGTTGAATTTTAAGTCCATGCTATTACAATATTACTAAGGAATATCCTCTATAAATTTATATATACTCACACAAAAATATAGATGATAAAGCTTTAGACAATTCTGTATAGTACATAAATACCCAAGTAACTGAAGACTGCTTCCCAGTCAGCTTTTCAAGTGAGTTAATATAAAAAGGCTTTGTGGGAGTTACAGTATATGTTTTATAAATTAAATTTCCAGATTCAGAACAAGATTAAGATCAAATGGTTTAAAATTAATACTTATAAAAATTTAACATTTTACCTGCTAGTGTTTTAAAATGTTGAACACATTTTAGTTTATCAACCTTGCAATGAATACTTCTCTTAGGGAGAAGATGATGGGATTTTATTTCAGTTATTTTGACTAACTTCCAAGCTGGAAATATCAAAAATGTTTGTCTTTATAGCATAAGGAATTTGAGTCAAATAGTAAAAGAAAAATTGCTCTAAATTGTTTTCCCCCCTTATATTTGATAAGTACTTTATATGTATTAGATATGCTCACTTTACCACCTTAAGGTTATACGTATTTTAAGGATATAAAATACTTTGAATTACCTCATCTTGGAAATTCTTCTTGGAAAGTCCATTGTTTTCTTAGGGTTCTTCTCTCTAAATATTTCAAAAACTCCCAAGGTTGTTTAAGCAGGTGGGAAGAGGTCACACTACTTTTCAACCCCAGGATAGTCTAATCATCCTCCCCAAAGTACCCCATAATCTTTTGTCACTGATAATATTTCAACTATGTGCCAGGCACTATTCTAGGTGCTGATGAGTCAGTGGTCAATAAGACATGAAAGGTCTATTCATGGGCCACATTTTTAAGTAGGGCAAGGTAGGCAATAAAGAATTAAATTAAAAAAAAGAGAGAATGTCTGATAGTTATAAGTTTGCATAATGTAAGTAAGCAAGAGTAATAGTAATGGAAGTGGATATTTTAAAGATTTCTTTATTTTTAGAAAGCAGGGGGAGGGGCAGAGGGAGAGGGAGAGAGAGTCTTAAGCAGACTCCATGCTGAGCATGGAGCCTGATGCAGGGCTTGATCTCATGACCCTGGGATAGCGACCTGAGCCAAAACCAAGAGTTGGTAGCTCAACTGACTGCACCACCCAGGTGCCCCGGAAGTGGATATTTTAGATTAAGTGGTTGGGGAAAGCCTCTGTGAGGAGGTGACATTTGAGCTGAGATTGATTGATCTGGTGAAAAAGAAACATTCTAAGCAGAAGGAACAGCAAGTGCAAAGTCCCCGAGTTGAGTATGAAAACTTGGTATGTTCAAGGGGGAGAAAAGTTAATGTGGCTGGTTATCGTGGTTAAGAGGGAGAATGAGATGACATTATGTTGCAGAGGTGAGCAGAGGCCAGATCATGTGGATCGTCATAAACCCTGAGAAGTAGTTTAGATTTTATTCCAAGGGTTATGTTAAATTATTACAGGGTTTTCAGGAGAGGATTAACATTTGTGATTCCAAGAGAGTCCACTTAAAACAACAACAGCATTCAAATAAAGATGACAAGTAGGCGGTTGATTATAAAACTTAGTACCTCAGGGAACAGATTGGGGCTAGATATATAATTTGGAGGGGAGAGGTCACCAATATACATGGTATTTAAAGTTATGTGAATTACCTAGGTCAGTTAGAGAGAATGTAGATAGAGGATCCAGGATCAGGCCTTTCTGGTACTCTAAAATTTTATAGACGTTACCAGAGAAATAGAGGAGGTAAGAAAAAAAAAATATTTTAAGCATGAGGGTGGGTGTCATAGACACTGAGTGGCTAAATGTATCTGAATCTGCTGAGACATCAAAAGGAGGACAGAGGGGTGAACATTGAATTTGGCAATATGATGGTTGTCATTATAAATAATTACATTTCTACCATATCAAAAGAACACTAGACTAGGTATTATGCAAGAGACTATCATGATGTCTCCAGTAGCTGAGGAAAAATAATTTTCCCTCTACCCTTCTGAGTTCCTCACTGAGACCCCCTTGTAATAAAAGACAGATTAACAAGAGAAAACCAAAGAGAAGTTTATTAACATATATACCTCATGTATACATGGGAAATACCAAGGGAAAAATGAGTAACTCCCTGAGGTAGCCCAAGCTACCAGTTTATTTTTTTTAAATAAGGTGTCTTTAATTTCAGTATGGTTAACATACAGTGTTATATTAGTTTCAGTTGTACAGGATAGTGATTCAGCAATTCTATACATTGCTCAGGGTTCATCATAAGTGTACTCTTTAATCCCCATCCCCTATTTTACCCATTCCCCCAACCTACCTCCCCTCTGGTAACCATCAGTTTGTTCTATAGTGAAGAGTCTGTTTCTTGGTTTATCGCTCTCTCTTTTTTTTCCTTTGCTCATTTGTCTTGTTTCTTAAATTCTACATATGAATGAGATCATATGGTCTTTGTCTTTCTCTGACTGGCTTATTTCACTTAGCATTATACTTTCTAGCTCCATCCATATTGTTGCAAATGGCAAGATTTCATTCTTTTTTATGGCTGAATAATACTCCTGTGTGTGTGTGTGTGTGTGTCTGTGTGTCTGTGTGTCTGTGTATGTATCACCTTTCTTTATCCATTCATCCATACATGGACACTTGAGCTGTTTCCATAATTTGGCTATTGTAAATAATGCTGCAATAAACATAGGGGTGCATGTATCCCTTTGAATTAGTGTATTTTTGTATTTTGGGGGTAAATACTCAGTAGTGTGATTACTGGATCATAAGGTAGTTCTATTTTTAACTTTTTGAGGAACCTCCATACTGTTTTCCACAGTGGCTGTACCATTTTGTACTCCTACAAACAGTGCAAGGGGGTTCCTATTTCTCCATATCCTCTCCAACACTTGTTTCTTGTGTTTTTGACTTCAGCTGTTCTGAGGTGTGAGATGATATCTCACTGTAGTTTTGATTTGCATTTCCCTGATGAGTTATATTGAGCATCTTGTTATGTGTCTGTCAGCCATCTGGATGTCTTATTTGGAGAAATGTCTGCTCATGTCTTCTGCCCATTTTTTAACTGGATTATTTGTTTTGGGTTTTGAGTTGTATAATTTCTTTAAATATTTTGGATACTAAACCTAAGCTACCAGTTTAAATACCATCTTCAGCTAAAGACAGAAGAAAGAAAGGTGTGAGGACACTCGTTATAGGGAAGGGGAGGACGGTTAACAGGAAATTCACCATAAACAAGGGTAAAGTTTGTTATGCACATTTAAATCTGCAATTTAACGGTTGGTACTCTGGATACCATTGATTTTCTTGTGATTTAGAGTCATGCTTTTCTTCTTGGTACAGAGAGGGAGACATCCTTTATAAATGTAAATTCCCCTTTCGAAAGGTAACTTTTACTCTTTTCAAAGCTTTTCCTATGTCTGCTCTTTCTCAATCAGCTCAAAATAATCTGTGCCATCTGCCCATTCTTAACTGGATTATTTGTTTTTTGGGTGTTGAGTTTGATAAGTTGTTTATAGATTTTGTATACTAAGCCTTTATCAGATATGTCATTTGCAAATATCTTCTCCCAGTCAGAGAAAGACAAATACCATATGATTCCACTCATATGTGGAATTTAAGAAACAAAACAGATGAACATAGGGGGTAGAAAAGAAAAAGACAAACCATAAAACAGACTCTCAACGATAGAGAACAAACTGAAGGTTTGCTGGAGGGGAGGTGGGCAGGGGGATGAGTTAAATGGGTGATGGGTATTAAGGAGGGCACTTTTGATGAGCACTACGTGTTGTATATAAGTGATGCATCACTAAATTCTATCCTGAAACTAATATTACACTATATGTTAACTGAAATTTAAATAAAAACTTGAAACAAAAACAAATAAATAAAAATCTATGCCAAAGAGGCATATTTTGGGGTGGCATATTCTGTTTCCCTTCACTACATGCTAACCCTAGATGGATGAGTACCTTCTGTCTAGTTTCTACAACTCTAAAATTTGAACACTGGTATTTCTCTACCTTTTTGATAAGATTGTTATGAAGACTATGGGACATAACGGAAGGGAAAACATATTGTAAATGGTAAAATTCCATACAAATGCAAATTAATGATGGTAGAATTATTTGTAATATTAGATTATAAACTTCTTAAGGGGTTGGATTGGATTAGGCTTTAATGATCATTACAGCCATCACAATGCTTAGCGTAGTACTAACCAGTGAATTTAATAGGTGCTCAAAAAAATAAAATAAAAATTTCCTAAATGAAATAAAAGGATGAAAAGGATTGAGGGTGTCTAGCTCTTTTTTACCTGCAGTCCCAGTTAGGATTTGGTGACTTCACTGCATGTGTGAGAGATTTCCAGGGCTGACTCATGCCATCTATCCCTTTTATAAAATAATCACTTTGAAGAAGATAAGTAAAGGACTTGGAGATTGGGCTGCTTTCCATTTGTTATTTCTAAGAGAAGCCATTCCCAGAATTTTTCAAATTTTCTCACTTTGGTACACAGACAGAATTTTCTGAAATCAGGTTTTTTGTGTGGTTTTTTTCTGGGAGAACAAATTTGTGAAGTCGTGTATCCCTACATGGACATATTGTAGCTGGTGAAAAACTGTTATGATAAATGGGAAACATACATTTTTTTTCCTTTTTTATCTTTGGCTTTTCCCTGTGTGGTACAGATGTTGAGCCTTGTGAAATATACAGTTTAATACTTTGCATTGTAAATAGAGTACAAGTAAATGCCCTTTGATAACTTTTATGCCTAGCAAGTCTCTGGCATGAGTCTGTTTTGTTTGGGTAGGAGAGACTAGCAAACAAAAATCTCACTTTCATTCTGTGCTAGGAAATGAAGAGTATTGTCTTATTTCTGCAACTCATAAACAAAATGTTTAACACTTTCTTAGGAGTCAAAGAACATATGGTGATAGTCTCAAATGTGTATGCAGCATTATATGAGATCCTTTTGTTGGTAAAAAGAAAGTAGAGTAAGTCAAAAATGCATTAATACTTTCAGTCTGTTGAGGTCAAAATGGACTTGAGGGTTGAAAGATTTAAAGATTGTTAGCAGGGAGGAGGTTGTTGTGTTGCTAATGTGAATGCTAATATTTAAGTAGCCTAAGAAAGAACATAGGTAGGGTCCCATCTCACTTTTAAAATCACATTGTATCCAATAAGTGTCAGCTGCAAAGTAATTTTCCAGAAATGGTCTGAAAAAAGAAAAAAAAAGAAATGGTCTGATTTTCTCCATTGACTTCCATTGTAAAATGAGAGCTGTGTTCCCCTCAAAAATAAATTTGGCCCCAAGTTATAATAAAACATACTGAAGAATTCAGAAAATCTTAAATATAAGATTTATACTTTTAGAAATTTTATATCTTT
The DNA here is from genome assembly GCF_964656455.1 of Halichoerus grypus. Lineage (NCBI taxonomy): Eukaryota > Metazoa > Chordata > Mammalia > Carnivora > Phocidae > Halichoerus > Halichoerus grypus. Next base: position 51,202,160 of record NC_135727.1, on the reverse strand, counting down.
ATATTTGTAAATTTTAAGATTAATCTTAAAATCATAAAATCGGTTATTTCAAAACACATTTATCAGTGCCTGATAAAATAATACTACCATAAAATATTAATACACTATAGTAGACCTTGTAATAGCATGCCTCAACCTGTGCTATTATCCTTCTTTTATTTTTTTTTTTTTTTTTTAAAGATTTTGTTTATTTATTTGACAGAGAGAGATACACAGCGAGAGAGAGAACACAAGCAGGGGGAGTGGGAGAGGGAGAAGCAGGCTTCCCACAGAGCAGGGAGCCCGATGCGGGGCTCGATCCCAGGACTCCGGGATCATGACCTGAGCCGAAGGCAGACGCTTAACGACTGAGCCACCCAGGCGCCACCTATTATCCTTCTTTTATAACTCTAAGTATTTTACCTTTTCACAAAAAGACATTTTACTTCTCTGACCATTGATTTTTTTTTAATTTAACTCTAATTTTTAAAGGTGGATTTGGTTTCCTTTATTCTTCATTGTTAGCCCACTTAACCTTTCTCTGAAGCATTCTTACCAATTTACATTCAAAAGTTATTAGCCATAGAAGAAAGACTAGAAGAAAATAATCCAAAATGTTCACAATACTTGCTCTGAGTTAATGAAAATTTTAGTTGGTTTTTGTTTTCGAAGTCGCCCAAAGAGATTTTTTTTTTTTTATAAAGAGAGAGAAAGGGGCGCCTGGGTGGCTCAGTCCTTGGGCATCTACCTTTGGCTCGGTCATGATCCCAGGGTCCTGGGATAGAGCCCGCATCAGGCTCCCTGCTCGGTGGGAAGCCTGCTTCTCCCTTTCCCACTCCCCCTGCTTGTGTTCCCTCTCTCGCTGTCTCTCTCTATGTCAAATAAATCTTTAAAAAAAAAGAGAGAGAGAGAGATTGGGGTACTTGGGTGGCGCAGCCAGTTAAGCATCTGACTCTTGGTTTTGGCTCAGGTCATGATCTCAGGGTCATGAGGGTGAGCCCTGAGGGGGGCTCTGCACTCAGAGCAGAGTCTGCTTGGGCAGGGGGAGCAGAGGGAGAGAGAGCCCTAAGCAGGCTCCACGCCTGGCACAGCTTTTCTAGAGCATACTACTCAAAGTGTATCCAGGACTGGCAGCCTCAGCATCACCTGGGAACTCGGTAGAAAGTGTAATTCTCAGCCTCCTGGGCTCAGTCCCAGCAAACAGCAGTCTGGGTTTTAGCAAGCCCTTTGGGTGACTAAGGTTCTGGCGCTATAGCAGAATCTCTCCCCCTCTTTCCCATCTCCCTTTCTCTCCCTCCGTCTTCTCCCTTTCTCTTCATACCTCCCTCTTGCCTTCCCTCCTCTTCTCTCCCTCTCCTTCCCCTCTTCATGTGGGTTACACACACACACACACACACACACACACACACACACACACACAGCCTATATATAGAATTCACTGTGACCTCTCTCTAAACAGAATGTGTGTATTTAAAAAGAGAATTTTTTTTTCTAAGTTTTTTGTTGTTCGTTTCTGCCCTACCTTGTTCATTAAAAGATAACTGAGGCAGTTTTCTGGTATTTGTACTTATATGCTTTCATTTAGCAAACATGTTTTGCATGGTTATACATTAGATAGTTATGCCTAGTTTACAAATTTTTGAAACCAATTAACCAATAAAATGACTCTAGCAAGTTATTGTAGACTGACTTGTGTCCCTGCAAAAATTCATATGTTGAAGCCCTAACCCCCAGAATCTCAGAATGTGACTGACTGTATCTGGAGATAGGGTTTTAAAGAGGCAATTAAGTTAAAATGAGGTCCTTAGGGTGTACCCTACTCCAATATGACTAGTGTCCTCATAAGAAGAGGAGATGAGGGGGCACCTGGGGTGGCTCAGTCGTTAAGCGTCTGCCTTCGGCTCAGGTCATGATCCCAGGGTCCTGGGATCGAGCCCCGCATCGGGCTCCCTGCTCCGCGGGAAGCCTGCTTCTCCCTCTCTCACTCCCCCTGCTTGTGTTCCCTCTCTTACTATGTCTCTCTCTGTCAAATAAATAAAATCTTTAAAAAAAAAAAAAAAGAAGAGGAGATGAGGACACAAACACAGGCAGAGGGACTACCACGTGAGGATATAGTGAGAAGGTGGCCATCTACAAGCTAAGGAGAGAGGCCACAGAAGAAACCAAACTTGCCAACACCTTGATATTGAACTTCTAGCTTCCAGAATCGTGAGAAAATACATTTCTGTTGTTTAAGCTACCCAGTCTGTGGTATTTGTTATGGCAATCGTGGCAAATTAATATGTAAGTATTTATAAAAATGATGGTATCATTCAATCTTAACATCTAGTGTTTGCCTTTAAGATGCTATTGGGTCATGTTCCTTAACCGAAAGCTACAGCTTTACAAAGAGTGCCAGAGACCAGTATGAAAAACTGTTCACCATGCACAACAACATGCTAAAGCTCTATGAGAATCTTGGAGAATACTTTATTTTTGACTCTAAGACAGTGAGCATAGAAGAGTTCTTTGGTGATCTCAGCAACTTCCGAACTTTGTTTCTGGTGAGTAATACATCTTAAAGGATTGCAAGGCCTGTTGTTTGTGTTTTTTTAAAAATTTCTTCTGTTAGCATTTTATGTACCTATTGATCATATTGATTTCATGTTATAGTCCTTTACCAGGAATTGACAGATATTTTATACCTGTGACATAGGTAAAAATGGTTGGCTGGCTTAATATATAATGGGGACTTAAATGAATTATCTTCAACTTTAGATATATATGGGAATTTTTCTACTGAAATTTTATAAGAAAAAGAACGAATTGGTACTTAAATGATGTTTTTATACAGCATAGTATTATAATTTGACCTACCTTAAAAATTAATATCTAAAGTCATCTTTCACTTAATACATTAAAATGCTATGATCTGTGAGCAAGCTTTTGTCATAGTCTATATGAGAAATCAGTTCTAAATTAGACTATATAAATGACCTGAAATACTTAAATTTTCTTTCATACTGTAGGTTCCTGTTTCAAACTATAACTCTTGGGGATGACAGTAAATATTAGCATTAATTAGAGATGGGTAATCAGGGTGCCAGTTACGATGCTAGAGGGAAGCAAAAGCTTTACTGTATAAATGTTGTGGAAATACTACTACATCAAAAACTAATGATGTAATGTATGGTGATTAACATAACATAATAAAAAAAATTTTTTTTAAATGTTGTGGAAATAGTTCTCTGCATCCAGTGAAAAAGTAGAAAAGCACAGACTCCGATTATGATAGTAATAGAGAGATATGCATAATAGTTGATATCAAATAAGTAAAGTTTCATGTATTTTAAAGAAGGAATTCTAGCAATTATCCCCAACAGGAAGATCAGTTAGCAACCGAATTCGTTGCAGTTTGAGGTACGTTTCTATCCCCAAAGCAGTTATTTGCTAAGTAAGGCTCTCTCTCTTGACTATGTTGCCCCATGAAATTGTTGGATTGTGGTATGACTTGCACAGTCTGTGAGATACAGATATTTTTGTGGAAAGCATTTGCTTTTATCTACTAAGTTAGGACATATAACCCAGAGCACATCCTATTTTTGGTGATAGAAGCTAAATAAAAGCTTTCATAAATATGATCATTTGTCTTTTTTTTTTTCTGAGAATCTTAGCTTATTTTGGTCTTTGGTCTTTACCCCTTAATAGACATACATATTTACCTTTTTAGCTGGCCAGTAAGTAGTAAAATGTGTTCTGGCAATGACTTGCCCAACTATTTTCAAAACTTAAAAGTTATAAATATGACGTGAACCTATGAATACCTATGTTATATCTACTTGGACTGTTTTCAAGAAGAAAAAAAATATGTTGAAAAGGAATAAAGACTAGAAAATACACTTCAGTTGACATATTGAAAAGATAAATCCAATAAGTTATTTTTATAACATCAATGTCTGTGGGTAAATGGAGATAAATATAATTAATATTGTCAATCTCTATTAAAAAGTGCCTTGTTTTAACATGGATTGGATGTGAAAACATTGTCACATTAGTGCCCCTCACCTCCCTGATACACAGTCATAGAATAGAATTTGATGTACTCCCATTTTATAGCATTTAAGGACAATTCCTGTGTGGCAGCCTGTGTTTAATCATGTTAGCCAGATGCTTAGAAATCTTGCTAAGAACTAGAACTGTATTTGTATTACTTCCCGATCATAAGTTGTTGCGTTATTTTTTTAATGTAATGATGTCATTTTTAAGAAGACCTGACTCTACGGCCTGGTGCTATTACTAATAAGCTGTGTGAGTTTATATAAGTCATTTATCCTTTGTAGCTACGTATTTATTTATTAAAATGAAGTGATTTTACTCCTGATCTCTAAGAATTTATTCCTCTTTAGAAGTCTATGAGTCATAGAATTTCAGAGAGTAATGTGAATTGTATACATAAATAGGATATATTTGTCTACTGACTTCCTGTGTGTATAGCTTGAATACAGGGAAATAATTTGTCACAAATTATTCTCATTGTAAACAAGTTGACATTCTGGAGTCCAGTTTTGTGTACATTTATGTGAATTTCTTGAGATCCTGCTAAGATTGATTTTAAAGCTTTCAAAACAGGTAACCATCTCCTACAATGTGTCCTGGTCAGCCACCGCCGTCTGCCTTTCAGAACACTATTACTATCATTTTTTTCTCCAAATCATTATTGACTTGCTGGCATGAGAGCTAAGTGTACAACTTATTGGTTGTTTTGAACTTGGGTTGGTTATGTAACCTCCCTGGGCATCAGTTTCCTCATTTATAAAATACAGGTGATAATTCCTGACATTTCTTTCTCAGCACTATGTGAAAGCACCTCATAACCTATGCTATGCAGATGGAGAATATTATCAGCCATACTCTGTCCATCCATTTGATTATTTTTTATTGAAAATCAATTTGATTTTGGTAATGCTCTGGGTCCAGAGAGAAAAGGAAGAAAATAGTCTCTCTCTACCCATGAATGAAAAGACACAGACAGGTAAATACAATGTAATTTGATAGTGCTGCCTTAGCAATATCAAGGTGCTATAATAATGCAAAGGAAGAACTGCCTAACCCTGCCTGAGCTGGCCTGAGAAGCCTTCACAGAGAAAGTAACATTTGGGCAGAGTCAGGAAAAACCGTAGGTGTTTGACAAGTAAACTTTGACAAGCAGGTTTAACGGTTTTACACCTGACCTATAAGCTGAACACTCCTAAACCAACACCAACTTCAGTCAATCATTTGTGTTCCCCATGTTCCTATTTCATAGTGAGCTTAAAGTGATTTCACTCTCCCAGGGGAGGGAAGAACCCTGAAAGAGAGACAAAAATTGTAATCGCCAGAAGTTCCCATTTTCTTAGTGTTTTGTGTATTTGGCTTCAGGGTTCCTACTGCTAAAAACATATTGGACTATAGATGTAGGCAATAAAATACCAGTATTGCTGAGAAGAAAATAAGAGTTCTGATTCATGTGCTACCAAAAATTACTTCCAAATGAGCTCAGAGTTTCATCTTGGGAGATCTATTTGGCATGTATAGCATAAACAAAAGGCACATACTAAAAAGTCTTCCTCAGAGAGATATCCTCTAAAGGATGGGGGAAATGGAAATAAACAAAAGGATTTGACATTATGGATTAAGACCTTTTTCAAAATAATCACATTCAAATTAATGAAAGCAAAATTGGATAATCTCAAAGAGATGCTGCTATATTAATTATTCATATCATTCATATTATATATTACTCAACTGAGGATGTTAAAGATATTCAAGATGAGTGTCCTATACATTAGCATGAAGATATATGTAATTGGAAACATTTCTAAATTCAGAATTAAGTCTCTCTTTCTAGTTAGCTTCCTGACATCTTCAGAGTTCAAAAAACTGCTTATAATATAGGCAAGATTAATTAATAATCCCTGAATTTAAGTTAAATATTTGATGGAAGAAAATAAAATTCCACATTTATAGAATGTCTGGATATCTTTTTTTGCTTATTATTCTTTATGCTTCAGTTAGTTCAAATAGTAGGCTACACAGTCTTTTTTCTTTCGAGATATTTTGAATAAAATATTCAAAATCAGTGAACCTTATATGTTTCACTGCCATGCAGTATCTAGCTTAGGCATAAAAATTAATTTCAGCTGTTGGGAAAGTGTTTGAGGCAAGTATTATACTTCAGTAACTTTCATAGCTCTAAAATTATAGAAAATATTTCTTTTGTATTTTAAATCTTTCAGTTTCCTGTTGATTCTGTGTGTTTTTGTTTTGTTTTTTAAAGAACAATATGTTACCCAGGCACTCAATTAATTTTTGTTTTGTGTGTGTTCTCTTTCTATAGCTCATATACTGGAAATATAGGAACAAGGCTTTATAGAATTAATAGATACATTTACATAAGAAGAAAATGTTACCATTACTATTAATCATGCTAGAAGATTTCCCCTCAACAAAATAAGTATTTGCTGCCATTCATTTGATAAATAAACTAACATTTTTAAATCACAATTTCCTTTAACAATTTTTGAACAGCTCTTAGATGAATATTAAAATCACTAAGTGTTAGGAGGCTAAGTGATAGCTATATTTATGCCATCATTCAGTCTTCTTGCTTCTATCTCCTAAATGTCTTAGAATCCATTCATTTCTCTCCAAGCCCACTGATGCTGTTAATTCTGGGCCTCTACGATCTCTCAGCTGGACTATTATAATGATGTTCTAACCGGTGTCTGTGTCCACTTCTCTTATTCTTCTAATCCATTCACCACATTAAAGTCAGAATAAAACTGAAAACAAAACAAGACAGTGTTACTTTCCTGACCTAAAATTCTTTAACGAATTCTCTGTAGCCTCAAGATGAAATCTAAACTGTTTCAAATTAAAGTGGCTTCTAAAATCAAAAGAACTATGGTTACTTAAAGGCCGGACCACCTATGCTTGGCTGACTGAGCCATAATCACTTAATGTGTACTCTCCTCCCAGACTGGTAAAAGTAAAGTATGAAAGTGGAAGCAGCAGAACAAGACAACACTTAAGTGTCTAAGAGGACCTGAGCGTCTTAGAACAGAGAGAAACTTAGGGAGCACAGTATTAAAACTAAATGAAGGCTCAGAGGCAAAGGTGTGATTGCCATTATGCCTTAATTGATCCCATATAGCAAGTATGGCATGGGGAGTTATGAAACTGAGGTTATTCTTATCTTCATTCTCATTTAGGGATGGTCTTCCTTCTGTCTTAAGTAATTGTCCTTTCAAAATCTGAACTTGCATGAGAGCTCCTTATGTACCCATGTTGGCTTATGGAGATATTTAATTTTGAGAAGCTCTCATTTCTCTCAAGCCGTGTTCCTCTTTATAAGGTCTCAATCATGTCTAAATCTAAAGTATAATTGAAAAGCCAAAGTGAACACCTGCATTTAGTTACACTCAAAAGACTAAATTGATATATACAGAACATTTTTATTCATTCATTAAAGGCAATTTGCCTTTAAAGAAATGAGGATGGGGGCGCCTGGGTGGCTCAGTCATTAAGCGTCTGCCTTTGGCTCAGGTCATGATCCCAGAGTCCTGGGATCGAGCCCCGCATCAGGCTCCCTGCTCGGCGGGAAGCCTGCTTCTCCCTCTCCCACTCCCCCTGCTTGTGTTCCCTCTCTCGCTGTGTCTCTCTCTGTCAAATAAATAAAATCTTTAAAAAAATAAAAAAATAAAATAAAGAAATGAGCATGAATTTTTGCATGAAAAGATTGTGTATATAATTTCTGATCCAAGAAGACTTAAGTTATTTTGACACATTTTTAAACCTTCAATTTACAAAGTACTTGACATTTAAAGGAAACTTTAGTGCAATGTTATAAAAATGGTGGACTTATAAAAGAAACCAAATATATTCTTTAACAAAGGAGAGTCTTAATCAGTAATATAAACTCTGTTCTCTAAAGTTCCATCATCCAAAATCTTTCTTAGATGCTTCGTAATTTGATGTATCTTTGCTTTGCCAATAAAATGATAATTAATATTGTAAAGATACCTTTGAGAAACTGCAAAAACCCTGATGTGCCTCTCGAATAGTGTAGTTTTATTTGTAAGCTAAGTATCTCCAGGCCTCAGCACCTGTGAATTCAGATGGGGGGGTCACCTTAGTAACAATAATCCAGATATCCCAAATTATCTCTTCTTTACCTCCCCTGGCAGGACGCAAGCTCCCTGCAAAGTCTCCACTCCCACAAATACATCTGGAGTCATCTCATATGGCAGAACATGTTAGCTATAGTTACCACTTGACATTTGCTCACAGATATTTGAGTGCCTACTATTCTAGGGTGATGGGAATATAGCACTGACCGAAACAGACAAAGAAGCCCTGCCCTTCCTATCCTGCTGCAGCTCTGGCTCCCCTCTGCCTTTTGCTGGCAAAGCTGTATGGGGCTGCCCTCAGTGAAAATCCATCTGGACCAAGGTTGCAGTCTCCTACTGCTCTAGTTTTGCCACCAATCCTTGTAGTACCGTAGTGGTGTTATGCTCAGTGCAAAGGTAGCTGTGTTTCATAGCACACTTCATAAAAACAGTTCCTTTTGCTTCTCTTCCGATCCCATTCCCCTTGAAGGCTGAAAAAAGTTTCAAGTTCTAGAGACCTCAAAGGAATCCTAAATCCATAAGCCCCTCTATTCCCCTCCATCCTTCCTTTTGTTCTGTCACCTAGGCATGTATCTAACTTTTCCTAGAAGCCAGGGATAAATAAATTACCAGCATAAATCCTTTCATGCAAATAGAACCTAAGGGCCCACCAACTCCCTCTCTAATCACATACACACCCAGATAATTAATTCCCTTTGAGCTCGGCTGGGACCACCCTACCTATGTAGCCTTAGGTTTATTTTGATCTACTGCAACTCTTTGAAAATAGGCAATCCATGTAAAATATATGGTAACTCTATTACGCAGAATGTTTGACCAGAATTCCTCATTCACCAGCTGTGGCAGAGAACAGACTTTATTACTGTACTATACAAACATCATTGAATTCTTTTTTTTTTTTTTTTTTTTAAAGAAAAAGATGTCACCTATCAACTGTTGTATTCTGTTTGACTGCTTACTTTGGGTCAGGAGTAGATGTCCTATTTTTCTGATGTAATTGTTCCTTGTATAAAAAAAATAAATATTATATCGTAAGGAACTAAAGGAATATGTAATAATGGCATACATGATTTAAAGAGAACCCAAATTCCTCATGATAAAAATGCCTACTGGTATAAATGGTTTTTAAATATGTACACGCTTTAGATTAATATTGTAAAAATTTTAAATATCATAAATGTTTCTAAAATATTTCTGAAAGTTGTCAGATTGTTTATGGCAAAACGAATATTGTCCTTTAAAAATCTAAGACAATGTCATAGTTAACACTGAAAATATTAACAAAATCAGTTCAATGCCTACTTTTCTTATTAAAGTGTAGTAAGAACTAGAACCAGGAAACAAAATGCAGTACCTTTAGTTCTAGCAACACCTCACATAGAATTTTTCAAGGAAGTGTTTCTCATAAATACGTTATTATTGAATTATGTCTAAACACCAGGAAGTAGGAAAGTTATAAGATAAGCAGTAGGGTATACAAGCTGACCTTTTCTATCGGCCTTGAGAATGGCCAAAGCTATTGATAGTTACAACCTGAGCCAGAAGATCCCAAAAGCCAATTCTACGGGTACCACCCTCTCAACTTGCTGAGTTTATCTTCATTCTGCTTCGTCCTTATTTATCTATTTGCTAATGATATTTTATTAGAAAAGATGCCCTAGCCCGTGTACAAAGTAGTAGGAGGCAGGATTCTCCCTGGAACCCTGCCCATGGAGATCCTTTTGCCTGATCTGACCACTGCTTCTTCTCCCCTGCCTTCACTTCTTCCCCAGTTGCTTTACCAACTGTCTAAGAAGATTTTTCCCTAGTGCTCCCATTTTGGCCTAGATAACCCTTCTGTGTGCTTTCATACCTTCATCCTAGCACATTTTGCCCTGTAATGTGTTCATTACCATATCCTCAGTCTTCACTATAAATTAGCCTACTATGGGTCAAACACAGGGCTGATCACTAACAACATATATGAATGACAATGAATTAATAAAACAGTGAATGAACCAAAGTACTAAAGATGAAAAATTCAAATGATGGCCCTCCAGAGCTCACATCCTAATGGGAAAGACCGTCAAAGGAACAAATACTAATGAAATGTGATACATCTATGCAAAGAGCTTATGAGCACAGAGGAGAGAGTCATTTATTCTGATTTAAGGAAGGCTTTGAAGAGGAAGTGACATGTGAACTGGGTCATCATTGTTTTGCTACTATGTGGCCTTTCACATTTAGTCTTTTCCCTTTTCTTCTTTCCCACCTTGTTTGGTGTTTGTGTTTAGTGGTAAATATATATTGCTTTCTAGTTTTCCATGCTGAGTTCAGAGTGAAAAAGCAGCTATTTCATTTCTGGGGAAGCAGGTAATTATTATGATCTAAAGGTTATCCATCATATGCTTGGAGAAGCAGTGACCAAGCTTCAGTTACCTCTTAACAACTGACAGCTATCCTGAGCAATAGACCAATCGATGCAGATTATCTAGGGCAACATCCATTGCTTAAAGATTGACTTGTCTGGTGTGACTTTAGGGCAGTGGTTATGACCCAGGAATGATTTTGACCCCCAGGAGACATCTGGCAAGGTCTAGAGACATTTTTGTTCATCACAACCAAGGAGGAGGTGCTGCTGGCATCTAGTGGGTGAAGCCAGGGATGCAGCGAAACATCTTACAATGTACGTATAGCCCCCCACAACAAAGAAATATCCGGTCTAAAATGTCAATAGAGCCAAGATTGAGAAACTCTACTTTAGGGTTATCTGCTGAAGATTTTTTTTTTAATTTTCATTTGGAAAACAGTGTGAGATGATTCAAATTAGTAAGCAAAATTTATACCAGATAAGTTAATAACACATTTATTTTTCATATCAGTTTAATATTTTAATGATAATTTCAGTTGTCAACTTGATCGCTGTAAGGTTTGTTTTAGTTACTAATATTTTCTGTATCATTAAAAGATGTCCTGGTTCATATGGCTTGTAAAATTTTTATTTTATTTTCTTTATTTTTTCTGAGAATCTCTGATTTTCATTTTTTTAAATTAACATATAATGTATTATTTGTTTCGGGATACAGGTCTGTGATTCATCAGTCTTACACAATTCACAGCGCTCACCATAGCACATACCCTCCCCAATGTCCATCCCCCAGCCACCCCATCCCTCCCACCCCCCTCCACTCCAGCAGCCCCCAGTTTGTTTCCTGAGACTAAGAGTCTCTTATGGTTTGTCTGCCTCTCTGGTTTCGTCTTGTTTCATTTTTCCCTCCCTTCCCCGATGATCCTCTGTCTTGTTTCTCAAATTCCACATATCACTGAGATCATATGATAATTGTGTTTCTCTGATTGACTTATTTCACTTAGCATAATACCCTCTAGTTCCATCCATGTCATTGCAAATGGCAAGATTTCATTGTTTTGGATGGCTGCATAATATTCCATTGTGTATATATATACCATACCTTCTTTATCCATTCATCTGTTGATGGACATCTAGGCTCTTTCCATAGTTTGGCTATTGTGGACATTGCTGCTATAAACATTGGGGTGCACGTACCCCCTCAGATCCCTACATTTGTATCTTTGGGGTAAATACCCAGTAGTGCAATTGCTGGGTCATAGGGTAGCTCTATTTTCAACTTTTTGAGGAACCTCCATACTGTTTTCCAGAGTGGCTGCACCAGCTTGCATTCCCACCAACAGTCTAAGAGGGTTCCCCTTTCTCTGCATCCCCACCAACATCTGTCCTTTCCTGACTTGTTAATTTTATCCATTCTGACTGGTGTGAGGTGGTATCTCATTGAGGTTTTGATTTGGATTTCCCTGATGCTGAGCGTTGTTGAGCACTTTTTCATGTGTCTGTTGGCCATTTGGATGTCTTCTTTGCAGAAATGTCTGTTCATGTCTTCTGCCCATTTCTTGATTGGATCATTTGTTCTTTGGGTGTTGAGTTTGATAAGTTCTTTATAGATTTTGGAGACTAGCCCTTTATCTGAAATGTCATTTGCAAATATCTTCTCCCATTCTGTCGGTTGTCTTTTGGTTTTGTTGACTGTTTCTTTTGCTGTGCAAAAGCTTTTTATCTTGATGAAGTCCCAATAGTTCATTTTTGCGCTTGCTTCCCTTGCCTTTGGTGATGTGTCTAGGAAGAAGTTGCTGTGGCTGAGGTCGGAGAGGTTGCTGCCTGTGTTCTTCTCAAGGACTTTGATGGATTCCTGTTTCACATTGAGGTCTTTCATCCATTTTGAGTCTATTTTTGTGTGTGGTGTAAGGAAATGGTCCAGCTTCATTCTTCTGCATGTGACTGTCCAATTTTCCCAACACCATTTGTTGAAGAGACTGTCTTTTTCCCATTGGACATTCTTTCCTGCTTTGTCGAAGATTAGTTGACCATAGAGTTCAGGGTCCATTTCCGGGATCTCTATTGTGTTCCATTGATCTATTTGTCTGTTTTTGTGCCAGGACCATACTGTCTTGATGATTACAACTTTGTAATAGAGCTTGAAGTCTGGACTTGTGATGCCACCAGCTTTGCTTTTCTTTTTCAACATTCCTCTGACTGCTCGGGGTCTTTTCTGGTTCCATACAAATTTTAGAATTATTTGTCCCATTTCTTTGAAAAAAGTTGATGGTATTTTGATAGGGATTGCATTAAATGTGTAGATGCTCTAGGTAGCATAGACATTTTCACAATATTTGTTCTTCCAATCCGTGAGCATGGAACGTTTTTCCACTTCTTTGTGTCTTCCTCAATTTCTTCCAGAGTATTCTATAGTTTTCTGAGTACAGATCCTTTGCCACTTTGGTTAGATTTATTCCTAGGTATCTTATGGTTTTGGGTGCACTTGTAAATGGGATCGACTGCTTAATTTCTCTTTCTTCTGTCTTGTTGTTGGTGTATAGAAATGCCACTGATTTCTGTGCATTGATTTTATATCCTGCCACATTACTGAATTCCTGTATGAGTTCTAGCAGTTTTGGGGTGGAGTCTTTTGGATTTCCCACATAAAGTATCATATCATCTGCAAAGAGTGAGAGTTTGACTTCTTCTTTGATGATTCGGATGCCTTTTATTTCTTTTTGTTGTCTGATTGCTGAGGCTAGGACTTCTAGTACTGTGTTGAAGAGCAATGGTGATAGTGGACATCCCTCTCATGTTCCTGACCCTAGGGGAAAAGCTCTCAGTTTTTCCCCATTGAGTATGATATTTGCTCTGGGTTTTTCATAGATGTCTTTTATGATATTGAGGTATGTACCCTCTATCCCTACACTGTGAAGAGTTTTAATCAAGAAAGGATGTTGTACTTTGTCAAATGCTTTTTCTGCATCTATTGAGAGTATCATATGGTTCTTGTTCTTTCTTTTATTCATGTATTGTATCACATTGATTGATTTACGGATGTTGAACCAACCTTACAGCCCAAGAATAAATCCCACTTGGTCGTGGTGAATTTAGTAAACGAAACAGATGAACATAGGGGGAAAAAAAGAGAGAGGCAAACCATAAAATGGACTCTTAACTATAAAGAAGAAACTGAGGGTTGCTGGAGGGGAAGTGGGCAGAGGGATGGGGTAAATGAGTGATGGGTATTAAGGAGGGCACTTGTGATGGGCACTGGGTGTTATATGTAAGTGATGAATCACTAAGTTCTGCTCTTGAAATTAATATTGCACTATATGTTAACTAACTGGAATTTAAATAAGAACAGCAAACACAAGAAGAAAAATAATAATAAAAAATAAAAATCATGGGGAGTAGAAATATAAATAGAAAGCATTATTCATTTGTTTTTAAGTTATACTTCCCTATTTGTTTTCTGTCTTTAGCTGGAATATACTTAGATAAGACATCTCTGCTTTTCCAGCTTGCTTTTTTATTTGCTTACTTTTTCTCATTAATTACTGTTTAGTTTACTGACATTCTAAGCTTAATGTGAATGGGGAGAATGAGACAATGAACTCTAAGCATAATTATTAGGAAAATTATATTATGTATTAGAACATAATAAATGCTGAAGAAAACAATTGTGCCAAATGGAATGACCACATGAAATTGGCTGAAGGGTTTCTGCATTAGTCTTAAAGTTCCTTGTACAGTCAATATTTTAGATTTAGATTTTGGCATTATAGTTTTTTTCTTAAGTATAGGAATCACTGAATTTTCCTGTTTAAAAGACTTCACTAGGGGTGCCTGCGTGGCTCAGTCGGTTGAGCTTGAGCATCTGACTCTTGATTTCGGCTCAGGTCCTGATCGCAGGGTTGTAAGATGGAGCCCTGAATCGGGCTCTACGCTCAGCACAGCGCCTGCTTGTCCCTCTCCCTACCCCTCTACCCGTACCCCTGTTTGCTCGTGGGAGTGCACGCACAGGCTTTCTCTCTCTCTAAAATAATTAAATTAATTAATTAATTTTAAAAAGAAAAGACTCCACTAGTTACAATTAGATGATCTTCATACAAATTCTTGTTTCTTAGGCTGTATATCTTTATATGGTATAGGAGAAATAAAAATGAATTCTGTCCCACTTGAGAGAAAGAGTCTTGCCAAGGACTTTATCATCTCAGTTAAATAATCTTAATATTATTTTCTAGAATATGGATGCTATGCAGACATGATCTTTACCTAGAAGTGTGGCACGCTGCCTACTTTTAGACATGGGTCAAATTCAAAACTTAAAAGAAGAAACTAATGAGAAGATGTCCATCCTTTTCCTAATAATATTTCTAAAGCTATGGCTCTTGTCCTTGTTAATTAAGTAAATTAACACCTGTCCTTTTTCAAGAGACAACAAAACAAAGCAAAACAGTGCCTCATTCAAATACTAATTCAACCTCAGTGACTTCTTCCCCAAGAAAGACATTAACATCCTTAAATGAGTTTCTAGACAGGAAGCTCTGATAAAAGATGGGATTTATAGTAAAGCATGTAGTGGGATAAAAGCATAGTTTTAGTGGCAAAAATATGAAAAATTATAAAGAACTTAACAAAGTTATTTAGTTCATCTTGGATTCCTTTCGCCTTGTTCCTGTTCTCTGCCAGCTGTCAGCTAGTTGATCTGATAAACTAATGCAGTACTAATGTGTCACTCGCTCTGTACTACATAAGTGCCCTTTAAACCCAGGACAATGCCTTAATCCCTCAGAGCAATTCTACTGTCAAGAACTTCTTGCAGCCTGGCTAGCTGACAGAGGAAATGTTTGGGGGAAAGGCAGACATGCTTGTACTTCTGAAAGAAAGTCATGTACATAGCTACCTAACCTGCCTGGGTGTAGGATTTTTTTTCCCCCATCAAGGACATTCTACAAATTAACCTGGCTGTTGGGGTCTTCTAATTCAAATTTTACAAATTTGTATCATTTGGTAATGGCTTCCCTTGGGATCTAGATCAGGGATCAGCAGTCTATGACCTAGCTGCTAAATCCAGTCTGCCCTCTGCTTTTGTAACGAATGTTGTGTTGGCACAAAGCCACGCCCATTTGTTTATATATTATTTGTGGCTGCTTTCACCCTACAATGGCCGTGTTGAGTAATTGAGACAGAGTCCATGTGCCACACAGGCTGAAATATTTACTGTCCAGCATGCAAAGAAGGGTGTTAAGGTGAGATTCTGATAGGGAAATTATAGAAAACCAATATACTCTCTTGCATTTTAACTTTCAAATGCTGTCTGTCCTTAAGAGGGGGTAGCTTTTGAGAAGGTGGGAGTTAAGAGTTTCATTGGAAGAGATGTAGTATCAGCTTGGCTGTTGATTTCCACTTTCCTTTCTAGGTGACATTACTTTGTTATATATTGCCCCTGTGGTAGAATTACTCCACTCATCTTGCATTGTTAGGGAGGATGACTGCAGAAGTTAACCCCGGGTTTAGTGTGTGAGACCTAGGTCATGCTTAACCAGTAGTCCTAATCTCACTTATACATCCCTGGAGACAGAAGATACTTAGTACCTATATTATATTAAGTACACAGTATATGCTTTGTAATCCAGATCCCCTCCAACTCTACCTTATAGCACAATACACATACAGCCTCATTAGTAGAAAAATCCTTTGTCATAACATGGGCAGGATTTCTTCGTTTTGATTTTTAGTAGAAATATCTCCTCAGTCTATTTATTTAGATGCCCATCCTTCAGTGTTAATTATGAGCAATACCAAGGGTCTACCCTTGGTCCTACATAATTTTTCCAGGGAAGTTCATATCTTCTCTCATGGTTTATACTCATTCCTAAGCTGCGATATTATTCTTCAGTTCTAGACTCAACTTTATTGTCTCTTTGATGCCTCTAACTAGATTTCCCACAACTATCTCAAACTCAGAATATTCGAAATAGAATTCATTATGTCTTTTCCCAACTTATTCCCATTATTCTCTGTTTTGGTTAATGGAACAACTTGTTATCTTCTCCCTCAGTGTTCACATTTGTTCAATGCCTGAATCATCATCCTTTAACTGCCCTAGTTTTGGTATTTATTGTCTCTCCCCTGGACTACTGCAGTAACCTTTTCAGTCATCCACCCTCCAAACTGTCCTTATACCACTGCCAGATATTTCTTTCTAAAACATAGGTCTTATTGGGACACCCACCTTCTCAGAAATCTTTAATGGCCTCTCATAGGTGACAGTAAAGTCTAAACTAGAATCCTTCCAACCATTATCCTTTTCCTCTGTTTGCAGGGCTCACAATCTCCCTTCCACTGGTGAAATCATTTTCATCTTTCAAGACTCTATTCAGTGGCTATTTTCTCCCTTACAGCTTTCCTAGTATCTCTTCCCCAACTCCAAGGAGAATTAATTTCTCCCTATTTTGTGTACTCATATCACATTATTAATGTGGTGTTATAATACCCCACTCATTATAATTGCTGATATGCAGATCTGCCTTTTTCTTTACGCTGCAAGTTCCTTTGGAGTAAATGTACCTCGATTTTCTTTTAATTTTTATCACACAGCAGAGTGTGGCACATAGAAGTAGTGGGTAAATATTGATCAGTAACTGCATTTATAAGTGATAATCATGCTCCTCCTGTGTGAGAGATCTAATAATAAATGGCCTTTTGTATTAAGTGTTTCAAAACCCTCTAGCTCTCTCTCCTTCCCTTCTCCCTGCCCTGCTACTTAAAAAAAAAAAACAAAACAAAACACGTTCATTACATTTTAATGGCTCCTTTGACTCTTCAACATTGATTCAGCAAATATTTTACTAAAGTACTTAAACTTGTCTACATTCACCCCATCACTCTAAGTTGTGAAATCCCAAAGTGTACTGTATTTTCCATGTATAACTCTTGATTAGAGCTATCAATAGGCACAAGAAGTACCTTGTGTTTACTCCATTTTATTTGTACATTCTGGTGTTCAACCCCTCATTTGTCAGAATCACTTTGTGATTTACTATTCACTTGTGACTATGACCCCTCAAATCTTCACTATTTATCCATACCCAGCTACTCCCCTGCTTACGTTTCTAGGCTTTTTTTTTCTTTATGATAAAAATCATTAGAGAAAGAATATTCTTCAAACATATATCTGATCTTTCTACCTTCTCTAAGTCTTGCCATCTTCAAAGACCCTTTGAAGAGAATAAAAAATTCCAATTTTTCTCTGTTGGAGAGTTGCTTACTTTAAAGGAAGAGAAATAGTTACAAATTTCACAAGATAAAATCTAGTCTTATTCAATTTGTTAAGTATATCATAGCTTAAGTATAAGCATTCACAATATGTAGAAAGTAACATTGAGATTTCATTGTACTAAAGTATCCATAAGTCAAAAAGGCATATGGAAGTTCTCATTGAAAGAAATCAAATCTAAAACATGATATATATTATTACAAAGTTTTGTACAGGAAGTAAAATCCAGTGTGTCTGCGAACTCCCTAATTCCCATAGTAAGTTATTTGTCCAACATGCCAAGCCTAATGGCAAAATCCCTCTATACCAATAAATAAGGCAACTTAAGCAGAAGATGCATGATGAAGCCAGAAAACTCCTCTATAAATAATGGCATACTATCTAGGGAAGAATGAGATACAGGACAGGTCAGTAGATCATTAGCATAGTAGGAAAAGTATATTCTCATCAGTAAGTAAGCAGTGATATTTACTAACTCTAGGTCATGATCAAGGATAGAATCACAAGTGAGATACATTTTATACTGTGGAATGTAGCTCATATACACATAGAATGTTTTGTTTCCCAGAGTGCAATCACCATTATATAACAGTGTCCTTATTATTTCTAGTTTTGAAAAGAGGATCTTAAATAATAATATTGGCTTCCAAACTCTATTCTATCCAAGCCCAATTTTGAAGTGATCCACACTATAATATTGTTTTCAGATATTTTCACAAATCGACTCTTTCTGGCTTATACCAACCGTAGATTCATGGTGTCAAAGAGAGACGAGACATTGTATATTCCTTTTATTTTCCTGTTTATAAACTAATGACTCAGACAGATATACCTATAGAGCCAAAATATCCTAGAAAATAAACTGAGGAATTCCCTGTGGGTTTATCTCATAACTCAGGCTCCTGGCTTGTTTTCCCAACCCCTTTAACAGCTAACTAGCTAATCTTTCAAATAAGCTTCTAGAAAAAGCAGTTTTATAACTTTACTTGATTCTTCTGCTTTGCCATCTTTGCTGTAAAGTTCTTTTTAATTCTCATAGTTTCTTTTCTTAGAATTCAAATTCAGGGCCTATCATTCTGACTTTTGGAAATGTGGAAGATATCTAATAAGCTTCATCCTTTCAGTAAATATCCAGTTCATGTCCCTGGATATAGTTCTATTCTTAATCCTATTTTCCCTGAGCTTAATTGTCCATCTTGTGTTTCTGGTTTGGCATTTCCCAAACTTTTAGCACTCTTCTTATTCTTCATCAGACTTCTTTTCAGTTTTTTATATATCCCTTAAACAGAGGAAGATCCAGATATGTATGTGAGGCCTGAGTTTATACAATTTAGGAGGAATCATTTCAGAGAAAGAATATAAAAATAACTTTCTTTTACAAATTTTACAAAAACACATTGCCAGCACCCCTCCCATGCAAGTGAAGGGTACTGATGCTTTTGCTTCATTAGCTTCCTGGTGAATCTGTCTCTACCCTTAGCATTGTTCTGCCCATAAATTAAGCACAGCTCTTTAAAAAAAGGCCAAACTGTCAAAAAGGATAAACCCAGGTAAGAACATTGTTATCACATGTGCTAATAAGCTAGAATTTATACTAAATTAACCATCACTATCTTCATTAATTAAGAAATAGTTATTGCACGCCTCCTTTGTATTAGGTGCTATATTTGGCTTATACTTAAGAGTGTGTATCTAAATATAATACTACACCTTAAGCAAACCAAACCAACTTACTGCCTGCTTTTTCAGTCGCTGTTAAACTAAGCCAAGACTGAAACAAGCATGCATAAAGGAAATATATGGACATCTGAATGCATGTTAAATATAAATATACATTAACATTATATACAAATGTACACATATACCTTAACATATACAAGAAAGGATGAGTGCCTCTTGTAGTGATGGTTAATAAAGCCGGTTTTGGGGTCTCCAATTTAATCTGAAGGAAGAGAGGTTTAAAGGTATACTCTTTTTCTTCTAATTAATGAAAATGGCCTATCCTTTGTCAATAATACAGCATGGAAGTGTCAGGTTAACTTCAGGATCGCTGTAACTTCTAGGGACTGTGTTGTCATTCTTTTCCGTGTCTCATCCGTGCTCCCTTTTTTATTTGTGTTGCTTGTATTCTACTTGTTGTTTAGGGTTATATATATTTCTCTACATATGAAAATTACACTGATTGCTCAGACAACATCAATACAGGGAAAGGTGCTACCCCATAATTACTGGAAGGACATCAATATTTTGGAAAGTAGGACAACAACTCATCAAACAATCACTTTCTACTTATAGAAGAGCACAGAGTTCTGACTGGCAATCAAGATGGCTTTGTGAAAAGCAAATTGAGCAAAACCATTTTAATTTACTTCTGTGGAAGAATCTGTGCCTTGCAATCCAAGAGAAAGAAATCTCTGTTTATTTGCTAAGATTTTGATTCCCTCTCTTGTGACATTCATTCTCACTTTTGGCCGGAAAAAAGTAGGATCTAGACTCTAGATTCTAGAATACTGTTTCAGCTGACAGTAAAATAGTGTTCCAGATGAGTGAGTCTGGGAAATTGTCTAAAAGAGGACTAACACTAGCACTAGAGAACTAGTGCTTCTTTGGATGGCTCCTAAGTGCCAGGAGCACTATGCATATGAAATTTTTTTGGATGTGTATGTTCCCTCAGAAATAGGATCCGGTTCAGTTAGGAATTAATAAAATATAAAATAATTAAGGGCATCATGCAGGTAGCATAGAGATAAGAACATGTACAAATTCACTAACCATAAATCATCAGTATATGAGGTGTGGCTATTTTTTAAAGACAAATCAGAAATGTGTAGAGTCAAAGTAGTTTTACTCTCCTTGTGATCTTAATTGAAAGATAATGACATTGCCCTAAGTATTTTCAGAAATGCCTATTTTTCGTTTTCCCTGAGTGTTATATAGCCTATGCTTCAGATCTTTTCAGGCTTACTAAATCTTTGCAATTTGAGGGTGGGCTTGAATTTTGAAAATAGCCAAAAGTGATATTAAGCTAAGTTTTATGAAGAAGATATATGATTGAACTGGATAACAAAATCTCTGGTCAAAAATATTGTGAATCTAAAATAATGAGACTGATTTCATTTGATTCAGTGGTCAATTCTGAAAGAAGAGTTATAGTCACAATGTAATGGCTCTCCCAAAAATAAGCTTATGGCTTCCCAAGGTGGCTATTTGAAGAACAGGATATATGGTTTCAACAGATATGTTGGAACCAATCTTACAAGTTTACAATTGCACCTGAAAATGTTATAAAACAAATGCTAGGGGTGCCTGGGTGGCTCAGTCATTAAGTGTCTGCCTTCGGCTTGAGTCGTGATCCCAGGGTCCTGGGATTGAGCCCCGCATCGGGGCTCCCTGCTCGGTGGGAGGCCTGCTTCTCCCTCTCCCACTCCCCCTGCTTGTGTTCCCTCTCTCGCTGTGTCTCTCTCTGTCAAATAAATAAAATCTTTAAAAAATGCTATATGTTAGGGAAATTAAGGCATGGAAAACTGGAAATATACTTACACTACATGTTGGTTAGCCTATCTCTTAGGTTATTGTTTCCAGTTTTGTGTATTTTTTTGTAAGGGTATATGAGGATGGAGAAGCCTATAATTTAAAAAATAATATCCAACCAGTAGAGAAGACTCGTAGGAAAACCTAAACATTATTGAATTTTAGAAAGAACTCTGTGAGAGGGTTGTTATTTTAGAAAATGGTATTGAATGGCTTAATTTGGAGTCCAAACAAATTTGCCTAAGGGACTGTCTGACCCTGTCCCTCCCCCGAACCTTTACCCTACAAACTGAAAAATTCCCCTGTGTTGCATTTGAGGATTAGCCTCACTTTTATGGAACTCAGGCACCGCAATGGTTCCTGAGGGAAAGTTATACCTCCGTGAAGAATTTTTTTTTTAAAGATTTATTTATTTACTTGAGGGAGAGAAAGCATGTGAGCCGGGGTTGGGGGGAAAGGGCAGAAGGAGAGAGACTCACGCAGACTTCCTGCTGAGCATGAAACCCCACATGGGGCTACATCTCACACCCCCCAGATCATGACCTGAACCCAAATCAAGAGTCCAAAGCTCAACTGACGGAGCCACCCAGGCGCCCCCTCCATGAAAAATTTTTTAAAGAAGATATTGACTAGGTTTCTATTTCTCAGCAGCCAATAGACAAGATAAGGGCTTAAGAAACTGACAGCTTTTAGTTAGACATAAGGAAGTATTTTCTTTTAGAAGCGATTATCAGCATAGGTTCCTGCAGGAAGTCATGGAAACCTATTCACAAGCAGAAGACTACAGCAAGCATTTCTTGAGGGCCCTTCCTGTTCTGAGTCTATATTTCTACTTGTCAAAGTAATTTGATATTCTTACCCAAGTCTCCAAGGTGCTTTTCAACCCACCCAAATTGGTCTTATCAAAATCCTTATTGATTGTGCTGCCTCTTCCATCTTCTAAGATGATGACGGTAATAAGGCAGTAAACTCAGCTCTCAGACCTGTAACTTATCACTTGTTTTGTCCTTTCCTGACACCCGTACCTCCCCAAGATGTTCTCCCATTAAAATATTCTATCAGTCACTTTAGAATTTCAGTTTGTTATTTGGTTTAAAATAAAAATTTACAAAAAGTTATAAATTAACTTCCTATAGCTGCTCAAAGTGCTTTGCAGATTTTAATTAAGTTCAATAGAGGCATGTCGATTCAATTGTTTTTCTTTCCTAGACGGAAAGGGAGATACTTAAATACCTACCAAGAAAAATATGTCTGCAGAAACCTGCAGCATTTGAAAACCTTTTCCATGCTGCAGATTGTAGATTAACTTCTAGCTAATCAGGGTTCTGCATTCTAATGGACTGTGACAGGTGAGGCACTTTTTCCTCCAACTTCAGATCACATGTTTTTGCAGTTGGAAGGCAAATTTTAAAAAGAAGGCCTTGGGGATCACAGCCAGCCTTCATTATTGGTGCATGACCGCTTTGTAACCAGCTGCAAGTTTAATATCCAAGGAGATTTGCACATAACAGTCTTTTTTTTCTTCTCATTTTTAATAATTTACCCATGAGATTCTCTTCACGACTGCACTGGTGTGCAAAGATCTGTTCGTCTGTCAAACCTCCAGATATATACAGCATTGGAAAGATGCATTAATTTTTTATTTGTTTCCTAAGGAGGCTGAACAGTAAGCTGGTTATGCTGAATACAAGAGGGCTACTTCAGTGAACATGTACTAGAATTCATTTAACTGTCTCCCTCACCTGCAGCAGATCAGTTTCTTCTATGAGTCTCCTCTCTGCCAAAATGAAGTCATTTATACAAATAAACTCAAGGAACTTTTCTTTTTTTTTTTTAAAGATTTTATTTATTTATTTGAGAGAGAGAGAATGAGAGAGAGAGCATGAGATGGGGGAGGGTCAGAGGGAGAAGCAGACTCCCCGCCGAGCAGGGAGCCCGATGCGGGACTCGATCCTGGGACTACAGGATCATGACCTGAGCCGAAGGCAGTCACTTAACCAACCGAGCCACCCAGGCGCCCAAGGAACTTTTCATATAAGCCTTCCAACGGAACCCAAGATGGTTTTGTCTTAAACTGGAATATTACTGGGAAACCCATGTATTACTAATGTTTGTAACCTGTGTATTACTAATGTTTGTGCAAATATCTCATTGAAAACAAAGATCTCATTTTTAAAATTAGAGCACATCTTTTCTTTTAACTTTGGATGTCCTGTGTAAATACTAATCTCTACACAAATGAATTTTCACTGCAGAGTGTTGAGCTGTGTTAGCGTGGCAAATGTCATGGATACCAGACCTCAGAAACACTAAGCACTGGCATTTTTAAGAAAATAAACGTAGGGTGCCTGGGTGGCTCAGTTGTTAAGCGTCTGCCTTCAGCTCAGGTCATGATCCCGGGGTCCTGGGATCGAGTCCCACAGCGGGCTCCCTGCTCTGCGGGGAGCCTGCTTCTCCCTCTGCTTCTGCCTCTCTCTCTGTCTCTCCTGAATAAATAAATAAAATCTTTAAAAAAAAAAAGAAAAAAGAAATGTAGAGGTCAAACCATAACCTATGGATGATTGGGAAGAAAACCACCACTCAAAGGTAGATAATGTTTATTTCAAGGCCACTAAGATTCTCCACAATAAAGAAATAAGAGATGTGTAGAGAACTATGTGTAGAGATGTTCCTAGTAATTTCATGTTTTGAGAATTTCCAGGCTGGAAACTATTATTATGTAAATAGACTAGCTCCAGCTGCTAATTCTTAGAAAATATGAAGAGTATCTAAAGTTTAACTAGGTTTTGACCTTTTATGTTATGAAGACTCCAGTAGGGAAGAGGGAGCTAGGAAGTATATTGGGGGTTATTTTATGTAAGGTGATCAGGGGAGGCCTCACTAATGAGACATTTAAGCTGACTTGATGGTGCTGAGAGCAGAGGGATCACAAGCGTAAAGGCGCTGAAGGAAGGAGACTACCCAGGGAGAAGATGAGGTCAGAGAGGTAGCGGAGGGCCAAATCATGTAAGGCCTTCCAGGCTATTGGAAGGACTGTTTTTCTTCACCTCAGTAGGAATAGATGGATTCTCTGACTGACAGACAGAAAGGAGGAGGAAGGAAGAAGGGGGAAGGAGATAAGGATAGAGCTTTAGGGCAAAGGGAAAATAAAAGGATGGGAAAGGGAAGTGTAGTCCAGAAAGGAGATTTGAAAGAAAACACTCCATAGGAAAGAAGGAATCTAAAAGGGCAGAAAATGTCTATCTTGGTTGATTTGGTTTAGCAGGTTACTTATGGTCTATACATCTGTGATTCATACCATATTTATATAGGTTAATAAGCATGACTTTAACGTCCATCTAACTACAGTATCAATATATTTGTTCAGTGTCTGTTACTGACACACCTAAATATTTGAGCAAGCTAATCAAGCTTTCAATTACCCTAGTGAAAAAGAAAGTTACACTTCTCAGTTACAATGTAATTGATTGGTTGATGAAGTATTCATGAAATCTTGCATAAAAGAAACTTTATAGGTCATTTGTACCATAATATGTGGAAATCTCTGGAAAAGAAAATATTTATCCATATTATAGTACTGATAAACTCTTCAGAGGTACTCTCAGACTGTAGTTACTGCAGCTGGAAATTCTTTGCCCTGAGCATTCCTCATGACTCCTTCAATTCAATATGCCCTTTAAACACAGTGAAACTATACAAAAGGAATATCTAATGTTGTTTGATGTTAAAGAGTAGGGTTCTTTCTTTTCCTTAATGCAAAGCCTTAATTTGTCCCCAGTTGCCATTGAAAAAATCTAATGAATCATTGCTGCCATCTTATTGTGGGTTTTTTCTCTAATAATCTAATTGTTCAGTTCTTTGTTCAATGCTGAAAATCTCATTTTGGCTCACGTTATATTTTCCCATTTGTAACCTCACATGATCATTCTAAAATGGGAGTGAGAAAGATCTGGAAGAGTATATGAGTCTTAATTTACTATTACCTTTGGTATTCTTTCAGACTTTCACCCAATTGTGCTAACAAATAGGGACCTTGGCCCAAGTTACACATCAGTTAGTGGTAACACACATTGGGATTTGTTTTTCCCAACAACTCTTAACCTTGGTTGCAGCAAGCACAACAAATTGCAAAAGTATCACTGGCAGCCAAAACAATTCAAGCAAAGAATGTGTTAGGTATCTATCTAAGCAGAGTAGAAGGGAAGGAAGGAGAATTAAAAAAATTTTTTTTATTTAAATTCAATTTAGTTAATATGTAGTGTATTACTAGTTTCAGGGGTAAAATTTAGTGATTCATCAGTTGTATATAATACCCAGTGATCATTACATCACGTGCCCTCCTTAATGCCCATCACCCAATTAACCCCAAAATAGGAAGAAATGAAACACACATACCCACAAACTTTGAACAAACAGGATTTGCCTTCCTGTGTCCCACCTTCCCCTCCAGCAACCCTGTTTGTTTCCTATAGTTAAGAGTCTCTTTGCCTCCCTTTCTGTTTTTATCTTTTTTAGGAAGGAGATTTTTTTAGGGAAATTTTTTTGTACGGTGATAAAAGGTGTCATGTGTAGAATTGTATTTCCTTTTCATTGTCATGCCCAAGACATCTCTTGGACAGGGAAAGGACATTACTGCCATAACCCTGGTTCACTGGTCTGAATAACCTTTCCATCTCTACCTATTTTGCCTCCTGTTATGCCTGGAGTTAAATAAGACACTCCCCCCTCCCCCAAATGCAAAAGGGTCATAACATTCATCTTGTCTTCTATTTGAAATCCTCCAGTAGATGCTTTTCCAACAGGACTAGCAGCTTCTTATGGGTAAAGATGGTAAAAGTATAAGAAAGCTTAGCAAGGTCTACAGTAGAAGACTGAGTGTAGGCTAATTCTCCTGACCTTTCCATAAACCTTTAGGCAGACCAAGTGAATACCACATTCTGAGATAAATAATCACAAAAGAAATAAAAACAAATTCTAATTTCGAAGCCAAATGGCCTTTTCTTAGAGTATGCACATGCTTCATTTTCTCAGGTTGATGAGAGAACTAAGTTCAGATGTTAAAAAACAAACAGTAACACCAAACAAAAAAAAAGAAAGAAAATCCATTGCCTTCTAGAAAACTTTATTCCTCCGTTTATGCCATAGTTCCATAAGGTGTGCTGAACCTTAAGATGATGTGTACATTTCATTATTAGTCCACATAGCAAAATATTCTATATTTTTGTTTCTTAGATTTTTCAAATATGGTATATTAACACAAAAATTTTTCCCAAAAATTTCATGTTCATTCTATCTAAATCTTTTTTTCTCATGGCTCAGGAAGGCAAATCCTGTCCAGTTTGTGGGTATGTGTGTTTCATTTCTTCCTATTTTTAACTGATATTGCAAGATTTCCATATCAAAAAGAATGCTTCCTTCTCCCCAGTGCACACATATGTGGGCACGCTCCTGGGTTTGGAGAAATGCACTACAGATCCTGAGTTGCATGGGACATTGGTATTGCTCCTGTGGAATAATATAATAACCACCTCTATTCATTGAACACTTTCTATGTGCTAGGCACTGTACTTAATGGCTTTATGTACAATTTCTCTTTAAATTGCAAACCAACACTATGAAGATCAGGAAAGGGGGCTTAGTGCAATTGAGTAAACGGCCCTAAGGGATAAAGCATGATAGTCATTAGCTAGGATTTAAACCAGATTTCTCAGCTCCTGAAGGCCATCCCCTGTTTACAGGGGTATGTTATTCTACTTGGAATGTTTGAATTGTGGTTCCTGGTTTCAGAGAAACAAAATAAATAGGCTTCTTTCTCATTATTTTTATCCTGGGAATAAAATTACATGTCAGGAATTTTTAGAAATATTATCAGTAAGATGCATAAAAAATGAAGCCTTAGAATTATATTTATCTAGAAAAGATAGAAATTTACAGCATCCGTCAGTGATTCTTCAATTTAATTTTAAGTGCTGTGTGTTATTTTAAAAAGAGATAATTAAGAGAAACAATTTAAAATTCTGAGGTGGTTAATAGGAAACAGAATGAAGGAAAAGCACTGTTTGATTTAAAGTCAAGAGAGAATCAAGTGGTAAGACAGTTCAAGATAAAAAATGTGGAGAGAATTTCACCTGTTTCATTGAGTTTTCATTAAAAAATAATATCGTGGTGACTCATGTTTAGTGTATGAAAAGATTTTCAATATAATACATACCAGGTTTCTTTATATTGTTGCCAAATGATTTGACTTAGTATCATGTGGGAATCTTTCTAACATCCCTGATGAATGAAGAAATATTCAGCAGTGTGATCACAGTATGCCTCTGGCACCAGAATTACCAATTTGTTCACCAGGACATTTCCAATTTACATATTTTTAAGGTTATGTGACTCTCGTCTCACAGATTTCAATACTATAATGAATTGCAAGTCTTGGCAAGTATATTCACACAGGTACCTAGGGTGATCCAAAACCTAAAGGAGAAAAGAATAAATTTTGTTTTTTTTTTAATAAATGCCAAGTGATAGTTGATATATATGGATTTTTTAAATTACCTTAGATGCCAATAATATGGTATAGTTTAAAAATCATGTTCAGTAAGCTAATGAGGGTAGACTATCAAGATATACTACATTTCTTGTCATAGATCATCACATGTGGTCATTTGTGTCTTAATGACCAAATTGTTACTGTTCAAACTTTCAGATGTTTCTATTAATAACAAATGCCAAGGTGTATTGAGCATTTCTTTTATACCAGGCATTGTCTTCAGTGTTTTATATAAACATGATCTCCCTTAATCCATTTAACAACCAAGTAATTTGAGAAGTAGTATCTCCATTCTACAGATGTGGAAACTAAAGCTCAAAGAGATGAAGTAACTAACTTGTTCAAGGACACATAGCTTTTAGGATAAGTGATGGGAACTTGGATTTGAAACCAGGTTTATCTCACTGCAAGATCCATTTCCCTTCCTACTTGTTCCACTTCTCCATCCCTCAAATATACCTTCAGCTTTCATTCAGATCACAGTGCTTGCAAAGTGCTTCTGCAGTCAGCAGTGGGTTAGTAAACCTTTGCGGACAGTGGAAGGAAGGATTGGTTTTGGTGGTGATGGTTTTTGCTTTCAAGTATCATATCAAGGTTGGAAGATGCTTGCTTCATATACACCTGACATGAATGAAGCAGGCATCTGAACCCCTTGGAATTTTCTGAACCATTTTCATTCATTTCTTAAAACTTAATTGGAATAAATGAGAGGTCTTAGCATTTACATGAACTTCTTTTCCATATGACATTTTTAAGCAATAGGTCTCATTTGTTAATTATGCACAGCAAGGGAAATAAGATTTTTAATTTATTCATATTTTTCAGCAAGGCAATAGAGATTTCAATGAGAGATTTAAAATTAAGTTGGTGAATATATTTTGCAGTAAATCCTAAAAACATTTTCTGTTATATTTTGCTCCTATTGTACTTTTTACTGACTCTTGAAAAATAGATATACCAGTAAAACTGAGGCTTTTTTTCGGTAAGCATTTATCTTGTATAAGTTACCACCAAAGCACTTTCTCAATTAGCATCCTTTTAAAAGAACACAGCCCTGTACATTGAAAGAATCTAATCAGTTGGCATTCCCAACCCTAAGAAATAATGATTGATGCTTCCTTGAGAATGATGTTTAAGTACTCATGAAAGTGTTTTAAAATGTTTAGTGAGGCTTGACAAATATAAAGTGTTGTTAATCACAGTCAATTATTTAAGGGATTTTTAAAACCTGAGTTTAAATTTACTCCTATTGGCTTATATTCTTTTAATTATTTTGGGCTTTGTTTTGTAGGAATTAGGATGAAAAGAATACATCCCAGCCCTCAAAGGAGTTTTCTCCTCATTAGTTTTTACATTTTTAGGAGAGTTAGAGTCTTGCAATATCTTATTTTTCACTCTAGTAAAACTAAAGATTATTGATATGAAACCATAGTTAAGATTTCCCTTTCTCTTTTAAATATTTTTTTTTCTTGGGCTGCCTGGGTGGCTCAGTCGGTTGAGCTTCTCCCTTTGGCTTGGGTCATGATCCCAGGATCCAGGGATGGAGCCCCCATGTGGGGCTCCCGGCTCAGCAGGGAGTCTGCTTCTCCATCTGCTTCTGCCCCTGCCTTCCCCCACTCATGCGTGCTCTCTCTCTCCCTTTCTCTGAAATAAATAAATAAAATCTTTAAAACAAAAAATAAAATATTTTTTTTCTTAAGGAGAGAGTATTTCCCATCTCCAATTTCCTAAAGCCAGAGCCAAAGAATAAAAACACCAAGAGGAAAAAAGTCTTACTTTCAGCATGCAAGGCCTCTTCATGAAGACAGAAATGGTGATATCAGGACCAGAATCTTACTCCACAGTCTGTGTTGCTTGAAAAATACATGCCTTTGTAGATGCTTCATTCATTTTCATTAATACCAAACCACAGAAATTATTTTCCTCTTTTGTTTTTGCCTCTTTAGGATTACACATGCCATTTCTTTTTTTGTTGTTTTTGTTTTTGTTTTTTGTTTTTTAATGTTATGTTAATCACCATACATTACATCATTAGTTTTTGATGTAGTGTTCCATGATTCATTGTTTGTGCATAACACCCAGTGCTCCATTCAATACGTGCCCTCTTTAACCCATCTCCCCACTCCCCTCCCCTCTAGATCCCTCAGTTTGTTTCTCAGAGTCCATAGTCTCTCATGGTTCGTCTCCCCTTCCGATTTCGCCCCTTCATTTTTCCCTTCCTACTATCTTCTTTTTTTTAACATAAAATGTATTATTTGTTTCAGAGGTACAGGTCTGTGATTCAACAGTCTCACATAATTCACAGCGCTCACCATAGCACATACCCTCCCCAATGTCTAGCACCCAGCCACCCCATCCCTCCCACCCCCCACCACTCCAACAACCCTCAGTTTGTTTCCTGAGATTAAGAATTCCTGATATCAGTGAGATCATATGATACATGTCTTTCTCTGATTGACTTATTTCGCTCAACATAATACCCTCCAGTTCCATCCACGTCATTGCAAATGGCAAGATTTCATTCCTTTTGATGGCTGCATAATATTCCATGGTATATATATACACCACATCTTCTTTATCCATTCATCTGTCGATGGACATCTTGGCTCTTTCCATCATTTGGCTATTGTGGACATTGCTGCTATAAACATCGGGCTGCACGTACCCCTTTGGATCCCTACATTTGTATCTTTGGGGTAAATACCCAGTAGTGCAATTGCTGGGTCATAGGGTAGCTCTATTTTCAACTTTTTGAGGAACCTCCATACTGTTTTCCAGAGTGGCTGCACCAGCTTGCATTCCCACCAACAGTCTAAGAGGGTTCCCCTTTCTCTGCATCCCTGCCAACATCTGTCCTTTCCTGACTTGTTAATTTTATCCATTCTGACTGGTGTGAGGTGGTATCTCATTGAGGTTTTGATTTGGATCTCCCTGATGCTGAGCGTTGTTGAGCACTTTTTCATGTGTCTGTTAGCCATTTGGATGTCTTCTTTGCAGAAATGTCTGTTCATGTCTTCTGCCCATTTCTTGATTGGATCATTTGTTCTTTGGGTGTTGAGTTTGATAAGTTCTTTATAGATTTTGGAGACTAGCCCTTTATCTGAAATGTCATTTGCAAATATCTTCTCCCATTCTGTCGGTTGTCTTTTGGTTTTGTTGACTGTTTCTTTTGCTGTGCAAAAGCTTTTTATCTTGATGAAGTCCCAATAGTTCATTTTTGCCCTTGCTTCGCTTGCCTTTGGCGGTGTTTCTAGGAAGAAGTTGCTGCGGCTGAGATCGAAGAGGTTGCTGCCTGTGTTCTCCTTTAGGATTTTGATGGACTCCTGTCTCACATTGAGGTCTTTCATCCATTTTGAGTCTATTTTTGTGTGTGGTGTAAGGAAATGGTCCAGTTTCATTCTTCTGCATGTGGCTGTCCAATTTTCCCAACATCATTTGTTGAAGAGACTATCTTTTTTCCATTGGACATTCTTTCCTGCTTTATCGAAGATTAGTTGACCATAGAGTTGAGGGTCCATTTCTGGGCTCTCTAATCTGTTCCATTGATCTATGTGTCTGTTTTTGTGCCAGTACCATACTGTCTTGATGATGACAGCTTTGTAATAGAGCTTGAAGTCTGGACTTGTGATGCCACCAGCTTTGCTTTGCTTTTTCAACATTCCTCTGGCTATTCGGGGTCTTTTCTGGTTCCATACAAATTTTAGGATCATTTGTTCCATTTCTTTGAAAAAAGTGGATGATATTTTGATGGGGATTGCATTGAATGTGTAGATGGCTCTAGGTAGCATTGACATCTTCACAATATTTGTTCTTCCAATTCATGAGCATGGAACGTTTTTCCATTTATTTGTGTTTTCCTCCATTTCTTTCATGAGTATTTTATAGTTTTCTGAGTACAGATTCTTTGCCTCTTTGGTTAGATTTATGTATAAACTACCAAAACTGAACCAGGAAGAAATAGAAAACCTGAACAGACCTATAACCACTAAGGAAATTGAAGCAGTAATCAAAAATCTCCCAACAAACAAGAGCCCAGGGCCAGATGGCTTCCCAGGGGAATTCTACCAAACATTTAAAGAAGAATTGATACCTATTTTTCTGAAACTGTTCCAAAAAAGAGAAATGGAAGGAAAACTTCCAAACTCGTTTTATGAGGCCACCATTACCTTGATCCCAAAACCAGACAAAGACCCCATCAAAAAGGAGAATTACAGACCAATATCCTTGATGAACATGGACGCAAAAATTCTCACCAAAATACTCAGGATCCAACAGTACATTAAAAGGATTATTCACCACGACCAAGTGGGATTTATTCCCTGGGCTGTAAGGTTGGTTCAACATCCGCAAATCAATCAATGTGATACAATACATTAATAAAAGAAAGAACAAGAACCATATGATCCTCACAATAGATGCAGAAAAGGCATTTGACAAAGTACAACATCCTTTCTTGTTCAAAACTCTTCAGAGTATAGGGATACAGGGTACATACCTCAATATCATAAAAGCCATCTATGAAAAACCCACAGTGAATATCATTCTCAATGGGGAAAAACTGAGAGCTTTCCCCTTAAGGTCAGGAAATTGGCAGGGATGTCCACTATCACCACTGCTCTTCAACATAGTACTGGAAGTCCTAGCCACAGTAATCAGAGAACAAAAAGAAATAAAAGGCGTCCGCATCGGCAAAGAAGAAGTCAAACTCTCACTGTTTGCAGATGATATGATACTTTTTGTGGAAAACCCAAAAGACTCCACCCCAAAACTGCTAGAACTCATACAGGAATTCAGTAAAGTGGCAGGATATAAAACCAATGCACAGAAATCAGTGGCATTTCTATACACCAACTACAAGACAGAAGAAAGAGAAATTAAAGAGACAATCCTATTTACAATTGCACCCAAAACCGTAAGATACCTAGGAATAAATCTACACATGCCATTTCAAATTGTGCAGTTGTTCTGTTAAATCTATTCCTGAAACACTTAAGATGTAAACTGATGGGCCATTATTTGGTCTGTTTCATCATTTACTAGATCTACATTCATATCTTCTTAGTAGTGCCAGTTGCAAGCCCCCGTTTTGTATAGAAATTTAACCTATTCACATATGCCAAATTTCTCCACTGGTAATTCTTTAATAATAATTATTGACTTATTTTCTTCTACCCCCAATTGTGTCAGTGTAGATTTTTATATAAACTTTTTACATTTTACTCTATTTTCAAGAAAAAAAGAGGAAAGAAATATATGGAGATTGCTACAAAAATAGTATGATTCAAGTCCATGAGCCATATAATGCCTATCAGTGATCTGTATCAACATTTCTTTTCTCAAATATGACTTGAATTTGGGCTCTTTTTATGCTTTTATAATCATTCTATTTTCATTAAATGATCTTAGTCCATTAGAGGGTGCTTATAAAAAATCAACAGTCTTGGAAATAAGATTGCCAGATTTATCAAACAAAAATACTGGATGCCCAGTTAAATCTTAATTTCATATAAACCATGAATAATTTTTTAGTATCAGTGTGTCACAAATATTACATGACTTTTTAGTGTAAGTATATCCCGATGCCTACTTGGATATTATGTGGGATATACTTAAACTAAAAATTATACATGGTTTATCTGATATTAAAATTAAAATTTAACTGAACATCTTGTATTTTATCTGGCAACTCTACTTGGAAGACATCATGGTAGCATAAGTGATCATATGTGGTTCTGCTACTTAATAACTATGTAGTGAGCCTTGGGCATCTCACTTAAACTACCTGAGCCTAAGTTTTATCACCTGCAAAATAAGAACAAATAATAGTTAATTTGCAGATTTTCTATAAAGATTCAAAATTACTTACTTAAAACATCTGGCACATAATAAATTTCCATTGACGAATAGCTGTTATTATCAGAACAAGGAAAAACTACAAATGCAAGTTACCATTTTTTTCATCTTTATAATAAATGACAGCACTCAGCAGCAAAACACCCCTTTAGATTGATAATAGAAGAGTCCACCCAGATGTTGGTAACTATTTACTAGATCAGAGATCTGACCAGTAATAATATATACATAAGCATTAACCTCCCTTCTGTCCCCTACTATTTACCTCCTCTTACGTTATTTACCAAAGATCATACAACTTGTTATATCAGAGCCTGAATAAATATTGCCTTTTCACATTGTCTTTTTTTCTAAGTTGTAATTTTATTTAAATCCTGTCTTTCTCAAACATCTTTATTTTATTTTATTTTTATTAATATATAATTTACATATAAGTTTACATATAAAATTTACCATTTTGATGTATACAATTTAGTGTTTTTTAAATATATTCAGAAGGTTGTTCAACCATCCCCACTATCTACTTCCAGAACATTTTCATTACCCCCGAAAAGAATCCTCATACTCATCAACAGGTACTCCCCATTCTCCCCTCTCCCATCCCCTGGCAATCACTAATCTACTTTCTGTCTGTATGAATTTGCCTGTTCTGGACAGTACCATACTATATGTGGCCTTTTGTGTCTGACTTCTTTCACTTAGCAGAATATTTTAAGGTTCATCCATGTTGCAGCATATATCAGTACTTCATTCTTTTTATGGTTGAATGCATTCCATTATATGGATATATACCACATTTTGTTTATCCACTTATCAATTGATGGACATTTGGGTTGTTTCTCCTTATTGGCTATTAGGAGTAATGCTGCTATGAACATTCTTCTGCAACCTTTTGTGTAAACGTGTGTTCTTTTTTCTCTTGGATATATATCTAGGAGTAGAATTGCTGGGTCATATTGTAACTGTATGTTTAGCATTTTGAGGAACAGCCAGACTATTTTCCAAAATGACTCACCATTTACATTCATGCCAGCAATGCAAAGAGTTCCAATTTCTCCAATCCTCACTTGTTATTATCTGGGTTTTTCCCTTCCTTTCTTTATTTTTAATCGTAGCAGTCCTAGAGGGCATGAAGTGGTTCCTCATTGTGGTTTTGATTTTCAGTTCACTAAGGATTAACAATGTCTAACATCTTTTTGTGTTTTTATTGGAGATATATATGTATATATATATATATATATATATATATATATATAGTTGAATAAATACTGATATATATAAATATATATAATATATATCTTTGAATGAGTAAATATTCAAATCCTTTGCCCATTTTTAATTAGGTTATTTGTCTTTTTATTGTTGAGTTACAAGACCTTTTACATATCCTTATCAGATATATGACTTACAAATATTTTCTCCCATTCTGTGGATTATTTCTTCACTTTCGTGACAGGGTCCTTTGATGGATTAAAAGTTTTCAGTTTCAATGAAGTCTTACTAATCTGTTTCTTTCTTTGGTTGCTTGTACTTTTGGTGTCATATCCACATTGTCTTTTCTTCCTTGAAGAATAAAACAAACATTAAACCAGGAGTAAAGAGACATGACTTCTATTCCCAGATATGCAATTACATAAATGTGTGACCTTAAGCCATTATTTAAACTCATTTGGAACTGAGTTTCCACATGTTTGAAAAGAAGCTGGGTTCATCAGAGCAGATAGTTTGTACTTTTTCATGAATAAATTATCTCTGTGAAACACCCTAGGTTAGTATTTCTCCACCTGCCTCACATTTGGCAATCTCTGGAGACATTTTTGGTTGTCACAACCAGGAAGGGGTGCTACTGGCATCTAGTGAGTAGAGGTCAGAGGTGCTGCTAAACATCTAACAACGCACAGGATGGCTCCCACAGCAAAGAATGACACCAGCCAAAAACGATACTAGTACTGAGGTTGAGAAACACTACAATTAAGGTTCTGTTATTCCAGTTTATTTTAAGTGGTAGTCTTTGATTTTGTCTGTAGGAGCGAGATCGTTTTGTGCTCTTAGCCTTATACTAGAGCTACTGGCCTGATGGGGGCTAAAAGAAGGGGGAGGTATCAATAATTCTTGCAAGTCAGGAGATTTTTTTGGTAATGTTTTCGGGACTTTTAAAAAGTATTGTGTCTTTTATTATGAAGAAAACAATTTTCAATATAGATATCTCTAGGAAAAAACTTGTAGATGTATTCTTGTTATTGAGTCTTCAGGTCACAATCCCAGGGTCCTGGGATTGAGTCCTGTGTTGGGCTCCTTGCTCAGCGGGGAGCCTGCTTCTCCCTCTCCCTGCTGCTCCCCCTGCTTGTGCTCTCTCTTTCTCTCTGACAAATAAATAAATGATTTTTTAAAAATTTAAAAAAAAAGATAGGATAAGAACTATATGATCCTTTCAATAGATGCAGAAAAAGCATTTAACAAAGTACAACATCCATTCATGATAAAAACTGTCAACAAATAGGTTTAGTAGGAACAGACCTCAACATCATAAAGGCTATATATGGAAAAGCCACAGCTAATATTATCCTCAATGGGGAAAAACTGAGAGCTTTTCCTCTGTGGTCAGGAACAAGACAGGGATGTCCACTTTAACCACTGTTCTTGAACATAGTAGTGGAAGTCCTAGCTTCAGCAGTCAGACAACAAAAAAGAAAGAAAAGGCATCCAGATTGGCAAGGAAGAAGTCAGACTTTTGCTATTTGCAGATAACATGATGCTGTATATAGAAAACCTGAAAGACTCCACCAAAAATTGCTAGAACCATAAACTAATTCAGTAACATTACAGGATACAAAATCAATGTACAGAAATATGTTGCATTTCTATACACCAATAATGAACCAGCAGAAAGAGAAGCTAAGGAATCAATCCCATTTACAGTTGCACCCAAAGCAATAATATACCTAGGCATAAATCTAACCAAAAAGGTGAAAGATCTGTAGTCTGAAAACTATGAGACACTGATGAAAGAAGTTGAAGAGGACACAAAGAAATGAAAAAATATTCCACGCTCATGGATTGGAAGAACAAATATTGTTAAAATGTCTATACTACCCAAAGCAATCTACACATTTAATGTTATCCCTATCAAAATGCCACCAGCATTTTTTATAGAGCTAGAACAAACAATCCTAAAATTTGTATAGAACCACAAAACACCCTGAATAGCCAAAGCAACCTTCAAGAAGAAAAGCAAACCTAGAGGCATTACAATTCTGGACTTCAAGTTATATTACAAAGCGGTAGTCTTCAAAACATAATGGTACTGGCACAAAAACAGACACATAGATCAATGGAACAGAATAGAAAACCCAGAAATGAACCCACAACTCTATGATCAACTAATCTTTGACAAAGCAGGAAAGAATATCCAATGGGAAAAGGACAGTCTCTTCAACAAATGGTGTTGGGAAAACTGGACAGCAACATGCAGAAGAATGAAACTGGACCACTTTCTTACACCATACACAATAATAAATTCAGAATGGTTGAAAGACCTCAATGTGAGACAGGAAACCATCAAAACCCTAAAGGAGAACACAGGCAGTAACCTCTTTGACATCAGCTGTAGCAACTTCTTTCCAGATATGTCTCCTGAGGCAAGGGAAATGAAAGCAAAAATAAACTATTGGGACTTCATCAAAATAAAAAGCTTCTGCACAGTGAAGAAAACAGTCAACAAAACTAAAAGGCAACCTATGGAATGGGAGAAGATATTTGTAAATGACTTATCTGGTAAAGGGTTAGTATCCAAAATATAAAAAGACCTTATAAAACTCAGCACCCCAAAACTGAATAATCCAATTAAAAATGGGCAGAAGACATGAATAGACATTTTTCCAAAGAAGACATACAGATGGCTAACAGACACATGAAAAGATGGCCAACATCACTAATCATCAGGGAAATACAAATCAAAACTATAATGAGATATCACCTCACACCTATCAGAATGGCTAAAATCAACAGTACAGGAAACAGCAGGTATTGGCAAGGATGTGGAGAAAGTGAAACCCTCTTGCACTGATGGTGGGAATGCAAACTGCTACAGCCACTGTGGAAAACAATATGGAAGTTCCTCAGAAAGTTAAAAATAGAACTAATCACCCTATGATGCAGCAATTGCACTACTAGGTATTTACCCCAAGAATAAAAAGATACTAATTCAAAGGGATACATACAAACCTATGTTTATGGCAGCATTATCTACAATAGCTAAATTATGGAAACAACCCAATGTCCATTGATTGATGAATGGATAAAGAAGAGGTGATATATATATATACATACACACATATACACACACACCATGGAATATTAGCCATCAAAAAGAATGAAATCTTGCCATTTGCAATGACATGGGTAGAACTAGAGAATATTATGTTAAGTGAAATAAATCAGTCAGAGAAAGACAAATACCATATGATTTCACTCATATGTGGAATTTAAGAAATGAAACAAATGAAGAAAGGGGGATAAAAGGAGTGAGGCAAACCAGGATATACTTAACTATGGAGAACAATCTGAGGGTTGCTGGAAGGAAGGTGGGGGGGTGGGTTAAATAGGTGATGGGGATTAAGGAGCGCACTTGCTGAGATGAGCATGGGGTGTTGTATGCAAGTGTTGAATCATTATATTGTATGCCTGAAAATAATATACAGTGTATGTTAACTAACTAGACTTTAAATAAAAACTTAAAAAAATAAAGTCTGAGTTATTTCCAATTATTTTTCAAGAAGGTCTGTCTTAGACTTGTTTCTCTCAAAAGTATATGCATGGACCTTGAAGCTGCTATAATATTTCCCAACTCTCAGCACCCACATGCATGTGTATGTATATACAATTTTAAAATGGTACAGCTTCTACAACATATAAGTAATGGAAGGATTTGTGTTTAACTTTGTTTATATATACAGGAAGCAGTGAAAGAAAACAACAAGAGAAAAGAAATGGAAGAGAAGACTAGGAGGGCAAAGCTTGCAAAAGAGAAAGCTGAACAAGAGAAGTTAGAACGCCAAAAGAAAAAGAAACAACTCATTGATATAAACAAAGGTATAAAGTACTTTCAATTTCTTAAAGATATATAAAGTAGAAAATAATTTAACTTAATTGATTTTGGATTATAATGTAAATAATTGTGTTCTTGGTAGAAAATTCACAATATTATTAGTTATTTGTGTCATATTCTCTCATAATATTATCTCTATTTCTTATCACCCTACACTGAGCGCTCAGGATTTTTGAGAACCAATGCAAGCTAATATATTGTTGAAACGGTCTCTTTCCCTTCATTTATTTTATCAAATTATATCATACTATATTCTGGATGATACAGTGGTGAGGAAAGAAGAGGGTGAGATGAAAAGAGAAAAACTGGTAAGGGGAGATGAGCCCCCTGGCTCTAATTTCATTTTGTTGACACATGTCTGTTGACAATGCAGTAATAACAGTTTTCCTTGGGGCCTTGAACATTTCAAGTCATAATAGATATTGACAGCACTATTATAAGATGAAAAAAAATAGAGACATCTTATTCAACTGTGAGCCTAAGAACAAAGATGCTGTATGTCCACATAGTATAAAGTAAGTTGTTTTCTTGGTTAACAAGAGTGATTGTATATTAAAGGTGAGGGTTTTGGTTTTATTTTGTTTTCTTTTTAAAGAAGAGAAGGGTAAATAAAGTGATTGGCACCAGGTAGCTGCACTCTGAAAATTTAAGAAAAATTAAGAAAAAGCATAGCCTTTGCCACTGAGGGGTAGAGAATTTAAAAATGAAACAAAATCTGTAGCTACAAGAAATACAAGTTACAAGAGAACATGATTAATATGGGTCACCTATTTCTTAATATAATGATGGTAAAAATTGTAAGCACTGTGTAATGTTGACCATGTGCCAAGCACTGTTCTAAGACTTTGACATGTTTTAAGTCAATTAATCCTCCTAACATAAGAAGTAGATACTGTTATTACCTCATACAGGTGAGGAAACTGAGGTTCATAGAAATTAAAGAACTTGCCGAAGATCACACAAATACGAAGTACAACATCAAGGTTAGAATCAAAGTAGTCTGGCTAGAGAATCTTTGCACTTATAAATGCTGTTGTCAAATAATAATAACTAACAGCAGTTACTAACGTGTAGCACTTACTGTGTACCAGGAACTGTTGTAGGAGTTTGACATATATAAACACATTTAATCCTCACAAAACCCTATTAGGAAAGGGCTACTATCTCATTTTAAGATGAGGAAACTGAGGCATGGAGAAGTTAAGTAACTTACTCAAGTTCATAAAGACAGTAAGAGGTAGAATCTAGGCAGTCTGTGGCCTGATTTAATTATTAATTATTTTGATTATAACTTTTAATTATAATTATTAACCATTATCAATTATTCTGTAGTAATGTGTCATAATGGCTAACTTTATGAAATGATATCTAATACCATTAAGTTTATTCTTTATACCTTTAAAATATATAAAAATTTTTAGGAATCCACTATAGTTTATCTTTTCTACCCAGGAAATAAATATAACATCATTCTAAAAGAAGAAAATAAGTTAACAACCAAGACTAAAAAGAGTAGCATCAACATAATTTAGCAAACAGACTTCATAATTAGGATCAAAAGAATTGGTCCTGACTGAAGATACTCAATTACGAAAAGCACTGGAGTATGCATGGCAATGGGTATTTGTAGGAAGTTCTTACTTAAAAGGTGATGGAGTCAGTAGAACAGTACTAGATTACTCCCTTTTGTGCATGGACCATTAGTGAGATAAGAGTATGGGAGAAGTAGGGGACAGATTGTGCATTCTCCTGGCTGTGCTAAGGGCTTTACCCTGAAAGCTATGGGAAGCCCATGAGTATTTATAAATGGGAAAGTGATGTGCTCACATAGATTTCTTAGAAAGATCATTTTGACAGAAGCATAGAGAATGGATCGTAAAGTGAAGAGCCTGTGACAACAGAAGTTATAAAGTTATTATCATAGTCCTGACAAGAGATGATGGTGGCTTGAATTAATGCAGTGGTAGTGAGGTTAGAGAAGTTACCAATAAGAGGTATATATGAGTTCTATAGGATGCGGATATATAGAAACAGATTTATTTAAAGGAATTGACTCGTGATTATGGAAGTCGGCAAATCCAAAACCTGCAGAGTAGGGTGTCAGGATGGACCCAGGGAAGAGCCAGTCTGAAGATAGTTGGCTTGCAGAATTCCTTCTCACTCAGGGGAGGTCAGCTTTTTTAGCTATTCATGCCTTCAACTGATTGGATGAGGCCCACCCACATCATGGAGAGCAATCTGCTTTACTCATAATCCAGATTTGTTTTTTTAACTCTAGTTTTTATTTCTCTTTTTTTTAGTTTTATTTTATTATGTTATATTAATCACTGATTTAAATGTTAATCTCATCCAAAAAACACCCTCATAGAAACATCCAGAATAATGTTTGAATAATTATCTAGGCACTGTGGCCCAGCCAAGTTGACACATAAAATCAACCATTACCAGAGGGGTATTGAATGGTAGAACTGACTGACCCTGATGATTGAATAGATGTGGGAATTGAGGAAAGGAGGCATTAAAGAAGGTGATACCCTTCATAAAGAAAAAAAATTCAGGAATAGAGCAGATTCCATCAGGAAGGTTACAATGATTAGTGTCATTTTGAACATGTTTCATTTTCAGGCGTTTTGGAAAGATGGGAAATGTCTAAGTAGCCATTGTATATCATTTGCATATGAAACTCGGGAATGAGGTTTGGACTAGACAGACAGACTTGAAAATCATTGGTTTTTGATGATTAAAGTTAGGGTATATTAGTTTGCTAGGGCTTCTGTAACAAAGTACCACAAACTAGGTAGCTTAGAATAATAGAAATTTATTGTTTCATAGTTCTAGAGAAGAGAAGTCTGAAATCAAGGTGTAGGAAGGGCCATGCTCTTTCTGAAGATGCTAGGGAAGGATTTGTTCCAGCCTCTCTCCTACCTTCTGGTAGTTCCTTGGTTTATAGCAGCATAACTTCAATCTTCACGTGCCATTATCCCTGTGTGCATGTCTGTCTCTTCACATGGTATTCTTTTTATTAGCACACCAGTCATATTGGATTAGGGGTCCAACCCACTCCAGTATGACCTCACCCTAATTAGACAATTCAACCTATAACATATGAGTTCGAATGAGATCACCAGGGTAAAGTATAAATCAGAGGTTCTGAAAGTATTTGGTCTCAGAACCCATTTACACTTTTAAAAATTACTGTGGACCCCACATACCTTTTGCTTATTTGGGTAATATATATTGATATTTATCATGCTGGAATTAAAACAGACATAATAAATAAAATTATATAAGATAAATCATTTGAAAACTTTTTATTTACTAGTTCTATTAAAATAACAAAGTAAACCTATTACATGCTAGAAACATCTTTTTATGAAAAGTAGCTTTACATTCTAACCTCCTGCCCCCCAAAAAATATTAGTAAGAAGAGAAAGCTATAGTGTTGTTAATTTCTTCAAAGTCTGGCTTGGTAAAAGCTTGATTCTCATACTGTTCTTACATTCAATCTAATACAGTATCATTTGTCATGTGGCTTCTGGAAAACACTGTAAACTCATGAAAGAATGAGAGAGAAAAAGGCAAAAAAGTATCACTATTCTTATGAAGATAGTTTTTACCTTGCATATCTGAAGTGATCTCAGAGACTCCCACAAGTCCCAAGACCACACTTTGAAAATCTCTGGAGTAAATAATGAAAAGAGCAAGCAATTAAGAGTCTATTGAGTT
Source organism: Halichoerus grypus (assembly GCF_964656455.1). Classification (NCBI taxonomy): domain Eukaryota; kingdom Metazoa; phylum Chordata; class Mammalia; order Carnivora; family Phocidae; genus Halichoerus; species Halichoerus grypus. The sequence continues at coordinate 51,159,656 of NC_135727.1, read as the reverse complement.
TTATGGCAAGAACATAATCTTGCCTCCATACTGCATTGCACCCTTCCCTCTCCCCAAGTATTTATTCAACCTTTCACTATTTCCCTAAAAATATACCTGTAATAGAAAGAAAAAAGAAAGAAAGAACCTATTTTGATTATGTCTGTAGTATATATTTTCATTTTCCAAGATTTGATCAATTACCCCTTCAAATATTATTAAAGCGATAGTATGAAGATCCAAATAAGCTTTTATGCAAATGCTTAGCTGAGTGATCTGAATATGAAAGACACACTTTAACATAGGATTTATCTTTTGTGTATTGTTAACCGTATCTCTACTTAGAGATCAAAGAGTAAACTTTACCATTAGGTTCTTGATTTGTGGCCCATATGTTGCAAATACCTTGTTACTATTATTATTATTATTGTTATATTATCTTACACTTAAAAGTATATGTGTGTTAGTACTTATAAATATGTTTCAAAAAGAGATTCTTCCATTGGAATCGTGTAGCCTTAAGAAGATGAGAAGAAAGAAGAATAGAGTCGGGTAGTTAGGGGTCAATATGGAACTCAGTGAGTTTCTCAGACAGTATCTTATAAAAAAATGCTATTGTTAACTAGGTGGAAATCAATTGCAGACACTTTGAGTGCCTTGGGGGAAGTGTGGTCAGGCTACATAAAATATGAATCGACAGGTGACATGAGAATGAGGTGCAGTCAGAAAGTGATTTAGAGAACTTTAAATGTGTCTAATTAGAATAGTATCACCCACTTTCCAGTAAAAGAATTGTATTCTTCCTTTCCCCTGAGAGATGATGTCGAACATTTGATTGCCATTTTAAGATATGTATTATATAGAGCATAGAGGTATTTCGTGCACATGTGATTAGAGATACATACCATTAGAACCAGAGGGTCCTACCTATAACAATAGTAGTGAAGTAAAGTCCCTTGGGTAAAGAAAGTCACTTGAAAATTACCAACAACTTTAAAAACACATACTCTTTCTGTAGTTTCTATTTCATACCAACTTAGCAAAATTGCAAGCCTCTCCCTTTTAGAAAATATCCCGTGATCCCATATAGCTAATAAGTAATAACAGAAAGTTATATTTATCTGACATGCAAAATTATATATATTCATCAAAAAGAAATATTTTAGAATTTAATTCAGAAGAATAAGAGGATAAAGCAAACACAACAGATTATTTATGTTATCTAGATGTGATCAGCTGAACTCAGAATTAAGAGGACATATCATGGAAACCAAGTAGCCAGAGAATTATATCTTTCATGTTAAATCCATAAAAAAAAAATCCCATGTTTTAAGCCTCCATTTTGAGAGAATTAGAGATCAGAAAGCAAGGGCCGTGATAAGAGTATTTTTTTTAATTGTAAAGGAGAAAAAAAGGCATGATTATTTGTTAGAGTCATTTTGCAAACATTAAAATGAAAAACTAAAAAGTTATTTAACTGTGCATTTAAAAAAGCTAGAAGATCAGTTCTAGCTCTGCCATCTTCTAGATTTATGACCTTGTTATTTTCCTTCATCTCTTCATGCCTCAATTACCTCATCTGTAAATGTAGGATAATGACATTTACCTCCCATCATTAAAATTAAATGAGATAATTAAGTACAGTATATAACACAGGGCCTAGAATATACTTGTTGTTGCTGCTGCTAAGAGTTGTTTTGAGTTCATTGCAGAATCTGAAAAAAATTCAAGATATAGTCCCTATCCTTAAGAATTCTGTTGGAGAATTTTACGATTTTGTCAGAGAAATGTGTAACAGAGGAAAATCTGTTTTCCTACTCCCCATCTGAGGTTATTTGGCTGGGGCCCTGTAAATTAGACTGACTAAAAATAGATTAACAAAAGAAAAATAGATTTATTAAAGAGGGATACTTTATTAATGTGGCATACATGTGGGAGCACTCAGTGATGTGGAACTCAAAGGAATGGTTAAAACTTGGGCTTATATAGTATCTTAACAAAAGATTAATAAATTTTTATAAATGTTTAGGTAAGACAAAGGAAAAGGACTTTGAGTTTCTAGGGCAGCAAATTGTAAGAAGGTAAATATATGGGGAACTAATGGAAGATAAGGGCTAGTTAATAAATTTTGTTATATAGGTTCTTCTGGTGCTATTTCTGGACTGATGAGGGTCTGTTTAGAGTTGTCTCTGGTGGTTAACTTATGTTCTTCCTGGTAAAGAGGGAAAGATGGACATTTTACAAATTTATGTCCTGCTTTTAGGCAAGTAGGGGGAAGACGGAGAGCTTTTCTTGTTTCTGCTTTTTCTCAGTTGCCTTCAGCTCAAAATAATCCTTATGCCAAAGTGTCATATTTTGGAGTGACATATTCTACTACACTTCAGATAAAATAAAGCTGAACCAACCAGCAAATAATGTACTAATATATAATAGAGATTATCTGGAAATATCTAAAAGGGGAATTCAGTGGAGTCTAGTAAAATGACAGAAGGTTTTGCAGAAAAGGCTAAGTATAGTCTCAATGTATCAGTTGAACTAGATGCTGAAGGATGAGTAATACCTGGCTAAGCAGAGGCAAAACTATTCAAATAAATGGGAATAACATCAGCAATAGTGCATGTCAGCAAATGAGGCAGCAGGCTTCATGTATGATATGTTCAGTGGCCCACAGGAAAGTACATCAAAATGCTTAAGAGGATATGTCCTATGTTCAAGTCCCAGATCCACAACTGACTAGCCATATAATCTCTGACAAAGTATTTCATCTCTCTGTGCCTTAATTTCCTCATCTATACAATGGAATAATAGTGTCTTCCTTGTTATTATGAGGGCTAAATGAAGGAATCCACAGAGACCAGTGTTACTTCTACTCTAGTCTATCAATTATATGTTGATGTCTTTGGTCTCTGAGAAATAGTTCAATGTTCATTAAATATTTTCTGACATTGCCATTGCCCTCGTTATTGTCATTGGCAGAAGAGGGTTTGAACTGTTAGAAAGGTAGGAAGACTGTTGGAAAGACCGTGAAGAGCTTCCCAAGTCAGGCAGGGAAGTTGTGGTGTAATGGGATGGGGTAGGAGAGCCAAGGTGATTATAAGAATTTGTTCAGGGATTGCTGCAGTGTAGTGAGCCAGAAGCACAAGAAAGGAGAGGTGAATACAAGGTGGATGCAACTGGAAAAGAAGCGTGAAAGGTGAAAAAATAAAAAAGAGTTACCTCATATCTGTTTCTGTCTTCAAAGAAGGAGTTTAAACCTGTGGCAGTTGAAGAAGGTGTTAACAGGAAGGAAAATCTCCATAAAAGAGATGGGGAAAAAAGGCAGTGGGAGTTACAATGGATTGAGTTTTTTTATTTTTTTAAGATCAGCAGTTTTACCAATATATAATTATGTATTGATTTTTTTGACAAACTAGGTTATTTTATTCATCCAACCAACATTTATTGCACCATTTCCCAAATAATTATAGAGCATGCACAGTAATACACCATTTATTTAAATGTAAAATTTAGAAAACTAATTTAAATACAGCAAAAAAATATGCTAAATCAATAAATGTACTCTAGAACGTGTAATAGATGTAAATCATGCAAAGTTCTTGGTATAATCTATTATCTACAACCTTTGATTATATTAGTATAGATGATAATTAAATAATTCTGTAGGTAGAGAAAGAAAGCTTACCAAATATTTGTAATATTTGTGAATAAATCTCCTTTTCATGTTTGTGGAAGTCAGCAAATTAATTGCAAGAACTTAGAGGAAGTGATAAAAGGAAATGCATTTTAAAAGGGTGTTTTGAAATTGGAAATGCCAAGTGTGTTTCTTATGCAAATATTATTTAATCAGGAACTGTTTTGCTCTTCCTTATATAAGATTATATAGAAATTAGAATTGCCTATTTACTTCTAGTACCATGATAAAGAATGAGCTACTTTAGTCAGATGTGATGAAAAATCATTCTTCTGAGAGTAAGTTAGCGAAATTTAGCCAGTAAACCTAAACATTTAAATTCTGTTATTAGCGGTGGCTAGCAGTTTTGTTTTTCTGTGTTCCAAGTTTTAAAATAATTACATCTTATAAGTAAATGAATTCATTGCACATTACATTATTTTGATCTGAATAGGTAAAAGCAGTGTTTCCTAATGTCATACCCCAGACATTAAATTACAGTAACCAAAATTATAGATTAAGATACCCATAAATAACAGGGCTGACCCCAATAATATTAAAGTACTCCCAATAATATAAATTACTGAGAAAATATAGATACCATCATTCTGGCATATTCTACAAATGCTAATGAACAGCTCATAAATGATAATGCAAAGCTAAAGAAGTGGATATACTTGGTGGACTTAGAAAAGAATCATTGACCTAATAAAGCCTTATCCATGGAGGAAAAAAAGGTTATCTGGCTGACATTCTGTTTATTTAAATTGTCTCACTCTCTATTTTAGCAAACATTTCAAGAAATCCATGTTTATTCAAAATCAGAACTTGTTCCTTTTGTCCTCTAGGTTTGTTTTATTTAGTAAAGATTGCCCAGGTCTTTGGAGCTTTTAGCAAACATAGTTATTTATTATAAATTTTGAACTTGGTTATTTTAATGAAACATCTTTAGGTCTAATTTAGGCAACATTATGCCCTACTGCTGCCATTGATTCGATAAATGCTTCTTGATTTTGTAAGTTTAGGTACTGGGTTAAGTCATCGAGGTGCAAGAGGAGCTCCTACAGTTGCAGCTATCCAGTGAGAAATTGCACCCTGCTGTGAGTCTGCTGACCCACGATGACATGTTATCTGAGACAGATCTTTCATTGGGTTAGCCTGCAAATGAAATGAGTCCAGCCTTTTTTCCTTTGGAGCCAGACAAACCTGAGTTTCAGATTCTTACTCTGCCCCCGAAACAATGTAACTTTGGCAATTCACCTAACCTCTCTGGTCCTCAGCTTCCTTGTCTATAAAACGGGAAAAAGAATAGCATCTATCTTCTAGAACTTTTATAAGAACTAAATGAGAGAATACACGTAAATCTCTTAGCACTTGCCTGGCACATGGTTAGCACTTCATAAATATTAAGTGTTGGTATCCCATTCATAATAATAGTTATTTTAGTGAACATATTAAAGAAAATGATTAATGGCAATTATCACTACAATAAAATGTTGGTTGTCTAGAATGCCTAGGGAAAGAGGTGTTTTGATTGATCTGTTTTTGTAATTATATAGAAAGCCACTTGTACATCAGTTTTTATCATTTGTAATCTTTCTAAACTCTGTTAGTCCACAACTCTCCTCTCATCCACTCAACCACCTCACTTCCCCCACTATTTTTGGCTTTACATTTTACACATGCGAAAATTGTAGAATATAGTGCTTATATATAATTTCGTACATATAACCTGCATACAGTATATAGGTTCCTGATAGACCTTTAGGACTTTGTTATTGTCTCTGGGCCATTATTCAGAGCATCAGTGAGTATGCACACAGGTGTCAGAAAGTGGGCTTTGTCTAAGTCCAAAATATACTTTAGATTAATCCAGGTTCTAGTTATTTTTTCCTATAGCCTATTTTAGCCACTTATCACTAGTAATTTTTTTTTCTGACCTCATACTAAAATAATTACATTTCTGACATCAGTCCACTGGAAATAAGTGTTAAACTCTCATTCCTGGTGCCTTATCAGTAAAACAAATTTCTACATCTACTAAAAATATTCTTTTAAATAGGAGATAAAAATAAATATGTGAAAAAAGATAGGTAATATACTTTAGATCTCATTAAAAGTTCTTACATTCTAAATGTAGAAACTCAGATTTGCAAAAACCGTAAGAGCTGTATTCAGTATGTTGAACATTTAACAAGATGTCATCAGTTCTCATGTGGAAGATGAGCAATGTTGGCAGTTACAAATTTGGCTTTCTTTACAGTATGTGCTTGTTGCCATGCATGAAAATGGGTGAAAACAATCAAATTGACTACATAAGAAATGACCAAAACACAGTGTAGGTAGCCTAATCATTTATTAGAAACACACTTTGGTTCCATATTTTAATATTCTATTTCTTAATAAAGTGTGGAATAAATAAGAGCTGTTATATACCAACATTGCAATTAATTTGGCTCTGTTCTCAGTCAAATGAATTTAGATTCATGTAAGTAATTGCACCTAACAGATTCATAGAACCAACAAACTGCACTGAACCCAACTGAGTCTCTAACGATTTTTTCTTAATTATATCTGTTCCACCCACATTGAATCCCTGAGGCCCTGGGCTGCTTCAAACTCAGGACAGAATCTATTGTCACACTACATGTACAAACGGATTATTATGGATGAAAACCTTTCAGTGGTTTTTAATTTAATGCTACAAGTATTTATTGAGTGCCCACAGCATGCTGAGCAGGAGTGACACACCCTAATCATAGTATTGTTGTCTGGTAACTCAGCACCATTAACCCACTTATGGGGTTACTAACTGTCAGCCTTTTTCCCCTCTGTGTGTGTGTGTCTCTCCTGTAAGAAATAATGTGTCTTGCTGCATATTTGTGTATGTGTGTGTGTATGTATCCATGCATGCAGGACCATGTATAGCATATAACATATATTTCATTTTTTTCCACATATTTTATATATGAAAACTTCTATTGTTTCTTCTTTATGTCTGATCAGTACTCTGTCCACAATCACTCCCTCCACACATGAACAATAAGTATATGATATCTTGACTAATTCATGGGAAAAATGGGGAAAAAAAAACACATCTTAGTTCAAGAAAGCAGTTATGTCTTTGTTACATAATATTAGAAAAATGTCATAACCTAAACTTAGAATACCTGATTGTCATCTAAATCAGCTATTTCATAGTAGCTCAGAAGATGTTGGTATGATTCATTTGGGAGGCAAAAGATGATATCCTTTCAAATGTGCAGTTCGCTATGGATAACATAATACTTTTGTTTGAATCAGCATTGGAATCTATTTTAAATGTACATCATGTAAAAAAAAAAATACCTCTCTTTATCAGAGGAGATATTTCAGAACTCTTGAATTTGATTTAGCCTTTTCTATTTGCCAAGCCCTGGACAGGGCTGCCTAGGAATTACTTGGAGTATCGCTAAACAGGATGGATGCATATAGGCCTAGGGAGCTGGAGGCACAGCCCTGCTGATGGAGGGACAGGGTCCCAGGGGTTCTTCTCACACCTGTATGGTTCTGTCATAGAAGAATCGTATTCTCAGAGTCTGCTGGGTTAGGCTATGCTGTAATAACAAAGTCATAATACAGTGCTTTAGTTGGGTGTTTAGTCTGTCATTTTTATAACATAACCCTCATCCCAGTTTTTAAGCTAATAATTTTATGCAGTTGAGTGTTTGAAGTAGAACTTTTAAAAATTCCCTGTTTATCTCACTAATATCTACACATTCCTGATTTGAGTTGCTACCTCCTCTGATTTTCTGGAGCAGTATTTCTATGAAAGGAAAATGTGTTCCCTGTAGTCTTCTTTTGTCAGAAACCCTTTGCACTTGCTTTCTTTTGCCAATTGAACCTTTTTTTTGAAAAGCATTAGTAGAGAAAGCTTGCCTAGCCTTTGCTAGCTAGACAGGAGTAGCTGTAGGTGCATTTAAACAATCCAACTTGAAAAGGGGATTTCTCTCTTTTTATTTGAAAACAATTGAAAATGAAAGATATGTGTCTCAGGACAGAGTGCTTAACTGACCTTGCTCTACTGAACTTCAGTATGGTATATGAAACTGCTTCCCCTGTGTCCTCCTCAGTGTTCTCCCCCCACCCCCAGTGTTTTAAAAAATGCTTTACTTGTTTGAAGCACCTGGTTCTGAGTTAGAGCTCTATCTGGCATAACTGGAATCCATTATGTTGTTAGCTCTTGTTATACTGTTCTTTGCATCTCTTTTTCTCCACTCAAATAGTCAATGCAGTTTTTTTCTAAGGGCTATCTGATCATATTTTGAGAGGAAATGGAGATCAAGCTATAGAGTTGGACGATGGCTACATTAAGCTTTAAGTGTAACCATGTTCCATCCCCCACAGTACATGCAGCCTTTTTTTTTTTAAGTAATCTAGTGTAAGGTCCTGTGGCTCAAGCAAGTTGAAAACTATCCATTTTCACTTGACTAACCTTGACAAGGAAATGAAACCCCCCAAAAGTACCTCTCTCCTCACAGGTAGATAAGGGGATGGTGGTGAAGGGTTGGCAGTGCAGATCCTAGCCTATCCTCCCTCATCCCCTCTCTCATTTTAAGACTGCAGAGGAACAAAGTAAACATCTTTAGAAGGAAATCTCTGGGTTCTTCCTTTTGCAACCATAAATAATTGTAACCTTGGGAGAAGATATCATTTGCCCTGGACTTCAGTAGTTAACACTTCTTCTGAAGAATGTGGTCCTTGAAAGACAAAGTAACTAGGGACTAACTGGAGCTTACATACCAAAGTAAAACCACAAATTTGTATTCTTGAGTTATCATCACATTTACTCAGACAGCAGTATGTCTTAAAGAAAAACAGTGTATTATTTAAATGGAAAATGGGGCCATATGTCAGGGTTTTGTTTTGTTTGCTTGTTTTAGAGGGGATAAGGAGCTTGTCTCACAAATATGATAGGGCAGGAAAACCTTTATGTGGAAGTCAGCACCTCTAAATCTCTGGTATTCAAGAAATACCAAGTTTCAGTCCACAAAATGTAAGTCCTTTGTTATAAGCATCTCTCTCTCTCTCGCTCTCTCTCGCCCATAGGCAGTTTCTGAAACTAGTTTCTTATATATTTATCTACAAAGTTGTTTGGATTTTTTAAGTTAATGATGACTTTTTATCATTCTGCTGCACCTCTCCCCTTCTTCGGGATTGTTGCCTTGTCTCACTCTTCCTGATACATTGCTTCCTGGTGGGTGACATCATGATTTGCAAGCAATCTGATATATAAATGAGGTGGTGAGAACTACTTCGGCAATTCAGTTTCTGTTTGAAAGGAATTAAGTAGCGTCTTTATGTTTCCTTATATTTTCCTCTACATTGTGTTTTCACAATTATATGAGGCACAATAGGAAGGCCTCTTTTTGCTTTCACTCCATTTCTAAAAAACATTTGGTTGATTCAAAACCTTCTTGGAAATGTAAAATTCCATGTTTTATAATAGACTTCTCCTACAATATGTATTTTTGTCACACCAGAATGTGCCATTCAGCAATAGCTAATAACTACTAATTTTCTAGGAACATCTCAGGAATATAGATGCTTGGATCAGCATGTTTTTATTTTTACTGATATTAAAGTAATGTTTATCTAGGAGGCGTGATAAGAAACAGTGTATAAAACTTGACCTTAATTCTTAGCTTTGTAGACATATATTCATAGGTGTTTTGTGTGCTTTGATAGGTGTGGAAATATGTGAGATCAATAAAGCTTTACTTCAATATGCTAACAAGTAAATATGGATATGGTTTTACTAGACAAACTCATTAGCAAAGATACCTTTTAAATATAGTTCCCACCCCTTCTGCCCCCCAACCCCATTCCTATTGCTAATTGGCAGGTACTGCTATTATACAGCTTGAGTTTCTTCATTTGAAAGAACACTGCAGCTCTTTTTTGATACCTTGTGACACTTTGGCAGGTACCTCAGGAACCATACCACAGGCAGGTTCAGATTCTTGCACTTCATATTCTTGGCATTCTCCGAGGGAAGTGGTTCTCAAAGTGTAATCTCTGGACCAGCAGCTTTAGCATAATCCAGGATTTGTTAGAAATGCAGATTTTCTGGCCTCACCCCAGACCTACTGAATAAGAAATTGCGTGGGGACAGCAGTCCGTGTTATGAAAAACTGTGCGGGTGATTCCGATACACACTAACATTTAAGAACCCCAGAGTCCAAAGACTAGACTCATCTTATTTTACAGCTGTGACACCTGAGACATGAACAGCACTTGCTCAAGGTCATAAAGCCAATTTAGTGTAAATAGAGACCCTGGAGTAGAGCCTGCCTCAGCCTACTGCTCTTTCACTATACTACTCCATATTGCTAGTGCTTAAAGTTGTTTTTAATTATTTAAATTTAGTCATGACAAATTATTATACATGAAAAAATGAGAGGCTTATCTTTTAAGCTTTGCATTCCTATAATTTTTGAAACTACTGTTAGTGACAGGATCAATCAGAATCAAGTAGTTTTCAGTGACAAGGTGGGAGGATATCCTTGGCATTGGAAGTTTACAGGGAACTCAGTGGAGTCTTTGTGTTGTCTAATATGGTTTTGGTTTTGATGGATGGATATCATCATGTTTTTCAAGCTACGACATACCAAAATGAACTCAAGCAACTGATTTACTAAAGAATGATCGTTTGTGTTTTGTATGTGTATGTGTGGTTTGTAAAATGAACTGCCAAAGAATTTCTTAAGTGGTAATGTCCCTGTTATATTAAAATAGAATTCCTTGGTTGTGGGGACGGGGATAGATAATGGATTATATAACTGCTTAAGAACAAATCTGTTGAAGAGCAAGAATACTTTATATTAGTTATTAGTTAAGTATTAGCATACTTGTTCTTAAATTATCCTTATTTGTTGTACTTCAATGCCTTTTGTTTACGCTTGATGGATGTTCTCATATGTGCTTCAGATAGCAAATAAACATGTCCCTATACAGGTAATGAAAGAAGTAAAATCTGCACCCGTTTGTTCATGGAACAAATGAACATCTTAACTTGAGTAAAAGTGAGAATCTTTTAGCAAGAATCTATATCTAAAAAATGTATCTTCCTACAAGTGACCTCTTTTATTTATTTCAAAATATCTATCTTGTCTCATCAATTCAAGCATGATCTCTGTAGCAAATAAAAAAGGGAGCTTTTCCCATGAGAACTTCTGTCAAGAGACAATCTTCTTTGGCCCTCTTCTTATATATTAAGAAACAGTTCTCATCTCTCTTAAAGTAGGTTTGAACATTTTTCTCTGATGAATACTTTACATACTCTGAGCAAACAACTTTAAATTTCTCAGATGTTTTGCCAAAGAGATTCCTATTTCTCTTTTTTAATCCCCAGTGGTTTAAAGTAACATGTCTACAGATAGTTTATACCAGGTCTCTGTAAGCAATGTAATAAGGCTTATAGTATTTCATTCTGCAACATTATTCCTGGGTCTGTTTGCTCTTGATGCTAAGTTCACTTAGAGTAGTATCAATCCTTTGAATTTGTTTTCTGTGATTTGGTTTCCATAAAACATTAGGATGCTCTCTAGATTATCTGGGCCATTTCCCTGCCTCAAGGTATGCCTGTATATAACTCTGTAAGACAAATGGTTAGACAGCGTATTTCTAAATGTCCCAGGAGAAGGAAAGTGTAATAGCACCAATAATCCTTGTATAGTGAATGATGTCCAGGGAAATAACCAACTGTACTTACATTCCTCACAAGTTCCATTGTTCTTGAATGTCGTTATGGTTCTTTTATTTTTATTGAAATTACTTGACATGTCTTATTCCTTTACTTCAGACAAAATATTTTATTTCTAAACCCAACCTTAATTATATTCTTATTGGGAAAATAGAAAGCAGACTTTCTAACCAGTATATTCCACCATGTTAATCACATTTGTCCGATTGTCAGCCCATTCTGATGGCTGACATTAATAGCCATTAATAATGGCTAACCATTATTATTGCATATGTTTCTCTTTTTTAATGAAAAACTATGAAATTTCAGTTATTCTTAAAAGTTGAATAATTTGGGCACCTTGGTGGCTCAGTCAGTTAAGCGTCTGCCTTTGGCTCAGGTCATGATCCCAGGGTCCTGGGATCAAGTTCTGCGTGGGGCTCCCTGCTCAGCGGGGAGTCTGCTTCTCCCTCTGTTCCCCACCCCAGCTTGTGCTCTCTCTCTCACAAAAATAAATAAAATCTTTTAAAAAGTTCAATGATTTATATATTTCAGATGCTCTTCATTTTTCTAAGATTTATTTATTCATTTTAGAGAGAGCATAAGTGGGGGGAGGGGCAGAGGGCAAGGGAGAGAGAATCTCAAGCAGACTCTGCACTGAGCACGGAGCCCAACATGGGGCTCAATCTCATGACCCAGAGATCGTGACCTGAGCCAAAACCAAGAGTTAGACACTCAACCAACTGAGCAACCCAGGAGCCCCTCAGACGCTCTTTAGTATTCAATATATTAACAGCATGCTCAGGGTTTTCCTCACTGGTCCGTTGGCTCTCATATTTGTTGAAATAATTTTATTTAACATATGTTTGTGTCATATTGGACATGTTAGGAGAAAAAATTGAATTTGAATGTGAAAGGTCCTTCTTTTATCAAAATGCATTCTCTGACATTAGTAAAAGTCACGCTGGCATTCTCTTTCAAGAAACTCACTAAAATAACAAAGAACATGAAAAATGTATTTAGATGTTTGATTGAACTAAGATGGTTGATTTATTTCCCTATCTGATAAATAATAGTGCACAAAAATAAAATTATAGTTAATAAGAGTGTAAATGTGGCGCATATATTGATATTCTAGGCAATATTGAAGCAATTGTTGGTATTTCATTTGCTCACTATCGAAAAAAATAAATTTGACTTTTTTTGCAAATATTGCTAAATTTTCTTCTGAAAAATACTATAATGAGTGGATTTATTTATTCAGTTCTCAGTGAGGTACTGGCTGTATCAAGGTTTTGGAAAAACAAACATGTATTCTCTATCTCTAAGTATATTAACTAATCTATAAAGGCTTGACGTTCATTAATGCTTGCTGAGGGAAAAAAATGAGTTTTAGAGATTGTGTTTTGCTCAGTACTGCATAACTTACTTTCACAAGCCCTACTTAAGCTTTGATTTCTAAATCTCTCCCCAGTGAAATCATACCTCAAAGATGTTTCATTAAAATGACAGGATAAGCTGCCTTGTATCCCTGTGCTGAAGTGGGGGCAAGGGAAAGAGTTCTAGGAGGTCTTACACAACCATTCCTAAGCTTTAGGGAAAGAAGCAGAAATCATTGACGTCAGTGAAAAATAGGCAACATCTCTATCATGAAGATAATAGCCAAAAAGATGGGCTGACTGTGTGCAGAGCACTGGCTTGTCTCGATCTTGTATTGATGACTCATACAAAGTTAAAACATGGAGGATGGAGTTATGGAATGTAGGAACTATTAGAAAGACTGTGTCTTTGAAGTTATGCATTTTAGAAAATATTTTTAAATGCATATTTTCATTGTTACAGACTTTTGCATTGTTTAATCTTTCACTTTTGCCTATCCCTTTTCTATTTTGAAATAGTTTCTTAGAGAATTGTTAACAGTTCAAATGGCTTCATTATATGCCTAAATATTAGTTTGAACCATATGAAATTGTTGCTATTTGGCCATTTTTTTTTTTTTTTGCCTATAAAAATGGCAACCTCACATGGTTCAATCTAATAAAAATTATATCATTCTCAAAACAGAAAGATAATATTGTTTATCTTTGGATAATCTTCTTTGGCCCTCTTCTTATATATTAAGAAACAGTTCTCATCTCTCTTAAAGTAGGTTTGAACATTTTTCTCTGATGAATACTTTACATACTCTGTATGTAAAGTATATAAATTTCAGCAATGAATAGAATTCTCTCAGTAATACTTTTCCTTCTTTGTTGAAGACAGTGCTAATGTGAGTACTTAGTTACTAAAACAAATATAATGACATTTTTAAAGCCTCACAAGATACGTAATTGCTTTAAAGAAATCATAATTTTTTTCTCTTCCTTTTCCTGAAATAGAAATCATAGTCCTGTTGAAGACCCAGGATTCCATACATTGTAAAAGCATCAATAGTGTATTCCTTCTAAAGGATGGGGATAAATCCCCTTATACTAAAAATCACTGGCTGTCACAGAAGTGCTAAGTGAAAAATTGTCCTTATCATTACTTTGTGGATTGCAATTTTCCCCTGTTGATCTAGGCTATAAATAGGAAATAAACAATTGAGTGAAATCTGATAGTGTACAGATTTTACTCATGAGTTTAGGTGAACAAATCATAAAAAGAACAAAATATTGCCTGATCCTAAATGTTTGCCAATGAGTATTTAGTAACTTCCTCACTCTCCCCTGTTTTGGCAGATACCACTTTTTAACCACATTTTTGAAGAGTAACAGATAATTGTTTTTGAATATTTTTATACTTATCTAAAAGAGGGAAAATAATTAAGAATATTGAAAGTTATTTCTGGGGGCGCCTGGGTGGCTCAGTCATTAAGCATCTGCCTTCAGCTCAGGTCATGATCCCAGGGTTCTGGGATCGAGCCACGAATCTGGCTCCCTGCTTGGTGGGTAGCCTGCTTCTCCCTCTCCCACTCCCCCTGCTTGTGTTCCCTCTTTCGCTGTGTCTCTTTCTGTCAAATAAATAAATAAAATCTTTAAAAACAAAAGTTATTTCTGTTCAGTGGGTAAGCAAAATACACAGTCTTTAATATCCTTTATTTAATAAAATCAGCAGTTGTTCCCTTTAAAACATCTTTATCTGAGGTAATTCATCAGTATATGGACTATACAAAAATAGTTTGATTTTCTAAATCGTAGAAACTTGGCTTCTGGAAACATTTGAGCCATTCTCAAAACATAATGGAAAAAGTAGGCTGTTATACTAAATTATTGTTCTAAGAGCCAAAAAGCTACAGTATTTTCCTTTCTGTTCTTCAGATATACTATGTATCAAGTTAAGTAGAGATTTTTAGAGAGTATTTCATTTTATTCAGTTTGACTGGAAGATTCCTTATTAGCAAAAAATTATCTTAATTTTTAAATCAGACTACATAGAAGAAGAAATACACAATTTACCTATTTGTGGCAGTGCATCTCAAGAGGATACCTTATAGTTTGTTTTGCACAGTGCTATCTGCTGAGTAAGTGCCCAATAGTTAGTTATGTGTTGAAAGCTTGAAAGAGATAGTAAAAATTAAATAAGGAGTGTGCTGAGGGTATGATTGAAGTAGTGCTGATTAATTGCTCTTGAGTCCTACCTGCTTTCCACTTTGGAGCCTCCTGTCCCAAGAAGAGACATGGTTGAAACAAATATGAAAATGGAAATCTTTTCTACCTAAACCCAAGCAAGAAATTGTCTATTTGCAAGTCTGTCTCTGATAACAACTCTATCCATTTCAATAAAAATATAACAATTATTTACCCAACAGGAATTATACATCAATAGCTAGCTAGTGACATAGTTATTTCATAAAATAGTATATGATATAAACCGTGGGAGTTTTTGAATTTAAAAAGAAAACTCAAAGAAATCCAGAGGTCAAGTAGACACATCAAGTTAAAATAAAGCACTTATGAAATTAAGCTCCAAGGAATGACATTTTTTAAATGCCAGTATTTTATCTGGTTTTACCAGCTTTTAGCAGGTTATTTAAGCATAGTTATCATCCATAATGACTTTATTTTAAAAGAACCACATAATGTTCAGAAATTGACATAATTATATCTCTGGGATATCGGTGCCTAATTTTGTAATTCTACACCATTTTCTTCTGATTGACTCCCATGTAATTCAATGGCATCCATATTATTTACTCAGTAATCTGTAATTATAGGCTTCCTCTAATGAAGCGCCCTATGCTTTATTGCCCTCTGTTTTTAGGAGCTCTGTGGGTTCCAAATTTGAACTTGGAAGAGCTGTTTTTTCCCAGATGAACATTATAAAGTAATGAAGAGGTTAATCGCTATTGCCTTGATTGTTTGAAACACCAAAAGGCAATACCACTTAATATACAATTACCATATTACTTTTAATATGTCTTCTTTTTTAATTTAAAGGTTAAATTCAATTAAATGGTAGTAGCAGTATGTTAAATTTACTATGAATATCTGCCTTAGGGAGTTATTTATTTATTTTGAAATTAAATTTTTTTTCTATTGGAGACCAACTTCCTTTTATTTAGTAAAGCATATAATTAAGGTCTATCTAAATTTTAATTATTTAATAGAGCAGGATATTGTTAATATGTATTTGTAAAAATTGTCTAAATTACCTGAATTTAGGTCATTTGTTTCTATAGCACTCACTGTAGGAACTTGATCCCTTGAATAGATCTGGTGAGCTTAAGTATATTCATATAATAATCTGTCTAAAAGCTCTATCCATTTAAACTTGAAAATATAAATCTTTTGTCTCTATCTTTTTTTGTTGCTTTTTTCTTTAGAATTTGCTTTAATCTTTTATTTCTTAAATTAGGTACATGAGGGAAGACATACAGATGTGAACATTCAGGATATATACAGAATGATAAAGAGAAGTAGCCTGGGTGGTATGGTTGGAGGAGCCAAAGAAAAAAATCTGGAAATAATTAATAAGGCCATTGGAGTTATTGGATCTGATGAGCGTTGAATCTTGGAAAAGGGGATCGTGTGATTAGAGTTAGAGCTTAGTAATAGGAGAGACTAGAAACAGAGAATTCACCAAGTTGATTCATGTATTAGTAGTCCAGGTTAAGGGATGAATGTTAGACTTGGAGAAGAAACTCTGATTCCATGAGTTATAGCCTGTGAAGGAGTAGTACAGCTTAGTCACTGTTTGAATTTGGAGATGAAGGTTCCAAGTCTGGGGAATAATCAGAAATGAGAAAATTGGGATGAGAAGTCACTAGGAGTATGGTTGGGTGGGGAAATCTGCAGATGATTACATCAGTCTTAGACATGTTGTCTGAGGTGATGGGAAATTTTGTAAATAACATTATTTGGAAGTAGCTGATGATTTGGGCCTATAATGGAAATAAGAGTTAATAGTAGGGATTTGAATTAAGACATCTCCATCATAGAAAGGAACTAAAAGCCCCGAAACTGACCATTTCCCACTGTCCAAGACAGAAAGGCCACAAACTCTCCAGTGACACTTCGGTATGCTTTCTAAATAATCATCTTTCAGCAATTTGTTTCAATTCCATTGGGAGACAGCAATGAGATTGCTGGGTGGACAAACCATTCTAGTTGATTGAGAAAGTAGCCAGCCATGCTGAGTCAGACTGGCTCTTTCTCCTGGAGCACATTATTGAACTCCTCTTTAGAACTTATTGAGGGATTTAGATCAAGGCTTAAAGGTAAATCCTTCTCTCTCCCATTTTGAAACATCAGTGTAAATTACACTATTGAGTTATGATAATGCGTATCAGAAGTACATACCTTCAGCTCCTTTTTTGAGGCAAGTGGCAATAGGCAGCCTCTTAAGCATTGCTAACTATGTTTTCTGCCATATGATCCTCCCCTACTTTCAGATTGGTCCAGAAATTGATTTTTGACTCAAGGACAACAATCCGTAGGCTGGTCTGTTTCATAAGAGATGGCCTGTCATAAATACTCCTCCCAGAAGTCTATTCTGTACTGGTTGAATCAATTTGATTCTTTTTCTTGGGGAATTTGGACTCAAAGACACAAAGAAAGAGAATTAGTTTACAAATGGCAGAAGAGAAAATGAGAACAAATAAGAGTGGATGCACATGGGGAAGTGTGAGTGGGCATCAAGGTAATAAAGTAATATTAACAGATGACTAGGGCTATTGTTGTAGCTGGAGGATTAGTCATGATTGTATCTTGAATGGTGTTCCAGTTCTTCATGGGGCCTGACCATGTAGCTGCTGAGGGCTGTTTTTCTATTCCTCTTTATTTCTGTGTACATCCTTACACCAAACCCCCACCTTTGTTTCTTGTAAGCCATCTAACATGTTCATCAAGAGGATTATAACAGTAGCCAGTTAAATAACAGAAATTCTCTCTTTCCTTTTCCTCCCTCCTTGCTCCACCCCACTCGTGGATCTAATTGCTCCATGAGAGTGGAGTATGGTGGGGAGTGAGTGGGAGAAAAGATCATACTACCCATTGTCCCCTTCAGGTACCTAGGCCCAAAAGACTAACCAGCAATGGGGGAAGGAAACACCTTGAAGCAAATATAAGATTAATATTTAAACTACAATCAGACCATTATGGAATCTTGCGAAAATGTCATTAAGAGACATGAAAGGGATATTTGACATTGCATGCCTAGAAGCAGTGGTGGAAAAAACAAAAAACAATTTTATGTGTATACCTTTACTGAATTGAGACTGCACATAAACCAGTTGGTTATACATGCCTTTTTACAAACTGCTTTTGATTTTTTAAAAAAGCAAAAGTGTAATATATCACCATGTTAAAAAAAATATGATATACTCCTCAATTTGAAAGGGGTAGTTGTAATAACAAATTAGTTTGCAACAATGTGCACTCTCTGAGCATTTAAAAATATGTGGTCAGAGCAAAACACCCAGGTACACAAGGTGAAACTCCTTGTACTTTAAAAACAGATGAGCAACCGTCAAGTTCCTCTGCAAAAAGTGGAGTGAGGTTGTTATTGCAACCTTTCTATCTGGAGAGTTGACTCTATAGAATCTAGTAAGCACAGGAAGAACACCAGATTCGAAAGTTGGGGTAGCAATTGATTGTCCACTTGTTTCCTATACTCCCAGCATCAGTAATTAAGAGTACCTGCTCCCTCATTTATAACATTTTTTATTAGTTTCAGAGGTAGAATTTAGTGTTTCACCAGTTGCATATAACAGCCCATACAACATTTTTATACTCAGTGGTGGGCTGCCATTATTGCCATGGTGTATGACATCCGTTAAAACTGCCTGACTGCACTCTCATGAGGGCCAATCTTGAAAAGTCACTTTCATCCCACACTTACCTTGTTTCTGTGCTAGGCACTAAGGACGATACAAGTATACATTTGGCCTCATAATGGTGCTCTGGAAGCTAAAACTATTTCTCTCCATCTCCTCTCCACCTTAGTCATGTGTTTGTATTTCTTATGAAGATGGTTAGGCTTATTGTATAGGACTGTATTCTGATGACAGTCCAGTTGAAATCCATAGATAAGGAGCGACGTCGTCTCTAAGGAGGCTAAATTGCTCCATGTCAGTCACAGGTTAATTGTCATACAGGAAATCAGCACTTGGAAAGCAAGTCTCCCACTGACCTTTGGAAAAAAACTCTTCTCTTTTTGTAACTTTTCTTTTGAAACTATACTTTAAGTACTCTTAAATGCAAATCCACATAGAAGTGTATATATAATTGTTGTTTCATTATCCTGTCTCATTCTTGGCTTTGGCCCTCTAAATGAAGGTATCTCAATTTCAAGAAGGCTGACATTGACTGCTTATGTTCCTTCCTACCTTCCATCCATGATGAGCTTTTTTTTTTTTTACTCATATGGAGGTTGCCAAGGTCCTTCAGTATCTCAGAGGCTAATTGTGAGCTCCACAGGTGCCTATACCAGCATAATGTTGATATTGACTATGCGTAGTCTAGAGCAAGGGTCAAGAAACTTTTTTGTAAAGGACCAGATAGTAAGTATTTTGGGCCTCACAGGCCAAAATGTCTCTGTCATAACTACTCAACTCTGCTGTTGTAGCCTGAAAGTAGCCATAGACAATACATAATGAATGATCATGGTTATCATCCAATAAAAGTTATAGACTAAAATTTGAATTTTGTGAAATTTTCATGTAGCACAAACAGTATTCTTTTTTTTTTTTTTTTTTTTTTTGGTTTTTAAAAAACCATTTTAAAATGTGAAAACCACTGTTAGCATGTGGGCTGTTCAAAAACAGGTGGTAGACTGGACCTGACCTCTAGGGCTATAGTTTGCTGATACCTTCTCCAGAAACATACTCTCCAGGTTCTTTTTCTTTTTTTTTTTTTTCATACTCTCCGGGTTCTAATGCTCGTTCTCTCACCTCTCAACTATGTGACCTTGAATGAATTACTTCTCCTAAATATGCCTCAATTTCTTCACCTGGAAAATAGGTTGGTGTGGGGATTAACTTAAATCCCTTAAAACAGGCCTGACATATGGGAGCTTCTAAATAAATCACAGATATTATTAATAGTCCTACTTCCAAAAACATCTTTCTTTTGTCTTTTCAGAAAGTAGATTAGATTTCCTTTGGTGGGTGGTTTTGAATTGACTTAATTGATTCTTCTTCCAAGTTTGTTTTTGCATAATTTTCCCTTCACAAGTATTCCATGCCCTTAGTAAATGATTGATTTTGATAAGATACACACAGTATTTCAATTTGAAATATTAATTATTTAAAATATTGAATGTGAGCTATTTTACCAGAGGCATCAACAATGGTTTTCTGGTAAGCGCTAACATTCAGGTTTGTTGGGTGTTTATTTTTACGATGTGTGACTTTCTTCTCCCAATCTTCTAGCATGTAGGTAACTAGAAAAAAATGAATATGCATAAACATTATTTTTTAACAGCCATTTACTATCAAGCCATCTTACCATAGGCAAACTGCCAAAAATCTGCCCCTGGCCAAAAAAGTTCTTTTGCTATAACTCTACCATTAGAAATCCATTCATTTGTGTCAAGAAGCTCTCTTTAAGGTGCAAATACATCAGGGAAAGTTAAGTTACCCCGACAAACTTAGGTAGTACCTACCATGTGGATACTTGGAGAGAAATCACCTCATCCCTCACCATTCATCACTCTGGAGCAGAATATCCATTTATCTTGTGATTCCTAATACAGTATTTATTTCATGACAAAATGTACCTAAAACATTAACCTTAAAATTGTTAAAGAAGAGTAGTATTCACTATGAAGTTTATCCAGGATCTGATGATTTACCTCACTATAGGAAACTGTTAATTACCTGTTCTGGCAAGGAGATGAGATAACAGAATGAATGAACTCTCTAACCAACATTTTCCCTGTAGTTTTAACTTTAGTTGCTCTGAGATTAATTTTGCTTTTTGGTAGGTACCACTGTGCTAGTCCTCAACCTGGTAGCATAATGTTTTTCTGTTTTGTTTTACAAATTTTCAAGTGCCATGTAATGTAATTACTACACTGCCCCTAGCTCATCCTGTGGTTTCTGGTAATTTCTTTTAAGCTCCTGTGTCCTTTTTTCTCTTGTAAAAGTTTGCTTCTTTTCAACAGGAACATCTGCCTTCATTATTTTCTTTAAAACTTTATACATTTTTATGTATGCCCTCTTTTAATCTCTTTGGAATGGTATCTTGATTTTCTTAAATACTTTCCATTGCCATAAATAACTGCATAGACAATAGTCTTAGTTACCATCTGTTGATTTTCCAAGTCACCATTTTCTCCATTCTTCACTCACTTCCAATTAAACTATAAACTAACAAAAACTTCCCAACTACAAACTAACAAAAACCTCCCAGCAGGTATAGGCTTTTGAGATGTTTGTAGACTGCAATACAAGTTGCCCAGGCTTTGTCACATCTGTTGATATAGTGCTTTGCCAAATGGTTTGATTTATTTTATTTCTGATTCATTTATGGTATTAGTATTACTCTCATTTGTGGTATTAGTGTTACTCTTACAGATAGATATTATGGTCCTGCAGCACATTGTGTTATTTTCACCATATTGTATTTGCCTTTTACTTAGTCTATTACCTATCACTTTGTTGAATTATAAGAGCTGTTTTTTTAGATCCCAGAGAAGAAATGTTGTTTCCCTCTTTTTTGATAGGTTCTAATTTTGTGCCATCTACAAATCCATGCCTCTTGCAGCATGATCTCAATCTGGACCATAATAGGTAGTGTGAAAAAACTGAAGCTAACACTGATTTTTCTTGTATTCTACTTATCACTGCCTTCTTACACTGCCAACTTCCATTTACTACTGGTCATGACCTTGCTCACAAAACCAATTTTACTTTTCTATTTAGTCTTTCACCAGTAATGCCAAAATTTTGCCCAGGATTATATGCAGAATAATATTTGTCACTGCATATTAAATTGTATCCTTATAGAACTGATTTCTCTCCCACTCTGGTCCATTTGTATACTACTATGAGGCTGACCTTAAATGTTAACCTGTCTCATGTCACTATTGTGCTGGCTTTTTAGTGTCCCTTGAAGCATGTTCAGATTTCTTGTTTTGATATCCAAAGCCCTTTAGAACTTTGATCTAATCTATCCAACTACAACTCCTGTACCCTTCAACTATGTTCTCTCCCCATGGTTTATCATGCAGACCATACATATTTGATTTCAGGTAGCTATACTTATTCAAAACAACCTTGACATATTTTACCCTCTTAAAATTATATGATATGAACAGGTAAAGCTAATGTATGATGGCAAAAATCAGAGCAAATATTGCTTCTGAGTGGTGGAGGCAAGAAGGAACTTACTGGAGGTGATGGAAAGTTTCAATGTCTTGCTTGTGATAGTACTTACATGGGTGTAGGTACTTGTCAAAAATTCATCAAATTGTATGCATAAGATCTATACATTACGGTATTTGTAAATTTATATACACACACACAGAGCAAGCAAGTGAGCACATATGTGTGTGCTAGGAGTTAATAAATCTAGATTTTAGTGTCCTCCAACCAGTCGTTATGCAACCTTTTTAATGTAATGTTTCCAGAGGCTTAGCTTAAGTCCTAATTCTTCCATGAGTCTTCCCCAATTCTTCTAACCCACAGAGACCATCGTTTTACTTTTTAAAATTATATAATCTATTATCTCACATGGTAGGGTCCTACCCTCAGTAGGAAGCCTTTTGCTTCTTTTGGGTCACATTAAACTGATTGCTTTTTGATAACTTCTTCAACTTTTGAGCAGCTCAGCTTTTCTAGAAAACCTTAATTATACAATTGAGAATTCAAGGAGGCTATAATAGTGATTTTTTTTAAAGATTTTATTTATTTATTTGAGAGAGAGAGAGAGCACGAGCAGGGGGGAGAGGGAGAAGCCTCTGAGCAGGGAACCCAATGTGGGGCTCGATCCCATGACCCTGGGATCATGACCTGAGCCGAAGGCAGACACTTAACTAGCTGAGCCACCCACGCACCCCTATAATAGTGAATTAAAGCCATTATTCCCAGGTTGTTAGGATCTTAGTTAATAATTTTTATATTATTGGCTTTAGTTTAGTCATTTTTTTTTTTTTTTTTTTTTTTTTTTAGTTTAGTCATTTTTGAGAAGTAATGACCTGGAGTTGGGTCTTAGTTAATGGGAATGGCCAAGGCACTAAGTGTTAGGTTCTTAGAGGAATAGGGATATTGTAATTAAAAATGTTTGATAAAAAGAAGGAGATCTCAGAGTATTTTCAAAAACTGTGAAGGGTCAGAAATTTTACCCTACTTATATGCTAACAAGTAAGCCTGCTATAGTTTCAGGGATGCTTACATAAGAAACAAGACTCCTAGGTCAGAGACAAAGAACTCTTGTTATTCACAGTACAGCCAGCAGTGTGAGCTTCATGTTCATACATGAAGCTTTCCCTTACCTTCCAACTCCCCCAGGGCAGTGCCAAGGTGAGTTCAGGTGTATGCTATGCACACAGTGGGTTTGTTTTACTGCTGAGGACCCCAGTTTTAAGGAACCCAAATCTATTATAATGAAATGAAATGATCCCCCTGTAGGGAAATATAATCTATCCTCAAAACAAACAGACCTACCCTCTGCTCTGAAGGGACACACTGTGTCTTTCAAGGCTGTTCACTATAAAAACAGTCTTGAAAAGATAGTCCAGAACAAAGGTCATCAATTCTTGTGCTCACAAAGTGCACGGAAATGTGAGAAACCCACAGAGAATTGCTTCTAAATAAGTTTGTGCAACCATTGGGGAATAGTCTTGCACAAAGGTGTACCAGAGATAGTTAATTTACCTAGTGAAAATTTTAATCTGTTGTCATCTCCAAACTCTTCTGGGGAGATTAAGTCAACACAACACAGGTAATTGTTGATGATGAAAATTGAGATCAGCAGACATTCTGTATCCACTGAATGGCCAACACCGTTGGAAACATGAAATAGAAGGTACAACGCATGCCTTTCATTTTACCCAAATATATGTACTTCACACACAGCCCCACTGGACTGCATGTAACCAGCCTACCTCCTTAATACTGTCTCTGATCTAATTTCAGGATGAAATGTTAGAAAGTTGCCTCTGAATTGTTACTTCCCAGACATGCCCATATATTACCGTAGGGCCTAAAAACAGTACCAATTTTTTTCCTTGATATTTTTCCACTGAGTAAAATATGTATTGTAAGAAAACACAGTTTCCTATGCAATTCAATAAAACTATTTTCCTTTTCAATGAGAAAAAGACACATTTTTCCCCGAGTTTGACCTAATAGACCAAAAAATAGAAAATAAAAACAGATACTCATTACAAATCACATCTAAGTAAGAATTAATGGTTCTATGAACTTGCAAATTCTAAGTGAATTGTCAGTCTCACACAATTCAATCACATACCAGATTCCACTGAAATTCCTTTAAAATGAAGGATGACATCTTTCAAATGATCATGTTGGCTTCCATTTTGTTTTAGGAAGAGTAACTGAAATATAAAACAGTTCTAAGGTATATTTATAAAACCTTCATACCTTCAGGTTAGGTATTTCATGAAAATCTCTCAACTCTTTTGAAAAGTTATGAAGCAAATGATAAAATAATGGTGGACTGAAACCTGTATTTCTTTCCTTTAATACATCAGTGATATTTACAAAGACCTGGCCTTTTTTTTTTAATAGAACCATCTAACACATGCCTTCTCAGCAGGAACAGTATCACCCCCAAGGGGATGAATATTGGTTCTTGGGGAGGTGGGCAGAGAAAAATCTTAGATATTACAATTGTCTGTGGCCTTCCAAAGGGCCATACTATATGAACAGATATGCAGTACATCTATTGTATTAAATTTTAATGGTGGGGGATTAGGAAAAAAGTGTCTAAAAAGGCTCCTCAGGGGGAGGGGGAAACTAATGAAAAAAAAGTGGTTTAGAAAAAGTGACCTAGCGTACTATTTTGACGAGTGTTGTGTTCAGATGGCAACCATTAATTAAGTAAAGGGATTTATTTTTAATTCCTCTCTGTATCATATTTGTTCCATTTTTAGTATATACACAATATAATTACATTAAAGAATTTTAATGAAGTGGCATCCATGTCATTGTTATAATTTTTAATGTTTTAAAATTTAATAATTGCATATTATTTATGTAAAATCATAAATACATGCTGTTTTATAGTCTGTTTTTTTTTTACTTTTATACATGTATTTATTTTTCTACATAGTCTTTATAATGACTATTTTTATAAGGATGAATGAAATTCAGTTATACTGTGGTTCTCTTCTGGTTGTATTTTTATATCTCTAAAAATTCCTGGGGCGCCTGGGTGGCTCAGTTGGTTAAGCGACTGCCTTCGGCTCAGGTCATGATCCTGGAGTCCCGGGATCGAGTCCCGCATCGGGCTTCCTGCTCAGCAGGGAGTCTGCTTCTCCCTCTGACCCTCCTCCCTCTCATATGCTCTCTCTCTCTCATTCTCGCTCTCTCAAATAAATAAATAAAAATTCCTTTCATGTCTTCTATGCAATTCTGCTTCTCCTGACGGCCTATTAAAAATTGGGGTCCTCAGGAGTTGCATCCTATAGTGTCTTCTCTTCTCATATAGTATATCAGGGTGATCTCACCCATCTTCCAACAGTACTCAAATCTTTAGCTTCAGCCCAGACTTCACTCCTGGGGTCCAGACTCATATTTCTAACTGCTCACTGGATAGCTCTACTTAAATATTCCTTTTTTTTTTAAAAGATTTTATTTATTTATTTGACAGAGAGAGAGATAGCGAGAGCAGGAACACAAGCAGGTGGAGTGGGAGAGGGAGAAACAGGCTTCCCGCCGAGCAGGGAACCCGATATGGGGCTCAATCCCAGGACCCTGAGATCATGACCTGAGCCGAAGGCAGACACTTAACGACTAAGCCACCCAGGCGCCCCTCTACTTAAATATTCCTAAAAAAATAATCATATTTTCTCATACCTGTTTATCCTTGATCATCTAGACTCCTTTCCTCACCCTTGACCTCACCCCCTCAGCCAGGTCTTATTAACTACATTAAGACCTTCAAAGTATCCACCCTCTCCATTCACTCTTCTATCCTTTTAGTTCGCTCCTTTATGTCTTAGACAGTTACACTACATTCCTAACCATTTCCCCGCCTTCTGTTACGCCATACTCTGAGTCATTCTCCACAGTGCTGTCCAATAAGTCTTTCTAAAATGAAAATCTAATCAAGTCGCTTCCTGTTGCTTATAGCTGTGTTTCCCAATACAGTAGGCACTAGCCACATATAGGTAATGAGCACTTGAAATGTAGCTAATCTGATGTAATTAGCTAAATGTAGCTAATAAAAACATGCTAGATTTCTGAGACTTAATCTGATAAAAAGACTAAAAAATAAATATTTTTGTATATTGAGTTAAACATTTACTTAATATATGAAAATTGATTTCATCTGTTTTTAAATTTTTTTAAATGTGGCTACTAGGAAGTTTAAAATTACTTACGCAGCTCACATTTTTGGCCTGCATTTTATATCTATTGGAGAGTGTTGACTTATAGGATAATGTTCAAACCCATATCATAGAATTATGATCTTTTATCATCTGGTCACCATATGGCCTAGTCCATTTTGTCTTCTGTTAGCTGCATGCAAAGAGGACTGGTCTTGGTGTCACATTGACCTGGGTTCCTACCTGGGCCCCTCCACATGCTAACTGTGTGATCTGGAACGAGATCCTTAAACTCTAAGTTTCAGTATCCCCAGCTGAAAACAGAGATGATACCTATTTCAGTGTGTAGCTGGGTTAAAAGATACAACATATGTAAAGTGCTTACTGCCTAAAATTTCATTCTCCCAGGTACAGTCTAACCATACCAAACTACTTTCAGTTCCTCTTTTCTTTCTATTGTAGAGAGCAGGTGATGGTTCAGATGTGTCTGCAGCTTTAATATTCCTAAATGTGCATAATCCCCTTTCCCTGGTTAGTCGCTGGGGTTCTACTTTCCTTTTATTTGTCCTGTTTTTACCAGATTTTGGACCTGAGAACCTCTCTGCTTCCCTTTGTTTTTTTATTTAATATCATGTCCTAGAGAATTCATTTTAAAAGAACAAATGATTGATCTCAAGTCAAATAAAGGGCATAATCAAAAAAGGTTTTAGCTTGTTCTTGCCCTGTAAGAGAATATTTTTGTGTGTGTGATATGATACCCCATAGTCATTCTTTAAACAAAGTAGGATTTAAATTTAACTTTAGAATAGCACCCAGGTCAGTTTTTTCTCCCTCGCTCCTGCCTTCTTCTTCTCTTAACCCTTCTGCTTACAAATGTCTTCTACCCCAGACCCACGCATTTAGCTACCACTCAAATTAGCCACTTAGTTAGGGTCCTTTTATCGTCAGCTAGGCCAGATGGGAAGATGGGTCTCAGCTCTCTGTGGATTATCCACAGTGTAGTAGAGTTTCTGGCAATAAATACCTTGAAACAAATGCTCTAACAAATCTTTAAAGTGTTTTTGATAGCCAGAATTGTCAAAGATAAGGGTAGGGTAAAATGTTTTAAATGCATTTGCATTAGGAATTTCCGTGCACATCTTTTGAATACTCTGCTCATGGAATCTTAACAGTTCTTTCCCATAGGAAAAACTTAGAAACACAACAGCATTCTAAAAGGTATGATGAAAAAAAAATAAAAAAATAAAAGGGATGATGAGACTCTGGCTAATGTCTCTCAAATGTAAAATGTGGCTTTTCAAATGATGTGGTCACCTTTTCCTTCTACAATGTCAGCATTCTGAAATGGGTAAAGGATATGGATTAGGTAGGAATTGAATGCAAATGTGTTTTTGCAAATAGTGTCTTTTGAGATAATCGCAGATGATGGTTGAATGCTGAAGGTATTAATACAATCAGTATTTAACCTTGTGTAACTCTGCTTCATCACATCACGCCCTGCACATTGATTGCATTAAGCCAGGTCATTGGTTTCTTGCTTAGGAATATCTTATAAGAATCTTTAACAGGAAGGCAGCAGTAGCTGATCAGCTACTGTTTATTTGCATACTGAGCATGTCATCAATAATACAAAAGACAAGGTCCTTAAGTTGAAAGAACAGTGGGATTGGCATGAATTTTGCTTAATGGTGCATAATAAGCAAAGTAGTCTGTGGTGCCAGAAACTGACAGGAACCATTATGTTTAAACAGATACACGTCTTTAATTTAGGGATATTATGTAAATCTGACAGGAGTTTTCCCCCTTTATTTTCCTGTAGTTTAACTTAAATTGCTCCAGAATTAATTCTGATTTCTCCCTCCCTCCAGAGGGTGATGAGACTGGTGTGATGGATAATCTTCTAGAAGCCCTACAATCAGGTGCAGCATTCCGAGACCGCAGAAAGCGGATTCCAAGGAATCCAGGTAAAACTCATTCCAGTTTGCATGGTATTATAAAATGTGAATGTTCATAGCCAAATACCACCCCCAAAAAACCTTCCCCATGAATTTTTTTTAACAGTGGATCTCAGTTCATGTGTTAAAAAGTCTCAACATGCTTCTGTGTCTATGTGATCACAAGTTTCACCTTGGCAAAGGTATCTTCAAATAACTGTAGACTTTGCAAAAAAATTTCAGAAATAAGGACTCCTGCTGTGTTTAATATTAAATATTTTAATTGTTGTTTTATGTGCATGTGGTTTGGGTGGAACATGGTTTATAAAACCGTAAATGTAATTAAATCATTAAAAGTAATTGGCCCTAGGGATGTCACATTAGCTATTTACAGGTAAGGAAACTGAAATAATGCTTCTTTCTAGAGGTTATTTTGGCTTTGTAGTATAATCCATATTCCATTCTCCATGTTAATAAAGAGAAGAGGGGCACAGTGGTATTAGAAAATTGTCTGTCTTCTCTGTTCATACGCTATGGCTGAGGTAAATAATAGTTCCTCTCAGAATAAGCCAGGTAGCTGAGCTATCCACCTCCTTTAAGGAAATTTCTATATTTTTAGTTTATATCTTCTTCGAAGAAGAGGAAAAAATTAGGTATATTGATTTTAAAAGTCCTCTTCATGGGCTATGGAGCTATATGGGGTAGTAATTGAAAAAGGAGCATTAGTAGTAAACATGTAAGTTCTCCTTAATTTAGATTAATAAGATTTGCCTTGAATAGCCTACAATTCAAAAAATATTCTGTATTTGGACTGGAAACTAACATATATCATCAGAATACAAAGTGGTAGCTCTTAAAACCATTGTACTCCAACAAAGCAGTGAAAGAAATGGAGCCCAGTACAGTTGTCCAGGAAAGCTTTTGGCAATGGTGAAATTCATGGCAGAAGACAATATAAGTTATATTCATCTTTTTTACATTTGGGTGAATTTTGATGGATATGAAGACATTGAAGATGGCCTACAAAAAGAGTAAAAGACTGGAGGAAAGAAAAGTAAAATCTCTATTTGTATATTCATATTAATTTTTTTTTAAAGGTTTTATTTATTTATTTGACAGAGAGACACAGCCAGAGAGGGACACAAGCAGGGGGAATGGGAGAGGGAGAAGCAGGCCTCCCACGGAGCAGGGAGCCTGATGCGGGGCTTGATCCCAGGACTCTGGGATCATGACCTGAGCCGAAGGCAGACGCCTAACGACTGAGCCACCCCGGCGCCCCCATATTAATTTTTTAAGGTAGTGCTGCAGAGCAGAATATTAGGAGCACTAGTAATCTGTAACTATGAAGCAGCCATTTCATCTACTCTCAGTCTTTATCTGTAAAATAAGAATGTTTTACCATGCTATCAGAGACCCCTTCCACCTCCTAAGGAAAATAGAAACCTTCACTGTTCTTTCTTGAACTATCAGAGTATTAACAGTGAAAAGCAAACTGAAATAATTTTTCTATCAATTCAGTTCTCTGTTAAGCAGCTGATAAATATAAGCATGTTATTCCATACCATAAAAGAACTGCCATCATCTTTCTAGGCTATTTATTTTTAAAATACATTTGCTAAGGCCCATGTTTGATTAGACTCACATCTCATACTGACTCTAGAAAGATTGTACTAAGAAAGAGAGAGATCATCTAATAGGGTTTCTCTGAGTTTGGTACACAAGGGAATATAGTGTCATCAACTGTGAAACACCAAGAATAGATTCACAAACTGCATAATTTCACAGTACTGATTCCAAGTAATCTAAACCGGGACCTCCTTTGGTTTGTAGCTGGAGTACCTCCATGAACACACAGGGTCAAAGATATCAGCCCAAGTAGTTCTGGCGGTCATTCCAAGTGACAGCAGCCAATGCAAATGTCCAGCGGTAAAAAGAAACTAGAAGCAGACGGTGGCAATGATTGCTAAAGCATCTTGAGCATCAGAGTTCACGCGAGGGAGAGGGAGAGGCAGGCATAGAGTTGACAAGTCTGCCAAAAACTCTCCGATTTGCTTGCCTCTTTCTAGAAGCAACAGAGCTGGGGATTTTCCCAGATTTCTTCCTTGTTTCTGACTTTCCTAACTAGATCATCTTTTTCTGCTGGCCTCCTTTTGTTTTCACTTTCCTAGGTACCTTATTTGGTTCTTTTTCAATGCCCTATTGACTTTATATTGTTATACTTTCCCTGTTCAACACCAGCATTCTTGCTTCTTTCAATAACCTCCACTTCAACATGATGAGATAGAAGCAGAAAAATCAAATTATAAAGAAGGCTATTTTTATCAAGTAAAGTAAAATAAGAGGGAATAGTCAAAAAATCTGAAATTGGAGTGAGCCACAAACAGCAAAGACGTACTGCTCTGCTTGCCATCTCCATTATTATCACTTACAGATGGAAATTATGGTATGTAAAATACAGAGCTCTACAATTGTGCTTTTAATTGCAGTGTTTTCGATTCACTATTTAAACAAAATGAGGTGATGATTTATATTCTTCATTAGAAAATCAAAATGTTAGTAAATAGTATGATTAGTTGCCTAAATTATAAAACTTTCACACTGAGTCTATGTCCCCTCCTCAGGATCTACCAAATTAGGCAACTCTGAGCTCCCAAATATTGCCTATAGCCCAAATACTGAGAGTGTTGTTTCAGCTAAGGGTCCCAAAAGACATTTCAAGGGAGACTATTATATAAGGAGTGCTATTGAAAAAAATATTGATAACTAGTATAGTACAGGCTTCAACCAGTCAGAATGTACACAGGCAGTAAGTAGCCACTATGTGGTACTAATACATATGGGCTGAATATCAACCCAGATTACAAGCTTTGCTAATACCAAACTCAGAGATTAGGAAATGAGCCCCTAAACATTCATTAATTTATTGTACATCTGTTCTCTGAAAGGTACCTTGCTACACATGAAGGAAAATGCAGAAATAATTATGATTTTTCTTAGTTACAAGACCCTTGTGTCTTGTGGGAAAGAGAAATGGTACAGAAAGACTACAGAATAAAGCAAAAAATAATAGGTATTATACAAGAGCTATTAATAATATACTTTGTGAGCTCAGAGGAAGGAAATATCATGTTTTATTGGATATATCAGAAAAAGAGTCATGGAAGAAAAGGTTTTGAAGGGTGAGTATGGATTTCAGCAGTTGGAATTGGAGGTAGGGATAGTAGGCAAATGAAATGTCATTAAGAAAAATACAGAAGTAAGAAAGTGCAAAGCATTTTGGGAGCATGGCAGATAGTCCACCTAGTAAGAAAATAGGCTATAAGAAGTGTAGAAGTATGGAGAGAACTCTGGAAAAGTAGTTTGATGAGCACTGGGTGTCATATGCAACTGATGAATCACTAAATTCTACCCCTGAAACTAATAATACACTATATGTTAACTAAATTGAATTTAAATAAAAAAAAAATTTTTTTTAAGGATTTTATTTATTTGACAGAGAGAGAGGGAACACAAGCAAGGGGAGTAGGAGAGGGAGAAGCAGGCCTCCCGTGGAGCGGGGAGCCCGATGTGGGGCTTGATCCCAGGACCCTGGGATCATGACCCGAGCCGGAGGCAGACGCTTAATGACTGAGCCACCCAGGTGCCCCAATAAATTTTTTTTTTAAAAAGTAGGTTGATGCCACATCATAGAGTGCTTGAATAAGAGACTAAGGTGTTAGCATATAATTCTTTAGGCAATGGGGAACTATTGAAGGTTTTTAAGCAGTGGAGGAACATGATCAAAGCTATATATTAAGACATTTAATCTACAGGAGTGTGAATGATGAATTAGGATTCTTCTGTCATATTCTTAGTGAAAGGAGATAATTTAGGTGAAGAGGAAGAGGAGTAGCCAGGAGTCAAAGATAATCCCAGGGTTTTGAATTTGATTAGCTAGAAAGATAGTTGGGTTATGAGAGAAAACTATTAAGAGCAGGAAAAGGAGTAGTGATGGAAGATAAAGTAAGTTTTGGGAAAGTGAAACTGAAAGTGGCAGGAGAGCATTGAGGTCAAGATGTCCAGAAGTTTCTTAAAAGGATAGGTGTAGGTTTCATCACAAGATGGTTGAGTTTGTAAGATTTCTGGGTATAGTATGGAAATGGAAGGGATTATTAGAGTGATTCTTCAGATAAAAGAGATCCAAAAACAGAACTTTGAAAATGCTTTCACTTAGGGGCTAAAAGTAAAAATAGCAAAGAAGATAGACAAGGAGTAGTTGGACAGGTGGGAGGAGAATCAAAACATTGTTCTAGGAGCAAAGGAAGAGGAAAGTATTAAGAAGGCAGAAAAGTTGGGCATTTTCAACAATGACATCTGCTGTGGTAAAATCAAAAAGGATAAAGACCAATGGTTTGCCATATGGGAGTTTTCTATCAACTTTTTAAGAGCATCTTTTCAGTATTTGGATGGAACTGGGAGCCAGAATGCAGGAACTAAGCAGTGAGTAGATTGTGAGGTTGCAGGGATTGATAGTATTAATTCAACAATTGAACAATTTTATTGAATGCTTCCTGGATGTCATGTACTGGTTCAGGTACATGTACCACCAATCAGGACACTTGCCTCAAGGGGCTTACATACTTTTGGGAAAACAGGAATGTAAGCCATGTGATAAAATTGCAATGTGATTTTATATGTGTCGTAATGAGATAGGAAACATGTGCTTGTACAGCACGGGAGTTTGAGTAACTTTCCCCACCCCTTCACCTCTCACCTATTCATCCCTAGAATATGGACCATGCTTTCTAAGAGTTTGGTGGGTGAAAGGAACATCTCACTTTTCCTTAATAACCTAGTATGGATTTACCACCTATGAATTTTGCTGAATCCTTCTGGACCCTCTTTGTGACAACCTTTGTTAGCTCTCAAAGTAATAAGTTCCGTATGTTTACAATTCACTTTGGAAAGAATTACCCATAAGTATTCCTGACTTTGTCATTATAAGATCAAAGGTAAGCTTTGGAAGAAAAAGAAACACATGGAAAAAAAAAAAAAAAACTTTGCAGAAGTGAAAACCACACTTAAAATATAAATACACGGGCGCCTGGGTGGCTCAGTTGGTTGGGCGACTGCCTTCGGCTCAGGTCATGATCCTGGAGTCCCGGGATCGAGTCCTGCATCGGGCTCCCTGCTGAACAGGGAGCCTGCTTCTCCCTCTGACCCTCCCCCCTCTCATGCTCTCTCTATCTCATTCTCTCTCTCAAATAAATAAATAAAATCTTTTAAAAAAAAAATTAAAAAAAATATAAATACACAATGCCACATCTGAAATCATTACCGAATAGCTATAGATACTTAGAACTTGCTTCTCCTCTCTCAACCAACTTGACTTCTTCATTCTTTGCCCACTACAAGTAAATATAAACAGTCTTCTTAGCAATAGATATCTAACTTAGCTATTTTGGCTATTACCAGATTTTGGCATATAGTTCCAGACATTAAAAAAAAAATTTACAAGAGAAGCCGTATGAAGAAATGAAACCAGGAAACAGAATAAAGGTAATTTGGTTGTAGAACTACACAGGGCAACCAAGAAAACTAAATTTGAAAAAAAAAAAAACTCAGGGGACACACAATTGTAGGTTTATGGATCAGCAAGATAACAATATAAATGAGAAGCTCTACAGTCCTAAATGTCCACAATAGCCAAACTATAGAAAGAGCCGAGATGTCCATGGACAGATGAATGGAAAAAGAAGATGTGGTATGTATGTATGTATATATGTATACACACACACAATGGAATATTACTCAGCCATCAGAAAGGATGAATGCTTACCATTTACATTGATGTGGATGGAACTGGAGGGGATTATGCTGAGCAAAGTAAGTCAGTCAGAGAAAGACAATTATCATATGGTTTCACTCATATGTGGAATATAAGAAACAGCACAGAGGATCATAGGGGAAGGGAGGGAAAACTAAACGGAAAGTCATCAGAGAGGGTGACAAACCATGAGAGACTCTTAACTATAGGAAACAAACCTAGGGTTGCTGGAGGGGAGGTGGGTGGGGGATGGGATAATTGGGTGACGGGCATTAAGGAGGGCACGTGACGTGATGAGCATTGGGTGTTACACACAAATGATGAGTAATTGAACTCTACATCTGAAACTAATGATGTACTATGTGCTGGCTAATTGAATTTAAATTAAAAAAATGAGAAGCTCTAATTTACCATGTGAGAACAGATAGGGGCAAGAAACAATGATAAAAAAAAAGAAGGAAAAAAAAAGCAAACTCTAAGTATTAGGGAAAATATCTTTACAACAAAACCCAAAAACCCACATTTTCCTAGGCCTCTCTACCTCACGTAAATAACAAAACCCAAATTTTCCTAGTTCTTCTTTCCACATACACATTCAGGACCTCAAATGCCTATAAGGGATCTTTGAAGCATTTCTGGAAGTTCTCAGGGGGCATTTCACAAACACAGTCACCCACCACTGTTCTTCCACCTCCACCTGTGATACCATACATTTCCATGTCTGCTCTTTGCTATAGCAGTGGGCACTCTCATGCCTTCATGATGCCAGAGTTTGACAGTGGTCAGTGGCAAAGTGGGGGGAAACACCTCCCTCTTCTTTAGTGTGGCACTTCACCAGTGTACCAAGCAACACTACTTATGCCTGAAAGTCTTACATTTTTAGAGAAACAGCTTTCAGTTTTAAGTTACAGTGCTCTTGATCTCTATAGGATTTGGTCCCATATAGCAAGGTCCAAAGACAAGCCCATGACAGATCCCATGTATAGCACTCAGTATCATCCTCATCTTTTGATGACCAAGTTCTGTTGGAGTTTTGTGTTTGTTTGTTTGTTACTATTACTAGGTCAAGCTGGTCATTCATCCAAGCTGCTTACATCCTTCTCCCTTAGGATGAGTTCTTTCCCATGAGGTTCCCTAGTCTTCTGTTTTGTAAGTGTTAGATTCTTGGACTAGCCAACTAAACCCCATTTTGTCTATAGAAGAGTTACTATATTATAATGTGCATTTGAAATCTAGTAAAATATGACATAATGCAAGCAAATAAACAGAAACGTGGCTTTCACCCAAATGACATTTATTGATCAAATCCTAGGGGCCAGGCAACAGTGCTAGGGCCCTGGAGTGTAAAAATGGATAAAGCATGGGTGCTAGCTTCAAGTATTCACAGCTTCATGGGGAAGGCAGATATATACACAATATAAATGCTGTGATACACCTGTGTAGAAAATGCTGAAAGAGCAACTAGCTGCCTAGAGAATTTAAGAAATTTTTCATAATGAAAGTGGCATTTGAGTTGTGTTTTGAGTTGTGTTTTGATGAATAGTAGTTTACTTAGAGGAGAACAGGAGAAATAAGCATTTCAAATAAAGGAAATGGTAAATACATGCAATGGAAATAGGGAAGGGGAACAGTGGCAATAATGCAAAGTTTGTTGCAACAAAGAGCCAGCAGAGGTTTTTAAGTAGAAGATTACATAACTACACACAAACACACACACACACACACACAAAAGCAAGAGGGGTTGAGGCTGGAAATAACAGATTTGGGGGGCATCTGCACATATAGGGTTATAGAAACCTTGGGATCACCTAGGAAGAGTATGTCCAGTGAGAGGTAAATAGGCTG
This sequence comes from Halichoerus grypus, assembly GCF_964656455.1. NCBI lineage: Eukaryota > Metazoa > Chordata > Mammalia > Carnivora > Phocidae > Halichoerus > Halichoerus grypus. The sequence continues at coordinate 51,123,762 of NC_135727.1, read as the reverse complement.
AGAATAGAGTATTTGGGAATTACATTATTTAAGAGGCAAATAGATGAATCAGCAAAGGACACTGAGAGAAAAAATGGTTAGAAAGGGAAGAAGAGAAGCAACAAAAAGTGACACCTGGAAGACTGAAGGCAGGGAGAATTTCAGAATGGAGAAAGTCAGCAGGGTCATATTCTGCAGGAAGTTAAATAAAATGATGGCTGAAAAAAGACCAGTGGGTTTGTCAACTAGCAGGTGACAGTTGACCTTTTCCCAAGCAGTTTCATTAGAACAGTGAAGGTCAAGAACAAGGTCCTAATGGATTAAAAAATGAATATCTTGTGTACCTTAAATGCTGGGGCTTGAAGGAAACAAAAGAGTGAAAAGATAAATCGTGTCTCTTCTAGAGATTCTGACAGGAAACTCTAGACACTTACAAGGGTCTTGAATGGAGTTGCCAATCATAAGTTAATATGTCTAGTTTCACTTACAAATATGTGGCCTTTTTCTCTCTTAATTCAATTGTATTTATTGAGCATATATACTATGTGATATAGTTAAAATACTTCAGCATGCCTAGTCCTTTACAAAGTTAACAAAGCACTTTCTCATTTATTCTGTGATAGGTGATTCATAGTCATCTAATGCAGAGAGAATAGTCTCATAAGTTAAAATGACAGACATTTGTGGCCTCATACAGAGAGAGAATAGATTGGGTGTTGAAGAAAGATATTCTTGAGTTAACTGGGTAGAAGCTTGGGGAGACATGAGGAGGGAGACAAAAAGGATGAGATCTTCAAAGAAAATCTTTGTCAGCTTTAGAGTTAACTGGTTTGCAAGTGGTGAAAGTCAGGAGTGGGTGGGCCATAGTTTATGTGTGATTTTCTTGAGATGAGGAAAGGAGGTGGTGAGGAAGTAGCAAATCAAATAATCCTTAGGCAAGCCACTGAGTGTTCTCAGTAGTGTTAGTTAGCGTGGTTACCTCTTGGCAATAACTACAGGGTAAATACTAGGAATCTTGGAGAACTGGTCAACCTTCAGGTCACAGCTAAAAATACAACAATGGGTAAGATAATCTGGGGGAAATAAATAGAGAAGTGAGCAAAAGAGAGAACCCTGGAGAAAATAAACATTTGTGGCACTGTTTCTCAGCCCTGGCTACACAATAGACTCACTTTGAGAGACTTCTAAGAAATAGCTATGTCCAGTTCCTCTCTGAACCAATGAAATCCAAATCTGTGGAGTCAGAGCCTGGGCGATAGTATGTTTTAAAAGTTCCTCAAAAAGTTGAAAATAGAGCTATCATACAACCCAGCAATTGCACTACTGGGTATTTACCCCAAAGATACAAATGTAGGGATCCGAAGGGGTACGTGCAGCCTGATGTTTATAGCAGCAATGTCCACAATAGCCAAACTATGGAAAGAGCCAAGATGTCCATCGACAGATGAATGGATAAAGAAGATGTGGTATATATATACAATGGAATATTATGCAGCCCTCAAAAGGAATGAAATCTTGCCATTTGCAATGACATGGATGGAACTGGAGGGTATTATGCTGAGCGAAATAAGTCAATCAGAGAAAGACATGTATCATATGACCTCACTGATACGAGGAATTCTTAATCTCAGGAAACAAACTGAGGGTTGCTGGAGTGGTGGGGGCTAGGAGGGATGGGGTGGCTGGGTGGTAGACATTGGGGAGGGTATGTGCTATGGTGAGTGCTGTGAATTGTGTAAGACTGTTGAATCACAGACCTGTACCTCTGAAACAAATAATACATTATATGTTAAAAAAAAAAAAAAAAGATAGCAGAAAGGGAAAAATGAAGGGGGGTAATCGGAGGGGAAGGCGAACCATGAGAGACTATGGACTCTGAGAAACAAACTTAGGGTTCTAGAGGGGAGGGGTGGAGGGGGATGGGTTAGCCTGGTGATGGGTATTAAAGAGGGCACGTACTGCATGGAGCACTGGGTGTTATATGCAAACAATGAATCATGGAACACTACATCAAAAACTAGTGATGTAATGTATGGTCATTAACATAACATAATAAAAAACAAAAAAGTTATTCAGGCGATTTTAATGTGCCACAAAAGTGGAGCCACCAATTTATGGGACTAGCTTGGTAGATGGAGCGCATGAAATAGAGCATGAAGAGGTTGGTTATGGAGGTGAGAGGAGAAAAAAAAGCTATTGTGGTATTACTTTTCAAAGAGAAAGTGCCAAATAGCATCAGATGTAGCCAAGAGAACCAAGAAAATAAGGATTGGAAAGGATCCATCAGATTTAACTATTAGGAATTCAATGGTGACTTTACAAAACTAGTTTTAGGAGTGTGTTTAGGGGGTTGGAGTGAGAAAGGCATAGAAGCCAGATTGCATTGAGTTCTAAAATACTATTAATTTTTAAGACCATTTAATTTAGTATCTTCTTTTTTTCATCACTAAATGTGAATTTTATGATGAAACATATACCTATATTAGTTACATAATTTTGGGGTTTTGTTTTCTTTTTATTTGTGGAAATTAAATTTTGCTTTTGGGGCAGACATACATACATACTGTATAAGATCTAGGTTTGCATTAGGGAAGCTGGAAACAGAAGATTACTATGTGGTCTATCTTTGATTATTCTTTGACAACTAGAGAACAAATTGAACACAGACCATTTATGCTCTATTTATATGCAAAATTGTTCTAAGCACTGATGATGTTCTCTATAGATATTTCAATCACTTTTGCTTGTCTTTTCTCCTACACAATATAATCAGCTCTGCTGCACATTTCTTCATTGGTGATCTCTGCAGGCCAGTAGGAGATAAGGTCAATTTCAGTTGATTTTTTAATGAGAATATGAATTTAGCAGGCTTCCTTTATATACTGGAATGTGGGATAAGTTCGGATAAGCAATTACTATGCAGCAATAAATTTTTCTTGGTAGTTTTAATTCCATATCAAAAATTTATGGACATGCTAATGTTAGTAGTTAAGCTCACATAACCACCTGCTTATTTACAAACCCTCCATTCAGGAATAAATGGTAGAGACCCTATATGTCAGGTACATGAGACCACTCTAATATGAGCAAACATTGTGGATTTGTAACTACATTAACTGACAAGGTATTCATCAGACTGTAATAAGTACCTTAAATTTTCTGAAAAACTCTTTTCAAAATGAAAGGGGGATAGTTGTTTAAATTAACTGTTTTCAAAATGAAAGGGGAAGAGTTGTTTTAAAGATTTTTTTTTTTTATTTGAGAGAGAGAATGAGAGAGAGCACATGAGAGGGGGGAGGGTCAGAGGGAGAAGCAGACTCCCTGCAGAGCAGGGAGCCCGATGCGGGACTCCATCCAGGGACTCCAGGATCATGACCTGAGCCGAAGGCAGTCGCTTAACCAACTGAGCCACCCAGGCGCCCATGGGGAATAGTTGTTTTAATTGGTGGTTGTGATTATGGGCTTATTTCTCTCATATGGACTCAGGAGTGTATTACTGTGTATGTTCCTAAACAGGGATAAGAATTTGTAAACTGTCCAGCCAAATTCCATCTGCTGCCCCAGTGGCAAAAGGCGGCTAGATGCACCTGGAAATAAATGTACTCCCTACCCATCTTTTAATTTTGTGAAACCTTTGGACACACCTCTCGTGTATTACAACTTCAACCTTACTCCTGGTAATTCTTTTCCTTGTGTCCATTAAAATGAGAAGAGTAGAAGGTGAAGGAAGAAAGGAAAAGGGCTGTGGGTATCTTAAGCTCCATAGTACTCTTTTGAGATTCAAGTTTTTCTATTATTGATTGGTATTCTTTGCATTTGCAAAAACATGAGCTATGAAACCTTGACCCTAATATAGTGTTTCACCTATTCCAGGAAACCTTGTAAGGTTATGCTCAATGTGAACCCTCTTAAAGATATAGATGATACAAAGTGTTAAAATACTATAAGGCTTATAACTGTGTTTCACTATTAAAAGATTATGATTTATTTTTAGCACCTAGTACATAACTCAGTATAGTACATGCTCTTGATAACTGCTTGTTGAATACTTCACAATTATCAAAAAAATTGAATCTGAATTAAATCCTTTTCAATATATTGTACGTGAAGCTATCTCTCAAGTTTGAAATTTAGGAGATGAAAGAAATAGAAATTTCATTCTACATCACTGTAAATGGAATTCCATTAATGCTGAGTTTATTTTATGGGAAAACTCAAATGTCCTATGCGTGTTACCTTCACATGACCTTTCTACTAGTAATGTTTCGGCTTGACAAGTAAAGAAAAATTCTGAGTTTATATAAAAAAATATAACTATATGTCATTACTCTTATTCTTACATCCATTGTGCTTGCATTTGACTGCCACCTTTTTGTCATTGTCAACCCAAATAGCAATTTGTTCTACCCCTAATGCTTAAAGGGCAAAATTCCTAAATACTACTAGAGAAAATAGAAGAAAAACAAAGCCTTTTGTTTAAGTTTTACATATCTTCTCATCAGTCTTTGTAAATATGCTCTATAAGACGGGAAGTAGACAGAAGTTAGTGAATCTCTTTAGAACAAGTGTAAGTAATTAATTGCTTTTCCAGCTTTCTCACAGATTTACTCAGGAGAACAGATCTTCAGAAGTTTAAGGTTTTTGTCTAGTATGTATGAGTATTCTAAGGACTTGAACTGTTTGTTTAAGGGACTTTTAGAATCTAGGATGATATTTTCCCTTTTCACTTGGGAAGGTTTTAGCTTGAGATTTCTTAGGGTTATTGCCTGTTCTATTGTTTGTCTTGCATAGATGGAGCATATAGCAAGCAATACAGTACTCTGTGGGCAATGAACAGGGTTGTTTTTTTTTTTTTTTTATTTCATACAGTATTCACAACTCTGCAGTGATTTCAGAAAGTCAACGTATGTACCAGACACAAAGAAATGAAAAAAACACAAAAACAAGGATATGATTTTCATATTGTTTGGAAGGTTGATAGGACTGTGTATGGATTTCATCTTTATTGAAAGTTATAATGACTGTTATATTTTTAGCAGACTTATCACTATGAATCAAAAGTATGCATGTCTATCTTGTTAATGAACTGATTTTCTTTAAATATTTGGAGCCAACCTATGAAGGGAAGTTTATATCAGGAGGGATAAGCAATATGACTTTGTGGATAATCTAGTGTTTATTTTAGTCATATTTGTGACATCATTTCAGTTGTCTGTATCAGTAGTACTTTAAGTGGCAGAGATAATGAAAGATGATTGTTTTGTACATAACTGTGGATTTTATTGTCATCAACAGATAGTTGGAATCAAACATGCTTAAATTAAAAAGAAAAAGTTCTTTTTTAAAGAATTTTTCTAATATGAAGTTTTCATTTTATGGTCGAAAAATTAAATGAACTCTCATGTACTTAGAACATTAAAAAGAGTTTAGTTAATAGTCCTAAAAATCCACAATGTGAAGGCACCAAGAGGATGACCATCCTTAGTGACTGGGATAATGGTCCAGTACAGAAAATAAATTTAGAATAAAACAACATAATGAGTCTCTAGGAAATTATTAGAGGATGTTTTCAATGTTGAATTCAGGTAGAATTAGATTAGAAAAGAGAAATGGGGAAAAAAAATCACATCTTGCCATTTGAATTTTTTTCAGTTGCCACAAACAGTATTGATCACTTTGCATGGTTCATTTAGAACTTCCTGGCAGAGGAAGATGCAAAGCACTGAAAAAGGATTATGGTCAAGTTGAATGCTGTCCACACAGATTCTATGCATTATAGATTATGCTTCCAGTTTCTTAACTTTTTTCCTACTTACCATGCTTTGTGGTCCTGGGCCCTTTGTACACCACTTTCCTCACTTCCCTTCTGCTGCTTCAGAATTGTGTTTTATCTTTTTCTCTCTCTTACAACATTGTTTCCCACTGCCATTGTCCCAATCTGATATTCCACATATTAGTTGTGGGGAAGAAAAACTGACAGAAAAAAACGAGGAAATATAATTGTGTCAGCATTATTTGAAGTCTGTCTTACTTAAGTCTCAGCATTCTATCCCTTTTAGGAAAACAAACAAGACTGACAATACTTAGTGAATACATTCTTTCTTACTTTATGTAAAATTGTTCAGGTCTTGGTGTCAGGGAGGGGTCAATGAAGGATATCTCAAAGGGACAGAGAAAAGTTCCTAGATGAACTCTTGGTTCCCAGACTTTTTAGGATTATAGTGTCATCACTGCTGGAATTTATAAGTACTCCTGGTAGTGAGTAAAGCATGAAGCAGATGATGAACCTTTTGTATACTTACAAAAATTATTTCATCAATTAGTATAGACAGTTGCGAAATGACTACATGATTTTTTTTGCTCTCAGAACGTATACACTCTGAAAAAAAAAAAGCATTAAAGGGAAAAATACCTTTTCATAAAAGTTCCTCAGACCACAATGGGCAGTTGATTACAGCTTGACAGGTATAAACGTATTCAATGAAAAGGAAAAAGTTTGGGATTTCGATAAGTAAGGTGGTTTAGTAGGTTTAGTACTTAAAAAAAATTTTGTCTCTCCAAATTCATTCAAATAATGTATTAGATTTTACTCTAATAGGTCATAATGAAGTTCTACACTAAGGAGAAATCTTTATAATTAAGGCATGTAAAACAAAATATTTTTTAAAAGCACTTGTCTTATAAACTAACTGATATGTTATTTTTTCTCTAATCTGTAATGTCTTGAAAACATGCAGCTCTGTTCATTCACTTTTTTTTTTTTTTTAAACTTGGAGGCTAACTCCAGTAAAAGTGAGACTCTGCAGTGTGTTCACTTATCTGTTTTTCCAAACCAAAGCATGGCCCTTAGAAAGTAGCATCTTTTATCAGTCATGGTTTTTTTTAAGATTTTATTTATTTGAGAGAGCACGAGCATAAGAGAGGAACAGAGGGAGAGGGAGAAGCAGACTCCCCAGAGAGCAGGGAGCTCCTGGGGGGAGCCCCCTTTGTCCCCAATGTGGGGCTTGATCCCAGGACTTTGGGATCATGACCCGAGCCTAAGACAGATGCTTAACTGACTGAGCCACCCAGGAGCCCCTATCAGTCATGATTTTTAATCAAGTCACGTGAAAGCTTTTTTATTATGCATTAGGCATGACTTTTTAAACTACTACTTAACTTCCATTCTTGACCATCAAGTATGTTTTGTTCTCCTAGTTGATTTGGCTATAAAAGTTAAATATGGCAAAGTTTTCTTTAAAAATTGGAGGGGCGCCTGGGTGGCTCAGTCAGTTAAGCGTCTGCCTACAGCTCGGGTCATGATCCCGGGGTCCTGGGATCGAGACCTGCATTGGGCTCAGCAGGGAGCCTGCTTCTCCCTCTCCCACTGCCTGCCGCTCCCCCTGCTTGTGCTCTGTGTCTGTCAAATAAAGAAATAAGTAATCTTTCAAAATAAATAAATAAATAAAAATTGGAAAAGAAGCTCAATTTTGAAGTATGGCTTCTTTTGGCTTCTTTCCTGGGTTCTGTAACATGTGGAACATGTCCTGGCATAGTCGAAGGTAAAAAGGGTAGTGGTTGGGTAGAATGCATCACAGAATTTTATTTCCTGTGTGTCCAAACCTGCTTTTATACCAGTTAGCTATGACCTTTTATTCTAGCCTTAGCGCATGCGATTATTAGAGGGCACCATTTCTGAAATATTTTCTTTCTAATATTAGTTTAAGCAAATTTCCTTGCAGTGCTAATTCTTCTTTCATTTTTCTTTTTCCTCCATGTGCTGCTCCTTTCCATTAAGCTGCTAAATCTTTGGCAGAGGAATTAAACGCAATGTTTCTAGAAGCATGAATAGCTTGTGCCCTTTTCTGAGTGTCCTACTTCAGAAATATTGCAGCTGCAGTGGCATTATGTGCCTTCGTTTCTTCCCATTTATCTCTGCAGGGAAGTTCCTGCTTTAAGGTAGACCCAAGCTCTTTTATTCCTGGGATTTTTCTCTTCTAAATGATATGAATGCTTCAGTCATGTTTTCTAAAGCACATTGTTTCTTTGTTCACTTATTTCACATCGGTTGACTATGCAGCTTGTAGGAATGATGGGGAGTGGGCAAGAGAGTATAAATGAATAACGACAAATCAGTCTTTCCTATTAGGAAAACAATGCAAAGCAAAGCCTGTATGAATACAATCACAGTAACGTGACTTTAGAGATGACACACGGTGCATTTGTTACCTGTGTATGTGATCCAGGGAATATCTCTACAGGACATAAGATGTCAAAAATGCAGCTAAAATGAAAATAAGCCACTGGTACATTTTTCATGATACTTTGTCATAGGACTACATTGCTTCACCTGAAAAGCTCTGATTTGACTTGCATTTGGGGCAGAGAGTGAAAGGATTTTGCCGTGAGTTGCCTTGTTTAGCCCGCTCCCTCCAATATATTTCTTTTATGTGATTCTACCACTTTGCTTTCCCATCCACTTGTCGTCTTATTTGTTTTCAGTCTGAACATCACACTATTTATGAAATGGTCACTGCTTTTGAAGTTCATTCTCCAGAGCTCTAACTTTTATTAAGAAGAAAATAATTTTCACAGATTTGCGTGTCATTCTTGCACAGGGGCCATGCTAATCTTCTCTGTAACATTCCAATTTTAGTATATGTGCCGCCAAAGTGAGCACGATAATTTTCAAAAAAAAAAAAAAAAAATACAGGTTATTGAACAAATTAGTTAAGTCCCATTCAAATAATAGAAGGCAAACTTGACTTATTCAGCTCTGACATCTAATTTGAATCTTTTGTACCTGCTGTCCTCCTGAAAGCTGCTATTACTTGTTAAATTTGAGTAGGAGAGAACAAAACAGAGATAGTAGAATATTACTTCTTTTCACTAGCTTTAAATTAATTTCAGATTACAGAGAACTACATCTTCATTATTAAAGCGAGAAATTCAATACGTACTCCACAGTGTTCTATTCTTCTAACTCTAATAATGTCAGGATTCTGCATCAGACGAACAAGGGAACTAATATTTTCTTATGGTATAAATCTTTTTCTTTCTAAGCCAACAAAGTTAAAAATTCTGTTTTCTCATGTTTATGACTCTTCTTTGGCTAATTGAAACAGAATTCATGTGAATAATTTATATTACTGACTGCCACTTAAACATTCATGGAAGGAAAAATAAAGTTTTAAAATAAAAAGAAATAAGCCTGCTTTGAAAAGATCATATATCATTAACAGTTTTTGTCATTTATATTTTCCTAAATAAGCTAATTTTGAAATATATAAATGCATTAAGTTGGAAATGAATCTTACTTATGCTAGCATTGGTTATGCTTCATGGTTAGCACTGGTGCAAGCTGGTAATTTAAAAACCTCAAATTTTTACTGCTATTTGTACCCAGCTGTGTCACCTGTACAAATGATAAAATAGTCATCAAATATATATATAATATAATAGCTGTTGTGCTTTAAATATCTTTTATGCTTTGACATTAACTGTCTCTCTCACCTTGGTATCTACTTTTCAAAAATCTATTACCCATTCCTGATACTGTTTAACTGGGGTTATTTGTCCTTTGACAGTACTGCGTACTGTTGACAGTATCTTTTAATTTGCTTAATTTCCTGACATTTTCTATGTTAATTTTTTGACTTTGGGATTTTTAAATGCCAGATTTGTGCTTAAGATAGAAAACCCTCCACTAATAAGATTTAGTCATATCACCTAAGTACTACACAGTTATCCCAGATGTAATAGGGAGAGATAAAGAAAGGATCACAGATAATAAATTTGCCCTGCTTTCTCCACAAAGTTGTTACTGCAAGCTTTAAGTCTCAGCTTTTATTGATAATATAAATATGGGTTATGTAAGGAAAGCTTATACCTATTTATAATAGCATTCAAATCTGGTTTTAGTAATTGCTTTAGGCCAAACCACTCCATAAACAGTCCCAAGGCAATTTGAAAATAGGTATTTGTTACATAATCTTTTTATTGCATATGCATTTTATTTTATGATTTTTGTAATTAAAGTAATAAAACTTGGTAGTATTTCCTGGTTAACTAGCAGGTAAACAACTTTACACTAAATAAATGTATTTTATCTTGTGAAACAACTGATGGTCATTCAAAAGGAAGATTGTTAGGAACGGGTAGGAGAAGGTAGTATTTTCAGTTGGTGACCAGGCTTTTAACAAAACAATTCCTACTATAATCCTAGAGAATTTCATCTGACTAAATCCCCACTCAAATGACAAGCATAGAGTGAGGGCTATAGTCAGAGGAACAAAGGATGGGAGGACCTATATCTGAATGAGTCCCCCCATGGTGCTCTTTAGAGGGACCCATTATGCCCTCCATTAGCACCTCTCACCATTGCTTGTGAAAATACTTGGCATTGAATGATGCTGTATGTCTTACATTGTACTTGCAAAAATTGCTTACGCAATTTCAATTGGCTATGGTATTTATCATGTTCTGTCCTCAGCATTGTGTAGCATGGTTAAGCCTATAAAGCAGCTGCTTTTTGTGTGTGTGTGGATCAAGTGATTGTTATGTATTGTGCAAATATCAGTTCAAGTTTCTTGAGTGCTGAGGCATCTAGATGAAGGATAGTAAACCTTAGGCTTAAAAAAACAGACTTTTGTGCTATTCTTCAAGTTCAACATTGCATGCATATATATATATGTGTGTGTGTGTATATATATATATGTGTGTATATATATATGTGTATATATACACACACATATATATATATATATACACATCAATCCATCCATTGGTGAGCACAAATAAATCTGTCTTCAATGTTAATAGAAGTTGCACGTGGGTATCAAGAGGTAAAAATCTTCTAAGATATTATAAAATCATGTTATATAGCGCAGTTTTTACAATGGTTCAAATATAGGGGGGCATTTGTATGTACCACAGATTAGTATATATACAATTTTTAACCTACAATATCTTTAAAAATGGCTTTAGAACTGTAAACTTGGTTGGTTTCTTTTAAAGTATGTAGAGGTCTGGAGGATGAATATTAATTATAAAAACCTCTGAAAATTAGACTTGGTAAAATGAGCTGTGTTATATGAAACAGCTCCTGCTTTCATTGATCTGCTCTATTGTTTTTTAAATTTCTATATCAATTATTTCTGCTCTACTCATTATTTCCTTCCTCCTGCTGTCTTTAGGCTTCATTTGTTGTTCTTTTTCTAGCTCCTTTAGGTGTAAGGTTAGGTTGTTTATTTGAGATTTTTCTTTCTTCTCAAGGTAGGCCTGTATTGCTATATACTTCCCTCTTAGGACCACTTTTGTTGCTTCCAAAACATTTTGGATTATTGTGTTTTCAATTTCATTTGTTTCCATGCATCGTTTTATTTTTCTGTGATTTCCTGGTTGACCTATTCATTGTTTAGTAGCATGTTGTTTAACTTCTATGTATTTGTGGTCTTTCCAAATATTTTCTTGTGGTTGACTTCTGGTTTCATAGCATTGTGGTCAGAAAAGGTGCATGGTATAATTTCAATCTCTTTGTATTTGTCGAGGGCTGTTTTATGACCTAATATATGATCTCTTCTGGATAATGTCCCATGTGCACTTGAAAAACCTGTATATTCTGCTGTTTTAGGATGGACTGTTCTGAAAATATCTGTTAATTCTGTCTGGTCAAGTGTGTCATTCAAAGCTATTGTTTCCTTGTTTCTTTCCTTTTTTTAAGGTTTATTTATTCATTTGAGAGAAATAGAGAGCAAGTGGGGGGAGGGGCAGAGGAAGAGAGAATCTTTTTTATTGTTCTGTTAATCACCATACATTACATCATTAGTTTTTGATGTAGTGTTCCATGGTTCATTGTTTGTGCATAACACCCAGTGCTCCATGCAGAACGTGCCTTCTTTAATACCCATCACCAGGGTAACCCATCCTCCCACCCACCTCCCCTCTAGAACCCTCAGTTTGTTTTTCAGAGTCCATCGTCTCTCATGGTTCGTCTCCCCATCCGATTTCCGCCCCCTTCATTCTTCCCCTCCTGCTATCTTTTTTTTTTCCTAACATATAATGTATTATTTGTTTCAGAGGTACAGATCTGTGATTCAACAGTCTTGCACAATTCACAGCGCTCACCATAGCACATACCCTCCCCAGTGTCTATCACCCAGCCACCCCATCCCTCCCACCCCAACCCCCACTCCAGCAACCCTCAGGTTGTTTCCTGAGATTAAGAATTCCTCATATCAGTGAGGTCATATGATACATGTCTTTCTCTGATTGACTTATTTCGCTCAGCATAACATCCTCCAGTTCCATCCACGTTGTTGCAAATGGCAAGATCTCATTCCTTTTGAGGGCTGCATAATATTCCATTGTATATATATACCACATCTTCTTTATCCATTCATCTGTCGATGGACATCTTGGCAGGAAGAGAGGATCTTAATCCACTTACCACAGAGCATGACACAGGGCTTGATCTCACAACCCTGAGATCACAACCTGAGCTGAAACCAAGGTCAGATGCTTAACTCACTGCACCACCCAGGTGCCCCATCCTTGTTTATTTTCTATTTAGATGATCTGTCCATTGATATAAGTGGGATGTTAAAGTCCCCTACTATTCTATTATTATCAATGAGTTCCTTTATGTTTGTTATTGTTTTATGTATTTGGGTGCTCCCAGGTTGGGTGCATAAAGAGTTATAATTGTTAGATCTTCTTGTTGGATTGTCCCCTTTATTATGATATAGAGCCCTTCTTCATCTCTTTTTACAGTCTTTGTTTTCAAGTCTAGTCTCTCTGATGTAAGTATTGCTATTTCAGCTTTCTTTTGACATCCATTTGTGTGATAAATATTTCTCCATCCCCTCATTTTCAATCTGCAGGTGTCTTTAGGTCTAAAAAGAGTCTCTTGTAGGCAGCATAGAGATGGGTCTTTTTTTTTCCATTCTGACAGCCTATGCCTTTTGATTGAAATGTTTAGTCATTTACATTCAGAGTAATTATTGATAGATAGGTACTTATTGCCATTTTATTACTTGTTTTGTCATTGTTTCTGGAGATTTTCTCTGATCCTTTCTTGTCTTTGTCACTTTTGGTCTCTCCTTTGCACCCAAGGAGTCCCCTTTAATATTTCTTAGAGGGCTGGTTTAGTGGTCACGAACTCCTTTTGTTTTTGTTTGTCTGGGAGACTCTTTATCTCTCCTTCCATTCTAAATGACAGCCTTGCTGGATAGAGTATTGTTGGCTGCAGAATTTTCCCATTCAGCACTTTGAATAAGTCATGCCACTCTCTCTGACTTGCCAAGTTTCTGTAGAGATATCTGCAGCTAGCCTAATGGGTCTTCTCTTATAAGTTAGGGACTTCTTTTGTCTTTCTCATTTTAAGATTTTTTCTTTATCACTATATTTTGCAAATTTAATTACAATATATCTTGGTGTTCGCCTGTTTTTGTTGGTTTTGATGGGAGTTCTCTATGCCTCCTGGATCTAGATATCTGTTTCCTTCCCCAGATTAGGCAAGTTTTCAGTTATTACTTCCTCAAATAAGTTTTCTACCCCTTTCTCTCTCTTATTCTGGGACTCCTGTAATACAAATGTTTTTCTTGTTTTTCTTTTTTTTTTTTTTTTGGTTGTTGTTGTTTTTTTCTTTTTTTTTTACATTTGGTGGAGTCACTGAGTTCCCTAAGTCTGTCCTCATGTTGCATAATTCTTCTTTCTCTCTTTTGTTCAGCTTCGTAATTTCCATTATTCTCTCTTCAAGGTCACTAATTCATTCCTTTGCTTCTTCCAGCCTGTTATTCATTACATCAAACCTGTTTCCTATCTTGTTTATTGCATTCCTCATCTCTGATTGATTTTTTTTTATTTCTTTTATCTCTGTGGTAAGGGTCTCACTGATGTCTTCTCTTCTTTTCTCAAGCCCAGTGAGTATCCTTATGATTGTTGCTTTAAATTTTCCATCAGGCATGTTACTTACATCTGTTTCACTTAGATCTCTGGCTGTGGGCTTATCTTCTTTCATCTGGGGTAAATTCCTCCATCTTGGCATTTTATGTAAGTCTCTGCCTTCTTTTTGTTAGAAAAGCCAGTTATGTCTGTATTCCTTCTACCATGTGGCCTCTTCTCTCCTTTTAGTTGTGGAGTTTGTTTTGTCAGTCTTCAGGTTGATTTCTGGGATATTTAGCATGATTTGATAGTTATCTAGTTGTGTTCATGGGACGAGACAAGCCTAGGATCCTCCTACTCTATTGTCATCCTGGTTTTCTAGGTTTTTATTCACCCCCAATAAATATGAAACAACACAATAATATTGAGGTGGTAGGTATGTTGAGACCCACTCCCAGCAATAAAGAGTGATCGCTAATATGCTGATTCCAGTGGAGGAGATGAACTAATCATCAAAGCGGATAACATCTTACAAAGAATTAACATAGGATTCAAAACTAATTACAATTGGTGTCAGCTAAATAAAAGATATGTATGTAGTTGTTGAAAAAATCAGAATGAAATGCATCAAAATATTCAGTCCTTGTAGCTATATCACAGTAGTATGGGTGCTTTTTACTTACTTCCAACTTTTCATAATACTCTTTCATGACCATGTGCCAATTATATCATCAGAATAAATAAATAGTATTTAAAACATTTTTTAAGATGAAAAGGAACTTTAAACAAAGAGTAGTTCTGCTATATTTAAAGAAAAAATAGACACACTTCAACTATGCCCTGAGGACCTTGGTGGATTTAGAGAACAGCACAATATTTGATGTTAGTGATAATTATGTGAATCAGCAACAATGTATTTTCTGTAGATTTTCTTTTTGTATGTGCAGCAAAATGTATATTTGTGAAACATTTCTATACAAATGACTAAGATAAAAAACGACTAAGATAAAAAGTTTTGGTATTTAAAATTTATAAATCCTCAACTATCCAGATCAACTCATTCTCTGAGGTTTCTGGATAGTGGAAATCTTATTTTAGGTTTTTCTATTTTAAAATGAAATTGCTCTATAGCTATATGTCCTATTAAATTATGCAATATTATTATATCTAAGCTTCCTCTCCTAAGTGTCCATAGCTATTTATTGAGGCATTATTCTCAAATGCCCATGGAAACAAATGTTTAAGTGATTGTCTTTATTCTTCTGTAAATGGCCCAGTTAGATGTTAAAATATATCTTATTTTCCTCAAATGTGAGGTTTTTTTGTTTGATATTGCCTTTGTTGATTGACCCTTGCTTTTTTGGACTTGCACAAAGTAAGAGAAGAAATATTTACATATTTCCCAACTGTTGCAGATTATTAAAATCAAATCATAAATTATTCAAGCTATTTTGAAAGCTTCCTGAGAAAAAGTATATAACATAGGGAATACAGTATTTAGAATCATATCTCCCTGCTAGTTGTATTACAGTTGAAGCACAGTTGCTACTCAGTCCTCTCCTCTTAAAGATAAAATCACACAATAACAACAAAACAAAATAAATGGCAGAAGTGAATTCATTTCCTTGTGGAAGAATCTAAAGTATTCTATATTCATCTGTTATGTATAAAGTATGCTTGTAGCATTATTTGAGTCTTCATTACTGCTTAGCAATCTCCTTATCTGTTGTTCACCAAATCACATGCCTTGGTAGTTGTTCCAGATTTATTCTATTCTCTCTAACCCCTCAAACTAAAACTTACACCCTACAGGCTCAGTAAATTACCTTATGTTCCAAGTTCCTTCATTTTCTTTCAGTGCCCCTTCCTGAGGCCCACGTTATACTCCTCATCTCACTCCTCTTATACCCTTCAGAATCATGAGTTATCCTCTGTTTCTTTTCTTCTTAATGTCTTGCTTTAAATTGATTTCTTTTTCCTACAGAAATGCTGAGGTCTTTCTTGTACTTTAAAAGCAAAGTTCAGTGATAAATAAACCAAGTAATAAATAAACGAAAATATATCTCCAAGCTACTGTCGTATGTCTAGCTGGGGAGAAATGACATGGCCACACCAAAGAAGAGATATGTATATATCTATGTGTATATACAATATATGAATTTGTATGCAATGACACCCATAGATGAACCTTATATGGTTATTGAGAACTTGCCTCTCCTGAGTGGTTGGTTTAATTGGAATTGCTTCATTTTTTTTTTTGTTTTGTTTAATCTGTTGTGAGGCCTTGATGGTTAGTCAGTCCTTTTTTCCCCTTACTCTTTATTGTGAAATTTTCAAATATATACAAAATAGAATAATATAATTAACCCAGCATCTAGCTTCAACAGTGACCAATTCCTGGTCAATCTTGTTCTAGCTATACTCCCACCCTTGGATATTTTCAAGTAAGTCCTAGACATACATTACGTTTTTTTCATCTGTAAATAATTCTGTATGTATTCATAAAATATAAGGATTATTTCTAACATAACCAAATAATACTATCATATCTCATAAAAAATTATTCCTTACTAAAAAATATCCAGTGTTCACATTTCATGGTCTGATGTGCCCCTACCTGCCTCCCAGCTCCAGTTTGAATCAGGAACTGAATAAGATCTATTTATTATTGTTGTTCTCTTAAGTCTCTATTTTAAACTATGATATCTGTCTTGTATTAGTTATCAATTGCTACATAAAAAATTACCCTCAAAACTTACTGGCTTAAAATTACAAATATTATTACCTTCAGGTTTCTGTGTCAGGAATTTGAGAGCAGCTCAGCTGAATGATTCTGTCTCATTGTCTCTCTTCAGGTAGTGGTCAGGAAGTTGTCCAGGGCTGCATCTGTGGTCTTGAATCTGCTTTCCAGTTCACTTCTCCACCATATGAGCCTCTCTGGAGGGCTTTTTGAGTCTCTTACAATATGGCCGCTGGCTTCCCCAAGAGCGAGTGATCTAAGAGAGAGAGACAAAGAGCAAAGAGGAAGCCACAGTTCTTTCTGTGTACTAGCCTTGGAAATGACATAACAACACATCTGTCATATTCTTTTGGTCACACAGACCAACCCAGAAACAATGTAGAAGAAAACTACACCAGAGCATGAATACCAAGGGTTGGGGATAATTGAAGTGGTCATCTTGGAGGCTAGCTACTATACCTCTTCATCTTTTTTTTTTTTTAATTACAATTTTCCATTGTTATTGTTGAAGCAACCAGGCCATTTGTCTGATAGAGTTTATATTTTTATTATTGTATCCCAGTGGTATCATTTACATATATCTTTACCTATCCCCCACCCCATATATTTTCTATAAACTTAGATATAGAAACTAGATCAGAGGGGCACCTGGGTGGCTCAGTCGTTAAGCATCTGCCTTCGGCTCAGGTCACGATCCCAGGGTCCTGGGATCGAGCCCTGCATCGGGCTCCCTGCTCGGTGGGAAGCCTGCTTCTCCCTCTCCCACTCCCCCTGCTTGTGTTCCCTCTCTCACTGTCTCTCTCTCTGTCAAATAAATAAATAAAATCTTTAAAAAAAATAAAAGAAAAGAAAAAAAGAAAAAAAGAAACTAGATCAGATTTGGGTTCCATTTTTTTTTTTTTTAAGATTTTATTTATTTATCTGAGAGAGAGAATGGGAGACAGAGAGCATGAGAGGGGAAGGGTCAGAGGGAGAAGCAGACCCCCTGCTGAGCAGGGAGCCCGATGTGGGACTCGATCCCGGGACTCCAGAAACATGACCTGAGCCGAAGGCAGTTGCTTAACCAACTGAGCCACCCAGGCACCCTGGGTTCCATATTTTTAAGCAAGACATCCTTATTGTTGTTGGTGTGTTGTTTTATAATGGAGCACATGATGGCTAGTTGACTCGTAGTGTATCAGCAGCCACTGATGATCATTACCTAGATCCATTAATCCAAGAGAATGATATCTTATCATTCCCTCTTTTTAAAAAATTATTTGTAATACCTCTTTGAAAAGAAATGTCCCCTCAGCAGCTATTTGGTTACATTCAGGTATATTTCAGATAGAAAAGACAGGGTGAATGCTTGATTCTTTCTCTTTGTTTATCAGTTTTCAAAATGATTTGTTGGTTCCCTAGCATCCCCCAAAGGTAACAAGTGAGACCTAGGAACCACCACGGATATGCTAAAGCAGACTATCTGGGGATGGGTTCTAGGCATGGGTATTTTGAAAAAGCTACCTAAGTGGTTCTGATTTACTCCTCTGTTAACTTCTACTGGTCTCCATTCCCAGAGTCTAACTTAGTAGGTTTGGGATTGGGCCCACGATTCTGGTTTTGTTTTTGTTTTTATTTTTATAAACTCCAGAAAGTTTTCTTGAGTTGACAAGTTTGGGGAACATACACTAGACTATACTTTTTCATACGTACTGTGGCTATATGCATCTGTGCTATTCTCCCATGACATGGGTGTTACAAGTTTGTCCTCCTACAACAAACTATTATACTGAGAGCCTGCCTAGCACACACTCTGGAGTTAAACTGGTTGGGTCCAAATCTTGGTCTGCCACTTACTAGCTTTGTGACCTTGGGGAAGTTAATCACCTCTCTGTCTCTGTTTTCATATATGTAACATGGAAATAATAGTAGGATTCACCTCATGGTTGTTTTGGGGACTAAATTTAACTAATGTTAACTACATTGGTAAAGTACTAGAACAGTGTTTGGTAAGGGTTTTTTGAACACATAGTAAAGTTTATCTCCCTCTAGGAGAGTTATCCCTGAATATTTGGTTAATAAAAGCTAGGCTTGGTTGTTATTATTATCGTCATTATTATCATTATATTAACTGGCATTTATTTTTTTGCCACCTTGTTTTGGTTATTTAACAAAGTATTTTGCACATTTTTATATGAGTGCATAGTTATCTTCCTTATTCTTTTGTACTGCTGTCTAGTATTTTTTTAAACTGACATTTAATATACCAGGCATGGTGGATTACATATTTTCTAGTTCACTTAATCTTCATGTCAATCCTTTAAGATTAGCAATATTATTCTTATTTTACATGTAAGAGAACTGAGTCTCATGAGAAGTTGAGTAAGTTGTCCAAAATAATAAGCTAATAAGTGATGGTATAGATATATATAAAAAAAGCAGTGTGATGATTAGGAACACAGATTCTGGAGCTAAGCTGTCTGGGTTAAAATCCTGGCACTACCACTTCTTAGTTGTGCATCTTGGACAAGTTACTCAACCTCTCTCTATTTCAATCTCCTTTTTTGTAAAATGAGCATAATAGAAATACCTACCTTATAGGTTATTCTGAGGATTAAATGAACTAATACTTGCAAAGTGCCTGAAATGGTGCCTAGTACATCATAAGCACTTTGTATGTACTAACTAGTTGTTATTACTGCTATTATTAATCATTACCAATTAATTTTATTAGTTTTGGTTTAAAGAAGGCAACAGTTAAGAGGGAGAGATTGAAGGTGTTCATAGGAAGGGAAGAAACACAGGAGCATTAACTTTCAGGGGTGGAGAAAAAGGAGCGGTGTTTCTACCAAAGAGATAGACAGGATAGAAAATAATTGATGTCTAGGTGAAAGCAGATGATGAACCTCGGGACACAGACTCATTCTTACAAATTAGAAGGCAAGATCATCTTTTAGGAATGACTAAAGGAAAGTAGAATTGGAAGCCTGTGGAGGCAGGAGGAGTTTGGACACGCTTGAGGAGTAAGCCAGGGAGCACATAAGACATAGGCAAGTTAAGTTTTGTTCGTACTTGATTCCCTCCCTGAGGCTAAGGAAAGTAATGTCTGGGGGAGGGGTAGCTCAGCAGCCTAGTGAGGCCAACAAGTCTGGACATGGTTTAGTGGGATGGTTATGATGGTAAGTAGAAGTGAAGGTGCCTTGAGCAGGGAATCAGGAAACGTGGAATCATTTTCCAACTCTGCTATCACCTATGAGGTAGGTCACCTGACCTCTGGATCTATTAATTCCCTTATGAAATGAGAGAGCTACATCAGTTTATCTCTAACGTTCCTTCTAACTCCAGAATTTGTGACCCTAAGGGGCTGATTCTAGAGTCTAGCTGTAGGAGAAAGGAGTCCATTGAAATGCCAAAAGTAGGAAAGTGATGGGAAGGCTCAGGGAGGTTGGGATGCAGGTTCAATAAAAGTGAAGGTAGAGGTGACTCATGCTAGTCAGGCTCAATCTCAGTCTTTTCCATCTTTAAAATTTATATCTGTGTTCAAAAAAAATTTAAAATTAGTTTGCCATTTTTTGTAGCAGATATTGTGGATATTGTGAATTTAATAGGCTATGTTTGACACACACAAAAGTAAATATTATTTATTTTAGTTTTCATATCTAAAATGTTCATTAACACATCAGAAATAAACAGTTTACTTATAGGGGTTTATTTTTCTGCTTTTAAGCAGAAGATAACAAAAGAGTATTTTATGCTTTCCTGTGCCCATAATCATATTACACTTTGGAATAGCTAACTAGGTTGCTTGAACACGCTGTTACAGAACTGGTTAATCCATAATTCAGTAGGTTCTTGGCTTCCAAGTTGCCTTATTGACAAGCCTGAAGAAAGTAGATGGAACTAATTAGCACTCAAGCATTATAAAATAGGAAGAATTAAATAAAGCAGCTTCAATATTAAACTCATACCCCTATGAAGATATTCCCTTTAGTTATGGGGATTTTGAAATGATGGACAGGCTAAACCAAAACTCATAATCCTATTACAGTCTCCTAGACCCACCTAATAAGCTTCAAGAGCTGTTTCCTTAGAGTCTGGGATATTGCCATCTTCCTCTAGGCTTTTCCGTATATAGCTTATAAATTCTTTACTGTTTCCACTAAATACTTTGTTATTTAAAATAATGTAAAAGAGAGTATGTAAGTATATATACATATTGATGCATTTTGACTGTAATAATACCGTTGGCCTGTAGGGAACTTCAGATTATTAATAATTTCAGAGGAAAGCTTTTAAGAAAAAAGCTCCAGGCTTAGCTGTAATGAGGCATTTGAATAGGAGGGGGGGGGTATGTTTGTGTACATAATGAAAGTATTGGGCCCTTTGGAATGTTATGAGCCATGGTGTGCTAATAAATGATCTTTTCATTTCAGTGTTCCAGCAGACATCTTTGTACCCCTGATGTACCCTTGCAAAATGCCCTTAGCTCACATTTCCTTTTAAATATTTCTACCTCCTGACATTTGCTACTGGGGGTGAGGGTGTAACAGGGCAAATGTGATGGAGAAAGGAGAACAGTAGTAAGAAGCAGATAAATTGGTGGTTTAGAATAATGAGCCCATTTTCAGCTGAGCTCTGTGGTTCATATGAATTAATTAACCCCTTACAAGCATTTGTCTGACAATCCTAATTCTCATTCAGTTCAATGAGTTTTATAATTATCATTTAACTAAATAGCACTAAAAACTGTTTATATCCTGACATTAAGGGAGCTTTGTAGAATTCTCTTCCTATAAATCATCTGAACTTGTTTACAGTTTGCAGTAGTCTTATTTTTCTTCTGGTTTGTGCTCAGGTTGCTGTTTTGCTGTTTTAAAAAATATTTTCAGGGTAATAATCATAGAACATGCTTTCAAGTTTGGTTAGCCTTCTAAGGGTAAAGGACATCAGTAAAGAACATTTTCACATTTTCATTGGAAGAATGTAGGCTTAAACTATTATCTGTCATGTTAAACAAAATTAATCCAATGATGCTAAATGGATATAGAATGATTAATTACTCATTCTTAAGACCTGTGTCATGTAGTTCCTGGTGATAAGATGGTGATAAAGCACTTTTACCCAGAAAGAGAGAAATGAGGGTATTGTATTGACGATGCTGGAAAACAGTATGAAAACACTAGAGAAATATGCTTGAGATGGGAAGCGTATGGGCCATTCCCTACTGCCTATGCCCTGTATATGTAATTAGTTTTTCTTTTCATACTAAAACTTGAGGTAATATTAATAAGTATTTTACTTAATTATGTCTTTGTTGATTGCAAGGAACAAAAAGCTATTTTTTATATTGAAGAGTAATTGACATACAATATTGTATTAATTTCAGGTGTATAACAGTGATTTGATATTTATATACATTACAAAATGGTCACTAAGGTAAGTCTAGTTACTATATGTCATCATATAAACTTGTTACATTATTGACTATATTCCCTATGCTGTATATTACATCCTTGCGTCTTATTTATTTTATAACTGGAAGCTATATAAATTGAGCATTTATTGAAGAGATACAGAGAGGCTCAAGGGAATTCAGGACAGGAAATATCCTACATCTAGACCTAGATCCCTGGAAATGGGATCTTCATTCTACATTCAAGCTGTCTCTGGGATGCCACACAGCACAAGTTCATGGGCCTTTTTTAAAGAGTACTTTGCTTGTCCTGTGCTTGGAGGGAGACTCTGCTTATCCTGGTCTAACTGCCCCTTCTGGCTCCTGACAAAGACTCTTGGTCCCAATTCCACATTTCTGTGACAGGAATGTTATTTGGTGCCCCCCTCTTTTTTGCATTAGGGCCTAGAATGGCTGCCCTTTAGGTCAGATTCCTACCCATGTTCAATCAGCTGTTACTGTTTATGTTATATGATAACTAATTTAATTCTCACAACAATCCTATTGGATGGGTTAAGTACTATTATTCCTTTTTTAGAGGGGGAAAATGAGGCAAGAAGAGGTTAAGTAACATTTCCAAGGTCATGTATCTCCAGGGTCTGTGCTCTGAACCAGCATGTTCTACTGATAGGTGCTATATGCTGAGTTAGAAAATCTGGTTTCTAGTCCTTGACCTGCCACTATGTGAATGACTTAGAGGAAATCACTTAATTTCCCTGGGCATTCAGCCATTCCATGAACATTTTAAAAATTATTTTTCTAATTTTTTTTATTAAAATGCTAAAGGGGGAAATAGAAGCCCAATAACACATTGTGTTTAGGCTTCTTTGGTTATAAGGAATAGAAATTAAACTGGCTTGAACTAAGTGGAATTTATTCAAGGACATGGTAGGCAACCTTTTGGGCATCCAAGGACAAGAAACAGCAGTCAGATCATAGAGTGCCTTGGAATGGAAACAAAACTGAAAATAGTTTGAAATATAAGTTGCTTTCTGTGTCCTTCCATATTCTCATTCATCTCTGTCTCCTCTTTTTCTCTATTGGTTTCCTTTGTTTAAACATGACTGCCATAGCTGTGATAAAGCATGACCCTTACTTCAAGTGCTAATCTTTATGTGACTCTGGTATCTTTGACCAAATTCTTGTGACAGAATCTAACTGGCACAGCCTAGGCTATGGATTTGTTCCCATGGGTTGGGTGTCCAACCTGTTTCAATCAACCAGGGCAATAAGATCACATGGTTCATAGGATTGCTACCTCTTCCAGGAACTATATGGAACAGCATATTCTCTGAGAATGAAATATGGGAAGGGCAAGCAAATGGACAGATGTTTGCTATACCCCTAATTCTAGTACTACAACACTGTTTAAAATATATTGTGTATTTCTCCATAGATCATCGTTTTGGCTACATAGATATTTTTCCATTTAATAAGCACTTGCCATATACCAAGAGTATATTAGGTGCTGGCCCTCCATTTCCTTACCTGTAAAATGAATGATCCTGGGGTGCCTGGGTGGCTCAGTCAGTTAAGCGTCTGCCTTCAGCTCAGGTCGTGCTCTCAGGGTCCTAGGATCGAGCCCCACATCGGGCTCTCTGCTCAGTGGCGAGTCTGCTTGTTCCTCTCCCTCTGTGATCTCTCTCACTTTTACTCTCTCTCAAATAAACAAATAAAATCTTTAAAAAAAAATGAATGACCCTGTCCAGCCTTACAATTCTGGACACACACATACACACACACATTTATGCATTTATTTATATTTTAATGAATATATTGCTCTTACTACCAATCCAACAAGAATTTATTTATCCAAATAAATGTTCTTCAAAGTGCCATGATTTGAGCTAAAGAAGAAATTCAGTATCATAGTCTTTGTAGTTTTTAACCAAACTTTAATATTACGTGGCTTAATTACCCAGTTTATTTATTCTATTCAGCTCTGAAATACTCATCTTATTTTCCAAAACTCAGGTCTACTATAAAAGATCAAAGATTTGCTGTCATTGAAACTATTGAAAAGAATGTGAGACTGACTCTAAATATATTCCAGAGGCATTTCACAAATGGCTCACACAATGACAGAATCAAGCAATGACTCAATAACTCCCACAGCAACCACACTGATGAGGCTAGATCTCATTTGCCAATACATGTAGGTTATTTAAAAAGTCATTCACATTACTTATAGTATCAAGATTATAAGAAAGTATAAAAAATACACATGCCCAGTTCAAGCTAGTTAGCCAGTTATGTGACTTAAAAATAATTTGGTTGGGTTCTTTCCTGAAATGTTAAAAAGAAAAAGAATTTTCTTTTTTTTTTTTTCTATCTCCCATTTACTTAAACTACTATAACCCATGATCAGTATACTTTTCTTTTCTTATGCCCACATAGAAAAAATAAGATTGAAATGCTATGGACACACCGAAAACTAAGTAGGTGAATTTAGAGCCTTTAGAAGACTGGGAACACCACCCTGCCATAGATCTCTCCCCGAACCAGCCAATTTCATTAATCTTTATTTGTTGTTGTTGTTTCCCCATAGTTGTGCAGAATCAGTGCTACAAGTACAGGCAAAAGCCAACCAAGTAGATTTACCAAATCTGTTGGTATTTGCTTGGTTTCATGTTGGTGTTAGACACTGTCTTATTGTGATGGCTATGTAGCTTGAATATGTGTGTGTGTGTGTATAGGTATGTATGAATATATTTTTGCTGACAAGTTCAGAATCATGCTTTATTCAAGAAGTGATTTGAGAAAAGTACTGTATATATTTTTTTCTTTTTGTAGATGAAAATATCTTAATTTCTCTCTTTAAATTAGTCTATCTAGATTAGTCATTTTAATTTCTAAGATGAAGACAATTTTAAAGCTAAAATTAGCTTTCTGTCTAAGCAGTATAATCTCGTGAACACACCCTTTTTCTAAGACTTAGAACAATAAATGTTTTACTTAATTCAAGAATAACTGATATGAAAAGTCCATCATAAAAGTGATTTCAGAAGTTTCAAATGTTAATCAGAGTTTCCATAATCTAAAGCCCCATGTTTCTTATTTAATTCCAAGGTAAGTCACTTGTTATTTCTAAAAATCTGCTAATAGTTACACTAATTTATTTTTGTTATTGTCACACAAAGATTTAAAACCAATACACGGTCTTCCTTCTTTCTAATAAACTAGTATACCATTTTCTACACTTTTCCTGTGGAATTATACTTTAGGTCTTAAGATACAGTATAGAAGAATCCTTCTAAATGTGACCCAGAAGGGTACGTGGGTGGCTCATTCGGTTGAGCATCTGACTCTTTGTTTTAGCTCAAGTCATGAACTCAGGGTGGTGAGATGGAGCCCTGCATTGGCTCTGTGCTCAGTGGAGAGTCTGCTTGAGATTCTCTATCTCTCCCTCTCCCCCTCCCCCCACTCACGCACATGCACGCTCTCTCTACCCCCCCAAATAAATAAATCTTAAAAAAATAAAATAAATGTGATCCAGGAGCTCCCTTTGTACAGGACATATTTTTGGTGTTAATCACAGTCCTGACTCATTCCTGTCCTGGCCCTATGTCTCATCTTCTCTGTTCTACATTTATAAGCTGGCTTTAATGGCTAGGGAGGAAAGAAAAATAAAATAACTCTAAGATGAATAGTAGAATTTTTTAAGTTGAAAATAACTTTAACATATATTTCATAGTCTACAAGGGAATAAGCAGATAATTTATATATATATGTGTGTGTGTGTGTGTGTGTGTATAAAACTTGTGTCTGTTTGATGTTTTCAGATACCATAATTTATCCCTTCGGAAAATCCTAGCAGAGACCATGTATTTAATATGGGGGTCCACAATTAGATGCTTAATCTAAACCTAGAACAATGTGATTTGAGCTGATTTGTTAAGGGACTATACAAGCTGAAAAATCAGCTTGGCAACATTCCTGCTGGGATTGGCCTTCAATAAATGTTTGTGGTGGTATGTGGAGTCCATGCCACTTTAGTCAGATGCGCACAGTAAAACTTGAGTTCACTGCTTATCAGGGAATGAGTGAAGGCTCCCAAGCTGAAGGTTCATTAGGTCAGTCTGTAAGAGCTGTCAATCAGAGCAAGTGGGCAGGGGAATACTTTTTTAAAAAAAATAGAAGCAAAAGTTCCCCACTTAGGAGTTTTCCACATTGTATCCCTACTGCCATTACATTGTCCACTCCAGGGAGTAGAATACTAGGCCATTAGAATGTTCCTAATGTCAGCCACTGACCACTGTCACTTATGAGCATGGCTGCTGCTGTCCTCTTTGTAATTATCGTCATCATCTAGGGTGAATAGGATAGAATGGTTCTCAAAGTACACAAAACTCTAAGGGGATAGGGACTTGTGTCATATTCATTAGCCCTGGTATGTTACCACAGTGACACACATAGAACATTCTCAGTTGTCTGTTGAACTTAACACCAAGAACAGAAACTGTGTGAATCTAGCTTATATACCTACAGCCTTTACCACCCCACTCCCCATCCCTCTTGGTCTAACAAAATTTGAGAAAATCATTTCTTATATTTCTTCCATATTGTCAAGTATGTATTATTTTATATTTAGCAAGCCTGCGTTAAGTTTGATTTCGGTATATCTGTTGAGGTAAATATAATATTTCAAAGGACTTTTTTTTTAAATGGATTATTGTAAAGGAAACCAAGAAAGTGTGAGTTTTTTTAAAGATTTTTTTAATTTAAGTAATCTCTACACCCAACGTGGGGCCCGAACTCACAACCCTGAGAACAAGAGTTGCATGCTCTATTGACTGAGCCAGCCAGGCACCCCTGCAATTTAGTACGTTTTGTGTGCACATTTTACTTAACACTACATGTTAGTTAATTTATTTTATTTTATTTTTTTTAAAGATTTTATTTATTTATTTGACAGAGACACAGTGAGAGAGGGAACACAAGCAGGGGGAATGGGAGAGGGAGAAGCAGGCTTCCCGTGGAGCAGGGAGCCTGATGCGGGGCTCAATCCCAGGACTCTGGGATCATGACCTGAGCCGAAGGCAGACACTTAATGACTGAGCCACCCAGGCGCCCCTACATGTTAATTTATTAACTATATAGATGATTGTGATACTGATACTATATCCATGTGACAAATCACAGCAAAGGTAGTATGTTGTCTATACCTGTTGTAACTTGAACAGACTGACAGATGACACAGTTCACCTCATCAAATATGCCAGAAACCTTGATAGGATTAACAAAACAAATAGTTCAGCTAAGAAAATGACAGGTTGATGATGGCATGGCAGGCTCTAATTATTAGCATCACCAATATAATGTGAATATATAATGTAAATTATATAGTTTTTAACTCTCTTTTAATCAGCACCAAATTAAGCTAGAGTTGTATTTATGAATCTTTGTTCACGTCTAATATTTAAAATTAATTTGTGAGGGGCGCCTGGGTGGCTCAGTCGTTAATTGTCTGCCTTTGGCTCAGGTCATGACCCCAGGGTCCTGGGATTGAGCCCCGCATCGGGCTCCCTCCTTGGCGGGAAGCCTGCTTCTCCCTCTCCCACTCCCCCTGCTTGTGTTCCCTCTCTTGCTGTGTCTCTCTCTGTCAAATAAATAAAATCTTTAAAAATAAAATAAAATTAAATTAATTTGCGAAAAAATACCCTTCTCAAAATAGAGATTTAGAAAATCTATTCCATTAAACATAAGTTGATTTTATTTCCAGGGGGCATCCATTAGGACAAACATCATGAAAGGGCCACTGCCCAAAATGTTGATTCCCTGGCTGACACCTGGAAGAAAAATAAACTTATGTTTAATGGAGTAGACTGTCTAAATCCCTGTTTTGAGAAGAGTGCACATTCATGAATATGTATTCATTGCTGAATTCAATAGATTCTAATAGCAAAGGGCATTCGTATCATAAAAAGTAGCATTTATTCATTAACTTAGTTCTTTCCAAAGAAAGAAGCAAAAATGCAGCTTGGGATGGAATGCTGGCAATAACCAGTTCATTCATTTATTGTGTGACACATTCATCATGGCCTGTATAATAACCAATGAAATAAAAATGTTATATGTGTATACTCTGTAGTCTAATATTTATCCTGAACCAATATTAAAAAGGTGCTACTCAGTGATTTTGTCTTATTCAGTGTTCTGGGTTTAGTGTAATACCTATTTATCTGTTTGCACATTTCAAAGAATTCTTCTGTTTATTTCTTCTTTTCTGCAATAGTAAATCATCCTTGTGCAACATGGGCTAATCCAAGATCAGCCACATAAATGGCCTGAGTGCTGTTTTAAACAAGATTGGATGATGGTATAACATGACTTTTTAAGAAAGTCAGATGCCTAAGTTTCCAGTAGAAACAAGATATTCATTTCAACCAGTCCTCTTCCTTTCTGCCTAGGCACTGCACAAGGTGCCATATATAACCATATCACTACATCTTCTCAACATTCCTGAACATCAGGTTTTGTTTTCTCAAGTTTATAGAAGAATGGAAGATTTGAGAAGTTAAGTTGGTTGGCAAAGGTCACAGCTAGTGAGCAGTTGAATCAGAATCTGAACACCAGTTTGTCTAATTTCAAACCGCATGCTCTGTTTTTCCTTGCAATGTTGCCTTTCACTTGGGGGCTCATGCAAAAGATTTATGAGATGACTCAGATTTTCTTCTGTCACACTCTTAGAAACACTTGTAGCTGAATTTTTAGTTCTTGCCTCAGATAAGACTAGTAACATCACCACATTTTAAAAGAATGAGTGATTAACTTGTGGAAATATTTCTTGGAATACTTTTAAGAGTTTTCAAATCAGAGAGTTGAAAGTTCATGCTGTGCTCTAGGCATTATTGATCCTGAGCCATCTCATGCAGGTAGATATAAATCCTTTTCTTAAAGATCTCTGGTGAAAAACAGTTCAGGTTTTTCCATGGCAGTTTACCCTACCTTAAAAGGCTTATAGATAGGTAAATGCGCATTGTTAGGGCCAATGACATAATGCCCAGTTCCAGTGAATCAAGCCAATAAAATAATAATCCTTTTAAAAGTAATAATCTTCAAAGAGTCCCTGGAAATTACTTAGAGGAAGTTAATGTGATTTTGCCATTTCTCTAGGAAAGGCAGTTAAGTCTGAACTTTTAAATGAGCAGGACTTGAGTGGGTCACAAGATTTTTATTTTGCGTTTAGATTCAAAATATTTTTTATTTTGGATTTGGATAATACTTTATGATTTTTTTTGAGAGAGAGCAAGCGTGAGCTGGGGGAAGGGGCAGAGGGAGAGGGAGAATCTCAAGCAGACTCCGAGCTGAGCTTGGAGCCTGCCGTGGGGCTCAATTTCACGACCCCGAGATCATGACCTGAGCCAAAATCAAGAGTCGGACGCATAACCAACTGAGCCATCCAGGCGACCCTGGATTCCCTTAATACTTTAAATCACAGATCTCTACCTTAAATGTGAATGAATGGAATGTTGAAAATTGATATAAATTAAAAAATTATCACAGTTGTTTTCAGGTAGCTTTACTCTTCAGTTTAAGTATCCTATCCTAGATTGTAACTGGTTGCTTGTTTGTCCTTTTAACAAGACTGTGAGCAATTGGAAGGCAAGAATTATGTCTTATTCATCATAGTGTCCCTATTATTTAGCATAATGCTTGACACAGGAAGTGATCAGTAATTATCTGTTGAATAAATGAATTCATTTCTCCAACTGATACAGCTTAGACTAGCCTTTCTCATACTTTTCCACAAAGGCATCCTGCTTATTTACTGCTGTTTTTCTATCTTGGTTCATATTATTTCTCTTACCTGGAGTTATCTTTCCTTCTCTTCTTCACCTGAATAAATCCAACTAGTTCTTCCAGGTACAATTAGTTGATAAATGAGTCCTGTTCTGGCTATTCTAGCTATCACAGAGTCATGTCCCCCCTACCCATACTCCTTTAGCCCCCATGGGCTGTCCCATACACTTTAGCCCTTTATTATATTATTTGTCAAATTTTTAATGTTTTTGACCTTGTCTCTCCAACAATTATGAAAAGTTCCCATGTTTTTTACACTATTTTCTCTCCCCTTCATAATGACCTAAGCGTAGACTAGACCAAGAGATGACAAACTGTGGCTTACAGGCCAAATCTGGCCCAAATTCTAAGAATGATTTTTACATTTTGTAATGATTGAAAACAATCACAAGAATATTTTGTGATGTGAAAATTAAATGAAATTTAACTTTCCATAAGTAAAGTTTTCTAGAACATAGTCATGTTCATTCATTTATATATTATCTGTGGCTGCTTTGGTACTACTACAGCAGAGCTGAGTACTTGTGACAGAGACCCTGTGGCCCACAAAGCACGGAACACTACCTGACCCTTTACAGAGAAAGTTTGCCAACTGTTGGACTAGACCAACAATGAGTACTTATTGGTTAAATAATTCAATATCTGATGACTATTCCATTATGAAACAATCGGTACTCTCAAAGGACTGATAATTATGTAATCTGACCATAAATAAAGAAAAATAATAATAAAAGCAACCTTAGAGCATAGGTAATTCTTGTCTTCTATCTGATGAGATACAAAAATTTCTATTTTCTCCATCTGTGCTAAACTGTAGTGCCCTTAGCAGTTTGAAGCCTTCTCAACATGTGCAAAACCTCTTCCTGTGGAGATTCTTAAGAACAGGGTAGATGATTATCATTCTGGGATGGACTGGATAACCACAAGTATTGTACAGCTCAATGATTCCTGTAATCTCTTCTATATGTAAACCTTGCTTTATTAAAAATGAGAAAATTGGTTTGTGAAAATGAAGTCTCCTCATCCCCCAAAACTCCCTCAGTCTCCTTTGCCAGAACCCCTACCCTCTCCACTTTTGGTTTAATCTAGTTCTTTTAATTAAGTAGGAGATAATTAAAGTTCACAAAGTTTAAACCAAGTGGATTTGATTTAGTGATAAAAATCTGTGGTTTGTCAGCTTTTCAAGGCATAATCCTGGCTTCAACCTTATCTGAGAGATAGTCAGCCTAGCAGGTCTGAGGATGAAAACCAGAGCATCTCATCCTCTCAGGCATTACTTGCTATTTATCTTTTGAGGCATAATTTATTATTGCCCTATAGAAAACGAGTAGGGTTAAATAAGTATAAAAGGCCCCTATCTGCTTTGGCACAATTAATTCATTTAGTATGCAGTTGTCAGTGATTAGGACTACAACGTGTATAGGTATATTGCAAATGAGGGAGGGGGGAATCCTCTAAACATAGCTTATTTGATTAATGTAAATTATTCTTTTACTCACTGAATATGTAAAGTATGTAAATTTAGTCCTGCTGTCAAAAGGTAGCTCTGTGCCATTAGTTTCTGCAGCAGACAAGGCCTACTGCATCCTGTACTGCATTTTCAGAGAGGTAATGCTAATGACAGCTTGAGCAATTGCCTTAATGAGCCAGAAAGGTGTTCCTTCTTATTCGCATTTAGCTACTTAGAGTCATCTGAAATAGAGATCATCTGTAGATATTACAGAGTGAAAAAAGCCATGGGTTATCTTATTAATGTGTTTCTCCAAGAGTGTTAAGAATGAACCATCAATCAGTCGTTTGCCAAGAAAATGGCTTGTTGTCAGTGCTACCTTGGTGATAAGCCACTTGAAATGCAAGTTTTATTTTTTTATTTTTTTTTTTAAAGACAATCTTTTTTTTTTTTTAAAGATTTTTATTTATTCATTTGCGAGAGAGACGGAGAGAGAACAAGCAGAGGGAGAGGGAGAAGTAGGCTCCCTGCTGAGCAAGGAGCCCGATGCGGGACTCGATCCCAGGACCCTGGGATCATGACCTGAGCCGAAGGCAGACGCTTAACCATCTGAGCCACCCAGGCGCCCGAAATGCAAGTTTTAGATTCTGACTACCATGCTAGCTAAGTAAATAGAGTTGTCAAGCTGCATCTCTTGGGTCATTTCAGGAAAGGTTGTAGGGCTTCCCAAATTGATTACAAAATAACATTAGTATTGTAAGCCTAAAGTGAACAACATGACCCATTTTAAAAAAAATAAGACGCTGTACATGAGTTATCGGGAAGATGTTAGAATCCACCCGCATGCACCATATTACATGTAAAATTCAGCTCAGTTGCAGCTTTACTTTGTGTTGTTAGAACCCAACACATTAATACTTAAGACAAATTTCCTTTCATTCTAAGTGAAATGTTCATATTTTCTTATCAATTTCAGTCCATTAGAGATAATTCATATCACATTAACATAAAGATTGAAAAAGTCTTGTTCAAATTTTGGTTTCATTAATGAAATATATACCTGTAATTCACTATGGTGTTTTGATTTGGCTATATAATGTAGCTATACTATTCACATGGAGCCAAGAAAAGTAGTGGTTTAACACATTAATATTGTAAAGGTATATATTTATACTTAAGCCATTCCATTTAGCCAAGGATTTGCATAAACTGGCCAAGTTCAGCTTAGGCTTGTGATAGAAGTGAAATAGCAAAGTTATAACCACTCCAAGCTAAAGTTCCTTTCTGTCACCATGTCTTCATCTTGCCTAATCTTAAGTAAATTGTATGTCTCCTATGTCTGAGGACTGAAAGTCTGAAATTCAACCAATATTTAAGAATTTAAAAAGTACTTTTGTACAGAAGTTGTACTGTGAGATATGACTTAAAAAAAATCTGAGCCATACAATTTTTTAACTGAATGAGTAGTACTATTTTAAAAAACTATATCTTTTTCAGATTAAATAATCCATTGCGCTAAAAAGGAAAAGTTAGGCAAGTGAATCATCTCTATAGAAGGTGAATCAAATAATTACTAAATTGACTTCAAGTATCATGTGAAATTATATTTTCCTACAAATGTCTTATTGAAATCTCACAATGATTTCTGTGTGTGTTTGAACCCTGAAGTGAGGTGTGGAGACTATTAAAGAATGTAGATTTAATGCCTAGGTAATTGGGTACTTTTCCAGTTATAGACCTTCATGAAGTTTCCAGTGAAACAACACTGAGGAGTTCCTCATCACAGCTACATCATAAATGACAAAAACTCAGCAATCTAGGCATAATTTGGTGATAAGTGGAAGAGTGACTCTTATAGTTATTTATTTGTGGGATTTTCCAAAGCTAGCTTGCATCATAACTTTCTTACAAGGAGAAACGTTTCATGAGACTCTTTTGGTGTTGCCACAGTTGTGTAACAATCCCCAAAGAAGTGCAGTGTGCATACACTTAAAGCATTCATTTCATAATGCTTATTGCTAGTAAAGCCAAAATTTCTATTCCACAATTATAAACTGATGGAGATGGTAATTACAATGCATTATTTGTCAAATTTTACTCTTTTTTCAAAATCCCAAAGAAAATGTGACATTCTACTATGTCTTTGAATCTCTGATTATGTAAATTTGTTTGTCTATAACGCATTATTTGGTTTCTCTGCAGCTCTGTTTTCAAGCTGATGATGCTAAAATTTGTGTTAATTCACATGTAAGCATATGGGTATATCTGAAATCACCTAATTTGAAATTGTAGTTCTTAGAGTTAGCTCTAAGAAATGTAATTATGTAAAGAATATTTTGAATGAAATATTGAATAAATTAGTAGAAACATAGTTAATTTTTCAGTGCGTCCCCAAATAGTAGGCTTGGAAAGTGGTGCTTTTCTACTTTAATTTTAAATCTTGTACATTTTATGGGCAAGAAGCAAGTTTATCCCTATATTAGGCAAGTCAGATTAAATGCTAGTTCTATTAATTCAAAGAAACTAGGCTCACTTGATGATGACTTAATGCTGGTTAAAAAATAACAAGATAAGGAAATTCTTGGTTCCTTCCTGTAATTTCCTATCTTTTTCCCCCAGTGTTCTTGTTTTGTTAAATCTAAGTTAGATTATGATAGAATGCCATGGGGCCGCATTGTTCTTTGAATCTCATGATTAGTTGTTTTTAATTCCATTCTGGTAGCCATTTTTAAAATATCAAACTTTTTCTGTAAAAAGAGAAAGGAGAATTTTGACTTACAAAGTGACTTACAAGCTATTCCAATGATTGGTTGTATTTGAGAAAGGCAATGCACCCTTTCTTTTTCCTTCAAAATCGGTAATACTGCATATTTCCTTTTCTAAAACAGGAAAGAATGAACCATGTATCACAGTTCTCTCATCTATGGCAAATCTATAATTCCTGAGTCCTTACTTTTGGCCTCCACCCTCATTGGGGGCTACTTCTCTCTGATTAGTTTGTGGTCATCAGAGAATTACAAGAGGCAGAGAGTATGTCTTACCTTTCTACTGGATAGGTGCTGTCTACCCCAGACAACTGGAACTTGAGCTAAACCCATTCCTCAGAAAAAGAAAGGCCAGGAAATCATTTTGCTTTCTGGGAGGCTTCGGAGATCAGGGAAAAGAAGAGGAGGGAAAGCCTTGGTATCTATTCCAGAATTGTCCTTGATTGTTAAACTTTGATCTAATCTCTCAATGGTAGGTACATCATCAACATTCTGTGTATACCTCATAAATGAAAGCAAAATACCAGCAGCTGCAGGTTTTCTTTAAAATTGTGCCCTTTGTTTATTTCCTTTGCATGTTCTATTTCCCCAATTAACTTTGTGAGCCCTGGGCAAGTTAGTTAACCTCTCTGAGCCCCAAAGGCCTCATCTATAAAATGAGTGGTTTAGAATAAATGATCTTTATGATCCTTTCCATTGCGAACATTCTATGCTGTGAAACCTCAAAGCTATAAACTATAAGAGAGTAAGAGCCAATTTTTTTAAACATTTTTAATCCCTCCAGCAGGGCCTAATGTAACTTTGAGTTCACTGCCTTGCTCCTGCTATGTGAAGTAGAGTATAGATTTTTTGAAGACAGCTCTAACATGTACTAAACTAGATTAGAAATTGGACATTCTGTTTTAACTGCAAGTCAGGTTATTTATTAGGTATAGATGTCATATGAGCTTGCATGTTTCAATAGTAAAAACATAGTGGGAAATGAATCATTGGGATGAGATTACGTAACCCCATTTAGAGGAATAATACTCCAATAATTGACTATAAAAGGATTGTGGGTTGAACTGTGTCCCTCCCACCCCCTCAAGAAAGATATGTTGATGTCCTAATTCCCTGGTACCTGTGAACATGACCTTATTTGAAAATAGGGTCTTTGTAGATGTAATAAAGTTGAGATAAGATCACATTGAATTAGGGTGAACCCTAAAACCAATGATTGGTATCTTTATAAGACCATATGGAGACACAGGGATCAAGAGACCCACAGGGAGAATGACATGTGATGATGGAAGCAGAGATTGCAGTGATGCAGCTGCAAGTCAAGGGATACCAATGGACTGATGGCAACCAGCAGAAGCTAGGAAACAGGCACCAAACAGATTCTCCTTCAGAGCCTCCAGAAAGAACCAAATATTACCAGCATTTATTTCATACTTCTAGGCTCCAGAGCTGTGAGAGAATACATTTCTGTTGTTTTAAGCCACCCAGTTTGTGGTAATTCATTACGATAGCCATAGGAAACTAATACAGAAGGTTTGGACACCAGCCTAAGGAAAGTCCCCCAGGTATATGGCTCGACTTGATCAGTCATAGATTGCAACCACTGTAGGATATCTACCTTCAGCCTAGGACATCTTTATAAATCGAGATGAAAACTGACCACTGTGATTTCTTTTGAAGCAACCCAGAATTCTGTAAGAGATTAGGAACTATCTTATAAAAACTCTAATCAGCCTAAACTAGTATCCTATTTGTTGTAACTATTACTGGTCCCTTGAAAGCCACCTTTGACCCAACATTTAATAACCACAAGCCTAAAGGTAAGCTGCAGAAAGATTATTCCTTAGAGTTATTTATTGTCCATTTATTGATATACCTTTTTCTACCTTATGCAGGTTTCCTTTGTCTGTTTTTAGTTAACCATTTATACAGTTAGATACTGAAGATTTTTGAGCTTGAAAATAATTTTCAAAGAATGAACAGTGAATATATCCATTTAATCTGTTTATTTGCCCATTAGGAATAATCTCTCTCCTACTCTCTACCTATGAAAACCTCATCCATTCCTCCACCATGCATAGCTCAGATCTCTTCTACCTCATGAAGGCACCATTGACCACCCTATTTTGAAGTAATCTGCTTTCCATAATTACATAATTTATGCTATGTAATTCCCTTGATGCTTAGCAAATAGTACCCTTCATTATAGTTTTGTTTTTATATCTGTGTGACTCATTTCCTCAACTAGATTGCTCTTAGAGGATGGGAATTATAATTCATGCTGTTTTGTATTTCTACCCTGTATCTGTAATACACAAAGAGCAGTGTATGCACATCATAAAGTACGTTGTGATGAGTATTTTTCAATTATGGTGGACAGATTATAACAGAATTGACAACTTAATTCAACAATTAACTAATTCTAGGCATAGCCTTATAGAACTCATCATTATTTGAAAAAAAAAAAAAAACAAGACATTTTATATTCTAAGACTCTGGCACAGAATTTCTGGTTAATAGTGATTGTCATAATTTATTCTCTTGCCTGTTATTTTCAAGTTATGTTACTGCTTTGGGCTCATTTTTAAAAGCAATATTTATAAATGTAATTCATAAAAGTATGGTATCATTGGCCAATGAAAAGAATTGCTGCCAGTTTTAGAGAAGAAACTATAGTTTACTAGAAATTGCAGACCTCCTCACAAAAGTGATGAATTAATGACCACATACAGCATTATGAAAGCTAGTTATAGTTTGTTTAAACCAGTCTCTCTCTCTATGGCATTCTCAATCTTTTTAAGCAGCTAGGATATAATAACATTTTAAAAATTAAAGTATTTCACATAACCAAGAACATGATATGAAATGAGCAACATTAAGCTCAAAACAATTGAAATTTCAAATACTGGAGTGGGCAAGAATTTTAAACAGCCCAAATGAATAAGGAGACAACGTTGTTGTGCTTCTTCAGATGCAGTAATAATTAGGCTCAGAGGTTAGCAGGAAGAGATTTTATAACAATAATGGCTCCCAGTACCATTTTTTTCTTGTGACTTTGACTTACAAAGGTGAAGCTTTTATTTGAAGAGTTGATACAATGCAGCTGCAGACAGCAGGGGGGAGAATTTGGCCAAAAGGCTGGACTCTTTCAAACATCTATGAGAGAGGGAGAGTTTGAGAGGGAAAGACTGGGAGAAATTGAGAGATAGAAAAGGAGGAGGGGAGGGGACAAAAAAAAAAAAGATTTACATTACCAATGACAAATCAAAGCTGAAAGTTTGCCTTGCCTGTTGTCATTCATTGCCATTCATACTTAGAAAGCAGACTGCTGTGATAATTGATTTGATGGTCCAGCTTGAGTGGAAGCACTTCTGGGCATAGCAGGCCTCAGAGATGCTAAAAAAGAAGAAAAGGTGGGAATGAAATAATGCACTACTTTCTCCTCAGAGGCATGTGGCCCAGTTTTTAAGAACAGAAAAACATGCTCTGGGGTAGGAAGAGTAGAATGGGGAGGAAACCTAAAGAACTTAGTAATAAATACAAAAATGACCATATAGCTCTAGTCAGATAAAAATAGGCATTCAAACAGAGACAATAAAAGGACATATTTTACTGACAGGTGAATAATAAGGGAGCGTGGTGGAAATAATCTGATTTTTAACGGACTCAGTCCTTGAGAGTACCTTTTTTTTATTTTTTTATTTTTTTTGCTGTTCTTTTTGTATAGGGACAAAAGTGATTCCTTTTTCTAAAAAAGCTTTTAATTTTTTAAGCTTTTCAAACTAGATTAATAGTTCAGAAGGAGAAAAAGAAAACAATAATTGAGACCGAAAAGCTGTATATGTGCTTGGATTATCTAAACGTCATTGAATTTATTTCCATGAAGCAAAAGGTAATAATGAAGCTTGTCCTTAGATTTGTGAGTGGAGGGTGGTGTTCAGCCATTGCTTCCTGCTGATATGAATAAGTTAGGAGACTAAAGTGCCAGTTGGAGGAGGGAAAAAAAGAGAGTGAGAGAGATTTTTTTTTTTTTTTAAGTACTGAATTCACTGCTTAACCTCTTAATCACAACTGCCAGTTGGATTGTGTGCCCTGTCATCAATTTAAGGGCCTAAACAAAACCAGATAAAAGATATGGCTGTCAAAACACAAATTTTAATCAGAACCTGTTTGTCTTTTGAGAGAAATGTAGTTATTTATGTTTTAAAATAGCTCAGTCCTTTACTTAGTTCTCTTTCTCTCTTTTCTTGCCTGTCTCTCCTCTACCTTCATTTCTCCTTTCTCTCTTCTCCTACTTACCTATGTACATGCCTTTACTTAAACCAACAGAGAAAGCCTGTTGTCTGGCCTCATTGAATCAGACCAGATCTGTTTTATACATATGCAGCCATTATGCAAATATCAATACCCTCACACCACATCACATCACAATTTCTGTTCTCCTGATAAGTTTTCTCAATTACAGTGAGACATTGAGCGTTATGAGTTTTTTTTAAAAAAGAAAAACAACCTCAAGTATAGGACTTGTTTTAAAAAGACTCATATGAAATTAATAGAAGAAAGCAATGTTAGCTGTGACAGTATAATGTATGGCATTATTTCTTAAAGTCTATTAAAAAAACCATCAGCATGCGAATTACCTGGGAAGCTTATTAAAATTTAGATTCTCAAACCCCACCCCAGATCTACCGAATCACAGTAAATGGTGCCCAGGAATCTACATTTTAACAAGTGCTGCACATTATTCTTCTGTGTACTACTGGAGTTGGAACACCAGAGACATGATGGTTAATCAGATAAACTGGATTCTGATCCATTTTCCACCATTATTAGTTGTATAAACTTGGGCACATTACCTAGCCTCTCTGAAACTCAATTTCCTCACCCATCAAATGTACATAACAATGTTTATTTAATAGGATTGTTCTGAGGATTAAATATGATAATATAAAACACTTAGCATAGTAGCCAGTAATTACAATACTGAGATTTAGTACTGTTGATATTGTTTATCTTTCATGATTTAGAAATAGATTCTTTACTATGAGTCATTCATATTGCCTCCATTTAAAGTAAATATTAGGTTCTACTCAATGCTATATTAACCTGTGTAATACTTTTCATGCCTCAAAGAGTTTATAAGATTAACCATTCCTATTACTTCATCTTACCCAATTGGGAAACAAAAATATCTTAGACTAAAATAATGGCACATTCTTACTCTCATAGAGTATAATCTTCTTATTAACTGTATGTAGGCAACTAGATATGCACATTATTCATATGTGAATGTAATTAGAGAGCATTAAGGTACTGAACTTACTGAATGAGGGAGGGAAAAACACCTAGGATATAAATGTGATTCTATAAATACCAGAAGCAGTTCACAATATGACCAACAGCAACACCTGTCTCATAACCAAAGATAATCAAATATTATCGTGGCTGAACAGGGAGAGTCTTTGTCCTCATAGCCTGGAATAGAGAAAAGACCACTAGATTTTTTTTTATATCTAATTTCAATGCTTCCTAGCTCTGTATCTTAGTCAATTTGGGCTGATATAACAAAAATACCACAGACTGACTAGCTTGAACAACAAACATTTATTTCTCAAAGTTCTGGAGGCTAAGAAGTCCAAGCAAGGTCGAGGTACCAGTAGATCCCATGTCTAGTGAGGGCTTACTTCCTGGCTTGTAGACAGCTACCCATCTTGCTGTGTGACTGAAGAGAGAGAGAGATTATCTCCCTCATGTCTCTTTTTATAAGGACGTTAATCCCATTTTTGAGGGCTCCACCCTTATGACCTAATTACTGCTCAAAGGTCCCACCTCCAAATACTATCACATTCGGTATTAGATTTCAACATGTGAATTTGGGTGGGGGACACAAACATGCAGTCTATAATACTCTTGTTACTTCAGATAAACCTCTTACTTTCAGCACCTCCATGTATAAAATGAGGATAAATCATATTTGCCCCACTTCAGAGCCTTGAAGTGAGAAGGAAATGTGATAATGTATGTAGTAACCACATGTAAACCAAGTTCTACACAAATGTATGGTATTATTTCAAATCTTTTCAAGTGGACTGAAAGGTATCAACTTTTGACAGTGATTGCATTCTCATTTTCCAGGAAGTTCAAGAAATAGATGAAGTTAGAATTCCTCATTCATCATATCTTTGTTTGTGCCTTGTTGATTTTTGCTTGAGGTCACCAGATTTCATTGATGCATTTTTATATAGCTTTTTTTGAATATTCCTTGCTCCAAAAGCTTTCAGCTTTGTGGCTTTGAAGTTCCAATTCCCTGATCAATGTCTGAACTTTTGAAGCTTGAAATTTATCATTCGGCATTGACTTTTGTGTAAATTTGAGTCAAAACTCAGTGTCCTTTAAACATCTCAAGGCAGATTTTCAGCATGGCCTTATTTTTACTGATACAGTTATATATTTGTAAATACAAATTGCCACTTTTGTCCTCAAGAGAGCACAAATTGGTCATTGCACCTGCCATGAGGTAATTGAAGGTGCAAAAAACACTTCTACAAAAAGGTCTTTATAA
Source organism: Halichoerus grypus (assembly GCF_964656455.1). Taxonomy (NCBI): domain Eukaryota; kingdom Metazoa; phylum Chordata; class Mammalia; order Carnivora; family Phocidae; genus Halichoerus; species Halichoerus grypus. The sequence goes on along the minus strand of NC_135727.1, from coordinate 51,083,169 downwards.
CACTCCCTAACCCCAGTAGCCCTCCCTTCCCTTCCTCTGTGTGTACAGGAAGAAAAGGATAAATAATGCTATTACCAGGCTCTGAATAGAGGTCAACATTTCTTTTCGAGAAAAAAAAACTGCATCTAATTTATGTTTCTTTTCTAAAAAAAAAAAAAAAAATACACGAGATAATGAGTAACTTAAAACAGAAAGTTAATGGAAATGCCAATGTCTTTCACAATTATCATTTTGCTGCAATGTAATATAACACTTTAAGCAAATGAGTAGTTTTGACCATTGAATAATAGCTTTTGAGAGCCAATTATGGAACTTACAGTACACCTGTAGTTTTAGTTGCCTAAAACTGTATCCTCTGAGGTTACTTTAGACCAAGAGAGTAACATTTGGTTTGAATATGCCCTTCTTTGCACCAGTGTTCTCTGGGTCCTTTTTGGATTCTAGAGCTAGAGAAAATGAGAGTTTTAAGAAATGAAGCCAAACTCAATTTAGAGCTTATTTGTTACCTAAACAGTATGTATGTTGCCATTGGCTTATAAAATTATCTAGGCTGCAGGAAAACTTCCTAGCCATTTCTTGGTACATTCCTTGTGGCCATTCCAAGTATTGCCTGGAAGTTATTTGCAGAGCCTGATTTTATTCTTCTAGTGATTTATATATATATATATATACATACACACACATACTATTTAGCCTGGCCTACTCACAGACTACATATGTACCTATCCCAGTGCCAGTAGGCATTTTTTTTTCTTTACTCTCAGAAACAGCAGACTATTATTTAAATGGTCAGTTCCTTTACTTAAGTGAGCAATACAATTTAATGCAGGTTGATCTATGCATTTCCCCTTGAATGACTAAATTACAAAAGGCCATCTGTAATTCCCTTTCCACTTCAGCACTGTTAAAGCAAAAAAGTGTTTAGTGATACCCAGGTAACTGACGGGATTCTTACAGGCAGTTCGAGACCTAATATAAAACCAAATACTCCTTATAAGCCACCAGCCTAAAGGATAAGAATCAAGAATTTCCCCAATTAAGTTTTATTAATAAATTTGATGAAAAGGAAGATCATAGAAAGTGACTAAAAATGTATTAGTGATGACAGGGTAAGAAAGAGGTGATAAAAGTCTTTGAGAGCATGTTTTTAAAGGATTGCTGTCACATACTAAATAAACAGTTTGAACTTGTTCTTGTCCTGGTGACAAATACATATCTGAGTCAAGATTACTATTTTGTTTCATTTTATTCCTTCCCTTACACAGTAATATCCATAGTGATGACCAGTCCTGTAGAGTGTTATTCTGTTGTTAGGAAATCATTGCCTATTAGGTAGCTAAAATGTAAGAGAATTACAGCTCACTCCATATTGTCAAGCCATAGAAACAGCAACAAAGATACCCAAATGAAACAAGCTCTGGTTTTTTCAAAACTGAAGAAGTGTAAGAAAAGCATTGAATTTAAGGGCAGAAACTATTCCAGAGGGTTATTGCTAGAATTCAGATACTAAAGACAGTAATAGAATTATACCTTTACAAAGATTAAGAGTAACAAATTGATTTGAATTACTATCATTTTGTGTCTTAAATTCATTCAAATATTGAAAAGAAAGCATAGCCATGCTTCAGTTTACAATCTTCACAGGAGGTAGTATAATGAATGAAAATAGTTCTCTTGTAAAACCCTGTTACAAATTGATACATTCTGTGGGGTAAGTAGTTCCTTGTGACCATGAATTAGGAGAAATTTTTGATTAATAGTTTTCTCTAGAGAAAAAATAATTCTCATAATTTTATATTTCATAAATGAAATTTTAAAACTGATACTTTTTCATATTTAAAAACTCCAAAATAGAAAAATACAACTTTGAGTTGTAATTTCTTTCAGTCCTCAATCTGAAGAGGTTGAGTCCGTTTAAGGTATGTTGGACAGGGAGACGGCACCCTAATAAATGTTGGCTTAACAGAATTCATTCACATAATTGTGGGAACATTATTAGATCTGTTGGCCAGAAAGAAGCCCGAGTTTGATTTGTCCAATGTGATTTGAGGAAGGGAGGGGAGCTTAGCACGCTCTGCTCTGAGTGTTATTGCTGAGGAGGAGAACGAGAGCCAAAGTTTAAGATTTGGCCCGGGCGCAATAAAATACTCTCACTGAGAAGAAACTATCATATATGGTAATGCTCTTTCAGACAGTGAAAAGAAGAAATAGAACAGAGTTGGCCCTCCACCTGAGGCCTGTCCACCCTCCCTCATTTTTTTGAGCTCATCCATGCTAATCTTCTCCTCCTTTCTCTGGCTTAGCCACTTTGTAACTATTACCACATTCTCTTTGTACATTATCTTTCGCTTTCTTGCAGCTGTTTAATATCGTATAAAGGGCTTTTTCTGTTATAAGGAACAGGGGCTTACTGAGGTTTTCTTAGGTGAGATAGTGTTAAGGAAAAATGGAGAAGAAATACACAGTGGCTGACCAGACATACCTCATCAAAACTAGAATATCCTAATTACAACAGTGGCTCTCGCAGTCTGTCTATCGCAGCATATCTATATGGTGACACAATGAACACTCTGCTGGTAGTCTTCCTTTAGGAGCAGGTGTCTGTTCTGCCTAACTCCACTTGTACCTTACTAATCTGTCTATTCTCATGCTGTGCCATTATGGTGACTCAGCTGCTCTATTCTTGGTTTTCCATCTAATTCTTTTTTGTACTCCCTAACAATAAGTGTACTCTGTTCTCCTATCTACATCAACGTGTCTGCTTATTCATGGCTTCTATTGTCATGTCACTTTTGCTTAACATCCTCTCTCTCTTAGCTTCTGCTGCTGCCTACCATTTATATCCCTTTCTGCATGAATTTATTGTTGTTGTTGAGAATAAAGGGTTCCAGCTGGAAAGTGTTCTCCTGATAGTCTAGATATTTCTCTTTGGTACTTACTCATTATTTAATCTACTGAGGTAAGGGTTATGTGATACTGTGTGTGTGTGTGTGTGTGTGTGTGTAACTATATATATAATATATATGTGTATATATATTATATTTATATATAACTATATATATAACTTATATGTATGGAGAGTATATCTACATACACACATATATATACACACACACATATAATATATATGTAAGTGTATATATATACACTCTCCATATATATGTGTTAAATATATATATGTTATACAGTAAGTGTATATGTATATAAGTGTATATATATATATGCTCTCTATATATACACTCTCCATATATAATATATAATATATATAGTTATATATGTGTATACACATATATATAGTTAGTTCCTTTTTAGAAGGGGACTCTAAGTTATCTCAAAAGAGGGCAGTGCAATCTATAGGAATCTTGCACAGAATATTCTGTATTTTGAGCCATCACATCAGGGGATTTGAGGTACTAGATGTTCGCTCCTATCATATATTATTGAATCTAAGATGATGTCAACTGTAAGATATAAATTAGTTTGTGAACCATTAAGAAAGGAAGAAATGCTACAATTAAACCATAGCACCCTAGTGATTATTTAGATGCATCCCAGTCTCAGAGATGTTATGTGAAAAAAATGTACATTTTAGAAAAGGTGAAACAAGGTGTCTGCCATATATCTGAGATCATCATGGGATCAGGAGGTCAAGCGAGCCTCTAGAGAAGGTCCCTAAGGATTGATCTATAGGGTAGGGTAAACACTAAAGGCTAGGAGCCAGGTCATAAATCTGGGAGACCAGAAAGTAGGGTCTAGCGAATAGATAGCCGAATATCCATCTATAAGTGAGGAGGAGGCTAGTCACTAGTCCAGAGTGTGGTTTGGGTCAAGGATCTGATATATATAAGAAAGTGGATCCAAGGGGAGAGTTCCCATACTGGTAGATCAGGGAGATCTGTTTCTGTTAATCCCCACTTATATTCTGGGATCAGTTCAGTGGTTTCTTTTGTCTTCTGAAACACTTCTTTTTTTATTACTTGTACATGAACTGTATCTATGGAAGTAGTGTCAGTGCATAAAACAAATCTTGTATTTCATCTGTGAGGTGCTGAAAATGGCATGGCCAGGGAGAGTTAAGCACAGAATTGTATACATTAATGAAAAGTCTCTAGCTGTTGACTGTTTTTTTGTTGTTGTTGTTATTAGGAGGGTAAGATAGCTTTAAACACAGTGATGAATCAATATGGCAATCTTTTATTTTGTTGACTGTTTTTTTGTTGTTGTTATTGGGAGGGTAAGATAGCTTTAATCATAGTGCTGAATCAATATGGCAATCTTTTTTCATCCATGAAAAGTTTATTGCAATAAAATTCATATGACATAAAATTCATCATTTTAACCATTTTATAGACAAATTTTAAATATTTATTTGAAAGATTGAATGTTTTATTTAATACTCTTAATTTTGTTTTTTTACTTGTGTACAATTGACATCCAATGTTATATTAGTTTCAAATATATAATATAGTGACTCAACTTCTCTATGTTATGCTGTGCTCACCATAAGTGTAGCTACCATCTGTCATCATACACTATTACAATATCATTGACTATATTCCCTGTGCTGTGCTTTTTATTCCTGTGACTTACTCATTCCATAACTGGAAGCCTATACCACCCATCCTCTTCACCCATTTTCCCATCTCCTTTTCCCCTTTCCCTCTGGCAGCCATCAGTTCTCTGTTTTTACAGGTCTGATTTTGTTTTTTTTGTTTGTTCACTCATTTGGATTCTACATAAAACTGAAGGTTTTAGAGGGGAGGGGGGGTGGGGGGGATGGGTTAGCCCGGTGATGGATATTAAGGAGGGCACGTACTGCATGGAACACTGGGGATTGGATGAAAACAATGAATCGTGGATCACTGCATCAAAAAAATAAATAAATAAAATAAATTGATAAATGATTTTTAAAAAAAAAGATTCTACATATGAGTGAAATCATATGGTATTTGTCTTTCTCAGTCTAATACCCTCTAGGTTCCATCCATATTGTCACAAATGGCACAATCTTATCCCTTTTTATTGCTGTGTGATATTCCATTATATGTGTTATATGTATATTATATGTATATATAGATATAGATGTGTATGTATGTATATACACACCACATCTTCCATATCCATTAGTCTGTCAATGAACACTTATGTTACTTCCATATCTTGGCTGTTGTAAATAATGCTGCAGTAAACATAGGGGTGCATGTATCTTTTCAAATTAATGTTTTTGTTTTGTCTGGGTAAATACCTAGTACTGGAATTATTGAATCATATGGTAGTTCTATTTTTAATTTTTTGAGGAACCTCCATACTGTTTTTCATAGTGGCTGTTACCAATTTAAATTCCCATCAACAGTGCATGAGGGTTCCTTTTTCTCCACATCCTCACGAACACGGGTTATTTCTTGTGGTTTTTTTTTTTTTTTTTAAAGATTTATTTATTTATTTATTTGAGAGAGAGAGAATGAGAGAGCAAGCACATGAGAGGGGGGAGGGTCAGAGGGAGAAGCAGACTCCCTGCCGAGCAGGGAGCCCGATGCGGGACTCGATCCAGGGACTCCAGGATCATGACCTGAGCCGAAGGCAGTCGCTTAACCAACTGAGCCACCCAGGCGCCCTATTTCTTGTGTTTTTTATTTTAGCCATTCTGACAGGTGTAAGGTGGTATCTCACTGTGATTTTGATGTGCATGTGATGAGCAGTGATGTTGAGCATCTTCTCATGTGTGTATTGGCCATGTGTACGTCTTCTTTGGAAAAATGTCTATTCAGTTTTGCTGTCTGTGTTTTAATCAGATTGTTGTTCTGGTATTGAGTTATAGGAGTTCTTTATATATTTTAGATATTAACCCTTTATCAGATATATCATTTGCAAATATTTTCTCCCATCCTGTAGGCTGCCTTTTAGTTTTTTTAACTGTTTCTTTTGCTGTACAAAAGTTTTTTAATTTTGATGTGGTCCTAATAGTTTATTTTTGCTTTTGTTTCTCTTGCCTTGAGACATTTCTGGAAAACTGTTGCTGTGGCTGATGTCAGAGAAATTACTGCCTGTGCTCTCTTCTAGGATTTTTATGGTTTCAGGTGTTATATTTAGGTCTTTAATCCATCTTGAGTTTATTTTTGTATATGAAATAAGGAAGTGGTCAGGTCTCATTCTTTTGTGCATAGCTGTCCAGTTTTTCCAGCACCATTTGTTGAACAAACTGTCTTTTCCCCATTGTATATTCTTGAACATGGCTATCTTTTAGTCTCCATTATGTTGATAGAGTTAAGTCCCACGTTGTGATTAGCATGGAAGAAAATTCTTACCAAATTCCCATTATTCTCCTGCCAACTAGCTGGGCACGGTGTGGTGGTTATGTAAGGAGAATGCTCCCAGGTGATCTCCATAGCATTCAGGGATAGGTTTACTCCAAGTCTGTAGATAGGAGATGTGAGACAGTTGTTTGTTAGGACCACATTTCCCAGTGTGTTTCCACTGAACATTTGTTTTATCAGATGTTGCTACATGTCTTGTATAAAAAGGGTTGGGTAAAAATACTGGATAAAATAAAGTTGGGTAAAACAAATGTCTCTGAGAACTCTTTCTTGCCAAAACTCTGGGTACTGCTCATTGGTTCCACAGCTGTTATAGTCCAACACAACTAGTATGATTTACAAGCTGTTCTCTTGGGGCCCTTTTACCTTCTAAGACCCCAGTACCAAAGACAACTAATCTTTTCCTATATGTTTCAAGATTACTGTGGTCCCAGGGTGCCTGGGTGGCTCAATCAGTTGAGCATCTGATTCTTGGTTTTGGCTCAGGTCATGGTCTCAGAGTCCTGGAATCGAGCTCCATATGGGGCTCTGCACTCAGCATGGAGTCTGCTTATCCCTCTCCCTCTGCTCCTCCCCCTGTGCCCTCTCTCCCTCTCTGCCCGCCCCTCTCTCTCATAAATAAATAAAATCTTAAAAAAAAAAAAGATTACTGTGGTCCCAAACTCAGCCTCAATGGGACTCCTTTGAAACTATGAACAAGAGCAAGCTGGCTTAGGAGGACAACAAAGTGTCTAGTTATATGTGTCAGTGCATTAGAAACTTCATATGAAGATTTTCATAATGGGACCAGTTTGGTCTTTGCTACTAAACCAAACTCTTAGTTATGCTATGGAAGATGGAATTCAAGTCTCCAGTATTGTCCCTAGAGCACACATGAAGGGCAAAACTGATGATCCTAAAGCTTAGATATCCTAAGAAAGAGCTAAGTTTTAAAATAATAAAAATTTCTCGGGCACCTGGGTGGCTCAGTTGGTTAAGCGTCTGCCTTTGGCTCGGGTCATGATCACAAGGTCCTGAGGTGGAGCCCCAAGTTTGGCTCTCCACTCAGTGGGGAGTCTGCTTCTCCCTCTCCCTCTGCCCCTCCCCCCTGCTAGTGCACGCTCTCTCTCTCTCTCTCAAATAAATAAATAAAATCTTAAAAAATAATAAAAAGTTCTTTTTTACACAGTATCTTTCTATTATTTCAGTACACTTGTTATACATATTGGAGACTAAGGTAACAATGTCTGTAAGTACACTTGGATTCCACAGCAGCCTTTCAATATATATGTCCCAAAAGAATAGGATGAAGTATTGACCAGTTTCCAAGGAACTTAAATAACCTGCATTGGTTCTTTGGTGATATATGTAAGTCTTACTCCTTGTAGGTGCCTACTAGGGATCCTGAGACATGTGTTCTTAAATCCTCCCCTTTTGTCTCCTGTACATATACCAGGTCTTCTTGAATCCACTTTTCTATCTCCTCCTTTCCTTTGATTTTTACTCCAACCCTCTATTTTCCAGTCCTCAATAAAGAAGACAGCAAATGTGCAGGAAATACTATAGGCTGCTGTTGTCTGAAACTAATTTAGCATAGACTCCCCCACTGAGCACCTTCCCCCAAATCCAGCATCAGGAATGAAAGTTTCATCAGTTCTTTTGTGAATACTTAAGTGACTGCTTTCCCCTGGCTTTATACCTGCTAGCCTGCTAATTTGGGTTCTCCTTGTATAAAGCGAGACACATTGACCGACTGCTGTACAAAGGTAAATACTATTCTTTGGGGTCATGGAGTTTCTAAATAAACTGAGAATAGTGGCTAAAAATCAGACTACCTGGAAGTCTCAAAGGAAAAGTCACTGAATGATCTCAGTCAGCCTCTTTTCAAAAATACTATGTATTCTTCAAGTTTTAGAATTTCTAGAAAAAATTAGCGCACAGTAGTTGCAAGAAAAAGCAGAACTTTCATGAGATGTGTAACTTATACGACTTAACTCATATCTAAAAGTTTAGCCAACATATGCTGATATTTTTAAAGACAAGTATCTGTTAAGGAGTTTGTCTTGTACATAGGGACATGTTTAAAATGAAGAATATGGGCTTTTTTCTTAATATATACTAAAATGTTATATACTGAAAGATGGTAATTTATTTTCCTGAATCAAATCTTGTGCTTAAAGCTGACTTCTATTTTTTATATATATTATTGTGATAGAGGTATTTTTGAAGGGTATGGAGTAATGGCTTTTAGTAAATGTGGGCTTTAAAAATAATTATTTTAGTTTAACTTTTCACCTCTTAGAACAAATTTTTTTAATTTAGATCGTTTCTTCTTTTTTTAATTTTAAGCATAGCTCCCAAAATATGTCAGTTTTATATTAAAATAAATGAATTTGTGAATTTGCTTTCTTTGCAGCATGAGAAGCTAACAGCTAGAATAAAAATAATCAACCTAATATTTCTTGTTGCTGGAAAATAATTATGAGAATATTATACAGAGGAAGCCATGCTTAAAATGAAGGCTTCATATTGCATTTAAAACTCAAGTGGGACTTTCAGGTATTCTGTTTAGTAGAATAATATATTGATGAACCCTTAGAGAACTAATTATGTTGTTTCACATGAATTACAAATGCATCATTTAGCTGCATTATAGTCTTACATGTGTCCTTTACAATTAATCATCGTAAGTGTTAGAAATGTAAAATGTAAGATGCAAAGAAAGCATATTTTTTAAACAAAGTGGTCTAAACAAATACCAGTATTTTAATTTGAGATCTGTAACTGGTCTACAGATTTTCTTTACCTGTTTTTATAAGATCAAAGTATGAATCTGAGAACTTTTTTTACTAGAGTTCCCTTACTAAAATTCTGTTATTGATGATAAGTATAAGTTGTGACAGGAATTTTTTCCCTTTAAGTTTTAATTTAAATTCCAGTTAGTTAACCTATAGTATAATAATAGTTACAGATATGCAATATAGTGATTCAGTACTTCCATTTTCAACACTCGGTGCTCATCACAAGTGCACTCCTTAATCCCATCACCTGTTTAACCCATCCTCCCACCCACCTCCCCTTCAGCAACACTCAGTTTGTTCTCTATAGTTAAGAGTGCATTTCTTGGTTTGCATCTTTCCTTTTTTCCTCTATGATCATTGGTATTGTTTCTTAAATTCCACGTATGAGTGAAATCATATGGTATTTGTCTTTCTCTGACTTATTTCACTTAGCATAATATTCTTCAGCTCTATCTGTGTCTTTGTAAATAGCAAGATTTCATTCTTTTTATGTCTGAGTAATATTCCATTATATATATCACCTCTTCTTTATCCATTCATCAAACAGTGGACACTTGGGCTGTTTCCATATTTTGGCTGTTGTAGATAATGCTGCTATAAATATCAGGGTGCATGTGTCCCTTTGAATTAATATCTTTTTATTCTTTGGGTAAATACCGAGTAGGGTGCAAGTACTGGATCATAGGGTAGTTCTATTTTTAACTTTCTGAGAAACCACCATACTCTTTTCCACAGTGGCTGTAGCAGTTTGCATTCCCACCAACAGTGCAAGAAGGTTTCACTTTCTCCACATCTTTGTCAATACCTGTTGTGTCTTGTATTGTTAATTTTAGCCATTCTCACAGGTGTGAGGTGATATCTCATTGTAGTGTTGATTTCTATTTCCTTGACGATCAGTGATGTTGAGCATCTTTTCATGTGTCTGTTGGCCATCTGTATGTCTTCTTTGGAAAAATGTCTATTCATGTCTTCTGTCCATTTTTTAATTGGATTATTCAGTTTTGGGGTGTTGAGGTTTATAAGTTCTTTCTATGTTTTAGATACTAACCGTTTATCAGGTATGTCATTTGCAAATGTTGTCTCCCATTCCATAGGTTGCCTTTTAGTTTTATTGATTGTTTCCTTCACTGCACAGAAGCTTTTTATTTTGATGAAGTCCCAGTAGTTTATTTTTGCTTTTGTTTCCCTTGCCTCAGGAGACATACCTAGAAAGAAGTTGCTACGGCCAATGTCAGAGAGCTTACTGCCTGTGTTCTTCTCCAGGATTTTGATGGCTTCCTGTGTCACATTTAGGTCTTTCATCCATTTTGAATTTATTTTTGTGTGTGGTATAAGAAAGTGGTCCAGTTTCATTCTTTTGCATGTTGCTGTCCAGTTTTCCCAACACCATTTGTTGAAGAGACTGTCTTTTTTCCATGGATATTCTTTTTTGCTTTGTTGAAGATTAATTCACCATCTAATTGTGGATTCACTTACGGGTTTTCTATTCTGTTTTATTGATCTATGTGTCTCTTTTTGTGCCGGTACTATACTGTCTTAATCTCTGTAGCTTTGTAATGTAACTTGAAGTCTGGAATTGTGATGCCTCCAGCTTTGCTTTTCGTTTTCAAGGTTTCTTTGGGTATTAGGGTTCCATATCAATTTTAGGATTGTTTATTCTAGCTCTGTAAAAAATGCTGTTGGTATTTTGATAGAGATTGCATTAAATGTGAGGATTGCTTTGGGTAGTACAGACATTTTAACAATATTTGTTCTTCCAATCCATGACATGGAATGTTTTTCCATTTCTTTGTGTCATCTTCAGTTTCCTTCATCAGTGTTCTATAGTTTTCAGACTACAGGTCTTTCACCTCTTTGGTTAGATTTATTCCTAAGTATCTTAATGTTTTTGGTGTAATTGTAAATGGGATTGATTCCTTAATTTTCCTTTCTGCTGCTTCATTATTGGTGTACAGAAATGCAAGAGATTTCTGTATGTTGATTTTGTATCTTGTGACTTTTCTAAATTCATTTATTCTAGCAGTTTTTTGGTGGAATCTTTAAGGTTTTTTACATGGACTATCATGTCATCTGCAAATAGTGGAAGTTTGACTTCTGCCTTGCCAATTTGGATGCTTTTATTTTGTTATTGTTGTTGTTGTCTGATTGCTGTGACTAGGACTTCCAGTACTATGTTAAATAACATTGGGCAGAGTGGACATCCCTGTGACAGTAATTTTTATTTTACACTTTAGGCTTACTTCTGGAATTTGAGCATCAGAAACATGTTATTAAAACTTTTTTATTATTTCTATAGCTCTTTTTCAAATGCATTTCCACAAGTCATAGGTTCTTAAGCTTTGTACTCTGAAAGTCACAATTTCAAGTAGGAACAAAAATTCTAGTAATATAAGTAGTATACCAGTACAGAGTTCTCACAGTAAGTTTTAGTGAATTATTTAGGAGGTGAACATTGATTCTCTTATGAGTCTGTCTCTTTCTGAAAATAATGTTGTTCCTATCAGCCCTGCCACATTATAGGAAAAGATTATATTCCAAAGAACTGGATATTACTGGTAACTAAGTAGACAGAAATCATAGACATTGAATAGTTTAAGTTAAATGTGATTAGCTTCTATAATACAGACATTTATGGACAGAAAATGCTATAAGATGAGAGAAATACAGGGGAGCCTAGGTGGCTCAATTGGTTAAGTGTTTGCCTTCAACTCAGGTCATGATCCCAGGGTCCTGGGATTGAGCTCACATGGGGCTCCTTGCTCAGCAGGGAGCCTGCTTCTCTCCCTCCCTCTGCCTGCCACTCCCCCTGCTTGTGCTCTCTCTCTTTCTCTCTCTCTCTCTCTCTGTCAAATAAATAAATAAACTCTTTAACAAAAAAGATGAGGGAAATTCAAAGCAGAAGGAACATTTATTACCTGCTAAGTACCCGGCACTATTCTAAGTACTGGGAATACTTAGAGGAGTAGGAAATGGTCCCTTTCTTCTAAAATCTTACATTGCATATAAACATTCCAAAGGACCAACAGCAAAGGAATTCACAATGAGTTGACATATTATGGACCAAAAAGGTCTACTCACAGACTGATGTATACAGGCAAAGGCTATGTGTATTTGAACTTCCCTACATAACTGTCATCCTGTGTGATTGCTGACAAAATTATAGATGGAGAATGTTAGAGCCAGAAAGGCTCTTAGAGATCATCTGGCCGAAATCTTTCATTTTCCAGAGGGCAAAACCTAGGCCCAGAGAAAGTGAAGTATTTTATTCTACATCATACAGCGAATTAATGATAGTGGGGACTAGAACTCAAGTCTCTTGATTCTCAGTCCAGTCTTTCCAGAGGGCACAAACACAAACCTTTGTCTTTAAGCTCTCTCCCCATTCTCCCCTTTACTTGAATGATGAAAACAGCAGCACAAGGTCTATGAAAAAATTAAACTCCCCAAATAAGGAAAAGAAGCCCTGGATAGAATGCTCATGGGGCCAGTAAAGAAATTGAATGAGGGCAAAACATGGTTACAGGGAAATAGAGAGCAAATACAGTCCAGGAAAAAAATTAAGAGAAACCCAATAGTAAGAATGAGAAAATCACCAAAAAAAAAAAAAAAAAAAAGGAAAAGACTGAAATAATTCTCCATTAGCACTTATTTTTATGGAAAACAGGCTAAAATATCTTTCGTCTAATATATACCTTCAATCTGCTTTAAAATTTTTCTTTTTCAAAATAAATAGAGTCAGCTGTGTTAGGTAGCCTCATATTAAAGTGAAGAACTGTTACCTAGCACATTTGTACAACTGCAGAGTAGTGAAGACTGATGTACATAATGATGACCCTGAGGCATGTAATGCCCCAGAGTACCTTTTAAACCATCAGAAAATTTTTCTATTATGTTTAGCCTGCTTTTATTGTTAAATATATTTTATATTCAAATTCTTAGAAAATGGGGAGTATGTTTATAATATTTCTGATAATTACCTATGAAATCATCACAGCACTTCATCTTAGCTAAGCCACATAGTAGAGATTTTACTGGCATGAGGAAAATACTGTGTCATCCTACTTACCTTCCCAGATGTTTCCTTTCTTAGGCTTTTTGGGCTTTCTTGTCTTGCCTCTTTTCTGATGAAATGTGGAATAAATAGCCTGTCACAATGTTAGGCTGTCCAGCCTGATTGTTGACCATCTCAATCTAATGATGCTTTTGAAAGTATATGTTGTCTAAATAGATCATTTTGCCTTCTGCCACCTTACGAGTCTTTTTGTATGATGTAAAGGAAGATTATAATGTTTTCATTGGCTCTCAAGTGTCCTTTTTATGTAAGTCAGCTGCCAGGCAAGCATCCTGGATCCATTTTTTAGCATCCATATGAATATCTGTGATAAATAAGTCATTGTTCATTGGAGCTGCCTTTGTGAAGCAGATTTTGCACTTACTGTTTCTTTCACATGCACAATGATAGCAGTCAAACTAATTGACTATTACTTGGTCAGTTTCTGTGTCAGAAGTGATGCCAGGTAAAATAGAGAAGAGAAATCCAAATTCAGTGCATTTCTGTTGAAACCCAGAAAGATTTCATAGTAGAAAAAACTACACTAATTTGAAGTTTTTCTGGGATTTGTATTCCCAAAGGATAAGCTTGAAACCCTGAAATTCTTTCTCACAACCTAAACCAGATTGTTATGTGGGTCTCTAAGAGTGAATTGCTAATAGGCACACTGACATAGTATAAAATGTATCACATGGCTGTAGTAAACATGTCAGTAGAAGCTACATAGCTGTAATAAAGATAGGTCAGAAAATGTGGTTCATTTAGTCAAATGCCAGGAAATAATTTCCATGTATCATCTTTCCTAATTGGAAATCTAGGGAATCAGGTACAAAATGATCTTTATCAGTTCAAACATTGATGACAATTATGTCTTTAAATGTCCAGCAGTTATACTTTGCAATTAAAGTATTAAAAGGTCTGTGATGCCTCCATTGCAGAGCAGCCCTCCTCTTCTGTGGCTGATGCTGCTTTTTCTTTTCTGTGTCATGTCTGGTTTGGAATCATCATCATTATGGGGCATGACACTAGTCATGTTAGGCCATGCTGCTGACAATGGTGACTTTCAACAGGGAGAAATAACCAGGGAAAGGAAATCCATCATCAAGTAATATAAAGGAGAAACACCTGAGACTCAGAAGCAGTATCAGCAAAGAACCGAATGCAAGGAACCATTTGAGTAGGATTACAAGCATCCTAGAGTGTGCAGATTAACCCTGGATTAAGGAAAATCAAGAATTAAAAAAATTCCTTTGTGGAAATGAGCATCCAGGAGTTTGTAGTAATGGAGCCAATAGCCTCACTACATTTTGAATCTATTTAGATGTCATGTAAAGAATGAACATATGCAGTACTTAAGAAAGAAAGGTCAATTCTGCCATAGTGATCACTGAAGCATAATGTAGCTGGCCGTTTTTTTTTTTTGTTTTTTTTTCTTCCCAACTCATCAATTCTAGAACATTTAAACTTATCTTTTCAGGAAGTTGTGGGCTTTTAAAAAAATCTCCTGCATCCGTTGTAACCCAAATTAACAGCACTTTAAAGCCAACTCCACACCTGCGCTAACATATTACAAACATCAAATAATTTGTATGTAAATAGAGATGTGTGGTTTCAGTAACAGGGTCTCTGGTTTTTCACTGCTCTTCCTATTTATTAGCCTTTAAATGGATTGTTTAATTGGTATAACTCTGTATATCTGCCAGTTGTCTCTTATTTTATAGAATGTACTGCTTCAATTATAGTTAACAACCAGCCTGACAAGATTTGTTGTGGTGACAATGCTTTGTTCACTTCGTAGCATTAATAGTGGCATTTGTATGGAACCAAAAATAGACCATTGGATTCATCATCCTTATCTAAAGAAAAGTAGCTTCCTTGATTTTCAGCATAATGTTTCTGGATACCTAATGGCATTTTTGCAGATGGTGAATAAGAAGGAAATAAAATTGTAATCTCAGCATGTGCTGTAACTCTTGGTTTATAGTTCCTGAGAGATGTAGAAATAACTACATATATTCACCCATGAGTTCAAATTTGCCTCTCTAATTCAAGTCACTCAAGCTGAATTTCACCCAGAACTCATTTGAACTCTTTTTCATTAAAAGTCCTGTCCAAGATTAGCTCAAATGTCACAATCTTTGGTCATTCCAACTTTCCTCCTCTGAGTCTTCTAACCTTGACTATCATTAGTTCTATATATACTTCTGTCCACTTGTCTCCTTTCCTTATCCATTAGCTCTTCCAGGGCATCAACCATGCTTTTATTGCTTATACAGTCTTCATTGAGTATATTTATTCATTTTTAAACAAATATTCAATGTGCTCTTCCTACTATTGGGCAATGATCTAGACCAGAGGTTGGCAAACTATAGTTAGTGGGCCAAATCTAGCCTACAGGGCTGGAAATAAGAATTTTTTTTTTGTACTTTATATTTTATGACCCATTTTCAAAAGGTCATAAAACAAACAAGAATATGTGATAGAGACCATATGTGTCTAGCAAAGCTTAAAATATTTATTATCTGGCCCTTTAGAAGGAAAAGATTGCCAGCCCTTTTTCTAGTTGCTGGGGATACAATGAACAAAACAGACAAAAAGAAATCCTACTTTTGTGGAGCCTAAATTCTATTTATACATTTATTTTACACAGAATAAGAATCCATCTTTGTCATCTCCATAGTACTTACATATATTATGTACTCAATGAATATTTGTGAAATGAAGGCATATATGCAGTCCATTCTCCAATAACACACAATAGAGACAAACATTTCTATATAATGTAATTAAGTGTATTTTAAAAAGTCTTTATGTTAAGAGTCTTTTCCTAGATATTTTTTAGAGAAAAAAAGTAAAACACTACTTACTTGTCAAAGACATTTTATTCTGGTACTTAATGAAATGGTCTCCCACCTTAATGTAACTTTTATTCTTTATGAGGTCCTGATTATCTAGCCTCCTTATGAGAGGTAATCATAATTATATTTGATTCTGAACGCTTTCTAAAATGGTAGATGTTTCATAAGAGATCATTTTGTATATGTCACAGTTAAAACAATGAGTTAGTCTTCCAGGAGTCTCTATCCTTGAATTCTCTAAGTGTGTGGTGTTGAAGAGCTGGAAGATGACATTCTATTCCACATTAGAAAAGACAATCTCTGCTTTAGACTCAGAGTTGACTAATAATATGGCAACTTTTTAAAATGGCAGGCTATAGATTAGCCATTAATTCTCCAAAAGAGTGTACAGCCCTTAGAAACTGATGGTTGGATACTAGGGATGAGTTGAGTGCTGGGAGGAGAGTGGAAGGGATCAAAGGGCCAGTGAAAGGGTGCCAGCAGTGGAAAGGGTGGGATTTGTAGAGCCAGCAGATTATGGTGGTGACAAAGAGGAATATGTAATTACCTTTTCCACCCCCTAAGTGGCAGAGTTTCCTACTCAGAGCCATTACTCCCAGCAAACCCACCCAGTTAACTATTGTTACACCTACTCATCCCCACCCCAAACCATCCCTACAACAGAGGAATTGCCTAAACTCTCCTCTGTCTTTCAAACATTCAAAACTGGAAGTAGATGAGGCACCAGATCTAAAAAGAAAAATCACATGATCTTCTATTTAAATCTTTATTTCCACTGGCCCTTTAATCTGAACTGCCCTTACTCCTCGTATACTGCACACTTCCTTTTAGATACCCCACTACTATTAATCTACATACTTTGTTTTATTAAGGAATTGCTCATTCTGCATTCCTTGCATAGATTTAGAGTTGACAAAATGAAAGTTTAAAATGCAGTAATGGAGAATCTTAATTATAAATGAAGGAAATTGAAGCATACTATTGTATGTACTGATTTACTTTCAGATTCTTGACCTTTGTGAAGACTAATGAGATTGCATATCTAGTACAGGGAATGGATAAAAATTTTAATAGACCTGCCTAATTTGTATTACTAGGAATTTTGTAAAATGAAGAATGATACCAGCAAACCTGGATGTGCGGTCCCTTTAATTGTACCTACTGCTCCCTATCACCAATCCACCCCATCCTCTCCTATCTATGGTTAATACATATGAAGTCATAACACTATGAAGTAGCAAACATAGAAAATCATGGGTTTGTTCTCTAAATGCAGATAACTCATACCCAGCAAAGTTTATTTAAATTTACTGAGCTTAAAATTCCCTTTGGAAAAGACTAGAATTCTGGGTAATGATGGAAAAGCAACATTTGTTAAATCCAGTTTTGGCACAGGATTCATCTCTATGCAAAGCAGTCTTTCATAGTATCAGTTTGAATCAGTTTCTCTTATGTAGCAAAACAAAGAAAGGACTTCTCACTCTGGAAAGGTTCTAGATCATTGAACTCTACTTCTAAAAGATCATACTCATGCATATAAAATAACCCATCAGGGCATGAATGTATTCAATCAGTAGTATTTATTGAGGAAATATTATGAGCATAGTGTGGTGCAAAGTATAAAAGTAGAAAGCACTCTCCCTTTCCTTGGGGAAATCAAGACTTACAAAAATAAAACAATTATATACAATAGTAAACATGGACGAAAATGTTGTTTATAGGTTCTGGTATATCCTAGATTTTCCAAAATCATCTAATTCATTATCACATCTTATGTTCACATTTTAGTGCAAAAAATAGCCCCTGTGACCTCAGAGAAGGACAAGATCACTGCAGTTTGAAATATTACGAGAAGGCTTCACAGAAGCAGCAGGGCAGTTTGGTCATCTTATAAATATTATATCATCTCTTTTGTTTTTTTTTAAAGATTTTATTTATTTATTAGACAGAGAGAGACACAGCGAGAGAGGGAACACAAGCAGGGGGAGTGGGAGAGGGAGAAGCAGGCTTCCTGCGGAGCAGGGCGCCAGATGTGGGGCTCAATCCCAGGACCCTGGGATCGTGACCCAAGCTGAAGGCAGACGCTTAACGACTGAGCCACCCAGGCACCCCTATATCATCTCTTTTAAGATAATTTTCTAGTTATACTTTTTGCTCTTTCCCCTTAGATTTCTTACTACTTGATTTTTTTTTCTTTTGTCTTCCTTTTTCACTCATTTATAATAACCCAGAATTGGAAGCAATTCCACATATTTTGGATTAATGTTTTATATTGTTTAACACTGCTTCTACCAGAGTCCTCATTGAAACACATTTCACTATGCTAGTTTACAGTAATAGGGAATAAATTGTTATAGACCATTTGAACTCAGTAAACTCAGCATTTGAACTGATTCCTTGTGATCAGGCAGCAAGTCTATTTCTGTTATCATTTTATAAACACTTGTTCCATGGTTTAAAGAAAAAAAAAAAATTATTGGGTGCCCGGGTAGCTCAGTCAGTTAAGTGTCTGCCTTCAGCTCAGGTCATGATCTCAGAGTCCTGGGATCGAGCCCCACGTTGGGCTCTCTGCTCAGTGGGGAGTGTGCTTCTCCCTCTCCTTCTGTGCTCACTCTCTCTCAAATAAATAAATAAAATCTTTAAAAAATAAAGAAAATAAAAAAGAACACAAAAGAAAAATATTTATTTTAAGAACTCTCAACAGTCTACCTTGATTCTTGTTTCTTTTTTCTTACCAATAAAATAATAAAAATGAGCAGTTCAAACCACCTCTCTCACAACTTTCACAAAGCACGACAGTAATGTATAATTTATGTATCTTTCATCTGTAAAGCTGAAAATCATTGACAGGACCAATAAGGGGTGTGGAGGGGGAAGGGTATCTTTCTGGATAAAATGATGATAAAACTTATATGCAAGGATGAGGGAGATAGCATTTTTTAAATTGTTACTAAAATGTATTGCCAGTAAAAATTTGAGCAGCTAATGCCTTAGTCAGACATAGTCTTATTTTCTCAGAGACCAATAGCTTTTATGATTTTTTAAAAATCTATTTATAAACATCATCTCCACATTCCTCTAGCCCTGTTTTTATTAAAGGAAACCCTACAGGCAAAAATAAAATTTTTCCAAGGTTGGACATATGGCTGATGTCAGAACCAGTAAAATAATGTTATAGAGAGCCAAATGCTGAGTTAAGACTCCCTGTGCTGATGCTCATCAGACCCCAGAATAGGTGTCTCTTACAGGGTAATCAAGATGTTAGCCACAGAAGTGGAACTCTATGGAGATAGAACTGCTCACCTGCAAAATCAGGTACCTCTGAAAATGAATGGCACTATAGTGTTGGGCCAATTCCTGCTGACCCTGGCACTGAGAATGCAGTTTTGTATGGCAAATCAAATGAGTTGAAGTCTTGGGGCCAGAATGCTACCAAGCCCTTCCTAAACTTGAAATGGTTGGAAAGACCTGCTTACTGCCATGGAAACTGGCATGGATTCTAAGTGCCCAGTAGGCAATTTTTTTTTTTTGTTTTATTCTATTCTATCTTATTTTTGATGAGCAGAACTGACAGTATGAGATAAACCTACATAAACAGTGAGTTCTTGATTTTTGTGTTTATTTCTCAAATAGATCTAAAATCAGTAGCTTATCCATCGACATGTAGCTATAAAACTGAAGGAGATAAAGGAATAGCATGACTATGTTGAAAAATTCAGGATGGGGAAGAATACCCAGAACTGCTTGACATTTTATTAATCCCTGCTGGAAAACATGTTGCAAAAAAATTTTTTAAGTCCTTCCTTTTGTTTCTCTCTCTATATAGATAGATAAATAGATATAATATAATATATAGAAATTATATATATAGAATTTATATAGAATTAATAAATATATAGAATATGTAGAAATTATATATATATAATATATACATATTATATATATATATATATATATATATATATATATTTCTCACATTGCGTTTTCTCTTAGTAGTGTCCAATCTGGCTGATTTCTCAAATCATGGATTTTACCATGAATTAGATTCTGTTTATTAGAGCACCAGTGAATGAAGCTTCAATCCTTAAGTGAGCTAGGAAACTCCCAATGAGAAAATACGGGATTTTCCAAGAAACTTTTTTTGTTATTATCCTCCAGCACCCTTCCTGTCCTTCCTTAAGCTTTTTCTCTAGCTCTGTACTTTCTAACTCCTCCACTTCTAGAAGCAGGAATAAAAAAGCCTTGAGAATTCATTAAGGAAGTTTGCTCAGCCCTCAGGATTCCTGATGCCAGCTCAGTTTCTAGTCTTCCTGAATAGTGGCTCATACCTCAAAGATAATTTTGGATTTAAAATGGCTTTCCAAATCTACATAAATAATGTCTAGATTATTTGCTATTTTAAATTATCCAAGCCACTGTTTCTCTCCATTAGCCTCAATAATTGAGAGTTGGCTATATATTATCTGATACCTATAAAAAGAACTGAACATTCTGAATAGTACATTTTAATGGCTGCAATTTCAGATACACATAGCCAGCCACGCTACTTCATTTTTGCTCATGGTGGTATACAGATGTACCCCTATTTAAGCAAACTCAAAAATGAAAATATTATTTGACAAAACTGAGAAGCAAAGAAGGTGATTTTACTCCCTTTCAGGGATCTCTTACTTTAAAAAGAGATTCACTGTAGGCTTACTTTAGTTAGTCACTTCCCTTTTTACGTTTAAGACATCTCTGTTTTAAAGAAAAAAAAATCAAATTTATGGATAACTTTACTGGAACAAATATAGCGTAAGTCACCTGGATCTCCAAGGATGGGCTAGAGAATAGTTACTGCCTATCATTCACTGGCTAGATGTTCTTTTCTTTAAAAGTGTGTAGATGCCTTTAAAACGGTTTTTAAATGTTCTAGAGGGGAGGGGGGTAGGGGGATGGGTTAGCCTGGTGATGGGTATTAAGGAGGGCACGTACTGCATGGAGCACTGGGTGTTATACGCAAACAATGAATCATGGATCACTACATCAAAAACTAATGATTAATGTATCGTGATTAACATAACATAATAATAAAAAAAATAAATGTTTAAGGAACAATAGTCCCTATAAAGCCCTCTGAACCCAAGAAGATGGAGTACACTTGTGACTGTGATTGATAAGGATGCCTGTAATTTTCAACAGAGGTTACTGTTTAAACAGTGACCCAGATATCTGTCAATCTTTGTCAGATAGCTTATTTGTTATTCATTTTTTCTGCAGCCCTTAGTTTTTATTCTTTCCACACATTCATCTTCCCCCTTTTCCCAATGTTGCATTCTGAAAGTGGATCAAGAAATTCACCTACCCAGTCTACATAACAAGAATGTTATTTAGTTTTACTTTAATCTTAGCTATCCTTAGACCTTCTTTTCTTCTTAGTTCTTTTTCCAACTGAAATAAAAAAGATTTTTGATGTATGCAGAGACTATGTTTTGTTTTGTTTTGTTAGGGAAACTGTTAAAATTGTACAACTTCAAAGAATTTCCAAATGGTGCATTTCCAAAAATGTTTTATCTTGTTTTTCTTTAAATTTCCTGTTGCTCTTTGTAGTCCCAGCAATGGGTGAAGACATTGAATTTTACACTCTATATTGGCCTCTGTGTTCCACATCTAGTAAGCACTTAAAATTTTCCCACAAATAGCAATGCTTTTATGGAATTAATTACCCAAAGCTGGTTTATTTCTAGTGAATTTTTTTCAGACCATGATTTTAAAGTATTCTAATTTCCACATGTATCTTTTGCCCCTCTAGATAGAACATGGATACATGTTGACTACATTCTAACCAGATAGCTACCTTGAGTCCATTTTGCCAGGTTATTATACCAGATTTAAATTCTAGAAAGGCTGGTTATTCAACCTTCCTCCTCCCATCTAAGCTGGCTTGCCTGCCTGCCTGCCTGCCTGCCTGCCTGCCTGCCTTCCCCTTTCTCTCCCTCCTTCCCTTCCTCCTTTCCTTCCTTTCTTCCTCCCTTTCTTTTCTGTATGTGTTACCAGGAGTTAGATGGAAAAGAAAAGCCTCAGTTCTTTTCACCTCTGCAGTAAAGGATTATAGGACAGTGAAATGAAAGTAAAACAGAGCAAAATTTTATTGCAGTACATTCCAAGGGAGGAGCGGGCCAGTCAAGAGAGACAAATCCGGGGTGTGGACTTATATCAATTTCTTCTTTTGGGTGGGTTCTAGTGTTGTAACATTTGAGTGATAACCCTGGATTATATAGTAATTAGCCAACTACACATGTCCTTTCCCAACATGCATTCGAAATGCCTGCATGGGGTAGGAAACTGCAACATTATTTATATTCTAGAGACATAGGTCAAATAAGGACAAGGGCTGCTTTCTTTCTTTTTTTTTTTTTTTTAAAGATTTTATTTATTTATTTGAGAGAGAGAGAGAGCACAAGAGGGGGGAGCGGGAGAGGGAGAAGCAGACTCCCTGCTGAGCAGGGAGCCCGATGCGGGACTCGATCCCGGGACTCCAGGATCATGACCTGAGCCGAAGGCAGTCGCTTAACCAACTGAGCCACCCAGGCGCCCCAAGGGCTGCTTTCTACACAAGTGCAACAAGCACAAAAAACTTAACTCTTCCTCTTCCCAGATGTTGTAACCACAAACATACTGTTAGATGGTTGGAATAGGGTGGTCCTTGGGCGGTGCTAGGTTATGGCTCTCCACCAGGACATCTAAGGTCCATCTTCCTGTCTGTCATGCCTAGCTTCCTGCCTAACATATGCATTAATGTATTTATTCTTCATCTATTTCCTAGAAAGATTTCAGGTAGTTTACAACCAAAGCTATTAAAATAAGATTAAAAGTTAGAGGTAAAATTTTAGACAATTATTCCAAATACTGAAATTAAGGATGGTTACTATTACTGAGCATTAAGTTTATTTTTCTCTGTGTTTATTTTTCAAAATTTTTTGAGTATAGTTGACATACAATGTTACATTAGTTTCAGGTGTAAAACATAGTGATTCAACTTCTCTATACATTAGGCTGTGCTCACCACAAGTGTAGTTATCATCTGTCATCACCCTATAACACTATTACAATATCACTGACTATATTCCCTATGCTGTTGAGCATTAAATATAGCTATGGGTTTCCTAGAAGCCAAGACAGAAAGAAAAACATGATATATTTTATAGTTCTCATTATGACAAAATGAAGGCAGTTTAAAATGGAAGACAAAGAACAGCATTTTCTTCAATAGCAGTTTGAGGTACAAGCTAGAGAGAGAGAGAGAGATGAAACAAATTCATCTCTAAAATACAGATGATACAGAAATGTTCTTCATGGTCATTTGTTTCATCAACAAGCCACTTTCATATTACCTTTGACTGTGTTTGTTCACTTATGAAGCACAATTAAATATCACTGCACTTGTGGAATACATGTGCAAGATGTTGTAGAAAACAGTATTCATTTTGGAATAAGTTCCCTTCCAACTCCTCACTCACCTTTCCCCACATACACATTTCTTTCCTTTTCCTACCCTCAAAGTTAAGTGCTTGGTAAAAGTTTGGGGACTTGAAAAATTTCATTTATTTCTCAGTTATAAAATCTTAATTCCACTTGCAAGCATGCCAAGCACCAACATTTGCATCTCTCTTTTTTCAAATTATAAATGATTTCAAATGTAGAGGAAATGTTAACCCTATAGCTATTTAACCAGAAAGCCTTTTCAGATGGAGTTTGTGATTAATAACTATTGGCATATCGGCCAATAGAAGTCATTTGCATATCAGTCCTAGAATCATAAAGATTTAAAGGTGGAAATAATATACATTTACCAACCCCTTCCTTTTACATAAAGGTTAAGGACTTACCTTGTTAGTAGAGGAGTTGATGCTGGACTCACATCCTTTGATGACCATTCTAGCACTTTTTCTACTATACCATATTATAGATTTGTAGGATTATATATGCATTCAGTTTGCGGTTGCATCCCCATATGTGACAAACCCAAACCTCATAATGTCTTTTCCCTCTCTATACAGAATTTGTATTCCTGATTATCGTATAGACTCTCGGTTTTTAAGTTCCATAATGAAATTGTCTGTATGGCAGATTAATGAGTCTTTGATGCATTCAGTCAACAAATGTTTCTGAAAAATATAGTTAGTAATTTGAGGCCCATTTGGTTAAAACTCATGGCTGCTTTCATTAGCACTTTAATTACTCTAATTCTGTATTTCAGAGAGGCAAAATCAGGAACTGGGTTTTACTGATAATTGAGGTATAGTATGCCTTTTAGTCAAATAGAACCTTGACTTTTGTCCTTATTTTTAATATTCTATGTGCTCTTGCTTTTACTAAGAGCAGTATCACTGCATTACCACAAACAGTAAATATATATCTCTCCTGCCCTGACCACTCCTTTCTCTACTTGGGGAACTATATGAAGATTTTGATTGTTCACTGCTTAATGGCTTCCCTAGTGGCCTGTCTGTTCACCAGCAGCAGTCCTGAACTGAGGCCACAAGAAAGTAAAGCTGGTGATCGCAAGAAAAGAATGGAAGGCTT
This sequence comes from Halichoerus grypus, assembly GCF_964656455.1. NCBI lineage: Eukaryota > Metazoa > Chordata > Mammalia > Carnivora > Phocidae > Halichoerus > Halichoerus grypus. The sequence goes on along the minus strand of NC_135727.1, from coordinate 51,058,601 downwards.
TTTAATCTTTTACAGGCAGATTCAGGCAGAGTGTACCTGCTTTATTATCTGAGGTGTTGCTATTTTCCTTTCATGCCTTTAGAGATCCCAGGGAAAGGGCAGCTAGTTGAGTAAGACCTCTGTCTCAGAGAGATTTCACAAACAAGGGCAATTCATTTCAGCCTAAGAGGCAAAGAGGATGTCTATTCTTATAGGACTTCTGTTTTTGTTGCCTATAAACTTTGAAATCAAATAGTGGAAAATTTGGATAGTCTCTTCTCTCTGTCCTGGTGCATCTCCATCTCAACCCCTCCCCAATATTTTTGAGACCAGATAGTGGCAAATATATTGATGGGGGATTCCTTTGTTCCTGACTTCTATCTAGAATGCTAGAATGTTCTCCCTTCCTAATATGTATAAAAATGAATTAGAAGATGTGATTTATACAGACACACACACACACACACACACACACACACTGGAATATTACTGAGCCATCAAAAAGAATGAAATCTTGCCATTTGCAACGACATGGATGGAACTAGGGGGTATTACGCTAAGCGAAATAAGTCAGTCAGATAAAGAGAAATATATGATTTCACTCATATGTGGAATTTAAGAAACAAATGGATGAACATAGGAGAAGGGAAGGAAAAATAAAATAAGACAAAAACAGAGAGGGAGGCAAATCATAAGAGACTCTTAACCCTAGGAAACAAACAGAGGGTTCCTAGAGAGGAGGTGGGGGAGGGGGATGGGGTAAGTGGGTGATTGGCATCAAAGAGGACACTTGAAGTAATGAGCACCGGGTGTTGTATGCAAGTGATGAATCACTAAAGTCTACCTCTGAAACTAAGAATACAGTATGTTAATTAAATTGAATTTAAATAAAAAAAATTTTTAAATGCATTTGAAAGAATTCTAACTAACCTTAGATACAAGCCTGAGATAATGACCAAGATTAAATTGACTGAACATCTCATTCATATCAATTCCAATTCATAATCCTGTTTTATTTAAGTGGTTATGTTTGTCCTTTGGAATTCCAATTAGCCAAAGGATGACAGTACTGATAATAATACACCCTGCCAAGGGAAATTATTTCCTCTGCTTCCACAACTCCCAGCGTTCACTTTGTGAAAGCTCTGTGGATGGACGTAGTTTCTCTTGTCCAACACCTACCCTCCCTGTTTGGACAATATTTGAAAAAAAGGAAAAAAAAAAAAAGAAAAAGATCTGGGGCCAGAACTCATTGAAATAAAGTTGAAGCAGTTATAAAACCAAATTTATTCATTCAAAATATATTTGAAACAGCAGCTATTGCTTCCTTTTGCTTTTTTTTTACCCATTTCATTTCTATTTTCTAAGTTACTTAAAAATATTTGAAGCTATTACTAATATTATAATTTACCCAATATTACTTGGTTCTTAAATTCATTTTCTATATTATTTTTCATAAAACTTCTAATCATCTTTCTATTAAAAATAAGAAATAACTGTATCTTAGTGTAAACTGTAAACTGGTATCTCTACTTTTTGCCCCCTTATCCTGCTTCATTTTTCTTCATAGCATTTTTCACCACCTGCTGTCTAGTTATTTGTTCATTGTCTGTCTCTTCCTCCCCCACTGAAATGTAAACTCCATGAGAGAAGAAAGTTTTGACTCTTCTAATCATCCAAAGACTCCCCAGTGCCTAGAATAGTCTGGCAAATATTTATAGTAATTGTTCAATATTTGTTGAATCAATGATTAGTATGCATGAGCTGTACCATTTGCCCATTTCAAGTGCTGGGATGAATATTCTGCGTGCCTGAGAAATCTCCCCCAGATTGGATAGTTACCATTATCTTCATTGGCCATTTGACTGTCAACATGATGGTACCCTAGGTACCATAATAAAAAAGTTTAAGTGCTTTCCATGTCCACATGCCTTTATATTTTATTTGACAATATACAGTCTTCACATTGACATTCTTTCATTCATTCATTAAATATCCATTCAGAACTTACCATGAGCCAGACACTAGTCCAGAAAGAGAGACATAGAGACAATTAAGATAATTCATCATTGCTGTAATTCCATTAGAACGTTATTCCAGAAAAAAAAAATTCAGAATCTCTGCCATCTTCATAGTTGTTTGTGTATTTCTTTACAAAATTGTACTTCAGAGTTGTTTTTGTGACACCACCCTTTTCCTGTTACCTTCTTATTTCTCCTCTGTCATTGATGTTTCCTTTTCTCCCTGCGTGTGAAATGTTCTCATTGACCCAGTTTCCACCCTTAGCCCTTTCTCTTCTCACTCTACTTGAGATTCTCTCTCTGTGACCTTACCCACTCTCATGTTTTTAACTATCATGCAAATGTTCCCAACTCTGTAGCTGTAGCCCACAGTTCTACCTGGAACTTCAGACTTGCATAGCCAAATGCCTGCTAGACATTTCTACTTGGATATCTCACAGGCATCTTCAATTCAACTTGTCCAAATCTTAACTCTGCTTTTTTCTCTAAAATCTCTTCATTTTTTGACTCTTCATAGACAGTACCACTATCTAGCCAGTCACTTTGGCTTGGAACTGAGCATGAATCTTGATTCTTCCTTTTCTATAAATCTCCACATCTCACAATCGCCACATCCTGCCTGTTTTCCCTCCTAAATAGTTCTTTAACCTGTCACCTTTGTGCCATCCTCACTGCCATTGCCCCATTTCTTTCTCCATCCTTGGTGAAAACTACTATAGCAATCTTTTAAACAGTACTTCCAACTTCCAATCTTGTTTATCAACTCAACATGCATCTTTTCATAATTTTGCTCACTGTGGCCTTCTTCCTGCACTGCTCTCCTTTATTCTTTTCACCTGATTTACTCCTGCTCATCCTTTGAAACTCAGTTTGTCCCTACAACCACAGCACTGAATATACCTCCTCAGTCTTCCCATGATACTTTCAGCACATTGCCCTCACTAAATTCCCACACTGCTTTATGTTGGTTTCTTTACCTACCTGTCTCTCTTATTACACAATGAACTCTCCAAGGTCACAATGTCTTATTCATGTTTGTAGATCAAGTATTAAGTATGTCACTTGAAAATTAATAGGCCCCTCAGAAATGTTTGAATAAATTAATAGGTGAATGAACAAAAGAACAAACAGGCAAACAAAGGGTGGCTTTAAGGTGCAATATTAGGATATCAAAGAATATACAATTATATTCTTTCTACTTTAGATATCAATCTTATAAATTGATTAGGAAAAACAAACACGTGAAAGGGCTATAATATTCCAGCTCACATACAGTCTTACGTTCCACTACTGTTTGATCTGTTTTGACCCATTTGACAGTAATGTTACAGAGAGTATCTGGGCTTAAACAAACTCCTAGTGCTCTGGAATACATGTTGAATATTTTGTTAGAAACTCTTTTGCCCATGGCTTGGTTCCATGTATGTCCCTTGACTGTTGGCCTAATTTGCATGACTGCTATACATGAAAAATGCTTCTTAGTTCCTCCTTCAAATATATAAATCTGACTTTGATCAGTGTCACCAAACCCCAGGCCTCTAGCAATCACTTCAAATTTTGACTGTCCAAAAAAGTTCATCATCATCTTTATACAACTATACCCTGGTATGGTAGGTTGAGTTAGTACCAGTAGGGCCTTATCAGACCTGTTTCCTAATAAAAATGAACTCAAGTGTAGTTTTTCTGAGAAAACTTTTCTTCCCCTGAGCAGATCAGAACCTCCACAAATGTCTTTGAAGCAGTCATGCAGAGGTTACTTTATACAGATGACTGTGACATTAACATTAGAGATTTGAACGGTTAAAGTGACCCATCAAACAAAAGGGTAAATGCCACTGTTCTTGAGATCTTAAAATAGAGTATCTTCTCATTGAATTCATGGGAATGGGAAGGTTTAGTGATCAGGCCACTTGAGAAGAAGAATGCAAAACAAAAACCAATGTTATCATATCCATTTGTCACTTGTTAACAAAAAGCTAAAAATAGGCATTGAATTTTATACCATTTTCAATATCCATTCCAGCACAATGTTGAGTAGTCTTCCCTCCAAAGCATGTTGAGCCTTCTGCTCCTCTGTCTCTAAAGAGCCTAGTCACCTAGTTTAAAACCCTTGAAATCAACTTTGACTCAAGCCTCTCATTGATCCCCTAGATCCATTGATCACCTATTTAGACTTTATCACTTGAAACTGCTGTACCTCCAGGTACTCTAAAATTCTCTTACTTGAACACAGCCACCTCTCCTTCCATCTTTCATAGCCTGTCATACCCATTGTACTTGTGCTTTTCCATGTGGTGTTCTATAAGCCTTTGTCCCATTTGTTTTCCCTCTTGTTCTCATTTCTGTCCCTACACAACTATGACTCTACTGTCAGTCATTTTTTTAAGATTATTTATTTGAGAGGCCAGGGGGGAGGGGCAGCAGGAGAAGGAGAGAGAGAATCTCAAGCAGACTCCCCACTGAGCGCACAGCCCAACACACAGCTTGATCTCACAACCCTGAGATCGTGACCTGAGCCAAAATCAAGAGTCAGACGCTTAACCAACTAAGCCACTCAGGCACCCCTCTGTTGTCAGTCATTTTAGCCCTATACTCAAGAGTACTCCTCATTCACTCTTTAACCAATTCTTCAGTTACTCTTGGCTTTAAAATCACTAACCCTAAAAATAATCACTGACAGTTTTGTCCTCTATTAGCCTCCATACTAATTTGTGCTAGTAGGCAAAGACATTCAAAAGTAGTATGTTGATTAGGTTCATTGCTAATGAAAGAAAAAATTTTAATTTATTAGATAGAATTTTGGAAACAAAATATCTGTCCCAGTATATCCGCCTGGTTCTGTAATTACTGAGAGGTTTCTGTAAGCTGAATGCTTAACTGTTGGTTTACATGTTGAAAATCATTCTAAAAAGATAAAAAAAAATAGAACATCTGTTGTGCTGACAAAATTTTCTTAAGGATTTACATGAGTCTAATCTGATAGAATAGAGGAATGTAATTGAAAACTAGGAAGAAAAATTCAGGCATGGAATCTCATCATCTTAATATATATATTATTCCATGATTAAGACCACATACAAGCATGTGTCTTTCAAATACAGGCAGTCCCCATCTTACAAATGACTTGTAACAGATGTAGGGCATATTATTGTTTGAATCCTGATTATTCAAGTAGGAAAACTTTGTTTGGATGTCAGTTGTTTGGAATCTAGAAAGCCACAAAATACTGCCACAAAAGCAATATTAAAAATGGTTTTTGGGCTTCTCCCAGGATAGCCAATAATGTCCCTAGAATCCTATACATTTGCAGAGGTATAGTGGCAAACACTTTTGTTATACTAATAATTAAACAAAAATAATAACATTGAATAAGAGAATTTTATATTTTTGGCATGAATGATGATACTTGAGTAAAAACAGGTTTAATTATAAGAGGATGAAGAAGTAGATTGAGATTGTAAAGTCTCAGACTAGGACTCAGGCATTTTTTTTTTTTTTTACTTATAAGCATTTTTAAAGACTTTAACCAACTGAGCCACCCAGGCGCCCCTTTTTTTTTTTTTTTTTTTTTAAGATTTTATTTATTTGCGAGAGAGAGAATGAGAGACAGAGAGCATGAGAGGGAGGAGGGTCAGAGGGAGAAGCAGACTCCCCGCCGAGCAGGGAGCCCGGCATTTTTAAAGACTTTAAATGACACATGTTCTTCATCAAACCTAAGTGAATTTTAAAACTTGTGAACTTCTGATTCCCTTTTTTTGTCAATGGAGTTTTATAATGGGACTACTATACTATGATTGAGATCAGTTATTGACTAAAGATCAAAAGAAAACAAGAGAGGGAGGATGGAGATAACACTGCCAGAGAAAAATTTTGAAAAGAAGAGACATATACAAATATGAAAGATAGATAAATAAATATATATGTACATATGAAAGTGTGTGTATACATATCTTTTCCAAAAGAAAGGGGGTTCTTGCCTGTTTCTTAAGTTCCCAGTCTATCCTATATACATATACATATGCATATACATATATATATATATATATATATACACACACATATGCGTGTGTGTGTGTGTACACTAAATAGGAAAGTTGAAATACATTAGGCTAAGCTGAGTCACACTATAAAAAGAAGATATAGAGAGAAAATAGTAAACTACAGAGCTTGCATTAGTTTTGGCAGGGAGACAGCTATTTATTTGCTTTTTGTTGTTGTATAGGATAGACACTGGAAAGGAGGAAGAAACACTGGGAATGTGCTACCTCGAGTGTGAAAGGTTGAGTCAGAGAAAAATAATGGAAATTTTTTTTCAGTTTTGTTGCACATTATAAATGGAATCCTTCTTTGGGGTCCTCAGAGAGAATTCAGTACCTACATGGTTTTCCAGTCATGTTTTATTCGGATTGATTTTTACTTGCATGCAGCTCCATGCCAGTAGGGAACTATAGGGGTAGCTTGGCTTTATTCAAGTTATACAGGTGCAATAGATTTCCCAAAATCATTAATTGAGCTGTCAGGAAAAGAAGATAAGGAACTACTCATAGCATGCTTACTTTGAAGAGAGAAAAGAAGGGTAATAGAGGAAGGACGTTAAGTCATTCAAAAAATATTTATTGGGCTATGTGCTAAGCACTGGGTTAAGTGCTTGGAGATACAGTGGAAAAAGTTCTGGGAAATAGTGGTAAACATACTGTCTCTGCCTTCACATGGGAGGCAGGTACAGATAAGTAAATCGGAAATTATAAAGAATTGTATTATGTGCTAATGTGGAAGTACTATTGAGTATTAAGGAAATTTATAGAAATGTCATCTAACTCAAACTTTAGCAACTAGAAAATACTTCCTAGAGTGTTCTAAGCTGATACATAAAAGATGGATATGAGTGAAACAGGAAAAGAGGAGGTGAGAGGCAAATGTTCATAGCAGAAGAAATAATATTTAAGACTCAATCATATGTAGTTTTTGGAAGGGATGATGGTAGAATAGGAGGACCCTAAGCTCACCTCATCCCATGGATGCAACTAGATAACACTCACATCAGCATAAATAACCCAGAAAATGACACAAAGACTGGCAGAATGAACTCCACAACCAAAGGTAGACGCCACATCAAAGAAGGCAGGAAAGGCAGAGACACAATTTGAGACCTAAACAAACTGTGACCATCCACAGATTGGAGGGAGCAGGGAATGCGATGAAGGGTGAGAAACAGATGAATATTTGGCTTTGAAAGCGAAAGGGACCAAATTTCATGAGTTCTTACAACCAGTGGGACTTAAAACCTGAAATTCTAAAAATTGGCTGGCTGGGCTCTGGGAGAGCCCTGAGGCCATTAGGAAGCAAAGTCCCTGCCCTTAAAGAGACAGCAGGACAAACAGGCCCCGCAGATATAGCTTAGAACTAGCAGTTTGAAAAATGCCTGGGACACACAGGAGGGAGAGTGATTTACTCATCACAGAGCATGTCCCAGAGAGATAGGGGTCTCAGAGAGATCCCTCCAGGAACAAAGGAGCTGGCAGGCACCATTTCCCTCCCCCACCCCCCAGAATAAACACGGGAACCAGAGCAGCACCTACACTCACTACCTAACTTGCTTGCAGGAAGCCCCCTCCCCCCCATCACTAGATCTACTCTCGCTAGTCACGCTTGTTTCAGTCCCAGTGCTACAGGGCCCCTGCCCCTGAAGACCAGCTAAAACCTTGCCAGCACTGTGTCTCCCAACCCATGTCTTTTGTGGGGCCTCAGCCCTGGTGGCAGTGTTGGGTGCTTCAGAAGCCTGAAGTACACCTTAAAAGTGCATGCCCAGCCCACATGCTCTTTGGAAATCCTTTTAGGCTGAACCTGTCCCAGGAGCAGCTGCTCCAGGTCTCATTAGCAAGCCGACCAGCATGTACCTTGATAAAACACACCCTACCCCTGCCAGGGACAAAACACTGCCCACAACAGGCAAAAAGAGCCACTGCAGACAACTGGACTGAAGGGAAAAGTGACAAAAACAAAATAGGGCATACACAACATAAACAGGAGTTACTCACTGAAGGGCCAGGTCCTGAGAAACAGGGGACACTGCACTGCAGGGCATTTCAGGACCTCTTCTTCATAAGGCCATTACCTTCAAGGGCAGGAGATGCAGCTGACTTTCCTAACACATAGAAACAGACAGAGACTTAGACAAAATGAGGAGACAGAGAAATATATCCCAAACCACAGGCAGGAAGTGACCTAAGTGAAACAGATATAAGTAATATGCCTGGTAGGGAATTTAAAGTAATGATCATAAAGCTACTCACTGGACTTGAGAAGAGTGGAGGACATCAGTGAGACCCTAACAAAGAGAGAAAAAAGAACCAGTCAGGGATGAAGAACATAATAAATGAAATTAAAAATATGCCTGATGGAATAAATAGCAGTCTAGATGAAGCAGAGGAATTAACTAAATATCCTGGAAGTCAGAGTAATGGAAAGTAACCAAGCTGAGCAAATGATAGGAAAAATAACTATGCAAATTTAGGATAGTCTTAGGGAACTCAGCAACTCCATCAAGTGTAATAACATTCGCATTATAGGGATCCCAGAAGAAGAGGAGAGAGCAAAGGGGGAAGAAAATTTATTTGAATAAATAATACATGAAAACTTCCCTTATCTGGGGAAGGAAGCAGATATCCAGACCTAGGAGGCACAGAGATTCCCCAAAAAATCAACCCAAGGAGTTCTACGCCAAGATACATAGTAATTAAAATGGCAAGAAAAAAAATTAAAGAAAAAAGATGATAAAGAAAAAAATTAAATCAACAAGAGGAAAGAAGGTAGTTACATACCAGGGAAACCCCATAAGGCTATCAACAGATTTTTCAGCAGAAACTTTGCAGGTTAGGAGGGAGTGGTATGACATATTCAAAGGACTGAGAGGGAAAAATCTGCAGTCAAGAAGACTATCCCAACAAGGCTATCATCTATCATTCAGAATAGAAGGAAAGATAAAGAGTTTCGTAGACAAAGAAAACTAAAGGAGTTCATGACCACTAAACCAGCCCTGCAAGAAATACTAAAGGGAACTCCTTGGAAAGGAAAGACCAAAAGTGACAATATAAAAAATAAGTATATCTGTAAAAATAAGTCAAGGGAGTCATAAAATAAAAGGATGTAAAATATGACACCATATACCTAAAATGTGGCAGGGGAGAGAGATAAAGAATGGGGTCAAACTTAAGCGACCATCAACATATTATAGACTGCTATATGCAGAAGATGTTATATACAAACTTAATGTTAACCAGAAATCAAAAACCAGTAAGAGATAAAGAATAAAGAGTAAAGAATCCAAGTATATCACTAAAGAAAACCAGCAAACCATGAAAGAGAGTAAAAGAAGAAAAGATCAGAGAAAAACTATAGAAACAACCACAAAACAAGTAAAAAAAAGTCAATAAATACATATCTATCAATAATTACTTTGAATATAAGTGGACTAAATGCTCCAATCAAAAGACATAGGGTGACAGAGTGGATGAAAAAACAAGACCCATCTATATGCTGCCTACAAGAGACTCATTTCAGACCTAAAGACAACTGCTGATTGAAAGTGAGGGAATAAAGAAACAGTTATCCAAGTGGATGTCAAAAGAATGCTGGGTAGCCATACTTATATTGGACAATATAGACTTTAAAACAATGGTTGTAAAAAGGGACAAGGACACTATATAATCATAAACTGTACAATTGAACACAAAGATATAACAATTGCAAATATTTATGCACCCAACATGGGAACACAAAATGCATACAACAGTTATTAAGAAACATAAAGGAACTGATCAATAATAATACAATGATAGTAGGGGACTTTAACACCCCACTTACATTAATGGGAAGATATCCAAGCAGAAAATCAACAAGGAAAGAGTGGCTTTGAATGACAAACAGGATAAAGTGGATTTAACAGATATAAGAACATTCCATCTCAATACAGCAGAAAACACATTTTTTTCAAGTGCACATAGAACATTCTGTAGAATACATCATATATTAGGCCACAAGACAAGTCTCAACAAATTCAGAAAGATCAAAGTCATACTATGCATCTTTTCTGACCCAACACTATGAAACTAGAAATCAGCCACAAGAAAAAATTAGAGAAGACCACAAATACATGGAGGTTAAATGACATGCTGCTAATCACTGAATGGGTCAACCAAGAAATCAAAGAAGAAATTAAAAAGTACATGGAGACAAACAAAAATGGAAACACAGTGGTCTAAAACCTTTGGGATGCAGCAAAAGCAGTTCTAAGAGGGCAGTTTATAGCAATAGAGGCTTACCTCAAGAAGCAAGAAAAATCTCAAATAAACAACCTATCCTTACACCTAAAGGAGCTATACAAAGAAAAACAAAACCCCAAACCAGCACAGGAAGGAAATAATAAAGATGAGAGCAGAAATAAATGACAAAAAAAATTTTAAAAACCCCAAAAAACCAATAGAACACAGTGATAGAACCAGGATTTGATTCTTTGAAAAAAATCAATAAAATTGATAAACCTTTAGCCAGACTCCACAAGAAAAAAGGGAAAAGGACTAAAATAAACAAAATCACAGATGAGAGAGGAGAAATAACCACTATAGAAATGCAAACAATTATAAGAGAATATTAATGAAAAACTATATGCCAACAAATTGGACAATCTGGAAGAAATGGATAAATTCCTAGAGACATATAAACTACCAAAACTGAAACAGGAAGAAATAGAAAACTTGAACACACTGATAACCAGCAAAGAAATTGAATCAGTAATTAAAAAAAAAAAAAAAAAAAAACACCTCCCAACAAACAAAAGTCTAGGACCAGACAGCTTCACAGGCAAATTCTACCAATCACTTAAGAGTTAATACCTGGGGCACCTAGGTGGCTGTTCAGTTGAGCGTCTGACTCTTGATCTCAGCTCAGGTCTTGATCTCATGGTTGTAAGTTTGAGCCCCATGTTAGTCTCCATGCTGGGTGTGGAGCCTACCAAAAACAATAATAATAATAATAAAGAAAAAAATAAAGAGTTAATACCTATTATTCTTAAACTGTTCTGAAAATAAAAGAGGAAGGAAAATTTCCAAATTCATTCTATGAGACCAACATTACCCTGATAGCAAAACCACACAAAGAGTCCACTAAAGAGAACTACAGGCCAATATTCCTGATGACCACAGATGCAAAAATCCTCAACAAAATACTACCAAACTGAATTCAACAGTACAATAAAAAAAAGCAGTTTTTCCCTCCAGTATTTGCCAAATTATTAAGCTTTGCATGGCATGAGAAAGCCTAAACTAGTCAAGCAGAATATGGTTGATAGCAGAGTGGAATTTTCCCCAGTCTCATAGTTACTAAAGAAACAACAGTTAATATTCACAACCTTTCATGGAGGAGCAACTCCTGTAAACACCTCAGGATTTTAGTTGGGACACCTGAAGAATCTGTACTCTGGGAATGGGGTTGAACTACAGGTAGACCGAAACTTTAAAAGACCTGTTCAACTTACAGTCATTCTACTCCTTGGTTAGATTAAGGTGATCTGCCTCTAGCTGCCTACAAATGATAAGGCAAATCCTTTGTGGAAGAAAATACTGTCCAGAGTCTCTACATTTATTCATACAAAATGCCTATATTCAATCAAACATTAATAGGCATTTGAAGAACCTGGATCAAGGGAAAAATCAGACAATAGAAATAGACCTACAAATGGTCTAGATATTGGTATTCTCATAGACCTTAAAATTACTATGATTTAAAAAGTTATTATGATTAATATGTTTAAGAAAATAGATGACAATATGGACAGTTTCACTAGGGAACTACAATTCATTTAAAGTAATAAAAGAATAGTCAGAAAGGTAAGAGAGTGTCATCAAAATTAGTGAAGATTGTTTCAGTAAGGAAATAAGTAGTTGATCCTGAGTGATGCTACAAAGAAGTCCTTTGGATATAGTAACAAAGAGGGTAAGTATTGGGAAGTCCTTGGCTTTTATAAATAGTTTGTTGGTGACCTTGGATGCAAACAGTTCCAGTGGAGCGGTGGACATAGAAGCCAGAATGGTGATAAAGACATAGATTTGAAGTGAGTAAGGAGGATAACTGTGTAAACAGAGGGTGCCATGGGCTTAAAGTTGTGGTCCATGAATTTATAGTGACATCAACATATATGGCTCTGTAATTTTATCTAGTAACACTAATAAACTTGGGTAGAAATGTAGGGATCAGTTGGACTATTAGGTTGACTCAGAATTGGAATTTTGTCAGCAAAGTTTAAGAGAAGTACAGTAGGGCAAGGGTTGGAAATAACAGCTTTCTCAACTTAAAGTGACTTAAACAAATAAGCATTTATTATTCTCACATAACAAGTGTAGAAGTAGGTGTCTCCTCCTCTTGTGTCAGTAGTTTAAGTGTGTTAGGGTTAGAATCCAATCCTTGATGGTCACAAGATAGCTCCCATGGCTTCAGGCATCCTATCTGCATTCAAGGCAGGAATAATGGGGAAAGGGGAAAATTCCAGCTCTATCTGTTGCTTTTATCAGGAAAACTTTCATAGCATTGCATCAGCAAGAACTGCATTGCATGCCTTGTTGCAAAGGATGCTGGTAAAGTGGGCATTTAGTTTACTCACCTCTAAGGATGAGGGAGAACATAATTTGGCAGTGGTTGTTGGGTTACCCAACACTTGATATCTGCAACAAGACAATAGATATACTATGAACTCTAGGCTGAAGAGGGAAAGAAGTTAGGACAAAAAGGGGCTGATAGCTAAAAAGTTGGGGGGGGGGTCCAGAAATAAATGCCTTTTAAACTGAAGAAGAGGTATAGTAGGAGTATATATATATATATATATAGGAGTCACTATGTGAAAGAATTGGAAACACAGGAGGTTGTGATCATAGACAAAGAAGCATGAAGTTACTATGTATCATTTATGAGGGTAGAATTAGTTTAATTTGTTTTAATTACTCACTTGAATGAGTTGTCTAGAGTCAGTATGAAACAGATGTGGGTAGGGGGCAGGATGGGGGTGGAAGAAGTGTCCATGGAGGGCATGTGATGTACTAACCATATGGGTAGAAAAATAATCTCCAGAAATATGTGTTCGTTAAGATTTCATTAAAAAGCACAACAAATTCATGATCATGTTCTCATTACTATCTATTCTTTTTTGACAGAGCTACCATTTACTTTTGACCTTGATTTAAAAATTAAAATAATTCAAATTATTTGTAGGGTGACAAAATCTTAAGTTGTTCATTTTCCTAATGATCGTTATTCTTATTGTTACGGTCAGTGTCGTAGTGTAAGTGACTTTTCACAGCCTTCAGGGACACGGGGAATTTCCTTCCCTCTCCCACCCCCTTTATGTTCCTCCCTTTTCTTTGTTTCTTTTTTTTTAATTTTATTTTATTATGTTATGTTAGTCACCATACAATACATCATTAGATTTTGATGTAGTGATCCATGATTCATGGTTTTTGTATAACACCCAGTGCTCCATGCAGTATGTGCCGTCCTTAATAAGGAATAACTTTTGTAGGTTGAGAGGAGGGAGCCTGTATACAGAGACATAGACACAAACCATGCCATCATAAATCTGAGATGATTTTTAGAAGTGATGTGTATTGTAGTAAAATCTCCTCTACTACCTGGATTTTTAAAGACAGCATACATTGCAATTAAAATGCCTTTTTTTAGATTTTATTTATTTATTTGAGAGAGAGAGAGGGCAAGTGGGGGTAGGAGCAGAGGGAGAGGGACAAGCAGACTCCACGCTGAGCATGGAGCCCATGGGGCTTGATCTCTCAACCCTGAGGTCATGATCTGAGCCGAAATCAAGAGTCAGATGCTTAACCGACTGAGCCACTCAGGTGCCCCTAAAATGCCTTTTAGAGTTCCATTCTGTTTTACAAGACCACTATTAAATGCGTATATACATACATACACATAATGTTTATCTTTTTATATGAATGTATCTATATGCATCCATGTACCTACCAACATAGTACTGAAATAAACTTCCAGGGTTGGAAAAATAGGCTTCTCTAGTCATATAGACTGCTTATTAAAACGTTGCAGTCCAATTTTTAGAGCAGTGATTATTACAATTTATTAGTCCATCACCATTTGGAACAATAGCTGTTGTAATGTAATTAACCATTGAAAGAAATACATTTTAAGTGCTCTAAATTGCATTTCTAATTACCTGTAACTAAAACTCTCTAGAATTTTAAAATCCATTTTGTCTTATGAAAGGTTTCAGTACTTATCTCTGTTGTTGTACTATTACTTTAGAGTAACTTCATTTTAAAATTACATGTCAAATATCATTTGCTAGTAGTAATATGAAATGTATGGCTTCACTCTGAGGGAAAAAGCCTGTTTGGCATGTTTTAATATCATATAGCTAAACAGAATGTCCAGAATGATTAGATCACATCTGGCCCAATGGAGATCTATTTGTACTTGCATAATGCATTATATGTATACACTGTTATATTTTATGACTATTTGGGTGCATTGATTTTTCTATAAAGAGAAGTATTATCTACATCTTTTTGCATAGAAATACACTTAAACATTGGCATAGGTAAACAACTTACTAAAATAAAACCCATGTTTGGCACAGCTATTACTGGTGTCACAGATTTTACAACTGCAATATTTCTGAAAAGCTAGCTTGAACACTTTGGAACATTTTCTTCTGGGTGTGGGCAGAGGCAGTTTGGTAATTTGTAAAACTTCTACATTTAATTTTGCATTCTAGTCTAGGCAAATCTTAAGTGTCACTAAATCTGATTCTATCTTGAATTGTGGCCAAGTGTCATACCCAGAAAGGCTTTTCCCCCACACTGGGCCAACTGGTGATTTGAAGCAAATGAAGTGGTTCTGCTAGCAGGCAAATATGAAAAACGTGAAAGAGTTAGAAATAAGTCAGCAAAATGCAAAAAGTAAATCCCAAATCCAAAGTACAGGCAACTTTAACTGCACTATTTTTCTTCTGTGGTCCTGTTTGAAGAAATTTATACAATTATTATAGGTAAACTAAAATTCACTAGCATACTGTAGAAACAAACTGGTCAATATTCTTTCCCCTCACTTAGCATAAAATAACATCTATCTTATTAGTTCCTGCTCATGAGGAGGAGTAGCCTCTCCATAGACTGTGCGATTGTCCTGAGGACACGACAGTTGACTTACAGCAGAGTGAGCTAGCCCAGCAATTGAAGCAAGACATGGAAATGTTTGGTTTTACCTGCCGTATTAAATATGTAATTAGTAAATTTTTATGTTTAGTGGACAAGTCAGATGGATTTGGTTCCCAAAGCTCATCTTTTTTTTCTATTTTTTTAATTTGCAATAATTACAAATGCAAAGCAAATTTGCAAGAATAATACTGAAAATTCCTGTATACTCTACTTAGATTCACTGATTTAAACTTTTGGCCACATTTGTTTTGTTATACTCCTTTACTCCTTAGTACTTCAGTGGCTGTTTTCTAAGAACAAGATTATTCTCTTAGGTAACCACAGTAAAATTATCAAATTCAGGAAATTTATCATTAATATAATACTTTTTCCTAATTGACAGTCCATAAAGAATGGATAATGCCCAAGGTCACTATCATCTAGCTTTATATTTTTAAAATAACTAGGCATATAAATATAATTTGATATTTACTGATATATTGATTACTATTAATCAGCACTTCCAGTACTTTATGTTACAGAAAATATGAAAATAGTAGAAAATGATTAAAAGACTATGGTCTCTATACATGATAATATAGGTAAACATAATTTACACAAATAACAGAGAATAAAATATTCATTCCAATTTCTTTTGCATCTTTAGGGAAAGCACTATCTAAATGAGATCATTGCTTTACATTTCATATAGATGCCATGCAAATAAAACACTTGTAATACCAAGAAATCCAAGGAGTTTACTAAATGTGGAGTTAGAGGAAAATACAGCTAAATGAATTATAAAGAGGATAAGTTTTCAAATGTATCAATGGAAACTAAGGCTTGGCTATTACAATATGTGGCATTTTATGGACAAAGATTAAATAAATTTCTTTGAAAACTTGATACCATCTTTTACCTTAATACTCAATATAAAACTTTTCACAAATAAAAACCCCAGTCATCAAACTACTCAGATGTGTTATTGATTTATGAAGCTACATTAGCACTTCTGGCTCTTTAGAATAAAAATATTGAGTCGGCTTTTTAATTTAAAAAAAAATTCTATTGGTCTGATCTTAATATAACTACATGAAAATTATCCTCAACATTTTGGTCAGCTGTTTTTTAAATAAAACATTCTGAAGGTATGACAAATATCCTAAAAGACAAATAGCCATTTAATATTTGTACCAGAGTATATTAAATTAACAAGGCCTTCAAATATTCCACACTAGGAATACCTGTTTGTAGAATTTCTACACTAGATCATTTACCTCTTCTTTCAATGGCATCTTGCTTTACATCTTCTCCCCCATAAATCCAATAGCCCACTCTTGCACACTTTTCAAGGATGTCTAAATATTGGATTGAAAATCATATACCCTGCAACCTTATGAAACACTGTTGCCACAGAATATGTCATCAGATTGAGTGGGATTCAAAAGAGACCTTCATTATACAGAAATTATAAAAAATTATGCATAAGTGATTAAGGCTAAAATACATTTACTTACTGCTGAATTATAAGCAAGGCGCTGTGCTAGGTGCTGTAACATTTGAATAATAAAGCTGAATAAGTCATGATCCCTGTATTCAAGGAGCATACAGTTCATTGGAGGAGACAAATATACATGCAAATAATTTTAATATGATACAGATTCATATATCTATAATAGAAGTAAAAATTAAATTATATGGAAATATAGAAGAAGGAAGGATTGAATTTTACTAGGGACCTCTTAGAAGCATTCATGGCAGAAAAAGTATTTGAACCAGGTCCCAAATGAATGGGTTAAACTTGGACAGGTAAAATGGAATAGGAGAAGAGGAAAGTAAATGTGGGGTGGAATATATTTCCAACAGAGGGAACATGAAAGTAGAAAAATGTTCAATGTTTACAAGTAGTCCAGTGCAACTAGAATAAGAAGTCAGACCATGGAAGACCAGATAACTGACTGGGGAGTTTTAACAGCATCCTATATGCAATGGGGGAACCATTAAAGGTTTTTGAGCAGTAGAATTTCAAAATCACACTTGATATTTGACTAATCTGTTGAGCAATCATAAATGGATAAATGGAAGGGACAGAAACCACTTCGGTGATGCAATAATAAGACTCAAGTTTATATAAGTTGATTTCTTAGCTTAATTTTAACAGGTTAGTGTGTGTGGTAAAAAGCCTCTCTGGTGGTCACTCGTGATCCGCACCTCCTGGTATTTATGTCTTTTGAATGTGAGCTCAGCCTTAGTGATTTGCTTCTACAAGAGAATACAGAAAAACTGATGGGATGTCACTTCTGAGATTAGGTTACAAAAAGATCTGGCTTCCGTCATGTGTGTTCTCTCTCTCATGGATTACCAGCTGCCATATTGTGAGGACACTTAGGCAGTCTACAGAAAGGCCCACATGCCCAGGAATTGATGACTGCCAGCAACTATGTTAGTGAGTTTGGAAAAAATATCCTGCCTCACTCTCTCAGTGTGGTTGAGCCTGCAGATAAAATCAAAGCCCTGGCCAATGGCTTGACTGCAACCACATAGAAGACCTTGTGCCAGATTCTCAACGTGTAGAAACTGTGTGATAATAAATGTTTATTTTTAAGTCACTAAATTTTAGGGTAAATTGTTAGGCAGCAATAGGTAACTAATATAGTAGGTCAAATCCAGTATCTATCCTGGCTTGTTCTTGTGTTAAATTATTCAGTATTTCATTTCTGTCATTTCTGTGTATCATATGGCTTAAAGATTACTGGGTTATTAATAACATCCAGAATATTCTCTATATTGCTTTGTATAATTTTAACTATTATATTTTTGTAGAAGTTTTTCCCCTCTGGTAATAATTCTAGTTGTTAGAGCTGTGTGTAAAGTGCTCATTCACAAAATCCTTTGTGATCCCTTAACATTTACAGCTTTTAGAGAAATGAAAGATACAAGATTTCTATATAAGAGAAGTCTTAGGAACCTATTTTGAAATTAGACATTTCTCATATTATCTGTTTTTAAAGTTTTTACAGTACCGTAAAGAATAGTAACTAGAAGGATTTGCTGCAGCTTTGATAATGAAAAAAAGGTACTGGAAAATAATTAAAGAAGTTGCTAATCAGTTCATTAATCAAGTGTATCTGCTGCACATTACACTGAAACAAATTGAAAAAAGATGCTGTGCTAGACAGAAACTCCCTCTCAAAGTCAAAAGCAAAGATAAACTAAGTTGACTTTTCCTTTGTGGTTGATTTCTATCTAAGTAGATCTGTCTCCAAAACACTGAATAAAGAAAGTTGCATCTATGTATAGATTCAAGCCTCCACCAAGATTCTGTACTCACAGTTCCTTGGTACTACAAGATTACTTTAAAGTATATTTAATCAGTTTGCTTTTAGTTTTTGCTTTTTGCTTTGTTTGCATTTATAACCCACTGACCATTTTCATTTTCTGAATAGTATATATACTCAGAAGAAAGAAAAACTAATAACACTGCATTAAGACAACTGGTTTTGGGCGCCTGGGTGGCTCAGTTGGTTAAGCGACTGCCTTCGGCTCAGGTCATGATCCTGGAGTCCCTGGATCGAGTCCCGCATCGGGCTCCCTGCTCGGCAGGGAGTCTGCTTCTCCCTCTGACCCTCCCCCTCTCATGTGCTTGCTCTCTCTCATTCTCTCTCTCTCAAATAAAAAAAAAAAAAAAAAAAAAAAAAAGACAACTGGTTTTGTAATCCAACCAAAAGGATTAAATAGCTTTATTTGTAGGTTACCAAAAAAAAAAAAAAAAAAAAAAAAACCCTATCAGTGGACAAAAATATTTGTCAGCAGTCAGAATGATTCCAGTCTTTTCCACTCTCTATGGTGCCTAAGCTATAATCATGGCAATGAGGCATTGTAGCCTGGAAAAATGTAGTCAGATTTTCAATTATGATTAGAGTAGATCTTCCAAAGAGGTCTCTGCAAAAATCCAAGGTTCTCTAAAGGGTAAAAGGGGTTACTAAATTCTGACTTAAAACAATATAGTCCTTCCTTTCCTTTCTTGATACTGACTTTCAAATGTATTGGGTTTTTAAAAAGCCAAATCCTAGAAGAATTTGCAGGTTCAAAATTAGAATTCACTTGAGTTTCATTAGATATTATCCAGACCATAGCCTGTGCTATTTTCTGAAAGCAGAATAACTTATATTTAAAGTAACAGCCTAAGAAGAGGACACAGATGACCTGGCAATTGTATTGAACTCCCTGGTATGGACAGATGTATACGATAACTTCTCTCGACATATTATTTTGTTTATTCCTTTAATTTTGGCTTTCAGTTTTAAAAGAACTCAGTAATATTAGACTTTTGACATATGTAATAGGTATGAGTCTGAAATTCACAAACTCAGATATATAAAATTTAATTTTGTTTATTTTTTGTAGCTGATCTTAATTCTATCTTGAGACCCTATCCTACTGGGTGGTACCATTTCCTCTGTTGAGAAAACAGAGGAAAATATACACAAATTTATACTTCATATACTTCATATACCCCACCACATTATAAGGATACAATACCCATTCATTAAGAAGTGGATTACATATTTATTCCATTATAGATTATTTAGGATTATGCTGAATTTACAGATGAAAAAAAAATGAGTGAAGAAATACCACTGGATATAATGTAGTTTGCTTTCCAAAGCATTAATTTAAGCAATTAGCTCATGATTATTCATCTGCTCTAACAGTGAATGATCCCTAAAGACAGTGCTTGTCTTCTATCCTTGTCATCCTCAGTACACTGTTGGCATTAGCAAATATTTGCCCAAAATGGCTCAAGTCAGGATCCAGAAGAGAGAAATATATGAACTGCCATGTATCACTGATAAGATCTGAGTGAAAAATCTTTACAATTTTTAAGGCTTAGGTGAATGGACACAATTTCCTTTTGTTTTGTTTATCTTTGTCCTCTTTCCCACTCTAAGCAAAGCTGTGTGTGTGTGTGTGTGTGTGTGTGTGTGTGTGTGTGTGTGTGTGTGTGTTCATTAAACAAAGAGTTGGGTGTTTTTTAAAGATTATTTATTTGAGAGAGAGATAGCTAAGGGAGAGCACAAGTGGGGGGTCAGGGAGAGGGAGAAGCATATTTCCCACTGAGCAGGGAGCCTGATGCTGATGCGAGGCTCAATCCCAGGACTCGAGCTAGATCCCACGACTCGGGGCTTGATCCTGGGACTCGGGGCTCGATCCTAGGACATGGGCTCGATCCCAAGACCCTGGGATCATGACCTGAGCCGAAGGTAGTTAACTGACTGAGCCACCCAGGTGCCCCAAAGAGGAGTTCTATAAGTTGGAAATATCAATTGGAAAGGGACACTTTCACAGGAGTTGAGATAATTCTTATGCACAAAATCAAACCAGATTTTAAAGACTGATATGAGGAATTCTTAATCTCAGGAAACAACCTGAGGGTTGCTGGAGTGGTGGGGGGTGGGAGGGATGGGGTGGCTGGGTGATAGACACTGGGGAGGGTATGTGCTATGGTGAGCGCTGTGAATTGTGCAAGACTGTTGAATCACAGATCTGTACCTCTGAAACAAATAATACATTATATGTTAAAAAAAAAAAAAAGAAGTTAGCAGGAGGGGAAGAATGAAGGGGGGGGAAATCGGAGGGGGAGATGAACCATGAGAGACGATGGATTCTGAAAAACAAACTGAGGGTTCTAGAGGGGAGGGGGGTGGGAGGATGGGTTAGCCTGGTGATGGGTATTAAAAAGGGCACGTACTGCATGGAGCACTGGGTGTTATACGCAAACAATGAATCATGGAACACTACATCAAAAACTAATGATGTAATGTATGGGGATTAACATAACATAATAAAAATATATATATATTTTAAAAAAGGGTTTTAATTGATTTGCCAAATGTACGGTAGAATTTTCTAGTAATTAGCATCTTGCTGAGATTAAGTGGAGTAATATTTAACTTCAGAATGGTTTAACAGACTTAAAACATATGTAATTATTTTACATGTTTTTAAAAACTAGGTTGTAAATTAAAAATACAAAGAAAATCTTAAATAACTTAATATCACCAAGTTATTAATAGATAGTTGAGCATCATTATGCAGTGATTATAAGATACAAATATACAAATCTGTCATATATAAAATGGTAGGTCCTGCAGAATGTTAAGAATATGAAGGCAAGCACTTGACAAATAATAATTAGCTGTAAAAATAGTCTAGAAGCAAAACAGTGGTTTAGCAACATACTTAAAATTTTATATTTGTAATAAGTCTGTAACTTTTCCACTAATTGTTCATACAACTGCATTGAACTTTCTAGAGGGGATATATCCATGTGTCTCTCTGGAGCTCTCAGGAGAGAGAGAAAGCACAAGTGATCAAGAGAGTGAGAAAGTGAAAGAGCATGAACAGGGAAATAAGAAAAATAAAACCACTTACTACTTACAGGCATAATAAAAGTTGCCCATTCCTCATGGGTAACTTAACTCCCCAATTGACCATGACATTTCCTCTCAAATTTAAATGCCAAACTAGAATTCTATTTCTGAAGCAAAGGAAATTAAAGAAAAATTGAGTCAAGAAGATAAGGAAAAGAGAGTTAATTACATTTAGCAAGAGTCCCAATTCACCTAGATACTTACCAGGGTATTCAGTGCTTTTTCAGGGTGGCATTTGCTTTTAGCACTCTTAAAATTGGGATGAAATGAGTTTTACAAATACTAACGGAATCATTATAAGGTCACAAAAAAGTACTGTAATATTGTAACTGAAGCTGGAGAAAAGGAAGGCAAATTCATATCATAGAGGAAAGCAAGCTTTCATTCTCTTAAGTCATCTTTCCAGTCATCTTTCTAGTCAACAGTGCCTGTATATCATAAGCAATGAAAAGGGGGGCAGATTACTGACGTACTCAACACAGAGATACAATGCTCTATAATAATTCTTTTGTGACTCTATCCATTCTTGCCATATCCAAGGGAATGCAAATATTTCTACATTGCTATGCCATGATACACTTGAGCTGGGAAGGGGAAGACAAAACCAGAGTGATGGTTCTCTTTCTTGGTGTCCATTCGTGCGTGTGTGTGTGTGTCTGTGTGTGTACGCATTCACAAAATTTAATGGCTTAAAACAATTATTCATGATTCTGAAATTTGGGCTGGCCTTAGCTGGATAGTTCTACTAGTCTCACCTAAAGTCACTCATGCACCTACAGTGATTTTGAGGCTCTGCTGGGGCCAGATGGATGATCTAGGGTGGACTCGCTCACATGCCTGGTAGTTAGTTGGGACTGTCAACCCAGCATTTCCAATCTCATGGCCTCCCAGAAGTAAGTTCAGACTTTTCATATGGCCAGTATACTGTTCCAAGAGGTCAAAACTGAAAGCTACACAGTCTTTTGAGGCCTGGGTCAGAAGCCACACAGTGTCACTTGTACTGTATTCTATCGACAAAGCAAGTCACAAAGCCATCCCACATTAAAGGGATGGAGAAATAGATTCTACCTGTAGATGGGAGAAGGTGCACATAATATGTGCTTATACATAATCTATCACAGAATTTAAAGGTCTATGAAAAAAGTCATGGCAAGTCTTGCATATTCTTTTTTTTTATTATGTTATGTTAATCACCATACATTACATCATTAGTTTTTGATGTAGTGGTCCATGATTCATTGTTTGCATATTCTTAAGTGGAATCATTTTGAATATCCACCATTTTCTAGTACTCCTCATGGAGCCTGTACTTAAAAGTTTTAAATGTCTATACATGTTTTAACTTGAATATCTTGAAAGCTATTAGTAAGGAGAAATATTTATATTTTACTCATTCAATAAACATTGAGTACCTGTTGGTGTCAGGCACTATAATTTATCTATCACTCTCAGGTCTATCAGCAACCATAGATGTAAATTGATTCTTTGCTGCTTTATTATAATGATTGTTGAACTGTCTTTGCAGGTGCATTACTGACTCTTTTTTTTTTAATTTAATTTTTTTTTTAATTTTATTATGTTATGTTAGTCACCATGCAATACATCATTGGTTTTTGATGTGGTGATCCACGATCCATTGTTTTCGTATAACACCCAGTGCTCCATGCGGTACGTGCCCTCCTTAATACCCATCACCGGGCTAACCAATCCCCCCTCCCCCCTCTCCTCTAAAACCCTATTTGTTTCTCAGAGTCCATAGTCTCTCATGGTTCATCTCTCCCTCTGATATTCCCCCCTTCATTTTTCCCTTCCTTCTCCATGTCCTCCATGCTATTCCTTATGTTCCACAAATAAGCGAAACCATATAATAATTGCCTTTCTCTGCTTGACTTATTTCACTTAGCATAATCTCCTCCAGTCCCATCCATGTTGATGTAAAAGTTGGGTATTCATCTTTTCTGATGGCTGAGTAATATTCCATTGTATATATGGACCACATCTTCTTTATCCATTCATCTGTTGAAGGGCATCTCGGCTCTTTCCACAGTTTGGCTATTGCGGACATTGCTGCTATGAACATTGGGGTGCATATGGCCCTTCTTTTCACTACATCTGTGTCTTTGGGGTAAATACCCAGTAGTGCAATTGCTGGGTCATAGGGTAGCTCTATTTTTAAATTTTTGAGGAACCTCCACACTGTTTTCCGAAGTGGCTGTACCAACTTGCATTCCCACCAACAGTGTAAGAGGCTTCCCCTTTCTCCACAACTTCTCCAACATTTGTTGTTTCTTGCCCTGTCCATTTTTGCCATTCTAACTGGTGTAAGGTGGTATCTCAATGTGGTTTTGATTTGGCTTTCCCTGATGGCTAATGATGATGAACATTTTTTCATGTGTCTGTTAGCCATTTGTATGTCTTCTTCAGAGAAGTGTCTGTTCATCTCTTCTGCCCACTTTTTGACTTGATTATTTGTTTTTTGGGTGTTGAGTTTGAGAAGTTCTTTATACATCTTGGATACCAGCCCTTTATCTGTAGTGCCATTTGCAAATATCTTCTCCCATTCTGTGGGTTGCCTCTTTGTTTTGTTGACTGTTTGCTTTGCTGTGCGGAAGCTTTTTATCTTGATGAAGTCCCAAA
This sequence comes from Halichoerus grypus, assembly GCF_964656455.1. Lineage (NCBI taxonomy): Eukaryota > Metazoa > Chordata > Mammalia > Carnivora > Phocidae > Halichoerus > Halichoerus grypus. The sequence goes on along the minus strand of NC_135727.1, from coordinate 51,034,316 downwards.
AGTTCATTTTTGCTTTTGTTTCACTAGCTTTTGGAGATGTATCTTGAAAGAAGTTGCTGTGGCCGATGTCAAAGAGGTTACTGCCTATGTTCTCCTCTAGGATTTGGATGGATTCCTGTCTCACATTGAGGTCTTTCATCCACTTTGAGTTTATCTTTGTGAATGGTGTTAGAGAATGGTCAAGTTTCATTCTTCTGCATGTGGCTGTCCAGTTTTCCCAGCACCATTTATTGAAGAGACTGTCTTTTTTCCATTGCATGTTTTTTCCTGCTTTGTCAAAGATTATTTGACCATAGAGTTGAGGGTCCATATCTGGGTTCTCTATTCTGTTCCATTGGTCTATATGTCTGTTTTTGTGCCAGTACCATGCTGTCTTGGTGATCACAGCTTTGTAATATAGCTTGAAATCGGGCAATGTGATGCCCCCAGCTTTGTTTTTCTTTTTCAACATTTCCTTGGCGATTCGGGGTCTTTTCTGATTCCATAAAAATTTTAGGATTGTTTGTTCCAGCACTTTGAAAAATGTCATTGGAATTTTGATCAGGATAGCATGGAAGGTATAGATTGCTCTGAGCAGCATAGACATTTTAACAATGTTGATTTTTCAGATCCATGAGCATGGAATATTTTTCCATCTTTTTGTGTCTTCTTCAATTTCTTTCATGAGTGTTATGTAGTTCCTAGAGTATAGATCCTTTACCTCTTTGGTTAGGTTTATTCCGAGGTATCTTATGGTTTTTGGTGCTATTGTAAATGGAATCGTTTCTCTAATTTCTCTTTCTACAGTTGCGTTGTTAGTGTATAAGAAAGCAACTGATTTCTGTGTATTGATTTTGTATCCTGCCACATTACTGAATTGCTGTATGAGTTCTAGTAATTTGGGGGTTAAGTCTTTTGTGTTTTCCACATAAAGTATCATGTCATCTGTGAAAAGAGAGAATTTGACTTCTTCTTTGCCAATTTGAATACCTTTTATTTCTTTTTGTTGTCTGATTGCTGTTGCTAGGACTTCTAGTACTATGTTGAACAGTAGTGGCGAGAGTGGTCATCCTTGACGTGTTCCTGATCTTAAGGGAAAGGCTCTCAGCTTTTCCCCATTGAGGATGATATTCCCTGTGGGTTTTTCATAGATGGATTTTATGAACTTGAGGAATGTTCCCTCTATCCCTATACTCTGGAGAGTTTTAATCAGGAAAGGATGTTGTTTTTTGTCAAATGCTTTTTCTGCATCAATTGAGAGGACCATATGGTTCTTCTCCCTCCTCTTATTAATGTGTTCTATCGCATTCATTGATTTGCAAATGTTGAACCACGCTTGCATCCCGGGGATAAATCCCACTTGGTCATGGTGGATGATCCTTCTAATGTATTGTTCGATCCTATTAGCTAGGATCTTGTTGAGGATTTTGGAATCCATATTCATCAGGGATATCGGTCTGAAATTCTCCTTTTTGATGGAGTCTTTGCCTGGTTTGGGGATTAAGGTAATGCTGGCCTCATAGAATGAGTTTGGAAGTTTTCCTTCTGTTTCTATTTTTTGACACAGCTTCGGTAGAATAGGTATTATTTCTTCTTTGAACGTTTGGTAGAATTCCCCAGGGAATCCATCAGGCCCTGGACTCTTGTTTTTTGGGAGGTTTTGATCACTGCTTCAATCTCGTTACTGGTTCTTGGCCTATTCAGGTTGTCAATTTCTTCCTGTTTCAGTTTTGGCAGCTTATAGGTTTCCAGGAAGGCCTCCATTTCATCCAGATTGCTCAGTTTATTGGCATATAGTTGTTGATAATAATTTCTAATAATTGTTTCTATTTCCTTGGTGTTAGTCGTGATCTCTCCCCTTTCATTCATAATTTTATTAATTTGGGTCCTTTCTCTCTTCTTTTGGATAAGTCTGGCCAGTGGTTTATTGATCTTATTAATTCTTTCAAAGAACCAACTTCTAGTTTTGTTGATCTGATCTAGTGTGTTTCTGGTTTCTAATTCATTGATTTCTGCTCTAATTTTAATTATTTCTCTTCTAATGCATGGCTTAGGCATCGTTTGTTGCTTTTTCTCTAGTTCTTTAAGGTGTAGAGTTAGTTGGTGAATTCGGGATTTTTCTATTTTTTTGAGTGAGGCTTGGATGGCTATGTATTTCCCCCTTAGGACCACCTTTGCAGTATCCCATAGGTTTTGGACTGATGTGTTTTCGTTCTCATTGATTTCCATGAATTGTTTAAGTTCTTCTTTGATTTCCTGGTTGACCCAAACATTCTTGAGCAGAGTGGTCTGTAGTTTCCAAGTGTTTGAATTTCTGCCAAATTTTTTCTTATAATTGAGTTCCAGTTTTAGAGCATTGTGGTCAGAATATGCAGGGAATAATCTCAATCTTTTGGTATCGGTTGAGACCTGATTTGTGACCCAGTATATGGTCTATTCTGGAGAAAGTTCCATGTGCGCTCGAGAAGAATGAGTATTCTGTTGTTTTAGGGTGGAATGTTCTGTAAATATTTATGAGGTCCATCTGGTCCAATGTATCATTCAAAGCTCTTGTTTCCTTGTTGATTTTCTGCTTAGATGATGTGTCCATTGCTGAGAGTGGAGTATTGAGGTCTCCTACAATTAATGTATTGTTATCAATATGACTCTTTATTTTGGTGAACAGTTGGCTTCTGTAGATGGCTGCTCCCATGTTGGGGGCATAGATATTTACAATTGTTAGATCTTCTTGTTGGATAGACCCTTTAAGAATGATATAGTGTCCTTCTGTGTCTCTTATTACAGACTTTAGTTTAAAATCTAATTTGTCTGATATAAGAATTGCTACCCCAGCTTTCTTTTGAGGTCCGCTGGCATGGAAGATGGATCTCCATCCCTTCACTTTCAGTCTGGATGTATCTTTAGGTTCAAAATGAGTCTATTGTAGACAGCATATGGATGGGTCCTGTCTTTTTATCCAATCTGCAACCCTGTGCCGTTTTATGGGAGCGATTAGGCCATTCACGTTGAGAGTGATTATTGAAAGATATGAATTAATTGTCATCATGTTGCCTGTGAAGACGTTGTTTTTATAGATTGTCCTTGTAAATTTCTGTTGTATATCACTCTTGGGGTCTTTCTCCTTTTGTAGAACCCCCCTTAATATTTCTTGCAGGGCTGGCTTAGTGGTCACATATTCTTTCAGTTTCTGCCCGTGGTGGAAGCTCTGCATCTCTCCATCCATTCTAAATGAAAGCCTTGCCGGATAAAGTATTCTTGGCTGCATGTTCTTCTCATTTAGTACCCTGAATATGTCTTGCCGGGCCTTTCTGGCTTGCCAGGTCTCTGTGGATAGGTCTGACGTTATTCTGATGTTCCTCCCTCTGTACGTAAGGACTCTCTTCCCCCTAACTGCCCTTAAGATGGTTTCCTTGGTTCTAAGATTTGCAAGGTTTACTATTACATGCTGGGGTGTTGGCCTGTTTTCCTTGATCTTGGGAGGGGTCCTCTCTGCTTCTAGGACATGAATGTTTGTTTCATTCCCCAGATTAGGGAAGTTCTCAGCTACGATTTGCTCAAATACATCTTCTAGTCCTCTCTCTCTCCACTCCCTCTGAGATTCCAATTATTCTGACATTGGAACGCTTCATGGTGTCACTTATTTCTCTGATTCTATTTTCATGGATTCTGAGTTGTTTTTCCCTGGCCTCCTCTTTTCCCTTTTTATCTATTATATTGTCTTCCAGGTCGCTTATTCGCTCTTCTGCCTCAGTTACCCTAGCTGTTAGATTATCTAGATTGGATTGGATCTCATTGATACCATTTTTAAGTTCTGCCAATTCAGCTTTCATTTCTGCCCTTAGAGACTCTATGTTGCCATTAATTGATTTCTCCATTCTAGCCATTGTCTTCACAATTGCTAGCCTGAATTCCATCTCCGACATCTTGGTTATATCTGCATCCATTTGTAAATCTGCAGCATAAGTCATAATCTCTGAGTCTTTTCTATTTTGGGGGCTCCTCCTCCTAGTCATTCTGTTGATGGGTGGTTGAGGGAATGTATAGAGTCCAAATTATTGACCAGAACCCAAGCAAGATGCACCTGTTTTCTTGGGACCTTCGGGTTGCTGGCCTCTTGTTTTCCCAGCCTGTCTTCTGCGGGAGGGGCCTGCCGTGCTGTTACTCAGGCAACCCTGTTTGGGCGGTGTTTCCCTGCCCCCCTGTGGCGGGGGATGGGCTCAGCGGGAATCAGTTTTGGGGGCTTTTGTTCTCTGGTGGCTTTCCCTGGCGGCTTTCCGCGTTTCTTCCGCGAGTCAGAGCAGAAGAGACCATTTCCAACCCTCTGCCTCAGAGCAGAGTGACCTCAGTCTGTTCTTCAGTGAGCTCTCCAGGCCACACCGTCTCCATTTCTGTCCGTGCTGCTATAAACTGCAGCGTCTGGGTTGTGTGCCCCTCCACAGCGCTCCCAGTCCTGCCTCCAGGTCGGGGCACGTCTCTGCCCTTTGTGCTTCTAAAACCCCCAGCCACTCCCAGTTCGCACGCGCACGACCCCGGTGCTCTGGGTTTCCGTCCTGGGGGCTGCAGTTCGCAGGTGCGACCCCGCTGCTACCAGTCTGTGAGTCTGTGCCCGTCCGTAGCGCGCGAGGCTGTCACTCACTGGCTGTGTAGGATCCCCACGGCCAGGCACCCTCCCGCTGCCGTTTATCCTCCAATATCTGCCCGCGGAATCACGGCTCCCTGCCTCGTACCTCAAAACCAACCGCCTGTGATATTCTGTTTGTAGAGATCCAGATCTTCTGACATCTCAGGCTGGTTTCGTGGGTGCTCAGAGTGGTCTGGTAGATATCCAGCTCAATTCCAGGACCAGTTGAAATAGGGTCCCCTACTCCTCCGCCATCTTTCCCCGAGTCGCATTACTGGCTCTTGATAGAAAAAAGATTAATTCATATTATATTTATTCATTGAAAACATAAGAAGGTACCCTTCCCTATCAAACTCCTTCAGTTGTCACTCTTCTACTATCCCAGAGATTCAAACAGTATCATATCAGAGATTATAGCTGGAAGGGAAGGGGAAAACTAGTAGGGCTTGTTTAAATTGCATTCCAAGGAATATAAAACGTATCCTCTTCCCTAGAAATGAAAGCTAGTAGAATATTAAATCAATCATATACATACTTGATTATTATTTTATATGATAGTTAGCCATTATGTAGTGTGTCTAAAACCAAAGTGATTCAATTGTCATTACAGTAAACAAAATGAAATTTATAAATGAATTGTTACTAGCTTCTTTTCAATTTGTTATATTCTTCAAAGGAGAGCAGAGACCAGAAATAAATCAATGCAGAAGATACAATGTTTCTGCATCTCTATTTTCCACACCAATTTTAGTCTGATGTTATTTCCCTATGAAGGCTACCTGAAAGCTAAAATCCTATATAAAAATCACCTAAACCATGCCATTTTTCCGGACTAGAAGTCAGTTCTATGAAATGTACCTTATTATAGTACTTGAATGGTTTTGGTTCAAGGGGCATCAGGCTGTACAGACACCTGAGCTTCAGTAACTGCATTCTTGTAGATGGAACTCTAATAATGTCTGAATCATTGGGCTAACATTCTATTCATGTTTTCATCTTAGAAATGCAACTTAAAGTCTATTTTGTAAAGGAGGTTTACCACAAAGGATCCCAAAGAGCCAAAGAAATCCTGAGAAAATAAAGCAGGAAACATCACACCTCCTGATTTTAAGCTATACTATAAAATTATAATCATCAAAACAGTATGGTGCTGTCATAAAAACAGACAAATAGACCGATGGAACAGAATCAAAAGCACAGAAATAGACTCAAGGTTATATTGTTAGCCAATATTTGACTGTGGAGCCAAGAATACTCAATGGAGAAAAGATAGTCTCTTCAATAAATGGTGTGTGGGGGGGCGCCTGGGTGGCTTAGTCATTAAGCGTCTGCCTTCGGCTCAGGTCATGGTCCCAGGGTCCTGGGATCGAGCCCCACATCGGGCTCCCTGCTCTGCAGGAAGCCTGCTTCTCCCTCTCCCACTCCCCTTGCTTGTGTTCCCTCTCTCGCTGTGTTTCTCCCTGTCAAATAAATAAATAAAATCTTTAAAAAAAATTAAAATTAAAATTAAAAAAATAAAAATAAATAAATGGTGGTGGGATAATTGGATATTTACATGTAAAAGGATGAAACTGGACCCGTATCTTACACCACTCACAAAATTTACCCAAAAGAGATTAAAGATTTAAATGTAAGACTGGAAACCATGAAACTCCTAGGAAAAAAAAAAAAAACAAGAATAAAGCTCCTCGACATTGGTCTTGGTAATGATGTTTTGGATATAACACCTAAAGCACAAGCAACAAAATAAAAAATAAACAAGTGGGGTTAAATCAAACTAAACGACTTCTGCACAGTAAAAGAAATCATCAACAAAGTAAAAAGACAACCTACAGCATGGGACAAAATATTTGCAGACCATATACCTGATAAGGGGTTAATAGCCAAAATATATTTTTAAAAAACTCCCACAACTCAGAATAGCATGGAGGACATTAAGAGAAGGAAGGGAAAAATGAAGGGGGGGGACATCGGAAAGAGAGAAGAACCATGAGAGACTATGGACTCTGAGAAACAAACTGAGGGTTCTAGAGGGGAGGAGGGTGGGGGGATGGGTTAGCCCGGTGATGGGTATTAAGGAGGGCACGTACTGCATGGAGCACTGGGCGTTGTACGAAAACAGTGAATCGTGGATCCCTGCATCAAAAACTGGTGATATATTGTATGGTGACTAACATAACATAATAAAATAAAATAAAATTTAAAAAACTCCCACAGCTCAATAGCAGAAAAAACAACCCAATTCAAAAATGGGCAAAGAACCTGAAATAGACATTTCTCCAAAAAATATATGAAAGGCCAAAAGATACATGAAAAGATGCTCAACATCGCTAGTTATTAGGAAGTACAAATTAAAACCACAGTGAGATATCACCTTCACCTCATGCCTGTTAGAATAGCTATCATCAATAAGATAAGAGATAACAAGTGCTGGGATAGATGTGGAGAAAAGGGAACCCTGTACCCTGTTGGTAGAAATGTAAATTGGTACAGCTACTATTAAAAACAGTATAAAGATCCTCAAAAAATTAAAAATAGAATGACTGTATGATCCAGTAATTCTACTAATGGGTATTTACCCAAAGAAAACAAAAATTCTAATTTAAGAAGATATATGCACCCCTATGTTTATTGCAGCATTATTTACAATAGCCAAGACATAGAAACAATGTAAGTGTCCATCAATGAATGAATAAAGAAGATATGGTATATATGTATGTATATATATATACATATATATATATATATATATGGTATGTATATATAGATATGTCTACCTATATCTATATATAGATATGGTATGTGTGTGTGTACATATACACACAATAGAATATTATTTGGCCAGAGAAAAGCAAATCCTACCATTTGTGACAACATGGATGGACCTTGAAGGCATAATGCTAATTGAAACAAGTCAGACAGAAAAAGATAAATGCTATATAATCTCACTTATATGTGGAATTTAAAAACAAACAAAAAACTCCAAAGAAAGAGATTAGACTTGTGGTAACCAGAGGCAAAGGGTAGAGAGAGGAGAAATTGGAGGAAGGTAGTCAAAGTCAAACAGACTTCCAGTTGTGAGATAGATAAGCACTAGGGATATAACGTAGGCCATGATGACTATGGTTAACACTGCTGTACAATATATAGGAAAATTAAGAGAGTAAATACTAATAGTTTTCATCACAAAAATAATTTTTTTTCTTTTTTATTTATTATGTCCATATGAGAACATGGACATTCGCTGAACCTATTGTGGTACTCATTTCACAATATATGTAAATCAAACCATCGACTGTATGCCTTAAGCTTATATAGTGATGTATGTCAATTATTTCCCAGTAGAGCTGAAAAAAAAAAGTGTAAGCAAAAGCAAAAATTTAGGGTGCCTGGGAGGCTCAGTTAAGTGTCTGCCTTCGGCTCAGGTCATTATCCTGGGGTCCTGGGATCGAGCCCCATGTCAGGCTTCCTGCTCAGCAGGGAGTCTGCTTCTCCCTCTGCCCCTCACCCTGCTCTTGTGCTTTCTCTCTCTCAAATGAATAAAGAAAAGCTTAAAAAAAGCAAAAATTTAAAAATCAATTGAAAAATAATTTTATAACCCATTAAATTCCCTGGCTATATTGCAGACCTACTCTGTAACCAAGCATGCTGCACCTGACTGCTATGGGAATAGCAAAGACATATTGAAACAGTCTCTGTGCCTGAGGTAGTTAGACAAACTGAACACTTAATTATGGAATCACCAATTTGGTATTCAAGGCCTTCCATGGTACTGCCTACATTAGACCTTTTCTGTCTATATTTTCCACTATTTCCCTCATTTACCCTGCACTCCAGCCTAACTGAATGATTACCTTTTCTGTGCCTGTACCTTACCTTTCCTACCTCTATGGCTTTCCTCATTGTCACCCTATCCTCTCTTCGAATACAAATTCTTTCATGAAGACTTGCCTCCTGAACACACATACCACTATCACCCACTTGCCCCCAAATTAAATGCTATTTCTCCTTGTCCTTCTGCCATTGCACTTAATTCTTATTTGTGTTACAGTTGTCTTTGTATCCTATCTCTACCACCCACTAGATTTGAAATCCTGAAAGCAGAAACAGTTTCACTCTATCCTTGCCACTTAGTAAGAGGCAAAATAGCTGTTTAGTTGAATTAAAAATGAATGCAAAAGAATTTTGTGGCCATCTGCCAAAATGTAAAATGTATAATCTAGTAGCAATGTAGGAGAAGAGGTAGCATTTTTTCCTTGGAAGTTTGATCAAAATATATATTCCCATAAAATTAATCACTTGTCCAGAATTTAATAGCTAAACTAACATTTATTGTATATTCATTACTCTGCTTAATGTGCATAATGTGTTCCTCATATATGTAAATCTCATTATTTAGTCAGAACTATCAGGGGTGCCTGGGTAGCTCTGTCAGTTGAGTGTTTGACTCCTGGTTTCTGCTCGGGTCATAATCTCATGTGTCGTGGGATGGAGCCCTGCATCAGGCTCCATATTCAGCGGGGAGTCTGCTTGAAGAATCTCTCCCTCTGCCCCTGCCCACCCCCTCAAATAAATAAATAAATCTTTTTTAAAAAACTGTCATATTAATTTCCCTAGTAATTCTTAAGGGCTGTCAGCTGCTCATTAAACCTTGACTTTTCTGTCTCGAATAATTTATAATCTTGCCTTTGAATTTAGAAGCAATGGGGGAGTGAACAGAAATATTTGAATACCCTCTCTGTGGCAAATTGGATATCCAATTTTCAACTTAGTCTTTTTTTTATTATGTTATGTTAATCACCATGCATTACATCATTAGTTTTTGATGTAGTGTTCCATGATTCATTATTTGCGTATAACACCCAGTGGTCCATTCAGTACATGCCCTCTTTAATACCCATCACCAGGCTAACCCATTCCCCCCACCCCCTCCCCTCTAGAACCCTCAGTTTGTTTCTCAGAGTCCATAGTCTCTCATGGTTCGTCTCCCCCTCCGATTTCCCCCCCTTCATTTTTCCCTTCCTACTATCTTCTTTTTTTTAACATATAATGTATTATTTGTTTCAGAGGTACAGGTCTGTGATTCAACAGTCTTGCACAATTCACAGCACTCACCATAGCACATACCCTCCCCAGTGTCTATCACCCAGCCACCCCATGCCTCCCACCCCCCACCACTCCAGCAACCCTCAGTTTGTTTCCTGAGATTAAGAATTCCTCATATCAGTGAGATCATATGATACATGTCTTTCTCTGATTGACTTATTTCGCTCAGCATAATACCCTCCAGTTCCATCCACGTCATTGCAAATGGCAAGATTTCATTCCTTTTGATGGCTGCATAATATTCCATGGTATATATATACCCCATCTTCTTTATCCATTCATCTGTCGATGGACATCTTGGCTCTTTCCATAGTTTGGCTATTGTGGACATTGCTGGTATAAACGTCGGGGTGCAAGTACCCCTTCGGATCCCTACATTTGTATCTTTGGGGTAAATACCCAGTAGTACAATTGCTGGATCGTAGGGTAGCTCTATTTTCAACTTTTTGAGGAACCTCCATACTGTTTTCCAGAGTGGCTGCACCAGCTTGCATTCCCACCAACAGTGTAGGAGGGTTCCCCTTTCTCCACATCCCCGCCAACATCTGTCGTTTCCTGACTTGTTAATTTTAGCCATTCTGACTGGTGTGAGGTGGTCCAAATGGCCAACAGACACATGAAAAAGTGCTCAACATTGCTCGGCATCAGGGAAATCCAAATCAACTTAGTCTTAATAGGAAAAAAACAATGAATTGAATTCAGAAGCTGTTCTTTCCTTTTTAATAATCCCCCCCCCCTTTAAATGAGTGAAAATAGAAGGATATAGTTTTTGTTCTCAGTGGTGGGGAGAAAATCTATTTTCATTCACTTGGAGAGGTTTCTCAAATTCGAATGAGACTTAATATATGGATAATCCATATAGCTAAGTTTATAAGGTAATCCTCTGGAAATCAAAGACAAATTTGGTATAACAACACAGAAATTGATTTGCATGAGATTTAAATACTGTTTTTTTTTTCTACCAGCAAAGCATCCTTCTCCTCCTTCCCCCGCAAATGAATTTTATTGTCACACGCTGGCACTAATAGTTATTGAAATCACAACTCAGTCTAAAAGCAAACTGCCCTCTTAATGCCAAAATATATTAACGTACATCAAACTAATAAAGTATAGCTCTTAATTTTTAGTTTTAGCTACATATGTGTGTACTTGACCTTAGATTGAAAGTTCATTAAAATTGGGGCACCTCGGGATGCCTGGGTGGCTCAGTCGGTTAAGCGCCTGCCTTCAGCTCAGGTCATGATCCCAGGGTCCTGGGATCGAGTCCCGCATCGGACTCCCTGCTCAGCGGAGAGCCTGCTTCTCCCTCTGCCTGCTGCCTCTCCCTGTTTGTGCTCTCTCTCTCTCTGACAAATAAATAAAATCTTTAAAAAAAAATTGGGGCACCTGGATGGCTCAGTAGGTAAAGCCTCCAGCTCTTGATTTCAGCTCAGGTCATGATCTCAGGGTTGTGATAGCGAGCCCTGTGTCAGGCTCCGTGCTCAGTGGATGGAGTCGGCTTGAGGATTCTCTCCCTCTCCCTCTGCCCCTCCCCCCAATTGTGCTTTCTCTCTCTCTAAAATTAATCCATAAATCTTAAAAAAGAGAAAGTCCATTAAAATTACAAAAGGTTGAGAGACATTGTTAAAAAGACTTAAAACCTTGTGGGTTTTATTTTTTTTTCCCTCCAGTCACTGTTTTTTCTAACCCAAGTTGTGTCATGTACCATCCAGCAGTACCATCCATCCAGCTGTTATAAGGCTGCTGATAGAAGATGTTCATTCACTAGGCAGTACAGAATTGCAATCACATTCTCAGTGAGGCAATGAGGTGAAAAGTATATTTCTATCTGTGTAGTATGTCCTTATGTGTGCCACTCACCTTTTTTTCCACTCTTTTTCAAATACCAGGCAGCAGTTTGCTTGAAGTTAACTGTTCTTCCATGCAAGTTAAGAGGAAGTAGTAATGTACATAACTCCAAATTATTTCTACTCACAACTCCATTCTATACTAAGTGTTTGAATATAGATGTGGCTCATGTTCATGACAGTCATTATACTTCACATGAAAAAATGAGGTCAAATTGTAAGGATGCTGGTCAGAAAGATCTGAATGCCCATGGATGCCTCATCCTTTCTCCCTGCTTCCCTACTCTTGCTAGGGATCAGTGGTATCACCTCTCAGACCAATGGTCAAACTTTATAAGAAATTGTCTTCTGTCTAGCTCAGATACATTACTTTTCTAGCTCAAACTCCACTTTGGGTATGGAAGATTTTCTCTGGTTAAATTGAATAGAACTACTTTTGCTGTCCTGGAGCAAAAAAAAGAAAGTATAAATATCAATAAGCAGAACAAGATGAATAGAACAAGAAGTAGGAAGAAGCCAGGGGATAAAGGCCAAAGTCCAGATAATCACCTGTGGGTAACTGAGAGTTTTCGGCAAATCCCTAAGCTTTTTCTTCAAAAGATGTTGAAGCATGACTAGCATGCCTTTTACTTTGCATAGGTGCTATTTGAATTTCTATCCAAGTCTGTGCTTAAAATCAGCCTTCCAATTAGATGCTAACCCTTTTTTTCTTAGAAGTAACTCTAGCCCCAGCATTTCCTTGGAAGGGGCTTCAGTTTTTCCATGCCTCATTTCAGTTTACAGCATTCCAGTCTTTGCTCCAATACAACTAACATTTTTTGTACCAATGTGGGGCAAGAACTATCACTCATCTAATCCCCAAAGAATCTTGATAGGATAGATATCATAATCCTCATTTTGTAGGTGAAGCAGTTGAATTCCAGAAAAGGTAAGTAAGTTGCTTAAGGTCACACATCTGCTAAATGATAGTTAAAAACTGGCCCCAGATTTGCCTGATTCTGAATCCTTTGGTCTTTGTGTTGTTCCATGTTGTCTTCCTATTCAGAATTTTTTTTTTATGTTATGTTAATCCCCATACATTACATCATTAGTTTTTGATGTAGTGTTCCATGATTCATTGTTTGCATATAACACCCAGTGCTCCATGCAGAACGTGCCCTCTTTAATACCCATCACCAGGCTAACCCATCCTCCCACCCCCCTCCCCTCTAGAACCTTCAGTTTGTTTTTCAGAGTCCATCGTCTCTCATGGTTCGTCTCCCCCTCCGATTTCCCCCCTTCATTCTTCCCCTCCTGCTATCTTATTCTTTTTTTTTTTTAACATGTAATGTATTATTTGCTTCAGAGGTACAGTTCTGTGATTCAACAGTCTTGCACATTTCACAGCGCTCACCATAGCACATACCCTCCCCAATGTCTATCACCCAGCCACCCCATCCCTCCCACCCCCCACCACTCCAGCAACCCTCAGGTTGTTTCCTGAGATTAAGAATTCCTCATATCAGTGAGGTCATATGATACATGTCTTTCTCTGATTGACTTATTTCGCTCAGCATAATACCCTCCAGTTCCATCCATGTCGTTGCAAATGGCAAGATTTCATTCCTTTTGATGGCTGCATAATATTCCATGGTATATATATACCCCATCTTCTTTATCCATTCATCTGTTGATGGACATCCTGGCTCTTTTCATAATTTGGCTATTGTGGACATTGCTGTTATAAACATCGGGGTGCAAGTACCCCTTCGGATCCCTACATTTGTATTTTTGGGGTAAATACCCAGTAGTGCAATTGCTGGGTCTTATGGTAGCTCTATTTTCAACTTTTTGAGGAACCTCCATACTGTTTTCCAGAGTGGCTGCACCAGCTTGCATTCCCACCAACAGTGTAGGAGGGTTCCCCTTTCTCCACATCCCCTCCAACATCTGTCATTTCCTGACTTGTTAATTTTAGCCATTCTGACTGGCATGAGGTGGTATCTCATTGAGGTTTTGATTTGGATTTCCATGATGCCGAGTGATGTTGAGCACTTTTTCATGTGTCTGTTGGCCATTTGGATGTCTTCTTTGGAAAAATGTCTGTTCATGTCTTCTGCCCATTTCTTGATTGGATCATTTGTTCTTTGGGTGTTGAGTTTAAGAAGTTCTTTATAGATTTTGGATACTAGCTCTTTATCTGATATGTCATTTGCAAATATCTTCTCCCACTCTCTCAGTTGTCTTTTGGTTTTGTTGACTGTTTCTTTTCCTATTCAGAATTTTATTTATATTTGCCTTCTACAAGTATCTATCATATTGATACTAAGTTGCAATAAGTTTAGCATAAATTCTTTTGAACTGGTCTGGGCTAAACATTGCTGATGGAAATGCTCAAGTGACCACTGTGATAGGTTGAAGTTCAAATCCATGCTCTAATACCTGACAGCAGAAACCACTCTCTTCTAGGAGAAAGAACAGACCTGAGGATGCTAGAGTACTTTGTGCAATCCAAAGCCAAATTCTCTAGTCATTTATTCATTCATATTCTCTCTTGAATGCCCCCTCTAACACACACTCTCTCTCTCTCTCTCTCTCTCTTTCTCTCTCTCACACACACACACACACACACACACACAATTTTTGATGGACACACAATTTTTAAGGTCATTTTTGACCTAGAGAATTTGTTATTTTCTTCTTTCCTGATTACATAGCCATACAGCCTACCCACAGCAGTGTGACTCAGTCTCTCTGACTCTCCTTGTGGCCCTTTGTTGTGAGTTCTCACTTTGTGCCTCTTTTTGGATATGCTCTAAAGAGCAGGCATGGCCTTTGGCTGGAAAGAATGGTATGTCAGGAGGGCTCTGTGAGCCATGTTGCTTTTCTTAGTCATCAAAAGTCACTATTAATCAGTGGCATGGCCCAGTTTTCTAATCCAGTTTAATTGAATGTACAGGGATATGGGCATTGGGGATTAAATACAAACCCATTCCTATCCAAAGTTCATAGTGCCTTTAAAGCAAAATGTAACGTTTTGCTCATTTCTTGTGAATTTTTTTATATGCCATATATAATTTTGCTTGTATTCTCTGTGCAAGATGATACCTTAAAAAAGAAAAAAAAATCTGTAAAAGAACTAATGTAACTTGGTCTTCTGGAATATGGTTTGATTTAATTAATTGACCAAGATGACTGTAAACTTTTATGTTGCTTTGAAAGTTTGTTCTTGTCACGATAAGAATTTGCTTGTTCATCCAAAGTACTAACTTACCTGCAACTGAAATACAAGGAATTCATATATTATTTTTAAAGAGAATCTGTTTCGGCATTTTGCTGAGTTATTTATACATTAAAGCCCATATTGAGAAACATGCCCATTTATAATAAAGTGATAGGTAGAGATTTTCCCAAGTGCTGAGAAAATATTTTATCTAAACTTTAAGAGAAAAAGAAAAGAAACTAATTTTAAAACACTTCTAACATATTTTGTATTTTTAACTTGCTTTTTATTCAGTTTGTTTGCTTTTATTCACCTTACTATGATTCAATTTGTAGATAGCCTGGCTTGCTAAATGACTTTAGTATTTGGGTTTAATTTACTGTTAAGTAAAACTATTTATTTTTGTGTATGGTGTAAAAAAGTGGTCCAGTTTGATTCTTTTGCACATAGCTGTCCAGTTTTCTCAACACCATTTGTTGAAGAGACTGTCTTTTCCCTATTGTAGATTCTTGCCTCCTTTGTCGTAGATTAATTGACCATATTAGTGTGGGGTTATCTTTGGGCTCTGTTCTGTTCCATTGATCTACGTGTCTGCTTATGTGCCAGTATCATACTGTTCTGATTACTGCAGTTTTATAGTATACTTTGACATCTGGGATTGTGATACCTCCAGCTTTGTTCTTCTTTTTCAAGATAGCTTTGGCTATTTGGCGCCTTTTGGTTCCATGCACATTTTAGGATTATTTGTTCTAGTTCTGTGAAAAATGTTGTTGATATTTTGATAGGGATTGCATTGATTCTGTAGATTGCTTTGACTAGTATGGACATTTTAACAATATTTGTTCTTCCAATCCATGAGCATGGAATGTTCTTCAATTTCTTTGTATCTTCTTCAGTTCCTTTCATTAATGATTTATAGTTTTCACAGTACAGGTCTTTCATTTACTTGGTTAAGTTTATTCCTAGATACTTTATTCTTTTTGGTGCAATTGTCAATGGGATTGTTATCTTAACTTCTCTTTCTAGTACTTCATTATTCGTATATAGAAATGCAACAGATTTCAATATATTAATTTTGTTTCCTGCACCTTTACTGAATTCATTTATCGGTTCTAGTAGTTTCTTGGTGGAGTCTTTAGGGTTTTTTTAAACATATAGTATCATGTCATCTACAAATACTGAGAAGTTTACTTCTTCTTTACCAATGGAAAGAACATAAATACTTGGAGGCTAAATAACACGCTACTAAACAATGAATGAGTCAACCAAGATATCAAAGAGGAAATCAAAAAATACATGGAAACAAATGAAAATGAAAACATAATGATCTGAATCTTTGGGATTCAGCATAAGATGTTCTAAGAGAGAAGATTATAGCAATACAGGGCTATCTCAAGAAACAAGAAAAATCTCAAATATTTAACCTCATACTTAAAGGAGCTTGAAAAAGAAGAACTAACAAAGCCCAAAGCCAGTAGAAGCAAGGAAATAATAAAGGTTAGACCAGAAGTAAATGAAACAGAGACAAACAAAACAATAGAACAGGTCAATGAAGCCAGGAGCTGATTCTTTGAAAACATCAACAAAATTGATAAACCTTTAGCCTAACTCATTAAAAAAAGAAGATGACTCAAAAAATAAAATCAGAAATGAAGGAGCAGAAGTAATGGCTGACACCAAAGAATTACAAATTATAAGAGAAGATTATGAAAAGTTATATGCCAACAAATCAGACAACATATATATATATATATATATATATATATATATATATATATATACACACACACACATACATACACATATCCTCCCAAGACTTAATCAGGCAGAAATATAAAATTTGAACAGACCAATTTATAGAAATGAAATTGAATCAGTAATCAAAAAACTCCCCCCCAAAAAAGTCTAGGACAAGATGGCTTCACAGGTGAATTCTACCAAATGTTTAAAGAAGAGTTAATAACTATTCTTCTCAAACTATTTCAAAAAATAGAAGAGGAAGGAAATCTTTGAAATTCATTCTGTGAAGCCAGCATTACCCTGATACTAAAACCAGATAAAGACATCATAGCAAAAGAGAAATACAGGCCAATATCTGTGGTGAATATAGATGTAAAAATCCTCAACAAAATATTAGCAAACTAAATCCAACAATACATTAAAAAATCATTCAAGACAATTAAGTGGGATTTATTCCAGGGATGCAAAGGTGGTTCAATATTTGCAAATCAATTAACATGATACATTACATTAATAAGAGAAGGATTAAAAACCATACAATCACCTCAATAGATGTAGAAAAGGCATTTGACAAAGTACACCATCCATTCATGATAAAAACTCTCAATAAAATGGGTTTAGAGGGAATATACCTCCAAATAATAAAGACCATATGTGAAAAACCCACAACTAATATCATGCTCAATGGTAAAAAAGAGAGTTTTTCCTCTGAAATTGGGAACAAGACAAGGATGTCCACTCTCACCACTTTTATTCAACATAGTAATGGAAGTCCTGGCCACATCAGTCAGATAAGAAAAATAAATAAAAGTCATCCAGATTGGAAGCAAGGGTTACTTTTGTTTCTTATCTTCTGCCTTGCAACCATCTCCCACTACCATGCATGGGACAACAACACTTAACTCTGAGCCCAAAAATCTAGAAGAGAGATCTAAATAGCATGAGAAATTCTTAGAACCTTTCTTTTAAAGAGGGATAAATAAGCAGAATTATGAAGATTCATCTGCCCAAGAAGATCTTCCACATATCATCTACCAATTCAGCCTGCATTTCATTAAACAAGATCTTCCTGTAAAATTCAAATGAGAGCATCTAATGCTATCAATATTTTAGACCTTCATATTAATTACTCCACTCTGACTTCTTTATGGATTTTGAGTGAATGTAATATATCATTGAGGAACAGGGATAATGGAAGAAGTAATATAGAAAAGGGAGTATTTGGTGAGAGGACCTCTTTGGGCACTTATACTAGGGAATTATGAGTAGCAAGAATGCCCTATACATCCTCTAAGAGGTAGTGAAAGAGTGCTACAAAATAGGTGGAAGCCACCTACTTTGCAATTTTGCCTGGTAACACCAGTCTGTGTAGTCCAAACCTCGTTTTGAGTTTGTCATAGCTGCAGGTGATGATAAATGATATCAGTAACACTTCCTGGGTGTTGTCTGATTGTATGAATTTTGAAACTAATATCTGCATTGTTACGATTCAGTAAAAACAGTCATGTAGTTGTTTATTTTCTTTAAATATTTTTTCTTCATAATTTGTTTCATCCAATGGCTATTTTTAGAAGACCCTAGGTAGATTTCTCACTCTGGTTATTTCCAAAGAATAAAGTTTCCCATACAGGCAATTCCTCATATAACTTCCTTCCTAAGACATTGTTTTAAATATCTTGTCTTTCTTCTTCCCATTCTACAGAAATGGCAATGTGAAGGCAAAGGCAGACAAATTATAGCATGAAGTCTGGAAAATGAGTTAAATATTACATCGTTGCGTATGAAACGTTTCTGACTTAGTGATTTGCTAAAGTAGCACTGACTCAGCCTAGTGATCATGGTAAGAGTATAGACTTGAGTTAAGACTGATTTTAGTCTACAGCTGTGTGACCTTGATCTGGTCGTTAAGGCTCTCTAGGTCTCAGCAATCTCCCCTTGCATAAAATGAGGTTGTTGAACTAGATGATATTTGATATTTTCTCCCTAGCTATAAACTCAGTGATTTTGAGTATAGAAATCTACAAAGCCACTTAAGGGGGAAAAATTTTCCATTCATTTATTGATGAAATATACCATATTTCTTAGAAATGAAAAAGCTAAACATCTTAATGAATCTAAGTTATTTTGTTTGTACATATTCGGAGAAAAGAATGTGAAAAGTTTACATGAAAAATCAGGAAATCAGTTTTGGAAATACTTAATAAATCGAATCAGCAATTAATGTAACCTCAATTAAATAATGGACTTCCAAATGTATGGAATCATAACATTCAGGGTTAAATTTTATTTGAGAATACCTACTTTGAGGAATAAGTTTTTATGCTCTGGAACCATCACCCTGATATACAGATGTATTCCATTTCATTCTTCACTTACTACGATTTTCTTTTTGAAAATACAGATTTCTTTCCTATAAAATAAAGTAAAAAGAAAACCTCAGGATGGCTAGAGTTTGTCTTAGTGATAATACAATTCTGAATGGAAAAATAATATATATACTCCTATCTGAACAGCCCAAAAGAAAAAGAACTTTTAACTGAAAGAAATTTGCAGGGCTGGGAATAGTTATTGGTTTATTATTACTATGTGTATCAGTTTTCTAGGGTTGCTTAACAAATACTACAGACTGAGTGGCTCAAATAACAGAAATTTTCTTCCTTACAATTCTGGAAGCTAGAAGTCCAAGATCAAGGTATTGGCAGGTTCAGTATCTTCTGTGGCCTTTTTCATTGGCTTGCAGATGGCTGCCGTCTCACTGTGTTTTCATATGGTCATTCCTTTCTCTTTGTTGTCTATGCCCTGATTTTCTCTTCTTAATAGGGCACAAGTCATATTGGACTAAGGCCACCCTAACAAACCCACTTTTAACTTAATTGCCTCTTTAAAGGCCCTATTTCCACATGCAATCACATTCTAGGGTACTGGAGATTAGGGTTTCAATATAGGAATTTGGAGGGACACAATTCAGCTCATAACACTAGGTTTATTTCTATAATAATAAACATAATTTATGTTTTTCTTACTACTGTTTTGTGCACTAAATGTGTTTAATTTTGATTTTACAATTACCTTATACATGTATCAGCTTATCACAGTGTGCCAAAGATATGAAATTTATTGCTTCAAAATACATCTTAATTATGATAATTAAATATTCACAACATTTTTAGAGCATTTGATTTTTTTTCTGTTAAATGTAACAGAGAATTGGATGCCATTCACATATCACACATTAGCCAATAAGCCGGATATTTTTACCATTCTCTGGGATTTTTTTCTGTTAAGGATTTTGTTCTGTTTTGTTTTGGGTTTTGGCGTGGCAAGGATAGACTTTATTGCCTTTAACTTCTAAGACTCCCTTAATTACAAACACAATGGACTTTTTACTAGGGATATTATATATGTAGCAGTTTTTTAAACCTGAAATAGAAATCCTAAGAGGGAAAATTTTCAGCATAACCCCGTGCTGAAACACAAAATTGCAACTTTTAACATTTTACCAAATTCTTAATTCTATTCTCTGGCTGACTTTAAAAGACTTTTTGCAATGAGTAGGTTAAAAAAAAGATTGATAAAATGTAAAGATAAAGAGTTTTAAGAAAATATTAGGAATCATAAGACCTAACTCAAATTATATGCAATAGATTATGTGGCTATGGTGCTAGACAGCCTGGGTTTGTATCCTGTAAATTCCCACTTACTAACTCACTATAGTTCTTTGTACCTCATTTTTCTCATCGGTAAAAGGGGGTAAATAATGATACCTATATGATAGGCTTGGTGTGATGATTAATAATTTACATAAAGCATTTAGCACAGAGTCTGGCATATAGTAAACTCTCAACAATTTCTAGTTATATATTTCTAGTTGTATATTAGTTATATGTGCCTGTGTATATGTTTACTTGTATATACATTATATATTCACATACATAATATGTACATATATTAAATTTGATTTTCATATTCTCCAGCCTCCCTTTGGTATACCACTAGAATATATATAGTTCAACTAATGGTTAGTCCTCTCATGGTGGATAAACCAGCCAAGACATGCTCTGCTGGAGAAAGCCATCTCAAATGGTTCATCTTTCTATAAGCAGACAGAGGATCCATAGCAGCATGTCTAGTGATTATCTCACAGATGCTACTTCTAACCTACAGGAGAATTGTTGCATAGAATCCAAAGCCCTTCCTTCCAGTCCTTTCAGTATTTGAGAAATCTCTTGATACATATAAAGCTTTTTAAACGTCCTTAAATTTTTCTTTGGTCTACACATGGCCTTTATGCTTAACTCATTCAAAAACTACATACCTCCTTCATACAACTTCAACAGTGCCTGCTATAAGCCTTCTCACACTTTAGACATTGAATAAATCATGAAGTCTGATGGGATCCTAAAACTAACCCATAATCCAAGAAATTCCATTCCCTACTCTGGATCCATCTTAATCACTGGAAGGCAGCATAGAATAGTGGTTAGTGCCTGGATTATAGAGGATAAGCTACCTGGATTTGAATCCTACCTCTACAATTTAATATTTGTATGACTTAGGCAAGTTGTTTGGCTTCTCTGTGCCACATTTTCCTCATGTATAAGATGGAGGTAATCAGATTAAATACTTCATAGAGTTATGAAGTAAATTTATATTTGTAACATGCTTAAATCAGCTCCTGGCACAAAGTAAGTTACAGCACTTATTGTAAGTGTGTGCAACATAAATAAAATCTAATAATGTCTGGCATCTCCTAGCCACTTAAAACAGTGACCCCAAAACTAGTCTGTTCCACACAGGTCTTAGACCAAAAGTCACTATAAACCTAGTAGAGATCTCCCAACATGGAAGCTGTAGATCTCTCAGCATTTGTGTTGGGTTTTATCAGTAGACAGCATATTATAAATTGGTTTCAGCCAAGCTCTTTCTAAAGAAGTTTAAAAATAAAACAGACTGGTGGGACATTTGGTATATGTTTCTTTGATGCTTTACAATGTCTTTGTCTGCTTATTAATGTATGTCTCTTTCCTGGATTACATTCTGTCATTACTCATCTTTGTCTATTTTGACTTAAACCGGTCAGTGGAAGAGAGCAAGAATATGGGTCTCATTGAGTTATAATGCTTCTTTATGGTGATAGCTATACTGCCAAAAAAGAAATATTTGTGTGACCATTGGCTGCAAACCAGATCCACATTCTTTAAGAAAGTAGTTATATGGCCACCTTTAAGAAATTCAATCTTCCTTTACCTTCAGTTTTGTGTTTTATTTCACTCTATACTTTTCAAGTAAGGGAGATAAGAAAAGAGAGCTAGCTGCAAAGGTGAGAGTTGAAATATTTTTATGGAGACATCATTATGCTAAATGTGATGGACTATAGTTGTAAATAGGGTAAGTGGGAAAAAGCCTCATTAAGAAAATTAGAAACAGATGAAGAAAAGGACTTCCGATGAAAAACTAGGAAATCAATGTCAGCATAAGATAGAAAAAGAAAATTTCACTGAACAAAAATGAATAAAAGGATTTTATTTTGACTTAAATAAGACTATCAAACTGTTTTGTAGGCAATAATGTTTTATATGACAGTAGGGGATGGTGGTGTTTGTATAGCAAAGACCATGTTAATGAAATGGCTAGACAAATAACATCTTACCTGGTTTTATATATGGATCCACTGTGTGAATTACTGTATTTTTTTTCTTGCAAACTTACCCTAAAATAGTTTTTGTAAGCAACAGCAGTAATAGCAACAATCTCTGCTACTCTACCATTCTACCACAGACTCAGGAACATTCACATGAGAATTCCAGTATTGTATGGCCTGCTTTAGAGCACAAAACATCAGCAAAAACTTCAAAGGGAATATCCCACAATAGAGAGGTAATTTCATTGAGTCATTCATGATCCTAATTCTTTCAGCTGTGGCTTTGCGATCTATGCTCTGTCCCAAGTGGGAATGATGGTAGAGGGAAGCAGTCAATTTTCCATGGGTCTTTTGTCTGTCTCCTTACCTTCAGCCATAATCATCTTGGACTTAAGCATGCATGGAAGTTGTAAAGGGACTTTTCATATGCTTACTGAGACTCTTAATTGGCAGAAAAGGATAGCTGCTTTTGGGAATTCATTGGGCATAGATCCTCTACCAAGTAAAAGGATCTTCTCTGTTAAGTTATTCATCACCCATTTATTTACTCATTCAATAAAAATATATTGAGTGCTATATTAGTTTCCTAAGGTTTCCATAATATATTATCACAAATTTGGTGGCTTAACATTACAGAAATTTATTCTCTCACAGTTCTAGAGTCTAGAAGTCCAAAATCAAGGTGTTGGCAGGGTTGGTTCCTTTTGGGGGCTCTGAGGGAAAAATCTGTTCAGTGTCTCACTACTAGCTTCTAGTGGTTGCCAGCCATTGTTGGCATTCCTTGGCTCAGCTGCATCACTCAAATTTCTGCCTCTTTTGTTGCATGGCCTTCTTCCCTCTGTGTGTCCTCTGTGTCACCAAATCACTCTCTCCTAATAAGGACACCAGTCACTGGATCTAAGACCCCAACTTAATCCAGTATGACCTCATCTTAATTTGATTACATCTGCAAAGAGCTTATTTCCAAATAAGGTCACATTCACAGGTACCTCAGGTTAGGACTACAGCATATTTTTTGGAAGACACAATTCAACCAACAACAGGTGCCTTCCTTGTACCAGACACAATGCTAGATGCTGGGGATAGAAAGAAGAATAACATGCAGTGTCTGCACTCAAAGACTTCATTTGAATGGGGGTGAACATAAATATGTAATTATAATATAGTGTCATAAATAGTATGTCTCAACAAAATGCTGTGGGAACACAGAAAAGGGTGACTTACACTGTCTTAGGTGACAAAAATGCTTTGTTATGGAACTGTCTTCTGAGGCATGGGATAAAGGATATTGGAGTTCTTTGGTGAATTCATGGCCGTGAGTGTGCAAAGGACATTCCAGAGAAAAGCAAGAATATGTATAAAAATATGTTGTCATGGAAAGACCTAGCATCCTTCAAGAAAGGCAAGGAGTTGGTGTAACTGGACTATAGGGTTAGTTGTAGGGATTGGTAAGATACACAAGTGGAATGCATATGAGAGATTGAACAGGTGGTAGATGGTAGAGGGCCTTCTATTTCATGCCAAAGAATTTGGGTTTTGTAATATATAATAGAAAGCCTCTATCAATACCCTTGTGAATATTTTTTATCCTTAAAGTAACAAGGAATGAATTTAAATAGTATAGAAAAAATGAACAGTAGTCAATAAAACATCATGCAAAATTGGAAAGGCCATTTTGATTTAGAGAAAATTATTTGAATTATAGAATAATTTTAAGGAAATGAATTTTTATTTATCTCTAGTATGTTCAGGAGCTCTAAGTTAACACATTCAGTTATTCAAACCATTATCTAGTAGAGGTCCTTAAGGACCCAATATTAATGAACAAATATGGCTAAATTGCAATTAGCATATCACTTGTATGTAAATTAATGCTTATAAAGTACTTGAGGGAATTTGAAAAGTTTGTTCTCTTAAGCATTTTAAATATTCTCCTTATAATCTTATTTCTACGATTAAGTTTAGATTCCAGGGAAGGAGTTTGCTAAACAAAGGTAACATCAACCCTAGTCCCTGGGCAATTGATGAATTCTGAGTTAGCCACTTCTTATTTATTCAGCAAGTATATATTACTTAACATCTAAGAACTAGATTCTGTCTTACGTAGCAAGGATTCAAAGATATGACAGGAGACATCACTATCCCTATATAACTGACAATTTAGTTGGGGAAACCAAGGTAGAAACAAATGGTCACGTTAAAATTTGTTGAGTTGGATAATGGTAGTGTCTACAGGTTGCTGGGTGAATGCAGTGGAAGAAAGAAACGAACTATGGCAGAAGGCAGCAGGCTATCAGGGAAGGCTTTATATTTAGGTTGAAATTTGAAGGATAAAAAGTGGTTTTTCTAGTAGATAAAGATGCCAGACTGTGTAGTCCGTATCCTAGGTATTGGGCACAGGTTTTTAAAAAGCTAGGAGAGGGGCGCCTGGGTGATTCAGTTGGTTAAGCATCCAACTCTTAATTTTGGCTCAGGTCATTATCTCAGGGTCATGAGATCGAGCCCCACATTGAGCTCTGCACTGGGCGTGGAGCCTGCTTAAGATTCTCTCTCTCCCTCTCTCTCTGCCCCCCCTTCCCCACTTGCGGGCTCTCTCTCAAAATAAATAAAAAGTTGGGAGAAATGAAGCCTATGCCATGGTCCTAGGACTGCAAGAAATTAAAAATATATGGTTTATGGTACAGATGTGAAGGGGCAAGGAGAGAGATAGGGTTGGGGGATTTAGACAACAGCCAAGAAGGGTTCTGATACCAAGGGGTTTGAGCCTTTATATGGCATAGGATCCACAGACAGGTTTTAAACAGAAGAGGGTCATGATCAAATACAGGTTTTAGAAAGATATCTCTGGAAGCAATTTGGAGGAAAAGACTAGAGCAGTGGTTTTCAAACACTTTTTCCTTTATGCAGAGAAAACTTGTCCAAATAAATCTTATATCTAACTAAGAGAAAAGGTAAGAATGGTATTTCATTAGAATAAATGTATATATTCAAATAGAGAATTTTTATTTACTATGAGGACTGCTTCAAACTAAAATGTGTATAATTGGGGGTTACAGATTACAGCTTCTGTGTTATATCAGATTCAGCATCAATTGCATCTGATTTGTTAGTGTACCATATTGAGACAATTCTGATTTGCAGTGATAAGTTGTTGTAAATAGTAAGTTTTAAGCAACTCCCCTTGCCATGTCAAGGCACTCTTATGTTGAAATGATCTAGAAATAGAAAGGACAGATACTGGGGGAAAAATCCCTGACAACAATGACAACAGCTCACATAATTTACCATAAATAGAGGCATTCAAAGCTTTTTAAAAATGCTAAAATCATCCATACTGTTGTATTACATCTCTAATTTATGTGCTCACTTTTTGTTTCCATGTGCAGAGTAGACACGGCAAATATTTGCTGAATTAAAATAATCAAGAACGAAGTAAAAATTTAAGCAAAAAAATATGTAAATAATATGAAACCATGAGGATTTAAAGTCAAAAGTAGCTCTATTCTACAGCAAGACAGATATTCACTGACATTTGTCTTCTAGTCCAATGTCCAACTCTGATTTATACAAACCTGACCTACCAGAAAATTGGGATAGGTATCACATCATAGTAAAAGAGGTCATGCCTTAACAAAGAAGAGACTCATATAAATTTGTATGGGGTTGGAGGAGGGATATCCCTAGAAACTGCTGCTAAGAAGTGTTGGGAACAAACCTCTTCAAATCCTACCTGCCTCTCGGGACCCAGATCAAATTTCACCTTCTCTCTGTGACACACTGGTATCTCAACATTTTCTGAGGGTTGCCCACATGCCAGTACCAGCACTAGATGCCAGAGATACAAACATGAAAAAGAGGGTCTCCCTCTAAATTCCTAGCATCTGTTTTCATTCACTTGCTATCTAATCATTTTTTCCCTCTACATGTAAGACTCTTAAGTCCAAATGACAGCAAAATTTCTATAAATTTAATTCAACATAGTTTCATTGGCCTCAAGCTTTGTGGCAAGCCCCATGTTAGGTGTTAAAGACAGAAAGATATCCTCAAGTAGCTTGCAGTCTAACCTGTATGTCTACTACAGTATACATATGAATAGCCAGTTGGCTATGAGGGTAAATCCTTTAATGCTCTGACTAGATTAAACTGAGATTAAAATGTATATTCTCTTTCTCAACTGTGTCATTTTTTATTTCACTTCAGCCCTTGAAGATGCCACATGAAGAACCCTTAGGTCCAACTCTAATTATACTTTACACTAACAAGGATTTTATTATGCTAACCATTGCAACAAGTCCTTCATATTATGAATATGTAGGGCTAACTTTCACACATTACCATATATCTCAGCATTCCTTATAATTATTTGAGACAGATGAGGGGGCAAAAAACGTTTAATTTTCTGTTTTGGGGAATACTTTGTTATTGGTGGTAGTGGCATTGGGATAGTGTTAATGGGGATTTCTTGGTGTCTTTAGTGCTTATCATTATATAACCGCCATATATTATTTTGTGTATTATTTGATTTAGTGTTACCTACTTGGATCAATTTCTTTTTCAGGTTTCTGTATGTGTTTGTTTTGCTTTTGAAGAAAAATCAACAATTAAATTGCCAGTGATAGACATATCAGTAGGACCATTCTTAAGAAATATGGAGAGATAATCTCTCTTCTCTTAAAGTCTGTGAGTTATCTCCACTACAGTGCCCTTTTTTTTTTCTTTTTATTTTGTAACTGGAAGATTGTACTTTTTTTTTATTATTATGTTATGTTAATCACCATACATTACATCATTAGTTTTTGATGTAGTGTTCCATGATTCATTGTTTGCGTATAACACCCAGTGCTCCATGCAGAATGTGCCCTCCTTAATACCCATCACCAGGCTAACCCATCCCCCACCCCCCTCCCCTCCAGAACCCTCAGTTTGTTTAAGGCACTCAACACTGGTAGACTACTGACTACTGAACAGTTAACTGCTACCTAGGATGTATTTTCAGTTGTTGGCTTTTCTAAGTAATTACTTGCCAGAAAGGAAGGGGAATGGATGAAAGTATCTATTCTGACACCTCCTGGAATGGAAGTGTTAGTTGACTATATCTGTTACATCACCCTGCACCCATTCAGCATCACTAATCACAATGCTAAGTGACCTTTTACTTTACTCGGCATTAAGCTTGTACTGCTTGACCTTTGAGCCTCAAGCAGGCCTTTCCCCAGCACCCTGCTGTATCTTTAGTACTAAACTCTTGAATCATTATCCATCCTGAAGATCTGCCTTGCCTTAGAGGTACTCTGACATTTGCTAAGACTTCCCAGTGGACTTTGCAGACATTTCCAGATCATGACAGTGTCATTTGATATCTTGGTTTTAAACATCATCAGAGTGGCTTGTGCTAAAGAATCTGAACTAAGAAGAAAGTCATAAAATAAAAACAACAAGGCTATTTCTTCTGTGCTTATTAAGATGGCATGGAAAAAATACTTTGTTTTTTTATTATGAATACAGCCATAAAATCATAAATATTTTTCAAGTGATCAATAGTAGAAAAGATACAAAGTGGCTCATTTGAAAGAGGGTTTATCTTTAGATAAGCCTTACAGTTAATAATACCAATTATAATAAAACTTTATGGTTACCTGATATGCTATTATTTATTAACTAATTTTACAATCTGTGAACATCGTAAGATAAAGCTTCTCTCCTCATTTTGCAGGTGAGGAGACTGAGGATTAGAGAGGTTAAATGACTCATTCCTAGTTTCCTGGCTTGAATGATGCTAAGCAAAATTTGAGCCTAGGATCTCTGAGTCCAAATTCTGTGCTCTTTCCACTATATCATGGTACATCTACTTACAACATGAAATTTGAGGCAGATCATTCGGGAACTTTAACTGGCAAGGCAGCCTGTATTCAGGACAGAACTTAAAACTAAGGTAGATACTAAGGCAACTCTGTAATTATTCAGTTCATGTTAGTCTAGGCTGTAGGCAAAGGGAATACCTCGGTTATAATTACCTACTCCAACATAACCACTTTGTGGTACACATTCACACAGACACACCCAAAAGTAAGTATAATTGGATTATGCAAATTAATTTTGTATGGATCCAAAAATAACTCAAACCTTAGAATTATATTTCCTTCACGTACTAAATTAGTTATGACAAAATTTCAAACTCTTGTCTTCATTCTGCTAATTAATTTTTTTCTTAATTCATAATAAACCCTCATACAATTGAAGCACATCTGAAAAGACTAGAAATCTATTTTATTTATCTTACAATCTGTAAAGGGAGTATTATAAAAATTAATAAGGCTTCCTAGAGTAGGAAATAAAAGTTTTAAAAATGAAGTAACAATAAACATTAAGCTCTTTAAATATGTAAGAGGGATATAGAATTAGAAAGCAACCTGGGGGGGACCAATTGGAAGGATTGATGACAATGAAAGTAAATGCATTTTAGGATATTTGGCAGATTAATCCTTTAGTTTTATGCCTTCAGAGATATGAGGCCAGTAGCATGTCTAAATCTAGGCTTATATTACCATCTACTTTTCATCAACACTGTGAAGAAAGGTGAAATTAAAAAAAAAAAACTATCACTATGTAGAGGATTTTTTTAATTGAAGGATAATTTTACATTTACCATTTCTCCTTCAATTTCAAACATTAACACTTTAATTACCTCAAGGAAATAGTTTATTCTATCAAAAAGTTAAGGAAACTGAAGTAGGAGTTTGCAGTTGACACTCAACTGTTCTGAGTTCACTGAAAGTGAAATGCCAAACTGCCAGGGATAAACTACAGGAAGCTCTCTTGAGGCTCATGAGTGGGCTGAGAAGTGGCAGATGAGGTTACGTGTGGGTAAGGTAATGCATTTAGGGGGAAAAAAAAATGAAGGTTAAATAAGCCAGGTTGCATTCACAGGCTGGCAGGCTGCTGCTTCTCAGTTCCAATCTTGAAAAGGGATCTAACAGTGACTGGTAACTCTTCCCTGAAAAAAAATTATTTCAGGAAGGTACTGTACCCACAAAGGTCAACATTTTGCTGGTCAACATCTGGAGACTGGCATCTAAACAGAAGACATTCTACTTCCTTAGTACAGGATTAAGGTCCTCCAGACTTAATGTAATTCTGGTTGCCCCTTCTTTTTTTTTTTAATTTTATTTTATCATTTTTTTTTTTTAGTGTTCCATGATTCATTGTTTGCATATAACACCCAGTTCTCCATGCAGTACGTGCCCTCCTTAATACCCATCACCAGGCTAACCCATCCCCCTACCCCCTCCCCTCTAGAACCCTAAGTTTGTTTCTCAGAGTCCATAGTCTCTCATGGTTCGTCTCCCCCTCTGATTCCCCCCCTTCATTTTTTCCTTCCTGCTATCTTCTTCTTCTTCTTTTTTTTTTTAACTTATAATGTATTATTTGTTTCAGAGGTACAGGTCTGTGATTCAACAGTCTTGCACAATTCACAGCGCTCACCATAGCACATACCTTCCCCAGTGTCTATCACCCAGTCACCCCATCCCTCCCACCCCCCACCACTCCAACAACCCTCAGTTTGTTTCCTGAGATTAAGAATTCCTCATATCAGTGAGATCATATGATACATGTCTTTCTCTGATTGACTTATTTCGCTCAGCATAATACCCTCCAGTTCCATCCATGTCATTGCAAATGGCAAGATTTCATTCCTTTTGATGGCTGCATAATATTCCATGGTATATATATACCCCATCTTCTTTATCCATTCATCTGTCGATGGACATCTTGGCTCTTTCCATAGTTTGGCTATTGTGGACATTGCTGCTATAAACATCGGGGTGCATGTACCCCTTCAGATCCCTACATTTGTATCTTTGGGGTAAATACCCAGTAGTGCAATTGCTGGGTTGTATAGTAGCTCTATTTTCAACTTTTTGAGGAACCTCCATACTGTTTTCCAGAGTGGCTGCACCAGCTTGCATTCCCACCAACAGTGTAGGAGGGTCGCCCTTTCTCCGCATCCTCGCCAACATCTGTCGTTTCCTGACTTGTTAATTTTAGCCATTCTGACTGGTGTGAGATGGTATCTCATTGAAGTTTTGATTTGGATTTCTCTGATGCTGAGCGATGTTGAGCACTTTTTCATGTGTCTGTTGGCCATTTGGATGTCTTCTTTGGAAAAATGTCTGTTCATGTCTTTTGCACATTTCTTGATCAGATCATTTGTTCTTTGGGTGTTGAGTTTGATAAGTTCTTTATAGATTTTGGATACTAGCCCTTTATCTGATATGTTGTTTGCAAATATTTTCTCCCGCCCCTTCTTTTTAAAAAGCTGTATCAGATAAGAGAAAACATTTGCACTGAACCAGCAAATAGTGAGGATTCCCTGCTATGAAAGGGTAAAAAATTAGGGCTCTTCTGTTGGGAAAGATAATGGCTGAGTGAGGCTATGCTCAGAGTCCATCAAATCATAACATCATAAAAGGTTTGGATAGGATATACACAAACCTGTTTACCAAACCCGAGTATTGGAACTAAGGAGTATCCCTGAAAGATTACAGAGATAAACAATGGGGAATGGGAAGAATTATACCTGACTTATGGAATAAGTTACCCTGGAAGTTGTAAAGAAATAGGATGTTTTAAAAAGTAAAGGAATCCAGGTCAATTCATGCATTGTAAACACATTGTTAGCAAATAGAAGGTTAGAGAAGCAGAGGACAAACCATTCTTTTCTATAGAGGTGACTCGCAGGAAATAGAATTGGGAGGCTAAATAGATTATGAGTATGGTATTCTTTAGGTTTTTAGTTTAAAAATTTATTAAAAATAAAAAATGTATTAAAAGGGTTAGTATTGAAGATGGTAATGCATTTTGGATTACAAAACTCCTTGTTCTTGTCCTACTTTTATGACTTCACATTTGTTTATATAAAACACCATCCTGTCAAAATGATGGACTTAGAAATTCAGGCTCAGTGCTTGTGGAGGCACTATGGTGTAGTGGTTCAGGTTATAGGGTTTGAAACTTCACTGATGTCCACTCCTTATTAACTGCATGGTCTTGAGCAAGATTTTTAATTTCCTGGAGGCACATACTCATTTGTAAAATGGCTCATAATACCTACCCTATAGGATTGATTGAAGAATCAGTGATATGTAAGATATGCAAGTCACTTAACAAAGTGCATGGCACCTAGTAAACGCTACGTAAATGGCAGTTCTTACTGTTATTGTGGGCTTTAGAGCCATGTGCATTATCCTGAATTCAAAAGCTTGTAAGAGATGTGATGGATAAGGTGTGCCTCCATTTTCCTAATATGATTTTTTTAAGTTTTTTGACCATTTTGAATATAGGTAGCCTTTTGGAAATGTAGATGACACAGTAAAATATCTAATTATGATAACAATTTTAATTATACAGATATATTCAAATTGCATATGGTGTAAAATAATATCTTCATGAAGAACCCCTGCTTTCTTCCCCCACCATCCCATTTTGTAAATCAGTTTTGTTCAAATTCTTCACAAAGATCTCTGACATCAATGTTTCTATAAGCGTGAGAACCAATTTTGAGTCACCTAACAGCTTTCTGGAAGACACTACATTCATGTTCATCTAAGTTGTTAAGTAAAGATACAACACTAATCAGTGTATGCTAGCATCACTGTCATTTTGATGTCAAGCCACAAATATCCATTTGCATAACGCTAGGTAAGTTGATTATTCCATTCATTCTAAATGTCTGTATTTTTTTATCTTCTCTAGGTATTTACTGTATTGCAATTTTAAGTGATCTTTCAAAGTCTTTTTTTCAGTGATATCCAACAGTTAATACTATGAAGTCACACCCTGTAAATAATCCTTAGGTCTATGTTACATTTCATTGCCTTTAACCCCCCCCAATTCTGTAAATTTGCCTCTATAATCACCTAAAACTCCTATTAATTGAGGTCCCAGACTGTGTTCTCTAAAGAGTACTTTAATATTAAAAATAAAATAATTTAGATAAGGCCCCTTACAATTAAAGAATTTATTAAGTACTTGAATATAAGATATTTTCCCTTTTTTTCTGAGATATAACTGAAGTGGGGAGGCATGCCTTATATTTAGGAAGATAGGAATATATATTTTCTTGAAAGTTATATCCAATTATATAACCTTGAAAGCGTTCAGGTTTCTTATTTTTATTCATTCCATATATGTGTTAAGTGCTGGGATGATGCAAACATATGAGACAGTGTTCTTGGTGTCATAAGAATTTTCAAACCTTGGAGAATATTTAATTCAAGAAAAAATACTGAACACCTACTATGTGTAGAGCATTTGCAGAAAAATATGAGTTGCAGCCTCTGTCCTCAATAGCTTACAAACTGTTCCAAGGTGATAAAACAAATAAACAAATAATTCTTACCTGGGAAAATAAAGAAGCTACAAACTGCTCTGGGGTTCATAGATAGGAGAAGCCATATTCAGTTGAGAAATAGCAGAAAAAGCTTTAGGAAGTCATTCATATTTGAGATGAAATATAAAGGATGTGTAAGACAGGCATTGGAGTAGTCAGAAAGGGGACCAGAGCCTAATAAGGGGGGTGAAATGATGTGAACAAAGACCTGGTAGAAGAAAAGCAAGAAGAAATATTCAGGAACAATGAGTAGTCCAATTAGATGTAATGTAGAATTCATGGGAACAATGGTGATACAAGGCTGGGCTGTGAATGAGATTAGGCTAGATTGTAAAAACCAACTGTGACTGCACATCCTTAGAGCTTACAGCTGAGGCTACTGGCTGGCTGATGAACCCACAAGTGTAGGTAGTGTGCTACATGAGGGGCAAGTCTTTCATTAACACCACAAGGGTCTCTGATAGTAATTCTTTCTACAAATATAATTTTAAAAAACAACTAAAAAGTAAATAAAACTGTGAGGAGACCAAAGTCATCTGGGAGAGAGAACAATAGATTGAGAAAAGTTTTAGAGACTTATCAGAGGAATTGGAGACCATTTGGATATTGGGGTTCAAAGCATTGAAGAATTGGCAATGATTAGGTATATAGCTGTATCATTTAGTTATACAGTTTTGGTGGAGTAATCAACAAATTTGGCCATGTTGATATTATACATAATATGTGAGGGGCTTGCAGACGTGGCTCAGAAGGCAGTTCACATAAGGAAAAAAAGACGTGAGGAGAGGAAGTCTACAGGGAAAAAAAACCATACACAATAAATCATCACATGGAAAAACACACCTTTCACCATCAAGTAAAGAAACTCAAATTAAAATAACAGTAAGGTGGAGGGGTACCTGGGTGGCTCAGTTGGTTAAGCGTCCAACTCTTGATTTTGGCTCAGGTCATGATCTCAGGGGCCTGGGTTCAAGCCCTGCGTCAGGCTCCATGCTGGGTGTGGAGCCTGCTTAAGATTCTGTCTCTCTCTCCCCCTCCCTCTTCCCCCCCCCCCAGTTCACATTCTCTCTCTCTCTCTCTCTCAAAAATAAAACAATAGTAAGGTAGAAACATATATCTATTAGAATGTCTAAGCAGAAAGTGAGGTGTTGGGAGAGCTGTAGGGAAACAGGTAATAATAGTTTGATGGTGGTTCCATCGCATGACAATTCATGGAAATGTCTACACAAAACAATGTTAAGTGAAAGAATTAGATCACGGGGCGCCTGGGTGACTCAGTTGGTTAAGCGTCTGCCTTCGGCTCAGGTCATGATCTCGAGGTCCTGGGATCGAGCCCTGCGTTGGGCTCCCTGCTCAGCGGAGAGAGCCTGCTTCTCTCTCTCCCTCTGTTGCTCCCCCTGCTTGTGCTCTCTCTCTATCTGTCTCTCTCTGTGTCAAATAAATAAATAAATAATCTTTTTAAAAAAAGGAAAAAAAAGAATTAGATCACAAGAGAGTATATAAACACTGATTATATCTATAATGTGTGTATGTTGAGACATATTAGAAGAGAATTTGAAGGAATATAGTTTAATGTGCATTTGCATTTTCTTTCTGGAACAGTTATTTAAGTGCATTGTAATTTGAAAAGAATGAAATGAAAAATGATTCCCCATCATACCCCTAAAACACATACACATACACACATCTTTGCAAATAGATCGTGGTAAATATGATGTTCAGTGTTTGAGATGTTGCAACATTATCTATAAATCAGGGATGTAATTGAAGTTGTAGTTCCCTTCATTATCTTCCGTAGTCTGATGAGGCATTTTTGATCACTGTTTATTATAGTAATGAGAAAAGAGGAAATCTTTTCCTCATAAATCCTGACAATCTGCATTTTAAATCTTTCCTCTGTATAAATTCTTTCCCCCACTAAATAAATACACAAAGCGTAAGCTTGTTATTGCTTGTTTTCTCTACCTTCCTCTCAATACTCAGTAGCTCATTCTTGACCTTTACCTGTCAGTTGATAGTTGTTCTCCCTTCCCCCAGGTTGGCACACACAGCTAAGGTTCAGATTTATATGCAGCTAACACTGAATGAATTGAATGCCTACTATGTACCACACGTTGTTCCTTGGTACTCTACAGAGAAGATTTTATTTGATCTTGATAGTAACCATGTGAGGTCTGAAATATTATCCCTATCCTTGTTTGACAAAAACTAGGCATCAGTTCAGTAGGCAGTTCTCTTCAGAGCCTAGGACATTGCTCTTTTCTGCCATGGTGCTTTTCAAGGGGCTAGTTCCCAACAAAAAGAAGGCACACTGTGTGTTATGGCTCATAGTATAGTTTTTAACATATACAATAATTTTTTAGAAAGCTGCATATTTTTAAGAGAAATCTTTTTTTAAAAAAGTGTGCTGCTTTTCCTCATTTAATGTATACTGTTGCTATAAAAATTATTATAAGGGCATATAGAAGATTTGATACAAAGCAATTCAAAATTATATAAGCAGTTTAAGTGGAATCCAAACATGAAGCAAGATTGTCTACTTAATGATTTCAATTAAATAAAACTTATGAGCTACATAATAAAATTAAAAAATAAAACGAGCTGATAAAAAAATTGGAAGTTTTATTTAAATTAGTGCATGATGTTGACATGCTGACTAATTACAACAGGAAATTAACATAGCATTACATAATACAACACGTAAGGCAAACAAGGAAACTTTTGAAGTAAGGTGTGGGAAATCATAAATAGCAAGTGATAAGGACTAAATAGAAGCATCAAGGGGTAATTAGTACAATAAAGTATATTAACTATGAGAATGTTTTCTGACTCATCATATATTATTAAGGCTGCATTGGGATGATTGCAATACTAGCTTCTATGTGACTGCTGGAATGTTAACTGAGTTTGGAAATGTGCACCAGATGATAACCCATATTTTAAGGTG
The DNA here is from genome assembly GCF_964656455.1 of Halichoerus grypus. NCBI lineage: Eukaryota > Metazoa > Chordata > Mammalia > Carnivora > Phocidae > Halichoerus > Halichoerus grypus. The sequence continues at coordinate 50,998,843 of NC_135727.1, read as the reverse complement.
GGGGAAGGAGGGGGTACTTGTATGAAGCACATAGAAAGATGAATTGAAAAACTGTCTTATTTGAACAAAAAAAGGAAGAGTCTGGGAGGAAAGGTAAATATTTTTGAAATAGGAAATGTGACTATAATGTAATAAGATTCATATATGTAAACCATGTATACACAGACTTCCATCCTCTTTTGCTTTTAGTCACACTATGTTTGTGGCTCACAGGAGTAAGAAACCTTGATAAGAAGGTAGTTGTACAGGGGCGCCTGGGTGGCTCAGTCGTTCAGTGTCTGCCTTCAGCTCAGGTCATGATCCCAGGGTCCTGGGATCAAGCCCAGCATTGGCTCTCTGCTCAGCGGGAAGCCTGCTTCTCCCTCTCCCACTCCCTCTGCTTGTGTTCCCTCTCTCGCTGTGTCTCTCTCTGTCAAATAAATAAATAAAATCTTTAAAAAAAAAAAAAGATAGTTGTACAAAAAAAGAATTTGAGTTAAAATCAGTGAAAGGAACAGCATTTATAGCATTTTAAAACAGATATCCAAAAATAAGTGGCATAAAGAATGCATGCAAAAAAGGTATTGCTTTCTAGTCAAGTTCTAAATACTTCTGTTGATAATGTACAGCTCACTGTACATTATCAGAGAATAATTGGAAATAGAGACTTTATGAAACAGACCTCTCATTTAACTTTTTCCTCTGACAGTTGGGTTGAATCATAGTTTATTACCATTCAACCTAAATTAAAATACCCAGCTCACAGCAAAACCGTACAAACAGTATCTCAAATACTAAAACACATATTGTATGTAAATAACATTAAGATTAGGATAAAGATTGATAAAAAGCAATGACAGTGAACATTAACATGATACCAGCAGCTCTGAGCTCCTTCCATCAACAATGTGGAACAGGTTGAAATTACCAGAGAGGGCAGTGCAGTGACTTTTCTAACTTAAATTTGCAAGTAGATGAGCTTTTAACTTTTCAGTCTAAACTATACAGAAATCTAATGCCTTTTAATAAAGATGTGGGGCCAAACATCAAATATATACATATATAGATATATTTACATGTGTTTGTGTCTAGGTACATATATCTACCCATCCCAAAGTGTATCTCACCAAGACATTAGCCCAGACAGCTGTGTTCTTTTCTTTTCAGGTCTTTGTGTAAATGTGTACTTTAAGGACTTTGTGAGCAGTACATGATATAAATATGTTTTAGGGCCATCAAAATGCAAATTATAGGAGATATATATAAAACATCATCATTATCAGATTTATATATAGGATCCAGTGGACTTTTCCTTACCAAAGAACTAAAATACTGAATGTTGTGTTATAAAATTACAGGAGTTTTAAACTTATTGTTACTCCCTAATTACTTTCTTTAGAATGGTTATCATACAGGATCATCAGAATATCTGTCATATTATCTCTCTTCATGACTACATATTTTATAAAATTGTGATTATATATTATCCAATAAATGAATGATAGAATAATTATGGTCATATGGTTCATTATCTTACATCCCTTTCCCTACTTTAAGCTTCTCAGTTCCATATCTTCATTGTGCAGAGTATTTACAACAAGTTAGTTCTCTTTTCTGGAAGTCAGTATCATCATCTATAAAATGAGAGGGTAATCTTCATGTAATCCATAAATTCCCTTCCAGCTCTAAAATTCCATGTTCCAATGGTTATCCCCAAATTATTATACAAGTTCATGAGGTTCTTTTTAGAAATAGATATCTCAAAAAAAAAAAACCACTTTAGTGACCTGCATGGATTGAGAACTGATGTGGTATCAAAAACTCCTTTTTGCTTGAATCTTTTTTCTAAAGATTTTATTTATTTATTTGACAGAGAGATAGAGCGAGCACAAGCAGGGGGAGCAGCAGAGGCAGAGGGAGAAGCACGCTCCCCGCTGAGTGGAGAGCCCAGTGAGGGGCTCGATCCCAGGACCCTGGGATCATGACCTGAGCCAAAGGCAGGCACTTAACAGACTGAGCCACCCAGGTGCCTCTTTTGCTTGAATCTATGATGAGGGATGGACATGTTTGAAAATGTTTAGCCCAAGAAAAGCAAAAGTACAGGGATAGTTGGTCTTCAGGTTCATGATAAAATGGTGACTAGTTAAAACTCTCTTGCTGAAGGACAGACAAAGAGGGAGCAAACTATACCGAATCCTGGAGTGGATAATGTAATGGTGCATCTAAAAATGCTATAGAAGCTGAAGATGCTTAGGGAAGGTAGCCATGTGGTGCAAAATATCAACTAATTTCCCTTCTAGAGTGCTTCAAAGCCCGAGAGTCAAAAACTGAGCTAGTAGGGGAGGAGTGCATAGCAAGATTAGAGCTATTTCTCATAATTCAACAGGAAGGCGCTTAAGGCATTTATTTATATACTTATTAATAATTTATTTTTCTGAGCCATGCCTCCCCTCAGACCTAGCCTATAGAATATTGGCATTTAAAGATACAGACATCATCATTGCTCCCAAAGTTAGTTTATATGTGCAAATGTATATGTAATTAGTTTATATGTATTAAGATACTATGACAGATTTGATCCCTCCCCTTCCTTCACACTAACGAATTTATAATCTGAATGTGTCAGAAGCTTGTGAATTATGTCTATTAATCCTTGAAATTGTAGCACATTGTATAAAAATAGACATTCTTTCTATATAATCATTAAATTCAAAATTGAGTTAAGTCACAGTTGGTGGACATAGACTTAGCTAACATGTAATAAATCATAGGCTCATCCAGTTAGCATCAAATCTGAGTTTTTCGCTAATGTTACATGATGAAAGTCATAGGTGGACAGTAAGGATGACAACCTACTCAAGAAAGAACAAGTTTTAACGTTTGCTCTTTTCTTAAAAGTTTTTCCATAACACATTCAATTCCATTTAAATATTGCAAAAAGCTGAATTGCAAATGTTAATCTAAACATGAATAAAAAATGTTGATATTTTACTTAACCTAAAAATAGTAATTATGGATAGGCTGCCTTTATGATTATCGTATTTAAAATATATCATTTTACATTGAGCATTTTGGGAGGATTGTCACTGTGATGTTATAATAAGAAAATTTGTTTTGAGTGCATTAAAAATACAGTGCATGATTATTGCAATATAAGGTGAAAAGTTGTTTGCTTTTGACAGTCTGTCGGTAGATGTAGCCTAGAGAAAAAAGTATGATAGCTGCTTTATATAAAACAGTAGGGGAAGGACACAAGCTCAGAGAATTTTTTTCCAGCTGCTGTTATTAAAGAAATTCTTTTATAGAAGAGAAGCTGCTTTTTTTCTTTCCATTTTTTGCTTCCATCTCTGAATCCTTTGCTTTCAAGTGGCATGCAAAGCGTCTGTGCACGGCAGCCTGTAACTTCTGTTATTTAAACTGCCAACTGTTAAATTGGATTGAGTTGGACCAGAGGAGGAGAATAAGCCCACTGAGGCAAATGCATTTTTACACCCCTCTATAATAAAATAATGTAAGGAATAGCTAGAAAGCTTCCCCAGATTTTCATCTAAAATTGTTAGATTGTAGCTGTTGGAAAGAGTCACTATTGACTCCTGTCAGACAGTTTCGGAAAGGAGGTGAAGAGAATTATCTCCTGACTCTCTGTGTGCTTTGTCAAATTAGGCACTTTGAGCAGAAGTACAAAGTGAAGGCCAATGTCAGGGAATGCCTCAAAGCAGGAACTTGTGCTCATTTCCTGTGACTTCCATTTTTTTTTTTAAAGAAATCAGATTGAATTGTAAAATGATGGGAATAGGATTGGACACAAACACATTTATTGCAGGCTCAGCAGCCATTACATATCATTAGTGAAAGGATGCAAGGGGTAAAGGGGACCATTTTGATGTCACTTTGATTCTTTTTAAGGACAGATGCATTCACTGATGAGAAATAAACTGACATCTGTAAAATTTTAGAGACCAGTAATACTTTTATGCCTTCTTTTCCTTTAGGTAAACACATAACTTTTTAATACTCATTAATATAAACTGAAAGAATGGGTGATGTTAGAGTTGCTTGTAAGAATGCCAGTTATGAAGTAACTGTGACTTACCAGAATCAGTATATGTCTGTGTCAAATAGTGTATTTTTTTTCTTACCAAGGTACATACTATTCCTAATATACCACTTCAACTAAAGTTAATGTCAAAATCCAGTATTTCAAAGGTGATATGCTTTTTATTAAGAAATATAATTTGATCTTACTTTCTACCTGTAAAAGGCCATAGTCCTTATACATCAGCTCTAAAGTTAGTTCCATTTTCTTACTTTTCTTGTTCTATATTCTCCTTGCCAAAGAATCTCTGTAATTGGCTTGCTCTGCAAAGTGTTTTATTTGCCCTTGTGGATATTAGCTGTTTTAAGGATCTGAATGTATTATAGCAGGGAGCACATGATTTTAGTTCAACTGCCTCTGTGCCCTTACTCCCAATGCCAAATTAATGCTTTCTGTTTTTAGTATTCCAGGGAAGAATGAAATTGCTAAGATGTAACTGGTCATTAGGAGTAACCTAAAGAGAGGACCATTCCGGGAAAGACAGTATCTGTGTACCCAGTATGGATCTTGGCCCTGCCCTACTTCTAAGCATCTAACATATTCTCATAGTCATTTCTTCTATGTTGTGATTTTCCTTAAGTGAAGCACTTTTAGATGTCCCATATGGTTTAAAACAAATCAGAAATTCATGTCCTAAATGTTTCGTTAGTCAGAATAATTAAATTGATCAGTTCTGGGAGCAGTGGAAACAAAATAATGGGGTCATTGAAGCAGTCAGACTCTAATGGGAACCTGAGCTCATTCAGATATCAAATCTAATAATTGTTCTACACCTGTATGCACAGTCCCATTGAGCAAATTCACATTAAAGGTTTAGTGGAACACTTCCAATGCTGTGGTCCAAAGGGACTTGCTACTGTTTCACAAGAAAACCTGAATATTTTTTGGCAATATGTTTTTTGTGATGTGTTAACTAAGCTCTAAATGTGTATGTTGGTGCCCTGTCCCTACCTAGGGAGAAAGAAAAGGGAGATATGCATAACTGGGAATGGTTTTCTTACTATTTAAAGATAATAAAAATGTGCTCAAGCATTAGCTACGTGGAGGCAGTAATACAAGATAAGGGAACTCACTGGATTGGGGGAGAGTGGAGTTTTATTAAACAACTTATGCAACCTAGTAGAAATGAGGATCATTTAACCCTTTCCCTTCATAAAATAAAGTGGTATCAAAATAAAGTGGTATCAATAACCAAACATTTGGTTATTGAAGTAGAAAGTAGCAACTAGGCCTTCTGTGTAGTAATGCAGTGTTTCATTTCTCCTATGTCACTATATGACTATAGCAGCAAACTAACTGCTTTTGATTCTTTTACAAGATATCTGAGGAGAGTTGACAGACCTAAAAAAAATTTTAAAGATCTAAAGAGTAGAAAGATGAATTTAACTCTACCCTATAGTGACCACTGAACTAACAGATCTTCAATAGAACTGTCTCATTGGAGGTTTCAAAGCACACAGAAAAACTAAAAGATTTGCAGTATATACTGAACTATGAAAGACAGATATGGCCAGCCCTCTTTACCAAAAAACAATCATAACTGAATTAACTTACCCTAAAGAATAGTTTTGTTTTTTTTGTTTTTTGTTTTTTTTCTTAGATTTTATTTATTTGACAGAGAGAGATAGAGAGAGCAGGAACACAAGCAGGGGGAGTGGGAGAGGGAGAAGCAGGCTTCCCGCCGAGCAGGGAGCCCGATGTGGGACTCGATCCCGGGACCCCGGGATCATGACCTGAGCCGAAGGCAGACGCTTAACGACTGAGCCACCCAGGCGCCCCTAAAGAATAGTTTTAATACACACACACAAACTTATTCATGAATATTATGCTCTAATATTTTCACTTTGTGGATAAACAAAAGGACATATTCATTTGTGTATTCATTCTAATATATTTCCAGGCACCAAGGTTACAGATGCAAATGCCAATCCCTGCCTTTCTAGAGCTCACAGTAAAGTGGGGGAGACAGATAGCACAAGGACAGTCACAGTATAAAGTTCAAGCTTAATCTTAACAGATTAGTAGGAGTTTCTTAGGCATGAAAGGAAAAAGGAAGAGAAGCATGTTTCAAGAAAGTAAACAGCATGTGTGGAGGCAATAGGAGAGCATGATATATTCAAGGGTGAGCAAGCAGCTCAGCACTACTAAAGCATAGGTATGAGAAGCTGGTAAAATGAATTGTCTTAAAAGACCTTGGATACTAAGGAGTTGGATTTTTTTCTTTATTGCATGGGTGATAAGGAGCCATTTCCAGCTTCTTTTCCAGACTCTCCTAACAACATGTAATACTGATGGGGTGGGGATGAGGCTAGAGGCAGGAGAGATTCAAAAGGGCTCTATTATGAGCCTAGGCAATGGAAGAAGGCCTGCCCTAGAAAAATGGCAGTGGAGATGATGATGATGAAGAAATTGATCCAAGAATACTTCAGGAGTTAGAAAGAACTGAACTTATTGAACACTTGAATATGAGGGTGAAAAAAAGAAAGGAGTCCAGGATGATGGTTGGGGTTTTTTTTGGCTTCTTGTTTTCATTTTTATGACTTGGTGTATGATGGCTCTATTAGTTTTCTAGGCCTGCTATAACAAAGTACCACAAACTAAGTGGTTTAAACAACAGAAATTTATTGTCTCATAGCTTGGAAGGATAGAAGTCCAAGATCAAGGTGTTGCAGGGCCATGCTCCCTCTGAAGGTGCTAAGGAAAGATCTGTTCCAGGCCGCCTTCTTAGCTTCTGCTGGTTTGCTAGCAATCTTTGACATTCTTTGGCTTATAGAAGCATCACCCTGATCTCTGCCTTCATCTTCACATGGTGTTCTCTGTTTGTGAGTGTCTATTTCCAAATTTCTCCTTTTTATAAGAATACCAATCATTGTTGATTATAGCCTACACTAATGACTTCATTTTAACTTGACTGCCTCTGTAAAGACCCTATTTTCAAATAAAGCCATATTCTAAGGTAACGTGGGGGGCTAGGGTTTCAACATAAGAATTTGAGGGTGGGGACCCAATTCAATCCATATCATGGTTCCATTCATCAAAATAAGGAGACGTGAGAAGGAGAGAATAGGATCAAAGAAAAGGAAATCATTTCAGTTTGGATCTTGAAAATTAGGTAGGTTCAAAGCAATCAGGAAAAATATTTAGAAGGTGAATGAAGCTGTAGCCTAGAGCCCAAGGAATGTAGAATTGAGATCCATTAGCATAAAGGAGGTAGAGTAGATAGAGTTAAAGTTTTGCAAGTAGGTGAATATACCCATAGAGAATTGCTCATGGAAAGTATATAGAGTAATATGGGAAAGCACAAAGGATAAAACCCTGAAAATTACTAACATATAAGGAACAAGGAAAAGAATGGTAGTTTATAAAAGAAACAGAAAAGGACCAGGCAAAGAGGTAATTTGAAAATTAAGAAAGAGTGGTAGTATGCAAGCCAAGAGAGAAGAGAGTTTTGTGGAAGAAATAATTGTCAACAATTTCATGTGAGGTCGAGGAAAATAGCAATTGAAAGAAAAGTCCTAATCCTTTAGGCAAGAATGTGATATCAATTCAGAATAGACCCATTCATAAATACAGTCATCATGGAACACAGCCAGTATTTTCAATAGAATCTCACTCTATTTGTATTACTAGAGAAAATAAAAGAATACATTTGTTTATATAGTATAACATTTTATACTTATAGAAATTGTATTTTTTACACGGTCTAGTTATTCTAATCTATAAGAAAGTATTCACTACTGTTTTAGAACTAATGCATACGAAGTAATGCATTTGAATTGAAATTCTGATATGTATGGTTATTGAATTTTGCAACTAGTGCTCAGAATAGGATAAAATAGAGCCTCTCAGAATGAGATTATGATGTGATTGGTCAGAAGAGAGTCTTTTAAGGAACAATGTTTCCCATCAAGTCGTCTGTTTTTATGTGGTCAACATTGGAGCTCTCAGTGCTGCTAAATGTCATTTTATGTACTCCTCCCCAGTCTAACCATATATATCCTTTTCCCTCAAATCCCCTAAAAACACAAAGCTATACAATTAGACCTTTAGTAAAAGAAAGTATTGAAAAGGTAAGGTAGAGTTCTGAGACTATTTATTGTTTCATACAAATATGTGTATAGAGGAACAAATGGTACATTTATATCTATAAGTCCTCAATAAAAGTTTTGTTCAGAGAAGGAACCAATAGGTATATGTTGAATGGCTATTTAGTATTGAGAAAGCTAATAAAGAGATAAAAGTGACACATTCTTGAAAAGGCAGTGAAAGATAGTGAAAAGTGTGAAACTGGCTAAAATTAAAAGCTGAGTTGTGTGATATCAGAGTCTAGAGGAAAGAAAGATCAATGAAGGCCAGAGAGGTCAGGAAGGTGAGGTTTGAACTGAGCTTTGAAGGATGGGTAGAGTTTAATAGAGAGGAGGGAGAAGGCAGAGGTGGACACATAAAAATCTGGAATATGTATAGGTGTCTTCATGGAAAAATTATAAAGCTAGCCTAACTAGATTTAAGGGTGAGTAGTAGAAAAGAGGGGAAAATCAGGTTGGGTATAGTAGGATTTGTGTAAAACAAACTAACAAATATAGAAAGTATATCATCCATAAATTTCTCCTTTACTTAGCTGCCAGAAATTTTAGAGTCAGATTTATTATGCACATATTTTTTTAATTGAAGTATAGTTGACACACAATGTTACATTAGTTTCAGGTGTACAACATATATTCTCATATCCCTGAGCTACTTCCTTTAGAGTGAATCTGTTCACTTTTATTTTCATATGCCTTTGCAGTGAATTTTAATCTGTGAGCCCCCCAAAGTCTTTTTGGGAGTTAACTGGTTACAATTTTTAGTGTTGTCATCTTTTTTTTTTTTCACCACTTCAAATTTCAGTTGAGGCCAAATTAGTCTTGTTTTAAATTCACTGTAGCTTTTTGAGTTGGGGAGTAAGGTCTCTTTGGGAAGACTGTTTTGAAAGGTATGTTGGAAGATGAGTTGAATGGAGGAAAGTCTGGGTGTAGTGATTAGTCTAGCCAGTACCTTGTTTCTCAGATTTTAGTAGTGGTAAAATTAGTAGATCTATAGATTTATTTTAATGGGAATCTAATTCTTTTGGGTCTTTGATGATTGAGTTAAAACTATGCTTAATATATTATTACTTAAACATCAACAAATATAAAAATAGGCATAAACTGCCTTAACAATTTTAATAAAACTATAAAACAGATAAAAATAAAATTAACATTAATATGTCTACTGGTGCTAGTTTTTTTAAGATTTATGTATTTATTTTAGAGGGGAGAGGGGCAGAGAGCAAGGGAGAGAGAAACTCAAGCAGACTCTGCACTGAGTGTGGAGCCTGACTCAGGGCTTGATCTCACAACCCTTGGATCACAACCTGAGCTGAAACCCAGAGTTGGATGCTTCACCAACTGCACCACCCAGGCACCCCAATGCTAGATTTTATAGTAGAAAGATTTAGATTTGGATCCAGTTATATATTTTGACTTCACTGATACTAATGCAGAGTCTCTATTGTAGAAGTAGACTGGACAAAATGGTATTAATAACTTTAAGGCTTTCTCATCTTAGGATCATCAGACACCACATTGAATAAAAACTCTGGTATCAAGCAGTTCTCAAATTCCAGTTTTAATAGGGTGTCAACTTGATAATTTTGTAAAGTTGCCTTGCTCACATGAAGACAAAGGTAGGATTGAAATTTTCATAATACGGATATCTAATCCATTTATTGCTAGAATTGGGAACAGAAAAAATCATTGGGGGCGCCTGGGTGGCTCATTCATTAAGCGTCTGCCTTCAGCTCAGGTCATGATCCCAGGGTCCTGGGATCGAGTCCCACATCGGGCTCCCTGCTCAGCGGGGAGCCTGCTTCTCCCTCTCCCACTCCCCCTGCTTGTGTTCCCTCTCTCGCTGTGTCTCTCTCTGTCAAATAAATAAATAAAATCTTTAAAAAAAAAAGAAGGGGCGCCTGGGTGGCTCAGTTGGTTAAGCGACTGCCTTCGGCTCAGGTCATGATCCTGGAGTCCCGGGATCGAGTCCCACATCGGGCTCCCTGCTCGGCAGGGAGTCTGCTTCTCCCTCTGACCCTCTCATGCTCTCTCTGTCTCATTCTCTCTCTCAAATAAATAAATAAAATCTATAAAAAAAAAAAAGAAAAAGAAAAAATCATTCAGTGCACGTTTACCCCTCTATTTACAGCTAATAAACAATTGCAAGTTGCTCTACAAAGACCACATTCTCATTATAGCTCTGCTTACATCATGAAGGTGGCATTGACTTCTTTGTCACAGGTCTTTATATGTCCAGCTAACCTATGCCATGGTGTGAAAATAGTATCATATTCTGGGATGACTCAACTCTGAAAAATTTTATCATATAATTATGAAATTTCATTAGTTCAGTACACCATGATGTTGCTTGGTTTTCATGTAATACAAACAAATGTATATATCCATGAGCAATACACTGGTTACTTATAAAGTAATAATACAGAATATGCTTATGTCAACATTTTTTTACATAAAAAGGAATGTACAAAACTTCAAATATACCTTGCATTAAGAAATAATGGCCTAGTAAGATTTATTGACTACTTTTTGAATGAAGTTGACCCCAACATTAGGAATTATGTCATGTAATTCATGTCTTCGTTATATTGAACTCCTTCAGAGCAGAAACTTATTCAGGACACCTTAAGAAACAATGGATTTCACTTCTTTCTGTGTGTCTGTTCATTCCTTTCTATTTCTCTTTCAGCCTGTTTATTACCCTATTGAGTAGTTCCTTTCATCACAAGGTATGTCATGTGTTACTAGCCAACCAGTGAAGTAGCGGCCATTGAGGGGGTCAGATGCCCATCATTGTCCATTCAGTGGCTTCTTTTGGAAAAAAAAAAAAAAAAAAAGCCTATTCAGTGCTGCTTCCCTAAGTAAAAAACTATGAGCATGACAGTTTCACCTAGAAGTGGTGTTAAGCATATCAGATATAATGACCTGAGTAAAGTGTTTTTCCTCTATGAAAATATCACCTCTTTCATGATCATGGGAAATGGAAGTATAAATTATATTCATTACCTCCCCTTACTCCTCAACCTTCTGCAATATGGCCTCTCCTCCCCCTATTTTACTGAAATTGTTCTCATTATGGTCTCTAATGATGTTTGTATTTCTGATATAAAGCTGATAGTTTTCAATTTTTATTTTACTGCATCTTTCTGCAGCATTTTATACTATTGCTTATTGCATTTATCAAACTATTTACTCCCTTAGATTCCATAACATGTGCTCAAACGTTTCATTCTGTACCTCTCTGAATACTTGCTGTTTTCTTCATGGACTTCTCTTTCTATGGTCATCTCTTAAATATTAGTGTTTTCCAGGAAATGATCATCAGCCCACTCCTCTTCTCACTCTACATACTTTCCTGAGTGACAGCTTCAATTACCATCTATATGATAAGTCTCCCAAGTCTCTCATACTCTTTCCAGACCTGTCCCATGAACTTCAGCCTTGTAATATTTAGCTGCCTGCTGGACAGCTCCACATGGGTATTTTAAGGGCATCTCCAATTTTAAACATCATTCAAGCCAGGCTAGAATCTCTAGAACTGAACTCATCATCTTCTCCTTGAGTACAACTCCTCCTGTATGCCCTATCCCTATGTCCCTAAAATGGGACCACCATTTTCCCAAATGTATAAACTAGAATTTTAGAATTATTTTGAACTCTTTATTCTCAGTATTCAGTTAATCCCTAATTCTTGTCTTGTCACCTTTAAGCCCCTCCACTACATGATCACCAAATTGAACTATCTTAACAGTTCCACTCCTTATTGTACATGTAAAGTCCAAGAGCCTTAAGATGGCACATGAGACCATCCATTATCTGGATGTTACTTCTCTATCCTGAGCCCATAGTCTCCTGCTTTTAATCAACACTGATTTGCTTGTAGTCACACACATTTTTTTCATCTTTTCTCTCCCATTCCTTCAAGTGTCTCCTTTGCCTGGAATATACTTTTCATCCAGGCTAATTCATCCTCATCCTTTAAGAATCAGTTAGGACAGGGGTGCCTGGGTGGCTCAGTCGGTTAAGCATCTCTACCTTCAGCTCAGATCATGATCCAGGGTCCTGGGATCGAGCCCCACGTGGGGCTCCCTGCTCAGTGGGGAGTCTGCTTCTCCCTCTCCCTCTGCCCCTCCCCCATGCTCGTGCTCTTTCTCTCTCTCTAAAAATAAAATCTTTTTTAAAAAATCGGTTAGGACATTGCCTTCTCTAGAAAGGCTTCTCAGAGATGCTTCCCCTAAGGCTTAGCTAAGTGTTCCTTTTCTGTGCTCCTAAAAAGTATACCCCTAATCATAGTACTCACTGTAACTATTCTAATTAGGTTTACATGCTACCCCCCCCCCCCATTTAAGTGAAAATATCTTGAGAGAAATGGCTGAGACTTTTCACTTTTATATCAGGGGATATAATATAATCTAGGTTCTAAAACTGACTCACTGACAGCTGTGTAGCAGACTATAGAAGAAGCCCTAACACATTTCATCAGACTAACTTCTACATGACAAGGCCACAATCGCTTCATACTACCTCCCTTGAAAGAAGAGACTGGCTCATTTATCTCTGGCACTATGCGAGGCACATAGTCACTATTCAAGAAAGGATTATTGAAATAAATTCCAGGCCATTTTTTGGGCAGAGGGAAGTTTACCTGACATGGGAATAGACCCTGGTTATGATGGCAAGGCTCCTTCTTTCCAGTGAAAAAGTCTACTCGGGAAACCAAATTAAAGGTCATTGGATTACCTCTAGAAAAAAAAAAAAAATGAGTGACCAGTTTTACTAGATACATCATTCAAGCCAGGCTAGAATCTCTAGAAATAATCTCTACAAATCTGTTTAGACAACTGAAATGCTAAAGCAGAGAAGTAATAGAAAGCAGCCCAGCAATATTTCTCTCCCCACTGGATGACAATGAGAAAAATAAATAAATTGTTTTAAAAGATTTTCTTTGCTTCCCAAGGGCATAAAAATGTCCCAGCCCATGATGTTTTATGAAATAAATAAAAATTCTGAACATTGATAAATTCTGATTTCCTAACTGATCTTTGTTTTTATAGGCTAATCTGGAAAAGACTTTGTTTTCTGTTTGATTCTTTCTCATGTCCCGAAACTGACTAAAACATGTCATCATCTCCATAATGAGGCTGTCTAGACTTTTAAAAATATAACATCTTGATGCTGAAATCTTTGTAATGTGACTCTTATAATATCAAATATAAATTTAGTCTGTATCAGGTACCATTCTGGTCCTTTTACATTATTGCCTCATTTAGTCCTTGTAACTATTCTTTTAATTATTTTCATGTTCACAAAGGGGAAAATAAGTTTAGGAAAACATAGCTATTAAGTGACAGAACAAAGATTTGAACTTCTATCTGTAATAAAGTGTGGATACCTGTTGGAGATAGAAATGACTTTTTGTTTGGACTGCTGACCAATTCTTGTGTGTGTGTGTGTGTGTGTGTGTGTGTGTGTTTCATGTCTATCAAAAGATTAATATGGGCCAAGTAATTCTGTTGATACTCTACAATGTAAGTACTATTATTATCATCATTTTGCAGATGTGGAAACTGATGCTTAGGAAAATTCATTTTGCAAATACATAAATGTGAGGGTGGCCCATTTTATTAGAAAAACTGTGTCTAGTAATATACATTAATAAGTTCAAAGACTACATATACCAGTTAGCTTAACTTTATTCCATCATTATATCTTGTATCAGTACAAATCGTGGTAAGAAAGAGTATAATGCTTTATGCCAAGAATCCCTTCTCCATCCCCACACATTAACCAGGAAGAATAACCCAGTATGCATGTCTTGTTGAAAATGGGTCAGTATTGTTTACCATCAAAGGACAGACTTATTTTAATTTTTCATCTGTAGGTAACATGTTGCTACAAAGCAAGTTTTAAGTCCATTTGATGTTGCCATTGAAGTAAAACTCTATATAGATGCTGTCATGACATACCTCCTTATCTTTCTGTATTTTTACTAATCTTCTTGGAGAGAGACAATGTCTAGGTTTACCTCTTAAGAATAGAACTTTTAGAATTTTGAATCTAAAATTCATGAAATACTTTCATAAATGACAACAGTGTATAAAGACAAATGTATTTGTGCTCTAAAACCAGCAGACTTATAAGCCATTACTTTCTGATCGGGGAACACTCTATGGCCCTTATTTAAGCAGGACAGAAAATGGTACCTGATTTCTGTCTTTCTTTTCCCATTATAGTATACTTAGTGATAGTATAATCAACAATGAATTAATTCAGATTATTGAATCCTAGACTGCTTTTTAAGTTGAGAACAGTATGTGCTTTTTATCTGAAACCTGAAGATTTTACATCCTACATAGGTTGTTTCCCTAATTTGCCAAGTTAATCATGCTCAATGCCAAAAATTCAGACATGGAAAAATATAAAAAAGGAAAAAATAATCATGATCCCACCATTCAGAGATAACCACTGCTTTTATTGGTGTATATTCTTCCAAACTCCTAAAAGTTGTAATTCTTATTTTCAAAAATAAGAATATAAGGGGCACCTGGGTGGCTCAGTTGGTTAAGCATCAGACTCTTGATTTCGGCTCAGATCATGATCTCAGGATTGTGGGTTTGAGCCCCGTGTCGGGCTCTGTGCTCAGTAAAGCGTCTGCTTGCGATTCTCTCTCTCCTCTCCCTCTGCCCCTCCCCCAGCTCATGCTTACTAAATAAATAAATAAATAAATAAATAAATAAATAAATAAGATCTTTAAAAAAAAAAAGAATAGAATTTGCTCTTTTGTAACTTGCCTTTTCCACGTTATAATGTGGACCTCTTTCTGTCAAGCACATATAGATCTGTATGATAATTTAGAGTGGCTTCATTGTATCCCTACGTATGTGGGTTCCATCCTTTATCTAATCTCATGATGGACAGGCTATTTATGATTTTCACTAGTATAAATAATGTTGCAAAGAACACCGATGTACAGCCATCCCTATTTATGCATTTGTCTGATAATGCAAGGACTGGCTTTATCCAGTAGACTTAAAAATCAGGGAAGATTCTTTGAGAATTCTTATGTGAGAAGTAAGTTGCTAGTTAATAGCTATTTTTACTCATCTATAGGCTTGGCCTGCACTCACGTTGTGCATAGATTGTCTTAGAAACTAAAATTACAAAAGAACTTCTCTCAGTTATGAATATGACATTAACAAGCTGTGTTTTAACTCGGTCCTAATTGCTCGTATTTAAAACAACTGCTGACTGGCTTCTACCTTAAGGGACAGTTTATGTTTTAAAACAATGGCACTGGCAGCTGCTAAAGTGTCCGTGATATTAACCATACAGGTTGCCTTTCTCCATACAACTGGTTAAGTAATTAAGTATAAGCTAACATGGGGAACACAACTAATGGAAAGCACCTGTTTATAGACCCGCAAATTATAAGTTGTAGATTAATATCTTCTCTTCTCAAAATCATAGCCAGTGGCATTTTTCTGTAATCTGGTGCGTTGGGAAATAGAGACATGATGCAGGGGAAAGCCTGCCATTCCTGCCTTACTATAGAAGCCAGTGAGCTCATATAACCCAGGAGTACCTGGGGCTACTGAAGCTGTGGAGTTGGGCTGACTGCTCTAAAACTTCCATCCTCAGCAAGAAGTAGGTAGTTCAGACCCAAGAGATAAGTTGTACATTTTAAAAACAAACGTAGTAGATATATAATCTTGTAGTGATTCAGAAACAAAAGCAGATGACAGGTGAGTATATTCTAGGTCAGCATATCAGCAACAGAACTCAGGCAGATCACAAACAACTGCCACAGAAAATGACAGAGTATTGTCTATCATATAATCAAAGTTGGAGAAATGGCTGATACCTAATAATCTTAGTCATAGGGATCTATGTCACACATGGAGTAGGAAGGCACAGAGATGACAGATGGTAAGAATGAATTGACCCTGTATCCACACTGTCATTTCAAAGCTAGTTTATTTGCACCAACCCAAATGGTTGCTCAAGCTCTCATCCTTGCCAAGTACTCTTGGCCCAGGTCACTGCAATCTGTGTATGCCTTAATCAGTGCTTCTCCTGCCACTCTTGATAGTGCTATCTAGGCTTCAACAACAGAACCTAACCAGATGATTCCAGAGAGCCCCATTTCTGCTGGGTGTTTTTTTCTTCCTGGGTTTGTTTTGTTTTTCTAAACAGAACTGCTGTCTTTGTAAACCATTCAGGATTGTTTTTCAAAAAATATTAAAAATAAAATCATGTGTTTATATAAACAACTATCACTACAAATCTGGCCAATTCAATATATGTCCTTTTATTATTTTCTTCCTTTTCCTAGAAAAAAAGATTAAATATATATAGACATTCTGATTCCTCCTTTATACATCCATTGCTTTTCATGCCCCCCCATAGGCAAAATTTGTTAAATAGTCAGCAATATAAGAAACTAGAACTCATTTTTTCTAATCAAAAATTAGCAGCTATCTTTCTATTTCTTCTTGTTAAGATCCCACCTATACTTTACAGCCTAATTGGGACAAAGTTTTCCCTGGCCCCCAACTCCTGCACTCAAGGGATTATGGTTTTTCTCTTCTCTGAACTGCCATCATACTTAAACTGTAATAGATGCTATAAGAACCACATATTTTATGTTATAGTTGTTTGTACATTTATCCTTTCTTCTCTAATAACTTATAAGAGTGTCTATTATGGTACTCTGCAGATAGTTTATGCAGTAAAAATTTGTAGGTGGGTGGAAGGAAGGGAAGGAGGGAGGCAGGGAGAAAAGGTTTCCTTTCCTTTCTTTATATTAATGGCAAATTATATTCCCTGTGTGTTAAGCAGTGTAGCAGAAGGTGAATTGAAGGGTCAGTTCCTGATTCATTGCTAAAGATTGGATGATTACTTAATCAATGGACAGTTTTTGAGAAATTGCTATGTGTAATCCACTGTGAAAGACACCTGAGCAGCTCTGTTATCATTTGTGTGGTTTCTATTGGTTTGTTCTTCAGTGTAAGTTTCACATATATGATTTGCTTGGGGATTTTTCTAACTCTTTTCTAACACTATTCATATTTTTATATGTTGTTGTTCCCCATATTTTCCAGATATGTAGGCATCATTATCAGACTTTCAACCTCATAGAAAGAAAATTTGTCTTAAAGCCCAATTGCATGTCCTAGTAAAGAAGCAAACATAATGCATGGCTAAAGTACAAAACCAAGGACATTTAAAAAAAATCTATTCACTAGGTTTGACATTGAGTCCAAAGATAATCAATAGCAAGGTCTATGGCAGTTGAAATACTGAACAATATACTGATTTTTCTTCTGAGCCACATTTTTGTAAAATCCTTTGAAATGCTCAAGTTATCAATTATGTAAATGCTAGTCATTTAAAATCCCAGGAGGTTGGTTATACATGTTATGAAAATATCACGTTTGTGATAGGTAAAAGTAAGCCTTGCATATTTTCCACATTTGTAGCTTAATATGGATTGTTTTTAATGCCTTGAGATAGTATTATTGTACTCAGTGGTTTTACTTTTATCACATATTTCAATCTTTCTAAAGTTGCTATAATTGAGTTTGTTTGATAATGTACCTTTATATTACTACAAGACTTGATAGTTTGCAAAATATGAGGTTCATAATAGAGGTAGAGAATAGAGTTACTACCTGGCAGGGAGGATAAGAAGAAAGTGAAATATAGAAAAGTGATTTAATCTCACTACTGCAATGTTGTAAAATATAATTTGTTTTCCCCCTAGCACAGCAGAGTTTCATGCTGATAACCAGCTACTGAATTAATAAATCCATTGCAACTATTGAGACTTTTCCTTTAATAACATAATGAATGCTGAGCATTAAGAAGAGAAAAAGAAACATATTCTTTGTACAGATGTTACCTCTCCCAGATCTATATCCCTAAGCATAGGAAGAATACCAACATCATACCCTGAGCAATATCAATATGATGATAATTTGTGCATCTCAATTAGAATACTGTATTTTCCACACAAAAACATGCTATTTTCTGGAACAGATTTGCTTATTTTCCAATTGGAAAGACATTTAGGGGTCTATTTTGTTATCATTACATGTGCTTAACTCCAATTACATTTAATGGAAGTTGTGTATCTATAGTCACAGTAGTCTCTGAACTTCTTTAATATTATTGCTTTCCATTACCATTCTCGTTAAAATAGCTTTTCATCTCTTCTCCCAACATGAACTACCACAGTAATCTGGGTTTCTGTTTTCTTTGCATGGATTTATTTGCATGTGATGAAGGATATAGATTATACAACATGATCTGATTCTAGCTTCAAGAACATTATGATGTCATTGAGATTAGAATAGAGCTAGAACTATTTAATTTTTAAGTAGAGGTAATTGATTGGCTTCTAGACATCCATTTTTGCACAGTGACCTATATATACAATTTTATTGGAATAAAGTAAGTTGATATAGTTTAATAGTGTTGGTATCTGGTGGAAGCCAAATTTGTCAAACGTTATAAAATATATGAGAAAATAAGGTTTACAAACTTTGAAGCACTAGACTTTTTGAACAGCCAACAAAACTGTATCCTTAATTCCAATTCAAATTTTTGACAAGGCAAAAATAATGAGAATAAGCATATTAGAAAATCTCTTATAGAATTGATTTTGCTCTTTTCCTTAGTGCTGGCCTGTGCTGTATTTCCAGAAGAAAAGTGGTCAGCTGGTGGAAAAAGTGATCAGAAGACAGTGAAAGAGGCTTGTTAAGTCTTTAAGAAAATGAGAAACCTAAAGAGAACTCTTAAAAACATCATTAGGGACTTTAGAGTCACTTGACTCATTGGCACTCAACAAATAGACATCTGCCTATCCTTACTAAGATAGCGTAGTTAGTACCCATTGGGTTTATATTTCAAGCTGTGTTGTTTTCAAGATGTGTGATTATAACATGATATAGAGTTCCAAAATGTTTCCTAAAAATACATCTTCGAAATGAAAATATAAATTATAGAAGATTATTTCCACCAGATATTAAAATATATTATGAATGAAATCAGAAGGTATTGGCACAAAAATAGTTGGAAAGATGTTTAGGTCAATGGAACAGAAATGTACACTAGTATAAATAATTTAACATGAAAAGAGATATCATGAATCTGTAGAAATTCATGATTATTCAACAAAGGGTTCTGGGACAACCCATTTTCTCTCTGCAAGAAAAGAAAAAAAAAAAGAAAACAAGAAATCAATGTGGAAACTTGCCTGACATTGTACAACAAAATAAAATCTAGATCATTTAAATAGATAAATGTGGAAAAAAACAAACCTTACAAAACAAGAGACAGTTGAATGTTAATCAGATGTCTCTGGCTAGAGAAAGGCTTTCTAAACTTAAAAATAAAGGAACAGATCACAGTGTAAAAGATCAATAGATTTAGCTACATAAAGAATAAAAATGAGTCCCAGTCTGAGATAGTTATATTGGAAGACCCTGAGCTCACCTCCTGCAGAGACATCCTGAATCTACACCTACATATAGAGCAATTCCTCCTGAAGAACTGAAGGCTGACTGAACAACTTATGCACAACAAAAGACAGAGGGACCACATAGAGAATGGCAGGAGAGATGGAGGCATGGTAATCATGAGAACCCCACCCCCGATGCTGCAAACTGCAGTGGGAGGGATAGTACTGAGGGACTGGGAGAGGATTCCTCCACTCTGGGGCACAGAATAAAAGCTGCAGCTTAAAAGGGAAACTAGAATATAAAGGAGCCAGCCCTAGAGCATCTGCCAAATGGCAGGGAAGCTGCTGGAACACCCTCTGGGGTCAGAGGTGCTGGCAAGTGCCATTTACATTTACATTTCCTCTCCACTTTGATAATGCAGACAGAAGCAGGGTCCAGGTACCCTAGCCAACCTCCCACCTCAGTGAGTCCTGTGCCCCTAGTCCACATCAGCCCCAGCCCCCCAGTGTGGCCCCAGTGAAGCAAATACGGGGACACCGAAGGCCTGCACCCAATTCAGCTCCAGAGGACTTGCCATGAAACCCCATGCATGGAGCATCTGAGGACTTCCCAGCCAAGGACCTCCTGCATGGAGTTGCACAAAGACATCCTGCTCTTTGCCCACCTGAGCTCCACCCATTCCACCAGGATACCCCCTGCATGGAGCACCCCAGGACCACCTAGCTCATTCCTGCCTCAGCTACTGCCATCCAGCCAGGGAGCCGCCTGGACAGAACATCGTGGAACCTCCTGGCCCATGCCTGCTTCTGCTCCAGACATCTTGCCAGAGTGCCCTTAAGAGGAATGCCCCAGGAGCCCCAGCCTGCACTTGCTTTGGCTCCAGCTGTCCTGCCAAGATGCCCTCTGTGTAGAGAGCCCTGGGACCCCTAGCCCACTTTAGCTCCAGCCATCCCACTAGGGTGGCCCTGGTGCATAGGCCCCAGGACCCCCAATCGGTGCCTGCTACAGCTCCAGCCAGCCAGCCAAAGCAACCAGGTACACACAGAGATTTCCTACACAAGGCCCTTCCTTTAAGACTAGGATAAATAACTGTTCTATGTAATTCATAGAAACAAGCACAGAAAGTCAAAACAAAATGAGGAGACAGAGGAATATGCTCCAAATGAAAGAACAAGACAAAACTTCAAAAAAATAGCTACATGAACTGGAGATAAGCAGTCTACCTAATAAAGAGTTCAAAGTAATGGTCCTAAAGATGCTCACTGGATTTGAGAGAAGAATGGATGAACTCAGTGAGAATTTCAACAAAGAGATAGAAAATATAAAAAAGAACCAATCAGAGTTGAAGAATATAATAACTGAAATGAAAAATACACTAGAGGGAATGAATAGCTGATTGGAGTATGCAGAAGAAGAGATCAGTGATCTGGAAGACAGGGTAATAGAAAGCACCCAAGCTGAACAGCAAAAACAAAATATAATTTTAAAAAATGAGGACAGGTAGGGCACCTGGGTAGCTCAGTTGGTTAAGCGTCTGCCTTTGGCTCAGGTCATGATCCCAGGGTCCTGGGATCGAGCCCCGCATTGGGCTTCCCGCACAGTGGGGAGCCTGCTTCTCCCTTTCCTGCTCACGCTGCTTGTGCATGCACACACACACACCCACTCTCTCTCTCTGTCAAATAAATAAATAAAATCTTTTAAAAAATAAAATTAAAAATGAGGACAAGTTAAGGGAACTCTGGGACAACATCAGGTATACAATCACATTATATGGGTCCTAGAGGAAGATAAGAGAAAAAAAAGGGGCAGAAAGCTTATTTGAAGAAATAATAGCTGAAAACTTCCCTACCTGGGGAAAGAAACAGACATCCAGGTCCAAAAATCACAGAGAACCCCCAAACAAGATGAACTCAAAGATGTCCACACCAAGACATGTAATAATTAAAACATCAAAGATTAAAGCTAAAGAGAGAATCCTAAAAGCTGCAAGAAAAAGCAACTAGTTATATATAAGGGAAATCCCATATAGCTGATTTTGCAGTAGAAACTCTGTAGGTCAGAAGAGAATGGTACGACATATTCAAAGTGCTGAAAGGTAAAAACCTGCAGCCAGAAATGCTCTACCTGGCAAGGTTATCATTCAGAATTGAAGGAGAGATAGTTTCTCAGACAAACAAAACTGAGAGTTCATCACCACTAAATTGGCTTTACAAGAAATGTTAAAGGGACTTCTTTAAGAGGAAAAGGCCATAATTAGAAGAAAATTATGAAAGGAAAAAATTTCATGAGTAAAAGCAGAGTAAAGGTAGTAGATCAGTCACTTATAAAGCTAGTATAGGCTAAAAGACAAACGTATTAAAATTAATTTTATCAGGGGCACCTGGGGGTTCAGTCATTAAGTGTCTGCCTTCAGCTCAGGTCATGATCCCAGAGTCCTGGGATCAAGCCCCGCATCAGGCTCCCTGCTCCGCGGGAAGCCTGCTTCTCCCTCTCCCACTCCCCCTGCTTGTGTTCCCTCTCTCACTGTCTCTCTCTGTGTCAAATAAATAAAAAAAATAATAAAATCTTTAAAATAAAATCTTTAAAAATAATTTTATCAAAAAATAGTTAAGGGACTCACAAATAAAAAGATATAAAATATGACATATACATAAAACATGGAGGGGGGAGTAAAAATGTAATGCTTTTAGAATGTGTTTGAACTCAAGCAACCAACAACTTAATATAGACTGCTATATACTTAAGATGTTATAAATGAACCTCATGATAACCAAAAACCTATAGTAGGTACAAAAAAAGAGAAAGAGAGAGAGAGAAATCCAAGCATAAGACTACAGATGGTCATCAATCACAAGGGAAGAGAGCAAGAGAAGAAAGGAACAGGGAAAAAATTCAAAAACAATCAGACAACAGTTAACAAAAGGGCAACAGTACATACCTATCTATAATTACTTTAAATATAAATGATCTAAATGCTCCAATCAAGGGCGCCTGGGTGGCTCAGTTGGTTAAGCGACTGCCTTCGGCTCAGGTCATGATCCTGGAGTCCCAGGATCGAGTCCCGCATCGGGCTCCCTGCTCGGCAGGGAGTCTGCTTCTCCCTCTCCCACTCCCCCCTCTTGTGCTCTCACTCTCTCTCTCAAATAAAAAAAAAAAAATAAAAAAAAAAAATAAATGGCTCCAATCAAAAGACATAGGGTGAAGGAATGGATACAAAAAAAACCACTTATTTATATGCTACCTACAATAGACTCGCTTCAGACCTAAAGACACATGCAGACTGAAGTGAAGGGATAAAGATCTTTCATTCAAATGAAAGTGAAAAAAATGGGGTATTAATACTTTATCAGACAAAACAGAATTTAAAACAAAGACTGTAAGAAGAGACAAAGATGGACATTACATAATGGTAAAGATCCAACAAGAAGATATAACAATTGTAAATATCAATACATCCAACATAGGAGCACCTAAGTACATAAAGCAACTATTAACAGACATAAAGGGAGAAATTGAAAGTAATACAGTAATAGTAGGGGACTTATTAAACACCCCATTTACATAAATGGATAGATCATCCAGACAGAAAATCAATAAGGGAACAGTAGCTTTGAACAACACATTAGACCAGATGAACTTATCAGATATATACAGAACATTCCATCCAAAAACAGCAGAATACACATTCCTTTCAAGTGTGCATGGAACATTCTCCAGGATACATCACATGTTGGGCCACAAACCAAGTCTCAATAAATTTAAGAATATTCAAATCATATCAAGAGTCTTTTCTGACCACAACGTATAAAACTAGAAGTAGTTACAAGAAAAATACTGGAAAATACCCAAACTCATGGAGGCTAAACAACATGCTACTAAACAACCAGTGGGTCAACCAAGAAATCAAAGAGGAAATAAAAAAAATACATGGGAACAAATGAAAATGAAAACACAACAGTCCAAAATATTTGGGACACACCCAAAGCAATTCTAAGAGGGAAGCTTACAGCAATACAAACCTACCTCAAAAATAAGAAAAATCTCAAATAAATAATCTAACCTAATACCTAAAGGAAATAGAAAAAGAAGAACAAACAAAACCCAAATTAGTAGAAGGAAGAAAACAATAAAATTAGAGTAGAAATAAATGAAACATAGACTAAAAACTTTTAAATTTATTTATTTATTTTTTTAATTTTATTATTTTATGTTAGTCACCATACAATACATCATTGGTTTTTGATGTGGTGATCCACGATCCATTGTTTTCATATAACACCCAGTGCTCCATGCCGTACATGCCCTCCTTAATACCCATCGCTGGGCTAACCAATCCCCCCACCCCCCTCCCCTCTAAAACCCTGTTTGTTTCTCAGAGTCCATAGTCTCTCATGGTTCATCTCTCCCTCCAATTCCCCCCCCTATTTTTCCCTTCCTTCTCCATGTCCTCCATGCTATTCCTTATGTTCCACAAATAAGTGAAACCATATGATAATTGACTTTCTCTGCTTGATTTATTTCACTTAGCATAATCTCCTCCCATCCCATCCATGTTGATGTAAAAGTTGGGTATTCATCTTTTCTGATGGCTGAGTAATATTCCATTGTATATATGGACCACATCTTCTTTATCCATTCATCTGTTGAAGGGCATCTCGGCTCTTTCCACAGTTTGGCTATTGCGGACATTGCTGCTATGAACATTGGGGTGCCTATGGCCCTTCTTTTCACTACATCTGTGTCTTTGGGGTGAATACCCAGTAGTGCAATTGCTGGGTCATAGGGTAGCTCTATTTTTAAATTTTTGAGGAACCTCCACACTGTTTTCCAAAGTGGCTGTACCAACTTGCATTCCCACCAACAGTGTAAGGGGGTTCCCCTTTCTCCACAACCTCTCCAACACTTGTTTCTTTCCCTGTCCATTTTTGCTATTCTAACTGGTGTAAGGTGGTATCTCAATGTGGTTTTGATTTGGCTTTCCCTGATGGCTAATGATGATGAACATTTTTTCATGTGTCTGTTAGCCATTTGTATGTCTTCTTCAGAGAAGTGTCTGTTCATATCTTCTGCCCACTTTTTGACTTGATTATTTGTTTTTTGGGTGTTAAAAAATTTTAAATTTAAAAGATCAATGAAACAAAGAGCTGTTCTTTGAAAAGATAAAAAAGATTGATAAACCCTTAGACAGACACATAAAGAAAAAGATAAAGGCTCAAAATCAGAAATGAAAGAGAAGTGACAACCAACACCATGGAAATAAAAAGGATTATAAGGGACTACTACAAAAAGTTATATGCCAACAAATGGGACAACCTAGAAGAAATGGATAAATGCCTAGAAACATACAATCTTCCAAAACTGAGTGAGGAAGAAGTAGAAAATCTGAACAGACTGATAATGAAAATAAATCATTAATTTTAAAATGTGCAACAAAAAAAGTCCAGGGCCAGATGTCTTCACAGGTGAATTCTCTCAAACATTTTAACAAGAGTTAATACCTATTCTTCTCAAACTATCCCAAAAAATAGAAGAGAAAGGAAAGCTTCCAAATACATTCTTCAAGGCTAGCATTACCCTTATACCAAAACCTGACAAAGACACTGCAAAAAAACTTACAGGCCAATATTCCTGATAACCATAGTTTCAAAAGTCCTCAACAAAATATTAGCAAATCAAATTCAACAATATAGTTAAAAAATTATTCTCCACAATCAAGTAGAGTTATCTAGTGATACAACAATGGTTTAATATCCACAAATCAATCAATGTAATATATCATAGTAACAAGAGAAAGAATAAAGACCATATGATTATTTCAAGAGATGCAGAAAAAGCATTTAACAAAATTCAACAACTGTTCATGATAAAAAAATCTAATCTCAACAAAGTAGGTTTAGAGGGAGCATATGTCAACATAATAAAGGCCATATCTGAAAAACGCATAATTAACATCATACCTAATGGTGAAAAACTGAAAGCTTTTCCTCTAATATCAGAAACAAGACAAGGGTGTCCACTCTGGTCACTTATATTCAACAGACTACTGGAAGTCCTAGCTGCAGCAACCATACAAGAAAAAGAAATAAAATGCGTCCAAATTGGTAAGGAATAAGTAAAACTATCATTATTTGCAGATGGCATATTACTATATATATAGACAACTCTAAAGATTCCACCAGAAAACTATGAGATAACAAATAAATTTGGTGAAGTTGCAGGATATAAAATTAATATATAGAAATCTATTGCATTTATTTTTTTAAGATTTATGTATTTATTTTAGAGAGAGAGCATGACCAGGGGTAGGGGCAGAGGGAGAGAATCTTTAAGCAGACTCCCTGCTGAGCAGTGAGCTCGACTTAGGGCTCAATCTCACGACCCATGAGATCATGACCTGAGCTGAAATTGAGAGTTGGACACTCAACCAACTGGGCTACCCAGGTGCTCTGAAATCTATTGCATTTCTATACACTAATAACAAAGTAGCAGAAAGAGAAATTAAGAAAACAATCCCATTTACAACTGCACCAGAAAGAACACCGAGGAATAAATTTAACCAAGGTGAAAGACCTTTGTACTTTGAAAACTATAAAACATTGATGAAAGAAATTGAAGACAACACAAACAAATGGAAAGATATTCTATGCTCATGGATTGGAAGAACCAGTATTTTTTAAATGTTGATAACTACCTATAGCAATCTACAGATTCAATGTAATCCCTATCAAATAACCAGTGGTATTTTTTTCACAGAACTAGAACAAATAATCCTAAAATTTATATGGAATCACAAAAAACCCCAAATAGCCACAACAATCTTGAGAAAGAAAAATGAAGCTGGAGGTATCACAATTCCAGGTTTCAAACTATACTACAAAGCCATAGTAATCAAAACAGTATGGTACTGGCACAAAAAGAGACACATAGATCAATAGAACAGAATAGAGAGCTCAGAAATATACCTATGCTTATATGGTCAGTTAACCTATGTCAAAGGAGGTAAGAATATGCAATGGGAAAAAGACAGTCTCTTCAAAAAAGGTGTCGGGAAAACTGGTCAACAACATGCAAAAGAATGAAACTGGACCACTGTCTTGCACCATACAAAAATATAAAGTCAAAATTGATTGAAGACCTAAATGTCAGGCCTGAAACCATAAAACCCCTAAAAGAAAAGATAGGCAGTTCTTTTCTTTTTCATTTTTAAAGGCGCCTCCATATGGTCTTCCAAAATGGCTATACCAATTTACATTTCCACCAACAGTGCTAAGGGTTCCCTTTTCTCACATCCTCACCAACACTTGTTATTCCTTGTCTTTCTTTATACTAGCCATTGTGACTGGTGTTAGGTCATAACACATTGTGGTCTTGATTTGCATGTACCATACTGTTCAGTAATTCCACTACTGAGTATTTACATGAGGAAAAAGAAAACACTAATTTGAAAAGATATAAGCCCCTATGTTTATTGCAGCATTATTTACAATACCCAAGATATGGAAGAAACCTAGGTATGCATCACCTGATGAATGGAGAAAGAATATATATATACAGACACACACACAATGGAATAATAGCCATAAAAAGAATGAGAACACACCATTTGTGACAACATAGGTGGACCTATAGAGTATTACACTAAAGTGAAATAAGTCAGAAAGACATATACCATGTGATTTCACTTATATGTGGAATCTACAAAACAAAACAAATGAACAAGAAAAAGCAGAAATAGAAACAAACTCATAAATACAGAGGACAAACTGGTGTTGCCAGAGCAGAGGGGAGTAGGCAGATAGGCAAAAAAGGGGAAGAGTATTAAGAGGTACAAACTTCCAGTTACAAAATAAATAAGTCAGGGGGATGAAAAATACAGCATAGGAAATATAGTCAATAATATTGTAGTAACATTGTATGGTGATAGATGATAACTACACTTATCATGGTGAGCATTGCATAGTGTATAGAATTGTCAAATCATTGTGTTTTATACCTCAAACATTTAACATTGTATGTCAACTATAATTCAGTAATAAAAATAAAAAATATAGAGTATAATGGGAAAAAAAAGAAACCATATGTTCCTAAAAACCCACAGCACAAACTAAATAGGTAATCAACAAACTAAGAAAATAGTTCTAACAAATATTTAAATTGGTTACTATCTTTAATATGTAGATTCCAAAATAAAAACAAAAGCAAAACCTAAGACCCCAGTAGATTAATGGCCAAGGGGCCTGGCCAGCATTTAAAGGAAGATATATAGATAATAACATACAGAAAATTCCACTTTACAAGGATTTGAAGAAATACAAAAGGAGTAAATCAGATACCATTAATCACTTTTCATATTACACATTTTAAAAAGGTTAATACCCAACAATGTGATAACACAAATTAATGTACTTACTGCCAGTTGGATTTAAATTAATACAACTACTCTGGAATTCAATTTGGACTTAATTTTGCACACTTAACAAACCCACTTCCATACATGGTATATATAAAGATATAAGGATGTTCATGGTGAGGCTTTTATAATAGAAAAAAATGGGAACAACTTAAATATCTAGCAGTAGAGAAATGGTTAACCAAATCGTGGTATATTTATATAAAATAAAAAGATTATGTGACCATTAAAAATCATGTTTTCAATATCATGTTTCAGGAGGTTAATGACATGGAAAATTTCTACAATAAAATGTTAAATGAAAATATAGAATACCAAATTGCACATATAGTTTAAGTTCAAAATATATATGTATCTTGGGATGCCTGCATGGCTCAGTTGGTTAAGTGTCCGACTCTTGGTTTCTGCTCAGGTCATGATCTCAGGGTCATGAAATCAAGCTCAGGGTCAAGAGATCAAGCCCCGCGTTGGGCTCCCCACTGGGCATGGAGCCTGCTTAAAATTCTCTGTCTCCCTCTCCCTCTGCCCCTCCCCACTACTCGCATGTGTGTGCTCTATCTCTTTAAAGAAAATATGTATTTTAAAGACACTATCACTATTCTCATAAGAGTGAAGAGAACAAACCTGGTCAACTAATGGATCAGTTGGCTGTCTTCCACCAAGAGATTAGGCCCAAGCCTAATTCAGCTGCTACCTTACAGTCAATTCTAGTGAATGAGAAACTTTATCAATTTAGGATTCCCAAAATCAGAGAGAAAAATATAAACCAAACAGCTTTGGAATCATGGGACATAAGGGGAAAAATGTAAGTTTATATGAGACAATTTTAGTATTACAGTCTAAGATAAATTATCTTCTTTCATTAGTATTTGGAAAGCAAACATCTACTCAGTAGACATTTCCTGAAGCATCTTTAGTTTTCTTGGTTTTCTTAGCCTAAGCTGCATAAACCCAGTCCTCTGCTCTATTTGTTGGAAATAATGCCTACCCATTGATGGTCAATCTACACACCATTAATTTTGAAGGGCTTTGGAGAAAACAAAGTTCACCATAAATCACAGAGGTTTTCTTTTACTTTGTTTACTCGCATTAAAATTGGATATTTAGTAATACAATATACAGTATATACCAAACACATTTATTTTATGTTACCCTGCTGGGAGGGGAAAGTGCATCATGTTAGGTTAACATTGATACATCTACATTGCCTATGAATACCAGGAAGGAAACTGTTCTTCCATAGACAACAGATAGACTCCTAATCTGAGGGGAAATGAATAATGAACATGGCCTTTTTATCATAGTTTTTCAATCTCAACTTGTCCTACTCATGAAATATACAGGATATATCCTTGTACCTTTGGCATACACTCACTTTGGTGAAGGATTAATTGTACATTTTCAGGTTACATACTATAGGCTTGAGTACTTTAGTCTGTCTCACATTGTGTTTGGTTAAGCTTTATCTATAATATGCTTATTCCTCAGTTATTTCACTTGACAGAGTTTTCAGTAAGAAGAACATTAGTGATGTAAATTTAGCTATTGGTGTGAAACTTTGGAACATTCAGGTATTTCTTGGGTGATGTGCTTTGTACATAGTTGCTGAATAAATGATTGCATGAATGAATTCTAGATCAATACAGTAATGGGTTTAATCCATTTACTGTAGGATTCAGTAGGGAAGGTTTTGAGATGAATGTCAAATATATTTATATTCAGAAAAAGCATAAAGATTATTGCTGTTATGACAGTGGAGAAACCTTGACATTGGTTTTAACTGGTAACCTGATACCCAGAATGTGCAGAAGCATGTTAAAGCTGGGCCATGTATTCATATTCTCTTTTCATGACAGATTGGAATATTGTTTTAGTTTTGATCATGCTTCCTCCATAGAATGCACATTTTTATATAACTGTGTCCCTCTCCAGCTTCACGTTATGACCAGGACACTCTCTGTAATATCAGAATCTTTTCACCTTCACATGGGGCATATTTCAAAGACAAGCCTTTGATGATCAAAGAGAATACCCAGCTATGGTGGATTTGGAAGTTACATCTTGGGACTGACATTTCAGGTTTTAATGCTGCATTAATTGTTGGTTTTTACAAACAATAGAATTTCTTAATGAATTCTTAGATCATGAGGATATATTAGACACTGTAGGCTTTCTTATTCACTATCATATGTTACCTCATACATTAAGAAAATGAAAGCAGAGAAAGATTATGACAAATCATGTTCTCCCCATCCTCTAATAAAATGTGTTTTCCGGTATCTCATATCCCCATCAAGTATACAAACATAGACAGATGCCTCCCCCCCTTCTTCCTTTCTTTGGTTTCCAAAAAGTCAACAGGCAAATTGGAAAGGAAAGCCACTATTTGTTAACAAAGCCCTCACATGATCTCAGGTGAGTACATATGTTTTAAACTATTGACTTTTTGGAGGAGAGGCTCCTATTTTTGCCATCTAAAGTATTCTAGTATCAGTAGTGTTGGAGAATAAGACTAGTTATAGAAGTGAATTTGGGGACACCTGGGTGGCTCAGTCAGTTAAGCATCTGCCCTTGGCTCAGGTCATGATCCCAGGGTCCTGGAATCGAGCCCCACGTTGGGCTCCCTGCTCAGTGGGGAGCCTGCTTCTCAACCTCCCTCTCTGCCCAGCGGGCCCCATCCCCGCTCGTGCTCTCTCGTGTGCTCTCTTTCACATGTGCTCTCTCTCTCTCTCAAATAAATAAAACCTTTAAAAAAGTGAATTTGGTTCAGTCTGGGTCTCCTACAACTCTCAAATCGTCACATGGGCATCCACTTCCTCCACCTACATCTCCAAATAGGAAATACAGTCCCTCTCAAATCACCCAAATTAATCACCTCTGACAGCAATAATATGTAACATTTGCTTTCTCCTAAATTTGATATCAATTAGTGCCCTTACCTTATGAGGGCCATGCCAGATTTTTACCCGTTAGTATTTAATACTATAATTATAGAATTTTTATTTCAAAAAATTCACTGATTCTTAGTCTTTGCCTCAAAGAAGACATGCATTTGAGCATGAAAAGTTTTCATCATTAGATTGCAAGCTACTAAGAGTCTGAAAAAAGATGAATATAGATATTCATGTCATATACATTTATAAACATGTTATCTTCTAAATTTCACTTTCTGCTTGATCCGTACAAATCTAGAGTATATTTTGCACCTAAAATAGTTTTAATATAAATGCAGAAAATTATAATTTGATCACAAAATCCAGATTAGTCATTGTTGCCATTGTTGCCATTGTTTCTAATGGCATTTTTTCCCCATAAATAAGGTTGTACATTGACATTTCAAAAGTACGTGGTAACTTTTTCAGAATTGCTTCCTCTTATCTCATTAACATAGGGATCAGTTCGGTACCAAAAATATATAAAGAGAGAGAAGGGAGAGAGGGAGGAAATGTAGAATCATTCTCTCTTGTGCATGTCAAGAGCTAGATTTGGGCCCTGAGCCAGTGTTTATCCTGTCTTCCAAAAGCTTCAATGTCCTTTCCTCAGTTCATTTTCACCTGAAAGTTTATTTTCTCATACCAAATGCTACCAATAAGTGAATCCTGATACCACATCATTTAATGCTATGAGTCTGGGTTTTTTTAATGTGGTACTTGTCTTAAATCTAGTGGGCTGTGAGTGATGGTATGGGAAGCCAGTGGCATTCCTGAGCGCAATGCCAGTTGACCTTAGTGTGTAGGACCACCAAGGCACAAGCCCTTTTTTGAGCTGAGACAATCCTCTGAGAATGGTACCATCATTCTTATATTTGGTGGCTTTTAACACTGAATGTTTAAATACTAGCAAATCATTGGTAACCATTATATTATAATCTCATTTTAAATGTTTTCTAAGTCCCAAACCAATCTGTATGCAAACTAGTGACATCTAAGTAATAAGCCCTTTATCTAGGAATGTTATCTTCACATTTTTGCTGAATTGTGATCTAGATCACAAACTAATGACTTTTTTAAATGGTATCTTTAAAAGAATACCCAAATAATCCTTCACTCAGATATATCTCTGAATAGAGAAAATGCCTTTCTTTCTCACCTCTCAGTGATACTATTGCATTTTTAAGGCACTTTAAGCTTATGGCTGGTTGGCTCAATGCAGTCATATGTGATGTTAACAAGACCAAGGTCATAGAAGCCAGTTAGTTTTGTTCTGTGAACTGACCACAGACTACCAGGAATCAGTCCAGAGACACTAGCACAGAGCAGAAAGGTACCACAGCGAACCTCAGCACTTCTCATAGTCCATCCTCCCCTCCCCATGGGACAGGCAGGATGTGTTCTTTGGGCATCATCATTTCAGGGAGGATATGGTTAGTAGCTTGGGAGGCCCCAACATCTACCTCTGAACAAAGCAGTCCTGATACTTAGGCATTAACTTTGCATTATAATCCCCCATCATACTACTGGTTTGCTGTTTAACTTTCATCACTAAAGCAGAAATAATAGGGTAGAATGAAATGGACTTACCTCCCAGGGATGTTGAGTGAATTAGCAAATTAACAGGTGTTAAGCGTTAGCATTTATGTAAGTGCTGGTGGTTGTCATTATTTTGAGGGACCTAGTCTCATTTTAAATAGAGAATCTAAGTATATTATGCTTTTGTCAGAAAGGGATTTTCATCCGCATCAATTGCATTTAAGCTGAGCATAAAACAGAGGTGATAATAACAAAGTAGTGATCATCACAATGCAGAGCTGTAAACCTTTTCTCTATTAAAGCTAAAACTCTTTTGAGCAACCATCAATGCTTTTAAACTTTGCTTTCCAAGCTTTGTGCCAACAGTTACCTCTACAGTGATTATTCTTCCTCTGAGGGGAATAGGACCTATTCATTATTCATTCCCATAATGACTTATATAATGTGTTGAATATGTTTACATCATACAGTCAGGCAAAGATTCAGTAGCTTGTTTGATTGGCACATATTGCCATCATTGTTAAAAAAAATAAAAATTCTTTTCTGCTCTGCCTACCCTGGTGTCCTCTAGAGGTAGCCCATATACAGATTGTGAAAACTCATGGGGGAAAAAAAAAGAAAAAGAAAACTCACGGGGAATTGAAAATTGAAGTGCTTTCCAACAAAGGGCTCTGTACATAGATCCTTTCAATCTGACATCTTTACCAAGGAATTTTGTTGTCACCTGCAATTTCCAAGGGGACTGTGCTTGAGAAAATTCTTCCATTTCTTTCATCACTCTGATTTCACTTACCAAGAAAAGTTATTTATTGCTGATTGCAGGACTCTTGAACTCAGCCTGGGAGCTGCAGCATGAACTCCTCAGATCTGGGCTCCTTGTTACTTATTTACATATTCATTTGAAGTGATTTTCAGGACTATTCGAAAACCTCTCTTGACCTGACATTGTGTAATAGCCAAGATCTAAAGCTCACGTGTTTTTGGTTCTTTTTCTCTTTGTCTTACAGATAACAGACGAGTACCTTTGGAAAGGTCACGCTCTCGCCACAATGGAGCTATCTCATCTAAGTGAATCCTGATGCCAAAGAATATGAAAATATTTAAGTAAAAGAAATCATATATTTTGAGAAGAACAAAATATCCACTCAAGGGATAGAGAGGAAATAAATGCATTTCTGCAAGGATCAAGCTAAGCTGGGTGAAATAGCATGTATTTTTACAGCTATTGCAAGATGCTTTCACAATTATACAAACACAATTACAAGGATTTTAAAACATGTGTTCCATTTTAGTGTAAAGATGTGTATTGTTATTGTGTGTGACCTGATGGTAATGATGAAAAGTATAAGAAATTCAAAAACATTCAGTCTGTCAAAAAATTACAATGTTAATCAAATTGCAGGTCACGCCCCCCCAAAAAAAAGGAAAAGAAAGGAAATAGAAAGAATTATTCAATGTCTGCTTCCGATTCCTGTTACATAGAAAAAGAAAAGGCCAATGAAAATGTGTGTATTAATGATTTGGAGAGGTACTCTGCAAGAGAATCCATTTTGGAAGCTAAAAAAAAAAGTACTGCTTCAACCCCATGAATTTATTTAGAATCTTATCTCAAGTGAAAGCTGATGGATTCATCTGCTTTGGCTGAAATTAAACTTATCATTAATCTAGAGTTTCAGCATGATGTTGCAGGCACTTATCATTGCTAAAAATAAACTAGAGTTTAACAGAAGCAGTTAGAGAAAGCGATTTAAACTTTATTTAAAGAGGTATTTTCTAATTATGCACATATATCTACTTTATACAAATACTTCATATGACTATTTTTTGAGAAAAACCTCACATTTTAATGTTTATTCTGGGATGAACCTGAAAATTCTATTACCTTTATTAAGATTTTTTAAAGGTAAATATTGATTCCTATTCTCTGTGGTTTATTTCTTCTATTGCTTCTTTCTCCCATGACCCCCATGAAAGCAGGGAATAGAGTTTCTAAAAGACCTGAGAGGAAAAAGATTTCTCTCTGCAGGCAGCAGAAAACTGTCTGAAAGGTCAACTGTTTTATCTGCCTCTCTTCTCCCCTTTCTAATTCTGCCTTGGTGGTCTGAAGAAGAAAAAAATTATATGTATGTATGTGTATATATGTGTATATGTTTATATCTCCTACTACAATAATTCCACATCCCAGTGACTAAGTGAACTTCTCAGTGATCATCATACTTACTTACCTTATATTAATAAATTAAAATGATGCTGCCAAAACAACCCTAGGAGAAAAAACATGTTCTACATATTTCTTAAATAGATGAAGGCATAGAAGTTATACTTAACTTGTCTATTACTTTAAAATATGCATTGAAATAATGTGGTATAACTTCTCTGGAGTGTAATTTTAAAACTAATCCATGCAGATGATTGTCATTACTGTAAAAAATTTCTTATATGTATATTTCTTATATAGAAGATCCTATTTCTACTTCTCCAAAGCACACTATAGACGTTCAGAAAGAACAAACAACTGGCTTGGCAGGTCACCATTTGAAATAATGTAAACAAGTGACCAATAATTCAGTCTCCTTTATATAGATGTATAATGATTCAAACTGCTACCTTTTCCTCCAGTGCATTCTTACTTGGGTATGATATTTAAAAAAAATCTCTGAAGCTGCTACAATAGAGAAATCAAAAAGACTAACAGTATCTGAGATTTTATGGTTTTATCCTATCTTAAGACACACACATATGCATACACAAACAAGTTTGAGGGACATATCAATTTCATACACTTTTTCTTAACAACAACAACAAAGATATACAAATTTATGTAAATAATTAATGTGTGTATTTTTGACTTCACAAAATCTTTTCTGAAATCTTCATGGCATGGCCTGAGTCTTTTGGTAGCCTTTCAGGCTGTAGGAAAATGATATTTTGAAATATTAATCCTGACTAAAATTTAGGGGCATTTGCCATGCCGTATTATGAAGATGGTCAGAAAAAAAAAAAAAGATGGTCAGGATAGAAATACTGATGATACACAGTATTCACCTCTTCGAAACGTGAACTTGCCTTATTTTTAAGTTTGTGAAAAAAAATGAATGAAATACTATTATTGATAAATTATATATTTGTATTTAGAGAAATGCCACATGGTTTTCACAAACAGTATGGAACCTTTCAGGGTCTTTCATGAAGTTCCAATAATTGAGTTAAAGGTTTTGCTTCCCAGATTTATAATGGTCCTGCTTTAGCCATTTGCAGTTTTGTTTGAGATTGAAAATTATCACCAGAAAAAGTACATAGTAACATTTTTAGTGTAGAACCAAATTACACTAAAGTCTTTTGTTAGGTTTATTACTGCCACAGTGAGAAGCACCATTTTATGCAAATTTTCTTCAAAATGATTTTTAAAAATACAAAATCCTTAGAATGTTTAGTAGTTGCATTAGTTTCCTTTGGCTGCTGTAACAAAGTACCACAAACTTGGCTTAACACATCAGAAATGTATTCTTTCATGGTCCCTGTGGCAAAATGTCCAAAATGAAGGGCTCTGCTCCCTCCAAAGTCTCTAGAGGAAAATCTTCCCTTGCCTCTTCCAGCATGTAGTGGCTATTGGCCTTCCTTGGGTTATGGCTACATCTGTCTCTGCTCCATCTTCACATCACTCTCTCCTCTGTGTATCTAATCTTCCTATGCCTCTCTTATAAGATCCTTTTTCCTAATAAGGTTCCATTCACAGGTTCTGGGAGTTAGGATGTGGACATACCTTTTTGGAGGCACCCCCCCCCCCAGCCCACTACAGTCTGCCCTCTGGCCCCCAAAATTTATATATGTCCCATGTGCAAAATATATTTACCCCATCTCAACATTCCCAAAAGTCTCAATCCATTACAGCATCAACTCTAAATCTAAAATCTCATCCAAACATCATCAGTTCAGTAGTCCCAAATCCCATCATCTAGATCATCTAAATCAGGTATAGATGAAAATCCTGGGGCAAAATTCCTCTCCAAATGTGAATAAATGAAGCAAAACAAGTTATCTGCTTCCAAAACACAATGGTGGAACAGGCATAGGGCAAGAGTTATAGACATTGCTATTTCAAACCAGGGAAAATGGAAAATAGAAAGAAGTCACATGGCCTGATGACTTTCAAAATTCAGCCAGGCAAAATCCCCCTAGGTTTCTTGGCCTGACAATCCTCCTTGTTTCAGGACCCCACCCTTTAGGCCTGCAGTTCTGGCCTCTTGGCCCATGGATCAAGTCTGTCTCTGTGCCCATGGTTTGCACTTCTGCCTCTGCTCCCCTGCTTGGGCCTCTGCCTCTGTACCTGCAGTTCTGCTCTAAGAATGACCCTTTATATTGAAGGGTAGCACATGTTTGCAGCTTTATCATCCTGTTTCTTGCCTGTAAAACTTTGGTAGTCTGACGACTTTCTCTCATTTTGTCCTGTCTCGATCCTTTTCAGGCCAAGCTAGAACTGTTTCTCAAAAACTTTGTGGGCCTCCCATGCATGTCAAATTGATTCAATATTGAGATAAGAGTCCTCACAGATCTTTGCTGGATAATGCCATCTCTATTCTTGGCTTCTGTTGAGATGATCGAGTGGATCCGTGAGTCAATGCCTAATCTCTTCAACACAAGCCAGAGGTTGGCTTTATCTCCAGAGCACACTATCCTAATAGTGCATCAGCTAATTTTAGCATCTTTTGGAATCTGAACAGGTTCAAAATTTCCTGAATTACCAAGTGCTGGTTCCTTTCTGCATAACAATTATTTCCTCAATTTACCTCTTTCTTCTTGTATTTTACTGTAAGCTCAAGAAGAAAATGGGCCCTACCTCCAACACTTTGCTTGGAAATCTCAGCTATTAAATATCCAAGTTCATCACTTACAAATTCTACTTTCCATACAACTGTTGGAAACAATTCAGATAAGCTCTTTGCCACTATATAACAAGGATCACCTTCCTTCTAGTTTCCAATAAAATGTTCCTCAGTTCCTTCTGAGCTCACCAGAAGCACCTTTAACATTCATATTTCTAATAGCAGTGTATGTTTTTTCTATCAAATGCCTCACAGTTCTTCCAGCCGGTACCCATTATCCACTCCAAAGCCACTTCCACATTTTTGGTTATTCATTATAGGAGTACCTTACTTCCTGTTTCCAAAATCTGTATTAGGTTCCTGTGGCTGCTGTAATAACAATACACAAAACATGGTAGCTTAACACAACAGAAATTTAAATTGAGTCCTAAATTGAGGTCTTGGCAGGTCTGTACTCCTCTGGAAGCCCCAGAAGAAAACCTGGTCCTAGTCTCTTCAGTTTCTTGTGACTGTCATTCCTTCCTTGGCTTGTGGCCATATCTCTCTCTGCTCTGTTTTTACATTACTTTTCCTTCTGTATATCTAATCTACCTCTGCCTCTCTCTTATAAGAACACTTGTGGCATTTAGGACCCACCTGGTTTATCCATAAAAATCTCCTCATCTCAGTATTCCTAACTGAATTACATCTGTGAAGACCCTTTTTCCAAATAATGTAACGTCACAGGTTCCAGGAATTAGAACATGGGCATATTTGGGGGAAGCCATTATTTAGCTCACTACACTAGTCATTGCACATAAATATACTTTTCACTTTTTAAAATGTGTTCTTGGTGCTTAAGCCAAACTCAAGGTTTCCTCTAAAAAGCTATTGTTTGTACAGGCTATGCATGCTTTGATGTTAAATAGCTGAACAGGCTATTCCAAAATTTGGTTGATACTTTTGCTACTATGGCCAGTGCTTAGCTTGAAAAAATAATTGGTTCCAACTCTGAGCTCTGGTGTTTACCTTCTGCCCCTTTTATGGAGTCTTTGACCAAATGTCTTCCGTGATTTATAGTGCAGGCATAAAACTACCTCTGATACAGAAGGGTTCTTTACAAGCTGACTTTAGATATTGTGAATCCCTCAGCTGAAGGGAGAGGTGACAGCAAAGCCTGCGTTGAATGGGTATTGAGGGAGACTGTGCCCATACAAGACACCCAGAAGAAGTATTTCAGTAGCACTAGAACTGTGGATTCATGCTCTCATTTTGCTTCAGATTAACCACCTGTCTCTTCACAGGACCAAGAATGACTTGCAATCTATATGTAATGCATACTCACTTATTAAATAAAGTTAAGATAATACATTAAATGTTGTCTGCCTATGATAATATTAAGGATGAGTGAAAAGGCGTAAACTGAAGTATAAAGACAGGATATAAGAACATTTTAGAAGGAGAAGGTTCAACTGAACAGAAGTACAAGAGTGTTCCTGGTTTGTTTGTTTTTTTAAGATTTTATTTATTTGAGAGAGAACATGAGCAGGGGGTAGGGGCAGAGGGAGAGGGAGAAGCAGACTCCCCGCTGAGCAGGGAGCCAGACGCGGGACCCGATCCCAGGACCCTGAGACCACAACCCAAGCTGCAGGCAGACGCTTAACTGACTGAGCCACCCAGGTGCCCCTACAAGAGTGTTTCTTTAAGGACCTGGTCAGGAGGAAATCATGGAATATATTCAGACACACATACCTGTGGGAATCATAAGATTTTCTTTAAGTATTCTTTAACACTTCCTGCCAGTGTAGTGTAGAAATGTTTGCACAACTTAAGAGTCCAGAAAAGTCAGAAGGGTGATGTATATCTTCCAGGGAAACTCTTGATACAGAAAAGAGTTGTTTTTTGGTTTCGGATTTTTTTTTTTTTTTTTTTTTTTTTTTAGTCTTGATTATAGAATGAAAGCAAATGGACTTCAACTGCTCAGAGGGGTAAAAATCTGGAATGAGTAATAAAGCATTGTATATAATTATTCTCTGGAGGGCTTTCAAAAGAATCTCTCATCATGGGTGGGTTGACTTGAAGATGGAGGGTTAGACAAGGTAATAACCAGATCTATAAATTATATGATCCAAAGTACCTGACAAGACAATTGTTTCCCATGGAATTTTGGGTTGCTCTAGGAATCAAATACATTAGCTTTTTTCTTTTCTCCCCCAGAGGCAAATTCCTTAGTATGGAGTCTGAAAACCTTAGTATCCCCAACTAGGGGAATTTGAGCTTAATGCCAAGAACTCAAAGGAAAGTGGAAATCTGGAAATTGATATATATGCAATGCATGTAACATGGCATATAGTTTTGATTTAAATTAAAAGGAAATGTATAGCCAAAGATCCCATGTAAAGCCTGAATTTATTTAGATGTCGAGAGTCCCAAATAAAATATTATTATAGTTAATAAGCATTGTAGGAGAAACCAACTTGCAAATTCATGAATTATGTGAATCATGACTTTCTAGTTTTTGGAGATTAGCCAGAATTTAATCTCAAGCCATGATGACCATATATCTTGGCTAATAGGAGGTTCAGCCAATATTTTCACCTATATTTTGGCTAATTGAAGTCCAGACAGTATTTTCACCTTTTGATGTTTATGAGCAAAGCAGAAGAGCTCTTATCATATTATTGGAAATAATAATAAACCCTTAACTTCTCTGATTTGCTAAAGCCTCATGTGTGGCTATTCTAATCATTGAGTGCCCATTCAGTGAACATTGCTTTTTTAGGGCACAATTACGAATTAAACATAGCTCCTGCCTTGAGTCTCACAGTCTAGTGGGAGATGAGACATGTACAAAAAGAATAGTAATCCAAGGTGGAAGAAAGTGATCAATGTCATAAGAATGGGATAGATAGGGCCTATGGGAGTTAAGGAAAAAAACAAATCAGTTTTAGAGAGATGAGGTATAGGTATTGAGGTGGGAAGCAGGTATCAGTATAGACTTTTTGGCACAGTGATATTTCAACTGAAATTTAAAGGGTAAGTAGGTTTGGATACACGAAACTTATTTAGTCAGGGTTTTTTTTAAAGATTTTATTTATTGACAGAGACAGTGAGACAGGGAACATAAGCAGGGGGGAGCTGGACAGGGAGAAGCAGGCTCCCCACTGAACAGGGAGCCTGACATGGGGCTCGATCCCAGGACGCTGGGACCACAACCCGAGCCAAAGGCAGACGCCTAACGACTGAGCCACCCAGGCGCCCCTATTTAGTCAGTTTTTAATGAGCACCTATCATGTATTAACCACAATGCTAGACTCTGAGAACATAACAGTGAACCAAATAGATGTGGTCCCTATTCTCATGAAGCTTAGGGTTTTTCTGAGAGGAGTGAGGGAAGGCATGAGCAAAAGTACGAACTTTGATATGCATACACAGGGAATATTGAATAATTAAGTTTGACTAGAGTGTAAGGTCCATGAAAGGCAGCAGTGGTTGTGTATTTGGGGCTTGATTTTATAAATGGTAGGCTAATACTGAGGGATTTTGAGGAAAGCAATGATAATGTGGCACTTAAGGAAGATGATGCTGGAAGCTCTGTGTAGGACAGAGGGAGAGGTCACAGAAGGCCAACTTCGTTGGAGGCTATTGCAATACTTTTGATAAATAATGAGGGCCTAAGCTAAGGTAGCATCAGTGGGACAGATCCAAGAGGCATCTAAAGAACTGGCAATTGATTAGATGTTGAGGGTATGAGGAAAGGAAGAATACAAACCTGACACTGAGGTTTTAGACCTGAGTGACTGATGGGCTACTTTCAACCAAAAAATTGAACACAAGAATAGCTCATCTTTGCAATGATACCATGGATATGCACAGCTGCTGCTCTGACACTTGATACAGTCCTATTATCTGTACTGTTGAATGGCTCACACAAGCCTTATATACAAGTAGCATCAAGTCATAAAGACAGAGCAGGCAGGAGAACATGATTCTGAACAGGAACTTATTCAGTGATATTATAGTGATTATGGTAAGAAGGGCAAAGGTAGGCTCTCCATGTTGTGTTCTTTTTCTTTCCTTCTTTTTCCCTTTCCTATTTTTCTCTCTTTTCTTTTTAATAATACTGAAAAGCACTGAATGGCTGTTCAAAGAAACAAACTGACAGATTGAGTGGCCATTAAAATGTACTCATTCAGTTTTGGACTCATACAGGAAAGAAAGGCATTTAGATGAAGTATAATTTATGGAAAAAGCTTTCATTAGTTCATAGGTAGAACTTCTCAAGTGTCTGGTTAATATTTTAAACCATACATTTAAGAGGTTCTGGAACAATTATTACTCTCTAAAAGAACAACAAATTCTCCCGTTTTACTATTTTCCCAGGAGTCTCTCAGACTTCCAAACTGTGCCCAAATCTGTCCCCTTTATGCTAAATACCTTTCTACTCAAAGAACCATAAGGCTTCCCTTCTCAATACATTCAATTGCTAGATACATGCAACACTGAATGACTTTATTTTAGCTAATATTCTTTTGTTTGGGAAGGGAACCTGTTTTATGAATCTGCTCCATCTTGCCCCTGCCCCCAACCCCTAGCAAATACCTTGTGTTATTGTCCCTCTGTTGTCCTACAAAACCCCAAATATCACAATAGGAATTAAATTGAAAATACCCAAATACTATGAATTTTCACTTTGAATAGTTTTTGGGAACCTATGGCATAGTAGCACAGTGGCCTAGACTTCCTGACAAAAATCAAGTAATGGAGTATTTTTCCTGGTTAAACAACTGGTAGCACTTATGGCAGTGCTTGGGGGAGGGAGGAAAAGGAAATGAAAGGGAAGGGTCATGGATAAGGCCCCTCAGCAGAATTCAGTATAATGATAAAAATCATAGCATTTGTTAGATATCAATGACTCTCAACTCCAGAGCATCTGGGATAAAAAGCTGACTTGCTGTGATCTTATAGTGTGTGGTACTTTTTTTTTTAAGGACTTTCACTTTTTTTTTTAATTTGACAGAGAGGTAGACAGAGAGAGGCAGGCAGAGGGAGAGGGAGAAGCAAACACCCCGCTGAGCAGGGAGCCCGATGCGGGGCTCGATCCCAGGACCCTGGGAACATGACGAGCTGAAGGCAGACGCTTAACCAACTGAGCCAACTGGTGCCCCAGGACTTTCACTTTTTGTGTCCATCATTCCATCATCTCCTTTCCTCTTAGTCTACAAGCATCCTCAAGAATCCTATCAAAGAACAGCAGCAACTTTCCCATGAATCTCTCTCCTTCAAGACTATCAACAACTACCTAATTATCAAGTATAAATTCCTCTTAATCCTCATCCCACTTAAATTCTCCCACTTTCCTACAATGAACACCTAGTCCTATTGCTTCCCACCACTCAGAAAATTTCTCAGTCCTCTTTTTTTTTTCTCTCAGTCCTCTTTATTAGTGATTGTCTTCAAATAAATAAAGGCAGTATCTCCAGCATTCATTTGTATTCTCCCCAGTACCAGGGTCATCTTGGCCATTTCCATGGCTTTGACAATTTCCTACAAGCAGATGACTCTGCAATTCCTTCTGAACCCCTGAACCACCTTCAGTCTGTAAATGATATCTCACACACTAAACTCAGTACAGTCCCAACCAAATATGTTCTCTAGCAAACTGATCCTTCTATCTAGATCGCCCTTTCCATTATGTGTACTATATTGTCCTAGCCTCTAAGGCTAGAAACACCAGAAGCATCTTGTATTATTCCCTATCCCCTAATATCCAGTCAGGCACAGAAGTTGGTCACCCTGTTTCAGTTTTTACTTCTTCAACCTTTCATACCACTAGAGATTGCTTCCTAAACTGCCTTTCTTGACGCACTTCAA
Source organism: Halichoerus grypus (assembly GCF_964656455.1). Classification (NCBI taxonomy): domain Eukaryota; kingdom Metazoa; phylum Chordata; class Mammalia; order Carnivora; family Phocidae; genus Halichoerus; species Halichoerus grypus. The sequence continues at coordinate 50,955,666 of NC_135727.1, read as the reverse complement.
AAATTTTTGTTCTTCTTAATTACAAAACTAGTATGGGCTTCAAAATTCCCAGGAACAGACTCAAATGTAACTTCCAAACCTCTTCACAATCCCTCCAGCCATGCTGCACTGGATTTTTCACTGGAGCTTGCCAATGATAAACAAACCTATGAATTCCTTAATTCTCCTTCCCTCATTAAAATAAATTGTATTATCTATGCTCCCACAGCAATTTGCTCATACTCCTATTATGGCCTTTATTTCATTCTGCCTTTTACTAGAGTTAGTTGTCTGTGTCCTTGACTAAAGTATGTTTCTTGATGGCAACAACTATCTCATTCATCTCTGGGCCTTTACACAAAGCAATTGCTCAATGAACTAATGTGTAGTATCAATGCTCAGTGAATTAAACAAATGAAAAGGAATGTTTGGTACAGGTAATGGAAAATCACAACTTATTTCCTCACCCAGGTGAGAACATAGCCTTCATCATTGTCCTGGAAACTGAGGGCCTGCCTAAGGTCACCATTGAGGACAAGCTCTCCCAACTATGGATGACTGGAAGTTGATTTCAGAGGAGTGCTTTCAGGAGCGGATGACTGATTGAAGACAAGGAGGAAGGTTTTCCCTCCAAGGTCAAGCTTTTAACAAGTATCTGCAATGTACACTGAGGGATTTGGCTGTACTCCAATTATGCTAATATGTTTTATATATGGGCCTCCAGCATCCAGGAACCACCTCCCTAAACAATTTAATAAGTGTAAATATCAAGGCAGAGTTCTAAATGTGGAACTTATTTTTAATGTACCAATCTTGTTATTATCAAATGTCATAGGGTATAAGTCATGGCAATTATGCTGCCTGCTTTTTATTACATTTATTTTACTTTGTAAAAGTGCAGTATATCCTCATAAGTGTCTCCTCTTCTGCTCTGCCTAAGTAACCTACCCTGTCTATGTGTTCTGGAGTCACAGATCACAGAAACTTTAGAGTCAAAGGATTAATGGGCATCCTGTAGCAAAGAGATTCATGGGTCATTGGCTCCACCCACTGACACTATATCCTCCACATTAGGCTTCACTGTTTTTTCAGCAATTCAAGTTGTGGGACCTTGTGGGTTTCTCCATACAAGAAACTTTACAGTCTAAAATACAGAATAGTTGCTTCCTCCTCCCTCCCACCACCTGAGCATGAAGATATGTGTATGTCCCTGTCACACAGAAGCTGACAATTTTGCACAAAACCTTCAAACTCTTGATTGCCAGTTTAGTGTGATACAGCCCAGAGACACCTCCTAAGTGGTCTCTTGGCAGGTGAAAGTGAGGGGAAGGAGCCCTGATTTTTCTGGTTTGGAGCATAAAGGCATCCACTACACCAGCCCATAATTCCCATTTCCAGGTAATCTCTTTCTCTTCCCCTCCTTCTTGCTTCTCACTACATTTCATCAACCACTTCAAACAGGAAAGGCAGGTGACTTATTCCATATAACTAAGCATTTTATGGCAACGGTTCTCTTTTCTTACAAAGGAGACCTTCTAGTCTATCTAGAGGCTTCCTCAGGCTTCCCTAGTATTAATCTGCCAAGCTGCAGAAGTCTGTTGGTGAGTGAATTTATTTTTAAGGGTTTTGAAAAAGTGCCACTGTTTTCAAAGTTTCCTTGAAAGAGAAGGACCAAAAAGAAAAAAATAGTTAATCCTTGAACCTAGGAGGTTCTTCAGGAACATTATTTCCCTTAATCATAGCATACCCCCACCTTTTTGCTTTATGATCCAACAACCATGTTAACAACAAGCTATTTATTTGTTCATTACTTATTCCACAAATATCCACTGAGCAACTACTGTGTGACAGGCATTATATAATAGTGGGCAAAAATAGACATGATTCAGGTCTTCAGGAGCTTACAGTCGAGTGGAAGATGCCAATGATAAACTAAGCTATACATGATTACAATTGAGTGAAGTGTCTAAGAAGGAAAGAATACAAATATTATAGGAGAAAATGGCATATGTGTGTGTGGTGGGGAGGGGGGCGTAAATTAGACTGGGTGGTCAAGAACCACCTCTCTAAAGAAGTGATATTTAATTGGAGACCTACCAGGTGAAAGAGCATTTGTGTAAACACAAGGGAAACGAAACACATACAATGGAGTAATGTATTAGTCAGCTTTAGCTAGTTTGTACTATTATTACAAACAATAAAACCTCAATTACCATAGCAAAAGTCCATGTGGCAACTACAGGTCATCTGTGGTTGTTTCATATGCCTTCTTCATTCAAGGATCATAGCTGAAGGAGGAGCCTTTATTTGGGACATGTCATTCTTACATCAGAGGGAAAAGAGCAAAAAAATCTGAACCGTGCCGTGGCTCTTAAAGCTTCTGATCATATGTGGTAAATGTCACTTTGGCTTACATTCCATTGGCCAAAGCGAGTTCTATGACCAAGCCCACATGAATTTGGCAGGGTTCATGGCAGGAAGCAGAGATGTGCTCTCTAACAGGGAGGAAAAATTAATACCTGGAAATAATATTGCAATCTACCAGAGCCCTTGTCTGACTTCCACCTATCCCTTTAATAGACATTAATTTCCCAGGGTCTCAGTTTCCTCATCTCTAAAAGTGATATTTAAAATAACTGAAGAGAACCTAAGATGGGGTTTTCCAGGGTTGGGTCTGGCCCTCAAGTAAGGTAGCAGGTTAGGGGAATAAAAATTGTATAATCTAGAGTCTAAGGTTTCTCTATGTTTTCCTTTGGCATTTTATTTCAATTACAGTAATAGAAAGAAAACAAGTTTTGGCATGCTACCTTGGCCACTAAGTAGCTATGCTACATTGGGCAAGTTACTTAAACTCTTTGAGCCTTGGACTATTGTAAGAATTATGTAAAATAATGTATGTGAGAACATTTTGTATATTATAATGCCATACAAATATAATCATTATTATATTTATCTCACTGCCAAGATCACCTCTACTAAGCCTCATCTGTTTCTCTCATACTCTTAATACCACATTTCAGCTGGCCACCTCAAGCTCACCATGTCAAAACTCAGAATTATCTTCTCTCCCAGGCAATTCCCATCCAGCTCCCACTCCAGGCTTCATTGTGTTTATCACTGGCACTGATGTGCTTCTTAATCACCAGAGTTAACAAAACTTCATTTTGTTTTTGACATCCACACCTCCACTCAGTTCTATCAATTCTCCCTTCACAGTGTAGTATACATGGATCTCTTTCTGATTTCAAAGCCACCACCCACATCCAGATCCCACTCCTTGATTATTGTAATAACTGTTCTTTCTGCCTATTCTTTCACCCCTGTCCAAAGCAGCCATTTGATTATCTGATCTCCACACTCAAATCCCCACAGTGGCTCACCAAAGAATACAAATTTAAAATCCAAATTCTTTGGCTCGGTAGCGAACATCCTCCAAAATTTGGCCTAGCTCACTTTTCCCAAACTTCCCTTTCACTCTTACCCATATATCTCTGCTGCAGCCATCACAACATAACTCACCATTCTCTAAAAATCTCCATTATCTAGATCAGCACTGGCCAGTAGAAATACAATGCAACCCACAGATGTAATTTTAAATATCTAGTAGCTACATTTTAAAAACTAAACAGAAACAAGTGAAAACAAGTGACATTAATTTTAATATATTTAATTTAAGCCAGTATATCTAAAATATTATCCTTTAAACATGTAAACAATATAAAAGTTATTAATGAAGCACCTTATATTCTTTTTCATGCTATCTGTTCAAAAGCCCATGAACATTTTGCACTTTCAGTGCATCTCAATTTGTATGCACTAGCCACATTTCCAATGCTTAGTAGCCATATGTGGCTAGTGGCTACTGTATTAGATGGCATAGACCTAGCCCCCACCCTGTGACTCAATGCAAACTTTGTCCTCTGCTTGAAATACTTCCCAAACTGTCACCTGTGGAAATGCTACCTTCCAAAGACACAGCTTCATAGCCCACATGCTCTAAGAAGTCTTCAAAGATTCTCTCAACTGAAATTCATCTTTTCCCTCTCCCATACAACCATACACAACATTTTGTTATATATCTCTAAATGTTATGGGTAGATAATACATTCATTTGTTTCAAAACTCGGAGTACCAAAAAATATGTGTACAATTTCCCTGCCACCCACCCTAATCGTCTCCACTGGAGGCAAGCAATATTATCAGACTTTTGTGTATCCTTGCCAATAAAACTTATACATATATAAATAAATTTGCAAACATACATTTCTTCCCTCCATCCTTTTTAAAAAAATAGTGGTATATTAAACTTATCATTCTATACATTACATGTTTGTACTTAAAAATCTATATTGGAGATAATTCCATATTAGTATATTAAGTTTATCTGTCTCCCTGACAGGATAGAAATTTTGTCTTTTTTAAATATCCTTACATAGCTCTGCACCTTGGACTCTGGGACTATGCTTAATACTCAGTAAATGTTTGTTGAATTGAATTGCTCAAAGTGTTCCAGATTGATCATGCTAAAATGCTCTTTTGCATATGGTATCACCAACCCCATCAAAACATCATTAACTTCTAGTTGCCCACAGGATACATTTCACATTTAAGGACCTTTGCAGTCTGACCCAACCTTCCCTTCTAGAGTAATCTTTACTCCCCAGAGACACACCCTTTTCTTTAACCAACAGGTGTCTTCACTGGAACTTTGACACAAGTTGGTATTTATGGTTGCTTCTGTGTGTGTGTGTGTGAATGTATTTTATTCCAATATTTTCCTAACTAAGACCATAAACTCCTGAAACAGAGGTTATGTCTGATGTCCTTATTTATCCCATGACAATATCTAAAACTTGATGATGCTCCATGTATAGTTGATGGATTTGGAAATGTCTTTCTTCAGGACTTCTTCTCTCCCTTTCTTTCTCTTCGGCCCAGACTGCCCCATGATGGATGATAATTTCCCAGATTCCATATTTCCTTTTGGCAGAAACAGAAGACAATTTGTTTCTCTAATCTATTTTTATTTTTAAATCATTCTTTCTTCGTTCAAGTGATTCTCAAGCCAGAGAAGTTGTAAGCAGAAACAGTAACAGGGTCAAAGCAAAAAATAAGCATTGCTCCTGCCAGGGAGTTTTTCTTCCCATTTTCGTGCTTTCATCTAGAATTCCATTTATTTACATTTGAAATCACCAAATTTCTTAAGTCTCAGACAATTGAAGCTGCTTTAAGAGTCACCTCAAAAGCACACAGACCCTCACAGGCACACCAAGTACCAGTGCACTCAGTGGCCCACTCAAATGGACACAGAAAACTAACCATTGCCACAACTAAATGCAAAGTGGAGTCCTGTATGGGATCCTATGAGAGAAAAGGACATTGGAGAAATATTAAGGAAATCTGAACAAAGTATGGATTTTAGTTAATAATAATGTGTCAATATTGGTTCAATAATTGGGACAAATGTACCACACTAATATCAGAAGTTAATAATAGGAGAAATTAGGTGTGGTATATGGAAACTCTGTACCATCTTCAAAATTTTTCTGTAAGCCTAAAACGATTCTAAAAACTAAAATTTACTTTTTTAAAAATAATAATTGATAGAGAGAGGGACTTAAGAGACATACCAAGCAAATGCAATGCATGGGCCTTACCTGGCTTCTGATTTGAACAAACAAGCCATAAAAAGACATTTTTGACAATCAGGGACAATTGCTCACAGACTGGGTATTAGATGATAATAAGAAACTATTTTTAATCTTGGGTCTGTAATAGTGGTATTATGGTTATGTGTTGGGAAATAAAAAGACTTCAACTATTAGAGAAACATTCTGAAGCATGTACAGATGAAGTAATGTGATGTTTTGGATTTTCTTTAAATAAGACTCAGGCAAAAATGGAGGGAGGAAGAGATGAAATAAAAATGACAAGATCTTTTCTTTCTCCCATGGGGACAAAGGTGGTCATATAAAAAGAGTCCCCTCAAAAGCAGATACGGCATTACCATGGCTGGCTAACACTTTAATAAAGCCCAGTAGTACTTAAATGAGATCAGCTCAAAGAGGAAAAGCATGACAATAGCTACCACTTATTGAGCACTCAATTAGCATTTAGTTGTGGCAATGGTTAGTTTTATGTGTCCATTTGAGTGGGCCACAGAGTGCACTGGTACTTGGTGTGCCTGTGAGGGTGTGTGTGCTTTTGAGGTGACTCTTATTGAGTGGGTGCCATTCTAATGTTTTACACTCTTTATTTCATTTAATCCTCACAACCACTCTAAGATAGGTTCTGTTATTTAAATTTTACTAGAAGAGTAAACTGAGGCTCGGGGATGTAAGGTAGCATGATCAAAATCTCTATTAGGAAATGATATAGGTGAAACTTGAACCCAGGGAATATGACTACAGAACAGATGCTCCTAACCTCTGGGCATATTTTCTCCCTTAGCTTGAGAAAGCAACTGCCTTTTTGGTATGTATTGCTTGAAACCCATCTATTTGAACATCTGAGGAGCATGAGTACAATCAGCCTCATGTCTGCCTCCCTTTTGTTTCCTTTGCCCCTCACTTGGTTCAGATAGAACTGTGCTACTTTTCCACTGAGCCTCTTCATACTCAAAGTGCAACTAGCCAAAGAGGGCTCGGTATCCAGACTCTGTATCTAGAATGTTCCTTGTGACTCAAAATATGTTCCATGGACAAGCAGCATCAGCATCACCAGGGAACTTGTTAGAAATGAAGCATCTTGGGCATTACTCCAAGATAATGAATCAGAATCTGCATTTTAAAAGATTCTCAAGTGATTTATATGCACATTAAAGCTTGAGACACATTGCTCTCCATCTGCTGGAGTACTCCCTTAGTGATTCCTTGCTGGAGTGTTCCAGAAACAGAAGACTAAAATCTATGGCTTGAAAAGGAGGGAATCATTTAAGCTGCTCCCTGTTCTCTAGCTTTAAGGAGTTCCAGAGTCAGTCAGAGGCCATCCTAAGAATAGATCTTGCTGTCTTTAAATAAAAATATGTTGGAGAAATGAAAAGACAGCCACATGTTAGCCATCATCTCCTTCCCATATTTCATTCATGCTCTCCTGGTATCTCACACTGCCACAACATAGATACTTTCCTTTCTATAATGAGGAAATTTTTAATTAAAAGCATCAGAACCTTTGAGCATATATAATCCCTTAAAAATTAAGTTTATCTGTATTCACAAGCCTCCATTTATTTGGTAGTGACAATAGGATAAAAAAAAAAAACTGCCTCCAAAGGGGCATGAAGGAATGATTAAGCTAATTTACAATAATTGCTTTAATCTTGGTATACTAAATTGTAGTGTTTAACTCTTTCAATTCTCTTGGTCTAAGGTAAAGGCAAAATATATCACTATGCTCTATATTGTACCTCTGAATCACAGTGGAATTTCTGGCCTATAGTGCCAGCCCATCACCTGTATCATCCATGCAATAGACAGGGAGATATACAGAAGCCGCTCCTCACTCCACCCCAACACCTAATTGTGTCTCTACTCATTCTTTTGCTTTTAAGATAGAAAGCCCAAGTTCAGAGGCAAAAGCATTAGAAGCTATTAATTTCTTAGCTCTAATAAATTGACCAGACCAGAACTTAATTGAGGAAGGCACTCAGGAAAAAGACATAGGACAGGCGATATAAAGGAGAAGAGGGAACGGGTTGAAACGTGGGCAGCTGGGAAGGCCAGGAGAGGGCCCAGGATAGGAAGAAGGTGGTTGAGGTCTCCAGAGGTCACCTTTGCTTACTTCCTGGTATGGTTCAGAAGAGTCCTACTGGCTGCCAACTTTAACTTTTGCTGTGGATTGACCCCTATACCACTCCAGAAAGCACATAGAATAGGGAGGTCAGTGGTATTTAACGTGTTGTGAAATATTTCTTTATGCTTCTGGCACCCCTGCCCACCCCAGCCTACTTTGAGGTTTCCCATTTCTCTCCTTGATGGGACTGGCTAGGTCAGGCCTGGTTTTGCTTTATGAATGACTCAGGTCTGAGCCACTGATCAAGAGGAGGTGACCCTAGTGACAGGTGCAGCCCTTTTGAGTCAGAAGAATGGAATTGCACTGTAAGGGACCATTAGCATTCAAATATGTTTTGCTAAGAGTTATTTCCCCATTATTTTGCTTGTAGAAAAACCACACTGTTCATCTTTTGCCCTCAGTGAGCTCTGCTCCACCAGTGATTTCAGTCTTTTAAGTTTCCTGAAAGGCCCTGCCAGATGTGACCAATAGTTCATCATCATCTGATATCTGGTATATGGCTTCAAACAATAGGAGATGATGATCAGTGTATGCACATGACATTCATATAAGTAATCTGTCTCCAGATTTTGGCAAGAAACATTAAACTTAAAAAAAGGACCATTGCTTTTGAATTGGAAACAAAGTACTCAGCAGCTAAAAACATGGGAATGCAGCCCACTTTCAATAGTAGAAGGCATTGTGTGTGGGCTCCCTTGGTGTCAAGCCTTGAAAGAAAGGAATTAACAGGAAGAAACAGATGTGGATCGTCATTATTAATATTTCCATATGCTGCTTTCCTTCTGAGGTGCTTAATGCCTCCTACAATGATTATCTCACTTATCCTTGGGGGCTTTTGATTACCTTAGGAAAGCCTGGGAGGGCAGAGTGAGCCAACATACAAGCACATGCTCTCTAAGAATTCACAAAATGCTTTTACATCTAGCATCTTGTATGAGCCTCACAGCAGATCTGTGAGGTTACAGAGTTTATCATGCCTAGTTTGTGAAAGAGTAGTGTTTGAAAGCCTGGACTTCTAGATCCAATGGCATCCAAGAGGTTTCGAGGGCAGTGCTGCTGTTGTTGTGGGTAGCACATCCTGTTCTTGAACTGCCAAGGATGTAGGGGGATAACTCTATGCTTCAGAAGTGGGGCATCAGGGGCTCCTTCTTTACCTGCCTCATTCATTCCTTATTGCTTACAGTTGGACTCCTTATTGAAAGTTTGCAACCCTAAATGCATTCTCTGTCTTCTTCCCTCCAACCTCAAGTAGTATTTTAGCCTCCAAGTTCCCATAAGTCTTTATACCTAGATTGACAAGTGTTTCTCAAGTTTTTAAACTTATGCCCCTTTTTGATAAACATCTTGCATTCTTCCTGCCATTCTTCCCCTCTTACCTGCTCATTGCAAAGACACTGGTATAGCCATTCACACCAAGTTGAGAGTCCAGATAACTCTTAGTCTGGAAAACCATCATCTTATCTCTACCAGCAGCCAAATTTTACTGATCTTTATTTTCTGTCCTAAGAAACCAATATGCTTACTTTTTTCTTTTGCTACATATAAGGTGATATAATATTGATATGATATTTCAAACTACAGTAGTCCCCCCTTATCCGTGGTTTTGCATTCCATGGTTAAAGTTACCCATGGTCAACCACAGTTTAAAAACAGATGAAACAGAGCCTCCTGAGAGGAGGCTAGGACACAGACACGCACAGAGGGGAGACCACGTGAGGCCACAGGGAGAAGACTGCAAGCCAAGGACAGAGGCCACAGAAGAAACTGAACCTACTGACACCTTGATCTTGGACTTCCAACCTCTAGAACTGTGAGGAAATAAATTTCTGTTGTTTAAGCCAAAAACAAAAAACAAAAAACAAAAAAACAGATGATCCTCCTTTTGATATATTGTATCATCATCAGGTCAATAGTAACTGAACAGTACATCAAAATGCCTATGTCATTCACCACACTTTCTCTCATCTCCTAGACATTTTATCGTCTCACATCACTGCAAGAAGAGTGAGTGTAGTACAATAAGATGTTTTGAGAGAGAGAGACTGCATTCATATAACTTTTATTACAACATATTGTTAAAATTGTTCTATTTGATTATTATTGTTAATCTCTTACTGTGCCTAATTTATTAATTAAATTCTATCATAGGTATGTATATATAGGAAAAACCATAGTGTATATAGGCTTTGGTACTATCCACAGTTTCAGGCATCCACTGGGGGTCTTCGAATGTATCCTCTGTGGATAAGGAGGGACTACTATACTTCTCTCCCACTCTGATTCTGAAACAGCCCCTTGAGAATCACTACTCTATTTTTACTTATCAAATTTTATTATATTTATGGTTGTTTTCATGGCTGTCTACTAGACTATGACCTCCTTGAGGATGGGGATGCAATCTGGTTGTTCTTTGTATCCATAAGTGCCAAGCAGAGTGACAGGTATGTAATAGGCGCACATTAAATATTTGTTGAACAAATGAATGAACACTGCCAGAAGACTTGTTTAATGCTACTGTGTCATTTTCCCCTATGTCTTATTCCATTTTTAGCAAAAGAACAAATTGAAAGCATTCAAGATTCTTTCACATCTGACTCTGAATAGTGTCAATGAAAACAAGGGTTCCCTTTCTATTTCCCTCATTCTATCTATTATGCCATTGAATTTTTACTTCTCAGGTTCTATATGCTTCTCCTTAATTATTATATGCCTTCTTCTTTCATCTTGAATGTTTAAACTGACAGTAATTGTCCAGAATTAAAAGCATGACCTCTAAAAATCTAAGCCTACTAAAAAAGGAGTGGTTTCACACTGTAATCTGTCATAATGATCCTCAAGAGGGATGATTCTGTAATTTAGTAGAGGCTGCCATGTCAAAATGAAGGTTCAGATTAGCTCCACTGGTCAGCTTACCATCCCACACCTGAACTTGAAAATACCTTCGTATTATTAGTTGCTTACATTTCTCTTATAGCCATGAGACCCATGTGTCACAAATTATCTGGAGTGAAGAACCACACTTTTGTTTTGATTTGTTCTACAAAATATGATAAAAATAAATTACTAGAAAAAGATAATAAAAAAAGTCATGCAAAATAAAAGCCCCATTTGGGGTGCCTGGGTGGCTCAGTCGGTTGAGTGTCTTCCTTCGGCTCAGGTCATGATCCTGGGGTCCTGGGATCAGCCCCACATTGGGCTCCCTGCTCAACAGGGAGCCTGCTTCTCCGTCTCCCTCTCCCTCCTCTTCTCTTCCTGGCTTGTGCTCGTTCTCTCTCTCAAATAAATAAATAAAATCTTAAAAAATAAAATAAAATAAAATAAAATCCCAATTTACTTTGCTAACATCAGCAGACATAAAAGTACTCTAATTGCTGTGACGTTCCCAAATGCTTCCTCTCAACAGCTACACTAACTCATCATAGACCATCATTAATTTACAAAGCAAGATGTGAGGAGTACTGCATGAGATTGTGTGCTTATCCAGGCCTTAGCCAAACATTTTTTTTAATTTGAGTATAGTTGACACACAATGTTACATTAGTTTCAGGTGAACAACATTGTGATTTGACAAGTTTATATATATTATGCTATTTTCGCCACAAGTGTAGCTACCCTCTGTTCCAATATATCAGTACATCACTATTACAACATCATTGACTATATTCCTTATGCTGTGTCTTTTATTTTCATGATTTATTCATTCCACAACTGGAAGCTTGGATCTCCCACTCCCCTTCACCCATTTTGCCCACTCCCCTCCACCCTCCCTTCTGGCAACCGTCAGTTTGTTCTCTGTATTTATAGGTCAGATTCTGCTTTTTGTTTGTTTATTCATTTTCTTTTTTTGGTTAAGCTTTATTATGGCCTGAATTGTCTTTGGACCGTAGGGCCAAGCCTCCATTACGCATCATGATTATCATGTCCAAAAGAACTAATTAACCCTTTTAAAAAAAAGATTTTATTTATTTATTTGATAGATGAGAGAGAGAAAAAACACAAGCAGGGAGGAGGGACAGAGGGAGAGGGAGCAGACCTCCCCGCTGAACAGGAAGCCCCATGCGGGGCTCGATCCCAGGACCATGGGATCATGACCCAAGCCGAAGGCAGATGCTTAACCAATTGAGCCACACAGGTGCCCCAAAGAACTGATGAACCTTTAATTAGAGAACTATCAACCCTTGTGGGCATAAATGATAATTGACATGAGTGGCCCAGCATGTAACTAAAGGTATAATCTCAAGAGATAGATTTGAGTTAGAATTCTGGTCCAGCCACTTACCAGCTATGTTACCATAAGCAAGTTACTTTATCTCTCTGTGCAATTTCTTTATCTCTAAAATGGGGATAATTATAGTATCTATCTCATAGAGATGCTGGGAGGATTAAATGATATGATGCATTTTAAATACTTCATGAAATGCCTAGCATATCGTACAAACTCAGTGAGGTTGGCTATTGCTATGTGACCAGTAAGTGGTATTAATATTCTCTTAATTTCCTGGGAGAGGGAAATTCCAAGTTTGCAGTCCCATAAACCCCTCATCCAGTACCTCTAGGATTATAAAACTCGTTTCATTCAATCTATCTCAGGTTTCGTAGGACTGTTCTCTTAGGTATGCTGTCCCTTCTCTTCTTTCTCCTGCTCAAGGAGATTTTTCATTGCTCCCAACAAGGCTCCGGCCCCCTAACAAAGTCAATCTACTTACTACTCTTTCCTTGCGCTCAACTGGCTGATTCTCACTTCTTGACATTTTCTCACAGCTGCCTTCAATCTGGAATGTCCACTCCTTTCTTCTCTGTCACAGTCAGTTGTTCAAAGTCAGTCTCTAAATTAGCATCTATAATCAATTCTCAGACTTTAGTGTTCATCAGAAACACCTGGAAAGCCTGTTAAATATGCCCTTTCCCGAGCTCCACCTGAAAATTCTGATTTTGTAGATCTGGGGTAGGGCCTAGGAATTTGATTTTTTTATAGGCTTCCCCCTCTCTGCTCGTCCAACCCCCAGGAGACTCTGAGACACTAACTTTTGGGGATCACAGACTGAGAGTGTTTTATATGAGAACACTAGTTAACAACAGTTGAATCAATTCGTTCTTGAGATTTCCTTAAATGCTAATACTTTTAATAAAGTAACGCCTTATTAACTCAGCTCCATTAATTGGAATTCTTGATCATTGGACAGAAGCTGGGCTGCTAAAAAAAAGGTAAGAGTAGAGCCAGCCATGCATATTTAGACAGGTGCCAAGTAATTCTTTGCTGATCTATTCATTAACTGAAAGTTCCTTGATTAGTCCATTCAAGACCTCATCTACTACTTTCTCTTACTTGGATTACTGCCCTAACCTCTCACCTGGTCTCCCCACTTCCACTCTTGTTGCCCATTAGCCTATTCTCCACATAGATATCTGTGTAATCTTTAAAAATAAAATCCTGGTTGTATCACCTGCCTAAATAAAACCTTTCACTGGTTTCCTGTTGATCTTAGGATAGAGACTAAACTTTTTTTTTTTTTTAGACTAAACTCTTTATCAGGGTCTACAAGGCTCTGCATAGTCTGGTCCTGCCTACCTCTCCAGTCTCATCTTGTTTCACTCTCCCCTATGCTCTCTCTGCTTTAGACATGCTAGCTTTCTTTAAGTTCTGTGACCAGACTCCCTTTCTTCCTGCTATAGAGCCTGGGCATATGCTCTTCTATGGATTTGGAATGTTCTTCCCAGCATCCCTTTTCCACCCCATACACCCACACAAACACACACTTAGTTAACCCTTACTCATCTTTTGGAGCTTGGCTTGAATGTGAATGTCTCTACCATAGAAAAACTTCCTGAGCTCCCTACTGTAGGTCAGTTTCCTTTGCTAGATGCTTTCAGAAAATCATGTTTCTTTTCCTCAGAATACTTGTCTCAGTTGTGATTATACAATCATTACCATTAATGTGATTATTTGATTAAAGCCCATCTCATCTTCTAGATGGTAAACTCCCTGAGAACCCAAAGCACATCACTATATCCTGGGCATCTAGCATAGTGACTAGCATATATAGTAAGCACTTAATACTTAAGTCAATTGACAGGATGAATCCCTTCTCTTCCTTCCCAGAGAAGACCACAATCATCCAAACCTCTCTATCTTTCCTCCCAAAGCTAACACTATCCTGATTCTCTATGTGAAAGCATGTGAGTGACATGAGTTCAAACTCCCCTAGAAGGAAGACACCAATCAAGGCAATAGGATTCAAAACCTACCCACTTGATCTTTAAACTTTAGGTCAGCTTCCTCAGCCAGGGCACCAAACAAGCATGACACTGAATACTCCTCCTGCCTATTGTTCTCTGCAGTAAATAGTTGGCTTTTTCCTAGAAGCTGCCCAGGCATTGGATGGTAATGATGAGATCCCTATTCAAGTTATTAAGCTGTTGCTCAGCATGCTCAAATCTTGTTAGCTATCATCCTAACCAGCAAATGCCCTTACACTAAACATTTAACAATTTTACATCAGTTATCCATCCCACTCTTTCTGTTATGCATGTATTATAGATCTTGAAGTGAAAGTAAAGAGGAACAGCAACAAGAAATTGCTGGTGATGGTGATGGGGATAGGTGACTAATGTAGTGTAATATGTGTTGTTTCTTAGCACCAGATACCATTCAGAACTTCACATAAGAGTGGAGCCAACATTGGATGGAAGAGCCACCCTAGCAACCTGGAAAGCTTTAGCTCAAATCACATCTGGGTCTGAGAGTTTAAATATATTAAATCCTTGTCTCTAAGCTTATGAATCAACTAGTAAAATCATAAACATAAAAAGGTTCAGGACATTTGGGCTAGGTGATAATTGAAGACCTAGATTTAAAAAAAAAAACAAAACAAAAACTCAGATTGAGTCAGTAAGCTCCTTAGCTCCCAGCATAGGTAAAATCCACATAAAATCCTATGACTCTGGATGGAGACATAATTCTAATGCTTCTCTCAGTAAAAATCTTAACTACAGAACAACTGGACAATTCAAATGATTTTCTAATTGCTCATAATTCTCCAAACATTCCAATATCACATGGGTCCCTGTAGTCCATCTGAGAAAAGGCATGCCACAGGAAGAGCATAAAAGTGGCCTCACAATTACTCTATCTACTGAAGTATTCTGCCTTTGGATTTTTTGGGGCAATTGTGTCTATTTTAAATATTCTTTCAACTCATGCAATAAGGGATATTCTTCAACAACTGAGATGCTGTGGCAGGGCCTATGGATCCTGGGCAATTTAGGTAGCTTTCTGCAGTGTTTGCAAAGCCATTTTAATACAATGATTTTTCAAATGAGTTGTGTGTGTGTGTGTGTGCGCGCGCACACACACACACATGCACGCATGCACTATGGCTTTTCCTTTTTAGTTACAACTGACAAATGGAATAAAAGCCCTAGTGGGGTTAATCTGAAAATGTAAAAAGGAAGTATCTTGTCAAAGTGCTATACTTTTCAGATACTCTTAACCAATCCTCTGTACATCTTTCCAGTAGTTTCTATGATCAGGATGCCTATTGGAAAATACCTTCCTTGGTATTTTTGTTCAATATATAATTTAAGTTCCTCATTAAAACCATCTATTGTACAAAATAATCTCCCTATTTGCTAAAATTAATTTGGAAAAATGTTTGGAAAGTAGCTACTTGATATCATTATTCCTTGCCTACTCTTTTCCCAATCTTCCATTGAAAGCATGTGTGATTTTCCAAAAATGAAGTGGTAAGTGAGATCAGATGATGAGTTACAACATGACCTAGCTACTTTGCTATAGATAACTGGGTTATGGATGAACAGTAGACTCAACGGCAGTATTTATAAGCTGACCGGCATAAGAACTCTAACCAGATCCTTACTCATAAGGAGTTTGAATTTGAGACTCAAAAAGAGTCAGTCCATTGGTCAGTATTGGGAGAAGCAGAGACAGAGACAGAATAACAGAACTAACTTCCCAGCCAAGTGGAAGATAGAGTACTAAAACACTTCTTGTGAGAAGACCGCTTATTTTTGTATGATCAACAATGGTCACATTCTTTGGAAGGCTTGTGTGGGTTGTTTATTTACAATAAACTTTCATTAACTGAGATATGCTGATCATGTCACTATTCTTTGTAACTTGGCTGTGCCTAACCCAAAGATCAACTTTTTAAATTATCTGAAGTCCAGTTGTCAATGTAGATCCAATAGAGGCTGAACTAAGATAAGAACTCAGGTCTCCTCATTCCCAGTCTCATGTATTTGAAAAATAAACTTTAATTCCTATCAGAAAATCTTTAGCCCTAAATTACTGGAAAAGTTAATTCATAGTTGAGGTACTATCCTTCTTCAGACTTGCTGCTATCAACTGCATCAACACTATGGTGCTGTCTTTTGGATAGGAAAGGCTGATAATGATGATTTGAGAAGATGACAGTTGAATTTCCAGGTTGATATATATAAAATATGTGATTGACAAAGTGGTATTCCTAGAAATTAGTTGAAGAATAGCTCCATGTGGTCATTTAAAACCCTCGTGAGGGAAACCCACACCCAAGACCACACTTAACTCTTCAAATGGGAAACACTTTTTCTCAAAAGTTTCAAAAGAAGCTTTTAAACATGCTTTGTATGTTTAGATTTTACCAAATATACCTCTTCTGGATGAATCTGTTTCTGGCAGATCTGTCCAAAGTTTTGGGACAGTGCTACCATTTCCCTTACTTTTTGGGATAGTACCCAAGACTCAACTTTCTAGCAGTTATTATTCCAAGACAAAGAAGCTTTACTTATATTAACCAAAGAAATCTAATGTCTGATGCTGATTTCTCAGACTCTACACCCTCTACTCCGGCAAAATTTTTATATACTATGAAGTGTCTAAGACTTTGCAAATACTGGTAGATTCAACTAATCTAAAGAATCAAGGCAGCTTAAAAGAGACTTTGAATCAACTTCTTTGAACCTCTGTGGCCACATTTGTTTTTGTTTGTTTGTTTGTTTTAAAGATTTTATTTATTTATTCATGAGAGACACACAGAGAGAGAGGCAGAGGCAGAGGGAGAAGCAGGCTCCCCAAGGAGCAGGGATCCTGATGCGGGACTCGATCCCAGGACCCCGGGATCATGACCTGAGCTGAAGGCAGATGCCCAAGCATCTGAGCCACCCAGGCGCCCTGTGGCCACATTTGTAAAACGAGAATAATAAAACCTGCCATGGCAATATAACCCTCCTGAATTCTAGAACATGAAAGTTGGAAATGCCTCCCTCAAATCATTTCATCTTGCCTCCTCCTTTACCTCATGAGTGAAGTATGAGCTTCAAATGGACAATGTAGGTGCATTTAGAAAGATGCTACAAGGTATTAGCATCATCACTCTTCATTTTTATTTGAATGATGCTGTTGCTAACTGTTCCAAAGGAGCCTTTTGGCTGCTAACTTACTGGTTACCTTGATTGGAAAGACTTCTATTTTTCAACACCCCCACCAACTTTCTATCCTGGGCCTTAGATCTATGCAGAATAATAACCAGTATGTTTTTTATGTGTCTGTATCCACTTTGATGGTTACATTTAAATTTATCCCTAGAAAAACTAACGTATATCCTTAACCAAGAAGGCATTTCTTGATTTGTCCTATTTCATCTTCCTTGTACAAAAACAGTATGTCTTATTTGAAAAAGCTTGAAAGAGATAATATTGTCTAAAGACCCAAATACCAGTTTTCAAACCACCTGCATCTGAATTACCTGGGAGACCTCTGACAAATGTAGAGTGTTTTGTTTTTAATTTTATTAAACTTTTTATTATGAAAAATTCAAACATAAAAAAATGAGAGAATATAAAAAAGAATTCCTAGATAATCATCACCAAACCTCCATAGTTAAATGCCCATAGTCAATCTTGTTTCATTCATATCTTATCCATCTACTCCCTGGATTATTTTGAAGCACATTTCATCCATAAATATTCCAAAATGTAAATATATTTTTTTTCACCTATTTTTTCAGAGGTTTACAAATTCCTGGAATTCTGATTCAGTGTGTTCGGAACTAGGCCCAGCAATCTGTATTTATTTATAAAATGAAACTAATATGCAAATTTGACAACAGCTGCATTGATTCTCCTTTTAATATAGAGAAATGGAATCTATAGCTGGAAGTCACCAGCTAAAGTTTACTTTGTTGCTCTGTCACAGGGGCAAACTGCTGTTTTAAATAAAGAGATATTCTGAAGTCCATTCAGAAAAGATACCATTTGAGGGGAAGTGCTTTGAAAATAATGGGCCAAATACCAGAAGGCAAGGAAGCAATTTTCTGAGATGTTAACTCAGCAATGAAGCCTTTTCTAGTCCATATTAAAGTCTCATACCTCTGAGCTCAGCCTTCATTCACTGGACTACTCATTTGGAAGTTAATCACAGACAACCTTGTGACAGCTCATGTATTACAGAATTGATTTTACTCTTAAATTGCCTTAACTCTTTGACTAAATTGTAAGCTTATGAAGGGTAAGGACCTTGCCTGATCCAGCTTTGTACCATTATCCTCCTCACCCCCTGACAGAACCCTGTATGGTGTCCTGTCACACGTGATAATTTACAACAGTGCATTGCTTCTTACCTTAGGGATTCATTCTATGCCACATTTCTATACTATTGTGCTAAATGTATGGAAAATGTGATTGTACCTCACGATGTCCCTAAGTACTAGGACACTCATGTGTTGTGATTCAAAAGGTCCTGTTGAAATGTCCTGGATCAGAAATATTTCTTCAGTGGCTTGCCATATCTCCTGGAATTGCCACTCCTACTTATCTCCTTCATTGACTGACTAGATTGAAACCCTAAGGTTCAAACAGAAATGTTAATCTAGGAGCTTCTTAGCATAAATAAGCTGACACAGATGATTGCATTCATGATGCAGATCCTTTTGCTAATCATAAAGGGAGCATGGACACTGCTTCACATGGATAGCCTTATTGAGATTCTCTAGTGGAGTTCATGGGGCTGTTGAGTACCCTATGGGTGGAAATAGGTTTACTGAAAAGAAACACAGGACAGCATAGTGGCTAAGAATGCAGGTTTTCAAGTGAAATGGATGTATCACAGTCCTGGCTGTATCATTTACTAGTGGCGTGACATTGGGGTAGTGAATTTCCCTGAGACTCATTTCCTTCATGTGTAAAACAGGAGGCTAATAATAAAACCTACTTTATTTATTCATTCAACAAATTTGAGGGCCTTCTCTGTTTTAGACTCTGTGCTTAAACTGGGGATACTATAGATAAGCCAGACAGGGTGTCTTCACCCCTAAACTTAAATTCTACATTTTAGGATTGTGCTGGGGCTTAAATGAGATAATGAACATGAAGAACTTAGCATGGTAGCTAGATCTAGGAGACATCACAGACATTAGTTATCTTTGTGGCTATTATTATCCAGGAAGGAGGGTGGATGGCACTACAGAAAGATATTTCACAATTTGCCCAAGACTCATGCCATATATGCAGTGGTAAAGAAAAATCATAGCTTGGGTTTCCCAAACCTATGGAAAGGCGAGAAGCAACCACAAAAGGATATTTGAAGAATGGAGAAAAATCTTCCTTAGCCAAGAAGATATTCTTATTTGTGCTTAAAACCACAACAGACCAAAAGAAGCCCCTTACTACGGCAGCAAATGCCATGTCAAGGTCTGTGTAAGTCAGAATGTTTCTATTATATGGATTTGTACAATAGCTAGAGCAACAGATGTATGATGAGTGAGCTTTGTATAGGTGAGGCAAAAATCTCATGTACTTTAAGTACTGACATTTACAAAATTGGGGGAAGAAAGGGTGAAAACTCTCTGTGATACACATCAATAGACCTGATATTGGGAAATGATCATCTGGGAAGAACTATAATAGAATTTAATATAAAGAAAATGGAGAATAATCACAAGATGATAAAGAAATAAATGATAAGAGAAGAGGGGGGTATAGGACTAACTTCTGAAGACAATAATTGAAAATCCAGTGCAAACTATCCAGGGAGGCATGGTGACCTTGGACTTGGTTCAGCAGGAATTGATAGCGGAGAAGTCCAATCTGAAAGATGGAGCAGGGAAGAAACACCCAGATGTCCAAAGGTCATGCCCAATACAAGAGATAACTAACTTTATTCCCCACTGATTAGTATAGTTGAAACTTTCTAATATTTTCTAATGTTCTATATTTTCTGTCCTGGTCAAGACTAACTTAACAACTTGGGTGGGCTAAGCCTGCAGATACCTTGTATTAGTAACTCCAGGTGAGCAGATCTGACATCAGGTGTCTTTGTTTTATTTGTACTGTAATAGATGAGGAGAGAGAAACAACTATAGCTGTTTGGTCAAGCATAGCAGGTATGTATAGAAACTGAACACACACAACCGTATTCTGACTAAAAAATCCAGGCATGGAAGAGAAGAGTTAGGATGGCAGAGTAGTAGGGGTCCCTGAACTTGCCTCATCCTTTAAACACAGGTAGATCAACATTCAACTATTTTGAACAACTAGGAAGAGGATCGGAGGATTAAGGAAGCAATCTGCACAGTTGGAGGGAGAGAACATGGCAGATGCAAGGTTCAGAGCCCTGAATTGGAGGAGGGGAAAGCCACATGGCTTGGAAGGGGAGGGAACCTGTTTCGCTGACCAATGTCAGGAAGAGGGAGAAAATGAGAAAGAGCGCAGCAGGTTGGGACTGCACAATAAGCTGTAGTGAGATCCCCTGGGTCATTCAGTGAGAGATTGCTCCCCTTCTTAGAGGGCATTTGGAAGAGCATATTTTGCCTCTCCAAGGACAAAAGTCCAGCCGGGGAGCCATTGAGGGGAACTCAGCAGCAGGGTCAGAGGTGCGTGCAGAGAGCAGAAAAGCTCTTAACAACTTTTCACTGTGAGCCACAATAGGTTTAAACCTCTGTGTGTGTGCTGAGCAGCTGCCTTCCTGGGGCTGAACTGAGCAGAGTGCAGACACTGGAGCAGTTTGCGGATAACCTGGCCACTGCTTTTCGCTGTCTGCCACAATAGATTCAAGCCTCTGCGATGGCTTTTCTGGGACAGAAGGGAGTAGGAGTAGGAGACTGAGTTGAGTGCAGAGGGCTGATAACCCGGTTCCAGCTTTTTGTTGAGCATTACAATAAACTAGCTTCTGTGCATGCACTCTGTGGCAGCTTTTTGGGGACAGGACGGTGCTGGGCATACCTGGAGCCTCTCCACTGGGGACAGGAGTGGGCATACACCTTACCAGGCTCTTTAAAACAAGGAGTTTTGAATCCCAGCCACTGGCCAATAAAATACAGGAGATCGGTGGCTCTGGGCATGCTGATGGCTTAGGCACAGACAAGTTAGGGCAGGGAACTGAGAAAAGCCAGGAACACAGGAGATTGTTAACTTTTCTAAGAGGGCCTCCTGAACATCGGCTCCCTCCGTGGCTTCCAGAGAGTGAGGTGAGCTCATATTCTACCTCCTCCACCCCCACTTCTCCCACCCACCAGCACAGTCAGAAATCAGAGAAACACAGCACCTCCACTGGAGGCTGGAGTCCCCTACACTAAACCCTGCCCCCCTGCACCTGGCAGGAGCATCTTTACAAGGGCAAGTCATCTTGTGAGCCAGCCCAGAGGCCTCTCGTCAGAAGACCAATACAGGTCACTGCATCTATCAAGTCTACTGATTAAAGAAAGCTCCAAAACATCAGCTTCCAGTGAAAATAAGACCAGGCTTGCTTCTTTTTTTTTCTCTTTCCTTAATATTTTTTCTTTTTTTTTTATTATTATGTTATGTTAATCACCATACATTACATCATTAGTTTTTGATGTAGTGTTCCATGATTCATTGTTTGCATATAACACCCAGTGCTCCATTCAATACATGCCCTCTTTAATACCCATCACCAGGCTAACCCATACCCCCACCCCCTGCCCCTCCAGAACCCTCAGTTTGTTTCTCAGAGTCCATAGTCTCTCATGGTTCGTCTCCCCCTCCGATTTCTCCCCCTTCATTCTTCCCATCCTGCTATCTTCTTTTTCTTTTCTTTTTTTTTTTTAACATATAATGTATTATTTGTTTCAGAGGTACAGGTCTATGATTCAACAGTCTTACACAATTCACAGCGCTCACCATAGCACATACCCTCCCCAATGTCTATCACCCAGCCACCCCATCCCTCCCACCCCCCACCACTCCAGCAACCCTCAGTTTGTTTCCTGAGATTAAGAATTCCTCATATCTTGGGGCGCCTGGGTGGCTCAGTCGGTTAAGTGGCTGCCCTCGGCTCAGGTCATGATCCTGGGGTCCTGGGATCAAGCCCCACGTCTAGCTCCCTGCTCAGCGGAGAGCCTGCTTCTCCCTCTCCCTCTGCCTGCCACTCTGCCTACTTGTGTTCTCTCTCTATCTCTCTGTCAAATAAATAAATAAAATTAAAAAAAAAAAAAAGAATTCCTCATATCAGTGAGGTCATATGATACATGTTTTTCTCTGATTGACTTATTTCACTCAGCATAATACCCTCCAGTTCCATGCACGTCATTGCAAATGGCAAGATGTCATTCCTTCTGATGGCTGCATAATATTCCATTGTATATATATACCACTTCTTCTTTATCCATTCATCTGTTGATGGACATCCTCGTTCTTTCCACAGCTTAGCTATTGTGGACATTGCTGCTATAAACATCGGGGTGCACGTACCCCTTCGGATCCCTACATTTGTATCTTTGGGATAAATACCCAGTAGTGCAATTGCTGGATCATAGGGTAGCTCTATTTTCAACTTTTTGAGGAACCTCCATACTGTTTTCCAGAGTGGCTGTACCAGCTTGCATTCCCACCAACAGTGTAGGAGGGTTCCCCTTTCTCTGCATCCCCGCCAACATCTGTCATTTTCTGACTTGTTAATTTTAGCCATTCTGACTGGTGTGAGGTGGTATCTCATTGAGGTTTTGATTTGGATTTCCCTGATGCCAAGCGATGTTGAGCACTTTTTCATGTGTCTGTTGGCCATTTGGATGACTCCTTTGGAAAAATGTCTGTTCATGTCTTCTGCCCATTTCTTGATTGGATCATTTGTTCTTTCGGTGTTGAGTTTAATAAGTTCTTTATAGATTTTGGATACTAGCCCTTTATCTGATAGGTCGTTTGCAAATATCTTCTCCCATTCTGTCGGTTGTCTTTTGGTTTTGTTGACTGTTTCTTTTGCTGTGCAAAAGCTTTTTATCTTGATGAAGTCCCAATAGTTCATTTTTGCCCTTGCTTCCCTTGCCTTTGGCGATGTGTCTAGGAATAAGTTGCTGCGGCTGAGGTTGAAGAGGTTGCTGCCTGTGGTTGGGGGATGGTGTACTTGGGTGATGGGCATTAAGAAGGGCACTTGATGGAATGAGCACTGGGTGTTATATGCAACTGATGAATCACTAAATTCTACCTCTGAAGCTAATAATACACAATATAATAATTAAATTGAATTTAAATAAAAATTAAAACAATTAAAAAAAGAAAAAAATCCAAGCATGGATATATAGACTCATATTCAGATCCACATTCAAGAGGTAGCTTGCAATAATTTTTCAAGTGACTGTTTATTTCTACCTTCCCTTAATTTATTTAGAAAGCTAATACTTATGCATAACACATATTCATGGCTTAAAGGGTCACTGAATAAATCTAAAGATGAGCCTTGAACAGGTCTTTTGCCTATGTTCTTTCTCTTCTTGAAACTGACTAATGCTAGATTCCAAAGGTCACTTGTCTTTAGCAATTACTCTGAAGCACTACATCCTACCTACAGCCTTTAAAGCATCTAGCCTAAAGAGGATTCATTCTCTTTTCCTAGAAATAAATGTGAACTGTCAATGGAACACCACTAATAAACGTTTCTAATTGATGTTTGAGGAGAGGGAAATTTTTCCCTCAGACATGCTGCTTTTTATCTTGGTTAGTGGCTTTGTTGTTTATAAAAAAATTATTTGTGCATTCATCAAGCATACAATGAAAGTTAAAGGACAATACTTCACTTTTCCTTTTGTCAAACTAGATTAAGGCATCATTAGTACTGAAGGCTTTTTTTCTCATGATTTAAGGCTAGTATATTTTAAATAACCAAATCAAACACAGATTCAGCTGTCAGTTTCACTTTATGGGATGAAAATATATACCCCAGTCAAATGCTTGAGGCCAACTCATGTGTTGGGAAGTTTGAATTTTGCTCCTTCCATTGCCTACTTATATTCCCCATCATTTTTAAACTGTACAATGGGGATTAAAACACCAACTTCAAAGAGGTACTGTGAAGATTAAAGTAAATAGCATAACCATTGTGGTTGTTGGGGAGGGAAAAATTAATATTTTATTTCAAAGCCAACTGAGAAATAAGACATCGGCTTATGGTAAATGAAGATAAAAATATCAGCTTTATTACTGATAATGATGAAATCAAGGATATAACTTTTATATGCAGCCAAATGGTCTTAGTAGTTCTCTCCTGTCCACCTCTAGCCTTTGAGATCGCTCACTTGAAGGAGAGTTGGGTCTGCAGAGCAGACAAACTTATGCAGAATATCCTCTTAGTTCTCCCCAATTGCAAAACATGGACCAATGGATCTACTC
Source organism: Halichoerus grypus (assembly GCF_964656455.1). Classification (NCBI taxonomy): domain Eukaryota; kingdom Metazoa; phylum Chordata; class Mammalia; order Carnivora; family Phocidae; genus Halichoerus; species Halichoerus grypus. The sequence continues at coordinate 50,931,279 of NC_135727.1, read as the reverse complement.
ATATAATTCACAACTTTATCCATGGGTAAGATTATCAGATTTAGCATATTAAAATACAGAATACACAGGTAAATTTGTATTTCAGATAAACAATGAATAACTTTTAGTATAATTATGTCCCATGTAGCATTTAAGGCATACTGGTACCACCACCATTATTGATCATTTATCTGAAATTCAAATTTAATGTGGCATCCTGTATTTTATCTGGCAACCCTATCCATAGGATGAAAGTGAGTAAGGGTTGGAAGAGAATTCAAGAATGTTACTCTAGTTGAGGGAGCATTACCCATAAGGCCATGGGGATGGAGGGTTCTCCTAACAGAATACTGTATGAATCACAGTGCCTAGGACACAATGTGTGCTAAACACATGTTATTGTTTTCTTCCATGCCTATAAGAACTTTATAGTAAACTTACTTATACCAAGGCATTACTTTCTTGCTGTGATGCTCTTCTAGAAGTATTTATACTTTAAATGAGGTCCAGGAGGAGATCAATTAACCTACAGAAATTCTTCTCTACTGATTGATTTTTGACTTTGAATAAGCATGTTAAAAAAATACCTGAATGAGTACTTAGGAAGAGGGAAAATGGTGGTGGAGTATGAGGACCCTAGGCTTGTTTCATCACATGAACACAACTAGATAATTATCAAATTATCCTAAATAATCCAGAAATTGACCTGAAGACTTATAGAACAAACTCCACAAATAAAGGGATAGGAGAAGCCACATTGAAGAAGGTAGGAAGTGCAGAGACATGGTTTAAGGGAGAAACCTATTGCAGGTGCTGCAGAGGGGAGGAAGCTGTGGGTCTGAAGGGAGAGAGAAAGGGGGGGGAGCATACAGGGTAATGCACAAGGAGAATGTTTCCCCAAAGTTATTGGCTTGAAAGATGAAAGGGGCTGAATTTCATGAGTTCTTGCCACCAGAGGTGCTTAAAGCTTGGAATTTTTAAGGTCAGTGGGCTTGGCTGGGATAGAACCCCAAGGGCACTGCCCTGCTCCTATAGAGAAGGCAGGCAAGCAACCCCGGGGGCAGACAGCATGGAAACAGGATCTGAAGAATGCCTAAGGTACAGGGAAGGGAGATTATTAGCTCTTTTTGGAGCACATCCCTGAGAGGCAGCTGTCACTGAGATGCCTCTCCAGGAAAAAGGAAGCTGATTGGTGCCATTTCTTTTTCCTGCCCCTCAGCATAAACACAAAGCCACCTGCAGGAATAAGCACAGCACCAATACTGGCTGCCTAATTTGCTTACACCAAGCTCCATCCCCCTGCATTCTGTTGGGACTGCCCCTCTCAGTCAAGCTTACCTCAGTCCCAGCATGGTGGGCCCCCTCCCCAAGAAGACCAGCAGAAACCCCTGCCCATACCATGTCTCCTGACCATAGAGTTCTGCAGGGCCTCAGTTCTCATGGAAGTAGTATCAGGTCTCATTTAGCAAGCAGACCAGAGTACACCTAGTTAAAACTCACAACATTCAGGACAAGGACCAAACACTACATACAGCAGATAAGGAGAGACTGCAGAGCACTAGTCTGAAGGTAGAGCAGCCAAAATACAACAGCAGAGCACACACAGCACACACCAGAGACACTCCATGAAGCACCAGGCCCTGGACACAATCAGACCTCTTTGTCATAAAGCCATTACTTTCAGAAGCAAGAGACATAAGTGGATTTTCTAACACAGAGAAGAAGGCAGAGACTTAGACAAAATGCCAAGACAGAGGAATTCATCCCAAATGAAAGAACAAGAAAAGGCCATGGTCAAAGATTTAAGTGAAACAGATATAAGTAATATGCCTAATGGAGAATTCAAAGCAATAATCATAAAGATACTCACTGGCCTTGACAAAAGAACAAAAGACATCAATAAGACACCACAGAGATAAAAGAGTTAACAAAGAATAATTCAGAGATGAAGAATGAAACAAACAAGATTGGAAACTGGCTTCATGCAGTGAACACAAGACTGGAAGAAGCAGAGGAATGAATTAGTGACCTAGAAGGCAAAATAATGAAAAATAATGAAGCTGAACAAAAGAGAAAAAGGAGAATTATACAACATAAGAATAACCTCAAGGAACTCAGTGGTCCTATCAAACATAATAACATTCATATTATAAGAGTGCCAGAAGAAGGAAAGAGAGAAAAGAGGGCAGAACATTTATTTGAGGAAATAATAGCTGAAAATTTCCCTCATCTGAGGAAGGAAACAGACATCTAGATTCAGGAGGCATAGAGAACTCCCATCAAAATCAACAAAAGCAGGCTAACACCAAGACATATTGTAAGTAAATTTGCAAAATACAGTGATAAAGAAAAGAATCTTAAAATCAGCAAGAAAAAAGAAATCCTTACCTTACAAGGGAAGACCCATAATGCTACCTGGAGATTTCTCAACAGAAAGTTGGCAGGACAGAAGGGAGTAGTGTGATATATTCAAAGTGTTCAGTGGGAAAAATCTGCAGCCAATAATACTCTATCCAGCAAGGCTACCATTAAGAATAGAAGGAGAGATAAAGAGTCTCCCAGGCAAACAAAAACTAAAGGAGTTCATGAGCACTAAACCAGCCCTGCAAGAAATAATAAAGGAGACTCTGAGTGGAAAGGAAAGACCAAAAGTGACAAAGACAAGAAAAGAACAAAGAAAATCTCCAGAAACAATGACAAATCAAGTAATAAAATGGCACTAAATACATATCTGCCAACAATTACTTTGAATGTATATGGACTAAAAGCTCCAACCAAAAGACATAGGGTGTCAGAATGGATAAAAAAAATAAGACCCATCTATATACTACCCACAAGAGACTCATTTTAGACCTAAAAACACCTGCAGATTGAAAGTGAGGAGATGGAGAAATATTTATCATTCAAATGGATGTCAAAAGAAAGACAGAGCAGCATTACTTCTATTGGACAAACTAGACTTTAAACCAAAGACTGTAACAAGAGATAAAGAAGGGTACTACATCATAATAAAAGGGACAATCCAACAAGAAGATCTAACAATTATAAATATTTATGCACCCAACATGGGACAACATAAATATATAAAACAATTAATAATAAACATAAAGGAACTTGTCGATAATAATTGTAATAGTAGGGGATGTTAACACCCCACTTACATCAATAAACAGATCATCTAAGCAGAAAATCAACAAGGAAACAATGGCTTTGAATGACACATTGAGATATATTCAGAACATTTCATCCTAAAGCAGCAGAATACACATTCTTTTTAACTGCACATGGGACATTCTCCAGAATAGATCACATATTAGGTCACAAATCAGGCCTCAGCAAATGCAAAAAGATTGAAATCATACCATGCACCTTTTGTGAGCACAATCGTATGAAATTAGAAGTCAAGGAAAAAGTTGGGAAGACTACAAATACGTGGAGGTTAAACAACATGCTAGTAAACAATGAATGGGTCAACCAGGAAATCAAAGAGGAAATAAAAAAATACATGGAGACCAATGAAAATGAAAACACAACAGTTCGAAACCTTTGGGATACAGCAAAAGTGGTCCTAAGAGGGAAGTATAAAATAATACAGGTCTAACTTAAGAAGCAAGAAAAATCTCAAATTAATAACCTAATCTTATACCTAAAGGAGCTAAAAAAAGAAAAACAAATGAAGCCTAAAGCCAGCAGACAAAAGGAAATAATAAAGATTAGAGCAGAAATGAATGATATAGAAACTAAAGACACAATAGAACAGATCAACGGACCAGGAGGTGGTTCTTTGAAAAAAAATTATTAATATTGGTAAGCCTCTAGCCAGACTTATCAAAACTAAAAGAGAAATGACCCAAATAAATAAAATCACAAATGAGAGAGGAGAAATAACAACCAACAACACAGAAATACAAACAGTGATACTAGAATATTGAAAAAACTATATGCCAACAACTTGAACAACCTAAAAGAAATGGATAAATTTGTGGAAACATATAAACTACCAAAACTGAAACAGGAAGAAATAGAAAACTTGAACAGATGGACAACCAGCAAAGAATATGAATCAGTAATCAAAAAACTCCCAAGAAACTAAAGTCCAGGGCCAGATGGAATCACAGGCAAATTCTACCAACATTTAAAGAAGAGTTAATACCTATTCTTCTCAAACCATTCCAAAAAATAGAAATAGAAGGAAAACTTCCAAATTCATTCTATGAGGCCAGCATTACTCTGGTACCAAAACCAGATAAAGACTCCACTAAAAAAGAGAACTATAGGCCTATATCCCAGATGCAAAAATTCTCAATAAAATACTAGCAAACCAAATCCAACAATACATCAAAAAATCATTCACCACGATTAAGTGAGATTTATTCCTGGGATGCAAGTGTAGTTCAGTATTCTCAAATCAATCAACATGATACACCCCATTAACAAAAGAAAGGACAAGAACCATGTGATCATTTCAATAGATTTAGAAAAAGCTTTGGACAAAGTACAGCATCCATTCATGATAAAAACCCACAACAAAGTAAGTTTAGAGGGAACATACCTCAACATAATAAAGGCTATATATGAAAAACCCCAGCTAATATCATCCTCAGTGGGGAAAAACTGAGAGCTTTTCCTCTATGGTCAGGAATAAGACAGGAACGTCCACTCTCACTACTGCTATTTAACATAGTACTGGAAGTCCTAGCCACAGAAATCAGACAGCAACAACAAAAAAAATAAAAGCATCCAAATAGGCAAGGAAGAAGGCAAACTTTCTCTATTTGCAGATGATGTGATATAGAAAACCCAAAAGATTCCATCAAGAAATTGCTAGAGCTGATATACAAATTCAGTAAAGTCCTAGGATATAAAATTAACATACAGAAACCTGTTACATTTCTATATACCAATAATGAAGCAGCAGAAAGAGAAATCAAGCAACCAATCCCATTTAAAATTGCACTAAAAACCATAAGACACCTAGGAATAAACCTAACAAACGAGACAAAAGATCTGTACATTGAAAATTATAGAACACTGAAGAGAGAAATTGAAGATGACAAAAATAAATGGAAAACCCTGCCTGCTCATGGATTGGAAGAACAAACATTGTTAAAATGTCTATACTACCCAAAGCAATCTACATATTTAATGCAATCCCTATCAAAATACCACCAGCATTTTTCACAGAACTGGAACAAACAATCCTAAAATTTGTATGGAGCCACAAAAGACCCCAAATAGCTTAAGCAATCTTGGAAAAGAAAAGCAAAGCTGGAGGCATCACAATTCCAGACTTCAAGTTATATTACAAAGCTGTAATGATCAAAACAATATGGTATACACATAGATCAAGGAAACAGAATAGAAAATCCAGAAATGATCCCACAACTATATGGTCAATTAATCTTCATCAGTGCAGGACAGATTATCCAATGGGAAAATGACAGTCACTTCAACAAATGATGTTGGAAACATTGGACAGCAACATGCAAAAGAACGACACTGGACTACTTTCTTACACCATATACAAAAATAAATTCAAAATGGATGAAAGACCTAAATGTGAGAAAGGAAACCATTAAAATCTTAAAGGAGAACACAGGCAGTAATCTCTTTGACATTCACCAGAGCAACTTCTTTTGAGGTATGTCTCCTGAGGTAAGGAAAATAAAAAAATAAACTACTAGGACTTCATCAAACATTGTTTCAAACAAATAAAACAAATCATCAAACAAATAAAGAGCTTCTGCACAATGAAGGAAACAACAAAACTAAAAGGCCACTTAATGAAAGGGAGAAGATATTTGCAAATGAGGTATCTGATAAAGGGTTAGTATCCAAAAATATATGAAGAACTTATACAACTCAACACCCCAAACCTGAATAATCCAGTTAAGAAATGGGCAAAAGACATGAATAGACATTTTTCCAAAGAAGACACACAGATGTCCAACAGACACATGAAAAGATGTTCAACATCATTAATCATCAAGGAAATACAAATCAAAACTACAATGAGATATCACCTCACATGTGTCAGAATGGCTAAAATAAAAAATGCAAGAAACAACAGGTGTTGGTGAGGATGTGGAGAAAGATTAACCGTCTTGCACTATTAGTGGGAATGAAAACTGGTGCATCCACTCTGGAAAATAGTATGGAGGGTCCTCAGAAAGTTAAAAATAGAGGTACCCTAAGATCTAGCAATTGCATTATTAGGTATTTACCCAAAGAATACAAAAACATTAGTTTGAAGGGATACATGCATCCCAATGTTTATAACAGCATTATCTACAGTAGCCAAACTATGGAATCAGCTCATGTGTCCATTGACTGATGAATGGATAAGTAAGATGTGATATATATATATATATATACATATATATACTTAAACTTCAAAAAAATACAAATACCCAACATTCCTCTCCCTAAGGTTGAATGCCTATGACCTAGGCATTTGTATTTTTTCCAGCTTCTCTTTTATTTTTAAGTTTTTATTTAAATTCCAGTTAGTTAACATACAGTGTAATATTAGTTTCCAGTGTACAATATAGTGATTCAACACTTCCATACAATACCCAGTGCTCATCACAACAAGTGCACTCCTTAATCCCCATCACCTATTTAAACCATCCCCCTTTCCACCCCTCTACTGGTAACCATCAGTTTGTTCTCTACAGTTAAGGCTCTGTTTCATGGTTTGCCCCCCCCCCTTTTTGTCCTTTGCCCCTTTGTTTTGTTCCTTAAATTCAATATATAAGTGAAATTGTATGGTATTTGTCTTTCTCTGACTGACTTATTTCCCTTAGCATATTTCTAGCTCATTCATCACATTCCAAATGACAAGATTTCATTCTTTTTTATGGATGAGTAATATTCCATTATATATTCATCTTCTTTATCAATTCATCAGTTGATGGACACTTGGGCTGTTTCTATTATTTGGCTATTGTAGATAATAGGCATTTGTATTTTATACAAGCTTCCCCAGGAAGTTCTGATGCACAATAAAGTTTAAGGCACATCATTCTAACATGTAAGTGTAGTGTTGGAGAGCTGGGGATGTGTACTCAGAGAAAGTCATATGCCTTTACTCAACAAGTTACCTTAGAATCTATTATGCCACCACATGGGCCATTGGTTTAGAACCATCATTCAAGACTATGAACAGAGAGAAGCACATCTTCCTTCTCCTTTTAGTAACAAAATGTGTTAGGCTCCATCAGTAAATTTATGAGTATTGAAGTACTGGAGTAGCGATCATTTATATCAGGGGTTCCTTCCAGTATTCTTCAATCACATTAAATATTATGTGTGACTGGCTCTGAGAGCAGACCTGGTCAATCATACTGCCCCTTCTCATTGCAGATTCCACTCTAGATGTGAAAGGGCTGTAAGAGAGGAAAGTAAAGGAAATAGGGGGTTGGAAAGGGGTAGTGATGAAGTGTCATGAAAAGGTTTACAGAGAAGGTCAGTTATCCCTTAGTCCATGAAAGGCGAATAGAAATTCACCAAGAAAGACAGAAAAAAGTTAGATGTATAGAGGCTTGCAGACAAGGGACTAATAGAGCCAATGAAAGACTGAGATAGATACATATTCTAAGGAAATGTTTCAGAATAAGAAAAATACAACTATAAGGGGAAGAAGGAAAAGAAAGGAAAAAAGAGATAGACACACACAGATACACCCACAATTATATTGATAAGGAGAGATCCTGAGAAGACTGCGAAAGCAGAAAAGGCACAGAAAGGGAGATGAAAATCCAGGTTATAAAAATAATTACAATCACCATAGTGTAGGATTTTTTGCTGTTTCAACATGGCATCATGGTGAAACAAAACACTCAATATACATATATTTTCTCAGAACACTAGCTCATGGCTGTGGGGAATCTGAATGTGTAGGAAATGAACACCACATTTGCTCATTCTTGATGACATTTGCTATTTACAAATGGCTGTTTTCAGGGGAAATACTGATTATAATTTTAAAAGTAGGCAGATACATCATTAATATATTTAATAATTAAGGCTAGAAACATAATACAGTATTGAGAAATAAGACAATCTTTTTTTCCTGAACTTGATCTAAAAGTAGAATCTCAAATGGCTGCTGTTGCAATTTCCAGGACTACAATGTTTTTTGTTATTATTTGAATTCATTTTCTTGCTTTTATGAAACTTCTGGGAAGCTTTTTGTAGCTGATGAGCCCAACTGTTAAGTGTAGGTGATTTGGCTTCTGCTCTGGGTAATGTTGTTGAGCATACTAGCTTCCTGGAAGGAACGTGGGAGATGGAGATCAATTTTGCTTCATGGTGCTTAATATCACCTCAAGGTCTTTTCCCTTCTGTTTCTTTTTCCTCTTCCTTTTGAATCATATGTTCAAATAACCACATGTGTGAACATTCAAAGGAAAGCAGCTCAGCATGCCTTTGTAGAGGTACAGAAGATAATATGGCATTACACATGCTCAATATGGTGTTTGGAATTCTCTAGAACTTTGTTGCTCCAAAATCAAATATCTTCAGATAAAGGGAAAGTATGTTGCTCAGTCAGAAATGTGTAGGTGCCAAGTTTGATTTCTCTTCCATATCCTTACCATTTTCAGCAACTATTTTGCAATGTGAAGTGTTTTTTTTTTTTCCTGTTTTCTTTTCCATTTGGAGTTTAGAAAGTAAGCAGCAGGTAAGAAATCACTATATCTAGGGAAAGGTATTGGGTGATTCCTCTTTGAAAAGCTTGTATTAGCTACAGACATAAACTGAGTAAGGGAAGGGAGTAGCTGATAGCTAGCATATCCATGATAGCTCAATGGATGAAAGAGAATAAGCAATCAAGGAAGGTTTGCCCATCTTCTCTTGACTCAGAAAAAATGGTTACTCTATTTGTGTATGGAGAATGGAACAAAGAATGCCCTATATATGGAGAATGGAACTAAGAGTGCCCTAAGCAGAATTCAAGCTACAAAAACTCTCCTACAATTTCTCTTTCACAAAACAATTTTTTTTCTTTATTGCAGAGGTATGCCAGTAGCTCCAAAAATCAGCATCCCTTTATCAAAGGCTCCTAGTGGCTTTAGTTTCCACTGCAATGACATTAACATTTGCAGTTCTTGCTTTGGATGATTATTGAGCTCATTATTGATTTCTCTGCCACCACTGGAGCTGGTGTCCTTACCCTGTTACAGGGGCACTCACCCATGCCTTCAATCCCCCGCCCATGAGCTACTTCTACTGCCTGTACTCTTGCTCTGCTGCCCTTGATTCTGGAAGAGCCAGTCTACTACATGGTCATAGCATTTTCAAATGTCCTTAGGTAGTCCACATGATTGATTATTACAATTATTTTGTATCTCCAATCCAAAGTAGACTTATTCTTTTGGGTTTATAGTTTTCCAAGTATTAGAACAATTTCCTCTAGAAATGACCATGAAGTATTTGAGTAACTCTTGGCATTTCTCATTAACTATTAACCACTCTTCAAAGATAAAGAATATGAAAGTCCTGGGGTGCCTGGGTGGCTCAGTCAGTTAAGCATCTGGCTCTTGATCTCAGCTCAGGTCTTGATCTCAGGGTCATGAGTTCAAGTCCCATGTTGGGTTCTACACAGGGTGTGGAGCCTACTTAAAAAAAAAAAAGAATATGTAAGCACTTTTTTCCTACCTCCTTTTCCATAACTGCCTTATTCAGTCAACCAATCATTCACCAAATGTTTGTTATGCATTTGTGCTAGGTACTGGTGATAAAGTGGTGAATGAGACATAAAAGTTTTCTACCCTCAGGGAGGTTACAGTTTAGCAGAAGAACAAGTACATAATTACATAAAAGTTTAATAATTGTTATGCAAGGGAAAGAAGATTTTACAGTCTGAGGAAATAGCAGCTCAGATGAATCACGAAAGCTAAGAGGAAAAGAGGTAGAGTAGGGCAGGAGATTATTTCCAGAAGATGGCAGGTATGAAAGTTTAGGGGAAAGAAAGAACCTGACAACTTTGAAAAACTGAAAAATACCCAAGCATAGCTGGAATATAGAACATAAAGGGAAGTGTAGTGAGAGATAGGACTGAGTAGGTAAAAAAAAAAAAAAAGTATAGATAATGGGGAACCTTGTAATGCATTCTAAAAACTTTGACTTTATCATGTGGTAACAGGAAGCCATGTATTGAATATAAATAGAGGAGTGACATGATCAGTATTGCACTTGGAAAAAACCACTTTGCAGTGTGGCAGAACTAATTGGAAAAGGGCAAGGAGTGGTGAGGGGAAAAGAGTTAAGGTCCTGTTGTTGTAGCGGGCAGGCTACAGGTGGTGGTGACCTGTGCTAGGGTAATGGTATGGTGATAGAGCAGACTGGGCAGATTTGAGAGTAGAATATATTCAACTTAGATATGGAAAAACAGAGAAGAAAAAATCAAGGATAGCACCTTGTTTCTGGTTTGCATAACTTACTGGGGGGGGGCAGTGGTGATGTCATTTATTAGGATAGGAAATGCAAGACAAGTAGATGGTTTGGGGAGGAAGATGATTTCAATATTAGAGTTTGGAGTTTAAGCTATCTTTAAGATGTCCAAGTGGAGATGCCAATTAGTCAGATATACAAACTGAAGCAAAGCATAAAATAGAGGTCAAGCATGAAGCTAAATTTGTGAAGGCATGTGAGTATATGAGCTAAACCAGGAGGAGCACATAGAGTAAAAAAGCATAAGACCTAGAAGATAGCTTTTTAGGAACACCTGCATTTAAAGACTGGGCAGAGAAAGAGAAGCTTGCAAAACATCTGAAAAGGAGTAGTCAGATAAGTAGAAATGAAATAAGTAAGATATGGAAACAACTTAAGTGTCCATTGATAGATGAATGGATAAAAAGGTGTGTGTGTGTGTGTGTATACACACACACAGTGGAATATTACTCAGCCATAAGAATGAGATCATATCACTTGCTACAACATGGATGGACCAAGAGGGTATTATACTAAGAGAAGTAAGTCAGACTGAGAAAGACAAATACCATATGATTTCACTTATATGTGGAATATTAAAAAAACAAATGAATAAACAAACAAAAAAGCAGAAACAGACCCATAAATACAGAGAACAAACTGATGGTTGCCAGAAGAGAGAGGGGTGGAGTGATGGGTAAAATGGATGAAGAGGAGTGAGAGATACAGGGTTTCAGTTATGGAATAAATAAGTCCTAGGAATAAAAGGTATGGCATAGGGAATATAGTCAATGGTATTGTAATAACATTGTATGATGACAAGATGGTAGCTATAATTGTGGTGAGCATAGACTAAAGTATAGACTTGTGGAGTCACTATGTTGTACACCTGAAATTAATGTAACATTGTGTGTCAACTATACTTCATTAAAAAAATTAAAAACTAGAAGTAAAGGGCAGTGTAACAGAAACCAACAGAAGAGAGAACTTGAAGGAGGAAGATCAAATATCAAATGCTGATGATAGGTCACACAATATAGAACAAGACTAAAAAGAGCACTTAGATTTTATTATATGCAGGCCACCAGCTACCATGTTTAGCATGTCCTCAAGGAAGTTGTGGTAGTTGGGTAGGTAGGTGGGTGGTTCTAGGGGTTGGAAGGAAAACCAGAATACACTGGCTTGAGAAGTGACTGAGAAACAGGCAAATGGAGTCAGTGAATCTCAACTAAACCACTCTTTTGAGGAATTTGGTTGAGAAAGGAGGAGAAAAATACAATGGGTAAATAGACTCCAGAGAAATGTTTTGTTGTTGCTGCTTAGTGCCTCTGTGGTTGAAGTAAATATTTTGATTTTTTTAAGAGGGGGAGGGGCAGAAGAAGAGGGAGAGAGAGAATCCCAAGCAGACTTCATGACCAGTGTGGAGCCCAGTGCAATGCTCAGTCTCACGACCCTGAGATCATGACCTGTTCAAAATCAAGAGTCAGATGCTCAACTGACTGAGCCATCAGGAGCCCCTAAATATTTTGATTTCTATTCATTGCTGTAGGGAATATATGGAATTTATATTGACTACAAATTTCTTCTCTTGGGGAATGAATCGTAGGGCAACACAGGAAGGAAAGAGACTTGAACATGTATTTTAAAATTCAAGAGTCTTTGTCCCTATTTTCCCAGAAGCCACTCAGTACTGAAATGCCTTCCTCATCTCTCCCATGAGACCAAGGGATGTAATTTTGGTGATATTTCTTGTCTTCTCAGAGTTCCTGTGGTGAGCAAATAGATAAGACCCCCAACAGGACTCTTGCTGCACTATTCTTTTAGAGATATTCTTTGAATCTCTTTTTTCCTTCTGGGAAGATAAACCATTCAGAAGCATTTTTCCTGTTGCTAGTATTCCTGTTTTCCAGGAAGATGAAAACATGGTTTTACTTTTATTCCTGTATTATCTGTATTCTTATACCGTTGCTCCAAAAGCAAGAATTCAGTCAATATACATCCCAGGTCATAGCCGATGATTAGAAATCAAAGCATCTACTTCCTTTTCAGAGTCCCACAGAGGTTAACTTTCCTTATCAAAACCCCAATTAGAAAACTATTTTTGAGTTAAGAAAATGCAAACTTGTTTCTCATCAGCATATTATCTCTCCTCTGATCTCTCTGTCAATTTTAAGACATTTTTCTTCATCTATATCCTACCTAGGTGTAGCAATTAGCCCTGAATAAAGATTTGAAATGTGCCAAATTTCAGACTTTCCAAGCTTTAGAGTTTAATTCTGATAATCAAATGAAATAAAAAGTACTTGCTTAGTGTTAACCTTTTCTATATACTCAAATTGCTGACCCACTTTGTCTTAGGAACTTTACTATTAAAAAAAAGAAAGAAAAATCCTTTCCCGTCTCACTCCAAGCATGGATAGTTTACCCCTTAAAGAATTCTTCATCTGACCTGCCCTTCCCTATTTGTTAGGAAGTGGGATATTATGTCTCTTGTTTGACTTTTTCAAAGACTCTAAGCCCTTCTAGGTAGAGGGGGGTGGGGAGAAAAGCGAGGGGGAGATTGATATCACTCAAAGACAGCAATTGTTTTGTTTGGTAGTCTCAAAACAAATTTTCCAACATTTTCCAAGTGTTTCCTACCTGCCAAATTGACCATGCATACTCCAACTCCACTCCCCAAACTCACAGGGCTGGGCTGGAGCATAGGACAGAGATAAGCAGCAGCTACCCAGGCTGCTGAATAGGCAGTCTATTGAATAGAGTCATGATTAGCTGGAAAGGCCTCCTGCCTGCCTGCCTGCCTGGTTCCCTTTCAGCAATTGTATTACTACACCCCACACAATTGACAGGGCCTGCAGGCTTGTGCTTGGGCACTGGCCCTCTTCTTTGGAATATCCTTGCTTCTCAAAAAAAAAAAAAAAAAAAAAAGGTCCCTTTGGGCTACCTTTTCCATCATGTAATCAACATGATGCTACTATATAATCCATCATAGAAGCTGACATCCTCATGTACAAGTATGAATTGGGTGTCCTGTAGTACAGAATGTGGAAGTGTGGCAAAGAGACCCCATCTGCAGCTCACAAGGCATGGTTGATGTTGGCTCTGGCAGTAAAAACCACTTCCCTGGATAGATAGGAAATTGCCACCACAGGAGATGATAATATTTGTGAGCCTTGCTAACAAGCTTGAATTCTAACATAAGGCAGTTCATTGTTATGCTGCAGAATGTGAAATCTTAATGCTTTCACTATTCAAACTCATTTTATTTCACAACATGATTTAGTGCAGCTCTAAGGAGCCAACAGAAGGGGAAAAAATAAGGGAGGTGGGAGGAAAAAGACAGTTGGGAGTAGAAACACTGATGAGCCCAGCTTTGTAAGCAAATTTCATTGCTGCTGATAATGTAATATTTTGCTTTGATTAAAGCTTTATCTTGTCGAATGTGTGCAGTGTCCTAAATACTGCTTCTTCAGCCCATTCACTGATTTTTTTTTTGTGGATTCCACTTTCAAAACCAGCATTGTGCTGTGTGCAAAACTGGGAAGAAAAGGAAGAGGAAACCACCACACAAAAGTTATCCTTTTGTCCAAAGATAAGCTTGAAATATTTCCCTTGCCAGATCCATTTTCTCCTGTCACAAATTTCCAAACAGATGGTGGAGGAATTGGTGTTTGACCTCTTGGGCAATCAACAATACAAACTATTTGTCATAGAGTTTTGCTAATGGAACCTATTCTGATACTCAACAGAACATAAATTTGGGGAGACTAGTATCTGATATTCACTTTGGTAAGAATGAGCTAAAAGAGCTACTTAGGCAAATACTTCTAGGAAATACTGACTCATTTCAGGAGAACTCTGTTTTACATACAGTCCAAAGTATGTGTAGACAGTTCAGCCTGTACCAGGGGACTGACCTGTCTTTTGATAACATCTATTTAGGATAAAAAATGGCCTGAAAAAGTTATTCTGTGGTCATTACACTGAGATAATTTCTATCTCTAAAGTTCTGGGTTCCTGGGATGACTCTGATTTTTAAAAAAGCCTAGGAGTCACAATATGAATTTTTCAAGTTGAATAATATGCTGAGAATTCTTGTCTTCCTAAATAGAGGTTGTCAGAATTTTGGATTTAGCCATTAGTCAAGTTTAGTGGATGGGTCCCTCTGCCTAAATCCCAAGTGCCTATTTGCTTGTGGTTATACAATTGAGCTCAGGGAAGACACTTCTGGTAGGTTAGGTAGCATTTCCAGAAGCTTTCCCAATATGGTCATGAGATGAATTGTGGTTAATTCGAAGACAAAGAGAAAAACTGAGACAATTGTTTTTTAGTTATGGGACAAAATAAAAGGCAAGGTTGCTGGTTGTTGCCCTTACAAGACTTTTTAAAAAAGCCTCCTTGCTCAGCAGGGAGTCTGCTGGAGATTCTCTTTCCCTCTCTCTCTACCCCTCCATACCCCCACAGTCTTTCTAAAATAAATAAATGAAAAAAAAACTTAAAGCATGTGGTTCAAACATTATATATGAGTTAAATTTAAAATAAGGTTTAAAAATAAGAACATTAGCAAATATTTCCTTTTAATTATGAGGAATCTTAGAACAATTAATAGTGTACTACATTCCAATAGGATTTTCATAATGGGCAGCCTTTGTAACTACATCATTTTGTAGCTTCCTTTTAAAGATTTATTTATTAATTTTAGAAAAAAAGCTACAGCACGGCGTGGTGGGGGGGGAGGCAGAGGGAGAGGGAGAGACAGAGTCTCAAGCAGACTCCCGGCTGAATGCATAGTCCACAGTGATGGGAGATCACAACCTGAGATCACGATCCTGAGATCATAACCTGAGCAGAAATCAAGAGTTGGATGCTTAACCGACTGAGCCACCTAGGCACCCCTGTAGCTTCCTTTTAAATAGCAGGATCAAAGCTGGTGGTTATTTGTCCCTAGTGAATGTAGCAGAAATAGAACCTGTGATACAAATGTTAATAACTCAACAGGAATCCCATATTTTACAAAATCCTTTTGTTTCTTGTTCAATGCTTAGAACTCAGCCACACATATATCAACTTTTTGTGACTAGCAGAGTACTTTGCCTTGATTATGATAGTTTAACAGTGTTTTTGTGTTTATTCCACTTCTTCTGTGTCTTAACAAAAGCAGCTGGCTGTGCTAGTCAACAGAAAGTACTGCTTACCAATGGGGAGGAGACTGTGGGAGTTATACTGTTCAGGAAGACAGTGACATCAGGGGACTTCTGCTGCTACTAGCAGATTCATCTGCAATATTGGCAATCTCAGGTTGGCTGGGGGTTTCCCAGTGAGTAATGGCATCACAACAAAATAGAGAAGTGGCTAAGATTTTAACTGGAATTGTATGGCTGAAATAACCTAAAAACATCCAGGATACACAAAATACTTATGATTTCGCCTAAGGTTTGTTATCACAACCATTTTCATGAAGACTCACTAGTGAGATCAATCCTTCTTTATGGGCAGCTACTACAGGTCTTCTCTGCCCTAACTCCTCCCACAACCATATGGGGGATTCTGGTCCACACTATGGAGTACCTTATAGTGAGCTCCAGAGAACCCAGAAGAGGAGAAAGACCTTCATTTGGTTCTTAGTTCTGCCATGTGTTTATTATGAGATGATGGTTACGTGGCTAAGATCACGAATATTGCCAGCAGGCAGTCCTGGGTTCAGATCCTAAATTGGCCACTTCTTCTCCAGCAAGTTGCTTAACTCCTCTGAGTGTCATTTTCCTCATCCAGTTAATGTAAATCCACATGGGATTTTAAAGAAAAGGTTAAATTTAAAAATTGTGAAAAACACTTAGCACAGTGACTAACACATACTAAGAATTTAATAAATAGTAGTTGTTATCATCAATGGAAAATTATGTATCTTCTATATCAACTGGGGTTAGTACTATTATTCCAATTCAATACTATACTCAAGAAAATGGTAAATTGTTTCTTCAGAGGAACATAAAGGGCAATATGCTGACCTGTCTTCTCTGGGACTCTGAAATCTCTAAGTGGAACACCAGTCAAAGAGTTTGCAGGGATTCTGAAACAGTGGTCCACTGCTTCCAAAACACCTGGGAAACTTTGTAAAAATGCATATTCTGGGGAATCACCCTCCAGAGAGTCTAACCCAAAATCAAACCAAAGACTCTCAACTTCTAAGTTCTGCTAAGTGATTCTGACACACAGCCAGAATTGAGAACCACTGCTTCAGAATGTTCTTCCACTAACAGGATTCAGGGAAGGTAGGAGATAGAGAAGAAGGTGGTGATCTGAGATGTAAACAAGAAGAATGTTAGCTAGCCCATCCAAGGTGCCAGGAATTCTGGACAGTTGGCAAAGCAGGATCAGCCAGACCAATCAGAGGGCTACTGTAATCATGAAATAAATTCTGCATATATCTCATCCAGAAATTAAAGGTCTTCAAAGATGACATTTTTGGATTTTCTTATTCAGCTAACCTAGTCTTAAAGGGTAACTACCCCTTTATTAATGACAGTCTTAAAGAAGTCTTAAAAGAGGGAAAAAAAACACCATTGCCGAAGATGAATCATGAGAAAAACCAACAGACTTGCCTTTTTTTTTTGGTTTAGGAGAAATAATCATTAAGCTTCCTTTACTTACACCTAAGACAACTGACATTTCCCTTATTCCCATCCCAATAGTTAAAAATCACTCTAACAGACTCCTCGGCATATCCATACTGTGAATTGCCCTTGGCAATTTTACAGAGCCGAGTACTAGGTTCACTAGTATCTGTTCAATATTTAGAATTTATTCATTGAGTGGATTGTACATATTGAGGTGGTGTTTATTTCTTTGTACACTAGAGGCTATTTTTGTGATACTTTTGTTCTGCTCAGTACACCATCAATATCTTAAGTTGATTGACTGAGGCTAAGACTACATAGAGCTACTTGATCAACTATTTTTACAGAAATAATCAGTGGTTATTATTCTGCATCCCCAACCTGAGCATGTGCCACTTATGATGCGGCTTATGGCATGTCCCGGAGCTTTAACCCTCATTGAACAGCTGAACAGCAAGGAAACTCTATTTCACTTAACATATATGAGTAGTGAGGCTCAAACTTTCCATTGCAATGGGTTGTGTCAAAATTGCTTAGTGGGCTAAAGTACTCCATAGCATCCAATCTGCCCCATCTTCATCACCACTATCACCACTACCCTAACATAAGCCATCATTTCTCACCTGAACTTCGGCAATAGCCATTAAACTCTTCATCACCATGCACTTGTGCCCCCGCCTTGAAATCTGATATTCACATGCTGGGCAGAATCATCTTTCTCAAAATGCAGATCTGATCATACCAACTTACTTTCCCTCATTCCAGAACCTGTGCTAAAATCTTTAAGAGCTTCCAATAGTTTTCAAAGACAAAACTCCTTACTATGGCTTTCAATGCCCCACAGGGTTTGTCCTTTGCCTACCTAGCCCTCAAATTTTCTGATGCATTCTGATTTTCCTCACAATCTGAGCATCAGCTATATTTATGATTTTAGTTCTTGCTAATTGTGGCCATAATTTAGGGTGCAGATACAGTGTTATGCTCATTCCTAACACTGGTTTTTTGCCCATGCTATTTCTGTGTCTTTCATTTTTTGCAGTTACCACATTTTATTGAAATATGCTTATTTTTATGATAATTTGTGTGACATCTGTGTTCCAACTAGAATGAAAGTTTCACAAAAGTAGAGACTGTTTTTGTACCTCTGGGGCCTAGCATAGTGCCTGGTACTTAATAAATAGTCTATAAATACTTGCTAAATGAATAAATGAAAACTCTGTATATAATCAACAACCATATCCTTGGTAAGCTTCCTTTCCAAACTTCCCTCAACTTTAATACATAGCTAAGCAACCAGTGCTTGCAAGTAGGTCCACAGACAATGCTTGCAGTTGGCCCATCTAGATATATCCTTTGTGGACATAATTCCACATTCCAGACCAACCTGGCCCCAAATAAGAATGTATTTATTTTGTGTCCTAACTTTTAATACTCTAGTTTTTTAAGGTTTTTATTTATGTATATTTAAAATTTTTTCCCTAAAGATTTGTTTGTTTGTTTGTTTGTTTATAGAGCGCATGAGCATGGGAAGGGGCAGAGGGAGAGAAAGAGAGAATCTCAAGCAGACTCGCACTGAGCACAGAACCTGATGCAGGGCTCATCTCATGACTCTGAGATTATGACCTGAGTCTAAATTGAGCCGCATGCTTAACTGACTGAGCCACCCAGAAGACCTTTTTAAGTTTTTATTTTAAGTTAGTTAACATACAGTGTTATACTAATTTCAAGTGTACAATACTCTTGTCTTAAAGAACAGAATAACTCATCAAGAATAATGCTTAACTTACATCCAACCTTCCAGAGATCATGTCTTAAATATATTCTTTGTATAGGAGCAAGGCTTCCTTTGAGGTAGGGGTGGAGGGGAGGCATGGGATGGAGCCATGTCATAGAATCTAACAGAAGCTATGGATCCTTTCTCTGTGTGGATCTACAAATGAATATAAACATACATAATTTTATATACATTTTTAAGGGGATCATAGTAGACATCCTATCCATGGAGAATTGGATTTTTGGAGAATTTAATCTTAGGCTATGTTGTAACTGAACCAGAAACCAGGCATTTGATATTGATAATTGAAGTTGGGTGATGGGTATAAAAGTATTATTAGTATTATCTCTACTTTTGTATATGTTTGAAATTATCCATTATAAAGAATTAAAAAGCTAAAGTGTTGATTCAGTTTTTTTTAATTTTTAAATTTATTTTTTAAAGATTTTATTTATTTATTTGACAGAGAGATAGATAGCGAGAGCAGGAACACAAGCAGGGGGAGTGGGAGAGGGAGAAGCAGGCTTCCTGCTGAGCAGGGAGCCTGATGTGGGGCTCAATTCCAGGACCCTGGGATCATGACCTGAGCCGAAGGCAGAGGCTTAATGACTGAGCCACCCAGGCGCCCCTCAGTTTTTTTTTTTAAAGAAGAAAACAGAGGCATGGTCTTTGTAAAGAAATGTTTGACACTTCAAGATTTCTTTAAGTAGAAAATTGATCCTTCCATTCATCCAGGCTTAAAAGTTTAGCATCATCTTCAAATCCCTCATCTCTCTTGGCCCCTCAGTCAATCAATTGCCAAATCTTGCCAATTATATCTCTGCAGCTCTTGCACTACTCCTGTCCTCTCCATCCCCCTGTTACTTCTATGGTTCTAGACTTGATTACTTCTTACCAAATCCATTGCAGAAAACCTCCTAACCTTGGATGCCAAACTTCCTTCCCAAACCACGCACTGATCCCTCCTATGAAAGTGACCTCTTTCCTCCTCTGGACATCATGACACTAATCACAATCTCCCTCCAAGTATACTTATTCATGTTCAAAGTCTGTGTTCACATCTTTATTTTACTTAAGCTATTTTGAGTTACAAACCTTTGGAGAATCTGATGAACCTTGTAGACTCTCTTTCCATGTCACCTGCCCTCCAAAAAATGCATATGATATCCCCCATTCAAACACACAAATACTTTTTTTATAATTCCAAGGGCTTTGTGCATTCCCCCAGACAAAGATCCTCCAGTTTTCAGAGGCAGAGCACCTCACACCTCACCGCAGGTAATAAGTAGAGATATTAGAGATATTAGAGATATTTCAGCATCACACAGTACCTTATTCACAGGCCCAGATTTTGAGTGGCTTCACAACAATGTCCTCTTTCTGTCATCCCTCTTATTTTTACGTTTCTCCCACTCAAAGCACAAATGAAGTATTTATCTAATCTGGATTGGCAGGCAAAGAATTTTCATGTTGACCACAAAGGGAATGAACAAATGAATCATAAAAAGGCAGTCATTTCCCTCTTTTCTCCTCTTTCTCTTCTTACCCACTTACAACCCTATCTGGAAGTGATCTCTCTTTTCTTCTAGACTAAATTGGACTGAACATTTTATGGGCCGCATTAAATTGATCCATATGAAATTGCCAATAATCTACTATTTTTGACCTATAAAAATGGCAACATGATATGGTCCAAACTAATACTCAGGAATAAAATATTACTAGAGTGTGAGCCTTTTGAGGGCAGGCGTGGCAGCTCTTCTTCCCACCTCAGTCCCTGCACATAGTTGGTACTCAGTAAATTTTTATGAATGATGTCTACTTATTGAGATTTCTCAAATTAAAACCAGAACTTTCATTTAAAGAGATATTGGTAATGGGATTTGAGGAAAGGGTGTTTGAGAATACTTGACCCTTTGGGGATCCCCTTTATTAAAAAGACATTTAAAATATTTTATAAAAAAACATTGACAAAATATGCATTTACCACTTTAAGGTAATATAATGAAGATCCTCCTGGAAAAAGCAAAATGATGTTACCTTCTGAGCAACTTGCATGTTTTATCACACAAAGAATCCAACTCTGTATAAATTAGAGACAAGAAAGCAAATGTACCAGCCAAAACTTCTACCCTGACCCTTGAGCAGAATTTCACACTGTGAGAAAATTCTGAAATGAATTCTTAGTAGTTACTGAAGAAGAGATATTCTGACTGGTACCTCTACCTTCAAAGAAACCATCTACTAAATAATGGTACTTCTATTAAAACATGAACCCTTAGTAAACCTAGCAGAGACCTGGTTGAACATGCCCACATAAGTATTACCTAGAAATTTTACAAAACACAGAATATATGGTTTGGTTTGGTTTTGGATGGTGGAGATAATGGACCTTGCAAGGAGACTGTATATATTTACAAAGAAATTTATACACATGGCAAATTTTGCTTTTTGGCATAATGGGGGAAGTAGTCTTTGCAAGAAGAGACAGTATTTGTTCCTAGAATTAAATGATCTAACCCATTCCTTTAATCAAAGATTAAACTATTTTTTATTTGTTTCTTCACTGATAAAATGATGAAGAGTATTCTCCTTAGTAATACTTTACAGATTTTGGTGATATATTTAGAGAAAGTTGAATAAAAATGCTGATTTAATAAACCACAAGATATACCATACTTTTTATTTTAATTGGAACAAAATTTACATGCAGTGAAATGCACAGATCTTAAGTACACTTAAGTCAATGATGCTTCATAAGTTTATATACTCATGTAACTACCACATAATCAAGAGAAAAAACACTTTGGTCACCTCAGAAAGTGCTCTTGTACCTCTTTCCAGTCATATTTCTATCCCACATAGAAAACGGCTCTTTTGATTTCTATAACCATAGATTAATTTTGTCAGTTCTAGAATTTCATAGAAAGTGAATTATATAGTATGTATTCTTTTGTGTCTGGCTTTTTTTAGTCAATGCAATGTTTTTGAGATTCATCCAAATTGTTGTATGCATTATTTTTTTAAATTATTCCTGAGCAGTATTCCATTATATGAATACACTGTAATTTGTTAATCTGTTCATCATCTGATGAACATTTGGGTTGGTTCTACATTTGGCTGTTATGAATATCACTTTCTTAGTGGTTTCTCTAAGAATTACAATTAACAATTTACAGCAATCTAGTTAAGATTATTACCAACTTAATTTCAAGAGTATGCAAAACTTCCCTCCTATACAGCTGTGTTCTCCCCTTTATGCTGTTATTGTAACAAATTACATCTGTTTGCCTTCTGTGCCCATCAACATAGATTTATAATTACTGTTTTACATAAATGTCTTTTAAGTGAAAGAAGAAAAAGGAATAAAAAATAAAAAAACATTATCAATACTGACTTTTATATTAACCTATGTAGTTACCTTTACCATGTTCTTTATTTCCTCACAGGAATTTAAGTTCTCTCTAGTGTCCTTTTATTTTATACTGGAGAACTCTCATTAGCATTTCTTTGAGGGCATGGTTACTAGCAACAAACTCAGGGGTTTTTTGTTTGTTTTTGTTTTATCTTTAGAATGCTTTATCGTCAATTTTTTTCCTTTGAGCACTTTTAATATGTCATCCCACTGTTTCTGGCTTCCATAGTTTCTGATGAGAATTCAGCTGTTAATCTTATTCAGGAACCCTTGTACATGATGATTTTTCTCTTGCTGCTTTCAAAAATTTCTCTTAGGCTTTGGTTTTTGACAGTTTCATTATGATGTGTTGTACTGTGGATATCTTTGAGTTTATCCAACTTGGAATTCATTGATCTTTTTTATGTATAGATTAATGTTTTTCATCAAATTTGGGAAGATTTCAGCTATTATATCTTCAAATATTCTTTCTGCCTCTCTCTTTCTCTCCTTCTGGGCCTCCCATATGCGTACGTTCATATCTTGGTATGCTTGGGGTTGTCCTACAGGTCTCTTAGGCTTTTTTCATTTCATTTTACTTCACTTTTTTTCTTTTTGGTTCCTCAGACTGGGTGATCTCAATTAATTTCATGTGCCATGTCACATCTGCTAGTGAGTGCCTCTAGTGAATTTTTCATTTCAATTATTGTACTTTTTCACTCCAAAATTTCTATTTGTTTCTCTTTATAATTTCTATCTCTTGACTGATATTCTCTATTTCATTAGATATTGTTCTCAAGATTTCCTTTAGATTTTTGTACATGGTTTCCTTTAGCTCTATAAACATATTTTAAATAGTTGATTAAAAACTGTCTAGTAAGTCCAATGTCTGGGATTTCTCAAGGACAGTTTCTATTGATTGCTTTCCCCCCATGTATTAACTATGCTTTCTTGTTTCTTTGCATGTCTCATAATTTTTTGTTGTTGTTGAAAACTGGACATTTTGAAAATTATAATGTGGTAACTCTGGAAATTAAATTCCTCCTTTCTCAGGGATTGTCGTTGCTGCTTGTTGTAATTATAGTTGTTTGTTTGAGACTTTTTTGAACTAATTTGGTAAACTATGTGTTCTTTGTTGTATATGGTCACTGAAGACTCTGTTTCTTCAGCTTAGTGGTCAGTCAGTGATTATACAGAGATTTCTTTAAAACCTAGAACTAAAAATTCCCCCCTAGTCTTTGCAGATGGGCACTGTGTGTGTGTGTGTATGTGTGTGTGTGCGGATGCCCTCAATATTCAGCTAGGTTATTTGCAACTCTGCCTTATCCTTTACTTCCTCTTTGTGAAGAGCCTGAAAGTGAGCCAGAGGTGAGAAACTGAGGGCTTTCCCAGGTCTTTTATAAACCCATACATAGCCCTTGGCATGTGCAGGTCTTTCCTGATTCCCAAGAATTTGTCAGATCTTTTCAAAGTCCCACTTTCCCCAAAACATCTCATTTCTCAGTCTTTCTTCCCAAGCTTTTTAAAAAGTCTATTGTTTCCTCTAGCTTTATCCATTGCTCTAGGCAACAGGGTTTAATACAGCTGCCTAAAAATGTTTTCCTCTAATGCCTACTGGAGCATTACCTCTGTTGAGATAGTCTACTTTTCTTCTATCAGTTTTATCAAGTTGTGTTTTTCAACAAACTTATCTACTGCATCTAAGTTGTTAATAATATGCCTTTATTATCCTTTTAATATCAGTGGGATCTGAGCAATATTCCCTCTTACATTCTTAAAATTGCTAATTTTTTATGTTGATCAATTTTGATTGGGCTTTATCAATTGTATTAATCTCTTATTTATTTAATCTCAAATTATTTATTTTCTAATCTACCAATTTCCCTTTTAGTTTTATTATTTTCTTATCCCATTTATTTTGGATTAATTTGGCCCTTTTTTTCTAGCTTCTTAAGATTGGATTATTGACTTTAAACGTCTCTTCCTTTCTAATATATATCTTTAAAACTATAAAGCTTCTTTTAGGGGCACCTAAGTGGCTCAGTCGTTAAGTGTCTGCCTTCAGCTCAGGTCATGATCCCAGGGTCCTGGGATCGAGTCCCGCATCGGGCTCCCTGCTCAGTGGGGAGCCTGCTTCTCCCTCTCCCCCTGCTGCTCCCCCTGCTTGTGCTTTCTCTCACTCTCTCTCCCGTTCTGTATCAAATAAATAAATAAAATCTTAAAAAAAAAAGTTCCTTTTTGGTACTGCTTTAGCTTCATCCCATAAATGTTTATATGCTGTATTTTCATTGTAACCCACTTTGAAATATTTTCTAACTTTTCTTATGATTTCTTTTTTGAAAAATGGGTAAATGCCCTAGACTCAAGTATGTCTCTAAATTTCCAAATATTTGGGCATTTTTCCTACATATTTTATCACTACTGATTTCTAATTTAATTCCACTATGTTTAAAAATATATTACATAAAGTTTAAATTTTTGAAATTTATAAACTTATTTTATGACCCAGTATATAGTCTATCTTGGTGAACATATTCTATGTACACATAAAAATGTGTGTTCTTCATGTGCTGTTCTAAAAATATCAGTTAAGTTGAATTGGTTGATAATGCTGAAACCTTATATAGCCTTAAGATTTTTTTCTCTAGTGTTTCTATCAGTTACTGAGAGGAATTATTAAAATATTCAAATATGATTGTGAATTTGTCTATTTCTCTCTTTAGTATTGTCAATTTTTTCTTTTTTTCAATTGAAATATAATTTACATATAGTGTTTATAAGTTTCAGGTATAAAATATAATAATCTAATAATTCCATACTTAACGCAGTGCTCATTAAGATAAGTGTACTCTTGATCCCCTTTATTTCAACCACCCACCCACTCTGGCAAACACCAGTGTGTTCTCTGAATTTAAGAGTCTATTTTTCTGTCTCTTTCTTTGTGTGCTCATTTGTTTTATTTTTTTAAATTCTATATATGATTGAAATCATATGGTATTTGTCTTTCCCTGACTGACTTATTTCACTTAGTATTATTCCTTCTAGACCCATCCATGTTGGTGCAGATGGCAAGATCTCATTGCTTTTTATGGCTGAGTAATATTGCATTGTATATACATACCACTTCTTTTTTTAAAGTTTTTATTCAAATTCCAGTTAGTTCACATACAGTGTAGTATTACTTTCAGGTATACAATATAGTGATTTAACACTTGCATAAAACATCCAGTGCTCATCACAAGTGCATTCCTTAATCCCCATCACCTATTTAACCTATACCACTTCTTCTTTATCCATTCATCTATGGATGGACACTTGGACGGCTTCCATATCCTGACTATCATAAATGATGCTGCAATAAACATAAGGGTGTGTATATCTTTTCAAATTAGTGGGTTTTTCTCCTTTGGGTAAATACCCAGTAGTGAAATTACTGGATCATATGGTAATTTTATTTTTAATTTTTTTGAGGACTCTTCATACTGTTTTCCAGAGTGACTGCACCAATTTGCATTCCTATGAACAGTGCAAGATGACTCCTTTTCTCCACATCCTCATCAAGACTTGTTATTTCTTGTCTTTTTGTTATTTCTAGTCATTCTGACAGGTGTGAGGTGACATCTCATTGTGGTTTTAATTTGCAATTCCCTGATGATTAGTGATGTTGAACATCATTGGTAATGTTGAACATCATGTGTCTGTTGGTGATGTGTATGTCTTCTTTGCAAAAATGTCTATTCAAGGCCTCTGCCCATTTTTTAATTGGATTATCTGTTTTTTGGGGTATTGAGTTTTGTAAGTTCTTAATATATTTTGGATATTAACCCTGTATTGAATTTAACATTTCTAAATATCCACTCCCATTCAGTATGCCTATTTGTTGTTGTTGATGGTTCCCTTCACTGTGCAAAGGCTTTTTGCTTTGGTGTAGTTTCAGTGGTTGCATTTTGCTTTTGTTTCCCTTGCCTCAGGAAACACATCTAGAAAAATGTTGCTGTGGCTGATGTCAAAGAAATTACTGCCTAAGTTTTCCTCTAGGATTTTTACAGTTTTAGGTCTCACATTTAGGTCTTTAATCTATTTTGATTTATTTTTGTGTATAATGTAAGAAATTTGTCCAGTTTCATTCTTTTGCATGTAGCTGTCCAGTTTCCAGCATCATTTTTTTGAAGAGACTATCTTTTCTCCATTATATATTCTTGCCTCTTTTGTCATAGATTAATTGGCCATATAATCATGGGTTTATTTCTGGGCTCTGTAATCTGTTACATTGTGTCTATTTTTGTGCCAGTACCAGACTATTTTGATTACTACAACTTTGTAGTGCATCTTGAAATCTGGGATTGTGATACCGCCAGCTTTGTTCTTCTTTTTCAAGATTGCTTTGGCTATTTGGGGTCTTTTGTGGGTCCATACAAATTTTAGGACTTTTTGTTCTAGTTCTGTGAAAAATGTTGTTGGTATTTTGATAAGCATTGCTTTAATATGTAGATTGTTTCGACAGCATGGATGTTTTAACAACATGTGGTTCTTACAATCCACAAGCATGGAATATCTTTTCATTTGTTTGTGTCATCTTCAATACCTTTCATCCATGCTTTATAGTTTTCAGAGTACTTAACTTGGTTAAGTTTATTCCTAGGTATTTTATTATTTTTGGTGCAGTTGGAACTCTTGTCTTAAGTTCTCTTTCTGATACATTATTAGTGTATAAAAATGCAACAGATTTCTGTATATTAATTTTGTATTTTGTGACTTTGCTTAGTTAATTTATCAGTTCTGATATTTTTTTGTGGAGTCTTAGGGTTTTCTTTGTATAGTATAATGTCATCTGCAAATAGTGAAGGTTTTGCTTTTCCTTACCAATGATATGCCTTTTATTTCTTTTTCTTGTCTGATTGCTGTGTCTAGGAATTCCAGTACTGTGTTGAATAAAAGTGGCTAGAGTGGGCATATTTGTCTTTTTTCTGATCTTAGAGGAAAATCTCTGTTTTTCACCATTGAGGATGATGTTCATTGTGGGTTTTTCATATATGGCCTTTATTATGTTGAGTTATGTTCCTGCTCTTAACCTGCCTTATTGGGAGTTTTTATCATCAATGGATGTTGTACTTTGTCAAATGTTTCTTCTGCTTCTATTGAGATGATCATGTGATTTTTATCCTTTCTCTTTTTAGTATGATGTATCACATTGATTGTTTTGTGAATACTGAACCACACTTGCATCCCAGGAATAAATCCCACTTGATCATGGTGAATGATTTTTTTAAAATTTATTGTTGGATATGGTTTGCTAATATATATATTTTTAAGACAAGGAATACTTTATTCAAACCCATCAGAGAAATGGACAGCTTGGGTCTGTAACAAAGCATTGTGTTTTTAAGCATAGGTCAGTAAATGTATATTAGAGTATACACTGCTACATACAAATTAACTGATCAAAGCACAACTTTTCAATGTTCAAAACAGAATAAGCTTCCCTGTAAAAGCAGCACCTTTGTGACATTTTTAACTTGAGTATTCCTCTCCTTCTTCTTCACTTTCTCCCTCAACAAAATCCACACCAACTTCCTCATAATCCTTCTCAAGAGCAGCCATGTCCTCACGAGCCTCAGAAAACTCTTCGTCCTCCATGCCTTCACTTGCATACCAGTGACCAAAGGCACACTTGGCATACATCAAGTTAAATTTGTGGTCCAGGTGAGCCTAGGCCTCAGCGATGTTTGTGGTGTTGCTCAGCATTAACATGGCTCTCTGTACTTTGGCTAGGTCTCCCTCTCCACAGTGGGAGGCTGGTAATTAATGGCAACATTGAAGTCAGTGGGGCACCAGTCCATAAACTGGATGGTACACTTGGTACCGATCAGATCAATGGCAGCATTGACATCTTTGGGAACCACATCACCATGGTACAACAGGCAGCAAGCCATGCATTTACCATGGTGAGGGTCATATTTCACCCTCTGGTTGGCTGGTTCAAAGCATGCATTGGTGATCTCTGCTACAGAAAGCTATTCATGGTAGGCTTTCTCAACAGAGATGACAGAGCCATATATGGCCAGAGGGAAGTGGATTTGGGGATAGGGCACCAGGTTGGCCTGGAATTCTGTCAGATCAACATTCAGGGCTCCATCAAATCTGAGGGAAGCAGTGATGGAGAACACAATTTGACATGTCAACCTATTTAGGTTAGTGTGGGTTGGGCATTCAATGTCAAGGTTTCCACAACAAATGTCATATATGGCCATGTTTTCTACCATGAAGGCACAGTCAGAGTGCTCTAAGGTGGTGTGAGTAGTGAGGATGGAGTTGTAGGGCTTAACTACAGCTGTAGAAACCTGGAGGGTTGGGTAAATGGAGAATTCCAGCTTGGACTTCTTGCTGTAATTGACAGAGATGTTCCATCAGCAGGGAAGTAAACCAAGAACCAGTTCCCCCTCCGAAGTTGTGGAAAACCAAGAAGCCATGAAGACCTCTGCACTGATTGGCCAGTTACTAAATTCAGTCTAAGACAAGGTCAATGATCTCCTTGCCAATAGTGCAGTGCCATCGGGCATAATTATTGGCAGCATCTCCCTTGCCTGTGATGAGCTGCTCAGAGTGGAAAAGCTGGCAGTAGTTGCCAGTGTGAACTTCATCAGTGACTGTTGTTCCAGGTCTACAAACACTGCCCTGGGCATGTGCTTGCCAGCAACCGTGTCACTGAAGAAGGCATTGAAGGAGTCATCTCCTCCCCCAATGGTCTTGTCACTTGACATCTGGCCATTGGGCTGGATGCTATGTTCCAGGCAATGGAGCTCCCAGAAGGCATTGCCAATCTGGAGAACAGCCTAGCCAACATGGGTGGTAAGGCATTCACACATGGTTGCTGTTTTGCAACTGCCAAGGTGATGGTAGGGAGGAAGGGGAGAGGTTGTTATTTCTTACAGCTTGACTCTTAGGTGGTCAATGTAAGAGAACCTGCCTTGATTTACTGATATATTGTTGAGGATTTCTGCATCTATTTTCATCAGAGATATCAACTGGTAGTTTTTTTGTAGTGTCTTTATCTGATTTTCATATTAGGGTAATGCTGGTTTCATAGATTGAATTTGGGTTTTCCTTCTATTTTTTGGAATAGTTTGAGAAGAATAAGTATCAACTCTTCTTTAAATGTTTGGTAGAATTCACTTCTGAAGTCACCTGGTCCTAGACTTTTGTTTATTGGGAGCTTTTTTATTACAGATACAATTTCATTGCTAGGGTGAGGAAAAAATGGTGGAGGAGTAGGTGACCCTATTCCAACTGGTCCCCTGAATTGAGCTGGATATCTACCAGACCATTCTGAACACCCATGAAATCAGCCTGAGATGTAAGAAGATATATCTGGATTTCTACAAACAGAATATCGCAGGCAGTTGGTTTCAAGGTATGAAGCGGGGAGCCATAATTCTGCAGGCAGATATCAGAAGATAAAAGGAAGGGAGAGGGAACCTTTGGGATCCTGCACTGCCAGTGCGCAAAAGCCTCCCACACTGGGGACGGGGCACAGACTAGCAGACCGGTAGCGGTGGGGAAAGGACTTTAGGGCAGATCCCTGGACTGAAACTTGGAGAGGCGGGGCCACCCATGTGAACTGGGGGCAGCTGGTGGTTTTAGAAGCACAAAGGGAAGAGACATGCCCCAACCTAGAGGTGAGGACTGGGAGTGCTGCCAAGGGGCGCACAACCCAGGATGCTACCGTTTTTAGCAGCACGAACAGAAATGGAGATAGTGTGGCCTGGAGAGCTCCCTGAAGAACAGACTGTGATCTCTCTCTTCTGAGACAGAAGGTTGGAAACAGTCTCTTCTGCTCTGATGCTCAGGAGAGACATGGAAAGCCACCGGGGAAAGCTGCCAGAGAACAAAAGCCACAAAAAACTGGTTTTCACTGAGCCCATTCCCCCCCGACAAGGGGCAGGGCAACTCTGCCCAAACAGGGTTGCCTGAGTAATGGCGTGGCAGGCCATTCCCCCAGAAGACAGGCTGGGAGAACAAAAGGCCAACAACCCTAAGGTCCCTATAAAACAGGTGCATCTTGCTTGGGTTCTGGTCAATAATTTGAACTCTGTACATTCCCTCAACAGAATGACTAGGAGGAAGAACCCCCCCCAAATAGGAAAAACTCAGAGACTGTGACTTATGCCACAGATTTACAATTGATACAGATATAACCAAGATGTCTGAGATGGAATTCAAGGTAGCAATTGTGAAGATGATAGCTAGAATGGAGAAATCGATTAATGGCAACATAGTGTCTCTAAGGGCAGAAATGAAAGCTGAATTGACAGAACATAAAAATGCTATCAATGAGATCCAATCTAATCTAGATCTAACAGCTAGGGTAAACGAAGCAGAAGAATGAATTAGTGATCTAGAAGACAAATTGATAGAAAAGAAGGAGAAAGAGGAGGCCTGGGAGAAACAGCTTAAAATCCATGAAAATAGAATTAGAGAAAGAAGTGACGCCATGAAACGTTCCAATGTCAGAATTATTGGGATCCCTGAGGGGGTAGAGAGAGAGAGAGGACTAGAAGATATATTTGAGCAAATCATAGCTGAGAACTTCCCTAATCTGGGGAATGAAACAAACATTCATGTCCTAGAAGCAGAGAGGACCCCTCCCAAGATCAAGGAGAATAGACCAATGCCCTGGCATGTAATAGTAAAACTCGCAAATCTTAGAAACAAGGAAACCATCTTAAGGGCAGTTAAGGGGAAGAGATTCCTTACATACAGAGGGAGGAACATCAGAATAACATCAGACTTATCCACAGAGACCTGGCAAGCCAGAAAGGACTGGCAAGACATATTCAGGATACTAAATGAGAAGAACATGCAGCCAAGAATACGTTATCTGGCAAGGCTTTCATTTAGAATGGATGGAGAGATGCAGAGCTTCCAAGACTGGCAGAAACTGAAAGAATATGTGACCACTAAACCGGCCCTGCAAGAAATATTAAGGGGGGTTCTATAAAAGGAGAAAGACCCCAAGAGTGATCTACAACAGACATTTACAGGGACAATCTATAAAAACAAGGTCTTTACAGACAACATGATGATAATAAATTCATATCTTTCAATAATCACTCTCAACGTGAATGGCCTAAATGCTCCTATAAAACGGCAAAGGGTTGCAGATTGGATAAAAAGACAGGACCCATCGATATGTTATCTACAAGAGACTCATTTTGAACCTAAAGATACATCCAGACTGAAAGTGAAGGGATGGAGATCCATCTTCCATGCCAACGGACCTCAAAAGAAAGCTGGGGTAGGAATTCTTATATCAGACAAATTACATTTTAAACTAAAGTCTGTAGTTAGAGACACAGAAGGACACTATATCATTCTTAAAGGGTCTATCCAACAAGAAGATCTAACAGTTGTAAATATCTACGCCCCCAACATGGGAGCAGCCATCTCCATAAGCCAACTGTTAACCAAAATAAAGAGTCATATTGATAACAATACGTTAATTGTAGGAGACCTAAATACTCCATTCTCAGCAATGGACAGATCATCTAAGCAGAAAATCAACAAAGAAACAAGAGCTTTGAATGACACACTGGACCACATGGACCTCATAGATATATACAGAACATTCCACCCTAAAACAACAGAATACTCATTCTTCTTGAGCGCACATGGAACTTTCTCCAGAATAGACCACATACTGGGTCACAAATCAGGTCTCAACCGATACCAAAAGATTGAGATTATTCCCTCCATATTCTCAGAACATAATGCTTTAAAACTGGAAGTAAATCACAAGAAAAAATTTGGCAGAAATTCAAACACTTGGAAGCTACAGACCACTCTGCTCAAGAATGTTTGGGTCATCCAGGAAATCAAAGAACTTAAACAATTCATGGAAACCAATGAGGATGAAAACACATCAGTCCAAAACCTATGGGATACTGCAAAGGCAGTCCTAAGGGGGAAATACATAGCCATCCAAGCCTCACTCAAAAAAATAGAAAAATCCCGAATTCACCAACTAACTTTACACCTTAAAGAACTAGAGAAAAAGCAACAAACGATGCCTAAGCCATGCATTAGAAGAGAAATAATTAAGATTAAAGCAGAGATCAATGAATTAGAAACCAGAAACACAGTAGATCAGATAAACGAAACTAGAAACTGGTTCTTTGAAGGAATTAATAAGATCGATAAACCACTGGCCAGACTTACCCAAAAGAAAAGAGAAGACCCAAATTAATAAAATTATGAATGAAAGGGGAGAGAGCATGACTAAAACCAAGGAAATAGAAAGAATTATTAGAAATTATTATCAACAACTATATGCCAATAAATTAAGGAACCTGGAAGAAATGGATGCCTTCCTGGAAACCTAAAAACTGCCAAGACTGAAACAGGAAGAAATTGACAACCTGAATAGGCCGATAATCAGTAACAAGATTGAAGTAGTGACCAAAAACCTCCCAAAAAACAAGAGTCCAGGGCCTGATGGATTCCCAGGGGAATTCTACCAAACATTCAAAGAAGAAATAATACCTAGTTTCCTGAAGCTATTTCAAAAAATAGAAACAGTAGGAAAGCTTCCAGACTCATTCTATGAGGCCAGCATTAACTTGATCCCCAAACCAGGCAAAGACCCCATCAAAAAGGAGAATTTCAGACCGATATCCCTGATGAATATGGATGCCAAAATTCTTAGCAAGATCCCAGCTAATAGGATCCAACAGTACATTAAAAGGATTATCCACCATGACAAAGTAGGATTTATTTCCAGGATACAAGCGTGGTTCAACATTCACAAATCAATCAATGTGATAGAACACATTAATAAGAGGAGAGAGAACCATATGGTCCTCTCAGTTGATGCAGAAAAAGCATTTGACAAAATACAGCATCCTTTCCTGGTTAAAACTCTTCAGAGTATAGGGATAGAGGGACTATTCCTCAATTTCATAAAATCCATCTATCAAAAACCCACAGGGAATATCATCCTTAATGGGGAAAAGCTGAGAACCTTCCCTTAAGATCAGGAACACATCAAGGATGCCCACTCTCGCCACTATTGTTCAACATAGTACTAGAAGTCCTAGCAACAGCAATCAGACAACAAAAAGAAATAAAAGGTATTCAAATTGACAAAGGAGAAATCAAACTCTCTCTTTTCACAGATGACATGATACTTTATGTGGAAAACCCAAAAGACTCCACCCCCAAATTACTGGAACTCATAAAGCAGTTCAGTAATGTGGCAGGATACAAAATCAGTGCACAGAAATCAGTTGCTTTCTTATACACTAACAGTGCAACTGTAGAAAGAGAAATTAGAGAAACGATTCCATTTACAGTAGCACCAAAAACCACAAGCTACCTCGGAAAAAACCTAAGCAAAGAGGTACAATATCTATACTCTAGGAACCACAGAACACTCATGAAAGAAATTGAAGAAGACACAAAAAGTTGGAAAAACATTCCATGCTCTTGGATCAGAAGAATAAACATTATTAAAACTTACGTTTATGCTACCCAGAGCAATCTATACCTTCAATGTCATCCCAATCAAAATTCCAATGACATTTTTCAAAGTGCTGGATCAATCAATCCTAAAATTTTTATGGAATCAGAAAAGACCCCAAATCACCAAGGAAATGTTGAAAAAGAAAAACAACGTTGGGGGCATCATGTTGCCCGATTTCAAGCTATATTACAAAGCAGTGATCACCAAGACAGCCTGGTACTGGCACAAAAACAGACATATAGACCAATGGAACAGAATAGAGAGCCCAGATATGGACCCTCAACTCTATGGTCAAATAGTCTTCGACAAAGCAGGAAAAAATATGCAATGGAAAAAAGACAGTCTCTTCAATAAATGGTGTTTTTTGACTACTGATTCAATTTCTTTACAGGTTAATGGTCTGTTCGAGTTTTCTATTTCTTCCTGTTTCAGTTTTGGTACTTTATATGTTTCTAGGAAATTATCCATTTCTTCTAGGTTGTCCAATTTTTTAGCATATACTTTTTCATCATATTCTCATATACTTCTTTATATTTCTGCGCTTTTGGTCGTTATTTCTCCTCCCTCTTTTGTTATTTTATTTATTTGGGTCCTTTCTTTTTTCTTTGTGATAAGTCTGTCTAGAGGATCAGTTTTATTAACTTTTTTTTAAACAATTTTATTTATTTATTTGAGAGAGAGAGCATGAGCAAGGGGGAAGGGCAGAGGGAGAAAGAGAAGCAGACTCCCCACTGAGCAGGGAGCCTGATGCGGGGCTGGATCCCAGGACCCCAAGATTACAACCTGAGCTGAAGGCAGACACTTAACCAACTGAGCCATCCAGGTGCCCCTTATTAACTTTTTCAAAGAACTACCTCCCATTGTCTCCGATCTTGTGTTTTTTTTTTCAGTATCTATATCATTCATTTCTGCTCTAATAGTTATTATTTCCTTCTTTCTGCTGGCTGTAGGTTTTGTTTGTTGTTCTTTTTGTAGGACCTTTAGGTATAAGGTTAGGTTGTTTATTTGAGATTTTTCTTGCTTCTTAAGGTAGGCCTATGTTGCTAGATACTCCCCTTTTAGGACCACTTTTGCTGCATCTCAAAGGTTTTGGACTGTTCTATTTTCATTTTCATTTCTTTCAATGTACTTTTTAATTTCTTCTTTGATTTCCTGTTGACCCCTTCATTATTTAGTAGCATGTTGTTTAACTTCCATCTATTTGTGGTCTTCTTATGGTTGATATCTTCTTGTGGTTGACTTCTAGTTTCATACCATTGTGCTCAGAAAACGTGCATGGTATGATTGCAATCTTTTTGTATTTGTTGATGCCTATTTCATGACCTAATATATGATACCTTCTGGAGAATGTCCTATGTGCACTTAAAAAAGCATGTGTATTCTGCTGATTTAGGATGGAATCTTCTGAATATATCTGTTAAGTCTATCTGGTCCAGTGTGTCATTCAAAGCCATTGTTTCCTTGTTGATTTTCTGCTTAGATGATCTGTCCATTGATGTAAATGGGGTGTTAAAGTCCCCTACTATTATATTATTATCAAGGAGTTCCTTTATGTTGTTATTAATTGTTTTATATATTTAGGTACTCCCAAGTTGGAGGCATAAATATTTACAATTGTTAGAACTTCTTGTTGGATTGTCCCCTTTATTATGATATAGTGCCCTTCTTCATCTCTTGTTGCACTCTTTGGTTTAAAGTCTAGTTTGTCTGATAAAAGTATTGCACTTTGCCTTTCTTTTGACATCCATTTGTGTGATAAATGTTTCACCATCCCCTTATTTTCAATCTGCAGGTGTCTTAGGTTTAAAATGAGTCTCTTGTAGACCCATAAAGATGGGTCTTATTTTTTCATCCATTCTGACACCCTCTGGAGCATTTAGTCCATTTACATCCAGAGTAATTATTGATAGATATACATTTAGTGCCATTTTTTACTTGCTTTGTCATTGTGTCTGGAGATTTTCTTTGTTCTTTTCTTGTCTTTGTCACTTTTGGTCTTTCCTTCCCACTCAGAGTCCCCCTTAATATTTCTTGCAGGGCTGGTTTAGTTGTCATGGATTCCTTAAGTTTTTGTTTGTCTGAGAAACTCTATTTCTCCTATTCTGAATGACAGCCTTGCTGGACAGAGTATTACTGGCTGCATATTTTTCCCATTCAGCACTCTCTTCTGGCTTGCCAAGGTTCTGTTGAGAGATCTGCAGCTAGCCTTTTGGCTTTTCCCTTGTAAGTTAGAGACTTCTTTTATCTTGCTGCTTTTAAGATTATTTTTCTTTATAACTATATTTTGCAAATTTACTTACAATATGTCTTGGTGTTGGCTTGCTTTTGTTGATTTTGATGGAAGTTCTCTATGCCTCTTGGGTTTGGATGTCTGTTTCCTTCCCCAGATTAGGGAAGATTTCAGCTATTATTTCCTCAAATAAATTTTCTGTCCCCCTTTTCTATTTCTCCTTCTGGGACTCCTCTACTATGAATGTTACTACATTTGTTGGAGTCACTGAGTTCCCCAAGTCTATTCTTGTGTTGCATAATTCTTCTTTCTCTCTTTTGTTCAGCTTCGTTATATTCCATTTTTTTGTCTTCTCTATCACTTAGTCATTCCTCTGCTTCTTCCATCTTTGTGTTCATTGCATGAAGCCTGTTTCCAATCTCAGTTGTTGCATTTTTCTTTAATGACATTCTTTTTTAACTCTTTTATCTCTCTGGTAAAGGTCTCCCTGAAGTCTTCCATTCTTTTCTCAAGCCCAGCTAGTATCCTTATGATTATTGCTTTAAATTCTCCATCAGCCATGTTACTTATATCTGTTTCACAGAGGGTCATGACCTTATCTTGTTGTTTCATTTAAGATGAATTCCTCTGTCTTGGCCTTTTGTCTAAGTCTCTGCCTTCTTTATGTTAGAAAAACCCATTATATTTCTTGCTCCTGAGAGTAATGGCTTTATGAAGAAGAGGTCATATAGTGTCCAGGACCTGGCACTTTAAGGAGTGTCTCTGGTGTGTGTTGGGTGTGCTTTGCTGTTGTGTTTTGGTTGCTCCATCCTTCAGGCCAGTCATCTGCAGAGGTTCTTCTTGCCTACAGTGGACAATTTTTGGTCCTTGACCAGAATGTGGTGAGTTTTAACTAGTTGTGCTCTGGTCTGCTTGTTAAATGAGACCTGATACTACTTCCACTAGAACCGAAGCCCTGTGAAACTCTCTGATCAGGAGACATATTTGTAGGTGAGGGTTTCTCCTGGTCTTCTGGAGATGTCCACCACACTGGGATTGAGGTAAGCTTGACTGAGAAGTGTAGTCTCGTCAGAGCACAGGATTGTGGGACTTGATGTAAGCAGGTTAGGCAGCCAGTGCTGGCACTGCGTTGCTTCCTGCAGGTTGCTCTTTGTTTATGTTGAGGTGTGGGGGAGCGAAATGGTGCCAGACAGCTCCTTTGTCCTTGGAGAGGTGTCTGTAATTCTGAATCTCAGGGATGTGCTCCAAGAAGAGTGAATATTCTCCCCACTGTGTGGCCCAGGTGTTCTTCAGATTGCTATTTCCATTCCATTTGCCCCTGGGTTGTTTGCCTGCTTTCTCTCCAGGAGTAGGGCAGTGCTCTCAGGGCTCTATCCCAGACAAACTTGCTGACTTTTAAAACGCCAATATATAATCCCTGGTGGTTGCAAGAACTCATGAAAATCAGCCACCTTCCTTTCCCAGACAATGACTTTGGGGAAATGTTCTCATTTTGCCTTCCTCTGTGTGATCTCCCCCTTCTCTCCCCTCTCTGCATCCATGGCTCCCTCCCCTTCACAGCACCTGCAATCTATTTCTCCCCTAACCATGTCTCCACACTTGCTACCTTTTTTGATATGGCTTCTTCTCTCCTTTTGGTTGTGGAATTTTTTCTTTTAGTCTTCATGTTGATTTCTGGGGTATTTAGAATGATTTGATAGTTATCTAGTTGTGTTCATGGGATGGGCTGAGCCTAGGGTCCTCCTACTCTGCCACCATCTTCTCTCCCTCTCATCATAGTTTTGATTTTCATCTCCCTGTTCAATGATGTTGAGCATCTGGTCATATACTTGTTGGCCATTTGTATATCTCCTTTGGATAAACGTCCATTTTAGTCCTTCACCTTCATTTTTCTTTTCGTGGTTTTCTGTTTATTTTTCTGCAAAGAATGCTTATTAACTTTTATATTGAAAAAATTATTGTGAATAATAATAATAATAATAAACAACATATCAAGCAAGTTGTTGCAATAAGTAGATGGGCCAATCTTGAGTGGCTGGTTGGGGTAGCTTGTGGGTAAGGCTACTGATTTTACTTAGGATTAAACACTTAAAGTGAAAATTTTATTCCAAACCAAGGCCCCTCTCTTTTGTGGATGAGGTAGCTTGGGTGACATAAAGCAGGGCAGGCAGAGGATTAAGTAAGTGAAGCTGAGCTGGCAATGCAGCCATGAAGCAATAACAAAATCCATGTGGGAGACTTGGCAATCTTGCACATGAAATCTTGGTCTGGATGCTACAAATTATTGTTCTCGCAGGGATTTTGATATTTAGAAGAAAACTTTATTATGTAAGGTTTATGGCTTTTATCTAGCCAATTCAGAAGAGGTAACTAGGTAAATCACTAAAAATTTTGTAATCTGTGTTTCAAGAAATGCTCTGTAAGCATTTAGGGTCCAAGTTTATGTAAAATAAAGAAAAACAAGGAAAAGCTCATAACATGACTTTAAAATTCCAGTAAAAAAGGGTGCCTGGGTGGCTCAGTCAGTTAAGCATCTGCCTTTGACCCAGGTCATGATCCCAGGGTCTTGGGATTGATCCCTTCATTGGGCTCCATGCTTAATGGGGAGTCTGCTTCTCCTTCACCCTCTGTCCCCCAACCCCCACTCATGCTCTCTCTCATGCACTCTCTCTTTCAAATAAATAAATAAATAATCCTTAAAAAATAAAATTCTGGTAAAAAGTTTAATCCTTGAATTAAGTGATTGATATCAACAAAGTGAGTTTCCCAAGTGTCTGGACTAGTGACAGTACTAGCAAACTTGCTGGATGGAATTACTGCTTTGAAAGGAAATAATGGGGAATGATGGCATTCAAACCTCTTAATTGGGAATGCAAACTATTATCATTATTTTCTTGAAGGAGAGGCTAATATGATAGCAGAGTGATCTGAGCAGGAGTACACATTCATTCTGCAAGAGCTAATGTAAACTGGACATCTAAGGTAATTATGGGAAAGAGTTATTAGGTTCAATAAACCAACCATATATACGAATAGTTCTATTCTTGCTTCTGAAGTCTTTTTTTAATTGAAATCCTAGATAGCATGCATGTTTAAGAACCACTCACTTTTACTATACTACAGATTTCTTCCTGTAATGTCCTGCCATTCACCCTGAGTATTATTTAATTTTCAGTGCCTCTTGCTTTCTGTTACGGTTCTGCTTATCTCTTCTTTCATATTCCAATACCTGACTGAAACTGCATGTGGATATTATGTTGTCTTGTCATCTACCTCCTCAACATTTTACTGTTTTATTTTTCAACTTGATAAACAGCACTTTATGACTTGCTTATTATCTTACAGCTGTAAATTTTCTATCCCATTTTCAATCATTCCTGAAGTTTTGACTACATCATGTCTCTGCTCCTACGTATGGATCAGCAATCTTGGCTTGGTATTATAAAGTCTATTTATCTGCAACATTAATACTACCCACCTTCTCTTCCTCCTGACTTATTTCCTCTGGGATAAGTCCACCTCATTATTCAGTCTCGTCTCTTGCTTTCTATACCACAGTGTTCTCTGCCTCCTAAGATCAGTATCTTATTTCCTTTCTTGAAAGATTAGCTTTCTTTTTTTTCTAACCACAGGGCCTTGCTCTACATTATTATATGGTTCACCCTTGGTCTCACTCAGCCTCCCACCTCTAGTCACTGGTTATGGATCACAGTATTCTATTACCTTCTTATGATGTTTTTAACCTTCTTCTCCCCCTCTTTCAGTGTGTATAAGGGAATATACCCCTTAAGGACATTTTCTTTTTATTGTCCCAAAGTCCCCCACCCCAAATCAGGTCTCTATTTTCCCCTGGTGAGTCTAATCTGTCATATGTTTATTTAGCACATTTTCACATTTAAAGAAGTTAATTAACATGCACCCAGTCTATAGAGGTAGTTGACATAAGGCTGGGAGCAAAGCCCAAGAATTTGTTTTTCAAATAGCTCTTAAGACTATGTTTTCTTTCATTCTCTTGCTCCAGAATTTGAATAGATACAATCATGAATAAAGTACTTGGGTTTAGTTCACAAGGAAATTGCCAGAAACTGTGTGACCTTCTCCATACCCTAGATTTCTCTAATCAAACCCATGTTAGTCCCCTATGAACTGCTTAGGAGCAGCTGGGAGTCAAACCACAGAACAAGACCAATGCATATTTTATGTTTTTCTTTCTCTTTCATCCAGAAAAGCAAAATTATTCATCCTGATCTATCATTACAAGTGACTTCCAAGAATACAATAAGGAGATCATGTATGGAGGTGATCCAAGTCTGGAAAGTGGGAAGAAGACAAAAGGAAGAGGACTAAATTGTTGTACAGATTTGTGTTGCTCTGGTTGACCACATTATTACAAAGATAAAATGGGACAGGAGAAAGTGAAAGAGCTCCCTTATCTTCAACTTGTACCAAGGTCCATTTTATTTGTTCTTAAACAAATATTGAAAATACACTCTGTTCAACCCTATGGCTTATATGCCATATGAGGCCATTTGGGATTTGTAGTTTGGCTTTTAAGGAACAAAATGAGTTACAAGGTGCTGAATTTGAGTGAACAAAAATCACTGTTTTACCTAACCATTATTATTATGTTACCCAGTAGTAAAGAAGGGCTTTTATATAATGAGGAAAATTACTGGCAATTAAATGGCTATCTTTCTTCTCTTTTCCAGTTCAAATGCAAGGGGTGATTGTTTAACCATTACATCTAAATTATAGAGGTCATTCGTGATCATTAATAAATAAAATGGTTAAGTGCAATTACACACTAAAGAAGCCAGCCTAGTCAACACTTTCCTGATCATGTAAAAAATATATCAAACAATCTTAAACGTATCAGACTCTTCTTAATTCCTATTGCCTTGCCCTGATGTGATGGACATTGTTTTTCAATCTTAGCTGAAATACAGTAATGGTTGAAATAAAGTCTAGTTTAATTGAAAGTTTTTCTGTTCACAAATATTCATAAAAGACTAGATTATTTCCTTTTGTGAGGTGAAAGACTTATTAGGATCCTTATTGAAAGATATAGGAAATTTGCCATAGCTATTTTGGTGCAATTGTCTTAAACTAACTTAGGTCAAATAGTCACCTTCCTATGTAACAACTATTGATTTTCTTCCTACTATCAAGTAGTACATATAACAAATGCCTCTGATTTAATACTGGGGCTCATTTCATATTAATAATTATTATAGGAGCTAACTAAGATAACTAAGATTTATGTGTTTAAGTGCCAGGCAAATAAGTGTCAAGACTAAGCTTATACTTGACATTCATTTATCTACATTTACAGATGAGGTAGCTCATGTTGAGGGATTAAGTGACTTGGCAAAAAATTATCTATCTAGGAAATGGCAGAGCTGGAAAATAAAATCAGAAAGTTTGTTCTTGGCTACTTCCTTAGTCAGTTTGGCCTTCTATAACAAAACATCAGAGCCTGGGTAGTTTATAAACATCAGGAATTTTTTTCTCATAGATCTAAAAGCTGGGAAGTACAAGATCAAGGCACTGGCAGATTTAGTTCCTAGTGAAGGCCTGATTTCTGGTTAATAGATTGTGGCTTCTCATTGTGCACTCACACAGTGGAAGGGGAAAAGGAGTTCTCTGGGGCCTCTTTCATAATGGCATTGATCACCTTCTAAAGGCCCCACCTTTCATATCACCAACTTGGGAGTTATGAATTTTGAAGGACACAAACATTCAGACCATAGCAAATGCTATACTTTATTATCTTATCCTAGATTCGGGCAGGTGAGAAGACCCAGAGTTACTTGCTAACAAAACTGTCTTTGAAGCATACAATTTAATGGTTTTCTTTTTAGGACACATGAAAATGTTCCCAAGTAAAACAAACAGAAAAACAACAACAACAAAATATAATACAAAACACCACCATTTCAAATTTTCATAGATTCTCATCTATTCATCTATTTCTCAAGGTTCAAATGTCCACATCTTTTTCAAGGTTCAAATCTCCACATCTACCTGGTAATGATGATTGGAAAACAAATGCAACTTAAGAAATGCTACTCATTTAAAGTATTACATTGTTGGGAGAATACTATCTGTAAATTCAACAAGATAGTAGGGATCCACTTATGGTTCACTATCTATGTAGATGAGGTGAATGCGTTCTATCTCTTGTCTCCCTGGGGTAAGCTATAGAAATCTCACTTTCTTTAACAATAACAATGCAAACACAAAACAAAACAAATTGGCATATTGCAGCAATTAAAGAAGCAATGACAACTGCCACTGAATTCTACATTCCTGGAGCAGAGTTTCCACAGTTATTCTCTCATTTCCTCCACCCCTTTTGATTTCCATAACACTAATTAATTTCTGATTTTGCTTAACCATGCTGTGTGTGTTTGTGTGTGTGTGTGTGTGTGTTTAATGCATATGTGAGTTGTTGAAAAAGTAAGGAATATGCAGAAGAAGTAAAAAACAAAAACAAGAACTCAGAGA
Organism: Halichoerus grypus; assembly: GCF_964656455.1. Classification (NCBI taxonomy): domain Eukaryota; kingdom Metazoa; phylum Chordata; class Mammalia; order Carnivora; family Phocidae; genus Halichoerus; species Halichoerus grypus. The sequence goes on along the minus strand of NC_135727.1, from coordinate 50,888,826 downwards.
AATAAGCTCACTTATGCCTGGAGTGCTTTAACAAAAGATTGAACTTGAGCTTTCAGTTTTTTATGACATTATGGGTGTAAGGGACCAGAGAAAGACAAGGGCTGACCAGATGGGAAATCTACTGTAATGCTCTTATTCCTGTATAAAACTAGGATTTCAAAAAGCTATGTCCCTAGTACAAAGGTAGACTGGAAATAAAGGTACTCATCATACACTAAGGAATTCTTAATGAAAATTGCCTATCTCAAAACTTGGTGTTGGATGGTGGAATAAATACCTCCCCCGAAAATTAACTTTAAAATGGTCTTTTGTTAGTAGTCACCTCAAGCAGGTTTTAGTGGATGAATCGATTACTGTAAAAAAAAAAAATACATTTGGATCCTATGGCCAATTAAAAATGGTCTTAAATACTTTAGAACTCCCCTCATGGAGAGGTGGCATCTATTTCTCCTTCCATTGAAATTGGGTGGACTGTGTTGCTTTACTGAACACTAGAATATGCCAAGACAATAAAATATGTGCCAGTTCCTGGGCTTTAAAAACTGACAGTCTCCACTTCCTGTCTCTTGGAACACTTGTCATGGGGGAAGCTAGTCAACATGTAAGAAGTTTGACTACCCTGAGATTGTCATTCTGTGAAGAAGCCAAAGCCAACCACCTGAAGAGGTCCTGTAGAGAAAGGATGTGAGACCAGTCTAGGCTTCAGATATGAGTGAAGAAGACTTCAGTTGACTCCAGACTCAACTGCCATCTGACAGTAACTGTATGAGGGATCTTAAGTGAGAACAACCCAGATGAACCTGTTGATCCCCCAGAGGAATGGAAGATAATAATAAGTTGTTCTAATTTATTAAGTTTTAGGATGGCTTGTTACATAGCAATAGATAACAAAAATAGATTCCTTTCTTACACTGTACACACAAAATCCTTTTCAGGAGGACTAAAGACTTAAATGTAAATGGCAAAAATCCCCCACTATTTTCAAAGGCACTTATAAGAGAATATTTTTATTCTTCCAATGTAGGAAAGGAATGCTTAAAGAAGATATAGAAAGTATAGGCCATAGAGAAAGAGATTGTTGAAATTCAACTCTATTAAAACCAAATAAGGACCTCCATCTTCAAATGTCATCCTAAAGAAAGTAAAATGACAAACTATAATATGGGAGAAGGTATTTGCAAAACATATGAAGAACAGGGGCACCTGGCTGGCTCAGTCATTAAGCATCTGCCTTTGGCTCAGGTCATGGTCCCAGGGTCTTGGGATCGAGCCCCACATCAGGCTCCCTGCTTGGTGGGAAGCCTGCTTCTCCCTCTCCCACTCCCCCTGCTTGTGTTCCCTCTCTCGCTGTGTCTCTCTCTGTCAAATAAGTAAATAAAATCTTAAAAAAAAAAAACCATATGAGGAACAGAGGATTAGTATCTAGATTACACACACACACACACACACACACGTGTATGGATCCTATGAATCAATAAGACAAACAGAAATGACATTTTAATGAAGGGGGTAAAATCTGGAGACATGAACAGTAATGTTGATAGTATTGTTGTCCCTAATAGCCCCAAATTGGAAGAAACCAAAAACCCATCAATGGTAAAATAAATCATGAAGTTGTGCTATATATTTGAAAATCAGTGAAGCATAGCTTCAAATCACCACACAAATGATTTTCAGAATACTGCATGAATAAAGCAAATTGTGAAAAAAAATAAATTTAAAAAATTAAGCTCAAGGGAGCTTCTCAGGAAGATGGTGGAGTAGGAGGACTTTAAACTCACTTCTTCCCATGAATACAACTAGATAACACCTGCCTCAGAGAAGACAGCCCAGAAAAACACCCAAAGGCTAGCCAAAAAGCCCCATGGATCTGACCCCCAGAGGGAGTGAGCCACAGGTGCAGAGAGGGGTGAGAAACAGACTAGCACCCTGGGGGGCCCTACAAAGGGAAGAGAAATCCATATAGCATTTGGCTTTGAAAATCAGAGGAGCTCAATTTCCTGAGTGCTTACAACCAGCTTAAAGCCTAGAACTTTAAAAATCAGCTAATTTAGCTCTAAGGGGAGGTGGGTGGGCAATAAGAAGCTAAGCCACTGTCTTAAAGAGACAGCACATCAAACAGCCTGCAGAGAGACAACTTGGAAGCAGCAGTATGAAAAGTACCTGGAGCTTATGAAAGGGAACATTAGTTACTAAGCTCAGAGTTCACTGAGGGACTTCTCCAGGAACAAAGGAGCTTCCAGCACCATTCCTCTACCCTGCCTCTTAATATAAACACACAGCCACCTGTGGGAACCAGCAGAACACTGCACTCACACCTAACTTGCTTACATTGCACCCCCTGCTCTGCCAGCCAGACCTGCCTCAGTCCCAGTTCTTTTGATCCCCTTTCCTAGAAGACCCATGCAAACTTTGCCAAAACTGCATCTTCTGACCTCCTGTGGAGGATGCTCATACTTTGTTAAAACTGCACCTCCAGCCCATGCCCTCCATGTAGAGCAGCCCTGGCCATCCTGTCTACACAACAGCTGTGCATCCCTGGTGAAGGAATACTGGTGCCCACAGCTTGTGGCACTGTGCCCCCACCTGTGAGCTCTTTCTAGAGTGCCCTGGCTGGCCCTGGTCTCCATGGCAGCTGCACATTCCCTGTGGAAGTCTAGCACAACCTAGTTAAAAGTGCACATCCTATCCACTACTTTCAAGGGCAAGAGACACAGCTGACTTTCCTAACACAGAAACAGACACAGAGAGGTAGATAAAATGAGGAGATGGAAGAATATGTCACAAATGAAAGAACAGGACAAAACCACAGCAAGAGACCTAAGCAAAACAGATATAAGTAATATGCCTGATAGATAATTTTAAATAATGATCATAAAGATATTCAATGGAATTGAGAAAAGAGTGAAGGACATTAGTAAGACCCTTAACACAGAAAGAAACAGATATCCAAATACAGAAGGCACAGAGATCCCCCAACAAAATCAACCAAAGGAGGTCCACACCAAGACACACAGTAATCAAAATGGCAAAAAATTAGTAAAAAAGAAAAAAAAAAACATCAATAGAAAAGAAGACAATTATATACAAAGTAAACTCCATAAGACTATCTGTGGATTTTTCATCAGAAAAATGAAAAGGAAGGAAAGAAGTGGCATGATATATTCAAAGTGCTCAAGGGGAAAAATCTACAGCCAAGAATACTATATTCATCAAGGCTGTCATTCAGAATATAAGGAGAGATAAAGAGTTTCTCAGACAAAAACGAAAGAAGTTCATGACCACCAATCCAGCCCTACAAGATATATTAAAGGAGACTCTTTGTATAGAAAGGAAAAACCATAAGTAAGAGTATGAAAAGAAGGAAACACAAAAACAGTACAAATAAGTATTTATGTAAAAAAATCAGTCAAGGGATTCACAAAATAAAAGGATGTAAAATATGACAACATGCACCTAAAATTTCGGGGTGGAGAGAGAGGAGTAAAGAATAGGTTGGAACGTAAATGAACATCAACTTAATATAGACTGCTATTGGCAGAAGATGTTATATACAAACCTAATGGTAACCACGAATCAAAAACCAGTAATAGATATGAAAAGAATAAAAAGAAAGGAATCCAAGAATATCATTAAAGAAAAATAACAAACCATGAAAGAGAGCAAGAGAAAGATCAGAGAAAAACTACAAAAACAACTACAAACCAAGTAACAAAATGGCAATAAATATATGTCAATCAATAATTACTTTGAATGTAAAAGGACTAAATACTCCAATAAAAAGACACAGGGTAACACAGTGAATAAAAAAAGAAGACTCATCGTGGGGTGCCTGGGTGGCTTAGTCAATTAAGCATCTAACTTTTGATTTTGGTTCAGGTCATGATCTCAGCGTCATGGGATCAAACCCTGTGTTGGGATCCATGCTCAGCATTGAGTCTGCTTGGGATTCTCTCTCTCCCTCTGCCCCTCCCCCTGCTCATGCTCTCTCTGTCTCTCTAAAAATAAATAAATAAAATAAAAAAACCCCAAGACCCATCTATATGCTGCCTACAAGAGACTTATTTCAGACCTAAAGGTACCTACAGATTGGAAGCAAGGGCAGAGAGGAACATTTATCACGCAAATGGATGTGAAAAGAAAGCTGGAATAGCAATACTTATGTAGGATAAAATAGACTCTAAAACAAAGTTTATAAAAAGAGGCAAAGAAGGACACTGTATAATAATAAAGGAGATGATCCAACAGGAAGATATGACAATTGTAAATATTTATGCATTTAACATGGAAACACCCAAATACATTAAACATTTAATAATGAACATAAAGGAATTAATTGATAATAATACAATAATAGCAGGGGACTTTAACATCCCAATTACATCAGTGGGCAGATCATCTAAACAAAAAGTCAAGGAAACAATGGCCTTGAATGACACACTGGAACAGATGGATTTCAAAGATATATTCAGGACATTCCATCCTAATACAGCAGAATACATATTCTTTTCAAGTATACAAAGAATAGTCTCCAGAATAGGTCACATATTAGCCCACAAAACAAGTTGCAAATTCAAAAAATTGAAGTCATACCCTGCATCTTTTCTGACTACAGGTATGAAATTAGAAATCAACTACAAGAAAAAATCTGGAAAGACCAGAAATACATGGAGGTTAAATAACATGCTACTAAACAATGAATGGGTCAACCAGGAAATCAAAGAAGAAATGAAAAAGTACAAACAAAAATGAAAACAAAATTGTCCAAAACCTTTGAGATGCAGCAAAAGATATTCTAAGAGGGAAGTTTATAGCAATACAGGCCTCCCTCAAGAAACAAGAAAAACCCCAAATATGCAACCTAACCTACCTAAAGGAGCTAGAAAAAGACTACCAAACAAAGCCAAAACCAGCAGATGGAAAGAAATAATAAAGATCAGAGCAGAAATAAACGATATAGAAACTAAAAAAAAAAAAACTAAACAGATCAATGAAACCATAAGCTAGTTCTTTGAAAAGATCAACAAAATTGTTAAACCTTTAGCCAGACTCATCAAAAAAAAAAGAAAAAACCTAGAGAAATAACTCAAAATCACAAATGAAAGAGGAGAAATAACAACCAACATCACAGAAATACAAACAACTGTAAGAGAATATTATAAAAAAATATATACCAACAAATTAGACAACCTAGAAGAAATGGATAATTTCCTAGAAACATATAACCTACCAAAAGTGAAACAGGAAAAAATAGGATATTTTAACAGACTGATTACCACCAAGGAGATTGAATCAGTAATAAAAAAAACCCCAACACATAAAAGTCTAGGACCAGATGGCTTCATAAGTGAATTCTACCAGGCATTTAAAAAAGAGTTAGTACCTATTCTTTTCAAACCATTTCAAAAAATAGAAAAGGAAGGAAAACTCCCAAATTCATTCTATGAGGCACGCATTACCCTGATACCAAAACCAGATAAAGTCATCACTAAATAAGAACTGTAGTCCAATATCCCTGATGAACACAGATGCAAAAATTCTCAATAAAATACTAGCAAAACGAATCCAACAATACATTAAAAGAATCATTCACCACGATTAAGTGGGATTTATTCTTGGGTTGCAAGGGTGGTTCAATATTCAGAAATCAATCAACATGATGCACCACATTAATAAAAGAAAGGAAAAGAACCATATTATCATTTCAATAGATGCAGAAAAAGCATTTGACAAAATACAGTATCCATTCATGATAAAAACCCTCAGCAAACTAGGTTGAGGGAGAACAGACCTCAACATAATAAAGGCCATATATGAAAAACTCACAGCTAATATCATCCTTAATGGGGAAAAACTGAAAGCTTTTTCACTACGGTCAGGAACAAGATAGGGATGTCCACTCTCACCACTGTTATTTAACATAGTACTGGAAGTCCTAGCCACAGAAATCAGACAACAAAAAGAAATAATAGGCATCCAATTCAGCAAGGAAGAAGTCAAAATTTCCCTATTAGCAGATGACATGATACTCTATATACAGAACCCAAAAGATTCCATCAAGACATTAGCCATAGCAACATTTGTCTAGATATGTCTCCCGAGACAAGGGAAACAAAAGCAATAATAAACTGATTCACGAATTCAGTAAAGTCCCAGAAGATAAAATCAATGTACAGAAATCATTTGCATTTCTATATACCAATAATGAAACAGCAGAAGAAGAAATTAAAGATCAATCCCATTTACAATTGCACTAAAACCAGTGAGGTACCTGGGAATAAATCTAAGCAAAGAAGTGAAAGATCTGTACTCTGAAAACTATAAAACACTGAGGAAAGAAATGAAAGATAACACAAAGAAATGGAAAGACATTCCATGCTCCTGGGTTAGAAGAATCAATATTGTTGAAATGTTCATACTACCAAAGCAATCTACATATTTAATGCAATCCCTATCAAAATACCAACAGCATTTTTCACAGAGCTAGAAAAATCCTAAAATTTGTATGGAACCACAAAGATCCCAAATAGCCAAAGCAATTTTGAAAAAAAAATGAAAGCTGGAGGCATCACAATTACAGACTTCAAGTTTTAATGTAAAACTGTGGTTATCAAAACACTATGGCATTGGCACAAAAATAAACATATTGGTCAATGAAAAGCATATAAAATCCAGAAATAAGCCCACAACTGTATGATCAGTTAATCTCAACAAAGCAGGAAGAAATATCCAATGGAAAAAAGTGAGTCTCTTCAACAGATGGTATTGGAAAAACTGGTCAGCTATATGCAAAAAATGAAAATTGACCACTTTCTCACACCATACACAAAAATAACCTCAAAATGTATTAAGGACGTAAATGTGAGACATGAAGCCACAAAATCTTAGGCACAGGCAGTAATGTCTCTGACACTGGCCATAGCAATATTTGTCTAGATAAGTCTCCTGAGACAAGGGAAACAAAAGCAAAAATAAACTATTGGGACTACATCAAATTAAAAATTTCTGCACAGTGAAGGAAATGGTCAATAAAACTAAATGGCAATCTACTGAATGGGAGAAGATATTTGACATATCCAATAAAGGGTTAGTATCCAAAATATATAAAGAACTCATACCACTCACACCCCAAAAACAAATAATCCAATTAAAAATGGGCAGAAAACATGAACAGACTTTTCTCCAAAGAAGACATCCAGATGGCCAACAGATACATGAAAAGATGCTCACCATCACTCATCATCAGGGAAATGCAAATCAAACCAACAATGAAATATCACTTCACACCTTTTTGGAATGGCAAAATCAAAAACAAAAGAAACAAGTGTTGGCGAGTATGTGGAGAAAAAGGAATCTTCAGCACTTTGGTGGTAATGCAAACTGGTGCAGCTATTGTGGAAAACAGTATGGATATTCCTCAAAAAATGAAAAATAGACTATGCTATAATCTGTTAATAGCACTTCTGGGTATTTACCCCCCAAAATACAAAAACACTAATTCAAAGGGATGCCTACAACCCTATGCTTATAGCAGCATTACACACACACACACACACACACACAATGGAATATCATTCAGCCATAAATAAGAATGAAATCTTAACATTTGCAGTAACATGGATGGATCTAGAGAGTATAATGGTAAGAGAAATAAGCCAGTCAGAGAAAGACAAATACCATATGATTTCACTCATATGTGAAGTTTTAGAAACAAAACAAATGAGCAAAGGGAAAAAAGAGAGAGAGAGGCAAACCAAAAAACAGACTTTTAAGTATAGAGAACAAACTTATGGTTACCAGAGGGGAGGTGGATGAGGTGATGGGTTAAATATGTGATAAGTGTTAAGGAATGCACTTGCGATGAGCACCGGGTATTGTATGGAATTGTTGTATCATTATATTCTATACCTGAAACTAATATAACACTGTGTGTTAACTTTATTGGAATTAAAAAGAATAAAATCAATTAAAAGATTAAGTTCAAAATCACACAAAACTAAACAATATATTATGTAGAAATATAAATATATGTGAAAAAAATTATGAAAACATGCAATGGATTGATAAACATATGATTTAGGGTAGTGATTATGTACCTCAGAGGGGGATGAAAGGAAATAGGATCAGAGAACGACATTCAGGAGACTGAAATTGATGTTAATATTTTATATTTTAAATTGAGTGGGTAGTAGAAACACAAGTCTATTATACCCCATTCCTTATAACTTATTAATATTTTATAAATATTATTTTATACATCAATATTGAGTATATGTTTTTTTTTGCAAGATGTTCTCTTTTTTTTATTATGTTATGTTAATCACCATACATTACATCATTAGTTTTTGATGTAGTGTTCCATGATTCATTGCGTATAACACCCAGTGCTCCATTGGGGGGACGGGTTAGCCTGGTGATGGGTATTAAAGAGTATATGGTTTTTATGATGTGGGAGTGACAATGATAATATGGGCAGATCCAACTCAAAATGTGTGGATCAAAACATTTTGAAAAGGAATTTGTGATGGTCATCTATTCCTTCATTTAAAAGTGCTTTCTTATCCTGCTATGCCACCATCCAGCCATAACATTCAAGCATGAGGGATACAGCATCCCCTTTGATTAGATGTTCTACCCAATGTGAAAATCAGACGGGTAAGTTTGTGATTAGTGCATGAGTACCAGAGCCTTAGACAGGCATATATGGATGGAAGATTAAAGTGTATATTCTGAAAAATGAACAAAGGAACAAATATTAAATTGGCATTTATTTAGAACTAGAAGTTCCCACAATAGGCCTACTAATTGCATTTCCAGACTGAAATCACAGCATACATTCCTTTACCTCTTCCACTCTAACCTCCCTTCTCAACCTCATGTCCATACTGCTTCATCAGTGTACACTTTTATTTACCCTTAGTTACCAACAGATTGATGGGAAACAGACACAAAACCAACAATCAGGCACCAGTCTCAACAGTCAATGATAGATTGAGCAGGAGGCATGAAGAACCCAAAGAATGATTTCTGAATTACAAATTTGCTGTGAAAGATGAAAAAATGCCTGCTTCCTCTAATAAATTTGCATTGCCAGAAATGATAAATGAAGCACAGATTTCATTATTCATTTTTAAGTGAAATTTGTTTATAATACTGCTTAGCATTTATTTAACTCCCTTTAAAAAGCACAATTTAATAGCTCTCAGAATCTATCAATAAAAAGGGAGGTCACTATTATCTAACCCATCTCATAAGTAGAGAAACTTAGACTCTTATAGGTAGAATTCCCATTATTCCACAGTGATAATACGACTTTGGGGGATAGGAAGCAATATCATTCTACATGTCTGTTCTTGGGTTTCACCATTTACTTAAGATAAACTTTTATATTTTTTTGTCCAAAACTTTCCTGACCTCAACATGTATAAGTTGTTGGGTAAATATGAATTTATCTACACTTCTCATTGTGGATCTATAGCACTCCAAAAACACATGGCTCTACACAGGGAAGAAGCATAAAAATAGGATTGTATTTTTTTAATGCTCTGGTTGGTAATAAACAAACCCTAAGGACTTTTCCAGATGTCAGGTATCTAGACCTGAGGGAGTTGGGGGTGGCAATGGGAGGGAGGGTGAGAAAACACAAGGAAATCAGGAGCCCTTACCAAGACAAAGCCTGATGGAAGCAGGTGCCTTAAACTGCACTCTGAGCCAGTGGTTAACCACCTTTCTTTTCCCAGTTGCAACATACAAGATACAGAATGTTGATGTCTAGTTACCTACCTTTGAATATGCCTAGAGTCATGTGCAGTACCCTGTTTTCTCTGTGTAATCTTGCCCCTTTAGCTGCCACTCAAGAAAGCATTAATGGAATGTAAGTAAATGGAAGTCACATAATTAGAAGGATCACTTTGATTTCATTCTATTTTTTAAAAAATTAAATTATACTCAACTATCAGTACTTTCTTATATTCATTAAATCATTTGTAACATGTCTAAGAACTCATATATATACACACCTGTCAGTGAAGCTTCCACTTCCACTCTTTCTTTATCTGACAAATTCTACTTCTTAATTTGTATGGCTAGAGTCTGAGGAAGAACTAATCCTATTCTTTTAATTTTTCATATGCACCTGGGTCTGGTCTGTAGGTAATATAATAATAAACATTTCTGAAGGGATAGAGATTGGCAAATAATTTATACAATGTTCTTAGATTAAAATGCTGAGGAGGAATAAACACTGATTTTTGATACGTTTGACATTTAATAAGAGACCACAAAGAATGTGTTTTGCTGACTAACTCTAGATAGACTTTCACTCATTTTGCCATTTTGTTCTATTCATCTGATGCTATATGTAACTTTTCTGCTGGGCAATTGTAGTCTGTGAGTGTGTCTTCAAAATCATTAAAGTACTGTGAGCCTGGGAATTTCTTACATGTATACAATATGTCATGGCATGTGGGGAGTCTAGACGGCAGGCAATTTGGATAGTGGCCACACTCACTAATCAGAGGACAGACTTTACATGTGCTTAGTTTGGAAGGTACTATTGATCCCAGAGTGACCTTTTCAGTTACACTCACACACAGTTCATAATGGGTTTTCAAGTAGTGTTGATGCACTAAAACATTAACTGAGGTTTAATCACTGTGTAATGGCTAAAGACCAAAGACAAGAACCTCATTGGCTAAGCTTGTTGCAACTAACAACCAATGTGACTTTCCATGCCCTTTAAAGTTGTTTAGTTCTGTTACCTTGTTACATAAATTCAGCAAATATTGTCACCAATAGTAATGATAGCTATAATGATATTTTCCAGGCACTGAACTAAGCCCTTACTCTCTGAGGTAGAGAATATATTCCCCATTTCACAAGTGAGGAGACTGACTTACAGAATGCTTAAGGTAAAAGTGGACAAACTGGAATCTGAACTATGTTGTTTTGTACTCTTAACTAAAATGAAATACTGCTTCTCTAGTAAGCCTATTTGCTAAGCCAAGGGACTAAGTCCTGGGACTTTAATAAAAAAGCAACTAGCTGGATTACATGATCTACTTTACCGAAAGTCATTAATATTAAATGTACTGTAAGACATATTTTGTTGTTTTTAGTTGTTTTAAATATATCTGATTACTCCAATTTGTGACTGGGCTGATCAGATCTGCAAAACAAAGAAAAACTTTCAGTGGCATTCTAATAATTTAAGATCATTGGCTGTGACTTGATGTAATTTGATTAGAATCAAAGTCTGAATGTCTGACCAGTACCTTCACTGAGCTGGTTCAGAGCTTATAAATATTTCAGGTAGTTTTACATTATCTTGAGTTTTTTGGGTTTTGTTTTTGTTTTTGTTTTTGTTTTTTGCATGTGGGCAGGGCTAGTTGGTTCATTTGCAGAAATAATCACTAGTCTATAAATAGGCTAGTTTCAGCCTGTGGATAGCTAAATATATCTCCATGCATATAGGGAAAGCTCAGTGATACAGGCCAAAAAAGGGGAAGGTTAATCTCAATTTGGGAAGGGTCTCAGTTATATATTTAAAAAGAGTAGGTGTAGTTATATTATTTCCAATAATACATAGTAACTAACTAACCAATAATACATTTGTAATAATACAAAGTAACAAAATGCTTCCAAATGAAGTTCTATGAGTTTAATGACTAGATATGACTTATTTATAAGAAACAGTACTCATTTGCATGCAAATAATTAATGTGTCAAAGCCCTTAAAGAGAGATTGATCTCTCCTAGGTTAAACATGCCCCGTTGCAATCTTGTTTGCACCATTACTTTGCCTACCTAACCATTCATTTGGAGATAGTGCAATTGTAATTTGAACAGGAACAGGAACTAAGCAGAAATTTAATCACAAATTCTGAATTACTGGGACCCAAAATAATGAGGCTTTACTGTGGAGTCATATCTTGATTAACCACATCAGTGAATGTGACACTGATAATTTTTAACTCATTTCTATTTTACCTTGTATATTATTTTGGGGAAAGTTACCTTCTTAATTATATTTTCTTAGGCTCCTGTTAAACTTAAATTTGCATTCCCTTAGCGCTCATAAATGGGCAAAGAGACAGTCAAGAAGCATGTAACAGAGAGTTGTGTGAAGCCTGCCTGGGATAAATCATTAAGCATGGCTAATCCACAGGTTCAAGGTCATCCTTATTAGCAAATTCTTCATTTCTGAAGATGTGTCCAACAAACTTCCCTGAACAAATGAGAACTCTCAGTTCCTAATAAGGGATTCCTAAGGAAAGAACTATGTTCAATCCCAGGGGAACCCAGTGACAACCTCCCCCTGGCCCTCCACAAGAACTGGGTCTTGGACCCTGGGCACATGCTATAGGGACACCTTGAAGCTTCAAGTTTCCACAGGACTTCTCATGGACCACCAAGACATCTGGAATGGTAGGTATGATAGGTATAGGTCAGTATGATAGATATAGGTAGGTAGGTGCTTTCTGGAGTATCCACAATGATGGAAAAGTTATCTTTATTTAAAAACATCAATGACTAAACTGGTGTGTTTTAATTAGAGTTGCAAATGCATTGCAAAAAAATCACATTTTTAGCTTACTAGAGTAAAAATGAGACAGCTGCACCATATAAAATGAACAAGTGAAAAATAAATGCTTTGAAACCATTTGGGAGAGAAACACTGATGTTGTATATGCCCTTTCCCTTTCTCTTGGATCTTTCTGGATGTTTTTTCATTTTGTCTAGTTTGCCAGAAACTTTTTAGATGATTTGAGATAAAGAGATATGGAGAATTATTGACACATGATGGCAGGGAAAAAAATTTAAAAAGCTTGACTGAGTTTTTTTCTCCCCACCTCCAACCTACACAGTACTTGGGACAGAGATGGCTAGTTGACCTTCACTATCTATTCTATTTGTAAGAAAATTTTGAGTTTTAGCAGAACACATGCTTAATACTATGTTTTCCAACTTCTCTTGTATCTTAGTATGGTCACATGACTAAGTTCTAACCATGGGCATGTAAGTGAAAGTTCTATGTGTCACTTAAAGTACCCTTAAAAGAAAATGATGCACTGTACTTTGTCCTCATTTTCATTCCTACTGTCTGGAAAGGTGACACAATAGCCAGAGTTTAAGCAATTATCTTGGGTTGTAAGCATGAGAAACACACCCTAGGGATGATGTAGCTAAAAACTAGAAGGAGCCTACATCCTTGGTAATTTCATGGAATTGCCAAGCCTGCCTGGATTGTCAACCTCTAAATTTCTCATGTGAGAGTATTAAATCTTGTGTGTTTAAGCCACTGTTAATTTGGGTTTTCTGTCACTCAGAGCTATACCTAATCCTAACTGATACAGCATTTAATCAAATTCTTTCTTTATAGAGGGATTTTATTACATGGGCAAAGGACAAAGAATGCCCTTTGGAAGGGCATTATTTGTTGATGATTTTGTTGCCAGCAGATCAAAGTAGCCCTGTGTTCATGAACCATCTCCTGAGTTTTGGAAATCATTGGGCCCTTAGCCTCTGAGTGTTAGTAGCTGCACACTGACAACATTTTGCCTTTGTGTTTACCTCCTGTTGGTGTATAACAACAGATGCCACTATTAATCCTTCTCTGCCGGTATACCAACTGCCTGAATGCTAATTTAATACAAATCCTTCTCTGCCGGTATACCAACTGCCTGAATGCTAATTTAATACAAATCTTCTCATTCTCTCATGGTTGCAGTCAAGACAGGATGAGGAAGAGTAGATTCTTGACAACACAATCTATGATTACGCCAAAGACCCCATGATTGCCTATTTCAGTAGCACACACAGAAAATAGCCTGTAAGAGAACAGCAGATATACTCTGCATGCAAATAGCTAAACTCTCCTCCTCATGTCACCATTCTGGAAATGTTGAAAACCAAATTTAGACCATATACTATGAGTTAATGGGGTTGACAATTGACTGTGCTTAAATGGTATTAAGGTAATGCATTTAAACATCAAAATTTACAATCCAAAATTGATCACCTTGGCCAATTTACACAAGAAGGATCAATATAATCAGCTCCCCCTCTTTAAATGTTAACAAATGCTTTAGCTCAACACACCTGACCATGGGATGCAGATTAAAATTAGATACAGAATTAAATTTCTTCTACACAGTAGAAGAGTCAATTTGAAAATCCTGATAATCAGCCAGAGCTGGCCACAAGGCTTGGCTTTATAGAATTTAACAAGAAAGGAAGATTGCTTCCCACAAACTTAATGATTTTTTTTCATTCAGCCAGAGGAAAGGCAGGGACAATAAATAGGGCTTGGGATTTTTCAGTAATGATCACCAGTTAGTCTGGGGAAGGAACAACTTTGAGCTATGCATGGTATATCCCTGCTCCCATCCCCTGAGATAAGCCTGTAAAGGAGAGCATAAAGGTTCTCATACCCCCCGTCCACTCATATAACCAAAAGCAAGCTAGGCCAGCTCTACCTAAAAAGGCCCTCTTTTACACACACACACACACACACACACACACACACACACACACACACACACAGCAAAGATCATAATCATCCTCAGTAGCAGGTCTGCCTTTCAGGTAGTCATGACACAAACTCAAGTGTAAATACTGATGGAATGACTGCATATACAAGAGCTTCTACATAAGGCCTGTCTACTACTTGGAGGCAGAACAGACTTGTGGGAAAATTGTTAAGTAATACCCTCTTTCCCTTCTTCCCCTTGTGGTAACTTTACCAGGAGCCAATGCCTTCCTGATTCTTCATTCTCTCCCCAGTTCTAGTCATGCTTTCTGAGAACTGTAATGTTAGATAGCTGGTTACAAATTAAGTCATACTGATTACACTCACATCTTTATCTATTATCTTTTCTAAAAATATTTACATTTTAAAAAGGGCCAAAACCTAAAACCAATCTTTGATGGTGGCATTTCAGGTCAGTGATTCTCAGGCTTAGCCAGTTTAACAATTACCAGAGAAGTTTGCTGTAATTGCAAATTCTTAGGCCCCACCAACAGAAAATCTGATACAAAGGATCTGGGTGCAGGGTAGCCCAGAAGTCTGCTGTCTAATTGCATCCTCCACTCAGGTTGCTCTAATGCATCTGACCCACAGATCACTTTGGTCTATGTGGTTGTCTATGCCTTTGGTTCATTCTGCAAAATATTAACACTTTAAAGAAAATTCTTTTTTTTTTTCAGCTCAAAAATGGAATAAAAACTTTTTATTTTATTAAATTATTTTATTTTAATTCCAGTATAGTCAACATATAGTGTTATTTTAGTTTCAGGCATACAATATAGTGATTCAACAATTCTATATATTACTCAGTGTTCATCATGACAAGGGTACTGTTTAATCCCCATCACCTATTTCACCCATCCCCCCAACCACCTGCCCTCTGGTAGCCATTAGTTTGTTCTCTATAGTTAAGAGTCTGCTTATTGGTTTGTCTCTCTCTCTCTTTTTCCTTTGCTCATTTGTTTTGTTTCTTAAATTCACCATATGACCGAAATCATATGGCACATCTCTTTCTCTGTCTGACTTATTTCACACAGACAACATTGTACTTTCTAGTTCTATCCATGCTATTGCAAATGGCAAGATTTCATTCTTTTTTATGGTGGCTTAACATTCCATTATATATATATATATATATATGTATATATATATATATATATATATATGTATATACACACATACCATTTCTTCTTTATCCATTCAACTGTTGATGGATATTTGGGCTGCTTCCATTATTTGGCTACTATAAATAATGCTGCCATAAACATAGGGGTGCATGTTTCCCTTTGAATTAGTGTTTTTATATTTTGGGGCAAATACTCAGCAGTGAGGTTACTGGATCATAGGGTAGTTCTTTTTTTAACTTTTTGAGGAACTTCCATACGGTTTTCCAGAGTGACTGCACCAGTTTGCATTCCTACCGACAATGCACAAGGATTCCTTTTTCTCCACATCCTCGCCAACACTTGTTTCTTGTGTTTTTTTATTTTAGCCATTCTGACAGGTATGAGAGGTGATATCTCATTGTGGTTTTGACTTGCATTTCCCTGATGATGAGTGATGGTGAGCATCTTTTCATGTATCTGTTGGCCATCTGAATGTCTTCTTTGGAGAAAAGTCTGTTCATGTCTTCTGCCCATTTTTAATTGGATTGTTTTTTGGGTGTTGAGTTTTATAAGTTCTTTATGTATTTTTGATACTAACCCTTTATCAGAAATGTCACTTGCAAATATCTTCTCTCATTCAGTAGGTTTCCTTTTAGTGTTGTTGATCATTTCCTTTGCTGTGGAGAAGAAAATTCTTATATTAATACTGTTTTTACATTTTGTCAAAATAGGCATTTTTTATTTAGAACCAGTTCTGGTTTTTCTGTTTGGTGTTCCTTTCTGTAAATTGTTATGAGGTTTTCTATAATAAGGCTTCTTTTGCTGGGCAGGCAGCAAACATCAAGGGGGTATTTGGGGCCTGTAATTCAACAACTACATACGGTAATAGAGAGTAACTGAGTAAGGTTATTGAACTTAGCTCCCTCTTCATCTCCCCCACCTTTCTACTGGGGAGGGTAAGAAAAAGCAAAACCTTTATAAATGAGTCACAAGGATGGGAAAGCAGATAGTTGCTGGAAAATTAATAGTGGTGAATGACAATTACTCTCTGAGTTGTAAAAGACAAAGATACAAAGGATTTTATGCTTCTGCAGTCCTTGGACCTATATCTGTCTATATATGCCCTCCTTCACAAACCTTCTTCTGACCTTCTTTTTAGCTTCTCTTTTTAACAACCACCACCACTAGGTACACATATAGTTAGTGCCAGGGACTCTGATGTGCTTTCATACACATATACACATCCCATTTAATCATCACATGACCCCTGATAATGTTCATTTGTATATCAGGACCCACAAAATGTTAGCCACCCCAGTAGCCCAGCCCATGTCACAAATCTAAACTCAAGTCAGTTTGCACTTAGAGGAAGCTCCTTACTGTCAAGTCCTGTTTCTCAGATACCTCTTCTAAAGTTCTATAGACTTGCCCAAAATCCCTTGGGAAGAATGCTTCACTGCTTGTGAGGCACTGTACTCCCCAAATCCATGGAAATTTTCCCTTGAATAAAGGATACCAAACTCATTACTAAATTGTTCTAGTTTTGTCATTTGACAACCTGAGTGAGATAAGTACTATTTTATCTCCTTTTTCCAAATTGTAATAAGAAAAGAAAGGCAAGACAATTTAGCCAAATACATACCCCACTAAAATAGGAACTCTGTGAGGACAGGGGGTTTTGTTTGTTTGTTTCTTTCACAGAGGTATTTTGAGTATCTAGATCGATATTTGGAAGATAATAGCCACCCAGTAAATATTATACCTACCTGTAAGAAATACCTACCTCTATTTTTGTCTAGGGTCAATTATTTTATTTATTTTTTTTAAAGATTTTTCTTATTTATTTGACAGAGAGGGAGAGAGAGAACACGCAGGGGGAGCTGCAGGCAGAGGGAGAGGGAGAAGCAGGCTCCCCGTTGAGCAGGGAGCCCAATGTGGGGCTCAATCCCAGGACCCTGGGATCATGACCAGAGCCAAAGGCAAACACTTAACAGTCTGAGCTACCCAGGTGCCCGTAGGGTCAAATATGTATAAAAACATAAATCCACTCAAGCTAGGTTAGGCAAAAGGGATTTAGGTTAAGGAATACAGGGAATCTTGCGGGTCCTAAATAACAGGAAATACAGCCAGAGTACTAGCTATGTGGGTACTAGAAAGTGTTGAGGCAGATAGTCTATTTCTACATCTCTTTGTGGCCTTAAGGTCTCTCATATGTGCTGTACTGTCTGCCCCCAATTTCCTTTCTATACAAGCTTCACTGTGAAGTTTACAGTTCCTCTTCCCTCATCACATAAGCTTGCACATTAATTTGTTTTGCCATAATAGTAATTCTGGCTTCAACTACACAGATGCCAGGTAAAACAGTTTCTCTTGCCAATCCTTATTGGCAGGTAGGCCAGATTTCCAACTTGGGCCCTATTAGCTGTGATCAGAAGGTAGAGCCATGTGAGCTATCCCTTCAAGCCAGTGGCCAGGTCAGATTCCCTAAAGAAGTTACGTAAGCAAGGAGGATATATCTGACATCTCTAGGTTAGGCAGGGAGCCAGAGACCCAGAATGGCATTAGAGGAGCTATGCTATATGCCAGAGGCTTCTAGGACAGGGGTCAGTACATTTTTTTTTTGCAAAGGGCCAGATGGCAAATATTTTAGTCTTTGAGGGCCAGACAGCCCATGTGGGCAACTAATTAGCTCTGGGATTGTAGTGCAAAAACAGCTCCAGACAGTAAGAAAAAGAATGGGTGTGGCAATGTTCCAATACAATATAAAATACAAAAACTAGAAGCAGGCTGGCTTTGGCCCAAGGACTGCAGCTTGCAGACCCCTGTTCTAGGACAAAGGCCTCATCTGGAAATATGACATTTGTCCATATTCATATAAACCTGATTTCTGATTGTCTGGACCAATGATATCATATTGTTTTTACTGATTTCATCTTTCTTTTCTTTCTTTTTTTTTTAAAGCAATCAGTGATTTACAATGATCTAGTTGTTAAGATGCAGAACATGTTGTTAAACAGGTAAGTGCTTTACTGTACTGCAAAGGTGGTGCTTTAAAGACCAAGTCATAGTTATTTGAGAAGCTTACATATTATGCTAGGGTGTGTAATTATCCAAGCTTAAAGAGCCACTCTCATAGAAACAATCTATGGGCTCCTCTTCCCCTAACCTTGCCAAATCTTGACCAGCATCCTAACTAGATAAAATTTTAGTAGGTGCCATGTTCTCTCTCTCTTCAGAGGATAACTCTTTCCAAAATCTCTTAATATAGTATGAGAAATAAGGGTCCAGAAAAGGATGGGAACTAGAACCAATGTGTATCACCATCGACTTCATGGATTGTTTGTCCAGTAGAAAGACAGATAGTTTTAAATGTAGTTTTATTTTAAAGAGTCAGTGTTTGTAGATGCAGCCCATGTGGCTGGAGTTAAGCTTGTAATAACTTCACGAGTGCTGTGAAGAAGCCCCAATTTCTCTCTGAAAGTGGTTTTGTCATACTGTAATATAAAAGGATAAGGGAGTAATCTGACCTAGTGTGGTTGGGTGGATGCTGTTGCCAGCAGTTTATTATATTTAGGTAATGCTTAACTGCACACTTGATAGACATTACTTTTATGTTGTGGTTCCTGGACTGTTTTATGCTCTCTGGTCATTATGCTAAGAAATGAGGCTCTCTTACCTTTCAGAGTTAAATTCCCCTGCTCTTACCCCAAATCCTAATAAGATTCTGACAGTGTAATTACAAAGCTAAGCTCCTACTTTCTCAACTTAAAAGAGAATTAGTCTACCCTGAACAGACTTGGGGCCCTGAAAATGAATGGATTGCCAGTAAGATAGCAAGGTACTAGTTGAATCAGCGCATTATTTAAATGCCGTTATACAGTGTTGTCTTCAAAGTGTGGGGCAAGTGTCTAGCTACTACAAGGAGGAGAAGGCAGTTAGGGTAGCTGTGGGAAGCACTAGCTCCTAATCATTTTTTTCTTCAAAGCCAAGGTTGTAGGGTTGTGCCACCCTCTTCCACATAGCTCCTTCCTTAGGTAACATGATGCTTTCCTGACTTCTCCCTTCACCCCCACACTTTTGGTAATGAGCTATGTCATGGGTAACTTATCCCATGAAAAGAAAGATCATTAGTACAAATGATAGAATTGGTCTTACCAAGTCATAGCCAAAACAATTACTGCAATCTGATTTTCATAATTTAGAGGGTACAGAATGACATTTCATGAACAGCACCTTTATTAAATTGACTTTAGGTTTCTTGCTCCTTGCAAATTTTCTGTAAGTTTGAAGTTATCCAAAACAATTATAGTACAAATCATATTTTTCCCCTGAACAATTTAAGAATAGATTGATGCCACATCACCTCATAATACCAGTTTAGTAGACATTTTCTACAAATTTTCTACCACAATACAACCACCCAAATGAGGATATTCATTACTACCATTGCATCCTAAGAGACCATTCAAATTTTGTCAGTTGTCCCAGGAATGTCTTCTAGAGCAAGAGGATCTCATTCAGAATAAGGTATTGCATTTAGTTGTCATGACTCTTTACCCTCCTTGAGCCTGGGACATTTCCTTAGCTTTATGTATTTATTTATTTTTTAAAGATTTTATTTTATTTATTTGACAGAGAGAGACACAGCGAGAGAGGGAACACAGCAGGGGTAGTGGGAGAGGGAGAAGCAGGCTTCCCGCGGAGCAGGGAGCCCAATGCGGGGCTCGATCTCAGGATCCCGGGATCATGACCTGAGCTGAAGGCAGACGCTTAACGACTGAGCCACCCAGGCGCCTCTTTCCTTAGCTTTAATATGACTTTCTTGACCTTGATAATTTCAAAGAATACAGACCAGTTATTTTGTAGTTTCTCCCTCAGTTTGAGTCATCTGATGTTTTATCCTAATTAGGTTCAGGTTAGGTATATCCTAACCTGATAGGATATACCTAATCAGGTTTGGCAGGAATATCACAGAAGTGAGGCTGCATTCTTCTCACTGCAGCCTATCACATGCCATGTGATTTCTATTTGTTCCATTAGTGGTGGTGTTCACCTTGACAATCTAATTAAGTTAATTTCTTCTAGGCATTTCTGCTCTAAATTAATCTTTCTCCTTTAGGACATTTATAATTTTTATTTTTGGAATAATTTTAGATATGTAACAAATACATACGATAAGTCTCACGTATCCATCACTGATTTTCCTCTAATATAAGCATCTTCAATGACCATATTAACATTTTATGAGAAGGCATATTGAAACCATGTAGAAATACATTTCTCATCAAACTTTTAGTTTATTTTTGAAATTTATATCACCATGAGCTCAGGATTTGCTATTTCATTCAATGGATAATATCCATTACTATCAATAACTATTTGTTTATTGATTTTTTGTTGAGGTGAAATTCACATAACATAAATTTGACTATTTTAAAATGAAAAATTCAGTGCCACTTAGTACATTCACAATGTTGTGCAACTACCACCTCTATCTAGTTCCAAAATATTTCCATGATCCCCAGATTAAAATCCTGAACCATTTTCCATAATGACTAAACCATTTTACATTCCTACCAGCAATGTATGAGGGTTCCAATTTCTCCACATCCTCATCAACACCAGTTACTTTCTGTTGTTTTGATTCTAGCCATTTAGTGGGTATAAACTGATAACTCATTGAGGTTTTGATTTGTATTTTCCTAATGACTAATGATATTGAACAACTTCGCATGTGCTTGTTGACTATTTGAATATCTTTGGTACAGAAATGTCTATTAAATCCCTTTGCCTATTTTTTTAATTGGATTGTTTGTCCTTTTTTAAGGTTGAGTTCTTTATATATTCCATAATAGAACTCTGTGGAAAGAGCCAGATGTCCATCGACAGACGAATGGATAAAGAAGATGTGGTATATATATGTGTATATATATATATATATATATATATATATATATATATACAATGGAATATTATGCAGCCATCAAAAGGAATGAAATCTTGCCATTTGCGATGACGTGGATGGAACTGGACGGTGTTATGCTGAGCGAAATAAGCCAATCAGAGAAAGACATGTATCATATGACCTCACTGATATGAGGAATTCTTAATCTCAGGAAACAAACTGAGGGTTGCTGGAGTGGTGGGGGGGTGGGGGGGTGGGGGGATGGGGTGGCTGGGTGATAGACATTGGGGAGGGTGTGTGCTATGGTGAGCACTGTGAATTGTGCAAGACTGTTGAATCACAGATCTGTACCTCTGAAACAAATAATACATTATATGTTAAAAAAAAGAAGAAGAAGAAGAAGATAGCAGGAGGGGAAGAATGAAGGGGGGGAAATCGGAGGGGGAGACAAACCATGACAGACAATGGACTCTGAAAAACAAACTGAGGGTTCTAGAGGGGAGGGGGGTGGGAGGATGGGTTAGCCTGGTGATGGGTATTAAAGAGGGCATGTTCTGCATGGAGCACTGGGTATTGTACGCAAACAATGAATCATGGAACACTGCATCAACAACTAATGATGTAATGTATGGTGATTAACATAACATAATAATAAAAAATAAAAAATAAAAATATTAATCATTAAAAAGAACTCTATAAGAGTTCTTTATATATTCTGGATAATAGATCCTTACCACATATATGATTTGCAAATACTTTTCTCCTTTCTATAGGCCATCTTTTCACTTTCTTGATAATGATCTTAGATGCAAAAATGTTTTTAATTTTGACAAAGTCTGATTTATCTGTTTTTCTTTTCCTTCTGTTGTTCATGCTTTTGCTTTTATATCTAAGAACCCATTATCAAATACAAAGTCATGAAGATCTGCTCCCATGTTTTCTTCTAAGAGTTTAACAGTTTCAGTTCCTTTAAGTTGTTCATCGATTTTAGGTTAATTTTTGTATGTGGTGTGAGGTAGGGGTCCAACTTCATTCTTTTGCATGTGGATATCCAATTGTTCCATCATCAGTTATTGAAAAGATTATTCTTTCCTCATTGAATAGTCTTGGCACTTTTATTGAAAGTAAGTTGGCCATAGAGGTACAGACTCTCAATTCTATTCTATTAGTCTATAATCATAATGCCAGCACCATAGTATTTTGATTACTGTAGGCTTATAGTAAATTTTAAAATTGGGATGTGTGAGTCTTCCTGCTTTGTTCTCCTTTTACATTTTTTTTTTTTTTTGGCTATTCAGGGCCCTTGAAATTCCATATAAATTTTATGATAAACTTTTCCGTTGCTGAACAAAATCACCTTTGAAAATTTGATAGGGTATACAATCAATCTATATATTGCTTTGAGGAGTATTGCCATCTTAACAATATTAAGTTTTCCAATCCACGGACATGAGATGTCTTTCCATGTATTTGTTTCTTCTTTAATGTCTTTCAACAATGTTGTGAAATTTTTAGTGTAAAATTCTTGCTCTCTTTGGTTAAATTTATTCCTAGGTAGTTTATTCTTTTGGATATTACTGTAAACAGCATTGTTTTCTTAAATTCCTTTTTGGTTTGTTATTGTTATTGTATAGAAAAACAACGGTTTTTGGTGTGTTGGTCTTGTACATTGCAACATTGTTGAATTCTTTGATTAGATCTAGCACAGTTTTTTGGAGGCTTCATTGGCATTTTATATATATAAGATCATGTCATCTATAAATTTAATATTTTGATGCTTAAATTTTCCCAGATTTGGCCAGTGAGACTCAAACTGGCTCCTTTGTCCTTTAGACATATCCTCATCATTCTTTGATCACCTCCTTGTTTTCTAACACAATATACCCTATGATCACTTTGTATTTTCCCTGCCCTAGCCCTCAAATTATCCATTTCTCCAGTCATCATTCCTTTTAGTGAAGAAGGGTATTGAGAAACCAACATCTGAGTGGTAAATGTACTCATTGTTATTGGGGTATCACTGTTCCCAGGCCCTCTCCATGAACAGAAGTAGGAAACATGTATGTGTATATTGTATATACATATACACATAACATATACACACAAATTAACATCTATATTTAATTTTATGTATTTATGTATATTGATAACCATAAATTCACACTAATAACTCTAACTCCAATCTAACACCACAGGGTTCATTCTAGATTTTTCCTTTTTCATATTTTAACTTTTCTTAGACAATGGAAAACCTTATGCCCATTATTCTTAATGTATTTATTTGATAAATCCTCCTGTATGTACTAATTTCTCATTTTTGGTACTACCTCCCCCTAACTCTGAGCAACTATTCTTGTCCCACTTGGGCTCTGAATTCCATGCTAGGCTGCTATCACCATTCCCAGTGTGGATTCCTTTTAGTCCTGCTTATGCTCCCATAGACCTTACTAGGCCATCCTCCATGCAGGCTTAGGCACTGACACTATTCTTTAGCTTACTTCTTGCAGAGCTGTCCTTCCATAGGATACCCTCTTTACTCTCTTTTTGCTCTGGCACCCCATACTTGGTCACCCATGTGTGTGAATGCCTCTCTCATCCTGTTTACTTTCAACACCCTTCTCTAGGCCCCTCAACTGTCCCCATCCCTCAAGCACCCCAGTATGGAAGCCTACCTTGCTTGGGCCCTTCTAAAGACTTGAGGAACAAATAGTTCAGGAAGGAAGGGAAGGAAAGGTAAAGGGGAACAATTTGTTTTTTCTGTTTTGTTGAGGCAAACAACCTTAAGAGTTAAGATGCTTTGGTTTTTAAACCTGTCTCTTATTGATACAACCTAGGTTAAAAGTAAGGTTGGGGCTATTTAGTCCCATTTACTACCCAATATTGAGTTCCTTAGATAGCATCTCTGACAAAAAGTTATCTACCTACTGCTTGAACACTTCCTAACTATGCATATTTAACACAGGCAAGTTTAACTATTAGCACATCTAAAAGGAGGAAAGAAGATGGTGAGAAAGGAGAGGGAGAGTGAGGGAAAGGAAGAAAGAAAGAAAGGGAGAGGGAGATAGAAAGAAAACACCATGAAAACAGTGCTGTTGATTTTATTCACCCATGTGGTCAACGGGTACATGCCCTAGACTGAACATTTAGTCATCAAAGCATTCCTATATAGTGGCCACTATTAGCCCCATTTTATGAATGAGAAAATTGAGGTTTGAGAGATTAAGTCATGTCCCAGGTCACACAGCTAGTATGTATGGCAGAACTGGGATTCTAACCTGTCTGACTACAGAGCTACGCATTCCTGTATCTAGGGATGTGAAGTCCACTTTCTGCCATGGCAGCCCACTCCAGCCTTGGATTTTTGAGACTATTAGAACGTTTTATCCTTTTATAGAATTGAAAATCTGTCTCCCTGAAGGTTTTCTACCCATTGGTCTTGTTATGCCCTTTGGGGTTGTATAACACAATTCTAATTGCTCTTCCACATGACAGCCCTTAAAATATTTGTAGACAGCTATCATATCCCCTGAGTTTTCCTCTCTCTAGGTTAGATATTTCTAGTCCCTTCAACCATTTCTCTAATGAATGAGAAAACACCTTTCCTCTAGCTTGTTACACTGCACTAATCTTCTAAGGTAAGAAGGATTCAATTCATGCCCCCAAAATATTCCATTGTATCCAAGGCAAAAGGTAAGTTAGACATTTGCTTTTGAACTGGAATGGCAAATATGAAATTCAATCTGCCTTCCATTGTAGATGCTTATTAGATTCTGAGACATAAGTGCTACATTTTCTTTTTCACTCAGGTCTTTCTATATATAAGGCTAAGCCATTGGTCTTGATCTCATTCTTCTTTTGAGAAAGGTCCAGGAATTTCCATGAAAGATTATTACTATCTGTGGGAATGTGTAATATTACAACTAGCCCAATACATTTCAAAATTACCTGGAGCTTATATATCTGATAAAGATATAGTATCCAGAATATATAAAGAACTCTTATAACTCAACAACAAAAAGACAGACAACTCATAAAAAAATGGTTAAAAGACTTGAATAGACATTTCTCCAAAGAAAATATGCAAGTGCTCAATAATAATATACTTAACACTATTAGCTATTAGGGAGATGCAAAACAAAACCACAAGGAGATACCACTTTATAGTCATTAGGATTGTTAGAATAAAAAAAATAAAAAGTGTTGGTGAGGATGTGGAGAAATTGGAACACTCATATATTGCTGGTAGGAATGTAAAATAGTTCAGCTGCTGTGGAAAACAGTTTGGCAGTTGGTGAAAACATTAAATACCATATGACCCAGCAATTCCACTCTAGGTATATAACCCAAAGAACTGAAAACAGGTATTCAAACAAATACTTGTACACCTGTGTTCAGAGCAGTACTGTCAATTGTCAAAAGGTGGAAACAACCCAAATGTCCATTAACAGATGACTGGATAAATAAAGTTTTACCATACATGGACGCCTGGGTGGCTCCGTTGGTTAAGTGTCTGCCTTCAGCTCAGGTCATGATCCTGGGGTCCTGGGATCAAGTCCCACATCAGTCTCCTTGCTCAGCGGGGAGCCTGCGTCTCCCTCTGCCAGCCACTCCCTCTGCTTGTGCGCTCTCTCTCTCTATCTGACAAATAAATAAACAAAATCTTTGAAAAAAAAGTTATACCATAAAATGGCATATTATACAACCATGAAAACAAATGATGTACTAGTATATGCTACAATATGGATGAACCTTGAAAACATAATGCTAAGTAAAAGCAGCCAGACACAGAAGGTCACATGTTGTATCATTCCATTTATATGAAATATCCAGAATAGATAAATCCATAGAATCAGAAAACAGATTCGTTGTTGCTATGGGCTAGAGGTAGGGGGAATAGGGAATTACTGCTTAATGGGTATGTAGTCTCCTTTTAGAGTGATGAAAATATTTTGAAACTAAATAGAAGTGATAGTTGTACAACGTTGTGAATGTGCTAAATGCAAATTAGTTTTATACTTTAAAAGGGTCAATTTTATGTTATGTGAATTTTACCTCAATAAATACAATTACCTGGAGCTCTCTGGCAGGTGACAGGATAGTAGGAAGGTCAAACACAGTGTTTTCCCCTATTTCTGTCATTCGAGGCTAAGTTAATGTTTCAAAAGATATTCCAAAAAAATAAATGAAACTGAAAAAAAATCATGCTGGTTTAGGACTATGGTTACTGTACATTATCTGAGCCAAGGCATGTGTTTTCTAGCCAGATTGTTCTTAAAACTGTGCTAAATAAGTAAAATAATGACAATTATAATGAAATAGCCATGAAAAAAAAAAAAAGAAATGGCCATGAACATCAAGCTTTGTGGATGAATATAATTATCACTTAAATATATAATTTTTTTTTTAAGATTTTATTTATTTATTTGACAGAGACAGAGATAGCGAGAGCAGAAACACAAGCAGCGGGAGTGGGAGAGGAAGAAGCAGGCTTCCCCTCGAGGAGGGAGTCTGATGTGGGACTCGATCCCAGGACCCTGGGATCATGACCTGAGCCGAAGGCAGACGCCTAACGACTGAGCCACCCAGGCGCCCCTAAATATATAATTTTTAAGTCAGGGCATTTTTCCATTTTGTGCTATTTCGGATGGAACCAATCCTTATTTTCCAGAAGAAATAAATTTTAACTAGGACCATTACATTTTATATTTCCATGCAGTATAGGACTTAATATTCATTAATATTTGTCATACATATTTTCACTTGCAAGGTGTTTTCTTCCCAGATTCAACAGTCTATCAGAGTTGTGAAAAGGCATCATCAGAGACAAAGTCTCAAACTGCCTCCAAAAGAGCCAAATTTCACTTCTCTACATTCATTGAGTAAACTTCATATATCTTTCATTATTAATGAGCCAAATTCTCCAAAGGTTTCCACTCTTCCCCAGGGGAAAGTTAGACACTTGGAGAAGCTACATCAACTTATAGACCACAAGGGTGCCATTTGGCAAATTACAACTTCCATGTTCTAGGACCCTAGAGAAAATTAATATATTTTCCTAGACTGCCAAAGTTTTCTTTCACAGGTGGTTGGGAAAAACAACTAAAATATTGAGTAAAATTTGCATGTACTATTTAGATATGAAGAGTGAAATGGTTAAAACTTGCTGTGTTGGAAACAAGTGGATGAAATAACTTCCTCTCAGTGCTAAGGTTGGGGTAGGTAACTACATTTTAATTTCTAAAGTATGAAAAGGAAATAAAGTTTTTTTTCCTAAAGTTGGAAGATTGCATGGGAATTCTTTTAAGATTGCTCAACATCACCTACAGTAAAGCCGCCATTTCATCCACAAATCTCACTGCAGATGTCTCTGTAGACCTTCACCTTCTTCTGGTTATACAGAGCATATTACATGGTATCCTACAAAGAGGGATGGTCATGACCTGCATGGGCAATTTGCTATTTGAGTCAATCATTTTGTAAGGGGCATATGAGTATCAGAACTTACAATAGCTATTAAGTCAGTAAATTATCAGGATAAGCCATTATTAAATCTGAATTGGTTTTTCTCTTCTTCCTTTCCTTTCTCTTCAGTTGTTTATAAGCATATTCTTTGTAATTATATATCACTACAAACTTACAGTCATTGAGTAACCAAAACAATTTCACCACCAAATCCATTATCTGGCTCATTACCACCATATTTCACATATGGAAGCAATGGATATGGAAAGCACTAAATAAAATGGTGTTGCTCCAAAGAAAGGCCAGATAAATTATTTTTAAGAAAGAATAGATTTCTTTTTAAGAAAAAAAATACAACTAAGAATAATGCATTTTCTCATCTGCTTTGCTTTGAGGTTTTGGTCCTCAAATGTTTTTGTCTGTTTGCTTCTTTGTCAATAACCCTTAAATGACTGCAGAATGGCACCAAGAAAACAGGAAATGATGAAAGCCAAGAAATGCATGGGACCAAATTCTCTTCCTGTTCTAATTACTATTGAGATATAACAAGTCACTCCAAAATGTAGAGACTGAAAACAGCAACCTTGTTATCACCTCTCATTGTTTCTGTGGGTCAGGAAGTCAGGAACATTCATCTAGGAGGTTCTGAATTGGAGTCTCTCATACACTTACAGTCAGACAGTGGTTGGAGCTGGACAACAGTGGGCTGGAGCAGAGGGAGTTGGCTGGGCATCTCTGTGCAACTTCAGTACTTCTCTATGGCTGGTTTGGGCTTCCTCACAGTGTGGCAGTCTCTGGGCTATTGGACTGGTTACAGGGTGTCTGAAAGCTTTAAGAGTGATTATTCCATCAAACAAGGCAGAAGCTGCATCACCGTTCAAGACCTAACCTCAGAAATCCCGCTGCATTATTACTACCTCATTACTGGTTGCAAGCAAGTCACAAGCCCAGCTAGATTTAAGGGGAGGAGAACTAGACTGTACACCTTTTCTTTTTTTAAAGATTTTATTTATTTATTTGAGAGGAGAGAGCATGAGCTGGGGGGGGAGGGGCAGAGGGAGAGGAAGAAGCAGACTCCCCACTGAGCAGGGAGCCAGATGCAGGGCTCAATCCCAGGATCCTGAGATCATGACCTGAGCTGAAGGCAGGCGCTTAACCGACTGAGCCACCCAGGTCCCTAGACTGCATATCTTGAGGAAGGAGTGGCAACTTTCTAGAGGGCATGTGATATGGGAGCTATTGTAGCCATCTTTGGAAAATACAATCTGCCAAATTTCCTTTGATCACAGCTTTTCCTCTGTTTTGTTCTTCTCTAAGTTCATGGTCAAATGAGGTTTTACCTGTTTTGTTATCAAGTACATTATGATGAAGTAATTATAAGGTTCCATCATGTATATGGTGCCATGTCAGACACTTTAGGATTAAAGCAAAAAAGATCATAGTCCTTCCCCTCTAAGAGATTACCTTTAAATGTAATGTAAACAGATAAGTAATCTGCATTTTATTCCCCCACTTTTTGTCAAGCAAAAGAAAATGGGAAAGAACAGTAAAATTAACTTATTGCATTCTTAAAATCAAATGATCCTTCCCCTCAAGAAAGGGACTATAAATACATTTAATGAAATTTTATGTTACCAGCTATCTCATTGAGGAATTCTTTGTTTGAAAGTAATGGAATGCCAACTTATGTTGCAGAAGAAAAAAAAGAGGGATTATAATGAGGATAAAGGAATGTCTCAGAGCACATGGACAGAAATGTAACTGGGCCTCAAGAAGAAAATAAAATGAGAACTCAGATGTCATCTGAGCTTTCTTTATTGTCCTCTATAGTCCAGGTTTGGCTGCTGGTTTTATCTGCCTCATAAAAAAGAACATGGCAACCTCAGTGTTCAGGATTCTATGTTCTCATCCACTCAGAAAGAAACTGGTTTCTTTCCTATTTCCATATTCAAATTGATTTGGCTTACTCTTAGTTCAACAATAAGCCTGGCTAGGGGTTGGGGTTACAGTGTCTAACTTTGGAGTTTCGCCTGCAATCATGTAGATCAAAGCTAGGTCAATCCTTTGAAAAGATGTGCTAGGTAATGGATCCAATAGATGTCTACTAACCCAACACTGAGGAATGTACAAAGGATTGACACTGTGCATAGGTAGGTTAAAAAACTACCTGATACTATTTAAAATCTAGTAAAAGGTCCAAACATCTTTTTCAATAACCTATCAAAATGTTATTCTCTTCCTTCTCATGTTACCATGGTTATTTTGGAAGATAAAGGGAAGCCAGCTCAACATTTTTTAGCAAACGTTTGATTCTCAGATAAACTGGTTAATATATTGTGTCAGACCATGACCAGAACAGTGTTATTCAAATGTCTTAACATACTGATATGTCACAGTCATTTGTGAGATATCATAAGTAATATGGTGGATTAAAAAGCTCTACAGTTTAAAAGATTTATTTAAAAAATAAAATTAGAGCAGGTTCAAGAATATCCCTATAATATCACTACTACTTTTTTGCACTTGGATAGGCTTTTTTGAGTAGGCAAGAATTACAGATGGTGCACCAAGAATTGCAGAAATCCTGATACCTTATGGGAGTCATGTCATGTACATGAATATCATCAGACATACCCATTGCCATGGAAAGAACATTGGGAACCCCTGCATTAAGAATCTTGAAGAGCTTGAGAGAAGATAAGAGAAGATATAAAATAGATCAATTTCAACTTGATAGTGGGGCTTAGAAAAATGTGGTGAGAGAAGCTCTGGTCAGGCTCTAGGGAAAGTGTGGATGAGAAGCTATATTCTGGACAGGGAAGAGAGAACCAGAACAGGTCCTTGGAGAGAGAGGGCTTCTGGAGGTCTGAGATACTGAAATAGGGGGAAGAATGCAGGGCATAGAAAAGTTTCACATATCTCATCATTTTGCCCAGGACAAGCCCTGTTTGCACAGACTTGTTATCATATACTTAAGATTTTTTTCATCAGGACAAACTTTCATGTAATGAGATTCCACCTGTCTCATTAATAAGTTAATCAAAGCATTCATAGGCCATAAGCACAAACCCATAAACTCATCTCCAGCATTTGGCAATCTATATAGCACTTGAAAGAAAACTATGATTCAATACATGTGCCAAGGATAAATTTTCTCAGATTAGCAACCAAGAAAATAAATGTATGAGTAAATGGCAAAAAGGGATCACAATAACCTATTTCTACAAGGAGGTAGATAATAAGTGCCCAGAAAGGGGCTCTAAGTACCTGGATAAGTGTGTGTGATATTTTTTGCCCTTCATATTTCTAGTTTTACAGTATTGCCCTTTAAGGGAATATTTATATTGTTCAAATGAAAAAAATCTTGCAAATTTTCAAATTAGGTATGCTGCCACCAGGTGGTGGTAATATGGTACAGCCATACAGTCCAAGCAATAAGGCACACGCTATAAACATGTGTTTCAGGGAAAAGATTAGCATCCTTCACTCCCATTCTCTATTAAAAAATTTTTACGACAAAAAAGCTTTGCTTAAACCTATAAGGAGGTAATTAAACCTATAAGGAGGTAATTTGTTTATAGCTTTTAAGATTTTGTTTTGTTTTAGCTTTGTCTTTTTAAAGAAATGTATGTTATATACAATTTAGTATCAGTTTTACTAATCTTTAACTTTATAACATCATTCTGAATTATAGCCTGTAGTCAAGAAGCCATCCTACAGGTTTGGTTTCAACATCCAGGTATTTATATTGGAGGTCAAAATGACCAGGGTACTTATCTCTCAATGAAGGCCTATTCTTTGTCTTTTTGTAGGCAGCCAATTCACCTTGCCTGGCTAGTCAGAAATAAGTTTTTTCTAACTCTCGAGCTTACAGAAGCCTTGCTTTTTTTCCCTCTAAAATCAACCAAAGAATAAGAAGAGAAAATCATTTCACTATTTGGAGCAACAGCTTATCTTCTTCACAATGTTATTTGCAAATAACATTTACTAACACTTTCTCTCCTTCTCTCTCTTCTTTTGGTGGGAAAAAAAGGAGAAATGTATTCATTCATTTTATGATACATTCCATTTTTAAGATACCTTTAAATGCTAAAAATTACATATTAGAATTTATAGAATAAGATAGTGCTTCCATCTCTTTAACTGCTTTGACTAAAACTACAGGTCCCTTCATTTACACAAAAACATACCTGCTTTACTTAGCATATTGCATTTAACTATTTAGTCAAGAGAGTGGTGAGAACATTGTTTCCAAACTCAATTATTCAAGTCCAGTATTTCATACATAAAACAGAGCATTCTGCATTAAAAAGTAGATTGGTAGAAAAATTTATATTGATTACATTATAATATGACCAAGTCTTTCTGCTGGATTATGTAAAACTAATATCATCATCATCATCACCACCCCCACCACCATTCTCTATTTCTTGCTTGAGCAATTAGTATCTACCAGGCTCTGTGATAGGTTCTGCCTACTTTTGTTCTAACAGAACTTAGCCAAAGATATCCTGTTGGTTATTCACAATCCCCTCTCAGACACAACTTTCTTTATTCTGCAAACTCCATTCAGTGTACTTTCACTAGTTTTTCATGACAGAGAATAGATGTTATAAGATTCCCAAAAGGTAAATAGAAGAATCAGAGTCTTTATTGTAACGTATAGTAGCATATTCAGGACTCTGGATTTGGCTGTGGTTAAATTCTGTTTGGGGGAAATCAAACATTTCTGAAGACTTGGCTTCTCTGCACTCTTCTTTCTATTCTTTTGGTGTGTATCTTCTATAGACAATTTCTGTAAAATGACCCCCTTTCTTGATGTGGCATTTGTTACAAGGAACACTTTTCACTATGGCATAGCACAGTGATTAGCATGATGGTGTGATTGTGCATCTGTTTTGGCATTGATCTGAAAACCATGGACCTTTCACAAGATACTTTACCCCCAAACAATGGCTTTTGCCACCCAGACATTTATTTGTTTTTCAGAGGTAGTTCTATAAGACATGACAGTACAGTGATAAAGTATATTCATAACTTCTAAAGTGAGTCATTTAGCAGGATGACAGGTGTTATCTGGACCTTGTTACTGGACTTCTTTGTCTTTTCAGTTCTGAGGATCAGACTAAAGAAAAGTTAAACTTAGAAAAACCAATTGACTGATTGCTGTGGAACTTCCTGCCTGAACCATAATTTTTCAGTCATCAACTTTTGGAAATCTAAGTTCATTGTTTTTGTTATTGAAAAGTATTATAGTGTGGTATGTTATATTCAGTTTGTTTAAAGTACTTTTTAAAAAGTATAGGTAGGATGTATTCCTATCTGTCCCATTGTCATAAATTGCAATCTTTGAAGGCAACTTAGGCTACTGCTGAAAGAAGATAAGCAATAAAAGTCAAGAATCCAGTCTGCATTAGTTTAGCAAATGCACTCCTTTCCACCCCTACCACCACCCTCCATCCTCCAATTCTTGGTCTGTCTACCTAGAGTTAGGGATAAAATTGGACATATGATTAAACTTTTGAAAGATTTTCTATATATCAGTGCACTTATGGGAACCAACACCGTGTAAGTCCATGAATATAATACCCAGTCATACTTGTTATTGACTCTGATATAGATAAAAATGGAATAGCAAATAGGTGCAAAGTGCATGATGGATTGTGTTTGAAATATTATTATTGTGAATTCTCCAAGTCTTTTATGAAATAATAACTCTTTTAAAACGAGTACAGTAATATACTTGAAAGATTAGCATGGCATTCATGATTTCTTTCAAAATAGACCACTATTCCTGTAGATGTTTTTTAGAAATTCCATGAAAAATAGTTTACTTCTACCTGAAGTTAAAGCTTTGTCTTACTGGTCGTAAGACATGTTGAACATAATATGGTTGATTTCTGGAGCTCTTGCTCAGCACCAGACTCTCTCTTAGATAATATTTGACAACTCAAATAATTTTAGACAAATCATGGCAGTATTAGTTCATCTTTTTCACCTTGAATTTTAGGTTATATGAAAGAAGATGGGGTCAGCTTGGTGGCTAATTACACTTTTTACTGAAATAATCAACCAAATGTCCATAATATCAAGGTATAGTGGCACATAATATAGTGAACTCATTTTAATGTGTTATAAGTCTACTTTGGAGATCTAGCAAGTAGAGTTTATGGGGAAGGCATAAAATAGACCACTGTATAATAAGAAAATAAAAATTCTACAGCTTTAGAAATAAAAAGATTTAGAATTACAGAAGACAAAGGTGGGGAGATGCAAAAAACATATTGGGCTCTTAACAGATTTACTCTTTCCACAGTCTAAAGTAGACAAGCAAAAGAAAAAAGGTATCTATCATTATAGTACCTAAGTGCTTTTGCAATAGTTGAGAGTTATTAAGGTCAAGCTTGTTGGTGATATTTTGAAAATTATTTATGATAAAAATAAATTAAAAGCTTATTCAAAAGAATGCAATTAGAGCAACTTTAGCATCTATTGTTGCTTTCCCCCTCCTAATCTATACTGTTTTTTTATATATATATAGAAAAACTCAATGCAATATGAAAACCATTTAATTTTGCCTAGTATTATTTATGTATATAGAGGATTTGGCCACCTTTTCTTACCCAGAAATTATTTCCTCACTGTGCACCACCACTATAAAGATGGGATGGTAGATATTACCATGGCAGATGGGGATTTGTAGAAATTTTTCACAGAAGGGAAAAATGGGTTAGGGATTTAGGAAAATCAATGACATTTACAAAAACACAAAAGAATGGCAAGTAAGATTTCAAATTAAGGATGGCAGATTACAGGAAAATATTAGCTTATAATTTCTCCTAAAAATTATAGGGATATTTCAAAAGGCATAAACTTACAATAAAAAGTAAACACGAAAGGTAACCAGAGGAGTAAAATTTTGGGTGCTAGAAAGCTTATAAACAAGTAATATCTGATTTAGAAACCCCAAGAAAGCCTAATCCTAAACTGAAAATAGGGAAAGAGAAACAGTTCAATTTACATTGTCAAACTTTACATTAAGAAACAATTAGATTTACCAAGTGTCCTTTTCTTCTCAATGTACTGAAGAACCAGCCTTCCCATACCTTGACAGAAGATTGAGAATTTATTGTGTGTAGAGGGTAAATAGAGGCTCTGGGTAGGGAACACCAATTACAATTGCGGATTGGGTACTGTACTGAAAACAGGAGAATTAATTGAATATTGGGATCCCCTGCACTCTTCCCCTTCCTCATCTCTCATAAACATCATTATCTAGGCAGCAAATCTGAAGGGTTTTTTTGTTTTTGTTTTTGTTTGTTTGTTTTTTTTTTTTGTAAATCTAACCAGTATAACAGAAAAGACCTACAAATACTGAAATCTGGGATTCTCCAAAGAGATTACTCAACCAGAATACCTTACAATGAAACATGCAGGCTTAGAGCTTATAGTTGGCTTTTTAGTTTCTCATTCTTCAATATGAATAGATAGCCAAGGATGACCAAACATTTGAGGAAAACCTCTAGTATGAATGACAGAGACCAAAACAACAAATAAGCACGTATAAAAATTGAGAAAAAAGGAACTGTGAAGAAATCAACAATGCAGTGAAATATATAATATGAAAAAATTTCATGAAACAATAACAAGTTTTATACACACACACATACACATACCATTCAGGGAATAAGAAAGACATCTCAGAAATTTAAAAATACAGCAAAAATAAAAAACACTATAGAATGTTTTAAAAACAAAGTCATTGGAAATATTTCAGAATGTAGAGTAAAAAGACAAAATAATAGGAATAATAAGAAATAATAGGAAAATAATAGGAAAGGAAAGAAAAGACAAAATAAAAGAGAAAGATAAGAAATTAGAGGATCATTACAGGAAGTCCAACATTTGAATATTAAGAAGTTTCAGAAAAAAAAAAAAAAACAGAAAAATGTAGTGAAGAAAATTAAAGAAATAAATCAAGAAAAGTCCTCACTCCTAAAAGACATCCATCTTCAGATTGAAAGTTCCCACTGACAAATTATATCACTATGAAATTTCAGGATACCTGGGACAAAGAGAAAAATCCTACAAACTTTCTGAGAGAATTAACTGGACTCAGAATGACAAAAAAAGTTCTCATTAGCAATATCAAAAGCTAGAAGGTAATGGGACAAATTTTTAAATTGTTAAGAGAAAATTATTTTGAACCTAGAAAGTGATACCCAATCAAACTGTTAATCAAGTGTGAAGGTATAAAAAATACATTTTCAAACTTGAAAAATCTCAAAAAATATCCCCCTTTGAGTGGGAGGTACAGGCTTCCATGGAATGAATAAATCATGGGAATAAAAGACACAGCATAAGGAGTCTAGTCAATGATATTGTAATAGTGTTGTATAGTGACAGGTGGTGGCTACACTTGTGGTGAGCATAGCATAATGTATGAACTTGTTGAATCACTACGTTGTACACCTGAAACTAATGTAACATTGTGTGTCAACTATATTAAAATAATTTTTTAAAAAATCCCCCTTTCCCATGCACATTTTTCCAGAAAATAACTAGGGTATATCTTCCACCACAGTGGAGGAGTAAACCAAGGAAGAGGAAAGCTCCTAATAAAAACGGCATGGACTCCAACTTAGAAGAGAAGCAAAAGGAATTCCCAGAATGATGGTGACAGGCAGTCTTGGTATACTCTACTCTAAAGGCTATAGGAGAGGTTTTTCACAAGAAAATAAAATTGATAGAATACTTGATATATCTTAATGTATTAAAGAAGATTTTTAAATGGGAAAGAATACATATATAGAAAACTAAGGGAAAAAACAAAAACTCTAACTATAAATCTTGATTTAATCAAGTGATGTAATTGTTAGGGAAGA
Organism: Halichoerus grypus; assembly: GCF_964656455.1. Classification (NCBI taxonomy): domain Eukaryota; kingdom Metazoa; phylum Chordata; class Mammalia; order Carnivora; family Phocidae; genus Halichoerus; species Halichoerus grypus. The sequence continues at coordinate 50,851,941 of NC_135727.1, read as the reverse complement.
ATAGGAAAACAGGAAAAGAGTTTGCTTACATGTTTGTATTAGATTGGGGATAATAAAAGAGTTAAATCTTATTTTCAACAGTAGGGTATTAGTAGAAAACTAAAAACTACCAAAGAAACAATATAATCATTATTTAGACCTGCATTATCCAATGCAATAGGCACTATTCACATGTGGCTATGGAGTACTTGAAGTGTGGCTAATTCAACTGAGGAATTAATTTTTTTAGTTAATTTTTTAATTGTTTTAATTTTAATCATTAAAATTTAAAGACCTTATACTCACTTCAGCTATTGGAAAGCTTTTAAGCGTGTCTGGAACAATGTGAACATGTGAATCTTCTTTTTCAAATTACAGGGAGTCTAAACACAGATCAAACATTTCTAATGAAAATTTAACATCTAAATAGAGATGTGCTGTAAATGTAAACTAAACTGGATTTCAAAAGGTAAGTATGAAAACAAAAAGAATGTAAAATATCTCATTAATTTTTTTATATTGAGTATATCTTGAAATGGTAATATTTTGGAAAATTAAGTAAAATATTTTTTACTTTTTTAAAACTTTTTTTTAAAGATTTTATTTATTTATTTGACAGAGAGAGAGAGAGCGCAAGCAGGGGGAGTGGCAGGCAGAGGCAGAGGGAGAAGCAGGCTCCCTGCAGAGCAGGGGGAGCCTGATGTGGGACTCAATCCCAGGACCCTGGGATCATGACCTGAGCTGAAGGCAGTTGCTTAACCAACTGAGCCACCCAGGCGCCCACTTTTTAAAAACTTTTTAACAATGCTAAAACATTTATAATTCACCTACATGGTTTTCATTATATTTCCATTGGACAATGCTGATTTAGACTACTCACATTACAACATTAAATATTAAAAAAACCACTAAAATAAATGAAAGTTATGTCCATAGAGCAATATACAGGATATGGAGGAGGTCAAGGGACCATTGTTTTTCATGATATTATAGAATCATAGTATATGATGTTATAGAATTATTTTATTACTATAGAACTATGTTTTATCACTTGAATCTTTAATCTTTGTGCATGTATAGTTTTGACAAAGAAAAAAAAACAAGAGTGAAAAACCAATTTCTTAACATGTTGCAGCTTCACAGGACTACACTTATTTTCATTTTCACTTGATGTTATTCTTTGGAGATAGGAAAACATCACAAATAATGTTTTCAAAAGAACCAAAATGCCAAGAAACTACCCAGTACTAACAGACCATGTGTCCACACTGCCATCTCACTGTGTGCATTAGCTAGCAAGCTGTGCTTTATATTTTTTTCCCCATAAGAATGGGTTGAGGCTTAGGAACTAAAGGTACAAAAACAAAATAAAAATTCAATTATCTGTATCCATTCATCAGTTGATGGACATTAGGGCTCTCTCCATAGTTTGGCTATTGTTGATAATGCTGCTATAAACATCAGGTGCATGTACCCCTTCAAATCTGTATTTTTGTATTCTTTGGATAAATACTTAGTCAATTGCTGGATCATAGGGTAGTTCTATTTTTAACTTTTTATATACAATGGAATATTATTCAGCCATCAAAAAGAATGAAATCTTGCCATTTGTAATGACATGGATGGAGCTAGAGAGCATTATGTTAAGCGAAATAAATCAGTCAGAGAAAGACAAATACCATATGATCTCGTTCATATGTGGAACTTAAGAAAGAAAACAGATGAACATATAGGAAGGGGGAAAAGAAAAAAAAAAGGAGAGAGGGAATAAGCCATAAGTGACTCTTAACAACAGAGAACAAACTGAGGGTTGATGGAGGGAGGAGTGGGGGGGATGGGCTAGATGGGTGATGGGTATTAAAGAGGGCACTTGTTGTGATGAGCACTGGCTGTTGTATGTAAGTGATGAATCACTGCCTTCTACTCCAGAAACCAATATTGCACTAGATGTTAACTAACAAAATTTAAATTTAAAAAAATTCAATTTTCAGAAGCATTCAAGCTGTATAAATACATAAAAACCCTATGACAGCTTCTCATTAAGGTATGAAACCTTTCTCCCGCCAACCTACCCACAATCTACAATCCTATTATGGGAAACCAAAGCATATTCTTATTTATTTATTTATTTATTTTAAAAGATTTTATTTATTTATTTGACAGAGACACAGCAAAAGAAGGATTACAAGCAGGGAGAGTGGGAGAGGGAGAAGCAGGCTTCCTGCTGAGCAGGGAGCCCAATGCAGGGCTCGATCCCAGGACTCTGGGATCATGACCTGAGCCGAAGGCAGACGCTTAATGACTAAGCCACCCAGGCGCCCCAACAAAAGCATATTCTTAAAAATCCACTATTGTTGCTAATCAAGAAAGCAGCCCTCAATGTTGAGGATCTGCCACTCAAGTGAGAAATAGGTTGGATTTGTGATGTTTCTGGTCAGCTTTAGTACTGCAATAATTAGAAATAATTTTTTTGATTTTTCTTCAGTCTTACTAGTGCTCCCAAAAAAGAAAATGACAATTTGCAGTTCAGCTAACAGGTACCACAATGCATTGAAAATAGCAGTCTCCTAGAGAATTGTCAGGTATAGACTGTAAGGGAGACCAAAAAAAATTCACATGGGAAAATGGAGGAAAACAGAAAAAAATCTTTCCTCTTTCCTCTTCCCTTCTTGTCAAATCCCCCTGTCCATTCAGGAGTACTGTTATAATGAAGAAAATAGGCTTATCCTTACCATGTTTGTGTGTATTTGAAATAGATTTTATCTAAATCCCATTTACATTTTTGTGATCATTTTAATATTTGACATCTGTACATTCAGAGTGATTTTAGTACTTAAGAGGGACTAAGAAAAGCTTAGAAGTCCTAAAAGGAGAACAAAGAAGAATACTAAAAAGTCAAAATGGTAAAGCTTATCCAGGCTAGAGAAAAATGACAGAGGGGCAACTGAACATTGGCCTTCAAGGAAATAAGCAAGTTGGGAATAGTGCAAATGAGGGACAGAGAATCTATCAGAGAGAGATTTCTGATCAGTGAAGGTCATTAGTGTTTGGAATACTCTACTACAGAGGTTGTAAAATTTCCTTTTTTGATAGCCTTCAGCAACAGGATAAATGTGTATTTTGTAGAGGATTTTATATGGCTTTTAAAAATTTAGGGAAATTAATTATATGGCCTTTTTAAAGGTCTTTTTCAGCCATAGGAGTATCTAATCATTTCCTCATTTGAAACTACTTATTGAATACCTATCATAGGCCAAACATTGTGCTAGGCTTTGGAAAGACAGCAGAGAACAAGGAAAAAAACATCCCCACATTACTGGGGCTTATTAAATGTTTTCCAGTGGTTTACGAAGGAGCTGGGCTAAGTAATCTCTAATATTCTTTCAGCTTGAACATTCAAGAATAAATTGACCTGGTCATTTCTTATCAGTGACAAAGGGAGGATAACTTAGAAAAAGCCAGTTCTAAGGCTAACAAATGGGTAGGTTTTATTAATTGTAATGTCTTAATTTCTTGACTTCTTTGTAAAAAAAGTCAATGTTTGGAAAATTGGCCATTTTAAAATCTTTTCAGGTGTAACATTTAGAAATCTAAAAGGACTTTAAGGTTTGAAAACACTTAATAATCATGGATTTATCCTACAAACCTGGAAGTATGTATGTGTCCCTTAGAAGCCACTGACAAATATTTCTCAAAATCATCTTATCAATGCTGGAATACCTGCATAAAGCAGACTTCTTAGAGTTAAGGCATATGCAAATTCCATCACATTGTTCTTCAACCTCCTACTTCCATTTTGAAAAAGAAAATATTCTATTTAAAACAGTTCTTCAGAAAGGATGAAGGCAGACCAAATAGGTAATAATCAGCTCAAATAACTCTAAAAAGCAAGGCAGGATATGATCTATCATATCAGACAGATTTCCATGATGTCATCTCTAGAGCAGAATTTTCAGGGGTTCAGGCCACCTTTATGGTCTGCTCTGATAAGGCTTGTCCTCACCTTTTCCCTTCTTTTCCCTCACTGAAAACAGGAAGTAAGACCAATGTGGAACATACCCAGCCACTAAGAGGTCTTAGGAGATTTGACATTGGGGACCTGGGAGAGAAGCCAAGGTTCCCTGGTTCTATTTTTCACAGAATTTGTTGTATCCCACATGGAGGCATTATGATACAAGAAAGATGGGGCTGTCCCTCAGAGATGTCATCTTTCAGGGAATGTCTACTCAGTATAAACTACTCTCTGGGTAAACAAACGTTATCCTGCCCTCCCCTTCTCCCACTTCAAAATAACCATAAAAACAGTAATAACTGTTAAAAGTTGTCTCCATTCTACATAGAATGAAAAACTTCAGAGAAACCAGTTTACTAGGAAGTATTCAGGGAGGGGGTCAGAGAACCCCACCATCCTGGCACACACTGTATCCTAGGGTAGAGAGTAAAAAGCCTGTTCGTTTAGGAGCCAAATTGCTTGGGTTCAATTCTTAGCCCTCTCACTATTGTGTTGCCTGGGACAAGATACCTCATCTCCTAGTTCCTCATTGTCCTCATTTTTTTAAAAGATTTTATTTATTTATTTGACAGAGAGAGACACAGCGAGAGCAGGAACACAAGCAGGAGGAGTGGGAGAGAGAGAAGCAGGCTTCCCGCAGAGCAGGGAGCCCGATGCGGGGCTCAATCCCAGGACCATGGGGTCATGACCTGAGCTGAAGGCAGATGCTTAATGACTGAGCCACCCAGGCACCCCTCATTTTCTTCATTTTTAAAGCAAAGATAATAATCGTATGTTATGAGCTAAATTGTGCCTATTCCCTGCCCCTGTATTCATATATTGAAGTTCTAACACCCAGTACTTCAGAATGTAGCTTCATTTGAACAAAAGACCTTTAAAGAAGTGATTAAGTTAAAATGGGGCCATTAGGGTGGGGCCTTAATCCAATATGACGGTATAAAAGAGGAAGAAACACCAGGGGTGCACATGTGCAGAGGAGAGACCATGTCAACAGGCAGTAAGAAGGCGGTCACTTGTAAGCCAAGTAGAGAGGCCTCAGAGGAAACTAACCCTGCCAATACCTTGAACTTGAACTTTTAGTATCCAGAACTTTGAGAAAATTAATTTCTGTCATTTAAGCTACCCACTCTGTATCATTTTCTTATGGCAATCCTTTTTTTTTTTTAAGATTTTATTTATTTATTTGACAGAGAGAGAGAGACAGTGAGAGAGGGAACACAAGCAGGGAGAGTGGGAGAGGGAGAAGCAGGCCTCCCGCCAAGCAGGGAGCCTGATGCGGGGCTCGATCCCAGGACCCTGGGATCATGACCTGAGCCGAAGGCAGACCCTCAACTGACTGAGCCACCCAGGTGGCCCTTCTTATGGCAATCCTAACAAACTAATACATAGTACTTATCCTTATAAGATTGCTGTAAGATTTTAATTAGTTAATCCATATAAAATGCCCCAAATGAAAGCTGGCACATAATAACACTGCATGTTAGCTATTAAGTGGAACAACAACAAAAGGGACAATCTTTGCAATATATAGTGTAATTTAAAGCCATCAGTCCATTGGCCCCTGACCTTACTTGGGACAGGGCATCTGGCCTACTCCTGTTCATTTTGCTAAAGATATGGATGAAGGTAGACCTCAGATATGTCCTGAAGGGGATTTCATATTCTAGGGGTCCTGATAGGAATGTTGTGACTGGCTCTCTGGCAGGCATAGGAAGACATGTTCAACATTCCCCTTTAGAGAGGTTATTTCACTAAGGAGTTTGGTTTTTTTATTCTAGGGTTATGAATCATTCCTGTGAACATTGGCTTGACTTTATTATGCACCATCACAACCTATCAATTTGTAATAACACAAGTTTTATAGATTCTATATATCAGACACGAATATAAAAATGTAATGATTTGAGCATATGCAAATTAATTTTTTTCTAACTCTATTAGAATAGAAATGTACTAGGCTAAGCAAAAAATAGGTTAGAGTTTTACAGGAGAGTATCCATTTTAATGAATATTACTTATTATTCAAGAGCCAGTGATGGAGCACACTTTCAATTAACCTAATGAAGATGATTTATACCTATAATATTTAGTATCACTGACCCCCTATACTAATGCTTTCTTTCTAGAGACCATTAAAATGATTGCTTCATACCTTTCTAGAAGTCTGAGAATGAGATAGCAAGTCCTGTTTGGATGTGAACAACATAAAATGGTTGCCTGTCCCCAAACCTCCCCGGTCTTTAGTCTATCAAAGTATCTCAAAAATAGGATTGCTAGAACTCTCTAACTGCAAATAGATAATCTGGAAGAGTTTTCCTTGAGAGACCCATTATCATTTCATCTCCCTAAATATCAATTTTCCTAACTAGAAAATAAACATAATAATCCCCACCCCAATTTAACGGGTTGTTACGAGGACGAAGTGAAATCACGGATAACTACGCACTAATCTTTGTTGGGCACTTAAGTATTAAAGTTTGTAATTCTCTGCATATATTACCTCACTTAAATCCTCAAAATAACACCATGAGGTAGATACCATTATTATACTACTTTCTATAACCCATGTTTTACAGAGGAATAAACTGAAACTTAAATAAGTTAACTAATTTGCCTGAAGTTCACACAGCTAGCAAAGAGCATACATAGCTCCAGGACTAGAATTCAATTCTCAGCTCAAAGGCTGACTCCTCAGAGTCTTCTGGACATCTCTAATCTAAAGTAGTGAGTACCCTGCACAGGTCATTCTCTGTCATATCACTCATCATTTTGTTTTATTTTCTTTATAGTGCTCGTCATCATCCAAAATTCATATTCATTTGTTTTCTTCTTTGTTTCTCTTCCTCCAATGGAATGTAAACTCTTTGAGATTAGGGAGCTTGCCTGTCTTGTGTACCACTGTATCTCCAGTGTCTAGAACAGTGCCTGGCACAGAGCAGGAATATTTGTTGAATGAATTGATACTTGCCTGGGCATGAAGCTCCATGGTAAACTGGAAAATTTTAGTTAATTACAAGTTATTGTCATCATTACCCAAGCTTGGTTAGTTAATCATAGTAGCTGGGCCTGGGAAAACCCAGGGAATATTTTAATTGGTGAAAGGGGTTGTACACCCTGCCTTAGGAGTAATCCAAGTAGGATTTTACAGTCAGGGACAAGAGGGCTCCTGGGAAGTATTGAAAATAAATATTTCATTATATTTCAATTTTACCTATAATATATTCAAAGCACCCTGAGAAGTCCTTTTATTTTGGTGAGAAACATGATTATGGGACAAATCAACCTCTTTGAACCTCAGAAATCACTTAATTAGGGGTAAATATCTGGCCTGCAGAAGTTCACAGAATCAATAGGAAGACCAAATGAGATAATGCATATAAAAGTGCTTTGCAAAATTTCAAGTCCTGTATTGCAAGTGTAAAGTGGTATTATGATATGTTCATTTGATCTACTTAAGTTTCCATTTCAAATGGATAGTGTACAATTTATTTCCTGGAAAGTCTTTCCATAATAATATGATTATGAAAACTCTCCAAATGACATTGTCTTGTTGCATCAAACTCAGATCTAGAAACTTTGGTCTTTGCAAAGATCCAAGTGTGAGAGACTTAACTGTGGTAATCTCTGTGCAGGGAAACTGAGAAGACTGCAAGGTGGTTAATCCGGGGTGGAAGGCAGATTTACTTTTCATTGTACACTGTTTTGTACTGTTAGAGAGATTTTTTTAAATTAAGCACTTAAAAATATCTGAAAGGAAACACATGAAACAAAGAAGCAATAAGATTATATATTAGCATGATTATAGTTATCTAAACTAACAAGCTTTCAACTGAAAGGAGGCACGACTCCGGCTATATATTCTTCTATTGCAAGTTCCATGCTCATTTTCACCCTGATGGTTATAGTAAACACTTTGAAGGGCAGCTGCCTAGCTCAGAATTTTCCCTTTTCTGAAAATGACCCTGTATATAAAGTAGTCATTCCTATCTTCTTCTGTCCAAAGCTGACTGATTTAGGGGTGGATGTTAAAATTAAAAAGCACTGCCCTAGAAGGAAGATTCATGACATGCACCTGATATTTCTCTGCAGCTACCTTTGTTTCTGGCCTCCTTGAGTTGGTTCTTCAGTAATTCTAAGAAATATTCTAGTGACATTTCAGTAAGCACACCCCTTCAGTGCCCACTATTTAAGCTAGCTTCAAGTCAATGGGAGTGAGAACCCGTATTTTTTAAAGTTCCCCAGGTGACTTCAATGTTAAAATTAAATACAAAAAGTACAGCAACCTTTCTTGATTAAAACTCTTCACAGTGTAGGGATAGAGGGTACATACCTCAATATCATAAAAGCCATCTATGAAAAACCCACAGTGAATATCATTCTCAAAGGGGAAAAACTGAGAGCTTTTCCCCTAGGGTCAGAAACACGGCAGGGATGTCCACTATCACCACTATTCAACATAGTACTAGAAGTCCTAGCCTCAGCAATCAGACAACAAAAAGAAATAAAAGGCAACTTAATTGGCAATGAAGAAGTGAAACTCTCACTTTATGCAGATGATATGATACTTTATGTGGAAAACCCAAAAGACTCCACCCCAAAACTGCTAGAACTCATACAGGAATTCAGTAAAGTGGCAGGATATAAAATCAATGCACAGAAATCAGTTGCATTTCTATATACCAACAACAAGACAGAAGAAAGAGAAATTAAGGAGTCGATCCCATTTACAATTGCACCCACAACCATAAGATACCTAGGAATAAATCTAACCAAAGAGGCAAAGAATTTGTACTCAGCAAACTATAGAATACTCATGAAAGAAATTGAGGAAGACACAAAGAAATGGAAAAACATTCCATGCTCATGGATTGGAAGAACAAATATTATGAAAATGTCTAGGCTACCTAGAGCAACCTACACATTTAATGCAATCCCTATCAAAATACCATCCACTTTTTTCAAAGAAATGGAACAAATTATCCTAAAATTTGTATGGAACAAGAAAAGACACCGAATAGCCAGAGGAATGTTGAAAAAGAAAAGCAAAGCTGGTGGCATCACAATTCCGGACTTCAAGCTCTATTACAAAGCTGTCATCATCAAGACAATATGGTACTGGCACAAAAACAGACACATAGATCAATGGAACAGAAGAGAGAGCTCCGAAATGGACCCTCAACTCTATGGTCAACTAATCTTTGACAAAGCAGGAAAGAATGTCCAATGGAAAAAAGACAGTCTCTTCAACAAATGGTGTTGGGAAAACTGGACAGCCACATGCAGAAATGAAGCTGGACCATTTCCTTACACCACACACAAAAAGAGACTCAAAAGGAATGAGAGACCTAAATGTGAGACAGGAATCCATCAAAATCCTAAAGGAGAACACAGGCAGCAACCTCTTCGACCTCAGCCGCAGCAACTTATTCCTAGAAACCGCCAAAGGCAAGGGAAGCAAGGGCAAAAATGAACTATTGGGACTTCATCGAGATAAAAAGCTTTTGCACAGCAAAGGAAACAATCAACAAAACCAAAAGACAACTGACAGAATGGGAGAAGATATTTGTAAATGACATATCAGATAAAGGGCTAGTATCAAAATCTATAAAGAACTTATCAAACTCAACACCCAAAGAACAAATAATCCAATCAAGAAATGGGCAGAAGACACGAACAGACATTTCTGCAAAGAAGACATCCAAATGGCCAACAGACACATGAAAAAGTGCTCAACATCACTCAGCATCAAGGAAATCCAAATCAAAACCTCAATGAGATACCACCTCACACCAGTCAGAATGGCTAAAATTAACAAGTCAGGAAATGACAGATGTTGGCAGGGATGCGGAGAAAGGGGAACCCTCCTACGCTGTTGGTGGGAATGCAAGCTGTTGCAACCAGTCTGGAAAACAGTATGGAGGTTCCTCAAAAAGTTAAAAATAGAGCTACCCTACGACCCAGCAATTGCACTACTGGGCATTTACCCCAAAGATACAAATGTAGTGATCCAAAGGGGCACATGCACCCCAATGTTTATAGCAGCAATGTCCGCAATAGCCAAACTATGGAAAGAGCCTAGATGTCCATCAACAGATGAATGGTTAAAGAAGGTGTGGTATACATACATACATACAATGGAATATTCCATACAATGGAATATTATGCAGCCATCAAAAAAATGAAATCTTGCCATTTGCAACGACATGGATGGAACTAGAGGGTAAGCTAAGCAAAATAAGTCAGTCAGAGAAAGACAAGTATCATATGATCTCACTGATATGTGGAGTTTGAGAAACAAGACAGAGGATCATAGGAGAAGGGAGGGAAAAATGAAACAAGATGAAACCCGAGAGAGAGATAAACCATAAGAGACTTTAATCTCAGGAAACAAACTGAGGGTTGCTGGAGTGGTGGGGGGTGGGAGGGATGGCATGGCTGGGTGATAGAGATTGGAGAGGGTATGTGCTATGGTGAAGCTGTGAATTGTGTAAGACTGATGAATCACAGACCTGTACCCCTGAAACAAATAATACATTATGTGTTAAAAAAACAAAAAAACAAAAAAACAAGCTCAGTGGTCTGCTTTAAGCCAAGGGAAGAAGAGGAGGTGGAGAAGGGAAATATCACAGAATGCTAGAGCTGAAAGCTACCACAGAGACCATCTTTTATCCAACCTTCTCATTTTAAGAATGAGGATGTTGAGGCTCAAAAGTCTCTAGGTTAGAGATGAACAAATCTTGACCTAGAACTCAGGTCTCATATCACAGGACAATGCTGTTCCATGGCACTAATTATTCTGGTAACAACTCTTAATCTATATAGGAACTCTCAGTCTCATACTATCATTTGTTGCCTTTGTCAGGGCTGGGAAATTCTGGCATTTTAGTGGGAAAGCCACAAAATAGCACAGGCCTCCTGCTGTGTGGAGCAGGGAAGTTCTGGCATTTTAGCGGAAAAGCCAGAAATGCCCAGGCGCTCTTCTGTGTGAAGCAGGGAGTATAGCACAAATGAATGTAGTCTATTGTATACTGCCCTCCCTTCTGACTCCAGTTCTCTTTGGCCCCCAGAAGAGCCATGACTTTAAATGGATTAATTCAACAAAACTCCTTTGCTATGCTTTATTTTCGTATGAGTAGATTACAGATTTTCTCAAGGATGAAAGACTGGATGAATGAAGAATGCAATGAGCAAATACCTCTTAATAGTACAGCCCTCCTTCCAGGGACTCCTAGAGTCTCTTTAGCATGCTCTTTACAGTGTAAAGTAGGTGCTAACAAAAATGGTTCCTTAAAGCTTGATACCACATCATGACTCAAAGCAGTCTTAGAGCAACTGTTTCACTTCCTCATGAAGCAGGTAAGCAAAACCCTTCAAGAAAGTCTATGTGTTGTTAACAGAAAAACAAACAACAACAAAACCTTTCTAGCTGTGGATTCATTTCCACACATGGAGTAAAAATAATACCTGACAAGAGATGGCCATCTTGTTTTAGAGAGAATTGAGAATCTTTTTTTTGAAGCCAGGGTACATTGTGTTTTAGCAAGGAAAAATAAAAGGGAAATTAAGCAGAGGGACTCAAAGAGAAATAAAATTGTTATTTTCCAAATAGACACGAGTCAAAGGATAAAAGGCCCACAAACCTTCTTTTCTTACACTTTAATTTGTCTTGCTCTCATTTTAACACATGCATTGTTATGTTCTAACTTAACTCCACAATAAAGAACACGAATACTTATCAACACATCAATGATTTCTGTGGGGAAAAACAGGAATAGCTAATTTAGTTTCTCTAAAAATAAGACTTGGTTTCTTCCTTTAAAAAAGACAGGGAAAAAGATTCTCAGTGAGTTGATGTTACCAGTTTTGCTATAGTGTACCATTATTTGAAAACGATGGCACTCAAGGTTTAAAACCCAGATAAATCTTATATTCCATCTTTATAAAACAAAAATAAACAAAACCCCTTGCTGTCTTCTAGAATGGTTAGTTATTTAGTAAACCCACCTTTGCCACAGGGAGGCACATTAGAGAATAATTAAACTCACTGGGTCATCTCCATTTTGAAGGCATCTTGATTTAATGTTGCATGGGGAAGTAATTAGATGCATTTGAAACCATAGTCTTGAGGAGAAAAGTGAGGCAGAATGGGAGGGATTGTAGGCAGCTTCAGTTACCACTATTACACAGAAAATAATCTAAAAATAAAAGTGGAGAACAGTCTGTAGAGTACTTTGTACTCAGTAGCTTATAGCCTGTTTTGTCAGTCTAGTGTTTCTATTGACAAATTCTGGAAATTCTCTACCCTCAGAATTGGGAAGTGCTTTGTAAAAAGTCTAATTCTGAGTTTCTACAGCTGAGAGAGATTATAAACTTTGCTTTATAGGGGCATAGGGCTTTTTTTTTTTTTTTTTTACTGTATTCTCCAGTGTTCCCTATGCACACACTCCTAACTCAAGTTTGGAATGTGTAAATGAAAGGACAAAATGATTTCCACTGGAAAATTTGCATTCACAAATAAGGTAAACTCTAAATGTATGGAGATAATAACAGTACAGTCATTAAGATTTCAGGTTCTGAAATTAAACAGACCTGAGTTTGTATCCCCCATCTACCGTATGCTGCTTGGAGTTAGTTCCCAGTTCAGCTCCCCACTTAGTTCATGTCTAAGTCTCAGGGGCTGGGCTTTAAGTAAAAACTGCAAGCAGTTTTTTTTTTAAAGATTGTATTTATTTATTTGAGATGGAGTTAGTGAGTGAGTGAGAGAGAGAAAGAGAGAGAGCATGAGTGGGGGAAGGAGCAGAGGGAGAGGGAGAAGCAGACGGGAGCCTGATGCAGGACTTAATTCCAGGACCCCAGGATCATGACCAGAGCCAAAGGCAGATGCTTAACCAACTAAGCCACCCAGGTGTCCCTGCAAACACCTTTTTTTTTTTGCTGAAAATACAAACATTATTGACAAAGAGCCTAAAATTCCTAATTTAGCAGGTGGGAGTAAACAGCAGAGAACCAGGTCATTGCCATTAAGTGGCCTTATCTGTACTTGTAGCTCCTGAGGCTGGAGAAAATCAAAGTTGGGAAACATTTCTTTACAGCTTTCTCTCCGATTTGAGGGCAGGGGCTGTGTCTAAGTATCTTTTATAGCCTTTGTGGTGCCTTACTACAGAGCTTGGCTCAGAGTGGTCACTCAACAAGTAAATGAATAGAGTATAGCATACAGGGCAGAGAGCTGGATGTTCCAGGAGAGAGAATTGGGCTATGTAACCTATGTCCTCCAGACATAACAACTGAGGGTTGTGGGCAGAGTGATGGTGAGAAAATACTTCAGGAGGTCAAAACAGGATAAACCTGGAGATAAAAATGCAGTTCCACGATGCCACTGACTACTAATATATGTGTTCATGACTAATGCAAACTGGATTTAATGCTCATGGGACAAAGTTCAATGTGCTATATGGAATGTGGGGAAAAGCATTGGCCTTCTTGGGGAGCCACTGTCACCTTAGGTTTCCTGATGCATTCTTTTTCCATTTGACCCACTCTTCCCTCTTGGTGCATTTTCTTCCAGTCTGTGGAAGGCACTACTGTTTGCACTTCTTCCTAGGCCATGAGGAGAATAACTTGGTGACCTGTGGAACCTTCCCTGATCCAGAATCTCTGAACTCCTCAGAGGAGGATAATTGTATTTAAAAGCGCAGTCATGGAAGAAATCTTGGCATGCTAGGATAGAATCAGTGAGAACAGCCATCAAGGATGAGACTATGCAGGAAAAGCTGGATTTTTGTTATGGTTTTGTGCACCTGTTAGCAACTACTTATTCACCTGTCCATTGGTATGTTGGCTGGATTTTTTTAAAATGAGACTTTCCCTAGGTGTATTTGGCAAACAATATGTAGAAGCTATTTATTCTCTGCCTCCCATGGACCCTCAGGCTTCCCTCAAAGCATCCACACCTTTCCTGTTCCCATTCTTATTTCTTGCCACCTGGTGTCCTGTCAGGCCAATTTTTGACTGCAATGGTTTTTATCTGCAGAGATGTGCCTGGCAGAATTACCTCTCCCAGCACAGTTATGCTTAGAGATAATGACATAAACATTTGGGCAATGGACAGCAGGACCATAGCCCTGGGCTTGAGTGCCATGCACAGTCACTGCTCACATGCAGTTTATCTGTTGCAGGGCACACCTGGGACAGTCTTCAGCATTAGTTGTCCTGCACAAGTGGCCCCCTCAACTACATCTCCCATATGCTACACACAGACAATGTAGTGTAGGTGTTAGGAGCATGGGCTCTAGTGTCAGACTGACTCCAAATTCTAGTTCCATCCCCTATTACCTCTGATATCTTGGCAAGTCACTTAACTTCCCTCAGTCTGAGTTTCCTTGTTGATATCATGGGGGGAAATAACAATGTCTACCCTCTTCAACCATTGTGGGGATTAAATTAGATAATCCAGGTAAAACACTTGGCATGGTGGCTGGTAAATAAGAAGTGCTCTACCAATGTTAACTCTTATTTTAAAATTCATGGAAGTGTTTTTAGAACTTCTGGGATTTCTTTTCTGTTGCTTCAAGTTTGTATTTCCCATTTGGTTTTCTTGGTATAGGTCTCTGGGGGATAGGGCATTTCAGGCAGAGGTTTGGGAGAAGTGAGGCAAAGCTACTGGAACCTACTCTGAGGCCTGAAATAAACCCCCCAAGCTGGAGGCATAACATTGAGGGATTAGGCTGCTTACAAGCTAGGAAATGATGGTCTCTCGGCTCTGCCAGCATCTCCTGTTCTGCCCAAGGCCTCCCCTGGCTGTTCAAGCATCTGCTTAGACTGTATTTGTTTGTCTAACTGCCAGACCCTGAGGCACTCAGATGCTTATGTTCATCTTGAAGCTGTTTTAGTATTTACTAGCTTTAAAAAAATCCTTGGAATTTAAATATGAAAACCAACAGGGAAACAAGGGTAATGATCCAAATCAACCATGCAAAATTCAGGAAGCATCAAACTTGTAATGGTGTACCCAAACATTTAAAAGTTAAGGTAGCAATAGAAAATTCTACAGAATAAGCCAATTAGCATTGCCATGGGCAGCAAATTGTAGTTTCTTACATGTCTGTAGCATAATTTTATCAGTACTATCAATGCAATGCTTTTAAATGCTGACTTTTGTGGAGAATGGGTTAATGTATCATTACTTCCTTTCTTAGGAATGAAACCCAAGCTTTCTCTTATTTTGGCCATTGTTTCTGAAAAACTTACTAAGAATGGATATTACAAGACAAATAGATTAATACCTTAACAATGTAAGGCTTCACTTTATTTTTTAATTATTTTTAATTATTTTAATTTCAATGTAGTTAACATACAATGTTATATTAGTTTCAGGTGTATAATATAGTGGTTTAATGATTCTATATATTACTCAGTGTTCATCAAGATAAGTGGGTGAAATACATGAAGGCTTCACTTCAAATACTCAATGATCTAAAAGTTTTCCAGATTCAAAGAAATTTTCTAGATCATTCTTAGATACCTAAGAGGCTCCAAAGAATGTTTTGCTGTTCACTAAAAAAAAATATGAAAAAGAAAAAAGAACAACATGAACCTGGATGGTCCTTAACAGAGAAGGTGAACTAAGAGGCCTGGGCCTAGTGTTTGTCCATCCTGCTCTCAGGAAGTAGGCTAAGCTCAGAGATAATCCACTTCTACCATCAATCTGATAATGTCTATGCTGATCTACAGTGGCTTCTATACAGCCCTTAGGAAGACCTGTTTAGATCATATTACTATAGTTCCATTTACAAGAAGGTAAACTTGGTTTTCACTATCACTTTAATTCTAAATCTTGACCTACAGGCCACCTAGAAACTTCAGAGAAGCAATATGTTTTAAATATCATCCAGTCCAAATTTCTGTATTTTATAGACTGGGAAATGCAGAAGGGGGACAGAGGGAATGATTTGTTCAAGGTCACGTAGCTAGTCCACAGAGAAGTCTGGGCTAGAATCCAGACCTTAATCCAGTTCCTTAATTCCTCATTCAATTTTTTCTAAAGTACCCCCAAAAATAAGGTTCTGTAGCCTTACTAGTCCAGACTCCTGCTTAGATCAATGCAAACAAAGCATGTTTTAATGGTTTTGAGGAGTTATAGAGAGTACTGAACACATTGCAGTGTGGAAATGAAGTCTACTGTATTTTGATAAAGTTGCCACTTTTGTTTTTGCACTAAGGATTTGCCTCTGGAACCCTCTCAAGGAGTTTAAATTCTCTACAGTTGTCAGTAATTGGGTGTATGCATAAATAGGCAGTACAATTCAATAGAGGAGTTAAATATGTGATTAAGAGATATCCTGAAATCAATGGGAAATTGTCTTAGCATAAAGAAGGGTTTTTTGTTGTTGTTGTTGTTGAAAGAGGCTTGTTTTTCTTTTAATGCTTTATTAATTGCAAGAATGATGGTTAAAATGATATTTTCCTCCTAGGAATGGCGTAGTCTTAGAAAATTTCAGCTTAATCAATACTCGGTGAGTTTAAGAATATTAATACAATATTGAGGTCCATATTTTCTTCTCCTCATAACCTTCATATGACCTCCAAGTCCAGTAATGTCTATTTCACTGTGATTTTACTAGACCATGACCCTAGAAAAATCTCAAAAACAATGTCTTGTGAAAAAAAAAGGAAAGCAAATAGAGAGTAAATAGGCCCTTAGGAAATCAGACATTTCTTAAGCCAGGCATAGGAGAGCAGTGGTTCTCAAATTTTAGCCCAGGGCTTTTGAAAATACAGATTACTGGGCCCCTCTCACAGAGTTTCTGATCTATGTTCCCAGGACCACACTCTGAGAGTCACTAGTATAAATAATTTAAAAGGAAAAAAAAATACTTCCCCTTTTCAGTGTCCCTAGAGAATCACACTGTGCTGAGAGAGCTGACTGAAGTATATGGCCTGGAGTCAAAGGAATGGAGTCTCAGTGTGCAGTGAACCCAAGGCCCATAACCTAGACCACAAACTCAAGCAGTGGGTTACGAGCAGGAATCATGCTTCAAGAACAACTGATAGACTGCAGAGGCAAAGAGCTCCTCAGGGAGCTCCTAGACTAGCAAAAGACATGGGTAAGGAAACAGACGCTTAAAATACAGTGTGATAAGGTGATATGTTGGGTATAGACTTTAGGTCTCTAGACTTTAGGATATAGACTTTAGGTATGGACAATATTATAAAGATAGCCTGAAAAAATAATAGCTAATGTTATCAGTGTTTTTAAAATATTGCAGTATATATCCTCTAAACTGTGCTAAGTATTTTATATGGATAAACTCATTCACTTCTCAGAACAATCCTGAGGTAGGCACTATTATTATTGCCATTTTAGAGATGAAGAAACTGAGGCCCAGGGAGGTTAAATAACTTGTTCAAGGCCATATGGATAATAAGGTGCAAGGTAGGTTTAGAATTTAAGCCCAGTCCTGTGCTCTTAGCCACTGTACTACATTCTTAGAAGAGTGTGATCAATTCCTTTGGGTTGAGAGAGAGCAGGACAGAGAAAGAGAAAGAGCAAGGAAGAGAAAGAGGTGATCAGGGAATGATTTCTAAAGATGACATCAGAGTTAGGTATTGATGAAAAATAAAAATTAGGAAATGTTTGTGTTGGGGGCATTCTAGATGTAGGCTATGATCACTGGGCAATTGCTCCCTGATTGGGGTTAGCAGGTGGAGAAGATAAGGGTGGGGATATGGGGAAAAATAAAGACATTTTTAAAAGTTTAGTACAGCCTGACAAGGAAAGTGGTTTGTTGGTGCCAAAGAGAACAGCACAAAAATACCTGAGGCAAGGTCAAGACACTACTGAGATGGAAGGCAGGAACAGATTCAAGCAGTCACCTATATAACCTCTCCAGTCAGACAGTTAAATTGCATTTTTGTCACTTACAAGCTATGAGGCCTTAGTCAATTTCCCCAACCCTTGTGGGTATTCTTTCTTCCTCTGTGATCAGGTACTGGTCACAGCACCTTCTTCAGACAGTTGTGGTGATGCTTAAGTGAGGCAATACACATAAAGTGATTTCCATAGTGCCTGGCATACGGTAAATGCTTAGTAAATTGTAGTTATAATTTTATAAAACAGTAATTCCTAACTTACTCTAATGCAGTGGTTTGCAAAGTGTGGCTCCCCATACCAGTAGCGTAAGAATCATCTGGGAACTTGTTAGAAATGCACAGGTCTCGAGCCCCATCCCAGACCTACTGAATCAGAAACTTGGAAGGTGGGAGCCAGCACTCTGTTTTAGCAAGCCCCTCCAGGTGATTCTGATGTACACAAAAGTTTGAAAACCACTACTTTAAGCATTTCGCATGAATGGACTTCATTTATTTCACATAACAAACTGATGAGGTAGGTACTATTATTATCTCTAGTTTATAGATAAACTGAAGTACAGAAAGGTAAAGTAACTATATCAGTTCATACACCTAGTAATGAATGAAAACAGATTTTGAACCCCATTTTAAAATTTTTAAAATTTCAAAAATTTCTTAGGACCAGCCTTTCTCTCTTTTCACTTCCTTCTCTTTTCTGATATCATAACCTATCCCCATCTATCTTCATGCCTTTAGTGTCCTGAACCAAAAAGAAATTACCACCTATTGCTTTATCTACACCTTTTGGACCCATTGCTCTGAGCATCCATAATGCTTTGCATGAGGCTGGTCAGAGATGAAAGGGCGGGTATTGTATAGGCCATATCACTTGAATGATTCTCTGCATATTGCTTGCTGAGATGGAGAACTCTGATATAGAAAACACCATTGTCAACAGTGCCAACTTAGATTACAAAGACAGTGACTGGGGAATCATTGGACAAATTTTTTTGACCTGCTCTGATAATTTAAATATCTTTCATTTTATTTTGCAAATTAAAAAAATTGAATTTTATGATTTGACCACACCAACCAAACCATCTCTGGGTAGAAAATGTAATCCTAAGTGACCTTACATTATTAGACTCTTATCAATATGCTCTTAATCAGCAAATAACTAAAGTCTGAGTAGCATGAACTCTGTAGTCTGAAATGGTAATGGTGCCTCTTTCCTTCCCTTAGTAAACATCCTAACCTTGTTATTTCTTAGCTATTTTGATGGATTCTTTTAATGTCTGGCCAACATATCATTAAAAAATCCTGAACAAGCCCTTTGAGACAGATCTGAGAATTCTGATAGTTTTGACACCTACTAAAAGCTAGGTTCTCCTGATGAATTATAGCAGATATTCCACTAACTTTGGCATTTAAATATTCAGATTGCAACATGCCTGATCCCTATACATAGAGACAAGAGAAAACCTAATGATCTTTAGGGAGTGGACATTTGGTCAAAGTTTCTTGCTGATTATGAATTTTATGGAGAAAAATTTTAAATATACAATTGTGTAAAAAGATATCTCATATTGTTATAGGAGGCAAAAGAACTACAAAGGAAGATAGGGATTACAGTTATAAAAAAAAGTTACTGAACTAAGTCAGAGAAAGACAAATACCATATGATTTCATTCATATGTGGAATTTAAGACACAAAACAAACAAGCAAAGGTTAAAGAGAGAGGCAAACCAAGAAATGGACTCTTAACTATAGAAAACAAACTGATGGTTACCAGAGGGGAGTTGGGTGGGGGGATGGGTTAAATAGGTGATGGGGTTTAAGGGGTGTACTTGGGATGATGAGCAGGTATTGTAAATACTGAATCACTAAATTGTACATCTGAAACTAATATTACACTATATGTTAACTAACTGGAATTTAAATAAAAACTTAAAAAAATAAAAATGAAAAAATAGTTTCCTAAAAGTCACATCATATTCTAAAATTTATTTGTACATTAAATAAATATTTAAAAATATTCTACAAGTGGAGCACCTGGGTGGCTCAGTCAGTTAAGCAGCCAACTCTTCATTATGGCTCAGGTCATGATCTCAGGGTTGTGAGATCAAGCCTCGTGTGGGGCTCCACGCTGGGTGGGGAGCCTGCTTGAGATTCTCTCTCTCCCTCTCCCTCTGCCCCTCCCCTTTGCTTGCCCCCGCCCAAAAAAATATTCTACAAGCTCCCTCATGACACATTTTTAGAGTGAGTTGTGGTAGTCATTATTTCTTATCATAAATATTTTTTCATTAAACTGAAACTCACATAAAAATAATCATTTTAAAGTGAATAATTCAGTGGCATTTAGTAAATTTCAGTGTTGTGCAACCACAACCTCTATCTAGTTTGAAAATATTTTCATCACCTCAAAAAGAAACCCCATACCCATTAAACTATTATTCCCCATTCCCCATCTCTTAGTTCCTGGCAACAACAAATTGCTTTTTATCTCTTATGGATTTACTTGTTCTGGATATCTCATATAATTGGAATAATACAATATGTGTCCTTTTGTGTCTGGCTTCTTTCAATTAGCAAGTTTTTAAGATTCATCCACATTATAGCATTAATCAGTTTTTCATTTCTTTTTATGGCTAAATAATATTCCATTATATGTATATACCAGAATATGCTTATCATGGGTGCTCCTATGAATGTACATGTACATGTATTTGAGTACTTGTTTTCAATTCCTTGGGATGTAAACCTAATAGTGGAATTGAGGGGTGAGGTAATTCTATGTTTAGATTTTTGAGGAACTACAGTAGCTGAACCGTTTTATAAGGTTTCCAACTTATCCATATCCTCATTAACACTGATTATTTTCCATTTTTGTTTTTGTTTTTAAATTCTAGCCATCTTGGGCACCTGGTTGGCTCAGTCGGTTAAGCTTCTACCTTCAGCTCAGGTCATGATCCGGGAGTCCCAGGATCAAGTCCCACATCCGGCTTTCTGCTCAGCAGGGAGCCTGCTTCTCCCTCTCAACCTCCCCCCGCTCATGCTTTCTCTCTCTCACCCTCTCTCTCAAATAAATAAATAAAATCTTCAAAAAATAAATAAATAAATTCTAGTCATCTTAGTGGGTGTGAACTGCTATCTTTTTTTTTTTTAAGATTTTATTTATTTATTTGACACAGAGAGAGAGAGAGAGCACAAATAGGCAGAGCGGCAGCCAGAGGGAGAGGGAGAAGCAGGCTTCCTGCCGAGCAGAGAGCCTGATGCGGGGCTCGATCCCAGGACCCTGGGATCATGACCTGAGCCGAAAGCAGACGCTTACCTGACTGAGCCACTCAGGCGCCCCAAGATGCTTTTTAAAAAAATATTTTATTTATTTATTTGTTGGAGAGAGAGAGAGCACAAGCAGAGGGAAGAGCAGGCAGAGGGAGAAACAGGCTTCCCACTAAGCAAGGAGCCTGATGCGGGACTCGATTCCAGGACCCTGGAATCATGACCTGAACCAAAGGCAGATGCCCAACCAACTGAGCCACCCAGGTGTCCCTGAACTGCTATCTCATTGTGTTTTTGATTTTGATTTCCTAATGACTTATGACATTGAGCATCTTTTCATGTTTATGTTGGCCATTGTATAGCCTCTTTGAATAAATATCTATTTTTTAAATTAAGTTTTTAATTTTAATTCCAGTATAGTTAACATACAGTGTTATATTAGTTTCAGGTGTACAATTTAGTGATTCAACAACTCTATACATTAGTCAGGGCTCATCATGATAAATGTACTCTTTAATTCCCATCACCTATTTCACCCATCCTCCACCACCTCCCCTCTGGTAACCATCAGACTTGTTCTTTGTATTTGAGAGTCTGTTTCCTACTTTGTCTTGCTCTCTCTCTTTTTTTTTCCTTTGCTAGTTTGTTTTGTTTCTTAAATTCTACACGAGTGAAATCATATGGTATCAGTCTTTCTCTGACTGACTTATTTCACTTAGCATTATATACCCTAGCTCCATTCATGTTATTGCTAATGACAAGATTTAATTCCTTTCTGTGGTGGAATAATATTCCATTGCATATATATACCACTTCTTTATTCACCTATTGATAGATACTTGGGTTGCTTCCATAAATTGGCTACTGTAAATAATGCTGCTATAAACATCAGGGTGCGTGTATCCCTTTGCATTAGTGTTTATGTATTTTTTGGTAAATACCCAGTAGTATAATTGTTGGATCATAGGGTAGTTCTATTTTTAACTTTTTGAGGATCCTCCATACTGTTTCCAGAGTGGCTGCACCAGTTTGCATTCCCACCCACAGTGCACAAGGGTTCATTTTTCTTCACATCCTCACCAACACTTGTTTCTTATGTTTTTTATTTTAGCCATTCTGACAGGGGTGAGGTGATATCTCATTATGGTTAAGATTTGCATTTCGCTGATGATGAGTGACATTAAGCATCTTTTCATGTGTTTGCTGGCCATCTGGATATCTTCTTTGGAGAAATATCTGTTCATGTCTTCTGCCGATTTTTAATTGGATTATTTGTTTTTTGCTTGTTGAGTTCTGTATTTTAGATACTAACCCTTTATCGGATATTTCATTTGCAAATATCTTCTCCTATTTCAGTAGGTTGACTTTTAGCTTTGTTGATTGTTTTCTTCACTGGACAGAAGCTTTTTATTTTGATGTAGTCCACATAGTTTATTTTTGCTTTTATTTCCCTCGGCTCAGGAGGCATCTAGGAAAATGTTGTTATGGCCAATGTCAGAAAATTACTCCCTGTGTTCTCTTCTAGGGTTTTATGGTTTCAGAGCTCATATATTGGTCTTTCATCCATTTTGAATTTATTTTTGTGTGTGGTGTAAGAAAGTGGTCCAGTTTCATTCTTTTGCATGTAGCTCTCTAGTTTTCTGAACAAAATTTGTTAAAGAGATTGTCTTTTTCTCCCTGGATATTCTTTCCTATTTTGTCAAAGATTAATTGACCATATAATTATGGGTTTATTTCTGGGTTTTCTATTCTGTTCCTTTGACCTATGTGTCTATTTTTATGCCAGCAGTATACTGTTTTGATTAATACAGCTTTGTTATATAATTTGAAGTCTGGAATTGTGTTACCTCCAGTTTTGTTTTTCTTTTTCAAGATTGCCTTGACTGTTTGCAGTCTTTTGTGGCTCCATACAAATTTTAGGATTATTTGTTCTAGTTCTGTGAAAAACAATGTTGGTATTTTGATAGGCATTGAATTAAATATGTAGATTGCTTTGGGTAGTATAGACATTTTAACAACATTACTCTTCCAACACATGAGCATGGAATGTCTTTCCATTTCTTTGTGTCATCTTGAATTTCTTTCATCAGTGTTTTATACTTCTCAGGGTACAGTTTTTTCATCTCTTTGGTGAATTTTATTTCTAGATATTTTTAGACAAATATCTATTGAAATCCTATGCCCACTTTAAAAAACTGAGTTTTTTGTTTTTCAGTTTTAAGAGTTCTTTATATATTCTGGACACTAAATTCATCAGATATATGATTTGCAAAATTTTTTTTCTCATTACATAGGTTGTCTTTGGTCATAATTTTATTCTCTTTTCAATCATATTATAGTGTTACATTTCTCTATCACTTCTTGATGTTAGATATGATAATCATCACTTCGAGGTAGAAGCTCTAGGAGCTAATGTGCTATTTGACTTAGGTAATCCCAAATGAATTCCCCAGCAATGGGTAACACTCTAAAGTATGACTTCTCTGTCAGCTTGAGTCCTGGAATGAGGACAACATGAGGCAGAGTCTATCAGTTGGCCCAAGATGAATATGTATCATAAGCAAAAACCAAACTTTTGTTGTTTTAAGTCATACAGCTTTGGGTTTTTGTTGTTGTTGTTGTTGTTGTTACTGAAGCATACCAGGCTTTCCTGATGAATTGAAAGGATCAAATAAATTACTAACTGGCTTATAGATAGTAGTTATTACACTGCACAATGCTCCCTACAAATGAAAGCATGGGGAAGTAAAGAAATGATTTGTATCCCAACTGGGCAACCTGCCTTTACTCTATCTCTACTCCTAGGTATCTATACAACAATTGGTAATATTTTTTTTAGGAAAACATAAATCTGATTATATTATTATCTTTCTCAAATTCCTTTTGTGACTTCTCATTGCTCTAAAATTGTTAACATGGTTCAAAATCTTTAGCACAATCAACAAAGCTGTTCATAAGGTCACCTCTGCTTACCCCTTAAACCTAATCTCATGTCAGTCATGCTATTCTTGAATTATTTTTGGTAAACATACTTCTCTAGAAAATCATCCACTCCATCTAAAATTCCAGTCCCCCTTAATTGTTTCTACCATAGGATTTTTGCATTTCTTGTTTATTTTCCTTGGGATGTTCTTCACCACTACTCTCACCAACTCTCCACCTCCCTCCCTGTTGATTTAACTTCAACCCACTCTATAAATATTAGTGTAGTTTCTCAAGGAGATATTTGATTCCTCATTCTGGTTTCAATATTTTTCATCTGTGCTCCTAGAGCACCCAGTACTTACCTAGCCTATTACTTATTATATGATCTCTATATTGCAGTGCATCTGATTACTTTTATGTGTTGTCCCAATGGAATAAAAACTCACTGAGGGCATAGACCTTGCTTGCATTATTGAACACTGTACTTGTAGTGTCTTGAGTGGTGATTGGCACATGGTAGGAAGAAATTGTTTGCATTCACCTTTTAGTTTTATATATTTTGCAAATGAGTCAGGAACCAAAGTAGAGCTAAGGCTCCATATTCAGTTATATAATTGACATTATCCTAGTTTTACTACCTTTTATGAGCCAAACTTGTAGACTGGAATCACAATTTACCTTTGATTCTAAGCATTTTTGAATTTATTAAATTTATTAAGCATGCTGAAGTCCCTGAGCCTTTTATGAATAAGGTTATGACTACAGATCAAGGATACAGTCTACCCTAATAGTCCTTATGTGTGCTTTTAACAACAAATATACCATTCTAGTTTCAGTTATTTTAGATTTTTAAAAAAGATTTTATCCATTTATTTGACCGAGAGAGACACAGTGAGAGAGGGAACACAAGCAGGAGGAGTGGGAAAGGGAGAAGCAGGCTTCCCACTGAGCAGGGAGCCTGATGCGGGGCTCGATCCCAGGATCCTGGGATCATGACCTGAGCCAAAGGCAGATGCTTAACAACTGAGCCATCCAGGCGCCCCTCAGTTATTTTAGATTTATCACTATTTCACTTACATCTTTTTATAAGAGAACAGAAAATTATAAGAAGTAGAAAGTGTTTTAAATTTCTCCCTCCTTAAAACATTTAACCAAAATAACCAAAGCATTCAATCTTGCTTGATTGCCCATCTAGATTATGTTACTTTTTTATTTCACATTCACAAGCACTTATTAAGCAACCTAGCACTTACTCCTCTTCTAGCTGAAAGTAGTATACAGTACAGTCCCTGATTTCAGTAAGTTCACCATTTAGAAAAAGAAATCAGGTACAACTTTCTAAGTAATACTTTCATACCTTACATCCCCAAAAGACTGTTAGCCATCAATATAGATTGACAAATCTGCTGCTACACTCTAGTCCAGGAATGTGATTGATGGATACACATATATAGTTAAAGGATATTAAATTTATTTAAGGACAACAGATATAGAAACCTATCTATTTAGAAACTACTATATGGAACAGAAGATAAAGCAACATGAACCTAGATGGATATATAGGCCCAGTTCTCCCAGTTTTCCACAGTGACTTACAACTGCTGATGACAGCATGGTATGAGGAATCTAAGAAGTGTGAACTGCTCATCTTTGTCAATCTCATGGTTGTTTCTGTGCATTCCTGTCCCACTTACTCTTCCCCACAATTATTATGAATACTATAGTTACTTGTCTGCATGCTTACCAAGTACATGTGTACATGGTGTTAGAGAATGTCGAGTTTCATTCTTCTGCATGCGGCTGTCCAATTTTCCCAGCACCATTTATTGAAGAGACTGTTTTTTTTCCATTACATATTTTTTCCTGCTTTGTCAAAGACTATTTGACCGTAGAGTTGAGGGTCCATATCTGGGCTCTCTATTCTGTTCCATTGGTCTATATGTCTGTTTTTGTGCCAGTACCATGCTGTCTTGGTAATCACAGTTTTGTAATATAGCTTGAAATCAGGCAACGTGATGCCCCCAGCTTTGGTTTTCTTTTTCAACATTTCCTTGGTGATTCGGGGTCTTTTCTGATTCCATACAAATTTTAGGATTGTTTGTTCCAGCACAGCAAAAGAACTCTGTTACATTTCCATTGTTTACAGTGAGGGTAGGTAATCTCAACTCAATTCCCTGGGTGTAGCATCTCTCAGGAAGATAAGGCCTAGAGAGAGGGCCTCTGTGTTGTCCAAGTCAGAGGATAGCATTTTTTCCTATAAAGTGACACATAGTAAATATTTTTAGCTTTGTAGGCCCTACATAAATAAATATGCTTGTATTCAAATTAAACTGTACTTACAAAATGAGGTAAATGGGCTGGATTTAGTCCATTGGCCATAGTTTGCTGAGCCGCTGGCCCTAGTCAGGGAGGTATCATTCAATTGTACCACACAGCCTGTGAGATCATATAGTACAGTGTTGCCTCTACTCTGAGATATGTTCTAGGAACAACTATTTATAAAACTGTGGAGCTATGTTAATCATACCCCATCCAGAAAATTACATTTAATCTACAAAATCTATATAGACCCCAACATCTCTAATACAGTTCGCCTGGGTCAGAGAATTATGTATAAGATGAAAACTCAATTAACTAATATTTGACAGGGGGGCCAAGAATAGTTAATGTACAAAAATCAATCTATTCAACAGATGGTGCTGTGAAGGATACAAAATCAATGCACAGAAATGAGTTGCTTTCTTTTATACTAACAATGCAACTGTAGAAAGAGAAATTAGAGAATCAATTCCATTTACAATAACACCAAATACCATAAGATACCTCGGAATAAACCTAACCAAAGAGGTAAAGGATCTATACTCTAGGAACTACAGAACACTCATGAAAGAAATAGACACAAAAGGATGGAAAAATATTCCATGCTCATGGATTGTAAGAATAAACACTGTTAAAATGTCTATGCTGCCCAGAGCAATCTATATCTTTAATGTCATCCCAATCAAAATTCCAAGGACATTTTTCAAAGTGCTGGAACAAACAATCCTAAAATTTGTATGGAATCAGAAAAGACTCTGAATCACCAAGGAAATGTTGAAAAAGAAAACCAAAGCTGGGGGCATCACTTTGCCTGATTTCAAGCTATGGTACAAAACTGTGATCACCAAGACAGCATGGTACTGGCACAAAAACAGACACATAGACCAATGTAAGAGAATAGAAAGCCCAGATATGGACCCTCAACTCTACGGTCAAATAGTCTTCGACAAAGCAGGAAAAAATATGCAATGGAAAAAAGACAGTCTCTTCAATAAATGTTGCTGGGAAAATTGGACAGCTGCATGCAGAAGAATGAAACTCGACCATTCTCTAACACCCTACACAAAGATAAACTCAAAATGGATGAAAGACCTCAATGTGAGACAGGAATCCATCAAAATCCTAGAGCAGAACATAGACAGTAACCTCTTTGACATTGGCCACAGCAACTTCTTTCAAGAGACATCTCCAAAAGCTAGTGAAACAAAAGCAAAAATGAACTTTTGGGACTTCATCAAGATAAAAAGCTTCTGCACAGCAAAGGAAACAGTCAACCAAACAAAGAGACAACCCACAGAATGGGAGAAGATATTTGCAAATGACACTACAGACAAAGGGCTGATATCCAAGATGTATAAAGAACTTCTCAAACTCAACACCCAAAAAACAAATAATCAAGTCAAAAAATGGGCAGAAGACATGAACAGACACTTGTTTGAAGAAGACATACAAATGGCTAACAGACACATGAAAAAATGCTCATCATCATTAGCCATCAGGGAAATTCAAATGAAAACCACATTGAGATACCACCTTACACCAGTTAGAATGGCAAAAATTGACAAGGCAAGAAACAACAAATGTTGGAGAGGTTGTGGAGAAAGTGGAACCCTCTTACACTGTTGGTGGGAATGCAAGTTGGTACAGCCACTTTGGAAAACAGTGTGGAGGTGCCTCAGAAAATTAAAAATAGAGCTACCCCATGACCCAGGAATTGCACTCTTGGGTATTTACCCCAAAGACACAGATGTAGTGAAAAGAAGGACCATATGCACCCAATGTTCATAGCAGTAATGTCCACCATAGCCAAACTGTGGAAAGAGCCGAGATGCCCTTCAACAGATGAATGGATGAAGAAGATGTGGTCCATATATACAATGGAATATTACTCAGCCATCAGAAAGGATGAATTCCCAACTTTTACATCAACATGGATGGGACTGGAGGAGATTATGCTAAGTGAAATAAGTCAAGCAGAGAAAGTCAATTATCATATGGTTTCACTTATTTGTGGAACATAAGGAATAGCATGGAGGACATTAGGAGAAGGAAGGGAAACATGAAGGGGGGGAATCGGAGGGGGAGATGAACCATGAAAGACTATGGACTCCAAGAAACAAACTGATGGTTTTAGAGGGGCAGAGTGGGGGGATGGGTTAGCCTGGTGATGAGTATGAAGCAGGGCACGTATTGCATGGAGCACTGGGTGTTATATGAAAACAATGAATCATGGAACTCTACATCAAAAACTAATGATGTACTGTATGGTAACTAACATAACATAATAAAATTAAATTAAATTAAAGAATTAAAAATAAAACTACCATATATTCCAGCAATTTCACTTCTGGGAATTTGTCCAAAGGAAATGAAAACACTATGTCAAAGAGATATCTGCACCCCCATGTTCATAGCAGCATTATTTACAATAGCCAAGACATGAAAACAACCTAAGTGTCTATCTAGGATGAATGGATAAAGAAGTTGTGGTATATATACACAAAGCAATATTATTAATCCTTTTTTTAAATTTAAATTCAATTGATTAACATATAATGTATTATTTGTTTCAGGAGTACAGGTCTGTGATTCATCAGTCTAATATAATACCCAGTGCTCATTACAACACATACCCTCCCCAGTGTCCATCACTCAGTTACCCCATTCCTCCACCCCCCTTCCCTCCAGCAACCCTCAGTTTGTTTCTTATGATTAAGAGTCTCTTATGGTTTGTCTCCCTCTCTGGTTTCATCTTGTTTCATTTTTTCCTCTCTTCCCCTATATTATTCATCCTTTAAAAAGAAGGAAATTCTATTATATGTGACAATGTGGTTGGACCTTGGGGATATTATGCTAAGTGAAATAAATCAGACAGCAAAAGACAAATACTGTATGATCTCACTTATATGTGGAATGTGAAAAAAAAGAAGAAAAAATAAACTTATAGAAAAAGAGATCAGACTTGTGATTATCAGAAGTGGGGGTGAGGAATCAATGAAGGTGGTCAAAAGGTACAAACTTCCAGTTGTAAGATAAATATAAGCCCTGGCATAGTAATATGCACTGTAATGACTCATTAACACTGCTCTATGTTGTATATGAAAATTGTTAAGAGTAAATCCTAAGGGTCCTCATCACAAGGAAAAAACTCATTTTTTTTTCTTTTTCAAAATTTTATATCTCTATGAGATGATGAATGTTAACTTGTGGCAATAAATTCACAATATATGTAAGTCAAATCATTATGTTGTATACATTAAACTTATACAGTGCTGGATATCAATTATATCTCAATAAAGCTGGGTTAAAAAGATGAGCGCTGAAAGGAAAGCAAAATTTAGGTAAAGAGGGAGGCAAAGAGTATTTCAGGCAGAGGGAACAGTGTGTGCAAAGATCAGGATTTGAGAAAGAAGGTAGCATTCATAGTAGATAACTGTTCATTGCCTCCTCAACATCCACTTCCCCCTTTCTTACTCTGAATATAATTTCAATTTTGTCAGATATTCAATCCTATCTCTGTATGTTCAGAAGAATCTGATCGATTTAGGCTAATCAGTGTGTGGCATTCCCTTGGTGACTGTTATTTGTCCAGCAGTTGACACCTGGCCTAAATTAGCCCATTAAAACTTAAAGAAAAAGACCTACCCCACACTTCAAGGAGAGATTTTCCTCTTCTTTCCTGCTGATGGTGATAAAAAAAAAAAACAAAAAAAGCTTGTAATCCTTATTTCCATTGGCAATAATCTTGCTACACAGAAGATAACCAGCCTTAGAATGAAGCCAAACTGCAGAGAGCTTAACACAGAACTGAAATGAATTGAAGGGTTTCCTAACAATAATTGAATAGCTATTGATTTCTATCATAGCTAGAGCTTGCCATACTTTTAGCCTTCCAGTTTTGAGTTAATAAGTTTCCTCATTACTTGAGCTAGTTCGAGTCAGTGTTTTTTGTTACCTAAAATCAAAATTATTGTAACTGATAGAGTATTTGATAAAGTGAAAGAAATCCAGTATAACAAAATTATGGAGTGGAACAGGATGAAGCTGAAGTAGGCAAAATCTTGTGGACCTTATTTTTGCTAGCAACACACCAAGTTCAGGGCATCCATACAGAAATTCTTCCACCAAGTAGGCAGACATTAAAGGATAGAAAGACAAGGCATGCTTATGACATCTAAAACTTCATTCTTATAAACACCATAGCTCAGTCCTTTATGAACCACATATTGGTCAGTGTTTATTGTGGTTTAATTAGCTCCATTTTATCCACATACATCCCACACCAGAGATAAGTTATATATTTTGTGAAGGTTGGGAAAATGCCTTCTGAGTACAGTAAGGGATGTGGAAAATAGTGTTGGAGGGGTTGATGCTGTTTAGAGGTCAGAGTCATGTCCAAGAAGACTTTTTAAAAAATTATTACAAAAAGGGTTGAAGAGGCAAGATGGTGGAAGAGTAAGGGTCCTTTGAATTTAGCTGGATATCTAGCAAACCATTCTGAACACCCACGAATTCAGCCTGAGATGTACAAAAATATATCTGGAACTCTACAAGTAGAAAATCACTGCTTTTTGCAAGGTAGGAGGTGCGGAGTCATGAATCTGTGGGGAAATATCAGAAGATAAACAGAGGGGGGAGGGAGCCTCCATGAGCTGGCTACTGGAAAGTGATGTAACACCAGAGCAAAATCAGAACCCTTAGAAATCTGCTCCAGTGAGAGATATCCGTTCCTGAAAGGGGCTCAGGGGATGAAAAGGGCAGAATTCTAGGTGGGTCATTGTGGTCTCAGGATCCCAGGAGACACAATGAATGGGGGTGCCTGAACTGGTAGAGTGCCCAAGCAGTGGAGTGGGGAAACTGGTTATGGTCAGTAAGCCCAGGAAGGACTCTCAGCTGCGGTTGCCATAAACCGTGAGGTGGGCCAGTGGGGTGACTGCTCTTTGCCTGAGCACCCTGAAAATGACAGGAACATGTGGGCCATTTACCATCCCCGGAAGGATTGTAGTGGACACGCACTGCAAGAGTCTGCAGAGTTTGGCACACAAAAAAGTGAAAACTGTTTGTCCCAAAGTGTTTATTAAAGAAGGGGAACTGCAATCTTTTGGCTCTGGGCAGGAGTTCTGGACATGACCATTTTTGCTCTGATCCTCTGAAGAGACACAGACAGCCTCCAGGGAAAAAAGCAACACTGAGCCCAGCCCCCTGATAAGGGGTCGACAACTCCACCCAGGGCAAGACACCTGAGAAGTAGCACACAGCAGGCACCTCCCCCAGAAGATAGACTGGAAGAACAGGTGGACTACAGCCATAAGACTGTAAAACTCCAGCACCAGGGGAAAATAGTCTATTAAGCTCCAGGTGTTTTCTTGTGACTAGTTTATCTTTCAGTCAAAAATTTTTCATTTCTTTTTTTTACCTTTTCCCCATTTCAACTAGATTCTTATTTTACCAACTTATGTTTTTAAGTTGCTTTTTAACTTTTACTTTTTACATCTACATTTTATAGATATAGGCTTCATTTTAGTCCTTTTTTCACTCTATTCAATATATATATATATATATATATATATATATATATATATATATATGCTTGAATCTGTGGGGATATATATATATATATGTATATATACAAGCATATATAGAGTGAAAAAAATATATATTTTGCTTATATGTATTTTGCTTATATATATATTTGTTTATATATATATAAGATTTGCTTTCTTTGCAATTTTGGGATGTAGTATCTTATAACACAGAGACCAAAATTCAATCAGGAACAAGTAGATCACCCTGCTTTGTCTGCTCTGTGAGTTTATGGTATCTCCCCACCCCTTTTTTGTATTGTTTCATTTACTTTTCTGTTGTGGCTTTAAACAGCTTTGGATTTGTCTAGGGTGTATTTTGCTTTGGTTGGGGTTGATATTTTGGATTCTGCTCATTTGTTCACCCATGCTTCCCTGGGCAAAATGACTAGGAGGAGGAAATCACAACAAAAGAAAGAACCAGGGGCACCTGGGTGGCTCAGTCATTAGGCGGCTGCCTTCAGCTCAGCTCATGATCCCAGCATCCTGGGATCAAGCCCTGCATCAGGCTCCCTGCTCAGCGGGAAGACTTCGTCTCCCTCTCCCACTCCCCTTGCTTGTGTTATCTCTCTCACTGTCTCTCTGTCAAATAAATAAATAAAATCTTTAAAAAAAAAAAAAAGAAAGAAAGAACCAGAGGCACTGATATGGATATAAGTAAGATGTCAGAGATGGAATTCAGGATAGCAATTATAAAATTAATAGGTAGCCTTGAAAAAAACATAAATGACAGTACAGAATCTCTAAGGGTGGAAACGAGATCTAATCAGGCCAAACTTAAAAATGATATGAATGAGACGCAGTCTAAATTTGGATGCTCTAACACCTAGGATAAACAAGGCAGAAGAGAGAATAAGTGATCTAGAAGACAGGCTGATGGAAAAGAAGTTGAGGAAAAGAGAAAGACAACTAATATCCCATGAAGAAAGGCTTTGAGAGATTAATGATGCCCTGAAATGAATCAATGTCAGAATTATTGGGGTGCCCAAGGGGGTGGGGAGAGAGGGCCAGAAGGTATATTTGAGCAAATCATAGCTGAGAATGTCCCTACTCTGGGGAAGGAAACAAGCATTCATGTCCAAGAGGCAGAGAAGACCCCTCCCAAAATCAACAAAAATAGATCAACACCCCGACATATAATAGTGAAGCTTACAAATTGTAGAGAAAATGAAGCTATCCTGAGAGCAGCTAGGGAGAGGAGATTCCTTATGTACAGGGGAAGAATGTCACAATAACATCAGACCTATTCAAAGAAACCTGGCAGGCCAGAAAGGGCTGGCAAGACATATTCAGGGTAATAAATGAGAAGAACATGCAGCCAAGAATACTTTATCCATCAAGGATGTCATTCAGAATGGAAGGAGAGTTAAAGAGCTTCCAGGACAGACAGAAACCAGAAACAGAGACAATCTACAGAAACAGGGACTTTATGGACAATACAATGGCACTAAATTCAAATCTTTCAATAGTTACTCTGAATGTAAATGGGCTAAATGCTCCAACCAAAAGACACAGGGTATCAGATTGGATAAAAAAGCAAGATCCATCCATATGCTGTTGACAAGAGACTCATTTTAGTCCTAAAGATACCTCCAGACTGAAAGTGAGGGGGTGGAGAAACATTTACCATGCTAATGGACCTCAAAAGAAAGCTGGGCAGTAATCCTCATATCAGACAATTTAGATGTTAAACTGAAGACTGTAGTAAAAGATGTAGAGGGACACTATATCATACTTAAAGGGTCTATCCAACAAGAAGATCTAACAATTGTAAAAATTTATGCATCCAACATGGGAGCAGCCAATGATATAAAGCAATTAATGAACAAAGTAAAGAAACATTGATAATAATACATTAATAGTAATGGATTTCAACACCCCACTCACAGCGATGGACAGATCATCTAAGTGAAGACCAATGAAGAAACAAGGCCTTTGAATAACACACTGGGCCAGATGGATTTTACAGATATATACAGAACATTCCATCCTAAAACAACAGAATACTCATTTTTCTCGAGTGCACATGGAACTTTCTCCAGAAGAGATCATACTGGGTCACAAATCAGGCCTCAACCGATACGAAAAGATTGAGGTTATGCCCTGCGTATTTTCAGACCACATGCTTTGAAACTTGAACTCAATCACAAGAAGAAATTTGGAAAGAACTTAAAACACTTGGAGATTAAAGAGCATCCTGCTAAAGAATGAGTCAACCAGGAAATTAAAGAAGAACTTAAAAAATTCATGGAAACTAATGAGACTGAAAACACATCGGTTCAAAAACCTCTGGGATACAGCAAAGATCGTCCTAAGAGGGAAGTACATAGCAACACAACTCTCTCTTAAAAAATTTAAAAAATCCCAAATACAGAAGATAACCTTACACCTAAAGGACCTGGAGAAAGAACAGCACATAAAGCCTAAACCAAGTAGGAGAAGAGAAATAATAAAGATTAGAGCAGAAATCAATGAAATAGAAACCAGAAGAACAGTAGAACAGATCAACGAAACTAGAAGCTGGTTCTTTGAAAGAATTAATAAAATTGATAAACCTCTGGCCAGATTTATCCAAAAGAAAAGAAAAGGACCCAAATTAATAAAATCATGAGTGAAAGGGGAGACATCATGACCAACACCAAGGAAATACAATTTTAAGAACACGTTATGAGCAACTATATGCAAACAAATTAGGCGATCTGGAAGAAATGGATGCGTTCCTGGACACTTATAAACTACCAAGACTGAAACAGGAAGAGGTAGAAAATCTGAACAGACCAATAACCACCAAGGAAATTGAGGCAGTATTCAAAAACCTACCAAAAAAAAAAAAAAAAAAAAAGCAACCCCAAAAAACAAGAGTCCATGGCTAGATGGCTTCCCAGGGGAATTCTACCAAACACTGAAAGAAAAAATAGCATCTATTCTACTGAAGTTGTTTCAAAAAATAGAAATGGAAGGAAAGCTTCCAAACTCATTCTATGAAGCCAGCATTACCTTGATTCCAAAATCAGACAAAGACCTCATCAAAAAGGAAAATTACAGACCAATATCCCTGATGAACAAGGATGCCAAAATACTCACCAAGATACTAGCCAATAGGATCCAACAGTACATTAAAAGGATTATTCACCATGACCAGGTGGGGTTTGTTCCTGGGATGCAAGGGTGGTTCAACATTCAGAAATCAATCAACAAGATAGGTCTCATTAACAAAAGAAGAGACAAGAACCATATGAGCCTCTCAATTGATGCAGAATAAGCACTTGACAAAATAGAGCATCCTTTCTTGTTTAAAACTCTTCAAAGTGTAGAGATAGAGGGAACATACCTCAATATCATAAAAACTATCTATAAAAAGCCCACTGCGAATATCATTCTCAATGGGAGAAAACTGAGACCTTCTCCCTTAAGGTCAGGAACATGACAAGGATGCCCACTTTCACCACTTTTGTTCAACATAGTACTAGAAGTCCTCGCCTCAACAATCAGAAAACAAAAAGAAATAAAAGGCATTCAAATTGGCAAAGAAGAAATCAGACTCTCTCTCTTCATAGGTGATATGATACTTTATGTGGAAAACCCAAAAGACTCCACCTTCAAACTGCTAGAACTCATACAGCAATTCAGTAATGTGACAGGATACAAAATCAATGCACAGAAATCAGTTGTATTTCTATATACAAACAATGTAACTGAAGAAAGAGAAATTAAGGAATCAATCCCATTTACAATTGCACCAAAAACCATAAGATACCTAGGAATAAACCTAACCAAAGAGGTAAAGGCTCTGTACTCTAGAAACTACAGAACACTTATGAAAGAAATGGAGGAAGACACAAAGAAATGGAAAAACATTCCATGCTCATGGATTAGAATAATAAACATTGTGAAAATATCTATACTGCTCAGAGCAATCTACACTTTCAATGCAATCCCTGTCAAAATATCATCGACATTTTTCACAGAGCTGGAGCAAACAATCCTAAAATTTGTATGAAACCAGAAAAGACCCTGAATAGCCAAAGGAATGTTGAAAAAGGACCAAACCAAAGCTGGGGGCATCACAATGCCTGACTTCAAGTATATAATAAAGCTGTGATCATCAAGAGCAAGGTGCTTGACAAAAACAGACACATCAATCAATGGAACAGAATAGAGACCACAGAAATGGACCCTCAACTCTATGGCCAACTAATTTTCAACAAGCAAGAAAGACTATCCAATGAAAAAAAGACAGTCTCTTCAATAAATGGTGCTTGGAAAATTGGACAGCCACATGCAGAAGAGTGAAACTGGATCATTCTCTTACACCATACACAAAGATAAACTCAAAATGGATGTATGACCTAAATGTGACACAATAATCCATCAAAATCTGAGAGGAGAACACAGGCAGTAACCTCTTCGACCTCAGCTGCAGAAACTTCTTGCACAACATGTCTCTAAAGGCAAAGGAAACAAATGCCAAAACAAATGCAAAAATGAACTATTGGGACTTCATCAAGATAAAAACCTTCTGCACAGCAAAGGAAACAGTCAACAAAATTAAAAGGCAACCTACAGAACAGGAGAAAATATTTACAAATGACATAACAGATAAAGAAAGGGCTGGTATCTAGGATCTATAAAGAAGTTATCAATCTCAACACCCCAAAAATAAATAATCCAGTCAAGAAATGGACAGAAGACATGAACAGACACTTCTCCAAAAAAGACATACAAATGGCCATCAGACACATGAAAAAATGTTCCACATCACTTGCCATCAGGGAAATACAAATCAAAACCACAATGAGATATCACCTTACACCAGTTAGAGTGGCTAAAATTAACAAGACAGGGAACAACAAATGTTGGCGAAGATGTAGGTAAAGGGGAACCCTCTTACACTGTTGGTGGGAATGCAAGCTGGTACAGCCATTCTGGAAAATAGTATGGAGATTCCTCAAGACATTAGAAATAGAGCTACCCTATGACCCAGCAATTGCACTACTGGGTATTTACCCCAAAGATACCGATGTAGTGAAAAGAAGGGGGCACATGCAGCCCAATGTTCATAGCAACAATGTCCACAATAGCCAAACTGTGGAAGGAGCCAAGATGTCCTTCAACAGATGAATGGATAAAGAAGATATGGTTCATATATACAATGGAATATTACTCCACCATCAGAAAGGATGAATATCTACCATTTACATTGACATGGATGGAACTGGAGGGTATTATGCTAAACGAAATAAGTCAATCAGAGAAAGACAAGTATCATATGGTTTCACTCATATAGCACAGATGATCATAGGGGAAGGGAGGGAAAACTGAATGGGAAGAAATCAGAGAGGGAAACAAACCATGAAAGATTCTTGACTTGGGGAAAAAAACTGAGGCTTATGGAGAGGGAGGTGAGTGGGGGGATGGGGTAACTGGGTGATGGGCATTAAGGAGGGCACACAATGTGATGAGCACTGGGTGTTATAAGCAACTAATGAATCATTGAACACTACATCAAAAACTAAAAAAAATTATTACAAAATGGAAAAAATGTAATACAATATGGAAAATGGATCTTGGAAATCCAAGCTTTCCAATCACATGAAGAACAGACCCAAGTAAAATAAAAAAAATCCCAAAGTTTAGTAGAAAACTTTGAGCTGGAAAGGGTCAATATAATATAAAACAAATGAGGTAAGCAGGACAAGATATATCCTGGTTGAAACTTTTAAAAATTCAAAGTTGAAAAATAAGTCTTATGAATATCTAGCTATGTAAAACATTTTTTATAGTAGAGATAGTTTCAGAAGAAGGGGAGAAATCAAGAAATACCATTTTTTACTTAACATTGATAAGAGAAATGTAGGTACAACTTTTAAAACACAAAGGTAAATTTAAAAGGTGGTTAATTTCTTCCAAATATCTAAACAAAAAAGTAAAGAAAAATATTGTATATGAAATAAAACAAAGTAAACAGCATGAAAATATGAAAATATTAAAGCAAAAGAACTTATAGAAGATAAAGCCAACGTAAATGAGTTAAGTCCTCTAATAAAAGTTTTCAGACTTGGCCTTACAGACACCACCACCCAGCCATGGTCAACCCCACTGTATTCTGTGACATCGCCATGGACATTAGCCCTCAGGCCTTGTTTCCTTCAAGCTGTTTGCAGATAAATTTCCAAAGATAGCAGAAAACTTTGATACTCTGAGCACTGAGGAGAAAGGATTTGGTTATAAAGTTTCCTGCTTTCACAGGATTATTCTGGGATTTATGTGCCAGGGTGGTGATTTCACATGCCATAATAACACTGACAGCAAGTCCATTTATGGGAAGAAATTTGATGATGAGAATTTCATCCTGAAGCATATGGTTCCTGGCATCTTGCCCATGTCAAATGCTGGGCCCAATACAAATGGTTCCCAGTTTTTCATCTGCACAGCCAAGATTCTGTGGTTGGATGGCAAGCATGTGGTCTTTGGCAAGATGAAAGAGGGCATGAATATTATGGAAGCCATGGAGTACTTTGGATCCAGGAATGGCAAGACCAGCAAGAAGTACCCATTGCTGACTGTGGACAAATCTAATAAATCTGACTTGTGTTTTATCTTAAATACCAGATCATTCCTTCTGTAGCTCAGGAGAGCACCCCTTCACCCCCATCTGCTCAAAATATCCAACAATCTTTGGGCTCTCATTGCAGTTCTATGGGATCCATATTTTCCTTACTCCTCTCCAAGTCTAGCTGGATTACAGAGTTAAGTTTATGATTATGAAATAAAAACTAGACAACAACAACAAAGTTTCAGACTCATGACAAAAGAAAAATACAACTATCTGCAACTTATAAGGGATATCTAAAATAAAGTCCATTAAAAAGTAAAAATATTTCAGGATGCCTGGGTGGCTCAGTCAGTTAAGCGTCTGCTTTCAGCTCAGGTCATGATCCCAGGGTCCTGGGATTGAGTCCCACATCAGGCTCCTTTCTCAGTGGGGAGCCTGCTTCTCCCTCTGCCTGCCACTCCCCCTGCTTGTGCTCTCTCTCTCTCTGACAAATAAATAAATAAAATCTTAAAAAAAGTAAAAACATTTCATAACAGAAAAATGCAAATAAGAAAGTATAGATGGTCATTAATAATAATCAAAGTAGAATTCAATTAGTGAGGCAGAGTTTATTTTACATTGATGAAATAGTATGTGGTCAATGAAAATAAGAGGCATGGGCCTTTATAATAATGAACAATGTGACCAGGTACTGCACTACCATTTTCACATGTGTTAGCTAATTTAATGTTCAGAATAACACTATGTGGCAGACATGATTATTCTCATTTTAGATATGAAACAACTGAACATAGAGAGGTTTAATAACTTGTTCAAGATTCTCACTGGTAAAGGCATAACTGAGATTTGGGCCCAGGTCATCATAACTTGAGAACCTCAAAGATACAGTAGTGTATCTGAAAGGTTAGTCCTAGCATTACCTGCATCAGAATGCTTATTAAAAATATAAACTCCTGACATCATCTCTGAAATATTCTAGAGCTCTGAAGTTTGCATTTTAATAAGTATTCCACTTGATTCTTATACATGCTAACATTTGAGAACCACTGCATTACATGTACTACCTCCAAGAAAATGAGAGAAACATAATTGAAGTGGAAGTGTTAATCCACCCTTTCTATCGTAGCTAGATTAAGTAGGAAAAAATAATATATAATTTAATATTAAACAGACTATTATAACAAACAAAACACTACAGAAAATATATATTATTTTCAACCATCCTTTTACTTTTACAAAATTGATCACGCATTAGATTCTAAAAGAAAACTAATTCCAGAAAGCAAAGGTAATAAAGACCATATTAATTAATCACAATGTGCTAAAACTAGGATTTAATAAAAATTTAAAGAGAAAGACACAGCTAGAAATAATTTTAAAAAACATTCTTAAGTAACTATTATTAGAGCTATTATGATAAAGATCAGAGTAGAAGTATAAGAAATAGTGACTAAAAAAAATCAATGAAACTAAGAACTTTGGAAAAATAAACAAAATTAATAAACCTTTGGCCAGACTTATCAAGAAAAAAGAAAATTACAGCTGACACCACAGAAATACAAAACATTATAGGAGACTACTACAAAAAAATATAAGCCAGCAAATTGAACAACCCAGAAGAAATAGATAAATTCCTAGAAACATACAGTTTTCCAGGACTGAATCAGGAACAAACTGAAATCCTGAACAGATCAATTACTTGTAATGAAGTTGAATCAGTAATCAAAAAAGTCCCAACAAAGAAAACTCCAGGACCAGATGGCTTTAAAGGTGAATTCAACCAAACATTTGAAGAAGAGTTAATACATATCCTCAAATGATTCAAAAAATTGAAGAGGAAGAAATGCCTTTAAATATGCAGCCAACATTACCCTGATACCAAAACCAGAAAAGGATGCCACAAGAAAAGAAAATTACAGAACAATATCCTTGATAAACATAGATGCAAAAAATTTGCAACAAAATATTAGCCAAATGAATTTAACAATACCCCAAAAGGATCATTTACACCTATGAAGTGGGATTTGTTCCAGGGATACAAGGATGTTTTAAGGATGTTTCAATATTCACAAATCAATTAATCGCATTAACAAAATGAAGGATAAAAATAATATAATCACCTCAATGGATGCAGAAAAAACATTTGAAAAAATTCAACATCTATTCATGATAAAAGATCTCAACAAAGTGGGTATAGAGGGAAGATACCTCAACTTAACAAAGACCATATGTGACAAACCCACAGCTAACATACTTAATGGTGAAAAGCTGAAAGCTTTTTCGCCAAGATCAGGAATAAGAAAAATATACCAGCTCTCCCCACAATTATTCAACATAGTCCTGGAAGTCCTAGCCATAGCAATTAGACAAGAAAAAGAAATAAAAAGCATCCACACTGGTAAGGAAGAAGTAAAACTGTTACCATCTTCAGATGACACAATACTCTATGTAGAAAACTCTAAAAATTCCACCAAGAAAATCTATTAGAACTAATAAATAAATTCTAATAAATACTAATAAATAAAATTGCAGGATACAAAATCAATATACAGAAATCTGTAACATTACTATACACTAATTTAAAAAGTAGCAGAAACCAGAAATTAAGAAAACAATCTCATTTACAATTGCATCAAAAAGAATAAAATATCTAGGAATAAATTTAATCAAAGAAGTAAAAGGCCTATATTTTGAAAACTATGACATTGATGAAAGAAATTGAAGATGACACAAATAAATAGGAAGATATATCATGCTCATGGACTGGAAGAATTAATATTGTTAAAATGTCAATACAACCCATAGCAATATACAGATTTAATGCAATCCCTATCAAACACCAATAATGTTTTTCACAGAACTAGAACAAGTAATTGTAAAATTTCTGTGGAATCCCATAAGACCCCAAATAGCCAAAGCAATTTTGAGAAAGAAGACCAAAGCTGGAGGAATCAGAATCCAAGATTTAAAACTATACTACAAAGTTATAGCAATCAAAAGCGTATGTTATTGGCACAAAAATAGACACATTAGATCAATGGAACAGAATAGAGAGCCCAGAAATAAACTATGCTTATATGGTCAATTAGTGTATGAGAAAGGAGACAGGAATATACACCGAGGAAAAGAAAGTCTTTTTAATAAAGTTGGGAAAAACTGGCAGCTACATGCAGAAGAATGAAACTGGACCATTTTCTTAAACCATACACAAAAATAAACTCAAAAGTGATTAAAGACCTAAATGTGATGTGCAAAATCATAAAACTCCTAAAAGAAAACAGCCAGTAAGCTCTTCCTCATCAGCTTTAGCAATATTTTTCTTTATCTGTCTCTATAGGCAAGGGACACAAAAGCAAAAATAAACAATTGGGACTATATTAAACTAAAAAGCTTTTGCATAATTAAAGAAACCATCAATAAAACAAAAAGGCAACATACAGAATGAGAGAAGATATTTGCAAATGATAAATTTGATAAGAGGTTAATATGTAAAATATATAAAGAACTCATACAACTCAACACCAAAAAAACAATCTGATTTAAATATGTGTGGGAGACTTAAATAGCCATTTTTCCAAAGAAGACACACAGATGGCAAACAGACACAGAAAAAGGCGAACCTTGTGCTCTGTTGGTGGGAATGTAAATTGGTGCAGCCACTGTGGAAAACAGTGTGGAGGTTTCTCAAAGAATTAAAAGTGGAAATATTGTATGATCCAGTTATTCCACTTCTGAATATTTACCCCAAAATGAAAACACTAATTTGAAAAGTTATAGGCATCCCTATGTTTGTTGCAGCATAATTTACAATAACTAAGATATGGAAGCAGCACATGTCCACGGATAGATGATTGGATAAAGAAGTGGTATATATATATAATGGAATATTACTCAGCCATAAAAAAGAATGAAATCTTACCATTCACAACAACATGGACGGACCTAGTGGGTATTATGCTAAGTGAAATAAGCCAGAGAAAGACAAATACCATGTAATTTCACTTATATGTGGGATCTAAACAAAACA
Organism: Halichoerus grypus; assembly: GCF_964656455.1. Classification (NCBI taxonomy): domain Eukaryota; kingdom Metazoa; phylum Chordata; class Mammalia; order Carnivora; family Phocidae; genus Halichoerus; species Halichoerus grypus. Next base: position 50,809,410 of record NC_135727.1, on the reverse strand, counting down.
AAACAAACAAAAAAATAAAAACAGATTCATAAATACAGAGAACAAAGTAGTGATTGCCAGAGGGGAGAAGGGTGGGGAGATAGGAGAAATATGTGAATGAATTAACAGGTACAAACTTCAAGTTGTAAAACAGATAAGTCATAGCTATGAAGGTACAGCATATGGAATATAATCAATAATATTGTAATAAATTTGTATAGTGACAGATGATATCTACACTTCTCACAGTGAGCATTTTGTAATGTATATAATTGTTGAATCACTATGTCATATACTTGAAACTAATATATTGTATGTCAACTGTACTTCAATTAAAAAAATATAAAATATTATTAGTCCACCCACCAAAATTTCTAAAATGAGAAAGATAGAAAATAAGTGTTGATAAAGATAGAGAGCAACAAAGATATAGAGCAAGTGAAACTCTCACTTATTGCTTATGGGACTGAAATAGTTACAATCATCTCAGAAAATGGTTTGGCAGTATCAACTTAAGCAAATTATATGCATGCTCTATGACACAGAAATTCCCCTCTGCGTTTTATAACAAACAAACTGTATTCATATGCTCACCAGCCCCCAGATGAAAAGTTTCTAAATACCCACTATAGAATGTACAAATTGTGGTATAGTCACACAATTGAATACCATATAGTGGGAAAAAGAAAAATCTACAGCTATATGAATCTTATAATGTTGCATGAGAGAAACCAGATACAAATGCATACATTCTGTATAATTTATTTGCATAATGAAAAAACATTCAAAATTAATCTATCAGTTTGACTATAATTTTCACTTTCTCTAAATTTGTATGGATGATTTTTTTATTAAGTTTTTTAAAATTTTAATTCCAATATACTTAACATACAGTGTTCTATTAGTTTCAGGTATACAATACAGTGATTAAACAATTCTATATGTTACTCAGTGCTCATCATGATAAGTGCACTCTAATCTCCATCACCTATTTCACCCATCCTCCCACCCACCTCCCCTCTGGTAACCCTCAGTTTGTTTTCTATAGTTAAGTCTATTTCTTGGTTTCTCTCTCTCACTCTTTCCTTTGTTCATTTGTTTTGTTTCTTAAATTCCATACATGAGTGAAATCATATGGTACTGATCTTTCTCTGACTGACTTAAGTCACTTAGCATTTTACACCCTAGCTCCATTCATGTTATTGCTAATGACAAGATTTAATTCCTTTCTATGGTGGAATAATATTCCATTGCATATATATACCACTTCTTCTTTATTCGCCTATCAATGGATACTTGGGCGGTTTCCATAATTTGGCTATTATAAATAATGCTGCTATAAATATAGGGGTGCATGTATCCCTTTGAATTAGTGTTTTTGTATTATTGGGAAAATACCCAGTAGTGAGATTACTGGATATTAGGGTAGTTCTAATTTAACTTTTTGAGGAGCCTCCATATTCTTTTCCACAGTGGCTACAAGTTTGCATTCCCACCAACAGTGCATGAGAGACTCTTTTTGTCCATATCCTCATCCAACACTTGTTGTTTCTTGTGTTTTTAACTGTAACTATTCTGACAGATGTGAGGTGATATCTTACTGTGGTTTTGATTTGAATTTCCCTGATGATGAGTGATGTCGAGCATCTTTTCATGTGTCTTTTGGCCATCTGGATGTCTTCTCTGGAGAAATATCTGTTCAGGTCTTCTGCCCATTTTTAATTGGATTATTTGGTTTTGGGGTGTTGACTTGCATGAGTTCTTTATTTATTTTGGATACTAACCCTTTATCAGATTTATCATTTGCAAATATTTTCTCCCATTTCAGTAGGCTGCCTTTTAGTTTTGTTGATTATTTCCTTGACTGTGCAGAAGCTTTTCATTTTGATGTAGTCACAATAGTTTATTTTTGCTTTTATTTCCCTGGATCAGGAGACATAGCTAGAAACATTTTGCTATGGCTAATGTCAGAGAAATTATTGCCTGTGCTCTCTTCTAGGATTTTTATGGTTTCAGGTCTCACATCTAGATCTTTAATACATTTTGAATTTATTTTTGTGTATGGTGTAAGAAAGTGGTCCAGTTTCATTCTTTTGCATGTAGCTGTTCAGTTTTCCCAATACCATTTGTTGAAGAGACTTTTTCCCATTGGAAATTCCTTCCTAGTTTGTCAAAGATTAATTGACCATATAATTGTGGGTTTAAGAAAATGGTCCATTTACTTTCTTTTGCATGTTGCTGTCCAGTTTTCCCAACACCATTTGTAGAAGAGACTCTTTTTCCCATTGGATATTCCTTCCTAGTTTGTCAAACTATATAGTTAAAATGTCTATATTATCCAAAGACATATATTTGTGGGTTGACCATATAATTGTGGGTCTATTCTGGGTTTTCTATTCTGTTCCATTGATCTATGTGTCTATTTTTGTGCCAGTACCATACTGTTTTGATTACTACAGGTTTGTAATATAATTTGAAGTTGGAATTGTGATTGCTTTTCTTTTTCAAGATTGCTTTGGCTACTCAGAGTCTTTTGTGGTTCCATACAAATTTTAAGATTGTGTGTTCTGAGACATTTCTCCAAAGAAGACATACAAATGGCCAACAGACACATGAAAAAGTGCTCTACATCATTTGGCATCAGAGAAATAAAAATCAAAACCACAATGAGATACCACTAGTCAGAATGGCTAAAATTAACAAGACAGGAAACAACAAATGTTGGCGAGGATGTGAAGAAAGGGGAACCCTCTTACACTGTTGGTGGGAATGCAAGCTGGTACAGCCACTCTGGAAAATGATATGGAGGTTCCTCAAGAAGTTAAAAATAAAGCTACCCTAAGGCCCAGCAATTGCACTACTAGGTATCTACCCCAAAGATACAGATGTAGTGATCTAAAGGAGCACCTGCACCCCAATGTTCATAGCAGCAATGTCCATAATAACCAAACTGTGGAAAAAGCTGAGACACACATCAGCAGATGAATGGATAAAGAGGATGTGGTGTATAAATACAATGGAATATTACTCAGCCATCAGAAAAGACGAATACTTACCATTTACATTGACGTGGATGGAACTGGAGGGTATTATGCTGAGTGAAATAATCAGTCAGAGAAAGACTATTATCATTTGGTTTCACTCATATGTAGAATATAAGAAACAGGACAGAGGACCATAGGGGAAGGGAAGGAAAACTGAATGGAAAGAAATCAGAGAGGGAGAAAAACCATGAGAGACTCAACTATGGGAAACAAACAGAATTGTTGGAGGGGAGGGGGGTGGGGGGATGGGATAATTGGGGGATGGGCATTAAGGAGGGCCCGTGATGTGATGAGCACTGGGTGTTATATGCAACTGATAAATTATAAATAAATAAATAAATAAATAAATAAATAAATAAATATTGGAGAAAAAAGGATTGTGTGTTCTGTTTCTGTGAAAAATGCTGTTGGTATTTTGATAGGGATTCCCTCAAATCTGTAGATTGCTCTGGGTAATATAGACATTTTAACTATATTAGTTCTATCAACCTACAAGCATAGAATGTCTTTCCATTTCTTTATGTTGTCTTGAATTTCTTTTGTCAGTGTTTTATAGTTTTCAGAGTATAAGTCTTTCACCTCTTTGGTTAGATGTTTCCTAGGTATTTTATTATTTTTGGTGCAATTTTAAATCAGATTGTTTTCTTAATTTCTCTTTCTGTTGCTTCATTATTACTGTTTAGAAATGCAACAGATTTCTATATATTGATTTTATATCCTGAGACTTTGCTGAATTTATTTATCAGTTCTAGCAGTTTTTTGGTGGAGTCTTTAGGGTTTTTTATATAGAGTATCATGTCATCAAAAATAGTGATTGCTTTCATTTCTTTTTGTTGTCTGATTGATATTGAATAAAAGTGGCAGGAGTGGACATCTTTGTCGTGTTCCTAACCTTAGGGGTGAAGCTCACAGTTTTTCCCCATTGAGGATGATGTTTGCTGTGGGTTTTTCATATAAGGCCTTTATCATGTTGAGGTATGTTCCCTCTAGATCTACTTTGCTATTATTTTTATCATGTATGGATGTTGTACTTTGTCAAATACTTTTTCTGCATCTATTGAAATAATCATATGGTTTTTGTCCTTTCTCTTATTGATGTGATATATCACATTCATTGCTTTGCAAATATTGAATCACCTTTGTATGCTGGCAGTAAATTCCACTTGATTGTGGTGAATGATTTTTTTAATGTATTGTTGGATTTGGTTTGCTGGTCTTTTTTGAGAATTTTTGCATTTATGTTCATCAGGGATATTGGCCTTTATTTCTCTTTTTTGTGTGTATGGCGTCTTTATCTGGCTTTGGTATCAGAGTAATACTGGCCTCATAGAATGAATTTGGAAGTTTTCCTCCCTCTCCTATTTTTTTGGAATAGTTTGAGAAGAATAGGTATTAAATCTTCTTTAAATACTTGGCAGAATTCATCTTTGAAGCCATGTGGTCCTGGACTTTTGTTTTTTGGGAGTCCTTTGATTACTGATTCAGTATCATTGCTGTAATCGGTCTGTTCAAATTTTCTATTTCTTTCTGCTTCAGTTTTGGTAGGTTATATGTTTCTAGGAATTTATCCACTTCTAGGGTGTCCTTCTTTAAGATTTCTTGAACTGGAATTATTGAATCACAGCCTACAAATGTTTTTTTTTTTAAGATTTTATTTATTTATTTGACAGAGAGAGACACAGTGAGAGAAGGAACACAAGCAGGGGGAGTGGGAGAGGGAGAGGCAGGCTTCCCACTGAGCAGGGAGCCCGATATGGGGCTCAATCCCAGGACCCTGGGATCATGAGCTGAGCCAAAGGCAGATGCTTAACGACTGAGCCACCCAGGTGCCCCCAAATGTTTTTAAGTCATTGAAAATCAATGCAAATTCCCTGCAGAAAGGTTTATCAATTTCTACTCCAACCCAATATTTCTCCTCTCTGAAACTTTTAGTAAATTAGTTATACTAATTCTCTTTCACTCGCTTTATGAACCCCAAGTAAATAATCTAAACAACACTAAAATACAGAGCCAAGAAACAGGAAAAAAACTGAAATATAAGTCAAATACTATGTATTATACATACTTGGGACCACTTCACCATACACAGCATGCTTTGGGTGGTTCAGCCACTCAAATTTCTCTTATGACTCAAGTTTAATACTACTTACTTGCTCACCACTCTGTTGAGATTCATTCAGAAGGGTCAGCAGCTTCTTCAAGGTTTCAGAATAATCATTCCTGGAACATTCTGAAGTGCCCTCCTTTTAAGAAGCCATTTTTTTAATATGACCTCCTTTCTAGCCTTTTTTTCCCCAGGATTGTGCTTCATTCTGAGAGTCTCTCTGCAGCAGGTTTCCAAAGCAAATCTCTTAACTACCTGAGCTTATAACAAGCCTATACTTGTCTAGGATTTGATTCTTCTCTGCCTGCATGGAGGGTACCATTCTTCAGCTGATTCCAATCAAGACACTTGGTCTGGTAAATAACTTTAAGGTGTGGATTTTAGGACAGACAAATTTTGAAATAGAAACACAATATATGCTATCCTTATCATTTGTTGCATTGTGTTCCTTAAAGCTATCATAAAATTAATTAAATTTTCTACAGGAACAATTATTATTAGAGTTCAGTAACTTCACTAATGGTTCAATAGCAAGAAAGTGATTAAGCAATGATACATAATTAATATTTATGTCTTCTAAATGTTTTTGGAAACATGTATTTAACATGTAAAAAATGCAGGTACCACTAGCCTATCGAAATCAAAGGTGTGAAAACATACAATACATATTACACATTAAATTAATGATATTTTCTTGGCTTCTTAGAATTTAGAAGAGACATGAGGGAATGACTTAGACATCCCAGTTATCTTTAAAAAGCCATTCAAGTAATATTCAAGTGGTGTCTTCTTTTTCTCTTGATAAATCTCCCAACAATAAGTAGTGACATTCAAAATCCTTCCGCTGATCTTAGAACTACTCTCAAAGTACTAAGTACTCAGCAAATGTTTGTTATTGTTGATGTGATGATATTTTTAGACCAAAAAATATTTTCAAATCTAAAGACTGACCCACCATTTCTCCCCTTCACCCTCTCCTACTTCCCTGAGTTTATTCAAAGCTACAAATAGAGCTACTTAATTTTGGAGTTAAGTATTATCACCAGGAAGCTCTAAATGTTATTTTTTTTTTAACCAACCTTCATTGCCTCATGGTAGAGTGGGAGCTGTATTCAATGTCTTTATTTCATTGTGACCACCCTACTGTAGATTTGAGCAGCCTACCAGTACCCTCTGTTCTTAATCCTTTTCCAATCTCAATCCAGGAGAAACCCCTTTCCCTAACAGCGAACAAAAAACAAAAAAGTGGTAGATAAACTTGCTTTAGCAAACCAAAATAGAAAATGTTTACCATACAATCACCATGTTGATTGATGCAGTACAATGCCCAATAATCTACCTAACCATCTGTGATATATTTATCAACATCCCAATATGAAAGATATAGAAACCTCTTAAAATTATTTTTAAGATGCATTCTGAGCAATTCACACTTTGTACATATATACCTACCAGATTATAAGCATCATCTTTTAAAAAGGAAATTACAATGTTTTCTCTCCTGCAAAGACAGTATCCAGTTGTGTTGGAGACTTTGAGAAACACTGAATAAGTGAGTACATTTTAGCAGAAATAATGTCTGAGCCTTTAAAGCAAAGACAAATTTGGAAGGTGCAACTTTGAACCCCTTATCTTCATTTTCTCAGCAGATGCCCTGATCCCTTCTATTTTATGAAATACAAGACAGCTCTACCTCTTCTCTTAAATTTCTCCCTGTCACCCATTTGTCCTGCTATACTTCAATGTTAGAAGGAAGCCCTTTTCATCAATTCCACACTTTTTAGACTATCAATAATTGTCCACTTCCGTTTCACCTACACACTTCTTACATCTTTAATCTCTTCCCTCCACTAGCTTATTTCCCTTAGCTTTTAAGCATGGTCAGGTTTTCCCATATCTCAAAAAACACCAAAATATCAAAACTTCCCTTCTCAACCCTGTGACATTTTTAAAGACACTTATTCTTAAACTGACACTTGCTATGCTCTTACTATATTCCAGAAAGTTTACCAAACTCAACTCTGTATGAGTCATTTAATTTAATCCTCACATCTACCTTATGAAGTAGGTAATATTATTAACTCCAATAGACAGAGAAAACTGAGGCTCAAGAATTTAAGCAACTTTCCCCAAAACATGCAAGTATTTAGTGGTGGAGCTGGGACTTGAATGCATAATGATCGGACTCCAAAGCCTAAGATTTTAACCACTACACTGGCACTGGGTTTTCTCTCCTATTTCTCCTCCTTCTCTCTCTCTCTCTTTCTCTCTCCAATCCCCCTTTATTCCCTTCCTCTGTCCTTCCTTTCTTCTTCCTCTCCCTCCCTTTCTTTCATTATTCTCTTTCTCAAAAGGATATTCATAGCCTCTATGCTTCCCTACCTCACTCATTACCTTTTAGCAATGATTTTTGCTCTCACAACTGCATTACAACTACTCTATCAAATAAATGTCTTGTCACTAAACTTGACCTTTCCTTTTCTCCATAATTTTTCCAGTCTCATCCTTTACCTTTCTACAGTATTTAACACAGATAATCATAACATGGTTTCTTGTAACTCTTTTCCTCTTGACACAGTAACACTGCACAATCCTAGTGCTAAATGTGATCTCTCCAAAAATCTGTTATTTTATTCCTTTATCTATTGATTCATTCAAGAAATATTTGTTGAATATCTATTATGTATTATGCCTTATTCTATGTGCTGAGAATATCATCTGAAAAAAACAAAGCTGCTGCCTTCAGAGAACTTAACATTTTGGTGGATAACCCAATAAGAGGCAATAAAAGTTTTTAAAAGAGTAAAATATAGAACATGTTATTAAAAAAAAAAAAGAGGTATATCTGGGGGGAAGAGCATTTAAGCAGAGAAACGGCAAAAAGAAAGGTTTTGAAGTAGAAATAGCATGGAAACCATTGTAGCTGGAGCACAGGGAGCAGGAGCAGAGAGATAGATATGCTGTCAGAGAGCTTGGGGACAGGTCATATAGGGCCTTATAGAACATGTAAGGACATTGGCTTGTGCTTGGGGTAAGATAGGAAGTCATTGAAGAATTTGAGCAAAAAAGTAACATAATATGGCTTTTATTTTAAATAATCATTTTCTATGTTGCCAATAGACTATAGGAGGACAAACATAGAAGCAGGAAGACCAATTAAAAGATTATTGCAATAATCTCAGTGACTATTGATTTTAAGAAGTGTGGTAACAGTGGAAGTTTTGATTGTGACTGAAGTGGGGATACATTTTTAAGGTAGACCTGACAGGATATACTAACAGACCAACTATGGGTATGAGACAAGGAGATGAATCAAGAGTTTTGGTCTGAGTTACTGGAGATACAGGTGTTGTGGAAACAGAAAATTATACATATAATGAATATAAAATTATAAACAAAAGTAAAGTATGAAAGTAAAGTATTTATTTGAATATGTTGTAGCCTGCTTCCAAGATGATCCCCATGAGTCTTGACTGCATCTGTCAATTTCTTAACTGCAATGTCATGAGAGATCCTAAGCTAGACCACCCAGCTAAGCCATTCCTGAATTTCTGACCCACAGAAACTGTGTGAGGTAATAAATGTTTATTATTTTAAGATGCTAAATTTTGGACTAATTTGTTTTCTAGGAAAGGTATGTAATACAGATTTTGGTGTTAAGGATGTAGTGCTACCATAATAAAACTCTGAAATGTGGAGAAGCTCGGAAACCTGGTAGTTAGCAGAAACTAGAAGGATTTTGAGGAGATGTTAGAAAAAGCTTAAAGAACATTGGCAAAACTGTTAGTAGAATCCTGCTGGACTTTAAAGAAGCTGCAGATGAAGGCTTAAAAGAAAGTGGGAAAATGTTATTGAAAACTGGAGGAAAGGGATCCTTATTGTATAGGGGCTGAATGTTTAGCCACACTGTCACCTGTGTTAATGGGGAAAGTAGGAAATATACCAGATAAACCATGTTATCTAGCTATGGAGATTTCCAGACAGAATGTTGAGAATGCCTCCTTGTTTCTTCTTACTGTTAATAATAAAATGCAACAAAACATTGGTAAGCTTAAGGAAGGACTGTTAACAAAAAGGAGACAGTTTTGCAGCTTAAACATTGCTAAGAGTAAATTTTAGAAGTTCTCACCATAAGAAAAACATTTGTAACTATCTGAGGTGATTGATGTTAACTAAACTTATCGTGGTAATCATTTCACAATATATACATATATCAAACAATTATGTTGTATACACTGGATTAATATATGTCAATTACATCTCAATAAAACTGGTGAAATAAAGGAGCCAGTCTTGCAGGTTCTGAAAATTTCCCCTCTCCAGATGGCAGATATTGCTAAAATTAAGGAATGGCTCAGGAGCAAGGATCAAATCCAGGTCACTGTTAGAAAAACAGGATATAGAGATGAAGATCAGAGTGTAACTGTAAAATTCTTTGTCAACACCTCAGGAAAATATAAAAGTGTTTCACAGATCCATTTAGTTAAACAGTAAGGCTTGTAAGAAGCATGAGTGTTGTCTCTCAGCAGTCTTAGCAGAAGTCCAAGATAGAAAAAGGCTTATGTCAAGATTTTAATGGTGTGAACCCCCAATAAGATTCACAGTATATACACAAAGTTTTAACAAGAATTATATTGGAAGAAATACTGCTAGCTTATATTGAAAAGGACAGAAAAGTAGAAAATGAAGACTTTGGACCCCAAAACATTTACAAGCAAGAAGCACATTGAGTAAACTATGGAGCTCCACACATAGACTCACAGGGTAGCACCAAGAAGACAGGATACAGGGTTAAAGCCATGCAGAATAATTCCTGGGCAGGAGTAAGACTTAGGCTTAATCAGGAAACTTCCAACATTTGCCTAGCTGAATTTCAAGATTTATTGGACAACTTTGCCTCCCATTTTCTTCCCTCTTGAATGAGAGTGTCTGTAGTGGTTATCATAGCTATGTGTCTCCTACTGTTGTATATTAGGTGTCTGGAGAGCAAGTAGAATGTCTTTAGTTAACAAGTCTTTGGACCAAGAGGAACCGCTCTTGAGAGCTCTGCTTCTGAAACTATAATAAAGGAGCCTTATCCACGGTAGAACATGACTTAGAGGAGGCAATTCTAAACTCTGAACTAATGCTGGAATGCTATTAAACTTTTGGGGACCTGGGAAAGAGGGAGTATATTTTTTGTAAAGGAAGGGCATGAATCTTTGGTGGCCAGAGGGAAGACTGTGTTAGCAAGCTTCCAAGAAGATCTTTAATGATTCTTGCTTCTTAATATTTATGCTTTTGTATAGTCCCTTTACATATTAGACAGGGCTGACCTATGTAACCAGTAGAAGAGTGCAGAAATGGTGGTATGTGATTTCTGAGGCTAAATTATAAAAGTCACTGTGGCTTTACCTTGTTCTTTCTTGGATAACTCATTCTAGGGGAAATCAGCTGTCATTTTATGAGAAACCCTATTGAGAGGTCCACATGGGGAGAAACTGAGGCTTCCCACCCACAGCCAGCATAACTTGCCAGCCATGTGAGTATGCCGTCTTGGAAGTGGATCTTCCAGCCTCAGTCAAGCCTTCACATGAGTATAGCCCTAGCTGTCATCTTACTTTCAGCCTCATAAAAGACCCAAGCAAAAACTACCAAGCTAAGGCACTTCTGAATTTTTGACCCACAGATATTGTAAAATACATGTTTTATTATTTAAGCCACTAAATTTGAGGGTAATTAGTTATGCAGCAATAGAGAACTGTTGCAGAATAAGAAAAGATACCACAATAAATCACTTATTATTTTTTTAAGAAAAGCTAACAAATATCACAAACATGACACAAAACCAGGAAAATAACACAACACTCAATTAACTGCCTGGAACACTGTTATACTGTTTTTTTCTATAGTTTTTGTCTGTAAATTCTTTGAGAAATCAATCTTCTTTAGCATGATTGATCAATTTTTTAATGACTGATAATTTTTACACATTTCTTTCATCTTCCCAACATGTTATTGGTAATGTCATGTACAGTTTTAAGATTTTTGTAAAATTGGAAACATCTATCAAGTTTTTTTAATGTATTGAGCTGTAAGATTTCAGAGTATTTCAAATTTTCTTGTACAGTGACTAATATTAAATACTGTTTGAATTGATGATACTCATTAACCAGTTTTGCATTGATGTACTCATTGTAATGGCATTATTATGATGATTTTATGTTATCTTTACCAATGTCAGTATTTTGTATCAAATCAGCAAGAAATTTAAATCTTTTCTTGATCTACTCATATGAGTACTTATCTTCCCTATTTGGATTCTTAAACAATCCAATAGCCTATTCATTACTTCTATTCAACATGTATCTCTTCAATTAAGTACTGGTTTGGAAATAATCTGGAAAAAATGTTTTGATTTACTTCTCAATGTCACATTAGTTTCTATTGATTTTATCACTCATCTTTATCAATTTTGCTTCATATTTTATTAATGTTTTATCTGAATTTTCTCTCTGTGCTTTAATAAATAAATTTAAAGATGACAAAAGGAGTACCTTTCATATTTGGCCAAACCAGAATTCTGTAAATTTTTAGTTGTTTTACAGAAATGTTCCAAGGCATCTTTTCAAATTTGCTTCTCAACATCAGAATAATCTGTGTTTTAATACATTTCACAAAACCATATGATTGTGTGAATACATTGCTAAGACCTGCTGTTAAGGAACCAAAGTAAGGAACCATGAAGTCTTTATTAACTACACAGTAAGTCCACCTCTGCTTCTGAGAAACTATGTTAACAGTGATGTCCTTTACTGAGATGAAGAATAATGTGGGAGGCATGGAGAAGAGTTTCAGGATTTCATTTTTTGGACATGCTAAATTTGAGATGTCTAAAGGTAGGGCAGCCACAAAATTTTATATCCAAACCATCACATTCTGAGTGTGAAAGAGAGACCTATTTATAAAAATAGATATAAATCAAGATTGTCCCAAACAGTCACATTACCTATTGAACATTCAAGTAGAGATATGGACAATTTGCTTATAGGTTAAAGTTCAGGAGGAAGTTCTAGCCTGCAGATATAAATCTGAATGAAGGACATTAGTATTTAAATGATACCTAATATTATGGAACTAAATAAAGCCACTCAAAGAAGGAATGTAGATAGAGAAGAAAACTGAGATCTGAGCTCTGTGATACTCAACATTTTAGAAGTGAAGATGACAAGGACAAACCAGGTAAAGAGAGCCAGAGATATAGGAGGAGAACCAACAGCATGGTTTTTATGAAGCCATGTGAAGAAAGGGTTTCAGGAAGTATGTGATCAATTGAACCAAATGTTATTGATAAGTAGAAAAATGAGAACTCAGCATGATCCTTGGATAGAACCAGCTATATAATTTTCTGAGTCTAGTGAAAAAAAAATGTGAGGTCTTTTGTTCAAAAGTTAAAAGAATTTCGGGATGGCAACAACAGAGCATTAAGCCAAGCCTTTCGCTCCTCTAAGTATGTGGGCTCAGTGTGACTGTGTGACTATGCAGGTTGCATGCCATAAAACCAGCCTGCCTTAGGATTTGTAGCTGGGGATTATTGATGACAGTTGCTAGAGCAGTTTTGATAAAGCTGTCAGAACAAAAGCTTAACTGGATTGGTTTCTAGAGAGAACTGAAGAAGAGGAATCTACATATCAAGGTAGATAACTCTCTGAATTTTTTTTTCTGTCTTTTTCTTTTCTTTCTTTTTGATATTTTAGTAGAGAAATGGGATGGTGGCTGGAAACTCAAGGAAATGTTTAAGATGAGAGAATAATTAGAATGATCCATTAGAGGGGTAAATTTTGATGATATGGAATAGCTGGACAATTATTAGAGTGGTGTCCTTGAGGTGAAAGAGGATAAGATTCAGGACACACATGAAGAGATGGACAGGTCTTCCATTTTCACAAGAGGAAAAACAGACTATATAGTATAGTGTGTAGAGAGACTGGTAAATTTGGAAGTGGAATTGTGATTAAGTTCTCTTTGGATTGTTTCTGTTTTCCCAGACCATCAGTTAAGAGGAGTGACGTGTTGGAGGTTTGAAGAATAAGGAGAAGGTGTATTTTTTTAAAGGTTATACAATCTACATTAGTACACTATCTGGTACTTATTAGCCATAACTACACATAAGAAGTCATCAAATTCTGTTCTTTGTACTCTTAGGCTCTCTCTTGACTCTGTTCCTTTCTTCCCATTCTCATGCTAACTACCCTGTTTTAGGCATGCATCTTTCCTTGCCTAACTATTCTCCAATCTTTAGTTTTCCCTCCTCCAAATTATCTCCCATATGAGATATTATTATGCTTATGTTCCTCAATAAGATAATGTTGAAAGAATAAATAAATAGTTAACAAACATTATCATTTGACAATTATACACACAATGGATTTCTTTACAGAGAAAAGGCAAACAGTGTGAAATGGGAATCTCAAGCTTGGGTTTACAGAACTCTCAAGAATAAGGGTCATATACCTTGGGAGAGAGATAAAAAGAGTATAAAAAGTAAAATTTTGTCACTCTTGGCCTTATTACAAAGTAATTTTCGTTTGTCTCTAAAAAAATAAAAATAATTTTAAAAAATAAGTCAGCATATGTTCCTCATCTGAAAATAAGCAGAAGTTTTTAACTTTAAGATATTAAAAAAAGTTTATTTGTTGTTTTTTTTTTCAATTTTATTTAATTTAAGTAGGCTCCATGCTGGGCTTGACATGGGGCTTGAACTCATGACCCTGAGATCAAGACCTGAGCTGAGATCAAGAGTTGGATGCTTAACCAACTGAGCCACCCAGGTGCCCTTGTTATTTATTTTCTAATAACAAAACAAATATATGTTTATTGTAGAATACTTGAGAAATACAAAAATGTATAAAGGATAAAATAAAACCACCACCAGACATACTTGTTAACATTAATGTTTATCTTTTTTTAGTTATGTATTTTAAATTGAGTTAATATTCCTCATAGTTTTATATTGCCATTTTTATTTGGTTATTTTATAAACAGTTTCTCTCTTATTAAATATTATTTAAAAGCACTTGTTATAATGGCCACATCATGTTCTATCATATGGGTATATCATAATTGAAGCATTTCTTTATTGTTGGTCATTTATGTTAAATCTTTTTTTAAAAGATTTTATTTATTTATTTGAGGGAGAGAGAGTACATGAGTGGGGGAAGGGGCAGAGGGAGAGGGAGAAGCAGACTCCCCACTGAGCAGGGAGCCCAACGTGGGGCTTGATCCCAGGACCCTGAGATCATGACCTGAGCCAAAGGCAAACACTTAACCAAATGAGCCACCCAGGCACCCCTATTAAATCTTTCTTTTTGGATAAGCTAAAAATATCATGAGACAAAAATGCATTCATGAGATGTGTTCAAAATGGTGTCATAGGAAGATCCTGAACTCACTCCTTCCCATAAATATAACAACTATACAACTACATATGGAATAATTCCTCCTGAAAAAGACCAGAAAACCAGATGAACATAACCTCTATAACAAAGGACAAAAGGGGCAGCATCAAGATGGGTAGGATAGGGGCGCCTGGGTGGCTCAGTTGGTTAAGCGACTGCCTTCGGCTCAGGTCATGATCCTGGAGTCCCGGGATCGAGTCCCGCATCGGGCTCCCTGCTGAACAGGGAGCCTGCTTCTCCCTCTGACCCTCCCCCCTCTCATGCTCTCTCTATCTCATTCTCTCTCTCAAATAAATAAATAAAATCCTTAAAAAAAAAAGATGGGTAGGATAGGCAGAGACATCATCTTGCCAAACAAACAAACCCACTCCAGGTATAGCAAGCCATAATTAGGAAGGATCCCCAAAATATGGAACTTTTCCCTGAGGAGTGAGGAGTTTGTGCTCCATATCAGGCACCTAACTCATGGATCCTGCATGAGAGGAATGAGTCAGCCCCCTAAATGCCATGCTTTGAAAACCAACAAAATTATGTAGAAAACCCAAAGGAGAGTAAGGAATAGAGGACCTCCTCTTATAGGGCTTGAACACTGACTCACCTACCCTAAGACCTACTGCAAAAACACCACCTTGAGAAGCACCTAAACCATACGTGAAGGAGACCCACTTACTAATATTAAAGTGCCTATTAGAGAGGCAGGAAACCATTGGGATTCTCCAAGGAGAGCAAAATATTTGCAACCTCATTCTACCTTGCTAATATTGACACTGGTGGGTACCATTTAGAACTATCCCTCCAACCTACTAGAGCTGGAGTGGGCACACACACCCAAAAATGCCACC
Source organism: Halichoerus grypus (assembly GCF_964656455.1). Classification (NCBI taxonomy): domain Eukaryota; kingdom Metazoa; phylum Chordata; class Mammalia; order Carnivora; family Phocidae; genus Halichoerus; species Halichoerus grypus. The sequence continues at coordinate 50,794,004 of NC_135727.1, read as the reverse complement.
AGCCCCCACAGCACAACCATGCATTACAGCCAGGCCAGGTTATAGCCCAGTGGAGCCAAATGTTGCAGTTGTCCAGGCAACAGCCCCACCAATCCCCATGCCCCAGCACAGCTACATGTTGCATCCAGGCTGAGTGTCAACCCCATCCACCCCCACATTGTAGCCACACTATGTAGCTGGGCCAGGTGCCAGTCCCACCCAACTAAATGCTACAGATGCAGCTCTGCCACAATCCACACAAGGGATATTCTTTGTGCACCTAACTCTGGTGGTCAGAAGGGATTGCACTTCTGGGCTCCAAATGACATCTCCTACACAAGACCATACCTTGAAGACTGGGGAGGTCATTGATTTCCCTAATACATAGAAACAAATGCAGAGAGTTAGGCAATATGAGGAGACAGAGGAGCATATTTCAAATTAAAGAACAAGACAAAATATCAGAAAAAAGACATTAATGAAATGGAGATAAGCAATCTACTTAATAAAGAGTAATGGTCAAAATGGTCAAAGTAATGGTCATAAAGATGCTTATCAAACTTGGGAGAAGAAATGGATAAATACAGTGAGATCCTCAACAAAGAGATAGAAAATATGGGAAAGTTCCAAACAGAAGTTACAGAGCTGAAGAATACAATAACTAAACTGAAAAAGTATACCATAGGGGCTCAATGGCAGACTGAATAAAGCTGAAGATCAGGTCACTGATTTGGAAAACAAAGCAATAGAACTCACTCAGACAGAGCAGCAAAAAGAAAAAAAAAATTAAAAGAAAAAAGAAGACAACTTAAGAGAACTTTAGGACATCAAACAGAATATTCATTTACATTATAGAGGTCCCAGAAGGAGAGGAAGAGTAGAAGGGCCAGAAAAGTTACTTGATGAAATAATGACTGAAAATTTCCCTAATCTGAGGAAAGAAACAGACATACAAATCCAGGAAGCCCAGAGAGTTCAAAATAAGATGAACCCAAGGAACTAAACCAAGACACATTATAATTAAAATAGAAAAAGTTATGAAGAGAGAATTTTTTAAAAAGCAAGAGAAAACCAAATTATTACATACAAGGGAAACCCCATAAGGCTATCACCAGATTTTATAGCAAAAACTTTGCAAGCCAGAAGAGAGTGGCATGATATATTCAAAGTGATGAAAGGAAAAAAAACAAAAAAACAAAAAAAAAACTTCCAACCAAGAATTCTCTACCCTACAAGGTTATTATTCAGAATTGAAGAGAATAAGAGTGTTCCAGATAAGCAAAAGCTAAAGGAGTTCATCTCCACTAAACTGGTCTTACTGGAAATATTAAAGGGAATTCTATAAACTAAAAAGAAATAGCAGTAATTAATAACAAGAAAACATATAATAGTAAAAATCTCACTGGAAAAGATAAATATATAGTAAAAGTAGTGGGTCAATCACTTATAAAGCAAGTACAATGGTTAAAAGGCAAAAATAGTAAAATTCACTAAACCTACAATAATTATTTAAGGGGTGCATAACATAAAAAGATGTAAAATATGACATCAAAAATATAAATGTTGGGGTGAAGAAAAATGTAAATTTTTGGAATGTGCTCAAATTTAAACTATCAACTCAAAACAGACCATTATATACAGGGAAGTTATATGTGAACCTCACAGTAACCACAAAGCAAAAAACTTATTGTTAATACACAAAAGAAAGTGAGAAAGAAATCGAAACACAACAATAGAGAAAGCCATCAAACCACAAGGGAAGAGAGCAAGAGAAGAAGAAAGGGACACAGAGGAACTACAAACACAGCCAGAAAACAATGAACAAGATGGCTATAAGTACATACCTATCAACAATTACTTTAAATGTAAAAGGACTAAACTTTCCAATTAAAAGACATAAAATGGCTGAATGAATTTCAAAATCCACCTATATGCTGCCTACAAGAGATTCACTTTAGAAGTAAGGACAAACACAAACTGAAAGTGAAAGAATGAAGAAAGGTATTCCATGCAAATGGGAATGAAAAAAAGCTGATGTAGCTATACTCTTAACAGAAAAAAATAAACATTAAAACAAAGACTGTAATAATAGACAAAGAAGGGCATTACATAATGATAAAGGAGTCAATCCAACAAGAAGACATAAAATTTATAAATATATATATACAGCCAACATAGGATCACCTAGATATATAAAGCAAATATCAATAGACCTAAAGGGAGAAATTGAGAGCAATACAATAGTAGGGGATATTAAGACACCAATCATATCAGTGAATAGATCATCCAAACAGAAAATTAATAAGGAAACATTGGCCTGATATAAATGACACATTAGACCAGATGGACTTAATACATTATATAGAACATTTGATCCAAAAGCAACAGAATATACTTTCTTCTTAAGTGCACATGGAAAATTCTATAGAATAGATCACATGTTGGGTCACAAAACAAGTCTTGATGAATTCCATAAGGTTGAAATCACATAAAACATCTTTTCTCACCAAAATGGTATGAACTAGAAATCAATTACAAGAAGAAAACTGGAAAAAACACAAAAATGTGAAGATTAAATAACATGCTACTGAACAATCAGTGGGTCATTAAATAAATCAAAGACAAAATAAAAAAATACCCAGAGACAAAGGAAAACAGAACTATAATATGCTAAAATCTTTGGGATGTAGCAAAAGTGGTTCTAAGAAGGATGATCATAGCAATACAGGCCTACCTCAACAAATAAGAAAAAAATTTCAAATACACAATCTAACTTGAACTATAAGGGAACTAGGAAAAGAAGAACAAATAAAGACACCCAAAACAAAACAAATGAATAAGCAACAAAAACAAACAAACTCATAGATACAGAGAACAGATTGGTGGTTACCAGAGGGGATTGGGACTGGGGAGTAGGCAAAATGGGTGAAGGAAATCAATTCTATGGTGATGGGTGATTACTTTGTAGTGCATGCAGATGTCAAATTATAAAGTCATACACCTGAAACTTATATAATGTTATATACCAATAAAAATAAGTACGGTTATAATCTTCATCTTTCTATCAAATTTCATTCAGAGGAATGGAATTCAGTGGTCAGTTATCAGCTTTATTTTTACTTCTTTTTTATTTTATTTTATTTATTTATTTGACAGAGAGAGAGACAGCAAGAGAGGAAACACAAGCAGGGGGAGCAGGAGAGGGAGAAAGCAGAATACCCGCTGAGCAGGGAGCCCAATGAGGGGCTCCATCCCAGAACTCTGGGATCATGACCTGAGCCAAAGGCAGATGCTTAACAACTGAGCCACCCAGGAGCCCCTATTTTTACTTCTTGATCTTTGTCACATTACCTTTTATCTTCTATCTAATATAAAGCTTATACCCTTTTAAAAAATAATTCCAGGGAAGCAGTCAACATTTTTTAAAACATCTGATCTCAGGAGCAGATGGTTTTGCTACTCTCTCCTTTTCTTTTTTTAAATCCTTTAAGATAACACAGCAGGGACAAAATATTTGAAATAAAAATACTGGTATAAAAGCTACACAATCTTTTTTAGATTATGCTCCTAGATCTCTTTTGAAATTGGACTCCACTTGTAGTTTACATTTTGTTATAGCTGAATTAATTAAGATCTCATGAAGATGGGAGTAATGTGGGGAGCTAACAATAGATATCTCCTACTTTCCTTGTCTTTATTCTTATTTGCAGGTGACTTAGAAGTCTCCAAATCAGAGAATAAAAACTTTGTATTACAGAGATTCTGAATTCCCAGAACACCTGTTTTAAAGGCATGTTACTCTGTTGATGAATCACCCAAGCTTTATAAAATGATTTATCATTAATCATTACTAAAAATAGGCTTAACAATTCATAAGCTCAAAATAATACTATTTTATTAGCTCTATATTTATTAAAACTATATAACTAAGTATGGAAACAGAAAATTCAAAAAGTTTACTCCTGGAAATGACAGACCTTTTCATTCCTCCAATGCTTTATTTTGCTCTATCCATCAAGGTGACATTGATTAGCAGAAGAAAAATCTGGTTAATGGCTTTTCTTTTTTTCTGAAGGGGAATAGCATTTCTAGGGTTTTTGTCCATGTTTCTGCATAGAGTATATATTTAACTCCATATAGAACTATGTGTTGTTGTACATCAAGTATGAGAGTCTAGATTCTTAAAATTTCCTGACACCTGGGTATGTTTTGCAGTATAACAAGTCTCCATTTCTAAGTCACAGATAAGAAAACTGAGGCCAACATGGTTCATTAAGTGAGATCAAGCTCACATCTGCAGTCAAACAAAGCTGTGAGGACAACTCACAGCTCCTGAGTTCCCAAACTGTTGCTGAGACAATGAATAACTCTGTCTTTTTCCAGACACATTCTATTTTAACTCTGTTCTTCCACACCTTCCTGGGGCTTTTTCTACTCAGTGTCAGACCGGGAGTTTTAATGCTAACTCCCGCAGACTGGCATATGTCTTTACTTATGTGACCCAGAAGTATGTTACATACAGGGAAGCTGTATACTGGGATGAATATATGGGACTCCATGGGCTTTGGAACCACATTGGAGTAGCTATACCACTTAATGGGGTAAATCACTTAACCTCTTTGAGCCTTAGTTGCCTCATATTTAAAATGGGGATGTCTAAGTTCCAATGTCTGACTATTTTGTAGTATTTAATAAGTTAACTTCTTTATGACACTTAGCACCACGGCCGACACATAATAAGCCCTTTGTGTTTGCTCTAAAGTAATATGCACACTACTGTGCTGACAATGGTTTAGAGTGCAGATCCATCTTTTTTTGTTGTTCTGTGATCAATTTATGAAGGTTGTTTTAGTGTTTTCTATCATATGAATTGATGAGGAACTTAATTCCAGGATTAACATGGGAGGAGTAAAATTCCTAAATGCAGTTATTATTCCAGGAGCCTAAATAATGTAATTTTCAAAAATGACTTCAAAGTTACCCTACGGGGGGAAAAAACAGTAATGGTCAGAGCTTCTTTCTCATGCTTTTGTTTCATTAAGCATGGAACTAGAAATATAGGAAATGCTGAGAAATCACCCACTCATTTTATTAAAACATCCCCCCCGGTCCACGATGGCCTCTAATTGTTTCTTGAATAGCTCCAGTGAATTGTTTTTAAAAATGTGACTTTATCTTTCTAAAGGAATTTTCCATATCTGTGACCGTGAAGGATGTAAGGTTATACCAAATTTATACTTGCTTTTTGCTTAAAGCATGTGCTTTGCACACAGCAGACATACATAGAAACAAATAGCAGGTCCCAAATCAGAGAGAACTCAACCACTTTATCACTGCACCTTGCTGTTAGCTGCCTTGGACCCTGGGTAATTTCTCTTAAGGGAGAGAACGTCAGAGCTACAAGACACAGGATTAATTACTTTAACCTACTTCTATTTACAAATGTACAATTCCTGTGGATCGCTCTCAACCCCACTGCTTCTGAATAACAAAACAGTATAATTTAGGTGCACCCAATAAGGTCCTGTCCTCATCACTGCAAACTAGACCAAGAACAATTCCTTTCCCAATGATGGCCTTTTCCTGGCCATTTTGGTATTGTTTCAAGAGGATATTAAGATAATTTTTCACTAATTACCAAAAGAACCTTTATTATTATTTCAAATTTTAAACCAAAAAGAGTGTATCAAACTCTTTAGAGGAAAGGAACCCTAGAATGTATAGCTACTGAAGATATGAATTAGTAGTACATGAAGGTGACAAAGAAAATTCCCTAGCCAAACAGATCAGTTGTTTCTTATCTTATATGAGGTATGTTTTTACTCCCTTTGCCTAGAAAACAAATAAGATCAGCAAAATCTAGATTTTATTGTGACCATTGGAAAATGCTTATTATCTCCCTGATAAACTTGGAAGAGATGTGTAAGAAAATTGAATTCAAGAAAAGATGCAGAGCAAGAATGGGGCGGGGGGGGGGGGCGTGGATTTGAAATCCCAAGGCTTTACCAAAATGAAGGAACCTACTCCACTTCTTAGTATGCAACTGTGAAGTGGGGTTGGTTTTGCAGCAAGTTGCCATTTTCCATACAAACTTTTCTGAACCTTTTGCTGAAATGCCATGTTTCCTCAGGTGTAATTCATTTCTTTTGGTTGGAGGATTGTCCCTTATTCAAATGTAAATCCCCTGGGGGATTAAACTCAAGCCTTTTGTTCCTAGAGAAATTAGGTTATGAGGCACTTCCTAGCAAAAAGGTGGCTGGAATATAAAAGGAAGATGGAAAGACACAAAGGAAGGAGGAATTGGTAATTATAAGGGATGAAATGAAGGCTATGGAGGGTGCTAAAAAAACTGAGAAATTGGACAGAGAAAGATTTTTCTTCCTGCAGGCAGTGAAACACTATGAAGAAAAGGTCTAACTTGTGTGTGTGTGTGTGTGCGTGTGTGTGTGTGCATGTGTGTGTCTGTAGGAGGGGGATGATAGGGACTGTCCATGCAGGCTTGGGAGCTGCTTTTAAATTAAACAAGATTAGATGTGTGTGAATATGTGTTGGGGTGAGCATGGGGATAGGATCTGGGTTCATTACCAAGTGGCTGGAGAGTTTTCTATTTTTGGAGATGTGGTTAGTTGGTAGCCTAAATTCTTTTTGAGTCCAGAGCATCACAGTGTTGAGCTGTAGCTCTCTGTACCTTGTGCTTTGTATGCTACAACAGGGCAAAGGGTTACCAACTGTATCCCAAATGTTCATTGACTTGCTAAATTCCAACTGTATAGAAGCAGGGTCACAGCCTTATAGCTTGCACATGTTCCCCTGTTATCTCTGAGAGTCTCCAGAGGAGTGCTTTACATGAGCCTACAAACCAGCCTCTCAGTTACTTTCATGAGTGGGGTTTTCTGTATTCTTCCTCTCCAACTCACATTTGTTTGTATCCACTGCCTTTAAAATATCCTGGCAAGATCTCAGTGCTCTTATAGATCATAACAGTGAAGGGTAGCAAAATATACCACCCCAAAATATGCCTTTTGGTATGAGAATTTTTCAGAGCTGATTATTTTTGAGAAACAGCAGATACACAAAAATCTCTGAAAACAGTAGAAGTTACTCTTTTTGTAAGGGAAATTAACAATCATAAAGGAAATCTCTGTGTCTCCCTTTTTGTACCCAGAAAAGAAGGTTGAATTTAAATCACAAGAGGATTTTATCAATGGGGAAGGCACCAACTTAACTTTGCATAACAAACGTTACCCTTGTTTACTGTGCTTTTCCATGGTAACTCCTATAACTGACCTTCCCAACCCCCAACATGTTTCTTTTGTCCTTAGCTAAAGGTTGTATTTAAGGTGGTGGCTTAGGCCATCTCCAGAAATTTACTCAATTTTCCTGGTATCTCCCATGTACAAATGAGTAAAACATGTTAAGAAGCTCGTTTGTTTTTCTCTTGTTAATTTGTCTTTAATTATGGGGAAAGGGTGTCTAAATCAAAAACCAAGGGGGTAGAGGGAAAATTATTTTTCCTCCCCTAAAATGGTAAGGCCATTGTCTATGTCAAAGATGTTGTTTCTGGGTAGCAGGATTGTGTTTTGTTTCTCAGTTTCTCCCTCTAACCTATTCTTTATATAGAAGCACCTGAGCCAGTCCAAAGATTTAGTGTAGATGGAGCTCATTCCATCCTCTTGGGCCTTCACTCTATCTCCCTCAGTTCTGCTCACCCAACCAAAACTATTTTTTTTCCTCACTCTGTTGCAAAAACATGCTCCATCACAAGTGACTGGAAGAATTCCCCATTTTGGTAAAGGCTAGAAGAATATATCATCCCCAAATATACCATTTTGGCAAAAATATTGATTATTTTTAATTAAAGGTACTTAAGAAACAGCAGGTAGAAGAGACACACTGACCTTCCTTTGTCCTCTCTCATGCAAGAAGTACCCTCACTGATTAAGGAGGACAGAAGACATCCTTATCATCAAAGACAGGGAATTTAGGGCTGAAAAAGCTGTATAGACAAACCTAGTTACTTTCTCACCATTTCTTATGCATAACCCAAACTCCTTTGTCTTGTCAATCCTTCACAAATTTATTTCTTTATCTAAAGGACATAAAAGTTTCCTGCTTTGGTCACTTTTTAGGGTCTTCATTCTCTTGTGAAGACTCACATATACAGTAAAAATTCAATAAAATTTATATGCTTTTCTCCTGTTGATCACTTTTATGTCAGTTTAATCGTAGGCCCAGTCAGAGACCAAAGACAATAGAGAAGAATTGTCCCTCTGTTACAGTGGCCAAAAGTGGCTGTATGTATATACATGGTAGGTGTCAGTGAAGGTGTGATGGCACTTGAAGGAGAGTTAAAGAGACCAATGAATACGAACCTCCTGTTTCTTTGATTACTTGAGTTATACCAAATGACCAAATGATTGTGATGGATAAATCCAAGGTCCTCACCACATCAGTGGAACATCTTCCAAATATTTGTGTACAGTTGGATGACACAGATTCACCAGGGAGAACATAATCAAGAAATAGCAACATTTTCACCTTCTTTGGTATGTTGCCTAAAGGAGCTCATACATCTTTTGTGGCTTTCTGTGGCCCCATCCTGAAATGTTGGAGATCTTCATTGAATTAAAAGATATAAGCAAGATTAACATTGACTTTTCAGCGGGTTTTGAAGATTTGAAAAACTTCCAACAACTTGTAATTTTTCTAGATGAGGAAAGTGAGGCCCAGACTTTTCCCTATCCTCTTCATCAATTGGGATATAGTGGTTTATAACAAGAAATATATATTTGGTCTTCATACCCATTTCTGGCATGGAGCTTATAAAATCCTTGGAATTTCCTAGGTGATGACAACAATAAAGCTGTCTCTTGTTATGTTAAAGGGGTGACTTTTGAAAAGCACCTAAGGGTGGAGTTAAAATGGTGCAGGAGTAGGGGGACCCTAAGACTGCCTCATGCCTGGAGCACAGCTGGATAAATGTCAAATCATTCTAAACACCCAAGAAATCAATCTAAGGATTGAGAGAACAAACTGCACATCTACAGGTAGAAAGACGTCTACCTCATGGAAGGAACTAGCTTCTTTTAATAAGCAGACCAAAACATACCTAGCTAAAACTTGCCAAACAGTGGACAAAGTCCAAACCTCTCCCCGCCCCAATGCAGGCAAGGAGAAACTCTGCAGAGGACTGACCTGACGAAAGAAGCATCCAAAACACAACAGTAGATTGCACACTCAAACACCTCCTGAAGTACCAGGCCCGACAGAATAGGACCTCTTCTTAATATAGCCATTATGCTCAGGAACAGGAAACATAACAGCTTTCCTAGCAATCACACATGTAAAAAAATAGTGACCTAGACAAAATGAAAAGACAGAAGAATTCACCCCAAAAGAAAGAACAGGAAAAAGTAATAGCCAGGATTTAATCAATACAGATATAAGTAAGATGCCTGAAGCAGAATTTAAAACAACTATTATAAGAATATTAGTGGGGCTTCAGAAAAGCTAGAATACACTAGAAAATCCCTTACTGCAGAGATTAAAGGACTAAAAATTAGGCCAAAATGCCATAACTGAGATGCAAAACTGACTGGATGCAATGACAGCAAGGATGGATGAAGCAGAGCAACAAATCAGTGATACACATGATAAAACTATGGAAACTAATGAATCTGAAAACAAGAGGGAAAGGAAGGCATTGGATCATGAATGTAGATGTAGGAAACTCAGCAACTCCATAAAGCATAATAACATTTGTATCATAGGAGTCCCAGAAGAAGAAGAGAGAGAAAAAGGGACAGAAGGTTTATTTGAGCAAGTTATAGCTGAAAACTTTCCTTATCTGGAGAAGGAAACAGACATCAAAATCCAAGAAACAGAGAACGCCCATTAAATTCAACAAAAAGCTTGTCATCACCAAGACATATCATAGTCAAATTCACAAAATACACAGACAAGGAAAGAATCCTGAAAGCAACAAGGGGGAAAAAAGACTTTAACATACAAGGGAAGACAGATCAGGTTCACAGAGATTTGTCCACAGAAACTTAGCAGGCCAGAAGAAAATGGCATGATATATTCAACATGCTGAACAGGAAAAATATGCAGCCAAGAATGCTTTATCCAGCAAGGTTGTTATTCAGAATAGAAGGAGAGATAAAGAGTTTCCCAGACAAAAACTAAAGGAGTTTGTGACCACTAAACCAACTCTACAGTAAATATTAAAGGGGATTCTTTGGGGAAAAAAGACCAAAAGCAACAAAGACTAGAAAGGAACAGAGAAAAACACCAGAAAGACCAACATTACATGTAACACAATGGCAATAAATTCATATCTATTATCAATAATCACTTCAAATGTGAGTGGACTAAATGCTCCCATCAAAAGACATAGCATATCAGAATGTGATTTAAAAAAAAAAGACCCATCTATATGCTCACTACAAGAGACTCATTTTAAACCTAAAGACATGCAGATTGAAAGTGAAGAGATGGAGGGGCACCTGGGTGGCTCATTCAGTTAAGTGGTGATTCTTGATTTCAGCTCAAGTAGTGATCTTAGGGTCATGAGATCAAGCCCCGCATCTGGCTCTGTCCTTAGTGGGGAGTCTCCTTGAGATTCTCTCTCTCCCTCTCTCTCTGACCCTCCCTCTGCTCTATCTCTCTAGCCCCCTCTCAAATAAATAAATAAATCTTTAAAAAAAAAAGAAAGTGAAGGGATGGAGAACCATCTATCATGCTAATGGATGTGAAAAGAAAGCCGGAATAGCCATACTTATATCAGAAAAACTAAATTTTAAACCAACAATTGTAACAAGAGATGAAGGGCAGGACTTCATAATAGAGGGGACTATGCCACAATAGATCTAACAATTGCAAATATTTATGGCCCTAACTTTGGAGGACCAAATATATAAAACAATTAATAACAAACAAAAAGGAACTCATTGAACATAATACAATAATAGTAGAAGACTTTAACAACCCACTTACATCAATCGACAGATCACCTAAGCAGAAAATTAACAAGGAAATAATACTTTGAATGACACACTGGACTAGATGTACTTCACAGATATATTCAGAACATTTCATCCTAAAGTAGCAGAATACACATTTTTTTCAAGTGTACATGGGACATTCTCCAGATTAGATCACGTACTGGGTCACAAGTCAGTGTTTCAGCAAGTACAAAAAGATGGAGACCATAACATGCATACATTCTGACCACAACAGTATGAAACTTGAAGTCAACCACAAGAAAAACTTTGGAAAGACCACAAATACATGGAGGTTAAAGAACATCCTATTAAGTAATGAATGGGCTAACCAGGAAATTGAGGAAGAATTAAAAAAAATACGTGGAAGCAAATGAAAATGAAAGCACAACAGTCTAAAACCTTTAGGATGCAACAAAGGTGGTCTTAAGAGGGAAGTATATTGCAAAAATTGCAAAAGTATTAAAAAAAAAGTCTTAAATACACAACCCAATTTTATACCTAAAGGAGTTAGAAAAGGAACAGCAAATAAAGCCTAAAGCCAGCAGAAGAAGGGAAATAATAAAGATCAGAGCAGAAATAAATACTATAGAAACTAACAAAAGGAAACCCAGTAGAACAGATCAATGAAACTAAGAGCTGGTTCTTTGAAACAATTAATAAAATTGATAAACCACTAACCAAACTTACCAAAAAAAAAGAGAGGATAAATAAAATAAATAAAATCACAAATGAAAGGGAAGAAATCACATCCAACACCACAGAAATACAAACAATTATAAAGGAATATTATGAAACATTAAATGGGCAACTGGGCAATCTGGAAGAAATGGACAAATTCCTAGAAACATACAAACTACCAAAACTAAAACAGGGAGAAATAGAAAATTTGAACAGACTCATAACCAGCAAAGAAATTGAATCAGTAATCAAAAATCTACCAATAAACAAAAGTCCAGGGCCAGATGGCTTCCCAGGGAAATTCTACCAGGTATTTAAAGAAGAATTAATATCTATTCTTCTCAAACTTTTCCAAAAAATAGAAATGGAAGGAAAACTTCAAACTCATTCTACCAGGCCAGCATTACCTTGATTCCAAAACCAGACAAAGGCCCTACTAAAAAGGAGAACTACAGGCCAATATCCCTATTGAGCATGGATGCAAAAATTCTCAAGATTCTAGCAAATCGAATCCAACAGTACAATAAAAGAATTATTCACCATGCTCAAGTGGGATTTATTCTTTAGCTAGAAGGGTGGTTCAATATTCAGAAATCAATGTGATATACCACATTAATAAAAGAAAGGAAAAGAACCATATGATCCTCTCAAGAGATGCAGAGAAAGCATTTGATAAAATACAGCATACATTTTTGATAGAAACTCTCAACAAAGTAGGAATAGAAGGAGCATACCTCAACATCATAAAGGTTATATATGATAGACCCACAGCTAATATCATCCTCAATAGGGAAGAACTGAAAGCTTTTCCTTTAAGGTCAGGAATAAGACACGGATGTCCACTCACCATTACTATTTAACATAGTACAGGAAGTCCTAGCCTCAGCAGTCAGAAAACAAAAAGAAATAAAAGGCATCCAAACTGGCAAGGAAGATGTCAAACGTTCACTCTTTGCAAAAGACATGTTACTCTATGTAGGAAACCTGAAAGACTCCAGTAAAAAATTTCTAGAACTAATACAGGTATTCAGCAAAGTCACAAGATATAAAATCAATGTACAGAAATCTCTTGCATTTCTACACACCAATAATGAAGCAGCAGAAAAAGAAATCAAGGAATTGATTCCATTTACAATTGTGCCAAAAACGATGAGATACATAGGAATAAACTGAACCAAAGATATAAAGATCTGTACTGTGAAAACTATAAAGCACTGTTGAAAGAAATTGAAGATGATGCAAAGAAATGGAAAAACTTGGGGATTCAAGAAAAGATGGCAGAGGAGTAGGGGACCTTATTCCAACAGGTCCCTGGAATTGAGCTGGATATCTACCAGACCACTCTGAACACCCACGAAATCAGCCTGAGATGTAAGATCTGGATCTCTACAAAGAGAATATCGCAGGCAGTTGGTTTTGAGGTATGAAGTGGGGAGCCATGATTCCACAGGCAGATATCGGTGGACAAACAGCAGCAGGAGGGAGCATGGCCATGGGGATCCTACACCGCTCATGAGCGATAGCCACCGCGCTGGGGACGGGGCACAGACTCGCAGACCGGTAGCAGTGGGAAAGGACCTTAGACGGAAACGTGAGCGGCGGGGCCTTGCGTAGGGACTGGGGGTGGCTGGCGGTTTTAGAAGCACAAAGGGCAGAGACGTGCCCTGACCTGGAGGCAAGGACTGGGAGTGCTGTGGAGGGGTGCACAACCCAGGACGCTACAGTTTATAGCAGCACAGACAGAAACAGAGATAGTGTGGCCTGGAGAGCTCACTGAAGAACAGACTGCGGTCTCTCTGCTCTGAGGCAGAGGGTTGGAAACGGTCTCTTCTGCTCTGACTCTCAGAAGAGATGAGGAAAGCTACCAGGGAAAGCCACCAGAGAACAAAAGCCCCCCAAAAACGATTTTCACTGAGCCCATCCCCCTCCACAGGGGCAGGGCAACTCTGCCAAAACAGGGTTGCCTGAGTAACAGCGCGGCAGGCCCCTTCCAAAGAAAACAAGCTGGGAAAACAAGAGACCAGCAACCCTAAAGTCCCTAGAAAAGAGGTGCATCTTGCTTGGGTTGTGGGCAATAATTTGGACTCTATACATTCCCTCAACCACCCATCAACAGAATGACTAGGAGGAGGAACCCCTTAAATAGGAAAGACTCAGAGACTATGATTTATGCTGCAGATTTACAAATGGATTCAGATATAACCAAGATGTCGGAGATAGAACGCAGGCTAGCAATTGTGAAGACAATAGCTAGAATGGAGAAATCAATTAATGGCAACATAGAGTCTCTAAGGGCAGAAATGAAAGCTGAATTGGCAGAACATAAAAATGCTATCAAAGAGATCCAATCTAATCTAGATAATCTAACAGCTAGAGTAAGTGAGGCAGAAGAATGAATTAGTGACCTGGAAGACAATTTAGAGAAAAAGGGAAAAGTGGAGGCCAGGGAAAAACAACTAAGAATCCATGAAAATAGAATCAGAGAACTAAGTGACACCATGAAGTGTTCCAATGTCAGAATAATTGGAATCCTGGAAGGGGTGGAGAGAGAGAGAGAGGACTAGAAGATATATTTGAGCAAATCGTAGCTGAGAACTTCCCTATCTGGGGAATGAAACAAACATTCGAGTCCTAGAGGCAGAGAGGACCCCTCCTAAGATCAAGGAAAACAGGCCAACACCCCGGCATGTAATAGTAAAACTTGCAAATCTTAGAACCAAGGAAACCATCTTAAGGGCAGTTAGGGGGAAGAGATTCCTTACATACAGAGGGAGGAACATCAGAATAAAGTCAGACCTATCCACAGAGACCTGGCAAGCCAGAAAGGCCCGGCAAGACATATTCAGGGTACTAAATGAGAAAAACATGCAGCCAAGAATACTTTATCTGGCAAGGCTTTCATTTAGAATGGATGGAGAGATGCAGAGCTTCCACGACCAGCAGAAACTGAAAGAATATGTGACCACTAAGCCGGCCCTGCAAGAAATATTAAGTGGGGTTCTATAAAAGGAGACAGACCCCAAGAGTGATCTACAACAGAAATTTAGAGGGACAATCTATAAAAACAACGTCTTCACAGGCAACATGATGACAATTAATTCATATCTTTCAATAATCACTCTCAACGTGAATGGCCTAATCGCTCCCATAAAACGGCACAGGGTTGCAGATTGGATAAAAAGACAGGACCCATCCATATGCTGTCTACAAGAGACTTATTTTGAACCTAAAGATATATCCAGACTGAAAGTGAAGGGATGGAGATCCATCTTCCATGCCAGCGGACCTCAAAAGAAAGCTGGGGTAGCAATTCTTATATCAGACAAATTAGATTTTAAACTAAAGTCTGTAATAAGAGACACAGAAGGACACTATATCATTCTTAAAGGGTCTATCCAACAAGAAGATCTAACAGTTGTAACTATCTACACCCCCAACATGGGAGCAGCCATCTACATAAGACAACTGTTAACCAAAATATAGAGTCATATTGATAGCAACACGTTAACTGTAGGAGACCTCAATACTCCACTCTCAGCAATACACAGATCATCTAAGCAGAAAATCAATAAAGAAACAAAAGCTTTGAATGACACCCTGGAGCAGATGGACCTCATAGATATATACAGAACATTCCACCTTAAAACAACAGAATACTCATTCTTCTCGAGCATACATGGAACTTTCTCCAGAATGGACCACATACTGGGTTACAAATCAGGTCTCAACCAATATCAAAAGACTGAGATTTTTCCTTGCATATTCTCGGATCATAATGCTTTAAAACTAGAACTCAATCACAAGAAAAAATTTGGCAGAAATTCAAACACTTGGAAGCTAAAGACCACTCTGCTCAAGAATGTTTGGGTCAACCAGGAAATTAAAGAAGAACTTGAACAATTCATGGAAACCAATGAGAATGAAAACACATTGGTCCAAAACCTATGGGATACTGCAAAGGCAGTCTTAAGGGGGAAATACATAGCCATCCAAGCCTTGCTCAAAAAAATAGAAAAATCCCGAATTCACCAACTAACTCTACACTTTAAAGAACTAGAGAAGGGGCGCCTGGGTGGCTCAGTTGTTAAGCGTCTGCCTTCGGCTCAGGTCATGATCCCAGGGTCCTGGGATCGAGCCCCACGTTGGGCTCCCTGCTCTACAGGAAGCCTACTTCTCCCTCTCCCACCCCCCCTGCTATGTTCCCTCTTTCTCAGTCTCTCTGTCGAATAAAAAAAATCTAAAAAAAAAAAAAGAAAGAACTAGAGAAAAAGCAACAAACGATGCCTAAGCCATGCATTAGAAGAGAAATAATTAAGATTAGAGCAGAGATCAATGAATTAGAAACCAGAAACACAGTAGATCAGATCAACGAAACTACAAGCTGGTTCTTTGAAAGAATTAATAAGATCGATAAACCACTGGCCAGACTTATTCAAAAGAAAAGAGAAAGGACCCAAGGTAATAAAATTATGAATGAAAGGGGAGAGGTCATGACTAACACCAAGGAAAGAGAATCAATTATTAGAAATTTTTATTGGGGCGCCTGGGTTGCTCAGTCATTAAGTGTCTGCCTTCGGCTCAGTTCATGATGCCAGGGTCCTGGGATCGAGACCCACATTAGGCTTCCTGCTCGGCAAGAAGCCTGCTTCTCCCTCTCCCACTCCCCCTGCTTGTGTTTCCTCTCTTGCTGTGTCTCCATCAAAGAAATAAATAAATCTTTAAAAATAAAAAGAAATTTTTATCAACAACTGTATGCCAAAAAACTGAGCAATCTGGATGAAATGGATGCCTTCCTGGAAACCTATAAGCTCCCAAGACTGAAAGAGGAAGAAATTGATGACCTGAATAGGCCAATAACCATTAATGAGATTGAAGCAGTGATCCAAAACCTCCCAAAAAACAAGAGTCCAGGGCCTGATGGATTCCCTGGGGAATACTACTAAACATTCAAAGAAGAAATAATACCTATTCTACTGAAGCTGTTTCAAAAAAATAGAAACAGAAGGAAAGCTTCCAGACTCATTCTATGAGGCCGGAATTACCTTAATTCCCAAACCAGGCAAAGACCCCATCAAAAAGGAGAATTTCAGAGCGATATCCCAGGATTTCAAAATCCTCAACAAAATCCTAGCTAATAGGATCCAACAATACATTAAAAGGATCATCCACCACGAGCAAGTGGGATTGATCCCTGGGATGCAAGGGTGGTTCAACATTTGCAAATCAATCAGTGTGATAGAACACATTAATAAAAAGAGAGAGAAGAACCATATGGTCCTCTCAATTGATGCAGAAAAAGCATTTGACAAAATACAGCATCCTTGCCTGATTAAAACTCTTCAGAGTATAGGGATAGAGGGAACATTCCTCAAGTTCATAAAATCCATCTATGAAAAACCCACAGCGAATATCATCCTCAATGGGGAAAAGCTGAGAGCCTTTCCCTTAAGATCAGGAACATGTCAAGGGTGCCCACTCTCGCCACTATTGTTCAACATAGCACTAGAAGTCCTAGCAACAGCAATCAGACAGACATAAAAAGTATTCAAATTGGCAAAGGAGAAGTCAAACTCTCTCTTTTTGCAGATGACGTGATACTTTATGTAGAGAACCCAAAAATATTCCACCCCCAAATTACTAGAACTCATAAAGCAATTCAGTAATGTAGCAGGATACAAAATCAATGCACAGAAATCAGTTGCTTTCTTATACACAAACAACGCAACTGTAGAAAGAGAAATTAGAGAAACGATTCCATTTACAATAGCACCAAAAGCCATAAGATCCATCGGAATAAACCTAACCAAAGAGGTAAAGGACCCATACTCTAGGAACCACAGAACACTCATGAAAGAAATTGAAGAAGACACAAAAAGATGGAAAAATATTCCATGCTCATGGATCGGAAGAATAAACATTGTTAAAATGTCTATGCTACCCAGAGCAATCTATACCTTCAATGCCATCCCGATCAAAATTCCAATGACATTTTTCAAAGTGCTGGAACAAACAATCCTAAAATTTGTATGGAATCAGAAAAGACCCCGAATTGCCAAGGGAATGTTGAATAAGAAAACCAAAGCTGGGGACATCACGTTGCCTGATTTCAAGCTATATTACAAAGCAGTGATCACCAAGACAGCATGGTAGTGGCACAAAAACAGACATACAGACCAATGGAACAGAATAGAGAACCCAGATATGGACCCTCAACTCTATGGTCAAATAATCTTTGACAAAGCAGTAAAAAAATATTCAATGGAAAAAAGACAGTCTCTTCAATAAATGGTGCTGGGAAAATTGGACAGCCACATCAGAAGAATGAACTCGACATTCTCTAACAGCATACACAAAGATAAACTCAAAATGGATGAAAGACCTAAATGTGAGACAGGAATCCATCAAAATCCTAGAGGAGAACATAGGCAATAACCTCTTTGACATCGGCCACAGCAACTTATTTCAAGACACATCTCCAAAAACTAGTGAAACAAAAGCAAAAATGAACTTTTGGGACTTCATCAAGATAAAAAGCTTCTGCACAGCAGAGGAAACAGTCAACCAAACAAGGAGGCAACCCACAGAATGGGAGAAGATATTTGCAAATGACACTACAGATAAAGGGCTGGTATCCAAGATGTATAAAGAACTTCTCAAACTCAACACCCAAAAAACAAATAATCAAGTCAAAAAATGGGTAGAAGACATGAAAAGACACTTCTCTGAAGAAGACATACTAATGGCTAACAGACACATGAAAAAATGTTCATCATCATTAGCCATCAGGGAAATTCAAATCAAAACCACATTGAGATACCACCTTACACAAGTTAGAATGGCAAAAATGGGCAGGATAAGAAACAACAAATGTTGGAGAGGTTATGGAGAAGGGGGATCCCTCTTACACTGTTGGTGGGAATGCACGTTGTTATAGCCACTTTGGAAAACATGTGGAGGTTCCTCAAAATATTAAAAATAGAGCTACCCTGTGATGCAGCAATTGCACTCCTGGGTATTTACCCCAAAGACACACATGTAGTGAAAAGAAGGGCCATATGCACCCCAATGTTCATAGCAGCAATGTCCGCAATAGCCAAACTGTGAAAAGAGCTGAGATGCCCTTCAACAGATGAATGGATAAAGAAGATGTGGTCCATATGTACAATGGAATATGACTCAGCCCTCAGAAAGGATGAATTCCCAACTTTTACATCAACATGGATGGGACTGGAGGAGATTATGCTAAGTGAAATAAGTCAAGCAGAGAAAGTCAATTATCATATGGTTTCCCTTATTTGTGGAACATAAGGAATAGCATGGAGAACATTAGGAGAAGGAAGGGAAAAATGAAGGGGGGGAAATCGGAGGGAGAGATGAACCATGAGAAACTATGGACTCTGAGAAACAAACTGAGGGTTTTAGAGGGGAGGGGGGTGGGGGTATGGGTTAGCCCAGTGATGGGTTTTAAGGAGAGCACGTACTACATGGAGCACTGGGTGTTATATGAAAACAATGAATTGTGTATCACCACATCAAAAACTAATGATGTATTGTATGGTGACTAACATAGCATAATAAAAAAAAAATAAATAAATAAAGAAATGGAAAACCTTTCCATGCTACTGTATTGTAAGAACATTGCTAAAATGTCTATACTACCCAAAGCAATCTACACATTTAATACAATCCCTATCAGAATATCAACAGCATTTTTCACACAGACAGAAGAAACAATCCTAAAATATGTATGGAACCACAAGGGACCCTGAAGAGCCAAAGCAATCTTGAAAAAGAAAAGCAAAGCTAGAGGCATTACAATTCTGGGCTTCAAACTATATTACAAAGCTGTAGTGATCAAGACGGTATGGTACTGGCACAAAAGCAGATGGATAGGTCAGTGGAACAGAACAAAAAACCCAGAAATGGACCCACATCTATATGGTCAACTGATCTTTGACAGAGGAGGAATGAACATCGAATGGAAAAAAGACAGTCTCTTTAAGAAATGGTGTGGGGAAAACTAGTCATCAATGTACAGAAGAATGAAACTAGACCACTTTCTTACACCATATACAAAAATAAATTCAAAATAGATAAAAGACCTAAAGGTGAGCAGGAAACCATTAAAATCTTTGAGGAGAACACAGGCAGCAACCACTTTGATCTTGGCTGCAGGAACTTCTTACTAGACACATTGTCAGAGGCAAGGGAGATAAAAGCAAAAACTTTTTCTTTTCTTTTGAACTATTGGGTCTTCATCAAGATAGAAAGCTTCTGCACCACAAAGGAAACAACAAAACTAAAAGGCAGCTTATGGAATGGGAGAAGATATTTGCAAATGACATATCTGATAAAGAGTTAGTATTCAAAATCTATAAAGAACTTATCAACCTCAACACCCCTAAACCAAATAATCCAGTTAGGAAATGGGCAGAAGACATGAATAGACATTTTTCTGAAGAAGACATCCAGATGGCTAACAGCACAAAAAAGGATGCTCAACATCACTCATCATCAGGGAAACACAAATCAAAAGCACAATGAGATACCACCTGACACCTGTCAGAATAGCTGAAATTAACAACACAGGAAATATCAGATGTTGGCAAGGATGTGGACAAAGGGGAACACTTTTACACTCTTGGTGGGAGTTCAAACTGGTATATCCACTCTGGAAAATAGTATGAAGTTTCCTCAAAGAATTAAAAATAGAACTACCCTATGACCTAGCATTTGCACTACTAAATATTTACCCAATGGATACAAAACTACAGATTCAAAGGGTTACACGCACCCCAATGTTTATAGCAGCATTATCAACAATAGCCAAACTATGGAAAGAACCCAAATGTCCATCAACTGATGATTGGATAAAGAAGAAATGGCATATCTCTACAATGGAATATTACTCAGCCATCAAAAAGAATGAAATCTTGCCATTTGCAAGGATGTGGATGGAGCTAGAGTGTATTATGCTAAGGGAAATAAGTCAGTTAGAGAAAGACAAATACCATATGATGTCACTCATATGTGGAATTTAAGAAACAAAACAGATGAACATATGGGAAGGAAAAAGAAAGAGAGAGAGAGGGAAGCAAACCCTAAGAGACTCTTAATGATAGAGAACACATTGAGGGTTGATGGTGGGAAGTGGGTGGGGTATCAGCTAACTGGGTGATGGGTATTAAGGAAGGCACTTGTTATGATGAACACTGGGTGTTATATATAAGTGATGAATCACTAAATTAAAAAAAAAATTTTCCTGGTGAAATATAGTGACAGAATTAGTTTGAATTACCCCAGAAAAAGAAAAAAAATATGTGGAACAGGAGAATAGATGAAATAAGAATGGAAGAGTTTTATAATGTTGAAAATTATTGAAAGTCATGAGAGTTCATGGAGATTTATTAGATTCTTCTCTTTTACATATGTTTGAATTTTTAAAATTAAAAATTAAAAATAAACCTTCTTTTGGTCATAAATCCAAAGGAAATCAGTTAGTGTAATGTAAATATTTTTATTATTAATAAATCAACATTGAATCATACTCTGAGTATATTTTGAATTTGTTGCAAGACAGACCAGAGATCATCAAGTAAATGACATGCATCAACCAGGTAGTTAGTCGGGAAATACTGTCTGAGCATTAATACATAGATTTAACCTCATGTTTATGCCTCAGATGATCTCTTGCCATTGTCCAGGATGCCATATGTTGAAGATAGCTCAGAATGTCTCTCCCAGCAATGTGAAACTTGAAAGATGGAGGCTGGAGGTTTTGAAAGGTGAGGCATATTAACAACAGTTCAACTCTTGCTACTAAGGCCCCTGAAGCTCCTCTTTCTGAGGCTAGCTTATTCCACTCTTCTTTTGATTCCATGAACTAGCTCAATATCCTTCCAATAAATTGCCATTTTAAAAGTTACGTTAGCCAGAAGTGGTTTCTATTGCTTAAATCTCAAAGAACTTTATTAAATATAATAAATGGTTGCATAATAAAATTATTATGTAAATGTATTTGCTGTCTTATTATCTCTGTGTTGAAAGAAATTTAAAAGTAAAAAATTGCTACTATCAAAAAAAAAAACACTGAAAAGCACCTAAGGATGTGGACTGATTGCGAGTGGAGCCAACCATGTGATTAGAGGCTTGTACCTTCTTTTTTAACTTTTAATTTTTTTAATTTTTATTTTTTATTGAGGTATAGTTGACAAGGTTGGAACTTTCAGTCCATCCCACCCCACCCCACCCCTACCTCTGGGGAAAGGAGAGGTGCTGGACTTTTAATTAATTGTCCATGGCCAATGAGTTAATCAATCACAACTATGTAACGAAGCCTCCATAAAAACCCAAAAGGAGAGAGTTTGGAGAGCATCCAAGGTGATGATTGTGTGGAGATATAGGGAGAGCGGCACAGAGGGCAAGGAAGTTTTGTGCCCCTTCCCACATACCTTGCTCTATGTATGTCTTCCATCTAGCTGTTTGAGAATTATATCCTTTTTATAGTGAACCAGTAATCTAGTAAGTAAAATGTTTCTCTAACTTTTGTGAGCCACCGTAGCAAATTAATCAAACTTGAGGAAGGCGTTGTAGTAACCTCTGATTTATGTAGTCAGTTGGTCAGAAGCAACCTGGGTTTGTGATTGGCTTTTTTTTCCCCTTTTTTTACTTGAGCTTTATTTTATTTTTAAAAAAATTTTTTAATTAAAATTCAATCAATTAACATATGATGTATTATTGGTTTCAGAGGTAGAGGTCAGTGATTCATCAGTCTTATATAATACCCAGTGCTCATTACATCACATGTCCATCACCCAGTTACCCCATTCCTCTGCCCTGCTTCCCCCCAGCAACCCTCAGTTTGTTTACTATAATTATGAGTCTCTTATGGTTTGTCTCCCTCTCTGGTTTCATCGTGTTTTATTTTTTCCTCTCTTCCCCAATGATCCTCTGTTTTGTTTCTTAAATTCCACATATCAGTGAGATCATATGATAATTGTCTTTCTCTGACTTATTTAGCTTGCATAATACCCTCTAGATCCATCCTCATCATTGCAAATGGCAAGATTTCATTTTTTGATGGCTGAGTAATATTCCATTGTATATACATACCACCTCTTCTTTATCCATTCATCTGTTGATAGACATCTGAGCTCTTTCCATAGTTTGGCTATTGTGGACATTGCTGCTATAAACATTGGGGTTCAGGTGTCCCTTCGGATCACTACATTTATATCTTTGGTGTAAATACCAAATAGTGCAATTGCTGGGTCATAGGGTAGTTCTATTTTTAACTTCTTGAGGAACCTCTGAACCTCTATACTGTTTTCCAGAGTGGCTGCAGCAGTTTGCGTTCCCACCAACAGTGTAAGAGTGTTGGGGAAGGGAGGAGGCAGCTTTGTAATACTGAGCCCTTAACTTGTAGAATCTGATGCTATGTCTGAGTAGATAGTGTCAGAATTCAGTTGAAATGTAGGAAACTCAGCAGATGTCTGAGAATTGCTTACTGAATGTATGAAGGAAACCCTTACCCACATATGGTGGAATTGGGGTCCAGGAACGCAAAATATCAATATTAAAATATCCTCTAGAAGTCAGAAGGGGTTTGTGTATCAGATTAGAAGCACACAGAAAGCACCCAACAAATATCTGTTGAACCCAATTGAATTGGAGCTTTTCATTTTATCTCTAGTTGCTTTTGTTCCAGGTTGTGACTCAAACCAATTGGTGAGCTCAGGGTATGAATACTATAGATGCATTCATCACATTTGTTTAACAGTTAAAAACGTTAAAACCATAGCCTTGCCCAAGGCAATATTATAGAAATGCTGTTGGAGTAAGGAAGATTGTATTATGTCAGTGTATTCCGTGAGATATTTACTGTGTATTCAGTGGTTTGGGAAGTATTCCTTTGCTAAAGGCTGGAAACAGGGGTTCCTTTTGTAATGTCCATTTCCACTCTATAAGAGACACAGAAAAATTCTACTTTCCAAGTGATTTCAGTACTGACTGATTTCTTAAGTTGCTTTTAATGTATAGAGGAAAAACTGAACAAAAAAGGTGATTCCTATCTATCTCGTAAAATAAAGGAACAAAAGTTTTTAAATAAAAATTTTTTAAGGGATTTCCTACCACCACAACCACCACCACCACACACACACACACACACACACACACACACACACACACAAGTTCTAAGTACAGTGCAGGAAGCCACTGTTTTAATGTAATCAAATTTATATGGCCAAAGCAGTCAAGTAGGAAGAACAAGCAAGGATGTTTGTAGTGATACTCAGAGGTTGTGTAAAAACTAACAGAGCCAGACCCTAAATGGAATTATTAGGGACCAAGAATAACTAGATGTGTGGGAATAGAAGAAAGAGTTTAAAATACTGGAACCTCAGTAAAAGTTCAAGGCAGGAAGATTGAATCTAAAGTATTAACACCTACTAAAAAAGATAATAAAATCATATGCACTAAACTGGTAACTAGAAAATCAAGATTTCAATGAAATTGTCTCCTGAATGGGAAAGAAGTGGTGTCCTCAACTTTTTGAAGACAAAGAGAAATATTTAAAAAGAAAAAAGGGAGATCGTTATGGTGTGGGAAACAAAGGCAGAAGGAAATGTAGATAAAATTAAATGTGCCTATAACCTGCAGCTCGTTGACAACTATTTTAGGCAGGTAGAGTATAATGTTCCTCCAGGAAGCTTCTAACTGTCTTAATGTTAATGCCTTGCTAGAGGGAAAAACAACCTTAGTTAGACAATAGCAAGGCCTCCTATATCCAGTTGAGTCTACTTTAGCATATGAAAATCTTTTTGGAACTTCCCTTATCTTTACTTCCCCCAACCCCAAAGTATATAATCAGTTGCTCCTCACAATCCCTGTGCAACAGGCAACAGCAGCAGCTCTTTCTGCCCAGGGGTCCTGTCCCTGTACTTTAATAAAACCACCTTTTTGCACTGAAGATGTCTCAAAATTTCTTTCTTGACAATCTGCTTGGACCCCACCAAACCTCACCTACATTCAAAAACTACATCATTACGGTTGCACCATCATGGGGCTACTTAACTGGTAGAAACATACAAGCAAAGCATATGTTAAAGGGAACAGCTAAGAAATAATTGCTACTGATATCATTTTTATAACTAATCCTATTGTTAATAAAATAAACCTTAAAAAACAAAATCTTGTGGGAGAAAATGTAAAGGCTGATGGGGAAAAATGGGCAGAATTGCCTACCATACTGATGTGGGAAACAAAGACAGAAGAAAAATTATTAAATTTCCTTATTACCTAGAGCCCACTGACAAGTCCTTGAAACAGGCAGAGTGACATTTCTCTAGGGGCTCAATGGCCTCGATGTTAATACTTTGCTAAGGGCAAAAGGCAATCCTAGCCTGACTCCCCGCCGCCCCCCCTCCAGGATCCTGTAAGTCTACTGTAACATATAAAAATTCCTTTGGAAACTTCCTTTTTAAAAAAGATTTTATTTATTTATTTGACAGGGAGAGACACAGCAAGAGAGGGAACACAAGCAGGGGGAGTGGGAGAGGGAGAAGCAGGTTTCCCGCAGAGCAGGGAGCCTGATGCAGGGCTCAGCCCGATCCTAGGACCCTGGGATCATGACCTGAGCCAGGCAGATGCATAACGACTGAGCCACCCAGGCACCCCTGGAAACTTCCTTTATCTCTAAACCCCCAAGATACGTGTTGGCAATCATCCGCCAAGCATATGGCCCACTGATATACATCTGAAGGGTTTCATGACTAAGCTTTTATTAGGCAGTAATAAATGACATTTTCCCAACAATAGCTAGCCCCCTCAAGGTCCTGAAAACCTTGCTTCCAAAATTCCTTAGAGACTTACACTATCCGTAACCCCCTCCCATCTTGAAAGTATATAATGGCCACTCCTCATGACCCTGGTGCAGCTCTTTCTGTCCACAGGTCTTGTCCCCATGCTTTAATTAAACCACCTTTTTGCACCAAAGACATCTCAAGAACTCTTTCTTGGCCTTCAGCCTCAAATCCTAATTTTCTTTCCTACATCAATACCACTTAGGGAAGAGAACAATTTTACAAATGTAACAAGAGAGACAAGAAATGCTATACAAAAATGTTTTCTATAAATAAATAAAACAAAAGGAAAAAATAATTGGACTAATGTTTGAATGCAAGCCAAAATGTAGTGCTGATGTGAAAAGATAAAGGGTGAAACTGGGCTTGTGGGGAGTTGGATGGCTAGCTAGTAACCTGGAGGATGGATGTAATTCTTATTAGTTGAGCCCTGGGGCAATGTCCTAGGTCCTTTACCGGCATTAGTTCATCTTACTTTTGACATCCACCCAAAGAGGTAATGGTTAAGTGACCTGCCCAAGGTCAGACAGCTAAGTAGCAGAGCTGGAACTCAGCCCAAAGGAGTCTGACTATAAAGCCTGTGTTCTTTTTACTAAACTGTGATATATCTAGAAAGCACAGATTATCTTTTCAGTATATGCAGTAGAAGCAAAGTCATCAGAAGGTTCCTTTTTCAAAGCTCTACAATCACAATGCTACTAAGAGCAAGGGGAGTATTAGGAGTGCCTCACGTTGGTAAACAGTACATTAAAAAGTAATGAATAAATTCCTGTTTACATAAGAGAAAGGACAGATCTGGGAATGGGCATAAAGAAGGCAAAATACCTCTCCCCACACAAAATAATTTAATGGACGTTGGAGATGGAATGTTCTTAATTGGTAAAATAGAAGGAAAAACTACGTTTCAACATAGGATATTACAAAGAATATTATTATAAAGAAGAATTCTGCAAACAAGGTGATTTCTATGTTGTATTGGGTGGTTCAAGCTAATTTGATATGGTTATGAGAAACTGTGTATAATAAATAATCCCATACAAATTTTTTTCTATTCTTTAAATTTACCTTAATTATCCTTTGTAAAAAAAGAAGTTATATTGTTTTTGTGTTGTATTATGTTGAGCTGACATATATAACAAACACCCTTCCATTCACCTTCCACATTTCTAATAGCCTCATGCCTGGTTTCCTTGACTCCAATCTAGACTCCCTTAGTTATACCTTTCATACTGCTGCCAGAATGAAGTTATTCTCCATGTCTAAAATGTCTTTTCCCAACTTTTTTTTAACTTGACAATACCATCTTTCCATTAGCTTAAATGACATGTCCTCAGTGAAATTTTCCAGGGCCCATTAGGCAGAATTATTAACTTTATACATTTTTCAGATTAATATTTCTAAAATCTGGTTGTGTCTTATCATCAATATGTATACTTATTATGGTGATGATTCCACATCCCACTGAAAATCTGTTATTCACTAGATAGTACATCTTAGAATTAAAGGACTATTGGGGTGCCTGGGTGACTCAGTCAGTGAAGCGTCCAATTCTTGATTTTGGCTCAGGTCTTGATCTCAGGGTTGTGAGTTCAAGCCCCGTGTTGAACTATTACAGTTCAAAAAAAGAAGAACTATTACAGTTGTTCCCTCATGTTTGTTACTAAACATTGGCATTCATTCATTTAACAACCCTTTAAGTGTCTATAAAGTATCAGATACTATGCCAGGTGCTGGGAATATGATAATGAAAAACATAGACATGGTCACTGTCCTCAGTACCTTCTTGTTAGGGAGAGAGACAAAACAGAACAAGTAAACCTCAAGTTAACCAACAAAGTAATAGCATCTTGTGATTAGTGTTATAAACAAAACAAAACAAAACAAAAAACCATGCTGCAATACTGCATCATTTTGGAATGTGTTTCTTGTGGTGGTTATGCCAGGGGTAACCCATTCCCCGCCCTTTTTTAGGTGTATCAGCAGACTACATTTCCTGCCCCTCTTGCTTGTTCTTATTGAGGAATGTGAGTGGAGATTATGTATATTATGGATTGAGAACAGGTGCACATTTGCCATATTCTTTCTCTTCCTTTGTCACCCAGACAGAAGCAGAGGATCCAGTAGAGGACTCTGAGGCACTAGGGGATGACAGATCACACTATGGGAGGATTCTGGGGTTTGAAGGGCTTTGTAAAAGACTTTCTATTCATTACATAATTGGACTATGTGATGAGTGATAACTAAACCTTTGTTCTGTTTAGTCATTGAGATACTGGAATTCTTTGCTACAATAGTTAGACTGCCTTTAATTATAGGGTGATTGTTAGGGTGGCAGGTGACATGAGCGGCAAAGAATTGCACAAAGAGTAGAACAACAAGCAGGACAGAGTTTATTCACTTTTCAAGGGAGGAGAGGGGCCAAGATATCAAGAGAAATGTCGGCCCCCAGCTTCTGTCGGGCTGGGCCTTTTAAGGTTTTTTTTTTTTTTTTTCTTTTTTACAGATGTGGGAGGCTTGTAGCTGCAGCCATAGAGGGTGTGGGGAGGGGTCAACTCCTGGCCAGGTAGAGCAAGATGTGGCAGGTTTCTCAAGGGGCTCTGTCTGGGGCTTGTGTGGGATGTGGGTTGTGGTCTGGCTAGAGAAGAATGTGTTCTGTAGTTGAGGTCTATTTTCTGAGAATGTGGGGCACCATGACCTAGAAAAACAGGGCCAAGTGCAGACACCTGTGAGTTTTGTCTGTAAGCTTGGCTGGTGATGGGGCTTTGAATAGATCCCTTTCAGTGATCATAGACTCTCATGGTTCAGGGTCAAAATAAAGAAATAAAGATTTGAGACATTGATAAGATTATCTAAAAAAAAAAAAAGCCCAAAACATTTATTCTCTCTGGGAGCTATCACAAAGACTCTTGATCCTACAATTCAGGAACTGCTCTGTAAACAGTTCAACTCTCCCCATATGTCTATTGCTCTATGAAGAAAGTGACATTAACAACCTGCCAAAGCAAAACAAACAAAACAAAAAACAAAAAACAAAACACCAAAAAACAAAACAAAACAAAACCCCCCTGACCTGTCTGAGAGCAAAGTTTAGTAGTTAGGTAAGCAAACTTTCTGTGTCGTCTATCTTTCTGATGTATAGCTAGATAATTATTGCTATAGATACTTTTCATAGAGTTTTAATCATTCTTATAACCACTAAATGGTATCATATGTCAAATGGAAACTTGAAGCAAAACAAGATGAACAATTTGACCTCTGTCTCGGTGTGATAACCCATTTGAACACACACTGCTCCAACAGGAACTAGGATGTGTAGAAAGACACATTCTACCTGTCAATTAATTAAGCCCATGGTTTTTCAGTAGTCTTGGTTCATGACATACAGGCTAATTTGGTCAAGCATTACCCATTATAAAGAAACATTTGCTGAGACTAGAGCAGAGATAATGTACTTGCCTCTGAGTTGAGCCACACATATTCTAGAAATAAAGAACTCAGAACATTGCCTCTCACCCACTTAGCCTTGGCTGGGTCATTCCTGGTGGATAAGAAATAAAGAATAAAAATTTCATTAAGTACCCATGTTCCTACTTGACATGTTAAATTAAAAAATGGGCAAGTTTAGGGGCACCTGAGTGGCTCAGTCAGTTAAGCATCTGCCTTTGGCTCAGGTCATGATCTCAGGGTCCTGGGATCAAGCTCCACATTGGGCTCCCTGCTCAGCAGGGAGTCTGCTTCTCCCTCTCCCTCTGCCTCCTCCTCCCTGCTCATGCTCTGTCTCTCTCAAATAAATAAAAATCTTTTTTAAAAAATGGGTGAGTTTAATGAATGTAAAGAATATTGTTGAATTCAGCATTTCAGAATATAGGTAAGAATGATGTGGGCTCAAATTGAATAGAGAGGCCATGCAGGCTATTTTTGTGAAAGAGGTCCAGACAACATGAAATTTTTCAAATTGTTAGTGCAATTGAGGATATCATATTTAAAAACTTCATTTAAACTCTTGAAATGAACGTTTCTAAGGATGATGAAAAATTGATGAATAGAGATGTGATTGGCTTTTTTTCTAGTTTTGTTGAGAAATAATTGAGAGATGTGATTGTTTTTTATTCATGGCTTTCCCTAGGAATAATGTAATGTTAGAATGCTATAAGAATATACCAAAACAAAGCCAAGGAATGTGATCTGACTATAGCTGAGTTTCCAGACAGTACCTGGAAGCCAAACTGAACAGGGTGCCCATGGCTCTATGCTGAAGAAGGAATGAGCATTGACAAATTCTTCCAAATGCTTGGCTACAGACACTTACCAAAGGACCAAATTTCTAAGGGATTCAGTGTACAAAGAATTATAGGTTCTTCTCTGGTCATTCCAGACATCTAAATCAAAGGTAGCAAACTATGCTGAGTAATAACCTTAAGGCAATGTAAAAGACACTTATCTGAATCCTAGCTATATTGTTACTACTGTGTGACCACTGACATATTACTCAACCTCTCTTCCCTTAACTGTGAAATGGGGATTAAAAACACCTATTTGGTAAGTATTAAATGGTATCATATATGAATAGTATTTACTTAGCACAGTGACTGGCACATTTCATGGGTTTAATAAATGGCAGATATTAATAATACTGATTTTAAAACTAAACTTCCTCTATCCCTCCTCAGCCCTCTACCCTATTCTCAATATACATGGATATATGCTTGGGTAGTTTTGGCAAACAAGCCAAGTAGGAATATTGTAAAACATATCCACAAAGTTAAATTATAACAATTTCATTACTTCAAAATATTTTAAATCATTGCCAGAAAGGGAAATAGACATGTTAATAATTATAATACAATAAGATTTTGTTGATAACTAAATTGTCTTCTTTCACAAAGGGTAAACCTGTCATCTTTGGTCTTGAAAAAAATCATAGATGTGATTAAAAACCTCAGAGAATAAGTGGAATTATTTAAATTAGATTCTATAACTCTATATTTCATAATTATGAAAAGCTACTTCTTCAAAATTATGTGTAATGGCATGATTGTGGAATTTCCTTGCTAATAGGGATAAAAAACTAATAAAAAATCCATTTTTTCATCAGTTCCATGGTGTTTATCATAGTAACAAATCTCAGTGGCATTATTTCATTAATACTAATTGAAAGGGGAACAAACTTAGAGTTCAGATTTAAATTATGTGGGGAAATTTAAAAATAACAGCTATGAAAAACTATTCTGCTTATTACCACTGTATGAAGTAGTTTAATAATTTCTCATTAGTGGGCCCTACACAAGGTATATTGAATATTTCTTGTGCACCACCTCAAATCCTCTGGTTTCCTCTCCCACCTAGTCACACCTGGGTGACTGAGTAGGTTTTGACCAGTTCAATGCAAGGGGCCACCTGGCAATGCCTTCCTTGTCTTTGCCCAGAGACAAATGCCTCTCACCTGTGGCCCCAGGGCTTCTCTGATTCTTTGCTAAGGGATGTTCTGTGAAGGCATTTGGTATTCAAGCAGAAGCAACCTGGAAGCAGAGTGGGGAACATTAATACCCTGTAGGGCAACCTTTAGCCAATGGGAAACAGGGCTGATGATTAAATGCTTTTTCTTTCCTTTTTTTTCTTTTTTTTTTTAGATGAATGGTCTTGGGTTACATTTCATGAAGCAAATTAGATGGTTTTACAGGACTGGGTGCTCATAGTGGTGGCTCACCTGATAATGCATCCCTGAACTGCTTCTCTCTTCTTCCCTGCTTCATGCTTCTTGTCCCTTATTCCTGGTTTATCTCATAAACCAATTCCAAATGCCTGGGGAGCAGGCTCCTAGAACCCTGTGCTGAAAATTTCTGGTACTCAATGAGAAAGAATTCATGATCCATTAGCCCGCTATTTTCTATTCCTGATCTATGGGTTTCACGTTATGATCTGAGGGATTTCCTCCTCACTGAAATATATCCAATTCATGAAAATCTTAATAATTTTGACATCTGATAAGCCCTAATAGGCTTATCACAAAAACCCAAGTAGGTTGTGTTTTCTGAAAAAAAAAAAAGTGTCTTATCAAAATAAGGATCACCTTCAGGGAGCAAGACTTGCTATAGAAATCAGGTCTTATTGGCTACTCTGAAGTTTCTACCAAGTTCTAGTCCAAAAAACCACAGAAGAGTTAGAGTTACTAAATTAACTTTAGTATAAAGCCATGTGTATATCAAGTGATTTTTTTTTAAATCAAATTTGGGTGAGGTATACTATTAATCTGGTTTATTCATTAGAATAACTGAAAATTTAGATGAAGTATTTTATATTTGCTATCCTTTAACAAATGAACACCACCTAAAGCTCAGAAAAAATCACAAAATTCAGTCAAACTTGAATTACATCAAATTATATTCTCTGTCCACCTCACCTATGTCACTTGAGTCAAAAAGAACATAAGTGGCCTAACTTAGACCCTAGAATATGTATTTTAGATATTCCCCAGAAATTACTCGTTTTACAAATTTAAATTATTGGGAAAATTTGCAGTGTAGATGGATGATCTAATAATCTTTGAGTGAATCCTTTTTGCCTCTTAAGAGAGCTGGGAAAGACTGATCTAAATGTTTTCTCATCTTTTAAAATTTCACTAACAATTTTAGTACAAATTCCTCGTGGGGAGGCAGTAGTTTCTCTCTGCATGATTCATAACATGTTTACTGCTTTTTTTTCTTCTGATGGACATGTCTATACTGTAAGAGACATAAGATCCTTGGCATTTGAAAATTAAAGAACAGCAGCAAAGGGCCAGATGCTGTAGTTATAAAAGTTGCAAAAGTATCATAAACACCAGGTGTGCCATATAAATGCACAGGTTTTTTTTTTTTTTTTTTTTTACTCTGCCACACTATTATATGGTTCCAACATCTGTTCATTCCTTTCCAGGTTTCCCACAGACAGTATTTATTAAAATCAAATACATACTAGCTCTCACCTATGTGCCTTTGGCAGGAAGTGCCACAATGGCCTTATAATGGAGTATAAGTGAGCTAATAAAAATTGGTATTTTTTAGTAAACTTACAATTACCCTTACAAACCAATATAGTGTCATCTACATTTGGTATGCCTTCTACTTTCTAATTACTCTGTGGTTTCTATGAGAGTGGGGCCAGTACAGAATTTTTTTACTAATTCTAAATAATTAGAGGATGAGAGGAGAGGCCAGTTGAGCTTTGTGAAATATCTGTATTAGAGAAAATTTAAGAAATGCTATCTTCCTATTTTCAATTAGAGGACATATTAGAAAGTATAAATGAATAGAAAACAAGTATTTGAATTAAAGTAATAAAAAGCCTCAAAGGTTAGGGCGCTTGGGTGGCTCAGTCAGTTAAGTGTCCAACTCTTGGTTTTGGCTCAGGTCATGATCTCATGGGTCATGCGATTGAGCCCCAAGTAACACTCTGCACTTAGCAGGGCATCTGCTTAAAGATTCTCTCCCTCTGCCCCTCCCCCCACTTGCATGTGCATGCATGCTCTCTCTCTCTCTAAAATAAATAAATAAATCTTTAAAAAAAAACCAACCCTCAAAGGCCAATATTATACAACAATATATTAGAAGTAACCAACCTAGTATAGAGAAAATAACACTGGTTTGGAAATCAGGAGTTTTATATTTTGTTTTTTAATCTAGCCCTCCCACTCTTCAGGCTTTAGTTTTCTCCTCTGGGAAATGAGGAGACTGTAAAATATGTACTATGTTCCCTTCTGGTTTTGATGATTTATAACACTGATGATAAAAAACCCTTCAACAACAGAGAATTTTTTTTCTAGCTCTTGATTTGATACATGCTTCTGATTTTTTATTGTTGTTATTGTTATGGACAGCATGTTTGTGGTCCCCCCCAAAATTAATTTTAAAATAGCATTCTCTAGAGGGCGGAGCAAGATGGTGGAGGAGTAGGAGACCTAAATTTCATCTGGTGTCAGGAATTCAGCTGGATAGGGATCAAACCATTCTGAACACCTACGAACTCAACAGGAGATCGAAGAAAAGAATAGCAACAACTCTCTGAACAGAAAAGAGACCACTTTCTGGAAGGTAGGACGTGCGGAGAAGTGAATCTGAGGCGATATTCGGGAGGATAGACGGCGGGCGAGGGGGCCTCCGTCGGCTGCTCCTGGCAATTGATAGAGCAGCGGAGCACAAAATCGGAACTTTTAGAAGTCTGCTCCGCTGAGGGTCGTCACTCCAGTGGCTAAGCAGGGGGTGGAACCCTTGTGGGACAGTGTGGTCTTAAGACCCTCAGGGTCAAAAAAAAAAAAAAAAAAAAGACCCTCAGGGTCACAGAAAGACCAGGGGTGCCTGAGTGCAGCAGAGCTCCCAGGTATCAGAAAGGGAAGCCAGCTGCAGAGATGGAGCCGAGGCGCGGGCTCTCAGTTCGGGGTTGCCATAAACCGTGATCCACAGCACAGTCGGGCCACTGCTCCTCCAGCAGGGACCCAACAAGCGGCAGATCTGGGGAGACTCCCCTTCCTCCCCCAGAAGGAGCGGCACGGGAGTGCACCACAGGGATCTGCTGGGTTTGGAGCCTCCAATCAGGGTCGTGTGCCAGAGATAGAAATGCTCGGTCACAGGCCAGGTGAGCATGGAGTGCGGCCGGAGACCGGGGAGACGGGAGTGATTGACTGCTTTTCTCTGGGGGCGCACTGGCCCTGAGTTCTCGGCTCCTCTGGGGCAGAGATTGGGAGGCCACCATTTTCACTCTCGTCCTCCAAAGCTGTACGGAAAGCTTGCAGGAAACAAAAGCTCCCGAGAGCAAACCCGAGCAGATTACTTAGGTCGGACCAGCAAGGGCGGGGCAATTCTGCCTCCAGCAAAGACGTTTGGGAACCACAGCAACAGGCCCCTCCCCTAGAAGATCAGCAAGAACAGCCAGCCAAGACAAAGTTTACCGATCAATGAGAACGGCAGAACTCCAGAGCTAGGGGAATACTGCACAGAGAATTCATGGCTTTTTTACCATGATTCTTTAGTCTTTCAAAGTTAATTTTTTTTAACCGTCTTTTTTTTTTTTAATTTTTCTTTTTCCCTTTTTCAACCAACATCTTATCAATCCCTTTTTTAAAAAACATTTTTATTTTTCATTTTAGAGTCATATTCTATCCCTTCATAGTAGTTACCCTTATTTTTGGCATATATATATAAGTTGTTCTCTCTTTAAAATTTTGAGATACAGTTTCTTCTAACAGATCAAAATATACCCTAAATCTCTAGTGTGTGGCTTTGTTCTAGTCTCCTGCCTGATCACATTCTCTCCCTTTTTTTCTTCTTTTTTTTTAAATCCTCTTCTTTCTTTATTCAAACAACTTCTTATCAATTCCTTTATAAAATTTTTTATAATTATGATCTTTACAGTCATATTCCATCCTTTCATTGTATCAACCCTTATTTTTGTACATATATAAGTTTTTCTTTCTTTAAAATTTTGGGAGGCACTTTCTTCTAACAGACCAAAATACACCCAAAATCTAGTGTGAAGCACTGATCTATGCACCAGCCTGATCATATTTGATCATACTCTGTTTTTTTTCTTTTTTGTTCTGTTTTTGTTTTTATCTTTTTCTTTTTCTTTTTTCTTTCTTTCCCCTTGTTTTCCCCTGGTTTCAGGTCTTTTCTGATTTGTTTAGAGTATATTTTCTGGGGACGTTGTTACCCTGTTAGCATTTTGTTCTCTCATTCATCTATTCTCCTCTGGACAAAATGACAAGAAGGAAAATATCACCTCAACAAAAAGAACAAGAGGTAGTACCAACTGCCAGGGACCTACTCAATACAGACATTAGTACGATGTCAGACCTAGAGTTCAGAATGATGACTTTAAAGATACTAGCTGGGCTTGAAAAAAGCATGGAAGGTATTAGAGAAACCCTTTCTGGAGAAATAAAAGAACGAAAATCTAACCAAGTCGAAATCAAAAAGGCTATTAATGAGGTGCAATAAAAAATGAGGGCGCTAACTGCTAGGATAAATGAGGCAGAAGAGGGAATCAGTGATATAGAACACCAAATGATGGAAAATAAAGAAGCTGAGAAAAAGAGATAAACAACTATTGGATCACGAGGGAAGAGTTCGAGAGATAAGCGATACCATAAGATGAAACAACATTAGAATAACTGGGATCCCAGAAGAAGAAGAAAGAGAGAGGGGGCAGAAGTTATATTGGAGCAAATTATAGCAGAGAACTTCCCTAATTTGGGGAAGGAAACAGGCATCAAAATCCAGGAGGCACAGAGAACACCTCTCAGAATCAATGAAAATAGGTTAACACCCCGACATCTAATATTAAAACTTACGAGTCTCAGAGACAAAGAGAAAATCCTGAAAGCAGCTCGGGAGAAGAGATCTGTAACCTACAATGGTAGAAACA
Source organism: Halichoerus grypus (assembly GCF_964656455.1). Taxonomy (NCBI): domain Eukaryota; kingdom Metazoa; phylum Chordata; class Mammalia; order Carnivora; family Phocidae; genus Halichoerus; species Halichoerus grypus. Next base: position 50,758,081 of record NC_135727.1, on the reverse strand, counting down.
TTAGATTGGCAACAGACCTATCCACAGAGACCTGGCAGGCCAGAAAGGACAGGCATGATATATTCAGAGCACTAAAGGAGAAAAATATGCAGCGAAGAATACTATATCCAGCTAAGCTGTCATTGAAAATAGAAGGAGAAATAAAAAGCTTCCAGGACAAACAAACAAAAACTAAAGGAATTTGCAAACACGAAACCAGCCCTACAAGAAATATTGAAAGGGGTCCTCTAAGCAAAGAGAGAGCCTAAAAGCAACATAGGCCAGAAAGGAACACAGACAATATACAGTAACAGTAACCTTACAGGCAATACAACGGCACTAAATTCATATCTTTCAATAATTAACCTGAATGTAAATGGGCTAAATGCCCCAATCAAAAGACACAGGCTATCAGATTGGATTAAAAAACAAGACCCATCGATATGCTGTCTGCAAGAGACTCATTTTAGACCCAAAGACACCGCCAGATTGAAAGTGAGGGGGTGGAAAACCATTTACCATGCCAATGGACACCAAAAGAAAGCTGGGGTGGCAATCCTTATATCAGACAAATTAGATTTTAAACCAAAGACTATAATAAGAGATGAGGAAGGACACTATATCCTACGTAAAGGGTCTATCCAACAAGAAGATCTAACAATTGTAAATATCTATGCCCCTAACATGGGAGCAGCCAAGTATATAAGCCAATTAATAACAAAAGCAAAGAAACACATTGACAACAATACAATAATAGTGGGGGACGTTAACACCCACCCTCACTGAAATGGACAGATCATCTAAGCAAAAGATCAACAAGGAAAGGAAGACTTTAAAGGACACACTGGACCACATGGACTTCACAGACATATTCAGAGCATTCCATCCCAAAACAACGGAATACACATTCTTCTCTAGTGCCCATGGAACATTCTCCAGAATAGATCACATCGTAGGTTGCAAATCAGGTCTCAATTGATACCAAAAGATTGGGATCATTCCCTGCCTATTTTCAGACCACAGTGCTTTGAAAGTAGAACTCAATCACAAGAGGAAAGTCGGAAAGAACTCAAATACATGGAGGCTAACGAACATCCTATTAAAGAATGAATGGGTCAACCAGGAAATTAGAGAAGAATTAAAAAAAATTCATGGAAACAAATGAAAATGAAAACACAACTGTTCAAAATCTTTGGGATACAGCAAAGGCAGTCCTGAGAGGAAAGTATATAGCAATACAAGCCTTTCTCAAGAAACAAGAAAGGTCTCAAATACACATCTAACCCTACACCTAAAGGAGCTGGAGAAAGAAGACCAAATAAAGCCTAAACCCAGCAGGAGAAGAGAAATAGTAAAGATCAGAGCAGAAATCAATGAAATAGAAACCAAAAGAACACTAGAACAGATCAACGAAACTAGGAGCTAGTTCCTTGAAAGAATTAACAAGATTGATAAACCCCTGGCCAGACTGATCAAAAAGAAAAGAGAAATGACCCAACTCAAAAAAATCATGAATGAAAGAGGAGAGATCACAACCAACACCAAAGAAATACACACAATTATAAGAACATATTAGGAGCAACTATATGCCAGCAAATTAGATAATCTGGAAGAAATGGATGCATTCCTAGAGATGTATCAACTACCAAAACTGAACCAGGAAGAAATAGAAAACCTGAACAGACCTATAACCACTAAGGAAATTGAAGCAGTAATCAAAAATCTCCCCAAAACAAAAGCCCAGGGCCAGATGGCTTCCCAGGGGAATTCTACCAAACATTTAAAGAAGAATTAATACCTATTCTTCTGAAACTGTTCCAAAAAATAGAAATGGAAGGAAAACTTCCAAACTCGTTCTATGAGGCCACCATTACCGTGATCCCCCAAACCAGACAAAGACCCCATCAAAAAGGAGAATTACAGACCAATATCCTTGATGAATATGGATACAAAAATTCTCATCAAAATACTAGCCAATAGGATCCAACAGTACATTAAAAGGAGTATTCACCACAACCAAGTGGGATTTAACCCTGGGCTGCAAGTTTGGTTCAACATCTGCAAATCAATCAACGTGATACAATACATTAACAAAAGAAAGAACAAGAATCATATGATCCTGTCAATAGATGCAGAAAAAGCACTTGACAAAGTACAGCATCCTTTCTTGATCAAAACTCTTCAGAGTATAAGGATAGAAGGTACATACCTCAATATCATAAAACCCATCTATGAAAAACCTACGGCGAATATCATTCTCAATGGGGAAAAACTGAGAGCTTTCCCCCTAAGGTCAGGAATGCAGCAGGGATGTCCACTATCAGCACTGCTATTCAACATAGTATTAGAAGACCTAGCCACAGAAATCAGACAACAAAAAGAAACACAAGGCATCCATATTGGCAAAGAAGAAGTCAAATTCTCACTCCTGGAAGATGATATGACACTTTATGTGGAAAACCCAAAAGACTGCATCCCAAAACTCCTAGAACTCATACAGGAATTCAGTAAAGTGGCAGGATATAAAATCAATGCACAGAAATCAGTGGCATTCTTATACACCAACAAGACAGAGGAAAGAGAAATTAAGGAGTCGATCCCATTTAAAATTGCACCCAAAACCATAAGATACCTAGGAAGAAATCTAACCAAAGAAGCAAAGGATCTGTACTCAGAAAACTATAAAATACTCATGAAAGAAATTGAGGAAGACACAAAGAAATGGGAAAACGTTCCATGCTCATGGAATGGAAGAACAAATATTGTGAAGGTGTCAATGCTACCTAGCGCAATCTACACATTCAATGCAATCCCCATCAAAATACAATCCACTTTTTTCAAAGAAATGGAGCAAATAATCCTAAAATTTGTATGGTACCAGAAAAGACCCCGAATAGCCAGAGGAATGTTGAAAAAACAAAAGCAAAGCTGGCGGCATCACAATTCCGGACCTCAAGCTCTATTACAAAGCTGTCATCATCAAGACAATATGGTACTGGCACAAAAACAGACACATAGATCAATGGAACAGAATAGAGAGCCCAGAAATGGACCCTCAACTGTACGGTCAACTAATCTTTGACAAAGCAGGAAAGAATGTCCAATGGAAAAAAGACAGTCTCTTCAACAAATAGTGTTGGGAAAATTGGACAGCCACATGCAGAAGAATGAAACTAGACCATTTCCTTACACCACACACAAAAAGAGACTCAAAATGGTTGAAAGACCTAAATGTGAGACAGGAGTCCATCAAAATCCTAAAGCAGAACACAGGCAGCAACCTCTTCGACCTCACCCACAGCAACTTCTTCCTAGAAACATCACCAAAGGCAAGGGAAGCAAGGGCAAAAATGAACTATTGGGACTTTCTCAAGATAAAAAGCTTTTGCACAGCAAAGGAAACAGTCAACAAAACCAAAAGACAACCGACAGAATGGGAGAAGATATTTGCAAATGACATATCAGATAAAGAGCTAGTATCCAAAATCTACAAAGAACTTATCAAACTCAACACCCAAAGAACAAATGATCCAATCAAGAAATAGGCAGAAGACATGAACAGACATTTTTCCAAAGAAGACATCCCAATGGTCAACAGACACATGGAAAAGTGCTCAACATTGCTCAGCATCAGGGAAATCCAAATCAAAACCTCAATGAGATACCACCTCACACCAATCAGAATGGTTAAAATTAACATTCGGGAAATCACAGATGTTGGCGGGAATGTGGAGAAAGGGGAACCCTCCTACACTGTTGGTGGGAATGCAAGCTGGTGCAACCGCTCTGGAAAACAGTATGGAGGTTCCTCAAAAAGTTGAAAATAGAGCTACCCTAGGATCCAGCAATTGCACTACTGGGTATTTACCTCAAAGATACAAATGTAGGGATCTGAAGGGGTACGTGCACCCCGATGTTTATAGCAGCAATGTCCACAATAGCCAAACTGTGGAAAGAGCCAAGATGTCCATCGACAGATGAATGGATAAAGAAGGGGTGGTATATATATACAATGGAATATTATGCAGCCATCAAAAAGAATGAGATCTTGCCATTTACAATGACGTGGATGGAACTGGAAGGTGTTATGATGAGCAAAATAAGTCAATCAGAGAAAGACATGTATCATATGACCTCACTGATATGAGGAATTCTGAATCTCAGAAAACAAACTGAGGGTTGCTGGAGTGGGGCGGGTAGGAGGGATGGGGTGGCTGGGTGATAGTCATTGGGGAAGGTATGTGCTATGGTGAGCACTGTGAATTGTGCAAGACTGTTGAATCACAGATCTGTACCTCTGAAACAAATAATGCAATATTATGTTAAAAAAAATAAAAAGAAGAAGATAGCAGGAGGGGAAGAATGAAGGGCAGGTAATCAGAGGGGAAGACGAACCATGAGAGACGATGGACTCTGAAAATCAAACTGAGGGTTCTAGGGGGGAGGGGGGTGGGAGGATGGGTTAGCCTGGTGATGGGTGTTAAAGAGGGCACGTTCTGCATGGAGCACTGGGTGTTATGCACAAACAATGAATCATGGAACACTACATCAAAAACTAATGATTTAATGTATGGTGATTAATATAACAATAAAAATTTAAAAAAATAGTATTCTCTATTAAGATGGTATTAGGAGGTGGGGCTATTGGGAGGTAATTAGGTCATGAGGGTGGAGGCTTCATTATGGGATTAGTTGTCTTTATAAGAAGAGGAAGAAGGCTAACTCTCTGCCATGGGAGGATACAACAAGAAATTAGGGCAGTCCATAATCTGAAAGAGAAGTCTTAACAGAACCCAACTGTTTTGGCATCCTGATCTTGAACTTCCATCCTATAGAATTATGTGAAATAAATTTCTGTTATAAAACATCCAGTTTATAGTAATTTGTTATAGCAGCCTGAAGTTAGACACTGATTTTTCTTTTAACTTAATGAACTATGTACATTGTATCAGAGTTATCTCAAACACCAAAAAAGTAGATTTCAAAGTAATGAGTGTTTTGACTGAGTTTTAAAAAAATGACTAAAAAAATAAATGAACAACAATGGACTATCAAGAAAATGTTGGAAAGATTGGCTATCTATTTGAATAGGAAAATCAGAACCTCTGTCTACCTCATATAATATACAAAAAATAAATTCCAGATAGATTAAAGACTCTAAACCATACATATATGTGGTGGGAACTGTGAAACACTACCAAATATCTTCAGTTAATGATTTATTGCCCCAACAAATGAGAGTGCTGTCAGTAGATAGTCTTAAGATGATGGCCCCTACAGTAATTGCCTCAGCTGCAAAGAGCTGCCTCACCCAGGGTCATAGCCCTTCCCAGGGAAGCCCACACTCAGTGACTGATGAAATGTAGAATTATAAAGACCTGGCCATCTCAGCCCAATTCAACAAGATTTTAAAGGGCCATTTTAGCCTCAGAACTGTCCATGAGCTTCATTGATGTCATTGGCCCAGCATGGCAGCTCAGCTTCTTTCTCTGACCATTTCTGCTTCCTTTCCCTCCATTCCACAGGTGTTGATTCCAAGAGCAATTGATAATAAACATCCAGAAGGCTAAACTCTGTTTCAGATTCTGCATATGGGAGAACTAGACCTGAAATAATACATTTAAAGAAAATGTAAAAGAATATTTATCTTTAAAATAAACTTGAGTGTGGGGAAGTCTTTCTTAAAAAGAACATAAAAGCCAGAATCCAAAAAGAAAGATATGACTACATGAAAATTAAAAGCTGTATTATGAAAGGCATCCTAAACAAAATTAAAAGATAGGCATTGAATTTTGAGAAAATATTTTTAACACACATAATGGACAAAAAGTTCCATATATTGTTCACAATATATAAAGAACTCCTATAAATCATTAAGAAAGCAGTCCTCCCCCTCCCCAAAGGCTAATGTATATGACAAAGAAATTTAAGGAAAAGGGATGTTGCCAATAAAATAGAAAAAGATGCTATCAGTCTTATTTGAAATCGAAGAAACCTTACTTGAAATAAAAGAAATTCAAATAAAAAAGTAAGCTGACTTGTAAAATGAAAAAGATTAAGATTTTCACTTCTGGGGAAGATGGTGGAATAAGAAAATCTTAAGCTCACCTTGTCCCATGTAGACAGCAAGGTAACACCCATGTCAATGTAAATAACTCAGAATATGACCTAAAGACTGGCAGAACAGGCTTGCCCCAGCTAAGTGTAGAGAAGAGGTCACATGGAAGAGGGTATGAAGGGTGGAGACATGGTGGAGAGCTAAATAGGCCTGTAGGACTGTCTGCTGGATGGAGTGATGCCACAGGCACAGAGAGGGGAGAGATACAAATGCTCACACCAGGTACCCCAGGCACAGGGAGCCCACATGGGGAAGAGGAACCCCCATAGCATTTGGCTTTGAAGCCAGAGGGTTGAATTTCATGAGTTCTTACAATCAATGGGACTTAACACCTGTAAATTTGAAAATCAGTGGGCTCCCCTCTGTGAGAGCCAGGAGGATGATAGGAAATTGAATCCCTGCCCTTAAAGAGACAGCACAACAAATAGCCCCTCTGAGATACAGCACAGTTTGAAAAATACCTGGGGTATACAGGAAGGAAATTTATTTACTAATCTCAGAGCATGTGCTGGAGAGGTAAGATGGTTGCATTACTTCTCCAGGAACAAAGGAGCTGGCTGGCAGTCACCATTTCCCTCCCTCCCTACCAACCTAGATACATGAATATCTGCAGGAACAAGCATGGGGCCAACACCCACTACCTCACTTGATAACACTATGCCCTGCCACCATGTTTTCCTTTGGATCCACTCCCTCCAAACCAGTTGGCCTCTGTCACAGGTGGCTGCAGATCCTCTCCTACAGCAGACCTGCATGGACTTATTGGCACCAGATGCCTTGACCCCTTCAGCCCTGCAACAGGAGTTTTCTAAAGTGGCTGTCAGGGCACCTGGGTGGCTCAGTCAGTTAAGCATCTGCCTTCGGCTCCGGTCATGATCTCAGGGTCCTGGGATTGAGTCCCCACATTGGGCTCTCTGTTCAGCGGGGAGATGCTTCTCTCTCTCACTCTCCCTCTGTGCTCTTTCTCTCTCTCTCAAATAAATAAATAAATTCTTAAAAAAAAATAAAGTGGCTGTCAGCCCTCTCCCACAACAGACCTGGGCAAACTATTATAACACCATGTGCCCTGCCCCTACGGTCTCTGACAGTCCTCCCCCTCCAATAGGCCTTTGGCCAGAGACCATCCAAAGTGGTGCCACAAATCTGGCACCCTGATAGGGGCCAACACCACTCCAAAGTGACTTCCAGGGAGAGGGGAAAATAAGCACACACACCAGTCCAACCACAGCCCAAGCAGTGGGCTGGGGCCAGACATCTGGTCTGACTATAGGCACCACCCAACAATGAAAGCTTCTCAAAAGACAACACAGGGAAAGTGCCTCCATTTTAGTGCTTACTGCATCTCTGGCAAACACCTTGTCTGATTCAACTCAAGTTCAAGGTGGCCCCAAACTGGCCCACTAATAACATAGGGATTAAAGCCTGCTAATAAATGGCAAAGAGAGTCATTATATTTGACTGGATTGAAGGCAAAAAGTGGCTCAACCACAAAATGGGGTGCATGCAACAGCATAGGAGACATCCCTGAAGTGCCAGATTCTGGTGAACAGGGGACATTGCACTGCAGGGCACTAAAGGACCTCTTCTTCATAATGTTACTACTTTCAAGAACAAGATATGTAGCTGAATGTCCTAATACATAGAAACAGACACAGAGAGTTAGAACAAATGAGGAGACAGAAGAATATGCCCCAAATGAAAGAACAGGACGGAATCACAGCAAGAGAGCTAAAAGAAACAGAGATAAGTTTTATGCCTGAGAGAGATTTTAAAGTAATGGTCATAAAGCTATTCGGTGGATGTGAGGAAAGGTGGAGACTCAGTGAGACCCTTAACAGAGAGATAGGAAACATTGAAAAAGAACCAATCACAGATGATGAATTCAATAACTGCAATTAAAAATACACTAGATGGAATAAAAAGTAGAGTAGAGAAAGCAGAAGAATGGACCAGTGACTTGGAAGACAGAGTATTAGAAAACAATCAAGATGAACAGGAGAGAGAATAAAATAATAAAATATGAAAACACACTTAGGGAACTCAGTGACACCATTAAGGGTAATAACATTTGCATTATAGGAATCCCAGGAGAAGAGAGAGAAGGGAGAGAAAACTTATTTGAAGAAGTAATAGCTGAAAACTTCTTGAATCTGGGAAAGGAAACAGAAACTCAGATCCAGGAGGCACAGAGCTCCACCAACAAAATCAACCCAAGGAGGTCCACACCAAGAGAAAAAGTAATTAAAATGGCAAAAAACACATGGAGATAGAAAGTGAAAGGATGAAAAAGCATTTATCATGCAAATGGAGGTGGAAAGAAATCCAGGGTAGCAATACTTATAGCCGACAAAATAGACTTCAAAACAAAGACTGTAAAAAGAGACAAAGAAGACACTATATAATCATAAAGGGAACAATCCAACAAGAAGATCTAACAAATGTACATATTTATGCACAAGGAGTTAATAACAAACATAAAAGAAGTAATCAGTAGTAATACAATAATAGAAGGGACTTTAACTTTATTTTATTTATATATTTATTTTTTTATTATGTTATGTTAATCACCATACATTACATCATTAGTTTTTGATGTAGTGTTCCATGACTCATTGTTTGCGTATAACATCCAGTAATCCATTCAGTATGTGCCCTCTTTAATACCCATCACCAGGCTAACCCATCCCCCCACCCCCCTCCCCTCCAGAACCCTCAGTTTGTTTCTCAGAGTCATAGTCTCTCATGGTTCGTCTCCCCATCCGATTCCCCCCTTTCATTCTTCCCCTCCTGCTATCTTCTTCTTCTTCTTCTTCTTCTTCTTCTTTTTTTTAACATATAATGTATTATTTGTTTCAGAGGTACAGGTCTGTGATTCAACAGCCTTACACAATTCACAGCACTCACCATAGCACATACCCTCCCCAATGTCTACCACCCAGCCACCCAATCCCTCCCACCCCCACCACTCCAGCAACCCTCAGTTTGTTTCCTGAGATTAAGAATTCCTCATATCAGTGAGGTCATATGATACATGTCTTTGGTTGACTTATTTCGCTCAGCATGATACCCTCCAGTTCCATCCACGTCATTGCAAATGGCAAGATTTCATTCCTTTTGATGGCTGCATAATATTCCATTGTATATATATACCACTTCTTCTTTATCCATTCATCTGTTGATGGACATCTTGGCTCTTTCCATCGTTTGGCTATTGTGGACATTGCTGCTATAAACATTGGGGTGCACGTACCCCTTCGGATCCCTACATTTGTATCTTTGGGATAAATACCCAGTAGTGCAATTGCTTGGTCATATGGTAGCTCTATTTTCAACTTTTTGAGGAACCTCCATACTGTTTTCCAGAGTGGTTGCACCAGCTTGCATTCCCACCAACAACGTAGGAGGGTTCCCCTTTCTCCACATCCCCGCCAACATCTGTCCTTTCCTGATTTGTTAATTTTATCCATTCTGACTGGTGTGAGGTGGTATCTCATTGAGGTTTTGATTTGGATTTCCCTGATGCTGAGTGATGTTGAACACTTTTTCATGTGTCTGTTGGCCATTTGGATGTCTTCTTTGGAAAAATGTCTGTTCATGTCTTCTGCCCATTTCTTGATTGGATCATTTGTTCTTTGGGTGTTGAGTTTCATAAGTTCTTTAGATACTGGATACTAGCCCTTTATCTGATATGTCATTTGCAAATATCTTCTCCCATTCTGTCGGTTGTCTTTTGGTTTTGTTGACTGTTTCTTTTGCTGTGCAAAAGCTTTTTATCTTGAGAAAGTCCCAATAGTTCATTTTTGCCCTTGCTTCCCTTGCCTTTGGTGATGTTTCTAGGAAGAAGTTGCTGTGGGTGAGGTCGAAGAGGTTGCTGCCTGTGTTCTGCTTTAGGATTTTGATGGACTCCTGTCTCACATTTAGGTCTTTCAACCATTTTGAGTCTCTTTTTGTGTGTGGTGTAAGGAAATGGTCCAGTTTCATTCTTCTGCATGTGGCTGTCCAATTTTCCCAACATTTATTGAAGAGACTGTCTTTTTTCCATTGGACATTCTTTCTTGCTTTGTCAAAGATTAGTTGATCATAGAGTTGAGGGTCCATTTCGGAGGTCTCTCTTCTGTTCCATTGATCTATGTGTCTGTTTTTGTGCCAGTACCATACTGTCTTGATGATGACAGCTTTGTAATAGACCTTGAAGTCTGGAATTGTGATGCCACCAGCTTTGCTTTTCTTTTTAATATTCCTTGGGCTATTCGCGGTCTTTTTTGGTTCCCTACAAATTTTAGGATTATTTGTTCCATTACTTTGAAAAAAGTGGATGGTATTTTGATAGGGATTGCATTGAATGTGTAGATTGCTCTAGGTAGCATTGACATCTTCACAATATTTGTTCTTCCATTCCATGAGCATGGAACGTTTTCCCATTTCTTTGTGTCTTCCTCAATTTCTTTCATGAGTATTTTATAGTTTTCTGAGTACAGATTCGTTGCCTCTTTGGTTAGATTTCTTCCTAGGTATCTTATGGTTTTGGGTGCAATTTTAAATGGGATCGACTCCTTAATTTCTCTTTCTTCTGTCTGGTTGTTGGTGTATAAGAAAGCCACTGATTTCTGTGCATTGATTTTATATCCTGCCACTTTACTGAATTCCTGTATGAGTTCTAGCAGTTTTGGGGTGCAGTCTTTTGGGTTTTCCACATAAAGTATCATATCATCTTCCAAGAGTGAGAGTTTGACTTCTTCTTTGCCAATTTGGATGCCTTTTATTTCTTTTTGTTGTCTGATTGCTGGTAGGACTTCTAATACTATGTTGAAGAGCAGTGGTGATAATGGACATCCCTGCCGCATTCCTGACCTTAGGGGGACAGCTCTCAGTTTTTCCCCATTGAGAAGGTAATACTGTGTTGAATAGCAGTGGTCATTGTGGACATCCCTGCTGCGTTCTTGACCTTAGGGGGAAAGCTCTCAGTTTTTCCCCATTGAGAATGATATTCGCTGTGGGTTTTTCATAGATGGCTTTTATGGTATTGAGGTATGAACCTTCTATCCCTATACTCTGAAGAGTTTTGATCAAGAAAGGATGCTGTACTTTGTCAAGTGCTTTTTCTGCATCTATTGACAGGATCATATGATTCTTGTTCTTTCTTTTGTTAATGTATTGTATCACGTTGATTGATTTGCAGATGTTGAACCAAACTTGCAGCCCAGGGTTAAATCCCACTTGGTTGTGGTGAATACTCCTTTTAATGTACTGTTGGATCCTATTGGCTAGTATTTTGATGAGAATTTTTGTATCCATATTCATCAAGGATATTGGTCTGTAATTCTCCTTTTTGATGGGGTCTTTGTCTGGTTTGGGGGATCACGGTAATGGTGGCCTCATAGAACGAGTTTGGAAGTTTTCCTTCCATTTCTATTTTTTGGAACAGTTTCAGAAGAATAGGTATTAATTCTTCTTTAAATGTTTGGTAGAATTCCCCTGGGAAGCCATCTGGCCCTGGGCTTTTGTTTTGGGGAGATTTTTGATTACTGCTTCAATTTCCTTAGTGGTTATAGGTCTGTTCAGGTTTTCTATTTCTTCCTGGTTCAGTTTTGGTAGTTGATACATCTCTAGGAATGCATCCATTTCTTCCAGATTATCTAATTTGCTGGCATATAGTTGCTCCTAATATGTTCTTATAATTGTGTGTATTTCTTTGGTGTTGGTTGTGATCTCTCCTCTTTCATTCATGATTTTTTTGAGTTGGGTCATTTCTCTTTTCTTTTTGATCAGTCTGGCCAGGGGTTTATCAATCTTGTTAATTCTTTCAAGGAACTAGCTCCTAGTTTCGTTGATCTGTTCTAGTGTTCTTTTGGTTTCTATTTCATTGATTTCTGCTCTGATCTTTACTATTTCTCTTCTCCTGCTGGGTTTAGGCTTTATTTGGTCTTCTTTCTCCAGCTCCTTTAGGTGTAGGGTTAGATGTGTATTTGAGACCTTTCTTGTTTCTTGAGAAAGGCTTGTATTGCTATATACTTTCCTCTCAGGACTGCCTTTGCTGTATCCCAAAGATTTTGAACAGTTGTGTTTTCATTTTCATTTGTTTCCATGAATTTTTTTTAATTCTTCTCTAATTTCCTGGTTGACCCATTCATTCTTTAATAGGATGTTCGTTAGCCTCCATGTATTTGAGTTCTTTCCGACTTTCCTCTTGTGATTGAGTTCTACTTTCAAAGCACTGTGGTCTGAAAATAGGCAGGGAATGATCCCAATCTTTTGGTATCAATTGAGACCTGATTTGCAACCTACGATGTGATCTATTCTGGAGAATGTTCCATGGGCACTAGAGAAGAATGTGTGTTCTGTTGCTTTGGGATAGAATGTTCTGAATATATCTGTGAAGTCCATGTGGTCCAGTGTGTCCTTTAAAGTCTTTCTTCCTTGTTGATCTTTTGCATAGATGATCTGTCCATTTCAGTGACGGGTGGGTGTCAAAGTCCCCCACTATTATTGTATTGTTGTCAATGTGTTTCTTTGCTTTTGTTATTAATTGGCTTATATACTTGGCTGCTCCCATGTTAGGGGCATAGATATTTACAATTGTTAGATCTTCTTGTTGGATAGACCCTTTACGTAGGATATAGTGTCCTTCTTCATCTCTTATTACAGTCTTTGGTTTAAAATCTAATTTGTCTGATATAAGGATCGCCACCCCAGCTTTCTTTTGGTGTCCATTGGCATGGTAAATGGTTTTCCACCCCCTCACTTTCAATCTGGGGGTGTCTTTGGGTCTAAACTGAGTCTCTTGCAGACAGCATTTTGATGAGTCTTGTTTTTTTATCCAATCTGATAGCCTGTGTCTTTTGATTGGGGGCATTTAACCCATTTACATTGAAGGTAACTATTGAAAGATATGAATTTAGTGCCATTGTATTGCCTGTAAGGTTACTGTTAGTGTATATTGTCTGTGTTCCTTTCTGGTTTATGTTACTTTAAGGCTCTCTCTTTGCTTAGAGGACCCCTTTCAATATTTCTTGTAGGACTGGTTTCATGTTTGGAAATTCCTTTAGTTTTTGTTTGTCCTGGAAGCTTTTTATCTCTCCTTCTATTTTCAATGACAGCCTAGCTGGATATAATATTCTTGGCTGCATATTTTTCTCATTTAGTGCTATGAATATATTATGGCAGTCCTTTCTGGCCTGTGAGGTCTCTGTGGATAGTCTGTTGCCAATCTAATGTTTCTACCATTGTAGGTTACAGATCTCTTCTCCCAAGTTGCTTTCCAGATTTTCTCTTTGTCTCTGAGACTCATAAGTTTTACTATTAGATGTCGGGGTGTTGACCTATTTTACTGATTTTGGGGGGGTTCTCTGTGCCTCCTGGATTTTGATGCCTGTTTCCTTCCCCAAATTAGGGAAGTTCTCTGCTATAATTTGCTCCAATATAACTTCTGCCCCCTCTCTCTTTCTTCTTCTTCTGGGATCCCAGTTATTCTAATATTGTTTCATGTTATGGTATCACTTATCTCTCGAATTCTGCCCTCATGATCCAGTAGTTGTTTATCTCTCTTTTTCTCAGCTTCTTTATTTTCCATCATTTGGTGTTCTATATCACTGATTCCCTCTTCTGCCTCATTTATCCTAGCAGTTAGTGCCCTCATTTTTTATTGCACCTCATTAATAGCCTTTTTGATTTCGACTTGGTTAGATTTTAGTTCTTTTATTTCTCCAGAAAGGGTTTCTCTAATATGTTCCATGCTCTTTTCAAGCCCAGCTAGTATCTTTAAAATCATCATTCTGAACTCAAGTTCCAACATCTTACTAATGTCCATATTGATTAAGTCCCTGGCAGTCGGTATTGCCTCTTGTTCTTTTTGTTGAGGTGATTTTTTCCATCTTGTCATTTTGTCCAGAGGAGACTAGATGAATGAGAAAACAAAAAGCTAACAAAGTAACAACTACCCTAGAAAAATATACACTAAACAAATCAGAAGAGACCTGAAACTGGGGGAAAAGAAAGGGAAAGAAAGAAAAAAGAAAAAAAATAAAAATATAAAAACAAACAAACCAAAAATAGAATACGATCAAATATGATCAGGCTGGTGCATAGATCAGTGCCACACACTAGATTTTGGGCATATTTTGGTCTGTTAGAAGAAAGTGTCTCCCAATATTTTAAGGAAAGAAAAACTTATATATGTACAAAAGTAAGGGTAAATACGATGAAGGGATTGAATATGACTGTAAAGATGAAAATTATAAAAATTTTTATAAAAGGAATTGATAAGTTGGTTGAAAAAAGAAAGAAGAGGATTTTTTTTAAAAAAAGGAGAGAATGTGATCAGGCAGGAGACTAGAACAAAGTCATACACTAGAGATTTAGGGTAAATTTTGGTCTGTTAGAAGAAACTGTATCCCAAAATTTTAAAGAGAGAACAACTTATACATATATACCAAAAATAATGTTAACTACTATGAAGGGATAGCATATGACTCTAAAAATGAAAAATAAAAAAGATATTTTAAAAAAGGGATTGATAAGATGTTGGTTGAAAAACGGAAAAAGGAAAATTCAAAAAAAAAGAAAAAGAAAGTTAAAAAAAATTAACTTTGAAAAACTAAAGAATCATGGGAAAAAAGCCATGAATTCTATGTGCAGTATTCCCCTAGTACTGGAGTTCTGCTGTTCTCACTGATTGGTAAACTTGGTCTTGGCTGGATGTTCTTGCTGATCTTCTGTGAGAGGGGCCTGTTGCAGTGGTTCTCAGATGCCTTTGCTGGAGGCAGAATTGCCCTGCCCTTGCCTGGTCCGGGCTAAGTAATCTTCTTGGGTTTGCTCTCGGGAGCTTTCGTTCCCTGCAAGTTTTTGGTACAGCTTTGGAGGACGAGAGTGAAAATGGCAGCCTCCCAGTCTCCACCCCAGAGGAGCCGAGAACTCAGGGCCCCGCTCCTCAGTGCACCCCCAGAGAAAAGCAGTCAATCACTCCCGTCTCCCCAGTCTCCAGCCGCACTCCATGCTCACCTGGCCTGTGACCGAGCGTTTCTATCTCTCGCACCCTACTCAGTGTGGAGTCTCCAAACCCAGCAGATCCCTGTGGTGCACTCCTGTACTGCTCCTCCCAGGGGAGAAGGGGAGTTTCCCTGGATCTGCCACTTGTTGGGTCCCTGCTGGGGGAGCAGTGGCCCTACTCTGCTGCAGATCACAGTTTATGGCTACCCTGAGCTGAGAGCCCACTCCTCGGGTTCGTCTTTGCAGCAGGCTTCCCTGCTCCAATACCTGGGATCTCTGCCACACTGAGGCACCCCCGGTCTTTCTGTGACCCCGAGGGTCTTGAGACCACACTGTCCCAGCGAGGGTTCCACCCCCTGCTCAGCCACTGCAGCAACTTCCCTCAGCAGAGCCGACTTCTAAAAGTTTTGATTTTGTGCTCTGCTGTTCTATCACTTGCCAGTAGCGGCTGATGGAAGCCCCCTCCCCCGCCATCTATCTTCCTGAATATCGCCTTGGATTCACTTCACCACACGTCCTACCTTCCAGAAAGTGGTCGCTTTTCTGTTCAGAGAGTTGTTGCTATTTTTTCTTCAATCTCCTGTTGAATTCGTAGGTGTTCAGAATGGTTTGATACCTATCTAGCTGAATTCCTGGGACCAGACGAAATTTAGGTCTCCTACTCCTCCACCATCTTGCTCCTCCCACCAGGAGCTGGTTTTTTGAAAAGATCAACAAAATTGATAAATCTTTAGCCAGACTCATGAAAAAATAAATGAATAAATAAAACCAAGACAAAAGTAAAGAGAAAGAATGAGAGAGAACTCAAATAAACAAAATCAGAGATGAAAAAGTTGAAATAACAATTGACACCACAGAAATACAATTATTAACAGAATATTATGAAAAATTACATGCAAACAAACTGTAGAAGAACCTAGAAGAAATGGATAAATTCCTAGAAACATTTAACCTTCCAAAACTGAATCAGGAAGAAATGTAAAAATTTGAACTGATTAATTACCAGCAATGTAATTGAATCAGTAATCAAAAAACTCCCAATGAACAAAAGTTTACGACCAGATTGCCACACAGGTAAATTTTACCAGACACTCAAAGCCAAGTTACTATCTATTCTTTTCAAACTATTCCAAAAAAGAGAAGAGGAAGAAAAGCTTCCACGTTCATTCCATGAGGCCAGCATTACCCTGATACCAAAACCAGATAAAGACACTACTAAAAAGAGACTACAGACCAATATCTCTGATGAACATAGATGTAAAAATCCTCAACAAAATATTAGGAAAGTAAATCCAACAATACATTAAAAAAATATTCACCATGATTAAGTAAGATTTATTCCTGGGATGCAAATGTGGTTCAATATTCACAAATAAATCAATGTGATACATCACATCAAAAAGAGAAAGGATAAAAACCATATGATCATTTCAATAGGTGCAGAAAAAGCATTTGACAAAGTATTACATCCATTCATAAAGAAAAAAAAACTCTCAACAAAATAGGCTTAGAGGGAACATATCTCAACATAATAAAGGTCATATATGAAAAACAACTACCATCCTACTCAATGGGGAAAAACAAGAGATCAGGAACAAGAGAAGGATGTCCCGTCTCACTACTTTTATTCAACATAATAATCGATGTTCTAGCCACATCAATCTTACCATATTGGTAAGAAAGAAGTAAAATTTCAGTATTTAAAGATGACATGATACTATATATAGAATACTGAAAAGACTCCACCAAAAACTATTAACACCTATAAATGAATTCAGGAAAATCACAAGATACAAGATCAATATACAGAAATCAACTGCATTTCTATACATTAATGAAGCAGTAGAAAGAGAAATTAAGAAAACAACCCCATTTACAATTGTACCAAAAAGAATAAAATACCTAGGAATAAACCTAACCAAGGAGGTGAAATCCCTGTACTCTGAAAACTATAAAACACTGATGAAAGAAATTGAAGACAAACAAACGGAAAGATATTCCATGCTCATGGATTGGAAGAACCAATACTGTTGAAATGTTCATACTACCAAAACAATCTACAGATTTTATGCAATCCTTATCAAAATACCAACAGCATTATTCACAGAACTAAAACAAACAATTCTAAAATTTGTATAAACCACAAAAGACCCTGAATAGCCAAAGCAATCCTGAAAAACTGGAAGCATCACAATCCCAGATTTCCAGATACAGTACAAAGCTATAGTATTCTAAACAGTATGGTACTGGCACAAAAATAGACACACAAATCAATGGAACAGAATAGAAAGCCCAGAAATAAACCCACAATTATGGCCAATTAATCTGTGACAGAGGCAGGAATATAAAATGGGAAGAAGTCTCTTCAACAAATAGTTTGGAAAACCTGACAGCTACATGCATAGTAATGAAATTGGACCACTTTATTACACCATACACAAAAATAAACTCAAAATGCATTAAGAACCTAAATGTGAGCCCATAAAAACTCTAGAAAAGAGCTCAGGCAGTAGTGTCTCTGACATTGGCCATAACAACATTTTTTCTAGATATGTCTCCTGAGGTAAAGGAAACAATAGCAAAAATAAACTATTGGGACAACATCAAAATAAAAAGCTTCTGCACAGCAAAAAAAAAAAAAAAAACAACAACAAAACTACAAGATAACCTATTGAATGGGAGAAGATATTTGCAAAGGACAAATCCAATAAAAGATTAGTATCCAAAAATATATAAAGAACTTACACAACTCAATAGAAGAAAACAAATAACTTGATTAAAAAATGGGCAGAAGACATGAACAGACATTTCTCCAAAGAAGACATCCATATGGCCAACAGACACATGAAAAGATGCTCACCATCACTAGTCATCTGAGAAATGGATATCAAAACCACAAGGAGATATCACCTCACATTTGTTATTATGGCTAAGATGAAAAAACAAGAAATGACACGTGTTGGTGAGGATGTGGAGAAAAATAAACTCACGTGCACTGTTGGTGGGAATGCAAACTGGGGCAGCCCCTGTGGAAAACAGTATGGAAGTTCCTCAAAAAAATTAAAAATAGAATTACCATATAATCCAGTAATTTCTCTATTGGGTATTTACCCAAAGAATACAAAAACACTAATTTGAATGGCTATCAGCACCCCTATGTTTATTGCAACATTATTTACAATAGCAAAATTATGGAAGCAGCCCAAATGTCCACTGATAGATGAATGGATAAACAAGTTGTGGTATATATACAGAATGGAGTATTACTCAGCCATAAAAAAGAATGAAATCTTGCCATTTGCAACAGCATGGATGGATCTAAAAAGTATAATGTTAAGCTAAATAAGTTAGTCAGACAATGACAAATACCATACAATATCACTCATATGTGAAATTTAAGAATCAAGAAAAATGAACAAAGAATAAAAGAGATAAACCAAGAAACAGACTCTTAAATGTAGAGAACAAAGTGATGGTTATCAGAGGGGAGGTGGGTGGGAGATGCCTGAAATATGTGAAGGGGATTAAGCGTACATTTACCATGATGAATAGTGAGTAATGTATAGAATTATTAAATCACTATATTGTGCACCTGAAACTAATACAACACTGTATATTAACTATACTGGAATTAAAATTAAAAAATTAGAAAAAGAAGGGCACCTGTGTTGCTCAGTCAGTTAAGTGTCTGATCCTTGGTTTCAGCTCAGGTAATGATCGCAGGGTCCTGAGATTGAGCTCAGCATGGAGTCTGCTTGGGATTCTTTCCCTCTCCTTCTCCTTCCTCCTTGGCCCCTCCCCCCCACTTGTGCACTCTCTCTGTCTTTCTCAAAATAAATAAGTAAATATTTTTTAAAAATTAAAAATAGAAAAAGATTGATAATATAGACAACTGGCAGGAAGCTGGGGAAATGGGCACTATATATTAGTTGTAATGTAATCTTGGGGGGGGGCGCCTGGGTGGCTCAGTCGGCTAAGTGTCTGCCTTCAGCTCAGGTCATGATCCTAGGTCCTGGGGTCAAGCCTGGCATCAGGCTCTCCACTCCTGGGGAGTCTGCTTTCCCCTATCCCTCTGCCTGCTGCTTCTCTGCTTGTGCTGTCTCTCTCTCTGTCAAATAAAATCTTTTCTAAAAAAAAAAATGTAATTTTTTTGAAGGACATTTAAGCAATAGCCTATCAACATTTTAAATATGCATAACTTTTGTTCTAACATGTCTCCTTTTAAGAATATATGCTACAGAAATATTAACAGTTTCACACAAAAAATGTGAATATAGAAGTTTATGGAAGTATTATTTTTATAAAAGGAAGAAATTTGAAGCAAACATCCAAATAAAGGGGCATATGTTTAAAAACATTATTGTGCATCCATACTATGGAGTGCTATACAGATGCTAAAAAGAATGAGGTTGATATATATTTATTGGCATAGAAGGATATTTGTGATATATTACTATTAGAAAAATGCATAATACATTTGTATATGTATGTATATATATGTATACATTTTATGAATGCATAGGAAAAGTTCTAGAGAGAGAGGCATACTAGGAGATGGGTGTTGAGAGTCATACTATGGAAAGAGGACATTTAATTTTACTCTAGATACATCTCAGTCAATAATTTTGCATGAAGTTTGCATTTGTTTTATAATGAAAGCAGTTTAAAAGACAAAAATAAAATATACTAGAGGAACAAGACTTGATGTTCTGCATTTATTTGTAAAGCTTCATTAGTACTACTACTATTCTTACCACTTGAAGTTTTCCTTCAGTCTAATTTCTCCATAGTGTATTCTATAGAATTCCATTTTTCTGAAAATGATATAGTCTACATTATCTAATAACACTCCATCCTGATTCTTTTTCATACAAATACCTTGAAAACCAGGTAAGTGAAGTGGGCTACTGAATCATATAGAAAATATTGTATGGTGACTAACATAACATAATAAAATAAAATTAAATTAAAAAAATAATTCTAGCAAACATCCATCTGGAAAAAAAAAAAGAAAATAATTCATTTTAAAACCTCTGGATTCAAGTCTGCCATATTCACTTTTCCTCCCCAAGAGTCCATAGTCACCTAAAATTAAATTAGTTAAAGATAGCAATGAGCTCCAAAAAGTGCAAAGTAGAGCTTTAGAATATGAGAACATACCCAAAGCCATTTCTTCATAGAGTAAATTGAATTAGAAATTTGGAAATGCCAATGATAAACTGGGGATGAGCAAATAGCTCTGTGTTGTGTGAACCAGTTTAAAGCAAGTCAGTATTAGGAGGTGAGATTTACACCTTTATACTTCACTCTCTGAGGCTGAGTTAAGTCCTTCATCCTTTATTAAAAAAACCCATCAAGTTCTTGCCTTTCAAGTTCTTGCCTTCTGGTTATGACAAATCATTTCCTCTTCCTGGCCCTTACATACTGACTATAGGGTTCACTATCTTACATTCAGTGAAGACCTTGCTTCCTATCCTGAACAAATTTGCTGTCATTTAGATTCAGAGTTTGTATGGATAATCCACCCAACTTCAGCTCAAGAGTTCCCAACTCAGCTTGCACATTAGAAACATCCATTAATGTTTTTTAAAAAGTACATGTGCCTCGGGGTGCCTGGGTGGCTGTCCTTAAGCCTCTGCCTTCGGCTCAGGTCATGGTCCCAGGTCCTGGGATTGAGCCCCACATTGGGCTCCCTGCTCCGCAGGAAGCCTGCTTCTCCCTCTCCCACTCTCCTTGCTTGTGTTCCCTCTCTCGCTGTGTATCTCTCTGTCAAATAAATAAATAAAATCTTTTTTTTTTTTTAAATACATATGCCTGAGTTATATCAGAATCTTTCAGAATGGGAGCCATAGTTTCAGTAACTTATAAAACCACCACAGATGATTCTGATAATCAGAATTGTGAATGTCTTACACCCTTGGTCTTTGTCTACTTCTACCTCTACATTTGACTTCCATGGCTACACTGTAGATGTTTTCATTACACTGCAATTCAGCACCCAATTCCGATGTGTGGGTTTTTTTTTTTTTTTCCATGCCAAGTAATTCTTGGACACCAAATGGGTATCCCACAATTCAATTCTGACATTGTCTGTTGGAGATAGCATCGGATTCCACAGGTTAAAGGCTCAGTCCCACAGGACTGCCCCCACTTCAAGTGCCAATCTCAAGTCCAGGTTGTTACCGGAGCTACTAACTGACTAGCCAGTAGAGTTTGCGGCCCAGCACTAACACATGGATGCTTTCTGACTCACCAACTTGGAAGATCTCTGAACCCAGTCCTTTTGGGTTTTTATGGAGGCTTCATTAAAGAGGAATGATTGATTACATCATTGGCCATTGGTGATTGATTCAACCTGCAGCCTCTCTTCTCTCCTCAGAAATCAGGGGGTGGAACTAAATGTTCCAACCCTCAAATCCTGGTTGGTTTCCCTGGCAACCAGCACCCGATCTTTAGGGGATTTCCAAAAGTCACCTCCTTAACATAAACTTAGTTATAGTTGGAAGGGGCTTGTTATGAATAACAAGATATCCATTTTAGCCTTTATGGCTCTGAATTGGATTTCAGGAACAGAGGACAAATGACCAAATATTATAACAAAAGCAATGCTCTCATTGCTCTTATTGGTTAAGAAATTCCAAGGGTTTGGGGAGCTCTGAGCCAGGAATCAGGGACTGAAGACCAAAATATTTATTTATTATAAATCACATATCACAATTACTTGGAACTACACCACTCAGGAAATCTCACACTCCAAGAACCCATTCTTGGGTTATAACCTCCAAGTTTTCCAACTCACTCCTTTTCCAATCCCATTACATCTGCTCTCTCTTACAGTGAAACATTCACTACCTTGACAACTCCAATTCCCTCCGGTCTGTTTAGCTCTTACCGGCCTCTTCAAAGTCATGCATGGGGCGCCTGGGTGACTCAGTCATTAAGCGTCTGCCTTCGGCTCAGGTCATGATCCCAGGGTCCTGGGATTGAGCCCCGCATCAGGCTCCCTGCTCCATGGGGAAGCCTTCTTCTCCCTCTCCCACTCCCCCTGCTTGTGTTCCCTCTCTCGCTGTGTCTCTGTCAAATAAATAAATAAATAAAATCTTTAAAAAAAAAAAAGTCATGCAACCTGCCCTTTTATTGTACAAGTTTAGCAAAACTGCAACCCTCAGGCATTCAAAATCATCTTCACTCCCCACCTTTGCTCAATCCAATCCGTTCTCCACACTGCAGTGTAAGTAACCTTTTCAAATGCAAATTTGATCACATGCCTGACCCCCCACTCCCCAGCTTGCTTTGCTTAAGCCTTTAAATGGCTTCCCATGGTTCTTAGAATGAAGTCCAAACTCCATAACATGCTATACAAGACTAGCTATAATTTGTACCCTATGCACATTTCTGGTCTCCTACCCCTCCTCTTCATCCACATTAATAGACTTGTACTTTCACTCACTATCATCATGATTTTTTTATGAGTGTGTCCTGTCTGCCTGGAATGTCCCCAGCCCCCTTTGTAAGCCTCTTATTTATCCTTAAAGACTCATCTCAGGAGGCACCTCCTCTCTGATTGAGTCTCAAAGGTGACATAGTTTGAAAAACTCAAATTCTCTTTTTTGGAAGTTCTTCAAAATTTTATTTTATTTTATTTTATTATTTATTTTATTTCCATTTTTACTGTGGTATGAACACTTAACATGAGCTCTACCCTCCTAACAAACTTAAGTGTACAATACAGTATTGTATTGTATTGATGTTGTACCACAGATTTCTAAAACTTATTTATCTTGTGTAACTGAAACTTTATACCCATTCCCCCCCCAACCCCCACTAGAGTAGGCAGTTAGTTAGGATTTAACAGGATGCCTGGAGGCCAGCCAAGGAGAGTCATGACCTGCTATCAGGAAAGTCAGAGACCTGTCCTGGCAGCACTCCTAAAACAAAGCACAAGAAGCTGGATCAAACCAGACAGGTCCAAGACAAAGAAAGCTAGTGACTCTGACCAAGTAGGGGAGAAAAGGTGTGAAAGCATGCTCCCAAAGTAATCCCTTCCCCAAATAACAAATATTCCACCCCCTAGTTAACAACTGTCAATAAAAGATAGAGATCCAAACCCTGGGTGCAGCTCTCTCTTGAACTCACCCACTCTCTCAGCTTGAGAGTATACTTTCACTTTAATAAACTTTCTCACTTATACTCTTCAACCACAGTGTCTGGTCCATTTTTGAATACTTTCTTGTGATGAGACTAAGAGCCTCCAGCAACATCCCAAGAATGGGCTAGGCAGAGGCCTTGGGGCCCAGGGATCTCTCCAGTCCAACCAGCAACTCCTATGGCCCTTGGAAACCACCAATCTATTCTCAGTTTTTACGAGTTTGGCTATTTCAGATAAGTCATATAAATGTGGTATTTGCTGTTTATGTTTAGCTTTCTTCGCTTAGCATAATGTTCTTCAGGTTTATCTATGTTGCCACATTTAGCAGGATTTTCTTCTTTTTAAAGGCTGAATGATATTTCATTTTACATATATACCTCATTTTCTTTCAATTCTCTGTGCACTTTATATAATAAATTTGTTTCCTACTCCCAGGGTGATATTAAAATAGTGAGCAATCAAAACAGATGCCTACCCAATGTATACTGGTTATATATCAACCCTGCTTAGACCACAAAATACCTTGATATTTAAAGACATTTTCTTTTTTCCTGTCTCCTTCTCCTTTTATTGGCTCTACTTGTCAGCAAAACATGGGCAACTGAGCTGGGGTGGAATCAGCAGCTAAAATCTTCACTGTAGACAAATAAATATGTCAATAGAAATCTCAGGACTAAACTTTTTCCATCCTCACACATCATCGTTAACAGGTTCCATCAGGGAATTTCCACATTCCTGCCTGCTCCATCCTGGTTGTCAGTGCCTTACATACAATGGTAGGCCCTGGCTTAGTAATGATTATTTTTTTCCCCCAAGAAAGGTGACTGATAGGAGGGATTTCCCAGAGACACACATAAATAAATTAGAAAATAAGGTCAATATGTTACACAATAATGAAAAGGGGATTTGTTGGATTGAAATAAAAATCTCAAATTAGGGATGTGTTTCCCTTTCTTTTTTTATATAACTAATTTCTTTTCTTTTTTTTTTTTTTAAGAGAGGGAGTGAGTGAGAGAAAGAGCAAGCACAAAGAGGGGGAATAGGAAGAGGGGGAGAGAGAGAGAGAATCTTAAGCAGGCTCCACACCCAGCACAGAGCATGATTCAGGGCTTGATCTCACGACCCTGAGATCATGACCTGAGCAGAAATCAAGAGTCAGACACTTAACCGACTGAGCCACCAAGGTGCCCCTTTATATAACTAATTTTTTAAAATGTCTGTCATACCAAATTACAGGAATGTAATTTTTAGAAGGTTTATGCCATATTTATTTTTCTATCCTCAGTGTTTAAGATAGTACTAGACATGTAAGAGTTACTTAGTAATGTTTGTTGAATGACTGAATGAAAAAAAAATTGATGGACCATTATTTAGTAGAGATGAGCAATTATTATTTGGTGGAAGAAACCAGAAGCTAAGGAGTATGTTATACTCCTAACTAAGAAAGCTACAGCAATTGGAGGGAAGAATTTAAAGTTGAGCTGAAATTCTTTAGTATTGTTATCTCAAGTGTCACAATAAGGGATTTCTTCTTCTGTACTGTGAAAACTCACTTGTGTGATACCTAGCATGTAATCCCAGACTATTTGCATGCTGTTCAAAGAATTGTTCTGCATATAGATTGGTTTGTGTGCCCATATGTTTAAAAATTCAATTTAAAGGAACAGCTGAATTCATCAATGAGATTGAAGCTTCTCTTCAACATTCAATTTCTGTGAAAGGGGAAGTAGTCTGTATTCATTTCTATGTTTAAAGAGAGAAGCTGGGGGATATTTGATACATGTCTTACAAAGAATAAACCGAATATTAACATTTTCCCTGTTTATCATTGTTTTCTCCCTTGCCTGCTTTCTGTATTGCAGATGTTGTGGCTATTGATGGTTTTCAGGCTCCAGTTCATTAAGATTATTGCAATTGGTGACTTTGCTGAGGATTTCACTACCATCTTTTGCTAGCAGGCACATAGCAAGGTGAATATGTTTGTAAATCACATTTATGCTTACTTCAAAATTATAACAGCTGGATTATCTGACTCTGTACTGTTTCTCTTCTCAAATAAATAAATTAACCCCTAAACCTCTTCAGGAGCAAAGACAAAATCAGTGTTCCTAATAAATTTCAAAAGGTAAAAGTTTTTTTCCTTCCTTGCTTTTTTTCAAGCAGGGTAAAAATTCTG
Organism: Halichoerus grypus; assembly: GCF_964656455.1. Classification (NCBI taxonomy): domain Eukaryota; kingdom Metazoa; phylum Chordata; class Mammalia; order Carnivora; family Phocidae; genus Halichoerus; species Halichoerus grypus. The sequence goes on along the minus strand of NC_135727.1, from coordinate 50,732,674 downwards.
AGTTGAAAATATCAGGAAAATATTAGCTATACTCAACCATGAAATAAAATGGTTTTATAGTTCCCCATAGCTATCTTTTCACATGCAGTGTAGGTCTCCCTTCATTGATCAGCTTCCTTTTATTGCATGGTGTTCTGGGAGATACAAAGCAATCTCAAGCACCACAAGGGTCAAAGAAACTGAACCTGTGGATTAAACTTGCAAAAATGCTACATTGATGAGGAATGTTTGTCTTTCTTGGCATCTGATAAATCTCAACTTGAAATTAAAACAATCTTCGAGGCCTTTCTGATATGAGCTTGAATTCAATAGGATGCAATCTCCAGATCCTTTTACCTGACATTCTAACTCATTGTGCTACTGCTCAAAGCTACCAGAATATGTTTTTCATTGAACCACATGAAACTCATTTGTGTCTACTGAACCCCTAATCTTCAAATTGGTTAAATAAGATAGTGTGGGAGGTGATGTGGGAAACAAAGGCAAAAGAAAAATTAAATTTCCTTACTACTTCCAGCCTATTGACAAGTCCTTGAAACAGGCAGAGTGACATTCCTGTAGGAACTCAACTGCTTCGATGTTAACACTTTGCCAAGGGCAAAAGGCAAACTTAGCCTGAGCTCCAGGACCCTGTAAGTCTACTTTAACATATAAAAATTCCTTTGGAAACCTCATTTATCTCTACCCACCCCCTCCAATATACATGTTGGCAATTATCCCCCAAGCATATGACCCACTGATACACATCTGAAGGGTCTCAAGACTAAGGTTTTATTAGGCAGGAATAAATGACTTTTTCCTAACAATAGCTAGCCCCCTCAAGTTCCTGGAAACTTTGTTTCCAAAATTTCTTGGAGACTTGACACTATCCCTAACCCCCTCCCGACTTGAAAGTATATAATGGGCCACTCCTCATGACCCCAGTGCAGCTCTTTCTGTCCACAGGTCTTGTCCCTGTGCTTTAATAAAACCACCTTATTGCACCAAAGACATCTCAAGAATTCTTGGCCCTTGGCTTTGAACCCTAATGTCTTCCCTACATCAGGAGGTAGTGTCGTGGGAAGGAGTACCATGGACTTGGGACTAAACAAATTTAGAGGAAATTAGGCTCCCCTGAGAGGACAGGACTGTCTTTTCTAACTGGTCACACCTCTGGCATGACTGGTAGAGGATGAAAAACAAAATGTTTCCATACTTCTGAATCTAGATTTCCTTAGGCAACTTAGCTCTGCCTTGGCTCATGGGCTTGCCCATCTCCATTACTAGAACCAAAGAATTTTCTTTGTGAATTTTCTTCCAGAATCAGATTGAGAAAGATAAGCAGAATAGAATATAGCTTTGCATTTACACAAGGACGGAAGAGGAAAGAAGGAAAAATGGGGGGGAAAGACACATTTGTCAAACTTTCAACATTACTTTCAACATTTTTTTGACACACATATCTGGATTATACTCATTGGCTTATATTCAAGAAAGAAGATCCATATGGTTTCCTGTGTTGAAAAGAGGGCAAATCCATGTGAAGTGAAACAATCTTTATCTGGAGTAACGGCAAGAGGCTTCTTGTGATACATGATGTAGTTTTGGAATGCTGGTGAGGTCCAGAGCTGATGGCCAAGAAAGAATTCTTGGGACATCCTTGGTGCAAAAAGGTGATTTTATTAAATCATGGGGACAGGACCCATGGGCAGAAAGAGCTACTGCACTGTGGTTGTGAGGAGTGACTGATTACACACTTTGGTCTATAAGGACTTTGATATGCTAATGAAAACCCTTAGGATGCTGGAGGCCTTGCTATTGTCAAGTTAAGGTTGATTTTCCCTCTAGTAAAGCATTAGCATTAAGACAGTTCTGAGTTTCCTGGAGGAACATTATACTCTGCCTGCCTCAACTATTTGTCAATGGGCTGCAGGTTGTACAGAAATTTTATTTTATTTACATTCCCTTCTACCTTTGTTTCCCACATCACTATGGAGGGGAGAGTGATGTTACGGCTCCAGGAAATTGAGTCTATATGTTTCTGAAAGTCAGGCGATTGATAAGAATGCTTTGTCCTTGTAAATCACTAAGACATTTGTAAATTGAGGGAGACTCATGTCCCTCAGGATTGTGATCTTTATCAGTCAACCATTTGTTTTTACCTTCCCTTAGTTTTAGGGCAGCCAGGAGTGCCTGAAGAATGTCACATATATCCCACCAGGGAGTGGGGGGGTGGGGTTGTGGGGTGTCAGCTTGTGCTTTGTCCTCAGCTTGCCTTCTGCTCCCTCATCAATACAGAATCTTCTACCTCAGAGTCAGCAAACTTTGACCTGCCTGTTTTGGCAGATAAAGTTTTAATGAAACACAGCCACACTCACTCTTTCATTTGTTTACCTATTGTTTATGACTGCTTTTAAGCAGTTGTGACAGAGACTATATGATGCACAAAGCCTAAAATATTTACTGTCTGGCCCTTTACAAAAAGTTTTCCAACTCTGTTCTGTGTAACAGAGATCAGGAAGAAATGCAATGGTTCCGAGAAGTGATGAGTGGATTTAATCACTTTGGAGAAACATTTATAGTTTATACTATAAAGTTTAAACTGAAAATAGTTTCAGGATATTATTTAGAAATTGTAGCAGTATATCAGTTGTTAATTGATTTGCTATAATTCATACTATATACTATTTATCAATATAAATAATTTATGTTATGGATTTGTTTTTGTTGTGTTATTTAGATTTTGTAGTCACTAGAAAGGTATAGAAACAAAGGCACTATTTAAAATGCTATTAATAATTAATATCAGTCAATAGTGATGTAGGAAGGATGTTAGGGTTCAAAGCCAAGGGCCAAGAAAGAATTCTTGAGATGTCTTTGGTGCAATAAGGTGGTTTTATTAAAGCACAGGGACAAGACCTGTGGACAGAAAGAGCTGCACTGGGGTCATGAGGAGTGGCCCATTATATACTTTCAAGTCGGGAGGGGGTTAGGGATAGTGTCAAGTCTCCAAGAAATTTTGGAAACAAAGTTTCCAGGAACTTGAGGGGGCTAGCTATTGTTAGGAAAAAGTCATTTATTCCTGCCTAATAAAACCTTAGTCTTGAGACCCTTCAGATGTGTATCAGTGGGTCATATGCTTGGGGGATAATTGCCAACATGTATATTGGAGGGGGTGGGTAGAGATAAATGAGGTTTCCAAAGGAATTTTTATATGTTAAAGTAGACTTACAGGGTCCTGGAGCTCAGGCTAAGTTTGCCTTTTGCCCTTGGCAAAATATTAACATCGAGGCAGTTGAGATCCTAGAGGAATGTCACTCTGCCTGTTTCAAGGACTTGTCAAAGGGCTGTAGATAGTAAGGAAATTTAATAATTTTTCTTCTGCCTTTGTTTCCTACATCAAATAGCATTGACTGGTTACCCACTTGTTAAAGAACTTTGTTTCAGTGGAAGATGGGAAGAACCCCAAAGAAGTAGATGTTGTTGTAACTCAGCGTCTTACTAAATAGTCTAGTTTAAGAATTTGTTATATATTCCTGCAGTGACTTCAGAAAACTTACAAAGTAATATAAACCCATGAGAGCACATAAATAGAGTTCAGAATCTAGGACAAAAGGATAAGGGATCATTTGCCTGTATGTCAGTCACCTAGATGCTTTTGCAGGTCTTAGTACTGTGGATTTGCTTGATTTTCTTGTTTTAGGAATTTGTCTAAACATAGATTTTATACGTTGGCTTTTGAATTTCATCTTGCTGATTTTCAGCTATCATTGTGTGTTGAGATTATTTTGTAACTTGTATCTGAAGTTTAACACAGAGACATTTCATTCTGACATTTTATTTCCTGCAAAATATTATAAGCATGATTTATATGTCTTCATCAAGTCATGACAGAGGCATAGAATCCTAGAGTTAGCTGTGGCTTTAGAGGTCATCTAGAGCAAAGCCTTCTCAAACTTTAATTTCCATATGAATAATCTAAGGGTCTTATTAAAATGCAGATCCTGATTCAATAGGTATGGGGTGGGTCCCAAGAAGTCTGCAGATCAGACTGAGAGGCAACATGCTAGAGGATCAGCCTGTGAGAATTTATGCTGCAATATTTCTGTAGATTTTCATCTAGCTTCCATATGAATATTTCTAAGTTACATAAAGAACTCACAACCTTTCAAAGCAAACTACTTCATTGTGGAAAACCTTAATGGTTAGAAAATCTTTATATTGTCAGTGTCAGACGGACTATAATGGTTAATATTAAATTACCACTTCTGAGATCGTCAGCCAAATCTTTCTTGTTGGCTAAAATTAAGCCTACCAGGAGACCCTGTGTCATAAATAGTTGCAAAGGCTATTGTCTGAGGGAGGTGAGCTGTTGCTGGTGGACTACATCCCCTTCCCCACATGCTCCTCTTTCCTTTTCTTTCTCTTTTCTACATCCAACACACATCATTCACACACTTTATCAATAATACACATTAAAAATATTTAAATGAATTCAAGACCCAGGATAGTATGGTATCTGACCTTAGTGCAGTGCTGAAAAATGTTTAATTGCTGACATGGGTGGGGAGATGGGGATGGGTAGGGGAAGGGGCGTCTATGTGTGGAATTATTTCATTTGCAAATTTTCACTGGCAATGGAATATGTAAATGTAAATACTCCCACCATGGGCTATTTCTGATTACCAATAATTTAACAACCAGCTTGCAAAATTCCTGAAAATGTAATAGCCAGTGGGAATCGGCTCCAGTACAATTCCATCTGATCCCGTTTTAGTAAATAACAGTTAACATTCATTGAACATTTACAGTGTAAGAGGCACAGTGTTAATGATGTGGTTTTGGAATAGAGGTGAGGTTCAGTGGGGTGAGGTCCAGAGCCGACGACCGAGAAAGAATTCTTGAGACATCTTTGGTGCAAAATGGTGGTTTATTAAAACACAGGGACAGAACCTGTGGGCAGAAAGAACTGCTGCACTGGGGTCTTGAGGAGTGGTGATTATAAACTCTGGAGTTGGGGGAAGTAAGGAAAAGGGAGGTTTCAAAAGAATTTTCATATGCTAAAGAGGACCAACCTACAAGATACCTACAAGATACCAGAGGTCTTACCTTTGTCTAGTTAAGGTTGCTTTCCCCTCTAACAAGGTATTAACATTAAGATAGTTTGGGAGATTCCTGAAAGAATGTCACACATGTCCCACCCAGGAGTGGGGAGTGGGGGGAGGTTGCAGAGTGTCAGCTTGTGCTTTGTCTTCAGCTAGCCTTCTGCTCCCTCATCATTAAGAATCTTATATATGGCTTCTACCAAATTAAAATGAGACCCTATTCATTTATTCAACAAATTATTGAATTCCTTTCATGCTAGTGTCACCAGCTAGACCCCAAGACCTGACTTTACTGTTCACTTGCTTGTACTCACAGACCTTTGTTCCACATTTTTCCTTAAACTCTTCTTTCCAGCTTATCTCTTAACTCAGGCAAATGCAAAGAGAAACCACCCCTTGAGCAATAGCATAGTGACTGCCCTGACAAGACCTTCAGCTGGCCCAGACCACCCAGACCAGTTTGTGCTTAACCCCTGATTCACACCTGTGCAGAAGGACAATGGAGTGACTTTAGAATGACTGATAATTACCTTTACCTCATTATAATACTAAAATCTCTGCCCTAAGAGAACAAGCCTCATTTACATAATATACTATGTATGTATAAGCATGTTTCCTTAAGATACATGTATGAGCTTATGCTCACCTCTACATACGATGACAAGGCTTCCCTACCTAAATATTCATCCTAACCCTAAATAAAGGGAACCCATCCACATATGCTCAGGGAGTTACAGCTTTGGAAGCTATTCCCCATGATCTCCTTATTTGCTGTAAATAAACTTTTCTTTGTGTGACAACTCAACCTAGTTCAATTTTTGACTCATTGAGGAGTGAACTCACATTGGTTCAGTTACACTAGGTGCCAGGGAAATGAAGATGAATGAGGAATAACCCTTAGCCTCAAGCAGTTCATGGAGTCTAGTGAGGGGAGATAGATACAGAAATAGATAAATTACAGTGTAACATAATAAATAATAGAACAGATGATGGTGGTAACTGATTTAATACCTATTCTGGGCCTTGTTGAGGATAAGGGAAGCCAAAGGGATCCCTTTTCTTCTTTGCAAAAGCCTATTCTGACCATGTCAGAACATCTTCTATGGATAAAGTTTTTGAACATATCTTTTAGATTTAATGGAATTGAAGAGCATATCAGTTCCTTTAAAAAGAATATTTTTGACATGCATGTTACATCTTATACTTAGGATTGGGTCTAAATTATCTGTCATGTAGGCTTTAGAAAGAGAATATGGAGTATAGAGAAGGAACCTTTTGAGAACTGACAATTTACAAACCTCAAGAGTGCTATCTTTATTCAAATTCAATTTCATTTTAGAAAGCTTGAAGTCATCAGACTATTTAAGAGATAAAAGAGCCAGGTATTAATCTTTTGAGTTAGTACTTATTCAAGCTGCTGAACACATGAAGAGTTTATAGGATTCTAAATTTATTTTAAAACTGAAGATCAAGCAAAAACTAAAAAAAAAATTAGTGACTAATCCTCATTTGGAGTAACAGTTAGCACTGTTATTGCTAACAATGACTGTAATTCATTACAACTGTTTATTTATTTCATTGCCTGGAGTCCTTTTTATTAAAGATTTTTTTTTTTTGAGAGAGATTGAGACACAGCAAGCAGGGGGAGGGGCAGAGGGGGAGACAGAGTGACAAGCAGACTTGTGCTGAGCTCAGAGCCCCACCTGGGGTTCTAGCTCAGGACCCTGAGATCACGACCTGAGCCAAAACCAAGAGTTGGGTGCTTAACCAACTGTGCTACCCAGGCACCCCATTGCCTGAAGTCCTTTATGGAAGTAGGATGAGTAGAAATAATAAAACATGATTTTATTTTTCTTCCAATCTTCTTTGCCTCAGTACTCTGTCACTTTTATATTGGCTTACAAGGCCAGAATTATATTTTAACGTTATGGTCAGAGTGTGAAAACAGGTTTGGGGTATATCAAAAACCAATCTTGATGTGACAGAATAGTGTGCCACAAAACAAAGTTGTTATGCTTCTTTCTCTTCTGTCTGGCCTATGTGGACCTAGCATGAGTAAGGTGATGATTTAGTACAGAATTCTTGATATTTCACAAGGAACCCTACTGAACAAGCTTGCTTTGGCTTCTCATAGGATTATAGAAGACAGAATGAAGGATGACTCTTTGAAAGGAGAACAGTCAGGGACCTAGTAACTAGTTACAACCTCCTAATTCCCTTCAAGGCCTTGGGACACTGTTCAAGTTTTTAAGTACAAAGGGATAGTAAGACTTTAACTTCTATGCAAAATTCAGTACAAATGTACAAAAAGTAATTGGGTAGAACTCAATAATTATTTGAGGATCAAGCCCATTAATTGGGAGTATACTTATATGTTTTTAAATGATTACCTTTATGTTCATTTTACATAGCTTTCCATTCTGTTTTACTTTTCTTTCTTTTTTTTTTTTTTTAAGATTTTATTTATTTATTTGACAGAGAGAGACACAGAAAGAGAGGGAACATAAGCAGGGGGAATGGGAGAGGGAGAAGCAGGCTTCCTGCTGAGTAGGGAGCCCTATGTGGGGCTCAGTCCCAGGACCCTGGGATTATGACCTGAGCCGAAGGCAGCTGCTTAAAGACTGAGCCACCCAGGCGCCCCTCTGTTTTCCTTTTCTATAGACTTTTGTAGATGAGCAAACCTCTCTTGATTTATATTCAAAATGTGAATTTATTGATATTTTTATGTTCCTTTTTTTCCCCCCTGAAGAATAGCCAAACGGGGGAGGGGGAGCTACTATATGTTAGGATGACCATAGATTTGCCATTCAAACCAGGGTGTTTCTGAGAATGAAAGGAGGCACTATTATTAATATACTATAATAACTATTCTAGGATATCAAGAGTAACAGGGATTATCTCTTAGCAAAACAGAATATATGGTCATCTTAACTACAGGTCGTTTAATCACTGTTATTTGACTGCCATCTGAATTTCATTAAAAAACCTGAAAAAAATTGAGAAACACTGTCTGGAATTCATGTGTGCTCATATCATGGAAATTAGAATAGGGCCAAGAGTAGTGATTCTCTCGCTTATGACTGAAACAAGATAGTGAAAAGGTAATTTGATGCCCTTCAAAGCCACAAGATCCCTTTCTGAGATCATTAATTCGCTTCCAGGTCTCTTGAGCTTATGTACCCATACTGCACAGGGCTCAGAAAACTTCTCCTACTTTATATTCCTATTACAGCTGCCCGAACTCAGGATTTTTTCATATCTCACTTGGACTACAACAAACACCTTCTAACTGATCTCCCTGCTTTCAGCCTTTCTACATGTCAAATCCTTTCTCTTTATCAAAACCAGATTGGTTTATCTAAAAATGTAAAGCTGATCATATCATTCTTTTTCTCAAAATCATCTAGTAGTTCCTATTCCCTACAGTACAAGGTCAAAATCCTTTTGCAGAGCATACAAGGTCCTCCATAAATTCACTTCTCTCTACTTCTTCAGTGTCACTCCTCAGCAATAATACATTATTTCCATTTCTCCATATACACTATGGTGACTTACTCCTTGAACTTGTCTCTACTTCCAGAAAACTAGGCAAATGATTTTTTTCAGGAGGAAGGATGTTATTCAACTATGTGTGGATAGCTGAGCCAATCAATTTTAATAATTTATTAATTTGATTTATACACAGTAAAATTCACTATTTTCGGTTAGTGTTCTATGGATTTTGACGAATATGCCAAGTTGTGTAACCACTACCACTACAGTCAAGACATAGAATAATTCTACAGCTGCCTCCTTCCTTCTCCCTCCAAAATCCCTTGTTTGTCACCTTTGTGGTCAAACTTTTATCCCCTGACAAACGCTGATCTGTTATACATTCTTCTTATTTTGCCTTTTCTAGAATCACATAGAAATGGAATCACACAGCATATTTGTATTACTTAGCATAATGAATTTGGGATTCGTCTATGTTGTTGCAGGTATCATTCTTTTTTATTTTTGAGTAGTGTTCTATTGTATGGATGTACTACAGTCTGTTTATCCATTCTTCTGGTTAAGGACATTTGAGTTGTTTCTGATTGTGAGTAATTATGAATAAAGTTGTTGTAACCATTATCTTACAGGCTTTTATGTGAACACAGGTTTTCATTTCACTTGTACAGAAGCTCAGGAATGGGATTACTCAGTTGTGTGGTCAGTGTATGTTTATAAGAATACTGTCAAACAATTTTCCAACATGGCTACCCTGTTTTGCATTTCCACAATGCAGTTTTTGCACAATTTTTGCAATGAGAACTTCGGTTCCTTCACATTCTTACCAACATTTGGTATGGTCAGTCTTTTTAATGTTAGCCATTCTAATAGGTGTAGTTTTAATTTGCATTCCCATAATGACTAATTATGTCAAGCATCTTTTTATGCTTTTATGCTATCTGTATACCTTCTTTGGTGAAGTATCTGTTCAATTTTTTTGCCTATTTCTTTATTGGGATTTTAGTTTTCTTTTTGTTAAGTTTGGAGAATTTTTTATTTATTCTTAATATAATTCCTTTGTCAGAAATACAATTTTCAAATATATTTTTCCCATTCTGTGGTTTGCTTTCAATTCCTTTAACTCCCTTTTATAGAGCAAACATTTTAAATTTTGATTAAGTCAGTTCATGATTTTTTTTTTCTGTTTGCATCATCATCTTGCTTTCATATCCAAAAACTGTTTACCTAACTTGAGGTGTATGTATTAGTTTCCTAGGGCTACCGCAATAAAATATCACAGAATGAGTGGCTTAAACAACAGAAATTTATTTTCTCACAGCTCTGGAGGCTACAAGTCCAAGATCAATGTGTTACTTGGTTTGTTTTCTTCTGGGAGGCCTCTCTCCTTGGCTTGAAGATGACACCTTTTCACTGTGTCCTTACATGATTTTTATTCTGTGCATTCATATGTCTGCATTTTAATCTCCTCTTCTTACTCTTCCTATGAAGACACCAGTCATATTAAATTAAGGTCTGTTCATATGAACTTATTTTACCTTAATTACTCCTTTAAAGGCCCTATCTCTAAATACATTCATATTCTGAGGAGCTGGGGTTAGGACTTCAGAATATGAATTTTGAAGGAGGGGCAATTTACCCCATAACACAAGATCATAAAGGTTTTCTTCTATGTTTTCTGCTCTATGTAAGTGATTTTAACAGAACTGTAGTTGATGAGATCAGAGACTGCTTTCTTCAATGTTGTACTGCTAATGCTTGACACAGTGCTTGACATGTTAAATTGCTTATCATAAGCTTGTTGAATTAATTAGCAAATGAATGTGAATCACATTCACCATCCTTATTCATGCTCCCTGAATCTCAGAGAATGCTTGTGTCTGTCTTGCTGAAGGATATTTATGCCATGTATCAGAGCCAAATAATTTCCCCCAAATCTATCAAGAACCATTCAAAATTGCCCCCAAAGGCAATGACAACCATGAGATTATACTATGACTCAGCAATTTCATTCTCAAATATATACCTGACAGATTAGTACATATGTTCACCAAGAGACATGTATAAGAATGTTCATAACAATACCATTCTTGAAAGACAAAACTGAGTGCATCTAAAATGTCCATCAATAGGAAAACTAGTATATTTACTAGTAAATTTACTAGTAAAAAACTAGTAAATTCGAGATATTCATAAAATGGAACACTATACAGCAATGACAATGAACATATTACTTATACATGCAACAAACATGGCTGCATCACAAAACAGAATAATGAGGAAAAGAATACATATTTTATTACTTCATTTATATAAAAGTCAAAAACATACAAAAGTAACCTATGGTGGTAGAATGCATGACAGTGGTTAACTTTAAGAAAGAAGGAATTGGGAAAGAATATAAGGGGGCTTTTATGAAGCAGGTAATGTTTATCTATTTATGTGGGTAGTGGGCACATAGGTAGGTTCACTTTGTAAAATATCATGGAATCTTGACTTTTGATTTGTGCTTACTTAAAAAAAAAATATTCCAGGTGGGCATAGTTTTGTTATTTCTATATAAACTGCAGGGTATCTTGGGGAGGTATTTACTGAGGCTTATTAAAAAATGAAACAAAATAAAATATAGATTATTTTTCTATGTAAAAACATTAGCTCTTTTTTTTTCCTTCTAACTTTCCCTTACTTGGATTCATTATCAAAATTCTTTGGTTGTGTGGAAAAAAAGTCTGAAAAAGGAAAAGAAAAAACATGAAAGGGAAAGTGCTTTTTGCAGAAGTCCTGAGGAAACACTAGAATGAAGGGAAACATGATGTTTTATTTTTGATAGTCCGTAGTCTGGTCACAAATGGCAATTCTGGTCCTTACATAAAGATGATTTTGCTATATAAGGTGCCTTTCTTTCTTTTTTTCTTTCTTTTTTTTTTTGGTTCAAAATGGTGGTTTTATTAAAGCACGGGGACAGGACCCGTGGGCAGAAGGAGCTGCTGCCCTGGGATTGTGAGAAGCAACTGATGATATAATTTGGGGTGGGGGGAAGTAAAGATAAGGGAAGTTTCAAAAGGATTTTCATATGCTAAAAGAAGACTGGGGAAACCTGAAGCCTTGCTATTGTCAAACCAAGGTTGTTTTTCCCTCTAGCAAGGCATTAACATTAAGACAGTTGGGATCTTATACTCTTCCTGCCTCAAGTATTTGTCAGTGGGCTGCAGGTTATAAGGACATCTAATTTTATCTACATTTCCTTCTGCCTTTGTTTCTCACATCATTCCCCCCTGAACAGTTTTGACCCTTAAATCTTTAAGGTTGCTGAGGGTGGAAGGTCTCATCTTCTGTAACTTCTTTCTGCTGAATAGGGGTGTAGAGATGTCCCTACCTATGGGTCAACGTTGGTCAGTTGGGGAATTTATATATAGGAGTTACAAAGGCAAAGGCAGCCAGTCCAAGGTAGACAACATATATGAACCTCCTTGAGTAGAAAGGATCATCCTGTCAGCTAGAAGTTACGGCAGTGAAGGAGTCTTGGCACCAGGCAGGGAGACACTGGTAAGGCTGCTGGGAACTCTGTAAGCAAGATATCAGGCCAACAGTTCCGAGGGGCTCTATTGGTTCCATGAATCATAAAGTTAACCTTAGTTCCTTAAAGCTGTATGGTCATATCTGAGTCGATGCAGGTCTCTCTCAAATATGACATCCCAGTCAAAGCCTTGGTAAAATAACCACTGTTTCCAGTGGTGTCCAAGTGTGCACCGAAGCTCAGATTCAGCTCAGATTCCAGATGAAAAGACTTTTGAAGCCCCATGTTGGGCACCAAATGACATAGTTTTTGGATGTTGGTGTGTTTGGTGGGGTCCACAGCCAATGGCCAAGAAAGAATTCTTGAGACATCGTCGGTGCAAAATGGTGGTTTTATTAAAGCGTGGGGACAGGACCCGTGGGCAGAAGGAGCTGCTGCTCAGCTGCCTTTCTTATTAGTAGTCAAGGCACTCAACTACGTGATTTTTCACTATTGGCCTATTTGTAGTTTTCACTTAAATTTCAGTAGTGATGAGGGATATATTTTTTGTAAAAATGTGCTCAGTATTATGTTTCTGAAATGTTAAAGAATGATGTTTTGAATTGCTGCCCACCTGGAGAGTTGGCACCTGCTTATTTATTTTGTGGTACTCTTAAAAACAAGTGGAATCAATGACTTTTTGAAAGACAGAATTGTTGAACTTCAAGAGATGCCCTTTGTATGTGTGTGCGTGTGTGTGCATGTGTGTGTTTCCTCAAGAAAATACTGGCAAAGCAAATCTAACAGTATGGTCCAGTTTCATTCTTCTGAATGTAGCTGTCCAATTTTCCCAGCACCACTTATTGAAGAGACTTTTTTTCATTGGGTATTTTTTCCTGTTTTATCAAAGATTAGTTGACTGTAGAGTTGAGGGTCCATTGATGGGGTCTCTATTCTGTTCCATTGATCGATGTGTCTGTTTGTGTGCCAATACCATGCTGTTTTTATTATCACAACTTTGTAATATAACTTGAAGCCAGGCATTGTGATGCCCCCAGCTTTGGTTTTCTTTTTCAACATTCCTTGGCATTTGGTGTCTTTTCTGGTTCCATACCAATTTTAGGATTGTTTGCTCCACCTCTGTGAAAAATGTTGATGGTATATTGATAGGGATTGCATTGAATGTGTAGATTGCTCTGGGCAGTATAAACATTTTCAAAATGTTTATTCTTCCAATCCATGAGCATGGAATGTTTTTCCATCTCTTTGTGTCTTCCTCAATTTCTCTCATAAGTGTTCTGTAGTTTCTAGAGTACAGATCATTTACCTCTTTGGTTCGGTTTATTCCTAGGTATCTTACAGTTTTTGGTGCAATTGTAAATGGGATTGATTCATTAATTTCTCTTTCTTCAGTTACATTGTTCGTATATAGAAATACAACCGATTTCTGTGCATTGATTTTGTATCCTGTCACATTACTGAATTGCTGTATGAGTTCTAGAAATTTGGGGGTGGAGTCTTTTGGGTTTTCCATATAAAGTATCATGTCATTTGTGAAGAGAGAGTCTGACTTCTTCTTTGCCAATTTGAATACTTTTTATTTCTTTTTGTTGTCTGATTGCTGAGGCAAGGACTTCTAGTACTATGTTGAACAAAACTGGTGAGAATGGGCATCCCTGTCGTGTTCCTGACCTTAAGGGAAAAGCTCTCAGTTTTTCCCCATTGAGAATGATATTCACTGTGGGCTTTTTATAGATGGCTCTTATGATATTGAGGTATGTTCCCTCTATCCCTACACTTTGAAGAGTTTTAATCAAGAAAGGATGCTGTAGGGGCGCCTGGGTGGCTCAGTCGTTAAGTGTCTGCCTTCGGCTCAGGTCATGATCCCAGGGTCCTGGGATCGAGCCCCACATCGGGCTCCCTGCTCTGCGGGAAGCCTGCTTCTCCCTCTCCCACTCTCCCTGCTTGTGTTCCTTCTCTCGCTGTGTCTCTCTCTGTCAAAAAAAAAAAAAAAAAAAAAATCTAGAAAAAAAAAAAGAAAGGATGCTGTATTTTGTCAAATGCTTATTCTGCATCGATTGAGAGGATCCTATGGTTCTTGTTTCTTCTTTTGTTAATGTGATCTATCACGTTGATTGATTTTTGAATGTTGAACAATTCTTGCATCCCAGGAATAAACCCCACCTGGCCGTGGTGAATATCCTTTTAATGTACTGTTGGATCCTGTTGGCTAGTATCTTGGTGAGTATTTTGGCATCCTTGTTCATCAGGGATTTTGGTCTGTAATTTTCCTTTTTGATGAGGTCTTTGTCTGGTTTTGGAATCAAGGTAATGCTGGCCTCGTAGAACGAGTTTGGAAGCTTTCCTTCCATTTCTATTTTTTGAAATAGCTTCAGTAGAATAGGTATTATTTCTTCTTTCAGTGTTTGGTAGAATTCCCCTGGGAAGCCATCTGGCCCTGGACTCTTGTATTTTGGGGGAGGTTTTTGATTACTGTTTTAGTTTCCTTGCTGGTTATTGGTCTGTTCAGATTGTCTATTTCTTCCTGTTTCAGTCTTGGTAGTTCATAAGTGTCCAGGAATGCATCCATTTTATCCAGGACACCATCCATTTGTTGGCATACAGGTGCTGGTAATAAGTTCTAGTAATTATCTCTATTTCCTTGGTATTGGTCATGATTTCTCCCCTTTCATTCATGACTTTATTAATTTGGGTCCTTTCTCTTTTCTTTTGGACAAGTGTGGCCAGAGGTTTATCGATCTTATTAATTCTTTCAAAGAACCAGCTTTTAGTTTCGTTGATCTGTTCTAGTATTCTTCTAGTTTTTTATTTCATTGATTTCTGCTCTAATCATTATTATTTCTCTTCTCCTGCTTGGTTTAGGCTTATTTGCTATTCTTTCTCTAGATCCTTTAGGTGTAAGATTAGCTTGTGCATTTCAGATTTTTCTAATTTTTTGAGAGACGGTTGGTTGGCTATGTACTTCCATCTAAGGACCACCTTTGCAGTATCCCATAGGTTCTGAACTGATGTGTTGTCATTTTCATTGGTTTGCATGAATTGTTTAAGTTCTTCTTTAATTTCCTGGTTGACCCAATCTTTCTTTAACAGGATGCTTTTTAACCTCCAAGTGTTTGCATTACTTCCAAATTTTTCCTTGTGATTGAGTTTTTGTTTCAAAGCATTGCAGTCTAAAAATATGCAGGGAATAATCTCAATATTTTGTTATTGGATCAGACCTTAATTGTGACCCAGCATGTGATCTATTCTGGAGAAAGTTCCTTGTGCACTCGAGAAGAATGAGTATTCTGTTGTTTTAGGATGGAATGTTCTGTATATATCTATCATGTCCATCTGATCCATGTATCCTTCAAAGCTCTTGTTTCATTTTTGATCTTCTGTTTAGATGATCTGTCCATTGCTGTGAGTGGAATGTTGAGGTCTACTATTAATGTATTATTACCAATATGTTTCTTTATTTTGGTTATTAATTGGTTTATATCATTGGCTGCTCCCATGTTGGGGACATTGCTATTTACAATTGTTAGATCTTCTTGTTGGATAGACCCTTTAAGTATGATATAGTGTTGCTCTACATCTTTTACTGCTGTCTTTGGTTTAAAATCTAATTTGTCAGATATGAGGATT
Source organism: Halichoerus grypus (assembly GCF_964656455.1). Classification (NCBI taxonomy): domain Eukaryota; kingdom Metazoa; phylum Chordata; class Mammalia; order Carnivora; family Phocidae; genus Halichoerus; species Halichoerus grypus. The sequence continues at coordinate 50,716,957 of NC_135727.1, read as the reverse complement.
GTTACCCCAGCTTTCTTTTGAGGTCCATTGGCATGGTAAATATTTCTTCAACCCCTCACTTTCAATCTGGAGGTGCCTTAGGTTCAAAATGAAATGAGTCTCTTGTAGACAGCAAATGGAGGGGTCCTGCTTTTTTATCCAACCTGAAACACTCTGTCTTTTTATGGGAACATTCAGTCCATTTACATTCAGAGTAACTATTGAAAGATGTGAATTTTGTTCCATTGTATTGCCTACAAAGTCCCTATACTGTAGATTTTCTCTGTTTCTTTCTGGTCTATGTGACTCTTAGGGTCCCTCTTCAATTACAGAATTCCCCTTAATATTTCTTACAGGGCTTGCTTGGTGGTCACATACGCTTTCAGTTTCTACTGGTCTTGGAAGCTCTTTATCTCTCCGTTGGTTTTGAATGAAGCCTTGCTGGATAAAGTATTCTTGGCTGCATGTTCTTCTCATTTAGTACCCTGAATATGTCTTGCCAGCCCTTTCTGGCTTGCTAGGTCTCTGTAGATAGGTCTGATGTTATTCTGATGTTCCTCTGTACTTAAGATATCTCCTCCTCCTAGCTGCTCTCAGGATAGCTTCCTTGGCTCTAGGATTTGCAAACTTCACTATTATATGTCAGGGCCTTGGTCTATTTTTATTGATTTTGGGGGGGTCCTCTCTGCCTCTTGGATATGAATGTTTGTTTCCTTCCCCAGATTAGGGAACTTCTCAGCTATGATTTGCTCAAATACACCTTCTAGTCCTTTCTCTTTCTCTCTTTACCCCCTTGGGGATCCCAATAATTATGACATTAGAACGTTTCATGTCCTCATTGATTTCTCTAAGTCTATTCTCATGGGCTACTCATTGCCTATCCCTATATTCTTTAGCTTCCTTCCTTTCTATCAGCTTATCTTCTAGATCACTAATGCATTCTGCCTCATTTGCCCTGGCTATTAAAGTATCCAGTTTAAACTGCATCTCATTCATAGCTTTTTTAAGTTTGGCCTGATTAGATCCCATTTCTGCCCTTAGAGATTCTATATTGTCACTAATGCTTTTTTCAAGCCTAGCTATTGACTTCATGATTGCTGTCCTGAAGTCTATCTCTGACATCTTGCTTCTATCCATATCCATTAGATCTGTGGCAGAGAAGATGGTCTCTGGTTCTTTTCTTTGTTGGGAGATTCTCCTCCTAGTCGTTCTTTTGAGGGATGGTTGAGGGAATGGACTGAGTCCAAAATATCAACAATGACCCAAGCAAAATGCACCTTAGGAAAAATCTGAAGTTGTTGAAAGCTACCACGATATGCCACCAGAGCCAAGGTGATACAAAGCAATTAAAAATAAAGAAAAAAGAAAAAAAAGAAAAAAAGAGGGGGAGCAGGGAGAGAGATTATAATCTCTCAGCGTGGACAAAGCAGGGTGATCTGCCTATTCCTGTTTGATTTTTGGTCTGTGTGTTAGAAAACACTATATCCCAAAATTGCAAAGAAATCAGAACTTTATATACATACATACATATATATATACATATATATAAAATTGAATAGAGTGAAAAACGGGCTAGTATGGGGCGTAAATCTATAAAACATATATGTGAGAAAAGAAGTTGAGATGCAACTTAAAAACATAGGTTGGGAAATAAGAATCTATTTAAAACAGGATCAGGGTTAAAAAAATAAATGAATAAGAAAAGAAATTTAAAAAGAAATGTAAAATTTTAGCCTGAAGTATAAGTGAATCATGAGGGAACACCTGGAGCTCCCTATATTATTTTATATTATTTTCCCCTGGCACTGGAGTTTTACAGTCCTGTGGGAAATAAGCTTAAGCTATTCACCTGTTCTTCCAGTCTGTCTTATGAGGTAGGGGGCTGCTGCCTGGTTTCTCAAGTGTCTTTCCCCAGGTGGAGTTGCCCCACCCCTTGTCAGGGGGATGGGCTTAATGTGAGCTGGTTGGCTGTGTTGTTTTTGTTCCCTGGGGTCTTTCTGCTTCTCTTTAGAGGGTCAGAGCAAATATGGCCATGCGGGAATCTCCAGCCCAGAGCCGCAATGTTGCAGTCCACCCCCCTCAACAAAGCCTCCAGGTCAATCTGTCTCCACCTCTGTGCATACCAAACTCCATAGACTCACGCATCTTCCAGGGAGGGGCCTGTTGCATTGATTCTCAAATATCTTTGCCCCAGGCAGAATTTTTTCACCTTTGCCTGGGGCCAGGCTAAGTAATCTGCTCTGGTTTCCTCTGTGTGGCTTTTCTTCCCTGAAAGCTTTCTGTGCAACTTTAGAGGATGAGAATGAAAATGGTGTCCTCCCAATCTCTGGCCCTGGAGCCAAAAGCTTGGGGCCCCACTCCTCAGTGAGCCCTCAGAGAAAAGCAGTCAATCACCGCTGTCTCTCTGGTGTCTGGCCACACTCTGTGCTCACCCAGCCTGTGAACAAGCTTTTCTATCTCAGACACATGATCCTGTTTGGACTCTCCAAACCCAGAAGGCTCCTGCAGCGCTCTCCCAGGCTGCTCCTCCTAGGGGAGGAAGGGAGCTCTCACCAGCTCTGCCTCTTGTTCTTTGAACAGGGGCCCAACTGTGCCTTGGATCACAGTTTATGGCAAACCTGAGCTGAGAGCCCACTCCTGGGCTCACTCTTTGCAGCCAGCTTCCCTGCTCTGATACCTGGGAGCTCTGTGGCACTCAGGCACCCCTGGTCTTCCTGTGACCCCAAGGGTCCTGAGACCACACTGTCCCAGTGAGGGTTCCACCCCCTGCTTAGCCACCTGAGTGACATCCCTCACAGAAGAACTCAAATAGCCAAAGCAATCTTGAAAAAGAAAAACAAAAAACTGTGGAGGTATCACAATTCCAGACTTCAAGTTATATTACAAAGTGGTAGTAATTAAAATATGGTACTGGTATAAAAATAGAAAAATACATCAATAGAATGCAATAGAAAACCCAGAAATAAACTCACAATTATATGGTCAATTAATCTGCAACAAAGGAGGAATGGATATACAATGGGAAACAGTCTCTTCAATAAATGGTATTGGGAAAACTAGACAGCAACATAAAAAAGAGTGAAACTGGACCACTTTCTTATACTGTGCACAAATATAAACTCAAACTGGGTTAAAGATCTAAATGTGAGATATGAAATGAAAATCCTTGAAGAAAACACAGGCAGTAACCTCTTTGACATTGGCTTTAGCAACTTCTTACTAGATATGTCTCCTGAGGCACAGGAAACAAAAGCAAAAATAAGCTATCAGGACTACATCAAAATACAAAGCTTCTGCACAGTCATGGAAACAATCAACAAAACTAAAAGACAACTTACTGAATTTGACAAAATATTTGCAAATGACATGTGATAAAGGGTTAGTATCTAAAATACTTAAAGAACTCATACAACTCAACACCCAAAAAACAAATAATCCAATTAAAATGGGCATAAGACATGAACAGACATTTCTCCAAAGAAGACATCCAGATGACCAACAGACACCTGAAAGATGCTCAAATCACTAATCATCACAGAAGTGCAAATCAAAGCTACAATGAGATATCACCTCATACCTGTCAAAATGGCTAAAATAAAAAACACAAGAAATAACAAGTGTTGGTGAGGATATGGAGAAAAAAGTAACCCCATGCACTGTTGGTGGGAATGGAAACTGGTGCAGCCACAGTGCAAAGCAGAATGGAGTTTCCTCAAAAGGATAAAAATAGAACTACCCTATTATCCAACAATTGCATTATAGGTTATTTACCCCCAAAATACAAAAACACTAATTCAAAGGTATACATGAACCCCTATGTTTATAGCAACATTGTTTACAATAGTCAAACTATGGAAGCATCTCAAGTGTCCATTGACTGATGAATGGATAAAGATGTGGTATATATACAATGGAGTATTACTCAGTCATAAAAACGAATGAAATCTTGCCATTTGCAACAACATGGCTGTAGCTAGGGAGTATAATACTAATCAAAATAAGTCAGTCAGAGAAAGACAAATCCATATAATTTCATATGGTGAATTTAAGAAATAAATGAGCAAAGGAAAAAAAGAGACAAACCAAGAAACAGACTCTTGTTTTGTTTTGTTTTTATTTTTTAAAAGACTGTATTAAATATACCTTTAAAGTAAATAAAATTAAATTTGACACATAAATTTTAATGTATGTACATATTAATTTTTTTGTACATATTAATTTAAAGAGTAAGTTCCTTCTAGATTCTAAATTGTTTCTCATAGTTTCATGTTAGTCATGTCCTTTCCATCTATTCCATCCTCTGCTATTAACGTATATGTTCCCTTAATATATAAGACATGCCTTTCTTTGTTTATTTTTTTAACAATCTGTGACATAATAAGAAATATATATTTGGTCTCTGCCCCCTGTCCATGACACAGAGCTCCTAAATCCCTTAGAATTTCCTGAGTGATAAGGATGAAAGGGACATTTGTGTTAATTTTGACAAGCCCTTTTTAATGATACCTGAGTTTATAATAATGAGCCGATTCTTACAGAAGGGAGACTGGTTGTCAAAGGAACCAACCGTGTGATTAGAGGGTTGGAACTTTCAGCCCCAACTCTTTATCTCCAGGGAGAGGAGAGGGGCTGGAGATTTGCTTAATCACCAATGGCCAATCATTTAATCAATCGTGCCTATGTAATGCAACCTCTATAAAAATCCTAAATTAAGTGGTTTGGAGAGCTTCTTGGTAGATGAACATATGGAGGTGTTTGGAAGGTGGCAGGCCAGGAGAGGACATAGAAGGTCCTTGCCCCTTCCCATACCTTGCTCTATACCTCTCTTCCACTTGGTTGCTCCTAAGTTATATATTTTTAATAAATGGTTAATAGTAAATAAAGTACTTTCCTGAGTCCTGTGAACTATCCAAACAATTTATCAAACCCAAGAAGGGGGCATGTGGGAACCCCTGATTCATAGCTGGTCAGAAGTACCAGTGGTCTGAACTTCCAAGTGGCATCTGAGGTGGGGGACAATCTTGTGGAACTCTAAGCTTCAACCTGTGCAGTCTGCACTAACTCCAGGTAGTTAATATCAGAAGTGCTGTAAGCAGAGAAAAAGTGTTTTTTCTTTTACTATCCCTATTCTATAAGAATTAACACAGGAGCAACCATAAAAATACTCCTTGCAAATGTTTGAATGAATGCATGAATGAATGGCTGAAACAAACAATATAAACAATAAGGAAAACCAGTATAAACCTAACATATGGAAGAAAAATTTAAGGTAAACATTTATGGACTATAAAAAATCAACTCAAAGAATACAATATATGAAATTAAAAATTATAAGCATTTTCTTTAATTTTCTTTTCTTTCAGTCTTCTTACAGAAAGGACTGTTGATTCCTAGGACCTCACACAAAATTTTTTCTAATCTAGAATGTAAAACAATATGTTATGCTATTAATGTATTAAAATATTTACCTAATTTTCCAAAACAATATTTAGCTACTTTTTCATATTCTTAATTATCTTAGTATTATTACTTGTTTTTATTTTTTTCTTTTTCAAATTTTTATTTCAATTCTAGTTAGTTAACATATAGTGTAATATTGGCTTCAGGAGCAGAATTTAGTGATTCGTAATTTACATATAATACCCAGTGCTCAACACAAGTGCCCTCCATAATACCCATCACCCATTTAGCCCACCCCCCACATACCACCCCTCCATCAACCCTCAGTTTGTTCTCTATAGTTAAGACTCTCATATGGAATGCTTCCCTCTTTCTTTTTTTTCCCTTTCCCCTATGTTCATCTGTTTTGTTTCTTACATTCCACATATGAGTGGCATCATATGGTATTTGTCTTTCTCTTATTTCGCTTAGCATAATATACTCTAGCTCCATCCATGTTGTTGCAAATGGCAAGATTTCATTCTTTTTGAGGACTAATATTCTATTATATATATATAAATATACATATATATATATATACACACACACACACATACACACACACACACAGCTATATATACATCTACATCTATATAAATATCACAGCTTCTTTATCCACTCATCAGTGGATGATGGATCATTGATGGACGTTTGGGCTCTTTCCATAATTTGGTTTTGTTGATAATGCTGCTATAAACATATAAACATCAGGGTGAATGTACCCCTTCAAATCTGTATTTTTGTATTCTTTGGGTAAATACTTAGTAGTGCAAGAGCTGGATCATAGGGTAGTTCTATTTTTAACTCTTTGGGGAACCTTCATACTGCTTTCCACAGGGGCTGCCCACTTCTCCTTCCCACCAACAATGTAAGAGGGTTCCCCTTTCTCCACATCCTTGCCAAAATTGGTTGTTCCCTGTGTTGTTAATTTTAGCCATTTTGACAGGTATGAAGTGGTATCTCATCATGCTTTTGATTTGTATTTCTCTGATGATGAGTGATGGTGAGCATCTTTTCATGTGTCTGTTGGCCTATCTCTATGTCTTCTTTGGAAAAATGTCTATTCATGTCCTCTGTCCATTTCTTAACTGGATTATTTGTTTTTTTGGGTGTCGAGTTTGATAAGTTCTTTGCAGATTTTGGATACAAACCCTTTATCAGATATGTCATTTACAAATATCTTCTCCCATTCTGTAGGCCGCCTTTTAGTTTTGTTGACTGTTTCCTTCACTGTGCAGAAGATTTTATCTTGATGAAGTCCCAATAGTTCATTTTTGCTTTTGTTTCCCTTGCCTCTAGCAATATGTCTAGTAAGAAGTTGCTGCAGGCAAGGTCAAGAGGTTGCTCCCTGTGTTCTTCTCTAGGAGTTTAATGGTTCCCTGTCTCTCACATTTAGGTCTTTCATCCATTTTGCATTTATTTTTGTGTATGGTGTAAGAAAGTGGTCCAGTTTCCTCCTTTCTGCATGTTGCTATCTAGTTTTCCCAGCAACATATGTTGAAGAGACTGTCTTTTTTTCCATTGGATATTCTTTCCTGCTTTGTTGAAGACTAGTTGACCATATAGTTGTCTGTCCATTTCTGGGTTTTCTATTCTGTTCCATTGATCTATGTGTCTGTTTTTGTGCCAATACCATACTGCCTTGATGAATACAGCTTTGTAATATATCTTGAGGTCTGGAATTGTGTTGCCTCTTGCTTTGCTTTTTCTTTTTCAGGATTGCTTTGGCTATTTGTTGTCTTTTTTGGTTCCATACAAATTTTAGGATTGTTTGTTGTAGTTCTATGAAAAATTCTGGTGGTATTTTGATAAAGATTGTATTAAATATGTAGATTGCTTTGGGTAGTATAGACATTTTAACAATGTTTTTTCTTCTAATCCATGAACATGGAGTGTTTTCCATTTTTTTGTGTTATCTTCAATTTCTCTCTTCAGTATTCTATAGTTTTTTTTTTAAGATTTTATTTATTTATTTGTGAGAGAGAATGAGATAGAGAGAGCATGAGAGGGGGGAGGGTCAGAGGGAGAAGCAGACTCCCTGCTGAGCAGGGAGCCCGATGCGGGACTCGATCCTGGGACTCCAGGATCATGACCTGAGCCGAAGGCAGTCGCCTAACCAACTGAGCCATCCAGGCGCCCTTTTTTTTTTTTTAAGATTTTATTTATTTATTTGACAGAGAGAGACACAGCGAGAGAGGGACCACAAGCAGGGGGAGTGGGAGAGGGAGAAACAGGCTCCTCGCAGAGCAGGGAGCCCGATGTGGGACTCGATTGCAGGACCCTGGGATCATGACCCGAGCCGAAGGCAGACGCTCAGTGACTGAGCCACCCAGGTGCCCCTATAGTTTTCAGTGTACAGGTCTTTTGTCTTTCTTTAGGTTTATTCCTAAGTGTCTTAGGGTTTTTGGTGCAATCATAAATGGGATTGATTCCTTGATTTCTCTTTTTGCTGCTTCATTATTGGTGTATAGGAATGCAGATTTCTGTAAATTGATTTTTGTATCCCTCAACTTTGCTAAATTCGTGTATCAGTTCTAGCAATTTTTTGGTGGAGGCTTTTGGGTTTTCCATATAGAGTATCATGTCATCCACAAATAGGGAATGTTTGACTTCTCACTTGCCAATTTAAATGTCTTTTATTTCTTATTGTTGTCTGATTGCTGAGGTTAGGACTTCCAGTACTGTATCAAATAACAGTGGTGAGAGTGGACATCCCTGTCTTGTTCCTGACTGTAGAGGAAAAGCTGTCAGCTCTTCCCCACTGAGGATGATATTAGCTGTGGGTCTTTCATATATGGCCTTTATGATGTTGAGTCATGTTCCCTCTATCACTACTTTGTTGAGGGTTTTTATCAAGAATGGATGCCATGCATTGTTAAATGTTTTTTCTGCATCTATTGAGAGGACAATATGGTTCCTATCCTTTCTTATACTCATTTGGTGTGTCACATTGATGGATTTGTGAATAATTGAACCACCCCTGCAGCCCAGGAATAAATCCAGCTTGATCGTGGTGAATAATTCTTTTAATGTGCAGTTGGATTCAATTTGCTAGTACCTTGCTGAGAATTTTTGCATCCATGTTCATCAGGCATGTTGGCCTGTAAATCTACTTTTAGTAGGTTCCTGTCTAGCTTTAGAATGAAGATAATGCTGGCCTTATAGAATGAGTTTGGAAATTTTCTTTCCATTTCTATTTTTTGGAACAGTTTGAGAAAAATAGGTATTGATTTTTCTTTAAGTGCCTGGTAGAATTCCCCTGGAAAGCCACATTCCTGGACTTTTGTTTGTTGGGAGGTTTTTGATTACTGATTCAATTTCTTCATTGTTTATATGTCTGTTCAAATTTTCTATTTCTTCTTGTTTCAGTTTTGGTAATTTGCATGTTTCTAGGAATTTATCTATTTCTTCCAGATAGCCCAATTTGTTGACATATAATTTTTCACAATATTCTCTTATAATTGTTTTTATTTCTGTAGTGTTGGTTATGATTTCTCCTCACTCACTTGTGATTTTATTTATTTGGGTCCTTTCTCTTTACCTTCTTAGTCTGGCTAGTGGTTTATCAATTTTATTAATTCTTTCAAAGATTAGCTCTTTGTTTTGTTGATCTGTTCTACTTTTGTTGTTGTTGTTTGTTTGTTTCTTATTTATTTCTGCTCTAATCTGTAGTATTTCTTCTGCTGGCTTTAGGCTTTACTGGCTGTTCTTGTTCTAGTGCCTTTAGTTGTAAGGTTAGGTTGTATATTTAAGACTTTTCTTGCTTCTTGAGGTAAGCCTGTATTGCTATAAACATCCCTCTTAGGACTGCCTTTTTTGCATCCCAAAGGTTCTGGACTGTTGTGTTTTCATTTTCATTTGCTTCCATGTATTTTTTTTTAATTATTCTTTAATTTCCTGGTCAGCCCATTCATTTCTTAGTAGGATGTTCTTTAACCTCTATGTATTTTTAATATTTCCAAAGTTTTTCTTGTGGTTGACTTCAAGTTTCATAGTGTTGTGGTCAGAATGTATTCATGGTATGGTCTCCATCTTTTTGTACTTGCTGAGACCCTGATTTGTGACCCAGTATATGATCTTTTCTGGAGAATGTCCCATGTGCACTTGAAAAGAATGTATATTCTGCTGGTTTAGGTTGAAATATCCTGAGTATATCTGTGAAGTCCACCTGGTCCAGTGTGTCATTCAAAACTATTGTTTCCTTGTTGGTTTTCTGCTTAGGTGATCTGCCCATTGATGTTAGTGGGTGTTAAAATCCCCTACTATTATTGTGTTATGTTGAATGAGTTCCTTTTTGTTTGTTATTGTTTTATATATTTTGGTCCTCCCAATATGGGGGCATAAATATTTGCAATTGTTAGATCTATTGTTGCATAGTCCCCTTTATTATGATACAATGCCCTTCTTCATCTCTTATTACAGTCTTTGGTTTAAAATTTAGTATTTCTGATATAAGTATTGCTACTCCAGCTTTCTTTTGACATCATTTGCATGATAAGTGTTTCTCCATCCCCTCACTTTCAATCTGCAGATGTCTTTAGGTCTAAAATGAGTCTCTTGTAGGCAGCATATAGATGGGTCTTGTTTTTTTGTTTTTTAGTCCATTCTGACACCTTATGTGTTTTGATTGGAGAATTTAGTCCATTTACATTTTGATTGATTATTGAGAGATACAATTTTAGTGCCATTGTATTACCTGTAAAGTTGTTTCTGGAGATTTTCTCTGTTCCTTTCTAGTCTTTGTTGCTTTTGGTCTTTCTTTCCCACTCAAAGAGTTCTCTTTAATATTTCTTGGAGTGATGTTTTAGTGGCCACAGACTCTTTTAGTTTTTGTTTGGGAAACTTTATCCCTCCTTGTATTCTGAATGACAGCCTTGTTTGATAAAGTATTCTTGGCTGTATATTTTTCCTATTCAGCATGTTGAATATATCTTGCTATTCTTTTCTGGCCTGCCAGGTTTTTGTGGAGGATTCTGCTGCTAACTTAATTTGTGTTCCCTTTTAAGTTAGGGATTTCTTTTCCCTTTCTGCTCTCAGGATTACTTCCTTATCTCTGTATTTTGCCAATTTTACTATGATATATCTTGGTGTTGACTTGGTGTTTCCCCAGGTTAGGGATGTTTTCAGCTATAAGTTGCTCAAATAAACCTTCTGCCCTCCTTTCCCTGTTGCCTTCTTCTGAGACTCCTATGACATGAATGTTATTGTCTTTTTATGGAATTGCTGATTTCTCTGAGCCTACATCTATGATCCAATGTTTCAGTTTCACTCTTCTTTCATCTTCATTATCTTCCATAATTTTATCTTCTTCTTCTTTTTTTAAATTTTTATTTATTTGACAGAGAAACAGCGAGAGAGGGAACACAAGCAGGGGGAGTGGGAGAGGGAGAAGCAGGCTTCCCGCGGAGCAGGGAGCCCGATGTGGGGCTCGATCCCAGGACCCTGGGATCACGACCCGGGCCAAAGGCAGATGCTCAATGACTGAGCCACCCAGGCGCCCCCATAATTTTATCTTCTATATCACTTATTCATTCCTCTGATTATTCAGTCCTTGTGGTCATTATATCCAGTTGGATTTGCATCTCGGTTATAGCACTTTTTATTTTGACCTAAGTTGTTTTTAGGTATTTTATGTCTGTGGTAATGTTCTCTCTGTTTTTTTTTTCTATGCTTTTCTCAAGCCCAGCTAATATCTTTATGATTATTGTTTTAAAATTTGGTTCATGCATATCATTTATATTTATTTTGATTAGCTCCTTGGTCATGACCTCTTCTTGTCCTTCTTTTGGGATGAATTCCTCTGTCTTGGTATTTTGTCTAGGTCTCTGTCTTTTGTATGGTAGGACAGCCTATACCTGGTCCTATTTCCACTAGATCTGATGTTTTCCAGCACTCTATGATCATTATACCTGGTGTGTATGGAGAGTTTTCTGTTGGTCTTCTGGGGGAAGGGCGTGCTGTTTCTCTGGCTCTCAATCACACTTGCCTTATTAAAAAAGGCAACCGCAAGACATAGCTGACTTTCCTAACACAGAAAAACAACACAAGAGACAGAATGAGGAGACAGAGGAATATGTCCCAAATCAAAGAACAGGACAAAATCAGAGCAGGAGACCTAAGTGAAATGGAGGTAAGTAATATGTCTGATAGCGAATTTAAAATAACGCTCATAAAGATACTAGAATTGAAGAAGGAGTGCAGAACCTCCATGAGACCCTCCACCAAGAGATAGAAGACATAAAAAAGAACCAATTAGAGCTATTGGACTCATTAAATAGAAATAAAAATAGACCATCTGGAATAAATAGCAAGCCAGAGGAAGTAGAAGAAAGGATCAGCCACCTGGAGGACAGAGTCAAGGAAAGCAATCAAGCTGAGCAGATGAGAGGGGGAAAAATACGCAAAATGAAAATAGACCCAGGGAACTCAGCAATACTGTCAGGCATAACAGTCGCATAATAGGGATCCCAGAAGGAGAAGGGCGAGAAAAGGGGGCAGAAGATTTTTCTGAAGAAATAATAGCTGAAAACTTCCTGAATCTGGGGAAAGAAAGAGAAATCCAGATCCAGGAGGCACAGAGAGACCCCAACACAACCAACCCAAAGAGGTCTGCACCAAGACACAAAGTAAATAAGATGGCCAAAAGTAGTGGTAAAGAGAATTTTAAAAGCAGCAAGAGAAAGAAAAGCAAGTACATACAAGGGAAACCCCATACAGCTATCAGTGGGTTTTTCAGCAGAAACTCTGCAGGCCAGAAGAAAGTGGTATGATAAATTCCAACTGCTAAAAGGAAAAAATCTATAGCCAAGAATACTCTATCCAGCAAGGCTTTCATTTAGAATAGAGGGAGAGATAGAGTTTCCCAGAAAAACAAAAATTAAAAGCAAAACCAGCCACGTCCCTGTCACACATGATACCATCGGCCTGTGGATCCCAAATTCACAGTCCAGCGGCCCTCCTACCCGAGTCAGCATGCACGGCCTGCCACCCGCTAAATGCCAAGTCAACACGCCTTCACCTCAGATTGCCAAGGGTTCAAATTGACACTCTTCCCCTCAAATTCCAGCCCCTGTGCTCAAGTTTGTGCACAAAAGTGGGAATAATTATAACAGCAGAATGAAGCAACCTAAACATCTATTTCTGTGGAATACAGAATGGATAAAAGGAGTGTGCTAGGCTGAGAACATCTCCAACAAGCACATAAAAGAACAATATGTACAGCATGATTCTGGTTAGTAAAAAAAAAAAACAACACAAACCTGGGAAGAAGAAAACAAGATGAAACCAGAGAGGGAGACAAACCATAAGAGACTTCTTAAGCATAGAAAAGAAACTGAGGCTTGCTGGAGGGGAGGGGCGGGGATGGGGTAACTGGGTGGTGGGCATGAAGGAAGGCACATGATGGAATGAGCACTGGGTGTTGTATGAAACTGATGAATCACTGAACTCTACCTCTGAAACTAATAATACACTATATTGTTAATTAATTGAACTTAAAATTTAAAAAAAGGACCCCCCCCAAAAAAAGTCACCTGCAGAGTGTAGGGAGCAGGGCTTGGTGTAAGCACCTCAAACCTCAACTATGTGTGCTGTTCCTCTTGCTGAAGTCTGTCCATACTAATGGTAGGGGTAAAAAATGGCATTGGACTGCTCTCTTCCCCAGAGAGGGGAGTTTGCACCTGTCACTGTTCATGAAGCCCTCACAGAAGAATGAATAATCTCCCCTCTTGTGTCCCAGGCTACTGTCAGATTCCTGCCTTCACTCTGTCTGTGTCCACATGCTCTGCCCACCCAGCAATGGTGGCAAAGTGCTCCCCTATTTTATCTCAGGCACAGTTTGGTTTTAAAATTCTAAATTTTAAGGAATTGGTGTGGTGTGGAGCCATGCTGATCCAATGGGGGAGGGTCTCATGGCAGTGTGGCTGGTACTGGTTTGTCTCAGAAAAGCAGTTGCATGACCACACAAGGGCTTGCATTTTAAGGAAAAGCATAGCAAAAAGCTGGAATCCAGGGTAGCTGCCAAGGGCAGGTGTCTCTGCTCATATGCTAATGAATGAGGCAGTTCTATGGTGACTGCTGGCCCTTTTGTCCCCTGAGAAGCAGTGCAGCCTCTTCCAAATGCACTCCAAGAAGGGGGACTGTCTCTCCCAGTGCGACCCAGGGGATTCTTAGAGCATGTTGTCCATTCTTGGGCCTCTGCCCTCCTTCTCCACAGGAACACCACTGTGCCAGCCAGGCTCAACCTTGGTGATGGTGTGGACTTCTAAAACTTCAGACTTTCAGTTCTGCTTCTTGTAAAAACTTGTGATAATCAACCCCTCTTGTTTTCTCAGTCAATGGTTTTGGGGAAGTTTTTCTTGTGCAATTCCCTGTGTGCTGCTCTCTCTCTCTCCCTTCCCCCCTTTCTTTCTCTTTCTCACCTCTCACCATGATCAGGACACCCTCCTCTCCATAGTGCCTGTGATTCTTTTCTCCCCCAAATCACATCACCACACTTCCTACCTTCCATGATATGGCTTGCTTTTTCTCTCCCTTTAGCTGTGTGGTTTGTTCTCTCAGTCTACAAATAGATTTCCTGGGTGTTCAGAACAATTTGATAATTATCTCACTATGTTCAAGGTATGAGGCAAGCATAAGGTCCTCCTACTACTCCTCCATCTTAACTCCTCTTCAAGAAACAGACTCTTAACTATAAAGAATAAACTGATGGTTACCAGCAGGGAGGTGGGTGACAGGATGGGTGAAACAGGTGATGGGGATTAAAGAGTACACTTATCATGATGAACAAATAAAAAAATAAAAATAATAAAAAGATGCCCTATGTGTGTGTTTTGAAAAATATAAGCATTAAAATTAATGTCTGTCCTAAGAATACCTCACTTCCATACATACATCTGAAACAGTTAAGGAAATTTGTTTTCCAAAACTAAAATCTTTTCTCAATTAACTTTCTAAATTAATCCACATTTTTTATAAGAAAGAAAAAATATTAAATACCACTCTGAACTTTTAAGAAAATCATCTTTGAAACCCAGTTCTACAAAGTAGAATATTACATTGGTATATAATATTTTCTATGTATAGGCCAAAAAATTGTTATACTTTCTTTATAATCCTAACCAAAAAATTCAGTCAAGTTAATATTTTTAAATGATCTAATAAGCTGCTGAATCATAGCTTCTTGGTATACACAGTATGCTTCACTAAAACATATTTTAATTGATTGCATAAGATAAATCTTTTTTCATAAGATAAGAGATTACTACCTTTTTAATATCCATATGAGATTGTCTCTGAGATGATCTAACCAATGGTTTAACAGTTGGCTATTTCTGTGGCTGTGAGAAAACAAATTCCAACGTAAACTTGACATTCTGTCTATGTGATGCCAACAAGTAAAAATTAAAGAAAAGCCCAATTGTCAATTTGCTATCAAAATTCCTAATGACTATGTTGAACCTACAAATTCCTTTTATAGTCTTTTCAAAATACTGTTTTGTTGAAGAGCTTTCATGAATGACAGCAAAGTGAAGTAATTATGTGAAACTTTGTACAATTAAATGTTATGAAATCTAAAATATATATATTCCTAACATTTTAAAGTACTGGAAAGTGTCCAAGAGCAGACAGAAGGAGGAAAGTTTATTCTTTTTTTTTTTTTTTGAAAAACTGCAATTGGAGGATGAAGAATTGCAAGTTTGGGGTTTTCTTTCCTGAGAATTCTCCTTAACACCATGGCTATAGCAGCAAAAATTCACAGTATTATAGTAGCAGAAAATAGTTGAAAACTGGTAAGCAGCAAATGTAAGGGGAATTTTGGAAGCAAGAGAATTGCAAAATGAGTGAGATATGAAATCTGAGCATAAAATCTGCCCTAATGCTGGTTGACTGTTAAACTACGTATGTGTGGGTGAGACACAAGGGCATCTGGTGTGAAAACAGTGAGGGTACCTAGAAGAATCTACATTTGAAAAACAGCTGCACTAGGTACACTAGGAGATTTGTGGACTTGCTGTTTTTCTTTCTTCTTCTTTTTTTAATCTGAGTGAGTTCCCCAACCTGCTCAGGTGGGCAGAAAACTGAAATGTTACTGGCTTGAGGTATCAGAAAACAGAGCCCAAAGCTGGCAGAGATATTTAGCAGCAGAACTTCATAAGTAAGAGATGTACACAGAAGGTGAGCCCCAATATCTGAGTATAAACCATGCCCAAATCCTTGGCTGACTATTAAGATATGCAAGTGCAGGTGAAATTCCCAGGAAGTCAGGGTAAAAATAGTAGTGGCAAGAAACTGTAAGAAATGAACACATATATCAGGGCTACACACCGTGGTGGAGACAGAGTTTACAGTTTGAATCCTTGCAAGTTAACTGCCTATGAGAGCAATGAAAAACTGTCTTCAGAACACAACATAATCCAGAATCATTATAATGTATTATCTTCAATATCCAAAAAAAATTATAGAAATGCAAAGAAACAGGGGCACCTGGGTGGCTCAGTCGTTAAGCGTCTGCCTTCGGCTCAGGTCATGATCCCAGGGTCCTGGGATCGAGCACCACATTGGGCTCCCTGCTATGCAGGGAGCCTGCTTCTCCCTCTCTCCGTCTTGCTGTGTCTCTCTCTGTCAAATAAATGAATAAAAAAAAAAAAAAACTTAAAAAAAAAAAAAGAAATGCAAAGAAACAGGATATTGTAACTCACATTCAGGAAAAAATGCAATCAATAGTAAATACTTCAAAATGGGTCTACATGTTGGATATAACTGACAAGACTTCAAAAGTATTATTAAAAGTGTATTCAAGGAATTAAAAGAGAAATGGAATTAATGAATGAACAAAGTAAGAATTCCAAAAGAAAAATAAAACTATATAAAAAATGGAAATTCAAAAACTCAAAAGTATAGTAATGGAATTTAAAATTAACTAGATGCACTCAATAACAGGTAGGAGATGGCAAAAAACAAATATAGTGAATTTGAAGATAAATAAATTAAAATTATATAATCCAAAGGAGAGAGAAAAAATTAAAGAAAGATAAACAGAGACTTAGAGAATTATGGGACAAAATAAAGAAGGTGGAGAGAGAAGAAGGGGAAGAAAACTATGAGAAGAAATAATTGCCAAAACCTTCCCAAACTTGGTGAAAAAAATTAAATTAACTTTCATTTCCAAGATGTTCAATGAAAGTAAATACACACACACACACACACACACACACAAAACTATACCCAGGCACATTCAATACTCAAATTGCTTAAAGTCAGAGATAAAGTGAAAATATTGGTAATAGAGAAAATTGATTCATTACACATAGGGAAAAAAACCCCCACAATTAATGGATAATTTTCCCACAGACATCATGAAGACCAGAAGACATTGAAACAACATATTCAAAGTGCTTGATGTAAAAAAAAGAAAACAACAACAAGCATACAAACAAAAACATAGAATTAAAAAAATAAAAGCAAAAATGCTATCAGTCAAGAATTCTATATTCAGCAAAAATAACTTTCAAAAATTAAGAAAAAATAAATAGATTTTTAGGTAAACAAAAATTTACAGAATTTATTTACAGCAGACCTGCACTACAGGAAATGTTAACAGTAGTTCTTTAGGCTGAAGAGAAATGACAACAGAGGGCAGCTCCAATTTATAGAATTTAAAAGAAATCCAAGACTATATATATATTTTTTTTCTTAACATGTTTCATAGACATAGGACTATTTGAAGCAAAAATTATAAAAATGTGTTGTTGGGTAATAATGTTTATAGATACAATAATAAATGACAACTATAACATTAAAATAGGGAATGATAAATAGAAATATATCATTGGAAGATTAATATATTTTACCTGAGGTAATTTAATATTCATTCAGAGAAGACTGTGATAGAGTAAGATGCATGATATAGTCCCCAGAGCAATTGCTAAAAGAAATAGTGAAAAAACATATATCTTACAAGACAATAGAGGAATTAAAATAAGATAAAAATATTAATACAAAGGAATGCAGGAAAGGAGGAAGAAAAATAAAGTATAACTAACTGAAAACCAATACTAAAATGGCAGACTCAAGTGCAACCATATCAATAATTACTTTAAATGTAAATACACTAAATATTTCTGTTAAAAAGCAGAAATTTGAGACTGGATACAAGAAAGAGCTTTATAAGAAATACACATTAAATATCAAGATACAAATTGGTTGACGGTGCCTGTGTGGCTCAGCCGGTTAAACATCTGCCTTTGGCTCAGGTCATGATCTCGTGGTCCTGGGATCAAGCCCTGCATTATGCTCCCTGCTCAGTGGGGAATCTACTTCTACCTCTCCCTCTGTCTTTCTCCCCGGCTTGTGTTTTCTCTCTCTCTCTCTCTCTAATAAGAAAATAAAATATTTAAAAAAAAAGAATTAAATCCTTCACAAACTCATCTAAAAATTAAAAGAGGATCAAAACTTCCTAACTCTCTTTATGATGCCATTATTCCCCTAATATCAAAACCAGACCAAGCTATCATAAGAAAATTATAGACCAATAGCCTTTATGACTATAGACACAAAAATCCTCAATAAAATACTAGTAAACAGTATCCAGCATTGTATAAAAAAGATTATACACCATGATCAAGTGGGGTTTATCCCAGGTTGCAAAAGTGGTTAAATATGCAAAAAGCAATCCATGTAATACACCATATTAATAGAATAAAGGACAAAAAAAAAAAAAACCCACATGAGCATCTCAATAAATGTAGGAAAACATTTGACAAAATCCAGCATGCTTTCATAATAAAAAAAACTGAACACCTAGGAATAGAAGGAACTTTCACTACCTGATAAAGAGTATCTATGCAAATCCTACAGATAATATCATACTTAATAGTGAAAGACTAGATGCTTACCCCCTAAGATCAGGAAGAAGGCAAAGGTGTCCATTCTTACCACTTCTATTCCACATTGTACTAGAGTTTCTAGGCAGGGAAATTCAGTAAGAAAAATAAATAAAACATAACCAAATTGGAAAAGAAGAACTAAAACTACCTCTATTGTAAGAAGATGCAATTTTGCATAGAGAAATGCTAAGGAATCACATACATGCAAAAAACTGGAGTTAATAAGTGAGTTTAGTAAGATTGCAGTAAACAAGATCAATACACAAAAATCATTTGTATTTTCATCCATTAGTAATTATAATCTGAAAATGAAATTAAGAAAATAATTCAATTCATAACATTAAAAAGAATAAAATACTTAAGAGCACATTGAATCAAAGTGGTGCAAGATTTGCATGTTGAAAATTACAAAACATTATTATAAGCACTTTAAGAAGACCTAAATTAATAGAAAGACATGTTCATGGATTGGAAGATTTAATATTGTTAAGATGGCACTACTCCCCAAATCTATCCTGAGTCAATGCAATTCCAATAAAAATCCCAGTTGTGATTTTGGGAGAAAATGACAAGCAGATACTAAAATTCATAAGGAATTCAGAAGAGCCAAAACTATATTGAGAAAGAACAAATTTGACAGAGTAACACTTCCTGATTTAAAAATTTATTGCAAAGTTACAGTAATCAAGACTGTGTGGCACTAGCATAAAGACAGACATATAGATCAATGGAATAGAATTGAGATTCCAGAGGTAAACTCTCACATATTTGTCAAATGATTTTCACAAATATGCCATGATAATTTAATTAAGATTAATAGTCATTTCAAGAAATGGTGCTGGGTCTACTGGATAGCCACATCTAAGAGTAAAACTGAACTTATATACAGAAACACCTGTATGTCACATCATATACAAAAGCTTACTCAAAATGGATCAACAATCCAAATGTAAGAGCTAAAACTATAAAAGTCTCTGAAGAAAATATACATATAAATCTTTGTGACTTTGGTTTAGGTAATGGTTTCTTAGATATGACACCAAAAGCACAAGCAACAAGAGAAAAAACATAGATAAATTTTACTTTTAAAATACTTTTGTGTTGTAGAGGTAACTAACAAGGAAGTGAGAAGACAATCCACAGAATGGGAGAATATATTTGCAAATTATATATCTAAAAAGAGTCTAATAACCAGCATATATAGAAAGAATTCCTACAACCCAATGACAAAAAGGTAAAAAAACAAAAACAGTTAACAAAATGGTAAGGGACTTGAACAGACCTTTCTTCAAAAAAGATATACAAATGGCCAATATAGTCCATGAATAGATGCTCAATATCATTAGTCATTAGGGAAATGCAAATTAAAACTCCAGTGTGCTAATACCACTTCACACCCATCAGGACAACTACAATAAAAAAGACAGGCAATAAGAATTGTGGCAAGGATGGGGAAAAATTTGAACCATTGAACACTGGTGGTGGGAATTTAAAATGATGCAGCTGCTTTGGAAGATATGTTGGCAGTTTCTCACAAAAGTACACATAGATTTACCATATGACCCAGCAATTCCACTTAGGTATATACTCAAGGGAATTGAAAACATATGTTTCCACAAAAACTGTACATGACTCAACATTACTCATAATAGTAAAAAATCAGAAACCATCCTTAATGTCCATCAGTTGATAAATGGATAAAGGAAATGTGATATATTCATACAATGAAATATTTTCCAGGCATAAAAGTGAATGAAAAACTTACTCAGGTTACAATATGGATAAATCTTGAAAACATTATGCTAATTGAAAGAAGCCACACAAAATGCCACTTATTATGTGATTCCATTTATATGAAATATCCAGAATGAGAACATGTCATTCATTTTTTCTCCTGGTAGACTGTGAGACTGTAAACTTCTGAAGCTGATGATGGTCAATTTTGATGGTCAAAGTACATCTGAGTAACTGGAAGAAATTGTGTCTTGATAATATTTTCACAAGTTCTGATTCCAGCTATTCTTAAAGTAAGATATTGCTTACAAGACATTCTAGTCACATGAGCCAATCAATTCCTTTCGTTACATTTATTTTTAAATGTATTTCTGTCATTTCCAAATGTAATACAAAAATAGAATCAATTCATCCATCCAGTTTTGACATTTGTCACAGTTGTAAATTATCACATTTTGCAGAGATGACCTAAATCACATTGACAAAATAATTTTCCCTCCCACTATCAGGCAACTATGATGAAGATGAGGAATTTATAAGCCTACAAGAAAAAAAAAAACAACAGAATTGGGGAGTCATATAAACCCTTATGAATATTTAAAAATTCATAAAAATAAAATTGGAATAACATTAAAGAGTACATCAACGGTATTTTTTACTGTGTAGTAAAGAATTCGTCCTTGTCCTAAGAGAGGTTTGGCCTTAGTCTCTGGCTCCTAGGAGGTAACCTCTAAACCCTTGGAATTTCCTGAGTGATAGGAATGTCTTTGGTATTAACGGTTGATCCCTTGGGCACACCTGATAGTTTATGTTAATGAAATGACTTATGGTGAGCTCCTCAGACCATGTGATAGCAGCCTGATCTCTGTGGACAGGAGGAGGCTGCTGGAAATTGAGCTCAACACATAGGCAATCAATCAATCAATCAATCAATCAGGCCTATGCAATGAAACTCCAATAAAATCTCTGGACACAAAGCTTATGTGAGCTTCCCGGGCCGGCAATACTCCATGTTATTGTTACACATGGCTAGTGACAGGGTAATGCATTTTGAAGACAATGGAAGCTTTCCATTTGGAATCCTCCCACACCCTGCCCTATGAGTCCCTTCCTGGATCTGTGTGCCCCTTTTTTTTCATAATAAACCATAACTGAGTATAATAGCTTTCAGGGAGTTCTATGAGTCTTTGTAGTGACTTATAAAACTTGAGGAGGGTTTTTGGGAATTCCCAACAACTTGCAGTTGTCAAAAGTAAAAGCAGTCTTGGGGACTGTGCCATCTAAGTTTGTAGTTAGACTGTGGCTCCCTTGCAGTTGGTATCAGAAGTCTTGGGCAGATTAGGCAGTCTGAAAGACTGTGTCCTCAGTTTTCAGAGTTTGACTAACTGTGGTATACACACTTAATAATAAATGACTCTATATAGTTAATTTATATCTATCATTACTTTCTGGAGAATTATATTTACCATGAAACTAATGAAGCTTATGCTTCAGGGCTCCTCATTTTTAGGAAAAACTTCCAAATCTTGGAAGGGACAATAGCGATGTGTTTGTTCAGGTGGTTATGCTTTTTTAGGATTTACAAAAGCAGGCTATTTATTTGCTTTTGATTCAGACTGCTGTGCATTTTGTATCAATTTTGTATTTATAATTTTTTGTTCTTTTTCTAAAACAGGGACTTCCAAACCTCAGGCCAGTAAAATTTGGTTCTACCCCTGGCCTTTATTAGACATTTTGCTTTTTTGTAGATAATATTCCTACTGACAATTTGATGTGTGTGTGTGTGTGTGTGTGTGTGTGTGTGTGTAGACATTTCCCTCCAACTAAATGTTATGTGCTTTTCTGATTTTAAGATTCTTTTAAAAATCAATCTAGTTACCTCCCTGTTTCCAGATGCCATTATGATACTAGAGAAAATTTTCATATATCTTAGTTCTTTCCTGGCTAACTAATGCAGTTCCAAGGTCAGGGTTCAAGTCCTTTCTCTTATGGCTGCACTGTAAAACCCTTACTCTTCCTCAAATAACCATTTGTCACCTTTTTTCTCTTACCAAT
This sequence comes from Halichoerus grypus, assembly GCF_964656455.1. Lineage (NCBI taxonomy): Eukaryota > Metazoa > Chordata > Mammalia > Carnivora > Phocidae > Halichoerus > Halichoerus grypus. The sequence continues at coordinate 50,694,863 of NC_135727.1, read as the reverse complement.
TCCACACTCCCTTCCTTTAAAATTATCTTCAACAGAAGTGACTAACATAAACCAAATCCCTGTGGCTCTAGAAGTTATGCCAAAGTAAATTCTTGCATGGTAGAATGTGGTTGGTGAGGGATTATATTACATACAGAACACTTCCAATATTTCTTTCAGACAGCCCTCATTTTATTATTTTAAATTAGGGGTAATTATTTTGTTTTTATGCATCTGCAAGACTATTCACATAAATACACTTGTGAATTGGAAAAAAATCTTCTATCAGGTTATATGTCCTAATTTATAGTTGAAAATAAGGTCATCTTAACAACTTTTTTGCCGGTAAATAATGTTCTACATAAATTATTTTTTTTCCAACAGACACACACACACACACACAAACACACACACTCAAATTGTCATTTAGTAGGCATGGTATCCACAAGAAAGCAAAGTGGATTTACAAGGATCTTATATATTTAGCTCTTAATATATGCTCAAACTATGTCATTTGTTATAACTGAAGTATATTTCTTTGAAAACCATGGCTTAATTCTTTGAGAAGAAATACTTCTAAAATATATAGCATAGTTATATGTCTTCTTAAATAAATGTTACTGAACATAATTTAACTTTCAGGTTAATCAGGCTTATCAAATTGAATACCAGTGATTGTACTACCCTATGCATGATACTGTATTACTTTCAGAGTCAGTTCTTGTATATGAGCTTCTTTGGCTCAATGATAATGCTGTGGCTTCTGAGTCTCTCTCTCTTTTGTTTCTCAGTCTCTCTTTCTCCCTTCCTCTCTCCCTCCCTTTCTTCAAGGGCTTAGTTCTAACAATACTACCTCCACACACACTTCTGATTTATTATTTCTAAATTTTATAGCCTAATAAATCAGTTTTTTTCAAAACTGTACAAAATAAAAGTAAACAGCTCTAAGGAACTGAGGATGGGCCCTCTGGCAGAAGCAATGTACAGTTTTGCAAGAACTTTATTACATGTAATTGGGCTTCATAGAGCTTTTTGGGATGCCTGGGTGGCTCAGTTGGTTAAGCATCTGCCTTTGGCTCAGGTCATGATCCCAGGGTCCTGGGATCGAGTCCTGCATCGGGCTCCTTGCTCAGTAGGGAGCCTGCTTTGGCCTCTGCCTGCCACTCCCCCTGCTTGTGCTCTCTCTCTCTCACAAATAAATAAAAAATCTTTAAAAAAAGAAAGATCTTTTTGTGTTTTCATGATTTTTATCTATATTTCAGATCCTTAGAGCTGCCAAAAATAATTCTTTACATAACAGATATATTCCTGGATTTAAAAATATCCTGTGTAAGTAGATTACATGCCAATGCAGCCATATATATTCCTCTTATTCACAGTGAAAGAATAAGCTTATAAATTATCTCACCCAAACTTTGGAGATTGGATTGATATAATTGAACTCAAATGTTAAATCTTTATAAAAAGAGATACGACTAGTCATGTGTGGACAAAGCAAGAAGTTGACTGTGAAGGCTAAAGAGTTTGGGAAGATCCAAAAGTCTAACCCAGGTGAACTAGGTACAATCTTATAAAGGTGGGACTAAAAGTGGGATTCAGTAAGTGAACCCTAATATTACTATATCTTGTCGTTTACAGTAGTAATTCTTAATCTTTTTCCTCCTTAGGATTTCTAAAGGATTTGCCACACTCTCATGAGTAACAATGGTTTTGCTAGATATTCTATTGGGGAAAAAAAAGAATCTTTCACATATTGGAATACTTGTTTGTGGCAAATTACCTATAAGGGAGGAAAAATAATTTTTCCTTTATCTCTAGGTTCTTGCTTGAGACCCCTATAATAGAAAAACTAACAGGAGAAAAGCAAACAGAAGATTAATACCATGTATACTTCCTATACAAATGGGAAAAACCCAGGAAAACTAAGTAACACCCCAAATGGCCCAAGCCACCACCTTAAATACCATCTCCAGATAAAGACAAAAGATATTGAGGATTGGGGGATCCATTTATGGGGGGGTATCACAAAATACACTGTAGACAAGCATATGGTTGTTATGTAGATTTAAGTGGCTGACTTCTCCATTCATAAGTTTCTAGAGATCTAGTCACCTAAATAGTCTAGTACAAAGAGGGAGACACCCTTACAAGTGGAGTAACCCTTGTGAATGTAGATTTCTCGAACAAAGGGCAACTTCTATGCTCTTTCCAGAGGTTCTCCTGTGTCTGCAACCTCTCAAAAATAATCAACCCAAAATAATACTTATGCCCAAAAAGCATATTTTGGGATGGCATATTTGTTCCCTTTACACCCAAATCAAACTGGTTTAAATAATGATGCCTATGTACCTGAAAATTCCAGCGTAGCTTCAGTTAAGTCTTGATCTTGCAGCTGTATCAAACCCCAAAGGACCCTATTTCTTTTGGCAGCTCTGCTGTCTCCTTTGGCCTAGTTTGCCATCATAAGACTTGCTTTCCATATAGTCCCAGAATGGCTGTCAACAGCACCCAGACATACATGCTTCCTTTGTCATATTCAGCAGAAAATAACAGTGAGTATCTTTGCCCCAGTATTCCCAGAAAAACTCCTGAGATTCATTCTAATTATATTGGCTTCACTTACATTCCCACTGTTGAACCAATCTCTGTGGCTAGAGAGAAAGAATGAGCTTGTTGTCTTCATGTTTAGCTTTTTTTTTCTAAATGTATCAAACCCAAATGCCTGTATAGGCCAGGAAAGGGATATAAATGAAAAAAAAGAGCCTGATAAAGATTTTAGTATATTGAAGAGTCCATGTCCCATACAAAGGGCTCAGGCCCTACTCAGATTCAGGCAATTAATGCCATGTTAGGAGGAAGCAGTGTTGGTATGTATTCTGGTTTGTCTAGATTTTTATGTAAAGTTCAATAACTTGTTCACATTGATATCTAATTCCAAACTTTATGTATACTATACCACAGGCCTATAAAAAGCATATGTGGACTGAATCAAGATTCTGCCCTAAAGAACAAAATGCAAAGACTGATGGTGCAAGGATTCTGGTCCAATGGATGAGTGTCCTTCTCATTGTTCATTAATCAATTGGCATTTTTTTGTTTTCTATTTTAGTCTTTGTGAGCTTGCTTAATGTCAGTCCTTCCCTGAGGGACAGATCCTATCTTAATGCACTCACTAAATTAAATTTCTAAACCTACAAGGGTAAGAATTAAACCCAGGAAGTCACAAAATCACTAAAGTCATTGCTATCTTTCCAGGATCATGAAAGCCAACTGAATAGCTCTCCCAGGATCACTGAGTTACTTATACCTTTCCATTTGGTTTATTGGTTTATAATGTCTGTCCTTAAAAAAACAACAACAAAACAACAACAACAAAAAATCTTTACTCTGAAAGATTCCCAACAAATCTACTTTTCACAATGTATTTTTTTTTTTTTTTGATATACAGATCTTCCTCAACTTATGATGTGGTTATGTCCTAATAAATCCATCTTAAATTGAAAATATTGTAAGTAGAAAATTCATTTAATACACCTAACTTACTGAACATCATAGCTTAGCCTAGCCTACCTTAAACATGCTCAGAACACTTACATAGCCTACAGCTGGACAAAATCATCTAACACAAAGCCTATTTTATAAATAAAATGTTGACTATCCCATATAATTTATTGAATACTGTACTGAATGTGAAAAACAGAATGGTTGTATGGGTACAGAATGGTTGTAAGTGTATTGGTTATATACCCTTATGATCATGTGGCTGATTGGGAACTGTGGCTCACTGCCACTGTCCAGCATCAGAAGAGAGTATTGTACTATATACCACTAGCCTGGGAAAAGATCCAAAATTCAAAACTCAAAATACAGTTTCTATTGAATGTGTATGGCTTTTGCACCATTGTAAAGTGGAAAATTTATAATTCAAACCATTGTAAGTTGGGGATTGTCTGTAGTATGTGTAGGGGAGGAAAAGTAATTTTCCCTCTACATTTCTAGGTTCTTGGCTGAGACTTCCTCCCCCCATGTAATATAAAGATTAAAAGGAGAAACAGAACCAATATAAATTATGTATGCACATAAGTATGTATGGGAGATCCACTAAGCTGTAAGACTCAAAAGGCAGCCAGGCAATTGAAGCTTATATACCATCCTATGGAAAGGAAAGAGATAGGGGTCTGGAGCTTCAAAGGGAGAAAGCAATTGATAGGAATGTGAGAAAAGAATGCGTATGGTAAACAAAGTTTGCCCTGCTATGCAAATAAGTCTCTCAGGTAAAAAGTGATTTCTAATAATCTCTGTCTTTCTCCCACAGTTCCCTTTTCTAATGTAAATATCCCTTACAAAAGGGACTCTGTTTTCAGAGCTTCTCTTGTGTCTTCAGTTTCTCAAAATAATCAGCACAAAATAATCCTTATGCCAAAGAGGCATATTTTGGGTTAGCATATTCTACTACCCTTCATATAATTTGATTCACAACACTTATTTACTCCCAACTTCTGAAAAAGATACGAATTACATAAAATAAGGTATTCCTCTATATTTAATTCATTTTTCTGTGTAAAATGTGGAAATGTGTTACTTGGAAATATTTTGGTTACAAGTATCAGAAGCCAAATACAAACTAACCTAAGCAAAAAGAGAGAGAGAAAGAGAGATAATGTATTAGTTATGTACCTGTGAAGTCAAAGAAGGATTTCAATTAGCTCCAGGCACAACTGGATCTAGTTCTGACTCTCTTTCTATGCATCACTTCTGCTTGCTTTCATTCTCATACAGTTCCCCTCCACAGGCATGGCAGGATGACCATCAGCCACCCCATATTTGCATGCAGATTTCAACTGAAGCACCTTGGCTAACCTGATTTGAATCATGTGCTCATCCCTGGACCAGTCATTGGGACCAGAGATTTGACAGACCTGGGACATAAGAAAACTCCTATGTCACAAGACCACCCCTATGCCCAGGGCAAGATTAAAGTCATGGACTGTCTCCCCATAGGAAAGAAGGATTCTACTCCTAAGTGAAGGAGGCAAAAAGCGCTGGACAGACAAAAGCAACAGCGATTCACTATAGCAATTCATATTCTAAGAAATTAATCCTTTATCCACTTCTTATAGAAACACTATTTGCCTGACAAGGAAGACATTCAAATATGTTCTATATTAAACCCAAATTAAAACTCAATGAAAAGGAATCTTCTATGGGACTGTGAAATTCCTTGGAAAGTATAGTGCTATTTTATTATATAAAACATATAGATGGAAAAGACCCAGCAATGATTCAGGTCATCCATTAAGTGGTATTATTTTAAGCCCTTACTCTGCGTTTCTGCTTCTCAGTCAGTCTAGCTTGAGTCTTAAGTTATGCCACTTATGACACATTTTTTAACTTAATAATTCTTTCAGTCAGGAAATTTTTGGCTGATTAAACAGCATTCTAAAATCATGAAAGTCCATAGTAAAGTGAGTTATCAGGAAACCATAAAAGGACCAGGAGGGAAAGTACAGGTGGTATATGTGGATCCTTATTTAAATCCGAATAAAATGTTGAGCATCTAAAGTTACAAACTGCTATCCTGCAATGACAGATCTTTAGTAGGCTCTGTAAATCACTCACAGATTAATGTTTCTGAATTGTCAGGGGGCCCGAAGAGGGTACTATTGTGCCAGTATCCTGGTATTCTCAGGTGTCATTGATCAGTGTGGGATTTGGAGGCAGCAGTTTAGAATCACTAATGTGGTGAAGGGGAGCAAAATTTGCTACCTCAAAATGCCTTTTTGGCATGAGTATTATTTTGGGCTGATTATTTTTGAGAGAGTGCAGACACAGGAGAATCTCTGAAAACAGAGTAGAAGTTGCCTTTTTGTTAGGGAAATTTACATTTATAAGGGAAATCTCCATTTGTAAGAGTGTCTCCCTCATTCTACCAGGAAGAGAAAGATGACTATAAATCACAAAAGAATTTTATTGGTGTAAAAGGCACTGACTTAATTCTGCATAACAACCTTACCCTTGTCTATTGTGCTTTTCTTGGTAACCTCTCATAATTGGCTTCCCCTTATCCCCACATTTTTTTTTTTTTTTGTCTTTAGCTGGAGATGGTATTTAAGGTGGTGGCTTGGGCCATCTGGGTGAATTAGTCAGTTTTCCTGGGTCTCTTCCATTTTTATAGGAGGTATACATGTTATTAGATATGTTTTTCTTTTGTTAATTTGTCTTTTATTATGAGGGGGATGCTCTGCCAAGAACTTAAAAGGGGAGAGGGAAAATTATTTTTCCTCCTCTACAGAGTGACTAATGTGGTAAGCTGAAGTTTACTGATGGTGTTCCTCTTCCCTTGAAGAGCTCAGCACTCAGGTTCCCCAGTGTCTAAAATTCTAACTTTATAATTCTTGCATTTGATTTAAACATTTTTCTTTCTGCACAGTGCTCTTTTTTAAAAAGATTATTTATTTATTTATTTGACAGAGAGAGAGAGTGCACAAGCAGGGGGAGTGGGAGAGAGAGAAGCAGATTCCCCACTGAGCAGGGAGCCTGAGGTGGGGCTCAATTCCAGGACCCTGGGATCATGACCTAAGCCAAAGGCAGACGCATAACCGACTGAGCCACCCCGGTGCCCCAGTACAATGCTTTTTTAAAGTGATCACCATCCTTGCTCTCAGATCTAACATATTAAGATATTCCATATATGATGCTGCTCATTTGATCCCTTTCTCCTCTTACCGGAAGGACCTACTTATATATTCTGAGATGTCTGAGAATCTGGACCTGGGGGTGGAACAAAAAGATTGCTGAAGAAAAGTTTTACTGTTGAAGCTTTTTTTTTTTCTTTAGTGCCCATGGTTCTTGGTTACACCACTGTGAAGAATGAAGAGGTAGACCAGACGAAGAGTGGTGGGCAGCAAAACAAAGTTTATTGAGCGAAAGTAAAGCTAAGTTTATTGAGCAATAGTACAAAGCTCCTGAAGAGGAAGGGGACCCGAGGGGGTTGCCACTGGAATTTCTAAGTCTAGGGGTTTTATGGGCTTGTTGGTGGGCTGTTTTAATCTGATTAACCCTCCATGCACCTGTCACCCAATCAGATTTTTATCCACACGTTCATCTACCTATCAGGTAGTTGTTCATGTGGTAAAGGGTGGAGGGCTCCTTCCACGGTGGTATAAAATCCTTTTAAGGGTGGTTTCCTCTTAGGATGGGGCCCCTTGTCCCTACCTGCCTTTCTTCTGACTATTCTTCATTATTACTACTGTCAGTTTTGCCAGAGTGTGACCCTGTTGCCAATCAGTTTCTCAGCTCCTCAAAATGGAGGTCTTCTCAGCTCCAGTGCAGATTCTTCTATAATGCTCTTAAGGTATTAAGGCTACTAGATCTATGGGCTTTCCCTTGGGGGAGTGGGAATCTAGCTCTAATTTTGGAAAGGATGTAGAAGTCACAACAGGCACACTGTCCTGGGTAACTCCCAAGAGGTGGAAGGGAGGAAAAATAATTTTTCCTCTACCCTTCTAGGTTCTTGGCTGAGACCCATCTGTAATAAACACAGATTAATAAGAGAAAAACAACAGATGTTTGATAAAATGTATACCTCCTGTATACATAGGGAGAGACCCAGGAACAGCAAGTCAAATCCCCCAAAGTGGCCCAAGCTACCACTTTAAATATGATCTTTATCTAAAGACAAGAAGAAAATCTCATGGTGGGTGGAGAGGCAGTTATGTGAGGTTACCAGGAAAAGTGCAGTAAACAAGGGTAAGTAAGGTTTGTTATGCAGATTTAAATTGTGCCTTTTCCTTTGGTAAAATTCTCTGGTGATTTATGGTCATCCTTATCTTCCGGGTAGAGAGAGGCAGACACTTACAAATGGCGATTTCCCTTATAAATGTAAATTTTCCTAACAAAAAGGCAACTTCTATTCTGTCTTCAGAGATTCTCCTGTGTCTGTAGCCTCAAAAACAATCAGCTCAAAATAATCCTTATGTTAAAGAGGCACATTTTCTTTTTTTTTTTTTTAAAGATTTTATTTATTTATTTGAGAGAGAGAGAATGAGAGACAGAGAGCATGAGAGGGAGGAGGGTCAGAGGGAGAAGCAGACTCCCTGCCGAGCAGAGAGCCCAATGCGGGACTCGATCCCGGGACTCCAGGATCATGACCTGAGCCAAAGGCAGTTGCTTAACCAACTGAGCCACCCAGGCGCCCAAAGAGGCACATTTTCAAGTGGCATATTCTGTTTCCCTTCAGAAGAGTGTGTGTGAACAAAGACATAAACATTAGAGTGATGCTCAGGCCTCTTTTGGGGAGGGGAAGATCAGAGCATATCCCTTAGGGCAAAAGGTGCATAGGATATGCAGAGCAGAAATGCTTAGGTTGACTTATATGAAATGAGAATTTGGTCAATTATATTCTCTTAATGTCTAATTATCCCTCCTTGTTCTTATTTAACAAATTCCTTCTCCTTTTTGAATCATAGTATATGATTCAAACATTTATAAACTGTTCTCACACCCCTGCTTAGTGATCACTTAGGCCACATTTTAAATCCCTTTCACCTTTTCTTGTAAATCAGTCCCTTTCCTTGAATCTTTCTGTTCTTCTATTACTGGATTACTTTTCTTTTCTTTTCTTTTCTTTTCTTTTCTTTTCTTTTCTTTTCTTTTCTTTCTGTTCTTTCTTTCTTTCTTTCTTTCTTTCTTTCTTTCTTTCTTTCTTTCTTCTCTTTCCTTTTTCTTTTTTACCTTATTCTGGTATTAAAATGCTCCAGTTATGGGGTGCTTGGATGGCTCAGTTGGTTGGGTAGCTGGCTCTTGGTTTCAGCTTGGGTCATGATCTCAGGGTCATGAGATTGAGCCCTGAGTCAGGCTCTGCATTCAGCGTGGAGTCTGCTTGGAATTCTCTCTTTCCCTCTCCTTCTCCCTCACCCACTCCCCCTGTTTGCACTCTCTCTCTCTTTTCTCTCTTATAAATAAATAAATAAATAAATAAATAAATAAATAAAAATAAATAAATAAATATCTTTTAAAAAAATGCTCCAATTAACTGCAGTGTTTACCTCTCAGGCTGCAGCTTCACTCTTTGGGTCTGGGGCAGATTAGCTACTTCAGCTAAATTCTTCTTTCACTTTTTCTTTCTGCTTTTCTATATCTACACAACTGTTATAGAGGTGGGTTCCACCGGCTTCAAAAATTGCTATAATATAGTCGTGGTCATCAAATATTAGTGTGTAGCCACGAACCTAGAAGTGTAGAAAGAAAATGATTTTTCCTCCCCTACACAATTAAGAAATTGAATGCCAAATTATTTCTTGATGATATTTATAAATTGCCAAAATGTTATCTGACCTGTACCATCAATTTTAATAAACCCAATCTATTCATGGCTTGTGAGTCTACAGTTCGGATATTTGAGTTTCTACTTTTGCATGAGGACTTGTTTCTTTACTCTTTCCTTTGGCTATTGTTGAGCCACTCTTATTTGCATATAACACAGTGCTAAACAATATAGTATCAAGAAAAAAATAGAAGACCTGTCTTCTAGGAATTTAAAAGCTAGTTGGAGAGTCAAAAGGAAAACACATAACAAAAGCTAGCATTTATTGAACACTTACTATACTGAGCTTAAAAGTTTTTCATTCATTTACTCATTCACTCATTAGTACGTAGGTACTAATGACTTACATTTATTAAGCTCTTATCAAGTGTTTTATACATATTCTGTAATTTTCACAATGACCCTGTGAGGTCCTGACAATCAATGAGCCCTACTTTATTAAAGGGGGGGAACTGAGCTATGGAGAAGTTAGGCAATTTGCTCAAGGTCACACAGCTAGTAAGTGGTGGAGCAGAGGACTTGAAACCAAGCATTTTGGCTCCAAAGCTTGGACTCTTGCTGCCTTGCTATTATCCCAGCTTTACAAATGAGGATGCTGAGGCTTAGAAAGAAATATGTGACCGGGCGCCTGGGTGGCTCAGTTGGTTAAGCAACTGCCTTCGGCTCAGGTCATGATCCTGGAGTCCCGGGATCGAGTCCCGCATCGGACTCCCTGCTCAGCGGGGAGTCTGCTTCTCCCTCTGATCCTCCCCCTCTCATGCTCTCTGTCTCCCATTCTCTCTCTCAGATAAATAAATAAAAAATCTTTAAAAAAAAAAAAAAAAAAAAGAAATATGTGACCTACCCAAGACTATGTGGCTAGTAAGTGATGGAACTGGGATTTAATTTGACTCTATGGCTCATGGTCTTAACCTTTAAGCTACACTGCCTCATAAAGCAATTAAGTTAACAATTTAAACAAACAATGAAGCAATGTCACATGGCAAAATGTGATGATGACAAATTTAGCAGAAGAATTTCCAGATTTTGTCTTCCTTTTGAAGAAGAAAGTTTTTGTTGTTTGCATTGGTCCCATTTTCCTTGTTGGATTTGCTTTCATACTTTAACATTTCTTTTTTTAACAATAAGGGCATCTAGTTAAAAATCCAGACCCTTCAATGCTCTGGGCTAGTTGTTTTGCTACCCTGATGATATGGACATGCTTGATTTTCCTGTGTTCCATTTGCTGTTTTATTGACACAGTTATTGATAAAAGAAAACTCCCTGCCCAGATGCATTCTTTGGCTTTAAGTAGGCTTCATGGGTGAACATTACCTTTGAACAATTAACCATTTTGGTAGCAAAAGCCTTTCCAGACCAGCAGTGATCACAGTCTATTGATGCTAACATCTCCAATGCTTCTGAATTAATCTTTTCTCTAGCTTAAGGATAACAGCTTTTTGTTTTTATTTTTGCATGAGAGATTCCACATTCAGTTGATATTGTAACTTTCTTTGGTTAATCAATTTTGCCACTCCCCTCCAAACAAAAAATAAATAAACAAATCCACCTCAAACACAGCCCAAAAAGAAGTTAAGCCATGAAAGATGAAGAGAATTTTGACCTGCAGAAATGGTGGGTGTGGTGGTCGTGGTGGAGTGTGTAGATGTACATGTGACAGAGCAAAGTACAAATAAGAAGTAAAAAAAGCTCTTTTCCTCAGAACAGGTGGTGGTGGCTTGTGTAGCCATTGACAAAGTTAGATCTTTCTGGCAAGAAAAAGGAGCAGCTGAAACAGCTGGATGCCCTGAAGTTGGAGTTGGTCCAGCTTCATGTCACCAAAGTGGCAAGCATTATGGCATCCAAGCTCTCCAAAGATCTGAGTTGTTTGCAAATCCATTGCCTGCATTCTCACCATTATTAACCACACTCAGAAGGATGAACCTCAGAAAATTCTACAAGGGCAAGAAGTACAACTTCTGGATCTTCAGACCAAGAAAACACATGGCATGCACTTAGCAAGCATGGGAGAAGCTGAAGACCAAGAAGCAGTAGCAGAAGTAACAGCTGTACCCACTGCAGAACTTTGTGGTCAAGACCTAAGCATCATAGCATCAATAAACACAAACAAACTGGGAAAAAAAGAAGTAAAAAATAAGTGAAATGGCACAGGAAGCAAGGAAAGAAAAAATTATTGTTTTGTTTACTACAGTTCTTCAGTATCTATATTCTGTCCAATCTAGAGATTTCCCTTGTAGAGAGGTTCTGTGTTTCTCCATTCATCAGTGCTATGGGAATCAAAGGATTCCATGAATGGTATTCTAATTGAACATCAAGCCAAAACAGTGCTTGCTTTCCAACCCTGAAAAGAATGTTTTAGATCCCTGTTTTACTTGGAAAGCGAGTGCGTATTTTCCACTTATGTAATAAGTTATGTAAATCTTAATGAAACTAAAAGTACCGGTTGAATACTGTGCCAGTGTTCCTTTAAAAATGTTCTTGCGGAGTCACAAAGAACAAGATAATTAAAACTCCTTGCAGAGTTTAGTTCTTTGACCTCTCATTAGTTTCAGCATTATAAATTGCCATTTGTTAGCAGCCTAATTTGATTATTAGCCCCTCTGAGCTAACAACACACATTCTGAAGAGTGGACTCCGCATGACTCAGAATGCATGCTGCTGCTGCATACCCGAGATGGAAAATTGAGGAGCAAATTGCCTTGCTCCTGTGTGTTCATGAATTAGTCATACTAAAGTGGTTAAACAAAGGGAAAGCAGTCTTTCCCAACACCTGCAGGTATGAGTTTGATAAAAGAAACTCAAAAGTATGACTAGTTCTTTCTGGAAGCAGTTTTATGAGGTGTCATGGAGGGAGGAGGAGAAAGAGAGCATTTTGGTTCCTACAGTTTTATCATTAAGAAAAAAAATTGGTGTGTCATATCACCTTTTGTCACCCTGCAGAGTGAAATAACTGAATTACTTCCTGAAGGTATTTCAACAAATGCAGAAACTTAAAGCTGGGGACTACAGCACATTCATTCTTTATCTCTCTGGGTAGGAACTCTGGTCTCAGCATTTTAATTAATTCCTTGATATTGCTACTAGGAGGCTTAGCAAATGTAATCAGGCTTCTTGCCAAAGCCAATGTCTGTAAAACAACCCAACTTCTATTTTTTTAAATGAGCAAGCTAAATCAGAGAGTTGTGAGAAAGCAGAAAAACACGATAATAAGAATACAGAATTGAAACATTCCCCAACCCCTGTGCTTACCAAATATAAGCAGTTGAAAGAGCTGCACCCATTGCCTCTGTTACACTCCAGAAGGTCATTTGAGGCAAGTATCAGTCTTCAACTCTCCCAAGTTTGAGATCATGAAAGAGGATTAATTAAGTTAGAATTTTAGTTTGAAAAATGTAGGAAAACATAATAATAACAATAGTAACAACACAAGAGATTCTCTCTTAGTGAACTTCCACTTAAGCAGCTTGCTGGGTTAATTGACACTCAGTAAGACCCAGTGACAAATGGCCATAGTACACTAACTGCCTGTGCTTAGTAGTGTCGTTAGAAGTGTCTAGTTTGCCCAGATAATTCAACCAATTGTGTTGTATGCCTACTGCAAATTAGTTGAGTTTGTTCCAAATCTATTTATGTCAGTTGTACATGATGATGTGATTATGTGATTTAATTAAATATTATGTAAACTGATGAAATATGAATGCAAAGTGAGTTGTTGCTTCATTGAAATCTAGGTTGAATGCCCTTGTAAGACTTAGAAAAGGCAGGGTGCTAAAAAAAATCTGTCAACTTAGGTGTAGGTGAGAGAAAAGTAAAAGATGGGGGAAATTATAATAATTAAGATAGTCTACATTCAGATTGCTTCATGTTTTTTCTTTTATGGAAAATTTCAAACATATCTAAAATTAGAGTCTAATATAATTAAAATGATATTCTCATCACCCAGCTTCAACAATTACCCATACCTGTCCAATCTTGTTTCAGCTATACCCCACTCACTCCTCCATCATAATTATTTTGAAATAAACTTATTATTTTGTCACTTCCTTTTATAGGTCTTTTAAGTTTTTATTTCACTTTAAAGGAACCCAACCTAGAGATTATTATGGTTGTGGCTTGTGCAAGCAAGATAATGCAAAACTCCAAAAGTCAACCCATACGTAGGGAAAAAGCTGGAGGATAGAAAGAAATACCCTGGAATCCATATATTAAGCTCTAGAAGAGAGAGGCTATCCACTAATCAATCTGTTATCAAAAAATATTTGTTAAAATATTTAAGATACACAACATATTTTAATGGTTGTTTCAATCACTTTGACTAATCATGAACTACTGAATCCTACTTATTGGATTATAAGGTTTTTAGCATAAAAATGATATTAATGATGATATAATGTGATTGGCATGCTGAGAATGATTTACATGTCAAGGTTAGCATAAACCAATAACTCTGTAATGCCATGCTTTTCAGGCTTATTTCATTTGGAAAAAGAAACTCATGACTTCAAGGTTTGTTTTGTCTTCAAGGTCATGGTTTGGGAGCAGCAAAGATGTCATGTTAATTGAGTTGTTTGCCTAAGTCCAACTTCTTTTAACATAGCCGGTACTGTTCAGAAGAATGGAATACTTAAGTGACTTTTCATTCCACTCTCCTACCCCTAGACACACCTGATTAGACATATCCCAAGATGCCAGTCCATGGGCTAACCTGCTGCTATCTTAAGAATTTGAAATAAGATACATAGATCTAGTTAGAAAATTGGTGAATGATTGATGTGAATGGCTGCTTCAGCCAAATTGGGCCATATGAAAGCAAAGGAAGTGAGTTGAGAGAGGAGGCAGAGAGACAGAGATGAGAGAGCCTTTTTTCGAGACAGAGTAAACAACCATGGTTTCTGATTTAACAGGTAAATTTTCAGTTCCTAGGGTCCTGACTGTGCTTTGTTGGTTGCCCTTGGATTTCCATGAGATTGTTTGTTGCAGACTTTTATTGATTTTTTTTCTATTTAAGCCAGCTTGAATCAGTTCCTATTCCTTGTAAACAATAGTCACTAACTGAGAAAACTCACAGTTTAAACCAAATGTAGCATTAGGCTAGGTTTTCTCATGGTAATCCCTAATGCATGTGTGTATATGTGTATGTGCACTTATGTGTATGAATATATATGTATGACTTTAATATCCACTGATACTTATGCTGTTTATAAAGCATCCAGGGTTGTCCCAGCTTAAGATATTTAATTCACATATAATCTTATACAAGAAGAGGGAATTAGCTAGTGATAAACCCAGGTCTATGAAACAGGGCAAGGTTACATTATTTTATTCATGTTTTTACTACTATGATACTCCATTGTTTTAAAGTTGCTTATGAGCCTAAAAAAAGAGCGTTTTCTGTTTTTATTCTATTTTATTTTCCATGAACCAATTCCAGGTTGGTATCAGAAAATAATGTTTTCCCAAACATTCATATTCAACTATTGTGTATATGCAACCCTTACTACATATCAAGCATTTTTGCATACTGACTTTATTTAACTCTTTCTGGAAACAGTCCTTTACAGATGAGGAAATTGAAACTCAAGACAAATTAAATGTCTTGCCCAAAGTTGTATGGCTAGTGAATGACAGAATGAGGTACTCTTTCTATGGCAAGAAAGGGTGTAGCATTGAGTGTGAGACCAGAATGGAATACATAGCTTAAAATAAGGCTAAAAGGGGCGTTCTTTGCTATTTTGGGCTATTAGATAGGAATATTGCTACTGAGCAAGATATGTTTTACGTAAGACAGAATGAGGATGATTATAGCCCTATGCTCAAATTGTAAGAACATACTTTGATTCACATGGGTTTAAGTTGGGTTTAGATTCATAAGTAAATTTGAATCATTTCTGATTTGACCTTTGCCTCTTTTGTATATATCATTGTTACCTGCAATATCTACTTTGCTTTCCTCATGGAATGCCCTGAGTGCAAATGTCAGGGAATATTTTATATTGTGAATAAGAATTAGTAAGTCTCCAGTGGAGAAAAATCTAGAATGGTATTCAGAAAGGCTGGTTGCAACATTTTGCAAACAGCTCTACCCAAGCATATTTAGATCCAGCAGTAGTCAGGTAGGTCTTTGCTTTTCTATACACTTTCCTGGAGGAAATTACTTCCCTTTACTGGATCTCAGTTTACCCATTTGTAAATTGAGAAATTTCATCTAAATTATCTCTATAAATACTTCCTAACTTGATAATTTTGCTTTCTATAAACACACTTTCCAAAAGCAATAGCTTAATGAAACAGAATTATCTTATTCTTTTTCCTTTTAGATAGTCACTTAATTGGATGGTAATGCATTTCCTAGAAGCTGGTGAATCTAATATTTGATGGATACCAGCCTAGTTTGTACTGACATCTTGTGTGGCTTCCCCTAGACATTACACAATCAGACATGACTCTTCAATACAGCTTATCTGGCCCAGAGGTTAAATGTGTTCATTTGCTTATTATCAGGGCCCTGCATACACATGTCTGCCAACACTTCTAGCACTTGGGGAAAAACAAGAACTGCAGAGAGGCTTAACTTTTTACCTTTCTGTTTGTTCTTGGCAGAATCGTTGTTTTCCCGTGCAATTTCATGAGCACTGTATGGTTTTTATTGATTGACTAAAAGGTATTTGTTTTTGGAGTATGACAGAGAACTATCATTCTCCTTTAAAAAACCTTGGGGTAATAGTCTGTTCAGTTTCTAAGGCTGCCCCTCATTCAAAAATATTAAATGTATTCATAACAGAGAAGAGTTATTGTCACAAAATGAAGGCAACTTCTAGAAAATTCCACATGGCCAACTTCTACTTTCCTTTAAGAAATACACCATGAATTGCCCCTCAACTCTACCTTAATTATTTAGTACAGGGCTTCCCAACAAATCCATTCATTGTAGCTTTGCTCAGTCTAATATCTTTGTCCTCATAAATCTACATTCAGTGTTAATGACAAAATTGAAGGAGAGGTTGTAGACAGTCAGATGTGTGTGTATTTTCTTGGAGCTTTTACATACTAATGGTTCATTTTCTGAGTCCTGGAAAAAGTCAAAATAAGTTTTATTATCAATGATACCTTTATTCCACTTTTTAATAACACTTTTGTGGGGTTTTTTTTTTGACATTCAAATTGATGTCACTACTCCTGAAGCATTTTCTCTCTTTAACTTGAGTTGTCTTTTCAACACTGGTTTTTCTTGACTAACCTTTGATGCAGCTTCCATTGCTCATTTATATCTTGTTTAATAGTACATATTTGATTATTTTTATTACCTGACATTAGAAGACTATATAGCTAAACTCAGTGCTACTCATATTCTAGAAAAAGTTCATCTTTCCAACTAGCTGCTGAAGCAACACCATCATGGGGAAAATTGTTCTGACTTCTCAGGTGTTGCTTTCTTGCTTTAAACAGTTTTCTTAGACATTTCTTTGCTGTCATTTTTTTCTTACAATAGAAAGCAGCTCATAAATAATATTTCACTATCTACTACTCTGGCCACAGCCTCCCCTCACTTTTTAAGGTAAGAATTTTGAATGAGGAACATGTTGGTTTATTTGCCATATATATTTTTTAAATTGTTACTAAGAGATTGCAATTTACTGATTTTGTTAGGGATAGTGACATTTGGGACATGTACGGATGTGCTATAGGTTACATTTTTGACATTTTGATTCACATATTTGTTTTAGTTATTAAGAACTTTTACATGTTTTGAAAGGGCCAGAGAGTCACCTGTGCCTTCAGAATTATTCTAGTCTTTTCCAGCTGATATCACATTCTAGACAATAGTAGAAATGATAGTGGAGGAAATAGCAGAGTAAAGGAATAGGTGGCCTCCTCTATTTATGTCATCTAAAATTCTATGGTAAAACTTAACATATTTTTTGTGAAGAGCTTATAAAGTGTAGACTATCAAGAATTATATACTAGAAAAATTAGAAATATATTTTAGGGTAAAAGTTGTCCTTCAAACATCTATAATAACACAGCTTGTTACAAAGAACCAAGGCTTTATCCACTTGGAATTGGATAGTCACTGACCAGTTGTTGGGTTGAATTGACCAGTTATTTCCATCACTAAAGTTCAATGACACCTGGTTCTTCCAGGTGTCAGGATGAACACCTCTGTATATTTTTTCTAACACTGGAAGAGTTACCATGCTATTCCTTGCTCCCATTGTTTTTCATTTTTTGCTATAAGCAGAATACAGTATTCATTAATCACTGCAGTGTGGGCAAAGTTTTCAATGTGTCTGAATGGAATCAGTGGAAACAGGCACTTTTAGGGCAAAAAAATGCATGAAACAAAATGTTTGGGATTTTTTACTTCTTCCCAAATGAAATGACCTCAGCATTAAAGTACAAACTTGGACACCAGCTAAGCTTCTGCCATGGCACATCCCTTGTTGTAACTCAGATGTGAAGTCCACCAACCCTTGAGTGCTACGTCAAAATGGCAAGCAATTCTTTGCCACTCCCTGGCATGAATGGAACAATTTTCTCACCTCTAGTGCTAGAGCTGATTCAATGGCTTGTACAGATCCTAAGGCCCCTTGGCAAGAACAGTTTAGACAACACTTCAATAGGAAGTATAAGAACTGAATGGCCAGCCCAGCCACATGGATGGTCAGGGAAAGGAACTCAGATGTTTGCTTTTTCCTTTTCCTTGTGTATTCATTTAGTGATAGTTTCTGGTCTGAATCTATCATTCTGATCTACCAGATTAAAAGGGTGTACAAACTCTAAGTATACTCCTGATCTCATAGTGGGTGGATAAGGCGTTAATATATGTACACATCCCATAAATTCTTCCTACAGACTATAAAATTACAACTGAGGATGTGGATATTTCTTTTATAGAGCTTTTTCTCCATGTGAGGCTGCAGTATTTTTTCTAAATCATTCTGACCTCAACTTTCAGTCAAACCGATTGGCTATTGTTCTGCCCAGTGACAGAACAGATTTTTCCAT
Source organism: Halichoerus grypus (assembly GCF_964656455.1). Classification (NCBI taxonomy): domain Eukaryota; kingdom Metazoa; phylum Chordata; class Mammalia; order Carnivora; family Phocidae; genus Halichoerus; species Halichoerus grypus. The sequence continues at coordinate 50,676,553 of NC_135727.1, read as the reverse complement.
GTCTCTGCTGCTGTGGGACAGGAACTCAGTTAATTAGTTCTGCCCAAATTTACAATTGATGTAGTTCTAGAATGATTTTGTCTTTATGTGTATAGAAATAACCTATATCTAGTTTCTGTGTGTTGTTTATTAGATCACAAACTTCTAGGCTTTAAGACATTTGTCTTTTACTTGAATCATGAATTGTAAATGTTATTGGTTGTGTATTACAACAAATATAATTTTAGCAGTGGTCTCACTTATCTTAACTGACATTTAGACATACCTGTGTGCATTTGATTAGCTGAAAGGAATAATCCACAGGGTTCATTTACATGGGCTTAGTCACTTGGGGAGAAGAGGCCTAGGAGAAGGCAAAGAGGAGTTGTAAGAGGGAGATGAGAAGAAAGAGGTGAAGAAATAAGAAGAAGAATCTTATAAGTGGGCACCTGGTTGGCAAAGATGAAATGGAGGAGAATGGATGGAAAAGAAAACCCAGTATCTCTCCCCTGATCTATTCCCCAAAACTTCTGTCTGAACTTTTTGAATAGAGGCATTGCTGACAAAAGCAGAAAGATCTGAATTTACCAAGGACTTGTAAGACACATGATATGGTATGCCATGGTCAGGCTTCAAGTAGCCTTAATGATTCAGTAAGCAATAGGACACAGAACTATGTAACCATGCCATAGTGAGAATCTCATTAATAGTAATAGGTAGACCCTTGAGTGCTGATGTAGAAGCTCTCCCAGGCAAAAATCATATAAAAGGTATTTGACTCCCCTAACCCTATAGATCCCAACCTTTTGCATAGGACACATGTACCACTGATTTTCTTACATTTCCACAAGAAACTTGGGCAGCAACAGAGAGCTGTATCATTTATAATCATATCTGGTATATATTTTTTCCCATCTTGTTTGTTGGTTTGGTAATTCCACAGAATGAAAGTAAACTGAATGCAGTCTAAGTCATCATTGTTTTGAGTCTTTAATGGCTCAACCATTGTTGTCAGGTGACCAACCATGACACAAAATGGAGGAAAGTGCATCCTGTGGGGACACAGTGTGGCTTCAGCTCAATGAGGACTGAAGGAATTAGAGCATCTCTTTGGCACCTCTGGGGTATACAGCTTCAGAAGCAGCAGAAGAACATGGCATGGACATGGAAGCATGTCCATGGAAAGAAGCAGCTAGGTCATGACAAGATGCCACCTTCACATAGCTGTATGATAGCTCCCATTAATGAGATAAATGAAGGTGTCCAGAAAAGAGAATTGAGAGGACATTCTAAGTTCACAGGAGATGCTCCTAAGTATATCCATAAATATCTTGATAAGGTTTGATGTGGAGAACAGGTAAGATATCCATACCTCCTTCATTATCTGTTATTTAACTTACTATTACTGTTACCCTTCCACCCTTCCTGAAATAATAATTCCTTATATTTATGTAACCTTTGCAGTTTACAAACTGCTTTCATATGCATTCACTACCAGCAAGGTATAGTCATTACACAGATAAAGAGATCTATGGTCTGGAGAGTTGAAAATGTTTTCCCAAAGTAACATCTCTAGAGAGTTGATAAACTAGGTATAGAACTGAAATATTTCTGTGGTAAGCAGAATAATGGTCCCCCAAAGATGTCCATGTCTGAGTCTTTGAAACCTGTGAATAAATTAACTTCCATGTCAAAACAGACTTTGCAGATGTGAAAATGATTAAGGATATTTGTTTTTTAAGACTTATTTATTTATTAGAGAGAGAGAGTGGGGGGTGGGTAGAAGAAGAGGAAGAATCCCAAGCAGGCACCAAGCTAGGCATGGAGCCTGACGTGGGGATGGATCTCATGAACTTGAGATCACGACCTGAGCCAAAACCAAGAGTCAGATGCTCAACTGACTGAGCCACCCAGGTGCCCCTAAAAATGATTAAGGATCTTAATGTGGGGAAGTTATGCTGGTTATCTAGGTGAGCCCAATCTAATCACAGGAATTCTTAATATTAGAGAACCTTACTCAATTGAGGTCAGAAAAAGATATGATAATAGAAAAAGGTCAGAAAAAGATTTGACTTTGCTGCCTTTGAAGATAGAGGACAGAGCCAGTATCAAAGGAATACAGGTAGCCTTTAGAAGCTAGAAATGACAAGGAAATGGATTCATCCTATATTAGTTTCCTATTCTGCTTTTAAAAATTAGCACACACTCAATGACTTAAAGCAACACAAATTTATTATCTTACAATTCTGGAAATCAGAATTCCAAAATGGGTCTTACAGGCTAAAATCAAGATGTTAGCAGAGCTACATTCCTCCTGGAGGCTTTAAGAGAGAATCTGTTTTCTTGCCTTTTCAAGCTTCTAGAGGCCACCTGCATTCTTTGGCTCATGGCCTCCTTCTTCCTTCCTTAAAGTGCATCACTTCATCCTCTGCTTCCATCTTCACATCTCCTTCACTCCCCTTCTCTGATATCTGCTTCCATGATTAAGGATCTTTGTGATTATATTGGGCCCACCTGGACAAATCCAGGATAATCTCCAGAAAGGAATGCAGTCCTGCTGACACCTTGATTTTAGTCCAGTGAGACACATGCCAGACTTCTGATCTATACAAACATATGACAATGCATCTATATAGTTTAAGCCATTAAGTAGATGGTAATTTGTTATAGCAGCAGTAGAAAACTAATACACCTTCCAAGTCTCACACCAGGGATTTAAGGTATAACAGCTTTGGTGTATTTTGAGGAATGCTACTTTAGTAACTACTAATCAGCCCAGCCTGGACCTTGGGCTTTCTGAATCCAGCAGTTATTCTCTTAGTCAAGAAACTTAGAGGGCATGTTTGTTATCATTTTGAATTTATATCTATCACGTTGCATACATTTGTGAATTTTTACTTATATATCATGTGTATCCTTAGTTCCTTTTTGCGGATAACTAAACTGAAGCAGTGATGTTAGGAATTAGAAATACAGCACTTATTTCCCCAGCTTGCTACTTAATATTCTGAGCCATGCTCTTCCCTGTCATAAAACTCCAAAGGTACAACTAAAGAAAACTACCATAGACAAAGATTTTGACGAAGAAAATTATCTAAGACAGTGAAGATGACAAAAAAAAATGTGGAGAGACTGCAAGTGTGCAAATTGCTATGTATATCCTATGTTTACCACCTACATTTCATTTTCTCTTTTGTAGTTAATCATACTTGTCTCATAAATGGCATAAAATGGGAAGAGGAGATGAAGAAGAATTAGAGAAAATTATGATTTTAATGTGAACAAGACTCAATAAGTAAAATGATAGATTTTTATGTCTGAGTATCAGATGCATTTATACAAGCACTGATTTATAAGTTAGTTTTGCCACAAATTTGCAAGTCCCAAAATAGCTACTCAGCAATCTGGAAGCTGTCACCCTATCTTGCCACATCCTAGGAATAAAGATTCAGCAGTCACAGCCTAACTGACAAAATCGTTGCTGCTAAAGGTAGAGTACAATTCAGTTCCTGCTCTCTCACAGGAAGACTGGTTCAGTAGAGCTAACAGAAAGAAAAAGATGCATTTGTCAGTAAATGAAAGAGATGGGTCTCAGTGGCACACAAGAAAAATCTGGGGGATAAATTAGATATTTTCCCTGTGTTTTCACTTTCTGGACCAATAAAATCAATGATTACTTGCAAGATTTCAGACACAAGAAACAAAATGGCCACAGTATGCACAAGCTAGTGAATCCACTGCAACTGATTGCCCAGAATTTACTACTCTTAAAAGCAGCTTTTCATATTCCTTTTAGGAATATATAGCTCATGTAGACAAACTCTACCCTAGAGGATGGTCAGATTAAACAGAAAGACAGGTACATGAGCAAATTTAAAACTTACTACCAGCATCACACAACCTCTCATGATGGGGCCCATTGCAGGTATACCTGCAGAAAGCCTGTGTGCTCCTGGATCTATCTTTATCCCCATTGTATAGATGAGGAATCTGAAGTTAGAGAGTTACACCTATGGGACTAGTAGGTATCAGAGCTGGGACTTTACTTCAGGTTTTCTTGGCTCCCAGTCCATTATTCTGCTTGCTGTCTTGCAGGGAAAGTGTTAATAAAGCTTGGCCATGTGGTAAATTTAACTCAGGGAAAAAAATTAACAACATGATATACAAATAAATTTTTTTCTGTGTGTGCAGTAGCAAAATGCTGTGGTTCACATCTTTCTACTGAGAAGGAACCTTTTTCTCTCAGCTTTGAAAGGGTTGCTTCTAAGTGTGTTGCTACGTGTTCAGTGTTTCACATATTTCACTTCATCATTCTTTTCACTGCAAAGCAAACTAACACATTTGAGTAAAAATCATTTCCAAGTAAACTATTTTCCTGGGCAAAACAGTTTTAAAAGAAATTCTATTTATCATTTGAAATTAGGATGAATATCATCACCAGCCAATTTTTATTTATTTTTAAAATTTTGTAGTAAAGTCAAATTTACAGGAAAGTTGCAAGGACAATACAGAAAACTTCTGATTGCCCTTTACCCAACTTCAGCCTTCACTAGTATTTAATAATTTGCCATATTTGTTTTATTATTCTCTCTCTCTCTATATATATATACATATATAAATATGTAATTTAGGTAAACATTTTTTTCTGAAGTATTTGAGAATATGCCTCATAAGTCCTTAATTATTATGTATGTTTTCTCTAAGAACAGGAAATTATTTTATATAAGCACAGTGTAGTTACCAGTTCAGGAAATTTAACATTGATAAAATACTTTTGTCTAACCTATGATCCATATTCTACTTTTGTCAGTTGACTCATTTGTATCCATTTTCAGCATTTTCCTCTTTCTGTACAGAATTCAGTCTGATCTCATGTATTACATTTAGTTGTCATTTCTCTTTAGTCTTTAACGTAGAACAGTTCCTGAGCCTTACTTTTTTATGATACTGACATTTTTTTTAAAGAATGCAGTTCAGTTTTTTATGCAATGTCCTTAAATTTAGGTTTTTCTATTCCTCATAATTAGATTTGAGACCTCCCTACATACTACAAAAGTGATGTTGTGTCTGTTTCAGGGAAACACATCTAGAGGCACATGTTGTCTTTTTGTCCTTTATTAATGAGGTTAATTTTGATCAACTTGTCAACAAATCATCTTTTTTCTCTATAAAGTTACTATCTCCCCCTTGCAACTAATAAAGAAACTGTGGGGAGACATTCTAAGACCGTGCAAATATCCTGTTTCTCATCCATTCCCCTACCTCACATATGGATAGCATCAACTGATGATTCTTGCCCCAGCCAGTCTTTACTGTGATGGTTACAAAATGGCTGCTTTTCTAAATCCACCACTTCCTCCATTCTTACTATTTGGCATTATATTTGTTTGTTTTCCTCTCTGTCTTTCTCTGTGTGTTTCTCTATTTATTATCACTATGGACTAATGGGTTCCTATTTTATTCAATGGGTTATTATTCGTTACCTTCCTTATTTATTTTGATGTTCAACTTGTGCCAGATTTTCTCAGGAGAGGGGTAAGTTCCTTTCAAGCTGGTTACTTCAAAATCCACTACATCTTTTTTTTTTTTTAGCACTTTCTTACTTTCTAGTAAAACAAGATACTCCAGGCTTATCTTGTACCTTCCCTCCCATAGCCTTGGCATCAGCCATTTCTCCAAAGAGTTATAGTTCCTTTTAATGTGTAATGGTACTAAGAAACCAAGATCTAGACACTAAATGTGCTCATTGCTGATGTGGTATTATTGCTAAGGTGTCATATTGATACCTCCAATCTTAATCTTGTCTGTCCCTGTTATTTGTATTTTCCTTCTTCCATGGTGAGAACTCTGATTCCCTACAATATCATTTACTTACTTGCTCAACCCTGCAGTGCATATAAATAATTTCAAAGTTTTTATTACATAAATAAACACATCAAGAAGAGTTCTAGCCAAATTTTGATTCCATATTTCAGATATGGGTATTCTCATGAGAACTCTGAAAATGGTTGGAAGAAAAGAGTAGGGTTTAAATCATCACTTAGGTTAGGACAATATTAAGCCTGTCATTTCTGCTTTGTTAATGTGGCAGGTCCATTGAGAAAGTAATCTCTAACGTGACTCTTAGTGGCATTTCCTGCCAGTCCTTTAATTAATAAAAGTTGCATTGTATGCTGAAAAATCTATTCTTCTTACATGTGAAGTATTATTCTAAGTGTTCTTACTACAATAAAATAAGAATTAAAACCCATCCTTATATTACAAAGAAACTTTGGGAAGTATTGTACTTCTTAAGCACCATTTGAATGTTTATGTACTAAACATCCATAGCTTAGGAAGAGCTAGAGAAGATTAAGATTCGGAAAATGAAAAAAGACAAAGAAAATCTATTCCAAATTCAAATACTCAAAGGAGGTCCAGAGTGCTCTAGAATACCCAAAGTTGGGACAAGAATGTTACCCCTCCAAAAAAACAATTTTATAAACAAACAAACAAACAAACCCTGGGCTCTCCCATTTAAATGCAAAATATTTCAATAAATTAATACAGAGGAAAACAACAAAACAAAAGGAACAAACAAACAAAATTTATGGGCTCCATTACCAGAAGAATACTCCAGTTTTGCATGAAAATTCAGAGGGGTTTCAGACCCCCTGAAACTACCTAAATAGTCTGATAGAATGCCTGAGATCATATTCTTTGGACTACTGGTTGTATGGAATACAAAACTTAACAGGTTTCATGACCCGCTTTCTAGGTCAGGACTCTTGTATGTTCCTAGTACTGTTGAATCCTGTTTTTAGGTTGCGAATAGACCTTGGAGGAACTAAAATCTACAGAGAGCAAATGACTTTTTCAAGAACAGAAAGGCTGTGGAGGAAAGAGCCTGGATGGCTCTTGTTATAGAAAGGAATTAAAGTATAGGTGGACAGTGGATTGAATTATTGTATGTTCCATTTCTATCCCGGAATTCTATGAGTCTGTTTCTGACCGCTAGTTTGTTTCTTTCCTACCCTTAGAAGTCATGAGTTTGAGGGGATAAGAAGGGAACCAGGGAGAGCAGCTCTACTTTTTGCTATTTTATTTATTGATTTTTCAGGAAAAGTTTTTCTGTAAGAAAGAAGCTTGGGAACCATAACATGATTTAGTTGTAATCTGTCTAGAACTACATTTTAGTCAGAAGTGCATGCCATATGTAAGTACATCTTTTAAAACATTGAAGTATTTTGCAGCTAGGAAGCTTGATAAGGGCCGGAACTTGGCTGAGAATGCTTGTCACCTTTTGGCAGCCTTGTCACTGCTGGCCTTAGTATGCTTCTATCTATGGCTAACCAACTCTAGTCAGACAGCCCACTAATGTTTCTAATAATTTCTGAAATTCTGAGCATTATAGCCTATTACTCTCTCTTACAATGGTGCATAGAACTGTGAAATTAATTGTTCTTAGGAGAGAGCCATGTAAGCACTTCTTTAACAAGTTGGAATACAGCTAGGGGTCTACTTTAGGGTATGATGCCAACTCTCAGGTTACATGATAGCTGTTTTTCAACAATTCAGCTAGTATTAATTACTCTTGTGAGTTTTTATTTGAAACAGCCTTTCCATTATTACAAAACAGAATGATAGTAAGTGTACACAATTATGAGTTCAAGAAATAGCTGGTAGGATGTCTTCTGCACATATTACCCACTGTCTGCCTTCTAAGTGTACAAATGTTCCAGATGATGACTTGAGACATACTAGCATATATAATGTAAGGTCATACAAAGGTGACCATCAGTTTACCTGTAAGTACACCTCAACTCTCCAAAAATATATGCTACTATGGCAGAAGGATCCTTGTGGCTTCTATAATTCCTTTAGTTCCTTCCACAAATATTTACTTAATGTATACATATATCAGACACTATGTTTGGCATAGGGGAAACAGTGGTAAACCTACAGATTTCTTCAACTTTTGGTGTTTAGAGTATATTGTGGTATACATATGTAAATACATAAAATACAAATAGGCTAAGGGGAGAGATAGGAAATAAAGAGGGCCTAATCTTGGAAGTGATATTTAAACTGAGATCTGAAGGATGAAGAGTTAAACAGGTGAGGGAGGATTTGGAAAGAATGTTTTCTGAAATAGGAAGAGTGTAAGAAAATGCCCAGAAGACAAAAAAAAACCCCCAAAAAACAAAAACAAAAAACAGTATATAATGGGACTACAATAGTACTGTTTAGCATGTAAGTTTGTGAGAGGTGACAAATGTGGCTAGATTGTAGCTACACTTCCCTGAGAGCAGTAACCTTGTCTATTTTGTTCAAAATAGAATTGCCATAATCTACCACAGTTCCTGTCACATAGTAAAAATTCAAAACATACTTGCTGAATAATAACAATAACGACAACAAAGATATCAGTCATATATTTAATTATGAATTAGAAAGCATTCTAAAGTGCTTTATTCATGTGCAATTTTATTAAATCCTCACAACACAATGAGGGATTTATTATATTATTGTTATTCTGCTCATTTTACAGATAAGGCAACAGAAGCTCAATGAGGTTAACCCAAAGCCCAAGATCCCCTAGCTAGTGATGGGCAGATCCACAGTTTAAACTCAGGCAATCTCAGACTCTCCTGATTCTAAGTGCCTAGATTCAACATTAATGAGTTTTGAGTTTTCCCTAATGTAATGGGAAACCACTAACAGGTTTAATGCTTTGAATTTTACCAAGATGATTCTGGCAGCAATGTGAAGAATGGATTTAAGTGGGAGCAAGACTAGAGGTAAGGAGACAAAAAGGTATTGTGATAGTCCATGCAACTGGCGATGGTGGCTTGGACTGTGGTGGTGGTAGTGCAAATGGAAAGAAATAGCCAGATTCCAGTGATCTATGGTTTGGAGAGTTTTAACTGATAGGACTTGGTGATTGATTGAGTGGAGGTGTCAATGAGGGAGACAAAGGAATCAAGGGAGACTTTCAGGTTTCTGACCATTGCATAATTACAGTTGGGCTTTTGGTGGTACAATTCACTGAGATAAAGAACAGGAGGAGGAGAAGTAGGTTTGAGGTGACATGTGAGAAGATGACAATTTTTGGCATGATGAGTATGAGCTCTTCAAGCTTTTTGAAGGAGGGGTATTCAAGTGGACATGTCCAATAATCACATTTTGATAAACTTACCCCATGTTTAGAGAAGAAATCAAGGATGGAGACAGAGATGTGAGAGATACCAACATATAGCTGGCATTTGCAGCTAATGGGGCAATTATAACCATGTTGGAAAATTATGTACACTGACAAAAGCAGAAAATCTAAGACAGAGCCCCAATAACCACCAACATCTAACTGACATGTAGAGGAAAAAGAACCTGTAAAGAAGTTTGGGAAAATATAGACTGAGGAGTGGGAGGAAGAGAGTAAGGGAAGCTGAGAGAAAAGAATTTCTCAAGAAGAAGGAAATGGTCAACAGTGTCAAATATTGCTGAGACATAGAGACCAAATTCTTCCACTTTGTTTAATAACATGGAGGTCTTTTACAACCTTGGAAAGGTCCACTGTGAAGGGGTATGTAGGTTTAGGAGAGAGGTAAAAGTTGTATTTCCGTGTGTTACTGGGTACGTTACAGCTAAAGAAATCAAATGAAAGCCACAGAAGCAAATGCTAGTTGTTACCATGGAAACAGAAACACTGGGAGATCTGGGGTGAAAAGAGAAATCAGAAGTCCTAGGATGATTGTTAATTAGTTAAGTAGATTGAATTTAGGAGTAGATGGCATAAAGATATAGCAAGATGTAGTATGAGTATGAAGAAGAAGGCCAAGAAGTTTCAGGGAATCTGGTACATTGATTAAATTGGATTCAGTGGATACTCAGTGCTCTGAAAGAATCTTGCTCTTCTAACTTAACTTGAGCTAAACTACCTGGATATCTTCAGAAGCAACGACTAGAGTGAGATTGGTGTTGTCATAGGGTCAATGATGGCTCTCTCTAGTTCTTGTTCTCCAGATTCTTATGTAGAAAATCCACATCATTAATGCCCGTGTCCTGGTTACAGAATTTTGTATCACTCCTTGGGCTATGCAATAGTAAGTCATCTCCAAGGACAGGAGCAGCCCTTTGCATTATTAGATTTTTTTAGGTCTTTCAGGACTTTTAAGATTTCATTTCTTATGCAGAAGTCTGGGATTTTTTTCTCTTCCAGATTTCCTGTGCAGTTTTTTCTGCCCAAGATTGAGAGCATGGATCTTCTGGAACACAAATACTGGGAAGCAGCACAATGGATTAGCTGTAAAATGGGCTTTGGAGTTAGTACTGAATATGAGTCTCAGCTACATCACTTGAAGAAGCACAAAATATACACTAAGCCATAAAGGCAAAGATTGATAAATTGGATTTTATTAAATAAATATTTCATATAATTATGATATGACTACATTTCAGTCTTCTATTTTATTATTTTCTTTGGTCTCTTCTGCTATTGATGCCTCTATTCCCTCTTTCCTGCCTTCTTTTGGATAATTTGAATTATCTAAATGTTATTTGAATATTTTAAAATTCCATTTTGATTTAACTATTTGTTTTTCAGCTATATCTCTTTATATTTTGTTAATAGCTATCCTCAAGAATATAATATACATCCTTAACTTCTCAATCTGCTTAGAATTAATATTGTACTGCTCCATGAAAAATGTAGAACCTTGAAACCACATAGGCCCATTAGCCTCCTCTCTACCATCCTTGTGTTACAGTTGTCATAAATATTACATTTATATATATTATAAGCCCCATAAGACAATGCTATGATTTTTGCTTTCAGTAGTCACATGTATTTTAAACAAATTAAGAGAAAAGTACAGTCTTCTGTATTTACCTAGGTATATATCAGCCTTGAGGAACATATAAGAGGAGCAGGAGCTGGCAGAGGAGACAGAAAAAGCAGCTATAAATATAGGAGGAAACCAGAGAGTATAGTCTAAGGGAAGCTAGGGGAGGAGAATGTTTCAAGAAGGAAGGAGTGATCAAAAGTGTTCTTAAAAATCAAATTAGAGGAACAAAAACTGTGCTAGGTTTGGCTACATGGAGGTAATTGGTGGTAATAAAAGATGATTTGGTAGAGTGAGATGGACATGCATCAAACTGGTGTAGTTCAGTAAATGGTGGGGTAAAGGAAATAGAAACAAGGAACATAGATAACTTAAGAATCTGTAGTGAAGAAGAAGAAAAGAGATAGGTTAATAGCTGGAGGGGGCTATGAGGTCAAGTGAAAGTTTTAGTTGTTTTAATAGAACAGGCTGTGGATATATGAAAGTTAGTAGGAGGGATTCGATTGAAAGGATGAGGTTAAATGTATAGAATAGAAAATGTGTAGTTGATGGTTTAAGATTCCTGTGAAGATGGAGAGAGATAGGATACAAAATTCAGGAGACGGGTTACCTCTGAAAGATGATAGGATATACACAGAGGCAGGGTGGTGTACTTGATGTTGGGAACACATGGGAGTTGGTTTATGATAGCCTTTTCTTTCACTGAAAACCAAGAGATGATACAATCCTCTGTGAGTGAGGGGAGTGGAGAGTGTGTTGGAGGTTGAAGGAGAGTGGAGAAGTTCTGGAAAAGCAGAGAATTAGCTGACCAGAGAGATGTAATAACCTCTCAGACCCCATTAAAGATGCTTTACTATGTAAGTTATTAAAAGACACATTGTTTTTTGGCTTTAGTTTTATTTTTTTTGTAGTTTTTAATTTTATTATATTATGTTAGTCACCATACAATACATCATTAGTTTTTGATGTAGTGATCCACGATCCATTGTTTTCGTATAACACCCAGTGCTCCATGCAGTACATGCCCTCCTTAATACCCATCACCGGGCTAACCAATCCTCCCTCCCCCCTCCCCTCTAGAACCCTGTTTGTTTCTCAGGTCCATAGTCTCTCATGGTTCATCTCTCCCTCCAATTCCCCCCACCATTTTTCCCTTCCTTCTCCTAATGTCCTCCATGTTATTCCTTATGTTCCACAAATAAGTGAAACCATATGATAATTGACTTTCTCTGCTTGACTTATTTCGCTTAGCATAATCTCCTCCAGTCCCATCCATGTTGATGTAAAAGTTGGGTATTCATCCTTTCTGATGGCTGAGTAATATTCCATTGTATATATGGACCACATCTTCTTCATCCATTCATCTGTTGAAGGGCATCTCGGCTCTTTCCACAGTTTGGCTATTGCAGACATTGCTGCTATGAACATTGGGGTGCATATGGCCCTTCTTTTCACTACATGTGTGTCTTTGGGGTAAATACCCAGGAGTGCAATTGCAGGGTCATAGGGTAGCTCTATTTTTAAATTTTTGAGGAACCTCCACACTGTTTTCCAAAGTGGCTGTACCAACTTGCATTCCCACCAACAGTGTAAGAGGCTTCCCCTTTCTCCACAACCTCTCCAACATTTGTTGTTTCTTTCCCTGTCCATTTTGGCCATTCTAACTGGTGTAAGGTGATATCTCAGTGTGGTTTTGATTTGGATTTCCCTGATGGCTAATGATGATGAACATTTTTTCATGTGTCTGTTAGCCATTTGTATGTCTTCTTCAGAGAAGTGTCCTTTCATCTCTTCTGCCCACTTTTTGACTTGATTATTTGTTTTTTGGGTGTTGAGTTTGAGAAGTTCTTTATACACCTTGGATACCAGCCCTTTATCTGTAGTGCCATTTGCAAATATCTTCTCCCATTCTGTGGGTTGCCTCTTTGTTTTGTTGACTGTTTCCTTTGCTGTGCAGAAGCTTTTTCTCTTGATGAAGTCCCAAAAGTTCATTTTTGCTTTTGTTTCACTAGCTTTTGGAGATGTATCTTGAAAGAAGTTGCTGTGGCCGATGTCAAAGAGGTTACTGCCTATGTTTTCCTCTAGGATTTGGATGGATTCCTGTCTCACATTGAGGTCTTTCATCCACTTTGAGTTTATCTTTGTGAATGGTGTTAGAGAATGGTCGAGTTTCATTCTTCTGCATGCAGCTGTCCAATTTTCCCAGCACCATTTATTGAAGAGACTGTCTTTTTTCCATTGAATATTTTTTTACTGCTTTGTCAAAGATTATTTGACCATAGAGTTGAGGGTCCATATCTGGGTTCTCTATTCTGTTCCATTGGTCTGTATGTCTGTTTTTGTGCCAGTACCATGCTGTCTTGGTGATCACAACTTTGTAATATAGCTTGAAATCGGGCAACGTGATGCCCCCAGCTTTGTTTTTCTTTTTCAACATCTCCTTGGCGATTCGGGGTCTTTTCTGATTCCACACAAATTTTAGGATTGTTTGTTCCAGCACTTTGAAAAATGTCATTGGAATTTTGATCGGGATGGCATTGAAGGTATAGATTGCTCTGGGTAGCATAGACATTTTAAAAATGTTTATTCTTCAGATCCATGAGCATGGAATATTTTTCCATCTTTTTGTGTCTTCTTCAATTTCTTTCATGAGTGTTTTGTAGTTCCTAGAGTATAGAACCTTTACCTCTTTGGTTAGGTTTATTCCGAGGTATCTTATGGTTTTTGGTGCTATTGTAAATGGAATCGTTTCTCTAATTTCTCTTTCTACAGTTGCGTTGTTAGTGTATAAGAAAGCAACTGATTTCTGTGCATTGATTTTGTATCCTGCCACATTACTGAATTGCTGTATGAGTTCTAGTAATTTGGGGTTGGAGTCTTTTGGGTTTTCCACATAAAGTATCATGTCATCTGCGAAAAGAGAGAGTTTGACTTCTTCTTTGCCAATTTGAATACCTTTTATTTCTTTTTGTTGTCTGATTGCTGTTGCTAGGACTTCTAGTACTATGTTGAACAACAGTGGTGAGAGTGGGCACCCTTGACGTGTTCCTGATCTTAAGGGAAAGGCTCTCAGCTTTTCCCCATTGAGGATGATATTCGCTGTGGGCTTTTCATAGATGGATTTTATGAGCTTGAGGAATGTTTCCTCTATCCCTATACTCTGGAGAGTTTTAATCAGGAAAGGATGTTGTATTTTGTCAAATGCTTTTTCTGCATCAATTGAGAGGACCATATGGTTCTTCTCCCTCCTCTTATTAATGTGTTCTATCACATTGATTGATTTGCAAATGTTGAACCACCCTTGCATCCTGGGGATAAATCCCACTTGGTCGTGGTGGATGATCCTTTTAATGTATTGTTGGATCCTATTAACTAGGATTTTGTTGAGGATTTTGGGATCCATATTCATCAGGGATATCGGTCTGAAATTCTCCTTTTTGATGGGGTCTTTGCCTGGTTTGGGGATTAAGGTAATGCTGGCCTCATAGAATGAGTTTGGAAGTTTTCCTTCTGTTTCTATTTTTTGAAACAGCTTCAGTAGAATACGTATTATTTCTTCTTTGAATGTTTGGTAGAATTCCCCAGGGAATCCATCAGGCCCTGGACTCTTGTTTTTTGGGAGGTTTTTGGTCACTGCTTCAATCTCGTTACTGGTTATTGGCCTATTCAGGTTGTCAATTTCTTCCTGTTTCAGTCTTGGCAGCTTATAGGTTTCCAGGAAGGCCTCCATTTCATCCAGATTGCTCAGTTTATTGGCATATAGTTGTTGATAATAATTTCTAATAATTGTTTCTATTTCCTTGGTGTGAGTCGTGATCTCTCCCCTTACATTCATAATTTTATTAATTTGGGTCCTTTCTCTCTTCTTTTGGATAAGTCTGGCCAGTGGTTTATCAATCTTATTAATTCTTTCAAGGAACCAACTTCTAGTTTCGTTGATCTGATCTACTGTGTTTCTGGTTTCTAATTCATTGATTTCTGCTCTAATTTTAATTATTTCTCTTCTAATGCGTGGCTTAGGCATCATTTGTTGCTTTTTCTCTAGTTCTTTAAGGTGTAGAGTTAGTTGGTGAATTCGGGATTTTTCTATTTTTTTGAGTGAGGCTTGGATGGCTATGTATTTCCCCCTTAGGACCGCCTTTGCAGTATCCCATAGGTTTTGGACCGATGTGTTTTTGTTCTCATTAATTTCCATGAATTGTTTAAGTTCTTCTTTGATTTCTTGGTTGACCCAAACATTCTTGAGCAGAGTGGTGTTTAGCTTCCAAGTGTTTGAATTTCTGCCAAATTTTTTCTTGTGATTGAGTTCCAGTTTTAGAGCATTGTGGTCTGAGAATATGCAGGGAATAATCTCAATCTTTTGGTATCGGTTGAGACCTGATTTGTGACCCAGTATATGGTCTATTCTGGAGAAAGTTCCATGTGCGCTCGAGAAGAATGGGTATTCTGTTGTTTTAGGGTGGAATGTTCTGTATATATCTATGAGGTCCATGTGGTCCAGTGTGTCATTCAAAGCTCTTGGTTCTTTGTTGATTTTCTGCTTAGATGATCTGTCCATTGCTGAGAATGGAGTATTGAGGTCTCCTACAATTGACGTATTGTTATCAATATGACTCTTTATTTTGGTGAACAGTTGGCTTATGTAGATGGCTGCTCCCATGTTGGGGGCATAGATATTTACAATTGTTAGATCTTCTTGTTGGATAGACCCTTTAAGAATGATATAGTGTCCTTCTGTGTCTCTTATTACAGACTTTAGTTTAAAATCTAATTTGTCTGATATAAGAATTGCTACCCCAGCTTTCTTTTGAGGTCCGCTGGCATGGAAGATAGATCTCCATCCCTTCACTTTCAGTCTGGATGTATCTTTAGGTTCAAAATGAGTCTCTTGTAGACAGCATATGGATGGGTCCTGTCTTTTTATCCAAGCTGCAACCCTGTGCCTTTTTATGGGAGCATTTAGGCCATTCACGTTGAGAGTGATTATTGAAAGATATGAATTAATTGTCATCTTGTTGCCTGTGAAGACGTTGTTTTTTATAGATTGTCCCTGTAAATTTCTGTTGTAGATCACTCTTGGGGTCTTTCTTCTTTTATAGAACCCCCCCTTAATATTTCTTGCAGGGCTGGTTTAGTGGTCACATATTCTTTCAACTTCTGCCGGTCGTGGAAGCTCTGCATCTCTCCATCCATTCTAAATGAAAGCCTTGCCAGATAGAGTATTCTTGGCTGCATGTTCTTCTCATTTAGTACCCTGAATATGTCTTGCCAGGCCTTTCTGGCTTGCCAGGTCTGTGTGGATAGGTCTGACATTATTCTGATGTTCCTCCCTCTGTACGTAAGGAATCTCTTCCCCCTAACTGCCCTTAAGATGGTTTCCTTGGTTCTAAGATTTGCAAGTTTTACTATTACATGCCGGGGTGTTGGCCTGTTTTCCTTGATCTTAGGAGGGGTCCTCTCTGCCTCTAGGACTCGAATGTTTGTTTCATTCCCCAGATTAGGGAAGTTCTCAGCTACGATTTGCTCAAATACATCTTCTAGCCCTCTCTCTCTCTCCACTCCCTCTGGGATTCCAATTATTCTGACATTGGAACGCTTCATGGTGTCACTTATTTCTCTGATTCTATTTTCATGGATTCTGAGTTGTTTTTCCCTGGCCTCCTCTTTTCCCTTTTTATCTATTATACTGTCTTCCAGATCGCTTATTCTCTCTTCTGTTTCAGTTACCCTAGCTGTTAGATTATCTAGATTGGATTGGATCTCATTGATAGCATTTTTAAATTCTGCCAATTCCCCTTTTATTTCTGCCCTTAGAGACTCTATGTTGCCATTAATTGATTTCTCCATTCTAGCCATTGTCTTCACAATTGCTAGCCTGAATTCCATCTCTGACATCTTGGTTATGTCTGCATCCATTTGTAAATCTGCAGCATAAGTCATAATCTCTGAGTCTTTTCTGTTTTGGGGGCTCCTCCTCCTAGTCATTCTGTTGATAGGTGTTTGAGGGAATGTATAGAGTCCAAATTATTGAGCAGAACCCAAGCAAGATGCACCTGTTTTCTTGGGACCTTAGGGTTGCTGGCCTCTTGTTTTCCCAGCCTGTCTTCTGGGGGAGGGGCCTGCCGCGCTGTTAGTCAGGCAACCCTGTTTGGGCAGAGCTGCCCTGCCCCCCTGTGGTGGGGGATGGGCTCAGTGGGAATCAGTCTTTGGGGCTTTTGTTCTCTGGCACCTTTCCCTCGTGGCTTTCCGTGTCTCTTCCGTGAGTCAGACCAGAAGAGACCGTTTCCAACCCTCTGCCTCAAAGCAGAGAGACCTCAGTCTGTTCTTCAGTGAGCTCTCCAGGCCACCCTGTCTCCGTTTCTGTCCGTGCTGCTATAAACTGCAGCGTCCTGGGCTGTGCACCCCTCTGCAGCGCTCCCAGTCCTGCCTCCAGGTCGGGGCATGTCTCTGCCCTTTGTGCTTCTAAAACCGCCAGCCACTCCCAATTCGTGCACGCGAGACTCGGCCGCTTGGGGTTTCCACCCCCGGGGGTTGCAGTTTACTGGCACGACCCGGGCGCTCGGGGTTTCCCTCTCGGAGACTGCAGTTCGCGTGCGCGCGATCGTCGCTCCGGTTTCTGTCCGGGGGGGCTGCAGTTCGCGTGTGCGCGACCCCGCCGGTCTGGTTTTCCACCCGGGGGCTGCCCTAAAGTTCTTTTCTGATGCTACCGGTCTGCAAGTCTGTGCCCCGTCCGCAGCGCGCGAGGCTGTCACTCACCGGCAGTAGGATCCCCACGTCCAGGCACCCTCCCCCTGCCATTTATCCTCCGATATCTGCCCACAGGGTCACGGCTCTCCACTTCGTACCTCAGAACGAACTGCCTGCGATATTCTGTTTGTAGAGATCCAGATCTTCTCAGGTTGGTTTCGTGGGTGCTCAGAGTGGTCTTGTAGTTATCCAGCTCAATTCCGGGGACCAGTTGAAATAGGGTCCCCTACTCCTCCGCCATCTTTCCCCTCTCTGGCTTTAGTTTTAGAAGCAGCTGGGTGATTGATTGCGTTACAGAAATCAATATAACTATCAATTGACCTGCATACTTGCAATGGCACGAGCCAGATTGCTTGGGTTTAAATCCCAGTGCTACCACTTATTACTTATCTGACCTTGGAAAAGTTACTTAAATTCTGCATACTTTGATTTCCTCATCTGTAAAATAAGGACAGTAATGTTAGTCCCTACTTGATAAGGTTGCTGTGAGAATAAAAGTTAGTATGTATAAAGTACTTAGCCTTGTACATAGTAAGCACTCAAGAGCTTAATAATTATTAGTTATTATTGTTTGATGATCAGCCCATTCTTATTCTATTTCCAGTCTATGAGGGACCGTAAATTATAGTCAAAAGTTTGCTTTGTGGCTTAAAATAAGAACTTGGAGAGTTAGTTGGCTGATCAGACTCCCTGCTGTCCTGGATGTATCCATCTCTATTATACCTGCTGTTACTTATATTTGTGGGTCAGAGCCCTTAGGATACATTTTGCAGGAATGTTGCATGTAAATGTTTGTTTAATCATTGACTGATGTGATGAATTTGGATATGACTGATGTGATGAATTTGGATAGAGACAAGTCAACATATATCTGAGGGCAGATGGAAGGCAAAATGTCTACATAATTTCATCTGGTGATAGCTAAAGTCATGAAATTGAATCATCACAATTAAATCAGAGAATTAGAGAATCTTGTATTTGGAAAGGCCCTTTAAGGCCATCTGGTCTAATCTCCTACTAAGCATTGTAATCCTCCCCACAGCATCCATAGGAGAGAATATCAAGCCAGGTGGGAAAGAGATTATGGCAGATGATATAAAATAAAATGGTGTTTCAAACAAAATGTGGATACCTAGATTCTGGATAGTTTGGTTTTAAACCAGATCCATAGAAGACACAGCACCAGGAAGAGTCCAGGTCAAGTTGTAAGTGTTTCTTTTCAGATACAGAAAACAAAGGCTGCAGACTCACTTGTCATTCTGTTGCTAACTTTTGTTTGCTAACTGACAATGGCACTCTACTTTGAATTTCTTTGCTCATCTGTGAAAATAAAATACTATGTTTTTCAATCTCTCATGGATGTTTAAAAAAAATAAACTTAATAAAAAAACAGACATCCTAAGATGGAGGGTGCTATGTAAATGCAAGTTGACTGGAAGTTCTTATATCTGTAGCCAAAGTGGTTTTGGGTTAAGAACCTAAGCTGCCAACTTGGGTAACCTAATCTTTGCACTAGCTTTGAGCTTGGTTTAGGGTAGAAAGTGTTTGTGACATTTTGGTTGACTAGGTTAGGGCTGGTCCTACATTGAAGGGAGTGATACCAGATGTATTGGAAAAACTCAGAACCGTTATCTATCTCTCCTTCTCCATGATCTCTTTCATCTGCTGTCAGATGCTTGAAATCTACCAGTAGACATTAGTGATATGAATGGTACATTAGAGTCTTAGCTTTTGGTTTATGGAATTGATACCTGTTAAAATTTTTAATGACTCTGAGAAATCACTGTATCAGTCATTTACCCATTAGTGGAAATGGGGAATGTTGTAAAAGTTGGAATAGAAAGAAAGAGAAAGAGGACACTAAATGCTGGGGAAGAGGGAAGTTTGAGGACACTAAAAGAATATTGTTCATAGTTCACAATTCATCCTATGGCCAGCACTGCTATAGGAGTGAAACAGAGCAAAATGGTTCCACCCTTATCTCCAACTAATTCCCATTCCTACCCCCCAGGTTTTTCCAAATTAGGAGGTGAATGAGCTCTGGGTTTTTTCTTTTTTTGAGGTTTTTATTTTATTTTATGTTATTAAGTTTTTATTTAAATTCCAATTAGTTAGCATACAGTGTAATAACAGTTTCAGGTGTACAATATAGTGATTCAACACTTTCATACAACACCCAGTACTCATCACAAGTGCACTCCTTAATCCCCATCACCTGTATAACCCATTCCCCTGCCTACATCCCCTCTGGTAACCACCAGTTTGTTCTCTATAATTAAGAGTCTGTTCCTTGGTTTGCCTCTCTCTTTTTTCCCTTTGCTTATTTGTTTTGTTTCTTAAATTCCACATATTTTTTTGTTTCTTAAATTCCACCAATTATATGGCATTTGTCTTTCTTTGACTGAGTTATTTCACTTAGCATCATATTCTTCAGCTTCATCCATGTCGTTGTAAATGGCAAGATTTCATTTTTTTTATGGCAAAGTAGTATTCCATTGTGTGTGTGTATATATATACATATATATATGTATATATATGTGTGTGTATGTGTATATATATATATATATATATACACATACCACTTCTTTATCCATTCATCAGTTGATGGATACTTGGGCTGTTCCCATAATTTGGCAATTGTAGATAATGCTGCTATAAATATCAGGGTGCATGTATCCCTTTGAATTAGTATTTTTGTATTCTTCGTGTAAATACCTGGTAGTGCAACAGATCCTAGGGTAGTTCTGTTTTTAACTTTTTGAGGAACTACCATACTGTTTTGTAGAGTGCCCGCACCAGTTTGCATTCCCACCAACAATGTGAGGGTGTTCTCCTTTCTCCACATCCTAGCCAATACCTGTTGTTTGCTGTGTTTTTTATTTTAGCCATTCTGACAGGTATGAGGTAACATCTCATTGTAGTTTTTATTTGCATTTCCCTCATGGTGAGAGATATTGAGCATTTTTTCAGGTGGCTGTTGGCCCTCTGTATGTCTTCTTTGGAAAAATGTCTCTTCATATCTTCTGCCCATTTTTTACCTGTATTATTTGTTTTTTGGGTATTGAATTGCATCCATTCCTTAGATATTTTGGATACTAATTCTTTATCAGATATGCCATTTGCAAGTATCTTCTTCCATTTGATATGTTCCCTTTTAGTTTTGTTGATTGTTTCCTTGGCTGTGCAGAAGTTTTTAATTTTTTTTAGAAGTTCTCATTTAATGAAGTCCCAATAGTTTATTTTTGCTTTTATTTTTCTTGCTTCAGGAGACATATCTAGAAAAAAAGTTGCCATGGCTGATGTCAAAGAGGTTACTGTTTGTGTTCTTCTTTAGGATTTTAATGGCTTCCTTTCTCACATTTAGGTCTTTAATCCATTTTGAATTTATTTTTGTGTATGATACAAGAGTGGTCCACTTTCTTTCTTTTGTATGTTGCTGTCCAGTTTTCCCAGCACCATTTGTTGAAGAGACTGTCATTTTCCCATGTCGAAGATTAACAGACTATATAGTTGTAGGACCATTTCTGGGTTTTCTATTCTGTTCTATTGATCTATGTGTGTATTTTTGCGCCAGTACCATACTGTTTTGATCACTATGGCTTTCTCATATAACTTGAAGTCTGGAATTATAATGCCTCCAGCTTTGTTTTTCTTTTTCAGGACTGCTTTGGCTATTTGGGGTCATTTGTAGTTCCATACAAATTTTAGGATTGTTTGTTCTAGTTCTGTGAAAAATGCTGGTGGTGTTTTGATAAGGATTGCATTAAATGTGTAGATTGTTTTGGGTAGTATAGACATTTTCACAATATTTGTTCTTCCAATCCATGAGTATGGAATGTTTATCCATTTCTTTGTGTTCTCTTCAATTTCTTTATAAGCATTTTATAGTTTTCAGATTACAGGTCTTTCACATCCTTGGTTAGGTTTATTTCTAGGTATTTTATTGTTTTTGGTGCAATTGTAAATGGGATTGATTCCTTGATTTCTCTTTCTGCTGCTTCATTTTTGGTGTATAGAAATGCAACATATTTCTGTACATTGATTTTGTATCCTGCCACTTTACTGAATTCGTGGATCAGTTCTAGCAATTTTTTGGTGGAGTCTTTTGGGTTTTCCACAAAGAATATCATATCATCTGCAAATAGTGTAAGTTTGACTTCTTCCTTACTGATTTAGATGCCTTTTATTTCTTTTTGTTGTCTGATTGCTGTGGCTAGGACTTCCAGTACTATGTTAAATGACAAGGTGAGAGGGGACATCCCTGTCTTGTTTCTGACTGTAGAAGAGAATCTCTCAGTTTTTCCCCATTGAGGATATTAGCTGTGGGTTTTTCATATATGGCTTTTATGATGTTAAGGTATGTTCCCTATAATTCTACTTTTTTGACAGTTTTTTAAATGATTTTATTTATTTATTTGAGAGAGAGAGTACAAGTGGGGTGGGGGGGAAGGACAGAGGGACAAGCAGACTCCCTGCTGAGTGGGTTGTTGCCTGATATGGGGCTCAATCTTAGGACCCTGAGATCATGACCTGAGCTGAAGTCAGACACTTAACCACCTGAGCCACCCAGGCACCCATGTTGAGAGTTTTTATCATGAATGGATATTGTACTTTGTCAAATGCTTTTTCTGCATCTATTGAAAGGATCATATATATGGTTCTTATCCTTTCTTTTATTAATGTGGTGTATCACATTGATTGATTTGCATTTATTGAACCACCCTTGCAACCCAGGAATAAATCCTACTTGATCATGGTGAATGATTTTTTTTAATGTATTGTTGGATTCAGTTTGCTAGTATTTTATTGAGAATTTTTGCAACCATGTTTATCAGGGATATTGGCCTGTAATTCTCTTTTTTCATGGAGTCTTTGTCTGGTTTTGGAAGCAGGGTAATGCTAGTCTCATGGAATGAATTTGGAAGTTTTCCTTCCTTTTCTATTTTTTGGAATAGTTTGAGAAAAATAAGTATTATCTCTTCTTTAAATGCTTGGTATAATTCCCTTGTGAAGCCATCTGGCCTTGGACTTCTGTTTTTTGGGAATTTTTTGATTACTGATTCAATTTCTTTCCTGGTTATCGCTTTGTTCAAGTTTTATATTTCTTCCTGTTTCAGTTTTGGTAGTTTATATGTTTCTAGGAATTTATCCATTTCTTCCAGGTTATCCAATTTAGTGGCATATAATTTTTCATAGTATTCTCTTATAATTGTTTGTATGTCTGTGGTGTTGGTTGGTATTTCTTTTCTCTCATTTATGATTTTATTTATTTGGGTCCTATCTTTTTTCTTTTTGATAAGTCTGGCTAGAGGCTTATCAATTTTATTAATTTTTTCCAAGAACCAGGTCATGGTTTCATCAATCTGTTCTCTTTTTTTTTAAGTTTCTATGTCAATGTCAATTATTTCTTCTCTAATCTTTATTATTTCCTCCCTTCTGCTGGTTTTAGGCTTCATTTGTTGTTCTTTTAATAGTTCCTTAAAGGAGAGGCTAAAAGTAACAAAGACAAGGTAGGATCAGAGAAAATCTTCAGAAACAATAACAAAACAAGTAATAAAATGACACTAAATATATATCTATCAATAATTACTTTGAATTTAAATGGATAAACATTGTAATTAAAAGACATAGGGTGTCAGAGTGGATTAAAAAAAAATAAAACCCATTTATATGCTGCCTACAAGAGACTCATTTTAGACCTAAAGATACATGCAGATTGAAAGTGAGTGGGTGGAGAAATATTTATCATGTAAATGGATGTCAAAAGAAAGCTAGATTACCAGTACTTATATTGGAAAAACTAGACTTTGATTATAAAAAGAGACAAAGAAGAGCATTATATTATCATAAAGGGGAAAATCCAACAGGAAGATATAACAGGTGTAAATATTTATGCATCCAACATGGAAGCACCCAAATATATAAAACAATTAATAATAAATATACAGGAACTAATCAATAATAATATAATAATAGTAAGGGACCTTAACACCCCACTTACATCAGTGGACAAATCACTTAAACAGAAAATCAATAAGGAAACAATTGCTTTGGATGACATACTGGAACAGATGGACTTAAAAGACGTATTCTAAAGATTCCATCCTAAAACAGCAGAATATACATTCTTTTCAAGTGCACATGGAACATTCTCCAGAATAAATCACATATTGGGTCACAAAATAGGTTTCAACAAATACAAAAATATTGAAATCATACCATGCACCTTTTCTGAACATAATGCTATGAAACTAGAAATCAACCACAAGAAAAAAAATCTGGAAAGACCACGAATACAGGGAGGTTAAACAACATGCTACTAACGAATGAATGGGTCAACTAGGAAATCAAAGAAGAAAGAAAAAATTACATGGAGACAAATGAAGATGAAAACACAATGGTCTAAAACCCTTGGGATGCAGCAAAAGTGGTCCTAAGAGGGAATTATATAGCAATACAGGCCTACCTCAAGAAGCAAGAAAAATCTCAAATGAGCTCTGCTTTTATATTTTTCACTTTTAAAAGTATTTTAAATTGTTTTGCCTTTCCGCATATACTTTTTCATTAAAAAGAAAATGTTTGATCCAGAACTGTGGTTGTGCTAGGGTTCAGTCTAAGGGAACTATTCAGTTTTATTAATCTTCAGCCACCCTGATTTATTTTAAGGGTGTAAAAGACCCAAAGGCATGGATTAGAATTCACTGAACAATGAGTAGTCCTAAAAGTTCACAGCAAGAACAGGAAGACTCCTCAAGGATGGGAGACATTATTAAGTTTATATTTTTATTTTTAACTTTGAAAGTTAGGTTTCTACCTGAATAAAAAGTTGATATGAGCTAAGGTAAAATAAACACCAACACAGTATGGAAAGGGCAATGTTGGTTCTTGTTGTTACTGAGGTCAGTCTAGCATTATCTTCCTGTGGGCCTTTCATATTCCCCATACTAATGACACTGAACAAGAAATAAAGGGAAAAATAGGTCACAGAATGATTTAATTTAAACTATTCTGACAGTGAGAGTCACCTCTTTATGGTGCACTTGTTTAAATTTGCAACAGATTCTATTAATCCAGATCCAAAATATCTCAACACTGGGATAGATCTATTTTAATAATTTTAAGTTCATATTTTTAAAATTTATTATGACATAAGTTCAGACACACAGAGAAGTTGAAAAATTAGTACAAATAATTTTCATGTTCTCTTCACTCAGATGTCCAGATTCCTCATATTTACCTTTTATCATTTTTGTAGTCTCTGTCTATAAAAATATATGTGTGTCTCACTAATGTGTCTTTTGTAGCAAAGGAAAAACAAATTTGCATCTTAGAGTCTGATCTAGAATCACCCATTGAATTTACTTGTCATGTCTCTTTAGTCTTCTTTAATCTGGAACAGTTGTCAACCTTGTTTTGTTTTTCCTGACCTTGATGTTTTTAAAGAGGATGGGCCATTTATTTTGTAGAGTGTTCTTCAATCTGTTTTTGGCTGCTGTTTCTTCTTGATTAGACTCAGATTATGAATCTGTTTTCAAGAATACCAAAGAAGAGAGGATGTATTCTCCTCAGTAAACCATATTATTCCTTCTGTGTTTATTAGTTTGAAATCTATTGCAAGGAAGAACTTTTTCTTTTCTTTTTTCTCTTCTCTTCTCTTCTTTCTCTTCTCTTCTCTTCTCTTCTTTCTCTTCTCTTCTCTTCCCTTCTCTTCTCTTCTCTTCTCTTCTTTTCTTTCTTTCTTTCTTTCTTTCTTTCTTCAAACATTTACTTATATTAGTATTGACTTGTATATTCTCATTTTATTCTATGGGTGAATCTATTGCTATAATTTATTTTTTTCGTTGTTTAAATTGTCCCAGATTTGGTCAATGGGAGTCCCTCAGGTTGGCTCCTGTGTCCTCTTTGAGATTATTTCAGCATTCTTTGAGCACTCTCTTTCTTTCTGGTACAGCAAGTTGTTTCAAGGCTCATTTTCTACTTTCTCTGTCCCAGCTCTGGAATCAGCTCCAAGAGCCTCTGGTTCCTTTTAATAGAAATTTATATTTAGAAATTAAGATTGGATACTAGTTTTGCTCATTATTATGGGGTGTTATTGTTTCTGATCCCATTCAGCAGACAAAGCTAGGAAATATATATATGTAGATGCATATGCATGTATGTATGTGTGTATCATCTTTCTATTATGTATCTATCATCTATCTATCTCTATCATCTTTTCATCTGTCATTTATCATCTATCAATCATTCTATCATCTATCTATCATCATCTATCATCATCATCATCATCATCTATTTATCTAATCTATGCAACCTATCCGTTGAAAAACATGAACATATACTAATACCTGTACTACCAATCCAATACCACTTAGTTCATTCTGCTCTTCCCCCTTTCCTTATCTGTACCTCCTTTCTACAGTGAGAAAAGTCTTATTATCCACAATATATTTATTTCTTTGCTCAGTCCTAGAGTGTTCATAAAGTGTTTTCAGATTTGCTAATTATAGCACTGTGAAGAAACAAACCCACTTATGTAGGGTTACTATTTATTTATAGTTCTTTTACCCTTAACTGGAATGTATATAGTTAAAATAATGTATTCAAATGTTACTTGGGTTTGTTAGTTTTCCTTTTTTTTTCCATTCAGAGTGATTACCTTATTCATTTTAAATGACATTAGGTTCACTTATTTTTGTTCATATTCCATTTTGGATTCTGCCTTATTTTTGCTGATTTCATTTATTGATTTTTTGATTATGTGAAACACTATCACGGTTCCAAGCCAGAAATCTACAAAAAAGCATATTCAGAGTAGTGAGACCCAACCCATTTCTTCTACTCTGTTTCTTTCTTCCCATCCTTTTTACCCATTGCCATACATCTCCTGTAGGTAATCAGTCACATTATTTTATGTTTTATCCTTTCTGTGTTTCTTTTTGCACAAATTAGTGTACATGTGTATATTTTTTTATGGGCATAGGACAGAGGGTAAAAATTCATTTCTCATTCTTCAATTTAAAAACCTTGGATACTCTCCTAAGTGAACTCTCTGCCTGATTTTCAGTAGTCGCTGTCTTCCTGGTTACCTTCAGGGCTTGAACACATGGGCATGTTCTAATCTGTTTATTATAAAGAGCTTAGGCAGTCATGCAGCTTTCCATCTTGGCCTCACTTAAGGCTAATGTTTTTAGTACAGATGTACCCAAGCCAGCAATGACTTGTTTGAGGCAGAAAAATTGTCCAAATTACAAGAGTTAAGCAGAATAAAAAATAAAAATCCATCTTTAATTTCATTCATAAAGAGATAAAATTATATAAAAAAAATAAATCATAAGAAATGAAACTCCTTTAGACACATGTCAATTTCCTTCTATTGAAATATTTATTTTAGCAGTGGCAGCTCTTATTTCAATATTAGAAAAATAATGTTATTTGTTTTCAGTATAAAATAACCCTCAGGTGGAATAGACACATTGATTTTTTTAAATGGATTTCAAATAAATCCTATGTCTTCAAAATGAAAACTTACAACATTCACCAGAATGTAGTAGTTGTCTTCCCAAGGTAAAAGAAAATTGCATTCCCTGGTTTTTGTTGAATACAATTTGTCCATTCTGTTTGACTGGCCAATTTGATTGTAGCATTTTAAAAGTCAGCTAGGTACAATATAGATTCACAGGTCTGACTTAGGAAAACCTAGCCCATATAGCACGATAATTGAATCCACACATTAATTAGATCCAGTGATAAAACTCAGCTATTGTCACTGGGCTCTGGGCTGAAGGAACCAAGAAATAGGCTTGATGTTCTGATTGACTGTGTACACTATTTTGTACCAGTGAGTAAGTTATAAGAAAGCAGAACAGCTGTACAACAGCTACAATCAAATGCAAATATCTAGGAGTCTCCACAACAAAATAACAGAGTAGAATGATGTCCATTTTGATCAATAATATCCAGTCTCCCACACTGGAAAATTTTCACACACAATAATCACTATTAAAGCTGTTTTCTTTTCGCCAAACTGAAACATTCAGTGTATAGGTATGACATGCAGGCTCTTGATAAAGTATTAATCATGCAGCAAAGTGACTTGAGTCCCCAACTAAATCACATAAAATAACACCATCTCTTTAAAATAAATTCATTGAGGGGCACCTGGGTATCTCAGTAGGTTAAGCGTCCTTAGGTCCTGAGATCGAGCCCAACATCAGGCTTCCTGCAAGCTTCTTCCTCTTCTCCTTGCTCTCTCTCTCTCTCTTTCTCTCAAATAAATAAAATCTTTAAAATAAAATAAAATAATAAGATAAAATAAATTCATTGAAAGAACCTTTAAAAAGAGATGGAAGTGGGTGTCTGGGTGGCTCAGTTGGTTAAGAGTCCTACTCTTGATATCAGCTCAGGTCTTGATCTCAGGATCATGAGTTCAAGTCCTGCATTGGGCTCCGTGTTGGGCATGGAGTCTACTTAAAAATAACAGAGAGATGTGGGGACCAAAGTAGTTTATGCTGCTGCAGTGTGACCCTATTATAATTAAGGTCACACTACAGCTATGTAAAATATACACAATGCTGTTGGTGGTAGAAGTGTTCACAGATGGGTATCTGAGCATGCATCCAAACCCTTAGCTAATAGTTTCATCTGTCTCTTTGTTTAGTGCCCTTAATTCAATCTGTTTTTTCAGTAAATATCTACTGAATACCTACTATGTGCCAGGTGGCTGTGCTATGTACCCTTTTGACTAACATCTTACTTCCTTGGATGCATTCTAGATGTGGTTACTAGATCAATATTGTCAGAAGAACACATTTTGATTGTTTCAAAATCAGCCTCAAAAACATTTGTTGACATCCCATTGCCTACCAATATAATCTTAACATTTTCTAACATTTAGATCTGAAATATGTTTCTTTCCAGTTTTAGCTTCCACTGTTTCCCCACTAGACTATAAGTTCCTTGGTTGAGGTTTTGTTCATTTCAGTGAACATTTATTGAGTATTTACCATGACTGGTGACTGTGTTAGACAAGAGGATAACATGGTGAATGAGACAGGAAAAATTCTTGTGATAGTGGAGGAACCTGACACAAGAAACAAACACTTTGAATATAATGTAGTTAAGTGTGATAACAAGACTGAGCAGAGGGTACTAAGGAAGCATAAAGGAAGTACCCCTAAGTCAGCATGGGAGTTGAAGGAGTGATTCTTAAAGGAGTACAGACCCCACACCTTATTCAACTTTACATTCCCAGTGCCTAGCATAATTCTTAGCACATAGTAACTTGAATAAACAGATATAATCCTTATACTATAGTCAATTTGGTAGACTCATCTTTCCCAAACAGTTGTTTTTCTCTCTCCTCTTTGCCTAGAATACCCACTTTTTTTTTTTTATCACCATCTTTGCCTTTCAGAGGTCCAGATCAAATGCCACCTTCACTGTGATAGCTTTCTTGATTACTGAAACTAGTAAATAAGCATGAAATAAGATTATTCCCTATGAAAGAAAATAATTACAATTAGTTCAAAGTGGACAATATTCACTACCTATAGAAGTAATTGAAGAGATTGTCATTAGTGTGCTTGAGTCAAGTAAAGCTCACTAGCCTATCCCTCCACTCTGAGCCCTAGATCTGCATATTCAACTGCCAAATTGGTATTTCCATTTGGATGTCGCACAAGCAACTGAAATGAAATCTGTCACAAACAGAACGCATTATCTTTTCCATCCTACTAGTCTGTTTTTGTTCTAGTGTTTAACATACCAGTGAATAGCATCACCCACCCAGTTGCTCAAACCAGATATACAAAGTCATCTTAGACTCACTCCACACTCCCTATTCAACCAGTTGCCACATTTTATTGATTTGACACCTAAATATTTTTCTCCATATTTACTGCCGCTACCTACAGTCACTCTTGCCTGGAATACTGCAAGAGCTTCTTGTCTGGTCTCCCCGCTTTTAGTCTTGTTTCCTTCCAAACACCACTCCAACCTATAGCCAGAGTGATCCAAAAATGAAAAATTGATCAGGTCAGGCCCATCCTTAAAACACTTCAGTAAGCTGTAGTTGCCTTCAAGGTAAAGTCCAAAATCTTAAAATGGCTTATAAAGCTTCTCAGATCCAGCTTCATCTCTCCCCACTCTCCCCATCACTCTCTCCTTCCCAGTCATCTTTGAGTTCACACTGAGCAATTTCTCACATCACGGTCTTCAATCATGCTTCTTCTTCTGTCTGAAACACTCTTTTCCTTGATCTTTGTGGCTGGTTCTTATTTATCCTTTAGATCTCACTGCTTCAGGAAGGCTTTCCAAAAATTCAAAGATAGTAGCTGTAGTCTGTTTGAGCTGTAGTCTGTTGTAGTCTGTTTAAGCCACCCAGAAACTGGGTGGCTTATAAGCAACAGAAATTTATTTCTCACAGTTTTGAAGCCTGGAAGTCTAAGATCAGGGAGCCAGCATGGTTGGGTTCTGGTGAAGGTCTTCTTCCAGGTTTCAGACTACTTGTTCTGTCCTCCATGGTGCAAGGCAGGAATTAACTCTCTGGGGCCTCTTTTATAAGGGTGCTAATCCCATTAGTGAGGGCTCTGGCCTCATGATCTCAATCCCCCCAAAGACCCCACCTCCTAATATTATCACCTTGGCCATTAGGCTTTCAATATATGAATTTTGGGAGGATAGAAACATTCAGACTGTAGCCAATAAATGACCCAATTAATTCTCCTGATGCTGGTTCCATATTCACCTAGCAACCTCCTAGTAATGATAACAAGCTTACCTCACTATATTTTTCTTCATCAGATAGACTAAGATATTGTTTAAAGTTTCCAGAATATTTCTTCTAAAAAAAAACATAAAAATTTCAAACCTTGAAATTCTGGTTTATGCATCAGTCTGTATAAACTAAGCTAGACAATATCTCTTCCTCACCTCTCCCTAACTTTACAAATCACCACAACTAGAAGTGATGCTGCCTTCCTTGCCACTTTGACAACACTTAGTTTGTAGCACCACTCCTGCCCTTCTCTCATACCTTAGACATAGACATATTGTCTCATCTCCTCTATTCATCATGTCTTGTTCATTTTTGTAAAAATAGAATGCATATGTCCTCAATAAGTATTCATTGACTGTACTAAAACACAAGAAATAATTAGAAATGACATACTTAAACTTATTGATTCTACTTCCAAGCTATTCAGTACATTCTCTCCTTTCTAACACCACTGGCACTATTTTCAGGTCTTATCCATTCTCCCCCTGGGCTACTGTAATAGTTTCTTTACTGGTATATACGTCTATAATTTTTTCCCTCTAACACTGCATTCTCCTCCCTGATGTCAGGGTGTTTAAATCACTTCAACAACTTCTTATTTTCTTTGAAAAAATAAACAAACTCTTTAAAATAGCTTTTAAGGACCTTCATGATCTGGCCCCTACTTACCTCTCAAGTCTTATTTCCTACACCCCATTTTCTTGTTCTTCAGTCATACTGATCTACTTGCTATTTCTTTATGTGTTCTGGTATTTCATAACCCACATCTTTGCACATTTTGCTAGATTTGTCTGCAATAACCTTCTCCTCTCTTTGGACATCATTTCTGTATACACTGTAAGACATAGGTCTAGAGACAATTACTCTGGAAAGTCTTCCCTGACTCACTGTCACATCATGCAAGCTGTCCTATGCTCTTACATTTTTAACATTTGCTGCAAATTTCTATAATAGCACTTACCATATCCATCTCTTTCTCTCTATTCACATCACTCCTTCTCCTAAGGAACAAAACCAAACTGTGAACTCTTCAAGGCTAGGGACCATGTCCATTCTGCTTACAAATGTAACTCTAGGACATACTATACCATCCAGTATATACCAGGTACTCAAGACACATTTGATGAATGAATGTTCTAGAGTGCTGGTGCTCTAGGCAAGGAATGAGCAATTTCCAAGAAATTGGAATAGAACATAATTAAATGTATGGTGTTGCAACAGCAAATCAGCAACAGTTGATTCTAATATACATACTCTAAAAAGTCAGAAACTTTCATCACCTGCCATCCCAACACATTGGGAGAGGGAACCGGAAAAAGAGATGTATTTTATGTTTCTAGTGACTAAGAAAATAAGAACAGTAATAATAGTAATAGCAGTCATAGCAGCAATACCAAAAATTTATTAATTGCCTACTTTGGGTTCTGGCTCTATAATACATACTATATGTGGATTATATAACTTAAAATTAACAGTAATTTTATGAGGTAGGTACTATGATTATTAATAGTTCACACATAAGAAAACTAAATCTCAGGGGGTTTAAATGTTTTCCATAAGCTACACAGCTAAAACATGGTAAAGCTTTGTTTAAATCAAGTTCCTATCTGAACTAAAATCCCAGATTCTTCAGAAAGGAGTGGCATGATATATTTAAAATGCTGAATGGGAAAAAAAAAAAAAAACTGCAGCCAAGAATACTCTATCCAGCAAAGTTATTATTCAGAATAGGAGCGATAAAGAGTTTCCCAGACACACAAAGACTAAAGGAGTTCATGACTACTAAACCAGCCATGCAAGAAATATTAAAGGGGACTCTTTGAGTGGAAAGGAGAAGCCAAAAATGACAGTATAAAGGTAGGAAACACAAAATCAGTAAAAATGAATATTTCTGCAAAAAATCAAACAACTTACAAGAAAAGGATATAAAACATAATAAGATAGACCTAAAACATGGAGGAGGAGAGGAGGAAAAAAAAGTTTCAAAGTTAACCATCAACTTAATACAGATTGCTATATGCAGAAGAGACTAGATACAAACCTAACGGTAACCATATATCAAAAACCACCAATAAACATGTAAAGAATAAAGAAAAAAAAATCCAAATATATCACTAAAGAAGATTAGCAAAACATGAAAGAGAAAGACAAGATAGATCAGAAAAAATATTCAGAAACAACCACAAAACAAATAATAAAATGGCAATAAATATATATCTATCAAAATTACTTTGAATGTAGAGGTGCCTGGGTAGCTCAGTCATTAAGTGTCTGCCTTTGGCTCAGGTCATGATCCCAGGGTCCTGGGATTGAACCCCGCATCAGGCTCCCTGCTCAGTGGGAAGCCCGCTCCTCCCTCTCACACTCTCCCTGCTTGTGTTCCCTCTCTTGTCTCTCTCTCTTTGTCAAATAAATAAATAAAATCTTTAAAAAAATTAATTTGAATGTAAATAGACTAAATGCTCCAATCAAAAGATAAGGTGACAGAATGGATAGAAAAAAAAAAAAGACCAGTTTATATGTTGCCTAGAAAAGACTCATTTTAGACCTAAGAGACACCTGCAAATTGAAAGTAAAGGGATGGAGAAATATCTATCATGGAAATGGATGTCAAAAGAAAGCTGGAGTGGCAATACTTATTTTGGACAAAACAGACTTTAAAAAAAGACATTAACAAGAGACAAAGAAGGAAACTATAAAATAATAAAGGGGACAATCCAAAAGATGATATATTAGTTGTAAATATCTATATATCCAATATAGGAGCACCCAAATACATAAAACAGTTAATAACAAACATAAAGTAATTAATCAATAATAATACAATAATAGTAGGTGACTTTAACACCCCACTTACATCAATGGACAGATCATCTAAATGGAAAATCAACTAGAAAACAATGGCTTTGAATGACACACAGGAACAGAGAGATTTAACATATATATTCGGAACATTCCATCCTAAAACAGCAGAATACACATTCTTTTTTAAGGACACAGGGACCACTTTCCAGAATAGGTCACATATTAGTCCAGAAAACCAGCCTCAACAAATTCAAGATCAAAGTCATACCATACAACTTTTCTGACCATAAAACTATGAAACTAGAAGTCAACCACAAGAAAAAATCTGGAAAGACCACAAATACATGGAGGTTAAACAACATGCTGCTGAACAGTAAATGGGTCAACTAGGAAACCAAAGAAGAAATAAAACAATACATGGAATCAAATTAAAATGAAAACACAACCATCTAAAACCTTTGGGATGCAGCAAAAGAGGTTCCTGAGAGGAAAGTATATAGCAATACAGACCTACCTCAAGAAGCATAAAAAATCTCAAATAAACAACCTAGTCTTACACCAAAAGGAGCTAGAAGAAAAACAACAAACAAACCCTAAAACCAGTGGAAGGAAGGAAATAATAAAGATTAAAGCAGAAATAAATGGTACAGAAACTAAAAAAAAAAAAAAAAAGAAAAAGAAATGAAAACAGGAACTGGTTCTTTGAAAAAAATAAATAAAATTGATTAACCTCTAGTCAGGCTTATTAAGACGAGAAAGAACTAAAATAAATAAAATTACAAATGAGAGAGAAAAGATAACAAACACCACAGAAATACAAACAATTATATGAAATTATATGGAAAATTATAAGCCAAAAAATTGGAAAACAAAATAAAAATGGATAAATCCCTAGAAACATATAAAGTACCAAAAACTGAAACAAGAAGAAATAGAAAATTTGAACAGACTGTAAACAAGCAAAGAAATTGAATTAGTAAAAAAAACCCAAAAAACCAAAAAAAACAAACTCCCAACAAACAAAAGTCCAGGAGCAGATGCCTTCACAAGTGAGTTCTACTAGTTAAAGAAGAGTTAATACCTATTTTTCTCAAACTATTCCAAAAAATAGAAAAGGAAGGAAAACCTCCAAATTTATTACACGAGGCCAGCATTAGCCTGATACCAAAACCAGAAAAAGAAACCACACACACAAAAAGAGAACTACTGGCCAATATCTTTGATAAACATAGTTGCAAAAATACTGAACAAAAAATTAGCAAACCAAATCCAACAACAGATTAAAGAATTATTCAGCATCACAAAGTGGGATTTATCCCTAGTTTGCAAGGGTGGTTTAATATTCACAAGTCAATCCATGTGATCCATCACATCAATAAAAAGTAAAAATCATACTATCACCTAATAGATGCAGAAAAACATTGACAAAGTAGAACATACATTCATAATAAAAACCTTCAACAAAGTAGGAATAGTGAGAACACACCTCAACATAATAAAGGCCATATATGAAAAACCCACAGCTAATATCATACTCAATGGGGAAAAACTGAGAGCCTTTCCCCTAAGGTCAGGAACAAGACAAGGATGTCTACTCTCACCACATCTATTCAACATAGTACTGGAAGTCCTAGCCACAGTAGGCAGACAACAAAAAGAAATAAAAGGCATCCAAATCAGCAAGGAAGAAGTCGAAGTTTCACTATTTGCAGATGATATGATACCACCAAAAAACTGTTAGAACTGATAAATGAATTGAGGAAAGTCACAGGATACAAAATGAATGTACAGAAATCTGTTGCATTTCTAGACACCATTAATGAAGCAGCAGAAAGAGAAATTAAGAAAACAATCTTATTGTTTGGAAACAATTCCACCAAAAATAATAAGATATCTAGGAATAAACCTAACCAAAGAGGTGAAAGACCTATACTCTGTAAACTATAAAACACTGATAAAGAAATTAAAGAGGACACAAAGTAATGGAAAGACATTCCACACTCATGGATTGGAAGAATAACTATTTTTAAAATGTCTATACTACCCAAAGCAACTGACACATTTAATGCAATCTCTATCAAAATACCAACAGCACTTTTAACAGAGCTAGAACAATCTTAAAAATTGTAAAGAACCACAAAAGACCCCCCAAATAGGCAAAGCAATCTTGAAAAAGAAAAGCAAATCTGGAACCATCACAATTCCAGACTTCAAGTTATATTACAAAGCTATAATAATCAAAACAGTATGGTACTGACACAAAAATAGACACATAGATAAGTAGAACAGAAGAGAAAACCCAGAAATTAACCTACCACCATATGGTCAATTAATCTTTGACAAAGCAAGAAAGACTGTCCAATGGAAAAAGTACAGTCTCTTCAACAAATGGTGTTGGGAAAACTGGACAGCAGCATGCAAAAGAAAGAGGACCACTCTTACACCATAAACAAAAATAAATTCAAAATGGATAAAAGACCTAAATGTGATAAAGGAAACCATAAAAATTCTAGAAAAGAACACAGGCAGCATCCTCTTTGACATCAGCCATAACATTTTTTTTTTTCTAGATATGTCTCCCGAGGCAAGGGAAAGAAAAGCAAAAATAAACCCTTGAGACTACATCAAAATAAAAAGCTTCTGCATAGTGAAGGAAACAATCAACAAAACTAAAAGGAACATACAGAATGGGAGAAATACTTGTAAATGGCATATCTGATAAAGGGTTACTATCCAAAATATCTAAATAACTGATAAAATTCAATACCCAAAAAACAAATAATCCAATTAAAAATGGGCAGAAGAGAGAACAAATGAACAGACATTTCTCCGAAGAAGACACAAAAAGATGTTAATCATCATTTATCATGAGGGAAATGCAAATCAAAACTACAATGAGATATCGCCTTACATCTGTCAGAATGGCTAAAATCGACAACACAAGAAACAATAGGTGTTGGTGAGAATGTGGAGAAAGGGCAACTGTCTTACACTGTTGGTGGTAATGCAAACTGGTGCAACCATTCTGGAAAATAGCATGGAGGCTCCTCAAGAAGTTAAAAATAGAACTACCCTATGATCCAGCAATCACATTACTGGGTATTTACCCAAAGAATACAAAAACACTAATTCAAAGGGATACATGCAGCCCTACTTTTATAGCAGCATTATTTACAATAGCCAAGATATGGAAGCAACCCAAGTGTTCATTAATTGATGAATGGATAAGGAAGATGTGTGTGTGTGTGTGTGTACACACACACATATATGGCAATATTTCATTCTTTTATATGGAATATTAATAGAATATTATTCAGCCATAAAAATAATGAAATCTTGCCATTTGCAACAACATGGATGTATCTAGAGAGTATAATAAGCCAGTCAGAGAAAGACAAATACCATATGATTTCACTCAAACATAGAATTTAAGAAACAAAACAAATGAGCAAAGGGAAAAAGGGAGAGAGCAAGAGTGAGAAAGTGAGCAAACGAGCAAGAGAAAACAAAAACAGAGTTTTAATTATAGAGAACAAACTGACAGTTACCAGGAGGGAAGTTGGTGGGGATATGGGTTAAATAGGTGATGGGGATTAAGGAGTGCACTTGTGATGAGCACTGGGTGATGTATGGAATTATTGGATCACTATATTGTACACCTGAAACTAACATAACACTGTAAAAAAATAAAAATAAAGGTATGTTTACACAAAAAAAACCCCACAACACACACACACACACACACACACACACACACACACACACACACACACACACACCCAGGTTCTTAATTGTTACTCTGTATTTTCTAGAGAAGTGTTAAAATTCAAAGTACAAAAGCAGACACATAGACACACAGGCATATATACACAGCCCTGCTGAGAATGCTGTAAGGAAAATCCAGAGCTTAACTTCCTCTGCTAGTCTCCTTCCTGCTCCTTCCTTTAACTTGGAATGAAAGCAATTTCTAAGGAGAGAAACTAGAATGATCAAGGTGTAGTTTCTTTTCTAACATTTGAGACACTGAAAATTTGCTGAGCTATTTCCATTTAGGTGTTTTTATATATTTTGCTAACATCAACTGCAGGCTCTTGTGGCAAAGCATGAAGGGGGAGCACTGGCTACAGAGATGAAGGAGCTTGTCTAGATCCCCAAGGGGTTGATCCCCAGACATGAATGAGAGAAGCAGGGATGGGGAGGAATTTCAGAGTATTAAGCTGTTTCTTCAAAGTGAGTGTTCTTCTGCCTGCTCTTAGAAAAGTATTGGCTTAGAAACCTGGCAGGGAAACTGCAGTCAAATGCAGTCTCTCTCTGTCTTTCTTTCTCTGTCTCTGTCTCTTTCATTCTCTGTCTCTTGGATATATCCAGTAGGTGCCATCTAGTCAAGGTAGATGGGGTGCTGTTTTGTGTGAGGGTGGGCACAAATTTCATTCCTTCTTACCCATTGAAATTATGCTTCCTCCTTCATATTCAATTCCCGTCTTCCTTGACTGTTTTAATTTTCCACTTTCCTTTATGATTTCTCACTTTCGTATGTCAGTAATATACCAGAGATTAGTTATTTATGCCATGGCTTGAGCTACAAGATTTATTGTAGTGGAATGCATTTGGATGTAAGGAGGATTGCAAGACGATTGTAGTCACCCAGGAGGGAGGTGACCAGAATTCAAAATAAAGATTTGATTCCAGAAAAGGAGAGGGATAAAAAGCTGCAAAGGGCATTTTCTGGAAATCTTGCTTCCATATTCTATACTATTTGTTTTTTATATGCTGTCACAGTTTAAAACTAAAAGGACCTTAACTGAGAAAGAATTGCTATTCAGACCATTGACAAGAAAATCTGGGTGCACATGGAATCCTGCTGTAACAGATGATGCGAAGCATCCTGTTGTGTTAGACACCACAGTAAGTGAATACAGCTTGTTAGGGTCTCTCAGCTGCAGATTGGCCATCTTTGTGTTTGGCTCTCTATAGAAACAATATTTTAATAGTATTAATTATAATAAGAATTGCCATGAACCAGTCAAAATGTATCTGGCATTCCTGGGTTTGTTCTTTATAGTCTATGCCTTCATTATGATCATTCATTTATTAATGTGCTAAGGAGGGAAATGTTTGCCATTAACAGAAGAAAATAGCCAAAAACGGTTGTGACACTGGGCAATCATGCCTTCAATGGAGATGTGAAAACATCAAATAAACTCCTTTCATATGTCAGAGATGAATTCATTTTCAAATACATGCTGCTTGCCTCTACTCACAGGTACTGAAATATGGTATTTCTTACAGGTCGTTTTAAGCCCTAATTGCATTTAAACACTGAGGATGAACTCAATCTGAACCATTATTTGTAGACAATGTACAAACACATTTCCTCCCAAGAAAAAAATGTAACAAGAAAAATATGTCTAATGATTTTTTTAATGTATTGGGCACTAGTGACTGAAGGCAAGAATCATAATCAGAAAGATAAATCTAAAGAAATGGAAAGAAGATATAATTAAATATTAATTATTTAATTAATAATACTGAATTATTGGGCTCAGAAGTCCCTATTTCAGAAAGATCCACTCAAATACCAAATGCTAATAATTATATATCTGCCTGCTCATGGTTCGGTAGCTATATGTGATCAGCCATCTTTCCTACAGAGATATAAATTAGATTCTAGCTTTGCCCTCTTGGCAGTCTTTAGCAAATTACTGGCAAAGTATGAATGCTGAAACTGCAAATGACTGGAAGAAAAGATGACTGAAGAATGATAGCAAGTCAGGCAAGGGTAGGATAATCATTAAGAGAAGAAACATGGCAGTATTTCTTCTTTTAAAAATGTCTTCATTAGGGTTTATCCTTAGGTTCAAATTAAGAGAAAAAATGTATGTTTGTAAAAGACTTCAAAATGTACATGCTCTTTGATCTGGAAGTTCCATTTTAGGAATTTTTCTCAAATAAATTAATAAGGGTGTGGGCAAAACAGAATTGTGATTAAGTTTATCACAGGATGATTTCTTATAGCAAAACATTGAAAACAGCTTAAAAGTGTAAAAGAGGAGAATTGATGAAATAAATTATGGCATAGGCATAAAATAGAATATTAGTCAGTTACTAAAATTATTATGCTAGTGTTTTTAAATTGAAGTATAATTGATACATAACATTATATAGTTACAGGTGTACAATGTAATGATTTGATACTTGTACACAGTGTGAAATAATTACCACGATAAGTCTAGTTTCCCCTGTCACCATATAAACTTATGTAATATGCAATACAATATTATTGATTATAATCACCATGCTGTACATTACATACCCATAAAATATTTATTTTATGACTAGCCCTCTTGACCCCTTCTCCCGTTTTGCCCATGTCCCAAACCCCTGCCCCTCTGACGACCATTAATCTGTTCTCTGTCTCTATGAATTTTGTTTTGTTTTGTTTTGTTTTCCTTTTTTTTCAATTTTATTTTATTATGTTATGTTAATCACCATACGTTACATCATTAGTTTTTGATGTAGTGTTCCATGATTCATTGTTTGCATATAACACCCAGTGTTCCATTCAATACGTGCCCTCTTTAATACCCATCACTAGGCTAACCCATCCCCCCACCCCCCTCCCCTCTAGAACACTCAGTTTGTTTCTCAGAGTCCACAGTCTCTCATGGTTCGTCTCCCTTCTGATTTCCTGCCCTTCATTTTTCCCTTCCTACTATCTTCTTTTTTTTTTTTAACATATAATGTATTATTTGTTTCAGAGGTACAGGTCTGTGATTCAACAGTCTTACACAATTCAGTGCTCACCACAGCACATACCCTTCCCAATGTCTATCACCCAGCCACCCCATCCCTCCCACCCCCAACGACTCCAGCAACCCTCAGTTTGTTTCCTGAGATTAAGAATTCCTCATATCAGTGAGATCATATGATACTTGTCTTTCTCTGACTTATTTCGCTTAGCATAATACCCTCTAGTTCCATCCACGTCATTGCAAAAGGCAAGATTTCTTTTTTTTTTCTTGATGGCTGCATAATATTCCATTGTATATATATACCACTTCTTCTTTATCCATTCATCTGTTGAAGGACATCTTGGCTCTTTCCATAGTTTGGTTATTGTGGACGTTGCTGCTATAAACATCAGGGTGCACGTACCCCTTCAGAACACTACATTTGTATCTTTGGGGTAAATACCCAGTAGTACAATTGCTGGGTCATTGGGTAGCTCTATTTTCAACTTTTTGAGGAACCTCCATACTGTTTTCCAGAGTGGCTACACCAGCTTGCAGTCCCACCAACAGTGTAGGAGGGTTCCCCTTTCTCCGCATCCTCGCTAACAGCTGTCATTTCCTGACTTGTTAATTTTAGCCATTCTGACTGGTGTGAGGTGGTATCTCATTGAGGTTTTGATTTGGATTTCTCTGTTGCTGAGCGGTATTGAGCACTTTTCCATGTCTGTTGGCCATTTGGATGTCTTCTTTGCAGAAATGTCTGTTCATGTCTTCTGCCCATTTCTTGATTAGATTATTTGTTCTTTGGGTGTTGAGTTTGATAATTACTTTAAAGATTTTGGATACTAGCCCTTTATCTGATATGTCATTTGCAAATATCTTCTCCCATTCTGTCAATCGGCTTTTGGTTTTATTGACTGTTTCCTTTGCTGTGCAAAAGTTTTTATCTTGATGTAGTCCCAATAGTTCAATTTTGCCCTTGCTTCCCTTGCCTTTGGCGGTTTCTAGGAAGAAGTTGCTGCGGCTGAGGTCGAAGAGGTTGCTGCCTGTGTTCTCAAGGATTTTGATGGATTCTTTTTCTTTTTCAACATTCCTGTGGCTATTCGGGGTCTTTTCTGTTTCCATACAAATTTTAGCATTATTTGTTCCATTTCTTTGAAAAAAGTGGATGGTATTTTGATGGGGATTGCATTGAATGTGTAGATTGCTCTAGGTAGCATTGACATCTTCACAATATTTGTTCTTCCAATCCATGAGCATGGAACGTTTTTCCATTTCTTTGTGTCTTCCTCCATTTCTTTCATGAGTATTTTATAGTTTTCAGAGTACAGATCCTTTGCTTCTTTGGTTAGATTTATTCCTAGGTATCTTATGGTTTTGGGTGCAATTGTAAATGGGATCGACTCCTTAATTTCTCTTTCTTCTGTCTTGGTGGTGGTGTATAGGAATGCCACTGATTTCTGTGCATTGATTTTATATCCTGCCAATTTACTGAATTCATGTATGAGTTCTAACAGTTTTGGAGTGGAGTCTTTTGGGTTTTCCACATAAAGTATCATATCATCTGCAAACAGTGAGAGTTTGACTTCTTTGCTGATTCGGATGCCTTTTATTTGTTTTGTTGTCTGATTGCTGTGGCTAGGACTTCTAATACTATGTTGAAGAGCAGTGGTGATAGTGGACATCCCTGCTGTGTTCCTGACCTTAGAGGGAAGGCTCTCAGTTTTTCCCCATTGAGAATGATATTTGTTGTGGGTTTTTCATAGATGGCTTTTATGATATTGAGGTATGAACCCTCTATCCCTATACTCTGAAGAGTTTTGATCAAGAAAGGATGCTGTATTTTGTCAAATGCTTTTTCTGCATCTATTGACAGGATCATATGGTTCTTGTTCTTTCTTTTATTAATGTATTGTATCAATTTGATTGATTTGTGGATGTTGAACCAAGCTTACAGCCCAGGAATAAATCCCACTTGGTGATAGTGAATAATCCTTTTAAGGTACTGTTGGATCCTATTGGCTAGTATTTTGGTGAGAATTTTGGCATCCATGTTCATCAAGGATATTGGTCTGTAATTCTCCTTTTTGATGGGGTCTTTGTCTGGTTTGGGGATCAAGGTAATGCTGGCCTCATAAAATGAGTTTGGAAGTTTTCCTTCCATTTCTATTTTTTGGAGCAGTTTGAGAGGAATAGGTATTAATTCTTCTATAAATGTTTGGTAGAATTCCCCTGGGAAGCCCTCTGGCCCTGGGCTCTTGTTTGTTGGGAGATTTTTGATTACTGCTTCAATTTCCTTAGTGGCTATAGGTCTGTTCAGGTTTTCTATTTCTTCCTGGTTCAGTTTTGGTAGTTTATACATCTCTAGGAATGCGTCCATATCCTCCAGGTTATCTAATTTGCTGGCATATAGTTGGTCATAATATGTTCTTATCATTGTTTGTATTTCTTTGGTGTTGGTTGTGATGTCTCCTCTTTCATTCATGATTTTATTTATTTGGGTCATTTCTCCTTTCTTTTTGATAAGTTTGGCCAGGGTTTATCAATCTTATTAATTCTTTCAAAGAACCAGCTCCTAGTTTCGTTGATCTGTTCTATTGTTCTTTTGGTTTCTATTTCATTGATTTCTGCTCTGATCTTTATTATTTCTCTTCTCCTGCTGGGTTTAGGCTTTATTTGCTATTCTTTCTCCAGCTCCTTTAGGTGTAGGGTTAGGTTGTGTATTTGAGACCTTTCTTGTTTCTTGAGAAAGGCTTGTATTGCTATATACTTTCCTCTTAGGTGCCTTTGCTGCAATCCAAAGATTTTGAACAGTTGTGTTTTCATTTTCATTTGTTTCCATGAATTTTTTAAATTCTTCTTTAATTTCCTGGTTGACCCATTCATTCTTTAGTACAATGCTCTTTAACCTCCATGTATTTGAGTTCTTTCTGAGTTTCCTCTTGTGATTGAGTTCTAGTTTCAAAGCATTGTGGTCCAAAAATATGCAGGGAATGGTCCCAATCTTTTGGTATCAGTTGAGACCTGATTTGTTACCTAGGATGTAATTTATTCTGGAGAATGTTCCATGTGCACTAGAGAAGAATGTGTATTCTGTTGCTTTGGGATGGAATGTTCTGAATATATCTGTGAAGTCCATTTGGTCCAGTGTGTCATTTAAAGTCTTTATTTCCTTGTTGATCTTTTTCTTAGATGATCTGTCCATTTGAGTGAGGGGTGTGTTAAAGTCCCCTACTATTATTGTATTATTGTTGATGTGTTTCTTTGCTTTTGTTATTAATTGGATTATATAATTGGCTGCTCTCATGTTAGGGGAATAGATATTTACAATTGTTAGATCTTCTTGTTGGATAGACCCTTTATGTATGATGTAGTGTCCCTCCTCATCTCTTATTACAGTCTTTGGTTTAAAATCTAGTTTGTCTGATATAA
This sequence comes from Halichoerus grypus, assembly GCF_964656455.1. Classification (NCBI taxonomy): domain Eukaryota; kingdom Metazoa; phylum Chordata; class Mammalia; order Carnivora; family Phocidae; genus Halichoerus; species Halichoerus grypus. Next base: position 50,633,264 of record NC_135727.1, on the reverse strand, counting down.
GGATTGCCACCCCAGCTTTCTTTTGGTGTCCATTAGCATGGTAAACTGTTTTCCATCCCCTCACTTTCAATCTGGAGTTGTCTTTGCGTCTAAAATGAGTCTCTTGCAGATAGCATATTGATGGGTCTTGTTTTTTTATCCAATCTGATACCCTGTGTTTTTTGATTAGGGCATTTAGCCCATTTACATTCAGGGTAACTATTGAAAGATATGAATTTAGTGCCATTGTATTGCCTGTAAGGTGACTGTTACTGTATATTGTCTCTGTTCCTTTCTGGTCTATGTTACTTTTAGGCTCTCTCTTTACTTAGAGGATCCCTTTCAATATTTTTTGTAGGGCTGACTTGGTGTTCACAAATTCTTTTTGTTTTTGTTTGTTCTGGAAGCTTTTCATCTCTCCTATTTTCAATGACAGCCTAGCTGGATATAGTATTCTTGGCTGCATATTTTTCTCATTTAGTGCTCTGAATATATCATGCCAGTCCTTTCTGGCCTGCCGGGTCTCTGTGGATAGGTCTGTTGCCAATATAATATTTCTACCATTGTAGGTTACAGATCTCTTTTGCTGAGCTGCTTTAAGGATTTTCTCTTTGTCTCTGAGACTCATAAGTTTTACTATTAGATGTCGGGGTGTTGACCTATTTTTATTGATTTTGAGGGGGGTTCTCTCTGCCTCCTGGATTTTGATGCCTGTTTCCTTCCCCAAATTAGGGCAATTCTCTGCTATAATTTGCTCCATTATACCTTCTTCCCCCTCTCTCTTTCTTCTTCTTCTGGGATCCCAGTTATTCTAATATTGTTTTGCCCTATGGTATCACTTATCTCTGGAATCCTCCCCTCGTGATCAAGTAGTTGTTTATCTCTCTTTTTCTCAGCTTCTTTATTCTCTATCATTTGGTCTTCTATATCACTAATTCTCTCTTCTGCCTCATTTATCCTAGCAGTTAGATCTTCCATTTTTCATTGCAACTCATAAATAGCCTTTTTGATTTTGAATTGGTTAGATTTTAGTTCTTTTATTTCTCCAGAAAGCGTTTCTCTAGTATCTTCCATGCTTTTTTCAAGCCCAGCTAGTATATTTATATCCATCATTATGAACTCTAGTTCTGACATCTTACTAATGTCCATATTGATTAGGTCCTTGGCAGTCGGTACTGCTTCTTGTTCTTTTTGTTGAGGTGATTTTTTCCATCTTGTCATTTTATCTAGAGGATAATAGATGAATGAGAGAACAAAATGCTAACAGGGTAATAATGACTCCAGAAAAATATACACTAAACAAATCAGAAGAGACCTGAAACTGGGGGGAAAAAAAAAGGAAAGAAAGAAAAAAGATAAAAAAAAAGAAAAAGATAAAAAAAAGAATATGATCAGGCTGGTGAATAGATCAGTGCCACACACTAGACTTTGGGTGTATTTTCGTCTGTTAGATGAAACTGCCTTCCAAAATATTAGAGAAAGAAAAACTTATATATGTACAAAAATAAGGGGAAATAAGATGAAAGGATGGTATATGACTGTAAAGATGAAAATTATAAAAGATTTTATAAAAGGAATTGATAAGATAAGAAGTCGGTTGAAAAATGAAAGAAGAGAAATTAAAAAAAAAAAAAGGGTGAGAATGTGATCAGGCAGGAGACTGGAACAAAGCCATACACTAAAGATGTAGGGTATATTTTGATCTGTTAGAAGCAACTGTATTCCAAAATTTTAATGAGAGAACAACTTATATATATACCAAAAATAAGGTTAACTACTATGAAGGGATAGAATATGACTCTAAAATTTAAAAATAAAAAAGAGTTTTAAGAAAGGGATTGATAAGATGTTGGTTGAAAAAGGGAAAAAGAAAAATTCAAAAAAAAATAGAAAATAAAAAAAATAAAATTAAAAAGCTTAACTTTGAAAGACTAAAGAATCAGGGGGAAAAAAGCCATGAATTCTATATGCTGTATTCCCCTAGTGCTGGAGTTCTGCCATTCTCATTGATCAGTAAACTTGGTCTTGAGTGGCTATTCTTGCTGATCTTCTGGGGGAGGGGCCTGTTGCAGTGGTTCTCAAATGTTTTTGCCAGAGGCGGAATTGCCCCACCCTTGCCGGAGGCCGGGCTAAGTAATCTGCTCCGGTTTGCTCTCGGTAGGTTTTGTTCCCTGCAAGCTTTCCGAACAGCTTTGGAAGATGAGAGTGAAAATGGTTGCCTCCCAATCTCTGCTCTGGAGGAGCCAAGAACTGGGGCCCCACTCCTCAGTGAGCCCCCAGAGAAAAGCAGTCAATCACTCTTGTCTCCCCAGTCTCAGGCCGCACTCCATGCTCACCCAACCTGTGACCGAGTGTTTCTATGTCTGGCACACGACCCCGTGTGGAGTCTCCACACCCAGTAGATCCCTGAGGTGCGCTCCTGTGCCACTCCTCCTGGGGGAGGAAGGGGAGTCTCCCTGGATCTGCCACTTGTTGGGTCCCTGCTGGAAGAGCAGTGGCCTGACTTTGCCCTGGATCATGGTTTGTGGCAACCCAGAGCTGCGAGCCCACTCCTCCAGTCCGTCTTTGCAGCCCACTTCCCTGCTCCGATACCTGGGAGCTCTGCTGCTCTCAGGCATTCCTGGTCTTTCTGTGACCCTGAGGGTCCTGAGACCACACTGTCCCAGCCAGGGTTCCACCCCCTGCTTAGCCACTGGAGCGATGTCCCTCAGCAGAGCAGACTTCTAAAAGTTCCAATTTTGTGCTCCCCTGCTCTATCACTTGCCATTAGCTGGCTGACGGAGGCTCCCTCCCCCGCAGTCTATCTTCCCGAATATTGCCTCGGATTCACTTCTCTGTATGTCCTACCTTCCAGAAAGTGGTCACTTTTCTGTTCAGAGAGTTGCTGCTATTCTTTTCTTCAATCTCCTTTTGAGTTCGTAGGTGTTCAGAATGGTTTGATACCTATCTAGTTGAATTCCTGGGACCAGACGAAATTTAGGTCTCCTACTTCTCCACCATCTTGCTCCTACCCCTTGTTTTGTTTTTTGATTCCACATAGAAGTTAAATCATATGGTATTTGTTTTTCTCTGACTTATTTCACTTAACGTAATATCCTCAAGTTCCATCTATGTTGTCACAAATGGCAAGATTTCATTCTTTTTTATAGATGAGTAGTATTCCATACATATATAAATGGAATCTTCTTTATCCACTCACCCATTGAGATGGACTCTGGTTGTTTCCATATCTTGGGTATTGTGAATAATGCTGCAATGAACATAGGGGTGCATATATTTTTTTTTGAATTAGTATTTCATTTTCTTTGGATAAATACCTAGTAGTGTATTTGCTTGATCATATGGTAATTCATTTTTTAGTTTTCTGAGCAACCTCCATACTGTTTTCCATAGTGTTTGCAACAGTTTATATTCTACCAACAGTGCATAAGGGGTCTCTTTTCTCCATATCCTCACCACACTTATTTCTTGTCTTTTTTAATAATAGCAATTCTGACAGGTATAAGGTGATGTTTCATTGTGATTTTGATTTGCCTTTCTGTGATGATTAGTGATGTTGAGAATCTTTTCATGTGCTTGTTGGACATCTGTATGTCTTTTTTTGAAGTATCTATGCAGATCTTCTGCCCATTTTATAATCAGATTGTTTTATTCTTCTTATTATATTTTATGAGTTCATTATATATTTTGGATATCAACCACTTACTAGATTTATGATTTGCAAATATCTTCTCCCATTCGGTAGGTTGCCATTTTATTTTGTTGATGGTTTTCTTTATTGTGCAGAAATTTTTTGGTTCAACATAGTCTGATTTATTCATTTTTGCTTTAGTTGCCATTGCCTTTGGAGTCAGATTTTTAAAAAATCACCAAGAGTGAATTTCAAGGAGCTTACTGTCTATGTTTTCTTCTGGTAGTTTTGTGGTTTCTGATCTTATATTCAAGTCTTTAATCCATTTTGAGTTAATTTTTGTGTATGTTGTAATATTATGGTCTAGTTTCGTTCTTTTAAATATGGCTAGCCAGTTTTCCCAACACTGTAAAACAGACCGTCCTTTCTTCATTGCATATTCCTGCATCTTTTGTCATAAACTAATTGACTGTATGTGCATGGCTTTACTTCTGGGTTCTGTATTCTGTTCTATTGATGTACATGCCTGTTTTCATACCAATACTATACTGTTTTGATGAGTATAGCTTTGTAATATAGTTTGAAATAGGGGAGCATGATGCCTCCACCTTTGCTCTCCTTTCTCAAGGTGCTTTGGCTATTCAGGATATTTTGCTTTTCCATACCAATTTTAGGATTGTCTGTTCTACACTTGATCTGAGCCAAAAGGTTAAGAAACAATTAGGATTGTCTGTTCTATTTCTGTAAGAAAATTCCATTGGAATCGTGATAGGGATTGCATTAATTTTGTAGATGGCTTTGGGTAATATAGACATTTTAACAATATTAATTCCTCCAATCCATGAGTACAGAATATCTTGTCATTTATTTGTGTCTTCAGTTTCTTTCATCAACACCTTGTAGTTTTCATCGTACAGTTCTTTCACCACTTCAGTTAAATTTATTCATAGTTATTTTATTCTTTTGATGTAATTGTGAATGGAATTGTTTTCTTAATTTCTCCTTCTGATAGTTTGTTGTTAGTGTATAAAAATGAAATAGATTTTTGTACAGTGATTTTGTATTCTACAACTCTACTAAATTTATTAGTTCTAACAATTTTTGATGGAGTCTTTATAGAGTTTTCTATAAATAAAATCATTTTGTTCACAAAGAGTTATATTTTACTTCTCACTTTCCAATATGGATGCCTTTTATATCTTTTTCTTGCTTACTGCTATGGCTAGGACTTTTGGTACTATGTTGAATGAAAATAATGAAAATGGGCATTCCTGTCTTGTTTCTTATCTTAGAGAAAAGGTTTTCAGCATTTAATCATTGAATATGATTAGCTGTGGTCTTGTCATATATGGCCTTTATTATGTTGAAGTGTGTTTCCTCTATACCTGCTTTGTTGAGAGTTTTGATCATAAATTTAGAATTTTGTCAAATGATTTTTCTGCATCTATTTAGAAGATTAAATCACTTTTATTTTTCTTTTTGTTAATATGGGGTATCACATTAATTGATTTGCAGATATTGAACAATCCTTGCATCCCTCGAATAAATCCCACTTAATCATGGTGTATGATCTTTTTAATGTATTGTTGAATCTAGTTTTTTAATATTTTGTTGAGGATTTTTCACCTATGTTCATCAGGGATATTGGCCTATAAATTTGTGTGTGTGTGTGTGTGTGTGTGTGTGTTTTGTGTCTGTTTGGTGTCCTTTTTTTGTTTTTGGTATCAAGGTCATGCTAGCTTCAAAAAAATGAATTTGGAAGCAGTCCTTCCTCTTCAATATTTTGGAAAAGTTTGAGAAGTGTAGGTATTAAATCTTTGAATGTTTGTAGAATTCAGTAAAGCCATCTGGTCCTGGACTTTTGTTTGTTAAGAGGTTTTTGATTACTGATTCAATCTTCTTGTTGGTTATCAGTCTATTCAGATTTTCTAATTCTTCATGATTATTTTTAGAAGATTTTATGTTTCTAGAAATTTATCTGTTTCTTCTAGTCTGTCCAATTTGTTGGTGTTTAATTGTTCATAGAAGTCTCTTATTATCCTTTGTATTTCTGTGGTATCAGTTGTAACTTCCCTGCTTTCATTTCTCATTTTATGTATTTGAGCCCTATCACTTTTTTTCTTAGCGAATCTAGCTAATGGTTTGTCAATTTTATCTTTTAAATAAATAACCAAAGGGTGCCTGAGTGGCTCAGTCATTTAAGCATCTGCCTGGGATTGGGCCCGTGCCAGGCCCAAGAGAGGAATATGTTCCAAAGGAAAGAACAAGATAACCCCCCAACACGCACGCACACACACACACACAGACACACAACCTAATGAAACAGAGAAAACTGATTTATCTGATAAAGAGTCCAAAGTAATGGTCATAAAGATGCTCGCTGATCTCTGGAAAAGAACAGATGTACACAGAGTGAACTTCAACAAAGAGATAGAAAATATTTTAAAATGCCAGACAGAGGTCATGAGCTGAGGAATACAATAACTAAACTGAAAAAAATACACTAGAAGGGTTCAACAACAGCCTAGAGAAAGCAAGAGAAAGGATCAGTGACCAGGAAGACAGGACAGTGGAACTCACACAAACAGAGCAGCAAAAAGAAAAAAGAATTTATAAAGTGAAGATAGCTTAAGGGACATATGGGACAACAACAAGCAGAACAACATTCACAGTATAGGGGTCCCAGAAGGGGAGAAGAGAGACAGAAAGAGACAGAAAACTTATTGAAGAAAAAAATAGCTGAAAACTTTCTTAACCTGAGGAAGAAAACAGACCTCCAGATACAGGAAGCACAGAGAATTACAAATAAAATTAACCCAAAGAGACCCATACAAGGCATATAAAGAGTTTTCCAGACAACCAAAAATTAAAAGAGCTCACCACCACCAAACAGGCCTTACAAGAAATATTAAAGAGAATTCTTTAAGCTAAAAAAAATGGCACTAATTAGTAACAATAAAACAAATGAAAGTAAAAATCTCACTAGTAAATGTAAATATATAGTAAAGGTAGTACACTGATCTCATATAAAATTAGCATGAAGGCTAAAAGATAAAAGTGGTTAAAATAACTATAACTACAACAATTTGTTAAGGAATAAGTACACAAAATAAAAAGTGTAAAATGTGACATCAGAAACATAAAAAATGGGAAAGGGAAGTAAAAATGCTAGAATGTGCTCAAATTTAACTATCTATTTAACTATATATATGTATATACCAGTCTCTCTCTCTCTCTATGTGGAGATAGACTGATATATGTAAGCCTAATAGCAATCAGAAAGCAAAAACCTATAGTTGATACACAAAAGATAATGAGAATGGAATCTAAATGTAGCACTAAAGAAAGGCATCAAACCAAAAGGGAAATAAGCAAGAGAATAAGAAAGGAACAGCCAGAAAACAATTAACAAAATGACAATAAAAACAAAGCCGGGGGCATCACGTTGCCTGATTTCAAGCTATATTATAAAGCAGTGATCACAAAGACAACAAGGTACTGGCACAAAAACAGACATATCTATCAATGGAACAGAATAGAGAGCTCAGATATGGACCCTCAATTTTATAGTCAAATAATCTTTGACAAAGCAGGAAAAACTATACAATGGAAAAAAGACAGTCTCTTCAATAAATGGTGCTAGGAAAATTGGATAGCCACATGCAGAAGAATGAAACTCAACCATTCTCTAACAGCCTACACAAAGATAAACTCATACTGAATGAAAGACCTCAATGTGAGACAGGAATCCATCAAAATCTTAGAGGAGAACATAAGCAGTAACCTCTTCGACATTGGCCACAGCACCTTCTTTCAAGATACATCTCCAAAGGCTAGTGAAACAAAAGCAAAAATGAACTTTTGGGACTTCATCAAGATAAAAAGCTTCTGCACAGCAAAGGAAACAGTCAACAAAACAAAGAGGCAACCCACAGAATGGGAGAAGATATTTGCAAATGACACTACAGATAAAGGGCTGGTATCCAAGATCTATAAAGAACTTCTCAAACTCAACACCTAAAAAACAAATAATCAAGTCATAAAGTGGGCAGAAGATATGAAAAGACACTTCTCTGAAGAAGACATACAAATGGCTAACAAACACATGAAAAAATGTTCATCATCATTAGCCATCAGGGAAATCCAAATCAAAACCACACTGAGATACCACTTTACACCAGTTAGAATGGCAAAAATAGACAGGGAAGGAAACAACAAATGTTGGAGAGGTTGTGGAGAAAGGGGAACCCTCTTACACTGTTGGTGGGAATGGAAGTTGGTACAGCCACTTTGGAAAACAGTGTGGAGGTGCCTCAAAAATTTAAAAATAGAACTACCCTATGACCCAGCAATTGCACTCCTGGGTATTTACCCCAAAGACACACATGTAGTGAAAAGAAGGGCCATATGCACCCCAATGTTCATAGCAGCAATGTCCGCAATAGCCAAACTGTGGAAAGAGCCGAGATGCCCTTCAACAGATGAATGGATAAAGAAGATGTGGTCCATATATACAATGGAATATTACTCAGCCCTCAGAAAGGATGAATACCCAACTTTTAGATCAACATGGATGGGACTGGAGGAGATTATGCTAAGTGAAATAAGTGAAGCAGAGAAAGTCAATTATCATATGGTTTCACTTATTTGTGGAACATAAGGAATAACATGGAGGATATTAGGAGAAGGAAGGGAAAAATGAAGGGGGGAAATCAGTGGGGGAGATGAACCATGAGATACTATTTAGTTGGAGAAACAAACTGAAGGTTTTAGAAGGAAAGGAGGTGGGGGGATGGGTTACCACAGTGATGGGTATTAAAAGAGGGCATGTACTCCATGGAGCACTGGGTGTTATATGAAAACATTGAATCATGGATCACTACATCAAAAACTAATGATGTAGTGTATGGTGACTAACATAGCATAATAAAAAAAGAAAGACCTTTTAAATTTTCATCTTTATAATCATATTCCATCCCTTCATCATATTACCCTTATTTTTGTATATGTATGTTTTTGTTTCTTTAAAATTTTGGGAGGCAATTTCTTCTAACAGACCAAAATACACCCAAAATCTACTATGTGGCTCTGTTCTATTCACCCACCTGATCATATTCTTTTTTTTTTTTTTTTCCCATTCTTTTCTTCCCCAGTTTCGGGTCTCTTCTGATTTGTTCAGTGTATATTTTTCTGGGGTCATTGTTACCCTTTTAGCATTTTTTTAGTATTTTTTTTCTCTCATTCATCTATTCTCCTCTGGACAAAATGACAAGACTGAAAAACTCACCTCAAACAAAAGAACAAGAGACAGTACTGACTTCCAGGGACCTAACCAACACAGGCATTAGTAAGATGTCAGAACTAGAGTTCAGAATGGCGATTATAAAGATACTAGCTGGGCTTGAAAAAAGTATAGAAGATACTAGAGAATCCCTTTCTTGAGAAATAAAAGAACTAAAAATCTAACCAATTCGAAATCAAAAAGGCTATTTATAAGGTGCAATCAAAAATGGAGGCTCTAACTGCTAGGATAAATGAGGCAGAAGACAGAATTAGTGATATAGAAGACCAAATGATGGAAAATAAAGAAGCTGAGAAAAAGAGAGACAAACAACTACTTGATCACGAGAGGAGGATTCCAGAGATAAGTGATACCATAGAGCAAAACAATATTAGAACAATTGGGATCCCAGAAGAAGAGGGGGGGGGGGACAGAAGGTTTATTGGAGCAAATTATAGCAGAAAACTTCCCTAATCTGGGGAAGGAAACAGGCATCAAAATCCAGGAGGCACAGAGAACCCCCCTCAAAATCAATAGAAATAGGTCAACACCCTGAAATCTAATAGTAAAACTCACAAGTCTCAGAGACAAAGAGAAAATCCTGAAAGCAGCTTGGGACAAGAGGTCTGTAATCTATAATGGTAGAAACATTAGATTGTCAGCAGACCTATCCACAGAGACCTGGCAGGCCAGAAAGAACTGGCATGATATATTCAGAGCAATAAATGAGAAAAATATGCAGCCAAGAATACTATATCCAGCTAGGCTGTCATTGAAAATAGGAGAGATGAAAAGCTTCCAGAACAAACAAAACAAAAAGAATTTGTGAACACCAAACCAGCCCTACAAAAAATATTGAAAGGGATCCTCTAAGCAAAGAAAGAACCTAAAAGTAACATAGACCAGAAAGGAACAGAGACAATATACAGTAACAGTCACCTTACAGGCAATACAATGGCACTAAATTCATATCTTTCAATAGTTACCCTGAATGTAAATGGGCTAAATGCCCTAATCAAAAAGTACAGGGTATCAGATTGGATAAAAAAATAAGAACCATCAATATGCTATTTGCAAGAGACTCATTTTATTTATTTTATTTTATTTTATTTTTAATTTTATTATGTTACGTTAGTCACCATACAATACATCAATTTTTGATGTGGTGATCCACGATCCATTGTTTTCATATAACACCCAGTGCTCCATGCAGTATGTGCCCTCCTTAACACCCATCACCTGGCTAACCCATTGCCCACCACCCTCCCCTCTAAAACCCTGTTTGTTTCTCAGAGTCCATAGTCTCTCATGGTTCATCTCTCCCTCCAACTGCCCCCCACCTCATTTTTCCCTTCCTTCTCCTAATGTCCTCCATGCTATTCCTTATGTTCCACAAATAAGTGAAAATTCTTCTGCATGTGGCTGTCCAGTTTTCCCAGCACCATTTATTGAAGAGACTGTCTTTTTTCCATTGCATGTTTTTTCGTGCTTTGTCAAAGATTATTTGACCATAGAGTTGAAGGTCCATATCTGGGTTCTCTATTCTGTTCCATTGGTCTATATGTCTGTTTTTGTGCCAGTACCATGCTGTCTTGGTGATCACAGCTTTGTAATACAGCTTGAAATCGGGCAACGTGATGCCCCCAGCTTTGTTTTTCTTTTTCAACATTTCCTTGGTGATTCGGGGTCTTTTCTGATTCCATACAAATTTTAGGATTGTTTGTTCCAGCACTTTGAAAAATGTCTTTGGAATTTTGATCAGGATGGCATTGAAGGTATAGATTGCTCTGGGTGGCATAGACATTTTAACAATGTTTATTCTTCCAATCCATGAGCATGGAATATTTTTCCATCTTTTTGTGTCTTCTTCAATTTCTTTCATGAGTGTTATGTAGTTCCTAGAGTATAGAACCTTTACCTCTTTGGTTAGGTTTATTCCGAGGTATCTTATGGTTTTTGGTGCAATTGTAAATGGAATCGTTTCTCTAATTTCTCTTTCAACAGTTGCGTTGTTAGTGTATAAGAAAGCAACTGATTTCTGTGCATTGATTTTGTATCCTGCCACATTACTGAATTGCTGGATGAGTTCTAGTAATTTGGGGGTGGAGTCTTTTGGATTTTCCACATAAAGCATCATGTTGACTGCGTAAAGAGAGAGTTTGACTTCTTCTTTGCCAATTTGAATACCTTTTATTTCTTTTTGTTGTCTGACTGCTGTTGCTAGGGCTTCTAGTACTATGTTGAACAATAGTGGCGAGAGTGGGCATCCTTGACGTGTTCCTGATCTTAAGGGAAAGGCTCTCAGCTTTTCCCCATTGAGGATGATATTCACTGTGGGTTTTTCATAGATGGATTTTATGAGCTTGAGGAATGTTCCCTCTATCCCTATACTCTGAAGAGTTTTAATCAGGAAAGGATGTTGTATTTTGTCAAATGCTTTTTCTGCATCAATTGAGAGGACCATATGGTTCTTCTCCATCCTCTTATTAATGTGTTCTATCACATTGATTGATTTGCAAATGTTGAACCACCCTTGCATCCCGGGGATAAATCCCACTTGGTCGTGGTGGGTGATCCTTTTAATGTATTGTTGGATCCTATTAGCTAGGATTTTGTTGAGGATTTTGGGATCCATATTCATCAGGGATATCGGTCTGAAATTCTCCTTTTTGATGGGGTCTTTGCCTGGTTTGGGGATTAAGGTAATGCTGGCTTCATAGAATGAGTTTGGAAGTTTTCCTTCTGTTTCTATTTTTTGAAACAGCTTCAGTAGAATAGGTATTATTTCTTCTTTGAATGTTTGGTAGAAATCCCCAGGGAATCCATCAGGCCCTGGACCCTTGTTTTTTGGGAGATTTTTGATCACTGCTTCAATCTCATTACTGGTTGTTGGCCTATTCAGGTTGTCAATTTCTTCCTGTTTCAGTCTTGGCAGCTTATAGGTTTTCAGGAAGGCTCCATTTCATCCAGATTGCTCAGTTTATTGGCATATAGTTGTTGATAATAATTTCTAATAATTGTTTCTATTTCCTTGGTGTTAGTCGTGATCTCTCCCCTTTCATTCATCATTTTATTAATTTGGGTCTTTTGTCTTTTCTTTTGGATAAGTCTGGCCAGTGGTTTATCAATCTTATTAATTCTTTCAAAGAACCAAATTCTAGTATCATTGATCTGATCTGTGTTTCTGGTTTCTAAATTGTTGATCTCTAATTTTAATTATTTCTCTTCTAGTGTGTGGCTTAGGCATCATTTGTTGCTTTTTCTCTAGTTCTTTAAAGTGTAGAGTTAGTTGGTGAATTCGGGATTTTTCTATTTTTTTGAGTGAGGCTTGGATGGCTATGTATTTCCCCCTTAGGACTGCCTTTGCAGTATCCCATAGGTTTTGGACTGATGTGTTTTCGTTCTCATTGATTTCCATGAATTGTTTAAGTTCTTCTTTGATTTCCTGGTTGACCCAAACATTCTTGAGCAGAGTGGTGTTTAGCTTCCAAGTGTTTGAATTTCTGCCAAATTTTTTCTTGTGATTGAGTTCCAGTTTTAGAGCATTGTGGTCTGAGAATATGCAGAGAATAATCTCAATCTTTTGGTATCAGTTGAGACCTGATTTGTGACCCAGTATATGGTCTATTCTGGAGAAAGATCCATGTGCTCTCGAGAAGAAGGAATGTTTTGTTGTTTTAGGGTGGAATGTTCTGTAAATATCTATGAGGTCCATCTGGTCCAATGTATCATTCAAAGCTCTTGTTTCCTTGTTGATTTTCTGCTTAGATGATGTGTCCATTGCTGAGAGTGGAGTATTGAGGTCTCCTATAGTTAATGTATTGTTATCAATATGACTCTTTATTTTGGTTAGCAGTTGGCTTATGTAGATGGCTGCTCCCATGTTGGGGGCGTAGATATTTACAATTGTTAGATCTTCTTGTTGGATAGACCCTTTAAGAATGATATAGTGTCCTTCTGTGTCTCTTATTACAGACTTTAGTTTAAAATCTAATATGTCTGATATAAGAATTGCTACCCCAGCTTTCTTTTGAGGTCCGCTGGCATGGAAGATGGATCTCTATCCCTTCACTTTCAGTCTGGATGTATCTTTAGGTTCACAATGAGGCTCTTGTAGGCAGCATATGGATGGGTCCTGTCTTTTTATCCAATCTGCAACCCTGTGCCTTTTTATGGGAGCATTTAGGCCATTCACGTTGAGAGTGATTATTGAAAGATATGAATTAATTGTCATCATGTTGCCTGTGAAGACGTTGTTTTTATAGATTGTCCCTGTAAATTTCTGTTGTAGATCACTCTTGGGGTCTTTCTCCTTTTATAGAACCCCCCTTAATATTTCTTGCAGGGCCGGCTTAGTGGTCACATATTCTTTCAGTTTCTGCCGGTCTTGGAAGCTCTGCATCTCTCTATCCATTCTAAATGAAAGCCTTGCCGGATAAAGTATTCTTGGCTGCATATTTTTCTCATTTAGTACCCTGAATATGTCTTGCCAGGCCTTTCTGGCTTGCCAGGTCTCTGTGGATAGGTCTCACGTTATTCTGATGTTCCTCCCTGTGTACGTAAGGAATCTCTTCCCGCTAACTGCCCTTAAGATGGTTTCCCTGTTTCTATGATTTGCGAGTTTTACTATTACATGCCGGGGTGTTGGTCTGTTTTCCTTGATCTTGGGAGGGGTCCTCTCTGCCTCTAGGATGTGAATGTTTGTTTCATTCCCCAGATTAGGGAAGTTCTCAGCTACGATTTGCTCAAATACATCTTCTAGTCCTCTCTCTCTCTCCACTCCCTCCAAGATTCCGATTATTCTGACATTGGAACACTTCATGATGTCACTCATTTCTCTGATTCTATTTTCATGGATTCTGAGTTGTTTTTCTCTGGCCTCCTCTTTTCCCTTTTCATCCATTATATTGTCTTCCAGGTCGCTCATTTGTTCTTCTGCCTCACTTACCCTAGCTGTTAGATTATCTAGATTGGATTGGATCTCATTGATACCCTTTTTAAGTTCTGCCAATTCAGCTTTCATTTCTGCCCTTAGAGACTCTATGTTGCCATTAATTGATTTCTACATTCTAGCCATTGTCTTCACAATTGCTAGCCTGAATTCCATCTCTGACATCTTGGTTATATCTGCATCCATTTGTAAATCTGCAGCATAAGTCATAATCTCTGAGTCTTTTCTATTTTGGGGGCTCCTCCTCCTAGTCATTCTGTTGATGGGTGTTTGAGGGAATGTATAGAGTCGAAATTATTGAGCAGAACCCAAGCAAGATGCACCTGTTTTCTTGGGACCTTAGGGTTGCTGGCCTCTTGTTTTCCCAGCCTGTCTTCTGGGGGAGGGGCCTGCTGAGCTTTTGCTTAGGCAACCCTGTTTGGGCGGAGTTGCCCTGCCCCCCTGGGGTGGGGGATGGCCTCAGTGGGAATCAGTTTTTGGGGCTTTTGTTCTCTGGCTGCTTTCCCTGGTGGCTTTCCGTGTCTCTTCCATGAGTCAGAGCAGAAGAGACCGTTTCCAACCCTCTGCCTCAGAGCAGAGAGATCGCAGTCTGTTCTTCAGTGAGCTCTCCAGGCTACACTGTCTCTGTTTCTATCCATGCTGCTATAAACTGCAGTGTCCTGGGTTGTGCGCCCCTCTGCAGCACTCCCAGTCCTGCCTCCATGTCGGAGCACGTCTCTGCCCTTTGTGCTTCTAAAACCGCCTGCTGCTCCCAGTTCGCCTGCATGACCCTGCCGCTCCAGTTTTCTGCCCCGCGGGCTGCCCTGAAGTCCTTTCCCCGCCGCTACCTGTCTGCCAAGGGACTCCTTTTAGATGCAAAGACAACTCCAGATTGAAAGTGAGGTGGTGGAAAACAGTTTACCATGCTAATGGATATCAAAAGAAAGCTGGGGTGGCAATCCTTATGTCAGACAAATTAGATTTTAATCCAAAGTCTGTAATAAGAGATGAGGAAGGACACCATCATACTTAAAGGGTCTATACAACAAGAAGATCTAACAATTGTAAATATCTATGCCCTTAACATGGGAGCAGCCAATTATATAAGCCAGTTAATAACAAAAATAAAAGAAACACATCAACAATAATACAATAATAGGGTACTTTAACATGCCGCTCACTCAAATGGACAGATCATCTAAGGAAAAGATCAACAAGGAAATAAAGGCTTTTATGACACTCTGGGCCAGATGGACTTCACAGATATATTCAGAACATTCCATCCTAAAGCAACAGAATACACATTCTTCTCTAGTGCACATGGAACATTCTCCAGAACAGATCACATTCTGGGTCACAAATCAGGTCTCAAGCAGTATGAAAAGATTGAGATCATTCCCTGCATATTTCCGGTCCACAATGTTTTGAAACTAGAACTCAATCACAAGAGGAAAGTTGGAAGGAACTTAAATACATGGAGGCTAAAGAACATCGTACTAAAGAATGAATGGGTCAACCAGGAAATTAAAGAAGAATTAAAAAAAATTCATGGAAACAAATGAAAATGTAAATACAACTGTTCAAAATCTTTGGGATACAGCAAAGGCAGTCCTAAGAGGAAAGTATATAGCAATACAAGCCTTTCTCAAGAAACAAGATAGGTCTCAAATACAAAACTTAACCCTACACCTAAAGGAGCTGGAGAAAGAAGAGCAAATAAAGCCTAAACCCAGCAGGAGAAGAGAAATAGTAAAGATCAGAGCAGAAATCAATGAAATAGAAACCAAAAGAATAGAAGAACAGATCAACGAAACTAGGAACTGGTTCTTTGAAAGAGTTAATAAGTTTGATAAACCCCTGGCCAGACTTATGAAAAAGAAAAGAGAAGGGACCCAAATAAATAAAATAATGAATGAAAGAGGAGAGATCACAACCAATACCAATGAAATACAATTATAAGAACATATTATGAGCAACTATATGCCAGCAAATTAGATAATCTGGAAGAAATGGATGCATTCCTATAGATGTATAAACTACCAAAACTGAACCAGGAAGAAAAAAGGAAACCTGAACAGAGCCATAACCACTAAGGAAATTCAAGCAGTAATCAAAAATCTACCAATAAACAATAGCCCAGGGCCAGATGGAATTCAGTAAAGTGGCAGGATATAAAATCAATGCATAGAAATCAGTTGCAGTTCTATACACCACCACCAAGACAGAAGAAAGAGAAATTAAGGAGTCGATCCCATTTACAATTGCACCGAAAACCATCAGATACCTGGGAATAAATCTAACCAAAGAGGCAAAGGATCTGTACTCTGAAAACTATAGAATATGCATGAAAGAAATTGAAGAAGACACAAAGAAATGGAAAAATGTTCCATGCTCGTGGATTGGAAGCACAAGTACTGTGAAAATGTCTATGCTACCTAGAGCAATCTACACATTCAGTGCAATCCCTATCAAAATACCATCCACTTTTTTCAAAGAAATGGAACAAATTATCCGAAAATTTGTATGGAACCAGAAAAGGCCCCGCATAGCCAGAGGAATGTTGAAAAAGAAAAGCAAAGCTGGTGGCATCACAATTCCAGACTTTAAGCTGTATTACAAAGCTTTAATCATCAAGACAGTATGGTACTGGCACAAAAACAGACACATAGATCAATGGAACAGAATAGAGAGCCCAGAAATGGACCCTCAACTCTATGGTCATCTAATCTTCGACAAAGCAGGAAAGAATGTCCAATGGAAAAAAGACAGTCTCTTCAACAAATGGTGTTGGGAAAATTGGACAGCCACATGCAGAAGAAAGAACCTGGACCATTTCCTAACACCACACACAAAAATAGACTCAAAATGGATGAAAGACCTCAATGTGAGACAGGAATCCATCAAAATCCTTGAGGAGATCATAGGCAGCATCCTCTTCGACCTCAGCCGCAGTAACTTCTTCCTAGAACCATCGCCAAATGCAAGGGAAGCAAGGACAAAAATGAACTATTGGGGGGTACCTGGGTGGCTCTGTCGGTTGAGCATCTGTCTTCGGCTCAGGTCATGATCCCAGGGTCCTGGGATCGAGCCCCGCATTGGGCTCCCTGCTCAGCGGGAAGCCTTCTTCTCCCTCTCCCACTCCCCCTGCTTGTGTTCCCTCTCTTGCTGTGTCTCTCTCTGTCAAATAAATAAAATCTTTTAAAAAAATGAACCATTGGGACTACATCAAGATAAAAAGCTTTTGCACAGCAAAGTAAACAGTCAACAATACCAAAAGACAACCGACAGAATGGGAGAAGATATTTGCAAATGACATATCAGATAAAGGGCTAGTATCCAAAATCTATAAAGAACTTATCAAACTCAACACCCAAAGAACAAATGATCCAATTAAGAAATGGGCAGAAGACATGAACAGACATTTCTGCAAAGAAGACGTCCAAATGGCCTATAGACACATGAAAAAGTGCTCAACATCGCTTGGCATCAGGGAAATCCAAATCAAAACCTCAATGAGATACCACGTCACACCAATCAGAATGGTAAAATTAACAATTCAGGAAATGACATGTAGGCAAGGATGTGGATAAAGGGGAACCCTCCTACACTGTTGGTTGGACTGCAAGCTGGTGCAGCCACTCTGGAGAACAGTATGGAGTTTCTTCAAAAAGTTGAAAATAGAGCTACCATACAACCCAGCAATTGCACTACTGGGTATTTACACCAAAGATACAAATGTAATGTCCCGAAGGGGCACCTGCACTCCAATGTTTATATCAGCAATGTCCACAATAGCCAAACAATGGAAAGAGCCTAGATGTCCATTAACAGATGAATGGATAAAGAAGATGTGGTATATATATATATATATATATATATATAATGGAATATTATGCAGTCATCAAAAAAAAAAAGAAATCTTGCCATTTGCAATGACGTGGATGGAACTAGAGGGTATTATGCTAAGCAAAATAAGTCAATCAGAGAAAGACAAGTATCATATGATCCCACTGATATGAGGACTTTGAGAAACAAGACAGAGGATCATATGGGAATGGAAAGAACCATAAAACAAGACGTAACCTGAGAGGAAACAAACTGAGGTTTGCTGGAGTGGAGGGGGGTGGGAGGGATGGGGTCGCTGGGTGATGGACATTGGGGAGGTTAGGTACTACGGTGAGCACTGTGAATTGTGTAAGACTGATGAATCACAGACCTGTACTCCTGAAACAAATAATACATTATATGTTAATTAAAAAAATTTAAAAAAAGAGTGACTTGCATAATGCTGCATAATAATACAGTGCCTTGATTCCTCAATTTTTAAAATTTTAAAAACGTAATTATATTTCTTGATGACTACATATAAGGATAACTTGAAATTGCGTTAAGCTCTTGTTGGAAAAAGTTCTTTTTGGAAAATGCTAGGATCCTTTTCAGGTAATATTGCAAAGAGATATTTCCCTTTGTCCTGTTGCCCTGAGAATCCTTGAAAATCAACAAATAAGAATGCCATTATTTTTAAGTCCATTTATCTTCATTTGAAGCTTTGGAAGGTGTTTTCTTTTTTCCGTTCTATAGTTTGCTTATCTTAAGCCCTTATGCATATGTTTAAATATATCATTGTGGAATTGCAAATATGTAATTTGTTTATTTCTCTTTGCTTACAAATTGCTCCCCAATTAAGTTTGTTTTTCAAAAGCAGTTTAAAGGTGCATGTTTCAACTGGTTAATCTAGGCAAACTGTTGTTTCTGTTCTCTCACCTGCTGAGTAATAGTTATTGGATTATAAAAGAAGGGAGTTGGCTTGTAGCAGACAATGTGGACAAGATTCTTGTCTTATGCAGTTGTGTCAGTGCACCTGAGATCCCACCAACAATACATTCCTTTCTCTGCACCCTGGCATCTCTTGGCTACCATCTGTCAAGCTAAGTCCAACAGACTTCACTGATGACTTAGTGAAAAATGCAAACTTGAAGTTGGCTAAAACAAGTGTGAAATTCATCTTTTAGAATTTGAAGTAGGAACCAAATTGTAGTTTACAAAAATAAACGTCTAATCATTTTGTTCATTTATTCATTATTACCTTTTTTTTGTGTGCAAAATGGTGGTTTATTAAAGCATGGGGACAGGACCCATGGACAGAAAGAGCTGCTGCACTGGGGTTGTGAGTGGTGACTGATTATATACTATGGGGTTGCAGGAGGTAAAGAAAAAGGGAGGTTTCAAAAGAACTTTCATATGCTAAAGAGGACCTAAAAGATACTGGAGACTTTGTGATTGTCAATTTAAGATTGTTTTCTCCTCTAGCAAGGCATTAATATTAAGATAGTTGGGAGATTCCTGGAAGAATGTCACACATGTCCCACCCAGGAGTGGGGAATGGGGGGAGGTTGTAGGGTGTCAGCTTATGTTTTGTCTTCAGCTAGCCTTCTGCTACCGCATCATTTCCTCCCTGAACAATTTTGACCCTTAAATCTTTAAGGTTGTTGAAGGTAAAGATTTATTTATTTATTTGAGAGGAGAGAGAGTGAGAGGGAGGGAGAGAACATGCAGGGGATGAGGGGCAGAAGGAGAAGGAGAGAGAAACTCAAGCAAACTTCACACTCAGTGAGGAGCCTGACTTGGGGCTCAATCTCACAACCCTGAGATTACGACCTGAGCTGAAACCAAGAGTCAGTTGGATGGTTAACTGACTACACCAGCCAGGTGCCCTTATTCATTATCAGGTTCAAATTCCTTATTGTGGTCTACAGCTTCAACATACCTTAACCCCCACCTCCCTGTCTTGGCCTAGACTTGTATTATTTTCCTGCTTGCTCATTACACTTATGTCACACTCTTTCTTTTCTAAGACATATGAAGCTCATTTTCTCTCCAGGGCTTTGCTCAGACCACTTGTTCCCTTTTCCTGGAATGAGCTCCTCTTTCCCAAATTACTTCTCACTCACTTACTCTACCCAACCCCCATGTATATACCAAGCTTTGCCATCAGTTTAACACAGGCTTATGCTCTACCTCCTCAGCTCAAACTCAGTTTCTCTGAAAGGACCTCCCTGACTTTTCAGATCAAGTTCTCATTTAAAATACATTTTTCTGAAAGGGAAGAAAGCCAGTGTAGCTGAAGCATATGGAGCAAGAGTGCAGTGATGTGATGTGGGTTTGGCAAAGTAGGCAGGGGACACACCTAGGAGGGACTTACAGGCCTAGTTGACAATTTAGTTAGTAGTAGTGTAAGAAAAATAGAAAACCACTAAAGAAAATAATAGTGATCAGATTTGGGTTTTGAAGAAATCACTCTGGCTGTTCTATGAAGAATCTGCTTAAATAGGGGGAATGAGGTACACAAAGAGACCAGTTAAGAGGATGTCTGTAGTAGTCCTTGGAAGAGAAAATGGTGGCTTAGATGAGGATGGTGACACTGGAGGTACAGAGAAGTTAGTAAGTACCAAATATATTAACAAAGTGAAATCAAATCAATAAACCTTGAATGATGAGATTTGGAGAGTGAAGGAGAAGGTAGTGTCCAACACTGCCTAGCCCTGGCTTGTGCAATTAAATGAATGGTGGAAGAACAGTTTTTAGGGGTATTTATGTTTGTGGCAGAGATAGGGTAGAAGGTTGGTAGGACAGTGGTGGAGTTGTGGACTAGCTCTAGATTTGTTTTAAGGTTTGTAAATTGCTTAGTAGAGTGCTTTATTGTACTATTACAGTGTTATAATAATCATAGCTGACACTAAATACATACTTGTGCTGGCCCCCGTTCTACATGCTTCACATGTATTAAGTCACTTAGACATCAATAAATGATAATGTTTATTATTCCATCATTATCATTATCATTATTGCTATATATACTGCAGGGACAGAGTTAGTTAACACAAGCAATTTCTTTCTATCCAATTCTACTTTTGATTGACTCCACACAGACAACTACCATATAGTGTAGGCACATTATTCAGAGAAATTACAGTGCAATTGATTAGATTTTAGCTGCTTTCAGTTCTATTCTAATCCTGAGGGCACATCCTGGACTAGTGACCTTGTTTAGCCTTGAACATTTCCATGTATGTAACCTATCTACAAACCTGTATTCAGAGTGGGTTACATTTGTCTGTGTGTTGATTCCTATTAACTTCATTCTTATAAAGTGATTATATTTGGAATTATCCCCAAATTTTCATGGTTATTTACTAAAGCCACATATATACTGACTAGAGAATTCTTGCCCAATCTAGGACAAAGAGCTCAATAGGCTTAAAAATAAAAAGGTCAACTTTTTAGAAAGTCTGCTCATCTAAGAAACCCAACTTGTAGCCTTTTTATTTTTGAAAATTCAGGTTTATACACTGAAGGTAGAAAACCTCTTAGAACTTTCTCTGGCCTAAATGCTGACAATTTGAGGACCTCAAAATGCTTATGTATAGCTCATTTAGGAAGATCTGCAAACTAGCTGAACTAGCCCTGAACTATAATATTTTGAAATATCATAATATATGAAGATTGAACAGGTATGTTGGAAATTGATTCAAATTGGCAGGTTGCCTGCTGATGTCACTTTTGATCATTAGCACCACCTTTGCTTTATCTGGAAATAGATCTGTATTTGCCTATTAAGTTGGGAGGGTAAAAAACAGAACATGTTATTTTTATTATGCAAGAAAACATCATCAGCAGATATCCATTGCACCGGACAGGCAACAGTATCAATAGTATGTCTTCCTCTGAGCTTGATTTTAGATGGAAACACTTGGACCAAAATAAAACAAAACAAGACAAAACAACAGTGGCATCCGAAATGGTATTTAGATGTTCTTGGAGACGTGAAAACATGGATTATTGTATAGGCTTACAACCTCTTCATTTGGTTTCAAAATCTATTGCAGTGATCTCAGAACTTTAAATTTTGCCAAGGGTTGTGAAACAGAAAAGCAGGCATGACTAAAAAAATGACAGACTGAAATCATAAATGAGGTTTGGGATACAATACAGTCTGTGAAACTCAGCTCAACCTCACTAGCCACATTCACCCCCAATTACAAAACAATCAGCAAAAACCTCCTCTAATGAGGGATTCACAAAGAAGACACTTGTTAGGATTTATATGCAAGGAAAGCTCATTGATTCACAGAGAAGATGATACAGGAAGCTGAGTAACTATAGCTGCCAAAAACCAGGATGAATAGCAACTCACAACTGGACTATTCGCAATATATGGAACTAGGAAAAGCTGCCTTATTCTCTTCATGATGGCTGTTGCACTTTGGAGCTATCCACACCACCAAGGAAGAAAGCTGGAGCCCAAGAGGCAGCCTGTGCCCTTACTCTGAAGTTGATTTGCCCAGCCAGGCAAATGCATGCGGGAGGTTTGACTTTGTTGTTCACACTGGTCCAGATGGTGCTGTCCAAAGCCAGAATCTTTGGGCCACCAGAGTAGCATGGAGAAGCTTTCAGCTCCTCCTGAATCAAATTCTGGCTCT
The DNA here is from genome assembly GCF_964656455.1 of Halichoerus grypus. Lineage (NCBI taxonomy): Eukaryota > Metazoa > Chordata > Mammalia > Carnivora > Phocidae > Halichoerus > Halichoerus grypus. Next base: position 50,610,963 of record NC_135727.1, on the reverse strand, counting down.
TGCAGCAGGCAAGTCATGGAAGAGTGCCAAATGTTCCCGCCAAAAAGCTACTGAATTCTCTTTCTTTTTTACTTTCATCCAACTCTTTTCTTGAAATATTAGAGTTGTAAAATATGAGTTAAGATTTTTTTTCATTTTTAAGACTATTTCTGATGCTTTGAATCATGACATCATCCAAAATTAAGTTCTAAAATTAAAGCTCTTCATTTACATTTTTCTTCAAACTGTAATTGATTTAGAAATAAATTCTTGTGTTTAAAATGAAGAGTACAGTCTGTAAATAATTTTCTTTAACTGATAAGCCCTTCACAACTTTACATGGCTTGCCAATTGATACTGACTGAACCTTGTCACTAGAACAGGGTTTACAAGTGACCCTTCTACACCATATTACAGGGATTTTGATTCACAACTTTCAGAACTGCTTTTGCCTGTATTTAGATCTGTACATAGATCTGTATTTACCTATTAAGTACTAATCCTAAGTACTTTGTCTTATGTATGGATGATCATCTGTACCTTATCACAAGCTCCTTTAAGAGCAGAGGCTGTGTCTTTGTCATGTTTTCATGCCTCTATTCTCCTTCCTTCCAATACAGTGTAGTGCTTTGCAGAGTAAACGTTCTAAAATGTTTACTAAAAGTAGAGGAAGTTTTATTCCAGTCACTTATTTCACCCTTAAAGGTGACTCATTGTTTTTTCTCTTATCCCACATCACAAGCTAAGAGAGGTAAGTGTTTTTCTGTAGTGATGCCCTGAGTTTTCTCAGAAACAAGGTCATGTAGACCAGATAGAGAAAGGATAGAAAAAGTGCTATTAAGTGGTTCAGCCTGGTTCCTAGAATTCATTAAGTTTATTGCCACATTTTCTTTTAGTTTTCCAACAACTTCAGGGTCCAGGCTTGTGAGGAAAGACTCATTTTCTTGGTTGGGAAATGTCATTATTATTATTTAATTTGTCAAAATTAACAGTGATAACTAATAATCAAATAGAACAATTGTAACAATATACTGTAACAAAAGTTATGTGAATGTGGTCTCTCTCAAAATATCTTATTATAATGTACTCACCCTTCTTTTTGTGATGATGTGAGATGATAAAATGCCTACGTGATGAGATGAAGTGAGGTGAATGATGTGAGCATTGTGATTTAGTGTTAGGTTACCAGTGACCTTCTGGTAATATGATACATCAGAAGGAGAATCATCTGCTTCTGGACTGCAGTGGACTGCCAGTAACTGAAACTGCAGAAGGTGAAACTGTGGACATGTGGGGACTACTATATGTTTTTATTGTTGTTGTTCCAAATTTTGCTTGTCATTGCTAAACGAGTGACTTATCACTTCCTTTAAAGGTAAAGTTTAAACTCCTTAACCTGGTTTCCAAGATCTTCTGTATCTAGCCTTAAACAGCTTTCTTAAATATATCTCATGATTTCCTTTAAGAAACAAATGAATCTAATCAATGTTCCTAAAATATGCTTTGTATATCCCCTTGTTTGTATCTTTGTTTCTACTGTTCAGTCTTAAGAATGTTATTCATATTCCTTTCTGCCAGTGCAATTATTATTTGTCTTTTCAGGTGCAACTCCAGAGTTAAACACAATACGTGGTACAATAATGATTTATTGAATGAATGGATAGATCCAAGTCATTCTTCACCTAGAAGTTGTTCCTGCTTGCTTGAGCCCATAATGGTGTTTTCTCTTTTAGAATTTATATTATACTGAGTATCTCTGCAAATAGTTTGGTTCTTAGCAAATTTTCCTCACATTTTTTAATTTGAATATGTCTTTCTAGAGTTTAGCTAATTCTAAACTTCTTTTGGGCAAGTACTAACTACATCTTTTACATTTGGCATCTGTCACATAGCCAAGCACAGTTTCTCATATAGTCAGCTTATAATGTACATGCGTAGATTATTCACCAGTGCTCAGTAACTACTTGATGTCAAATCAAATATGGAAGTAGAGATAGTAATATAGACTGAGTCTTTTTTAGTCATTTGCCCCCTGTGAATTGACTGACCCCTCTCCTTACAGCCTCTATATTTTTAAAGTAAAAATTGATATTATGTAGCTTTTTTGGGGGGCGGGGTAAAACCTTTGATTTTTCTAGGATTTTTAAGGTAATTGTCTTATAAGACAATATTATGTCAATACTTCCAAATTATATATGATGAAATACAGCAAAAGTTAAATCTACACTGCTGGAAAAACCAACAACAACAACACTCATGGATGACAACCTAGTTGGCCCTGTACTTCGGCTACCTTTGATGATTAAACCATATATTGATTTGATCATTTACAAATCAATTGCGAGAATAAAAAAACAAATCAACCAACCCAGCAAATCTACATGCCATGCAAATTGTAACACAACATATAATTTCTGTCTTTGTAACTATATAGCTGAATAAGGATGTTTTGTCTACATGCTAACAGAAAGATGGATAGCAACATTGCTGCTCATAGATACCTAAGAAGATACAGCTTCACCCATTGGAACCGGAGGCTATTAATTTCAATAAATACATATTGCTCTGTGAATAATTAAAAATATGAGCAAGACTAAATCAGGAGGTATGATTCCTTATTAAGTGAGAAACTAGTGAAGAGAGGGGAAATTAGATAATGTATTACAATTCTTTGGGGACGGGTGATCTCCAATATTCACTTCCTGTTGTTTTTATAGATCCCTAAGAAACATTCTAACTGATGCAAAGAATAAAGGTATAATGTGTCAAGGGATTGGGACTCAAAGTCACCCAGCATATGGAATTCTAGAATTCTCAAATTATAATTTATATTGGTATGCATGTGTGTGAATGTATGTGTGTACATGTGTGTTTGCATGTTTATAAGAAAAAGAGAGGAAGAAAAGGAAAAAGAGAAAAGGGTCTTAGTTATAATGTATTTGATTATAAGTAACAGAGGTACTCTAAGAGTAGCTTAAGTGAAAAGGGGGAAACCCAGGTAGGAAAGGCAGTTTTGGCCTCATGGGCAACTGGAAACAATGACTAGAAAGCTGCCAAGAAACTAGGAAGCTTTTTTTTCTTTTACCCTTCTCAATCCAGATCAACTTTTATAATATCAACAAATACAGCATATTCAAAAACAGCCTCCTTGCAGCTTCTGATTTTCTATGTTCTCCATTTACCCAAATAGCAGAGGCTGACCCACATCACTTCATCACAAGTCCAAATTCCTAGGAGAAGAATCTGCTTGGCACATCTTGAAGTAAATGTTCACTCTCATTGATCAGCTGTGGATTAGGGGAAGGCCTAGAAGAAATATCAGCCCAGATATAACAGCTGGCACCCACCTCTGTTGGAAGATTGTAGGAAATGGGGTCATGGGATTGGCAGACACCCTAAAAAGTAAATATAGATAGAGATAGGGGAAGGAAAGAAGCAGAAAAAGGGAAAATCTAATTATCTTAGTGTTATATAGTCATTTAGTTTTGCTATATTTAGTACATAATTCAGGGCAATTGCTATTTTTGATTGTATTCTTTATTGTTACTATTCTGCTTACATTATCTGATGAGTTTTTAAAACTTTATATTTTGATGAATTACGTGTAATTATAATTCAGTGGTAGTTTATTACACACATAATCTAATTTTCCATCCTAAATAAAACATCTAAATGAAAATTTGAATATGCCTTTTATGTGTTCATTAACACAATATGTAAAATCAAGATGGTGCATAGAATCCTCTATGCAGTGCCCTACCTTGGTGAGGCAGAATTTACCATTAACGTCCAATTCCCTTATATTTTTATTTATTTATTTATTTATTTATTTATTAAAATTTTTTTAGATTTTATTTATTTGAGAGAGAGAGAGAGAACAAGCAGGGGGAACAGCAGAGGGAGAGGGAGAAGCAGACTCTCCACTGAGCAGAGAGCCTGATGCGGGGCTCGATCCCAGGACCCCAGGATCATGACCTGAGCCGAAGGCAGATGCTTAACGACTGAGCCACCCAGGCGCCCCTCTCTTATATTTTTAAAAGTGTCCATCTCCATTAGCTGGAGTTAAAATGACATATTTATAATATTAAATAGTTTTACATACAGCAGCTATATTTTATCATGCTCATGTCTAAAAATGCTTACTTTTCTTTCAACCTCATTACAAGGATATTTTTAATTAACTGAATTGCTGTGTCATCTTTCATTTCTTTTAACAATATCCGTGGAAAGTTCACAATGAATTGTGACACTAAGCATTGAATTTTATGAGCTCTGTCAGTCCTGTGGGGTATTCAAACAATTTAACCTGATATGGATAAGGCAACTGTAACATATGGGAACAGAGGAGCTGTGAGGCTGGCAAAACTTACGTTGGTAGTAGCTAATAGAAAAAAAATAATAAAAGACTTAGGAAAAAAAAGTTTTTATATTATAAAATACATTCAAATGTAAATATGTATTGAAAAGATAACATATATGCAAATGAGATTTTTGAGGGGCAAAAAGGGCTAAGGACGAATGCACTGATGAAATGATTGCACTGAAGCACTCTGCTTTATTTACTGTAACCAGATTGGTGATGTGGAAAAAGTACTGGGCTAGAAGTTAAGTGACCCGGGTTCTAGCTCTGGGTGAGACATTTATGGGGTGTGTGACTTTAGACAAGTCACTTATCTTTCCTGAGTCTCAGTTTCCTTAGTGACAAAATAAAAGTGTAGGACAAAATGACCTTTAAGGTACCCTTCAGCCATTTGATCCTATGATATAAAATGATTTGTAGAATTGTAATTTTTGATTCTGCTAATCCATGCAATTTCATTCTGTCAGGGGTTGGTATCAACAATTGATGTGATTCAATGACACCTATAAAAAGACTGTTTAGTTTGCATATCTCCTTTCTTTTCCCTGAGGTTGCATATCTTGTTCATGCTGCCTTGACTTCTCCTTGGTGATGAGAAAGGAATTTCATTTGCAGGAAGAAGCTGAGGTAGGCTGGGTGCCCTCTGATGAATGGGAAGCCATGGGAAAGGTAGCAGCCTGGAACATGTTCAGTTCCACCTCTTTCTTTTGGCACTTTCACACTGTGTAATAATGGTGCTAGATTGGGGACTGGCATAATAGAAGGTTGACAATTGTGCAGGACAGAAATGCAGACTAAAAGCAATGAGGTTATCAGGTGGCATCCTCTTCACTCTATCTCAGGCAAACTTCAGGATTGGAGAAAAGGCTAAAAATGTGAACCAATTTGTAATTTGGAGATAGAAGAATTCGTTTTCTAATAGGATGGCTAAATTGTATATTAAAAGAGAAACTTTTATTAAAGCAGTTCTACCAGAGTGACTCTGATTAAGAAGTAGAGCAATTTTCATCATGTAAATTATGTTTTTAAATTAGATTTAAATAACACAGTAATACTTTTATTCATGTTATCCACCATTTAAAAGAAATAAATAATTTGGTTAACTCCCTGCATTTTCACAAGATGAAATTCCATCACAATCTTTGAGTAATTGAAACTGTGATGATTTTTAAAACCATCCAATTACAGGAATTCAATTCAATTATTTTTCTAATAAAATTAATTTTCACTTACATGTGTCTGTCATTTCCTGTCAATGAGGATGTTTTAAAAATCTTTTTCTGATGAATATTTTTCTGGATATTATTGTATCTGTAGAGAGATATTCACTAATATTGTCAGATAAATTTAGAGCTCATAAAAGAAGACATGATTATAAATTTTAGTATGTCTATTTATCTTTCTTTTTCTGCTGGTATCAATAAACAATTGTGAATGTTTTTCAGTAACCTATTGATCATAGTACATTGAGTGGAAGTCTGGAATTTTATAAATAATTTAATGGAAATGTTAATGCAGGCATATTCTATTTAGATAGTAATGCCATAATAGAGATAAGACTAACTGGACCAGTCCATCTTAACATTCTGAGAATTATTATCTTTTTCTGATTTGACAGAATAAAAATTGAGGGAATTCAGGCCAGTGTGATTGTGAGGCTTTGCCCTCTATTCACCCTTAACTGTAGTTTTAAGATTGGAGAAAAAAATGTAAGAGCATCAGAAAAATTTAAAGTTCAATTAATTATTTAACTGATCCCTGTCCAGACATTTATTCAGTGTGCCCACACATGTCCCAGGCATTGTGTTAAGCCTTGGGGATGCAGAGATTAATCAACCTGGTTCCAACTCTCAAAGAGGTCACAGTTCTCCAATTAGTTTCTGTGTAATACAGGGTAGGAAAGTTATATAATGTCCAGGGACTGGGTGTGTGCTCAGGGCTGGGCAGTGCAATGGATAGAAGGAGGGGTTTATAGGAACAAGCTGTGATAATTTCTGCCTCAGCAAAGTCAGTTTACTGACTCAGATCCACAGTCAATAAAACTTATTTTGGAAAAATGGTTCCTTTCTCCTAGAGTCTCCTGCTCCCTTCAATTGTAAGGAGTTAATTTGTTTCATCTCTCAGGAGTGAGAAATGGACAACAAGTAGAGTGGAATTTGGAAGCCAAAAGAGAGAGAGAAATAAATTTATTTAAGACCCAAACCATGCTTTTAAACCATGGACCCCTGTGTAGAGTTATTATAGGTCTAAATATTGTTGTACTGTATATCCAAAGGTTTGGATCACTTTTAGTGTAATTACAAAATCTATGTTTTAAAGATCAGCCAATGAATTAAACATGTGCATGGTAGATTTTTTCATTGCTCTACCATTTCAAAGATACAATCCAGTGGAGAAGGCAATGTGCCTGACGTACAATGAAATCAGGTTGAAATCAGGTTCTGTTATCTAGCAGGCTTTCTTGGAAATATATAAGGTTGAAAAGGAGAAAAAAGTGAACTCAGTTTTTTAGGAGTAAATGTGGGCTGTAGTTACACAATTACAAAGTAGTTGCCCAAAAGTGAAAAATACATTTAACTATGGCAAAAATTACAGTTAACAATGTGTGGGCTCATTGAAACAAATAGAAACACATGGATCTATAAGTTAAATGCACTCTTGAACTGAAGCCCATTGTGCAGTTGAAGGGGAGTGTGTGAGGAAGATCTGGCACTGTTGAGTGTGTTAGGAAGTGGACAAGGAAAGAAGCCTTGGCATCAGCAGCCCAGAGAAACCAGAATTGTGGTAAAATAGGTTCTAAAGTTCTGAAAAAGAAATGATTACCAGTGAATCATCTGTTAGTGACCAAGAAAATGAAGAAAGTTTATTTTAACAATATCAGGTAGCTTGAAAATATTAAAAAAATCAGAGTTGTTTCAGATATTAACAATATTGAGGGAAAAATTTCAGTGAGGTGCTACATAGTCTAGTAAAAGGTCTCTTTTGGTTTAACATCCTTATTAACAAGTGAGGTACATTAACTACATTCAAGGCTGATAGTGAATTAAGTTTTATTATTATTATTATTATTACAAACATCACAAAAAACAAAGATTTGCCAGGTTGCAAACATGGTAGAAAGACAAAAAGTAATGCCTAACTTGGACAGATTGAGAGTGAATACCCTGGATGGGAATATAATGCTTGTAGATATTGAGTGGTAAAGAAATAAATATAGGTGATATCTTTATCTGGCCTCTGCCAGATCCATTTCTGAACAACAGCAACAGCATAAACAACCACATCAGTAAAAAATATTTAGAGATGTCTTATTAAAATATGCAGAAGGGCAACATTAAAGTGCAAGAAAAAATAAAGTCCAAATAGTAAATCCATAAGATAAGAGTATTTGAGAATGTTTGTACAAAAGGCATCACATCTAAAACAGTGCTTGGAACAGAGGGTTGGTCTATAATACAAAATATGTGACATCAAGGGAGGCTCTTGATTAGCATTTATAAGAACTGTTTATAGAAGACTAAGTGAAGGGATTAGCTAGATCTGGACTATTGCTATTTTTCAAGGGGTCAGAGAATAAATTTCATGAGCAGGAGTGAGCCGTTCCCCAAAATAGGCCTTATCTATGAAGGGTTGTCAGTCATTTTTACCTCACTTGTGCTAGGGTCACAGCAATGAGGAAATTTCCCCCCAGGAAATGTCAAACCTTTTATAAGCATACTATTTTAATTACCACAATCTAAATTTCCCACTGAGAGCAGATCCCTGTCCTTAGAGAGTTAACATTCTAATATGGCCACTTTAAGGAGGAAAACACTGGCCATATTTTGCAGTATATATGCAGTAGTAGACAAAGAGTTTTCAGCCCAATTCTTTGTGCAGGGGGGTGTACAACTGAAGAATGGAGTTCCTAGAGAAAACTGGTACTCTTTCTTTGAGGTAAAGTGCTCATATGTTTGAGTTAAATTACCTCTTTCAGGAAGACCATTTTGCTCTCTGATGAAGTAATTTAGTTCAAAAGGGTACCAATTCAGTATCATTAAACCTTTCAGGAACTATATTTTCTATTATAAGCAAATCCTGGATAAGGTAATTTGCTTCAATTAGATATCACTTTGAATCTGGGAGGGAGTGTTTTTTACTTACCTTACTCATAGTCATCAATTTTCTTTTGATTGCCCAGGTGTGTATGGAAATTTGTTATGTATTATATACAAGCTTAATAAAATAAGACCTAATCCAGTGTTCAAAGTAGCATATGTTTAGCAGTAACTTTGTACATGTCTCAGTTATTGTTAAACATGGATTAAGTCCTCAAGACTTACACCCTGGTCTGTTGAGGATATACAAAATATGGTCCTTCATTAAAAGGAGTTTGTAAAGTTTTTATTTTTGACAGGAAGGCACCTGAGGTAGACAATAAAACAGAGCTGGCCTAACTTTCATGGATGTGGTAAGAACTGACTTTTCAACAACTACGAAAGTGTTTTAAATATTAAACCTTACAAAACAACTAATCACATTTATTATTTAAAAGACATAATGGGAAGAAATAAACCAAGACAAATTTAGGGGAAATACCTGAATAAGTGCCCAATAAGAGCTCTTCTGATGACTAAAGAGTAGGTGAAGTTTAGTGGTAAAAAATCTATTACCACTGTGACTTAAAATGGGAATACAGGAAATGTGCTGGAGGAAAGTGAAAATCATTAGGGTGCTGCAATTTAAACATTAGGCAGTGACTAGCTGGCCACCTTCTTGGCTCCTTCGTTCATAACTTTTCAATAAATCTCACATTAATCAACACTTATTGTGCTTTGCCTACAGAATGATAGAAATAGTCGTGTTGTTCTTTTCACAGCCCTTCTTACTTAGGGTGTATTGCTGCACTTCAACAGCAAATGATGGAACACTACTTTGTTTGCCTGTGATCCAAGACACTTGTCAAGCATATCATAGACTTCCATATATTACAAATCTGGTGCTGTAAGAATTGAGATGCTAGTCAGAGTAAATTGTATTAGTTTTATTATTTAGCAATGCATTATACCTAAGACATTTTCTACCGCAAGAAACAGAATTGGTTTCAAAGGATAACCAATAACAACCAAACACCTCACTACCACAAAAAACCACATCTAGCTATATTTTCATTTGACCTTATTTATATCATATAGTATCTTATACACATTTGGGAAACTAGACAAAGAAAAATCTCTTTGATGTCTGACTTTTAAAAATTTGTTTTCCTCTATGGGGTAATATACATTGGCAACAATTATTTTGATAATCTAATCAACACATATTTGTTGTTGCTGTGTTACTATTTATACAGTAACTAAGGGGAGTTGAGCAGCTACTAGAGATGACACTCTGATCTGAGGACCAGTCAGCAGCTGGATGGAGTGGACCAGGGACCACTTATACCTGAGATGGACTACAGACTACCACATACCAGATTTGGAAATCCAAGTCAAATGTAGTAGGACAGTCTCACTGACAAACCAAGAGTGTCACCTGTACTTGAGGGGATCTCATCAACAGCAAGCACCTGTGGTATATTTCCAGGTGGAAATCCTGAGACAGGCATTCTTAACTGAGACACCAAGAGGTGGGTAAAGCAGTATTGGAATATTAAAGTAGCTGACTCCAAGGGAAAAGCCAGCTGACAATGTATTGATATATTTGAATCAGCTGACAATGTAATAAAGCTACCCATGAGAAAAAAAGGTAACTAAGAATATTTAATTGCTCTCTTTAAGCATTGTTAGAGGTATATGTGCTGATCACAAACATTTTTATTATCTGAAAACAAGGAATTACCTTCATCAAAATACAAATGATTCCCAACTTATGATGATTTCACTTATGATTTTTTTAATATTATGATGGTGTGAAAGCAATACTCATTTAGTAGAAACTGTACTTAAAATTTTGAATGTTGATCTTTTTCCAGGCTAGTGATACACAGTATGATACTCTCTCATGATGCTGGGCAGTGGCAGCGAGCTCCAGTTCCCAGTCAGCCAAGTGAACACCAGGGAAAACAACTGATACACATTCAACTATTCTATTTTTCATATTCGGTACAGTATTCAATAAGTTATATGAGATATTCAACACTTTATTGTAAAATAGGCTTGGTGTTAGATGATTTTGTCCAATGGTAGGCTAATGTAAGTGTTCTGAGCATGTTTAAGTTGAGGAAGATTGGTAAATCAACCTAATTTCAATACTCCCTTTATGGAAAAGTCCAAGGGCTTATGACCCAGAGATCTTGGTATAGAAAGACATTTTATTAATTTAGTTATGTACCTGACTTCTTGGTAGTTCTAGCTATACTCAGGTTAAAAATACAATTGATTCTTGTTATTTGTGGTAGTTATGTTTTGTAATGTATAGAACCATTGCTCCTAGGGGAAATGCAAGGTTAGGTTCCTGTGAGCCTCTGGTCACAACATTTGCATAAACCAATCAATATATATCCTTGTTTTATCTGTGTTTCTGTTTAAATACACCTTATTTAACATATTTTGTTGATTATTTAATATTGGACTCATAGCCAACAGAACTATAACTCATGCCTGAATGATGCTTATCTAACATGTGTATTTTCCTAGTAAGTCACATTACAGCCTTTCAGAGCTTAGAAACACTTGATACCACTTTAGTACTATGCTTGGGGGCCATTTAAAACAGAAAAATCACCAACATAAAGCACAACGAAGTGTGGAAAGTATAGCTACCTAATAGATAGCAAAAAGGACATTTGTTTACAGTATAAGAGCTAAAGCAAGAAAGCCAAGTGGTGCCTTGTTTGACTTCAGTGGGAACCTGCACATTGGTGACTCAATTTTCCACCATGGAACATGACCAAGAATGACAGAAAATGCATAGTGAGTGTTGATTCTGTGTTATGACTTACAAATAAATTTTAGTAGGGAGGAAAATTCACAAATATAGAATCTATAAATAATGAAGATCAATTATTATGCAGTGAGTAATTTTTACACTTCATAGTTTTAAAATGATTAAGTAGTTATTCTGTACTTGCAAAGAGTAAATTGTTTTGAAATGCATGAGATTTTGCTTAAGTTTCAAATTTTACCCTTGGCCATTTATTTTGGAAAATCTGAAATAAGTTTGATTTTCTCCCAATTTAGTCAAACATTGCAGTTTGTTTCAGTAGCCATATTCAGAAACTCAATAGCTCAGAGATTATAAATCACAAAGATACATGTAAAGGCAATAACAGGAAGAGAAATCAAGAAAGAAAATACATGTTCTCAGTGTTACAGTCTATAGTGGATTTAAAGAGCTGAGCCATGCTTAATTAACACTTGTTGATGGAACTTGACAATTTCAATTTTACCTTATACGTTATAACTGAAAATGGTCTGAGGAACAGGGTGGATTGAAACATTTATTTAAAGATAATAATACCAAAAGGTTTAAAAAGAAAAAAAAAGTAAAGATAACAATACCATTAAGTTAACTCAATGACATGCTATGATGACATTATTTGGACGATGCTTTATATAACCTTCATTCAGAAGTACCTAGGATTGGCCAATATTTAAGACATGAACATCTGATTCCCTATAAAATAAAAATAGTCTAACAGACATTTTATAAAGTATGTTCTGTTGAAATGTATCATTCTGTATTGCCAAGAGAGTATACACTTTGAATTGAAAGGAAGTGAGAAGAAAATAGGGAATGACTTATGCATGATGCTTTTAAGCTCATGACAGAAATAGCTCAGGCAATATGTGGTCACTCAAGGAATTTCAAAGTGGCTGGTGTCTGAGTTTGGGAAAAGAGGAAAATAAATATAAAGCTAAAATAACATTTCAATCAAAAAATTTTTAAATACGAACCAGGAGAGACTATGGACTCTGAGAAGCAAACTGAGGGTTCTAGAGGGGAGGGGGGTGGGGGGATGGGTTAGCCTGGTGATGGGTATTAAAGAGGGCACGTACTGACTGGAGCACTGGGTGTTATACACAAACAATGAATCATGGAACACTACATCAAAAACTAATGATGTAATGTATGGTAATTAACACAACATAATAAAAAAATTTTTTTAAATAGAATATAATGAATATGTAAAATTGGCTGTTAAAAAAGAGGAGAAGCAAAAACTGAATGTTTTAAAACAAAAGACTAGATTTAGACCAACACATTGCAGAAAACTGAAGTCTCATTAAACAGGCAGTTATTAAGAAGATAGAATGAAGTGTGCGTTATTACCTTCTACACTGGCAAGTTCAAGCATCAGCTGCAGAGTTGAGAGTGATTTGATCTCTCTCTTATCCAGGCTTTATCATATAAAACTATGTAAATTCCTTCCTGTTTTTTGTTTTTGTTTTCAGTCTGTGGCTTCATACAGTAGGTTTATCTTCTGGGCCACACTTATGAAAAAGGAAAGGACTAAAGAAAAAAATTCAAACTTTTAAAAGCATGCCAATTTTGTCTATAAACTAAGTCATAACAGAGATAATAGAATTTAAAAACTTGCCTGAATTTATTTTAATATATTTAAAAAGTACATTTTCTATAACTGAAATGATCTCTATGAAAAGGAAAAATGACTTCAGCACATTACATTGTGCCATAATACATTTTTCCTGGAATTTTTGATACCAGTCATTAAGATGTGAAAGGACAAGCACAAGAACAGTTTTGTCTGTTAAGGTATGTCAGAATGCACAGGCACAGCCAGTGAAGGAGGATAGTCATTGCTTGAGAGAAGCTTGGGATAAAAAGCAAAGCATTTTTAAAAAGTTACCTATCTTAAAAATACTCTTGAGTTTTATGTTAATTAAAGAGCTTTACCTCTGATAGTGTGGACTCTTATTCTCTCATTGGTCTCTCTATAATGTACAACAGTGTAGAGAGTAACCCCTAATGCCCCCACCATGTAATAGGCATGATATATGCAAAAATAAAGGCTAGCAAATTCATGTCCAAGAGGTTTTCCACAAGATCTGAAGTTCTGACCCTTCAATTCCCTCCTAAAATATGATTATTGATAGCTAACATTCATTGAGCACTTACTATGTGCCAGGCATTATGCTAATCACTTTATATGTATTAATTTGTTTAATTCTCACAACAGCCCTGTAAGGCAGGTGCTTTTATTATCTCCATTTTACAGATGAGGAAACTCAGGCAAAAGAAGTTAAATAACTTGCCCAGAGGCACACTGGAAGGAAGTAGTAGAGCCATGATTCAATCCTAGTTGGTATTATCCATTAACATGATCATCATAAATTAAGTGATCAAATTATCTAGCTAGTTATTTTGAAAGGCAGTAAAAGACTAGTTCTCAGTACAGATAAGTTTTAAGGGGAGTGGGTGAGACAGGGATCATGGAATGCTCCAGAGAATGGAAAGTGTCCATGTGGAGGATCCTGGACAACCAAGAATTATAGAGATACTAAGAACTGAGAAACTTAAAAGGAAGAAAGAAGCACTCAAAAGGGGACAACTAAAGGTACAACTTTGTATCTTCACAATTTTGCCAAGGCACAATTACTATCAGTACAGACATTCCTTAATATTCAGAATAGGTACAGAGCAGAAAAGCTGCTTGTACAATAAAAGTGTACCTCATCTCTGGATTCTCTTCCACCATAGAAGATAGTGAAGATGGTAAAAAAAAAAATAGTGGGACATGTAGGCAAGGCTTAGGGTATCTTCTTGTTACTGTGGCCCCCTGGCTTAGATGTGACCGTCATACTGACAGTGACTGAAGCAAAAGTGAGGGAAGCTGCCCTTAATGAGGATCTTCCTGAGCTCTGCTATACCTCGACCAAAATGCCAATGAGAAGCAGGGAGCAACAACTGAGTTTATCTATTAAATTGGAACTACTTTAGTGTCTGACTCGTTCTGAGATAGAGAATTGTGATGTAATGGTGCTAATAAATGAGAGCTTCACAATTCTGTAACTGTGAGGATTTTACTGAAGACATAGCAATCACTTTTACTTTATTCATTTCATAAAGTTAAGATTCTCTATTTGCTTCACTTCAGGGGATACAATGGTATATTACTCATAGATATGTATGCACATGAACACACATATATGTACACACATGAGCATACACATATCACTTCTATTCTAAAACACTCAGTGACTATAGGGTAGGTATGATTTATTTCCAAGTTGGTACTAAATGGTATAAAAGAAATCTTCACTTACTAACTTTTGATTGGCATAACCCAACAATTTAAGATGTTAATAGGTCATACAATTACTTTTTACTTTGAGATAGAGTTTCCTTACAATAAGATGTCTGGTATTTTAAACTAATTTTAATTTAAATAAGTCTAATTAGGCTTGAGCAGCTGACAATTTTTTAGAATCACAGACAGAGCTGGAAGAAACCTTAAGGGTGAGTCAGAATAACCACTCTTGATGATTCAGTTATCTCTATATTATCCTACCAAAAGCTCTTAATCTTCTTCCCTCCTACCCTCCCTCCTTCTTTCTTTTTCTTTCTTTCTTTCTTTCTTTCTTTCTTTCTTTCTTTCTTTCTTTCTTTCTTTCTTTCTTTCTTTCTTTCTTTCTTCTTCTCTCTTTCTTTCTTTTTCGTTTCTTTGTTTCTTTCTTCCTTTCTTTCTTTCCTAAATTCATTTATTCAAATAATTGAGTGCCTATTATACACCAGATACTTTCTTAAGTGATGCAGGCAGAAAGATTAATAAGATATGGTCATTGATTTTAAGATTTTAAGATTTCACAGTTTAGTAGAGTTGACAGACATGCAAGCAAATCATTGTATTACAGTGTGGGCAATAATGGAAAAAGGAAGAATGTGAAAGGAATGGAGTATAGAAGAGAGTAATTAACTCTTTTGTGTGGATGTGGTAGGGGTGGGACAGGATTCAGACAAGGTTTTACAGAGGAAAAACTGCCCCATTTTTCTCATGACGAGTGAGGTTTGCTAGGAGAACAAATGGATGGTAAGGTGGAAAGGGAAGAAAGAACAACATAGTGGAAAGGCAGAGTGATTAAATAGCCCAGTGTGTTAAGAAGAATTATAAGTAATTTGTCATGGCTTGTCATAGATGCAGTAAGGTGGGCAGCAGGAAAAGCCAAGGCAAGAGAGGAAGATCTTGAGGGATTTGTCTGCCTGGTCAGAAGAGCAGCTGGTAAGAGTCTTTAAAGGATTTTAAATAACCTGTCATTATATATCAGAAATATGGTTTAGAAACCTACCTTCGAGTAACTTTGATTTTATAAAGTTCTTATTTATAGTGAACTGAAATCTTTCTCATTACATCTTCTATCTTAGTCTTCATTCTCCTATGTAGGATCTTACAGAATAAATTTATCTGAATTCTTCTTCTGTACATGCTTTTTGAATATTTACATACATACATGCCTTTCAAATATTTAACAATGCTTATTGGGTCTTCTCTGGATTAAATATTTTTAGTGCTCTTAACCACTTACCCTATCAGAATTGTCTGCGTGAAGGAAGAAAGTAGGTATTTACTCACTGTCTCTTGTCTCCCATTATTTGAGGCTTGCATGTGACTGAGAGGGCTGCTGAGATATTGATGAAGGCCCCGATGTGAAGATTAGAAAGATGTGAAGCATGAATTTGAGGGAGTGCAGTCAGCATGAGCTGGGTCTAAACTCATGTGCAACTGTCCAGTGCAGGCTGCAGCTGAAATCAGAGTTGGGCCAAGGGGATATAACATGGGGCACCAGAGGCAAATGCTAAAGGTAATAATGGTTAAGCTGTTTCAACAAAGAACTCACAAAACACAGTAGCCTAAATAAGACAGAAGTTTAATTTCTTAAGTAAGGTTTGGTTAGTTTGCAATGGTGGGACTTAGTTGTTTGACAAGGCCATTCAGGGACACAGGTTCCTTTCATATGGATTTTCTGCTGTCTCCTAAGGCATTTCCTAGACCACATGGTCAAAGCTGGGTTGCTAGCACATTTGTGTTTCATCTCATGGAAAGAAGAGAAAAGGAGTCTTGTGAAATTTCTTTTTAAATAAGCATGGCAGAAATTGCACATATCCTCTATGTTCTTATCCCATTGGCAAGAACTTAATAATATGTCCACATTTGTCTGCTAGGGAAGCTTTGAAATGTTGTTGCTAGCTAGTAAGCTTTGTGTGTAGTAAGAAGAAGGGAAAGGAATTTAGGGAGATATTAGGAAATAAATAACCTCATTCATATTAAATTTTCTGTCCAGCCAGATTTATGTGTTTTAAAATTCAAATTCAAATCAGTCCTGAAGTTGCTAAAAACACCAAGAGATTCAAACAGCCAAAGCCATATGATAACCCTTGCATCCTGCAAACAGCTAAAGGATCTCTTAGTTGGTCTCAGTTGAGAACAATGTAGGGTGAATTTCCTATTACTATCACTTCTATTAAGGGCTGTTGAAACATGTAAAATGGGTTGGGAAGTAAGATGCTCTCAATAGAGGACCATACTATTTCCCACTTGGCAGTTATTACCCATGAGTATTTTTGATACTTAGAATTCATTATAATTCAAAGAATAATAGGAAATTCAAAGGTTTCAAGTAGAATATTTTTTTTTGTCACATGCACAGAATTTGAGAAATACTGCTTTCTGACAACTCAAGTTGCAAAGGAAAAAAATGTGCCACTGCTGTCCTTTTATATCATTACTAATGAGGGCAAGTTCTCCTATGTCAATGGCATGACTTGGATGGAATCTCTGTCCCCACCATATCGTGTTCCACAGTTATTTCATCTCTATAATATGATGTACACTGCATACATTGACATATGTGAGATATAAGAGACAGACTTAGAGAGCTAAGATGACAGAGTAGTAGAAGGACCCTAGCCTTGTTTCATCCCTCAAACACAGCTAGATAAATGTCAAATCATTCTGAATACCCAAGAAATCTGTCTAATGACTGATAGAATGAACTGCACAACTAGAAGGAGAGAAGAGGCCACACCATGGAAGGTGGGAGGTACAGAGACATAACTGGGGGAGAAGAGAGTCACAGGTGCTAGAGAGGGGAGGGAGCCCTGGACACAGAGAGAGGCAAGAGAGAGAGAGAGAGGATCACACAAGGGATCACACAGGGAAAGCACTTCCCTAAAGCCATTGACTGGGAAAATTAGAGGGGCTGATTTTTTGTTGTTGTTGTTATGTTCAATTAGCCAACATATCATTAGTTTTTAGTGTAGTGTTCAACGATTCATTAGTTAGTATAACACCCAGTGCCCATCACAACACGCGCACTCCTTAATACCCATCACTGGATACTGCATCCTCCCACCACACCCCCTCCCTTCTGTAACCCTCTGTTTGTTTCCTAGAGTCCAGAGTCTCTCATGGTTTGTCTTCCTCTCTGATTTCTTCTGATTCAGTTTTCCCCCCTTCCCCTATGGTCCTCTGCATTATTCCTTATATTAAACATATGAATGAAACCATATGATAATTGTCTTTCTCTGCTTGACTTATTGCACTTAGCATGATACCGTGCAGTTCCATCCATGTCAGTGCAAATGGCAGGTATTCATCCTTTCTGATGGCTGAGTAATATTCCATTGTATATATGGACCACATCTTCTTTATCCATTCATCTGTCCATGGACATCTCTGCTCCTTCCACAGTTTGGCTATTGTGGACATTGCTGCTATGAATATTGGGGGTGCATGTGCCCCTTTTTTTCACTACATATGTGTATTTAGGGTAAATACCTAGTAGTGCAATTGCTGGGTCATAGGGTACTTCTTTTTTTAACATCTTGAGGAACTTCCATACCGTTTTCCAGAGTGGCTGCACCAGCTTGTATTCCCACCAACAGTGTAAGAAGGTTCCCCTTTCACCACATCCTTGCCTACACTTGTTGTTTCCTGTCCTGTTAATCCTTGCCATTCTAACTGATGTAAGGTGGTCTCTCATTTTGGTTTTGATGTATTTCTCTGATGGCTAGCGATGATGGGAATATTTTTTCATGTGTCTGTTAGCCATTTGTATGTCTTCTTTGGAGAAGTGTCTGTTCATGTCTTCTGCCCATTTCTTGACTGGATTATTTGTTTTTTGGGTGTTGAGTTTGAGAAGTTTTTATTGATCTTGGATACCAGCCCTTTATCTGTAATGTAATTTGCAAATATCATCTCCCATTCCGTGCATTGCCTCTTAGTTTTATGGACTATTTCCATTGTTGTGCAGAAGCTTTTTATCTTGATGAAGTCCCAAAAGTTCATTTTTGCTTTTGTTTCCCTTGCCTTTGGAGATGTGTCATGAAAGAAGTTGCTGTGGCCGATGTCGAAGAGGGGTTACTGCTTATGTTCTACTCTAGGATTTTGATGGATTACTGTGTCACATTTAGGTCTTATATCCATTTTGAGTTTATCTCTGTGTATGGTGTAAGAGAATGATCCAATTTCATTCTTCTGCATATGGCTGTCCAATTTTCCCAGGGCCATTTATTCAAGAGACTCTTTTTTCCACTGGATGCTCTTTCCTGCTTTATTGAAAATTATTTGACCATAGAGTTGAGGGTCCATTTCTGGGCTCTCTATTCTGTTCCATTGATTGATGTGTCTGTTTTTGTGCCAGTACCATACTCTCTTGATAATCACAGCTTTGTAATATAGCTTGAAGTCAGGCATTATGATGCCCCCAGCTTTGGTTTTCTTTTTCAACATTACCCTGATGATTCAGGGTATTTTCTGGTTCCATACAAGTTTTAGGATTGTTTGTTCCAGCTCTGTGAAAAATGTCGATGGTATTTTGATAGAGATTGCATTAAATGTGTAGATTGCTCTGGGCAGGATAGACATATTAATAATGTTTATTCTTCCAATCCATGATCATGGAATCTTTTCCATCTCTTTGTGTCTTACCCAATTTCTTTCATAAGCGTTCTGTAGTTTCTAGAGTAGAGATCCTGTACCTCTTTGGTTAGGTTTATTTCTGGTATCTAATGGTTTTTGGTGCAATTCTGAATGGAATCGATTCCTTAATTTCTCTTTCTTCAGTCACATTTTAATGTATAGAAATGCAACTGATTTCTGTGCATTGATTTTATATACTGTCATGTTGCTGAATTGCTGTATGAGTTCTAGCAATTTGGGGGTGGAGTCTTTTGGGTTTTCCACATAAAGTATAATGTCATCTGCAAAGAGAGAGTGTTTGACTTCCTCTTTGCCAATCTGAATGTCTTTTATTTCTTTTTGTTGTCTGATTGCTGAGGCGAGGACTTCTAGTACTATGTTGAACAAAAGTGGTGAGAGTGGGCATCCCTGTCGTGTTCCTGACCTTAAGGGAAAAGGTCTCAGCTTTTTCCCAGTGAGAATGATATTCACTGTGGGCTTTTCATAGATGGCTTTTTTGATATTAAGGTATGTTCCCTCTATCCCTACACTTTGAAGAGTTTTAATAAAGAAAAGATGCTGTATTTTGTCAAATGCTTTTTATGCATCAATTGAGATGATCGAATGGTTCTTGTTTCTTCTTTTGTTTATGTGATCTATCACGTTCATTGATTTCTGAATGTTGAAACACGCTTGTATCCCAGGAGTAAACCCCACCTGGTGGTGGTGAATAATACTTTTAATGTACTGTTGGATCCTATTGGCTAGGATCTTGTTGAGTATTTTGCCATCCATGTTCATCAGGGATATTGGTCTGTAATTCTCCTTTTTGAGGAGGTCTTTGTCTGGTTTTGGGACCAGGGTAATGCTGGCCTCACTGAACGAGTTTGGACGTTTTCCTTCCATTTCTATTTTTGGAAGCAGCTTCAGTAGAATAGGTATGATTTCTTCTTTAAATGTTTGGTAAAAGTCCCCTGGGAAGCCATCTGGCCCTGGACTCTTGTTTTTTGGGAGGTTTTGGATTACTTCTTAAATTTCCTTGCAGGTTACTGCTTTGTTCAGATTGTATATTTCTTCCTGTTTCAGTCTTGGTAGTTTATAAGTTTCCAGGAATGCATCCATTTCTTCCAGATTGTCTAATTTGTTGGCATATAGTTGCTTATAATATGTTCTTACAATTGTCTGTATTTCCTTGGTATTGGTTTTGATCTCTCCCCTTTCATTCATGATTTTATTAATTTGGGTTCTTTCTCTTTTCTTTTGGATAAATGTGGCCAGAGGTTTATTGATCTTATTAATTCTTTCAAAGAACCAGCTTCTAGTTTCGTTGATCTGATCTACTGTTTTTCTGGTTTCTATTTCATTGATCTCTGCTCTAATTTTTATTATTTCTCTTCTCCTGCTTGGTTTAAGTTTTATTTGCTGTTTTTTCTCCAGCTCCTTTAGGTGTAAGGTTAGCTTGTGCATTTGGGATTTTTCTACTTTTTTGAGAGAGGCTTGGATGGCTATGTACTTCCCTCTAAGGACTGCCTTTGCAGTATCCCATAGGTTTTGGACCAATGTGTTTTCATTCTCATTGGTTTGCATGAATTCTTTAAGTTCCTCTTTAATTTCTTGGTTGACCCAGTCATTCTTTAACAGGATGCTTTTTAACCTCCAGTGTTTGAGTTCCTTCCAAATTTGTTCTTTTGATTGAGTTCCAGTTTCAAAGCATTGTGGTCTAAAAATATGCAGGGAATAATCTCGATTTTTTGTTGTTGATTGAGACCTGATTTGTGACCCAGTGTGTGATCTAGTCTGGAGAAAGTTCCCTGTGCACTCGAGAAGAATGAGTATTCTGTTGTTTTAGTATGGAATGTTCTGTATATATCTACGATGTCAATCTGGTCCATGTGTATTTCAAAGTTCTTGTTTCTTTGTTGATCTTCTGCTTCGATGATCTGTTCATTGCTGTGAATGGAATGTTGAGGTCTCCTACTATTAATATATTATTATCAATATGTTTCTTTATTTTTGTTATTAATTGGTTTATATAATTGGTTGCTCCCATGTTGGGGGCATAGATATTTGCAATTGTTAGATCTTCTTGTTGGATAGACCTTTTATGATATAATGTTGCTCTACATCTCTTACTGCTGTCTTTGGTTTAAAATCTAATTTGTCAGATATGAGGATTGTTACCCCAGCTTTCTTTTGAGGTCCATTGGTGTGGTAAATATTTCTCCATCCCCTCACTTTGCCTAGGTTCAAAATGAAATGAGTTTCTTGTAGACAGCAAATGGATGGTTCTTGCTTTTTTATCCAATCTGAAACACTGTCTTTTGATGGGAGCATTCAGCCCATTTACATTCAGAGTAACTATTGAAAGATTTGTATTTCCTTCCATTGTATTGTCTGCAATGTCCCTGTACTGTAGATTTTCTCTGTTTCTTTCTGGTCTATGTGACTCTTGGGGTCTCTCTTCAATTACAGAATCCTCCTTAATATTTCTTGAAGGGCTTCTTGGTGGTGACATATTCTTTCAGTTTCTGCCTGTTCTGGAAACTCTTTATCTCTCCATCCATTCTGAATGACAGCCTTGCTAGAGCAAGTATTCTTGGCTGCATGTTCTTCTCATTTAGTACCCTCAATATGTCTTGCCAGCCTTTTTGGGCTTGCCAGGTTTCTATGGATAGGTCTGATGTTGTTCTGATGTTCTTCCCTCCATAGGTAAGGAACCTCCTCTCCCTAGCTACTCTCAGGATAATTTCTTTGGCTGTAAGATTTGCAAGCTTCACTAATATATGTTGGGGTCTTGATCTATTTTTATAGATTTTGGAAGGGGTCCTCTCTGCCTCTTGGACACAAATGCTTGTTTCCTTCCCCGGATTAAGGAAGTTCTCAGCTATGATTTGTTCCAATATACCTTCTAGCCCTCTCTCCTTCTCTACCTCCTTGGGGATCCCAATAATTCTGCCATTGGAACCTTTAATGGCATCATTAATCTCTCCAAGGATTTTTTATGGGGTACCAGCTGCCTATCTCTGTTTTCCTCAACTTCTTTCCTTTCTATCAGCTTAGGTTCTAGATCACTTATTCTCTCTTTTGCTTCATTGACTTTAGTTGTTAGAATATCCAGTTTAGAGCATCTCATTCACACCATTTTTAAGTTTGGCCTCATTAGATCTCATTTCTGCCCTTAGAGATTCTATATTGTCACTTATACTTTCTTCAATTCTAGCTAATAACTTTATTATTGTTATCCTGAATTCTATCTCTGACATCTTTATATCCATATTGATTAGCTCTGTGGCAGAGAATTCTGCCTCTTACTCTTTTTTGTGTTAGTTCCTCCTTCTTGTGATTCTTTCCAGAGAATGATGGGTGAGTGAATGAACAGAGTCCAAAATATCAACCACAACTTAAGCAAGATGCACCCTAGTAAAATCCAGAGTGGTCAGAAGTTACCCCAGAAAAACAAAGCCAAAATGAAATACAAGAATAAAATTAAAAACAAAACAAAACAAAACAAAAAACCAAAAAAAAAGTGGGAGGGGAAGGGAGACTATAATCTCACAGTGTGGACAAAGCAGGGTTTTCTACTTGTTCCTGGATGAATTTTGGTCTGTTTGTTAGAAGACACTACATCCCAAAATTTCAAGGAAAGTAAAACTTATATATATATATACATATATATATACATATATATATATATATATGTAATGATAAAGTTGAATATTTTGAAAAAAGGACTTAAATGAAGCATATATCTATAAAAAATGTAGATGTGAAAAAATACAAGTTAAAAAGTAACTATGAAATATAAGTTCGTATAATAAGCATCTAGGTGAAATGAGAAAAAGGTAAAAAAAACACCAAAAAATCATAAGAAAAAGAAGAAAAGGAGAATTTTATCTGAAAAATAGATGAGTCATGAGGCAAAACCTGGAGCTCAATATAATATTTTCCCCTGGTATTGGAATTATAGAATCTTGTGGGATCCATAGGCTTGTCATCCACATGTTCTTCCATACTGTCTTCTGGGGGAGGGGCCTGCTGTGCTGTTTCTCAGGTATCCCTGCCTGGGTGGAGTTGTCCCACCCCCTGTCAGGGGGATGGGCTTATTGCAAACTGGTCCTCGGTGTGGCTTTTGTTCCAGGAAGGCTGTCCGAGCCTCTTCAGAGGATCAGAGCAAAAGTGTCCATGCCCAAACCTCCTGCCCAGAGCAGAAAGATTGCAGTTTTCCCTCTTTAATAGACCCTCTGGGACAAAAAGTCTCCATTTCTGTATGCCCCTAAAACCGCAGCCTCTCGCGGTGTATGCCACTGCAACTCTCTCGGAGGTAGTCCCAGGGGCCAGGGAGTACCACTACCCTTTGTGATTGTAAAATTGTGAGTGGCCACAGGCTCGTGCGCCCACCGAAGCTCCTGGAACATGTCTGGTTGCCACTGTAATATCTTTTCCAGGCCGCTACCGCTCTGAGAGCTTTTGCCTGGTCATGGATGCAGGTTCTAGCCTTTTTTAGGCTCTTAAGGAAAAGAACAATTACCGACCCACCTGGCTCGCAGTTTATGGTGACTCGAGCTGAGAGTCCCCTTCTGGGCTCACTGACCATAACCTGCTTCCTGGCTCCACTGGCTCGGGCACTCTACCAGTTCAGGCACCCCCATTCGCTCTGTGACTCCTCGGATCCTGAGACCACATTGCCCTACCTTGAATTCTGCCTTTTCATTTCCAGAGCCCATTTCAGAGAGGGATGTCTCTCACTAGAGCAGATTTCTAAGAGTTCTGATTTTGTGCTCTAGTGTTTTATCACTTTCCCAGGAGCCAGCTTATAGAGGCTGCCTCCCCCTTCTGTTTATTTTCCTATATCTCCCCTCAGAGTCATGACTCCACAAGTCCTACCTTGCAAAAAGCAGTTGCTTTACTGCTCGTAGAGATCCACATATATATTCTTACATCTCAGGCTGATTTCGTGGGTGTTCAAAATAGTTTGATAGATATCCAGCAAAATTCAGGGGACCAGTTGAAATGGGGTCTCCTACTCTTCTGCCACCTTGCTTGCCTCCCCCAAACCATCATTCAACTCAGAGGGGCAGATTTTCATGAGTTTTTACAACTAGTGCATCTCAAAGACTGGAGTTTTAGAGGTCCATGGCATGGCTGGTGTGGAGCCTTGAGGGCAATGCAGTGCTCCTGTGGAGGAGGTGGGCAGGTATCCTGGGGGCAGATGATGTCATCTGAGGATCCCCTGGGACACATTGAGGCAGATGGTCACCCTTCTTGGAGCACATCTGAGTGAGGTGGTGTTGCCTCTCCTGGCACAAAAGAGCCACAGGCATCATTTCCCTCCCTCCGCCCCTCAGCATAGGTGCAGACACCTGCTGAGGGTGGCTAAACCAGATATTGGCTCTTTGCTGTGCTTTACTGCAAAACCCACTCTCCTATGCTTTGGAGTGACTGCCATCTGGGTCAAACCTGCAACAGTCCCAGCTCGGCCAGTCCCTCCCCCAGAATACAGGTGCAGGTCCACACCATTCCAAGTCCCTAAGGTTTGGAGTTTTAAAACGAGACTGCCTGTGATAAGACCAAAAGTGCACTGCTCTGCCAGGCATCCAGGTGGCCCAGATAGTGTGAAGGCAGCAATCTGAAAGACACCTGGGACTCCCGATAGGAGACTGTTCACTTTTCGGGGAGGACTTACTAGACAGCAGGGGGCACGAGCTCTACTCTCCAGGATGAGGGAGCTGGCTAGTGCCATTACGCACCCCCTCCAGCATAAACTGACTTTAGTAAACAGTACAACACCAATAGTGATGGCCTAAACTGCTTACACCAAGCCCCATGCCCCTGTACTCTGCTGGTACTGCTTTTCTTGGGGAAGTGTGCCTGAGAACCAGCACAGCAGGCCCCTCCCCCAGAAGACCAACACAAACCTGCACATGAACCATGTCTACTGACGTAGAGTTTTGCAAGCTTCAGCTCTAGTGGAAATAACATCAGGTCTCTTTTAACAAGCAGACCACAGCTCACCTAGTTAAAATTGCTAAACTCTGGCCAAAGTTCAAACACTGGCCACTGTAGGAAAGGACAACCTCTGCAGAAGACTTACCTGAGGGAATGAACAGCCAAAACACAGCAGTGTGCATGCAGGACACAGCAGGGACACTGCTAGAAGGACAAGACCCTGGCTATTGTATGACCTCTTCTACATAAAGACTTTACTCTCAAAAACAGGAAACATTATAGGCTTTCCTAACACACAGCAGAAGTCAGAGAACTAGACAACATGCCAAGATGGAGGAATTCACCCCCCCAAAAAAGACCAAGAAAAGGTCACAGCCAAGGATCTAATTGAAATAGATATACGCAATATGCCTGATCCAGAATATAAAGAAATAATCATAAGGATACTACCTGGGCTTGAGAAAAGCATGGAAATATAAGGGAGCCCTCTACTGCAGACATAAGAGACCTAAAAACTAGTCAAGACAAAAGGAAAACTGCAATAATTGAGATTTGAAACCAACTGGAGGTAATGAACACAAGGATGAAAGAAGAAGTGATGTAGAAGATAAAATTATGGAAAATAATGAAGCCGAACATTAGGGAAAGAAAGATATTTTTTTCCCTAGGTCACAAAAGTAGACTTGGGGAACTCTGTGACTCCATAAAGCCTAATAACACTCCTATCATAGGAGTCCCAGAAGAAAAAGAGAGGGAAAAGGGGGGCAGAAGGTTTATTTGAGGAATTTATAGGTGAAAAGTTCCCTAATCTGGGGAAAGAAACAGTCATCCAAATCCAGGAGGCAGAAGGAACTCCCATCAAAAGCAACAAAAGCAGGCCAACGTATTATAGTGAAATTTGCAAAATACAGAGAGAGTTAAAGAGAAATCCTAAAAACAGCAAGACAAAAGAAGTTCCTAACTTACAAGGGAAGACTACTAAGGTTAGCGATAGATCTCTCCACAGAAACTTGGCAAGCCAGAAGAAAGTGGTATGATATATTCGATGTGCTGAATGGGAAAAAATCTGCAGAAAAGAATACTCTACCCAGCAAGACCATCATTTAGAATAGAAGGAGAGATAAACAATATCCCAGACAAACAAAAACTAAAGGAGTTTGTGACCACTAAACCAGGCTTGCAAGAAACATTAAAGGGGACACTTTGAGTGGGAAGGAAAGACCAAAAGTGACAGAGACTAGAAAGGAACAGAGAAAATCTCCAGAAACAACAACAAAACAAGTAATAAAATGGCACTAAATTCATTTCTATCAATAATTACTCTGAATGTAAATGGACTAAGTGCCCAATCAAAAGACACAGGGTGTCAGAATGTATATATATATATATATATATATATATATATATATATATAGCAAGACCCATCTATATGCTGCCTACAAGAGATTCATTTTAAACCTAAAGACACCTGTAGATTGAAAGTGAGGGGATGGAGAAATATTTATCACACAAATGGATGTCAAAAGAAAGGTGGAGTAACAGTACTTATATGGGACAAACTAGACTTTAAACCAAAGACTGTAACAAGAGATGAAGAAGGGCACTACATCATTATAAAGGCATCTATCCAACAAGAAGATCTAACAATTGTAAATATTTATGCCTCCAACTTGGGAGCACCCAAAAATGTAAAACAATTACTAGCAAACATAAAGGAACTCACTGATAACAATACAATAATAAGGGACTTTACAACACCCCCTTTACATCAATGGACAGATCATCTAAGCAGAAAATCAACAAAGAAACAATGGCTTTCAATGATGCACTGGACCAGATGGGCATAACATATATTCAGAACATTTCATCCTAAAGCAGCAGAATACACATTCTTTTCAAGTGCACATGGGACATTCTCCAGACGAAATCACATACTAGGTCACAAATCAAGCCTCAATAACCACAAAAAGATTGAGATCATGTCATGCATATTTTCTGACCACAATTGCTATGAAACTTGAAGTCAACCACAAGAAAAAAATTGGAAAGACCACAAATACATGGAGGTTAAAGAACATCTTACTGAAGAGTGAATGCGTCAACCAGGAAATTAAAGAAGAAATTTAAAAAAAAATACGTGGAAACAAATGGAAAGGAAAACACAACTATCCAAATCCTTTGGGAGGCATCAAAAGTGGTCATAGGAGGGAAGTATAGAGCAATACAGGCCTACCTCAGGAAGCAAGAAAAATCTCAAATACCAGCCTAACCTTACATCTAAAGGAGCTAGAAAAAGAACAACAAATGAAGCCTAAAGCCAGCAGAAGAAGGCAAATAATAAAGATTAGAGCAGAAATAAAGATATAGAAACAAACAAAGGAAAAACAGTAGAAGAGATGAATGGAACCAGGAGCTCTTTGAAAAAATTAATAAAATTGATAAACCCCCAGCCAGACTTATCAAAAAGAAAACAGAAAGGACCCAAATAAAATCACAAGTGAGAGAGGAGAAATCACAACCACCATTGCAAAAATACAATTATAAGAAATATTATGAAAAATTGTATGACAGCCAATTGGGCAATCTGGAAGAAATGGATAAATTCCTAGAAGCAAATAAACCACCAAAATTGAAACAGGAGGAAATAGAAAACTTTAACAGACCAATAGCCAGCAAAGAAATTGAATCGGTAATCAAAAAACTCCCCAAAAAACAAAAGTCCAGGGCCAGATGGCTTCCCAGGGGAATTCTACCAAACATTTAAAGAAGAGATAATACCCATTCTTCTCAAACTGTTCCAGACAATAGGAAAAGAAGGTAAACTTCCAAACTCATTCTAGGAGGCCAGCATTACCCTGCTTCCAAAACCAAAGACTCCACTAAAAAAACAAAACAAAACGAACAAAAAGACAACTACAAGCCAATATCCCTTGAACACGGATGTAAAAATTCTCAACAAAATACTAGCAAATCGAATTCAACAGTATATTAAAAGAATCATTCACCATGATCAAATGGGATTTATTCCTGGGCTGCAAGCGTGGTTCAATATGCGCAAATCCATGTGATATACCACATTAATATAAGAACCATATTATCATTTCAATAGATGCAGAAAAAACATTTGACAAAGTACAGCATCAATTCTTGATAAAAACCCTCAACAAAGTAGGTCTAGAGGGAGCATACCTTAACATCATAAAGGCCATATATGAAAGACCCACAACTGATATCATCCTCAGTGGGGAAAAACTGAGAGCTTTTCCTCTATGGTCAGGAACAAGACAGGGATGTCCACTCTCAGCACTGTTATTTAACATAGTACTGAGAGTCCTAGCCTCAGCAATCAGACAACAAAAAGAAACAGAAGGCATCCAAATCAGCAAGGAAGAAGTCAAACTTTCACTATTTGCAGATGACATGATACTCTTTGTGCAAAACCCAAAAAATTCCTAGAATTGATAAATTCAGTAAAGTGGCAGGATACCAAATCTATGTATAGAAATCTGTTGCATTCTTATACACCAATAATGAAGCAGCAGAAAGAGAAATCAGGGAATCGATACCATTTACAACTGCACCAAAATCCATAAGATACCTAGGAATAAACTTAAGGAAAAATGTAAAAGATCTGAAAACTATAAAACTTTGATGAAAGAAATTGAAGAGGACACAAAGAAATGGGAAAACATTCCATGCTCATGGATTGAAAGAACAAATATGATTAAAATGTCTATATTGCCCAAAGCAATCTACACATCTAATGCAATCCTTATCAGAATACCACCCGCATTTTTCACAGAACTAGAACAAACAATCCTAAAATTTTATGGAACCTAGCTAAAGCAATCTTGAAAAAGAAAAGCAAAGGTGGAGGCATCATAATTCTGGACTTCAAGTTATATTGCAAAACTGTAGTGATCAAAACAGTATGGTACTGGCACAAAAACAGACACATAGGTCAATGGAACAGAGTAGGAAACCGAGAAATGAACCCACAACTATACGGTCAACTAATCTTCGACAAAGCAGGAAAGAATGTCCAATGGGAAAAAGAGTCTCTTCAACAAATGGTGTTGGCAAAACTTAACAGCAACATGCAAAAGAATGAAACTGGAATACTTTCTTACACCATACACAAAAATAAAATGCAAAATGGATGGAAGACCTAAATATGAGTTCTGAATCCATCAAAATCCTAGAGAAGAGCACAAGGAGTAACCCCTTTGACATAGGCCATTGCAACTTCTTATTAGATATGTCTCTTGTGGAAAGGGAAACAAAAGGAAAAATAAACCCTTGGGACATTCAAAATATATGCTTTACAAATACTGGATGAAGCTCTCAAAGGGAAAGGCTTATTTATATTAAAGTGTGCCAAGAAACTACAAATGCCAAGATGCCAATTTTGAGGAAAGATCATAATGCAGAGAAAAGCATGAAATCTGATCTTCAGTTGTCCAGCTATTATTGTTCATGTTATTTTTCTTCTCAGTGTTATGTGGCTCTAAACAATTCTGTGATTGGAAGTCAAACTCATCCAGCAGTTAATGATTGCATCTCTTAATGGTTTATAAATTTATATACCTGCTATTGTATATTAAGTGAAGTTGGAGCACAAACCAAAATTGCATTCCATTCTATGTAGAATTAGTTGTGTACGTTGGACACCCAAAATGATATATGAAGAAAAGATCACATCTAGCTGGAATTTATATTTAAATCTCACTTTTTCCTGAAGGTAAGCTGGAGGGGAGCCAAATTTCAACCCAGGCAGTGTTCATAATCTTTTAGCAGTTTGTTACTGCTCTTCTTGCTTGTAAAAAGGTCTTAAGTTCAGAAAAGGGTTAATTAAATTTGTAGCAATAACTTATTTGGGGCTGATTTACTTTAAATTATAAATTTGTATTAAAAAGTTTACTGTAACATAAAGTCATTACTGTAAACATAATCTTTCCTCATAAGAAATAATAAAATAATGGGCGCCTGGGTGGCTCAGTTGGTTAAGCAACTGCCTTCGGCTCAGGTCATGATCCTGGAGTCCCGGGATCGAGTCCGACATCGGGCTCCCTGCTCAGCAGGGGGTCTGCTTCTCCCTCTGCCCTCTTCCCTCTCGTGCTCTCTGTCTCTCATTCTCTCTCTATCAAATAAATAAATAAAATCTTTAAAAAAAAAAGAAATAATAAAATACTTGGCAGTCCTAGGTCCAGTTTATTCATGTATCCAAATCTTTTAAAAAATTCTCAGGCATGTTTGGTGACACCATTTTATGTCTTAATATTTAACTTATTCCAAATGGTCTATCAGAAAATTCCATATAAGATCAAGAATCTGAACTTATGGGGCGCCTGGGTGGCTCAGTTGGTTAAGCGACTGCCTTTAGCTCAGGTCATGATCCTGGGGTCCTGGGATCGAGCCCCGCATTGGGCTCTCTGCTCGGCAGAAGGCTGCTTCTCCCTCTGACCCTCCCCCTGCTTGTGTTCCCTCTCTTGCTGTCTCTCTCTCTCTCTGTCAATTAAATAAATAAATAAAATCTTTAAAAAAAATTAAAAAAAAAATCTGAACTTATGACATTAATATGGCCACAAGATGAAAATACTACTTTATGATATCCACTGCCCCCACCTACTTTTGTCATACAGAAAAATGGGAAGCAATAGAACATCTACAACAACAACAACAAAATGATACCATTTTATCTACTGAAGAAGCACACCTGACTTACTGAACAACCTGCACTGATAATATGCTAATAAAATAGGCTTGGAATGTATAAAATCAGGTTGGCTATAAACTGGTCCCTGACAGAAAGAGAACAAGTGTGTAGGATTGATATCTATTGAAGACTTTTTCATTTAATGAGTAATTCATTGTAATTTAAATTAAAAATGAAAAAATTTTCATTACTGGCTCTTAAGGGAGTTTATCCAGGCAGCAGTTCTAGATCAAGGAAATTTTATATCTAGTTAGTTCAAATATAGCATCTTCTCTTTTTAAGGAAGATATATAGCTTTTGTTTTTTGCCTTTATCTTCCTTTTTTTTTTAATCTAAGTTGTTTTGTTTTTTTTTTAGCAGAAGGAAAGAAGTGACAGATGTCACTGAATTATCTATGATCTCAATCAGTGGATAGATAACTTGAATTTTACTTTTCATCTGGTAGGAGACTGGAGGATTATAAAACTCATGCAATAAGGGCATTTTTGCAGTCTTAATTACAGTTTTTAGTTTGGGTTGTTAAAATGTCCAAGTTTTCCTTAATCTGGATTCAGACTGTAATAGGGATTGCATGTGGTTTTAGGTTTTCTATGCAGATACAGTCAAGGTCTTTTGGATTTGGAGTGTCCTTCATTTTTCTGAATTTAATTCTTTACCTATTATGCTTAGACAAGATTTGAGAGATGACGTTGATAAAATGTCCTTCTTCTTTCTCAACCTTACCTGAAAACATAAACCCATTACAGAGGTGAAATGCAGTGTCAGTTAAATGAGAATATAGGTAATAGCACAAAACTTTCAGGCTGGGGTGAAATTCATAATGGTGAAGTGTTTTGTAACATAAATGTCTGATTCATTCAGCATTTCACTTAGCTGAGCTGTACATTCTTAATAATATTTTTTGGGTTCTGAATGATTGTGTAATTTTGGGAATCATTGCTTTAGCCAAGATTTCTCAACTTCAGCACTATTGACATTTGGACTGGATAATTCTTTGTTGTAGGGGGCTGTCCTGTGCATTGTAGTATATTTAGTAGCATCCCTGTCCTGTACCCACTAGATGCTAGTAGCACCTTCCTCCCTAGCTGTGAAAAACAAAAATGTCTCTAGACATTGTAAAATGTCTCCTGGGGAGGGAACAAAATTGTTCCTTGTTCAGAACCACTGCTTTAGTGCAAAAGACCTTGCAGTAGAAAATTTTTTTTTCTGCTGAACAGAAACTTGGCAAACTTGGCACCTTTGACACCTGGAAAAGACAAATTTTAACATTTTCCTTCTCTATAAGAGAACATCATTTTCAGTAATGATAATGAAGTGAAATTAATGGCCAAGAGACTGAGAATTTTCTTTTATTGATTATTATTATAATTTAAACCCTTTTAATTCTTTCTGCAATCATGCCAATAAAATATAAAAATAAATATTAAAATACAGAAAAGGTAATAGATTAATACTTTTTTTCTAGTTTTATTGAGATATAACTGATACACAGCACTGTATAAGTTTAAGGTATACAGCATATTGATTTGAATTATAAGTATTGTAAAATAATTACCACAAGTTTAGTTAACATCTGTCAACTCATATAGATACAAAAAAGAAATTTTTTACTTGTGATGAGAACTCTTAGAATTTACTCTCTTAATAATTTTCAAGTACACCATTCAGCAGTGTTAACTATAGTCATCCTCATGGCATATTATATCCTTAGATCTTATTTATCTTATAACTGGAATTTTATAAGATATAATTTTATAAAAAAAGTAATATGTTGAGGAAGAGGAGCTTGGGAAGATGGCAGAGTAGGAGGACCCCAAGTTCATTTATAACTAGATATCACTCATATTCACATAAATAAACCAGGGAGCAATCCAAAGACTGGCAGAGCAAACTCTGCAAATAATGTAGAGAAGAAGCTGCATCTGAGAGGTTAGGAAGGGCAGGAATGGTGTTTGGGAGCTATCCCCAGGAGGGAAGGAGCTGTGGCTGTGGAGAAGAGAAAGAAATGGTCCCTGGCACCAGGGAGCCCACACCAGGAGGACAAACTCCCATACATCTGGCTTTGAAAATCAGAGGGGCTGAATTCTGTGAGTGTGTATAACCAGTGGGTCTTGGAGTCTAGGGCTTTAAAGGTCAGCTGACTCAACACTGGGCAAGCCAGAAGGGCCAGTGAGATCCAGGTCCCCACACTTAAAGAGGTAACAGCCCACAGAGTAGCATCACAGAATCAACAGTTTGCACAATGTAGGGGGAAATGAAGGGAAGATCTGTTTATACTGATTTTAAAGCATGTTGGGGACTTCTCTGGGAACACTTGATCTTAGCCAAAAGGCCAAGAAACTTTTCTGGGAATAAAGGAGCTGGCAATCACCAGTTTCTTTCTCCAACCCCCAGTATAAACACAGGTCCACCTGTAGGAGGCTGTGCTTTATAGACACTTGCTACCTAACCTGTTAGCTGTGTGCCCACCCATGCATTCTCCTGAGGACTCTCCCCTCAGAACCTGCCTGCCTGGGTCTCACTAACACCACAGAGAGCAAACAGAGCAGATGAGTCAGGGCAAACAACTGGACTGAAAGAAAAAGAAACTCAAACACAACAGCAGGATGCAAGCAATACACATAGGAGACTCCCCTTAAGTGCCAGGTTCTGGAGAACAGGGAACATTGTAGTGTCAGGAACTACAGAATCTCTTCTTCATAAAGCCACTACTTTCAAGAGCAGAAAACAAAGCTGACTTTCCTAACACAGAGAAACAGACACAGAGAGGTAGACAAAATGAAGAGACAGAGGAATGTCTCAAAGAACAGGACACAACTACAGCAGGAGAACTAAGCAAAACAGAAATAAGTAACATACCAAATAGAGAATTTAAAGTAATGATTATAATGATGCTTACTGGACTTCAGAAAAGAGTGGGGAACATCGGTGACCCTTGACAAAGAGATAAAAAATAACATATCAGAGATGAAGAACTCAATTAATGACATTAAAAATGGAATAAATAGTAGGCTACAGGAAGCAGAGGGGCATATCAGTGACCTGGAAGATAGAGTAATGGAAAAAAATCAAGCTAAATAAGTGATAGATAAATACTGCATAATGAGAATAGACTTAGAGAACTCAGCAACACCATCAAGCATAATAATATTCATATTATAGGGATCCCAGAAGGAGAAGAGAGATAAAGTGGGGCAGAAAATATATCTGAAGGAATAATAACTAAAAACTTGCTGAGTCTGGGGAGGGAAAAAAGAGATCTAGATTCAGGAGGCTCAGAGATTCCCCAACAAATTCAACCCAAGGAAGTCCACACCAAGAACATAGTAACTAAAATGGCAAATAATAATGATGAAGAAAGAATTTTAAAGGTTGCAAGAGAAGACAGTTAAATACAAAGGAAACCCCATAAGGCTAACAACTGATTTTTCAGCAGAAACATTACAGGCCAGGAGGGAGTGGCACAATACTTTCAAAGTGCTGAAAGGGAAAAATCTGTAGCCAAGAATACTCTATCTAGCAAGGCTATCATTCAGAATAGAAGGAGAGATAGTTTCCTAGACAAACAAAAGTTAAAAGAATTCATGACCCCCGAGATACCAGGGTGACACAGTCAGTTAAGTGTCCGACTCTTGGATTCTGCTCTGGTCATGATCTCAGGATTGTGAGGTTGAGCCTCCTGTCAGTCTCTGTGTTCAGCATGGAGTCTGCTTGAGATTCTCCCTCTCCCTTTACTCCCCCCGTTCTCTCTCTCTCTCTCTCCCTCTCTCTGAAATAAATAAATAAATCTTTAAAAAAAGAATTCATGACCCCTAAACCAGCCTTACAAGAAATGTTAAAGGAGACTCTGTGAGTGGAAAAAGAAAAACACAAGTAAGAGTTAGAAAACTAAGAAACACAAAACCAAAAATATATTTGTAAAAATCATCAAGAGAAGCACAACATAAAAGGATGTAAAATATAATACCAAATATCTGAAAAATGGAAGGGAGAGGAGTAAAGAATGAGCTCAAAATTAAGCCACTATAAGCTTAATATAGGCAGTTATATGCAGAAAATGTTATATATAAACCAAATGGTAACCACAAATCAAAAATCAGTAATAGATATGCAAAAAATAAAGAGTAATGAATCCAAGCATTTCACTAAAGAAAGCCAATTAATCATGAAAGAAGAGAGCAAGAAAGGAACAGATAGGAAATACAAAAACAACCATAAAATAAGCAACAAAATGTCAATAAATATACACATATCAATAATTATTTTGAATGTAAATGGACTAAACGTTCCAATCAAAAGACATAGGGTGGCAGGATGTATAAAAAAAATCAAGACACATCTATATGCTGCCTACAAGAGATTCATTTCAGACCTAAGGACACATGCAGACTGAAAGTGGGAGATAGAGAAATATTTATCATGCAAATGGAAGTGAACAGAAAGCCAGAGTAGCAATACTTATATCAGATAAAATAGACTTTAAAACAAAGACTGTATAATCACAACGGTAAAATTGAACAAGAGATAACAATTGTAAATATTTATGCAACCAACATGGGAGCACCCAAATACATAAAACGATTAATAACAAACATAAAGGAAATAATTGATAGTAATCTAATAATAGTAGGGGACTTCAACACCCCACCCACATCAATGGATAGATCATCCAAACAGAAAATCAGAAGGGAAACAATGGCTTTGAAGGACACATTGCTTCAGATGGATCTATCAGATATATTCAGAACATTTATTTCATCTTAAAACAACAGAACACACATTCTTTCAAGTGAAACAATCTCCAGAAAAAAATCATGTATCAGCTACAAAACAAGTGTCAACATATTCAAAAAGATTGAAGTCATACCATGCATCTCTTCTCACCACAATGGTATGAAACTAGAAATTGACCACAACACAAAACCTGGAAAGCACTCAAGTACATGGAGGTTAAGTAACATGCTACTAAACAATGAATGGGTCAACTAAGAAATCAAAGAGAAAATCAAAAAATACATGAAGACAAATGAAAATAAAAACACAACGATCCAAAAAGCTTTGGGATTCAGCAAATGTTGTTCTAAGAGGGAAGTTTATAGCAACACAAGCCTACCTAAAGAAGCAAGAAAATTTCCAGATAAACAATCTAACCTTGCATCTAAAGGAACTAGAAAAAGAACAAGAAACTACACAAATAAACAAAAAAACAGTAGAAGGAAGAAAAAATAAGATAAGGCAGAAATAAACAATATCAAAGCTAAAAAAAATTGTAACAGATCAATGAAACCAGGAGCTGATTCTTTGAAAAGATCAACAAAATTGATAAACCATTAGCCATACTCGAAAGAAAGAAAGAAAGAAAGAAAGAAAGAAAGAAAGAAAGAAAGAAAGAAAAAAGAAAGAAAGAAAGAAAAGAAAGAAAGAAAGAAAGAAAGAAAGAAAGAAAGAAAGAAAGAGAAAGAAAGAAAAAAAGGGACTCAAATAAATAAAATCAGAAATGAAAGATGAGAAATAACTACTGACACCACAGAAATACAAAAGATTGTAAAAAAATATTATGAAAAATTATATGTCAACAAATTAGACAACCTAGAAGAAATGGATAAATTCCTAGAAACATACAACCTCTTAAAATTGAAACAGGAAGAAATAGAAAATTTGAACAGACATTACCAGCAGTGAAATTGAATCAGTAATTAAAAAAAAAAAAAAAACGCAGAAAACAAAAGTCCAGGGCTGGATGGCTTCACAGGTGAATTCTACCAAACATCTAAAGAAGAGTTAGTACCTGCTCTTCTCCAAGTATTAAAAAAAAATACAAGAGGAAGGAAAACTTCCTAATTCATTCTATGGAGCCAGCATTACCCTGATACCAAAATCAGGTAAGGATACTACAAAAAAAAGAGAACCACAGGCCAATATCTCTGATGAACATAGACCAAAAAAAATCAACAACAAAATATTAGAAAACTGAATCCAGTAATACATTAAAAAATCATTCACCACCATCCAGTGGGATTTCTCCCTGGGATGCAAGGGTGGTTCAATATTTGCAAGTAAATCAATGTGATACATCACATCAATAAAAGAAGGGATAAAAACCATACAATCATTTCAATAGATGCAGAAAAAAAATTTGACAAAGTACCACATCCATTCATGATAAAAAATCCTCAACAAAGTAGGATTAGAGGGAATATACCTCAACATAATAAAGGTCATCTAAGAAAAACCCACAGCTAACATCATACTCAATGGTGACAAACTGAGAGCATTTCCCCTAAAGTCAAGAACAAGATAGGGATGTACACTCTCACCACTATTATTTAATATGGTACTGGAAGTCCTAGCCACAGCAATCAGACAAGAGGAAGGAATAAAGGCATCCAAATCATCAAGGAAGAAGTAAAACTTTCACTATTTGCAGATGACATGATACTCTACATAGAAAACCCTAAAGATGCCAGCAAAACACTACTAGAACTGATAAATGAATTCACTAACATTGCAGGAGAGAAAATCAATGTACAGAAATCTGTGGCATTTTTATATATCAATAATGAAGCATCAGAAATAGAAACTAAGAAAGCAATTCTATTTAAAATTGCACCAAAGGTAAAATACCTAGGATGAACTTAACCAAGGAGGTGAAAGACCCATACTCTAAAAACTATAAAAGAAGATGACACAAACATGTGGAAAAACTTTGCATGCTCATGGATTGGAAGACCAATACTGTTAAAATGTCCATACTATCCAAAACAGTCTAAAGGCTTAATATAATCCCTATCAAAATACCAACAACGTTTTCACGGAACTGGAACAAACAATCCTAAAATTTGTATGGAACCACAAAAGACCCTGAATAGCCAAAATAATATTGAAAAAGAAAAACAAAGCTGGAGGTATCACAATTCCAGATTTCAAGTTATGCTACAATGCTGTAGTAATGAAAACATAAAGGTACTGGCACAAAAATAGGCACATAGATCAATAGAATAGAATAGAATAGAATAGAATAGAATAGAATAGAATAGAATAGAATAAAGCCCAGAAATAAACCTATGTTTATGTGATCTATTAATGTTTAACAAAGGAGGATAGAATATGTAATGGGGAAAAGACAACCTCTTCAGCAAATGGTGTTGGGAGAACTGGATGGCTACATGCAAACTAATGAAACTGGACCACTGCTTACACCATACACAAAGATAAATTCAAAATGGATTAAGGACCTAAAGGTGAAACCTGAAACTAAAAATCCTAGTAGAGCGCACAGGCAGTAATCCCCAACATCAGGCATAGCAAATTTTTTCTAGATATGTCCACTGAGGCAAGGGACAAGAAAGCAAAAATTAACTATTGGAACTACATCAAAATAAAAGGCTTCTGCACAGTAAAGGGAACAATCAACAAAACTAAAAGAAAACCTGCCAAATGGGAGAAGATATTTGCAAATAGCATCTCTGATACAGGGTTTGTATCCAAAATACATAAAGAACTTATACAACTTTGGAGACCTGGATGGCTCAGTTGGTAGAGCATGTGACTTGATCTTGGGGTCTTGAGATCAAGCCCCACACTGGGCCTAAAACTTACATAAAAAATAAAAGATTATAAAAAATTTTTTAAAAAGAACTTATACAACTCAATACCCCAAAACCAAATAATCCAATTAAAAAATAGGCAGAAGACATGAGCAGACATTTCTCTAAAGACTTACAGATGGCCAACAGACACATGAAGAGATGTTCATCATCACTTACTGTCAGGAAAATGCAAATCAAAACTACAATGAAATATCACCTCACACCTGTCAGAATGGCTAAAATTAACAATACAAGAAACAACAGGTTTTGGTGAGGATGTGGAGGAAAAGGAACCTTTGTGCACTGTTGGTAGGAATGCAAACTGGTGCAGACACTGTGAAAAACAATATGGAGGTTCCTCAAAAAGTTAAAAATAGAAATGCCTTATGATTCATTAATCACACTATTATTTATGCTCCAAATGCAAAAACACCAATTCAAAGGGATACATGCACCCCTATGTTTATTATAGCATTATTTACAATAGCCAAATTATGAAGTAGCCCTGGTGTCCATCAATAGATGAATGGATAAAGAAGTGGTATATATACATAATGGAATATTATTCAGTCATAAAAAAGAATAAAATCTTGCCATTTGCAACAACATGGATGGAGCTAGAGAGTACAACGCTAAGTGAAATCAGTCAGAAAGATGAATACCATATTATTTCAATCATATGTGGAATTTAAGAAACAAAACAAATAAGCAAAGTATTAAAAAAAAAAAAGTAGGGAGAGGCAAACCAAGAAACAGATTCTTAACTATAGGGAACAAACTGATGGTTACCAGAGGGGAGGCGGGGGGGGGGGGGGATGGGTGTAATAGGTGATGGGGATTAAAAAATACACTTATTATGAGCACTGTGGAATGTATAGAATTGTTGTATCACTATATTTTACACCTGAAACTAATAGAAGACTTTATGTCAAGTATAGTGGAATTAAAATAAAAAAATTAATAAAAAAAGAAAGAAAAAAGTAATTGATCAATACTTTTATTTATACCAATATTTTTTTAAATGTTTTATTTATTTATTCATGAGAGTCAGAGAGAGAGAGAGAGAGGCAGAGGCAGAGGGAGAAGCAGGCTCCCTGCCTAGCAGGGAGCCTGATGCAGGACTCGATCCCAGGACCCTAGGATCATGACCTGAGCTGAAGGCAGACGCCTAACCATCTGAGCCACCCAGGCGCCCTATACCAATATTTTTTGATTTAATAATCCATTTGCTTCATCAATATATCCAAATTATTATAATTCTATCATGTAATAAATAAAACAGTCATTAAGTTTATGTTTACATTCTTTCTTACTTAGTCTATGCAATTAAACAGTCATGAAAATTACAAAATGGCCTGTAAAACTGTGGGAGATAGAATGTTAAAAAATGTCTAGACACAGATGTAAGTGTAGGCTATGAACATAACTACGACAACATATTCTTTATGCATATGGCCAAGAATAGAAAATGGGAAAAGGAAGCAGTGATTTGTTGGTGTACTAAAATTGTTAGAAATTTTTGCTCCCAATTTTTAATGCAGTAAAAAGACACATAATTTAAAATTTATCATCCTAACAGATCAGTTGTATTAACTACACACTCCTTGTTGTGTAAGAGATCCTCCAAACTTTTTATCTTGCAAAATTGATACTCTGTACACATTAAACAACAACTCTGCCACTTCCCTCAGCCTCTGGTAACCACCATTCTAATTTTTGACTACACAATGTACACTATATAAGTAGAATCATTCAGTATTTGTCTTTTTCATTCAGCACAGTATCTTCAAGGTTCATCCAGGTTGTAGCATATGAAAGTATTTTTCTTCGTTTTTAAGAATGGATATTATTCTACTGTATGTATATACTAATTTTTTTTTCTGCATTTGTTGATGGACATTTACGTTGCTTCCTCCTCTTGGCTCTTGGGAATAATGTTGCAATCAACATGGGTGTACAAATACCTCTTCAAGATCCTCTTTTCAATCCCTTTGGATCTATACCCAGAAATGGGATTACTGGATCACATGTTAATTTTGTTTGTAATATTTTAAGGAACCTCCATACTACTTTTCTTAGCAGCTACACCATTTCACATTACTACCAAAGTGCAGAAGGGCTCCATTTCATCCACATCCTCATCAACACTTTTTTTTCTGTTTTATTTGGTTTTTGTAGTGGCCCTACTAATAGATGAGAGGTGATATCACATTATGGTTTATATTTGCATTTTCTTTTTTTTCTTTTTAAGTTTTTATCTTAATTCTGGTTATATACTAATGTATTTTTTTAAGATTTTATTTATTTGAGAGAGAGATAGTGAGAGAGAGCACGAGCAGGGGGAGGGGCAGAGGGACAAGCAGACTCCTGGCTGAGCAGGGAGCCCGACTCAGGGCTCAATCCTGGACCCTAGGATCATGACCTGAGCGGAAGGCAGATGCTTAATTGACTGAGCCACCCAGGTGCCCCTATACTAATGTATTTTTAAGGGAAAAATATATACCTATATATTGGTGTACTGCAATAATAAATAATAATGTTATAGTATAACAATTAGAAACAATTCAATTAAGAAGTTAAAATACGGTAAATTTTAATTTTAAATATATGAAATTTAGTAAAATATTTCATTTATTAACTCAAATTTCTACTTACCACACCAAATACCAAACCAGGTGTACCAAAACACCACATCCAAATACCTAAGGAATAATATCTTACAGCTTTCTCTGTTTCACAATTCAAGTAGTCACATACAATGATAGTATTGAAGCATCTCAAGTCCAATATTTTTGTTATTAAGATCATTGTACTGACATTGTTTACTTTGAAGCTATTACTTAAATACAGGAATATGCAGAAGCACAAGTGTTGGAGATGTGAACTCTACCAAAAGTGAGCTCAAATTATTCTAAACTGTTACAAATTTCCTCTTGAAATGAATGTATGTAGAAGGATCCATATGTGCAGGGGCCAAGTGTATAATTGAAAGTTCTTTGAGTTAATTTCCATGTCAAATATAATGTTTTTAATGAGCTAAGTAATAGAAATAAGTATTATGATTAAAAGTACTACATATAAATTATTAAATCTTAATAGCAATCACTGCAATTATTTCAAACTTAGACCAGTGATTCTCAAACAGTGGTGATTTTGCCTCCCGGGGGACATTGGGTAATGTCTAAAAACATTTTTATTGTCATAACTGGGGAAGGAGGTGCTACTGGCATCTAGTGTGTAGTGGCTGGGGATGCTGCTAAACATCCTACAGTGCATAGGACAGCTCCTACCCCACAACAAGAATTATCCAGCTTAAAATGTCAAAAGTGCTGAGGTTGAGAAATCTTGACTCAGACTGATCAAAGATTTTTTTTTTTTCCACAGAGGAGTATTTTATCCCTGACATTGTTTAAAATGCAAGTGCATGGTAATAATAAAAAGCAGTGGTCTTTAGTATGTTTTAGTATTGTTTGTAAATTTTCTACAGAAAATGCACCCCCTTGCCTTATTTTCTGAGTCTGGAGCAGACTGTTGTCACTGTCCCTTCCTGGGTAAGATGCCCAATATAGCAAAAATCCAGGCGTAGAGTTATTTATGTAGTTTTCATAGGCCTTGTTAAAGTATTCAATGCCATTAACAGAATCAGACTTTTGAAGCTTCTGAGAAAAACTGGCAACTCTGAAAAAATTTCCAATATGCTAAGGTTAATCTGTGATGACATGTGTCAAGGTTTAATGTGATGGGGTTTGGCTGGTTCCGAATGTTAATATTACATTATATTTAAAAATGAAACTCTTTTTGAGATGTAGGAACGCAGAGGATGTGTGGCAGAATTGGTTAAGAAACATTCACACTAATTGACCATATGAACTTCA
This sequence comes from Halichoerus grypus, assembly GCF_964656455.1. NCBI lineage: Eukaryota > Metazoa > Chordata > Mammalia > Carnivora > Phocidae > Halichoerus > Halichoerus grypus. The sequence goes on along the minus strand of NC_135727.1, from coordinate 50,568,659 downwards.
GAGAACATATATGAATCAGGAAATATAAAACATCAAAATAAAAGCAGGCAGTCAGACAGAGGGGGGTGGATATGGATTTTACCATTTGGTTTGCTTATGTTTTGTTTTATGTTAACTGGATTAGCCAAGACTAAAAAAGGTTTTGCCCAGGGTAAGTTAAAGATGGGAAATCAAAGCAAATGGATGATCTCTTATCTGATAAATGCCCATGTAATAAAACAGAATTTATGCTCTGGAGATGTCACACTAATTCTTATCTCTGTATCTTTATTCTATTTATCTTTCTTTGGATACTCAGTTTACCTTTACACCAGACAAAGAAGCAAATTCAATATTTTCCTCTAGGACATGTTTGGATTGGATTTGGATTTTAGTTGTTTATTTAACTTCCATTGCTTTGTTTCGCTTTGTTTTCTCTTTGATACATTTCCGGGATTTTCTTTGTGGTTATTACACCCACCCAAATCTCAGTACTCCCCCCACCCCTCCTGTAATGAGGTTGTGACCCAGACTTAACCAACCACAACATTGCCTTCTCTTGGCTACAGTGATTGATTCAGAGGAAAGTCTTCCTAAGAATACAGAGGAAAGGAGAGCTGACAGATGGAAAGAAAAAGAGAAAGAGAGGTGATTACTTTGATTTCCTGGATGCATTGGTATCTAAAGTCCGCACCCAAACTTTCCAGTTACATAGATCAATAAATCCCCCTTTTTGCAGAAGCCAGTTCAAGTTAATTTACTGTCACTTTTAGTATAATAATTCATGACTATTATCATCAATTCCTTCCCAAACTCTTCCTTGACTATTTTATTTCATGCAATTTTTTTTCTCAACTCTTGGTTTGAATAGGATTTATAAGTTTATATTATATACTCTAGCACTTGATTATACATTATCTTTTATGGTTCTCTACTCATTAAAGTAGTCTCTCCAATTTTACTTTTGTAATAGAAATATATTCATGGTTTATAAATTAGTTTTATATTCAGCATTTTATTTAATTTATAAACTCATAGAAGGAAGATATTTTGTCTTATATTTCTTTTGTATTTCCTTTAGTACTCAGCATAGAATGGTCACATAATGGATACCTAATAAGTAATGAATTTATTCAAAGTTCCATTCATAACTATGCTTCTGTTTGTGTGGATCTGAGACCCTTTCCATTCAACAAGTTACAAGTAGCACACACATTCCTAGAGATAATAATCTTGAAGTTTGCAAAAATAAACAAATGCTATTTACCACAAGTCAATTTGCAGAAATAGAGTGGGACCAGTCACCTGGAGTGAGAACCTTGTCATATTTGTCTTAGTGCACACCACCATCTAGCACAATGCCAGGTTAATAGTAGATGCTCAATAAAAATTTAATACATGAATGAATGTATTGCTTATAGCATGTCTTCTGCAAGGATAAGAATGTTTTGTTATTTCCACTGTCCAATATGGTAACCTCATGTGGCTATTGAGCACTTGAAATGTGGCTAGAATGACAGAGTAACTGAATGTTTATTTTTATTTGATTATAATTAAGTTAAATTTAAATAGCCACACATGGCTAGTGGCTATGATACTGTACAGTGTAGATGTCTAAGTTCATGGAAGTAGTCTATGTAACACAACACAAGAATATTATTGGAAATACACATTTAAGAGGTATTATAGATTTATTTTTTTTGGTTTTGGAAGAAAACCTTAATTATAGTGATAGTCAAAGCATTAGAGAAGTCTTCTCTTAAAGCCCAGCTCAAATATCATCTCTGTGAAGACTTCCTTCACCCTGACTCCCATTCCATCTTCACCTTCATCAAGGTCAAAATTAATGAATTAATAATTCTTTTCAATGATACTTTTTCATATAATTATAATCAAGTTTGCTATGATGTATCATAACTTATGCCTAATTAATAAGTTAGATTTATTACCTTTTGAGGGCAAAGACCATGTCTTATTCTTCTTTACTCATTCAAAAGTACTTAGTTAAGTTCTCACTATATCATAGCTTATAATTTAGGAGGTGAAACAGATCTTAAATATGTATTAATGATAAAATTTAATGAATGTTACATGCTATGGAATGAATTGTGCCCCTCCAAAATTCATATGTTAAAAATCAAACCCCAATGTGACAGTATTTAGAGATAAAGCCTATAAAGAGGTAATAAAGATTAAATGAGGTCATAAGATAGAACCCTAATCAGATAGGATTGATGTCTTTACAAGAAGAGTGAGAAACACCAGGGCAATCTCTTTCTATGTGTGTCCACATAAGAAAGAAGTCACATGAGCACACAGTGAAATGGTGGCCATCTACAAAGCAAGAAAAAAGGCTTCTGACTGAAACCTACCTTGCCGGCATTTTGATCTTGGATTTTCCAAACTCTGGAACTATTAGAAAAAAATTCTCTCTTGTTTAAGCCACCCATTTGCGGCATTTTGTTATGATAGTCCAAGCACATTGATACATTATAATGGGGGTATATTATATAGTCTTATGGAAGCATAAAGCAAGAGAACCTAACAGGATGTTGTATAACTCATACTGTGAACTCTGGAGTGATGCTACCCTAAGGTGATCTTTAAGCTGAGACCCAAGGGAGACCAAAGTTAGCATAGAGGAAGGATTGAAAAGGCAAAGGAACTAGCATATCTAAAATGAGTGAAACCATGTAGAGCTTCTGAAAAAATAAAAGAAATTTAGTATATCTGGAACCTGAATGTGAAATGGTGCAAGATGAGGATGAGATTATGCAGGACCATGGAAGCCAAGGTAAGGTATTGAGGCTTTATATTGGAGCATCGAAATGAAGCTATTTGAAGAATTTTAAGCAGCAGAGTGACACAATTAAATTTTTGTTTTGGAAAGCTCACCTTGGTTGCAGTCAAGATTGGAGGGAAGCCATTCTAAAGGCAGAGAAACCACTTTGTTGCAGTTGCCCAGATAAAAGATGATAATGACTTGGACCAGAGTTCATACATCTTGAAGGCTTAGTACAGTACCCAGTATATAACAAGTGCTAAGTGAATTTTTGAGGTGAAGCAATGAGAACTGAAATACAAAGTCAATATATTCTTTGCATGACAAAAGTAAAAGCAGAGCTACAAAAAGAAACAGCATCTTTCAGGATTTACATGATACAAACAGGCATATCAAGATCACATTTCAATTTTTTCCTGACTCAGAAGATTAATTAATTAATTAATTAATTGAGTCTTTCAAGTTTTTATGTAAATTTCAGTTAGTTAACATACAACGTAACATTAGTTTCAGGTGTCAAATCTAGTGAATCATCATTTACAAACAACACCCACCGCTCATCACAAGTGCCCTCCTTATTACTAATCACTCATTTAAACCATCCCTCGACTCACTTCCCCTCCAGCAACCCTCAGTTTCTTTTCTATAGATAAGAACCTATAGTCTGGTTTGCTTCTCTCTTTTTTTCCCCCATGTTCATGTGTTTTGTTTCTTAAATTCCATGTATGAGTGAAATCATATGCTATTTCTCTTTCTCTGATTTATTTCATGTAGCATAATACTGTCTAGCTCCATCCAAATCTTTGCAAATGGCAACATGTCATTATTTTTGATGGCTGAGTAATATTCCACTGTACATATATATACCACCTCTTCTTTATCCATTCATTAATTGATGGACATTTGGGCTCTTTCTATAATTTGGCTGTTGATAAGTCTGCTATAAACACGAGGGTGCCTGTAACACTTTGAATTAATATTTTTGTATCCTTTGGGTTAAATATCTAGTAGTGCAAATGGTGGATCATAGGCTAGTTCTATTTTTAACTTTTTGAAGAATCTCCACACTGTTTTCCAGATTGGCGGAACTCATTTGCATTCCTCCCGGCAACGTAAGAGGGTTCGCCTTTATCTGCATTCTCGCCAACACCTGTTGTTTCCTGTGTTGTTAATTTTGGGATTTTCTGACGGGTGTGAGGTGATATCTCATTGTAGTCTTGATTTGTATTTCCCTGATGATGAGTTATGTTGAGCATTTTTTTCATGTGTCTGTTAGCCATCTGGATGTCTTCTTTGGAAAAATGTCTATTCATGTCTTCTGCCCCTTTTTAAACTGGATTATTTGGATTTTGGCTATTGAGTTTGACAAATTCTTTATGTATTTTGGATGCTAACCCTTTATCAAATATGACATTTGTAAATATCTTTCCCATCATGAAGGTTTCCTTTTAGTTTTATTGAGTGTTTCCTTTGCTGTGCAGAAGCTTTTACCTTGATGAAGCCCCAAAACTTTATTTCTCCTTCTGTTTACTTTTCCTCAAGAGACATTTCTAGTATGAAGTTGCAATGGCCTATGTCAGAGAGGTTACTGCCTGTTGTTTCTTCTCTAGGATTTTGATGGATTCAGATCTCACGTTTAGGTCTTTCATCCATTTTGCATTTTATTTTTGTGTATGGTGTAAGAAAGTATTCCAGTTTCTTTCTTTTCCATGTTGCTGTTAAGTTTTCCCAACATCATTTGTTGAAGAGACTCTTTTTCCCATTGGATATTCTTTCCTGCTTTGTCGAAGATTAGTTGACCATATAGTTGTGGGTTCATTTCTCAGTTTCCTACTCTGTTCCATTGACCTATGTGTCTGTTTTTGTGCCAGTACCATACTGTTTTGATCACTACAGTTTTGCAATATAACTTGAAGTCCAGAATTATGATGCCTCCACCTTTTCTTTTCTTTTCTTTTTTTTTTAATTTTATTATGTTATGTTAGTCACCATACAATACATCATTGGTTTTTGATGTGGTGATCCATGATCCATTGTTTTCGTATAACACCCAGTGCTCCATGCAGTACGTGCCCTACTTAATACCCATCACCGGGCTAACCAATCCCCCCTCCCCCCTCCCCTCTAAAACCCTGTTTGTTTCTCAGAGTCCATAGTCTCTCATGGTTCATCTCTCCCTCTGATTCCCCCTCCCCATTTTTCCCTTCCTTCTCCTAATGTCCTCCATGTTATTCCTTATGTTCCACAAATAAGTGAAACCATATGATAATTGACTTTCTCTGCTTGACTTATTTCACTTAGCATAATCTCCTCCAGTCCCATCCATGTTGATGTAAAAGTTGGGTATTCATCTTTTCTGATGGCTGAGTAATATTCCATTGTATATATGGACCACATCTTCTTTATCCATCCATCTGTTGAAGGGCATCTCGGCTCTTTCCACAGTTTGGCTATTGCGGACATTGCTGCTATGAACATTGGGGTGCATGTGGCCCTTCTTTTCACATGTGTGTCTTTGGGGTAAATACCCAGGAGTGCAATTGCTGGGTCATAGGGTAGCTCTATTTCTAAATTTTTGAGGAAACTCCACACTGTTTTCCAAAGCGGCTGTACCAACTTGCATTCCCACCAACAGTGTAAGAGGGTTCCCCTTTCTCCACAACCTCTCCAACATTTGTTGTTTCTTGCCCTGTCCATTTTTGCCATTCTAACTGGTGTAAGGTGGTATCTCAATGTGGTTTGATTTGGATTTCCCTGATGGCTAATGATGATGAACATTTTTTCATGTGTCTGTTAGCCATTTGTATGTCTTCTTCAGAGAAGTGTCTGTTCATCTCTTCTGCCCACTTTTTGACTTGATTATTTGTTTTTTGGGTGTTGAGTTTGAGAAGTTCTTTATAGATTTTGGATACCAGCCCTTTATCTGTAGTGTCATTTGCAAATATCTTCTCCCATTCTGTGGGTTGCCTCTTTGTTTTGTTGACTGTTTCCTTTGCTGTGCAGAAGCTTTTTCTCTTGATGAAGTCCCAAAAGTTCATTTTTGCTTTTGTTTCACTAGCTTTTGGAGATGTATCTTGAAAGAGGTTGCTGTGGCCGATGTCAAAGAGGTTACTGCCTATGTTCTCCTCTAGGATTTGGATGGATTCCTGTCTCACATTGAGGTCTTTCATCCACTTTGAGTTTATCTTTGTGAGTGGTGTTAGAGAATGGTCGAGTTACATTCTTCTGCATGTGGCTGTCCAATTTTCCGAGCACCATTTATTGAAGAGACTGTCTTTTTTCCATTGCATGTTTTTTCCTGCTTTGTCAAAGATTATTTGACCATAGAGTTGAGGGTCCATATCTGGGTTCTCTATTCTGTTCCATTGGTCTGTATGTCTGTTTTTGTGCCAGTACCATGCTGTCTTGGTGATCACTGATTTCTAATATAGCTTGAAATCGGGCAACGTGATGCCCCCAGCTTTGTTTTTCTTTTTCAACATTTCCTTGGCGATTCGGGGTCTTTTCTGATTGCATACAAATTTTAGGATTGTTTATTCCAGCACTTTGAAAAATGTCATTGGAATTTTGATCGGGATGGCAATGAAGGTATAGATTGCTCTGGGTAGCATAGACATTTTAACAATGTTTATTCTTCAGATCCATGAGCATGGGATATTTTTCCATCTTTTTGTGTCTTCTTCAATTTCTTTCATGAGCGTTCAGTAGTTCCTAGAGTATCGATATTGTACCTCTTTGGTTAGGTTTATTCCAAGGTATCTTATGGTTTTTGGTGCTATTGTAAATGGAATCGTTTCTCTAATTTCTTTTTCTACACTTGCGTTGTTAGTGTATAAGAAAGCAACTGATTTCTGTGCATTGATTTTGTATCCTGCCACATTACTGAATTGCTGGATGAGTTCTAGTAATTTGGGGGTGGAGTCTTTTGGGTTTTCCACATAAAGTATCATGTCATCTGCGAAAATAGTTTGACTTCTTCTTTGCCAATTTGAATACCTTTTATTTCTTTTTGTTGTCTGATTGCTGTTGCTAGGACTTCTAGTACTATGTTGAACAATAGTGGCGAGAGTGGGCATCCTTGACGTGTTCCTGATCTTAAGGGAAAGGCTCTCAGCTTTTCCCCATTGAGGATGATATTCGCTGTGGGCTTTTCATAGATGGATTTTATGAACTTGAGGAATGTTCCCTCTATCCCTATACTTTGGAGAGTTTTAATCAGGAAATGATGTTGTATTTTGTCAAATACTTTTTCTGCATCAATTGAGAGGACCATATGGTTCTTCTCCCTCCTCTAATTAATGTGTTCTATCACACTGATTGATTTGTGAATGTTGAACCACCCTTGCATCCCGGGGATAAATCCCACTTGGTCGTGGTGGATGATCCTTCTAATGTATTGTTGGATCCTATTAGCTAGGATCTTGTTGAGGATTTTGGAATCCATATTCATCAGGGATATCAGTCTGAAATTCTCCTTTTTGATGGGGTCTTTGCCTGGTTTGGGGATTAGGGTAATGCTGGCCTCATAGAATGAGTTTGGAAGTTTTCCTTCTGTTTCTATTTTTTTTTTTAAGACTTTATTTATTTATTTGAGAGAGAGAGAATGAGAGAGAGCACATGAGAGCGGGGAGGGTCAGAGGGAGAAGCAGACTCCCTGCTGAGCAGGGAGCCCGATGCAGGACCTGTTTGTATTTTTTGAAACAGCTTCAGTAGAATAGGTATTATTTCTTCTTTAAATGTTTGGTAGAATTCCCCAGGGAATCCATCAGGCCCTGGACTCTTGTTTTTTGGGAGGTTTTTGATCACAGCTTCAATCTCATTACTGGTTGTTGGCCTATTCAGGTTGTCAATTTCTTCCTGTTTCAGTCTTGGCAGCTTACTGTTTTCCAGGAAGGCCTCCATTTCATCCAGATTGCTCAGTTTATTGGCATATAGTTGTTGATAATAATTTCTAATAATTGTTTCTATTTCCTTGGTGTTAGTCGTGATCTCTCCCCTTTCATTCATCATTTTATTAATTTGGGTCCTTTCTCTTTTTTTTGGATGAGTCTGGCCAGTGGCTTAACGATTTTATTAATTCTTCAAAGAACCAACTTCTAGTTTCGTTGATCTGATCTACTGTGTTTCTGGTTTCTAATTCATTGGTTTCTGCTCTAATTTTAATTATTTCTCTTCTAGTGCATGGCTTAGGCATCGTTTGTTGCTTTTTCTCTAGTTCTTTAAGGTGTAGAGTTAGTTGGTGAATTCGGGATTTTTCTATTTTTTTGAGTGAGGCTTGGATGGCTATGTATTTCCCCCTTAGGACCGCCTTTGCAGTATCCCATAGGTTTTGGACCGATGTGTTTTTGTTCTCATTGATTTCCATGAATTGTTTAAGTTCTTCTTTGATTTCCTGGTTGACCCAAACATTCTTGAGCAGAGTGGTGTTTAGCTTCCAAGTGTTTGAATTTCTGCCAAATTTTTTCTTGTGATTGAGTTCCAGTTTTAGAACATTGTGGTCTGAGAATATGCAGGGAATAATCTCAATCTTTTGGTATTGGTTGATACCTGACTTGTGACCCAGTATGTGGTCTATTCTGGAGAAAGTTCCACGTGCACTCGAGAAGAATGAGTATTCTGTTGTTTTAGGGTGGAATGTTCTGTAAATATCTATGAGGTCCATCTGGTCCAATGTATCATTCAAAGCTCTTGTTTCCTTGTTGATTTTCTGCTTAGATGACCTGTCCATTGCTGAGAGTGGAGTATTGAGGTCTCCTACAATTAACGTATTGTTATCAATATGACTCTTTATTTTGGTGAACAGTTGGCTTATGTAGACGGCTGCTCCCATGTTGGGGGCATAGATATTTACAATTGTTAGATCTTCTTGTTGGATAGACCCTTTAAGAATGATATAGTGTCCTTCTGTGTCTCTAATTACAGACTTTAGTTTAAAATCTAATATGTCTGATATAAGATTTGCTAACCCAGCTTTCTTTTGAGGTCCGCTGGCATGGAAGATGGATCTCCATCCTTTCACTTTCAGTCTGGATGTATCTTTAGGTTCACAATGAGGCTCTTGTAGGCAGCATATGGATGAGTCCTGTCTTTTTATCCAAGCTGCAACCCTGTGCCTTTTTATGGGAGCGTTTAGGCCATTCATGTTAAGAGTGATAATTGAAAGATATGAATTAATTGTCATCATGTTGCCTGTGAAGACATTGTTTTTATAGATTGTCCCTCTAAATTTCTGTTGTAGATCACTCTTGGGGTCTTTCTCCTTTTATAGAAACCCCCTTAATATTTCTTGCAGGGCCGGCTTAGTGGTCACATATTGTTTCAGTTTCTCCCGGTCTTGGAAGCTCTGCATCTCTCTATCCATTCTAAATGAAAGCCTTGCCGGATAAAGTATTCTTGGCTGCATGTTCTTCTCATTTAGTACCCTGAATATGTCTTGCCAGGCCTTTCTGGCTTGGCAGGTCTCTGTGGATAGGTCTGACGTTATTCTGATGTTCCTCCCTCTGTACGTAAGGAATCTCTTCCCCCTAACTGCCCTTAAGATGGTTTCCTTGGTTCTAAGATTTGCAGGTTTTACTATTACATGTCGGGGTGTTGGCCTGTTCTCCTTGATCTTGGGAGGGGTCCTCTCTGCCTCTAGGACTCGAATGTTTGTTTCATTCCCCAGATTGGGGAAGTTCTCAGCTACGATTTGCTCAAATACATCTTCTAGTCCTCTCTCTCTCTCCACTCCCTCCGGGATTCCAATTATTCTGACATTGGAATGCTTCATGGTGTCACTTATTTCTCTGATTCTATTTTCATGGATTCTGAGTTGTTTTTCCCTGGCCTCCCCTTTTCCCTTTTTATCTATTATATTGTCTTCCAGGTCACTTATTCGTTCTTCTGCTTCACTTACCCTAGCTGTTAGATTATCTAGATTGAATTGGATCTCATTGATAGCATTTTTAAGTTCTGCCAATTCAGCTTTCATTTCTGCCCTTAGAGACTCTATGTTGCCATTAATTGATTTCTCCATTCTAGCCATTGTCTTCACAATTGCTAGCCTGAATTCCATCTCTGACATCTTGGTTATATCTGCATCCATTTGTAAATCTGCAGCATAAGTCATAATCTCTGAGTCTTTTCTATTTTGGGGGCTCCTCCTCCTAGTCATTCTGTTGATGGGTGTTTGAGGGAATGTATAGAGTCGAAATTATTGAGCAGAACCCAAGCAAGATGCACCTGTTTTCTTGGGACCTTAGGGTTGCTGGCCTCTTGTTTTCCCAGCCTGTCTTCTTGGGGAGGGGCCTGCTGCGCTGTTACTCAGGCAACGTTGTTTGGGCGGAGTTGCCCTGCCCCCCTGTGGCGGGGGATGGGCTCAGCAGGAATCAGTTTTTAGGGGTTTTGTTCTCTGGCGGCTTTCCCTGGCGGCTTTCCGCGTCTCTTCCGTGAGTCAGAGCAGAAGTGACCGTTTCCAACCCTCTGCCTCTGAGCAGAGAGACCTCAGTCTGTTCTTCAGTGAGCTCTCCAGGCCACACCGGCTCCGTTTCTGTCCGTTCTGCTATAAACTGCAGCGTCCTGGGCTGTGCGCCCCTCTGCAGCGCTCCCAGTCCTGCCTCCAGGTTGGGGCACATCTTTGCCCTTTGTGCTTCTAAAACCACCACCTGCTCCCAGCTTGCGCGTGCGACCCCGCCCTTCTGGGTTTCCACCCCAGGGGCTGCAGTTCGCAGAAGCGACCCCGCCGCTACGGGTTTCTGCCCCGGGGACTGCCCTACAGTCCTTTCCCCTCCGCTACAGGTCTGCGAGTCTGTGCCTGTCCGCAGCGCACGAGGCTGTTGCTCACCGGCAGTGTAGGATCCCCATGGCCAGGCACCCTCCCGCTGCCGTTTATCCTCCGATATCTGCCTGTGGAATCACGGCTCCCCGCTTCATACCTCAAAACCAACCGCCTACAATATTCTGTTTGTAGAGATCCAGATCTTCTTCCATCTCAGGCTGGTTTTGTGGGTGCTCAGAGTGGTCTGGTAGATACCCAGCTCAATTCTGGGGACCAGTTGAAATAGGGTCCCCTACTCCTCTGCCATCTTTCCCCTCCACCTTTGCTTTTCTTTTTCAAGATTGCTTTAGCTAGGTTCCATAAAATTTTAGGATTGTTTGTTCTAGTTCTGTGAAAAATGCGGGTGGTATTCTGATAAGGATTGCATTAGATGTGTAGATTGCTTTGGGCAATATAGACATTTTAATCATATTTGTTCTTTCAATCCATGAGCATGGAATGTTTTCCCATTTCTTTGTGTCCTCTTCAATTTCTTTCATCAAAGTTTTATAGTTTTCAGATCTTTTACATTTTTCCTTAAGTTTATTCCTAGGTATCTTATGGATTTTGGTGCAGTTGTAAATGGTATCGATTCCCTGATTTCTCTTTCTGCTGCTTCATTATTGGTGTATAAGAATGCAACAGATTTCTATACATAGATTTGGTATCCTGCCACTTTACTGAATTTATCAATTCTAGGAATTTTTTGGGTTTTGCACAAAGAGTATCATGTCATCTGCAAATAGTGAAAGTTTGACTTCTTCCTTGCTGATTTGGATGCCTTCTGTTTCTTTTTGTTGTCTGATTGCTGAGGCTAGGACTCTCAGTACTATGTTAAATAACAGTGCTGAGAGTGGACATCCCTGTCTTGTTCCTGACCATAGAGGAAAAGCTCTCAGTTTTTCCCCACTGAGGATGATATCAGTTGTGGGTCTTTCATATATGGCCTTTATGATGTTAAGGTATGCTCCCTCTAGACCTACTTTGTTGAGGGTTTTTATCAAGAATTGATGCTGTACTTTGTCAAATGTTTTTTCTGCATCTATTGAAATGATAATATGGTTCTTATATTAATGTGGTATATCACATGGATTTGCGCATATTGAACCACGCTTGCAGCCCAGGAATAAATCCCATTTGATCATGGTGAATGATTCTTTTAATATACTGTTGAATTCGATTTGCTAGTATTTTGTTGAGAATTTTTACATCCGTGTTCAAGGGATATTGGCTTGTAGTTGTCTTTTTGTTCGTTTTGTTTTGTTTTTTTAGTGGAGTCTTTGGTTTTGGAAGCAGGGTAATGCTGGCCTCCTAGAATGAGTTTGGAAGTTTACCTTCTTTTCCTATTGTCTGGAACAGTTTGAGAAGAATGGGTATTATCTCTTCTTTAAATGTTTGGTAGAATTCCCCTGGGAAGCCATCTGGCCCTGGACTTTTGTTTTTTGGGGAGTTTTTTGATTACCGATTCAATTTCTTTGCTGGCTATTGGTCTGTTAAAGTTTTCTATTTCCTCCTGTTTCAATTTTGGTGGTTTATTTGCTTCTAGGAATTTATCCATTTCTTCCAGATTGCCCAATTGGCTGTCATACAATTTTTCATAATATTTCTTATAATTGTATTTTTGCAATGGTGGTTGTGATTTCTCCTCTCTCACTTGTGATTTTATTTGGGTCCTTTCTGTTTTCTTTTTGATAAGTCTGGCTGGGGGTTTATCAATTTTATTAATTTTTTCAAAGAGCTCCTGGTTCCATTCATCTCTTCTACTGTTTTTCCTTTGTTTGTTTCTATATCTTTATTTCTGCTCTAATCTTTATTATTTGCCTTCTTCTGCTGGCTTTAGGCTTCATTTGTTGTTCTTTTTCTAGCTCCTTTAGATGTAAGGTTAGGCTGGTATTTGAGATTTTTCTTGCTTCCTGAGGTAGGCCTGTATTGCTCTATACTTCCCTCCTATGACCACTTTTGATGCCTCCCAAAGGATTTGGATAGTTGTGTTTTCCTTTCCATTTGTTTCCACGTATTTTTTTTTAAATTTCTTCTTTAATTTCCTGGTTGACGCATTCACTCTTCAGTAAGATGTTCTTTAACCTCCATGTATTTGTGGTCTTTCCAATTTTTTTCTTGTGGTTGACTTCAAGTTTCATAGCAATTGTGGTCAGAAAATATGCATGACATGATCTCAATCTTTTTGTGGTTATTGAGGCTTGATTTGTGACCTAGTATGTGATTTCGTCTGGAGAATGTCCCATGTGCACTTGAAAAGAATGTGTATTCTGCTGCTTTAGGATGAAATGTTCTGAATATATGTTATGCCCATCTGGTCCAGTGCATCATTGAAAGCCATTGTTTCTTTGTTGATTTTCTGCTTAGATGATCTGTCCATTGATGTAAAGGGGGTGTTGTAAAGTCCCTTATTATTGTATTGTTATCAGTGAGTTCCTTTATGTTTGCTAGTAATTGTTTTACATTTTTGGGTGCTCCCAAGTTGGAGGCATAAATATTTACAATTGTTAGATCTTCTTGTTGGATAGATGCCTTTATAATGATGTAGTGCCCTTCTTCATCTCTTGTTACAGTCTTTGGTTTAAAGTCTAGTTTGTCCCATATAAGTACTGTTACTCCACCTTTCTTTTGACATCCATTTGTGTGATAAATATTTCTCCATCCCCTCACTTTCAATCTACAGGTGTCTTTAGGTTTAAAATGAATCTCTTGTAGGCAGCATATAGATGGGTCTTGCTATATATATATATATATATATATATATATATATATATATATATACATTCTGACACCCTGTGTCTTTTGATTGGGCACTTAGTCCATTTACATTCAGAGTAATTATTGATAGAAATGAATTTAGTGCCATTTTATTACTTGTTTTGTTGTTGTTTCTGGAGATTTTCTCTGTTCCTTTCTAGTCTCTGTCACTTTTGGTCTTTCCTTCCCACTCAAAGTGTCCCCTTTAATGTTTCTTGCAAGCCTGGTTTAGTGGTCACAAACTCCTTTAGTTTTTGTTTGTCTGGGATATTGTTTATCTCTCCTTCTATTCTAAATGATGGTCTTGCTGGGTAGAGTATTCTTTTCTGCAGATTTTTTCCCATTCAGCACATCGAATATATCATACCACTTTCTTCTGGCTTGCCAAGTTTCTGTGGAGAGATCTATCGCTAACCTTAGTAGTCTTCCCTTGTAAGTTAGGAACTTCTTTTGTCTTGCTGTTTTTAGGATTTCTCTTTAACTCTCTCTGTATTTTGCAAATTTCACTATAATACGTTGGCCTGCTTTTGTTGCTTTTGATGGGAGTTCCTTCTGCCTCCTGGATTTGGATGACTGTTTCTTTCCCCAGATTAGGGAACTTTTCACCTATAAATTCCTCAAATAAACCTTCTGCCCCCCTTTTCCCTCTCTTTTTCTTCTGGGACTCCTATGATAGGAGTGTTATTAGGCTTTATGGAGTCACAGAGTTCCCCAAGTCTACTTTTGTGACCTAGGGAAAAAAATATCTTTCTTTCCCTAATGTTCGGCTTCATTATTTTCCATAATTTTATCTTCTACATCACTTCTTCTTTCATCCTTGTGTTCATTACCTCCAGTTGGTTTCAAATCTCAATTATTGCAGTTTTCCTTTTGTCTTGACTAGTTTTTAGGTCTCTTATCTCTGCAGTAGAGAGATACCTCATATCTTCCATGCTTTTCTCAAGCCCAGCTAGCTGTATTGGAGGGATGACGCAAGCCTAAGGTCCTTATACTCTGTTGCTATCTTAGGTCCTAAGATTACATTTCAGATGGGCAAAATGAGGAAAGATTTCAGTCTCACACTGCTAAATTTTTTCACATCTACACCAAAAGAAAACCACTTATGCCATGAGCATCATCTTAGAAAATGAATAAGATTAACAATGCAGTTATAAACTAGACAGAAAAATGTAATATATGGGCACTAGATTTTGAGTCCAAAGAAGGTTTTCACATTACCTGAAAGCAAATAATATTCTAATTTACAGCATACATTTTAGGATTTGCATATGTACTTTTTCAAAATTAAGAATTCAGAGAATTATTCTACAAAATGTGTTATTTCCATTTTCCCTCTAAAGTAAGCTCAGACAATAATAGTAGGAGTATATACATTGGTAAACACCATATCAGAAATTATTGAAACCTGGGAGATGATTGAAATTACCTGTTTAAATGAAGAAAGAAACAGTTGTTTTTTTAAAAAACAGTTTTATAAATCTTTAAGTACTTGGGTATTTTGCAGTTTTTAAGGGATAGTTTGTTTCATCTTGACCACAAGCAAAGAGGTTGACCACTTGACTTCTTTATGTAACTTTCATCTTCATTTAATTCATATTCTTACACACTTAAATGTTCCCTGCACTTATAAACATGCCTTTTATTAAACATCCATTTTTGCCAGTCATCTCTCTGTAGGTTGCAAAGTCTTTTTTTTTTTTTTAATTTCAATGCTTTTTCTACCATATGTCTGGAATACTATTCAAGCCCCAATTCAGGAAGCCTTCTCTCTACCATCAAATTCCTGGGAAATTTACCTGTTCCAAAAATCCACTACAATTCTTATTTTTCATGTATTTCACTTTTGGACTTGTTTAATTTTTTCCATTTTCAATGTTCTTAATATCTATTTGCATCATTCTGTTACAGATTATATATTTCTATGGGGCAAAAGTGATATAAATTTATTTCACCTTGGATCAAACCTGATAAACACCCTTATGGTGAGAACAGATAAGTGTTGTATAAAATGTGTGTGTATTTGTGTGTATACATGTGCATGTAGTTCCTATAAACCTGAAAATATTTATATTTAATTTCAGGAAGATATGCATACTCAAACTTATACAATGAGGTGGTATATAACAAAGATTGAAAATAAACCTTTTAATTTTTGGATGACTTTAGGGAATGTCAGTGTTGGCTTTGGCTATTATTGTGGACATTAAGAAATAGCATGACTTAATTTAACCAACATTCTGAGACTAAATTAAAAAAAAAAACCCTCTGCCATTACCTATTCCATATAAGTGGAAAGAATGGGTTTCTCATAACCACAAATCTATATATAAACCCTGATCAATGAATGTGAAGCTCCTCTGTATATTTGAAATATTTTTATCCATTTTGGCACACTGTATAGCAGGAAGCAATCCATTAGGTTTTACAAAGAGGGAAGCCAATACAGATAGGCTAGATGTCAAATTCTCACATCTCTCATACTTCTGGTACGAGAACTAGCTTTTCTGTCTGCTACATCCAATTATCTAAATGTGGATAATTTGAAAAGTCATACACACACACACACACTCATTTTACCTCTTCCATGCATTTTCCATGGGAATATTGAAAGGTATCTTTGTTTTAGTTTTCCACTACTTGAAAAATGAAAATACTAATATTGATCCAGGAGTGTTATGATGATTAATCATTTGAAGTCTGAAACTGGAAAAACCTCAGACACCATAGAGCCATCTGTGCAACCTCTGTCATCTTTCAAAAAGCAGAAGTTGGATGTGCAACTAAACTTTGCTTGATGGGTAAAGCAGCTTCTTTTCATATGGTGGACCCTGAAATCTTGTTTTCTACATCGGAAAACTTCATTGTGAGGTCGTGATTACTCACAGGCTGCAGCTGTCACACTTTATCATATAATAGCTAAATGAGATATCATAGCATAACATATATTACTGACACATTTTTTAGTGTATTCCTAAACTATGACCAAGATTTATGGCTAGCATGACTACAAATCACAAGGTGACTTCTTCACTCAGAAACTTGTACCAAAATATTAGGCCACAACTGCTCTGTGAAACAAAAGCCTTGTAATTACTTCCTCACCAGGGATGAGTAACAATTTGTGCCAAGTGATAAACAGCAAACACGTGGGGAAGTGGTTGCCTTCTTGTTAAGGCTATATTGTCATATTTAGTGTCTGAAACAAGAGATTAAGATCTTTGTTAGCCAGGCCCTAGAAATACTGTGCAGAAGCATAGCTTTTTGGCAGGTGATGCATATCTCTAGGGACTTGGAAATACTATATTCTCTTCTGAAGATTTTCCTTTTTGATCTCATTGTGGTACTAAGTTCAGCTACTAAGAAATAAATCCTGAAGGAATTTGAACTTGTGACCCAGGAAAGGGAAAATTTGTCAATATTTGTTACTTACATTATTGTTATCCCTCTAAGACTGGATCTTATAAATACTGCTGGAGGATAGAGATAGACCAATATGGCCTGGTGGGTTAAAATGTGATTGACTATTTCAGTTGAAGGGGAGACATGTGCTACAGTATATACTCCTGCCAAGAGAACAGCTCAGAAAGTTAAGCAGAGGTTATGAAAGATTTGTACCTGGAGAAATTAGTCAGTTGTTCCACTGGGAATGTGGAGAAGAACAGATGATATTAAACCTCAACATTCAAAAGAATTATTTTAGTTCTATATTATCTTGTAATTATTACAGTTCTGCAAGTCTCTACTTGTTCTGCAGTACCCTACCTTTTTGCTGAATGGTTTAGCACATCTGCAGTAAGAAAATGTGTAAAAAGGAAAAACTCAATGAACTTAATAATCTGTGGTTGGTTTGACTGCCTTAGGAGAGGATTCTAAAAATATATAAATTATTTCATGGGCACTTAAACTGCTAGCAAAACTGTAGCTATTGGTTAAAGTAATGAAAGTTGAAGCTAGCCCCAAAATAACACCCCACCCCCAACCTAGAAAAAAAATGAAAATCAGCGTGGAGTTTCCTCAAAAAATTAAAAATAGAGCTACCCTATAACCCAGCAATTGCACTCCTGGGTACTTACCCCAATGATATAGATGTAGTGAAAAGAAGGGCCATATGCACCCCAACGTTCATAGCAGCAATGTCCACAATAGCCAAACTGTGGAAAGAGCCGAGATGCCCTTCAACAGATGAATGGATAAAGAAGATTGGCCCATATATACAATGGAATATTACTCAGCCATCAGAAAGGATGAATACCCAACTTTTACATCAACATGGATGGGACTGGAGGAGATTATGCTAAGTGAAATAAGTCAAGCAGAGAAAGTCAATTATCATATAGTTTCGCTTATTTGTGGAACATAAGGAATAGCATGGAGGACATTAGGAGAAGGAAGGGAAAAATGAAGGGGGGGAATCAGACGGGGAGATGAACCATGAGAGACTATGGACCCTGAGAAACAAACTGAGGGTTTTAAAAGGGAGGGGGGTAGGGGAATGGGTTAGCCCAGTGACGGGTATTAAGGAGGGTAGGTATTGCATGGAGCACTGGGTGTTATAGGCCAACAATGAATCATGGAACACTACATCAAAAACTAATGATGTACTGTATGGTGACTAACATAACATAATAATAAAAAAAAGAAAATGAAAGTTTGCAGCTCCTGTAGCATACATTTATTTATAAAGTACTTAGAAAGCAGAATACCCAGAAACCATGGGCAGTTACACTCTGGTGAGAAAATTTAGTGCAAAATTATTTTCTTGGGCTACAGGATTTCCCCTTTGTGTTATTTAATCTGAATGTGGATACCCCAACTCTAAACTTCTGAAGTCAATGTGAACAGGTGTTGCACTATACAGATTCTCAAAATCTGTATTCTTTGTGCTCAGGAGTGGATTCAGATGTTCAAAAGAAGAATGAGAAATTGAATCTTGAAGGTACATATGGAAGGATCCTAGGTATTATTTATAACCACCTAGGGAAAAAAATTACATAGAATTCCTGAGTAGTTGCTCTGTTGGTCAGGTTTTGTTGTTATTATCGTTTTTTGCTTTTTGTGTTTTTTTTGTCCAAACCTCAGTGTAGTGTAGAAAATCAGTACGGGTGCAAAATCTTCAAGTCCTTCACTTTTGAAATCCAGAATTATCAGTTTGAATTTAACAGTAAAATTTAATCTATTTATGCATGCCAGATTATATGCAAATGAAAGATCTGTCTGCTCAATTTGTTCTAGGTTGCCTATGTGGTAGAGACTCAAGAGATCTATAACCCACCCTTCCCAGGACTGTCTTCGCAAATAAGGAAGAGCCAATCTTTTTGGTCCTATTAAGTTTACTGTACACATCTTGACAGAACCATCAAAAAAAAAAAGTATGCATCTGCTTGAACAAAGAGTGAATAAGGATCCTAAATGCTTTGAATGCTTCTTAGAAATACAACAGAGTATTCATCCTGTAAGTCTTCTTTTTGCCTCCACCTCTCCCCCAACCGCAAAAACAAAAAAACAAAAGAAAACAAAAAAAACACTCTTGTTTCCCTGGAAATCAATTTTATCTGAATATGAGACTATCTTGAGGTGAATATCGTGAAGGTAGTAAGCTTACTCTATGGGAGTGACTCTTTGACACTTCCCCTTCAAGAACACAAGCAAACAAATAATAATAATAAAAAAAACTCAGATGTACTCTAATACAACCTCTGGATAACTGTCCTGCAACAGACAGAGGGGAAAAATAAGCTCCCATTTTCCAACCAGCTTTCTGTTGCAGAAGTTAGACCTTTATTGAATTGGGATCGTTTTAAATTAACAGGAGAGATTTGACATAGCCAAATTTGAGTAGTTTTTTATCTGTTCACAAGTCCCGTGGAAGTATTTTTGTAAGAGAGTGCAACACTAAGTTTAAGTTGAAACTATTTTAATATTTCTATTATACACATTTTTTTCAGCAGTTTAAGTTCAAGAGCAAAACTTCAGTGCTCTCCACTCCTTTTTCTTTACCTTGCAGAGATCTTTAATTTCTCTAACTATGGTCCCATTTTTCATTTAGTTCTTTTAAGGCTACCTGGCTTTTTAATATAATGGTCATCTTCATATCTTAATAAAACAAAAATTGAATTATATGCACTACTGGGCAAGCATGACATGACTTTTGCTAGCATATGTAAGGTGTGAAAACCTGGGGAAAAATACTATTCAATTTAAGTTCCACTTGAGGAAACTGTAGTGCACTGGGAATGAATTCAGTCTTAATGGCACTGAAAAAGGTAGAAGCAGGGAAAGATGGAGATCACCGATTTGAACCTAATTAAAAGGACCTGACAAAAATGCTAGAAAGCCAGATGGTAAAGTCAATTTTTAGTACAGTGCCAGTCCAGGGATGGAATATGTTTAGCAGTTGACATTCCACAAGGGTAGACTGATTATATCAGCAGTGAAACCAAAAGAATTTTGTTAACACTGTTAGGCTCTACTTTTAAAATTCTTTCATGCTTCTGTATCCAAGTAGAAATAAGAAAAAAATGTAAATTCTTTATTTTAATCAAATTTTAAAATTCTACAAGAACTTCAAGTATTTGATTACTATTGAATATCTCCAATACTAATTTGAAAACTAAATACTAACATCATTATAATATAATAGCAAAGAGTCGAGTATAAATTCAGCACACTAGGATGATTATCATTCCATGAGAAAAATTGTTCTTTAATTTTAAAAGTGAAATAATTGATTATTTGAAAACAGTACTTGAACTAAAGCGCTTAAAGGAATGGTATCCAAAATTAGGTAATTTTTGGTTATTCCAAATATAAACATTTAGAAATTTGAAATTTCATTTGTTTATACAATATGAGATATACTTTTCTTGATTATTTTCATTGACATGACTTGAGACATTTCTACATAGAACAAATAAAAATAGTTAAATAAGAAATTTTCTTTTCTTACCCAGATTTTCTTCTGTCATTAATATAGTGTTGCAATGACAGATGGGTAAAGACCCTCAAATGATGAGTATTTATCCACATGTATTGAGTGCTATTAAAAATTTAAATGCAATTAGGAACTGGGAGAGCTATGTTTTGAAATGTTTTATTTGAAAAAAAGGAGGAGACTTTAAAAAGTATCAGGTGCCTATTCAAGGACAAAGAGGAGAAAAGGGAAAAGAGTGAGGAAAAGCCAAAATTGTCATGGGTGCAAAATTTTGCCATCAGAAATTAACTTTTGGAGAATTGATTGATAGCCTTGATCTTCTTCAGTCCATTTGTTCCTCTGTGATGTAACCAAATAATTTATAGGCTTCTACAGTGCCAGAAAAGAGTAAATATATCTGCCTTTTTCCAGTGAACAAACAGTAATGCCTGGGATTTATAGTCTTCCTTTTCCAACGAACTCAGGGGAAGACATTTTGTTGCCCAATTCATCTCAAATAGCAGAGCCTTTAACAAGAAAATTAGGTGGTGTCAGGGACACTGCTAATGAGATTTGTTAAATACCAGGTTTTATAAAGTTGGATGTTAGTTCTCTGCCTTCAAGTAGAACTCAGTACCACAATCTCTGAAATCTTTCATAAATCCTCCTGGAGCTATTTGTTTCATGGACTCTTGTCAAACACCATATTTGCCACCCTACCATTCCCAGGACTATATGAACCATCAAATAAATAACCTATCTAAACTATTCCACACTTAAGGCATACAAATGACTGAGCAAAGTACTTGTCAGAATGTTCTTCATTGTTGCTGGAGAGAAATAGGGCTTTTGGTTTTTTTTGGTTGGCAATCACCATCTTGGCCAAAGAAACATGGTTTTTTCACTCCATTTGGTTCTCTAGTTTAAAACTGTCTTTCAGTTTTCCAGCTCTTTCTGATGCATCCCTGGACTGCATTCATATAATGTTTAGAATTTTTATTTGAATTTTCATATTTTATATGATTTATTTTTACTAAACATGCTTCCCCAAATATCCAATAATAGAGTTTGACTTGAACATATTGTTATACATACAAATGTTAAAAAATTATGCAGCCATTATCCTCTCTTTAAAAAAATCAACTATATTGAGGCATAATTTATGCACAGTAAATTGAATACATTAAAATTGTACAATTTTACAAGTTTTGAGTTTTGACAGGCATATATACCCATGAAAATATTATCACACTCAAGATACATACTATTTCTATCACTACCAAAAGATTATTTGTGCCACTTTGCAATCCATCCAACATTCTGTATGTCCCAGGCAATAGATGATTTACTTTCCATCCCTCTAAATTAATTTGCACTTACCTGAGTTTCATTTGAATGGAATAATGCAGTATGTGCTGTTTTTAGCTAGCTTCTTTCATTTAGCATTATTATTTTTGATTCATTCATTTTGTCAGGTGTATTAGTAGTTTATTCATTTTTTGTTGAGTAGTATTTCATTATATGAATATACCACATTTTATTTATTAAATTGTTGAAGAACATTTGTATTGTTTCAAATTTGGGCTATTACACATAAAGGTGCTATTAACTTTTTATGTACAGGTTTTTATAGGTATATGCTTTCATTTCATTTAGGTAAATACTTAGGAGTGAAATTGCTGAGTTTTAAAATATGTGAATGTATATATTTTAAGAAATTACTAAACTGTTTTCCAAAAAATTGTACTATTTTTCATTTCCATCCAAAATGTATAAAAACGTCAGTTACTCCTTATCCACATGAAAACTTTTTTTTTCTTTTTAAGATTTTAGTCATTTTAAGTTTCTAGTGGTATGCCATTTTGGTTTTAATTTGCATTTCCCTGATGACTGATATATCTAATATTTCTTCATGTGCTTATTGACCATTTGTGTGTTTTCTTTTGTGAAGTTTCTGTTCAAATGTTTTGTGAATTTTAAATGTTTTTGAGGGTGTCTTTTATTATTGAGTTGTAAGAACTCTTTATAAAAGCCAGATACAAGTCCATTGATAAAAGTAATGTAAGAATTTTACTCCCAGTTTGTGACTCATATTCTTATTTTCCTAAAGAAATAAATAAGAATAAAGAAAATTTTGCTCTTTTAAAGAGCAAACATTTTTAAGTTTGATGAAGTCTAATTTAACAATTTTTTTCTTTTATGGTTATTGACTTCTGTGACTTGAAAATATTTGCCTACACCAAAGTCATGAATATTTTATCCTATGTTTCTTCTAAAATGTTATACTTTCAGTTTTTTATATTGAGGTTTATGATCCATTTTGAGTGAATTTTGAATAATGGTTGAGATAAGGTTCAACATTAATTTTTTTTTTACCATATAGATATCCAGTTCCAGCACTGTTTTAGATTTTCCTTTCTCCATTAAATGGTCTTGATAATTTGTCGAAAAATATTTTGACCATATATATGAGACTATTTATGGGCTATTTTTGTCCTTTGATCAGTATGTTTATCCTTATCTCCATACCAGATTCAATTACTATTGCTATAAGGCAGTATAGCCATACTGTTTTCCAGAGTGGCTGTACCAGCTTGCATTCCCACCAACAGTGTAGGAGGGTTCCCCTTTCTCCGCATCCCCGCCAACATCTGTCATTTCCTGACTTGTTAATTTTAGCCGTTCTGACTGGTGTGAGGTGGTATCTCATTGAGGTTTTGATTTGGATTTCCCTGATGCCAAACGATGTTAAGCATTTTTTCATGTGTCTGTTGGCCATTTGGATGTCTTCTTTGGAAAAATGTCTGTTCATGTCGTCTGCCCATTTCTTGATTGGATTCTTTGTTCTTTGGGTGTTGAGTTTGATAAGTTCTTTATAGATTTTGGATACTAGCCCTTTATCTGATATGTCATTTGCAAATATCTTCTCCCATTCTGTCGGTTGTCTTTTGGTTTTGTTGACTGTTTCCTTTGCTTTGCAAAAGCTTTTTATCTTGATGAAATCCCAATAGTTCATTTTTGCCCTTGCTTCCCTTGCCTTTGGCGATGTTCCTAGACACATTTTATTTTAATTACCATTCAAGTAGAATAATTTTTAGTTTTCTCAGTTTCTTTGCAATTTCTTTTTTAGCTCAAGAATTATTTAGAAGTATCTTGCTTAAGTCCTAAATATTTGGGAATTATGTAGATTCTTACTGTTTCTGGTTTCTAATGTAATTCTGCTGTGCTCAGAAACTATACTCTGTATGATTTCAATTCTTTTCATTTTTTTAAAGTTTTTATTTAAAGTCCAGTTAGTTAATATGCAGTGTAATATTAGTTTCAGGTGTTCAATACAGTGATTCAACACCCCATGCTCATCACAACAAGTGCACTCCTAATACCCATCACCTATTTAACCCATCCCCCTACCCACCTCCCCTCTGGCAACCATCAGTTTGTTCTCTAGAGTTAAGAGTCTGTTTCTTGGTTTGCCTCATTCTCTTTTTTTCCCCTTTGCTCATATGTTTTGTTTCTTAAATTCCATATATGAGTGAAATCATATGGTATTTGTCTTAGTTTTCTTTTGTCTGAAATGAAAACTGAAAATTTATTCTATATCAGTTTCTTCCTTCAAATTTTGACTTCTCTTTCAAATCCACGTGATTTTAAAGTTTTTAATTTGTCAGAGGAAAATTTTAAGAGTTTACTAATACTGAAAGTAGAATTCCCATGAACCTATTTTTGAAAAATAGTTAAAACATGGGAAAGTGTTTATGTAGTCATGATAAATGAAAAATATGATAATTAGCAGAATGTATTCCAGTTCTAGAAATTAAAGTAGTTATACATTTATAATGTATAAAAATGAAGAGGAAATTTATCTAAGTCCTCTTAGAGATTATTTCTTGGTATTTGGATATGGCTGATTTTTTCATCCTTTAGAATTTGATATATTTTTAAGAACATCACATTCAATTTTATGATCAAATAAATAATAAAATTGATTCAAAAAGATGTTGAAAGGCAATGAATTAATAGATAATAAATGAACCACATGGTTAATAAATCCTCTAGAATTTCAAAGGAGGAAAAGAATATTAAGACCAGAAGATTAGAACAGTTTTTCATGGAGAAGGTAAGTTACGAAATATTTCTAGAAGGGAACACTTTATTTTATTTTATTTTTTTTAAAGATTTTATTTATTTGACAGAGAGACACAGTGAGAGAGGGAACACAAGCAGGGGAAGTGGGAGAGGGAGAAGCAGGCTTTCCGCTGAGCAGGGAGCCCAATGTGGGGCTCAATCCCAGGACCCTGGGACCATGACCTGAGCTGAAGGCAGATGCTTAATGACTGAGACACCCAGGCACCCTAGAAGGGAACACTTTAAATGAGTGTTGGTCAGTACAGGTAGAATGGAAGAGACATTCCAATATTATTCTTGTTATGGAATTTTAGTTCTTGAATTCAAGAAGGTATATGCCAAGCCTGTCTCTTTTTTGAGCTGCAACGAGTTTGTTTCATTGTGTTTCATCCATAGACTGATTCTATTAGCAGGGCTGGCAGAAGGATAGATTACTCATTCAGGCTTCTGCTTGGTTTCTGTTTCTGGCCCAGTGGCTGGGACTGGGGAACTAGGCAAGAGAAGAATGAAGTGATTGATAACTTTTATTTATTTTTGCTTCTATTGTTTTCTTTTAATTTCCTCCAACATTTTATTTCCATCTAGGGAAATATTCTCAAACTGAGATAATAAATTCGTAAACCTTCATCAAACTTCATATTCCTTATTCCTCTGAAGTAATATTCCCAGCTTTCAATTTCTAATATATAAAAAAACCCACATTGCTAAAAATTTAAAAAATAAAAATTTAACTTGGAATTAAAAACTAAATGCTTAAAACGTATCATGTAGCATTTTGATAAGAAGTTCAAAGAGCTTTTTTGGAATACAATGTGATGATTAAGCTTTCTAATTTTAACAAAATTTTAAATGACCATACCCTACTTGCCAGAAGTCTTATATTGTGTAAATAATTTTTTATTTTTTGAAATTTAACTTTTAGATTAAAGAGGCAAGTTACAGTAAAAATAAACTAAGATATTTAATCACAAATCTAACCTCCAGGGAATATCCTAGAGTGAACACTGACTAAAGGCATTTCCCTGCTGTCCTCTATAGGGATTGCTGATGTTCAGTATGATGAACCTGAGGCCCTGCAAAATTGTGGGTCTTCAAAGGAAGATTCAATTATGTTGAGAATAGAAGACAGGGACATAGGTTCATATATTTTAAAGAGATTATAAATAAGTGTGTCAAAATTGAAAAGTTATTACTTAAACATCAGATAAAATTCTGTTAATTGAAGTATTTTATTTATTGAAAATTTCAACTAATTGACATTTAATTCTTATATATTTTGAAATAATATAATCATGCAATATTCTTAGGAAAAACAAAGATGATAATAGACAAAATAATACCTTGTGCTCATTTTCTTGTCTGTGTTCTCTATACTTGTCATTGTAGTTAGTCAAGTTTTTTAATATATGGGAATCCAAATCATCCCTCCACAACCAGCAATAATAAATATTAGGATATAGTGGATTTTTAAGGAAATGTATACTTTCAACGAGGCTCCAAAGAATGCTTTGTCATTGATCATTTAAAATCCACATAAGCATCTAGAGTAGAAATACCTAGTAGAACTTTCTGTGAAATTGGAAATGTTCTATATCTGGACTGTCTGTTATGATAGCCATTATTCACATGTATTTAAGTGTGTGTATTCACACTTAAAATGAGGGTAGTGTAGCATAGGAAATGGATTTTTATTTTTATTAATTAATTTGACTAGATTAAGAGTTCTCACATATGATTAAAGTGGTAAGGTAATGATAAAACTTAAGTAGTTTTTTTCTTTTGCCTTAATACATCTTTAAATGTGAATTTAGTTAAAAACCAAAAACTCAGAAAAGCTTTTGAATCTATTGCAGTCAGTCTTCAAATAAACAAGAAGAGGATGACATAATTGAATATACAATCAAAATATTTAAGTTGTTTGTTCATTTGTGACATGGTTTAAATATTCTCCTAAGTTTTAATTTTTTGAAATGCTGGGTATTTGGCACTCTGTTAAACTAGTTGAAATTGGTTAAAAAAGCATGTGCTTAAAACTATAAATGAATACTTAAGCTTAATTTGTTAAAATATTTATATTTATTTTTTGTTGTAGAAAAGAATCCTGAATGAATAATTTTGTGTAAATTATACAAAATCATTTTAATTGTATGGGTTTTGGTAGTGGCTGATATCTTTCTAATATGCAGCATGGCAATAATTTCTCAAGTGAAAGGAAAATGTGATGATTAAGCAAAATTGTCCTTCTTCAAATTCTATCATTAAACTTTTAAGGATTTGCTGTGAGTACCTTACCTGTGGTAAGATATTTTATGGGATGTTGGTGGTGGAGGCATGGCATGACAAGAATGGGATTATACAAATAAAAATATTGTAGACTTCCATTGAGTTTTTATACTCATCTAGGTATTCTTGATGTTTTTGGCTTGCTCTCTTTCTCAGTACTTGAGCACTTATTTTTAACTTAGTGTACTATTGTCCATGGACTTATTGTGCATCACAGTAGTCACTGTTAGGGAAAAAAAATAAATTTCCTCAAATCCCAAGCAAGCATTTTGAAATACCATTCAATATTCTACCTTTAACTTTCAGTCAGTTAACTTCTTCATCATAGTCTCCCTTCTGCTCTCTGATAGAGGTTAAAGTAAGAAGCACTGGCAAAAACCTTGGGGAAACAGGAAGAGGAAGAGCAGTATGCAGGCTCTATTTTCAACTTCAGGGCTGCTAGTATATGAGAGTTATTAATATGCCAGGTCTTATGTTCTTGGTCTTTAAAAGTGCCTTACAGCATACTTCAGTTAACTGTTTATTGCTTTCATTCTCCACCCCCTCCACTGTGAAGTGTCTTGCTAATGCTAGGAAATCTGCTGATTACATATTGCCTTTCCCCACTGAAGACAGAAATAGGTGCTCAGTCACTCTTCAACATTATTTTCCACTTTCAATACCTACTGTGCTATGTCTCAGTAGAATACTTTGTAGGTGGTTAAATTCAAATTTAATTTTCTACCGATATAATGTTGTAAAATGTGCTCTAATGGCAATAATCTGTATTATATGCTGTATAGATAATAGGATATTTTTCCTAATGAAAATAGCTAATATATGCTATACATATGAAGTTTTAACGTGATAATAATGCCTTTTTGGTGACTATAGTCTTCACTTTTCTGATGTATGGTTTTGTAAAAATGACAAGTGGTTTTACTCATTGTCTTTAAATTGCTCAATAAATAAATTCTTAGTGATACTATGAATAAATTTTTAAAATTATTTTGCTCAATAAAGTGTCTATATGGTAAGAGTTTTAAGCCCTGCAAACTTTACTCAAAATAAATTTATTTTTAAATGTAATAATTGGTTTTATTTTTTTTAGAAAAAGAAGTAGCTCTGTTAAAATCTAAAAGTGATTTAAGAATTAAAATTTTTGTTAATTGCACGCAATTCTTACATACACTTAGAAAAATCTAAAAAGGCCCCTTTGAAGGAAAACTGCACTTCCTAAGCTCTGTTAATGCTTTGCTTCTGTCTGGTTCCAGTTGCTTGCTCAAGCCTTCCAGTGATTATTTTTAAGACACTGATTGAGTGCATTATCAAACATTGTTGTGGCGGTTCCACTGCATGAGCATTGGAGGAATTAAAGGAGAATGGGGAAAATTCACTTACAAAGGTTTGAAAGAAAGACTAGAAAGAATGGATTCTGGTACTCATTTAAGTTCTCATGCTTTTTTTCTCGTGAAAAGACAAAAGTCACATATGTCAGGACAACTAGCTTCTTAGAATTAGATTTAAAAAATTGTTCAAAGATCATTCCTGACCTTACTAGAAGATTCTGTATTCTGTGAGAGATTGCAGAGGGCACTGATAAATAAATCCTACCTTTCTTGTCTATGGTCCTTTAAGTGTCAGGCTATCTCAGGATTCAGTACCAGTTGTCAACCTGATATTCATTCAGTCAGAAATAGGAACTAGTTAGAAGAAACTAGTAGCTTTCCAGGAAAAGAAAGTAGTCTTTCATAAGACCCATATATGTAGGATGACTCTGTGAAAAGTAATTATTTCAAGGTACATTACCTAAGACCCAACAAGTTAAATCTTGAGGTGGCATTTTGCTTATCTTAGCTCCCTAGATACCTAAAACAGAAATAATCTATGCTCTGTAAAACAACACAAAATGATACAATGCTACATAGAAAATTATTGGGTCAACTAAAAAATTGGCGTAAGGTTTGTAGATTAAAGTATTGTATCAATGTTAAATTTCCTGAAGTTGACAACTGCACTGTGGAAATGTAGGAGAATATGACTATTTAGAGGAAATGCTCACTGGAATTATTTTTTATTTAGGGGTAAAGATCTTTATGCAAGTTACTCTTAATGGTTCAGAAAAAAATGTCTATTCATGTCTTCTGCCCATTTTTTAACTGGATTATTTGTTTTTTGGGTGTTGAGTTTGATAAGTTCTTTATATATTTTGGATACTAACCCTTTATCAGATACGTTATTTGCAAATATCTTTTTCCATTCTATAGGCTGCCCTTTAGTTTTGTTGATTCACTGTGCATAAGTTTTTATTTTGATCAAGTCTCAATAGTTTATTTTTGTTTTTGTCTCCCTTGCCTCATGAGACATGTCTAGCAAGAAGTTGCAATAGCCTATGCCAATGAGGTTACCACCTGTGTTCTCCTGTGGGATTTTGATGGTTTCCTGTCTCATATTTAGGTCTTTCATCCATTCGGCATTTATTTTTCTGTATGGTGTAAGAAAATGGTCTAGTTTCATTTTTTTGCATGTTGCTGTGCAGTTTTCCCAACACCATTTGTTGAAGAGACTGTCTTTTTTTTTCATTGGATATACTTTCCTGCTTTGATGAAGATTAATTGACCATATAGTTATGGGTTCACTTGGGTTTTTTATTCTGTTCCATTATCTATGTGTCTGTTTTTGTGCCAGTACAATACTGTCTTGATGACTACAGCATTGTCATGTACTCAAAGTCCAGAATTGTGATGCTTCCAGCTTTGCTTTTCTTCTTCAAGGTTGCTTTGGCTATTCAGGGTCTTTTATGGTTCCATATAAATTTTAGGATTGTTTGTTCTAGCTCTGTGAA
The DNA here is from genome assembly GCF_964656455.1 of Halichoerus grypus. Taxonomy (NCBI): domain Eukaryota; kingdom Metazoa; phylum Chordata; class Mammalia; order Carnivora; family Phocidae; genus Halichoerus; species Halichoerus grypus. The sequence goes on along the minus strand of NC_135727.1, from coordinate 50,539,204 downwards.
AAATGCTGGTGATATTTTGATAGGGATTGCATTACATGTGTAGATTGTTTTGAGTAGTATAGACATTTTTACAATATTTGTTCTTCCAATCCATGAACATGGAATGTTTTTCCATTTCTTTGTGTCATCATCAATTTCTTTCATCAGCGTTTTATAGTTTTCAGTGTACAGATCTTTTGTCTCTTTTGTTAGGTTTATTCCTAGGTATCTTACAGTTTTTGGTGCAATTGTAAATGGTATCGATTCCTTGATTTCTCTTTCTGCTGCTTCATTATTGGTGTATAGAACTGCAACAGATTTCTGTACTTTGATTTTGTATCCTACGACTTTACTGAATTCTTTGGCAGTTCTAGCAATTTTTTTGTGCTCTTTTGAGTTTTCTATATAGAGTATCATGTCATCTGTAAATAATGAAAGTTTGACTTCTTCCTCCCTGATATGCAGTTCCCTATGATTGGTAATCTTGGTGCTAGCGAATTGTTCCTGCTTATCTTCTGAGGGAGGGACCTATGGTGCTGATTCTCAGGTGTCCTTGCCCAGGTGGAATTGTGACCCCCTTGCCAGGGGCCAGGCTCAGTGTAAGTGGCTCCAGATTGCACTGTGTGGTGCTGTTTTGCTCCCTGAAGGCTTTCAGCACTGATGCGGGGGATGAAAATGGCGGCACCTTGATCTCTAGCCCTGGAGCTGAAAGTTACCACCCCCCACTCTTCAGTGAGCCCTCACAGAAAAGCAGTCAATCACTCTTGTCTCCCTGGTTTCCATTTCCATTGGAACTCTGTGTTCACCCAGCCTGTGACCTAGCGTTTTTATCTCAAGCACATGACCCAGTTTTGAGTCTCCAAACTTTATGGACTCCTACAGCATGGACTTGTGCCATTCCTCCCAGGGGAGGGAGGAAGGTCTTCTAGTGCTTCTGCCTTTTGCCAGGCCCCTGCCTGGAGAGCAGTCTTGAGACCTTACAGCAGTTCACAGTTTATGGCAACACTGAGCAGAAAGATGCCGCATAGACTCACTGTTTTCAGCCAACTTCTCTGCTCTGATGCCTGGAAACTCTGCTGCACTCAGGCACCCCCGTTCTTCTTGTGACCCCAGGGATCCTGAGGATACACTGTCCCACCTCGGATTTGGCCCCACTTCACCATCTGAGCAGTGGGGAAGTCCCCCACTGTAGCAGACTTCTAAAAGTTCCAATTTTGTGCTCCGCTGCTTATAATACTTTGTGATAGCTTCCTTAAGCAAGCTCCCACCCCTCTACCCTATCTTCAGATATATCACCCGGATTCATGTTTCCTCACCTCTTATCTTCCAAAAAGTGGTTGCTTTTCTATTTGTAGAATTGCAGCAATTCATTTCTCAGATCTCCCATTTATTTCGCAGGTGTTCAGAATGATTTGATAACTATCTAGCTGAATTCCAGGGAGCAGATGAAATTAAGGTCCCCTACTCCTCCTTCCTTGCCAATTCGGATGCATTTTATTTCTTTTTGTTTCTGATTGCTGAGGCTAAGAATTTCAGTACTATGTTAAATAACAGTGGTGACAGCGGACATCCCTGTCTTGTTCCTCATCATAGATGAAAAGCTCTCACTTTTTCCCCATTGAGGATGATTTTAGCTGTGGGTTTTTCATATACAGCCTTCATGTTGTTGAGGTATGTTCTCTCTATCCCTACTTTGTTGAAAGTTTTTATCATGAATGGATGTTGTACTTTGTCAAATGCTTTTTCTGCCTCTATTGAGAAGATCATATGGTTCTTATGTTTTCTTTTATTGATTTGGTGTATCACATTGATTAATTTGCAAATATTATGCCACACTTGCAGACCAGGAATAAATCCCACCTGATTGTGGTGAATGATTCTTGTAATTTCCTGTTGGATTCATTTTGCTAGTATTTTGTTGAAAATTTTTGTGTCCATGTTCATCAGGGATATTGGCCTGTAGTTCTTTTTTTTGATGGAGTCTTTGGTTTTGGATTTTAGGGTAATGCTGGCCTCGTAGAATGAGTTTGGAAGTTTTCCTTCCATTTCTATTTTTGGATATAGTTTGAGAAGAATAAGTATTCACTCTTCTTTAAATGTTCGGTAGAATTCCCCTATGAAGCCATCTGGCCCTGGACTTTTGTTTGTTGGGAATTTTTTGATTACTGATTCAATTTCATTACTGTTTATGGGTCTGTTAAAGTTTTCTATTTCTTTCTGTTTCACTTTTGATAGTTTATATGTTTTGGGGAATTTATTCATTTCTCCCAGTTTGCCCAATTTATTGATGGATATTTTTTTGTAATATTCCCTTGTAATTGTACTTCTGTGGTGTTGGTTGGTATTTCTTCTCTCTCATTTGTGATTTTATTTATTTGAGTCTCTTTTTTGATAAGTCAGGCTAGGGATTTATCAGTTTTATTAATTTTTTCAAAGAATTACCTCCTGATTTCATTGACCTGCTCTATTGTTTTTTTTTAGTTTCTATATCATTCATTTCCACTCTAATCCTTATCATTTTCTTCCTTCTGCTGGCTTTAGGTTTCATTTGTTTTTATTTTTCTAGCTTATTTAGGTGTAAGGTGTAGTTGTTTGAGATTTTTTTTTCTTGTTTCTTGAGGTAGGCCTGTATTGCTATACATTTCCATCTTATGACCACTTTTGCTGCATCCCAAAAGTTTTGGACTATTGTGTTTTCATTTTCATTTGTTTCCATGTATTTTCTTTATTTCTTCTTTGATTTTCTGGTTGACCCATTCATTACTTAGTAGCATGTTGCTTAACCTCTATGTATTTGTGGTCTTTCCAAAATTTTTCTCGTGGTTGACTTCAAGTTTCATAGCATGGTCAGAAAAGATGCATGGTGTGATCTCAATCTTTTTGTACTTGTTGAGGCCTGATTTGTGACCTAATGTGTCATCTATTCTGGAGAATGTTCCATGTGCACATGAAAAGAATGTTTTTTCTGCTGTATGGCTTAAAATGTTCTGAATATATCTTTAAGTCCATCTGGTCCAGTGTGTCATTCAAAGCCATTGTTTCCTTGTTGATTTTCTGCTTAGACGATCTATCCATTGATGTAAGTGGGGTGTTAACATCCCCTACTCTTAAAGCATTATTATCAATGAGCTCTTTTGTTTGTTATTAATTGTTTTATATATTTGGGTACTACCATGTTGGGTGCATAAATATTTGTAATTGTTAGATTTTCTTGTTAGATGGTCCCCTTTATTATGATACAGTGCCCTTCTTCATCTCTTGTTGCAGTCTTTGGTTTAAAATCTAGTTTGTCTGATGTAAGTATTGTTACTCTGGCTTTCTTTTAACTTCCATTTGCATGATAAATTCTCCATCCCCTCACTTTCTCCATCCCCTCACTTTCAATCTGCATTTGTCTTTAGGTCTAAAATGTCTTGTGTAGGCAGCATATACATGGATCTTGTCTTTTAATCCATTCTGGCATCCTATATTTTTTGATTGGTGTGTTTAGTCTATTTACATTCAGAGTAATTACTGATAGAGATTATTCAGTGCCATTTTATTACTTTTTTTGTTGTTGTTTCTGGAGATTTTCTGTTTCTTTGTAGTCTTTGTCACTTTCAGTCTTTTTTTCCCACTCAATGAATCCTATTTAATATTTCTTGTAGAGCTGACCATTTAGTGGTCATGAACTTCTTTAGTTTTTCTTTCTCTAGGAAACTCTTCATCTTTCCTTCTATTCTAAATGATAGCCTTGCTGGACAGAATATTATTTTCTGCAGATTTTCCCCATTCAGCACATTGAATATATCATACCACTCCCTCTGGCTTTCTCTGTTTCTGTGGAGAGATCTGCAACTAGCCTTATGGGTCTTCCTTTGTAAGTTAGGGACTTCTATTGTCCTGCTGCTTTTAAGATATTTTCTTTATCACTATATTTCTCAAATTTCACTACATGTCTTGGTGTTGGCCTGCTTTTGTTGATTTTGATGGGAGTTCTCTATGCCATCTGGATTTGGATGTCTCTTTCCTTCCCCAGATTAGGAAAGTTTTTGGCTCTAATTTCCTCAAATAAACCTTCTGGCCCTTTTTCTCTCTCTTTTTCTTCTGGGACTCCTATGATACAATGTTATCATGTTTGATGGAGTCACCGAGTTCCCTAAGTCTACTCTTTTTTTTTTCTTTTAATTTTATTATGTTATGTTAGTCACCATACAATACATCATTAGTTTTTGATGTAGTGATCCACGATCCATTGTTTTCGTATAACACCCAGTGCTCCATGCAGTACGTGCCCTCCTTAATACCCATCACCGGGCTAACCAATCCTCCCTCCCCCCTCCCCTCTAAAACCCTGTTTGTTTCTCAGGTCCATAGTCTCTCATGGTTCATCTCTCCCTCCAATTCCCCCCCCCCCATTTTTCCCTTCCTTCTCCTAATGTCCTCCATGTTATTCCTTATGTTCCACAAATAAGTGAAACCATATGATAATTGACTTTCTCTGCTTGACTTATTTCACTTAGCATAATCTCCTCCAGTCCCATCCATGTTGATGTAAAAGTTCGGTATTCATCTTTTCTGATGGCTGAGTAATATTCCATTGTATATATGGACCACATCTTCTTTATCCATCCATCTGTTGAAGGGCATCTCGGCTCTTTCCACAGTTTGGCTATTGCGGACATTGCTGCTATGAACATTGGGGTGCATATGGCCCTTCTTTTCACTACATGTGTGTCTTTGGGGTAAATACCCAGGAGTGCAATTGCTGGGTCATAGGGTAGCTCTATTTTTAAATTTTTGAGGAACCTCCCCACTGTTTTCCAAAGTGGCTGTACCAACTTGCATTCCCACCAACAGTGTAAGAGGGTTCCCCTTTCTCCACAACCTCTCCAACATTTGTTGTTTCTTGCCCTGTCCATTTTTGCCATTCTAACTGGTGTAAGGTGGTATCTCAATGTGGTTTGATTTGGATTTCCCTGATGGCTAATGATGATGAACATTTTTTCATGTGTCTGTTAGCCATTTGTATGTCTTCTTCAGAGAAGTGTCCTTTCATCTCTTCTGCCCACTTTTTGACTTGATTATTTGTTTTTTGGGTGTTGAGTTTGAGAAGTTCTTTATAGATTTTGGATACCAGCCCTTTATCTGTAGTGTCATTTGCAAATATCTTCTCCCATTCTGTGGGTTGCCTCTTTGTTTTGTTGACTGTTTCCTTTGCTGTGCAGAAGCTTTTTCTCTTGATGAAGTCCCAAAAGTTCATTTTTGCTTTTGTTTCACTAGCTTTTGGAGATGTATCTTGAAAGAAGTTGCCGTGGCCAATGTCAAAGAGGTTACTGCCTATGTTCTTCTCTAGGATTTGGATGGATTCCTGTCTCACATTGAGGTCTTTCATCCACTTTGAGTTTATCTTTGTGAGTGGTGTTAGAGAATGGTCGAGTTTCATTATTCTGCATGTGGCTGTCCAATTTTCCCAGCACCATTTATTGAAGAGCCTGTCTTTTTTCCATTGCATGTTTTTTCCTGCTTTGTCAAAGATTATTTGACCATAGAGTTGAGGGTCCATACCTGGGTTCTCTATTCTGTTCCATTGGTCTGTATGTCTGTTTTTGTGCCAGTACCATGCTGTCTTGGTGATCACTGATTTCTAATATAGCTTGAAATCAGGCAACGTGATGCCCCCAGCTTTGTTTTTCTTTTTCAACATTTCCTTGGCGATTCGGGGTCTTTTCTGATTCCATACAAATTTTAGGATTATTTGTTCCAGCACTTTGAAAAATGTCATTGGAATTTTGATCGGGATGGCAATGAAGGTATAGATTGCTCTGGGTAGCATAGACATTTTAACAATGTTTATTCTTCAGATCCATGAGCATGGAATATTTTTCCATCTTTTTGTGTCTTCTTCAATTTCTTTCATGAGTATTTTGTAGTTCCTAGAATATAGATCTTTTACCTCTTTGGTTAGGTTTATTCCGAGGTATCTTATGGTTTTTGGTGCTATTGTAAATGGAATCGTTTCTCTAATTTCTCTTTCAACAGTTGCGTTGTTAGTGTATAAGAAAGCACCTGGTTTCTGTGCATTGATTTTGTATCCTGCCACATTACTGAATTGCTGGATGAGTTCTAGTAATTTGGGGGTGGAGTCTTTTGGGTTTTCCACATAAAGTATCATGTCATCTGTGAAAAGAGAGAGTTTGACTTCTTCTTTGCCAATTTGAATACCTTTTATTTCTTTTTGTTGTCTGATTGCTGTTGCTAGGACTTCTAGTACTATGTTGAACAATAGTGGCGAGAGTGGGCATCCTTGACGTGTTCCTGATCTTAAGGGAAAGGCTCTCAGCTTTTCCCCATTGAGGATGATATTCGCTGTGGGCTTTTCATAGATGGAACTTGAGGAATGTTCCCTCTATCCCTATACTTTGGAGAGTTTTAATCAGGAAATGATGTTGTATTTTGTCAAATGCTTTTTCTGCATCAATTGAGAGGACCATATGGTTCTTCTCCATCCTCTTATTAATGTGTTCTATCACACTGATTGATTTGCGAATGTTGAACCACCCTTGCATCCCGGGGATAAATCCCACTTGGTCGTGGTGGATGATCCTTCTAATGTATTGTTGGATCCTATTAGCTAGGATCTTGTTGAGGATTTTGGAATCCATATTCATCAGGGATATCGGTCTGAAATTCTCCTTTTTGATGGGGTCTTTGCCTGGTTTGGAGATTAAGGTAATGCTGGCCTCATAGAATGAGTTTGGAAGTTTTCCTTCTGTTTTTATTTTTTGAAACAGCTTCAGTAGAATAGGTATTATTTCTTCTTTGAATGTTTGGTAGAATTCCCCAGGGAATCCATCAGGCCCTGGACTCTTGTTTTTTGGGAGGTTTTTGATCACTGCTTCAATCTCGTTACTGGTTATTGGCCTATTCAGGTTGTCAATTTCTTCCTGTTTCAGTCTTGGCAGCTTATAGGTTTCCAGGAAGGCCTCCATTTCATCCAGATTGCTCAGTTTATTGGCATATAGTTGTTGATAATAATTTCTAATAATTGTTTCTACTTCCTTGGTGTTAGTCGTGATCTCTCCCCTTACATTCATAATTTTATTAATTTGGGTCCTTTCTCTCTTCTTTTGGATAAGTCTGGCCAGTCGTTTATCAATCTTATTAATTCTTTCAAAGAACCAACTTCTAGTTTCATTGATCTGATCTACTGTGTTTCTGGTTTCTAATTCATTGATGTCTGCTCTAATTTTAATTATTTCACTTCTAATGCGTGGCTTAGGCATCGTTTGTTGCTTTTTCTCTAGTTCTTTAAGGTGTAGAGTTAGTTGGGGAATTCGGGATTTTTCTATTTTTTTGAGTGAGGCTTGGATGGCTATGTATTTCCCCCTTAGGACCGCCTTTGCAGTATCCCATAGGTTTTGGACCGATGTGTTTTCATTCTCATTGATTTCCATGAATTGTTTAAGTTCTTCTTTGATTTCTTGGTTGACCCAAACATTCTTGAGCAGAGTGGTCTTTAGCTTCCAAGTGTTTGAATTTCTGCCAAATTTTTTCTTGTGATTGAGTTCCAGTTTTAGAACATTGTGGTCTGAGAATATGCAGGGAATAATCTCAATCTTTTGGTATCGGTTGAGACCTGCTTTGTGACCCAGTATATGGTCTATTCTGGAGAAAGTTCCATGTGCGCTCAAGAAGAATGTGTATTCTGTTGTTTTAGGGTGGAATGTTCTGTAAATATCTATGAGGTCCATCTGGTCCAATGTATCATTCAAAGCTCTTGTTTCCTTGTTGATTTTCTGCTTAGATGATCTGTCCATTGCTGAGAGTGGAGTATTGAGGTCTCCTACAATTAACGTATTGTTATCAATATGACTCTTTATTTTGGTGAACAGTTGGCTTATGTAGATGGCTGCTCCCATGTTGGGGGCATAGATATTTACAATTGTTAGATCTTCTTGTTGGATAGACCCTTTAAGAATGATATAGTGTCCTTCTGTGTCTCTTATTACAGACTTTAGTTTAAAATCTAATTTGTCTGATATAAGAATTGCTACCCCAGCTTTCTTTTGAGGTCCGCCTCATGGAAGATAGATCTCCATCCCTTCACTTTCAGTCTGGATGTATCTTTAGGTTCAAAATGAGTCTCTTGTAGACAGGATATGGATGGGTCCTGTCTTTTTATCCAATCTGCAACCCTGTGCCATTTTATGGGAGCGTTTAGGCCATTCACGTTGAGAGTGATTATTGAAAGATATGAATTAATTGTCATCATGTTGCCTGTGAAGTTGTTGTTTTTATAGATTGTCCCTGTAAATTTCTGTTGTAGATCACTCTTGGGGTCTTTCTCCTTTTATAGAACCCCCCTTAATATTTCTTGCAGGGCCGGCTTAGTGGTCACATATTCTTTCAACTTCTGCCAGTCGTGGAAGCTCTGCATCTCTCCATCCATTCTAAATGAAAGCCTTGACGGATAAAGTATTTTTGGCTGCATGTTCTTGTCATTTAGTACCCTTAATATGTCTTGCCAGGCCTTTCTGGCTTGGCAGGTCTCTGTGGATAGGTCTGACGTTATTCTGATGTTCCTCCCTCTGTATGTAAGGAATCTCTTCCCCCTAACTGCCCTTAAGATGGTTTCTTTGGTTCTAAGATTTGCAAGTTTTACTATTACATGCCGGGGTGTTGGTCTGTTTTCCTTGATCTTAGGAGGGGTCCTCTCTGCCTCTAGGACTCAAATGTTTGTTTCATTCCCAGATTAGAGAAGTTCTCAGCTACGATTTGCTCAAATACATCTTCTAGCCCTCTCTCTCTCTCTACTCCCTCCGGGATTCCAATGATTCTGACATTGGAACACCTCATGGTTTCACTTATTTCTCTGATTCTATTTTCATGGATTCTGAGTTGTTTTTCCCTGGCCTCCTCTTTTCCCTTTTTATCTATTATACTGTCTTCCAGATTGCTTATTCTCTCTTCTGTTTCAGTTACCCTAGCTGTTAGATTATCTAGATTGGATTGGATCTCATTGATAGCATTTTTAAGTTCTGCCAATTCCCCTTTTATTTCTGCCCTTAGAGACTCTATGTTGCCATTAATTGATTTCTCCATTCTAGCCATTGTCTTCACAATTGCTAGCCTGAATTCCATCCCCGACATCTTGGTTATATCTGCATCCATTTGTAAATCTGCAGCATAAGTCATAATCTCTGAGTCTTTTCTGTTTTGGGGGCTCCTCCTCTTAATCATTCTGTTGATGGGTTTTTGAGGGAATGTATAGAGTCGAAATTATTGACCAGAACCCAAGCAAGATGCACTTGTTTCTTGGGACCTTAGGGTTGCTGGCCTCTTGTTTTCCCAGCCTGTCTTCTGGGGGAGGGGCCTGCCGCGCTGTTACTCAAGCAACCCTGTTTGGGCGGAGTTGCCCTGCCCCCCTGTGGCGGGGAATGGGCTCAGTGGGAATCAGTCTTTGGGGCTTTTGTTCTCTGGCGCCTTTCCCTGGCGGCTTTCCGTGTCTCTTCCGCGAGTCAGAGCAGAAGAGACCGTTTCCAACCCTCTGCCTCAGAGCAGAGCGACCTCAATCTGTTCTTCAGTGAGCTCTCCAGGCCACACCATCTCCATTTCTGTCCGTGCTGCTATAAACTGCAGCGTCCTGGGTTGTGCACCCCTCCGCAGAGCTCCCAGGCCTGCCTCCAGGTCGGGGCCCGTCTCTGCCCTTTGTGTTTCTAAAACCACCAGCTGCTCCCAGTTCGCGCGCGCGTGTGCGCGCGCGACTCCGCCCCTTGGGGTCCTGTCCTGGGGACTGCAGTTCACGTGTGCACGACTCCGCCGCTTGGGGTTTCCACCCCAGAAGTTGCAGTTTACCGGCGGGACCCCGGCGCACCGGGTTTCCCTCTCGGAGGCTGCAGTTCCCGTGTGTGCGATCGTCGCTCCGGGTTTCTGTCCGGGCGGCTGCGGTTCGCGTATGCGCGACCGCCGGACTGGTCCTCCACCCCGGGGGCTGCCCTAAAGTCCTTTCCCGACGCTACCGGTCTGCGAGTCTGTGCCTGTCCGCACGTCCAGGCATCCTCTCACTGCCATTTATCCTCTGATATCTGCCCGCAGAATCACGGCTCTCCGCTTCGGACCTCAAAACCAACTGCCTGCGATATTCTGTTTGTAGAGATCCAGATCTTCTTACATCTCAGGCTGTGTTCGTGGGTGCTCAGAGTGGTCTGGTAGATATCCAGCTCAATTCCAGGGACCAGTTGAAATAGGGTCCCCTACTCCTCCGCCATCTTTCCCCCCTCCGCTCTGAATATGCCTTTTTAAAGTGTCCTATTCTTGCTTCATATATATGTAATACTTTGTCTTTGTGAATATATCATTGATTGTTTTATAAAGTTTTCTTCTCCTTGTATAATCTTCATTTCTTTCAAGTTTCTTTTGTTCTGTATTTTATTTTTTATCTCTTTTTTGTAAGTTCTATTTGTTTTTTAGCTTTTATTCCTGTCTCTAAATTATGTGTTGGATACTTCCCTCAGGATTTACCAATCCTTGGTTATCTGCTCATGTTTGAGAGTTCTGATTATAACTCAGAGCCTAGGATATAGCTTGTTTACTAGTAGTGTGTGCAGACTATTTATTTGTAACCTGCTAACTGCACATTTAGGTATTTGTCTTGGGGTCAGCAGGTTCTCCATAGAGGACTTTTCCAATCTCTTGCCTGGAGGATGGAAGATTGGCTGCTAGTGTTCTACAAGCTTAGTAAGGGAAGCATTCAATTAATTATACATATGGTTGCTTAATCCCCTTGTTTTAGGTAGTGTCCAAGTCCACTGTGCCTGGTGTCTTCTAGTTCAGCGACCTGTTTTTTGCCCATAGCTGGAGAATAAACCTCCGGTGTTCTGTGGAGGTAGGAGAAGGACAGTTACCTAGCTCTGAGGAATAAGAGAGGGGATTTTTCTAGATTAAACTGCTTTTCAAAATATTTCACCCAAACCTCTTAATTTATTCTCTCTTTCCCTTAACTCTCAGTTTCAAATTCTTGAAACTTATGGGGGTACTGAATTATAAATTGGATTACTTCCTAGCATTCTCTGCTGCTGGCTACAGTCTCTACCATCTCAGGTTTGCTAAGTCAGCTAACACTAATCCATCTGCTTTTTCCTTCATATATTGCATAGCTATTTATTTTTCTGAAATGTCTTTCAGTTCTTTCATATTCATTCTATTCTATTTATTTTTTAATTCAATTAATTAACATATAATGTATTATTAGCTTCAGATGTAGTGTTCAGTGATTCATCAGTCTTATATATATATATTTAAAGATTTTATTTATTTATTTGACAGGGAGAGACACAGCGAGGGAAGGAACACAAGCAGGGGGAGTGGGAGAGGGAGAAACAGGCTTCCCACTGAGCAGGGAGCCCAATGCGGGGCTCGATCCCAGGACTCTGGGATCATGACCTGAGCTGAAGGCAGACACTCAAGGACTAAGCCACCCAGGCACCCCCTCATCAGTCTTATATAATATTCAGCGCTCATTACATTATGTGTCCTCCCTAGTGTCCATCACCCAGTGACCCCATCCCTCCACCCCCTTTCCCTCCACCCCCTTTCCCTCCACCCACCCTCAGATTGTTTCCTATGTTTAAGAGTTTCTTATGGTTTGTCTCCCTCTCTGATTTCGTCTTGTTTTATTTTTCCCTCTCTTCCCTTATGATCCTCTGTTTTTTTCTTAAATTCCATATATGAGTGATATCATATAATTGTCTCTGATTGACTTATTTTGCTTAACATAATACCTTCTAGTTCCATCCACATCATAGCAAATGGCAAGATTTCATTTTTTTGATGGCTTAAATATTCCATTGTATGTACGTATATATATATGTATATATATATATGTATATATATATATATATATATATACACACATATGTATATATGTATATATACCACGTCTTCTTTATCCATTCATCTGGCAATGGACATTGCTGCTATCTCTTCTAAAGTTCTCAGCTTTTTGGGTTTATGTTTTTAAAAACAATTTCCCCTGAATTTTTAATGGGGTTTGGGGGAATTAAAATTAGATTCCCACATGCAGTTCACCATTTAACCTAGACCTCCTTGGTATCCAACATTTTAATACTTCATTTTCTTATTATATTTTGACTAGGAATCTTGATTCCATTCATTTTTCAAGGTAATAATTACCACTACCACAACAAACTTACCCAACCATCTTTCATTATATGAGAATTAAATGTAGACAAGAGAGCATGTTAATCTATTTTAATAATTCAGTAATTGTGATGTGAGCATCTAGTGTGTACTGGGCACTGTGCTAGACATTTGACATATAGAAGTGAATAAAGATTAGTACCTATTCTCAAGCAGATCACAGTCTAACAAGTAGGTTTAAGTGATGTAGACAAAAAATATGTACAATATCAGAAGTATGCACAAAGTTCCAATATAGTCCAGATAAAGGCATCATTAATTCTGTTGGGATCAGGCTCAGGGAGAGACCTAGAAGGGTTGATGTTGAGACAGAATGAGAGATAGCATCTTCCTACTTAAAACTGATATGATTAAGTTGCATTAGACAATATAAATCCTTCACACTCATGATTTTGGTCTGAGGGCTCTTTTAGATGTTAGAATTTCAGATACAAAACAGAAGAAATAAATAAGTAGGTATTTCAAACCATATTCATTCGAGATGACAGAATGTCATGGTAGCAATGTTCACATCATAATTTATAGAATCAGAGGAGAAAAAATACACTGCAGTCAGTCTGCTTCTTCTGTCTTCATCGGGATGTTGTGGTGTTTAATGTGATGGTTTATATAAAAAATGCTTTATAAGAGTGTAACATGAACATATTTTATTATCAATTCAAAAAGCAAAACCGAAATTTTGATGTCATAAATTCATTCAACAAGTACTTACTAAGGACCTACTATGTCCTGGGGACTCTTCAGATATTATAGATATTGTGACAAACAAAACAGTTCGTGGGGTAGACAACTCAAAGTGTCAATAGTGTAATGAAGGGAGAAATATAGATTGCAGTAGGAGCATATAAGAGGTGGAGCTAACCTAGTTTTAGACTTTGGGAAGGTCTTTCTGAAGAAGCTATACTTAAACAGAGGTATAAGAAGCAGTAAGTAGTTAGCTAGGTGAAAGTGTAAGTGAAAAGAAAGTTTTAACAGAGGATCTAGCACATGTGAATGCCCTGAAGTAATCTGGAGTATGGCCCATTCAGGACTCTGCAATAAAGTCAGTATGTCTGGAACCCAAAATATGAGGCAGAGTGGCATAAGATAAGGCTGCAGTAAAGGGCAGCTTCCAGTTGATAAACTTGTAAGAATCCATGTTAGGGAATTTGGATTTTATCCCAACAATAATTGACATTGAAGGATTTTATACAGGGGAGTGAGATACTTCTATGTCACCCTGTTGATATAATTAAAATATTATCATTTTTAAAAAAGTCCTTAACAAGATAATAAATCTAAGAAAAGACCATCCATGGTTTTTAATATAAAAAAAAAAGAGGCACTGGGTATTATGTACATACCACTTATTCCAGGAGGCAAAGAAAGATAGTGTTTAAGAGAAGTGTGTGGTTAATTTAACATTGTCAATTGCTATAGAAAGGTCAAATAAGTTGAGACAGAATGTATATTGGATTTGGTGACATGGAAGTCATTAATGACCTTATTAGGGATTTTTAATGAAATGATTGAGCAAAAATAATTTGAATTGGGTTGAGGAATGACTGGAATATAGGAAAATTGTGACAAAAAATATAGGCAACCTTTTCAGGAAATGTGAGGAGGAGACATAGAGGGTGATATCAGGGGGAAAGATGGGGTTAAGATGCTTTTATTACTTGAACATATATAAATGAAGATGGAAAGGATTCAATAGAAAATGAGAACATGATGATACAAAAAGGAGAGGGGATAATCACAAGTGGAAAACTCCTGAGAATGATAAAAGGGTTGGGAACCAGAGGAGAGGTGTTAAATAGAAGGACCACCTCTTATTTTGTTACAGAAGAGAAAATGGGATGGTTAAGTACACATAGGTTTGTAGGTTTGCTGGCTCTCTCACTCTCTCTCTCTCTCTGTGAAAGAAAAATGGAAGGTTATTGATAGAGATCAAAAGAAGATTTGGAGATGAGGAGTCATAGATATTTTAGAACAATGGGGAAGATTTGAAGTAGCTATGGAATTATATATTGTGAGTTGACAAGGAAATTGAGATTATAAAGTAGTTTATGGATAAATGGCGACCATGAATATAGTGGTAGCCATATGTCTAGTTGCATGATTTTCACAAACAATGCTCAATAATCTGAGTATAGTAAAAACAGAAACATTTGACATTTAAAAACAAAAAAAAAGTGAAGCGTTCAAAGCAAGTTTTATTTACCTAAGTTATAATTCCTATTCATCTCCCAGGAACTTTGTTAGTAAAAACAAGGTAATAGATTCAAAGTACTTTTGAGATCTTTGGAAGGAAAATCCTTTTAAAATATAAAGTGAAACCACCATGATTATCACATAAAATTAAAATATTTGAGATGTTTTCTATATTGCTTTTTTGTTTGACTCCTGCATTACATGCCATTGATTTCCCTTTGATCCATCCCTTCATGATTTACTTAGGTATGGTTTTCCTAATGCTTGATATTATCCTGCAGTTTAGGAAACTTCAGAGTAAATCAAAATTGATGATGCCTGTGATTGCAAATAACAAACATGTCAAAACAGAAATGTCATTTTTCTTAATTTAATAGCAAAATCCACTTAAGGAATTTCCAAATATCAACTATTTTATAGCTGTGAAGTGAATTCCATTCAAAATTTAGACATACATATGAATGAACATTTATTCTATTTTAGCAGTATTTATTTTGAACCTAGTACTATTGTTAGACCCTAGGGATTTAAAGATGGATAAGACAAATTCTGTTTGTGTAGTCAAGGAGCTCATAAATTTGAGGCAGAAGTGAAAACAGGGGTGGAGGGTCAACCAAGGAAGAGCCTTATATTCCATGTTAAGAGAATTTAAAAATTTTAACATGTGGGCAAATTAAAACCCTCAAAGGATTTTTATTAGGAAAGTGACATGATCAGATTTTTGTTAAGGTCACTTTCATAGCAGTGTAGAAAAAGGACTAGAGAAAATAAGCTATAAGGAGAGAGAGAATTAATATTCCTGGATTGGTTACTATATGCAAGACACAGTATTAAATGTTTTATATGCATAATATCACTTAATCACCACAATAAAACTTAAGAACAAGCATTAACATCTCTATTTTATAGTTGAGGAAAATAAGGTTTAGAGAGATTAATTTCCCTGAAGTAAAATTATAGTAAAATATATTGTTGGCATCTGAACACAGCCTGACTCTAAGATCCATGCTTTTCTTCTGGACTATACTCTAAATTAAGTGGCACTGTATCAATCTAGAAGCGAATGATGATGAAAACCTGCATCAAGACTGTGGTTGTGAGAATAGAAAGAAAGGGAAAATGTGAGAATTATTCAGGAAACAAAATTAGCAACAAGTCTTGGGTTTGTGTAGATTTGTAGAGGGAGGGGGAAGAACAAGGTGGAATTGAGGAGTCAAGAACCTTTCCCTGGTTTAAATTTTCCTAAATGAGTAACTGGATAATGGTGTTATGAACTGAAATTGTGGAGAGGAAAGAATAAAGGGAAAGAGAAATGTTGAAATTATAGGACAAAATGGGAATAATTGATGAAGTTTTGGAGGAGATGGGAAACAGCACAGGTAGAAAGATTATCTTAGTCACTTCCTCTGTAATGGAAGGAGAGAGACTAATTATATGTTCAAGTGTAGATAAATTATAACGGAGGGAATGATGTTGAGAGCTGTTAGATTCTATAGCCTCTGTGTTATCTCTTAAAAAGGAAGTGAAGGCAGGAGCCAAGAGAAGGGAAGTGAGCTTCAAAAGAATAATACTAAAAGGATTCAATTAGCTATTGAGGGCAATAAGAAAGGGACCTAATCACCATTTTCTAATCAAATCACAAGGTGATTATTTTAAATCACTACTATAGGATACCCAGACTGAAACTTGGTTTCAAGTTTACAACTTAAAAATTTTCCCCTATTTTTCAAAATAAAGTTATCAGATATTGTAATTTAGATAATTGATATTACTCATCTATGAGGGTCAACATTCTTTTTTTGCAACATAGTGGAAACAAAGTACAGTTTTACCAAAAGCATACAGGTCTTTTGAATTATTCTTATCTCATTCTGATATAAATACTAAGTCAGCCATGTAAAATAAATTAGGAATGTTTTTCTTTTATTATTTTATGGGAGAGTATAAGACTGAAATAATGTGTTTCTTGAATTTCTCTAGAAATCTTTTAGAGCGGGGTATTTTCTTCATTGGAAGATTTTTTTAAAAAAACTGTCAAATTTATGTAATGGCTATAGGGTTATTCAGGTTTTCTATTTCTTCTTGAGTAAGTTTTGATAAATTATACTTTTTGATAAATTTAATCATTTAAGTTTTCAAATTTACTATCAAAAAGTTATATATACTAACTCTTGTTATCTGTTTAATATGAACATCTATAGTTATACTTCACTTTTAATTCCTAGTATTATTTTTGTACCCTTTCTCTCTCATTCCTAATATTTATTTGTTCACTTCTCTTTCTTTTTCCCCTTAATTCCATTAAATTTTGTCTTTAAAATATCTTATCAAAGAACCAACTTGTGCCGTTGTTAATTTTATGTTTTTTTCTATTTCATTAAATATTACTTTCCTTCAATTTATCTTGCTACTCTTTTTCTAAGTACTTGAGATCAATGGTTCAATCATTATTTTCAATTTTTCTTCTTTCATAATATAGCAATTTAAGGTTATGAAATTTAATTGCAGTATCACTTTTGGTGTCCATGTGTTTGGATCCATAATGTTTTCAAAATCATTCAGTTCTAAGTATTTTCGTATCTTTATTATGACGTTTTCTTTGATATATGAGCTACTTATAATTTTATTTTCAATTTTCAATAATGGGTTATTCTTATTATATATAAAATATGTTTGATTTCATTTCCTTTGGATATATACTCAGCAGTGGGATTGCTGCGTTGTATGATATTACTATTTTTAATTAATTATTTGAGGAAATTCATAGTTTTCCATTATGTTTATACCAATTTACATTGTCATCAACAGTGTACACGTGTTCCCTTTTCTACCCTCCTTCATCAAACCTTGTTATCTCTTATGTTTTTTTATAATTGCCATTCTAACAGGTGTGATAAATCTAAGAAAGTTGTGTTCATAGGGCTAGAGAATAGAACAGTGTTCATGAGGGGGTGGGAAAAGTGGGGAAATAATGGCCAAAGGGCACAAACTTTCAGTTATACCATAAATAAGTTCTGGGAATCTAATGTACAGCATGGTGACTATAGTTAATAATGTTACATTGTGTACTTGAAATTTGCTAAAGGAATAAAACTTAAGTGATCTTATTACACCAAAAAAAGAAAAAGGTAACTATGTGAGGTGATAAATGTGTTAATTAAGTTGATTATGACAATGATTTCACAATGTATACATATATCAAACCATCCCATAGTATGCTTTAAATATATATGTTTTATATTTGTCAATCCTACCTCATTAAGCTGGAAAAATTAAACATAAACTTTAAAAAGAAGTAAGTGATTTTTTATTTTATTAAAGTCAAAGAATGTGGTCTGTATGATACCAATTCTTTCACATTTCAGATTTTACAGTGGAAATCTTTTACAGTCCTATTTATTTTAAAAATATCCTTAATTTGTCAATTATGAAGATAATTATGATGAAATCTCTCATTATGATGGTATATTATCAACTTCCTTCTATAATTCTTCAACTGTTTTATGTTTGAGGGGCATTGTTACTAGATTAATTGAAATTTGGAATTGCTTTATGATTCTGGTGAATTAAGTCCTTGCTAATATGTAGTGACCCTCATTATCTCTAGTGCAGGGTTCTTAATTTTTTTTATTAAAGTCTATTTTGTCTCGTACTAATGTATCTACAGCCACTTTCTTGGCTAACCCTAATCCTAAGGTTACTGTTGCATAACATAATGTTTTCACTCTATATACTCTTTTATAAAGTATGTAATTGGATTTTTACTATTTAAATTTTTCTGTTCTACATTTTTATTTCTTTTTTCAATCTTTTTTTAAAGTTTTTACTTAAAATCCATTTAGTTAACATACTGTGTAATATTAGTTTCAGGTGTAGAATTCAGTGATTCCTCACATACATACAAAACCCAGTGCTCATTACAAGTGCTCTCCTTACTACTCATCACCCATTAAACCCATCCCCCACCCACTTCCCCAAAAGTAAACCCTCAGATTTTTCTCTATAGTTAAGAGTCTGCTTTCTGGTGTGCCTCTCTTTTTTTTCCGTATTACATATATATACCATCTCTTCTTTATCCACTCATCAGTGGATGGACATTTGGGCTTTTTCCATAATTGGGCCATTGTTGATAATGCTGCTATAAACGTCAGAGTGCATGTATCCCTTCAAATCAGGATTTGTTTGTATCCTTTAGGTAAATACCTAGTACCACAATGCTGAACCCTAGGGTAGCTCTATTTTTAACTTTCTGAGGAACCTCCATACTGTTTTCCAGAATGGCTGCACCAGTTTGCATTCCCACCAACAGTATCAGTGCATTTGCCTTTCTCCACATCCTCACCAACACCTATTGTTTCATGTGTTGTTCATTTTAGCCATTCTGGCTGGTGTGAGGTGATATCTCATTGTAATTTTGATTTGAGCATCTTTTCATGTGTTAGCCATCTGTATGTCTTCTTTGGAAAAATGTCTATTCATGTCTTCTGCCCCTTTTTAAACTGGAATATTTGGTTTTTGGGTGTTGAGTTTGATAAATTCTTTACAGATTTTGGATACCAACCCTTTACCACATATGTCATTTGCAAATATCTTTTTCTATTCTGTAGGTTGCCCTTTAGTTTTACTGATTGTTTCCTTCAGTGTGCAGAAGCTTTTTATCTTAATGAAGTCCCAAAAGTTTATTTTTTTTTTTTGTTTCCCTTGCCTCATGAGACATGTTCAGGAAGAAGTTGTGATGGCCTATGCCAATAAGGTTACCACTTGTGTTCTTCTCTAGGATTTTGATGGATTCAGACCTCACATTTAGGTCTTTCATCCATTTTGCATTTATTTTTGTGTATGGTGTAAGAAAGTGGTCCAGTTTCATTCTTTTGCATGTTGCTGTGCAGTTTCCCCAATACCATTTGTTGAAGAGACTGTCTTTTTTCCATTGCCCATATAGTTGTGGGTTCACTTCTGGGTTTTCTATTCTGTTCCATTGATCTATATGAGTGTTTTTGTGCCAGTACCATATTGTCTTGATCACTAGAGCTTTGTAATATAACTTGAAGTCTGAAATTGTGATGCCTCCAGCTATTCAGGTTCTTTTGTGGTTCCATACAAATTTTAGAATTGTTTGTTCTAGCTCTGTGAAAAATGCTGGTGATATTTTGATAGGGATTGCATTATATGTGTAGATTGTTTGGGGTAGTATAGACATTTTTACAGTATTTGTTCTTCTAATCCATGAACATGGAATGTTTTTCCATTTCTTTGTGTCATCTTCAGTTTCTCTCTTCAGTGTTCTATAGTTTTCAGAGTATAGACCTTTCAGCTGTTTAGTTAGGTTTATTTGAAGATATCTTATGGCCTTTGGTGCAATTATAAATGGGATCAATTCCTTCATTTCCTTTCTGCTGCTTCATTATTGGTGTATAGAAATGCAACAGATTTCTGTACTTTGTTTTTGTATCTTGAGACTTTACTCAATTGTGAATCAGTTCTAGTAATCTTTTGGTGGGGTCTTTTGGGTTCTCTATGTAGAGTAACATATGATCTGCAAATAATGAAAGTTTGATTTCTTCCTTGCCAATTTGGATGACTATGTTTCTTTTTGTGGTCTGATTGCTGAGGCTAGGTGTTCCTGTGCTGTGTTAAATAATAGTGGTGAGAGTGGACATCCCTGTCTTGTTCCTGACTGTAGAGGAGAAGCTTTCAGTTTTTCCCCACTGAGGATGATATTAACTGTGCGTTTTTCATATATGGCCTTTATGATGTTCGGGTATGTTCCCTCTATCCTTACTTTGTTGAGGGTTTTTATCAAAAATGGATGTTGTACTTTGTGAAATGCTTTCTCTGTCTCTATTGAGAAGATCATGTTTCTTATCCTTTCTTTTATTAATTTGGCATATCATTTTGATTTGCAAATATTGAACCATCCTTGCAGCCCCAGAATAAATCCAACTTGATCATGGTGAATGATTCTTTTAATGTGCTGTTGGATTTAATTTGCTAGTATTTTGTTGAGAATTTTTGCATCCATTTTCATCAGGGATACTGGTCTGTAGTTCTCTTTTTTAGTGTCTGGTTGTGGAATTGTGGTAATGCTGGCCTCAAAAAATGAGTTTGGAAGTTTTCCTTCCATTTCTATTTTTTGGAATAGTTTGAGAAGAGAGGTATTAAGTCTTTAAATGTTTGGTAGAATTCACTTGAGAAGTCATCTGGCCCTGGACTTTTGTTTGCAGGGAGATTTTTGATTACTGATTCAATTTCTTGTTGTTTAAAAGTCTGTTCAAGTTTCCTATTTCATCCTATTTTAGTTTTGACAGTTTATATGTTTCTAGGAACTTATCCATTTCTTTCATGTTGTCCAATTTGCTGGCATGTAATTTTTCATAATATTCTCTACAATTGTTTGTATCTCAGTGGTGTTGTTTGTTATTTCTCTTCTCTCATTTGCGATTTTATTTATTTGGGTCCTGTCTCTTTTCTTTTTGATAAGTCCGGCTGGGGATTTATCAATTTTATTATTTTTTTTCAATTTTGTTGATTTTTTCAAATAACCAGTTCCTGGTATCATTGATCTGTTCTACTGTACATTTTTTTGTTTGTTTCTATATCAATTATTTCTCCTTTAATCTCTATTATTTCCCTTCTGCTAGCTTTAGGCTTCATTTGTTGTTCTCTTTCTAGCTCCTTTAGATGTAAGTTTAGGTTGTTTTTTTAAGATTTTTCTTGCTTCTTGAGGTAGGCCTGTATATATTTCCCCCTAGGACCACTTTTGCTGCATCCCAAAGGTTTTGCACCATCATGTTTTCATTTTCATTTGTCTCCATGCATTTTTAAAATTCTTCCTTAATTTCCTGATTGACCCATTCATTCATAGGTAGGATGTTCTTTAACATCCCTGTATTTGTGGTCTTTCCAATTTTTTTTTTTCTTGTGGTCGTCTTCAACTTTCATAGCTTTGTGATTGGAAAATATGCATGCTATGATCTCAGTCATTTTGTAATTGTCAAGGCTTGATTTGTGACCTAGAATGTGATCTATTCTGGAGAATATCCCATGTGCACTTGAAAACAATG
The DNA here is from genome assembly GCF_964656455.1 of Halichoerus grypus. Lineage (NCBI taxonomy): Eukaryota > Metazoa > Chordata > Mammalia > Carnivora > Phocidae > Halichoerus > Halichoerus grypus. The sequence goes on along the minus strand of NC_135727.1, from coordinate 50,517,767 downwards.
TGTATTCTGCTGCTTTAGGATGAAAGGCTCTGAATATATCTGTGAAGTCCATCTGGTCCAGTGTGTCATTGAAAGACATTGTCTCCTTCTTGATTTTCTGCTTAGATGATCTGTCCATTGATGTAAGTGGGGTGTTAAGGTTCTCTACTATTATTGTATTATTATCAGTGAGTTCCTTTATGTTTGTTATTATTTTATAAATTTGGTTGATCTCACATTGGGGACATAAATATTTACAATTATAAGATCTTCTTCTTGGATAGTCCCCTTTATTATGATATTGTGGCTTTCTTCAACTCTTGTTGCAGTTTCGGTTTAAAATCTAGTTTGTCTAAGTATTGCTACTCTGGCTATCTTTTCATGTCCATTTGCATGATGAATGTTTCTCCATCCCTTCACTTTCAATCTGCAGGTCTACAAAGAGTCTCTTGTAGGCAGCATATAGATGGGTCTTTATTATTATTATTATTATTATCCATTCTGACACCTTATGTCTTTTGATTGGAGCATTTAGTCCATTTACATTCAGAGTAATTATTGATAGATATTATTTAGTGCTATTTTGTTACTTGTTTTGTTGTTGTTTCTAGAGATTTTCTCTGTTCCTTTCTAGTCTTTGTTGCTTTTGGTCTTTCCTTCTCACTCAAGGAGTCCTGTTTAATATTTCTTGCAGGGCTGGTTTAGTGGTCATGAACTCCTGTAATTTTTATTTGTCTGGTAAACTATCTCTCCTTCTATTCTAAATGATAGCCTTGCTGGATAGAGTATTCTTTTCTGCAGATTTTTCCCATTCAGTACATTGAATATATCATGCCACTCCCTTCTTGTTTGCCATGTTTCTGTGGAGAGATGTGCAGCTAACCATATGGCCCTTCCTTTGTAAGTTAGGGACTTCTTTTGTCCTGCTGCTTTTAGGATATTTTCTTTATCACTATATTTTGCAATTTTCACTACAATATGTCTTGGTGTTGACCTGCTTTTGTTGGTTTTGATGGGAGTTCTTTGTGCCTCCTAGATTTGGATGTGTGTTTCCTTCTCCTGATTAGGGAAGTTTTCAGCTATAATTTTCTCAAATAAACCTTCAGTCCCCCTTTCTCTCTTTTTTTCTTCTGGGACTCCTATGATACAAATGTTTTTATGTTTGATGGAGTCACTGAATTCTTTAATTCTACTTTCATAATCCAAAATGTTTCTCTCTTTTTCTCAGCTTCATTATTTTCATAATTTTATCTTTTATATCACTTATACATTCCACTGCTTCTTCCATCCTTATAGTCCTTACATTCAGTAAATTTGGAATCTCATTTATTACAATTTTCATTTTGGCCTGATTGTTTTTTAGCTTTTTTTTTTCCTGTGTGGTAAGGGTCTCTCTGATGTCTTCCATGCTTTTCTCAAGCCAAGTTAGTATCCTTATGATTGTTGTTTTAAATTCTGGATCAGGCATATTACTTATTTCTGTTTCGATTAGATCCCTGGTCATGACCTTTTCTTAGTCTTTCTTTTGGGATGAATTCCTCGGTCTTGACATTTTGTCTAGGTCTCTGTCTTCTTTATTTTTAAAGAAAGCCTGTTATGTTCCCTGCTCCTGAGTGTAATGGCTTTATGAAGAAGTCATATGATGTCGAGGGCCTGACACTTTTGTAAGTGTCTCTGGTGCGAGCTGCATGCACTCTGCTGCTGTTTTTGGCTGCCCTATGTCTCAGGTCCATTATTTGCGGAATTCCTCCTTGAGTGGGGAGTGTTTGGACCTTGGCCAGAGTGTGGTGAGATTTAACTAGGTAAGCTCTGGTCTGCTTGTTAAAGGAGACCTGATGCTATTTCCACTAGGACTGAAGCTTTGTAGAACTCTATGGTCAGTAGACTGGTTTGTGCAGGGTTTTGTGCTGGTCTCTTTTGGGAGGTGCTTCCTTCACTGGTCCCTTAGGCCTACTTGCTGGAGAAAAGCAGGACCAGCTGAACACAGGGGGTCATGACTTGGTGTCAGCAGGTTAGGTCAGCCAGTGTTGGTGCTGTTTACTGAAGTTGGTTTATGCTGAGGGGAGGGGGAAGGAAATGGCACCAGACTGCTCCTTTGTCCCCAGAGAGGGAGAGTCTGTGCTTGCTGCTCTCAGGGACCTTCAGAGAAATAAATAATTTTCCCTCATGTGTCACAGGTATTTCCCAGATTGCTGATTTCACACCATCTGTCTCTGGGTCACTTGCTTGCCTGGAGCAACACAGAGTACCTTTGGCTCTCCCCGACCCAGGCCTGCTGATTTTTAAAATTCCAAACTTCAGGGGACCTGGTGTGGTGGGGACCTGCCCTGGTCCCGTCGGAAAGGGTCTTGCTGCCCTGGGACTGATGCAGGTTTGACCCAGAAGAATGGTCATGCCAGGGCACTGTGGCATGGATTTGGAGCAAGAATGCTAAACAGCCAGTGACTGGGTTATCCACCCTCAGCAGCTGTCTCTGCATCCATGCTGAGGGGTGGGAGAGGCAAATGGCCCACTGGTTCTTTTGTCCACAGAGAGGCAATGCCATCTCTCACAGCTACAGTTGAAAATACTTATACAGTTTTTCCTCATGCCCTTTAGGTGATCCTCAGATCACACAGTCTGCCTTGATGTTGTTTGCCTGCCTCTTCTCCAGGAGTAAGGTAGCATCCTCAGGTCTCTATCTCAGTCAAGCCTTGGGACCTCTAAACTCCAGCCTTTGATCCCCTCTGGTTGCAAAAACTCACAATATTCAGCCCTCCCTTTTCATTTTACCTGCCAATGATTTGGGGAAAGTGTTCTCTTTGTGCATATCCCTGTGCACTTTACTCTCTCTCATCTTTCTCTGTAACCAGTGTTCCCTTCCCTCCACAGTACCCATGATCCTTTCCTCCCCCAAACCACATCTCCACACTTCCTACCTTCCTCAAAGTGGCCTCTTCTCTCCCCCGAGTTTTGCAGTTTGTTCTATCAATCCTCAGGTCAATTTCTTGAGTATTCAGAATGATTTGATTTTTATCTAGCTGTGTTCAAGGAATAAAGCAAGTCTACGGTCCTCTTACTATGCTGCCATTTTAGCTCCCCCCCCAACTTATAATTGGATTTTTAAAAGAAAGTTCAGTAGAACATTCTTTGTGTTTGAGCTGGACATAGTCCATTTATATTTATAGTGATTACTGAAATATTTGCATTTATCTAAATTATCTTACATATTTTCTATTTGTTCTATTTTCTTTGTTTCTACTTTCTTATAATCTTTTGAACTTTAAAAAAAAGATTTATTTATTTATTTATTTATTTATTTATTTATGAGAGAGAGCGAGATCGGGGAGCTGGTGCAGAGGGAGATGGAAAGAGAGAATCTCAAGCAGACTCCCCACTGAGCATGGAGCCTGATGCGGAGCTCAATCCCATTACCCTGAGATCATAACCTGGGTCAAATCAAGAGTCGAACACTTAAACGATTGAGCCTCCCAGGTGCCCCTGAACTGAGTTGTTTTTTTTTTTTTTAATTTCAGTGAAAAACTAAATTTTTAGTTAATCAGCCAGTCACTGGCTGTTTAGCATGCTTGCTCCAAATCCCATTCCACAGCACCCTGGCATGACCATTCTTCTGGGTCAAACCTGCATCAGTCCCAGGGCAGCAAGACCCTTTCCCACAGGACCAGGGCAGGTCCCCACCACACCAGGTCCCCTGAAGTTTGGAATTTTAAAAATCAGCAGGCCTGGGTCAGGGAGAGCCCAAGGTACTCTGTGAAAAACTAAATTTTTAAAATTCCATATAAAATTTTTACATTTATAAAATTTTTAAAATTCCATATAAAATTTTTACATTTATAAAATTTTTAAAATTCCATATAAAATTCCAAAATAAAAATGGTGCTAACATAACATAATAAAATAAAATAAAATAAAATAACAAATTTCAGTGATTACTTACCTATTTTAATATCCTTATTTTAACATAGCAAATTCTAAAATCAGTCAACATTGTTACCCTCCAGCTGGACTACACAAAGACTTTTGAATGCTTTCATTCTCATGATCCCCCTTTCAATGCTACATAACTGTAGCAATAGCAAAAATCCTTTATTTTCCTTCTGGCTTTATTAAAAATGTATCTACTGGTTCAGTGTTACCACATATGATACCCTTTATCAAGCTATGAAAGTATCTATTTAAGTCATATAAGTTTTGTAACATGCTTTTTCATTTTATTAAAGTGGTAATGGCTGCCTGAATTGTTGAGAAAGGCTGTGAAGCTGACTCAGGAATATCTGATTAGTGTGGTCTCCTGTGGGCATGTTGAGAGCAGAATGGCAACATTTGTGTATATCACCTTGGAAAGCGCAAATTAGTGATGAAATGAAATGGAACACAGAGCAGGCTTTGCTTTGGGATGGGTATGGGAGCAAGGAAACATGTAGAGCTTAAGGATCTTTGGAGACAATAGGAGTAATAGTTCCGTGGGGGTCCTGGGCAGCTAGAAGATGAGTGTGGATGCTAGTTCCTGGGAAAAACAGGTTATAGACAATGTGGGCAGTTCTCAATGACACATTATTTGTGTGTTTTTTTTTTTTATGGTTACCCTTAGAAGGAAAAAAAAATAAGTTGTACTACTCTCCTGTGGCAGCTCCTACATCCCTTTATCTATACTCCCCAGGTTAATGAGGAGATCAAGTCACCTGCTGCTTTGTATTATCTGTTTTATTGCTCTTCTTCATTGGTGTGTATGACAGAGTGGAATGCAGTGCATCTTGGAGACAATATAGCAGGATATTACATACATGCTAGCCAGCAGCCAAAATCATATCATTTGCTAGTGAATCTGCCGATAACCAGTCCTTCAAGTACTTCTGTAATTTTCACCAAATTTTGCACTTTTGAAATCTTCATTAATCTAGCCCCATTAGGATGGGTATGGTGAATGAGTTTATGGTGTGGAAGGTGAAGCTGCAGAATTTGCAGCTCTTAAGTATATTGCTGGCATTCATTTTTGATAATGGAATCTAAATGACATTAAAATTTCCCTACAAAATATTATTTGGAATAAAAAAGCACCAAATATGTGGTGAAATTAATAATGAAATACTCAAAACCCAACAAATGCTTATGTACTCAAATTAAAGGCTCTCAAATGACAAGGGCCTTATTTGTCTTAGAATCATGTATGCATAGCTCTAGCATTGTAAACAAGGAAGATGTTGAAAGCAACAAAGGACATTCCAGAAATGAAAGAAGCTGTATGTATTCAAAGGAAAAATATGATAGAAAAAGTCATTAGTACTGCAAAGGATTTTCATCCATACTTGATCTTTTCCTGAAATGAGAATGCTCTATTTTTATGGTGAGAAATATTCTGTTTAGGAAAAGGAAACATTGGTGTTTGGGGAGGAATATTTCAAGCAGCTACTTTTAAGTCAAGATGAGGCTTGGAGATCTATAGCCATAAGCCCTGGGCTTGGATTTTTGTTTATGATAAATAGATAAAACATCAAAAAGATGTTCCTTGCAAATACCCTATCATGTTTGTCCTTTATTTTTATTCCATTTTGTCCTTCCTTTGATTCACCATTTGTCTTTAGTCTTGTCTTCCCTGCTCTTAGAAATGACTTTTGGGAAACTTAAGCATGAAATAGGTAACCTCATGTGGGCCAGGGAGCTTTTTTCTTTCTTGATTGGTCCATTTTTGTCAGCATTCACAAGCGCACACTTTGACCAAAGGCTAAAAGGGTAGTACACATTATCTAGGGCAATTGATTTTATGAAGGGAGCTTTGTGCTTCTGAACCAGTACAACTACCAGATTTGTTTTTGCTGTGATTAAGCTTTGAAAGCTATAACCAATTCTGATAGTAAAGAAGAACTCTTCGGAAACAAATTACAACTCTTGTCTTTATGACATGTATCAATTTACAAACAAGCTGCATAAATCACTTTTTATATTTTCTGTAATGGAAAAATACTGCAGGGCATTTTAATAACCAATAAATTATATGTTTAATGAACCAGACCAAAATATAAATGATATGAGTCAATGCCTCTAAGAATGAGGACCATGTATTAACTTGTTAGAAATTCTGATCACATAGACTACAGGCTCTTAAATCCACCACAACTCAAGACAATAAATGCTTATACTTCATCTATGATGATCCACATGTAAATTTCTTTTTGTGACTTCATCTTATTTGCAGACCTCACTTATTTACTGTTCATATTATTCTTCAAGGAAATCAGGAGTAAAAACAGAACATTTCACCTTTAGTCTTTTACAAGTATTACTACAAGAAGTTATATAGTAAATCTATCAGCCATGGTAAACTGGTAGAAAAATCTTTTCTGAACTACTGATAAAAACAAGTATGTACATTTGACATCACATCGGAAGCATGTGAAACTCCACTGATAAAGGAATGTAGTCACAGAGCTGATCAAATGCATTCTTTGCTTTTGGAGATATATGAATGATGTTCATCCTGGGGGCCCTTAACAGGATGAGAGAAATTGGGTAAGAGAAATGAGTGAAACCTAAATTGTTAAGGTAGGAATGTCCAGGTTAATATGGGCTACTTTATGGCTTCCTTATTCTCCTGTATTCAGATTCACATATGTCTGTGCATGATAACAACAGAGAAGTAAGAATATTTTACATAAAATTTATTAATGTTATTTTTGCTTCTTATCAAATAACAGTGAAGTATTATAGTTTCAAGAAAACAAAGCAGGGGTTCAAAAGACATGGGTCTTGCAAACCACTAATGAAAATACTACTAACTAGCTATATAACCCTGGACAGATCATCACTTCTCCTATGTTTCCATTTTCTCATCTATAGAATGAGGGAATTAGACAAGATGATGAGTAAGCAGTTGGTGTTTTTTCTTTATCTATTTGGTTTTTGTTGGAAGCCTCAGAATCTGCATATGAAATTAAGTAAATTTGTATCCTGTTTTATAAAATACTCATATTACAGAAACTTACACGTTTTTTCTTTTACTTTATATGTGTATGGTGAATCCAATCATAATCTGAGCATGATAGGGGAGACTTTTATTTAAAGGAAAATTGTGATAATTGTGAGGCAAATAAAACTTTGTAATGCAAATGTTCATATCCTATTGTTTCTTTTTTGCAAGCTTCCATTTTAACATATTGTTTGCTTACTCAAAAGTACAACTAACTTTTACATAAAAATGAAAACTCACATCCAATATATATTTTCATCTTTAGCTTAGGGGAAAATTTCTCTTTATTCTCTGTATTTCTAAATATTTACTGACTATGACACTTATTTTGACATTTGCCATAAGAATGTTAGTGAAGGGCGCCTGGGTTGCTCAGTTGGTTAAGCGACTGCCTTCGGCTCAGGTCATGATCCTGGAGTCCCGGGATCGAGTCCCACATCAGGCTCCCTGCTCAGCCCGGAGTCTGCTTCTCCCTCTGACCCTCCTCCCTCTCATGCTCTCTGTCTCTCATTGTCTCTCTCACAAATAAATAAAATCTTTAAAAAAAAAAAAAAAAAGAATGTTAGTGAAGAGATCAGTCACTGAAGTCAGACAGTCTGGGTTTTAGGTCTGATATTGTTGCTTACCAGCTGGGGAGCTTTGACAAAAATATTCACTCTTGTTGAATATTTCCTCACTTCCCTCATCAGTAAATATGAATTAACAATAGCATGTATCTTGTGGTGTTTATGTAAGGATTAAATATGATAAAAACATTAACAACTTAGAGTCTGGCACATAACGTGTGCTTATTAAATTTAAGCTATTAGCATTATTCTGAAATACTTCTTGTACTGTGAGTTTTCTCTTTTTTTCAAAATTTTTAAAATTTTAATTCCAGGGAAGTTAAAATAAAGTGTTATATTAGTTTCAGGCATACAATATAATTATTCAACAATTCCATATATTACTCAGTGCTCATCAAGAGCACTTAATCCCCTTCATCTATTTCACCTATCTCCCACCAACCTCCCCTCTGGTAACCATCAGTTTACTCTCTATAGTTGAGTCTTTTTCTTGATTTTTCACTTTTTATTTCTTTGCTCATTTGTTTAGTTTCTTAAATTACACATATGAATGAAATCATATGGCATTTGTCTTTCTCTGACTGGCTTATTTCACTTAGCATTATACTCTATAGTTCCATCCATGTCATGGGAAATGGCAAGAATTCATTCTTTTTTATGGTTGAATAATATTCCAGTATATATATATATATATATATATATATATATATATATATATATACCACATCGCCTTTATCCATTCAACTATCAGTGGACACTTGGGCTGTTTCTATAGTTTGGCTATTATAAATAATGCTGCAATACGCATAAGGGTGTATGTATCTTTTTGAATTAGTATCTTTGTATTCACTAGGTAAATACCCAGTAGTGCTATTACAGGTTCATAGGGTAGTTCTATTTTTAATTTTTTGAGGAACCTCCATACTATCTTCCACAGTGGTTGCAACAGTCTGAATTCTCACCAACAGTGCATGAGTGTTCCCCTTTCTCCACATCCTCGTCAATACCTGTTGCTTCTTGTCTTGTTGATTTTAGCCATTCTGACAGGTGTGAGATGATACTCATTGTGGTTATGATTTGCATTTCCCTGATGATGAGTGATGTTGAGTATCTTTTCATGCATCTGTTGGTCACCTGAATATCTTTGGAGAAATGTCTCTTCATGTTTTCTGCCTATTTTTTAATTGTATGGGTTTAGGATATTACATACATGCTAGCCAGCAGCCAAAATCACATCATTTGCTAGTGAATCTGCAGATAACCAGTCCTTCAAGTACTTCTGTAGTACTTTGGATGTTGAGTTGTAGAAGTTCTTTATATGTTTTGTTCTGTATGAGATATGCCATTTGCAAATATCTTCTTCAAATCGGTAGATTTTCTTTTAGTTTCATTGGTTGCTTCCTTCATTGTGCAGAAGCTTTTTATTTTTATGTAGTCCTAATAGTTTATTTCTGCTTTTGTTTCCTTGTCTCATCTTTCTATATGTTGCTATGGCTGATGTCATAGAAATTACTGTCTGTGCTCTTTTCTAGGATTTTTATGGTTTCAGGTCTGACATTTAGGTCTGTAGTCCATTTTCAGTTTATTTTTGTATATGGTGAAAGAAAGTGGTCTAGTTTCATTCTTTTGTAACTGTACAGTTTTCTGAACACCATTTGTTGAAGAGACATTCTTTTTTCCATTGCATTTTCTTGCTTCTTTCATCAAAGATTAATTGACCATAGAATCGTAGGTTTATTTCTGGGGTCTCTATTATATTCCATTTATCTAATTGTCTATTTTTGTGTCACTACCATACTGTTTTGATTACTGCAATATTGTAAGATGACTTGAAGTCTGGAATTGTGATACATCCAGTTTTGTTTTTCTTTTTCAAGATTGCTTTGGCTATTTGAGGCCTTTTAAGGTTCCATACAAATTTTGGGATAGTTTGTTCTAGTTCTGTGAAAAATGTTCTTGGTATTTTGATAGGGATTGCATTAAATCTGCAGATAGCTTTGGGTAGTATAGATATTTTAACAATATTTGCTCTTCCAATCCATGAGCATGAAAAGTCTTTCCATTTCTTTGTGTTGTCTTGAATTTTTTTCATCAATGTTTTATAGTTTTTAGAGTACAGGTCTTTCACCTCTTTGGTTAAGTTTATTCCTAGGTATTTTATCTGTTTTTGTGCAATTTTCAATGGGATTTTTATCTTAATTTCACTTTTGCTTCTTCATTTTTAGTTTATAGAAATACAATGGATTTCTGTCCATTGATTTTGTATCCTGTGATAGTACTGAATTCATTTATCAGTTCTAGTAGGTTTTTGATAGAGACTTTAGGGGTTTCTATAGATAGTATCATGTCATTTGCAAATACTAAAGGGTTACTTCTTCCTTGCCAATTTGGATGTCTTTTATTCCTTTTTCTTGTCTGATTGCTGTTGCTAGGACTACCAATATTATGTTAAATAAAAGTGATGAGAGTAGACATCCTTGTCTTATTCCTGACCTTAGGGTAAAAGCTGTCAGTTATTCCTCATTGACTATGATGTTTGCTGTGGGTTTTTCATACAAAATCTTTATTATGTTGAGATATGCCCCTCTAAAATTAATTGTTGAGTGTTTTTATCATGAAAGGATGTTATACTTTGTCAAAATCTGTTTCTGTACATATTGAGATGATTATATCATTTTTTTTTAAAGATTTTATTTATTTATTTTTTAGAGAGCGAGCGAGAGAGAAACAGCATGAGAGGGGAGAGGGTCAGAGGGAGAAGCAGGCTCCCCGCTGAGCCGGGAGCCCGATGTGGGACTCGATCCCAGGACCCTGGGATCATGACCTGAGCCGAAGGCTGACGCTTAACCATCTGAGCCACCCAGGCGCCCTGATTATATCATTTTAAAAAAAGTTTTTACTTGAATTGCAGTTAGTTAACATTCAGTGTAATATTAGTTTCTGGTGTTCTTCCCCTCTGGTAAATATCAGTTTTTTCTCTATACTTAAAAGTCCATTTCTTTCTTTGCTTCTCCTTTTTTCCCCTATGATCATTTGTTTTGTCTATTAAATTCCACATGAGTGAAATCATATGGTATTTGTCTTTCTCTGACTGACTTATTTTGCTTAGCATAATACTTTAGCTCCATCCATGTTGCCGCAAATGGCAAGATTTCATTTTTTTATGGCTGAGTAATATTCCCCTGTATATACCACTTCTTTTTTTAAAAGATTTTAAAGATTTTATTTATTTATTTGTTAGAGAGAGAGAGAGAGAAAGAGCACAAGTGGGGGAGCGACAGGCAGAGGGAGAAGCAGTCTCCCCACTGAGCAGGGAGCCTGTTGTGGGACTTCATCCCAGGACCCTGGGATCAGGACCTGAGCTGAAGGCAAATGCTTAACTGACTGAGCCACCCAGACATCCCATACCACTTCTTCTTTATCCATTCATATATTCATGACACTTGGGCTGCTTCTATAGTTTATTGGTTATTGTAAATAATGCTGTATTACACAAAGGGGTGCATATATCTTTTTGAATTAGTATTTTTGTATTCATTGGGTAAATACCAGGTAGTGCAATTACTGGATCATAAGATAGTTCTATTTTTAGTTTTTTGAGGAACCTCCCTACTATCTTCTACAGTGGTTGCAACAGTTTGTATTCTCACCAAAAGTGTAAGACGGTCCCCCTTTCTCCACATCTTTCCCAACACTTACTGTTTCCTGTATTGTTAATTTTAGCTATTCTGACAGGTGTGAGGCGATAATTCATTGTAGTTTGATTTGTATTTCCCTGATGATGAGTGATGTTGAGCATCTGTTCATGTGTCTGTTAGCCATCTGTATGTTTTCTCTGGAGAAATGTCTATTCATGTCTTCTGCCCCTTTTTTAACCTGATTATTTTTGGGCTGTTGAGTTGTATAAGTTCTTTATATATTTGGGATACTAACCCTTTATCAGATATGTCATTTGCAAATATTTTCTCCCATTCCATAGGTTGCCTTTTAGTTTTGTTGATTGTTTCTTTTTTTCAAAGATCTTATTTGCTTAGTTGACAGAGAGAGAGAGAGAGAGAGAGAGAGAGAGCATGAGCAGGAGGAGGGGCAGAGTGATAGGGTGAAGCAGACTCCCCACTGAGCAGGGAGCTTGACTCAGGGTTCAATCCCAGGCCCCTGGGATCATGACTTGAGCCAAAGGCAGACGCTTAACCGTCTGAGCCACCCTGGCTCCCTTTGATTGTTTCATTCACTATGCAGAAGCTTTTTTTTGTTTTGATGAAGTCCCAATAGCTTATGTTTGCTTTTGTTTCTCTTGGCACAGGAGACATATCTAGTAAGAAGTTGCTACAGCCCATGCCAAAGAGTTTACTACCTGTGTTCTCCTCTAGGACTTTAATGGTTTCATGTCTCACATTTAGGTTTTTAATCCATTTTGCTTTTATCTTTGTGTATGGTGTAAGAAAGTGGCCCAGTGCCATTCTTTTACATGTTTCTGTCCAGTTTTCCCAATAACATTTCTTTTTTTTAAAGATTATTTATTCACTTAGGTGGGGTGGAGATGGAGCGCAAGCAGGGGGAGGGGCAGAGGGAGAAGCAGACTCCCCGCTGAGCAGGGAGCCTGATGGGAGGCTCGATCCCGGGCCCCTGGGACCATGATCTGATCTGAAGGCAGATGCTTAACCGACTGAGCCACCCAGGTGCCCCTCAACACCATTTCTTGAAGAGCCTGACTTTTTCCTATTGGATATTCTTCCCTTTATTGTTGAAGATTAATTGACCATATAGTTGTGGGTTCATTTCTGGGTTTTCTATTTTGTTCTATTCATCTATGTGTCTATGTTTTTACCCTATTGCCTTGATCACTACAGCTTTGCTATATAGCTTGAAGTCCAGAATTGTGATGCCTCCAGCTCTACTTTTCTTTTTCAAGTTTGCTTTGGCCATTTGGGGTCTTTTGTGGTTCCATACAAATGTTAGGGTTGTTTCTTCTAGCTCTGTGAAAATGCTGTTGGCATTTTGAGGGGGACTGCATTAAATGTGTAGATTGCTTTGGGTAATATAGAAATTTAACAATATTTATTCTTCCAATCCATGAGCATGGAATGCCTTTCCATTTCTTTGTGTCATCGTCAATTTCTTTCATCAGTGTTTTATAGTTTTCAGAGTAGAGATCTTTTACCTCTTTGGTTAGATTTCTTCCTAGACATCTTGTGGTTTTTGGTGCAATTGTAAATGAGATTGATTCCTTGATTTTTCTTTCTGCTGCTTCATTATTGGTGTATAGAAATGTAATAGATCTCTCTATGTTGATTTTATATCCTGCAACTTTACTGAATTTGGGTATCAGTTCTAGCAGATTTTGGTGCACTTTTTGGGGGGTTTTCTATATAGAGTATCATGTCATCTGTAAATATTGAAAGTTTTACTCCTTCCTTACTGATTTGGATGCTTTTTATTTCTTTTCGTTGTCTGATTGCTGAGGCTAGGACTTCCAATACTATGTTAAATAGAAGTGGTGAGAGTGGACATTCCTGTTTTGTTCCAGACTGTAGAGGAAAAGCTCTTAGTTTTTCCCTATTAAGGACTTTATTAGCTGTGGGTCTTTCACATATGGCTTTTACTATCTTGAGTATGTTCCTTCTAACCCTCCTTTGTTGAGGATTTTTATCACAAGTGCATATTGTACTTTGTCAAATGTTTTTTTTTTTCTGCATCTATTGAAAGGATCATATTATTTTCCTTTATTTTATTAATTTGATGTTTCACATTGATTGATTTGTTAATATTGAACCACCCTTGAAACACAGGAAGAAACCCCCTTGGTTGTGGCTAATGATTCTTTTAATGCACAGTTGGATTCAGTTTGCTAGTATTTTATTAAGAATTTTTCAATTTATGTTCATCAGGGATATTGTCCTGTAGGTCTCTTTTTAGTGGAGGCTTTATCTGGTTTTTGTATCTGGGTATTACTGGCTCATAGAATGAATTTGGAAGTTTCCCTTCCATTTTTATTTTTTGGAGTAGTTTGAGAAAAATAGGTATTAACTCTTCTTTCAGTGTTTGGTAGAATTCACCTGTGAAGTCATCTGGCCCTGGACTTTTGTTTTTTGGGAGATTTTTGATTAGTGATTCAATTTCTTTGTTGTTTATGGGTCTGTTCAAGTTTTCTATTTCTTCCTGTTTCAATTTTGGTAGTTTATGTATTTCTTATATATTTATATACAATTTTATATGTAATTTATAGATGAATTTATCCATTTCTTCCAAGTTGTCCAATTTGTTCGTATATAGTTTGGGTCTTTTTCTCTTATCTTTTTGATGAGTATGCCTATAGGTTACCAATATTTTAAATTTTTTCAAAGAACCAGCTCCTGGTTGATCATTGATCTGTTCTATTGTGTTTGTTTGTTTGTTTGTTTCTATATCATTTATTTATCCTCTAATCTTTATTATTTCCTTTCTTCTGGTGGCCTTAGGTTTCTTTTGTTGTTCTTGTTCTAGTTACTTTAGGTGAAAGATTAGATTGTTTATTTGAGATTTTTCTTGCTTCTTAAGTTAGGCCTGTATTGCTATATACTTCCCACCTAGGACTGCTTTTGTACATCCCAAAGTTTTGTACCATTCTGTTTTCATTTTCATTTGTTTGCATGTATTTTTTTTATTTCTTATTTGATATCCTGGTTCATATATTCATTATTTAGTAGCATGTTGTTTAACCTCCATGTATTTGTGGTCTTTCCAAATTTTTCCTTGACTTCTAATTTCATACCATTGTGCTCAGAAAAGGTGTATGGTATGATTTCAATCTTTTTGTATTTGTTAAGGCCTGATTCATGACCTAATATGTGATCTAATCTGGAAAATGACCCATGTGTAGTTGAAAAGAATGTGTATTCTGCCATTTTAGGATAGAATATTCTGAATATATCTGCTAAGTCCATCTGATCCAGTGTGCTATTCAAAGCCATTATTTCCTTATTGATTTTCTCTTTAGATGATCTGTCCATTGATGTAAGTGGGGTATTAAAGTCCCCTACTATTATTGTATTATTTTCAATTAGTTTCTTTATGTTTCTTATTAATTTTTTTTTTTTTTTTTGTATTTGGGAGCTCCCATGTTGGGTGCATAAATATTTACAATTATTAGTTCTTGTTGGACTCTCCCCTTTATTATGATAATATGCCCCTCTTCATTTCTTGTTACAGTCTTTGTTTTAAAGTCTAGTTTTTCTGATAGAAATATTGGTACTCTGCCTTTCTTTCCACATCATTTGCATAAATGTTTCTATATCCTCTCACTTTCAATCTGCAGTTGACTTTAGGTCTAAAATTAGTCTCTTGTACGCAGCATATAGATGGATCTAGGTTTTTTTAATCCATTCTGAGATCTTATTTCTTCTGATTGGAGTGTTTAGGCCATTTACATTCAGAGTAATTATTGATAGATATGTATTTATGGCCATTTTATTACTTGTTTTGCATTTTTTCTGGAGATTTTCTCTGTTCCTTTCTAGTCTTTGTTGCTTTTGGTTTTTGTTTTCCACTCAAAGAGTCCTCTTTAATGTTTTTTGCAGGCTGGTTTAGTGATCACAAACTCTTTTAGTTTTTGTTTGTCTGGGAAACTCTTTATCTCTCCTTTCATTCTGAATGATGGCCTTGCTGGATAAAGTGTTCTTGCAGATTTTTTGCATTCAGCACTTTGAATGTATCATGCTACTTTCTCTTGGCTTGCCATGTTTCCATGGAGCAATCTGCTGCTAACCTTATTGTTCTTGTCTTGGAAGTTATGGAATTCTTTTTTCTTGCTGCTTTTTAGACTTTTTTTCTGTATCACTATATTTTGCAAATTTCACTACAATATGTCTTGGTGTTGGCCAGCTTTTGTTGATTTTAATGGGAGTTCTCTGTGCCTCCTGGATCTGGATGTCTGTTTCCTTCCCCAGATTAGGGAAGTTTTCAGTTATTATTTCCCCAGATAAATTTTTTGCCCTCTTTTCTCTCTCTTCTTCTTTTGGGACTCCTATAATAGGAATGTTATTATGTTTGATGGTGTCACTGAGTTCCCTAAGTCTGTTCTTGTGTTCCATAATTCTTTTTTATCTTTTGTTCAGCTTCATTATTTTCTATTATTTTGTCTTCTATATCACATATTCACTCCTCTGCTTCTTCCAGCCTTCTATTCATTGTATTAAGACTGTTTTGAATCTCATTTATTGAATTTTTCATTTCTACTGATTATTAATTTTTTTCATCTTCAGTAAGGGTCTCCCTGATGTCTTCCATGCTTTTCTCAAGCCCAGCAAGTATCCTTACAAGTGTTGCTTTACGTTCTCCATCAGGCATGTTACTAATATCTGTTTCACTTAGATCTCTGGTCGTGACCTTTTTTTGTTCTTTCCTTTGGGATGAATTCTTCCATTGTGGCATTTTGTCTAAGCTGCCTTCTGTGTGTTGGAAAAGCCTGATATGTTTCTCCCTCCAGAGAATAATGGCTTTATGAAGAAAAAGTCATATATTTTCCAGGGACTGGCACTTCAGGGAGAGTCTGTGGTATGTGCTGGGTGAGCTCTGCTGTTGTGTTTTGGCAGCTCTATTCTTCAGGGCAGTCATCTGTAGAGGCTCTCCTTGTTCTTAGTGGGCAGTGTTTGGTCCTTGGCCAAAATATGGTGATTTTCAGCTGGGTGCTCTGCTTGTTAAATGAGACCTGATATACTTTCACTAGAACTGAAGCCCTTCAGAAATCTCTGTTCAGGAGATGTTGTGTGGGTAGGGTTTTTTGCTCATTTGGGGAAGTGGTCCACCATCCTGGCAGAAGCCCTGCTGATTGCAGGAACTCGCAAAAATCAGACCTTCTCATTTTCCCAGCCAATGGCTTTGGGGAAATATTCCCCTGTCTCTCGCCTTTCTCTGTGAGCATGGCTTCTTCCTCTCCACAACACTTGAGATCTGTTTCTACCCTAAACCATGTCTCTGCACTTCCTACCTTCTTTGATGGGGCTTCTTCTCTCCCCCTAGTTGTGGAGTTTATTATGTCATTATTTAAGTTCATTTCTGGGGTGTTTAGAATGATCTGATAGTTATCTAGTTGTGTTTGAGGGATGAGATAAGCCTAGTGTCCTTCTACTCTGCTGCCATCTCAGCTCCAAACTCTCCAATGCCTGATTATATCATCTTTATCCTTTCTTTTGTCTGTGATGTGTCATGTTAATTGTGCTGTGAATCTTGAACCACCCTTGTATCTCAGGAATAAATCCCACATGATTGTGGTGCATGATTTTTTATTTTTTATTTTTTGGCTTCTTGATGTTGACCTGTATTGTTATAAACTTCTCTCTTAGAACCACTTTTGACATCCCAAAGATTTTGGACTGTTGTGCTTTCATTTTCATTTTCTCTAAGTAATTTTTGATTTCTTCTTTGATTTCTTGGTTCACCTATTCATTGTTTAATAGCATGTTATTTAGCCTCCATGATTTTGTGGTCTTTCCAGTTTATTCTTGTGGTTGATTTCCAGTTGATTAGCATTGTGGTCAGAAAAGATGCATGGTGTGATTTCAATCTTCTTGAATTTGTTGAGACTTGTTTTCTGGCTAATATGTGATCTATCCTCAAGAATGGTCCATGTGTACTAGAAGAGAATGTGTATTCTGCTGTTTTAGAATTGAATGTGCTGAATCTATTAATTCCATCTGGTCCAGCGTGTCATTCAAAGTCACTGTTTTCTTACTGATTTTGTCTTTGGATGATCTGTCCATTGATTTAAATGGGTGGTTAAAGTCCCCTACTAATATTTTATTACTATTGATTAGTTCCTTTATGTTTGTTATTAACTGTTTTATGTATATGAGGGCTCCCATGTTGGATGTATAAATATTTACACTTGTTATATCTTCTTGTTGGATTGTCACCTTTATGATTATATAGTGCCCTTCTTTGTCTCTTGTTACAGATTTGTTTCAAAGTCTATATTGACTGATGTAAGTATTGCTACCTCAGCTTTCTTTTCACATGCATTTTCATGAAAAATGTTTCTCGATTCCCTCACTTTCCATCTGTAGATGTCTTTAGGTCTGAAATAAATCTCTTGTAGATAGCACATAGATGGGTTTTCTTTTATCCATTCCATCACCTTATGTCTTTTGATTGGAATTTTTAGTTCATTTACATTCAAACTAATTATTGATAGGCATCTATTTATTTAATTTTGTTACTTGTTTTATCCTTATTTTTGAATTTTTTAGTTCTTTGTTCCTTTCTTCTCTTATTGTCTTCGCTCATGTTTGCCTGGCTTTCTTTAGTGATATACTTCATTTCCTTTCTCTTTATTTTTTGCATATCTATTACTGGCTTTTGATTTCTGGTTACCATTTGGTTTGTATTTAATATCTTTTGCACATAGCAGTCTATTTTAAGTTGATCATTGATTAAGTTTGAACCCGTTCTTTACTTCATTCCCCCCATGTTTTAGAGTATGGTGTCCTACTTTACATCATTTTCTACAGATATATTTATTTTTACTCTTTTTGTGCTTTCTACTTTTCTTATTCTTATTATGGTGTTTCCTTTCCATTCCAGGAGTCCCCTTTAACATTTCTTGTAGAGCTGGTTTAGTGGTCGTGAACTCTTTTAACTTTTATTTGTATAGAAAACTCTTTATCTCTCCTTGTATTCTAAATGATAGCCTTGCTGGATAGAGTATTCTTCTTGGCTGCAGATTTTTTTCCGTTCAAAACTTTAAATATATCATGCCTCTCACTTCTGGCCCACAGAGTTTCTGCTGAAAAATCTGCTGATAACTTCTGGGGTTTCCCTTGTATGTAACTGTCTTCTATTCTCTTGGTGGTTTAAAAATCCTCTTTATCACCACTTTTTTTTTTTTTTTTTTTTTTGCCATTTTAATTACTATATACCTTGGTGTGCATCTCCTTGGGTTGATTTTTTGGGAGGATCTCTGTGACTCCTGGAATTGGATATATTTTCTTCCCTATATTTAGGAAGCCTTTAGCTATTATTTCTCCAAATATATTTTCTGTCCACTTTTCTCTCTATTCTTCTTCTGTGATCCCTATAATGTGGATGTTACTATGCTTAATGGAGTTGCTGAGTTTCCTAAGTCTATTCATATCTTGCATATTTTTTTTTTTCTCTCACCTGCCCAGCTTGATTATTTTCCATTACTCTGTCTTCCAGGCTGCTAATCCATTTTTCTGCTTCTTCTAGCTTACTATTTGTTCCATCTATTGTATTTTTTATTTTGTTTATTGTGTTCTTCATCTCTAATTTTTAAAAATCTTTTGTTAGTTGTCTCCTTCACTGTTCTCAAGTCCAATGAGTATCTTTATGATCATTACTTTAAATTTGCTTTCAGACATATTTCTTATTTCTGT
Organism: Halichoerus grypus; assembly: GCF_964656455.1. Classification (NCBI taxonomy): domain Eukaryota; kingdom Metazoa; phylum Chordata; class Mammalia; order Carnivora; family Phocidae; genus Halichoerus; species Halichoerus grypus. The sequence continues at coordinate 50,498,889 of NC_135727.1, read as the reverse complement.
TTCATGTAGGTATCTTTCTGTGATTTGTTCCTGTTCTTTCATTTGGGACATATTCCCATCTCCTCATTTTGTCTAACTCTGTTTTCCTGTGTTAGGAAAGTCAGCTACATCTGCTTTTGAAAGTAATGACCTTATGAAGAAGTCCTGTGGTGCTTTGCAATACAGTTCCCTTGTTCACCTGAACCTGCCACTTCACTGGTGTCTCCTCTGTGTGTTATGTGCACCTTGTTATTGTGTCTTGGCTGCTTTGTCCTCCAGTTCAGTCATCTGCAGTGGCTCTTTTTGCCTATTGTTGGCAGTGTTTGGTCTCTCTTTTGTTAGTGGACCATTCTGGGGTCATCTTAGGCTTGAGTTTTGTCAAACCAGTTGTTTGCCAGAGAGGCAGTAGCTCCAAACTGCAGGGTACTTTCCTTGTGTTTTCCCCGAGAAGCTCTTTTTGGTGGGTGGGGTCAGCAGTCAGAGCCTGGGGTCTATAGTGTGACTGGTGTTTGTGGTTATCTTTCCCTCACCCCAGGGCAAAAGTCACTTGGAATGGTGCTGGCCCCTGTTGTGGATTCTTGCATACTGCCAGGTTTGTGTTCCCAGTTTGAATGGGCTCCAACCGAGATTGTATTGGAAGGGGTGGATTGGGCAGTGTCTGCAAGTTTTATGCACTGGCGAGAGGGGATGTGCTGCCACCCCAGCTGCTGGGACTGGGCTGGCAGTGGTGGGACACATAGGTTTGCTGTGAAATGAGACCTGCCACTGCCGTGGGGACTGGGGCTGGTTGGGTGGACCTAAAACAGGTGTGGGTGGGCTGCACAATCTTAACAAGCTATGGACTGGTTTTTCCTGGGGTTCACTGCCACTGCCACCAGGACCAAGGCCCATAATTGCATGGGTCAGGAGATGTGGTGTTGTCAAGGTTTGCACCAGTCTTCTGGGGGAGAGGACCTGTAGTGCTGGGACTGAGGTAAGCCTGACTGGAAAGGGTGAATCTGCCCCAAGCCCAGTGGGGGTGGTGGTGGTGGTGCAGGACTTGGTGTAAACAGATTAGGTAGTGAATGTTGGTGTTGGGCTGGTTCTCACAGTTAGCCCTGTATTTATGCTGGGGGCCAGGGGAGGGAAATGGCACCTGCCAGCTCCTTGGTTCCTGGAGGAGTGTCCCAGTGACCCCTGACCATTTGGGCCAAGCTCTCAGAATAATAGACCATGACTAAGAAAGAGAATGTAAGTGGTGCTATTATGATCTTTAAAGTTGCAAGAAAAAGACATAAATAACTCTCCATTCCATATGCCGCAGGTATTTTACAAACTGCTGCTTCTATTCTGTATCTTCCTGGGCTGTTTCTTGTGCTGTTTCTTTAATGGCAGAACTCAGCTTCTTATTACCCTCCCAACCCTCCCAGAACTGAGCCCACTGATTTTTAAAATCCTGGGCTTTAAGTCTTGCTGGTTGTAAGAACTTATGAAATTCAGTCCCTCTGGTTTACAAAGCCAAATGTTATGGGTATTCTTCTTCCCTATGTGGGCTCCCCAGTGTGAGAGTCTGTTTTTCTCCCTTCTCCATGCCAGCAGGTAACTCTCTCCTCTGGATGGCCCATGGGTCCTTTAGCTCCCAGTGGTGTCTCCACTCTTCCTACCTTCTTTGATGTGGTCTCTTCTCTACCTTTAGTTGTGCAGTTTGTTCTGCTAGTCTTTGGGTTGTTTACACTGATGTATTATCTAGTTGTATCTGTGGGACAAGGTGAGCTTAGCATCCTCTTACTCCATCTTCTCCCTGTCTCTGAGTTTTATCTTTATGTAAATAATATACACAGTACACTTTACCAAGATTGTAAACTCCATGAAGCCAGAGAACATAAATAATGCTTCTTGTATTGTTATCCTCCACACAGCCTAATAGAATGTCTAGAATTAAATAGGCATCAAATATATAGTTCTTCCTGATTCAAACTGGAGATCTTTTTACCTCATTTTCTCTTTCTTTTTTTCTTTTTTCTTTTTTAAATTTATTTTGTTTTTTGAGGGGGGGAGGGGCAGTGGGACAGGGAGAGAGAGAATCTTAAGCAGGCTCCACACTTAGTGCAGAGCCCAATGTGGGGCTTAATCTTAGGAACCTGAGATTGTGACCTGAGCCAAAATCAAGAGTTGGACACTTAACTGATTGAGCCATCCAGGTGCCCCATACCTCATTTTAAAATAGACCATGACTAAGAAAGAGAATGTAAGTGGTGTTATGATTTTTAAAGTTGCAAGAAAAAGACATACCCAGATTACCCTTAGGCATGGAGCCTTGTTGAAAGGATCTTTGAGAAAAAGATGTAGTGAGGTCACTCATCAGTTGCATTTACTATGTGTACTAATGTTTTTAAGGCTTAGATATCTGCCTGGGTTTGAATCCTGGCTCTGCCACTTCCAAACTGTGTGACTTTGGGCAAATTGCTAAAGCTCTTAGTGTCCTAGTTTCTATATTTCTAAGTTCTATATCTAAGGGTAAAAATAGTATCCACCTCATTAAGATCAGTGAAGATTAAAGAAGATAACAGATATATAATGCTTATTGCATTATTATTACCCATAGTAGATTCTTAATAAATGGTAGCTACTTCATAGCAGCAATTGCAGTAGTAGGAGTACTAGTAATAGTAGTAGTTATTATTGTAGTTATTATTGCATATGACATAGAGAACCAGAATATAGTTTGGTGTCATTCAGGATAATGTCCTGAGCTCTAATGATGTGCCTTCTATTTTTCACCTAGTGTGTGAACTTCCCAATATAGAGGATTTGATAAACTTGGTTTACCAACATTCAACATGGACAGCCAAAATCAGCTTAGAATTAGGTGTACCCCCTCCTGCCCAACTTATGTTTTCTTTAGGTAAACACACTAATTCCTGGTTCAGTCTACTAGGCCTAGGCTAGCAGGTTGCTTTTACTCTCTAATACATAAACTGGATGTGCAACTACAAGAGAAAACAAACAGATAAACAAAACTTGTACCATCTTCTTCAATATATATATATTTTTAAGTAGACTCCACACCCAGTGTGGAGCCCAATGCAGGGCTTGAACTCATGACCCTGAAATCAAGACCTGAGCTGAGATCAAGAGTCAGATGCTTAACCAACTGAGCCACCCAGGCACCCCTCAACAGAGTGCTGTTTCTAAGTTGGGCAGTTTGTTTTTATGGACTCTCCTTTGAATACTTCCAGTCTAGTGACCTTCTTAAATTATTATATCTGGAAAAAAATTTTCTTACAAACACACGCTCATTTTTTTTTTTTTTTTAATTTCAGGACTTCCCACATTGAGTTCTTGAGCTATTTTGTCTTTTGTTTCCCCCAGCAGGAACTTCCTTATAACTCCCAAGACTGTCAATCATAGTATTGAGTCAAGTTAATATTACATAATTAAATCACATAAAACATAAAAACCTGTGTAATAGTATATTAGCAGTCTGGGTTTTCAGAAGTTATGCCACTTCATTCTACCTGAACTGCAAATTTTATCTAGTGGTGTAACATCCAGATAGAATGAGTTAATTATTCCAAATGAATGAAAAATCTCTAAGGATTCCTATTGTGAAGTCTTTCACTTTTAAACAGGCCTGTGGATAGCTGAATAAAAGAAGGCCTTTGAGGCCCAAAGTTACCTTAAAGCCCAGTGGCTATTAGTTCTGCCTTGAATACTGTGTTTATATTTTAAATACTCTTTCACTGTTGAAGCAGTTCAATTCATGTCTACATCTTCCAATTTTTAAAATTTACTTAAGCTTAACCTTGATGAATTTCAGACAACTCTTCTATAAGAATTTTTGATAATTTTGGTCACAACTGAAGCAAAACTCTGTTTAAAACTCATGTTTAAGACATGAAATACTAGCAGATGGAGCACATAGGCATGCTGGTAACAAATATAGCATGGGATAAGATAATGTCCAACAAATTTTATAGCTGAAATACCTAGAGAGGAGCCATGGTTGCCCATCCTCCTTCTTAGAGTCCTTGTGGACTTCTCAGCCACAGAGCTACCATTCAGGTCAATAGGCCTATTGTGATCAACAATGTCCAAACAGTTTATCAATCTCAAATAATCAGCATCCTCTAAAGAAGATTCTGAACCAGGGTGAATAATGTTTGGAAGGTAACAATAATAATTTTTATTTCATACCTGAAACAACACTGCAAATAACAGAGGGAAAAAAGTGAAATTACACAGAATAGCTTGGCTTTCAAGGTTCCAGGAAATTATTCAGCATCTCCTTGTAAGAGATTTAAACTTCCCACTGACCATAATCTTCTGGTGTTTTTTAAAAGAATAGCAATCCATGGCTTGAACTGTGCTATTTTAAAAACAAATCAAAAGAATTAAAGTGAGCCAACTGCTGCTTAGTGGCTGCTCTTTACTAAGAGCTGGACATCTTGGGTTTATATTACATCACTATGACTTAATATTCTTCCTTGACAAGGCACTTTCCCCTCTCTTCCACAGCATCTGTATCACATTGGGACAATCAGTCTGCATACACAATTACACCCATTCCTTTTCTATTTCTCAGGATATTCCTAGTATTCTAAACTTAACCCCTTAAATCTTTGCTTTCACAAATGAACAAAAAGTTCCCAATGTTAAGATAAAACAATTTTAAGACACTTAGAATTGTCCAATTCATTTCAAAATCATAATATTATATTTTTCTAATTATTGGTTGTGAAGAGACATTCTTTACATTCTGCCTTTCATCAAATGCTGGTGTTTATTGTATTCAGAAAAGAAGAGAGTTGGCCCTGACCATATTTTATTTTTAAATGTATCCATTTTTTCTATAGAAGGCTGCATTATTCTACTAGCACTTTTTAGAAACATGAATTCAGAACTCACTTCTGATTGTTTTCTATTATACTCAATCTCCTTAAACAATAATCAATTGTTTGGGGTGAATAGGTGGACTTTGACCTAACAACAGAGGCTAAAAGGGAGAATTAAGAAATTTGTTACCTAAAATTTTTCTAAATGTTTTCTCTATTTCTCTGGGTGGGTTATAATCTGCCAGCTGCTTCAAGATACTTGTGACAGTCAATGGAAGTTTACCAACATTATGTCAGTTACTGGCAATCAGGGGTCCTTGGTGTACTAGAGGCAGACAAATGAAAGAAGTGAACTGTCAAAACCTTAAGGGAGCAGAGCTCAGCACAAATGGCAGTTCATTGAGATATATAAAGGGAAATTACAAAGTACTGTGGTTCCACTTGTGAACCTAATGTTATTTAGATAAGGTTGGAACTTTAAGGGACTTGTTTTATCAACCTAGAGGGAGTTTGTTGTATCTGCTTTTATTACCAGAGGCAATAATTATTCATATATGTATTAAATGTCCTTTATCCACCATGATAAAGAGAAAGTAAGCTTAAAGAATACCTTTTGATATTCCAGATTGCCAAAAAGCTTAAACTTAAGATAGGATAAAGGAAACACTATAGGAAGGACACTAACAATTACAGTTCTGTGAGAAAGGATAAGGTAAACAAAATGAGTAATGAGAGACTGGTGAGAAAAGGAAAAGAAACTGCTCTCCTTGAGCTCCACAGTGGGTACAATTTTTTTTTTCCTAAAGAGGGTGAAGCTAAAGCAATAAAGACACAGGTACTCAAAGCTAGGGTCATGGAATTGAAAATGAAAGATCTTGATAGAGATGAGATTCTGAAAATAAGAGGTCTTACACCACTCAAGCTTTGCCCATAGAAATTGAGTCAAAGTGTTCTGGAAAAGAATAGAATAATTAAGACAGTCCAAAAGCATGGGGATTCAGAAGGGCTGTTGGCCAAAGGAGAAAGAGGCAAGGGTTGTGGTAATACTCTTGAAAGATGTGGAAGTAGCTGGATAGTCTAATAATGCATGGCCCTTCAGTAAGCATGTTTTTTTTTTTTTTGGAATGGGAAGAGAATGAGGGGGAGAGAGGGGCCGAGGGAGAGGGAGAGAGAGAGTCTCAAGTAGTCTCCACACCCAGTGTAGAACCTGATGGGGCTCAATCTCACAACCCTAAGATCATGCCCTGAGTTGAAATCAAGAGTCAGATGCTTAACCAACTGAGTGACCCAGGCACCCCAAGCATGTTCTATTAATGGAAGATTTCTTATAAGACCCAAATCAGAAATAATCTTGTTTTTTTGGAGAAAAATCACACTATAAATCTAAGATCCCATGATTTTCTTAAGGAGGAAATGTAATCTGGTGGGAAGAGCACAGAGTTTGACAGAGTGAGAATCAAATCCTGGCTCAGCCACTCATTAAATGCATAATTTTGGGCAAGTTACTTTCTTTCAGCTTTAGTTTATTCATCTACTAAATGTGGAAAATTATAGCTGTATCACAGATTTGTTGTGAGTAATAAATGATGTTCCATGTAGAGTCCAATAATTGGCTCATAATTAAGATTTAATAAATGGCACATATTTTTGGTTATTACACATTTTTAGATAAAAACAGGGTATTAAATCATATGATGAGAAAGGACTGGATACTCAAAACATTTCAGAGGGAGGTGAATTGGTAACCATTTACAAAGGAAATAAAAGAAATAAAATTGCATCAACACAGAAGTCCCCCTGGGTCTTTGAAGTAATATATATTGCTTGCTCTGATTAACCACATAAGATAGTTTCTATAGGCTGAATGATTTGAAATGAACAGGGCCATTACATTGATTCTTTCTAGGATGAAGTTAACACTTACGGTGGTGCTCTTTATCATGCACAGTACAAAAATTGTCATGGAGAGGATTCATACCCATATGTTTTGTTTTGTTTTTTCTTTTCTGGTAAACTTTTTTTTTTTTAATTTTATTATGTTATGTTAGTCACCATACAATACGTCATTAGTTTTTGATGTGGTGATCCACGATCCATTGTTTTCATTTAACACCCAGTGCTCCATGCAGTACGTGCCCTCCTTAATACCCATCACCGGGCTAACCAATTCCCCCTCCCCCCTCCCCTCTAAAACCCTGTTTGTTTCTCAGAGTCCATAGTCTCTCATGGTTCATCTCTCCCTCCAATTCCACCCCCCTCATTTTTCCCTTCCTTCTCCTAGTGTCCTCCATGTTATTCCTTATGTTCCACAAATAAGCGAAACTATATGATAATTGACTTTCTCTGCTTGACTTATTTCACTTAGCATAATCTCCTCCAGTCCCATCCATGTTGATGTAAAAGTTGGGAATTCATCCTTTCTGATGGCTGAGTAATATTCCATGGTATATATGGACCACATCTTCTTTATCCATTCATCTGTTGAAGGGCATCTCGGCTCTTTCCACAGTTTGGCTATTGCGGACATTGCTGTTATGAACATTGGGGTGCATATGGTCCTTCTTTTCACTACATCTGTGTCTTTGGGGTAAATACCCAGGAGTGTAATTGCTGGGTCATAGGGTAGCTCTATTTTTAATTTTTTGAGGAACCTCCCCACTGTTTTCCAAAGTGGCTGTACCAACTTGCATTCCCACCAAGAGTATAAGAGGATTCCCCTTTCTCCACAACCTCTCCAACATTTGTTGTTTTTTGTCCTGTCCATTTTTGCCATTCTAACTGGTATAAGGTGGTATCTCAATGTGGTTTTGATTTGGATTTCTTTGATGGCTAATGATGATGAACATTTTTTCATGTGTCTGTTAGCCATTTGTATGTCTTCTTCAGAGAAGTGTCCTTTCATCTCTTCTGCCCACTTTTTGACTTGATTATTTGTTTTTTGGGTGTTGAGTTTGAGAAGCTCTTTATAGATCTTGGATACCAGCCCTTTATCTGTAGTGTCATTTGCAAATATCTTCTCCCATTCTGTGGGTTGCCTCTTTGTTTGGTTGACTGTTTGCTTTGCTGTGCAGAAGGTTTTTATCTTGATGAAGTCCCAAAAGTTCATTTTTGCTTTTGTTTCACTAGCTTTTGGAGATGTATCTTGAAAGAAGTTGCTGTGGCCGATGTCAAAGAGGTTACTGCCTATGTTCTCCTCTAGGATTTTGAAGGATTCCTGATGGATGTCATAGATATTTAAAGAACATTCCACCCTAAAACAACAGAATACTCATTCTTCTCGAGCGCACATGGAACTTTCTGCAGAATAGACCACATACTGGGTCACAAATCAGGTCTCAACTGATACTAAAAGATTGAGATTATTCCCTGCATATTCTCAGACCACAATGCTTTAAAACTGGAACTCAATCACAAGAAAAAATTTGGAAGAAATTCAAACACTTTGAAGCTAAAGAACACTCTGCTCAAGAATGTTTGGGTCAACCAGGAAATCAAAGAAGAACTTAAACAATTCATGGATATTAATGAGAACGAAAACACATCAGTCCAAAACTTATGGGATACCGCAAAGGCAGTCCTAAGGGGGAAATACATAGCCATCCAAGCCTCACTAAAAAAAATAGAAAAATCCCAAATTCACCAACTTAAAGAACTAGAGAAAAAGCAACAAATGATGCCTAAGCCACACACTAGAAGAGAAATAATTAAAATTAGAGCAGAAATCAATGAATTAGAAACCAGAAACACACTAGATCAGATCAACAAAACTAGAAGTTGGTTCTTTGAAAGAATTAATAAGATCAATAAACCACTGGCCAGACTACCCAAAAAAAAGAGAAAGGACTGAAATTAATAAAATGATGACTGAAAGGGGAGAGATCACGACTAACACCAAGGAAATAGAAACAATTATTAGAAATTATTATCAACAGCTATATGCCAATAAACTGAGCAATCTGGATGAAATGGAGGCCTTCCTGGAAACCTATAAGCTGCCAAGACTGAAACAGGAAGAAATTGACAACCTGAATACGCCAATAACCAGTAACGAGATTGAAGCAGTGATCAAAAACCTCCCAAAAAACAAGAGTCCAGGGCCTGATGGATTCCTTGGGGAATTCTACCAAACATTCAAAGAAGAAATAATACCTATTCTACTGAAGCTGTTTCAAAAAATAGAAACAGAAGGAAAACTTCCAAACTCATTCTATGAGGCCAGCATTACCTTAATCCCCAAACCAGGCAAAGACCCCATCAAAAAGGAGAATTTCAGACCTATATCTCTGGTAAACTTTATCATGAAAATGAATTAGTAGTGCCACTTTCTCTTCATTAAATCTTTGTCACAAGCAAACAATGTCAAAATTTTAATGCCTATTCTTCAAATTCATACTATTCCTTATTAATATTCTTTTTACATTGCTTGACATGTTATAGTATTATTCAAAATGCTCAAACCATACAATCATAAAAATTGGATGTGAGGGTCCAAATATGTCTGATGACAATTCCATCACTTTGATGATTTCAAAGCAGTCCCAACAGAATCCAATCCCATTTCATCACCATATTACTGCAAGTTTGTTTCTTTTCAATTATAGAAGGTGTTTATACATTCCAACAATTATCATGTTGGGTCTAACTGGGAAGTTAAAGGACGAATTTGGGGAGCTGAAGGAGTTGTAGGTTCCCCCTCTTTTTCTTTAGAGACATTTGGGGTGAACTTAGTATGTAATGGGGCTAAGGCAGACCTCATTAGACCCCACATTATAAGGGAAGCAAGGGGCACCCTCTTATCTTGCTCATGGCATTGTTTCAAGTTCTTTCCAATTCTCTCCCATACATCTAAATCTAAAGTCTGGAAACTGAGGGTTACATTTACTGATAACCTTTAATAAACTCTGGAGTTGGTCCTCCATCACTGTGACCCCACTCACTTTTAGGAGCTGTTTAAGAACCTTAATATATTGTTTTTGTTCAGCTAAGAGATGCTGACCCATGATAGAGATAGAAAACCCAAACCTGAAATTTCCCTCGAACTCAGCAAACCCCAGAGGGCTTCCAGTGACTTATTGCTGAGTCCTTTTGTTTTCGATTAGGAGGGCTCCACTGTCGATCAGTCACAAGTCCTCACAGGGGGCACCACTTGTTGAGTTTGGCCAGCAAACCCTGAGGCGATGAAGATTACTCCTGACCACTCAGCAGGAGAAAGGAGAGGACCTGGGGACCAGAAGCTCTAGTGGCGAAAGGTCCTAAGCCAAGCTTTTTCTCTGCTTTTATTGTAAGTTTTATCTATATACCAAGCACAAGAGCAAAACAAGAAGGGATGTGTAGCTTTAATGATCAGGACAATAATATACGGAGCAGTGTACGATAAGGGCAAGCAGTGCTCCTGATGGTTATGCAGACAGGGAGTGCATGGAGTGTGTGACCTCCAAAGATAAATGTTTCTTCTAAGTCAAGTACTTACTTCCTGGATGAGTGCATTGAGCCTCAACAAGGATCAGGCTGTTTTCAGCCCAGAAAGCTTAAAGGGGGCCCAGTTTTCTGTACACTCCTTCTTTGCTTTTCAACTAGTCTCATCCAGGGAGGCATGTGTTTATTAAATCTTATCTAGGCAGGCACTATGAATTCCCACCTTATCATAAGACACAACTTAGCACACGTTAATGTTCTATAAAGAAACAGTTTACTTCTACTATGTTTCAGGAACATCTACATTTGTTTACAGCTATAGATGTTCCTTATAAGGTACCATTTTGTTTCTCCACATTGTGGCAACTTCCATGAAAAAAGAACTCTAAAATTCACTTCTGTCTCTTTTCCTTTACAACATTATGGCAAAGAACCTTGAGGGACACTTGATATTCCATATGTCTGTACTCCCAGTGGCTACAAAATTTCCAAGAGTGGAATTTGCGGGACATAATTCAAAACAAAAACAGATTGGGATTCTACTTACTAGCTGTGTAACTTTTGGGATGTCACCTAATGCCTGTGGGCTTCAGTTGATTTTTTATAAATGGAGGGACTTGTATCAGGGTGATTCTCAAAGTCTTTTCTAAATTCAAATTTTACATGTTGGGATAAAGTAGCTGAATTTGTCAGAGGAGGAAATTATTTTCCTGATTATTTTTCTGGAAGGGAAGTCTTCAGGTCTGTACAAGATGCTTCTTTTCATACATAATTTTGTTAAATGAAAATTCCTCTTGGGGCACCTGGGTGGCTTGGTTAATCATCTGCCCTCAGCTCAGGTCATGATCCCAGGGTCCTGAGATCGAGCCCCATGTCAGGCTCCCTGCTCAGCAGGGAACCTACTTTTCCCTCTCCCTCTATCTCTCTTCCCACTCGTTCTCTCTCTTTCTCTCTCATAGATAAATAAAATCTTTAAAAAAATCCTCTTCCTTTGGTGAAAGAAAATAAGCCAGAGGGAAAGGCTCCAGTTAATATTGGTGGTGTACTCATATGATCTTGCAAATACAAAGCATATTTTCACCTATTCCAGAGGTGTGGGCAATCACTTCTGTGGTTTGGGGTTTCTCAAGGATACTGATGTATAAAGTATAAAAACAATCTTAAAGCCACATCTGCAACTCTGTGGTTGTGACGCTATCTACAACATCTCATACTTTTTTTTTTTTAAGATTTTATTTATTTATTTGACAGAGAGAGACACAGCGAGAGAGGGAACACAAGCAGGGGGAGTAGGAGGGGGAGAAGCAGGCTTCCTGCTGAGCAGGGAGCCAGATGCGGGGCTCGATCCCAGGACGCTGGGATCATGACCTGAGCTGAAGGCAGACGCTTAACGACTGAGCCACCCAGGCGCCCCAACATCTCATACTTTTTGATCCAAATACAGTTTAATGAAGTCTACCACTTATTGCAGTGTTAAAGATAAAGACAACCAGTTTTTCTTAGGAAAAGTTAACTAAATATACATTTTGATTTTTAAAATTGCAATGGCAATAAATGTGTGTTATAACAAGAGAAGCAGCACAGAAATGCAAAAAAAAAACCACCTTAAACATGGACATTCACGTACAAAAAAAATGAACCTATATACAGACCTTACACACTTCACAAAAATTAACTCAAAATGGATCGTAGACCTAAATGCAAAATGTAAAACTATAAAATTTCTACAAAATAACAGAGGATAAAACCTAGATGACCTTGGGTATGGTAATATCTTTTTAGCTATAACACCAAAGACATCCTCTATGAAAAATATAATTGATAAGCTGGACTTCATTAAATTAAAATTTTCTACTCTATGAAAGACAATATCAAAAGAATTAGAAGATAAGCCACAGAGTGGGAGAAAATATTTGCAAAAGACACAACTGATGAAAGACTGTTATCCAAAATATACAAAGGACTCTTAAAACTCAACAATAAGAAAGCAAGCAACTTGATTAAAATTGGGCCAAAGAGGGGTGCTTAGGTGTCTCTGTTGGTTAAGCATCGGACTCTTGATCTTGGCTCAGGTCATGATCTCAGGGTCTTGGGATCAAGCCCTGTGTCGGGCTCCATGCTCAGTGGGGAGTCTGCTTGAGATTTTTCTCTCTCCCTCTGCCCTTTCCCCCATGCACTCTCTCTCTCAAATAAATGAATAAATCTTAAAAAATGGGCCAAAACCCTTCACACACATTTCATCAAAGAAGATACACATATGGCAAGTAAATATTTGAAAAGATACTCCCATCATGTCATCAGGGAAATGCCACTACATGACCATTAGAAAGGCAAAATCCATTCTGGCACTGACAAAACCAAATGCTGGTGAGGATATGATTAACAAGAACTTTTGTTCATTGCTGATAGGAATGCAAAATGATACAGCTATTTTGGAAAATAGTTTGACAGTTTCTTACAAAACTAAACATACTCTTACCATACACTCTATGGTTTTTCTCCCCCAAAGTTAAATACATATGTCTACACAAAAACCTGCACATGGATTTTTATAGTAGCTTTACGTAGAATTGTCAAAACTTGGAAGCAACCAAGATTTCATTTAGTAGGTGAATGGATAAATAAGCTGTGTTATATCCAGAAAATGTGATATTATTCAATACTAAAAAAGAAATAGTTAATAATACTGTATTGAATATTTGAAAGTTGCTAAGAGAGTAAATCTTAAAAGTTTTTATCACAAGAAAAACATATTTGTTAACTATGTGAGGTGATGGATGTTAACTAAACTTATTGTGGTAATAATCATCTTGCAATATACACATATATCAAATCATTATGTTGTATACCTTAAAATAATATAATGTTTATATCAATTACATATCAATAAACTGGGGAGAAAGAGGGGGAAAAAAGAAGAAATGAGTCATTAAGATACAACTGCATGATTCCAAATATATGACATTCTGGAAAAGGTAAAACTATGGTGACAGTAAAAATACCAATAGTTGCTGAGGGGATGGTGATAAGAAAATGTGAATAAGAAGAGCACAGAGAATTTTTAGGGCAGTGAAAATACTATATATGATATTGTAATGGTGGATACATGTTATTATACATTTGTCCAAATCCATAGAATGTAGTACACCAAGACTGAATTCTAAGGTAAGCTATAGATCTTGAGTGATTATGATGTGTCAATGTAGGTTCATCCTTGGCCAAAAAAAAAAAAAAAATGTATCATTCTGGTGAGTGATATTTATAACAGGGAAGGCTATGTATGTGTGGAGGCAGAGAGTATATGGAAATCCCTGTACCTTTCTCTTTATTTTATTGTAATCCTAATAGTGCTCTAAAAATATAGTCTTAAAAAAAACCTTAAATCTCTCTCCATTCATACTACCTCTCTGTCCACTAAGGTTACCAATGTTAACCATCTTGGGATGTTCACCACCTTTCACTGTACTCATGCAAGCACATGCAAGTAAGCTCTTTTTCTCATTTATACAAGATGCCATAAAACTCAAGGTGACTAAAGAAATATGACTCCCTTCAATGACTTCCAACATATCTTTGATTGGCAATGTCCTTTTTACATATAGTCTATCTCCCCCTGAGCTGAGTCCCAAAGATCAGTCTCCTTTGCCATTTGTATGGTTCTTATGACTTATAAATGAAAAGAAGCCATTCATTTCTGAAGAAAGCATTCTCTTGGGGGTGATGAGTGAGCATAGAACTTCCTTTCTAGTAGCTATAAATTTTACTGTAGATATAAAATTTACTTTCCACACTATAACATTCGAATGATTATGGTATCTAAACATTCAGCCCTATTATGGGATGTTCAGAGCAGATTCAAAAGTTTATTTTGAAGTACTTCAACAAAGAGGGAAAAAAAACAAGTTCAGGTGAAAAAAGTAATTAGCTGACCACACTCTCACTTCCAAAATGATAGTCTTATTCACACAGTGTACCAAATTTGACCTCATTTATAATTATGAGTGTGATAGAAAGAAAATGGAGATTCTAAGAGGGTTAGAAACACCATATTGGGAAATGGGTTGGAAGGTATCCCTTACATTATTCCACCTCACAGGTTGTCTAGTTGCTGTAGTATGTACAGCCTTGACCCAAGTTATTAGTAAAAAATAATTTGCATATCAGTGTTTCTGAAGGAAATGATGGGTTTTGACTAGAGGAGCAGGTTCATTCTATGTGCACAATGTTGATCCTGAAATGTCACTCTCTAGATACAATTTATAACTGGATGAAGAACCAGCTCAGCAAGAAGTCAGGACTTCTCTTTAATATAATGATGAGACTTTTTTTTAATCTAATGGGACTTTGCATGACAAAAATTTTTAAGATGATAATAATACTGGATAAATTATGATCTGCTAGTTCAATCCCCAGAAGGAAAGAATCCTTCTACATAATGTTGCCATAAGAGTTACCAGAAGATTTATAGCTTTTGCAAGGAAGAATATAATATTTACCTATAAGAGCCTGAATTAAAGGTAGAAAATCTGGAATAAAGCAGAAAATCACTTCAGTAATTGCATATTCTCATACTTCTGGAAGCCTAAAAGATAGAGGTGTTATTGCCTTCTGAGTAGACCCTGGGATGAGTAGAGGCTTAATTGGCATAATTAAAAGGAGAGTTAAAAATGTGTATTGAGGACCTTAAAAGAACCTCAGTGAATACTTTTTTCAGCAATTAAATACAATAACTCATAGGAATTGGAAATAATTATGCCAACAGTTTGCCAGTGGCATCTTTATTCAGATTTACATTCAAACAAAAGAGGAATTTGATAGTCCTTTTAATTATATCAAGTCTTATCCAAAATATACACACAGGAAGAGTTTGTATAGCTTGGATAAAATAGTGGTTTAGACAGATCTTTAAATCAACAGAAAAGCAGCACCTCTCTTGAGAAATTCACCAGAGACATCTTGTGTGCTAAGCCTGTTAATAACGAAGATTGTCATTAGAGTCAATAGACACAGGTAACTTGGGCAACAGATGTAGGTAATCCACAAGAACTTTGGCTTCCAACAACTGTCTTAGGTATGCCCAGCTGTGGGTCTGCCAATGCTAATCCATCATAACACAACATGCTATTTGCTTTCCTTAGAATGACAGGGATTTAAGAGGAAGATGAAAGAGAACCAAGGCCTATGAGGTAATTTAGAACTATCTTGAATTTAAACTTTTCCTTTTTTTTTTCTTTACCCCATCACCTGGCATTATTGACAAGGTAATATGATGCCTAATTGTAGCTATAGTAATCATCTGCTGCCAAAATTAATATAGGGGAAAAATAATTTACTGAGTTTCTGGTGTATAGTATTTGCTAATGCCATACAGAATTATTTGATAGAAATTAGACAAGAATATCATTTGTTAGTTATCTGGTTTTAATGGTCAGTCTCTTTCACATAAGGATGATCTATAGGTATTCTTAAAAAGGATAAACAGCTAAATTTACATTTGCACCATAAGCACCATAAGGAGTCTTCTAAAGAAAGTAAGATTTATGATAATCATGCTCAACTGAATAGAGAAAAAGAGTCTACAGCCTTACCACCCTGAACATGCCTGATCTTGTCTGATCTCAGAAGCTAAGTAGTGTCGGGCCTAGTTAGTACTTGGATAAGAGAAAAAGAGAGAGACCCAAACCAAACCAAACCAAACACCCTGTCCCTCTGACAACCCATACCATTATCATTTTGTGTGTGTGTGTGTGTGTGTGTTAAAGTCAGTGAGAATAAAGTCAATAATTCTTTCAGATACAAGACATGGCAGTTTTAATAATTTTTTTTTCCATTAAGTACTGCTGATAGTAGTGAGTGGTTCCTAGCTAAATCAAAATAGAAGCTCAGAGCTCTGTGCTTATAAAGTGAGGGTCCTAGGTTCGTTCCTATGCCTGTAGAGTAGTTCACAGCTTGAAATCTAAGTGCCATTTTATGTAGTTGCTTTGATGTGTCTATTACCAAAGAATGTGAAAAACAGACATCCTTATCTTTTCTCTGATCCTTGCCCTATTCCTGAGTTTTATTTCAACACAGATTCTATGAAAGGAATGAGGTGAAACTCTGAGATGGACTCTGGGCTCCTGCATACTTAAATTAGGCCAATAATGTCCCTTATATTTTTAAAATACCCTACGTTTTTCTATTCCTTTTATAAGAAATTCAACATTAAAAAAAAAACACCTACAATTATTTTTGGACACTAACTTGGAGCCAGATGGATTCCCTCATGGGTATGAGGCTATTTAAGGTGCCCTCAGGAGGAAGAAAAAAGTTTGGCAGTACAGTTGACCTTTGAACAGCACAGAGGTTAGAGGCATCAACCCCTTGATGCGGTAGAAAATTCATGTATAACTTTTGACTCCCCCAAAACTTAACTACTAATGACCTACTGTTGTCTGGAAGTCTTACTGATAACACAGACAGTTGATAAACACATATTTTGAATGTTGTATGATTTATATATTGTATTCTTATGATAAAGTAATCTAGAGAAAAGATGTTATTAAGAAAATCATAAGAAAGAGCAAGTATATTTAAAGTACTGTACTGTATTTGTTGAAAAGATCCACATATAAGTAGATCTGCACAGTTCAAACCCATATTGTTCAAGGGTCAACTGTATATAGCAGCTGTATTAGCATCTATAGATCCCAACTTCTTCAGTATATTAAAAGCTTTTTTTGCAGACTGGCACAATAATTTAAGTCCATTCCAACAGAAGGCATTGAGCATTTATTTAAACAGTATGAAATTGTCATTTTTGTAGGTGAAAATGACTTAATATTGTCAATTTTATGTGGTTCAATCTGAGATTTAAGTTTCTATAGCCTACCTCACTTCTACATACTGGAAAAAAGCATGGGAGCTTTAAGCAGATAGAACTGGATGAAAATTTCAGCTCTATCAACTATGTGGCTTTGGGAAAGCATCATAGTCTATCTGAGCCTTAGTTTCTTTATCTACAAATTGAGGAGACAAATACCTACTTCAAAAGATGGTCGTGTGAATTAAGGACAACATGCAAAAAGTACAGTACTTTTACAGTACTTTCAGTAAAGAGTAGTTGCTATTAACCCAGAGAGATCATTCTTAAAGCTAGCATTATAAAAGTCATAAAGAGGATGTAGAAACAGGAAATAGACTAGTGGCTGCCTAAGGCTTCAGAGTTTGGCAGAAAATGTAAAGTGATTGCTAATGGATTCCTCTCAGGGTGATAAAAATGTTCTAAAATTAGACTGTGGTTATAGTCATGCAACTGTGTGAATATACTAAAGTCATTAAATTGTACACTTGAAATGGGTGAATTGTATAGTGTATGAATTATATCTCTATAAAATTGTTTTTAAATACTCATAATGAAGGACACACATAGAGAAAGAGCAAGAGCTTGAAGCTATTTGGAAAAAAAATGTTTAGACTTGGCCTTTCACGAGGCTCATTTATAGACTTCAAACAAACCAACTTTTGAGTACTTCTTGAATTAATCAAGTTTAGCATGAGACAGTCACTGCAAAGCATTATTTCTAGTTTGCTATTTCTGGTATTAGAAGGAGAAGGTGTTATTATTTGTTGCTATTCTGCAACTGGCAAACACCTAGTTTTGATATAACAAATGTCATGAAGTAAAGATTTATTTTAAGGTTTACTTCAGAATTGAAGAAAAAGCTACAATTGACAGACTGTTTGGCCATCTCACATCTCAGGCCTCCCAGTGTTTGGTGCATAGTCATATGAATAAGAAAGCTGTGTTCCCCAACACTTTCTAATTCCAATTGCACAAGTACAACATGAGTCAAGTTTTGAACAGCAGCACAGCTTGGACAATGTTCAGTCACCACACAGAGCCTGGGCAATGTAAAAGGCAGACCAGGGAGGCCTAAAAAGAGGGCATAATAGTTATTTGTCCAGATGACCAAATTACATTTTCCTCTTCTAACTGTTAGACATTTACAGGGACACAATTTGGAAATGCCTTTGGGTCCTATTTAATCCCTATGTAGAGACTAAGCATTTGCTAATAGAGGACCTTATTCCTATACAGGGAATTTTGTACATAGAACTTTACTGGATGCAAATCTGGACAGAAAGGGGTTCCAGTTTTGAATACTGAATTATGATGCATTTGGTAAATTGTCCATCCTATTATGGATGATCTTTTTACCCAAAAGAGTTATACAGTGAAATTTTTTTCCCATCATCTCTGTAATTTTTGCATAAGATAAGAACAGTTATCAAATATTTTAGGTCAATAGTTTCATCTAAATTTACACAACATCCACTGAAGATACAATATCTTGCTGTTTAAACATGTGTGTATGTGTGTGTGTTTTCAATCAAGAATACCTATGAATGATATCCAGAATTAAATAACAACAACCACATACTAGAATGCAACCAGGCTACCAATGTTGAACTGACTCCAGTGATAATGCTAGCAAGACGTCCAAGGTAGACGGGCGCCTGGGTGGCTCAGTCGTTAAGCATCTGCCCTCGGCTCAGGTCATGATCCCAGGGTCCTGGGATCGAGCCCCGCATCGGGCTCCCTGCTCAGTGGGAAGCCTGCTTCTCCCTCTCTCACTCCCCCTGCTTGTGTTCACTCTCTTGCTGTCTCTTTCTGTGAAATAAATAAATAAAATCTTTAAGAAAAAAAAAGACATTCCAGGAAGATAAGAACAGGGAGGGTTAATTCAATGTAAAGTTGTGAAATAAGCAACACTTTTCTTTAATAGTTTTCCAGCCCATTTATTCCTGGGGGCCCAGTGTTACGTTGTCTTTGGGATACTCAGAGCTTGACACTGCTTAATATTATGGGAACAAATTCTGCCAGGAAGCCCAATGCTCTGGATTTTTTCTTCTTTAGTCCCTTTCATCAATACTAACACATTCTGTATATCCCACTCTTTAGTCGTATTTTTAAAAAATATTTATTTATTTATTTGAGAGAGAGAGAGAGAACAGGGGAAGGGGCACAGGAGCAAGGAGAGAGAGAATCCTCAAGCAGACTCCCTGCTGAGCACAGAGATCAATGTGGGGCTCAACCTAGGACCCTGGGATCATGACCTGAGCTGAAGTCAATAGTCAGCCACTCAACTGACTGAGCCACCCAGGAGCCCCTCTTTAGTCATATTTTATTTTATGGATAATCTGATAAAATAATTGAAGATGAGGAGTTAATTCTTTGAAAGATTTCTATGTTTTGCACTTTCCAGGAAGCATTTGTATTGTAACAGGAGACTTTAGTGTCTTAAATTATAGTTAATTCAGTTGGGAAAATCTTTTTTGCCTCTCAATTAATATTGTATAGATTGTGGCTATCTTCTTGGTTTATATATATATATACAACACTAATACACACACACACACACAGACACACACATTCACACAGGGAATTTTACACATAGAACTTTATTGGATGTGAATCTGGACAGAAAGGGATTTCAATTTTCAATAATATATACATGTGGATTATATATATATCTGAAATAGATGCAACTTAAAGAGGGGCCTGCAATCAACAAAGATTTAAAATATGCCACAAGGACATAGAAAAAAGAAGTCTTAAGTAATAAAGCTTGCCTTATGGACTACAGCTAAATATTAGCAGCAGACAAATCAACTAACACTAAAAAATGCAAGGATAGGATAACATCTTTGAGTGTTCTAGAAAGCACAGAGGAACCTATGTATTTAGGTAGGCTCTATGAACATCAACTATAGCCACAAACCAACGGTTGTTTTCACAGAAGTAGGAAGGATAACTTCAAGTCATTCATTGGTCTTTTGAGTCACAACCATTTTGAATATAGATAAACAATATCTGTAGGGTTAGTAATTTACAGATGTACACAAACAAATGTATTAAAGGGCATATGTCTACACTCCTAATCTTCAGATATATAAATTATACAACACTTAGGATTTTGAACAATTTGCCATCATCACATTTTGCAACTCTGAATTATTTATAGATAAAAGAGGACTTTTTCCTCAATTAAATCAATAAAGAAAATGGAAACAAGGGTTTATTAAATCTATAAACTTACTTATTTCTACATAAATTGATGTAAAATATAAGTGGATGCTGGAGATATAAAACATCTATGGAGTAAGTAATGCTAAGTGCTAAGTTACTTAAAAACAACATTTTCTGCACTTTTAAAAGAAAAAAAAATAATTTTATTCAGTAAAATCTGGACAATCCTGTTTCTATGCAGTATACTAATCATTTCAGACACTACTCTCTCTTTATTCCATTTTCTTATGGCTTTTAGTCATTTTTAAATTCTTCATTGACCAAAGTGATAAGGTGTAATTTAGATATGAGCATTTATTCTGCATGTAAAAGTCATATGTTATGACCTAAACCAAATTATTACATTTTTGTTTTCAAAATAAAAAAGAGTGAACAAATAGTTTAAAAATCCAATATGCTTTAATAAATTTTGCTGTTTACTCCAAAAGAGATAGTAGAAAGAAACTTCTCAACTGTTAAGATTGAGCAACTGGGTAACTGGGGAATGAATTTCTTTTTCTTCAGTAGAATGAATCATACTCTTCGTAAATAAAGTTAGTATGGAATTTGCATCCAGAATTTACTAAAATTAAATGACCTAACTTTTAATCACAACATACACTCATTAGGAGCTGATTACATGCAAGACTGTGCTGAGGGAATATGGCAATACAAAGAAGGAAAAACTAAACTCTTTTGTCAGAGTTTACAGTCAAAAAAAGAAGAAAAAGACAAATGAATATATAATAAATCAAGTTAGATGGTGTTCTTACCTATTCTTTATTTCAAAGGCATGGATTTATTTTTCTTATATGTCTTCTCTAGAGAAGCATTAAATAGCCCTAATTTGATGATATTACTGGAAGAGAAAACTTTCATATGATGTTAGTTTTTTAAAGATTTACCTCTTGGTATTCTGTCCTAATATTCCTATCTGATTTTTCTAAACACTTAATTCTTGACCCAGTGGCAAGCAATCCACTGTTGAGTGTCACTAAGCTTTGGAGAAAGTCATGATGCTGGGTACTATCACTACTATTACATGCTATATTTTTGGCAGAAAGTTTCTCTGCTTGTATTGGAGTATATATGCCCTTCAAATTTCTTTTCATTTGAAAATGTCAGAGCAGTGAAAGATAAAAGAGTGGCAGAAGTGTAACATGGCGGTAAATTCTATGACAACAGTCAAATAAAGCCAGAGGCAAGTTCTCCAGCTTTGAAGGCCAAGAGAACAGTATTAAAATAAATATGGTCAGAGAAATAAGAAGTCATAGATGGTAATAAGAACTAGACGGTCATGCTCAAATCATTCATTAAGGTCACATTTATTAGTATTTTTGACTTATTTAGCATATATTTCATCAATTAGATCCTAGATGTGAGTGGGTATGATACTAGTGCTTAAACAGGCTCAGTAACAAACCATTTGGAAAAGATCAAGCAGAGACAATTATGGTCCTTTGGTTATAGGGTTTGGTGCATGAAGTTGGATTTAAAGCTGCAGTAAGAATTTGCATTACTGAGAAGCACATGACACTACACTCTATTTTAATCCAAGACTGGGTGATTGGACAAGAGTGGCAAAGACAAAGTTCCCACTGCTATCCCTTTAAATATTAGTTTGCTGACTTTCCAGTTTTAGTAATGGCAAAGAAACTTGTAATTGACTAACCCTCACTCAAACAATTATAAGATCCATGTTTATGCAGCTTTTACTCTGAAAATACTGCCAAAAACATGAATGGTGGGACAGCTAGAAATCAAGCATAAAGCTTGGCTTGAAGAGTCAAACAATGGAATCAAAGGTTGCCAATTCAGCTGGAAATTAAGGGGAGAGATTCTGACAAAGAGGAAGCTACAGAGAGAGTTCTCACATCTGCATATAAACTCCCCTCAAATACTTGTATGATCCACAAACCAAGCATTTATGGGGGGATACTTCAAAAAGCCCAGGACAAAAGAAGAGCTAGAAAACAAAATGCTGCATAGATATTTAGCAAGTACCCATTGCAAGTAAACCAGAGTTTGGTGTTTTAGAGGGCCTTGGTAAATACCTAAGGCTTGCCACTAAAACCCCAGAAAGGTCATGTCTTAGAGGTGGAAGTTATGTTATAATATCAAGGCATTCACCTTAAGACAAAGGGGAAAAAATGAAAAAGATTCATGCTAACAGAGCATAAAAACAATGCCCTACAAGTTCAGTATGATAAGCAAATAATTTACAACAAATATTCTTGAAAGAATCATAAAGGAATCCGGAGACTTGACAATAAGTTATCTAAAATGTCCATACTAAAAAAAAAAAAAAAAAATGAACCTGCAGAGAAACAGGAAAATTTGATCTATAATCAAGAGAAAAAGCAGTTAGTGGAAAAGGACTTCTAGATGACCCAGATTATGGAATTAGCAGAAAAAGACTAAAGCAGGCAATATATATGTGGTCGAGATCATAGAAGAAAAGACTGTCAATTGAGTAAACAATTGGAGCATCTCAGTGAAAAAATAAAATCTGCTTTAAAAGCTAAATGGGTATTCTATAATTCAAAAGTGAGATATCAGAGATGAAAAATTCACTTGGAAGTATATTGGGAATAATAGAAAAATAGAATAATAGAAAACAGTATAATAGAAAAAAGGGTCAGTGAACTTCAAGATATGTCAATCAAAATTATCCATATGAAGAAGAGGAAGAAAGATTGATGCAAATATGAAGAGAATATCTGTAACTACCAAGACATTATCAGGCATCTAATGTACTCCTAGAAGGAGAAAATTAGGCATAAAAATATTGTTAAACTAATAGTTTAAACATTTCCACATTCCATTTTTTAAAAACCCACAAAAACAACATCAATTTGCAGATCCAAGAAGCTTAGCTAACAAGATAGATTACATTTAGGGAAAGAATATTATGTCAACTTCTCACCAAAAACAATGGAAACCAAAGGAAAAAGAAATCATATCTTTAAAGTGTTGAAAAAATTGTCAACACAGAATTCAATATCCAGTAAAAATATTCTTTCAAATGAGAGTGAAATAAAGAAATGTTAAGATAAACAAAAGCTGAGAGAATTTGTTACCAGAATATATAAGCTATAAGAAATGCTAAAGAAAGTTCTTAAGACTGAGGAATTTATAACATATGGGAACTCAGATCTACTGGAAAAAACAGCATCAGGAACAGCAAATATGAAGGTAAATTTTAAAAATATCATCTCCCTCCTACATCAATATTTTTAAAAGATAATAGTTTAAAGCAAAAACCATTGCTTTGTTTAGTTTATAACTTATATAGATACAAAACACATGATAATAATAGCAAAAAAGGTCATGGGTATATGAAATTTTAACTTTCAAAGAGTTTATTTTTTATATGAATGGATATGATATTTACTTTAAGTATAAAATAATGAGATTAGGATGCATAGTCTAATTCTTAGAGCAACTATGAAAAATAATACAGAGAGATATAATTAAGAATCCAATAGAGGAATTAAAAATGGAGTAATTATTGAATTAACCCAAAGGAAAGCTTTTAATTAGAAGGTATTGATAAATACACTTATTTTTCATGTAATATTGATGCAGTTAGGTTGAAATCCATTATCTTGTTGGTTGTTAGATATCTTTTTTTGTTTCTGTGTTTCTTCTTTATTGTCTCCATTTGGATTATTCCAATAACTTTTATTAGATGAGGAAGCAAGACACAACCATATGTTGCCTTCAAGAGCCATATTTAAACACAAAGTTGTTTATATATCAAAAGTAAAAGAATGTAAAAATATATATAAGCAAATGGAAAGCTTAAGAAAACTGAAATGATTATAATAATATCAGACAAAATAGAATTCAAGAAAAGGAGGATTATTGGCAAAACTAGGGACATTTATCTTGGTTGAATATAGTTTTATCCTTCCCTCTGTGAGAGAACAAATAATAAAAAAAATAGTGATCTGAAAATACTATCAACTAGTTTGACTCTATTAGCATTTTATAGTGCTTCATCCAACTGCAGAAAACTCATTCTCTTCATGTGCATATGAAACCTTAAGCAAGATAGACCATATGCTGGACCTTAAAATAAGTCTCAATAAATTTCAAAAGATTTAAATATTATGGAAAATTTCCTTTGAGCACAATAGAACTAAATTATAAATTAGTAACAAAAAGGTATCTAGAAATATCCTCAAATGCTTCAAAATTAAATAGCCTACTTGTAAATTTCCATTGAGTCAAAGAGGTAATTATAAGGGGAATTATAAAATAAATCTACCTGGATAGTGGACACTCAGAACACCAATATGGTGTCAGTGTTACAAGTGAAGGAGAAGAAATTCAAGGATGTCAAAATAAGGAATTTACCAAGCCAGATATTGATGTGGGATTTCCCTCTTAAAGGCAGTGTTGGAGCATTTCAAAGAGGTTATTATTACTGGCATTATAAGTATGTCAATGTGAAGAATAGGAGCATTGCTGAGGTTTCTATAGTGCTGGCTACTTACATGCTTTTAAGCTACTGCCTTTCTTAGAAGGAACTCAAATATGAGGGGCTATGCAAGTACCACTGAAGAGGACTCAGTGTGGAGTGTGACTCTGTATTCCTGATCATGACCTTTTTTACCTGGCACCCCTTTAAAAAACATGATGGTGTAAATCTTTTATATTCTAATTGAGAATTAATGCCCAGTAAAATATGACTGGTTCATGTAAAAAGAAAAAAATCTGCCTGAGTGATAATGAAAACATAACAGCAAAATGTGTGTGAAGCAGCTGAAGTAGTGCTTAGTAAGAAATTTATAAGTTTGAATATAAAAATGAAACAAGTTTTCTTTATATAAAAGCAGCAGGGCTCAAAGCTGCTGATCATAATTTTTACCCTATGAAGCTAAAAAAGGAAGAGCAAATTAAACCCAGAGTAAAGAAAGAAAATAATAAAGATAAGAACAAAAATCGATGAAATAGAAAACGAACAATAGAAAAAAAATAACAAAGAAAAAGCTGGTTCTTTGAAAAGTTTAATAAAATAGATAAAATCTGATGTAGATCAATCAATCAATCAATCAATAAAAGAGCAAATACAAATTCTAAGTATCAGGAATGAAAGCAGAAGTATTGATACAAATCCTACACACATTAAAAGGATATCTAAGGAATATTACAAAACTGACAAATTGGATGACATGGATTAGTTCCTTGAATGGCACCAATTTCCAAAACTGATACAAAAAATATAGAAAACTGTAATAAGACCACACATAAAATAAATTGAATGTGTAATAAAAGTACTCTCACACAAAGAAAATTTGCAGATCACAAGTTCTTATTGATAAATTCTATCAAACGTTTAAGAAGAAAATAACATTAATCTTATACTAACTCTTTAAGGAGATGAAGGAGGAGAGAATCTTTCCCTATTTGTTTTATGAGGCCAGGATAAGCCAGTTACCAAAATCTGACAAAAGCATTACAAGAACAGAAAATAACATCCAATGTCTTTCATGAATATAGACCCCCCCAAAAAAATTTTTTTTAAAGATTTTATTTATTTGACAAAGAGAGACACAGTGAGAGAGGGAACACAAGCAGGGGGAGTGGGAGAGGGAGAAGCAGGCTTCCCACGGAGCAGGGAGCCCGATGCGGGGCTTGATCCCAGGACCCTGGGATCATGACCTGAGCCGAAGGCAGACGCTTAATGACTGAGCCACCCAGGCGCCCCCCCAAAATTCTTAACACAATATTAGTAAGTTGAATACAACAATATATTATGAAAAGATACATCATGAATAAGTGGGGTTTATTCCAGTAATGCAAGATTGGTTAACATTGAAAATCAATGTAATTCACCATTTTAAGAGAATAAAGAAGAAAAATCATAAAATTATTTTAATAGATGCAGATGAATTATTTGACAAATTCTATATTTCTTTATGACTCAAAAACAAGATATGCTCAAGAAAGTAGGAATAGAAGGAAATTTGCTCAATTCAATAAGGGGGAATCTACAAAAACCTACAGCTAATATTCTTAATTGTGAACTAGTGGATGTGTTTCCCCTAAAAGTGGAACAAGACAAAATGTCTTCTACCCCCATTTCTCTTGAGTAAATATGTAGTAGTGGAATTACGGGTCACTGGGTGGTTTTATATTTGAGTTTATAAGAAATATCCAAACAGTTCTCCATCATGGTTGTAACATTTTACACTCCCACCTGCAACATATGAGAAGTCTAGTCCTTCTACACCTTCACCAAAATTTAGTCTTTTTCTCTCTTTTTTTTTTTTCAAATGTTAGGCATTTTACTGGACTGGCAATGGTATATCAGATGGTTTGAACTTTAAGGTGATTTTAATTTGTGTTTCCCTGTTGACTAATGATGTTATGTACCTTTCTATGTGCTTACTGGCCTTTGGATATCTTATTTTATGAAGTATTTACTCAACTCTTTTGGCAGCTTACTGGGTTGTTTTATTTTATCATTGATTTGTAGGCATTCATTATATGTTCTACATATGAGTAATTTGTCAACTATATGGATTGTGAATATTTTTACCAGTCTGTGGCTGATATTTTCATTTTTATAACAAGTTTTTTAATGAATTCAACTTATGAATTTTTATTTTATGATTATTGATTTAGTGTCCTTTCTAAGAAATTTTTGTCTACCTCAAAATTACAAAGATATGCTTTAGTGTTTTCCTTTAGAAGCTCTGTAGTTTCTCTTTAATGTTTACATCTATGATGCATCTCTAATTATCTCTAATTAATTTATGTGTATGCAGTGAGGTAGGGCTCAAGATTGGTTGTTTTTCACATGTTTATCCAATTTTTGCAGCACAGCTTGTTGAAAGGCTTTTTCCCCATTGAATTGCCTTGGAAATATTTTCAAAATTCAATTGACCATAAACATGTGAGCATTCAGATACATTGATCAGATATTCTGTCCTTATGCCAATGCAACATTTTCTTGATTACTGTAGACTTATAGTAACCTTGCAGTCAATAAAATCTTATACACCAACTTTTTTTATTTTTTAAATTGTTTTGGCTCTTGTAGTTTCTTTTTATT
This sequence comes from Halichoerus grypus, assembly GCF_964656455.1. Lineage (NCBI taxonomy): Eukaryota > Metazoa > Chordata > Mammalia > Carnivora > Phocidae > Halichoerus > Halichoerus grypus. Next base: position 50,471,564 of record NC_135727.1, on the reverse strand, counting down.
CCCATAAATTTAGAGTCCATATGTTAATTTTATGAAAATGAATTTTTCCTGAGATTGCTTTCAGTTTATAGATCAAGTTGGGGAAAGTTGACATATCAAAAATATTGTGTTCCAATCTTTGAATATGGCATATATCACCATTTACTTGTCATTAATTTTGGAAAATTCTTAGCCAATATTACTTCAAATATTTCTTCTATTTCTTTCTTGCTTCTCCTTCTGGTATTCTCATTGTATATATGTTATACCTTTTGTAATTATCCCACATTTCTTTGGTAGTCTGTTTTTTTGTTTTTTTGTTTTTTTTCTTTTTGTTCTCTTGACTTTTCATTTCTGGAAGTTTCTATTTACATATCTTCAAGTTCACTGATTCTTTCCTTGGCCTTCTCCAGTCCACTGATGAGCCTATCAATGGCATTCTTCACATTATTACAGTATTTTTTTTATCTCTAGAATTTCCTTTTGATTCTTTCCTTGACTTTCTATCTATGTGCTTACATTATCCATCTATTTTTGCATGTTCACTTTTTCCATTAAAGCTTTTAGCATAATAATCATAGTTATTTTAAATTCCTAGTTAATAATTCCAAAATCTCAGCCATATCTGAGTCTGGCTTGATGCTTGCTCAGTTTCTTCAGACTGTTTTTGTATTTCAGCTTGCCTTCCAATTTTCTGTCAGTAGTTTAGACTTGATGTATTGAGTAATAGGAATTGAGGTAAATAGGCCTTTAGTATGAGGTTTTACGTTTATCTAGCTGGGAGTTAGGCTGTGTTTATTGTTCACTGTTGCTGTAGGTGTCAGAGGCTAAAATTTCCTCTAGTGTCCTTGTTTTTGTCTCTCCTGTTATCTTTGGGTTTCTTTAGAAACTCCTTCGATAGAGTCTGAGACTTGCAGTTTTATTCAGCTGTAATCTTCTGTTATTATACAGTTGTCCAATTGATATGATACTAAGACATGAGGGAAAGGGTGGATTATAGTTCTATGATTAGTTATCAATATTTTAGCAAGCCTGTATCCCTGGGCTGTAACCTTCACAAGTACTTTTCAGCTTGTTTTTCTACAGTAGGTGAGTCAGAAAGACTAGAGGTGGCTGGAGTTGGAAATTTTCTTTCTTCCAGGTCTCATAAAACTCAAGTTGTTTCTCTGGCAAAACAGTTTCCCTTGAGAGCAGACTATTTTTAAGGAGAAGAGAGTGTTCTGAGTGCTTTTCAGAATTGTTACTTTCCCCCTCGCCCTGCCAGAAGCATGAGAGAATTTTTTCCTCAGCTTCACCCTGAAAATTTAGTGGAGCTCCTGGACAAAACTTAAAAAAAAATATGCAGGCAGCCCTAAGACTGGGGCACCCATTTTTTAACTCTCAAGCTCATCCACACTGAGCATCCAGTGATCTGTCAATCACAGTCTAAGTGTTCCTACCAGCACTGGCTCCAGTAGCAGATTTCTGCTCCTAGTAAATTGTGATTCTCTGTGTTTGCTTGTCTTTTCAATTTTCAGGGTGGCAGCTTGCCCTGTGACATCAATTACCTGCTGGATTCCTCAATTCCTTGAAGAAGAGTTGTTGATTCTCAATTTGTTCAGCTTTTTTTTCTTGTGAGGACAGAGTGATAATTTCTTACTTGTTTGTTTTAGAAGTGATAACTTCCAAACTTTATATTTTGGACCAGGACCCAGAAGTCCTCTCTATTTATTTAGAAATGTTTAAATTTATCTAACAATATTTTGAAGTTTTTAGTGTAGGTGTCTTGTACATCTCTTCCTCAATTTATTCCTAAGTATTTTGTTTTATGTTTTTTTTTTTCTTAAAAATTTTTGGGGCGTTTGGGTGGCTCAGTCAGTTAAGTGTCTGACTCTTGGTTTTGGCTCAGATCATGATCTCAGGGTCATGAGATGAAGCCCTGTGGTGGACTCCCTGATCACCAGGGAGTCTGCTTGAGATTTTCTCTCCCTCTCCCTCTGCCCCTCCCCCACTGCTCTCTCTCTCAAATAAATAAATCTTTAAAAAAAATATTTTCAATTGCATGCTGCTAATAAACTGAAACAATTTTTTTTTAATTTTTATATTTTGATCTTGCATTCTGAGGCCTTGATAAATTTACTTTTCAGTTCTAGTAATTAATTTGTACATCCCTTATGATTTTCTACATATATAATCATGTCCTCCTTAATTAAAAAGAGTTTTAATTTTTCCTTTCCAATTTTTATGTTTTTTGTTTCTTCCTGTAGACTTACTGGACTGGCTAAGACATCCAGTACAATACTGAAGAGAAATGAAACAACATATCCATAAGAAAAACATCTCTAGTAATGATAGCAACTTAATTCATATTAGCTCCAAACTGGAAACAACTAAAATATAAATTTAGAGGAAAATGAAACAAATATATAGTTGTTTTTAGAAAATGGAATACTAGTCAACAATAAAAAAAGGAACAAACTACAAATGAACATAACATGGATGAATCTCAAAAACATGGTGCTGGTTGAGGGAAGATGGCAGCTAAGTAGGAGGACCATAAGCTTGTCTCTTCCCAGGAACACAACTAGATAACTATCAAATCATCCTACATACCCCAGAAATCAACCTGAAGACTGACAGAAAAAACTAACCAGTAAAGAGGCAGAAGAGGCCACATCAAAGAAGGTAGGAAGTGTAGAGACATAGTTCAGGGGAGAAAGAGATAGCAGGGCTGTGGAGGGGAGGGAGGAGTGGCTGTGGAGAAAGGGGAGTGAGTAGAGGACACGGGGGACTGCACAAGGAGAACTTTTCCCCAAAACCATTGGCTCAGAAAACAAGAGAGACCGAATTTCATGAGTTCTTGCAACCAGTGGGGCTTAAAGCCTGGGGTTTTAAAGGTCAGTGGGCTTGGCTGGGATAGAGCCCAGAGGGCCCTGTGCTGCTGCTAGAGTGAAGGCAGGAAAACAACCCAGAGGCAGATAGACTGAAAACAGTAAATTGAAGAATACCTGGGGCATACAGGGAGGAAATTATTTGCTCTTCTCAAAGTGCTTCTTTGAGAGGCAGTGTTCATGGAGATGCCTCTCCATGGACAAAGGAGTTGTTAGCCAGTGCCATTTCCCTCCCCATCCCTCAGCATAAACACATAGCTAACTGCTGGACACAGTGCAGTACTGACACTGGCTGCCTAACTTGCTTACACCAAGCCTCACACACCTGTGCTCTGACAGCACTGCCCTTCTCAGCCAAGCATGCCTCAGTTCCAGCACAGTGGGCTCCTCCCCACAGAAGACCAGGACAAGCTCCAGCTCACATCATGTCCCTAAAGACTGGTGTTTTAAAGGTCAGCAGGCTTAGATGGGATAGAACAAGGAGGGCACTGCTTTGCTTTTGGAGAAAAGGCAAGCAAAAAACCCAGAGGCAGACAAAATGGAAACAGCAATCTGAAAAATGCCTGGGGCACAGAGGGAGATTATTCACTCTTCTTGGAGCACTTCCCTAAGAGGAAGCATTCACAGAGACTCCTCTCCATGAGCAAAGCAGATTGCTGGCACCATTTCCCTCCTCTGTCCCTCAGCAGAAACACAGAGGAACCTATAGGAAGCAGCAAAGCATCAACACTTGCTACCTAACTGGCATAAATGAAGCCCTACAACCTTGCACTCCGATAGTACCACCCTTTTCAAGCAACCTTGATTCCATCCCAGTGCAGTGGGCCCCTACCCTAGAAGACCAGCACAAAGCCCTGCCATGTCTCCTGACTAGAGAGTTCTGCAGGGCCTCTGTTCTAGTGGAACTAGTATCAGGTGTCATTTTACAAGGAGACCAAGAACACCTAGTTAAAACTCACAACACTCTAGCCAAGGACCAAACACTGCTCACTGTAGGCAAGGACATCCTCTGCAGATGGCTGGCCTGAAGGATAGAGCAGCCAAAACACAACAGCAGAGCCCATGGAGCACACACCAGAGACACTCCATGAAGTGCCAGGTACTGGACATTACATGATCTCTTCTTCCTAAGGCCATTACTTTCAGAAGCAGGAGACATAACTGGCTTTTCTAACACAGAGAAGAAGGCAGTACTTAGACAAAATGTCAGGAAAGAGGAATTTATCCCAAGTGAAAGAACAAGATAAGGCCATGGCCAGAGATCTAAGTGAAACAGATATAAGCAACATGCCTGATGTAAAATTTAAAGCAACAAAAATACTCACTGGGCTTGAGAAAACAATAGAAAACATCAAGGAGACTCTTACTACAGAAATAAAAGAGTTAAAAAAGAATCAATCAGGGATGAAGAATGTAATAAACAATTTTGGAAACAGGCTTGATGCAATGAACAGTAGGCTGAAAGAAGCAGAGAAGTGAATTAGTGATATGGAAGACAAAATAATGGAAAATAATGAAGCTGAACAAAAGAGAGAAAGAATTATGCAACATGAGAGTAGACATAGAGAACTCAGTGATGCCATCAAATGTAATAACATTTGTACTACAGGAGTTCCAGAAGAAGAGAGGAAAATGGGCAGAAATAATAGCTGAAAACTTCCCTAATCTGGGGAAGGAAACAGACATCCAGATCTGGAGGCACGGAGAGCTCCCATGAAAATCAACAAAAGCAGATGAACACCATGTCAGAATGGATAAAAGAAAAAAGACCCATCTATGTGCTGCCTACAATAGCTTCATTTTAGACCTAACGTCACCTGCAGATTGAAAGTGAAAGGATGTGGAAACATTTATCACACAAATGGATGTCAAAAGAAATTTGGAGCAGCAATACTTATATCAGACAAACTAAACTTTAAGACAAAGTCTGTAACATTAGATGAAGAGGGCATTATAACATAATAATGAGAACTATCCAACAAGAAGACCTAACAATTATAACTGTTTATGCATCCAATATGGTAGCACCCAAATATATAAAACAATTAATAACAAACATAAAGGAAATCATTGATAATAATACAATAATAGTAGGGAATATTAATACCCCACTTACATTAATGAACAGATCATCTAAATAGAAAATCAAGAAGGAAACAATGATTTTGAGTGACAAACTGAAACGGATGGATTTAACAGATATATTCAGAACATTCCATCCTAAAACAGAAGACTACACATTCTTTTCAGGTGCACATGGGACATTCTCCTGAATAGATCTCATACTAGGTCACAAAAGTACAAAAAATTGAAATCATACCATGCATCTTTTCTGACCATACTATGAAATTTGAAGTCAACCACAAGAAGAACTTTGAAAAGACCACAAATACATGGAGGATAAACAACATGCTACTAAACAATGAATGACTCAACCAGGAAATCAAATAAATTAAAAAAAATACATGGAAACAAATAAAAAATGAAAATATAATGGTCCAAAGCCTTTGGGATGCAGCAAAAGTGGTCATAAGAGGCAAGTATATAGCAATACAGGCTTACCTTAAGAGCAGAAAAATCTCAAACAACCAAAACTTACATGTAAAGGAGCTGGAAGAACAACAAATGAAGCCTAAAGCTAGCAGAAGGAAGGAAATAATAAAGATTAGAGCAGAAATAAATGATATAGAAACTAAAAAAAAAAAAAAAAAAATAGACTAGATCACTGAAACCAGGAGCTGGTTCATTGAAAAAATGAATAAAATAGATGGATGTCTAGCCAGACTTATCAAAAAGAAAATAAAAAGGACCCAAATAAATAAAATCACAGGGGAGAGAGGAGAAATAACAGCCAACACCACAGAAATAAAATTGTAAAAGGATATTATGAAAAACTTTATGCCAACAAATTGAACAACCTAGAAGAAATGGATAAATTCCTAGAAGTGTATAAATAATAATACTGAAACAAGAAGAAATAGAAAATGTGAACAGACTAATAGCCAGAACAGAAATAGAATCAGTAATCAAAAATCTCCCAACAAACAAAAGTCCAGGGCCAGATGGCTTCACAGGGGAATTCTACCAAACATTTAAAGAAGAGTTAATACCTATTTATCTCAAAGTATTCAAAAGAAAAAACAATAGAGAAGGAAGAAAAATTCCAAACTCATTCTATGAGGCCAGTATTACCCCAATACCAAAACTAGATGAAGACTCCACTAAAAAAAGAATGACAGGCCAATATCCTTGATGAACATGGATGCAAAAATTCTCAACAAAATATTAACAAACTGAATCCAACAATACATTAGAAAAATCATTCACCATGATCAAGTGAGATTTATTCCTGGGTTGCAAGAATGGCTCAATATTTGCAAATCAATCAAAGTGATTGATTACACTACATTAATAAAAGTATAAGAACCATATGATCCTCTCAATAATATAGAAAAAGCACTGGACCCAGTATAGCATACATTTATGATAAAAACCCTCAACAAAGTAAGTTTAGAGGGAACCAACCTCAACATAATAAAGGCCTTATGTGAAAAACCCACAGCTAATATCCTCAATGGGGAAAAACTGCTGAGAGCTTTTCCTCTATGGTCAGGAACAAGACAGGAATGTCCACTCTCAACACTGTAATTTAACATAGTACAGGAAGTCCTAGCCACAGCAGGAACAAGAGGGATGTCCACTCTTACCACTCTTATTTAACATTGTACTGGAAGTCCTAGGCACAACAATCAGACAATGAAAAGAAATAAAAGCCATCTAAATCAGCAAGGAAGAAGAAAAACTTTCCCTATTTGTAGATAACATGATACTCTTTATAGAAATCCCAAAAAACTCCACCAAAAAATTGCTAGAAGTAATACACGAATTCAGTAAAGTCACAGGATACAGAATCAATGTACGAATATCTTTTGCATTTCTATACACTAATAATGAAGCAGCAGAGAAAGAAATTAAGAAATCAATTCTATTTATAATTGCACCAAAAGTCTTAAGATACTTAGGAACAAACCTAACCACAGGTGAAGTTCCTGTACTCTGAAAACTATAAAACACTGATGAAAGAAATTGAAGATGACACAAAGCAATGGAAAGACATTCCTTGCTCATGGATCAGAAGAACAAATATTATTAAAATGTCTATACTACCCAAAGCAATCTACCCATTTAATGCAATCCCTATCAAAATACCAACAGCATTTTTTTACAGAACTAGAACCAAACAATCCTAAAATTTGTATGAAACTATAAAAAACCCTGAATAGCCAAAGCAACCTTGAAAAAGAAAAGCAAAGCTGGAGCCATCACAATTCTGGACTTCAAGTTATATTACAAAGCTGTAGTGATCAAGACAGTATGGTACTGGTATAAAAATACACACATAGATCAATAGGACAGAATAGAAAACCCAGAAGTGAACCCACAACTCTATGGTCAATTAATCTTTGACAAAGCAGGAAAGGATATCCAATGGGAAAAAGACAGTCTCTTCAACAAATAGTGTTGGGAAAACTGGACAACAGCATGCAAAAGAATGAAAATGGACGACTTTTTTTTACATCATACACAAACATAAATGCAAAATATTTAAATACCTAAATGTGAGACAGGTAATCATCAAAATCCTAGAGAGAACATAGGCAGTAACTTCTTTGATATCAGCCATAGAAACTTCTTTCTAGATATGTCTCCTGAAGCAAGGGAAACAAAAGTAAAAATAAACTATTGGAAATTCAATAGTTTCAAAAGCTTCTGCACATTGAAGGAAACACACAACAAAAATAAAAGGCAACTATAGAATGGGAGAAGATATTTGCAAATGACATATCTGATAAAGGGCTAGTATCCAAAATATATAAAGAACTTCTCAAACTCAAAACCCTAAAAACAAATAATCCAATTAAAAATTGGCACAAAACATAAATTGACATTTTTTTCTAAAGAAGACATACAGATGGCCAACAACAGACACATGAAAAGATGCTCAACATCACTCATCATCAGGGAAATACAAATCAAAACCACAATGAGATATCACCTCACACCTGTCAGAATGGCTAAAATCAATGACACAAGAAAAAACAGGTATTGGTGAGAATGTGGAGAAAGGGGCACCCTCTTGCACTTTTCATGGGAGTGCAAGCTGGTGCTGCCACTCTGGAAAACAGTATGGAGGTTCCTCAACAAGTTAAAAACAGAACTACCCTATGATCCAGCAATTGTGTTTCTAGGTGTTTCCCCAAAGAATAAAAAAATACTAATTCAAAGGGATAGATGCACCTTGATGTTTATAGCAGCATTATCTACAATACCCAAATTATGGAAACTGCCAAAGTGTCCATTGACTGATGAATGGATAAAGAAGTGGTATATATATATATATATATATATATATATATATATATATATACACACACACACACACACACACACACACAATGGCATATTAGTGAGGCATAAAAAGAATGGGATTTCACCATTTGCAGCAACCTGGAGTTGCTGGAGTTAGAGAGTATTATGCTAAGTGAAATGATTCAGAGAAAGACAAATACCATAGATTTCACTCATATACATAATTTATGAAACAAAACAAAGGAGCAAAGGGGAAGAGAGAGAGAAAGAGAAACCAAGAAAGAGGCTCTTAACTATAGAGAACACATTGATGGTTACAAGAAGGGAGGTGGGTGAGGGCAAGGGTTAAATAGGTGATGGGGATTAAGGAGTGCACTTTTGGTGATGAGCACCAGGTTTTGCATGGAAGTGTTGAATCATTATATTGTATACCTGAAACTCATATTACACTGTATGTGAACTAACTGGAATTTAAATGAAAACTTTATAAAAAAAGGAAATGCTGCATAAAACAAAAAACAAAAAGCAACAACAAGAACATTATCCTGACAGAATGCAGAAAAACACAAAAGATTATGTGCTATTAAATACTTAAATTTATATGAAATTTGGAATAGGTATTACTAATTTATGTTTGTAGATATCAGATCAATCATTGCCTGGGGAAAGGGCTGGAAAGAATATCTTTTAAAAGGGAATTGAGTATAAAAACACCCAAAGGAACTTTATAAAGTGATGCAAATTATCTTTTCTTTTTTAAAATTTTTTAATTTAAATTTAACTTAGTTAACATGCTGTGTATTGTTAGTTTCAGGGGTAAGTAGAATTTAGTGATTCCTCAGTTGCATATAACACCCAATGTTCATTACATCAAGTGCCCTCCTTAATGCCCATCCCCCAATTATCCCATCTTCTCACCCACATCCCCTCCAGCAACCCTCAGTTTGTTCCCAAGAGTCAAGAGTCTCTTATGGTTTGCCTCTCTGTTTTTCTTATTTTATTTTTTTTCCCCTTCCCCTGTGTTCATCTGTTTTGTTTCTTAAGTTCCACACATGAGTGACATTTGATTGTGGTGATAAGTACATAGCTACATATATTTGTCAAATTCCTAAAATTTTCTATTTAAAATCTGGGTATTTTACTATATATAAATTATATCTCAATAAATAAAAGATTAAAAAAGTAGATATTAAGAAAGTTACAATTTCCATTCTTTTTTTTTTTTAAGATTTTAATTTATTTTTTGACAGAGAGAGACACAGCGAGAGAGGGAACACAAGCTGGGGGAGTGGGAGAGGGAGAAGCAGGCTTCCCGCGGAGCAGGGAGCCTGATGTGGGGCTCGATCCCAGGACGCTGGGATCATGACCTGAGCCGAAGGCAGACGCTTAACGACTGAGTCATCCAGGCGCCCCTCCATTCTTTTTTTAAGGTGTTATTTATTTATTTGTCAGAGAGAGAGAGCATGCACAAGCAGGGTGAGTGGCAGGCAGAGGGAGAAGCAGACTCCCCGCTGAGCAAGGAGCCCAGTGCGGGACTTGATCCCAGGACTCTGGGATCATGACCTGAGCTGAAGGCAGATGCTTAACTAACAGAGCCACCCAGGCATCCCTACAATTTCCATTCTTTATAATTACTAAACAGTTGCTTATAAGAAAGATAGTGCTAGTAATTTTTGTAAAGGAGAATATGCGCTTTGGAGGATCTGTATGTTGTTTTCTTTTGATTCATATTATGGAATCCAGAATTTGGATCTAAGGATTATTCTTGAGAGAAGATGTTTTTGGGGGAAATTTTATGATCCATTCACAAACTAGAATAAAAACCAATGGTCCATAGCTGTACTGTTAGTTATACCTGTCAGGCCAGGGCCTGAACTTTGCATCAGGAAATGGATTTTATCCCTTCAAACACATTTCCTGTTGGCATAATATTCATTAACTTGCTTTCTAAGCAGGGTGGATGTTTCATTCTTTTCTTCTAAAAAATGAATGATTCTTTAAAACCAATTCAAGAAAACCTAAAAAGCTAAGTCCTGGCTTCACAAAAATGGTTGAAAAGTTTGTGTAACTTGAATAATATGAGACCAAAATGATTAATCACTAATGTCTGTAACCATGGTTGCCTGAGGATGTTAACAGTGTTACACTAATAGTGAAGTGATGCTACACAAATTGAGACTTCTCCGAGGGAGATAACCAAAGTGGCTTTTGGTTTCCATAGGCCAGCATAAAGAACCATACATGGATACCACAAAGATAATTTAGCAGAACCAGTGAAAGAAACTTAGAACACTTGGGTTGGAGAAAGAGAACTTGTATATTTATCTTTCAATGGCACCCATCTATAAAGAATGCATTTTGAGCAAATGTACAACATGAGCAGTAAGACCCTCATTAGGACATGAAGCAAGGACAGCCATTTGATAGCAGACAAAATGATGATAAAATATGGTTTTTGAACTTTTATTACATGCCAGGCTCCATTCCAAGTATTTTATAGACATTAACTCATTTAATCCCTTGAAATAGGTTCTGATTTTATTATCTGCATTTTACAGATTAGTTGTTTGAGACTCAGAGAGCTTGAGTAACTTGAACATATCACTGAATATATGAGACACCTACTAAATAAGCAAGACTGGACAAAGTCATCCAAAAACCATACTGACTAATAATTTTCCCAAGTTCTTTAGGAAGAAAACACTAGAGGCAGATACCAGAGGAGCTGCATTAGATTGTAGTTATATCAATACTTTTTATATTAGTTTTTAAGTGCTGCTATAACAAATTACCACAAATATAGCAGCTTAAAATGACAACTGTTTATTCTCTCACAGTTTGCATATGTCAGAAGTCCAGGTGGGCTCAACTAAATTCTCTTCTTAGATTATCACAAGGCTAAAATCAGGGTGTCACAAAGCCTGGGATCTTATCTGCAGGTTCTGGGGGAGAATCTGATTCCAAGTTCATTCAGGTTGTTGGCAGAGTTCAGTTCCATAAGGTTGTAGAACTGCGGTCCGCATTTCCCAGATGTCTATCAGCAGGAATTATTCTCAGCTCCTAGAGTCTATCCACATTCATTGGTTCATGGTCTCCTTCATCTTCAAAGCGAGCAACAGTGTGTTGATTTCTTCTTGTGTGTTGAATCTCTCTGACTTCCACCTTTGACTTCCTCTTTTGCCACCAGCAGGAAAACTCTCCACTTTAGGAGCTAGTATCAAATTGGGTCAGGCTCACACAGATAATCTACAGATCTTAAAAGGTCAAGGGACTTGGAACTTTAATTATATCAGAAAAATCCTCCGCAACAGTATCTAAATTAGTGTTTGATTGTAGGGGGACAGAAACCTTGGTAAAGCATTTTTAGAATTCTATGTACCACACCTTTGGTTCTAGTCACTTGAATATTTTCATACAAGGTAAAGTAGAGGAGATGGAAGTAGATGGAGAAATAAGGGGAATGCTGACTACATTAAACATTTAATTTTAATTTTAATTTTGTAAAATATGGTCTTGTCAAAAATAAAGAACAATCACAAGGAAAGGATATTCCAATTAAACACCCTTAGGGATGGGCATTTTTTTCCTCTTTCTCTTGACTTTTATAAAATTGAGATCTAAATGATATAACATTGTGTAAGTTTAAGGTGTACAACATATTGATTTGATACATTTATATTGCAATTTGATTGCCATTGTAATATTAGCTAACACTTCTATTGTGTCACATAATTACCATTTCTTCTAGTGGTAGGAACAATTAAGATCTAGTCTCTTAACAAGTTATATGTTTTTGATGCTGTTTTATTGTCTGTGAACCCTGTACTGTGTATTAGATTTCTAGGGTTTATTTACCTATTAGTTGCAAGTATGTACCTTTAAATGATATCTCTCCCATTCAGGCACCCCTCTCCTTTGGTAACCATCATTCCACTTTGGGTTTTTTAGTTCCTTTTTTCCACTTTTTAAAGTTTCCACATACAAGTAATACCATACAGTATTTGTCTTTCTCTGTCTGACTTACCTCACTTAGAATAATACCCTCAAGGTCCATCCATGTTGTTGCACATGGCAGGATTTCCTTTTTTCTTATGGCTGAATAGTAGTCCAGTGTGTGTGTGTGTGTATGTGTGCGTGCGCACGTGTGTGTGTATGCCACATCTTCTTTATCAATTCTTCTGTTGATGGACACTTAGGATGACACTTTTAATACCAATTATGCAGGTTTTCAATAAAGCCAAATTGAATCACTAATTCAACCAATTAACATTCAATTTTTAGTGTAAATTTTCATCTCTGTGCATATGGATTGTGATGGCTGAACTACACAGGGACTAGAGAGCTAGGATAACCTCACTTCCCTCAATTCAGAGTCTCACAGGGCCAAGTTCAATGTGTTGTCTAGCCTGAGCTGGCATCTGAAGGCTCTGAGGAAGCATTTGTTTCCAAGCTCATTCACACTGTTGGCTGAATGCAGTTTCTTGTGGCTGTAGAGCTGAGAGCCCTGTCTCCTTTCTGGCTCTTAGCTAGGAGCCTCTCTCAGCTCTCCTCATCATGTTGCTCTCCAGCTTCAGACCAGTGATAGCACGTGGAGTTCTCATGCTTCAAATTATTCTGACTTTTCCTTCTGCTGCATCTTTTGACTTCAACCAGAGAAAGTGCTCTGCTTTCAAGGGTTCATGTGATTAGATTGGGTACACCTGGGTAATCCAGGGTACTCCTTCTATTTTAAGTTCTGTAACTTTAATGACATTTATAGTCTCTTTTGCTATGTAACATAACATAGTCACAAGATCTGGGGATTAGGTTATGGACATTTTAAGAAGCCATTGCTTTCCAGAAGTGATGGAAAATGAAACAAATAAAAGAATTTGGGGTGAAGTTGTGAAGCATAAATGCTTTGCTAGGGAGTCTGTAAATCATTCTCCAGACTAGGTAGTAATGCACCATTGAAGAATTTTGATCTTCAAGAAAAATTACTTGTCATGCTACTTAGAGGTTCAGCTGGGGGAAACTAGAGGCAGGGAGCCAGATAGAAAATTATTGCGTAATTCAGGTAAGAAATGTAGATGACTTGGAGCATCTCATGTGAGGAGTAAGGGCCTCGTTTTTTTTTGTTTTTATTTTTGTTTTCTACCTGGTATATTTCTCATCCAGAACTCCTAAGTTTCAGATCTTAGTGTCATTTCCTCAAAGAACACTTGCAGGTAATCCCTCTCCTAATCTACAATAGCATTCTCCACTCTTTAAATTTAGGTATTTAATTGTCTCTCTTCCTTTCTAAGTTTCTTTTTTTTATCTTCCCTGCTTCTGTTTCAGGTCTGTGAAAGCAGGTATTGGTTCTGTCTGCTTCACTTTTGTATAACTGGCACTCAACAATGTATTGAATAAAAATTACTAAGTGATTTAATTTCCAGCTTGGACATTTGTGTATGGAGCTAATTTATGAACTGAAGTAGGAAATATATCTCTGTTATGCTTCATTCCCTTCCTAATGTATAACATTGAGTTTGCCTTAATTCCATTGCCTAAACACTTCTGAACTTTGCACAAACTTTAAAACCAACTGGGAATGGCATGCCCCAAGTGATGATATTAACCTCTGTGACCCACATTTTTTCATATACCATATTTCTTTTATTCCAGTTGCCTTGCAATATGGTATGTGTATATGTGTGTATGTATGTTTGTGTGTGTGAGGCCATTGTGCTTGTCCATGTGCAATGAGGATTGGTACACATTAATGAAGTGTTCAGCAATAGCACTCAACATTTTAATATGCTTCTAATGATAAGATCTAATTTGAAAGGATTATGTCATGATGGGAAGGTTGGTTTTTATAGCTCCATCAATGCTTTATTTAGTAATAGTTGTTCAGGTAGCATTTTCGAGTTGACACAACTCAAGGAAGGATCTCACTTTGTCATTAATAGATATGGACCTGACAAACTGACAAAGAGAGTGACAATGAAAGAGTATATCGATTTCCCTTAGCAAGTTTAAGACATTACCATCATCACTTCTAAGGCTTCAAGTCATTTCAGAATGTTTGGCCTCCTTACACAAGTTCCCTACAACTCCTTTCAGTTTGTCACCTTATTAGCAAAGTTTTGCTTTTATTTTTATCTTTTTTTGTTTTTTATTTTTTAACTGTGTGAGCAACTGTATAATCTAATATAAATGTTTTATGAACTAGTAGTGTCAGTTACTAATGTTTTACAGAAATGCACACTGGGTGGTATAATTATTTAAAGTTTAAAATGTGCTGAAATAACTCTGTTTTAATAAGCATTTCAGAAGTTGAATAGACTGAAGTTCAAAGGACAAATGCTTTTTAAGCAAAATTATTCATTTCATCTCCCATGTTTGAAATGATTATTTTAAAGCTTTCATTCAAGCTAAAAAGGATTTCCTTTGTCTTAATTATTAATACAATTAACTGCAGTGTAATATCTACTGGTTTGAACAATAATACTACACAGTAATGAGGTTTATGTTAATTTTTATCTTTAGACATCAATATTCCAGATAAAAGCACATAAAAATTTGCATTTTTCTTTAGTTTAAATTCATATTAATACTTATTTATTTTGCTTACTACACATATTAACTAATATATGAGCACATTATGATCAGACTTTAAAATTTCCTTCACTGAACCCTAGTTTATGGGGGTTCAATGGGGACAATGAGCAGGGCAGTAATTTTTTAATAAGATCAATGGTCATCATTCTGGTACATAGCAGATACTTAGAATAAATGCTAGAATGGACTATTTGTCTTTTTCAAAATGTATACATTTTAGGTGAGTTTGTGATAGTCTCAGAAAAGCATGAAGGTGCAGGAAGATAACAAAAATAGTCCTGAAGTTTAAGTAGATATGAAAGGAATGAATGAGACACACTGATTATAGGATTTCCCTGCATTTATTTTTATATTGAAAAATGGTAGCAAATGCTTTGGAAATTAACTTGAAATTTTAACATAAATAAGTTAAATACAATCAAATAGGTGTCTCTGAGACTTGATGGGATGGTACTCAATGAAAAATTGCAATTAAAGATAATAATCTGTTCAAAAATAGATTTAACAGGAGAAAGAGCATCAGATGTTGCAAAGATACACAGTGGAAAAAAATCCATTTATCTAGAGGCAGAAGCATGGTAAGAAAAGATACCAAAATAATGGTGGGAATCTCATATGACCTATCTGATCACATGAAGGACGTGGATGATGATTTTTAATGTTTATCACAGAACTGGAACAATGGTAAAAGAATCTTAATGGAAACCTCAATGTCAAGAAATATGCCTGAAGTTTTAGTGTTCTGAAAGCAAAGCATATGATGAACTCTTGGCTTGCTGAACAGTTTTACCTGATAGTACATGAAGAAGTGATAAAGGGAAGGTTCCCTGAAATCAAGACTGTCAAGGACATGGATCACATGTAAAGTATTTTGATTTCAACAAAACCTATAGACAGAATGATCTGTGATTATTGTGTGGACTGAATGTTAAAATATCGATATGGATTGTACTGTAAAGGTGGGTTTTTATTCATAACTTACTGAATAATTGAATCCAAAGTCTTTGTTGGTGAATCATTGTTGACCTAAAGAAAAGTCTCTAGTGCTTTACCACAAAACTGCATTTGTTTCTGTCCTTTTCAATATATTGAGCCATTATCTGAATGAAGACATAACAGTCTTGCTTGCAGAATGTGCTGATGCCTCAATTCTGAGATGGATAACAGGTAAGATGAATCAAAGACTCAAAAATTTCAAGTCAAGGTTAGAAGAATGCCCCTGAAGTAATGAGATGAAATTTAGCAGGGGTAATTATGAAGTTCTCTGTATTGATTTAAAAATAGAAACATTTGTAGAATTTCTACTGCACAATGGATAACAGGGAATGGCTTAGTATCATAGCTTTATTAAAAAGACTAAGGGGGAGGACTTAAGATAGCAGAGGAGTAGGGGACCCTAAGTTTGTCTGGTCCCTCAAATTCAGCTAGGTAGTTATCAAATCATTCTGAACCCCTGAGAAATCAATCAGCTATCTGATAAAAGAAATGCTGTAATTCTACAAGTAGAAAATCAACCACTTTTTGGAAGTAGGAGGTGCAGAGGTTTGAGAAGAGGAAGGATAGAGGAGAGGGAGCCTGCTTATGAAGGCTACCACAAAGTATTATAAGCAGTGGAGCACAAAATCTGAACTTCTAGAAGTCTGCTACAGTGGGGTATGTCCCTGGCTTAAAGGTGCTCAGGTGGCAAAATGGGGCAGAATCCCAGGTGGGACAGCCTTGTCTCAAGATCTCTGGAGTAGCAAGAAAAAGAGGTGGTGCCTGAGTGTGGCAGTTTCCAGGCATAGGAGCAGGGAAGCTGGCTGAGAACAGTGAGTCTAGGTGCTGGCTTTCTGCTCTATGTTGCCATAAACTGCAAATTGCTGCATGGTCATGTGATCGCTTTCCTGGAGGGGTCTAGGAAAAGGCAGAAGTGTGGAGAGATCTTCCTCCCTCCCCCAGGAGGAACAGCAGGGGTCAGTGCCACAGGAGTCCATAAAATTTAGAGCTCTGAAACTTAGTCATGTGCCTGAGATAAAAACTCTGTCACAGGCTGGGTGAACACAGAACTCTGACAGAAACCAGAGAGACAACAGTGATTGACAGCTTTTCTGTTAAGGATCACTGAAGAGTGGAGGGCATTAACGGCAACAGGGTTAGAGAGTGGGGTGCCACCATATTCATCCCACCCATTGGTGCTGAAAGTCTTCAGGGAACAAAACAGTGCCACATGATAGAATCCAGAGCTGCTTACACAACCCTGCCTCTGTGCAAGGGAGGTGCATTTGCAATACAGCAAGTACACCTGAGAATCAGCGAAACAGGCTTCTCCCCCAAAAGACCAGTATGAACAACTGGCTCTCATCTCACCAAGAGGGCTGGAAAGTTTCAGCTCCTGGGGAAAATACTATATAGCATTCTTTGTTTTTTTATTCTTTAGTCTTTTAGTATTATTTTTTCAGTTATTTTCTTATTTTTTCAATTCTTTTTTATTCTTTTTAAATTTTTATTTTTATGTATACATTTTATTTATTTATTTTTGTTTCCTTTCATTGTATTTTATTTTATTTTACACACATCTATATATATATATTTTTCCCTTTCTTATTTTGGCATCTAGTTTCTTTTAACAAGCAGACCAAAACACACCCAGGATCTAGTTTTTTGTTTTCTTTTGTTTTTGTTTGTTTTTGTTTGATGTTTTTTTCTGTTGTTGTTGTTGTTATTGTAGTTTTTTCTCTTTCTTTCTTTTTTTTCTTTTCTGGACAAAAATGACAAGATGGAGAAATTCCCCCCAAAAGAAAGAATAGGAGGTAGTACTCACTGCCAGAAACTTAATCAATACAGATATAAGTAAGATGTCTGAACCAGAATATAAAATAACAAATATAAAGATACTAGTTGGGCTTGAAAAAAGCATAGAAGACACTAGAGAATCCCTTAATGTAGAAATAAAAGAACTAAAATCTAGTCAGGCCAAAATTTAAAAAATGCTACTACTGAGATGCAGTCCCAAGTGGAGGCTATAAAAATAAGGGTGAATGAAGTAGAAGAGAGAATCAGTGATATATAAGATAAAATTATGGAAAATAAAGAAGCTGAAAAGAATAGAGAAAGAAAACTATTAGATCACAAAGGGAGACTTAGAGAAATCAGCAATTCCATAAAACAAAATAATATCTGAATAACAGGGGTCCCAGAAGATAAGGAGTGGGAGAAAGGGGCAGAAGGTTTATTTGAACAAGTTATAGCTGAGAACTTCCATAATCTGGGGAAAGAAACAGGCATTCAAGTAAAAGAGGCACAGAGAACCCCCCTCAAAATCAATAAAAATAGGTCAACACCTTGACATATTATAGTGAAGCTTGCAAATTTCAAACATAAAGAGAAAATCCTGAAAGCAGCTTGGGACAAGAGGTCCTCAACCTACAGGGTAGACACATAAGGCTGGCAGCAGACTTGTCCACAGAGACTTGGTAGGCCAGAAAGGACTGGCATGATATATTCAACATGCTAAATGGGAAAAATATGCAGCCAAGAATACTTTATCCAGCAAGGCTGTCATTCAGAATAGAAGGAGAGATAGAGTTTCCAGGTCAAACAAATTCTAAAAGGATTTATGAACACTAAAGCTGCCCTTCAAGAAATACTAAAGGGAATCCTTTGAGGGAGAGAGATCCCAAAAGTAACAAAGACCAGAAAGGAACAGAGACAATCTACAAGAACAGTGACTTTATAGGCAATACAATGGCACTAAATTCATATCTGTCAATAATTACTCTGATTGTAAATGGACTAAATGTTCCAATCAAAAGACAGGGTATCATAACGGATTAAAAAAAAAAAAAAAAAAAGACCCATCAATATGCTGCTTACAAGAGACTCATTTTAGACCCAAAAATATCTCCAGATTGAAAATGAGGGGGTGGAGAACCATTTAGCATGCTAATGGACATCAAAAGAAAGCTGAAGTAGCCATCTTTATATCAGACAAACTAGATTTTAAACCAAAGACTGTAATAAGGGAAGAAGATGGACACTATATCATAGTTAAAAGGTCTATCCAACAAGAAGATCTAAAAATTGTATTTATGCCCTTTACTTGGGAGCAGCCAGTTATATAAACCAATAAATAAGAAAATTAAAGAAATTCATTGATAACAATACAATAATAGTAGGGGACTATAGTCACAGCAATGGACAGATCATTTAAGCAGAAGATCAACAAAGAAACAAGGGCTTTGAATGACACACTGGACCAGATGGACTTCACAGATATATTCAGAGTATCTCATCCTAAAGCACAGAATACACTTTCTCCTTGAGTGCATATGGAACATTCTCCAGAAAATCACATACTGGGTAACAAATCAGGTTCAACTGGTACAAAAAGATTCAGGTCATATCATGTATGTTTTCAGACCACAATGCCATAAAACATGAAGTCACCGACAAGAAAAAAAATTGGAAAGACCACAAATACATGGAGGTTAAAGAACATCCTACTGAAGAATGAATGGGTGAACAAGGAAATTAAAGAAGAATTAAAAAAATACATGGAAGCAAATGAAAATTAAATCGCCACAGTTCAAAGCCTTTGGGATGCAAGAAAAGCAGTCCTAAGAGGGAAGCATATAGCAATACTTACCTTTCTCAAGAAACAAGAAAAGTCTCAAATACACAACCTAGCCTTACACCTAAAGAAGCTGGAAAAAGAAAAGCATATAAAGCCTAAATCCAGCAGGAGAAGAGAAATAATAAAGATTAGAGCAGAAATCAATGATATAGAAATAAAAAAAACAGTTGAACAGATCAACAAAACTAGGAGCTTGTTCTTTGAAAGAATTCATAAGATCGATAAACACCTAGACATACTTATCAAAAAGAAAAGAGAAAGTACCCAAATAAATAAAATCATGAATGAAAGAGGAGAGATCACAACAAACACCAAAGAAATACAAGTATAAGAGAATATTATGAGCAATTATATGGCAACAAATAGGGCAGTCTGTAAGAAATGGATTAATTCCTAGAAACAAATAAACTACCAAAACTGAAACAAGAATAAATAGAAAATTTGAACAGATCCATAACCAGCAAAGAAATTGAAGCAGTAATCAAAAATCTCCCAACAAGTAGGAGTCCTGGGCCACATGTCTTCCCAGGGGAATTCTACCAAAAAGACTGTTTGCCTTTTATTTTATTTCCAACTCTACAAGGGTGAATAATTTGGTACAGCTGCTAGAAAATCAATGGCAATCTTGGGTTCCATTAAAAGAAGCACAGACTATAGGAAAAAGGGATCAGACCATTCCTAAAGCACTCTGGTAAATTTTGTGTACCCCTTATTTTTATTGATGAACTGCTCCTGTCCACAGGGGAAGGCCTGGGTAATATCATGTGGCATAAGAAATGTTGGAACAAAATAAGGCTATTAACTCTAGAAAAGAAGAAATTTAAAAAGGATACAAAACTTGACTTTATTTATTTTAAGAACTGTCTTGTGGAAGAAGGATTAGACTTCCTCTAGTAATTTTAGTACCTAGCACAATCTAGTATATAATAGATACTTAAAAAATGTCTTAAAATAATTCATTCACTGAAAAATTACTTATTGAACAATGCATATATGCCAGGTATTATTTTAGGTGGTAGAGATACAGCATTTACAAAATAGACATAGTTCATGCCCTTACAGACCTTACATTCCAGTCAGAGGAGAGAGACAATAAGTGAAACAGATAATTACATAATATAATGCCAACAAGGGAGGTAGTAGAGTGCAGTGGTTATAAAAAGGAGCTCTGGAGCTAGACTGTTGGACTTCAAATTCATACTTACTTACTGGCTCTGTGACCTTGTATTAATTAGCTGCTCTTACTGTGCCTCAGTTTTCTCATGTGCAAAATTAGTGTATTAATAGTCCCTACCTCAAAGAGGTTTGTGAGGGCTAAACGAGTCATTCCATGTAAAGTTCTGTGGCCAGTGCCTGGCATATAGTGAGTATTCAATAAGTAATATCCGTTACTATTATAGAAATAAGTGTTTTGAAGAAACATAAAGAATGGTAAGGTGACAGATGAAAGAATGTAAAAATGAACATTATTCCAGACAGTGATATGTGTAATGCAGGCAGATTGTAATTGTGATGTGTTCTAGCTCTGCACCTTTCTATATGCTCATTTTCCAACATTGTCTCCTCTCCCTTGTTTGCCTGGATGATCTCTATCTTTTGAAACCAAGGTTAGATTGCACCTTACCTAGAAAACTGAATGGATCTCCTTTACTACTAGAGTTGGCTACCCCTTTCTTTATGCTACTTCTATTTTTTATTACAATGTATTATATTCAAATGTATGAGAAAGTTTAAGGCATAATGGTTAAGATCTCAGGTTTTGGAGTCAGACAGAACTGAGTTTGAATTACCAATCTGTCACTTACTGGTTGTTTTACCTTGAATATCACTAAAGCTCTCCAGTCTTTGGTTTCCTCATTTGTAAATTGGGGATAATAATACATACTCTATAAGGGATTTTTAAGAATTAAATAAGAAAATGTTTGCCTCAGACAGTAAAAGATTTCAATCCCAGTTCTGCCACTAAGTTATGTGAATTTGGATAAGCCATTCAACTTTTCAGAGCTTCATTTTCCTAATCCACAAATAAAGGCAATAAGACCTTTTCAGTGGAGTTACTATGAGAATTAGAAATAACATATATAAATTGCCTATAACATAGTAGGCTTTCAAAATATGCTTGTCCAGTTGAATTAGGTTAGCAATTAGAGCTTTTAAATGGTGAAGTGTATTGTCTTCTGAAGCCATAAACTCCTTGTCACTGGAACTGTTTACAGTATATGGCAGTATACTGGACACATTGTGGAAGGGATTCCTACAGTGCATAGAAGATGGATGAGGTCAGGGCTTCCCACACTTAGATGCATGGACCAGCTGCCCCATCCCCATCCAGTCTAATTTAATAGGTCTGGGATGAGAACCACCAATCTAGGTGATCACTATATTGTCTCCTATTCAAAGGTTAATGATTCTGTAAATCAGAGTTCAGTTCATAAGTCATAGAGGATGAAAGTTAATTCTATCAAATAAGCTTCCCTCTACATCCTCCCTACCCATGCTTCCACTATTTATACCCACACATATTATTAAATGGATTCTTAACTAAAATAAGTCCAAGAAAAATGATTTTATCTTATTTATTCACCTGTCAAGTTAACCTAGAATCAAGATATTAAGAGACACCCAAGAATTATAATTTCTTTGTGTGTCATAGAATTAGTTGGTATTAGTTTTTTTCACATTATTAAATATGCTTTTTACTTAATGTTAAATTATGCTGCCATTATCAAAGTATTTAGGCATCTTCTCAGAACTGAAGTTGCAAAATTACAACATGGCAAAATAAAACCATGACTCAGCAAATTTAGAAAGTAAGAGCACATATATCACATGACCTTGGATAAGAACCTTTTTCCTGCTGCATGTTAACTTCCCCATCTGCAGAATGGGAAGAGGAAATGCAAATAACATTACTTATAAAGCATTTTAAGTATGAGTGTTATCATCTACTTTGGTTTTCATTAATTTTAATATTCTACATTTTTTTCTTCTGAGTGGTATTTGGCATCTGGATTTATTTATTATTTTTAAAGATTTGATTTTTTTCATTTTAGAAGGCTTTTATATCAAGGTATGGGAAGTTTAATCAGTAATAGAAATATGCTTGGTACTTAATGTATAAAGACATATGAAGGAAATATAGTTAGGGAATCTGAAAAAAGGTGAAAGTCAAACAAGATGGAATTATTTTGAGAAAAGAAAGTTTCTGTCCAACAGTGTGGACTTCTTACTGAAAATATTAAGGGAAAAAGCTGAAGTTTTGAACTCTTCTACTTGTTTTTAGAAATTCTTACTTCCAGTTTTGTGTTTTGGTATTAGGGCTCCTTACAGCTTCTTTTCCTTTCCTTTTAAAATGGACATGCATGCACCAATTATGATAATGCATATCTTTTCAGGGTCTTAAAGAGTCTATTTTGAAGGACTTTGAAGCATAATTATGAAAAGTATTTGTTTACATTCTCTTTTTAGGTCTTTGTGAAGAAGTATCTGCAGATCAAGAAATATTTGGGTTTCATGGGGTGCTTGGCTGGCTTAGTGGGTAGAGCCTGTGACTCTAAGTTTGAGCCTCATGTTGGGTGTAGAGATTACTTAAAAATCTTTAAAAATTAAAAAAGGAAATATTTGGGCTTCAAACAAAAGGCACTATAAGCATACTGAGTTTTATTATAACTGACAAATCCTATTAGGTTTTTATAACACTTCCAACTCTTGTTTCTTTGCACTTATTTTTTAGTATTTTTTTTTGTCCTAAAGGAAAGACACTCTTGGTTATAATTTGACAAGTCCACCTGTCTTCTCATTTTTTTCTGTATTATTTAGTTGCAGAGGGTGGATAAAATTTAACAAGGTTAAGAAAGATAATTTCTTGCTGAAAGTAACTAATTCTGTATCATTTCCCATTAAGCTAAGAATTGAATGGAAGAGTAAATCAGAATTTTTCCACACTGTGGAGGAAGCATTTAATTTTAACTGAATGTCAAATTGTTAAATGTAACAAAGATAGAGTATATGCAGGAGCACTTGCAAAAGAGTTATGATTCTATTCTAATTATGCCAATTTATTTTTTAAATGAAAGTATTCTCCTGCAATTATTTTGATAAATCCTCTTAAAACTCTCATTCTCTGCTCCACAGTTAGTATCCCATTGGTAGCTAGTGTAAGCAGTTGCCAGAATTATCTTTATATTCAGTCAATAAGAAGTTCATAATTTTGAAAGTGACCACATAAAGGATGAGAACACCTACTTCCCTTGAGGAGTTAGACTAATTTCTTGGTTTCAAAGTTGTTTGACGAATAAGAATTTGTGAAGGGAAGCTCCACCCGTAAAACTCTATTAATGTCTGACATCCTTCTAACTTGCTCTTTGCTGCTGTATTTTGATTGCCTAAACTTTATATTGCTATTCTTTGAGCCAGTAGGTTGAAGCTTATTTTTTAGATAGGTATACGTAGCTGAAATAGTCACATGTCACTCAGTGTTTTGTTTTCCAGGAATAAAAGCTATTTATTTGCTTATTCATTTAAGTGTTTCTGAAACTCATACAACTTATGGCTATTTAAGCTACTCAAAGGTAGCTTTTTTGCCTCCAGAAATAAATGTTGCCTTGAATCAATATAACACTCTTTGGTTAGTATTTTGCCCAGTGCTCTTAGAAACCACTTGGATAGTACAGTTCATATCCATATTTTAGCATCTTATCCATAAAATAATCAGAGCATTTTTGTTAAATATTTTGCTGAAATTAAAATACTTAAACATGTGAGCAATGTGTGTTCTTGACAATCCTAATTCCAGAGAAACCCTTTTCTCCATTGCTTCTTTAAGTGCCTATGAGGTCAGTTGTTAAGCAAGTCAAAAATTTATCATATGCTTTGCTTTCAGAACAATGAAACTTCAGGCATATTTCTTGAAATTGTAGTCTCCCTTAAGTTTTTTTTTTTTTTTTCCCAATGTGCTAGTTGTGTGATAACTATTAGGAAGTATGACCTGTATCCTCCCTGTTTCCAAACAGGTTGTATGGGATTCCCACTTCTAGTTATTTTGTTGTTTCTCCTCACCATGCTTCTGCCTCTAAATTCATGGATATTTTTTTCCATTCTGCATTTTTGCAACATCTTATGCTCTTTGTCCTGTTAAATCTATTTTTTAACAGATTATTATCTTTAATTACAATTTTTCACTGAGTACCATGCCATCAAGCCTCAGTGACACTTATTCAAATCTATTTAACCTCTTTGTGTGAGAATTTCTAGATGCTTTCATTTGTCACCCATACACTCACCATTGGTATAAACAGCTGAAGCTAAAACTATGGCTCCCAAATATCTTCCCTATTATTTTCTCATGATAATTACTGAGATCCTTTTCCAAGTGGTTTTCTTGCTTTGTCCTATGCACAAAGTTTAGGACATCAGATTCAGGCACACAATATTTTAAAGGCATTTTCTCTCTCTTTGTATAGTTTCAGTTTAAAGCTTTTTAATAAGATTGGAAAACCTCTTTTCAAACATTTTCCTCCAGGTTTTCCCAAAATGAACCTTATCCCTTACGTGGTCAAGAAAATAATATTCTGTTCACTGACACTTTTATTTTTAACCCCACGCTGTCTATGAGCTTTCATTCTCCTTAACTGCCTGTGGCATAGGGAGGTATTTCTTAAGCCCTTTCACTCCTTCAGGGAGATCACATTACACTGGTAATTGGTGAGCTCCATGGTCAGGAACACAAACCTAAAACACACTCTATAGGTCAATGAAACACCATTCTTACCTTCTGGGCTTCAAGTTGAACTATTATCCTTTATGGTTTCCATTGAAGATATCCTCCCTTGTGTAAACTGTTCACATAAACTGCTGCAACAATTGTACAATTTATTATGCTTATTTGACAGCTAGGTCCTTGGCAATGAATGCTACTTTTGGGGTGAATATTATATAATCTTTCAACTTCATTCACATTTTCTACCTTGCTTAAAAAAGATTTTATTTATTTATTTGAGAGAGAGAGAAAAAGAGAGAGAGCAGGGGGAGGGGTAGAAGGAGAGGGAGAGAATCTGAAGCAGACTCTGTGCTCAACATGGATCCCAATGTGGGGCTCAATTCCACAACCCCAAGATCATGACCTGAGCTGAAACCAAGAGTCAGACCCTTAACTGACTGAGCCACCCAGGCTCCCCACACATTTTCTACCTTTAAAACTATCTGAATCCTTGATGGCAAGCTGCAAGTTTTAATATTCCATTGGATCATGGAATCATGGAGTTGGAAGAGATGTATATAACTCATTTAGTCATCTCTTTTGCCCCCAAATGGATGGCAATAATTACCAAATATAGCATATTTATTATATCCACCTTCTAATTTGATTGAAAGGGGATTTTGCCTGGGGACAACTAAAATGATGCTGGGGGGGAATGGTTGTCTTAGAGCTGATTTACATCATTCATTTATTTGTTAAATATTAAAAAAATATTTATTGAGTATCAATTATGTTTAGAGGCATTGCGATGGGTGCGGGAATATCATGATGTACAAGACAGACATGATCTTTGCTCTTATGGATAATGCAGTCTGTTCAGGTGACACACCCATCAAACTCTTGTTATTTTATTTTTTGTTTGTTTTGTTTTTTAAAACTTTTATTATTTTAGATTAAGATAAGTGTTAGCAGACTCATACTAGGTAGGAGTTGAGGTGGAATTAGAGAAACAGCATCGGAAAATTCTATTTTCATTTTCAATATTTTAAATACTGAACTGACCAGATGTCTGGGCTTTGGGAAACTGGATGACAACAAATAGCATCCAGGTGCTCATGGATCATTAACAAAACTTCACATGATATTGACATTTTATAAGAGGAGTGGCCCTATTCTTAGGGAATACCACTTATGCATTTTAATAAAAACAAGAGGTAAACTATAGTGAATATTGTAGCTGTTTCATCTCCTCTCTAGGTCCTAAGTTACTTACAAGCAATACCACATCTACTCTTGCTCACATTTTGCAGTATAGTTCCTTTATACCATGTAGGCACATAAATACAAAATTGGTGGATTAAAATAAAAAAATACCAGATGACAGAAGAAAGGAATAAGGTTCATGAGGCTACTCTAAGCACAAGAAAACTGATCTGAAAATCATTGTGGAGTAGTATAAACCCTTTGAGCTAACATCAATTAGCTTTCTCTTGGCCTGGTGACAAAATAGGTAAATAGCACACTATTTTCATTAGAAGAGGTGTGCATGTGTGTGTGCATGCATGCACACATGCACAGGTTTGATATACTAAAAATCTCTTTATTTCTTGGTAAAGCTGTCAGCTTGAAATTTTGCCAATCTTGGCAACAGTTCTCACACAGTTATATTTGCTTCCTATTTATTTGCAAGGTGTAAAGGGGGAAAAAAACCCACAAAGTTTTGTTTTGAAACCTAAATGGAAGAGGTGCTTATTATCGAGGTGTCTTTTTTTTTAATGAGTAAGAAGTTAAGCATGCTCACTGTATCAAAGAGCAAATAATTTTAGTTATACTGAGGCCACACTATGTACATACATCATCATTTATATTGGAAGCAACAGCAACAACTCTTGTATTATCTTCTCTTTCCTACCTTCAAACTGTGATGTCCAAATCAGAGTTTGCACAAAGGAGAGGGAACCGGGTCACTAAACAGGGGTTATTCCCTCTAGAGGTTGATGCAACTCTTCAAGAATTTGAGAATATCTTAGGCTAGATACTGATATCTCACAGTGTTTGGAATTTAACAATGCACACACACTCACACTCACACACACACACACACACACATACACAGAAAATGGCCTATGGGAGAACACCCTTGGAGGTAGGGTATTTTTTCCAATTTTATTGAGAAATAATTGGCATACATCACTATATAAGTTTAAGGTATACAACATAGTGCTTTGATTTACATGTATTGTAAAATGATTACCACAATAGGTTTAGTTACCATCCATCATCTCATAATAATACAATAAAAAGAAAAGAAAAAATTTCTCTTTATGATAAGTCCTAGGATCTACTCTCTTAATAACTTTCCTATATGTCAGACAGCAGTGTTAACTATAATCATCATGTTGTACATTATATCCCTAGTATTTATTTATCTTATAACTGGTAATTTGTACTTTCTGAACACCTTCCTCCAATTCTTTCCTCATCGTCCAAATCTGGTAACCACAAGTCTTATCTCTTTTTCTATGAGTTTGGTATCGGTTTTATTGTTCTCGTTGTTTTGTTTTGGTTTTAGATTCCACATATAAGTGAGATTATACAGTATTTGTCTTTCTCTGACTTATTTCACTTAGCGTAACACTTTCAAGTTCAATCCTTGTCACAAGTGGTAGGATTTTCTTGTTTGTTTATGGCCAAATAATATTCCACTGTGTATACTCAGACAGACACAGACACAGGCACAGGCACACACACATGCACATCACATCACATTTTCTTTATCCATTCATCTATCAGTGGACACTTAGGTTGTTTCCATGTCTTAGCTATTATAAACAATGCTGCTATGAACATGGGGGTACAGATATCTTTTTGAGTTAGTGTTTATTTCTTTTAGATATATTCCCAGAAATGGAGTTGCTGGATCATATGATAGTTCTACTTTTAATTTTTAAAGGAAACTCCATACTGTTTTTCATAGTGGCTGCACCAGTTTAGCATTCTCCCAACAGTGCACAAATATTCCCTTTTCTCCACATCCATGCTAGCATTTGTTATCTCTTGACTGTTTAATGACGGCCACGGAGGAAGTTTTAACATCAGTAGACAAACCTCTCTTCCATGTAGTCATGGTGTCCCATTCACCGCATCAACCAAGAGAACCATGGTAAGGTTGATGATCCTTTGTGACATGGGTCCTAGTTTATCTCCTGTTGATATAAAGGAAAGCTTTTCAGGGCACCAACTTGGGATTCTGAAGTTCACTTTACTCTCTGACTCAGGAAAAAACAATTCTCCAAAATATGTTTCAAATAGTTACCAGCTTGCCAATGAATTTGCTGAGCTAGAGATTTCCAACTCTGCAACTTTATTTCCCATGTGCTCAAGAGATGTCCTGAGCACCACAGCACTCCTCTATGGCAAGCGAGTGCATGATATAGGCAGTATATGGCTTCTCTCACCTTCCTTGCAGTTGAAGAGGTTTTCAAGCAAAGCTGGAAGGAAAAGCATTCCTTATGCTAAATGGCTTTCATTTATTCTCCTTAGTAGCAATAAGAAATTCTAGTCAGATGTATACGGAAAAAGGCCATCCAAACCTGCACCTGCAATAGAAATGTGATTTCTCTGTTTTCCAATGGATTTTACTCACTGTTGAGCTGATTCTGTTTGTGACCCTGCTGGATTTTGAACTCTTATACAAAAGCAACAACAGCAAGCCCAAAGGACCCTCCTCAATTCATGATAAAATTAGGTATAGGAATGAGTTCTATCTGTGAAAAATGTAGTTACATGTCTATGCTAGGTGTTCCAACACAGAATTGAAGCCTTTAATCATAAATCATATTCACAAGGTCTACCTCTGTCTGTAACATGCATATGGAGTTGCTAGAGCATCCCTGGACTTGGAATTAAAATCTTTTCTTGTGGAGGTTATCATTACACATAGAGGTTATTCTGCTACCAACAGGAAAACAAGCATGCTAGAGGCACGTGAGCTGTCAAATTGGTGAACTTTTCATGAGCTGGAAGATCAGAAATGCACTGATTGCAGTCAAAGGGCATTTCAAATTCTTTTTCTTTTCTATTACAAGCAATATTGCATAGAGTTGGAAGAGTGGGACTACGGGAAATGATTTTGAAAATGAGACCAGATCATCTCTAATGTTTTCTTTCAGCCTTAAAATTCTCTAAGCTAAAACGAGCTATAAAATCAAAGACTGCCTGGTGCCAAGTATGTGATGCAGCAAAATGGAGGACAAGAGAGGTACCACTTGAGGAAAACTAGGGAGTGAGTTCCCCACCAAAAAGCATTCATATCCAAATACAATGAAACAAAAGAAAACTCTCTGCTACCCTCCTCCAAAAACAACAACAATAACAACAAAACTCCAGCTAAATTCAGCGTTTGGACTACTAATTTTCAATTTCTTCAAAATGTTACTCCCTAGTTTTTTTCCAAATTCAGATGAGACTTCAAAGTCTCATCTATACACACACATATATGCACACACATATATATTATAAATTAAAATTTGTGAAGCTTTCTCAAAGGTACATTTGAAAATTTCTTGTGCTTATATCTATATAATTATAGATTTTTCAATTTTGCCAAGCTATTTGTTTTCATTGTGACTTCACTTTATTTGACTTTCCTTTATATATCATTATTATGGATCAGACTGATATTATGATCATTCACCAAGAAACTCAGAACAATCTGGGAGTGAAGCCCAAAGGGGAAGGCAAACTGGAAGGTGGATTACATGATGTAAAGCAGGGTGCCTAGGGATCACTAGAAGGCACTGAAGAGGGCTGTCTGTGGCAGTCACTGAGAGATCCCACTGTCAGGGAAAAAAGAGGATACAGGTTTCAAGGAATTCAGTTTGCTTCAGATGCCCTTTGTCCTTATCTTTCCCTTGTTTCTTGAGCTACTTATTTCTTACATGCTATAAGAAGAGGTCTTCACAAGGAGTTCAGAGTCTCACCATGGATCTTCTATTTCTTGTAAGACTTTTAAATTGAGGCAAAAATTTATTCTGCATGATGACTGAACTCCTCTCTTTACTCAAAAAGATGGTCTATTAAGAACAATTTAGGCACAGTGGGAGGAAGTTGGACTGCAGCTTTCTAGGCTCACCATTAATGGATAAATTGAATACTTCCATTTGGGGTAAGTAAGACAGGAGTATCTGGCATCTTTTGTTAGAAATACATTTAAATGAAAAATCTTCCAAATGATTGTACTTTGGTTCCTTGTGTGCACAGTGAGTGCCAGGTGTTCCACAGAGTCCCAAGTCACTCCAGAGTAATATACAATTGTGCATGACTCCTGCACCTTTCTGCAGTCTCTTTCCAGTGTATGCATCAAAGGAGGCTCTGAGGGGGAATTGGAGAAGCTGATGACCAGCAAGGAGGACATAGTCCTCCAGACAGATGAGAAAAAGTCAGTGCAAAGATCAGTGATAGAACACTTGCAAGGAACAAATAGTCACTTGTTAGGCAATCAAGAAAACTATGCCTACAAGTTTCTTTTAAGGACTGAATAGAAGCATTGTGAATTTAGACAATATTTTATGCATGCTTTATCTTGCTGTCAGACATAATTTTTTTGAACATAAAAATTCAACCCTAAGTAGCTTCAGAGCTCCAACCTCACAGCTCAAGTCCAGGTTTTATTATTTTTTAAGAAGTGGTTTTATGTATCATCAGTGTTAATGAAAACATTATGTTCAATTCTTAAGTTGAATTGTGGATTTGAAATAAGAATTTCTCAGAACCATATGTTCATATTCAAAACTAATGTCTTTGTGGGCGCCTGGGTGGCTCAGTCGTTAAGTGTCTGCCTTCAGCTCAGGTCATGATCCCAGGGTCCTGAGATTGAGTCCCACATCGGGCTCCCTGCTCGGCGAGAAGCCTGCTTCTCCCTCTCCCATTCCCCCTGCTTGTGTTCCTGCTCTCGCTATCTCTCTCTCTGTCAAATAAATAAATAAAATCTTAAAAAAAAAAAAAAAAAAAAACTAATGTCTTTGTAACTGTGACTATTCAGGGCATAGAAATTTATAGAAGTAAATGTGCATTTGAATGTGCAGGTTATACTTTATCATTAAGGCTGATTATTTATAGAAGCAGAGAAAGCAGAGAGCTGTCAAAACAGTTTAAAAAAAGCAAATAAGCAACTGAAGAAAGGTACAGTTTGCACAGGAATACTTGCCATAATCAGGACCCTTTCTCTTTTCTAGAAAGAGCTAGTCATGGCTGCCCCTACAAGCAAAACACTTTGGAATCAATGGACAAAAAGCTGGAGGAGATATTCAACTGGCCCTTCCTCTGGAAGAAGATGGTTCATTCAATGAAATCCTTATCAAAATATCATCAAGGGGCACCTGGGTAGCTCAGTCAGTTAAGCATCTGCCTTCAGCTCAGGTCATGATCTCGGGGTCCTGGGATAGGGCCCCACTTCATCGGGCTCCCTGCTCAACGGGGAGCCTTCTTCTACCTCTACCCCTCTCCCTGCTTGTGCTTTCTCTCTCTCTCTCAAATAAATTAATAAAATCTTTAAAAAAATACCATCAACATTTTTCACAGAGCTGAAACAAATATTCTAAAATTTGTATGGAACCAGAAAAGAGCCTGAATTGCCAGAGGAATGTTGAAAAGAAAACCAAAATGGGTGGAATCATAATGTTAGACTTCAAGCTCTATTACAAAGCTGTAATCATCAAGACTGTATGGTACTTACACAAAAACAGACACATAGATCAACGCAACAGAGTAGAGAACCCAGAAGTGGACCTTCAACTCTATGGTCAAATAATCTTT
Source organism: Halichoerus grypus (assembly GCF_964656455.1). Classification (NCBI taxonomy): domain Eukaryota; kingdom Metazoa; phylum Chordata; class Mammalia; order Carnivora; family Phocidae; genus Halichoerus; species Halichoerus grypus. Next base: position 50,439,634 of record NC_135727.1, on the reverse strand, counting down.
GACAAAGCAGTATAGAATATCTAATGGAAAAAGGACAGTCTCTTCAATAAATGGTGCTGGGAAAATTGGACAGTTATATACAGAAGAATGAAACTGGACCATTTTCTTACTCCATACACAAAGATAAACTCAAAATGGATGAAAGACCTAAATGTGAGTCAGGAATCTATCAAAATCCTAGAGGAGCACACAGGCAGCAACCTCTTTGACCTTGGCCACAGCATCTTCTTTCTAGACACTTCTCCAAAGGCAAGGGAAACAAAAATGAAAATGAACTATTAGGACTTCATCAAGATAAAAACTTCTGCATAGCAAAGGAAACAGTCAACAAAACTAAAAGGCAACCTACGGAATGGAAGAAGATATTTGTAAATGATATATCAGATAAAGGGTTAGTATCCAACTCAAAACTCCAAAAACAAATAATGCAGTTAAGAAATGGGCAGATGACATAGTCAGACATTTCTCCAAAGAAAACATACAAATGGCCAACAAACACATGAAAAAGTGTTCAACATTACTTGACATCAGGGAAATACAAATCAAAACCACAATGAGATACAACTTCACACCAGTCAGAATGGCTAAAATTAGCAAGACAGGGAACAACAAATGTTGGCTAGGGTGTGGAGAAAGGGGAACCCTCTTACACTGTTGGTGGGAATGTAAGCTGGTACAGCCTCTCTAGAAAACGGTATGGAGGTTCCTTGAGAAGTTAAAAATAGAGCTACCCTACAACCCAACAATTGTACTACTGGGTATTTACCCCAAAGATACAAATGTAGTGATCTGAAAGGGCACTTGCACCCCAATGTTCATAGCAGCAATGTCTATAATAACCAAACTGTAGAAAGAGATGAGATGTCCATCAACAGATGAATGGAAAAGATGTGTTTCATATATATAACGGAATATTACTCAGCCATCAGAAAGGATGAATACTTACCATTTACATTGACATGGATGGAACTGGAGGGTATTATGCTGAGCAAAATAAGTCAACCAGAGAAAGACAATTATCATATGGTTTCACTCATATGTAGAATATAAGAAACAGTGCAGAGGATCATAGGTGAAGGGTGGAAAAACTGAACGGGAAGTCATCAGAGAGGGAGAAAAACCACGAGAGACTCTTAACTATAGGAAACAAATTGAGGGTTGCTGGAGGGGAGGTGGGTAGGGGGATGGGGTAATTGGATGATGGGCATTAAGGAGGGTATGTGATGTGATGAGCACTTGGTGTTTTATGCAGCTGATAAATTATTGAACACTACATTTGAAACTAATGATGTACTATATGTTGGCTAATTGAATTTAAATTTTTTAAAAAAGGAAGTTATTGTAGTAAGCCAGGCAAGAAAATATTGTGCCTAGAACAGATGTTGAGCTCTAGAGATAATGAGAAATAGCTAGATTTTGGATTTTTAAAGAGCCAACAGTATTTCCTGATGAATTGGATATGGAATATGAGATAAATAGAAGGATAGAGTGGTTTCCAAGTTTTTAGCCTGAGCTCCTAGATAGTAAAATTTCCCATTTACTAAGAAGGGAAAGATTGTAGCTTTTGAAGTATGGGGGAGGAAAGATATTTGAGTTCAGTTTTGAAGATACTGAGTTTGAAATGTCTTTTAGATATCTAAGTAGAGATGCTGATAGGCAATTGGAGATAAAAGTATGGTTTTCAGAGGAAAGGTCTGGGTTATTGTTAAAAACTTGAGTCTTAGCCATATAAATGGCACTTAAACCATGTTATTGGATGAACTCACCATTGATGGGGATAAAAAGAGGACCTGAACATTTGGCACAATACCTGGTTTCTCCAGAAGGCATCTTCAACTCTATAAACAGAAGCCAAGGGGGATCCACACAAATCTTCAAATTATTCTCCTCCTCCAAAAGGAATTAATAGCGGGCTTTGTACACTGGAACTAAGATCACACCTTCTCATAATTTTTATCCTGTCCTCATTGCTCAAAAAGGTGTGAGTATTGGGAATGACTTCTTGATGTGCTGAAAGTGAAATTCATACTGGGACTAAGACACTGCTTCCCCTAGACGTTCTATTCTCCATAATAGGAATCAAGATAGGTTCTGAGCAGTGGAAATAACACTTGACTTCTTCAGTAATCCTCAATTCCATAGACATTGTCACTGATCCTTGTCATTACTAATAACTTCATCTCTTCTATACTCCTAATTTCGTTATAATGACTCATTTGCATACTCTCACAATTCCCATGTCATGAAATGATTTTTTGAAGTGCAGGATTATCTTGCACATTGCAGAATGTCTACAACCTCTGGTTCTTGTTCACTAAATATCAGTGCTCCTCCCACTCATTATGACAACAAATATGCCCCTACACATTTCTAACTGTCCCATGGGGAAACCATACCCTCCTTGTTGAGAATCACCACTCAATTTTATGCGAAATATCATAGTTACTAAAGTGTTAAGCAAAACAGCATTGATTTACCCTGGGTGCCATTAAATTTTTCAGAATTTTTCCTTCTGGCTATCAAGATCTATAAAGATACCCTCATTCTTACATTTCAATTGTGACAATTCTCTCAACCTATAAAATCACCACCAGCTATTTTCATACTTAGCTATTCCATCTTTATAATGGGAATAGCATTACCTGCAGTACTTCTTAGATAATGATGCTGGAACAATTAAGACACTAGGTAATATACTTGAACTCTTCAAAATATAGGACACTGTCTAACTCTTATTAATAATTTTTCTGAGACAAAATTGGAAAATACATTGGCTGTGAAAAAAAGGAATATGTGTAAAAGGGAACTTCATTAAGTTCATAAAAAACAAGTAAACATTTGTTTTTCTATCTAAAGAATAGCTGTACTTCTGAAATACTTGCCAGTCTCATTTAGAAACAAAATACGGTCATCATATACATTGACAGTTTATGAGACCACAAGGGCTCCAAGGGTTTTTGCCACAAGTTGCTGAATGAGTTTTAACCAGATTTGGACAAGCATTTTGCAAAATATACAGCTCTTCAAATAAGTTTTCAGTGCTCAAAGAAACAATTTGTGCCCTTTTAAACCCAAAATACCATCATCAGAAACATCTTAAATATTTCTTCAGTGCCCATTGGGTGCCTAGTACTGTACCAAGTTTTAAAGTAGGTATTTCACAGTTTTTATAGATTGTAATCTCACGCTGAGACATTCACTTATAAATTTAAAAAATCATCTCTCTTTGCTATGATGAAAAGTAGCAGAATTTTGGTTTTATAGTAAGATGTGTTAAGTAGATATAATGAAAGGACCCCCGGGCACAGATCTTCTGCTCCAAACTAAGAAACCTCCCTACAGGATATCTGCTTGAATGAACCCCTGATCCTTGGAGTCAGGGAAAGATCCTTAAGATCATTAAGTTGGATTGACAGACAATGCCTTGAGACAATGGCAGGGGTTTCTATTGAGCACCTGCAGATCACAATGTAGTTAGAAGTGAATACTTTTATATAAGGATATTATTTCCAACGCTTGACACTGTATTTGCATAACAGACATGTGTAGTTAATTTTAAAAAGAGGAAGATGTAATCCAGTGGTGAAATAATTCCCTCATCCAACTGCAGAATATTTATCTGTGCTATCTCTATGACTGGATACTTCAGGAAAGGTTATTTCTGAACAGTTTCAGAGTCAGATGATTATATAAGACACACCCCAACATTTTGGCTTCAATTTCAGTGTATTTTGAAAGGCCAAATGAAAAATCTGACTGCTGGCAAGTCTTAATACTTCTGCCAGTAAATGCTGCTGAATCTCTCAAGCAGCAATGTGTTATTTTGATCTCTTTCCACTACCCCTCAGTTATTCTCTGGCCTCTTGTTACTACAAGATAATCACTTCTGGGAGCAATTAATTCACTTAGAGATTATTTTTAAATTTGTTAGACGAGATGTGCACTCAAAATTATAATAAATGAAAACAGCCTTGATTTACATGTGAGATGAGCTAAAGATTGAGTAGATATAAAGAACACCATCATTTCTGACCTGAGACTGACAGCCTTTTTCTCAGTTGTTAATCTTCATCATGAGTCTCTCTGGATTCTGGTAGCATAGTTACCTGACCTATGTCTTTTGAATACTTGGTTACTTCCTTTCAGAAACACATTGGGGCGCCTGGGTGGCTCAGATGGTTGGGCGTCTGCCTTGGGCTTGGGTCATGATCCCGGGGTCCTGGGATCAAGCCCCACATCGGGCTCCTGGCTCAGCGGAGAGCCTGCTTCTCCCTCTCCCTCTGCCTCTCTCCCTGCTCATGCTCTCTCTCTCTCTCTCTCTCTGTGTCTCTGTGTCTCAAATGAATGGATAAAATCTTAAAAAAAAAAAAAAAGAAACACATTATGTCATCTTCGAACTGTCTTTGGCCATTCCTTTCTTTTACGGAAGAAAAACATGATAAAAAAAAAAAAAAACATGCTCACCTGGTAGAATCTTCTTCAATAACAACCAAACATGTTGCTATAGACAAAATATTTATGTTCTCCCAAAATTTATATGTTGAAACCTAATTCCCAATGTGGTGGTATTAAGATGGGATTCTTTGGGAGGTGATTAGGTCCTGAGTTTGGAATACTCATGAATGGGATTAGTGTTCTTAAAAAAGAGACCCCAGAGATCTCTCTTGCCCTTTCCACCTTGTGAGGACACAGCAAGAACACAGCAATCTATGAACCAGGAAGTGGGTCTTCAACATATTCCAAATCTGCTGGCACCTTAATCTTGAACTTCCAGCCTCTGGAACTGTGTGACATAAGTTTCTATTTTGTGGCATTCTGTTATAGCAATGTGAGGTATTCTGTTACAGCAGCTTGAAGAGACTAAGACACATGTTGATTTCAAATTCTGTCTTCTGTGATGCAAACAATTCATTTCTGTGCTACTACTACATTTTTCATATGAAAACTTTACTTATTTTTCACATGTAAAATTATCTGAAGAGTTTAGTTTACTTCATCCCAGAGCCCTACACTTGTCACATTTACTTTATTCACAATGCAGAGTTGCACAGAAAATGAACACTTGGGTGAGTGTTGGGGGAGTGCTTGGTAGGTGACCCACACTTGTAGTCTAAAGTATTATTTCATTAATAGTAATATCTTCTTGAATCACCTTAGTAATTAGTAGACACACTTAGAAAACCACAATCTTTCGGTATCTGAAACTAAAAAAAAAAAAAAAAAAAGTGACTATCTTAACTCCTCCATGATTAGGAATTTGTTTTCCCAAACAGGACACATTAGAATGTGGGATGTGGAATAAAAATGGGTTAAGGATGAGGGCTCTAGGAAGAATGAAAGCAATGTGACATTCTTAAATGAAATATGTGATAAAACCAGATATTCCAGTTTTAAGCCAACAGAGTATCAGATAAATCAAGCAAAATAAAACCTGGCAACATTACAAATATATTTTCAACATTTCAGTGTGGAAAGAGACGTCTCTAGGTACAAGTATAGTATTCTTTCATAGTTATGCAAATATACTGATATTACCTTTCTTTTTTACTCACTTAATTTTTTTTATTGTGGTAAGAACACTTAAAGTGAGATCTACTCTCTTAACGAATTTTTAAATTCACCATACAGTATTGCTATCTATAGGCATAATGTTGTATAGCAGATCTCTAGAACCAATTCATCTTGCATAACTGAAACTTTATACCCATTGATTAACAACTCCCCATTTTCCCCTCCCTCCAGTCCTTGGCAACCACCATTCGACTCTGTTTCTATGAGTTTGACTGTTTTATAGATACCTCATGTAAGTGGAATCATACAATATTTGTCCTTCTGTGATTGACTTATTTTACTTGGCATAATGTCTTCTAGGTTTATCCATGTTTGTCATATGAGATAAGATTTCCTTCTTTTTTTTAAAAATTTTTTATTGTTATGTTAATCCCCATACATTACATCATTAGTTTTAGATATAGTGTTCCATGATTCATTGTTTGTGCATAACACCCAGTGCTCCATGCAGAACGTGCCCTCCTCAATACCCATCACCAGGCTAACCCATCCTCCCACCCCCCTCCCCTCTAGAACCCTCAGTTTGTTTTTCAGAGTCCATCGTCTCTCATGGTTCTTCTCCCCCTCCGATTTCCCCCCCTTCATTCTTACCCTCCTGCTACATTCTTCTTCTTTTTTTCTTTCTTAACATATATTGCATTATTTGTTTCAGAGGTACAGATCTGAGATTCAACAGTCTTGCACAATTCATAGCGCTTACCAGAGCACATACCCTCCCCAATGTCCATCACCAAGTCACCCCATCCCTCCCACCCCACCCCCCACTCCAGCAACCCTCAGTTTGTTTCCTGAGATTAAGAATTCCTCATATCAGTGAGGTCATATGATACATGTCTTTCTCTGTTTGACTTATTTCGCTCAGCATAATACCCTCCAGTTCTATCCACATCGTTGCAAATGGCAAGATCTCATTCCTTTTGATGGCTGCATAATATTCCATTGTATATATGTACCACATCTTCTTTATCCATTCATCTGTTGATGGACATCTTGGCTCTTTCCACAGTTTGGCTATTCTGGACATTGCTGCTATAAACATCAGGGTGCACGTACCCTTTCGGGTCCCTACTTTTGTATCTTTGGGGTAAATACCCAGTAGTGCAATTGCTGGATCATATGGTAGCTCTATTTTCAACTTTTTGAGGAACCTCCATACTGTTTTCCAGAGTGGCTGCACCAGCTTGCATTCCCACCAACAGTGTAGGAGGGATCCCCTTTCTCCGCATCCCCGCCAACATCTGTCATTTCCTGACTTGTTAATTTTAGCCATTCTGACTGGTGTGAGGTGATATCTCATTGAGGTTTTGATTTGGATTTCCCTGATGCCGAGCGATATTGAACACTTTTTCATGTGTCTGTTGGCCATTTGGATGTCTTCTTTGGAAAAATGTCTGTTCATGTCTTCTGCCCATTTCTTGATTGGATTCTTTGTTCTTTGGGTGTTGAGTTTGATGAGTTCTTTATAGATTTTGGATACTAGCCCTTTATCTGATATGTCATTTGCAAATATCTTCTCCCATTCTGTCAGCTGTCTTTTGGTTTTGTTGACTGTTTCCTTTGCTTTGCAAAAGCTTTTTATCTTGATGAAGTCCCAATAGTTCATTTTTGCCCTTGCTTCCCTTGCCTTTGGCGATGTTTCTAGGAAGAAGTTGCTGCGACTGAGGTCGAAGAGGTTGCTGCCTGTGTTCTCCTTTAGGATTTTGATGGACTCCTGTCTCACATTGAGGTCTTTCAACCATTTTGAGTCTATTTTTGTGTGTGGTGTAAGGAAATGGTCCAGTTTCATTCTTCTGCATGTGGCTGTCCAATTTTCCCAACACCATTTGTTGAAGACACTGTCTTTTTCCCATTGGACATTCTTTCCTGCTTTGTCAAAGATTAGTTGACCATAGAGTTGAGGGTCCATTTCTGGGCTCTCTATTCTGTTCCATTGATCTATGTGCCTGTTTTTGTGCCAGTACCATACTGTCTTGATGGTGACAGCTTTGTAGTAGAGCTGGAAGTCCGGAATTGTGATGCCGCCAGCTTTGCTTTTCTTTTTCAACATTCCTCTGGCTATGCGGGGTCTTTTCTGGTTCCATACAAATTTTAGGATTATTTGTTCCATTTCTTTGAAAAAAGTGGATGATATTTTGATAGGGATTGCATTGAATGTGTAGATTGCTCTAGGTAGGATTGACATCTTCACAATATTTGTTCTTCCAATCCATGAGCATGGAACGTTTTTCCATTTCTTTGTGTCTTCCTCAATTTCTTTCATGAGTATTTTATAGTTTTCTGAGTACAGATCCTTTGCCTCTTTGGTTAGATTTATTCCTAGGTATCTTATGGTTTTGGGTGCAATTGTAAATGGGATCGACTCCTTAATTTCTCTTTCTTCTGACTTGTTGTTGGTGTATAGGAATGCCACTGACTTCTGTGCATTGATTTTATATCCTGCCACTTTACTGAATTCCTGTATGAGTTCTAGCAGTTTTGGGGTGGAGTCTTTGGGATTTTCCACATAAAGTATCATATCATCTGCAAAGAGTGAGAGTTTGACTTCTTCTTTGCTGATTTGGATGCTTTTTATTTCTTTTTGTTGTCTGATTGCTGTGGCTAGGACTTCCAATACTATGTTGAATAGCAGTGGTGATAGTGGACATCCCTGCCGCGTTCCTGACCTTAGGGGGAAAGCTCTCAGTTTTTCCCCATTGAGAATGATATTCGCTGTAGGTTTTTCATAGATGGCTTTTATGATATTGAGGTATGTACCCTCTATGCCTATACTCTGAAGAGTTTTGATCAAGAAAGGATGCTGTACTTTGTCAAATGCTTTTTCTGCATCTATTGAGAGGATCATATGATTCTTGTTCTTTCTTTTGTTAATGTATTGTATCACGTTGATTGATTTGCGGATGTTGAACCAACCTTGCAGCCCAGGGATAAATCCCACTTGGTCGTGGTGAATAATCCTTTTAATGTACTGTTGGATCCTATTGGCTAGTATTTTGGTGAGAATTTTTGCATCCATGTTCATCAGGGATATTTGTCTGTAATTCTCCTTTTTGATGGGGTCTTTGTCTGGTTTTGGGATCAAGGTAATGCTGGCCTCATAAAATGAGTTTGGAAGTGTTCCTTCCATTTCTAATTTTTGGAACAGTTTCAGAAGAATAGGTATTAATTCTTCTTGAAATGTTTGGTAGAATTCCCCTGGGAAGCCATCTGGCCCTGGGCTTTTGTGTTTTGGGAGATTTTTGATGACTGCTTCAATTTCCTTAGTGCTTATAGGTCTGTTCAGGTTTTCTATTTCTTCCTGGTTCAGTTTTGGTAGTTGATACATCTCAGGGAATGCATCCATTTCTTCCAGGTTATCTAATTTGCTGGCATAGAGTTGCTCATAATATGTTCTTATAATTGTTTGTATTTCTTTGGTGTTGGTTGTGATTTCTCCTCTTTCATTCATGATTTTGTTGATTTGGGTCATTTCTCTTTTCTTTTTGATAAGTCTGGCCAGGGGTTTATCAATCTTGTTAAGTCTTTCAAAGAACCAGCTCCTAGTTTCATTGATCTGTTCTACTGTTCTTTTGGTTTCTATTTCATTGATTTCTGCTCTGATCTTTATTATTTCTCTTCTCCTGCTGGGTTTAGGCTTTATTTGCTGTTCTTTCTCCAGCTCCTTTAGGTGTAGGGTTAGGTTGTGTACTTGAGACCTTTCTTGTTTCTTGAGAAAGGCTTGTATTGCTATATACTTTCCTCTCAGGACTGCCTTTGCTGTATCCCAAAGATTTTGAATAGTTGTGTTTTCATTTTCATTTGTTTCCATGAATTTTTTTAATTCTTCTTTAATTTCCTGGTTGACCCATTCATTCTTCAGTAGGATGCTGTTTAGCCTCCATGTATTTGAGTTCTTTCCAACTTTCCTCTTGTGATTGAGTTCTAGTTTCAAAGCATTGTGGTCTGAAAATATGCAGGGAATGATCCCAGTCTTTTGGTACCGGTTGAGACCTGATTTATGACCTAGGATGTGATCTATTCTGGAGAATGTTCCATGGGCACTAGAGAAGAATGTGTATTCTGTTGCTTTGGGATGGAATGTTCTGAATATGTCTGTGAAGTCCATTTGGTCCAGTGTGTCATTTAAAGTCTTTATTTCCTTGTTGATCTTTTGCTTAGATGATCTGTCCATTTCAGTGAGGGGGGTGTTAAAGTCCCCCACTATTATTGTATTGTTGTCGATGTGTTTCTTTGCTTTTGTTATTAATTGCCTCATATAATTGGTTGCTCCCATGTTAGGGGCATACATATTTACAATTGTTAGATCTTCTTGTTGGATAGACCCTTTAAGTAGGATATAGTGTCCTTCCTCATCTCTTATTACAGTCTTTGGTTTAAAATCTAATTTGTCTGATATAAGGATTGCCACCCCAGGTTTCTTTTGGTGTCTATTAGCATGGCAAATGGTTTTCCACCCCCTCACTTTCAATCTGGGGGTGTCTTTGGGTCTAAAATGAGTCTCTTGCAGACAGCATATCGATGGGTCTTGTTTTTTAATCCAATCTGATAGCCTGTGTCTTTTGATTGAGGCATTTAGCCCATTTACATTCAGGGTAACTATTGAAAGATAGGAATTTAGTGCCATTGTATTGCCTGTAAAGTGACTCTTACTGTCTATTGTTTGTGTTCCTTTCTGGTCTATGTTGCTTTTAGGCTCTCTCTTTGCTTAGAGGACCCCTTTCAAGATTTCTTGTAGGGCTGGTTTCGTGTTTGCACATTCCTTTAGTTTTTGTTTGTCCTGGAAGCTTTTTATCTCTCCTTCTATTTTCAATGACAGGCTAGCTGGATATAGTATTCTTGGCTGCATATTTTTCTCATTTAGTGCTCTGAATATGTCCTGCCAGTCCTTTCTGGCCTGCCAGGTCTCTGTGGATAAGTCTGTTGCCAATCTAATGTTTCTACCATTGTAGGTTACATATCTCTTCTCTCGAGCTGCTTTCAGGATTTTCTCTTTGTCTCTGAGACTCATAAGTTTTACTATTAGATGTCGGGGTGTTGACCTATTTTTATTGATTTTGAGAGGGGTTCTCTGTGCTTCCTGGATTTTGATGCCTGTTTCCTTCCCCAAATTAGGGCAATTCTCTGCTATAATTTGCTCCATTATACCTTCTGCCCCTCTCTCTCTTTCTTCTTCTTCTGGGATCCCAATTATTCTAATGTTGTTTCATCTTATGGTATCGTTTATCTCTCGAATTCTGCCCTCGTGATCCAGTAGTTGTTTATCTCTCTTTTTCTCAGCTTCTTTATATTCCATCATTTGGTCTTCTATCTCACTGATTCCCTCTTCTGCCTCATTTATCCTAGCAGTTAGTGCCCTCATATTTGATTGCACCTCATTAATAGCCTTTCTGATTTCTACTTGGTTAGATTTTAGTTCTTTTACTTCTCCAGAAAGCGTTTCTCTAATAACTTCCATGCTTTTTTCAAGCCCAGGTAGTATCTTTAAAGTGATGATTCTAAACTCTAGATCTGACATCGTACTAATGTCCGTATTGAGTAGGTCCCTAGCAGTCGGCACTACCTCTTGTTCTTTTTGTTGAGGTGATTTTTTTCCGTCTTGTCATTTTGTGCAGAGGAGAATAGATTAATGAGAGAACAAAATGCTAGCAGGGTAACAACGTCCCCAGAAAATATACTCTAAACAAATCAGAAAAGACCTGAAGCAGTGGGAAAAGAAAGGGAAAGAGAGAAAAAAGAAAAAGAAAGAAAAAAAGAAAAAAGAAAAAGATAAAGATAAAGATAAAAACAAACAAAAACAGAACAAAACAAAACAAAACAAAAACAGAATGTGATCAAATATGATCAGGCTGGTATATAGATCAGTGCCACACACTAGATTTTGGGTGTATTTTGATCTGTTAAAAGAAAGCGCCTCCCAAAATTTTAAAGAAAGAAAAACTTATATAAGTACAAAAATAAGGGTTGATATGATGAAGGGATGGAATATGACTGTAAAGATGGAAATTATAAAAAATTTTATAAAAGGAATTGATAAGTTCTTTGAAAAAAGAAAGAAGAGGATTTAAAAAAAAAAAAAAGAAAAAAGGGAGAGAATGTGATCAGGCAGGGGAGTAGAAAAAAACCATACACTAGAGATTTAGAGTATATTTTGATCTGTTAGAAGAAACTATCTCAAAATTTTAAAGAGAGAACAACTTATATATATATGCCAAAAATACGGGTAACTACTACGAAGGGATAGAATATGACTCTAAAAATGAAAAATAAAAATGTTTTTTTAAAAAAAGGATTGAGAAGATGTTGGTTGAAAAAGGGAAAAAGAAAAATTCAAAAAAAAAAAACTAACTTTGAAAGACTAAAGAATCACGGGAAAAAAGCCATGGATTCTATGTGCAGTATTCCCTTGGTGCTGGAGTTCCGCCATTCTCACTGATCGGTAAACTTGGTCTTGGCTGGTTCTTCTCGCTGATCTTCTGGGGGAGGGGCCTGTTGCCGCCGTTCCCAAATGTCTTTGCCGGAGGCAGAATTGCCCCGCCCTTGCCCAGTCCAGGCTAAGTAATCTGCTTGGGTTTGCTCTCGGGAGCTCTTGTTCCCTGCAAGCTTTCCGTACAGCTTTGGAGGCGGAGAGTGAAAATGGCGGCCTCCCAGTCTCCGCCCCGGAGGAGCCGAGAACTCGGGGCCCCGCTCCTCAGTGCGCCCCCAGAGAAAAGCCGTCAGTCACTCCCGTGTCCCCGGTCTCCGGCCGCACTCCGTGCTCACCCGGCCTGTGACTGCGCGTTTCTATCTCTGGCACCCGACCCCGGGTGGAGTCTCCAAACCCAGCAGATCCCTGCAGTGCGCTCCCGCGCCGCTCCTCCCGGGGGAAGAAGGGGAGTCTCCCCAGATCTGCCGCTTGTTGGGTCCCTGCTGGAGGAGCAGTTGCCTGGCTGTGCCGGGGATCACGGTTTATGACAACCCCGAGCTGAGAGTCCGCGCCTGGGCTCCGTCTCTGCAGCCGGCTTCCCTGCTCCGATACCTGGGAGCTCTGCCGCACTCAGGCACCCCCGGTCTTTCTGTGACCCCAAGGGTCCTGAGACCACACTGTCCCGCGAGGTTTCCACCCACCTCTTAGCCACCAGAGTGACGTCCCTCAGTGGAGCAGACTTCTAAAAGTTCCGATTTTGTGCTCCGTGGCTCTATCACTTGCCAGAAGCGGCCGATGGAGGACCCTCCCCCGCCATCTATCCTCCCGAATATCGCCTCGGATTCACTTCTCCGCACGTCCTACCTTCCAGAAAGTGGTCGCTTTTCTGTTCAGAGAGTTGTTGCTATTCTTTTCTTCGATCTCCTGTTGAGTTTGTAGGTGTTCAGAATGGTTTGATCCCTATCCAGCTGAATTCCTGAGAGGAGACGAAATCCAGGTCTCCTACTCCTCCACCATCTTGCTCTGCCCCCTAGGATTTCCTTCTTTTTTAAGATTGAATAATTTTCCCATATATATATATATATTATATTATGTTATATTATATTATATTATACATTTATCTGTCAATGGACATTTAGATTCTTTCCATACCTTGGCTATTCTGAATAATGTTGATATATCTCTAAAAAAATCATTATGGTTTTCTAAGATAGCAATTGAGAATAAGGTCTTATTTTGAAAGATTTCTTAAAACTTAGTGACTTACCACATTAACTGTTGCATAGGTTTTTCTACTTTATATAGTTTCTAAAATATTGAACATGGAAAAAAACATTACATCTGAGAGGTGTAAGGTTTGGTCCAGCCAGCCAGCCAGCCAGTCAACCAGCCATCGAACAAATATGTATTTGGTATCTGCTATATGTTAAACACCTTCAAAAGTACAAAGGTAGACCAATCATTGATCCCACACTCAAGAAACTCACAGTCAAATAGAGACAACAAAATATGGACATTAATAGAAAATAATTAGACCATTAGTTAATTTATACTAATTTGTAACCCAAATCTATCTAGAAAAGAATTGAGAGGGCCTATAATTAGTAAACTAGAAAAGCTAGCAAACTAGAAAAAAATATAAACCAAGGAAAAAAGGGAATGTATGTGTACTAATTATAAAAATAAATAAAATTTCTGTAATTGAAGTGCAATGGTGGCTCTGAGCTTCCAGAAAACCAGAACAAAATGAATTAAAAGTTGTGAAAAGTAGAACCCATATCAAATCCATATCAATCCTCAGGAGACACAAAGTTTCCCATAGTGCTAATTTCTATCATGTAATTCATTGAATGGTGCAATGAAAAATTAATACTTTTAAAGTAGATACAGAATATTTCATAATTGTGGGGCACCTGAGTGGCTCAGTCAGTTGAGCATTCAACTCTTGATTTCGGCTCAGGTCGTGATCTCATGGTTGTGGGATCAAGTCCCACATGGGGCTTCATGCTCAGCATGTAGTCTGCTTGAGATTCTCTCTCTCTCTCTGCCTCTGCCCCTCCCCCTGCTCACACATACTCTCTCTCTCAAAATAAATAAATAAAACCTTTTAAAAAAGAATATTTCATAATTGTTAATTAAAGCTGAAAGGGCAATATACAAGAGTAATCCTGTGAAGAGAATTCTAGGTGAGAATAAATTAAAGTGGTTGAAGCATAGTTTTCTGGGGTTTCAATAATAAAAGTATAGAACTTACAGCAATAATTCCAAGATACTGGCCTGTAGACTGGTGATTATCATGGTTCTATTTCAACTAACACATGGAAAATGGGGAAACTAAGTAAAATACTGAGTTTTAAACAAAGTTTAGTTTGTTTAATTTAATGGTCTTTTATTCTGAGATAATTTCTTCCTTCATCATGTGTTGCTGGATCACCTATTTTTTAAAGTAAAGTGGAAAAGATAAAATGAAAAAGATAACCTAAGATCACACTTGAAATAGGAGATAGTGTTTTGAAGAGAAATCTAGATTTTAAAAAAATCTAACTCCTATATCCCAGGTTTCATTAGCTTGTAACTAAAACAAAATCCTTGCTGTAGCCAAATTGTTATATCATGAACCCCTCACTTAACCAATTTCTTGCCCCAAAATATCCTCTAGGTTTAGTATATTGCCTCACGTGTGCTTCACAATGTATCCTTCCAGATTTTCTGTTTTGTGCTCCATGTCTTGAAACTATAAGGCTGTCTCTTTAGCTAATAACCCTTATAAGATTGCTGCTGTCTTAATTTGTTGCACCATGAGTACGTATCACACATAGTCCTACCCACCAGCCTCTGAGGAGGGTTACAATTCTCTCCTTAGATAAGAATTACCTCCTCATAAGATTGTTGAAGGGAGTCAATGAGAAAAATGCACATAGGGCGCCTGGGTGGCTCAGTTGGTTAAGCGACTGCCTTCGGCTCAGGTCATGATCCTGGAGTCCCGGGATCGAGTCCCACATCAGGCTCCCTGCTCAGCAGGGAGTCTGCTGCTCCCTCTGACCCTCCTCCCTCTCATGCTCTCTGTCTCTCATTGTCTCTCTCGCAAATAAACAAAATCTTAAAAAAAAAAGAAAAGAAAAGAAAAGAAAAATGCACATAAAACACTTAGAAGGGGGCAGGAACATAGTAAGCACTCAATAAATGGTACTGACAGTTATATTTGTCTCTGGTCTTTGCTAGAATGGCCCTTATGATAGATGGAATTGTTCCCAGTTACCCACTCTCTCTGTAAGAGAGTTATACATTCCCATCTGTGACCATGTGACTTGCAGTGTTTTCATGTGGAGTATATACTCTACCTTATTGATTTGCAGCTTGACCTTGTGACTTTTTTAGTCAATGAGATATGAATGAAATATGTGCCACATCTGAGCTGAAGCTTTAAGAGACTGAAATAGGGACTGCTACTTCAGCTTAGATCCCATAATGTAAAGATACAAATTGCAGAGCCAGAGCTGACCCACAGTAATTGACAGGGAATTAAAACAAAAAAAACAAACAACAGTAACAAAAAACCCCAAAACCAAAACTATTGGTTGTTGATAAACCAATGAGTTGTTTTCTTGTTTTTGTTTTTGTTTTGCCTTGGTATAACCTCAAACAAGCTGACTGATACATATCTTCATATGTATTTTCAGTTACTGTGAATATACCATCTTTAGTTACTATAAATACACAAGTTCCTGTCTCATATCTTCAATTATTGTACATATACCAACTCCTGATTGTTCATCCTATTTTTTACTCTTGCTTTGTACTTCCTTCTCACCTTTAGTTCCTTTAGACTATGACATCTAAAGTATTAACTTGTTTAGCTTAAATTTTCCCAAGTGTGGAACAAATACTACTGGTTGGACACAGACACATGATATATGATTTATAATAAGACAGTTAATCTCTTTTCAATGCTCATTTAGCTATTCCAGTTTCTTTAATGAGAATTCCTAGTTTGAGGCAAATTTGTTGTTAGCAACTCTTAAACAGTTGCTAATGTCCCTTTAAAAAAAGACAAAAAAAGTGATCTTTGAGTTAAGAGACTAGAACTAGCAACATAATGTAGTTGGAATTTAATAATATTATTTAACCATATTATATTAATTGTATGGTCACTTCTACTAATAACAAGTGATAATGGCCTTCCACTTACAATATAACTCCCTTTTAAAATAAATACATTTATTTAAATGAAGAAATGAGTTGACTTCCATAAAATGTCAAGTGATGAAATTTAGGATCTCTGTTCTATCTAAAGGCCTTGCTTTTAGTCTTTAGTATTGGGAAGGTATCAGGCCTGGATCTTAGATTTACACCCTTTAACTCTTACCCCAGTACAAGCTTCTGGGCCTGATACTTTAAAATGTAACTCCAGCTCTGAAAGCCAGGTAGATGGTGATGGAGTAGGAGGACTCAAGTTTCACCTCATTCAACAAATACAACTGGATTACTATAAAGTCATCCTAAATATCCCAGAAATTGACCTGAAAACTGACAGAACAAACTCTACAACTAAAGGGAGAGAAGAGACCACATCAAAGAAGGTAGAAGTGTGGGGATGTGGTTTGGGGGAGAAATGGATGTTGGCTACTAAGGAGGAGAGGGAGCTAGGGTCACAGGGAAGCACAAGAGAGATAGGAGCACACAGGGGAACACACAAGAAGGTGCCCAAAGCCATTGCCTTGAAAACCAAGAGGAGCTGAATTTCATGAGTTCGTGCAGTAAGTGGGGCCTATGGCCTGGTTTTAAAGGTCAGCAAGTCTGGCTGGAATAGAGCCTGTAAGACACTGTGCTGCTTTTGAAGAGAAAGCAGGCAAACCCTCTGGGGGCATAGAGCTTGGAAACAATAATCTGAAGAACACCTGGGACACACAGTGGGGAGATGATTTGCTTTTCTCAGAGCATGTCCCTAAGAGGGGGCATTCACAGACACACCTCTCTGGGGACAAAGGAGCTGGCTGGAACCATTTCTTCCCCCACCACACAGCATAAACACAGAACCACCTGTGGGAAGAAGCACAGTTCAACACTGGCTACCTTACTTGCCTATGCCAAGCCCCATACCTTTGTGTACCAGTGGAACCTCCCTTCTCCATCATGCTCACCTCAGACTCAGTGTGGCAGACACCTCCTACAGAAGACCAAAACAAAGCCTTGCTTGTACCCCATCTCCTGACCAGATAGTTTTGCAGGGCCTCAGTTCTGGTGGAGGTGGTGACAGGTCTCATTTCACAAGCAGACCAAAGCTCACCTCGTTAAAACTCACTACATTCAGGCAAGGGACCAAACACTGCATACAACAGGCAGGAAAGACTCTGCAGATGACTGGCCTGAGAGATAGAGCAGCCAGAGAACAGCAGCAGATTTCATGCAATAAACACTGCAGGCACTCCCTGAAGTGCCAGGCCCTGGGCATTTATGAACTCTTCTTGAGAAGACTATTACTTTCAGGACGAGGAGACATAACTGGCTTTTCTTTCTTTTTTTTTTTTTTTAAAGATTTTATTTATTTCACAGAGACAGCGAGAGAGGGAACACAAGCAGGGGGAGTGGGAGAGGGAGAAGCAGGCTTCCTGCTGAGCAGGGAGCCCCATGTGGGGCTTGATCCCAGAACCCTGGGATCATGACCTGAGCCAAAGGCAGACGCTTAGTGACTGAGCCACCCAGGTGCCCCCTGGCTTTTCTAACACAGAGAAGAAGGCAGAGACTTAGATAAAATGCCAAGGTGGAAGAATTTATTCCAAATGGAAGAACAAGATAAGGCCACAGCCAGAGATCTAAGCAAAACAGATATAAGTAACATGTCTGATGGAGAATTGAAAGCAATGATTTAAAGATACTCACTGGGATTGAAAAAAAGTATGGAAGACATCAGTGAGACCCTTAAAATAGAGATAAAAGAGATAAAAAGGAATCAGTCAGAGATGAAGAATGCAATAAACAAGATTGGAAAAAAGGCATTATGCAATGAACAGAAGGCTAGAAGAAGCAGAGGAATTAATTAATGATCTAGAAGACAAAGTAATAGGGAGCAATGATGATGAAAAAAGAAAGAAAGAAGAATTATGCAAAATTAAAGGCTTAGGGAACTCAGTGACTCCACGAAATGTAAAAACATTTGTATTCTAGGACTCCCAGAAGAATAAACATCAAAAAAGGGGGCAGAAAATTTATTTCAAGAAATAATAGCAGAAAGATTCCTTAATCTGATGAAGGAAGCAGACATCCAGATCAAGGAGGCACAAAGGAATCTCACCAAAGAAACAGAAACAGGCCCACACTAACACATATTGTAAGTAAATTTGCAAAATATAGTTATAAAGAAAAAAATCCTAAAAACATCAAGACAAAAGAGACCTTAACTGACAAGGGGAAACCTATAAGGATAAAAGCAGAGTTTCCAACAGAAACTTGACAGGCCAGAAGAGAGTGGCATGATATAATCAAAGTGCTGAATGGGAAAAATCTGCAGCCAAGAATACTCTATCCGGCAAGGTTATCATCCAAAAAGAGAGAGAGATAAAGAGTTTCCGAGACAGAAACCAAAAACTAAAAGAGTTCATGACCACTAAACCAGTCATGCAGGAAATATTAAAGAAGATTCTGAGTGGAAAGGAGAGACCGAATGTGAAACTATAAAGGCATGAAACACAAAAGCAGTTAAAATGAATATTTCTGTAAAAAAATCAGTCAAGGAACTCACAAAAAAAGATAAAAATATAATAACATATACCTAAAATGTGGGGAAGAGAAGGAGAAAAGAATGGGTTCAAACTTAAATGAACATCAACTTAATATAGACTGCTATTTGCAAAAGAGGTTGCATATAAACCTAATGGTAACCACATAGCAAAAACCAACAATAACATGCAAAGAAATAAGGAGGAAGAAATAAAAAAAAATATTATTAAAGAAAATCAGCAAACCATGAAACAAAGACAAGAAGGATCAGAGAAAATTTCTAGACTCAACCAAAAAAACAAGTAATAAAGTGGCAATAAATACATACCTATCAATAATTACTCTGAATGTAAATGGACTAAATGCTCTAATCAAAAGACATAGGGTGTCAGAATGGATAACAACAACAACAACAACAAATCTCCAACAACATACAACTATATGCTGCAGCCAGAGACTCATTTTAGACATAAAGTCACCTGCAGATTGAAAGTGAAGTGATGGAGAAATATTTATCACACAAATGGATATCAAAATAAAGCCAGAGTAGCAATATTTATATAGGACAAACTAGAATTTAAAAGGAAGACTGTTACAAGACACAAAAAGAGTATTATATAATAATAATAAAGGGGATAATCAAACAAGATCTAACAGTAGTGAATATTTATGCACACAACATGGGATCACCCAAATAAATAAAAGAATTAATAACAACATACAGGAACTAATCAATAATAATACAATAATAGTAGGGGACTTTACAACTCCACTTACAACAATGGACAGATCATCTCAACAGAAAATCAACAAGTAACAATGGCTTTGAATGACCCACTGGAACAGGTGGATTTCACAAATATATTCAGAACATTCCATCCTAAATACACATTCTTTTCAAGGGCATATGGGACATTCTCCAGAATATATGACATATTAGGTCACATATCAAGCCTCAACAAATACAAAAAGACCGAAGTCATAACATGCAACTTTTCTGAACACAATGATATGAAGCTAGAAGTAAATCACAAAAAAAAGTCTGGAAAGAACAAAAATACATGGAAGATAAATAACATGCTACTAAACAATGAATGGGTCAACCAGGATATAAAAGAAGAAATTTAAAATACATGAAAACAAATGAAAATGAAAACCCAATGGTCCAAAACCATTGGGATGTAGCAAAAGAAGTCCTAAGAGTAAGTATATAACTGTACAGGCCTACATCAAGACGCAAGAAAAATTCCAAATAAACAACCTAATCTTACACCTAAAGGGACTAAAAAAGAACAACAAGTGAAGTTTAAAACCAGAAGAAAGAGGAAAATCATAAAGATTCGAGTACAAATGAATGATATAGAAACAAAAAAACCCAGTAAAACAGATCAATGAAACCAGGAGCTGGTTCTTTCAAAAAATTAATAAATTTGATAAGTCCCTAGCCAGACTTATTAAAAAGAAAAGGGAAATGACCCAAATAAAGGAAATCACAAATTAGAGAGGAGAAATAAAAACCAACACCACAGAAATAAAAACAATTATAAGAGAATATTATGAATAACCATATGCCAACAAATTGGACAACTTGGAACAAATGGATAAATTCCTAGAAACATATAAACAACCAAAACTGAGACATGAAGAAATATAAAACTTAAACAGGCCAATAACCAGCAAAGAAATAGAATCAGTAATCAAAAAACTCCCTACAAACAAAATATTAGCAAGGTGAATCCAACAATAAACTTTAAAAAAATCATTCACCATAATCAGGTGGGATTATTTGAGGGTTGCAAGGGTGGTTCAATATTCACAAATCTATCAATATGATGCATCACATTAATTAAAAAAAAGGATAAGAAGCATATGATCATTATGGTAGAACAGAAAAAGCATCTGACAAAGTACAACATCCATTAATGATAATAATCCTCAATAAAGTAGGTTTGGAGGAAATATTCCTTAACATAATAAAGGCCATCTATGAAAAACCCATAGCTAATATCATCCTCTATGGCAAAAAACTGAGAGCTTTGCCTCTATGGTTAGGAACAAAAGAAGGAAATCTACTCTCACCACTTTTATTCAACATAATATTGGAATTCCTAGTCAGAGCAATCAGACAACAAAAAGAAATAAAAGGCATCCAAAACTGCAGGGAAGAAGCAAAACGTTCACCACTTGCAGATGACATGGTAATCTATATAGAAAACCTGAAAGACTCCACCAAAAAAGAAAAAAAAAAAAACAGCTAGAACTGATACATAAATTCAGTCATAAGATACAAAATCAAAATACAGAAATCTATTACATTTCTATACACCAATAATGAAGCAGCAGAAAGAGAAGTCAATGAATCAGTGCCATTTACAATTGCACCAAAAACTATAAGATACCTAGGAATAGACCTAATGAAAGAGGTGAAAAACTTGTACTCTGAAAATTATAAAACACTGATGAAAGAAATTGAGGATGACACAAAGAAATGGAAAGACATCCATGCTCAGGGATTGGAAAAAAAATACTATTAAAATGTCTGTACTTCCTGAAGCAATCTACACATTTAATGCAATCTCTATCAAAATACTACCATCATTTTTCACTGAGCCAGGATAAACTATCCTAAAATTTGTGTGGAACCACAAAAGACCCCGAAGAGCCAAAGCAATCTTGAAAAAGCAAAGCAAAGCTGGAGTCATTACAATTCCGGACTTCAAGTTCTATTACAAAGCTATAGTGATCAAGACAGTATGCTAGTGGCACAAAAACAGACACATAGATCAATGGAACAGAATAGAAAACTCAGAAATGAACCCACAACTATATGGTCAGTTAATCTTTGACAAAGCAGGAAAGAATATGCAATGGGAAAAAGACAGTCTTTTCAACAAATTGTGTTGGGAAAACTGGACAGCAACATGCAAAAGAATAAAACTACCAGAGTTAAGATGATGGAAGAGTAGGGGACCCTAAGTTTGTCTGGTCCCTAGAATTCAGCTAGGTAGTTATCAAATCATTCTGAACCCCTGAGAAATCAATCAGAGATCTGATAAAAGAAATGCTTCAATTCTGCAAGTAGAAAAGTGACCAATTTTTGGAAGGTAGGAGATGCAGAGGCTTGAATCCGGGGTGATATATCTGAGGATATGGCAGAGAAGAGAGATCCTGTTTATGGAGGCTACCACAAAGTATTATAAGCAGTGGAGCTCAAAATCTGACCTCTTAGAAGTCTGCTACAGTGGGGTACGTTCCTGGCTTAAAGGTGCTCAGGTGGCAAAATGGGGCACAGGTGGGACAGCCTTGTCTTAGGATCCCCAGGGTCACAAGAAAAACAGGTGGTGCTTGAGGGCATTGGAGTACCCAGGCATAGGGGCATGAAAGCTGGCTGAAAACAGTGAGTTTAGGTGCTGACTTTCTGCTCTATGTTGCCATAAACTGTGAATTGCTGCCTGGTCATGTGATTGCTTTCCTGGGAGGGGTCCAGCAAAAGGCGGAAGTATGGCAAGACTCCTCTCCCTGTTCCTCCCTGCTCCTCCTTGTTCCTCCTGGGAGGAACAGCATGGGTCCACAATGCAGGAGTTCATAAAATTTGGAGTTTTGAAACTCAGTTTTGTCCCTCGGATAGCAACGCTTGGTTACAGGCTGGGTGAACACAGAGTACTGATGGAAATTGGGGAGACAAGAGTGATTGCTTTTCTGTGAGGGATCACTCTTCAAGTGGGGGGTAACAACTTCCAGCTCTGGGGTTAGAAAGCAGGGCGCCCTGATATTCATCTGCCCATTGGTGCTGAAATCCTTCAGGAAGCAAAAAAGTGCCACATAGTGGAATTGGAGCCACTTACACTGAGCCCTGCCTCTGTGGAAGGGAGGCACATTTACAATACAGCAAGTACACCTGAGAATCATAACAGGCCCCTCCTCCAGAAGACCAGCATGAACAACTGGCTGACACCAAGTTTACAGATCATAGAAGACTGCAAACTTTCAGTTCCTGGGGAAAACAGTATATAGCATTCTTAGACTTTTTTATTTTTCAGTCTTTCAGTAATATTTTTTCAGTTATTTTCTTATCAATTTTTTTATTTTTTTAATCTCTTATTTTTATATATATTTATATATATTTATTTATTGTTTCCTATCATTGTATTATATTATATTATATATATGTTTTTATATATAAATATATAAATAAAAATATAAATAAATACATATATGTTTTACTTTCTTTTTGGGAACCAGTTTCTTTTAACAAGCACATCAAAACACACCCAGGATCTAGTTTTTGTTTTCTTTTGTTTTTTGTTTGTTTTGTTTTGTTTTTGTCATTTTGGTTTTTTTCTGTTATTGTTTTTTGTTCTCTTGCTATATTCTTTTCTTTTCTGGACAAAATGATGAGATGGAGAAATTCACTCCCAAAGAAAGGACAGGAGGTAGTACTAACTGCCAGGAATTTAATCAACACAGATATAAGTCAGATGTCTAAACTAGAATTTTAAACAACAATAATAAAGACAGTAGTTGGGCTTGAAAAAAGCATAGAAGACACTAGAGAATCCCTTAATGTAGAAATAAAAGAACTAAAATCTAGTCAAGACAAAATTAAAAATACTATTACTGATATGCAGTCCCAAGTGGAGGCTATAAAAATGAGGATGAATGAAACAGAAGAGAGAATCAGTGATATAGAAGATAAAATGATGGAAAATAAGGAAGCTGAAAAGAAGAGTGAAAGAAAACTATTAGATCACAAAGGGAGACTTAGAGAAATCAGCAATTCCATAAGGTGAAATAATATCTGAATAACAGGGGTCCCAAAAGATAAGGGGTGGGAGAAAGGGGCAGAAAGTTTATTTGAACAAGTTATAGCACTATAGAACTTCCATAATCTGGGGAAAGAAACAGGCATTCAAGTCCAGGAGGCACAGAGAATCCTCCTCAAAATCAATAAAAATGTGGGAATTCACAGTGCCTGAATAGACAAAATCTGACTTGTATATGACTCTCTGGATAGGACTAATTGAAAAGCAAAGGAAGAGTGCCCAGAATGCTGAGCCTCCTTTAAAGTTTCTTGGCTGAAAGTGGCCAGATTCTTAATGTGGCTCAAAGTTCTCATCTAGGGAGTAAATGTTTAAATTTTGAAGAAAAGCAGGCAACTGTGGTGGTTACATACTTCATGAACTCATTGCCTCTTTGCCCTTATCACACAAGTGCCCCATATATTATTGTCTTGACCATTAAGGTTACACTTTCCTCCTTGTTTTGCACTTGTGCTTGGTGTATTGATATGACCCCAATAAAAGCTGAGACAAAGCTTGCCTCAAGGCCTTTTGCCACTAGAGCATCTGATCCCCAGGCCTGTCCTTTCTCCTACAAAGGTGACTGGAGTAATCTTTTCATTCACCATCTCAGGATTTGCTGGCCAAACATGACAAAAAATAGGTCAATACCTCAATATATTATAGTGAAGCTTGCAGATTTCAAAGATAAATAGAAAATCCTGAAAGCAGCTCAGGACAAGAGGTCCTCAACGTACAAAGATAGACACATAAGGCTGACAGCAGACCTGTCCACAGAGACCTGGAAGGCCAAAAAGGATTGGCATGATATATTCAACATGCTAAGTGGGAAATAATATGCAGCCAAGAATACTTTATCCAGCAAGGCTGTCATTCAGAATTAAAGGACAGATAAAGATTTTCCAGGACAGGGGCACCTGGGTAGCTCAGTTGGTTAAGTGTCTGCCTTTGGCTCTGGTCACGATCCCGGGTCCTCGGATTGAGCCCCACATTGGGCTCCCTGATGAGCAGGGAGTTTACTTCTCCCTCTCCATCTCTCCCCTCCCTGCTTGTGCTCTCCCTCTCCTTCTCTCTTGAGCTCTTTCTCAAATAAATAAACAAAATCTTAAAAAAGAGTTTCCAGGACAAACAAAAACTAAAGGTATTTGTGAACACTAACCTGTCCTGTAAGATATATTAAAGGGGATATTTTGAGTGGAGTGAGAGATCCCAAAAGTAACAAAGACCAGAAAGGAACAGAGACAACTTACAGGAACAGTGACTTTACAGGTAATACAATGCCACTAAATTCATATCTTTCAACAATTACTCCAAATGTAAATGGATTAAATATTCCAATCAAAAGACAGGGTATCAGGATGGATTAAAAAACAACAACAACAACTACAAAAACAAGACCCATCAATATGCTGCTTACAAGAGACTCATTTAAGACACAAAGACACCACCAGATTGAAAGAGAGGGGGTAGAGAACATTTTATTATGCTAATGGACAGCAAAAGAAAGCTGGAGTAGCCATCCTTATATCAGACAAACTAGATTTTAAACCAAGGACTGTAATAAGAAATGAAGGAAGACACTATATCATAATAAACGGGTCTATCCAACAAGAAGATCTAATATTTGTAAATATTTATGTCTTTAACTTGGGAATAGCCAAATATATAAACCAATTAATAAGAAAATTAAAGAAACTCATTTATAATAATACAATAATAGTAGGGGACTTAAAATCCCACTCACAGCAATGGACATATCATCTAAGCAGAAGATGAATAAGGAAACAAGGGCTTTGAATGGCACAGTTGCTAAATGTACTTCATAGATATATACAGTGAATTTCATTCTAAAGCAGCAGAAAACACATTCTTCTCAAGTGCACATGGAACATTCTCCAGAATAGACCACAAACTGGATCCCAAATCAGGTCTCAACTGGTACAAATAATTGAGATCATACCATGCATATATTCTGACCATAACACTATGAAACTTGAAGTCAACCACAAGATAAACTTTAGAAAGACCACAAATACACGGAAGTTAAAGAACATCCTACTAAGGAAAGAATGGTTAACCAGGAAATTAAAGAAGAATTTAAAAAATACATGGAAGCAAATGAAAATGAAAACACAACAGTCCAGAATCTTTGGGATGCAGCAAAGGCAGTCCTAAGAGGGAAGTATATAGCAATACAGGCTTACCTCAAGAAGCAAGAAAAATCTTAAATATACAGCCTAACCTTACACCTAAAGGAGCTAGCTAGAAGAACAGCAAAAAAAGCCTAACACCAACAGAAGAAGGGAAATAATAGAGATTAGAACAGAAATAAATAAGAAACGAAGAAATAAACAAACAAACAAAAAATAGTAGACCAGATCAAGAACTCTTTTCAAGAGTTATTTTCAAGGTTCTTTTCAAGAATTAATAAAATTGAT
Source organism: Halichoerus grypus (assembly GCF_964656455.1). Lineage (NCBI taxonomy): Eukaryota > Metazoa > Chordata > Mammalia > Carnivora > Phocidae > Halichoerus > Halichoerus grypus. Next base: position 50,413,709 of record NC_135727.1, on the reverse strand, counting down.
AAACCACTAGCCAGGCTCATCAGAAGGAAAAAAGAAAGGACCCCAATAAATAAAATCACAAGTGAGAGAGGAGAAATCACAACTGACACTGCAGAAATACAAACAATTATTAGAGAATATTTTGAAAAATTAGATGACAACAAACTGGGCTATGTAGAAGAAATGGATAAGTTCCTAGAAACATACAAACTACAAAAACTGAAACAGGAAGAAATAGAAAATTTGAACAGACACATAACCAGCAGAGAAATTGAATCAGTAATAAAAAAAATCTCCTAAAAACAAGAATCCAGAGCCACATGGCTTCCCAGGGGAATTCTACCAAACATTTATTTATTTTTTATTTTTTTAATTTTTTTTGATTTTATTTATTTATTTGAGAGAGAGAGAATGAGAGACAGAGAGCATGAGAAGGAGGAGGGTCAGAGGGAGAAGCAGACTCCCTGCTGAGCAGGGAGCCCGATGCGGGACTCGATCCTGGGACTCCAGGATCATGACCTGAGCCGAAGGCAGTCGCTTAACCAACTGAGCCACCCAGGCGCCCTCTACCAAACATTTAAAGAAGAAATAATATCTATTCTTTTCAAACTTTTCCAAAAAGTGGTAATGGAAGGAAAACTTCCAAGCTCATTTTATGCAGCCAGCACTACACTGATCACAAAACAAGAAAAAAACCCACTAAAAAGAATTACAGACCAATATCCCTGATGGACATGGATGCAAAATTCTCACCAAGATGCTAGCTATGGATCCAACAGTACATTATAAAGATTATTCACCATGACAAGTGAGATTTATTGCTGGGATGCAAAGGTGGTTCAACATCCACAAATCAATCAATGTAATGCACCACATTAATATAAAGAAAGGACAAGAACCATATGATCCTTTCAATAGATGCAGGAAAGCATTTGACAAAATACAACATCCTTTCTTGATAAAAACTCTGCTGTGTAGGGATAGAGAGAACATACCTCAGTATCATGAAAACCATATACAAAAGACATACAGTGATATCATCCTCAAAGGGGAAAACTGACAGGTTTTCCCATAAGGTCAGGAACATGACAGAGATGTCCACTCTCACCATTGTTCAACATAGTATAGGAAGTCCTAACCTCAGCAATCAGACAACAAAATGAAATAAAGGAAAAGGCAAAGAGGAAGTCAAACTTTCACTCTTTGCAGATGACATGATACTCTAAAGAAAACTCAAAAGACTCAACCAAAACATTACTAGAAGTGATACAGTAATTCAGCAAGGTGGCAGGATATAAAATCAATGCACAGAAGTCAGTTACATTTCTATACACTAACAATGAAGCAGAAGAAAGAGAAATCAAGGAATTGACCCCATTTACAATTGCACCAAAAACCATAAGATACCTAGGAATAAACCTAACCAAAGAGGTAAAGGATTTATACTCTAGAAACTACAGAACACTTATGAAAGAAATTGAGGAAGACAAAAAGAAATGGAAAAATATTCTATGCTCATGAATGGAAGAAAATAATATTCTTAAAATGTCTATGCTACCGAAAGCAATCTATGCATTCAATGCAATTCCAATCAAAATACTCTCAGCATTTTTCACAGAGCTGCAACAAACAATCCTAACATTTGTATGGAACCACAAAAGACCCCAAATACCCAAAGCAATGTTGAAAAGAAAACCAAGGCTAGAGTCATCACATCCAGCCTTCAAGCTGTATTATAAGCTGTAGTCATCAGGACATTATTTTATTGGCACGAAAACAGACACATAGATCAATGGAACAGAATAGAGAACCCAGAAATGGACCTATAACTCTATGGTCAATTAATCTTTGACAAAGCAGGAAAGAATAGCCAATGGAAAAGACAGTCTCTGCAACAAATGGTGTTAGGAAAATTGGACCCCACATGCAGAAGAATGAAACTGGACCACTTCCTTACACCACACACACACACACACACACACACACACACACACACACACATAAATGCAAAATGGATGAAAGATCTAAATTCGAGACAGGAATCCATCAAAATCCTAGAGGAGAAAGCAGACAACAACTTCTTTGACCTTGGCTGCAGAAACTTCTTGCTAGACATGTCTCCAAAAGCAAGGGAAACAAAAGCAAAAATGAACTATGGGGATTTCATTGGGATAAAACCTTCTGCAGAGTGAAGGAAACAATTAACAAAACTAAAAGGCGACCTACAGATTGGGAGAAGATATTTTCAAAAGACTTATCAAATAAAGGGCTGGTATCCAAAATCTATAAAGAACTCATCAAACTCAAAACCCCCAAACCAAAAAATCCAGTCAAAAAATGGGCAGAGGACATGAACAGACATTTCTGCAAAGGAGACATTCAAATGGCTAACAGAGACATGAAAAAATGCTCAACATCACTCAGCATCAGGAAAATACAAATCAAAACTACAATGAGATACCACCTCACCCTGGTCAGAATGGCTAAAATGAACAACTCAGGAAACAAAAGATGCTGGTGAGGATGCAGATAAAGGGGAACCCTCTTACACTGTTGGTGGGAATGCAAGCTGGTACAGCCACTCTGAAAAACAGTATGAAGTTTCTTCAAAAAGTTAAAAATAAAACTACTCTAGGACCCAGCAATTGCAGTACTAGGTATTTATCCAAAGGATGCAAACATAGTGATTTGAAGGGGCACATGCACCCCAATTTTTATAATAGCAATGTCCACATTAGCCAAAATATGGAGAGCCCTGATGTCCATCAACAGATGAATGGATAAATAAGATATGGTGTATATATATACAATGCAATATTACGCAGCCACCAAATAGAATGAAATCTTGTCATTTGCTACAATGTGGTTAGAATTAGAGGGTATCATGCTAAGCATAAGTCAGTCAGAGAAAGACAAATAACATCTGATTTCACTCATGTGGAATTTAAGAAACAAAACTGATGAACATAGCGTAAGGGAAGGAAAAATAAAATAAGATGAAAAAAAAGAGGGAAGCCAACCATATGAGGCTCTTAACTGTAGGAAACAAACCAAGGGTTGCTAGAAGGTTGGTGTGTGGGGGTATGGGGTAATTGGTTGTTGGGCATTAAGGAGGGCACTTGTAATGAACACTGGGTGTTATATTCCACTGATGAACCACTATATTCTACCCTGGAAACTAGTAATACGGTATATGTTATGTAAATTGATTTTAAATAAGAAGTTAAAAACAAAAAACAAACATAAAAAAAAGAATGAAACTGGACTACTTTCTTACACCATACACAAAAATAAATGCAAAATGGATGAAAGACCTAAATGTGAGACAGGAAGCCATCAAAATCCTAGAGGAGAACACAGGCCGTAACCACTATGACATCAGCTGCAGGAACTTCTTTCTCTATATGTTGCCTGAGGCAAGGGAAACAAAAGCAAAACAAACTATTGGGAGTTCATCAATATAAAAACCTTCTGCACAGAGAAGGAATCAACAAAACCAAATGTCAACCTATGGAATGTCAGAGGATGTTTGCAAATGACACATCTGATAAAGGTTGGTATCCAAGAATATATAGAATGTATAAAACTCAGCACCTGAAAAACAAATAATCCAATTAAAAAATGGGCAGAAGACCTGAATAGACATTTTTTCAAAGAAGAGATAGAGGTGGGGTGGCCAACAGACACATGAAAAGATGGTCCACATCACTAATCATCAGGGAAATACAAATTAAAACTACAATGAGATATCACCTCACACCTGTCAGAATGGCTAAAATCAACACAAGAAACAACAGGTATTGGTGAGAATGTGGAGAAAGGGGAACCCTCTTGCACTGTTGGTGGGAATGTAAACTGGTGTAGCCACAGTGGAAAACAGTGCAGAGGTTCCTCGACAAGTTAAAAATAGAACTACCCTATGATTCACCATTTGTGCTACTAGGTATTCACCTAAAGAATACAAAAATAATAATTCAAAGGGATACATGTACCCCAGTGTTTATAGCAGCATTATCTACAATAGCTAAACTATGGAAACAGCCTAACTGTCCATCAACTGATGAATGGATGAAGAAGGTGTGGTATATACATATGTAATGGAACATTAATCAGCCATGAAAAAGAATGAAATCTTGCCATTTGCAATGACGTGGATGGAACTAGAGGGTATTATGCTAAGCAAAATAAGTCAGTCAGAGAAAGACAAATACCATATGATTTCACTCATATGTGGAATTTAGGAAACAAAACAGATGAACATAGTGGAAGGGAAGGAAAAATAAAATAAGATGAAAACAGAAATGGAGGCAAACCACGAGAATCTTAACTGTAGGAAACAAACCAAGGGTTGCTGCAGGGGAGGTGGGTAGGGGGATGGATTAAATAGGGAATAGGGATTAAGGAGTGCACTTGTTGTGATGAGCACAGAATGTTATATGGAAGTGTTGAATAACTATTTTGCACACCTGAAACTAATATTTGCACTGTATGTTAACTAACTGGAATTTAAATAAATACTTAAAATAGGAAAGTAAAAATAAAATGTATTTCCAGGTTCTAATTTTTAGGTTTCACTTAAAAGACAAATCTTTTCTATCTTCTATTTACCATCCCATGGACTTAAATAATTTCAAAAAATACATACTGCTCTAATTTTATTGCCAATTTTAGTATATACATGGCAACTAAACACCACTAGTAGGATTTTTATTCTGATCCCTTCTCAACTTCATATACAGTCCACTACTCAAAGCTATGTGTTGGATCCCAAGTGTAAAAGTGATCTATTACTTCTAGTAATAGCATTTTCTTTCCCCTTATTAATGCCCCAATATTTTAAGGCTTTGGGTAACCAACTGCTATACACAGCTAACTTGACTTAGCTATTTATAGTAACCCATGGTTTTTTCCTTAGAGAAAGTGTCAACTATAGTGTCCTATTAATGTTTATTAGAAAGATAAACTGTTTTTCTTATAATATGTATTTTTTAAATTTAATATAAATGTCTTTGTTGCAGTATGTTGCTCAGTTTCCCAAGGCAATTAACTTTCTTTGAAATTAATCTATTTTATGCCCTTCCTTACAAAGTAATAAAGGTTTGCTTTGAAGTAGTTAATGTGCTGAGCTACTGTTAAAAGCTGTCACAGTCTCAGGGGTAGGCATGAGGAGAGGAACTAGACCAAGGGCTACTGACAAGCTTGGGACCAGGCAGTCACTAGTAAGATCTAGCAAGCTGGAAAATGAGGTTTCACTGAGGATTTTTCTTTCTGTTGCTATTAATGGTATCATTAGCGTTGCCTCCATTTGAGGAGACTGTTCCACAGACACCTTAACAAAGAATCAAAGAATATTTTTAATATTACTGGATTAATTAATATATATTATATTATATTATACTAATATATTAATATGTATTAATTTATATATATTAATTAATTGTGTATATTAATTATATAATTAATATATTTTAATATTACTAGATTCCCCAGCTTCCAGCAACTTGTTGCCCTATGCTTATGTGAGATTGACACCAAAGATATATATGTGGCATGTGCTGGAGCTCTGTTGGATACTATAGGTTTTCTCTTCCAGATTTACCTCTAATCAATTAATTGCACACCTTATACTTGTGATGTGCTAGTTTGTCATTTATGTGTTTTTTTTAAGTATTTTAATTACTCATCAATAATGATGAGAAGGCAATGATGAAAAAACCATGGGTTACTATAATGATAATAATAATAGTGCTATAACTTATTGAGCTTCTACTATGCTCCAGGCATTTTTCCATATTCATTCAGTCAACAATTACTGAGATCTTACTATGTTCTCTATGGACTTTCCTGGGCACTGGGGAATGAGGTAAACAGGATACATGGCCTCTTGGAAATAGCAATATATAGGGGAGATGAAAAGTAAACAGGCAATGATAATAAGTAAGATACATTTATAGATAATATAAAGTAGTATGTAGGGGACATGCAGAGTGTAAGTGTAGAGTTTCTTAATTTATAGAGGGTTGTCAGGGAAGGCCTTTCTGATAGATGACATTTGAGCAAAGACTTTAAGTGAGGGGTACTCTACTACCTCTCTGATTTAATTTCCTACCATTTTTCCCTTATAACATCACAGACACACTGTTTCAGATACACTGACCACCTTGTTGTTCCTTCAAAACAACCTTCCTATCTCCTCTGCCTGGGGTTTTCTTCTCTTACTTATTTACATAGCTTCTTCTCTTACCTCATTTAGTTGTAAAATCAATAGGAATAGGCAAATAGTTGAGTGTGGAAATTGAAGAAGTTGCAGAAATGAAGGCTAAAATGCACATTTTAGGTTTGGGCAACTGGGTACAGGGCAATATGAAGAACACAGCTCAGATTTGAACAAAAGGAGGATTAATTTCACTGTGAACAATCAGATGCACTTGTCTGACAATAAGGTAAGAGATCTGGGCTGTCAATATTTACTGCTTGGTTTTTCAATAAATAAATGAGTTATAGATTTTGGAGTCAGCAGCTCATAGATGGTAATGGTCAACCACAGAACTGAGTGAGATCACACAGGCAGAATGCACTATGACAAGAGAAGAAGTTTTAATACAGAGTGATGAAAAACAGCTGGGTAAGGGAACATGAGCTCTTGAAGGATACTGGGAAAGAATAGCCATAGAGAGATAAGTGAAATTCCAGGAGAACATAAAGACATTGAAGGCAAGTTATACAGATCTTGAAATTAGGAGGTGGATAAGAGTGAAAAATGCTATTAAAGTAATCAAAGAAGGGCTCCTGGGTGGCTCAGTTGGTTAAGCGACTGCCTTTGGCTCAGGTCATGATCCTGGAGTCCTGGGATCGAGTCCTGCTTTGGGGTCCCTGCTCAGCAGGGAGTCTGCTTCTCCCTCTGACCCTCCCCCCTCTCATGCTCTCTCTCTCTATCTCATTCTCTCTCAAATAAATAAATAGAATCTTAAAAAAAATAAAGTAATCAAAGAAGATGAGAACTGAGAATTCATCGGACTCATCAATGAAGAAGTACATGATAAGTGAAAAGCAGGTTTAGTATAGTGGTAGGTATGGAAGACAAATTACTATGTGTTGACAGGTGAGTGGAAGGATAGCAATGAGAAAAATGTAAATTTAGGCAACACCTTTACAACATTTGGATATAAAGTGGTGACACGGGATAGAGTTATATCTAGATTAGAACTTTATCTCAGTATAGGGGACCTAAGAAGGTAGCAGAGTAGGAGGAACCTAGGCTCATTTTGTCCAATGAACACAACTAGATAACCATCAAATCATCCTAAATACCCCCAGAAATTGGCTTGAAGACTGACAGAACAAACTCCACAACTGAAGGGAGAGAAGAGGCCACATCAAAGAAAGTAGGAAGTGCATAAATGTAGTCCAAGGGAGAAACAAATTGTGACTGCTGTGGAGGGGAGGGAGCCAAAGTTGTGGAAAAGGACAAGGGGGGGGGCACACAGGGGAATGCACAAGGAGAACATTTCCCCAAGCTTGGAAAACAAGAGAGGCTGGATTTCATGAGTTCTTGCAACTAGTGGGTCTTAAAGCCTGGTGTTTTAAAGTTCAGATGGTTTAGCTGGGATAGAGCCCTGAGGGCACTTCCCTGGTGTTGGAGAGAAGGCAGGCAAACAACCCCGGAGCAGACAACATGGAAACAGTGATCTGATAAACACCTAGAGCACATGGGGGGGGGGGGGATATTCGCTCTTCTGGAGTGCTTTCCTGAGAGGCAACATTCACAGAGATGCCTCCCTGGGAACAAAGGAGATGGCTGGTACCATTTTCCTCCCCTGTGCCTCAACATCAATACAGAGCACCTGAAGGAAGCAGCTCAGTGTGGACACTGGCTGCCTAACTTGCTTACACCAAGCCCTACACAACTGTGCTCTGGCAGGACTGCCCTTCTCAGTCAAGCTTGTGTAATTCTCATTGCAGCAGGTCCCTCCCCCAAACAACAGGACAAACTCCTACCCAAACCACATCTCCCAACCAGAGTTCGGCAAGGCCTCATTTCTGATGGAGTTTGTGTCAGATCTCATTTCACAAGCAGAGCAAAGCACACCCAGTTAAACTTGCCACATTCAGGCTAGGGACCAAACACTGCCCACAACAGGCAAGGAGAACCTCTGCAGGTGACTGGCTGGGAGGATAGAGAAGCTAAAACACAACAGCAGAGCTCAGGCAGCACACACAAGAGACACTTCCTGAAGTGCCAGGCCCTGACCACTAGATTACCTCTTCTTCATAAGGCCATTACTTCCAGGAGCAGGAGACATAACTGACTTTTCTAGCACAGAGAAGAAGGCAGAGACTAGAGACTTAGACAAAATGCAAAGATGGAGGAATTCATCCCAAATGAAAGAACAAGATAAGGCCATGACCAGAGATCTAAACAAAACAGATATAAGCAACATGTCTGATGGAGAATTTAAAGCAACAATCATATGGAAACTCACAGAGCTTGAGAAAATAATGGAAACCATCAGTGAGACCCTTACAACAGAAATAAAAGAGATAAAAAGGAATCAATCAGAAATGAAGAATGCAATAAACAAGACTGAAAACTGGCTTGATGCAATGAACAGTAGGCTGGAAAATGTAGAGGAATGAACTAGTAACCTAGAAGACAAAATAATGGAAAACAATGAAGCTGAACAAAAGAGAGAAAAGAGAATTATGCAACATGAGAATAGACTTAGGAAACTCAGTGACTCCATCAAATGTAATAGCAATCATATTATAGGACTGCCAGAAGAAGTAGAGAGAAAAGGGGGCAGAAAATTTATGTCAAGAAATAATAACAGAAAACTTCCCTAATCTGGGGAAAGGAACAGATATCCACATCCGGGAGGCACAGAGAACTCTCATGAAAATAAAAAAAAAAGCAGGCCAACACCAAGACATATTGTAATTAAATTCCCAAAATATAGTGATAAAGAAAAAATCTTAAAAGCAGCAAGACAGGGGCTACTGGGTGGTGCAGTTGGTTAAATGTCTGACTCAGTTTTGGCTCAGGTCATGATCTTGGAGTCATGAGATTGAGCTCCATGTCAGGCTTCATGCTCAGTGTGGAGTCTGCTTGAGACTTTCTATCTTCCTTCTGCTCCTCCCACTCATGTGCTCTCTAAAATAAGTAAATAAATCTTAAAAAAAAAAAAAAAAGCAGCAAGACAAAAGAAGTCCTTAACTTACAAGGGAAAACCCATTAGGCTAGCTGGAGATTTCTCAACAGAAACAAGGCAAGCCAGAAGAGAGTGGTACTATATATTCAAAGTATTGAATGGGAACAATCTGCAGCCAAGAATACTCTATTCAGTAAGGCTATCTTTCAGAATAGAGGAGAGATAAAGAATTTCACAGATAAATGAAAACTAAAGGAGTATGTGACCACTAAACCAGCCATACAAGAAATATTAAAAGGGAATTTTTGAGTGCAAAGAAAGACCAAAAGTGACAAAGACAAGAATGGAACCAAAAAAATCTCTGGAGACAATGACAAAACAAGTAATAAAATGGCACTAAATGCATATTTATCAATAATTACTCTGAATGTAAATGAATTAAATACTCCAATCAGAAGACATAAGGTGACAGATGGGATAAAAAAGAAGATCCATCTATATGCTGCCTACAAGAGACTCATTTTAGACCTAAGAACACCTGCAGATTAAAAGTGGGGGATGGAGGGGACCTGGGTGGCTCAGTTGGTTAAACGTCTGCCTTTGGCTCAGGTCATGATCCCAGGGTCCTGGGATCGGGCCCTGTGTCAGGCTCCCTGATCAGCAGGGAGTCTGCTTCTCCCTCTCCCTCTGCCCCTCCCCCCACTCGTGGTCTCTCTCTCTCTCTCTCTCTCATGTGAGTGCTCTCTCACTCAAATAGATAAAAATCTTTTTTAAAAGAAGTGGGTGATGGAGACTCATTTATCACACAAATGGATATCAAAAGAAAGTCAGAGTAGCACTACTTATATCAGACAAACTCACCTTTTTTGTTCTTGTATCGTTTTCATCCTGTTTGGTATTATGGTAGTATTGACCTTACTGAATGATTTTGGATATATTCCCTCTATCCCATTATTTGTAATATTTTGATAAAGATTGTCATTAGGTTTTTTTTTGTAATGTTTGGTAGAATTCAGCAATGAGACAATGTGGTCTTGGGCTTCTCTGTGCTGGGAGATTTTTGAGTACTACTTCAGCTTTCATTCTTTTATTGGTCTAAGAAGATTTCTTATTTCTTGGATTCAAGATTCATGGTAACTTGTGCATTTTCTTTTTAACAATTATCTTTTTTTCCTAAGTTATCTGATTTGTTAGTATATATTTTTTATAGTAATTTGTTATCACACTATGTATTTCTATGGTTATCTGTTGTATTGTTTTCTCTTCCTTTTCTCATTTTGGTGTTTGAGTTTCCTCTTTTTTTCTTAGTTAATGTAGTTAAAGCTTTGCCTTTTTTTTTTTTTTTTGAAATCTGGTCATTATTTTCAATGTTATGTTATTGTTTATTCTGGGCTCTATTTTATTTTTTTCTGCTTTTTGTTTGTTATTTACTTCCTCTACTAACTTTCAGCTAAATCTCTTCCTTTTCTTGTTCTTTGTGGTGTGATGTAAGTTCTTTATTTGAAGTTTTTTTTCTTAATACAAGCATTAATTGCATAAATTTCACTCTAACATATACTTTTGCTGCATCCCATGGGCTTTGGAATATTGTGTTTTCTTTTTCTTTTGTTATGGGACATATTTTTATTTACCATTCAATTTCTTATTTGGCCCATTACTTGTGTTGTAGTGTGTTGTTTAATATTTGCATATTAAATATTTAGTATTTACCTTGTAGATTTTCCAGCTTTGTTTTATTGTTGATCTTTATTTTTGTACCATTGTGATTGGAAAATATACTCAATATGATTTTAGTCTTCTTAAATTTGTAATATTTGTTATTTCCCTTTTTGTGATTTAACCAGGGGATTCTTCTGTGTGTACTTGAAGACAATGTGTACTCTATTTTTCTTGAATGGAATATTTTATATATACCTTTAGAACCATGTATTCTGAAATATGCTTCAAGTAAAAAATGTTCTTGTTGAAAAAATAACATTTAATTGAGAGTACTTGTTTAAAATAAAGCATATCAGAGGAGGACTTAAGATAGCAAATTAATACGGGGACACTATGTTTGCCTCATCCCTTGAACACAGCCAGATAAATATCGAGAAACACCCAAGAAATTAATCTGACAACAGAGAACAAACTGCACATCTAGAGGGAGAAAAATGGCTACATTATAGAAAGTAGGAGTTGTGGAGAATTGATCGTGGGGGAGAAAAGAATTGCAGGTGCTGTGGAGGGGAGCCCCAGGCATGGAGAGAGGAGTGAGAGGGAAAGAGAGAGAGGAAAAAAAAAAAGTGACAGCAGCATGCAAAGGATTACACAAGAAAAAAGTCTTCCCCTAACCATTGACTGGGAAAGGAGAAGGCCTGACTACCAGGTCTTTATAAGCAGTGCAGCTCGAAATCTGAAGTTTTAGAAGTCTGTGCCATCACTGAGGTAGTACCTGGTGGGCTTAGCAGTACTTCTGTGGGGAAGGAGGGCAGAGGTCTAGAAGCTGACAGCATGGTCTAAGGATCCCCTGGGTCACCTGGAGAGAAACAGTTCCCCTTCTTAGAGTGCATTTGGGAGAAGTAGCATGGCCTCTCTGGGGACAAAAGAGCTGGTAGGTGCTAATGTGCAGTCCTGTACATTAGCATGGGAACAAAGTCACCTGCTGAGGGAAGCAAAACTTGGTGCCATTTCTTTTGCTGTGCTTTACCATAAACTCTGAAATGCTGTGCGATCATACGACTGCTTTTCTGTGACTAACTAGCACCAGCAACAGCACAGTAAGACCCTCCCCCTCCCCCAGAGCATCAGTATGGGTCTGCAACACACCAGGTCCCTAAAATTTGGAGTTTTGAAACACCCCTCTCTCCCTACCCATTAGCATTGACCAACCTCAGCCAGCAATGTGGCACCCCCAGTGGAGGTTGGAGCCTATTCCACCAAGCTCCACCCCCCTGCACCTGAGCAGGTTCATCTTTACTGGGCAAGTATGCATGAGAACTAGTGCAATAGGCCCCTCCCCAGAAGACCAGCACAAGCCTCTTGCATGCAACAAGTCTTCTGATCATAAAGCACTGCAATGGTTCAGCTCTTGGGGGAATAAGATCTAGTTTCTTTTAACAAGAAGACCAAAACACACCTAGTTAAAACTTGCCACACAGTGGATGAGGTACAAACACTCCCCACTGAGGCAAGAAGAACGTCTGCAGAGGACTGACCTGAGGGAAGGAGAAGCTAAAATAAAACAGCAGAATGCACACTCTGAAACACTTCCAGAAACACCAGGCAGTATAAGACCTCTTCTTAACATAGCCATTACTCCCAGGAGCAGGAATATAACACACTTTCCTAACACACACACACAACACCAGTGACTTAGACAGAATGACAAGACAGAGGAATTCACCCCAAAAGAAAGAACAGAAAGAAGTCATGGCCAGGGATTTGATCAAAACAGATATAAGTAAGATGCCTGAACCACATTTTAAAACAAAATCATAAAGATACTAGTGGGCTTGAGAGAAGCTGAGAAGACACTACAGATTCCCTTACTGCAGATAAAAGATCTAAAAACTAGTCAGGCCAAAATAAAAAAATGCTATAAGTGAGATGCAAAACTGACTGGATGCCATGACAATGAGGATGGACAAAGCAGAGAAATGAATCAGTAATGTAGAAAATAAAATTATGGAAAATAATGAATCTAAAAAGAAGAGGGAAAGGAAGGCAATGGATCATGAATATAGACATAGGGAACTCAGCGACTCCATAAAGCATAATAACATTTGTATCATAAGAGTCCCAGAAAAAGAAGAGAGGGAAAAAGGGCAGAAGGTTTTCTTAAGCAAATTATAACTGAAAACTTCCCTAATCTAGGGAAGGACAACAGATATCAAAATTCAAGAAGCACAGAGAATTCCCATCAAATTCAACAAAAGCCAGCACATATTATAGTCAAATTCACAAAATACACAGACAGGGGCGCCAGGGTGGCTCAGTCATTAAGCATCTGCCTTCAGCTCAGGTCATGATCCCAGGGTCCTGCATTGGCCTCCCTGCTCAGCGGGAAGCCTGCTTCTCCCTCTCCCACTCCCCCTGCCTGTGTTCCCTCTCTCGCTGTCTCTCTCTCTCTGTGTCAAATAAGTAAATAAAATCTTAAAAAAAAAAAAAGAAGACTGCCATATATTTAAAAAAAAAAAAAAACACAGAAAAGGAAAGAATCCTGAAAGCAGTAAGGGACAAAAAGCCCTTAACCTACAAGGGAAGACAGATCAGGTTCACAGAAATTCTGTCCACAGAAACATGGCATGGAAGAAGAAAGTGGCATGATATATTCAATGTGTTGAATGGAAAAAATATGCAGCCAACAATACTTTGTCCAAGGGTGTATTCAGAATAGGAGAGATAAAGAGTTTCCCAGATAAACTAAAACTAAAGGAGTTTGTGACCACTAAACCAGCACTACAAAAAATATTAAAGGGGACTCTTAGAGTGGGAAAGAGAGACCAAAAGCAATAAAGACTAGAAAGGAACACAGAACATCACCAGAAACACCAATATTACAGGTAACAAAATGGCACTAAATTCATATCTGTCAATAATTACACTGAATGTAAATGTACAAATGCTCCAATCAAAAGACATAGGGTATTAGAATGGACAAAAAAAACAAGACCCATCAATATGCTGCCTACAAGAGACTCATTTTAGACCTAAAGACACCTGCAGATTGAAAGTGAGGGGCTGGAAACCATCTATCATGCTAATGGACAACAAAAGAAAGCTGGACTAGCCATACTCATATCAGACAAACTAGATTTTAAACCAAAGATGGTAATAAGAGGTGGAGAAGGGCACTATATCATAATTAAAGGGTCTATCCATGAAGAAGATCTAACAATTGTAAATATTTATGTGCCCAACTTGGCAACACCTAAATCTATAAATCAATTAATAAAAAATAAACTCATTGATAATAATACAATAATAGTAGGGGACTTTAATAATCCACCTGAAGCAATGGACAGATCATCTAAACAGAAGATCAAAAAAGAAACAATGGTTTTAAATGACACACTGGACCAGATGGCCTTACCAAATATATCCAGAACATTTCATCCTAAAGTAGCACAATGCACATTCTTTCCCAGTGCACATGGATCATTCTCCAGAATAGATGACGTACTGGGTCACAAATCAGGTCTCAACCAATACAAAAAGACTGAGATCATACCATGCATATTTTCAGACCACAACACTATGAAACTTGACATCAACCATAATAAAAAATTTGGAAAGACCACAAGTAAGTAGAGGATAAAAGACATTCTACTAAAGAATGAATGTGTTAACCAGGAAATTAAAGAATAATTAAAAAAATACATGGAAGCAAATGAAAATAAAAACATGACAATCCAAAGCCTTTGGGATGCATCAAAGACGGTCCTAAGAGGGAAGTATATTGCACTACAGGCCTACCTCATGAAGCAAGAAAAGTCTCAAATACAACCTAAACTTACAGCTCAAGGAGGTAGAAAAGGAACAGCAAATAAAACCAAAAGCCAGCAGAAGGGAAATAAAATTAAAGCAGAAATAAATGATATATAAACACATCCAAAAATCTCAGTAGAACAGATCAACAAAACTAAGTGCTGGTTCTTTGAAATAATTAATAAAATTGATAAAGCCCTACCCAGACTTATCAAAAAGAAAAGAAAAGTACCCAAATGAATAAAATCATGAAAAAAAGAGGAGAGATCACAATCAACACAACAGAAATACAAACAATTATGAGAATATTATGACAAATTATATGCTAACAAACTGGGCAATCTGGAAGAAATGGATAAATTCTAGAAACATATAAACTACCAAAACTGAGACAGGAATAAATAGAAAATTTGAACAGACCCATAACCAGCAAAGAAATTGAATCAGTAATCAAAAATCTCCCAAGATATGAAAGCCCAGGGACAGGAGGCTTTCCAGGGTAATTCTACTAGATATTTGAAGAAGAGTTAATACTTACTCTTCTGAAACTGTTCCAAAAAATAGAAATGGAAGGAAAATTTCCAAACTCATGTTATGGGGCCAGTATGTTCTTGATCCCAAAACCAGAGAAAACCTCACTAAAAAGAATTACAGGCTAATATACCCAATGAACATGGATGCAAAAATTCTCAACAAGATTCTAGCAAATCAAATCAAAGAGTACACTAAAAGAACTATTCAGGGGGAGGGGGCAAGATGGTGGCAGAGTAGGGGACCTCATTTCATCTGGTCCCTCGAATTTAGCTGGATATCTATCAAACCATTCTGAACACACACAAATTCAACCTGAGATGTAAGATTTATCTGGATCTCTGCAAGCAGAAAAATGACAACTTTTTGGAAGGTAGGAGGTGCAGAACCTTGAATCTTTGGGGGAAATATACAAAGATAAATGGAGGGGGGAGGGAGCCTCCATAAGCCGGCCACCAGAAAGTGATATAACACCAGAGCAAAAAATCAGGACCCTTGAAAATCTGCTTTAGTGAGAGGCACCTCCTTCTGAAAAGGGCACAGGGGATGAATATGGCAGAATTCTAGGTGGATCATTGTGGTCTCAGGATTCCAGGAGACTCAGAAAGAATGGGGAAGCCTGAACCAATAGAGTGCCCAAGCAGTGGAGCAGGGAGACTGGTTATGGTTAGCAAGTCCAGAGGGGAATCTCAGCTCTGGGCTCCCTAAACTGTGAGCTGAGCTGGTAGGGAGACCACCTTCTGACTGACCACCCTGAAAAGGACTAGAAAGAGCAGGCTGTTTAACATCCTAGGGGAGATATAAAACAGTTTGCTCCCATGACAGGGACAGCTATCAGGGCAGTTTGCCCCACGAAAGGACACTGGGGAAAATAATATAAGGAGCTCTAGGAATTCCCTCAGGACTTATATTTCAGGTTAAAATTTTACAATTCTTTTTGTTTCTTTTTCTTTCTTTCTTTCTTTCTTTTTTTTTACCCTGTTCCCATTTCAAATAGATTCTTATTTCCAAACCTATGTTTTTAAGTCACTTCTTAGCTTTTATTTTTTTCACATATATGTTTTATACATTTATGACCCATACTAGCCCGATTTTCACTCTGTTCAATTTTATCCTGATATACATATATATGAGTTCTGATTTCTTTGCAATTTTGGGATATAGTGTCTTCTAACACACAGACCAAAAATCAAGCAGGAATAAGCAGATCACCCTGCTGTGTCCACCCTGAGAGATTATAACCTCTCCTCCCCTCATCCCCCATCTTTCTTTTTCTTTTTTCTTTCTTTCTTATTGTTTTGGATCATCTTGGTTTTGGTGGCATAACTGTGGTAGTTTTCAACCACTTTGGATTTTTTCTAAGGTGCATTTTGCTTGGGTCATGGTTGATATTTTAGACTCTTTCCATTCCCTCAACCATCCCTCAATAGAATGACTAGGAGGAGGAACTCCCAACAAAGAAAAGAACCAGAGACAATGTCCTCTCCCACAGATCTAATGGATATGGATAAAAGGAAGATGTCACAGATAGACTTCAGGATAGCAATCATGAAATCAACAGCTAGGCTTGAAAAAGCATTGGTGACAATGTAGAATCTGTAAGGGCAGAAATGAGATCTAATCAGGCTGAACTTATAAATGTTATGAATGCGATGCAGTCTTGAACTGGATACTCTAACAGCCAGGGTAAATGAGGAAGAAGAACTAATCAGTGATTTAGAAGATAAACTGATAGAAAGGAAGGAAACTGAGGAAGATAGAGATAGGCAGCTAGCAGCCCATGAAACAGACTTAGAGAGATCAATGACACCATGAAACATTCCAATGTCAGAATTATTGGGATCCCTGAGGGGTTGGAGAGAGAGAGGGCTAAAAGGTATATTTGACCAAATCATAGCTGAGAACTTCCCTAATCTGGGGAAGGAAACGAGCATTCACGCCAAAGAGGCAGAGAGGACCCCTCCCAAAAAATCAATAAAAATAGATCAAGACCCTACATATAATAGTGAAGCTTGCAAGGAAGCTATCCTGAGAGCAACTAAGGGGAAGAGATTTCTTACATACAGAAGGAGAATAACATCAGACTTATCCACAGAGACATGGCAAGCTTCAGAAATCAGACAACAAAAATAAATAAAAGGCATCCAAATTGGCCAAGAAGAAGTCATACTCTCTCTCTTCACAGATGACATGATACTTTATGTGGAAAACCCAAAAGATTCCACCCATAAATTACTAAAACTCATACAGCAATTCAGCAACATGGCAGGATACAAAATCAATGCACAGAAATCAGTTGCATTTCTATACACTAACAACATGACTGAAGAAAGAGAAATTAAGGAATTGATTCCATTTATAATAGCACCAAAAACCATAAGATACCTAGGAATAAAGCTAACCAAAGAGGTAAAGGATCTATACTCTAGAAACTACAGAACACTTGTGAAAGAAATTGAGGAAGACACCAAGAGATGAAAAAAACTTCCATGCTCATGGATTTGAAGAATAAATATTTTGAAAATGTCTGTGCTGCCCAGAGCAATCCATGCTTTCAATGCTATCCCTATCAAAATAGCATTGACACTTTTCACAAAGCTGGAACAAACAATCCTAAAATTTTATAGAACCAAAAAAGACCCCGAATTGCAAGGGGATTGTTGAAAAAGAAAATCAAAGCTGGGGGTATCACAATGCTCTTGGTTTCAAGCTCTATTACAATGCTGTGATCATTAAGACAGCATGGTATTGGCACAAAAACAGACACATAGATCAAGGAAACAGAGATCACAGACATGGGCCCTCAATTCTATGGTCAACTAATCTTCGACAAATCAGGAAAAAATATTCAATGGCAAAAAGACAGTCTCTTCAATAAATGGTGCTGGGAAAATTGGACAGCCACATGCAGAAGAATAAAGCTGGACCATTCTCTTACACCATACACAAAGATAAACTCAAAATGCATGAAAGACCTCAATGTGAGACAGGAATCCATCAAAATCCTAGAGAACACAGGCAGTAACCTCTTTGACTTTGGCCACAGTGACCTCTTTCAAGACACGTCTCTAAAGGCAAGGGAAATAAGAGCAAAAATGAACATTTTGGAATTCATCAAGATAAAAAGGTTTGCACAGCAAAGGAAATAGTCAACAAAACTAAGAGACAACCCACGGAATGGGAGAAGATATTTGCAAATTACATGACAGATAAAGGGCTGGTATCCAAGATCTATAAAGAACTTCTCAAACTCAACACCCAAAAAACAAATAATCCAGTCAAGAAATGGGCAGAAGACATGAACAAACACTTTGCCAAAGAAGACAGACAAATGGCTAACAGAGACATGAAAAAATGTTCAACATCACTAGCCATCAGGGAAATACAAATCAAAATCACAATGAGATACTACCTTACACCAGTTAGAATGGTAAAAGTTAATAAGACAGGAAACAAGTGTTGGCGAGGATGTGGAGAAAGGGGAACCCTCTTACACTGTTGGTGGGAATGCAAGCTGGTATAGCTACTCTGGAAAACAATATGGAGGTTCCTCAAGATGTTAACAACAGAGCTACCCTACAACCCAGCGATGGCACTACTAGGTATTTACCCCAAAGATACAGATGTAGTGAAAAAAAAGGGGCACATGCACCCCAATGTTCATAGCATCGATGTCCACAATAGCCAAACTGTGGAAGGAGCTGAGATGCCCTTCAACAAATGAATGGATAAAGATGATGTGGTTTATATATACAATGGAATATTACTCTGCCAACAGAAAGGATGAATACCCACCATTTCCACAGACATGGATGGAACTGGAGGTGATTATGCTGTGAAATAAGTCAAGCTGAGAAAGACAATTATCATATGGTTTCATTCATATGTGGAACATAATGAATAGCATGGAGGACCACAGGGGAAGGGAGGGAAAACCGAATGGGAAGAAATCAGAGAGGGAGACAAACCATGAGAGACCCTGGCCTCTGGGAACCAAACTGAGGGAGACAGAAAGGAAGGAGTGGGGGATGGGGTAACTGGGTGATGGGTATTAAGGATGGCACCTGTGGTGATGAGCACTGGGTGCCTTATGCAACAAATGAATCGTTGAACACTACATCAAAAACTAATGATGTACTATATGCTGGCTAAATGAACATAATAAAAATAAATAATGGAATGTATATAAAAGTATAAGTATCCACTGGGGTTTTTGGTTAGCACCATTATGCAATGTTCCTTAAGGTAAATACTGGTCTTATCTTGGATCAATATTTATCTCACCCTTTGATACATGTATGAGTGTCTTCAACAACATAACTGCTTAATATATACAACCTGCTTCTCATCAGTGCTTTTGAACATTCCTTATAGTCCCAAGGATGTTCAGAGATTTCTAGTGCTTTGGATCCCCATGGGTTCTTTACTGCCAATCTATAAACAATAGAGCTATATGATATGACTGTTTTGAACATAGTTGTAATTGCTACACAAAGAGTTCCTCAAGCTCTTAGAAGCCCTAATGAGAAAAGATCAATGAGTATATATTGTGAATGGCCAGAGTGTTCATGAGGACTATGGTTTAAAGTGATTTTTACTTTATTTTATTTACTTTTTTTTTTTAAATTTTACTATGTTATGTTAGTCAACATACAATACATCATTAGTTTTTGATGTGGTGTTCCACAATCCATGGTTTTCATATAACACCCAGGGCTCCATGCAGTACGTACCCTCCTTAATACCCATCACCGGGCTAACCAATCCCCCCCCCCCACCTCCCCTCTAAAACCCTGTTTGTTTCTCAGAGTCCATAGTCTCTCATGGTTCATCTCTCCCTCCAATTCCCCCCACCCCTCATTTTCCCCTTCCTTCTCCTAATGTCCTCCATGCTATTCCTTATGTTCCACAAATAAGTGAAACCATATGATAATTGACTTTCTCTGCTTGACTTATTTCACTTAGCATAATCTCCTCCAGTCCCATCCATGTTGATGTAAATGTTGGGCATTCATCCTTTCTGATGGCTGAGTCATATTCCATTGTATATATGGACCACATCTTCTTTATCCATTCATCTGTTGAAGGGCATCTCGGCTCTTTTCACAGTTTGGCTATTGCAGACATTGCTGCTATGAACATTGGGGTGCATATGGCCCTTCTTTTCACTACATCTGTGTCTTTGCGGTAAATACCCAGGAGTGCAATTGCTGGGTCATAGGGTAGCTCTATTTTTAAATTTTTGAGGAAACTCCACACTGTTTTCCAAAGTGGCTGTACCAACTTGCATCCCCACCAACAGTGTAAGAGGGTTCCCCTTTCTCCACAACCTCTCCAACATTTGTTGTTTCTTTCCCTGTCCATTTTTGCCATTCTAACTGGTGTAAGGTGGTATCTCAATATGGTTTTGATTTGAATTTCCCTGATGGCTAATGATGATGAACATTTTTTCATGTGTCTGTTAGCCATTTGTATGTCTTCTTCAGAGAAGTGTCTGCTTAATATCTACAACCTGCTTCTTATCAGTGCTTTTCTTCTTCTGCCCACTTTTTGACTTGATTATTTGTTTTTTGGGTGTTGAGTTTGAGAAGTTCTTTATAGATTTTGGATACCAGCCCTTTATCTGTAGTGTCATTTGCAAATATCTTTTCCCATTCTGTGAGTTGCCTCTTTGTTTTGTTAACTGTTTCCTTTGCTGTGCAGAAGCTTTTTATCTTGATGAAGTCCCAAAAGTTCATTTTTGCTTTTGTTTCACTAGCCTTTGGAGACGTCTCTTGAAAGAAGTTGCTGTGGCCGATGTCAAAGAGGTTATTGCCTATGATCTCCTCTAGGATTTGGATGGATTCCTGTCTCACATTGAGGTCTTTCATCCACTTTGAGTTTATCTTTGTGAATGGTGTTAGAGAATGGTCGAGTTTCATTCTTCTGCATGTGGCTGTCCAATTTCCCAGCAACATTTATTGAAGAGACTGTCTTTTTTCCATTGCATGTTTTTTCCTGCTTTGTCAAAGATTATTTGACCATAGAATTGAAGGTCCATACCTGGGTTCTCTATTCTGTTCCATTGGTCTGTATGTCTGTTTTTGTGCCAGTACCATGCTGTCTTGGTGATCACTGATTTCTAATATAGCTTGAAATCAGACAACGTGATGCCCTCAGCTTTGTTTTTCTTTGTCAACATTTCATTGGTAATTCAGAGTCTTTTCTGATTCCATACAAAGTTTAGGATTGTTTGTTCTAGCACTTTGAAAAATGTCATTGGAATTTTGATTGGGATGGCATTGAAGGTATAGATTGCTCTGGGTAGCATAGACATTTTAACAATGTTTATTCTTCTGATCCATGAGCATGGAATATTTTTCCATCTTTTTGTGTCTTCTTCCATTTCTTTCATGAGTGTTTTGTAGTTTCTAGAGTATAGATCCTTTACCTCTTTGGTTAGGTTTATTCCGAGGTATCTTATGGTTTTTGGTGCTATTGTAAATGGAATCGTTTCTCTAATTTCTCTTTCTACAGTTGCGTTGTTAGTGTACAAGAAAGCACCCGGTTTCTGTGCATTGATTTTGTATCCTGCCACATTACTGAATTGCTGGATGAGTTCTAGTAATTTGGGAGTGGAGTCTTTTGGGTTTTCCATATAAAGTATCATGTCGTCTGTGAAAAGAGACAGTTTGACCTCTTCTTTGCCAATTTGAATACTTTTTATTTCTTTTTGTTATCTGATTGCTGTTGTTAGGACTTCTAGTACTATGTTGAAAAACAGTGGTGAGAGTGGGCACCCTTGATGTGTTCCTGATCTTAAGGGAAAGGCTCTCAGCTTTTCCCCTTTGAGGATGATATTCGTTGTGGGTTTTTCATAGATGGATTTTATGAACTTGAGGAATGTTCCCTCTATCCCTATACTCTGAAGAGTTTTAACCAGGAAAGGATGTTGTATTTTGTCAAATGCTTTTTCTGCATCAATTGAGAGGACCATATGGTTCTTCTCCCTCCTCTAATTAATGTGTTCTATCACATTGATTGATTTGTGAATGTTGAACCACTTTTGCGTTCCAGGGATCAATCCCAGCTGGTCATAGTGGATGATCCTTTTAATGTATTGTTGGATCCTATTAGCTAGGATTTTTTTGAGGATTTTGGAATTCATATTCATCAGGGATATTGGTCTGAAATTCTCCTTTTTGATGGGGTCTTTGCCTCGTATAGGGATTAAGGTAATGCTGGCCTCATAGAATGGGTCGAGAAGCTTTCTTTCTGTTTTTATTTTTTGAAACAGCATCAGGAATATAGGTATTATTTCTTCTTTGAATGTTTGGTAGAATTCCTCAGGGAATCCTTCAGGTCCTGGACTTTTGTTTTTTGGGAGGTTTTTGATCACTGCTTTAATCTCGTTACTGGTTATTGGCCTATTCAGGTTGTCAATTTCTTCCTGTTTCAGTTTTGGCAGCTTATAGGTTTCCAGGAAAGCCTCCATTTCATCCAGATTGCTCAGTTTTTTGGCATATAGTTGTTGATAATAATTTCTAATAATTGTTTCTATTTCCTTGGTGTTAGTTGTGATCTCTCCCCTTTCATTCATCATTTTATTAATTTTGGTCCTTTCTCTTTTCTTTCAGATCAATGTGGCCAGTGGTTTATGGATCTTGTTAATTCTTTCAAAGAACCAACTTCTAGTTTTATTGATCTGATCTACTGTGTTTCTAATTCATTGATTTCTACTCTAATTTTAATTATTTCTCTTCTAATGCATGGCTTAGGCATCGTTTATTGCTTTTTCTCTAGTTCTTTAAGGTGTAGAGTTAGTTGGTGAATTCGGGATTTTTCTATTTTTTTGAGTGAGGCTTGGCTGGCTATGTGTTTCCCCCTTAGGACTGCCTTTGCAGTATCCCATAGGTTTTGGGCCGATGTGTTTTCGTTCTATTGGTTTCCATGAATTGTTTAAGTTCTTCTTTGATTTCCTGGTTGACCCAAACATTCTTGAGCAGAGTGGTCTTTAGCTTCCAAATGTTTGAATTTCTGCCAATTTTTTTTCTTGTGATTGAGTTTCAGTTTTATTTTTTTTATTTTTTAAAGATTTTATTTATTTATTTGAGAGAGAGAGAATGAGAGACAGAGAGCATGAGAGGGAGGAGGGTCAGAGGGAGAAGCAGACTCCCTGCCGAGCAGGGAGCCTGATGCGGGACTCGATCCCGGGACTCCAGGATCATGACCTGAGCCGAAGGCAGTCGCTTAACCAACTGAGCCACCCAGGCGCCCCTGAGTTCCAGTTTTAAAGCATTGTGGTCTGAGGATATGCAGGGAATAATCTCAGTCTTTTGGTATCGGTTGAGACCTGATTTGTGACCCAGTATGTGGTCTATTCTGGAGAAAGTTCATTGGGCGCTCAAGAAGAATGAGTTATTCTGTTGCTTTCAGGTGGAATGTTCTGTAAATATCTATGAGGTCCATCTGGTCCAGTGTATCATTCAAAGCTCTTGTTTCCTTGTTGATTTTCTGCTTAGGTGATCTGTCCATTGCTGAGCATGGAGTATTGAGGTCTCCTACAATTAACATATTGTTATCAATATGACTCTTTATTTTGGTTAACAGTTGGCTTATGTAGATGGCTGCTCCCATGTTGGAGGCATAGATATTTACAATTGTTACATCTTCTTGTTGGATAGACCCTTTAAGAATGATATAGTGTCCTTCTGTGTCTCTAACTACAGAATTTAGTTTAAAATCTAATTTGTCTGATATAAGAATTGCTACCCCAGCTTTCTTTTGAGGTCTGCTGGCATGGAAGATGGCTCTCTATCCCTTCACTTTCAGTCTGGATGTATCTTTAGGTTCAAAATGAGGCTCTTGTAGGCAGCATATCAATGGGTCCTCTCTTTTTATCCAACCTGCAACCCTGTGCCGTGTTATGGGAGCATTTAGGCCATTCACGTTGAGAGTGATTATTGAAAGATATGAATTAATTGTCATCATGTTGCCTGTGAAGACATTGTTTTTATAGATTGTCCCTGTAAATTTCTGTTGTAGATCACTCTTGGGGTCTTTCTCCTTTTATAGAACCCCCCTTAATATTTCTTGCAGGGTCGGCTTAGTGGTCACATATTCTTTCAGTTTCTGCCGGTCGTGGAAGCTCTGCATCTCTCCATCCATTCTAAATGACAGCCTTGTTGGATAAAGTATTCTTGGCTGCATGTTCTTCTCATTTAGTACCCTGAATATGTCTTGCCAGGCCTTTCTGGCTTGGCAGGTCTCTGTGGATAAGTCTGACGTTATTCTGATGTTCCTCCCTCTGTATGTAAGGAATCTCTTCCCCCTAACTGCCCTTAAAATGTTTTTCTTGGTTCTAAGATTTGCAAGTTTTACTATTACATGCCAGGGTATTGGCCTGTTTTCCTTGATCTTGGGAGGGGTCCTCTCTGCCTCTAGGACACGAATATTTGTTTCATTCCCCAGATTAGGGAAGTTCTCAGCTACGATTTGCTCAAATACATCTTTTAGTCCTCTCTCTCTCTCCACTCCCTCCGGGATTCCAATTATTCTGACGTTGGAACGCTTCATGGCGTCACTTATTTCTCTGATTCTATTTTCATGGATTCTGAGTTGTTTTTCCCTGGCCTCCCCTTTTCCCTTTTTATCTATTATATTTTCTTCCAGGTCACTTATTCGTTCTTCGGCCTCACTTACCCTAGCTGTTAGATTATCTAGATTGGATTGGATCTCATTGATAGCATTTTTAAGTTCTGCCAATTCAGCTTTCATTTCTGCCCTTTGATACTCTATGTTGCCATTAATTGATTTCTCCATTCTGGCCATTGTCTTTGCAATTGCTAGCCTGAATTCCATCTCTGAGATCTTGGTTATATCTGCATCCATTTGTAAATCTGCAGCATAAGTCATAATCTCTGAGTATTTTCTATTTTGTGGGTTCCTCCTCCTAGTCATTCTGTGGATGGGTGTTTGAGGGAATGTATAAGGTCGAAATTATTGACCAGAACCCATGCAAGATGCACCTGTTTTCTTGGGACCTTCGGGTTGCTGGCCTCTTGTTTTCCCAGCCTGTCTTCTGGGGGAGGGGACTGCCATACTGTTACTCAGGCAACCCTGTTTGGGCGGAGTTGCCCTGCCTTTATGTGGTGGGGGATGGCCTCAGTGGGAATCAGTTTTGGGGGCTTTTGTTCTCTGGCAGCTTTCCTTGGTGGCTTTCCCTGTCTCTTCTGTGATTCAGAGCAGAAGAGACCGTTTCCAACCTTCTGCCTCAGAGCAGAGAGATCGCAGTCTGTTCTTCATTGAGCTCTCCAGGCCACACTGTCTCCGTTTCTGTCAGTGCTGCTATAAACTGCAGCGCCCTGTGTTGTGTGCCCCTCTGTAGTGCCCCCAGTCCTCACCTCCAGGTTGGGGCACATCTCTGCCCTTTGTGCTTCTAAAACCACCAGCCGCTCCCAGTTTGCACGTGCGACCCCACCGCTCTGGGTTTCTGCCCGGGGGCTGCCCTAAAGTCCTTTCCCTGCCGCTACTGGTCTGCGAGTCTGTGCCCCATCCCCAGCGCGTGAGGCTGTTGCTCACCAGTGGTGTAGGATCCCCACAGCCAGGATCCTCCCACTGTCATTTATCCTCCATTATCTGCCCGCAGAATCAGGGCTCCCCGCTTCATACCTCGAAACCAACCGCCTGCGATATTCTGTTTGTAGAGATCCAGATCTTCTTATATCTTAGGCTGGTTTCATGGGTGCTCAGAGTGGTCTGGTAGATATCCAGTTCAATTCTGGGGACCAGTTGAAATAGGGTCCCCTACTCCTCCACCATCTTTCCTTCTCCTATTTTATTTATTTATTTGTTTATTTATTTATTTATTTATTTACGAGAGAGAGAGTGAGCATGTGAGTAGAGGGAAGAAGCAGAGGGAGAGGGAGAAGCAGCCTTCCTTGCCTGATGTGGGACTCAATCCCAGGACCCCTGGATCATGAATTGAGCTGAAGGCAGATACTTAACCAACTGAGTCACCAGTCACCCCTAAAGAGATTATTTTAAAGAAATTTGGTGTGTAAGGGTTTAGAATTCAAATTCATATTCCTAGCTATTTTATAACAGTTTATATATCCAAATTTTTCTGGAAGCTGCCTATGTCTGATTACTCCTTTTTCATAAATAAGACACTAGATTATTCTGAATTGAGTCGTACATTCACTCTGCTTCTGGGTTTTGATTTTTGTAGTGTAGAATGATCTTCAACATATCATTATAAAGAACTCCTTTCTCTAACCTCCTAGAATATGGAATAAGTCTAGATGTGCCCAATCCTGGACCCTATTTTGTTTAGTTCCTTTCACACAGTGAACCATATGAATTAATAATGACAAATTGCTATGCAAAAAACCCACTATTTGAGGTCTTGATATTGTCATTCATATTAATTTAATTTTACCTTTTTATCTTTTGAAACTGACCCAGCTAGAATCAGGCAGAACAGGAAAATTACTGTTCTTACCTACAACCTAAATAATGAAACTTTATATGAGATTAACAACCAAGGTTCGAATATATTTTCCTTGTAATCAACATTAGTCAAAACTTTTTTTTTTTGAGAATTACAAAGAGTGAATCTTCGTACTGTAAAGGGAATATAGAGATATGGGAAGGTACAGGAAAATATAATAAAGAATTTCAAAGAATGGAAAACAAGCTTTATAAGAAAAGATTAAAAGGGTTGGAGTACTTAGTTTAACAAAAAAGATGGTTAAGGCATGAACACTGTAACCTTAAAGTTTATAAAGGGATTATGTGATGAGACTACTGAGCAGTTTTTCTGTCACTAGAAAACTGAATATGAAGAAATTGTGTTAAATTGAAAATGGAGAGGGTGCCTGGGTGGCTCAGTCATTAAGCATCTGCCTGTGGCTCAGGTCATGATCCCAGGGTCCTGGGATTGTGTCCCACGTCAGGCTCCCGGTTTGGCAGGAAGCCTGCTTCTCCCTCTCCCCCTGCTTGTGTTTTTGCTCTTGCTATCTCTCTGTCAAATAAATAAATAAAATCTTTAAAAGAAATTGAAATGGAGAGTGGTATCTGGAGAGTGGTTAGGCCAGACATAGATTTGAGAGTTTTTGTCACCAACATAATAATTAAACTCATGCTGTTAGGTAAGATTAATAAAAGATTATAGAAGAGAAGTATAAAAATAAACTGTGAGAAAACACATACATATAGGTATTGGGAGGAGGAATTCATATGTTAAAAAATGGAGGAAGAAGACAGAACAATGCAGTATCATCAAAGGAGAGAGGTTTTTTTTTTTTGAGTACTTAATATGCCAGGAATTTTTCAAAGTGATTATCAGATATTACCTCATTTAATTCTCATGAAAACCATATGATTTGAGTACTATGAGGTACAAAAAAGATACAATAATAAGTTGAAGGAATGGCAGGGAAGTTTTTGCTGCTATATGTGTTTTTAAGGATAGAGGAAACTTGAATATGTTTTTATTTATGTCTTAATAAATGATAATGTTACCATTAATACACTTTTTGAGAAAACTTAAGCTACATAATACGTGTTCCCTCAACTTGTTTTTTTCTCTCTCAAAATATGTCTGTACATGTGTAAATTGTGGTTAATCTGCTTTCATAACTTAACTTCTTCACCACCCCTCAGCCCAGAATCAGAAAAAAGAGGAAAAAATACTAATTATGTTGTTTCTTCACAATTGGGATAATAAGGGAGGTTTAGACGGATAAAATCATCTTGTCACATACCCCTCTGACAGAGATTTTATATATATGAGCAATTTAAAATTAAAGCACAATTAGGCCATACATGATAAACCCACGAGTAATATCATATGAATTGTGAAAAACTGGGAGTTTTTTGTCTAAGATTAGGAACAAGGCAAGGATGTCCACCCTAGCTACTTCTATTTAACAAAGTACTAGAAATCCTAGCAGCAGCAATCAGACAAGAAAAATAAATAAAAGGCATCCAAATTGGTAAGGAAAATTAAAATGATCACTATTTGCACATGACATGATACTATCCATAGAAAACCCTAAAGACCACCAAAAAAACTATTAGAAGTAATCAATGAATTCAGTAAAGCTGCAGGTACAAAATTAATGTACAGAAGTCTGTTGTGTTTCATATACTGATAATGAGGTGGCAGAAAGAGGGGTTAAGAAAACAATCTCATTCATAATTGCACTGAAAAGAATAAAATGTCCTTTAAAAAAACGGAGGGGGTGCCTGGGTGGCTCAGTCGGTTAAGCGGCTGCCTTTGGCTCAGATCATGATCTCAGGGTCCTGGGATTGAGCCCTGCTTTGGGATCCTTGTTCATGGGGAGTCTGCTTTTCCCTCTCACTCTGTCTCTCCCCCCCCCCAGCTTGCACGCACACTCTCTCTCGCTCTCTCTCAAATAAATAAATAAAATCTTAAAAAAAAAAAAGAATAAAATGCCTATGGATAAACTTAACCAAGGAAGTGAATGACCTGTACTTAAAAACTATAAGACGGACACCTGGGTGGCTCAGTTGTTAAATGTCTGCCTTTGGCTCAGGTCATGATTCCAGGGTCCTGGGATTGAGCCCTGAATCGGGCTCCCTGCTCAGCAAGAAGCCTGCTTCTCCCTCTCCCACTCCCCTTGCTTGTGTTCCCTCTCTTGCTATGTCTCTCTCTGTCAAATAAATAAATAAAATCTTTTAAAAAAACACTATAAGACATTGATGAAAGAAATTGAAATGTAAAGATATTTCATATTTATGGATTACAAAAATTAATATTGTTAAAATGTACACACTACCCAAAGCAATGAACAGAATCAATGTAATCCTTATCAAAATATCAGTAGTAGTTTTTCACAGAATTAGAACAAATAATCCTAAAATTTGTATGGAACCACAAAAGACCCTGAATAGCCAAAACAACTTTGAGAAAAGAGAATAAAGCTGGAAGTATCAAAATCCCAGATTTCAAAATATACTACAAAGCTATAATGATCTCAGGGTCCTAGGATCGAGTCCCCCATCGGGCTCCCTGTTTCCTGCTTGGCGGGGTGCCTGCTTCTCCCTCTCCCTCTGCCTACAGCTCCTTCCACTTGTGCTCTCTCTCTCTCTGTGACAAATAAATAAATAAAATCTTTAAAAAAATAAAAATAAATAAATAAAAAATGAGTAGAGGACCTGAAGAGACAGTTTTCCTAAGAAGACATGCCAAGGGCCAACAGACACATGATGCTGGCAGAAAAATAAATACATAGATCAAAGAAACAGATTAGAGAGCCCATAAATAAATCCATGTTTATATGGTCAAATACTTTATGGTAAAAGAGACAAGAATATACAATGGGGAAAAAGTCTCTTCAATAAATGGTGCTGGGAAAAACAGACATCTATGTGCAAAAGAATTAAACTGGACCACTTTCTTACACCATATACAAGAATAAGTTCAAAATAGATGAAAAACCTACACATGAGAACTGAAACCATAAAAACTCCTAAACGAAAACAAAGGAAGTAATCTCTTTGACATCAGCCTTAGCAATTTTTTTTTTTAAACTGTCTCCTCAGGCAAGGGAAGCAAAAGCAAAAATAAACTGTTGGGATCACACTAAAAAAGAAAAAAAAAAAAAAGCTTTTGCATCATGAAGGAAATGAAGACAACCTGCTAAATGGGAGAAAATATTTGCAAATGATATATCTGACAATGTGTAAATATCTAAAAAATATAAAGAAATTATACAACTCCACATCAAAAACATGAATAATCTGGTTAAAAAATGGGCAGAGGAGGGGAGCCTGGGTGGCTCAGTCAGTTAAGTGGCTGCTTTCAGCTCAGGTCATGATCTCAGGGTCCTAGGATCGAGTCCCCCATCGGGCTCCCTGTTTCCTGCTTGGCGGGGTGCCTGCTTCTCCCTCTCCCTCTGCCTACAGCTCCTTCCACTTGTGCTCTCTCTCTCTCTGTGACAAATAAATAAATAAAATCTTTAAAAAAATAAAAATAAATAAATAAAAAATGAGTAGAGGACCTGAAGAGACAGTTTTCCTAAGAAGACATGCCAAGGGCCAACAGACACATGAAAAGATGTTCAACATCAGTAATCATCAGGGAAATGCAAGTCAAAACCACAATGAACTATCACCTCACAGCAGCCAGAATGACTGATATCAAAAAGAAGAAATAACAAGTGTTGGTGAGCATATAGAGGAAAAGGAATTATCATGCAATGTTGGTGGGGATGTAAATTGGTGCAGCTACTGTGGAAGACGGTGTGAGGATTCCTCAAAAAATTAAAAATAGAAATATTATAGGATCCAGTAACTTTACTACCAGGTATTTACCCAAAGAAAATAAAAACACTAATTCAAAAAGTTATATGCACTCCTATATATTGCATCATTATTTACAATAGCCAATATGGAAGCAACTGAAGTGCTCACCAATAGATGAATGGATAAAGAAGACATGATATATATATATGGTGATATATATATATATATATATATATATATATATATATATATATATGGTGATATATATATATATCACCATAAAAAATAATGAGATCATCCCACTTGTGACAACATGGGTGGACCTAGAGGGTATTATGCTAAGTGAAATAAGTCAGACTGAGAAAGACAAATACCATATGATTTCACTTACACATGGAATTTAAAAACAAAACAATGGATAAACAAAGCAGAAACAGACCCATAAATACAGGAAACTAATTGGTGGTTGCAAGAGGCTAGGGCGAAGAGGGATGGGCAAAAAGGGTAGAAGGAGAGTGGGAGATACAGACTTCCAGTTATGGAATGAATGTCACAGGGGTGAAAGGTTCATCATAGAGAATATATAGTCAATTGTGTTAAAATAACATATGGTGACAGATGGTGGTTAGATTTGTGGTGAACCTAGCATAATGTATAGAGTTGTTGAATTATGAAGTTGTACACCTAAAACTAATGTGACATTGTATGTCAACTAAACTTCAATTAAAAAAAAGAGAACCTAAAGCATGATTTAAATGTCACTCCATTGATTCAAGTGGTTGTTTTTATTAATCAATGACTGTATATGATTTTTATTAATCAATGACTATATACATACATACATCTATATAGGCTTATTGTTGATCTGTTAGTATCATTTGTGTATGGATTGGCAGCTCATTTCAGTTGCAAGTTTTTAAACTATATGCTAGGAAATTATTAGAACAACAAAAATCAAGAACTTTGGCATTAGCTCTGCAACCTATTACCTCTATGAGTTGGACAAGTCACTTAACCTCTCTATTTTCCAGTTTCCTATTTGTAATATGGAGCTAATAATACTATCTTGTGGGGATGTGCTGAGGATTAAACAAAATAGTGTATATTTCAGGTTCTGTTAATGGCCCCAATTCTTTACCTCATCCTGTATACATGCCCTTTTGCCCAGTGACTTTGCAGTTTCTCCCACTAAAGATATAGAGCATATTTCCCCAACCCTTGACTTTGAGTTTGGCTTTCACTTACGTTGATTGATGGCATGTTATAGGACATAACATGAACAAAATATGTAAAGCTTCTGTACCATTCAGCTTGTAAAGCTCTCTTGTTGCTTTGACATCAACATAAGAATATTTCTGGACTACAATGCTGTTCCCTGGAGAAAGGTAAGAGACACTAGAGCATAACAAACTACGTTACCTGGGCCCAGACTAGATCAGACCACTCCTAGCCAACCCCCATACCCGTGAGCAACACTAGCTTAAGATCAGAAAAACTGCCCAGATGAGCCCGATCTCTATCAACCAGTGCTTAATTGACCCACAGACTCATGAAAGTAAATGATTGTTTTAAGCCATGAGTTTTGCAATGATTTTATAGCACTTTTGTGGAAATAACTGCACTCATCAGGGACTTAGCACAGTGCTTGGCACATGCATGGTGTTTGGCAAATGTTATTTGCTTTTTCTTTTTGTGAACAAAATGAAATAAATACTTTATACATTTTACCTACAATGTAAAACATGCAGGTATTAAGAAACATTTGCATGATGTCCACTATCACCACTACTGTTCAACATAGTACTAGAAGTTCTAGCCACAGCAATCACACAACAAAAAGAAATAAAAGGCATCCGAATCGGCAAAAAGAAGGAGTCAAGCTCTCACTCTTTGCAGATGATATGATACTTTATGTGGACAACCCAAAAGACTCCACCCAAAAACTGCTAGAACTCATATAAGAATTCAATAAAGTGGCAGGATATAAAATCAATGCACAAAAATCAGTTGCATTTCTATACACCAACAACAAGACAGAAGAAAGAGAAATTAAGGAGTCCATCCCATTTACAATTGCACCCAAAATCATAAGATACCTAGGAATAAATCTAACCAAAGAGGCAAAGAATCTGTACTCAGAAAACTATAAAATACTCATGAAAGAAATTGAGGAAGACACAAAGAAATGGAAAAACGCATGCTCATGGAAATGCTCATGGATTGGAACAACAAATATTGTGAAGATTTCAATGCTATGTAGAGCAATCTACACATTTAATGCAATCCCTATCAAAATACCATCAACTCTTTTCAAAGAAATGAAACAAATAATCCTAAAATTTGTATGGAACCAGAAAAGACCCCGAATAGCTAGAGGAATGTTGAAAAAGAAAAGCAAAGCTGGTGGCATCATAATTCCGGACTTCAAACTCTATTACAAAGCTGTAATCATCAAGACAGTATGGTACTGGCACAAAAACAGACACGTAGATCAATGGAACAGAATAGAGAGCCCAGAAATGGACCCTCAACTCTATGGTCAACTAATCTTCGACAAAGCGGGAAAGAATGTCTGATGGAAAAAAGACAGTCTCTTCAACAAATGGTGTCAGGAAAATTGGACAGCCACATGCAGAAGAATGAAACTGGACCATTTCCTTACACCACACACAAAAATAGACTCAAAATGGATGAAAGACCTCAATGTGAGACAGGAGTCCATCAAAATCCTAGAGGAGAACACAGGCAGCAACCTCTTCGACCTCAGCCACAGCCACTTCTTCCTAGAAACATTGCCAAAGGTAGGGGAAGCAGGGCAAAAATGAACTATTGGGACTTCCTCAAGATAAAAAGCTTTTGCACAGCAAAGGAAACAGTCAACAAAACCAAAAGACAACTGACAGAATGGGAGAAGATATTTGCAAATGACATGTCAGATAAAGGGCTAGTATCCAAAATCCATAAAGAACTTATCAAACTCAACACCCAAAGAACAAATAATCCAATCAAGAAATGGGCAGAAGACATGAACAGACATTTCTGCAATGAAGACATCCAAATGGCCAACAGACACATGAAAAAGTGCTCAACATTGCTCTGCATCAGGGAAATCCAAATCAAAACCTCAATGAGATACCACCTCACACCAGTCAGAATGGTTAAAATTAACAAGTCAGTAAACGACAGATGTTAGTGAGGATGCAGAGCAAGGGGAACCCTCCTACAATGTTGGTGGGAATGCAAGCTGGTGCAGCCACTCTGGAAAACAGTATGGAGGTTCTTCAAAAAGTTGAAAATAGAGCTACCCTATGACCCAGCAATTGCATTACTGGGTATTTACCCCAAAGATACAAATGTAGTGATCCAAAGGGGTACATGCACCCCAATGTTTATAGCAGCAATGTCCACAATAGCCAAGCTATGGAAAGAGCCAAGGTGTCCTTCAACAGATGAATGGATAAAGAAGATGTGGTATAAAATGTAGTGATCCGAAAGGGTACGTGCACCCCAATGTTTATAGCAACAATGTCCACAATAACCAAACTATGGAAAGAGCCAAGTTGTCCATCGACAGATGAATGGATAAAGAAGATGTGGTGTATATATATACAATGGAATATTATGCAGCCATCAAAAGGAATGAAATCTTGCCATTTGCAATGATGTGGATTTAACTGGAGGGTATTACACTGAGCAAAATAAGTCAATCAGAGAAAGACATGTATCATATGATCTAACTGATATGAGGAATTCTTAATCTCAGGAAACAAACTGAGGGTTGCTGGAGTGGTGGGGGGTGGGAGGGATGGGGTAGCTGCGTGATAGACATTGGGGAGGGTATGTGCTATGGTGAGTGCTGTGAATTGTGCAAGACTGATGAATCACAGACCTGTACCTCTGAAACAAATAATACATTATATGTTAAAAAAAAAAAAAAAGATAGTAGGAAGGGAAAAATGAAGGGTGGGAAATCGGAGGGGGAGACGAACCATGAGAGATTATGGACTCTGAGAAACAAACTGAGGGTTCTAGAGGGGAGGGGGTGGGGGGATGGGTTAGCCTGGTGATGGGTATTAAGGAGGGCATGTATTGAATGGAGCACTGGGTGTTATATGCAGACAATGAATCATGGATCACTATATCAAAAACTAATGATATGGGCGCCTGGGTGGCTCAGTTGTTAAGTGGCTGCCTTCGGCTCAGGTCATGATCCCAGGGTCCTGGGATCGAGTCCCACATCGGGCTCCTTGCTCAGCGGGAAGCCTGCTTCTCCCTCTCCCACTCCCCCTGCTTGTGTTCCTGCTCTCGCTGTCTCTGTCAAATAAATAAATAAAATCTTTTTTTAAAAAAAGAAAAAACTAATGATGTAATGTATGGTGATTAACATAACATAATAAAATAAAATTAAAAAAAGAAACATTTGCCTGATTCAATGTTTCTCTTTTGTGTCAGGCAGACAGCACTTTTGCAATAAACTGAAATAGCAAGTCCTTCACAAAGAGTTCTCTTAGACTTTGGCATGTTGATTGATACATTCTTCCCATGAAAATGTAACTTCCTCCCACTAATGGTAATATGAATTATGTGTGTGCATTAAAAGGGAAATATATTCTACAAATATTAGGCTAATGAATTAATTTAGGAACTCAGTTTCATCTTTTTATTAGCTTTCGACTCATCACCTTATGTATTTTGCATGTTGTGGTAAATGCAAAAGGAAGCATTTAAAAATATTTACTTGTTTGTTATAGAGATAGAATCTGAATTTTATAATACTACTTTAATATTAAATATGTTTTGAGGAAGTATGTTAAAAATGATCTTGGCCACTCATTTTCTGTTATAGTTATTTAAACCTCTCAATTTCAATTTATTGCCTTCAAAATTTCCTTTGATTAATGTAATCACAAACCTCCATTTACCAGATGTCTCAACTTCTTCATTGATACTATAGTCATATTCTACTAAAATCTATTTATTTCTTTGTTGATGTTCGATGTATTAAATGCAGTGTATTAAACTGACACTGCTTTCTTTAAAAAGTCTCTATGCCCCCTTATGATTATTAGCTTATAATAAAAATCTTTAGAACATACATTGCTTTACTCTTCACTTAATTCTATTTGGAATTTTGAATGTGGAGGAGGTGGGGATGGATGGTAGCTTATGTAGCAAAGATAGAATGAGTGCCTGTTCTTTATATGTTCCTACCTTCACAAAGACCATCACATATGACTTAATTCTGCAGCTTGATTTTTATAGGCATAATTAAAAGCATGCTTCCATAGGATATCTAAAGGCTTGCGAGGTAAGTATGGCACTGTATAAAGAAATATGTATTTGTGCCACCCTTTTGCTCCCTGGAGAAGGGTTGGAGACATTGAAGCAGCACAAATCACCTTCCCTGGGCCCAGTCTAGATCAAACAACTCTTAGCCAACCCCAAGATCCATTAGCAAGACTAGTTTAAAATCAGAAAAACTGCCTTATATGTAAAGAAAGTAGAGTAAGGTGGGAATTTTTTCTATCCATTTCATGACAACTTAGAAGTAATTCAAAGATGTTAAGTTAGATAATTGAGTGTGAGAGACTAGGTGGGGGAGAAGCTAAAACTAGCAGGTATTAACTTATATCCAACTTCTGTGCCCTAACATCTACAAAACAGAAGTATTTATGTTTCTATTTATCCTATTATGGAAAAGTTTAGTTTAGGGGCACCTGGTTGGCCCAGTGGGTTAAGTGTCCAACTCTTGATTTCAGCTCAGGTCATGATCTCAGAGTCATGAGATGGAGCCCGACATTGGGCTCTGTGCTGAGCATGGAGCCTGCTTAAGATTCTCTCTCTCCCTCTCACTCTGACCCTCTCTCCCTGCTCATACACTATTTCTCTAAAATAAATAAATAAATAAGATAAAATAAATAAAAATAAATAAATAATAAAAAGATAAGTTTAGTTTAATTCGGGTGGTGTTTATACATCAAATCCACTCTCCTATGTACTCCAAGACCTTGTCCATTAATTATCCCCTCTTTCATCTATAGCCTCAAACTCTTTGGATAAAATAAAGATATAAATATTACCAAATATTATCCTTCAAAAATATCCTCCTTTGAATGTGCATCACCCTTCGTCCAGAGCCTTATCTCCTCCTCTTCACATTAGAGACTTTACGAACACTACTTTGCTCAGGTGTCTTTGATTTCCTCAACTCCAATTCAATCTACTTCATTTTGGCTTCCTTCCTCATCATGTTGCAGAACTATCTATGGAAAAAGTAATTAATAATTTCTAGATTGGTAATTTCAATTTCAGTACCTTTATCACTTGACCATTTCATTGCAATTGACATTGCTGAACATGCTCTACCTCTTGAAATTCTTACTTTCACTGGCTTCTGTGATTACCCTTTCTTATTTCTCTTCTCTCGAACATTTCCTTTTGTTCTTCTTTGTTGTCTTTTCTCATTTCACTGCTCCTTTAATACTGGCATTTTCCAGTACTAAAATTTTTAGCTCTCTTTTCACTTTAGACATTGTTTATACACTTTAATCTATGTCTCCATGGCTTCAACTATCACCTATAGTCCTGAAAACTTCAAATAGCTAAAGTCCAGATTTCTAAATTCAATTTCATAACGGAAAATTTCCCTTAGATATCTTACAGACAACTCAAAAGGATTTATTAAAAACTGATCTCATTATTTTTTCCAAAGTGTTTTCTTTTCCCTGTATTTCCAATCTTGGTAAATGGTAGCATTAACTATTCATCCACCCAAGACAGAAATCTGATAGACTCCTAATCTTCAGTTTACATTATCATAAATTTCAATTTCCATGAATTCTTTTATATATTTCTTAAATCTCTTTTCATGCCCATCATTTTAGTTTGTTATTTTATTACCCATACTTTATAATAGTTCAGTCGTTTCTTTAGTTGTTTTAAAACTTTTGGATTTCAGGGACAAGCAAAGTTTCAAAATACAATTAGATTTAACTAGTGAATTTATCAGTTTCTTGGAAAAATTCAAGATGCAAAAATTATTTGTATTTCAGTAAACTAACAAAAAAATTCTGGCAAATAAAATTCAAGATGTCACTTAAAATAACAAGAAAAAGCATCAAATAGGAATAAATCTAATGAAATATGTAATAAACATTATGCCTAAAACAGCAAAACATTCTGAGAAATGTTGAAAAAAGATCTAAATAAATGGAAAAGCATACTATGTTTATGTATTGATTGGAAGGCTTGATAGTGTTATGGATGTCATTTCCAAAATTGATCAGTAAAGTAAATGTAATCCCAATCAAATTTCTGCAGGGTATGTATGGTGTTTGTGTAATTGACAAGCCAATTATAAAATTTTTATCACAATGCAAAGGTCTTTGAATAGTTAATACAATCTTGAAGAAGAAGAAAAAACAAAGGTGGAGGACTTAACACTGTTAGATTTGAAGACTAATGATAAGCTTGTTAAGATTAAGGCAGTGTGATATTGATAAAAGGATTAACAAATAGACCAATGGAGCCCCACAAATAGTCACTTAACTTACATCAAAGATCCCACTGTAATTAAGTGAGGGAAAAATAATCTTTATAACAAATGGTGTCAGAGTAATTGCATATTCATATGGAAGAAAATGGACCTTGATTCTATGTCACACCATGCACAAAAATCAAATTAAGTTGGGTCATAGACCTAAATGTGAAAGATAAAACAATTGAACTATTAGAACTATGGCATCTAAAACAAATCTGACCTAGTACCTCTGTTTGTAAATAAAGTTTTATTGGAACACAGCCAGTCCATTCATTTATGTATTGTTTATGATTGCTTTCATGCTACAAGGCAGAATTGAGTAGTTATGACAGAAAGCATATGGCCCACAAAGTCATACATATGTACTAGCTTGCCTTTTATAGAAAAAGTTTGTGAAACTCTGTTTTAAAAGAAAACAGAAACATATCTTTGTAATGATGGCATGGTGGTTTTTTTTCTTTATTAAATAAACATAAAATAAAAATCATAAAAGATGAAATAAAACAATAAATTTGACTTCATAAAATTAGGAACATCTGTTTATTAGGATTTGTGCCCAGAATATAATAAAAACTTTTAGTGATCATTAAGAAAAAATCAAATTTAATTTAAAAATGAGCAAAGGATTTTCTTTTTAAAGATTTTATTTATTTATTTGAGAGAAAGAGCAAGAGAACACAAGCAGGGGGAGTGGCAGAGGGAGAGGGAGAAGCAGGCTCTCTTCTCAGCAGGGAGCCTGATATGGGGTTCAATCCCAGGACTCTGGATCATGACCTGAGCCAAAGGCAGATGCTTAATTGACTGAGCCACCCAGGCACCCCATGAGCAAAGGATTTGAATAGTTATTTCTCCAAAGAAGGTATACACATATTTAATAATCACATGTAAAGATATTCAGTATCATTAATCTTCAAGGAAATGCAAATCAAAACCAAAATGAGATACTCACTTTGCATCTACTAGGATAGATATAACCAAAAAAACAGACAATAGCAAGTATGGACCAATACATGGAGAAATTTGAATCCTCATACACTGCTGGTAGAAATGTAAACTGATGCATGTAGCCTCTTTGAAAAACAATTTGGCATTTCCTAAAAAAATTAAATGAAGAGTTACCATATGACCCAACAGTTCTATTCCTAGGTATATACCCAAGAGCATAGAAAACATGTCCACATAAAAACTTATATACAAATGTTTATACCAGCATTATTCATAATAATCAAAAAGTGTAAACCTTTCAAATGTCTATCAGTTGATGGATGGATAAATATAATGTGTTATATTCACATGATGGACTACTATTTAGCCATAAAAATAAAAGAAGTACTGATAGATGATATAGCATGGATGAACCTTAAAAACATGCTAATTTAAGAAACCAGACATGAAAGACAACAGATACATGATTCCATTTATATGAAATGTCCAGGATAGGCAAAGCTATAGAGACAGAAAATAGTATATTAGAAGTTGCAACAGTTGAGGGATGGGGGGAATGAGGAGTGACTACTAATGAGTGTGGAGTTTCTTTATGCAGTGATGAGAACGTTCTGGAATTAGATAGTGCTTATGGTTGTACAACTTTGTGAATATTCTAAAAATCATTTAATTGTATACTTTGAAAAGGTGAATATTGTGGCATGTGAATTATAGCTCAATTTTTTTATTTTTTATTTATTTTTTTTAAAGATTTATTTATTTATTTGAGAGAGCGAGAATGAGAGAGAGAGAGAGAGAGTACATGAGAGGGGGGAGGGTTAGAGGGAGAAGCAGGCTCCTCGCCAAGCAGGGAGCCCGATGCGGGACTCGATCCAGGGACTCCAAGATCATGACCTGAGCCGAAGGCAGTCGCTTAACCACTGAGCCACCCAGGCGCCCCAATTATAGCTCAATTTTTTTAAAAAGTAAGCGAAAACATGTAATCATGGATACTTGCAAGACATTAAAGTTATATGAGGCCATGGATCAACTAAAATAAATAAAACAGCTATTGAAAAGCAGTACTTTCCTTTAGATGACTCAACATACACAAAAATAAACTACTACATACTTCTACATGTACTAATACATACTCACCAAAATGGCTAAAATTAAAAAGACATAATACCAAGAATTGGCAAGCATGTAGAACAACTGGAGCTTTCATATATTAGTGATAGAATTATAATTTCATGCAGCTACTTTGGATAAATTTAGTTGATATTGTTTGGCATCTTCTTAATACATGTTAAATAATATTGCAAGAAACTTATATCAGGATAAACTAAATATATGCTTACCATATGACCAAGAAATTCTACTCCTATTTGTATAACCAAGAGAAATGAGTACATATGTCCACAAGAAGACTCATTAAAGAATGGCCATAGTATTCTTACAATAACTAAAACAGAAATGACCCAAATATCAATCAATAGGAGAATAGATAAACAATTGTGCTAATATCATACATTAAAATATTGCAGGAAAATTAAAAAAAAAGAAAACCTACTGAAACTTCTATAACATGAATAAATCAGAGAAGTGTTATGTTGATTTCTAAGAATCTAGGCAAAAAAAAGGACATACTGTATTATTCCATTTATATTTATACTAAGTACACGAACAGACAAAACTAATCTATGAAGCTATAGATTGACAGTGGTTGCCAGTGGTGGAGGGGTGGAAATTGAATAGGATGGAGTGCAAGGAGACTTTCTGGACTATTAGACAAATTTTATATTGTAATGTAGGTGGTTGATACAGAGGTATTATTAAAAAACAAAATTGAACTGAGTAAGTTTGTAAAGATCTTATTGACTTTATTCAACATTTCATGAATGGATAAACATCCAATTTAGCAGCTAGAAAGGAGCTCCTAGGAGCTGTACAATATGAAAGATTTTTATAGGCAGAAGAAAGTAAGGAACATGGAAGTTATAGTAAACAAAGAGGCTTGTTTGTTATTGCAAGGTCACTTTCCTTCAAGGGTTGGCAGGAGTTTATCAAGCAGATTGCCTAACTAGTGTTGATTAGGCATTTTCTGATTAAATGGTTTAAGATTCCATTTCTGGGAAAGCCAAAACTACTTAAGTCTTGGTTTGGTGACATGGGGCTTAACATAAGTGACTCCATTTTGAGCATATTGTCTTATTTTTAACAGTATCTACAAATGTAAAAATTCATTGAGTTGCATGCTTAATATTCGTACATGTTACACATCCTTATAGTATGCATTTAAGATCTCAATTGTAAAAATAAAAATAAAAGAGTAGGGATATTGCAACCCATTTCAATTGTGGGAAACAAAACTGATATTTTGTCAAGTAAAGACATCAAAGCTTGCTATCACTATAACATGTATATTCACCATTATTTTATAAAATAAATATTTTAACACAAAAACATAAAGATGATACAATACCAGAATAAAAAATCCTTTATGTGGAATCAATCTAGCTTGATAGGAAGCTTATTACCTTGTTCTTATTTGTGTACCATTTTGTAACATTTTGCCTGGATCTAGAGGAAACCTTATTTTGGATTAACAGAAGTTGAGGAGTGATGTTCTTGATATTATAGTTCTAAGTATAACTCACCTTTCAATCATTTGCTTTTTCAATTTAAACAAAATATATTTGTTTCCCCAAATTATTGTCCATGGTCCTGCTTAAAACTCTTTAATGTCCCCGCATTGTGTAAAATGGTGATTTTCCACTGACTGTAGATTAGAATAATCAGGGATCTTTTACAAATTGTTTACTCACTGTAGGCCAATAAATTAGAATCTTGGAAGGGTGATATCTGAACACAGACATTTTTAATCTTTCTTAACTTATTGTGCACCAAGGGGAATAACTGACCTACAGTATAATGTTTTAACTTCTTAGTAGGACTATGCTCAACTACTTAATATCTTAATATCTGAACTGGCCAAGTTTCTTCATGCTATGTTGTTTCCTCTTGCCTTATCTTTTTGTGAGATATATAGGGGAAGAAAAATTATTTCCCCTCTACTCTTCTGAGTTTTTAGCTTAGACCCTGGTAATAAAAAACAGATTAACAAGGGAAAAACAAACTGAAATTTATTAACATACGCACCTCATGTATACATGGTAGATGTGCAGGGACAAAAGAAAGGGGAAGGAGACAGTTATAAGAAGTTACCAGTGTAAACACAGTAAAGGAGGGTAAAATTTGTTATACATATTTAAATCAGACCCTTCTCCATTGTTAAAATTCACTTGATTTAGGGTCATCCTTCTCTTCCTAATTCAGAGAGGGACACACCCTTACAAATGGAGGTTTCCTTTTAAATTTTCCTTTCAAAAGGTTAACCTCTACTCTGTTTTCAGAGCTTCTCCTATGTCTGCTATTTCTCAAAGTATCAGCTCAAAATAATCTTTATGTCAAAGAGACATATTTTGGGGTGGCATATCCTGCTACCCTTTAGATATTCCTCTTCTTGCAAGACTCAATTTAAATGTATCCTCTTTGTGAAGCCTCATCCCTGCCCCAAGAAAATTTAGATCCTTCATAGCCACTTACAGCACCTATCACTTACTATTGTAGTTAGAACAAGAGCTTCATAAGGCTGGTCCTCTACCTTAGATATATTTGTATCTCTAGTAGAGTGTATAGCATAAATCGAATAAAACTTGAATGAATGAATACATTAATCTCTTATTTTGAGACTTCACAGAAAAAAATCCCCTAATTGCCTTCATCTAATTTAACAGAATATACTATCTTCTCAAAATAAATATATATTCAGGAAATGTGTGAGAAAATACAAATGTAGAAATCAACATGGGTTAATCAGTTTACCCAAGCCAGGTAAAGTGCAAAGGAATGTGTATAGAATAATCTTTCAAAACTATTACAATTATGTGAAAACTACAAACAACAAACATGGTATTCTTGGTCAAAAGTAAAGAAAACAACAACAGTTACTGCATACATCAAAAGGGTTACATTGACATGGAAGAGAGCTTATTAGACAAAGCAGGCTCCTGTGTGAGAGAAACTCAGAGGAAGATAATTCAGACAATTTGACATACCTTGAGCACAAAATCCTGAGCACTACTTTTGAACAAAAATGTGTAAAAATTGAAGGACAAAAATCAGACATCATTCATTTGTACATTTTTACCACTGTTCCCATTGCAGAATGGATGCAGCAAAAGGAGATGAGGTAAATTGGCTTGCCTATCTAGGATGAAAAATGGGTATGCTGCTTGTTCTTGAGTCCAACAACTCAGGATTTCTTATTGATTTGTAGAATTATTATGAGCAGCAACATAATCAAATCCAGCAGAAAGTAATCCTAATAGAGTTTGTGGAAGAGACATCTTAAATATTTACCATGCCATCTTGTCATTTGGTAGGGAAAAACCAGAATCATTTCATTCATAACCGGGCACTAAATTTTCAAGGCAAAGAGACCTGCTAAACTTTTTATTATCCTCACTTTACAGTATATGCATTCATTAAATGAATTCTCCAAAGTTCTTTAAAACTTCTTAATAGATATGGGGTTGCTAAATATCCTTACCCAAACTGTGTAAGGAAATGCTCTGCTTTGTTGTCACTGTCAGGGCTCAAAGAAAACTTGTGAAAAGATTTAGTAACCTGCTTTGAAGCTTTAACACAAACTTGCGGGACTGTGAGAATTACTGCTTTTGCTGATGGCAAGACTAGAAATGTAAATTTCTTTTTTTACTTGTCCTCACACTGACTCTCTGATAAAATCTCTCTGCCTTATTTTTTGATTCTACCCCTGTTTCATTCCCTCCCCCACATTGTTCTTGAATATCAGTGCTTCCTAGGCTCTTGGAGACCTACTCTACTTTTCTCTGGGAAATACAAAGAACAAAGTGAATTGTTATTAATCTGCAGTGCTTTCATAACCACAACTCCAGATTCTCATTTTTATTGGACACCATATAGGCACTGTGCTATTTTGATAGGAAGCATTTTGAGTGTGCTAGCTTGACCCAGAATATTATTGCCACGGCTCTCTGACAGTGATTCATATTGCACAATCCTTCCTTGTCATTTCCAAAGCAACTTTGGGCATATAGGGGTGAAACTGCAAGATTAGGATGATTTCTTTCTGGAAACTTGACTACATGCTTTTCAGTCTATGGCCTCTCTGAGACAGCATGGGTCAGCAGTACCTTGACACAACTCATTCTTTTCTTCAGCATTTACTTCAGATTATTCCAGTGGCAATCCTTAACCATTCCTCATTTGTTATTTAGTTTCTACAGTTTTAAATTCAGTTATTGAAGACAGGCAGTACTCAAACTCTATTTTAT
Source organism: Halichoerus grypus (assembly GCF_964656455.1). NCBI lineage: Eukaryota > Metazoa > Chordata > Mammalia > Carnivora > Phocidae > Halichoerus > Halichoerus grypus. The sequence goes on along the minus strand of NC_135727.1, from coordinate 50,369,484 downwards.
GTATTAAAAGTTTCATTAATTTTTAAAATATTTGAATACCCTTTTCTTAAATGCCAAAAAATAAATGGTTATAAAGAATTGTGTAGCATTCCAATCACCATATCAACTGACGAAACCGGTCTTTTCGTTTGTTATTTTGAGAAAATGCTTTATGTAAGGTATTATGTCTGGGAGCCAAAGCATTACTTTTATTCTTGAATCTTCATAGTATGATGTGGTGAACTATCCCTGGGGCTTTAGGAAGTGCTGAGTATAAAGTTGTAAAGTCGCAGAATATGAAACAAAATAAGTGTACATGTTATCCTTTCACATTTTTTAAACTGGCATCTACCTATTGTATTTTTTGTCCATAAATGGGTTATTTTCTTATTTTATTAGTCTTGAAGTTGTTAAATCCTAGTATCATAGAAAGTAGTATGTATCAATATATTCTTCCCAGAGGAAAAAATAATCCATATACAGTGATTCCTTGTAACTTTGCTGACAGACTATTTAACTTTTCTTATGTTTGGATTCTGATGATGCCAATCTATCCCTACAGCTCCAGAGAGAAGAGTACTTTCTTAAATGGGGTCAAGGTATAAGTAACAGTTCTCTAGAATCTCAGATTGCATAAGTGTGAAGGTTTTAAGGCAATTAAATGTCACTTTGCACCATTTTTAATACTGGCATGCAAAAAATGAAAAAGGTTACCTAGAGAAGGTGTTTCATTTGACCTCATTAATATCTATTCTCCATTAAAACTGTTCTGAAATATCGGTCACATAAAGTATGACTTTAATTACCATGATTTTTGCTTATAACATACAGAATGTTTCAACAATATAAGCTACATTTCAGATCAACTTGAAAAATGTTGCTAAAGCCTGAAAGGTATATACTAAGTCAAATACCATTGTAGGAATAGATTCTCATGGCACCAGTAAAAAGGAAAAAAAAAATGACTCAGAATTTCATGTCAGAATTCAGACCCGTGTGATGATGTGCATTTGATCTTGGTAAGTGTAAATGACAAGGTTCAGACTTATTTATTTTACATGCCTAAGATAAAATTAATGGCCTTTGAAGGATTTTATGATCCTTTAATTTGTGAATGACCATATCAATATTTTTCTCACTTATAAAATACAGCTGTGTGGTGAAAGAAACTCCAACTAACATTTCCAAAAACTAAAGAAAACTCTTCCTTACCAATAATAATCTGCTTATAGAAAATGCAATGTCTTATTTTCTTGATGTTTAGGATACAGTGTAAGAGGAAATGTCATACTGAAGTAAGTCCATATTTTCACAAATAAAATTATCTTTCTAATGGTATTTTAGACCAGCAGCATTGCAGTTTTGAATGCACTGTATTTTATGTACTCTAGAATCAAAACACTAAACACATACATATTTCTAAATAGCAGAAACAGAGATGGATTATTTTAGCCAAATTAAATTTAAGTGCCCTATTCCAACAGAAGTCAACTTAAACCAGTTCAGTGCTCATTTCTTTGAGCTGTAACTTACACCATAGCATTTTCATTTAAATTATTTCAAAATAGACATGCGGAAACTTTCTTGTTAAAACTGTGAAACCAGTGCTCCTGGGTGGCTCAGTCAGTTAAGCATCAGACTCTTGATTTTGCTCAGGTGATGATCTCAGGGTCATCATATGGAGCCCCATATTGGGATCTGCACTCAGTGGGGAGTCTGCTTGAGATTCTCACTCTCCCTCTTCCTCTGCCCCTCCTCGCACTTGTATGCTTGCTCTCTCTCTGTCAAAATAAATAAATAAAAGTCTTTAAAAATATTAAAACCCCTGTGAAACTAGGTTCTGTGAGTTCACACTAAGTAGAGAATGTTAATTGAAAGTAAAAAGTCAAGGGAAGCCTGGCTGTCTCAGTTAGAAGAGCATGTAATTCTTGATCTTAGGGGTATGAGTTGGAGCCCCACGTTGAGTGCAGAGATTACTAAAAACAAACAAACAAATAATAAATAAATAAATAAATAAATACACTTAAAAAGAAGAAGTGTAAAGTCAAAACAATGAGGTTCAATTAAACTCTTGCAGAAAGTATGAAAATAACAAAGTAGGCCCTGTGAAGAAAGTAGAGCCTTTACCACTTGAGGATTTCTCTTTTCCTTCAAATATTTGAAGCAGGTTCTATAAAAAGTGTTTCTCACTAAGATACTTCATTCTTTTAAGTGTTGACTGAAAGTTCCATTTTTAACCGAGTATCAAAAATTATCAGATGGATTTGTAGATGCCGGTGATTGATAGTTATTCCATATCCTGTGAAATGCTGTGTGAAAGACAATTATTATTATGAAACTACCTTACAACATATTTTTTATCTCTGATGGCATTGTGTATATTATTTTGCAGTTTCAGCTTCCTCAAAGTAGCAAGATGTATGCTTGCTATTTTTGCATATATTCAAATAAGGCTTTCAAACATTAACAAAGCTAGTAAGAAGAATGGTCTGACTCAACCCATCCGAATTACAAATTGTTTTAAAGACATTTTGGGCAATGCTTATAGATAGGAATTATCGAGAATATTATCATGGTTCAAAGGACCCTGAAATTTTCAACACGTTCTTGGAAACATTTTTTGAGTTCCAACTTCTTGTTTCATTCATTCTTAGTGGAGGAGTATGCATTTTTACATTTTGAGTTGCCATCGTTTTAGGTGTCATTAACTAACAAAAAGTGTAGGTTTTCTGTATAGTAAGACTACCATATTTTATTTTCACTGGGGAATTATTAAAATTAGAAAGATTCCATGGCCAAACTGAGCCAGATTAAACAATGTATGCAATACTGAAAAAGTTTAAGGACACTCACTGGAAACTGAGCAGCTCTATGATTATTAAAATAAATATCTCCCCTTCTAGATATTTATCAATTATTCCATTCTTAATTTTGGGCATACTGAATTTTGTTCTGCTAGGTAATTAATTAGCTTAGTGTGCACCAGCTTGATTATTTTGAGGCATGTTTTAAGCTTTGTTAGGGCAGGTGAAGAGTTGTGCTTGTTCTAAAGTTGAAGTAGACTTATGCCTTAGGTGTGCAACTAAGGTTTTTTAAAAAAAATTTATTTAAATTCCATTTGGTTAACATACAGTGTAATATTAGTTTCAGGTGTAGAATTTAGTGATTCATCACTTACATACAACATTTGGCGCTCGTCACAACAAGTGCACTCCCATCACCTATTTAACTCATCCTACCCACCTCCCTTTCAGTAACTGTCAGTTTGTTTTCTATAGTTAAGAGTCTGTCTCTTGGTTTGTCTCTCTTTACCCCACCATGTTCACTTGTTTGGTTTCTTTTTTTTTTTTTTTTTTTTTAGATTTTATTTATTTATGTGAGAGAGAGAGAATGAGAGAGAGAGCATGAGAGCGGGGAGGCTCAGAGGGAGAAGCAGACTCTGCTGAGCAGGGAGCCTGATGTGGGACTCGATCCTGGGACTCCAGGATCATGACCTGAGCTGAAGGCAGTCGCTTAACCAACTGAGCCACCCAGGCGCCCCACTTGTTTTGTTTCTTAAATTCCACATATGAGTGAAATCATATGGTATTTGTCTTTCTCTGACCACCTTATTTTGCTTATCATAATATTCTCTAGCTCCATCCATATCATTGCAATGGCAAGATTTCATTCTTTTTTTATGACTGAAGAATATTCCATTGTATATATGCCATCTCTTCTTTATCCATTCATCAGTTGATGGACATTGGCGCTCTTTCCATAATTTGGCTATTGTTGATAATGCTGCTAGAAACATTGGTTGCGTGTATCCCTTCAAATCAGTATTTTTGTATCCTTTGAGTAAATACCTACTAGTGCAATAGCCAAAAACATAAATTAGTTCGATTTTTAAATTCTTGAGGAATCTTCATACTGTTTTCTACGGTGGCTGCATAGTTTGCATTCCCACCAACTGTGTAAGATGGTTCCCCTTTTCTCCACATCCTCGCCAACATCTGTTATTTCCTGTGTTATTAATTTTAGACATTCTGAGAGGTGTGAGGTGATATCTCATTGTACTTTTGATTTGTATTTCTCTGATGATGAGTGATGTTGATCATCTTTTCATATATCTGTTAGCCATCTGTATGTCTTCTTTAGAAAAATGTCTATTCATGTCTTCTGCTCATCTATTAACTGCTTTATTTGTTTTTTGGGTGTTGAGATTGATAAGTTCTTTTATTTATTTATTTATTTATTATTTTATTTTATTATGTTATTTTAGTCACCATACAATACATCATTAGTTTTTGAGGTAGTGATCCACAATTCATTGTTTTCGTATAATACCCAATGCTCCATGCAGTACATGCCCTCCTTAATACCCATCACTGGGCTAACCCATTCCCCCACTCTGCCCCTCTAAAACCCAAAGTTTGTTTCTCAGAGTCCATAGTTTCTCAAGCTTCATCTTTGCCTCCAATTCCTCCCCCCTTCATTTTTCCCTTCCTTCTCCAAATGTCCTCCATGCTATTCCTTATGTTCCACAAATAAGTGAAACCATATGATAATTTGACTTTCTCTGCTTGACTTATTTCACTTAGCATAATCTCCTCCAGTCCCAACCATGTTGATGTAAAAGTTGGGTATTCATCCTTTCTGATGGCTGAGTCATATTCCATTGTATATATGGACCACATCTTCTTTATCCATTCATCTGTTGAAGGGCATCTCGGCTCTTTCCACAGTTTGGCTATTGCGGACATTGCTGCTATGAACATTGGGAGGCATATGGCCCTTCTTTTCACTACATCTGTGTCTTTGGGGTAAATACCCATGAGTACAATTGCTGGGTCATAGGGTAGCTCTATTTTTAATTTTTTGAGGCACCTCTACACTGTTTTCCAAAGTGGCTGTACCAACTTGCATTCCCACCAAGAGTGTAAGAAGGTTCCCCTTCCTCCACAACCTCTCCAACATTTGTTGTTTCCTGCCTTGTCAATTGTTTCGTTTCTAACTGATATAAGGTGGTATCACAATGTGGTTTTGATTTGAATTTTCCTGATGGCTAATGATGATGAACATTTTTTTATATATCTGTTAGCCATTTGTATGTCTTCTTTGGAGAGGTGTCTGTTCATGTCTTCTGCCCATTTTTTGACTTGATTATTTGTTTTTTGGGTGTTGAGTTTGAGAAGTTCTTTATAGATCTTGGATACCAGCCCTTTATCTGTAGTGTCATTTGCAAATATCTTTTCCCATTCTGCGAGTTGCCTTTTTGTTTTGTTGACTATTTCCATTGCTGGGCAGAAGTTTTTATCTTTATAAAGTCCCAAAAGTTCGTTTTTGCTTTTGTTTCACTAGCCTTTGGAGATGTATCTTGAAAGAAGTTGCCGTGGCCAATGTCAAAGAGGTTACTGCTTATGTTCTCCTCTAGGATTTTGGTGGATTCCTCTCTCACACTGAGGTCTTTCATCCATTTTGAGTTTATCTTTGTGAATGGTGTTAGAGAATGGTCGAGTTTCATTCTTCTGCATGTGGCTGTCCAATTTTCCTAACACCATTTGTTGAAGAGACTGTCTTTTTTCCATTAGACATTCTTTCCTGCTTTGTCAAAGATTAGTTGACTGTAGAGTTGAGGGTCCATATCTGTGCTCTCTATTCTGTTCCAGTGGACTATATGTCTGTTTTTGTGTCAGTACCATGCTGTCTTAGTGATCACTGCTTTGTAATATAGCTTGAAATCAGGCAATGTGATGCCCCCAGGTTTGTTTTTCTTTTTCAACATTTCCTTTGAAAATGGGGAGACTCATGGTCTTTTCTGATTCCATACAAAGTTTAGGATTGTTTGTTCTAGCACTTTGAAAAATGTCATTGGAATTTTGATCCGGATGGCATTGAAGGTATAGTTTGCTCTGGGTAGCATAGACATTTTAACAATGTTTATTCTTCCAATCCATGAGCAAGGAATGTTTTTGCATCTTTTTGTGTCTTCTCCAATTACTTTCATGAGTGTTCTATAGTTCCTAGAGTATAGATCCTTTACCTCTTTGGTTAAGATTATTCCGAGGTATCTTATAGTTTTTGCTGCTATTGTAAATGGAATCATTTCTCTAATTTCTCTTCCTACAGTTGCATTGTTAGTGTATAACAAAGCAACTGATTTTTGTGCATTGATTTTGTATCCTGCCATATAACTGAATTGCTGTATGAGTTCTAGTAATTTGGGGGTGGAGACTTTTGGATTTTCCACATAGAGTATCATGTCATCTGCAAGGAGAGAGAGTTTGACTTCTTTGCCAATTTGAATACCTTTTATTTCTTTTTTGTTGTCTGATTGCTGTTGCTAGGACTTCTAGTACTATGTTGAACAATAGTGGTGAGAGTGGGCATTCTTATCATGTTCCTGATCTTAAGGGAAAGGCTCTCATCTTTTCCCCATTGAGGATGATATTCACTGTGGGTTTTTCATAGATGGATTTTATGAACTTGAGGAATGTTCCCTCTCTCCTTATACTCTGAAGAGTTTTAATCTGACAAGGATGTTGTATTTCGTCAAATGCTTTTTCTGCATCAGTTGAAAGGACCATATGGTTCTTCTCTCTCCTCTTATTAATGAGTTCTATCACATTGATTGATTTGTGAATGTTGAACCACCCTTGGATCCTGGGGATAAATCCCACTTGGCTGTGGTAGATGATCCTTTTAATGTATTTTTGGATCCTATTAACTAGGATCTTGTTGAGGATTTTGGAATCCATATTCATCAGGGATATTGGTCTGAAATTCTCCTTTTTGATGAGGTCTTTGCCTGGTATGGGGATTAAGGTAATGCTGGCCTCATAGAATGTGTCTGGAAGCTTTCTTTCTGTTTTTATTTTTTGAAACAGCGTCAGGAGTATAGGTATTATTTCTTCTTTGAATGTTTGGTAGAATTTCCTCAGGGAATCCATCAGGCCCTAGACTTTTGTTTTTTGGGAGGTTTTTGATCACTGCTTCAATCTCATTACTGGTTATTGGCCTATTCAGGTTGTCAGTTTCTTCCTGTTTCACTCTTGGCAGTTTATAGGTTTCCAGGAAGGCATCTATTTCATCCAGTTGCTCAATTTATTGGCATATAGTTGTTGATAATAATTTCTAATAATTGTTTCTATTTCCTTGGTGTTAGTCATGATCTTTCCCCTTTCATTCATAATTTTATTAATTTGGGTCCTTCCTCTTTTCTTTTGGGTAAGTCTGGTCAGTGGTTTATCCATCTTATTAATTCTTTCAAAGAACCAACTTCTAGTTTCATTGATCTGATATAATGTGTTTCTGGTTTCATTGATCTCTGCCCTAATCTTAATTATTTCTCTTCTAATGCATGGCTTAGGCATCGTTTGTTGCATTTTCCTCTAGTTCTTTAAGGTGTTCAGTTAGTTGGTGAATTCGGGATTTTTCTATTTTTTTGAGTGAGGCTTAGATGGCTATGTATTTCCCCCTTAGGACCAGCTTTGCAGTATCCCATAGGTTTTGGACCAATGAGTTTTCGTTCTCATTGGTTTCCATGAATTGTTCAAGTTCTTCTTTGATTTCCTGGTTGACCAAAACATTTTTGAGCAGAGTGGTCTTTAGCTTCCAAGTATTTGAATTTCTGCCAAAGTTTTCTTGTGATTGAGTTCCAGTTTTAAAGCATTATGGTCTGAGAATATGCAGGGAATAATCTCAATCTTTTGTTATGGTTGAGACCTGATTTGTGACCCAGTATGTGGTCCATTCTGGAGAAAGTTCCATGTGTGCTTGAGAAGAATGAGCATTCTGTTGTTTTAGGCTGGAATGTTCTGTATATATTGATGAGGTCCATCTGCTCCAGGGTGTCATTCAAAGCTCTTGTTTCTTTGTTGATTTTCTGCTTAGATGATCTGTCTATTGCTGAGAATGGAGTATTGAGGTCTCCTACAATTAACGTCTTGTTATCAATAGGACTCTTTATTTTGGTTAACAGTTGGCTTACGTAGATGGCTGCTCCCATGTTGGGGGCATAGATATTTACAATTGTTACATCTTCTTGTTGGATAGAGCCTTTAAGAATGATACACTGTCCTTTTGTGTCTCTCTCTACAGTCTTTAGCTTAAAATCTAATTTGTCTAATATAAGAATTGCTACCCCAGCTTTCTTTTGAGGTCCGTTGGCATGGAAGATGGATCTCCATCCCTTCACTTTCAGTCTGGATGTATCTTTAGGTTCAAAATGAGGCTCTTGTAGACAGCATATGGATGGGTCCTGTCTTTTTATCCAATCTGCAACCCTGTGTTGTTTTATGTCAGCATTTAGGCCATTCACGTTGAGAGTGATTATTGAAAGATATGAATTAATTGTCATCATGTTGCCTGTGAAGACATTGTTTTTATAGATTGTCCCTGTAAATTTCTGTTGTAGATCACCCTTGGGTCTTTCTCCTTTTATAGTACCCCCCTTAATATTTCTTGCAGGGTTGGCTTAGTGGTCACATATTGTTTCAGTTTCTGTCGGTCTTGGAAGCTCTGCATCTCTCCATCCATTCTAAATGACAGCCTTGCTAGATAAAGTATTCTTGGCTGCATGTTCTTCTCATTTAGTACCCTGAATATGACTTGCCAGCCCTTTCTGGCTTGCCAGGTCTCTGTGGGTAGGTCTGACATTCTGATGTCCCTCCCTCTGTAGGTAAGGACTCTCTTCCCCCTAACTGCCCTTAAGATGGTTTCCTTGGTTCTAAGATTTGCAAGTTTTACTATTACATGCCGGGGTGTTGGCCTGTTTTCCTTGATCTTAGGATGGTTCCGCTCTGCCTGTAGGACATGAATATTTGTATCATTCCCCAGATTAGAGAAGTTCTCAGCTATGATTTGCTCAAATATATCTTCTAGTCCTCTCTCTTTCTCCACAGCCTCTGGGATCCCAGTAATTCTGACATTGGAACATTTCATGGTGTCAGTTATTTCTCTGATTCTATTTTCATGGATTTTTCCCTGGCCTCCTCTTTTCCCTTCTTGTGTATTAATTGGTCTTCTAGATCAGTAATTCGTTCTTCTGCCTCACTTACCCTAGCTGTTAGATTATCTAGATTGGATTGGATCTCATGGATAGCATTTTTAAATTCTGCCAATTCAGCTTTCATTTCTGCCCTTAGAGACTCTATGTTGCCATTAATTGATTTCTCCATTCTAGCTATTGTCTTCACAATTGCTACCTTGAATTCCATCTCTGGCATCTTGGTTTTATCTGTATCTATTTGGAAATCTGTGGCATAAGTCACAGTCTCAGAGTCTTTCCTATTTTGAGGGCTCCTCCTCCTAGTCATTCTGTTGAGGGGTGGTTGAGGGAATGTATAGAGTCTAAATTATTGACCACAACAAAGCAAGATCCACCTGTTTTATAGGGACCTTTGGGTTGCTGGCCTCTTGTTTTCCCAGCCTGTCTTCTGGCGGAGGGGCCTGCCATGCTGTTACTCAGGCAACCCTGTTTGGGCAGAGTTGTCCTGTCCCCTGTGGCAGCAGATGCACTCAGTGAAAACCATTTTTTGGGGGCTTTTGTTCTCTGGTGGCTTTCCCTGGCAGCTTTCCGTGACTCTTCCGACAGAGCAGAAGATACCGTTTCCAACCCTCTGCCTCAGAGCAGACAGATTGCAGTCTGTTCTTCAGTGATCTCTGTAGACCACATTATCTCCGTTTCTGTCTGTGCTGGTATAAACTGTAGCGTCTTGGGTAGTGCACCGCTCGGCAGTGCTCCCAGTCCTCGCCTCCAGGTCAGGGCACGCCTCTTCCCTTTGTTATTCTAAAACAGCCAGCCAACCCCAGTTCACACGTGCAACCTGCCGCTCCAGGTTTCAGTCTGGGAGGCTGCCCTAAAGCCCTTTCCATGTTGCTACTGGTCTGTGAGTCTGTACCCTGTCCCCGTGCGGGAGGCTATCACTCACTGGCGGTGCAGGATCCTGATGGCTCCGCTTGCTCCCCCTTCTGTTTATCCTCTGATATCTATGTGTAGAATCACAGTTCCCCTCTTTGTACCTTGAAACCAAACGCCTGTGATATACTGTTTGTAGACACCCAGATTTGTCTTCTTACATCTCAGGCTGATTTCGTGGGTGTTCAGAGTGGTCTGGTAGATATCCAGCTCAATCCCGGGGACCAGTTGGGATAAGGTCCCCTACTCCTCTGCCATCCTTTCCCCATGCCCGATAAGTTCTTTATGTATTTTGGATACTAACCCTTTATCAGATATGTCATTTGCAAATATCTTCTCCCATTCTGTATGTTGCCTTTTAGTTTTGTTGATTGTTTCCTTCACTCTGCAGAAACTTCTTATTTTGATGAAATCCCAGTAGTTTATTTTTGATTTGTTTCCCTTGCCTCAGGAGACATATCTAGAAAGAAGTTGTAAAGGCTGATGTCAACAAAGTTACTGCCTATATTTTCCTCTAAGATTTTGATGGCTTCCTGTCTCACATTTAGGTCTTTCATTCATTTTAAATTTATTTTTCTGTAAGCTGTAAGAAAGTGGTCCAGTTTCACTCTTTTGTATGTTGTTGTGCAGTTTTTCCATCATCATTTTTTGAAGAGACTGACTTTTCTTCCCTTGGATATTTTTTCCTTGTTTGTCAAAGATTAATTCACCATGTATTTGTGGGTTCATTTCTGGGTTTTCTATTCTGTTTTATTGATCTGTGTGTCTATTTTTGTGCTAGGATCATACTGTCTTGATGACTACAGCTTTGTAAAATAGCTTGAAGTCTGGAATTGTGATGCCTTCATTTTTGCTTTTTTTCCCCAAGATTGCTTTGGCTATTCAGGGTCTTTTGTGGTTCCATATAAATTTTAGGGTTGTTTGTTCTAGCTCTGTGAAAAATGTTGGTGGTATTTTGACAGAGATTGCTTTAAATGTGCAGATTGTTTTGGGTAGTTTAGATATTTTAACAATGTTTGTTCTTCCAATCCATGAGCATGGAATGCTTTTCCATTTATTTCTGTCTTTTTCAATTTCTTTCATAAGTGTTCTATAGTTTTTAAGATATAGATCTTTTACATTTTTGATTAGGTTTATTCCTGAGTCTCTTACAGTTTTAGGTACAGTTGTAACTGGGATTGATTCCTTGATTTCTCTTTTTGTTGCTTCATCATTGGTCTATAGAAATGCAACAGAATTCTGTACTTGATTTTGTATCCTGCGACCTTACTGAATTTGTGTATCAGTTCTGGCAATTTTTTGGTGGAGTCTTCTGTGTTTTCTACATAGAGTATCATGTAGACTGCAAATAGTGAAAAATTTTTTTTCTTCCTTGCCAATTTGAATGCTTTTTGTTTCTTTTTGTTGTCTGATTGCTGAGGCTAGGGCTTCCAGTACTTTGTTAAATAACTGTGGCGAGAGTGGACAACCCTGTCTTGTTACTGACCTCAAGGAAAAGTTCTCAGTTTTTCCCCATGGAGTATAATATTAGCTGTGTGTTTTTCATATATGTCCTTTATTATGTTGAGGTATGTTCCCTCCAATCCTATTTTGTTGAGGGATTTTATCATGTATGTATATTATACTTTGTTAACTGCTTTTTCTGCATCTATTGAAAGGATCATCTGTTTCTTATCCTTTCTTTTATTAATGTGGTGAATAACGTTGTTTGATTTGCCAATATTGAACCATCCTTGCAGTCCAGGAATAAGTCCCACTTGATCATGGTGAATGATTCTTTTAATGTAATGTTGGATTTAGTTTGCTAATATTTTGTTGAGAAATTTTTCATCCACGTTCATCAGGGATAATGGCCTGTAGTTCTCTTTTTTAGTGGAGTCTTTATCTGGTTTTGCTATCAGGTAATGCTGACTTCATAGGTTGAATTTGGAAGTTTTCCTTCCATCTCTATTTTTTGGGATAATTTGAGAATAAGCATTAACTTTTCTTTAAATGTTTGGTAGAAAAAAAAAAAATGTTTGGTAGAATTCTCCTGTGAAGCCATCTGGAGCTGTACTTTTGTTTGTTGGGAGATTTTTGGTTACTAATTCCATTCCTTTGCTGGTTATCAGTCTATTTAAGTTTTCTATATCTTCCTGTTTCAGTGTTGGTAGTATATATGTTTCTAGGAATTTATCCATTTCTTGCAGATTGTCCAATTTGTTGGAATATAATTTTCATACAATTATGTTATAATTGTATTTCTGTGGTGGTGGTTGTTATTTCTCCTCTCTCACTTGTGATTTCATTTATTTGGGTCCTTTCTCTTTTATTTTTTATAAATCTGTCTAGGAGTCTATCAATTTTATTAAGTTTTTTAATGAAAGAGCTCTTTATTTCATTGATCTGTTCTCTTGTTTGTTTGTTTTTTTTTAAGTTTCTATATCATTTATTTCTGCTCTAATCTTTATTATTTCTCTTGTTCTACTGGCTTTAGCTTTTGTTTCTTGTTCTTTTTCCAGCTCCTTTAGGTGTATGATTACGTTGTTTATTTGAGGTTTTTCTTGCTTCCTGAGGTAGGACTGTATTCCAATGTATTTCACTCTTAAGACCTCTCTGGCTTCTTCCCAGAGGTTTTGGACCCCATATTTTCATTTTAATTTGTTTCCATGTATTTTTTAATTTTTTCTTTGATTTCCTGGTTCCCCATTCATTGCTTAATAGCATGTTCTCTAACGTCCATATATTTGTGTTCTTTCAGTTTTTTTCTTGTATTTGAGTTCAAGTTTCATAGCAATGTGGTTAGAAAATATGCATGGTATGATCTCAATCTTTTGTCCTTGCTGAGACCTGATTTGTGATGTTGTAGTCGATCTATTCTGGAGAATGCCTCATGTGCACTTGAAAGGAATGTGTATTCTGCTCTTTAGGATGAAATGTTCTAACGTATCTATTAAGCCCATCTTGTTCAGTGCCTCATTCAAAACCTTTGTTTCCTTGTTGATTTTCTGCTGAAATCTTTCCATTGATGTTAGTTGGATCTTAAAGTTCCCTAATGTTATTGTATTATTATCAATAAATTCCTTATGTTTAGTATTGATTGTTTTATATATTTGGGTGCTCCCACATTGGGGACATAAATATTTACAATTGTTACATATTCTTGTTGAATAGTCCCCTCTATTATAATATAGTGTTCTTCTTCATCTCTTGTTACAGTCTTTGGTTTAAAATCTAGTTTGTCTGATATACATATTGCTACTCTGGCTTTTTTTGATGTCCATTTGCATGATAAATATTTCTACATCCCCTCACCTTCAATCTGCATGTGTCTTTAGGTCTAAAATGAGTCTCTTGTAGGCAGCATATGGATGGGTCTTGTCTTTTTATCATTCTGACATCCTATGTCTTTTGATTAGAACATTCAGTCTGTTTACATTCAGAGTAATTATTGATAGATATGTATTTATTGCCATTTTTATTTTATAATTTTTTTAAAGATTTTATTTATTTATTCATGAGAGACAGAGAGAGAGAGAGGCAGAGGGAGAAGCAGGCTCTCCACAGAGCAGGGAGCCCAATGAGGGACTTGATCCCAGGACCCTGGGATCATGACCTGAGCTGAAGGCAGATGCTTAACTGACTAAGCCACCCAGGCGCCCTGTATTTATAGCCATTTTATTACTTATTTTGTCATAATTTCTGGAGATTTTCTCTGTTCCTTTCTAGTCTTTGTCACTTTTGGTCTTTCTTTTCCACTCAAAGAATCCCCTTTAATGTTTCTTGTAGGGTTGTTTTAGTGGTCACAAACTCCTTTAGTTTTTGTTTGTTGGGAAACTCTTTATCTCTTCTTCTATTCTGAATGATAGCCTTGCTGGATAGAGTAATCTTGGCTGCAGATTTTTCCCAATCAGCACATTCAATATACATGCCATTCTCCTCTGGCTTGCCAAGTTTCTTTCGAGAAAGCTGCAGCTAGTCTTGTGGGTCTTCTCTTGTAAGTTCTGGACTTGTTTTTTCTTGCTGCTTTTAGGATTTTTTTCTTTATTGCTACATTTTGCAAATTAAATTACAATATTTCTTCTTATTGGCCTGCTTTTGTTGATTTTGACGGCAGTTGTTTTTTTTTTTTTGTGCCTCCTCAATCTGCATGTCTGTTTCCTTCCCCAGATTAGAGAAGTTTTCTGTTATTATTTCCTCAATTTTCTGCTCCCTTTTCTCTCTTCTTCTTCTTAGGTGTGCAAGTATGTCTTATCTAAATGTCTCATGTGAATGAGGCAAGTCTCATCCAGTGTCCATGTTATTCAGTAATGTCTGTTCTACTTGGTTGGTCAGAATTTGAATAACTGCTAGTACTTTGCAAACTCTGGACTCTCCATTTAGTTTATGTATCCTCAATAGTTGTATTCTGCCTTGCACATATGCAGCTTAGTATTCATTGGTACCCTTCTGTGGATTTCTGGAGCTTCTCTCTGCATAACTCCCCTTGTCTTTTATTTTACTTTACAAAATCAAGCCACCTACACAGCACCTAACTTTGAACTCTGTTCAGCTCAGGAAGACTGACATGGTTTGTGCTCCACCTCTCTAACACATTCTGGAAAGTGCCTCTTGGCTGAAAACCAGGATAATAATTGGGCTCATTTCCTGTGTTTCCCTTTGTCAGCAATCATAATCTTGTACTGCCTGTTGTATAATATTTGAAAACTATTGCTCCATATGTTTTGTCAAATTTTATAGTTATGTACAGTGGGAGGACTAGCATGATACTAAATATACCATCATGGCTAACAGTGAAATTATAGTCTCACCAATTATTATTTCAAACAATTTGAACGTACATAAAAGTTAAAAGAAGAGCATGCATATCCTTAACTTAGATTTACCAATTATCATCTTGCCTTAGTTTGTTCTCTTTCTTTCTTTCTTTCTTTCTTTCTTTCTTTCTTTCTTTCTTTCTTTTCTTTCTTTTTCTTTCTTTTTCTTTCTTTTTCTTTCTTTCTTTCTTTCTTTCTTTCTTTCTTTCTTTCTTTCTTTCTTTCTTTCTTTCTCTTTCTTTCTTTCTTTCTTTCTTCTTTCTTTCTTTCTTTCTTCTTTCTTCTCTTCTCTTTCTTTCTTTCTTTCTTTCTTTTTTTCTTTCTTTCTTTCTTTTTTCTTTCCCCATGATCTATTATCTACTATTTTCTGAACCATCTGAAATAGTTTTAGATAGCATGAAATTTCCCATTTAAATATTTTACCATGTATCTCTTCAAAACAAGGAAACTATTGTAAATAACCACACTACCTATGTCACATCTAAGAAATTTAACATTGTTAAAGAAATATTGTCTAATAGTGTCTATATTCAAATTTCTCTTTAGAGTTTTATTTTTAAATCTAGGGACGATTTTTTTAATTTACTTATTTGAGAGAGAGTGAGAGGACACAAGCAGTGGGGAGCAGCAGAGGGAGAGGGAGAAGCAGGCTCCTCGCTGAGCAGGGAGCCCGATACGGGGCTTGATCCCAGGACTATGGGATCATGACCTGAGCTGAAGGCAGATGCTTAACTGACTGAGCCACCCAGGTGTCCCTAAATCTAGGGACCATTTAAGAGTCATTTATTGTATTTGATTATTAGAACTCTTTAGCTTCCTTTGATCTAGAATAGTCCTTTTTGCCTTTTTTCTTTTACCATATTGACATTTTTAAAGAGTTCAGGTCATGAATGTCAGATTGTCTCATCATGATTTAAGTGATGCCAAATTTGATCACTTGTTTAATGTTGTTTATGCCAGATTTCTCCAATGTAATGTATCCTTCCCCTTCACAGTCAATATATATTCTGTGGACTGATATTTTGAGAAGTGTGACTGTCCTGTGATCCAATATCCTTTCACCCAACAGTTTTAGAATCATTGGTAATCATTGTCTGAATCAATGATTACACTGAGGACTGCAAAAATGGTGATTTTTCTAATTCTATAATTTTTTCTATATTTATTATCTGAAGTTCATTTGTAATGAAGAATCTCATAATAATTTTATCTTAGAAATAAACATTTTTGGAAATTAAGTAAACAATAAACTCTAAGAAAATATCCTTAGTAAGTACTACAGTTTTTAGTGTCACCAATACAACATGACTCCCAGCATTTTAATGATTTAAACTAAGCTCCCTGATCAGGCACATTACTTTGTAGTGGTGATATAGAACATTACTTCATCCCAGAAAATTATCTCATGTCTCTTCTTAATCAGTCTCAGTCCCATCCCTCAGGGATAATTGCTTTTCTGGTTTTTCTCACCATAAATTAGCTGTTCCTGTTATAGAATTTCAAATAAATGGAATCATACTCTATGCAGTCTTTTGTGTAAGGCTTATTTCACTAATTAACATATTTTTAAGGTTTATTTACATTCTTGCATAAATCAGTAGTTAGTGCCTTATCATTGTTGAATAGTTATTTATTTATATCTTTACTCCACAATTTATTCATCAGTTTTCCTATTGATCAACATTTTGGCTCTTTCCAGTTTTCTGCTATTATAAATAAAGTTCCTGTAAATGTTATGGTGGACAGACCCTAGGGTGTTCTCCCATCGTGCTCACTACTTGGTGTTCATGTGCTTATATGATCTCCTCCTCTTGAGTGTGGGGAATACCTGCGACTTGATTCTAACTAACAGAATATAGAAAAGGTGATAGTATGTCACTCCCATGATTTTGTTACATTCTACAACTCCATGTCTTGCTAGTGATCTCTTTCTAAAGACTGTCTCTCCTTACCCAACTTGGAAGAAATAAACAGTCATTTTGAGAAGACCACATGACTAGGAAGTAAAGGCAGCTTCCAACAAAGAGTAAGCCAGCAGCTGGGGTGCTCAGCTCCCAACCACAAGATAATTAATTCTTCCAACAACCTGAGTGACATTTGGAGTAGATTCTTTCCCAGTTGAGCCTCAAGGTAAAAATGCACACTATAATTCATTCATATGAAACACGAAGCATAAGACCCAGCTAAGATGTGCTTCAGTTTCTGACCCACAAAAACTGTTAGACAATAATTATGTGTTGTTTTAAGCCAAGGTTGTGGTAATTAGTTATACAGCAATAGGTACCTAATACTAGATTTGTACTATCGATTTGTGAGCATATGTTTTGATTTCTCTTTGGTAAATGCGTAGGATTGGAATTGGTGGTTCTTCACTATGTTGTGGTTAATTTCATAAGAAATTCTAGTCCTTTCTCCAAAGTGGTTTTTAACATTTTTCCACTTTCACAAACAATATATTAGACTTCCAATGACTCTATATCTTTGGCACCATTTAGTCTTGTCAGTTTTTTATATTTTAGCAACATTGCCAAGTGTATAATGGTATTTCATCATGATTTCAGTTTGCATTTCCTTGATGAATGGCAAGCACTTATTCATGTACTTATCATCCCATTTGTATCTCTTCTTTTGCAAAGTGTCTGTTCAAATTATTATCCAATTTTTAATTTATTAACTTGTATGTACTTTAAAAAAATATATCTAAACACCAGTAGTTCATAATTACCTTGTTTTACAGTTATGTTCTTCCAGTCTGTGGTTTACATCTTCATTTTCTTAAATTTGTATTTTGATTAAAAATTTTTAATTTTGATGGTATAATATATTGTTTTTATTCTTTTATGGTTTTTTACTTTCTGTGATAAAAACCCTGACTCTCACCAAATCAAAAAGTATTTTTCTATGTTTTTATTGTATACTTTATTATTTTAAGCTTTTATATTTAGGATAATGATTTACCAAAATTATTTTTTGCATCTAGTATAAAGTTGAGTTCATAGTTGTCCTCTGCCCCCCTACCTCCATATAGATACTCAGTTATTCTAATATAATTTTTTATTAAAGATTTTATTTATTTATTTGACAGAGAGAGAGACACAGCAAGAAAGGGAATACAAGAGGCTCGAGGAAAATATGGCAGAGGAGTAGGGGACCTTATTCTAACTGGTCCTTGGAATTGAGCTGGATATCTACCAGACCATTCTGAACACCCACAAAATCAGCCTGAGATGTAAGAAAATAGATCTGGATCTCTACAAACAGAATATTGTGAGTGATTGGTTCTGAAGTATGAAGTGGGGAGCCATGATTCCACTGGCAGATATCAGACAATAAATGGGAGGGGGAGGGAGCCTGGCTGTGGGGATCCTACATCGCCAGTGAGCAATAGCCTCTTGCACTGGGAACTGGGCACAGACTCGCAGACCAGTAGTGGTGGGGAAAGGACTTCAGGGCAGCCCTCCAGACTGAAATGTGGAGTGGTGGGGTCGCGTGTGCAAACAGGGAGTGGCTGGTGGTTTTAGAAGCACAAAGGGCAGAGATGTGCCCCAACCTGGAGGCGAGGACTGGGAATATGCTGAGGGGTGCACAACTCAGGATGCTGCAGTTTATAGCAACACAGACAGAAACGGAGATAGTGTGACCTGGAGAGCTCACTGAAGAACAGACTGCAATCTCTCTGCTCTGAGGCAGAAGGTTGGAAACAGTATCTTCTGCTTTGACTCTCAGAAGAGATGTGGAAAGTCACCAGGGAAAGCTGTCAGAGAACAAAAGCCCCCAAAAACCGGTTTTCACTGAGCGCATCTCCTGCCACAGGGGGCAGGGCAACTCTGCCCAAACAGGGTTGCCTGAGTAACAGCATGACAGGCCCTTCCCCCAGAAGACAGGCAAGAAAACAAGAGGCCAGCAACCCTAAGTTCTCTAGAAAACAGGTGCATTTTCCTGGGTTGTGGTCAATTATTTGGACTCTACACATTCCCTCAACCACCCCTCAACAGAATGACTAGGAAGAAGAACCCCCAAAATAGGAAAAACTCAGAGACTATGACTTATGCCACAGATTTACAAATGGATTCAGATATAACCAAGACATCAGAGATGGAATTCAGGCTAGCAATTGTGAAGACAATAGCTAGAATGGAGAAATTGATTCATGGTGACATTGAATCTCTAAGGGCAGAAATGAAAGCTGAATTGGCAGAACTTAAAAATGCTATCAATGAGATCTAATCTAATCTATATAATCTAACAACTAGGGTAAGCGAGGTAAAAGAAGGAATTAGTGACCTGGAAGACAATTTAATAGATAAAAAGGGAAAAGAAGAGGTCAGAGAAAAACAACTCAGAATCCATGAAAATAGAATCAGAGAAATAAGTGACACCACAAAGAGTTCCAATGTCAGAATTATTGGGATCCCAGAGGCAGTGGAGAGAGAGAAGACTAGAAGATATATTTGAGCAAATAATAGCTGAGAACTTCCTTAATCTGGGGAATGAAACAAACATTCGAGTCCTAGAGGCAGAGAGGACCCCTCCCAAGATCAAGGGAAAAAAGCCAACACCCCAGCATGTAATAGTAAAACTTGCAAATCTTAGAACCAAGGAAACCATCTTAAGGGCAGTTAGGGGGAAGAGAGTCTTTACCTACAGAGGGAGGAACATCAGAATAACGCCAGACCTATCCACAAAGACCTGGCAAGCCAGAAAGTCCTGGCAAGACATATTCAGGGTACTAAACAAGAAGAACATGCAGCCAAGAATACTTTATCCAGCAAGGCTGTGATTTAGAATGGATGGAGAGATGTAGAGCTTCCAAGACTGGCAGAAATTGAAACAATATGTGACCACTAAGCTGACCCTGCAAGAAATATTAAGGGGGGGTTCTATAAAAGGAGAAACACCCCAAGAATGATATACAACGGAATTTACAGAGACAATCTATAAAAACAATGTCTTCATAGGCAACATGATGACAATAAATTCATATCTTTCAATAATCACTCTCAACGTGAATGGCCTAAATGCTGACATAAAACAGCACAGGGGTGCAGATTGGATAAAAAGACAGGACCCATTGATATGCTGTCTACAAGAGACTCATTTTGAACCTAAAGATACATCCAGACTGAAAGTGAAGGGATGGAGAGCCATCTTCCATGCCAGTGGACCTCAAAAGAACGCTAAGGTAGCAATTCTTATATCAGACAAATTAGATTTTAAGCTAAAGACTGTAGAGAGAGACACAGAAAGACACTATATCATTCTTAAAGGGTCTATCCAACAAGAAGATGTAACAATTGTAAATATCTACGCCTCCAACATGGGAGAGCCATCTACAAAAGCCAACTGTTAACCAAAATAAAGTCATATTGATAACAATACATTAATTGTAGGAGACCTCAATACTCCACTCTCAGCAATAGACAGATCATCTAAGCAGAAAATCAACAAAGAAACAAGAGCTTTGAATGACACCCTGGAGCAGATGGACCTCATAGATATATACAGAACATTCCACCCTAAAACAACAGAATACTCATTCTTCTGGAGCACACACAGAACTTTCTCCAGAATAGACCACAAATCAGGTCTCAACTGATACCAAAAGACTGAGATTATCCCCTGCATATTCTCAGACCATAATGCTTTAAAACTGGAACTCAATCACAAGAAAAGATTTGGAAGAAATTCAAACACTTGGAAGCTAAAGACCACTCTGTTCAAGAATGTTTGGGTCAACCAGGAAATCAAAGAAGAACTTAAACAATTCATGGAAACCAATGAGAACGAAAACACATTGGCTCAAAACCTATGGGATACTGCAAAGGCGGTCCTAAGGGGGAAATACATAGCCATCCAAACCTCACTGAAAAAAATAGAAAAATCCCGAATTCACCAACTAACTCTATACCTTAAAGAACTAGAGAAAAAGCTACAAACGATGCCTAAGTCAGGCATTAGAAAAGAAATAATTAAGATTAGGGCAGAGATCAATGAATTAGAAACCAGAAACACAGTAGATCAGATCAATGAAACTAGGAGCTGGTTCTTTGAAAGAATTAATAAGATCGATAAACCATTGGCCATATTTATCTGAAAGAAAAGAGTAAGGTCCCAAATTAATAAAATTATGAATGAAAGGGGAAAGATCATGACTAACACCAAGGAAATAGAAACAATTATTAGAAATTATTATCAACAACTATATGCCAATAAATTAAGCAACCTGGATGAAATTGATGCCTTCCTGGAAACCTATAAACTGCCAAGAGTGAAACAGGAAGAAACTGACAACCTGTATAGGGCAATAACCAGTAATGAGATTGAAGCAGTGATCAAAAACCTCCCAAAAAACAAGAGTCCAGGGCCTGATGGATTCCCTGAGGGAATTCTACCAAACATTCAAAGAAGAAATAATACCTATATTCCTGATGCTGTTTCAAAAAATAAAAATAAAAGGAAAGCTTCCAGACTCATTCTATGAGGCCAGCATTACCTTAATCCCCATACCAGGCAAAGACCCTATCAAAAAGGAGAATTTCAGACCAATATCCCTGATGAATATAGATTCCAAAATCCTCAACAAGATCCTAACTAATAGGATCCAATAGTACATTAAAAGGATCATCCACTATGACCAAGTGGGATTTATCCCCAGTTCGCAAGGGTGGTTCAACATTCGCAAATCAATCAGTGTGATAGAACACATTAATAAGAGGAGAGAGAAGAGCCATATGGTCCTCTCAATTGATGCAGAAAAAGGATTTGACAAAATACAGCATTCTTTCCTGATTAAAACTCTCCAGAGTATAGGGATAGAGGGAACATTCCTCAAGTTCATAAAATCCATCTATGAAAAACCCACAGTGAATATCATCCTCAATGGGGAAAAGATGAGAGCCTTTCCTTTAAGATCAGGAACATGTCAAGAATGCCCACTCTCGCCACTATTGTTCAACATAGTATTAGAAGTCCTAGCAACAGCAATCAGAAAACAAAAGGAGATAAAATGTATTCAAATTGGCAAAGAAGAAGTCAAAATCTCTCTCTTTGCAGATGACATGATACTTTATGTGGAAAATCCAAAAGTCTCCACTCCCAAATTACTAGAACTCATACAGCAATTCAGTAATGTGGCAGGATACACAATCAATGCATAGAAATCAGTTGCTTCCTTATACACTAACAATGCAACTGTAGAAAGAGAAATTAGAGAAACGATTCCATTTACAATAGCACCAAAACCCATAAGATACCTCGGAATAAACCTAACCAAAGAGGTAAAGGGTCTATACTCTAGGAACTACAGAACACTCATGAAAGAAAGTGAAGACACAAAAGATTGGAAAAACATTCCATGCTCCTGAATTGGAGGAATAAACATTGTTAAAATGTCTATGCTACCCAGAGTGATCTATACCTTCAATGCCATCCCAATCAAAATTCCAATGACATTTTTCAAAGTGCTGGAACAAACAATCCTAAAATTTGTATGGAATCAGAAAGACCCCGAATCCACAAAGAAATGTTGAAAAAGAAAAACAAAGCTGGGGCATCACATTGCCCGATTTCAAGCTATATTACAAAGTGGTGATCACCAAGACAGCGTGGTAATGGCACAAAAACAGACATATAGACCAATGGAACAGAATAGAGAGCCCAGATATGGACCCTCAATTCTATGGTCAAATGATCTTTGACAAAGCAGGAAAAAATATTCAATGGAAAAAGGAGAGTCTCTTCAATAAATGGTGCTGGGAAAATTGGACAGCTGCATGCAGAAGAATGAAACTCGACCATTCTCTAACACCATACATAAAGATAAACTCAAAATGGATGAAAGACCTCAATGTGAGACAGGAATCCATCGAAATCCTAGAGGAGACCATAGGCAATAACCTCTTTGACATCGGCCACAGCAACTTCTTTCAAGAGACATCCTCAAAAGCTAGTGAAACAAAAGCAAAAATGAACATTTGGGACTTCATCAAGATAAAAAGCTTCTGCATAGCAAAGGAAACAGTCAACAAAACAGAGGCAACCCACAGAATGGGAGAAGATATTTGCAAATGACACTACAGGTAAGGGGTTGGTATCCAAGATCTATAAAGAACTTCTCAAACTCAACACCCAAAAAACAAATAATCAAGTCAAAAAATGGGCATAAGACATGAACAGACACTTTTCTGAAGAAGACATACAAATGTCCAACAGACAAATGAAAAAATGTTCATCATCATTAGCCATCAGAGAAATTCAACTCAAAACCACATTGAGATACCACTTTACACCAGTTAGAATGGCAAAAATTGACAGGACAAGAAACAATAAATGTTGGAGAGGTTGTGGAGAAAGGGGAACCCTCTTACACTGTTGGTGGGAATGTAAGTTGGTACAGCCACTTTGGAAAACAGTGAGGAGGTGCCTCAGAAAATTAAAAATAGAACTACCCTATGACCCAGCAATTGCACTCCTGGGTATTTACCCCAAAGGCACACATGTAGTGAAAAGAAGGGCCATATGCACCCCAATGTTCATAGCAGCAATGTCCACAATAGCCATACTGTGGAAAGTGCCAAGATGCCCTTCAACAGATGAATGGATAAATAAGATGTGGTCCATATATACAATGGAATATGACTCAGCCATTAGAAAGGATGAATACCCAACTTTTACATCAACATGGATGGGACTGGAGGAGATTATGCTAAGTGAAATAAGTCAAGCAGAGAAAGTCAATTATCATATGGTTTCACTTATTTGTGGAACATAAGGAATAACATGGAGGACATTAGGAGCAGGAAGGGAAAAATGAAGGGGGGGATATCAGAGGGAGAGATGAACCATGAGAGACTATGGACTCTGAGAAACTGAGGGTTCTAGAGGGGAAGGGGGTGGGGGGATGGGTTATCCCAGTGATGGGTATTAAGGAGGGCACGTACTGCATGGAGTACTGGGTGTTATACAAAAACAATGAACCGTGGATCACCACATCAAAAACAAATGATGTATTGTATGGTGACTAACAAAACATAATAAAATAAAATTAAAAAAAAGATAGTGAATTTAGAATTAAAAAAAAAAGAAAAGAAAGGGAACACAAGCAGTGGGAGTGCAAGTGGGAGAAGCAGGCTCCCTGCCCAGCAAGGAGCCCGATGTGGGGCTCGATCCCAGGACCTTGGGATCATGACCTGAGCTGAAGGCAGATGCTTAATGACTGAGCCACCTAGGTGCCCCTCTACTTTACATTTTACAAAGATTTTCCTTCAACAATTGGAGTGGTTTATCACCTTTGTCAAAAATCAAATAACCACAGAATTCTGTGTCTATTTCTGGGTTTTCCATTCTGCTCCCTTGATCTATTTGCCAATCTGTATGCCAGTACAATGGTTTCTTGATTACTGTAGCTTCATAGTATATATTGAAGTCATATTGTGTAAAATATCCATCTTCATTTCTTTTTCAAAATTCTTTTGATATTCTAGGTCCCTTCCATTTCCACATACATTTTAGAGTAAGTTTGTCAATTTCTACAAAAATATCTAGTAGGATAATGACTGGTGTCTCTTTGAATCTTTAGGTTATAGGGAGAATTGTCATCTTAATGACTTGAATTTTCCAATTCACATTTTTGGGGTCCTTTTTAATTTATTCACAATGTTTTATAATTTGAAGTTTAGTGTTCTTACTTGTATTTTGTTAAATTTATTCCTGTTCATTCACTATTTTTGTAGTTATTGTAAATGTACTTTTTCATTTTTAAATTATTTGCTGCTTATAATAATATTGTTTTTGAACTATTATTTTATATCTATGACTTTACACTTGCTGCTTATAAAAGTAGGCTAAACCCATCCCTGGTGCAAATGAAAAACTTTCAAATTCATGAAAATCTGCTAGGGCTGCATATTTTTTTTTCTTAAATTACTACACCTCTTCTTCCACAGCTAGATGGCAACTGATGTCATCATCAATGCCTGTACAATTCTGTATCACTTAATGGTGAATAAAAATGTCCTAGTTGTCCTTATGAACCATTGACCTTCCAAAATTGAATGGGACAACCTAGAATCTCTGTCACATAAGATTATGTGATCATGGCTTTTAAACCCACAGATGTTAAATCAAAACATCTGGATGTGTGTATGTGTGTGTGTACATGTGTATTTTTAAAAAATTTACACTTGTACTCATTAGTGAAAATAGGATAATTTTATTTATATATATTTATGTATATATATTTATATAGATGACTATGGCTATATTTTATTTATATATATATTTATGTAGATGACTATATGGCTATATTTTATTTATATATATTTATATAAATGACTATATGGCCAAAGTGACAACTATGCTATAGCAACAATGAAGTCACAAAAGGGGAACAGATGTACACTTGACTAATTAGCACTTCACTAATCAAAGAAAGAAAGAAAGCTGGAGGTGGAGATAATCTATTCCAGTGGTTTTTATACCTTTTTGTTTTTTTGTATCCAAACACTATTTTTTTCATAAGAAATGTTATGCAGAGCTCAAATATGAAACAATTAGAAAAAAGCAGGTTTGGTTTAAGTGGAGATCAAGATCTTAGATCCCATGCATTCCTATGGGAACTTTTCTTATGCTGGGGCTCAGAGGAAATGCTGGAAAAACAGATTGTTTCAAATTATCATATTTTAAAGAAGTAAGGACAATAACCTGGGTTCTTACATTTGGCCTAGCTATTTACAAAAATTTTTGTGCCTGAACAAGTCACTTAATTTTCTCTTGGTATTAGTTTCTCATCTGTTAATTGGGGGCATGATACTTGTTGTACTTACCATAGAATTATTCTAGGGATCAGATAAGATGATACACATTGAACAGACTTTAGAAAAATGTGAAGACTTTTTCAAGTGTAAAATCATATTATTGCTATTATAAAAGTTGTTTCTCCATTGCAGGAACATTTTAGTGATAAAAAAAATTTGGCTTGTAAAATAAAATAAACAACTGGTTATGTTTTAAAGAAACTTCCATCTTACCAGTAGTCTTATTCTTGTTGGGTTTTATCATGTGTCTTCTTATCTATGGAAGATAAATGACATCTGTGTGGTGAACTGAAGCAGACCAACCACAAAGCAGGGGATTAAAATTGTTATAAATATACAATGTACTTGGATTTTGAAACAATGTGGCATAGCAGTGGCTGTGAACAGCAGGAGATAAGGTGGGTCATTTTGAAACATGGACAACAGGTCTCAATTGACAGTTTCTGACAGCCACAAACCCTATTAAAACACCAACCGTAGCTTGTGACTGAACAACACTGTTCTTTTACAGTCACTCTGAAGAAGCTTTTACTTGTATGTCTGTTTTATAGGCATGCATTCTGAATATGTATCTCTGGATATGGCTGGCAATGGTGTCAGCATTACAAACTAACCATAGGTAATTATGTGGAGAGTTACTAAAGTCAAGCATAAACAGTCCTTCTAAAGACCTTTTATTAAGAGAGTTGAATAGGTGCAATGGTCTGACCTATAGTTTGCTTTTGATTTCATAAGCATCTGAAACTTGAAGCTATTTTGAAATCAATAGAAGAGTGAGTTTATTAAAATGATTTTATAGTTATTAATCAGCAAACACAAAGTCACATATTTTAGCTTTCAAAGTGTTCTGCTTCTAGGCAAGTAGGTACTTGAAAAGAAATGGGATAGAGAAATGTTAACTTCCTGGGAAGAAGGCAATTACTTAATCTTCTAAGTTTATATTCAGAACACATCCATAGCAAATATAATTTAAGTCCACATCATAAATATTCCACAACAAATGTTCACCAGTTCCCAGAACTCGAAGTCACCTCTTTGGACAACAGACCATTCTGAGATATGCCATCACCTTCATCTGAGAGATAACTATCACAGCATATTTATTATAAGTCTCCTGATTTTATGGAAAGTATCTGTAAAAAAATACTGCAGTATCCTCTGAATAACATAAAAATAAAAGTACCTAGCTTCATTGGTATGGTTTTTTATTATTCTGTCATCTAAATATTTTCTAGTCTAACACCTGGAACTCAGGGGTGTGAGGAGTTTGCTTATTTGATGCAGTGCTTCTGCATTGGCTTTGGAAACAAAAAAAGCCAACAAGTTCAATATCTTGAATAAAGCTTCCAGAAAAATCTGAAGTGTTTTTAGTTGTTATTCTGGACCATGTAGTCCTTTTTCTCTCTTTATAAGCAAATATTAATAAAGCACACTTTACAAATCATGCAAGAAACTGTTTTTGTGTATATATATATATAGAGAGAGAGAGACTCTACCCTGCATAAAAATGTCTAGATTTTCTGTGAAACTTATGCTGCTTAGAAAATCAGGGCCTAGCAGTAGAGCAATATAGGTAATGACAACTAAATAAAGAACTAGACATGACTCAGTTAAATAATGGTACATGGGGATCTAAGAAATTCTAATTACTGTCTAGTCATGATCATGAGTCCAAGCTTCTGATATGTGGGAGAACAGAGGGTTAAACAGAAATATTATACTTAAAGAGGTAAATATAAATGAGGTAATGAAAGACTCAGCCCCTAGTACAATAACTTGAACATAGTAAATGCTCAGAAGAATTTGTTGAATCATTAAAATTTCCCTGTTCATTCAATTTCAACTCCCTCCTCTTGAATCACTTGTAAAATAATGTAAAACAAATTTTCAAGAAAAAATTTGAAGGAATATTTTTATGAGCTGAGTATTGGGATTTTTAAAAAATCAGATGCAAAAAAATACTAACCAGAAAAGATAAGATTGATATATTAGACTACATTAAAAATGATTAATTCTGTTCTTTACTAAATGAAATGGCAAGCTTGAAATTGAGATAATGTATTTATAATACATATAACTGTGAAATGATTAGTATGTAGAATATAATCTTCAGAAACTACTACAAATCAATAAGTGAAAACCATAACCCATTAGTTAAAATGGACTAGAGTTGCCACAGGAATTTTGCAAAAGATGAAACATATATGGAGAACAAAAACATGAAAAGGTGTTGTCTCATTACTAATCAAAGAAATGCAAATTAAGAGTACCATGAAATAGCATTTTACAGAACTGAAAAAAATAGGATTATCAATACTAAATGTGGGCAAGAACAAGGATCAATGGAAACACAATCTGCTGAGGTAGGAGTAAAAATTCGGTACACACTTTGGAAAACAATTTGACATTGTCTTATAAAGTTAAACATCTGTATGCCCTATGCCCCAGTAATTCCATATTAGGAGTAGGTTTTATAGGAACTCTTGTCCATGCAGCATTGTTCATAATATTGCTAGGAGAATGGATAAATAAATGGATAAATAAATTTTAATAAATAAATAAATAAATTTTGGTATATTGAAAAATAAAATATCATATAGCACTGAAAAACAACAAATTACACAAAAATTGGATAGATCTTAGAAAAAAAGTAAAAATGTAAGTCACCATAGTAAAGTATGATTCCATTTTTTTATGAAGCTAAAAAGCAAGCGAAACAATGTATTATTTAAGAATACATAAATATGTAATAAAGCTATTTTCAAAAGTAAGTGAATAATAAACATGAAATTGCAAATGGAGTTATTATCTTTGGAGAAATGCAGGGGGCTGAAATAAGGAAGAGTTACATAGGTAGAGTCAGACTTTTGTGGCTTGTAGCAATGAGGTTGGGTAGTGGGCTTTCAGGTGTTTATATTATTTGTATGTGTTAGAGTTGCCAATATATATTAAATATATTCTTTTTTATGATTTAAAGATCATATATTGTTCAGTTAAAATATTCAAATACCATCAGCCCCCACTAATCAGGGCCTACTCACTACTGAATTATTTATTGCTCCCCCCATCTCCTCTATACTAATCAGATCCAGAACTGGAAAGTGCCCACGGATTATCTCTGTTGGTTCTGAGATTCAGCTCTCTGTATCTTTCAGCATTAGACCAGGCGTATGGACTTTTTCCCTATTCCTACATTTCAACCTGGTATCCTATCTACTACCCCATTTACTTGGAGATTTCTTGAATGATATTTTTCTTGCCTAGCATTCTGAGGACTGAGTCTCTGATTTAGTCCCCTGCCTAGCTATTAGGATCCTGCTTTTTCATTTTGGTTCTCAAGTATTTTCTCAGTTGGGATTGAGACTTCTGTGTTTCTTGAATACTCCCATATTCAGCTGGATGCACCTTCAAATCCAGCCTCTATTGCTGGGAATATTCCCCCAGCACTTGCCCTATACCTATTGTTTAGATTCTACATTTATCCCTTGTCCCACCTGCTTATATTACTGAGTGGAATCATGAAGCCTCTCACCCAAGTCCTGAGTTAATAAAGAAAATAAAGACACTTCTTGAAATTGTTAAATATAGCAAAGATAATCATCGTCATTCTTTTATTTCTGGAGTTCCAAGATATATTCACATAAATATAGTTCAATGATTGTTTAGTTAGAGTAATTCTTTGGAAAATATTAGGTAGATTTTGTCACATAGTAGGTTTCCCATCCAAGGAATACTTTCAGAGAATAAGATCTACTTATTTCTAGACAGAACTCAGCACACATAATTGAGTATGCATCATGATGTGTTAAAATATGAACACTGATGACCCTTGAAATTTTTATCAGATCACAGCAAAAATTAATTCTACTTTCATAATTTATCTTTCTCCTTCTCAAACAGAATATTAAAATGCCAATTTCTTGCCCTTTGAGCTACTTTTAGCCAAATTCTTGGAAGGTGAAAGTTGCGTGGGTTAAAAGTCTTTTCTATTTAAGAAGCATTATTTTCATTCCCAAAGATTATTCTTATTAGGCATGTATCTTTATCAGTTCCCCAAAAGCATTTTTTTTTTTTTTTAGGACTTGAGTATTTACTAAGACATGTCAAGATCCTACCCTTTTTCCTTTGGTTGCTTAATCAATATCTTGTATTCAGTACTGATTTTCACCTTCAAAAATTTCTTAATGGTAATGAACTCTGCTCTCCTTAGAACTATGTACACCATTAATACTCCCAAGCAATATTTTCTAAGAAGCTGGTTGAAACCAAAGTAAAGCTTTTAAAGATATGTGCCCTTTGGTCTCCTTAAGCTACTCCTTGTAGTGATAGAATTACTTTCTAATCTCTAAAAAACAACTTGAATTCTAGGAAGCAAGATGAGATTCATCTTTATGCTTCACATTTCTCCTATCTTAGCAAGTAAAACTTGGATGTTATTAGAACCATGGATATATCTAGTATTGAGGTTGGAAGGGACCTGAAAAGCCATCTATTCCAACAACATATCTAACTTTTTATTATTCAGACAATTAAGAATTCAGTGACAAGGGTATTATTGAAAAGAAGCATAACTCTATCTTTTCTCTACAAGTAACGAATTTAGTAAAACGTGTTCTTGGATCCCTAATAACCATGTCTATAGAAGCTAGGAGAATAAGAATATAATTTCCCCTTGAAAATTGTTTGAGAACTTTCTATGCTTACTTGCAATCAGAGAATGCTTTATTTTTCTTTTCTGACAGATGTAATGTGCAACCATGTGAGAAAGGACTATAAGCAGTGGATATGTCTAAATTTCCATTCAGGATATTGTGTTTTTATAGTCCACTAATCAAATATCTTCTATAATCTCTCACTATGTAATTTTTCCTCTGAGCTAAATTCTCTCATCTTACTGCAGATCACACTATTTTTAGCATCTTAGTATTTTTAATCAGCATCATGTTTTATTAAAACACATCCTTGAAAGAGTAGAATTTTTTAGGATTATTTATTTATTTATTTATTTATTTATTTATTTATATTTGCATATAGTTGCCACACAATATTACATTAGTTTTTCAAGTGTACAACATGGGGAGAATTAATATTGTTAAAATGTCCATACTGCTCAAAGCAGTCTATAGATTTAATGCAGTCCCCATCAAAATGCTAACATTTTTCACAGAACTGGAACAAATAATACTAAAATTTGTATGTAACTACAAAAGACTCTGAATAGCCAAAGCAAACTTGAGAAAGATGAACAAAGCTGGAGGTACCAAAATTCCAGATTTCAGGATATACTACAAAGCTTTAGTAATCAAAAGAGTATGGTACTGGCACAGAAATAGGTACATAGATCAGTGGAACAGAATAGAGAACCCAGAAATAAACCCAGACTTACATGGTCTGTTAATCTCTGACAAAGGAGGCAAAAATATATAATGGGGAAAAACAGTCTCTTCAATAAAAGATTAGAACTGTTTTAGGGCTACTTAATTTGAGGCTTTTTACCCCTGCCATCAGGCTATCAGATATGGCAAATGTAATTTATCTGTCAAAACACAACAATTGTGAGTGTATTGTGTATTATAATTCATTTGGAGGAAAAGGAAAAGAATTAAGATATAATATGTGCCATAAAACATGTTAATAGAATTTTCCAAAGTAATAGAAAAAAATAGATACATATTATTAATGTGTGTACATTAAACTGAGTTTTGACAGAGAAATGTTAAAATGGAGAACACATTGATGCATATTCTATTTTCATTAAAATATGGCTTAAAGCAGAACGTGTGGAAAATACATGCTGAGTGAGCATTTCAAATCTGCCTAAGTCAGTTTAGTCTACAGCTATGTCTGTATAATATGGGCTAAACAGAGCCACTGAATATCTGCCAAAATGATTAGCCATTGGGTGGGCAGAAGAGAGAGACATGTTAGTTAGGTTATTTAATTTTAGCCTCTGGACAATATGGTGCTAGATCACCCAATCAGTGCATTACATTACCATTTGATTCTACTTTATTAAGACAAGCATGAACTAAACTGTTTTTCTTTGAATTTGTGCTTCTTTAAACAAGTTGGTGATATCTGACAAGTAGATCTGTAGAATACCACCATATCTAAATTGTCCAGCATCTGTGTAGACTATGGCTTGTGAGCACTAGTATGAAATTTTCCTTTTTGTTTCTTGCCATTTGTATTAAAATTCATTTATGTGGGGCACCTGGGTGGCTCAGTCGTTAAGCGTCTGCCTTTGGCTCAGGTCATGATCCCAGGGTTCTGGGATTGAGCCTCGCATCAGTCTCCCTGCTCCACAGGAAGCTTGCTTCTCCTTCTCCCACTCCCCTTGCTTGTGTTCCCTCTCTTGCTGTGTCTCTCTCTGTCAAATAAATAAATAAAATCTTTAAAAAAATGCATTTATGCCCTCTGAGAGCCCAGGAGAGACAAAGGATTGATCCACCAAGAGAGGAAATCCGATCTGGTAGTACTCTATCCATCTCTGTTGCTACTCTTTCAGTAAATACTAAATAACAACAACAACAAACAATCAAAACAAAAACCAAATTGAACCAAACAAAAACAAAAACAAAAACAAAACAATTCGCATCCAATTGTCATTTGGACATATAGAACCCTCTTAGGGCTGATTAGCAATTTATTTACTTGTTCATTATCATCATTCATTCATTCATTATAATAATTTATTCAGCATCTCCCATTCTCCTATGTGACACACATTGTAATAGGCATGGGAGGACACTAAGATGAATAATGGTCTTGCTTCTTTCCCAGAGCGTCTCTCCCTTAGTTGTGGCTTTAATATCCAATAAGCTAGATACAGAGTATATGGCATCAACCCCCCGCCGCACTAAACTAAAGCCCTCTGTTGCTTTGATGTCATACTTCAGCTTGGCCCTACTCACTCTTCAGTATATTTTGTGGCTATAGGAAAAGTGTTCAGGTAGAAGTGAAAAACCTTAAAGGATAGGTGCTGTGCTTCTGATTAGCACATGCTTGTGATTTTGAACCAAAGGACATGCTTCAAATGAGTAGTTTAAATATAACATATATCAAAGCATTAAAGGACTCATATATTTTGTTTCAATTTCACTGCAGGAACATGATATGTCTTATTCAAACCTACTGTTAAAAGTAGCCATGTGCTAGATATACTGGCTCTAAAAATGTGAGAGAAATGATGTTGGATTACATTGAATTTAATCTTCCTCCTTTCTCTTATTTGAACCTGTCAGCATTATTTTAAAACATATTTCATATCATCTGCAGGTAGAAATTGCTGGTAGGCACAAGAAGGGAAAACCTCTCCACCCCTGTATTCTGTTTCTTAAGGAAAGAGTTAGGAAAAGGGCAAACGATAGGGAATTATAAGTGAGAAAGAGACAAAACGATGAATGCAAATTTCTCTTTAAATTTGACAAGGAGAATGCTGGTAAAAAGGGTAATTTGGTAGCAGTTAAATTGCTGAATCAAAAGTGCAAAACCTTTTAGGGACAGAGATCATCTAGAATAGTCTATTTTGTCAGCAGGGAGGAAAAACAGCAATTCAAATGTATTTTTACAGAAAGATTATAAATGTTTAACTTTATCCAAAAAGGAGAACACATATATCTGTTTGTTTAAAACTTGACTTATGTATATTTTCAATATTTGCTATAATATTTGGTTTTGTGCATAAAGATTTCAAGGTTCTTTTAATTATTTGACCAAGGAAATATGTTGACATAGTGTTGCATAAAATAGGGAGGGCTTACTCTAGAAAGTTGCAGAAGAAACTGAATACATTTGTTTGGGTATGGAATAAAATACATCTAAATCTAAAATGCATCTAAAATAATGTAAAGCTAATATGTTAGCATTCATTATTAAGAACATATTGTTCAACTTTCAAGGATAATAATATTTTATGCATACAGATACATTCAACGCAGATGTCAAACTGCCTGCTCAGTAATTAGTGTTACCTGAAACTTGGGCAACATTCAAAACTGATATGCTAACTGCATTC
The DNA here is from genome assembly GCF_964656455.1 of Halichoerus grypus. Lineage (NCBI taxonomy): Eukaryota > Metazoa > Chordata > Mammalia > Carnivora > Phocidae > Halichoerus > Halichoerus grypus. The sequence goes on along the minus strand of NC_135727.1, from coordinate 50,335,977 downwards.
AGTGACTACAGTTCATAGGAGATAAATACAACACATCATAAGGAATACATATACACTTAAACTAAAGAATTTATACTTCATGCTCACTGATTTATCAGTTAAAATATGGGCATTTAAAATTTGTTCATGGTAAATTGGTGCATGTTTTGGACAATGACACGTACTATTCAAGTGCTTCTTAATAATTTAGTTATTTTTAAATTGGGCCTCATCTTGCCCTGCAAAATGATAATGTTCTTATTTATCATTCTGCCCAAGTCAGACTACGGTAGAGTGAATCAGTTCTTTATGAATACTACAGCACAGTCAACCCCGTTTTTCTCTGTGTTTAAAGAAATAGTCTGTTGAATAGATGGATAAGGCTATGATTCTTATAATCTAGAATGTATCATTTATGTGGTCAAGGTCCTCCAAACTGAGTGTTTACCTGTACAGCAAACACTAGAAGGAAGCTCAGGGTAGAAATCCCACCATGCAATTTGTGATTTCACATTTGTTTCTGCTTGCAGCTGAAAGCACAATACTGCTCAGAGCTGCTCAGTTGTAAGTTAACCAGCATATTTTCAAGAGTTTTTATTTTATTTTATTTTATAAGATTTTGTAAGATTTTATTTATTTATTTGACAGAGAGAGAGAGAACACACAAGCAGGGGAAGCAGCAGAGGGAGAAGTAGGCTCTTTGCTGAGCAGGGACCCCAATGCAGGGCTTAATCCCAGGACCCTGGGATCATTATCTGAGACGAAGGCAGACGCTTAATCCACTGAGCCACCCAGGCACCTCAAGAGTTTTTATTTTAAGGACTAACAATGCAAAGATGATAGTCCCATGAGAACTAAAACTAAGGATATGTGTAATCAGAGACAAGCATTCTGATTAAAAGAGAAAAATATTCCAAATGTATCCAAATAACCAGTATTTGATTTCATTATATAAAATAAAAATAATAATTCATCTGTTTCATCATACCTTATTTCATTCAAACCATGTAAAACAAAATCCCACTTGAGACAAAAATGTTTTTCTTCCATTTTACATAGGAGAAAACTGATACTCAGAGCTAGGATTCAAGTCCATCTACATCTGATGTAACTTGCTGCTATGCTGCCCCATGGATGTGTAAGCTAAATATTTTCAGTTACTTATATCATCTGGTAAATAACAGTAATAATAAAAACTAATTTTGTGTCTACTATGTATCCAACTCTATACTAGACACCTACATACATTATCTGATGCTCATAACAACTCTTTGAGGTGAGTACTATTATTATCCCTGTTTTATAAAATTTTGAAACAGAGAAATGAAGAAAACTGCCTGAAGTTACAGAGCTAGCAAACTGGTAGAATCAGGATGTGAATCTAGATAATGTGATTTTGGTGCCCATGTTCTTAACTCTAGACAAGGGTGCACAGTTAAAATTCAACTCCAATGAAGAGCTACATTTCTGCTATTGACCTTTATAGGATCTTAGAATTGTAAAAGAAGTTTATATGGTACAGGTCAATCACTATCACAGTGCTTAAATCTTCTCTGTAGCATCCTCACCAGGTGGTTATCCAACATCTCCAATGGCAACAAGCACATGCTATCTCATGTGAGTTTCTTTTTATATATCACAAATGGTTTTGGTGTCTATAAAATCAGGAACAAAATCTTGGCCACTTCCTAACATCACGAAGATAAATGAGATCTTGAAAAGCATTCATTAAATAACTATGAAGGATTGCTTATTATTGGTTCCAAAACATTAGGTACTATATCAACATGGTGATAATACAATTCCCAATGGATGATAGTCCTTTCAAAAATGTTTTTCTAGAATTATTATTTATAGATAAGTATTGGGAATTTTATTTCTTCAGCAATAAAATGAATTGTTGCCTATAGATATTTAAAACACTATCCTGCCATTGTTTGAAGCTAAAAAAACATAATTCTTCTCACTGAATATGAGATTTCCTGGTTAAAAGTATTGAATCACTATATTGTACACCTGAAGCTAATATTACACTGTATGTTAACTAACTGGAATTTATTTTTTATATTTATTTTTTATTAACATATAATGTATTATTTGTTTCAGGGGTACAGGTCAGTGATTCATGAGTCTTACACAATTCACAGCACTCACCATAGTATATACCCTCCCCAATGTCCATCACCCAGCCACCCCATCCCTCTCACCCCCTTCCACTCCAGCAACCCTCAGTTTGTTTCCTGAGATTAAGAGTCTCTTATGGTTTCTCTCCCTCTCTGGTTTTGTCTTGTTTCATTTTTCACTCCCTTCCCTTATGATGCTCTGTATTGTTTCTCAAATTACTCATATCAATGAGATCATATGATACTTGTCTTTCTTTGATTGACTTATTTTGCTTAGCATAATACCCTCTAGTTCCATCCACATCATTGCAAATGGCAAGATTTCATTTTTTGATGGCTGCATAATATTCATATATATATATATATATGTATATATATATATACACACACAACTTCTTCTTTATCCATTCAACTGTTGATGGACATCTAGGCTCTTTCCATAGTTTGGCTATTGTGGACATTGCTGCTATAAACATTGGGGTGCATGTGCCCCTTCAGATCACTACATTTGTATCTTTGGGGTAAATACCCATTAGTGCAATTGCTGGGTTGTGGGGTAGCTCTATTTTCAACTCTGAGGAAACTCCATACTGTTTACCAGAGTGGCTGCACCAGCTTGCATTCCCACCAAAAGTGTAGGAGGGTTCCCCTTTCTCCGCATCCTCGCCGACATCTGTCATTTCTTGACTTGTTAATTTTAGCCATTCTGACTGGTGTGAGGTGGTATCTCATTGAGGTTTTGATTTGGATTTCCCTGATGCCGAGTGATGTTGAGCACTTTTTCATGTGTCTGTTGACCATTTGGATGTCTTCGTTGCAGAAATGTCTGTTCATGTCTTCTGCCCATTTCTTGATTAGATTATTTGTTCTTTGAGCGTTGAGTTTGATAAGTTCTTTATAGATTTTGGATACTAGCCTTTTATCTGATATGTCATTTGCAAATATCTTCTCCCATTCTGTTGGTTGTCTTTTGGTTTTGTTGACTGTTTCCTTTGCTGTGCAAAAGCTTTTTATCTTGATGAAGTCCCAATAGTTCATTTTGCCCTTGCTTTCCCTTGCCTTTGGCAATGTTTCTAGGAATAAGTTGGTGTGGTTGAGGTCAAAGAGGTTGCTGCCTGTGTTCTTCTCAAGGATTTTGATAGATTCCTGTCTCACATTTAGGTCTTTCAAACATTTCGAGTCTATTTTTGTGTGTGGTGTAAAGAAATGGTCTAGTTTCATTCTTTTGCATGTGGCTGTCCAATTTTCCCAACACCATTTGTTGAAGAGACTGTCTTTTTTCCATTGGACATTCTTTACTGCTTTGTCAAAGATTAGTTGACCATAGAGTTGAGGGTCCATTTCTGGGGTCTCTATTCTCTTCCAATTACCTATGTATCTGTTTTGGTGCCAGTACCATACTGTCTTGATGATGACAGCTTTGTAATAGGGCTTGAAGTCAAGCATTGTGATGCCACCAGCTTTGTTTTTCTTTTTCAATATTCCTCTGGCTAGTCAGGGTATTTTCTGGTTCCATACAAATTTTAGGATTATTTGTTCCATTTCTTTGAAAAAAGTAGATGGTATTTTGATCGGGATTGCATTAAATGTGTAGATTGTTCTAGGTAGCATAGACATTTTCACAATATTTGTTCTTCCAATCCACAGGCATGGAATGTTTTTCCAATTCTTTGGGTCTTCCTCAATTTCTTTCATGGGTATTCTATAGTTTTCTGGATACAGATCCTTTGCCTCTTTGGTTACATTTATTCCTAGGTATCTTATGGTTTTGGGTGCAATTGTAAATGGGATCGACTCCTTAAGTTCTCTTTCTTCTGTCTTGTTGTTGGTGTATAGGAATGCCACTGATTTCTGTGCATTGATTTTATATCCTGCCACTACTGAATTCTTGTATGAGTTCTAGCAGTTTTTGGGTGGAGTGTTTTGGGTTTTCCACATAAAGTATCATATCATCTGCAAAGAGTGAGAGTTTGACTTCTTCTTTGCCAATTCGGATGTCTTTTATTTCTTTCTGTTGTCTGATTGCTGAGGCTAAGACTTCTAGTGCTATGCTGAAGAGCAGTGGTGATAGTGGAAATCCCTGTCATGTTCCTGACCCTAGGGGAAAAGCTCTGTTTTTTCCCATTGAGTATGATATTTGCTGTGGTTTTTCATAGATGTCTTTTATGATATTGAGGTATGTACCTTCTATCCCTATACTCTGAAGAGTTTTAATCAAGAAAGGGTGCTGTACTTTGTCAAATGCTTTTTCTGCATCTATTGAGAGGATCATATGTTTCTTCTTCTTTCTTTTGTTAATGTATTGTATCACATTGATTGATTTTGGATGTTGAACCAACCTTGCAGCCCAGGAATACATCCCACTTGGTCGTGGTGAATAATCCTTTTAATGTACTGTTGGATCCTATTGGCTAGTATTTTGGGGAGAATTTTTGCATCCATGTTCATAAGGGATACTGATCTATAGTTCTCCTTCTTGATGGGGTCTTTGTCTGGTTTTGGGATCAAGGTAATGCTGGCCTCATAAAATGAGTTTGGAAGTTTTCCTTCCATCTTTATTTTTTGGAACAGTTTCAGAAGAATAGGTATTAATTTTTCTTGAAATGTTTGGTAGAATTCCCCTGGGAAGCCATCTGACCTTGGGCTTTTGTTTGTTGAGAGATTTTTGATTACTATTTCAATTTCTTTACTGGTTATGGGTCTGTTCAGGTTTTCTATTTCTTCCTGGTTCAGTTTGGTAGTTTGTACGTCTCTAGTAATACATACATTTCTTCCAGATTATCTAATTTGCTGGCATATAGTTGGTCATAATATGTTCTTAAAATTGTTTGTATTTCCTTGGTGGTGTTGTGATCTCTCCTCTTTCATTCATGATTTTATTTATTTGGGTCCTTTCTCTTTTCTTTTTGATAAGTCTGGCCAAGGGTTTATCCATCTTATTCTTTCAAAGAACTAGCTCCTAGTTTCATTGATCTGTTCTACTGTTCTTTTGGTTTCTATTTCATTGATTTCTGCTCTGATCTTTATTATTTCTCTTCTCCTGCTGGGTTTAGGCTTTATTTGCTGCTCTGTCTCCAGCTCCTTTAGGTGTAGGGTTGTGTATTTGAGGCCTTTCTTGTTTCTTGAGAAAGGCTTGTATTGCTATATACTTTCCTCTTAGGACCACCTTTTCTGCATCCCAAAGATTTTTAACAGTTGTGTTTTCATTTTCACTTGTTTACATGAATTTTTTAATTCTTCTTTAATTCCCTGGTTGACCCATTCATTCTATAGTGGGATGCTCTTTAGCCTCCATGTACTTGAGTTCTTTCCAACTTTCCTCTTGTGATTGAGTTCTAGTTTCAAAGCATTGTGATCTGAAAATATGCAGGGAATGATCCCAATCTTTTGGTACCGGTTGAGGTCTGATTTGTGACCCAGGAGGTGATCTATTCTGGAGAACGTTCCATGGGCACTAGAGAAGAATGTCCATTCTGTTGCTTTGGGATGGAATGTTCTGAATATATCTGTGAAGTCCATCTGGTCCAGTGTGTCATTTAAAGCCTTTATTTCCTTATTGATCTTTTGCTTAGATGATCTGTCCGTTTCAGTGAGGGGGTTGTTAAAGTCCCCTACTATTATTGTATTATTGTTGATGTGTTTCTTTGCTTTTGTTATTAATTGCCTTATATAATTGGTGGCTCCCATGTTAGAGGCATAGATACTTAAAATTGTTAGATCTTCTTGTTGGATATACTCTTTAAGTATGATGCAGTGTCCTTCTTCATCTCTCATTACAGTCTTTGGTTTAAAGTCTAATTTGTCTGATATAAGGATTGCTACCCCAGCTTTCTTTTGATGTCCATTAGCATGGTAAATTGTTTTCCACCCCCTCACTTTCAATCTGGAGGTGTCTTTGCATCTAAAATGAGTCTCTTGCAGGCAGCATATTGATGGGTCTTGTTTTTTTATCCAATCTGTTACCCTGTGTCTTTTGATTGGGGCATTTAGCCCATTTACATTCAGGGTAACTATTGATAGACATGAATTTAGTGCCATTGTATTGTCTGTAAGGTGACTGTTACTGTATATAGTCTCTGTTCCTTTCTGGGCTATGTTACTTTTAAGTTCTTTCTATGCTTAGAAGACCCCTTCCAATTTTTTTTGTAGGGCTGGTTTGATGTTTGCAAATTCTTTTAGTTTTTGTATGTCCTGGAAGCTTTTTATCTCTCTATTTTCAATGACAGCCTAGCTGGATATAGTATTCTTGGCTGCATATTTTTCTCATTTAGTGCTCTGACTATATCATGCCAGTCCTTTCTGGCCTGCCAGGTCTCTGTGGATAAGTCTGCTGCCAATTTAATGTTTCTACCATTGTAGGTTATAGACCTCTTGTCCCAAGCTGCTTTCAGGATTTTCTCTTTGTCTCTGAGACTTGTGAGATTTACTATTAGATGTTGGGGTGTTGACCTCTTTTTATTGAGTTTGAGAGGGGTTCTCTGTGCCTCCTGGATTTTGATACCTGTTTCCTTTCCCAAATTAGGGAAGTTCTCTGCTATAATTTGCTCCAATACACCTTCTGCCCCTCTCTCTCTTTCTTCTTCTGGGATCCCAATTATTCTAACGTTGTGTTGCTTTATGGTATCATTTATCTCTTGAATTCTCCCCTCATGATCCAGTAGTTGTTTATCACTCTTTTTCTCAGCTTCTTTATTTTCCATCATCTGGTCTTCTATATCACTATTTCTCTCTTCTGCCTCATTTATCCTAGCAGTTAGAGACTCCATTTTTGATTGCACATCATTAATATCCTTTTGATTTTGACTTGGTTAGATTTTAGTTCTTTTATTTCTTCAGAAAGAGATTCTCTAGTGGCTTCCATGCTTTTCCCAAGCCCAACTAGTATCTTTATAATCGTCATTCTGAACTCTAGTTCCATTATCTTACTAATGTCTATATTGATTATTCCCTGGCAGTTGGTACTGCCTCTTGTTCTTTTTTTGAGGTGAGTTTTTTGGTTTTTTCATTTTGTCCAGAGTAGAATAGATGAATGAGAGAACAAAATGCTAAAAGGGTAACTACCAACCCAGAAAAATATACACTAAACAAATCAGAAGGGACCTGAAACCAGGGGGAAAAGAAAGGGGAAAAAAATATAATCAGGCTGGTGAATAGAACAGAGCCACACACTAGATTTGAGTGTATTTTGGTCTGTTAGAAGAAATTGCCTCCCAAAATTTTAAAGAAAGAAAAACTTATATATATTGAAAAATAAGGGTAAATACGATGAAGGGATAGAATATGACTGTAAAGATGAAAATTACAAAGGATTTTAAGAAAGGAATTGATAAGATAAGAAGTTGATTGAAAAAAGAATGAAAAAAAATTTAAAAAAAAGAGAGAATGTGATCAAGCAGGAGACTAGGACAATGTCATACACTAGATTTAGGGTATATTTTGGTCTGTTAAAAGAAACTTTATCTCAAAATTTTAAAGAAAAAAAATATATGCAAAAAATAAGGTAAATACAATGAAGAGATAGAATATGAATGTAAAAATGAGAATTAGGTTTAAAAAAAGAAATTGATAAGATGTTGGTTGAAAAAGGAAAGAAGAAAAATTCAACTAAAAAAATAGAAAAAGAAAAAAATAGAAAATTTTAAAAAATAACTTTGAAAGACTAAAGAATCATGGGGGAAAAAGTCATTAATTCTATGTGCTGTATTCTCCTAGCGTTGGGGTTTTGCCTTTCTCATTGATCATTAAACTTGGTCTTGGCTGGATGTTCTTGCTGATCTTCTGGGGTAAGGGCCTGTTTCAGTGATTCTCAAATGTCTTTGCCTGAGGCAGAACTGCACTGCCCTTGGCAGGGGCCAGGCTAAGTAATCTGCTTGGGTTTGCTCTCAGTAGTTTTTGTTCCCTGAAAGCTTTCCATACAGCTTTGGAGGACAAGAGTGAAAATGTTGGCCTCTCAATCTCTCATCCCGGAGGAGCTAAGAACTCAGGGCCCCACTCCTCAGTGAGCCCTCAGAGAAAAGCAGTCAATCACTCCTGTGTCCCTGGTCTCCAGCCACACTCTGTGCTCACCCAGCCTGTGCGCCTGTGATCAAGCATTTATATCTCTGGCACACAACTGCATTTGGAGTCTCCAAACCCAGCAGATTCCTGTGGCAGGCTCCCATGCTGCTCCTCCTGGGGGAGGAAGGGGAGTCTCCCCGGATCTGCCACTTGTTGGGTCCCTGATCAAGAGCAGTGGCCCAACTGTGCCATGGATCACAGTTTATGGCAACCCCAAGCTGAGAGCCCATTCCTCAGCTATGTCTTTGCAGCTGGCTTCCCCACTCTGATTCCTGGGAGCTCTGTCACACTCAGGCACCCCCAGTCTTTCTGTGACCCTGAGGGTCCTGAGACCACACTGTCCCAGTGAGGTTTCCATCCACCACTTAGCCACTGGAGCCACGTCCCTCAGCAGAGCAGACTGCTAAAAGTTCTGATTTTGTGTTCCACTGCTCTATCACTTGCCGGTAGCTGACAGAGGCTCCCTCTCCCTGTGGTCTATCTTCCTAAATATTGCCTAGGATTCACTTCACCACACATCCTACCTTCCAGAAAGTGTTCACTTTTCTGTTCATAGAATTGCTGCTATTCTTTTCTTTGATCTCTTGTTGAGTTTGTAGGTGTTCTGAATGGTTTGATAACTCTCTAGCTGAATTCCTGGGACTGACGAAATTTAGGTCTCCAACTCGTCCACCATCTTGCTCCTCTCCCCTGGAATTTATTTTATTTTAAATATTATTTATTTATTTTCCAGAGAGAGAGAGAGAGCATGAGAGTACAAGCAGGGGGATCAGCAGTTAGAGGGAGAAGCAGGTTCCCCGCCAATCAAGAAGCCTTATGCAGGACTCAATCCCAAGACTCTGGGATCATGACCTGTGCTGAAGGTAGACGCTTAACTGACTGAGCCACCCAGGCATCCCAACTAACTGGAATTTAAATGAAAACTTAAAAACTAAAAAAGAATGGTGGGCTAAATTTGCCTATTTAAAAAAAAAGAGATTGACTATGTTAAATGATACTCATAGGTCACAAAATATTAGAACTGAAAATTGGATTTAGCAATGTGGTATCTATTGGTGATTTGACAAAATTTAATGCAGCAGTTGGGGGCAAAATCCTAATTAATTAAATTAATTAAAGTTACAAAGAATGTTAGAGGGACTTTCATTTATGGCCATATAAGGAGGTTGGGGATTTCTCTCTTCAAAATACAAGTATAAAACTGGGTAAAATAGTCAAAACAAACATTTTGGGGCACTGGAAATTGAGCAGTGGTTAACAACAAACTGAGATTTGTTTATTCTTGAAAAACTGCAAGAGTTTTTAGTAAAAACAAGGAGAATATTATGGTCTTCTTGCTTGGGGAAGCTCTCCTCCCTACTTCTCCACCAGTTTGTTTGGACAGCCAAAATAACAACATTTGAACATTCAGAGGCAACTTATTAAAAGCATAAAATTTGCTTCTAGAAAAGCATTCTTATTTCTTGTGGAGAAGGAGTAAAACCTCAATAGTTTTTCTAGCTAAAAATAGTACACTAGACTAAGAAAAATAAAAGAAACTCAAGCTTTGCACACTGAATTTGCAGTTTTAGTTAGGGTGTGGAAAAGCCCAGCCAGAAATTTAATGGGGAGATTCTAAAACTAAGAGCAATAGAAGAACAAAGCTTTTCACATACCCCAGTTGAAAGAAAAATTACACATATATAGGGAAACTTCTGGAGAGCCCAGCAAAAAGTAAAAGCCAAGGGGAACTTGACAGCAAATTTGAATGCACTTCTGAATCCACACACAGATCAATTTGCATTGGGTGGGTGCCTCTCAGTTTCAAAGCTTTTATACAAAATATCTGCCCAAATTGTTGACTAACCACTAAATGATGCAGATGAATGGGTGACCCCTTGAAAGTTAGACTAAATATAAAAGAAAACAGGGGTGCCTGGGTGCTCAGTCAGTTAAGTCTCTGCCTTTGGCTCAGACCATGATCCTGGGGTCCTGGGATCAAGCCCCGCATTGGGCTCTCTGCTCATCAGGGAGCCTCCTTCTCCCTCTCCCTCTGCTGCTCCCCCTGCTTGTACTGTCTCTCTCTTTCTCTCTATCAAGTAAATAAATAAAATCTTAAAAAATAAACATAAAAGGGCGCCTGGGTGGCTCAGTTGGTTAAGCGACTGCCTTTGGCTCAGGTCATGATCCTGGAGTCCCAGGATCGAGTCCCGCATCGGGCTCCCTGCTCGGCAGGGAGTCTGCTTCTCCCTCTGACCCTCCTCCCTCTCATGCTCTCTGTCTCTCATTCTCTCTCTCTCAAATAAATAAATAAAATCTTAAAAAAAAATAAATAAATATAAAAGAAAACAATCAGAGACATCAGTGGCTTCAGTGGTAGGGACAGAGTCCATAGTTGTATACAAAACAGTTAGTAAAACAAACAGAAAATGGCCCTGAAAAAAAATATAAATTTAATATATTATTTAAATATCCAGTTTTGCCAAAATATTACAAGATACACAGAAAAACAGTAAAATATAATCCAGGCTCAGGAAAAAAAAATCAATAGAAACTGACTCTGAGTGGGCCCAGATGTTAGAGTTAGCAAACAAGAACCTCAAAGAAGCTATTTTAAATATGTTCAAAAATTAAAGAAAAATTTGAAGACAAGGTTCATCAAATATACCTAATGGAGAGACAGAAACTATGGGAAAAGACCTGAATGGATGTTTTAGAACTCAGTATGAAATAGTCAAAGTGAAAAAATAAAATCTGAAGTACGGAGGGAAAATATCACAAAAATATTAAATAATTCTGAGATCTGTAGGAAACATGTCCCCATTTATGCATGATAGGAGTCCTAGAAAGAGATGAAAGGAAAAAAAAAGAGTAGAACAAACTGAAGCTTGAGAAAATGGCAAAGTCAGAGGATCCTGAGCTCACCTACTCTTACAGACACACGGAGGTTGCAACTACATATAGCGAAATTCACTCTGAAAATGACCTGAAGAATAGCAGAACATCCCATCCACAGCTAACAATATAAAGAAGAAGCCAAAGCAAGAAGAGTAAGAGGGCAGAGATGGAATTGGGAAAACACCCCTTAATGTGGTTACCCACAAGCTGGAGAAATACCACAAGCATGGAAGTCCTCCCTGAGAAGTGAGGGGATCAAGCCCCACATTGGGTGCCTCCCACCCTGGGGATCTGTTTTGGGAGGATAAGCCCCCATAATGTCTGGCATTTAAAATCAGCTGGGCTTAAATCTAGGGGTGTTGAAAATCAACTGGGCTTAACTCCATAAGAGCCAGGGAGATAAAGGAAACTGAGACTCAAAGAAACTGATAAACCAAAAGGAATGGATAAATTTCTAGAAATATACAGTCTTCAAAGACTGAATCAAGAAGAGATAGAAAATCTGAAGAGACTGATTAGTACAAATGAAATTGAATTGGTAAGCAAAACAAATCTCAATAAAGAAAAGTACAAGACCAGATGGCTTCACAGATAAAATCGACCAAACATTTAAAGAATGGTTAAAATCTATCCTTCTCAAAGTATTCCAAAATATTGAAAAAGAAGAAATTTCTTCCAACTTTATTTTATGAGGCCAGGATTACCCTGATACAAAAACCAAAGAGACTACAAAAAAGTAAAATTATAGGCCAATATCCCAGATAAACATAGATACAAAAATCCTCCATATTAGCAAAACAAAATCAACAATACATTAAAGGATCATTCACCATGATCAAGCAGGATTTATTCCAGGGATGCAAGGATGGTTCAATATCCACATATCAGTCAATGTGATACACCACATTAATAAAATAAAAGATAAAAATCATGGTAATCATAGTAGATAAAGAAAAAGCATTTGACAAAATTCAATATCCATTCATGATAAAAATTCTCATGAAAGTGGATATAGAGGGAATATATCTCAACATAATTAAGGCTATATATGGCAAACCCACAGCTAACATCATACCCAATACTAAAAAGCTAACAGTTTTTTAAGATCAGAAACAAGACAAGGATGTCCACTCTTGCCACTTTTACTCAACATAGTTTTGGAAGTCTGATTGCCACAGCAATCAGACAAGAAGAAGAAATAAAAGAGATCTGAATTAGTCAGAAAGAAGTAAAAACTTTCACTATTTGCAGATGACATATTATATGTAGAAAAACCCTGAAGACTCCACCAGAAAACTATTAGAAATAATAAATGAATGCAGTAAATCTGCAAGAAACAAAATTAATATACATAAATCTGTTATACTTTGTACACTAATAATAAACTAGAAGAAGAGAAATTAAGAATCCCATATACAATTACATTGAAAATAATAAAATACATAAGAATAAATAAGCAAGGAAGTGAAAGACCTGTATTGTGAAAACTATAAGATATTGATGAAAGAAATTGAAGATGATCCAAATAAATGGTATGCTATATCATGCTCATGGATTGGAAGAATTAATATTTTTAAATGTCCATACTACCCAAAACTATTTATAAATTCAGTGCAATTCCTATCAAAATGTCAATAATATTTTTTTCACAGAACTAGAAAAATCCTGCCAAAATTTTTATGGAACCACAAAAGATCCCAAATACCCAAGGCAACCTTGAGAAAGAAGAACAAAGGTGAGATATTACAATCCCAGATTTCAAGATATATTACTTAGCTGTAGTAATCAAAACAGTATGGTAGTGGCAGAAAAGTAGGCACACATATCAGTGGAATAGAATACAGAGCCCAGAAATAAACCTATGCTTATATGGTCAATTAATCAATGACAAAGGAGGCAACAATACACAATGGATAAAAGATAGTCTTTTTAATAAATGGTGTTGGGAAAACTGGATAGCTAAATTCAAAGAATGCAACTGGAGAGTGTTCTTACACCATATATTAAAATAAACCCCAATGGATTAAAGACCTAAATGTAAATAACCATAAAACTTCAAAAAGAAAACACAGACAATAAACTCTTGGATATTGGTCTTAGCAATATTTTTTTGGATCGGTCTCCTTAGGCAAGGCAACAAAAGCAAAAATAAACAGTTGAGACTATCAAACTTCCACAGTGAAGGAAACCATTAACAAAATGAAAAGGCAACCGATTGAATGGGAGAAGATACTTGTAAATGATATATACCATAAGGAATTAATATACAAAACATATAAAGAACTTGTATAACTCTACACCAAAAAATTAAACAATCTAATTAATAAACGGGCAGAGTACTTCAATAGACATTTTTCCAAAGAAGACATAAAAATGGTCAACAGAAACATGATAAAATGCTCAGCATTGCTAATCATCAGGGAAATCAAAACTACAATGAGATATTACCTCATACCAGTCAGAATTGCTAATATCAAGAAGATAAGAAATAACAAGTGTTGGCAACGATGTGGAATAAAGGGAAACTTCATGCCTGTTGGGACTGTAAATTGGTGCAGCCACTGTGGAAAAAAGTATGGAAGTTCCTCCAAAGATTAAAAATAAAAATACCATACAATCCAGTAATTCCACTTCTGGGTATTTACCCAAAGAAAACAAAAACAGTAATTTGAAAAGATATGTGAATCCCTATGTTTATTGCAGCATTATTTATAATAGCCAATATATGAAAGCAACCTAAGTGTCCATTGATAGATAAATGGATAAGGAAAACAGAAGTATGTGGTGTGTGTATGTGTGTGCATGTGCACATGTATGTTATGGAATATTACTCAACCATAAAGAAGAATGAGATCTTATCATTTGTGAAAGCATGGATGGACCTAAAGGGTATCATGCTAAATGAAGTAAGTCAGACAAAGACAAATACCATATGATTTCACTCATATGTAGAACCTGAAAATCAAATGAACAAATAAACAACAAGCAGAAACAGACTCATATATACAGAGAATAAACATGGTTGACATAGCAGAGGAGGGCAGAAGGATAGACAAAATAGGTAAAGGGGATTAAGACATATGAATTTCCAATTATAAAATAAATAAAGGATGAAAAGTACAGCATAAGAAATACAGTCAATAATATTATAATAACTTTATATGGTGGCAGATGGTATCTATACTTATATTAGTGAGCATTTTGTAATGTACATAAATGTAGAATCAGTATGTTGTACTACAGCAGTCTTTCAAAAACTATTCTACCCCCTCAACTTTGTTTATGACCCAAACAAAGAATCCTGTATTTTAAAAACCTTGGAATAATCTTACTCTACTTTTAAAAGTGTCTTTGTGTCCACTCAGCACTTAGGTGTTCAACTTTTAATGTATACTTGTACCTCATTTGAAGCAGGACCAATTTGTGAAAATATGGATTAATGCACAAGACAAATCAGGGAGTGACTTTGCTTTATCAAATTTCTCAAAATACTATTGCTTCAATTAAGCCCCTGTGTTTTCCTAAAAGCAATTTAATTTGAGAACATTTAATTTATGTATACATTTTCAGGAATACATTATCTGCCACGAGTCAGGTATTTCAGTATGATTTTATACCTGTTAATGCATTTATTAATTATTCTTAGGCCACAGAATAAAAATATGTTGTATATCTAGACCATAAAATATTAACAGTAAAAACTGTCTCTTCAATCATTATCTTCTCCACAGTGCCTGATATTATGTTCTGTACACTGAAAATTTTCAATAAATATTTAATTAACTGGCCTCTGGATTAAATCCAAATTGTGGTAATTATTTGAATAGTTTTGTTACAACAGTAATACATATTCTAAAGTGAATCATAACATTGTAGTACAATGGTCACAAAGTTTTTCCCTTCTTTCAGAATCCCTTGCCCAATTAAGGGTTTGGCATTGGAGGTAGGGAAAAAGCATGAACAGAAAATTGGTGACATCTGGAAATGTTAACTGAAGCATACATTTCTTACCATTCTTACCTATTTATTCTACTTTTCTTGTCTCCTTTTTCTTCAACATATTCTTTACTCCATTTTTCCCCTGGAATCACTGTAGTTGTTTTCTGAAAAGTCATAGTCATTTTTATTATAGGCATTTTTATTATCAAATGAAAAACAGACCAATTTTACAAAAACTGACTATTCTCTTAATTGCCAGATTATTGCATTTGTTAAAACCCTATAAAAGTATGCACTGTTAGTCTATTATTAAAGAGCTTACAAAAGTGTCAGTTTATCTTAACCTCTTAGTGAGGGGTGACTGCTACTTTAACTTTAAAAAAATAGTAAAATTCAATAATTTGGAGAAAAACATGCTTAGTTCTTACAGGTGTTGAAAGGGAAATTTCTAGTCTAGAAGTAAATTTATATGCAGAATCTAAATATTTCAAACTTGCTTCAGGAGAGTAAAAAAAAAATCCATATTAAAAGAAGGGAATTTTGTCATATACTGCAACATAGATGAAACTTGAGGACATTATGCTCAGTGAAATAAGGCAGTCACAGGACAAGTACTGTATGATTCCATATATATGAGGTATCTAAAGTAGTCAGACTCATAGAAATAGAAAGTAAAACGGTGGTTGCAAGGTGGTGGGGGGAGAAAATTCAATGGGTACAGAGCTTCAGTTATGCAACATGAAAAAGTTCTAGATATCTGCTGTAAAACATTGTGCTTAGAGCTAGCAATACTGTATTGCCTCTTAAACATTTGTTAAGAGAGTAAAACTCATATAATGTGTTTTTTAACCACAATAAAAAAATCCATATTGATTTCAGATCCCCTCTTTTTTTATGGCCTCTAGTATAAAAACACCTTCATTTTTATACCACATCTTCTTTATCTATTCATCAGTTGATGAGTACTTGGGCTGTTTCCATAGTTGGCTATTGCAGATAATGCTGCTGTAAACACTGACGTGCATGTATCCCTTTAAATTAGTACTTTGTATTCTTTCAGGGAATACCAATAGTACAATTGCTGGATTATAGGGTAGTTCTATTTTTAACTCTTTGAGGAAACTCCATACTGTTTTCCAGAGTGGTGGCATCAGTTTTCATTCCTACCAACAGTGCAAGAGATGGAGATGGGTTAAATGAGTGATGGGGACTAAGGAGTACATTTGTCATGATGAGCACTGGTGATGTATGGAATTTTTGAGTCACTACATTGTACTCCTGAAACTAATATAACACTGTATGTTAACTAACTGGAATTAAAATAAAAATTTTAAAAAAACCCTTCATTTTTAAAAATAAAATATGGCAAATACTAACTACATTATCTTTACTATGAACTTTTGATATTCTACAAAATATATTTCTTCTGTTTAGTTACAGCAAGGGAAATAAAATTTGAAAGTAGCTGCTGAACTTCCTCATATTTTGAGATCAAAATTTCACTGATATCAATGTTTGTGATTCTAGGGCCTTTTACTTTCTGTAAGAGGTGGTTTAAGTCCCAAGCAGCCAATTTTTTCTAATTGTATTTGTCTCAATATAGTAAGGTTTGGAAGGTTTACTTTCCAAATTCTTCCCAAGTACATTTAATTGAGATTGGAATGGATTTAAAAATGGGCAATGGCTGTTAGGTATCTCATTGTCCTTCATGTTAAAAGATGGTACTACTGATATGGTTTCTTCTTGCAATGTGATGGTAAGAATATTACAAAGTGTTTCTTTTCCTCCCCTACTGATCCTCTCTATGTGTCCTTTGCTTATTACCTATAGTTGCTTTAAAAGCTTATTTTTGATAGTCACTAGAGTTATAATTTAAAGGAGTCTGATTTTTTAGCATAATTTGAGACACCCTATCTCTAATTGAGTATCCCTGTGTTTTCAGTTTCTATTAGCTATTTGTTAGAAATTGATAACTCCCATACAGTATTTATCCAAAGTATGCCTTCTTGATTATTGGAGGCTTTATCTGGATGTGGGACAAGGATCTGAATCAGTGAATGACTTGCTTTTTACCAGACTGAGCTTACTCTCTCCTGAGTTGAAGTTGGTTGTTATTAGTTATTTACTTATTATTTTTTTTACTGACTACACTAGTAGGCCATGTGACTGTTCCTCCCCACTTTGGTCAGAATGTCTTTAGTGAATTCATTAGCTGTATCTGCACTCACACTCCCCAGGCAGACAATCTGTAGAGATCCATGTCTATCAGGTTGCCCAGATGAAAGAGAATGTCATTGGTCCAGAAAGCCTGCTGATTTGTTTGTTTTTCTAAAGTGAGATAGCATGAGAAGAGTGTTCTTATCCACTGAACCCCTGCGAGAATCACTATTTAGAGCTTAATTCAACAGCCAAAATATGTGGGTTCATGGAGGCTTTTGAAATCTGACTTTTCTGTTCCCTGAAAGCAAAATAATACATCTTAATGAATTCCCTTGCATGTCAAATATTATTTGAGATATGTGGCCTTACCTCTAAACGTTTTTAAAAATGACACTAAAAATTCTTTTTTATGTATATTGTTTTAAATTAACTTACTTTTATTAAAAATATTTTATTTATTTATTAGGGAGAGAACACGCAAGAGAGCACAAGCAGGAGGAGTGGCAAGCAGAGGGAGAGGGAGAAGCAGGCTCCCTGCTGAACAAGGAATCAGATGCAGAACTCAATCCCTGGACCCTAGGATTATGACCTGAGCCGAAGGCAGATACTTAACTGACTGAGCAACCCAGGAGACCCAAATTAACTCACTTTTAAAATATTTTATTTTATTTTCATCATGATAGGTGTACTCCTTAATCCCCACCCCATATATACCTCATTCCCCCACACACCTCCCCTCTGGTAACAATCAGTTGGTTCCCTGTAGGTAAGAGACTGTTTCTTGGTTTGTCTCTTTTTTCCCCCTTTGCTTATTTGTTTTGTTTCTTAAATTATGAGTGAAATCTTATGGTATTTGCCTTTCTATGACCAATTTATTTTGCTTAGCATTATACTCTCTAGCTCTATCCAATGTGTTGCAAATGGCAAGATTTAATTCTTTTTATATGACTAAATAATACTCCATTGTATATATAAACCACATCTTCTTTATCCATTCATCTATCAGTGGACACTTGGGCTGCTTCTATAGTGTGCCTATTGTAAATAATGCTGCAATAAACATAGAGGTGCATGTATCCCTTTGAATTAGTGATTTTGTATTTTTGGGTGGTAAGTACCCAGTAGTGCAAATACTGAATAGGATAGTTCTATTTTTAATTTTTTGATGAAACTCCATAGTGCTTTCCACATGGCTGCACCAGTTTGCATTCCCACCAACAGTGCATGAGGGTTCTTTTTCTCCACACCTTCACCAACACCTATTATTTCTTGTATTTGATTTTATCAATCTGACAGGTGTGAGGTGATATCTCATAGTATTATGCTTATTTTTTTTTAAATTTAAATTCTATTAATTAACATATAATGTATTATTAGTTTCAGAAGTAGAGGTCAGTGATGCATCAGTCTTATATAATACACAGTGCTCATTATGTCACATGCCCTCCTTAATGTCCATCACCCAGTTACCCCATCCCACCAGCCCTTTCCCCTCCAGCAACCCTCAGTTTGTTTCCTGTGATTAAGAGTCTCTTATGGGTTGTCTCCCTCTCTGATTTCATCTTGTTTTATTTTTCCCTCTCTTCCCTTGTGATCCTCTGTTTTGTTTCTTAAATTCCACATATGAGTGAGTTCATGTGATAATTATCTCTCTCTAATTGACTTATTTCACTTAGCATAATACCCTATAGTTCAATCCACATCTTGCCATGAAATGGCAAGATTTCATTTTTCTTGAAAGCTGAGTAGCATTCCATTGTATATATACACCACATCTTCTTTATTAATTCATCTGTTGATGGACATCTGGGCTCTTTCCATAGTCTGGCTACTGTGTACATTACTACTATAAACATTGGGGTGCAGGTGCCTTCTGCCCATTTCTTGATTGGATTATTTGTTCTTTGGGTGTTGAGTTCGATAAGTTATTTATAGATTTTAGATACTAACCCTTTATCTGATAAGACATTTGCAAATATCTTCTCCCATTCTGTTGGGTGTCTTTTGGTTTTGTCAACTGTTTCCTTTGCTGTGCAAAAGCTTATTATCTTGATGAAGTCCCAATAGTTCATTTTTGCCTTTGTTTCCCTTGCCTTTGGAGATGTGTCTAGCAAGAAGTTGCTGCAGCTGAGGTCAAAGAGGCTGCTGCTTGTGTTCTCCTCTAGGATTTTGATGGATTCCTGTCACACATTTAGGTCTTTCATCCATATTGAGTCTATTTTTGAGTATGGTGTAAGGAAATGGTCCAGTTTCATTCTTCTGCATGTGACTGCCCAATTGTCCCAACACCATTTGTTGGAGACTGTCTTTTTTCCATTGGATATTCCTTCCTGCTTTGTCAAAGATTAGTTGACCATAGAGCTGAGGGTCCATTTCTGGGGTCTCTATTATGTTCCATTGATCTATGTGTCTGTCTTGGGGCCAATACCATGCTGTCTTTATGATCACAGCTTTGTAATAGAGCTTGAAGTCAGGCCTTGTGATGCCACCAGCTCTCCTTTTCTTTTTCAACATTCTTCTGGTTTTCAGGGTCTTTTCTGGTTCGATACACATTTTAGGATTATTTGTTCAAGTTCTGTTAAAAAAAAAAAAACTGATGGTATTTTGATAGGGATTGCATTGAATGTGTAGATTGCTCTAGGTAGCATAGACATTTTCACAATATTTGTTCTTCCAGTCCATGAGCATGGAACGTTTTTCCATTTCTTTGTGTCTTCCTCAATTTCTTTCATGAGTATTCTATAGTTTTCTGAGTACAGATCCTTTGCCTCTTTGGCTACGTGTATTCCTATGTATCTTATGGCTTGGGGTGCAATTGTAAATGTGATCAACTCCTTAAGTTCACTTTCTTCTGTTTTATTGTTAGTGTATTGAAATGCAACTGATTTCTGTGCATTGATTTTGTATCCTGCCAGTTTATTGAATTCCTGTATGAATTTTAGCAATTTTGGGGTGGAGTCCTTTGGGTTTTCCACATAGAGTATCATGTCATCTGTGAAGAGTGAGAGTTTGACTTCTTTTTTGCTGATTTGGATGCATTTATTTCTTTTTTGTTGCCTGATTGCTGAGGCTAAGACTTCTAGTACTATGTTGAATAGCAGTGATGATAGTGGACATGCCTGCCATGTTCCTGACCTCACGGGTAAAGCTCTCAGTTTTTCCCCATTGAGAATGATATTTTCTGAGGGTTTTTCATATTTAGTTTTTATGATATTGAGGTATGTTCCCTCTGTCCCTACACTGTGAAGAGTTTTAATCAAGAAAGGATGCTGTACTTTGTCAAATGCTTTTTCTGCATCTATTGAGAAGATCAAATGGTTCTTGTCCTTTCTTTTATTAATGTAGTGCATCACACTGATTGATTTGCAGATGTTGAACCACCCTTGCAGCCTAGGAATAAATCCCACTTCGTCATGGTGAATATTCCTTAATGTACTGTTGGATCTGTTGTAATTTTCCTTTTCGGTAGGGTCTTTTTCTGGTTTTGGGATCAGGGTAATGCTGGCCTTATAAGACAAGTTTGGAAGTTTTCCTTCCATTTCTGTTTTTTGAAACAGCTTCAGAAAAATAAGTTTTAATTCTTCTTTAAATGTTTGGTAGAATTCCCCTGGGAAGCCATCTGGTCCTGGACTCTTGTTTGTTGGGAGATTTTTGATTACTGCTTCAATTCCCTTGCTGTTTATGGGTCTGTTCAGGTTTTCTATTTCTTTATGTTTCAGTTTTGGTAGTTCATACATCTCTGGGAATGCATCCATTTCTTCCAGATTATCTAATTTGTTGGCATATAGTTGCTCATAATATGTTCTTGTAATTGTTTGTAAGGTTGTGATCTCTCCACTTTCATTAATAATTTTATTTGTTTGGGTCCTTTCTCTTTTCATTTTGATAAGTCTGGCCAGGGTTTTATGGATCTTATTAATTCTTTCAAATAACCAGCTCCTAGTTCCATTGATCTACTCTGTTGTTCTTTTGGTTTGTATTTCATTGGTTTCTGCTCTAATTTTTATTAATTCTCTTCTCCTGCTGGGTTTAGGTTTTATTTGCTGTCTTTCTCCAGCTCCTTTAGGTGTAAGGTTAGGTTGTGTATTTTGAAACTTTTCTTGTTTCTTGAGAAAGGCAAACATTGCTACATAGTTCCCTCTTAGGACTGCCTTTGCTACATCCCAAACATTTTGAACAGTTGTGTTTTCATTTTCAATTGCTTCCATGAATTTTTTAAATTATACTTTAATTTCCTGGTTGACCCATTCGTTCTTTAGTAGGATGCTCTTTAGCCTCCCTGTATTTGAGTTCTTTCCAATTTTCCTCTTGTGATTGAGTTCAAGTTTCAAAGCATCATATTCTGAAAATATGCAGGGAATCCCAATCTTTTGGTACCAGTTGAGACATGATTTGTGACCCCATATGTGATCTGTTCTCGAGAATATTCCATGTGCACTTGAGAAGAATGTTTATTCTGGTGCTTTAGGATGGAATGTTCTGTATATATCTATGAAGTCCATCTGGTCCAGTGTGTCATTCAAAGCCCTTGTTTCCTGTTGATCTTCTGTTTCAATGATCTGTCCATTGCTGCGGGTGGTGTGTTAAAGTCCCCTACTTTTATTGTATTATTATCAATGTCTTTCTTTAATTTTATTAATTGGTTTTTATAATTCACTGCTCCCTTGTTAAGGGTATAAATATTTAGAATTTTTAGGTCTTCTTGTTGGATAGACCCTTTAATTATAATGTAGTGTCCTTCCTCATCTCTTATTACACTCTTTGGTTTAAAATCTAATTTGTCTGACATAAGGATTGCCACCCCAGCTTTCTTCTGATGTCCATTAGCATGGTAAATGGTTTTCCACCCCTCACTTTCAATCTGGAGGTGTCTTTGCATCTAAAATGAGTCTCTTGCAGGCAGCATATCGATTGGTCTTTTTCTTTTTCTCCAATCTGAAACCCTGTGTCTTTTGATTGGGGCATTTAAGCCATTCACATTCATAGTAACTATTGAAATATATGAATTTAGTGCCATTGTATTACCTGTAAAGTCACTATTTCTGTATATTGTCTCTATTCCTTTCTGGTCTATGTTACTTTTGGGCTCTCTCTTCACTTAAAGGATCCGATTTAATATTTCTTGAAGGGCTGGTTTAGTGGTCACAAATTCTCTTAGTTTCTGTTTGTCCTGGAAGACTTTTATCTCTCCTTCTATTTTTGAATGACAGATTAGCTGGATAAAATGTTCTTGGCTGCATATTTTTCTCATTTAACATGTTGAATATATCATGCAATCCTTTCTGGTCTGCCAGGTCTCTGTGGGTGTCTTCTGCCAGTCTGTTTCTACCCTTGTAGCTTGAGGATCTCTTGCCCTGAGCTGCTTTCAGGATTTTCTCTTTGTCTCTGAGATTTGCAAGTTTTACTATTATACGTAGGGGTGTTGACCCACCTTTTTTTTTTTTTTTTTTGAGGTGGGTTCTCTGTGCCTCTTGTTTCCTTCCCTAGATTTGGGCAGTTCTCTGCTATAATTTGCTCCAATATACCTTCTGCCGCTCTCTCTCTTCTTCTTCTGGGATCTGAGTTATTCTAATATTTTTCACTCTATGGTATCACTTATCTCTTGAATTCTCCCCTCATGATCCCGTAGTGTTTATCTCTCTTTTTCTCACCTTTTTTATTCTCCATCATTTTGTCTTCTATAGCACTAATTTTCTCTTCTACCTCATTTATCCTAGCAGTTATAGCCTCCAGTTTTGATTGCATCTCATTAATAGCATTTTTTTTATTTCAACTTGATTAGATTTTAGTTCTTTTATTTCTCCAGGAAGGGATTCTTTAGTGTCTTCTATGCTTTTTTCAAGCCAAGCTAGTATCTTTTAAATCATTATTCTCAACTCTAGTTCTGACAGCTTATTATATCCATACTGATTAAGTCCCTGGCAGTTAGTACTGCCTCTTGTTCCCTTTTCTGAGGTGAGTTTTTCCGTCTTGTCATTCTTGCAGAAACTGGTTGCTTTTCTGTATGTAGAGTTGCAGCTATTCTTTTCTTAGATCTCCGGTTGATTTTGCAGGTGTTCAGAATGTTTTGATAGCTATCTAGCTGAATTCCTGGGACCAGAAAAACTAGGGTCTCCTATTTTTCTGCCAATCTGTGGATCCTTCTCATTTTAGTTTTGATTTGCATTTCCCTGATGAGTGAAGTTGAGCATCTTTTCATGTGTGTTTGACATCTGGATGTCTTCTTTGGAGAAATGTCTGTTCATGTTTCTGTTCATTTTTTAATAGAATTCATTTTTGGGGTGTTGAATTGTATAAGTTCTTTGTGTAGTTTAGAAGCTAACCCATTATCATATATGTCATTTGCAAATATCTTCTCCCATTGTGTAGGATGCCTTTTAGTCTTGTTGATTGTTTCCTTCACAGGGCAGAAACTTTTTATTTTGATGTACTCATAATAATTTATTTTTTCTTTTATTTCCCTTGCCTCAGGAGACATACGTAGAAGAATGTTGCTATGTCTGATGTCAGAGATATTACTGCCTGTGTTCTCCTCAAGGAGACCTAATTCTTTAATCCATTTTGACTTTATGTTTGTGTATGGTGAAAGAAAGTTCTCCAGTTTCTTTCTTTAGCATGTGACTGTCTAGTTTCCCCAACACAATTTGTTGAAGAGACTGTCTTTTTCTCATTGTCTATTCATTACTCCTTTGTAGAAGATTAATTTGCCATGTATTTGTGGGTTTATTTCTGGGTTTTCTGTTCTATTCTATTAATCTATGTGTCTATTATTATGTTAGTACCATACTGTTTTAATTATTACCATTTTGTAATATAACTTGAAACCTGGAATTGTGATAATTCCAGTTTTGTTTTTCTTTTTCAAAATTGCTTTGGCTATTTGGGGCGTTTTATGATTCCACACAAATTTTAGGATGGATTGTTCTAGCTCTGTGAAAAATGCCTTTTTGTTTTTTTGCTGTTGTTGGTATTTTGACAGGGATTGAATTCAATGTGGAGATTGCTTTGGGTAATATAGACATTTTAACAATATTTGCTCTTCCAATTCATGACCATGGAATGACTTTCCATCTCTTTGCATCATCTTCAATTTCTTTCCTCAGTGTTTTATAGTTTTCAGAGTATAGATCTTTCACCTCTTTGGTTAAATTTATTCCTAGATATTTTATTGATTTTGGTGCAATTGTAAATGGGATAGTTTTCTTAACTTCACTTTCTGCTGTTCATTATTAGTGTAAGTAAATGCAACAGATTTCTGTACAGTGATTTTGTATCCTGTGTTACTGTAAACTTCCCTCTTATAACCACTTTTGCTGCATCCAAAAGGTTTTGGACCATTATTTTTTCATTTTCATTCATTTTCATGTAAATTTTGAATTCTTTTTTGATTTCTTGGTTGTCCCATTCATTGTTTAATATCATGTTATTTAACCTCCATGTGTTTGTGGTCTTTCCAGATTTTTTCTTGTGATTGATTTCTAGTTTTATAGCACTGTCATCAGAAAAGATTCATGGTAGGATTTCAATTTTTTAAATTCGTTGAGATGTGTTTTGTGACCTAATATGCAATCTATTCTGGAAAATATTCCATGTGCCCTTAAAAAAGAATGTGTATTTTGTTTTAGAATGGAATGTTCTGAATGTGTCTGTTGAAACCATCTGGTTCAGTATGTCATTCAAAGCCATTGTTTCCTTGTAGATTTTCTGTTTGAATGATTTGTCCATTGATGTAAATGCAGTGTTAAAGTCCCCTACTGTTATTGTATTGTTGATTATTTCTTTTATGTTTGTTATTAACTGTTTTATGTATTTGGGTGCTCTTATGTTGGGTGTATAAATATTCACAATTTTATATCTTTTTGTTGGATTGTCTCCTTTATCATTAAATAGTGTCCTTTTTTGTCTCCTGTTACAGTCTTTGTTTTAAAGTCTATTCTGTGCAACATAAGTATTTCTACCCTGGCTTTCTTTTGGCATCCATTTGCATGATAAATATTTCTTCATCTCCTCACTTCAATCTGCAGGTGTCTCTAGGTCTGAAATGAGTCTTTTGTAGGCAGCATATGGCCATGGACTGTTTTTTTGTTTTGTTTTATTTGTTTGTTTTTATCCACCACTCTGTCCCCCTCTGTCATTTGTTCAGAGCATTTAGTTCATTTACATTCAAAATAATTATTGATAGGGGTGCCTGGGTGGCTCAGTCGGTTAAATGTTCCACTCTTGATTACAGCTCAGGTCATGATCCTGGGGTCTTGAGATCAAGCCCCACATCAGGCTCCACACTCAGTGGGGAGTCTGCTTGAGTTTCTCCCTCTCCATCTTCCTCTGTTCCTCCCCCCACTTGTGCTCTTTCTCCCCTAAATAAATAAATAAATAAAACAAATAATTATTAATAGACACGTAGTGATTATCATTTTGTTACTTGTTTTGTGGTTGTTTCTATAGATTTTATCTGATCCTTTCTCCTCTTCTTCTCATTCATGGTTTGTTGCCTTGTTTTAGTGATATACTTGGATGTTTTTTCCTTTATTCTTTGCATATCTATTACTGGTTTTTATTTTGTGATTACCATTAGGTTTGTATATAACATCTTCTGCATATAGCAGTCTATATTAAGTTGATGGTCCTTAAGTTTATACCCATTGTTTACTCCTCTCTTTCCCATGTTTTAGGTATATGGTGTCATATTTCACACCCTTTTATTTTATGAATACCTTAACTGATTTTCACAGAAATATTTATTTCATTGCTTTTGTGGTTTTTACTTTACATACTCTCATACATGGTCTTCCTTTCCACTCAAAAGATATTCTTTAATATATCTTGTAGGACTGGTTTAGTGGTCATAAACTCCTTTAGTTTTTGTTCTTTCCTGTCCTTTGCTCAGCTTGGTTACTTTCCATTACTGTATCTTCTAGGTCATTAATTTATTCCTCTACTTCATCTAGCCTGCTATTTATTCCATCAAGTATATTTTTAATTTCATTATTGTGTTCTTGATCTCTGATTGGTTCTTTTTTATCTCTGTGTTAAGTGTCTCACTGATGTCCTTCTCCCTTTTCTCCAGTCCAGTTAGTATCTTTATGTTCATTACTTTAAATTCTCTATCATTGTTATTACTTATATCCATTTCACTTTGGTCTCTTGTTGTGCTTTGGTCTTGTTCTTTCATGTGGGAGATGTTTCTCTGTCTCCTCATTTTGTCTGACTTTCTGTGTATTTTTGTGTCAGGAATGTCAGCTACTTCTCTTGATGTTAATGGTAATGGTGTTATGTAGTAGAGGTTCTGTAGTGCTCTGCAGTACTGTGTCCCCTGTTCTGCCAGACCTGGTGCTGCAAAGAGTGTCTCCGATGTATGTTGTGTGTGCTCTTGGCTTCTTTCTCTTCAGTCATCTGCAGATGCTCTTTTTGTCTATTATGGGCAGCAAGGTATGCGGTGGTCTGCTTGCTAAACAAGACCTACTCCTGCAGCTGCCAGAAATGAGGTCTTGCCAAACCTGCCAAAAGAGGTCAGGAGATGAATTGGCATGGTTTGTGCTGGTGTTCTGTGAGAGGGTCCCACAGTGCTGGGACTCAGGTGAGTATGACTGGGAAAGGTGGATTTGCTGAAGTGGGGAGGGGGGCAGGTTTTGGTGCAAACAAGTTAGGTAAGGAGTGTAGGTACTGTACTGCTTCCCACAGGTGACTATTATTTATGCTGGGGGTGGGGAAAGAAAATGGTCTTTGTTCCTGGAGGGGTTTCTCCATGATCCCTATCTCTATGGGCACTCTGAGATAAGCAAATCACTCTCCCTCCATTCGGTTCCCTGTGTTTTAATTTTTTTTATTTTTTTCTTTTCTTTTCTTTTTTAATTATGTTATGTTAATCACCATACATTACATCATTAGTTTTTGAAGTAGTATTCCATGATTCATTGTTTGCATATAACACCCAGTGCTCCATGCAGAACGTTCCCTCTTTAATACCCATCACCAGGCTAACCAATCCTCCCACCCCCTCCCCTGTAAAACCCTCAGCTTGTTTTCAAGAGTCCATAGTCTCTCATGGTTCATCTCCCCCTCCGATTTCCCCCCCTTCATTCTTTCCATCCTGCTATTTTCTTCTTCTTCTTCTTTTTTTTTAACATATAATGTATTATTTGTTTCAGAGGTACAGATATATGATTCAAAAGTCTTACACAATTCACAGCGCTCACCATAGCACATACCCTCGCCAATGTCTATCACCCAGTCACCCCATCCCTCCCAACCCCCACCACTCCAGCAA
Source organism: Halichoerus grypus (assembly GCF_964656455.1). Lineage (NCBI taxonomy): Eukaryota > Metazoa > Chordata > Mammalia > Carnivora > Phocidae > Halichoerus > Halichoerus grypus. The sequence continues at coordinate 50,308,575 of NC_135727.1, read as the reverse complement.
ACCTCAGTTAGTTTCCTGAGATTAGGAATTCCTCATATCAGTGAGGTCATATGATACATGTCTTTCTCTGATTGACTTATTTCGCTCAGCATAATACCCTCCAGTTCCATCCACATCATTGCAAATGGCAAGATTTCATTCCTTTTGATGGCTGCATAATATTCCATTGTATATATACCACATCTTCTTTATCCATTCATCTGTTGATGGATATCTTGGCTCTTTCCACAGTTTGGCTATTGTGGACATTGCTGCTATAAACATTGGGGTGCACGTACCCCTTCGGATCCCTACATTTGTATCTTTGGGGTAAATACCCAGTAGTGCAATTTCTGGGGCCTATGGTAGCTCTATTTTCAACTGTTTGAGGAACCTCCATACTGTTTTCCAAAGTGGCTGCACCAGCTTGCATTCCCACCAACAGTGTAGGAGGATTCCCCTTTCTCCGCATCCCCGCCAACATCTGTCATTTCCTGACTTGTTAATTTTAGCCATTCTGACTGGTGTAAGGTGATATCTCATTGAGGTTTTGATTTGGATTTCCCTGATGCCAAGTGATGTTGAGCACTTTTTCATGTGTCTGTTGGCCGTTTGGATGTCTTCTTTGGAAAAACGTCTGTTCATGTCTTCTGCCCATTTCTTGATTGGATCATTTGTTCTTTGGGTGTTGAGTTTAAGAAGTTCTTTATAGATTTTGGATACTAGCCCTTTATCTGATATGTCATTAGCAAATATCTTCTCCCATTCTGTCGGTTGTCTTTCGGTTTTGTTCACTGTTTCTTTTGCTGTGCAAAAGCTTTTTATCTTGATGAAGTCCCAATAGTTCATTTTTGTCCTTGCTTCCCTTGCCTTTGGCGATGTTTCTAGGAAGAAGTTGCTGCGGCTGAGGTCGAAGAGGTTGCTGCCTGGGTTCTCCTTTAGGATTTTGATGGACTCCTGTCTCACATTTAGGTCTTTCACCCATTTTGAGTCTATTTTTGTGTGTGGTGTAAGGAAATGGTCCAGTTTCATTCTTCTGCATGTGGCTGTCCAATTTTCCCAACACCATTTGTTGAAGAGACTGTCTTTTTTCCACCGGACATTCTTTCCCGCTTTGTCGAAGATGAGTTGACCGTAGAGTTGAGGGTCCATTTCTGGGTTCTCTATTCTGTTCCATTGATCTATGTGTCTGGTTTTGTGCCAGTACCATACTGTCTTGATGATGACAGCTTTTGTAATAGAGCTTGAAGTCTGGAATTGTGATGCCGCCAGCTTTGATTTCTTTTTCAACATTCCTCTGGCTATTCGGGGTCTTTTCTGGTTCCATACAAATTTTAGGACTATTTATTCCATTTCTTTGAAAAAAGAGGATGGTATTTTGATGGAGATTGCATTGAATGTGTAGATTGCTCTAGGTAGCATTGACATCTTCACAATATTTGTTCTTCCAATCCATGAGCATGGAACGTTTTTCCAATTCTTTGTGTCTGTCTCAATTTATTTCATGAGTATTCTATAGTTTTCTGAGTACAGATTCTTTGCCTCTTTGGTTAGATTTATTCCTAGGTATCTTATGGTTTTGGGTGTAATTGTAAATGGGAACAACTCCTTAATTTCTCTTCTGTCTTGTTGTTGGTGTATAGGAATGCCACTGGTTTCTGTGCATTGATTTTTTTTTTAAGATTTTTTTATTTATTTATTTGAGAGAGACAGAATGAGAGAGAGCAAGCACATGAGAGGGGGGAGGGTCAGAGGGAGAAGCAGACTCCCTGCCGAGCAGGGAGCCCGATGCGGGACTCGATCCAGGGACTCCAGGATCATGACCTGAGCCGAAGGCAGTCGCTTAACCAACTGAGCCACCCAGGCGCCCTGTGCATTGATTTTATACCCTGCCACTTTACTGAATTCTCCTATGAGTTCTAGCAGTTTTGGGTGGAGTCTTTTGGGTTTTCCACAAAAAGTATCATATCATCTGCAAAGAGTGAGAGTTTGACTTCTTCTTTACAGATTCGGATGCCTTTTATTTCTTTTCATTGCCTGATTGCTGTGGCTAGGACTTCTAATACTATATTGAATAGCAGTGGTGATAGTGGACATGAATGCTGTGTTCCTGACCTTAGGGGGAAAGCTCTCAGTTTTTCCCCATTAAGAATGATATTCGCTTTTGTGATCTTGAGGTATGTACCCTCTATGCCTATACTCTGAAGAGTTTTAATCAAGAAAGGATGCTGTACTTTGTCAAATGCTTTTTCTGCATCTATTGAGAGGATCATATGGTTCTTGTTCTTTCTTTTATTAATGTATTGTATCACACTGATTGATTTGCAGATGTTGAACCAACCTTACAGCCCAGGATTAAATCCCACTTGGTCGTGGTGAATAATCCTTTTAATGTACTGTTGTATCCTATCGGCTAGTATTTTCATGAGTATTTTGGATCCATGTTCATCAAGGATATTGGTCTGGAATTCTCCTTTTTGATGTGGTCTTTGTCTGGTTTTGGGATCATGGTAATGCTGGCTTCATAAAATGAGTTTGGAAGTTTTCCTTCCATTTCTATTTTTTGGAACAGTTTCAGAAGAATAGGTATTAATTCTTCCTTAAATATTTGGTAGAATTCCCCTGGGAAGCCATCTGGCCCTGGGCTTTTGTTTGTTGGGAGATTTTTGATTACTGCTTCAATTTCCTTAGTGGTTATAGGTCTGTTCAGGTTTTCTATTTCTTCCTGGTTCAGTTTTGGTAGTTGATACATCTCTAGGAATGCAACCATTTCTTCCAGATTATCTAATTTGCTGCCATAGAGTTGCTCATAATATGTTCTTATAATTGTGTGTATTTCTTTGGTGTCGGTTGTGATCTCTCCTCTTTCATTCATGATTTTGTTGATTTGGGTCATTTCTCTTTTCTTTTTGATCAGTCTGGCCAGGGGTTTATCAATCTTGTTAATTCTTTCAAAGAACCAGCTCCTAGTTTCGTTGATCTGTTCTACTGTTCTTTTGGTTTCTATTTCATTGATTTCTGCTCTGATCTTTATTATTTCTCTTCTCCTGCTGGGTTTAGGCTTTATTTGCTGTTCTTTCTCCAACTCCTTTAGGTGTAGGATTAGGTTGCATATTTGAGACCTTTCTTGTTTCTTGAGAAAGGCTTGTATTGCTATGTACTTTCCTCTTAGGACTGCCTTGGCTGTATCCCAAAGATTTTGAACAGCTGTGTTTTCATTTTCATTTGTTTCCATGAATTTTTTTAATTCTTCTTTAATTTCCTGGTTGACCCATTCATTCTTTAGTAGGATGCTCTTTAGCCTCCATGTATTTGAGTTCTTTCCAACTTTCCTCTTGTGATTGAGTTCTAGTTTCAAAGCACGTGGTCTGATAATATGCAGGGAATGATCCTAATCTTTTGGTACCGGTTGAGACCTGATTTGTGACCCAGGAGGTGATCTATTCTGGAGAATGTTCCATGGGCACTAGAGAAGAATGTCCATTCTGTTGCTTTGGGATGGAATGTTCTGAATATATCTGTGAAGTCCATGTGGTCCAGTGTGTCCTTTAAAGTCTTTCTTTCCTTGTTGATCTTTTGCTTAGATGATCTGTCCATTTCAGTGAGGGGGGTGTTAAAGTCCCCCACTATTCTAGTATTGTTGTCAAAGTGTTTCTTTGCTTTTGTTTTTAATTGCCTTATATAATTGGCTGCTCCCATGTTAGGGGCATAGATATTTGCAATTGTTAGATCTTCTTGTTGGATAGACCCTTTAAGTAGGATATAGTGTCCTTCCTCATCTCTTATTACAGTCTTTGGTTTAAAATCTAATTTGTCTGATACAAGGATTGCCACCCCAGGTTTCTTTTGGTGTCCATTAGCATGGTAAATGGTTTTCCACCCCTTCACTTTCAATCTGGGGGTGTCTTTGGGTCTAAAATGAGTCTCTTGCAGATAGCATATCGATGGGTCTTGTCTTTTTATCCAATCTGATAGCCTGTGTCTTTTGATTGGGGCATTTAGCCCATTTACATTCAGGGTAACTATTGAAAGATAGGAATTTAGTGCCATTGTATTGCCTGTAAGGTGACTGTTACTGTATATTTTCTGTGTTCCTTTCTGGTCTATGTTGCTTTTAGGCTCTCTCTTTGCTTAGAGGACCCCTTTCAATATTTCCTGTAGGGCTGGTTTTGTGTTTGCAAATTCCTTTAGTTTTTGTTTGTCCTGGAAGCTTTTTATCTCTCCTTCTATTTTCAATGACAGCCTAGCTGGATATAGTATTCTTGGCTGCATATTTTTCTCATTTAGTGCTCTGACTATATCATGCCAGTCCTTTCTGGCCTGCCAGGTCTCTGTGGATAAGTCTGTGGCCAATCTAATGTTTCTACCATTGTAGGTTACATATCTCTTGTCCCGAGCTGCTTTCAGGATTTTCTCTTTGTCTCTGAGACTCACAAGTTTTACTCTTAGATGTCGGGGTGTTGACCTATTTTTATTGATTTTGAGGGGGGTTCTCTGTGCCTCCTGGATTTTGATGCCTGTTTCCTTCCCCAGATTAGGGAAGTTCTCTGCTATAATTTGCTCCAATATACCTTCTGCCCCTCTCTCTCTTTCTTCTTCTTCTGGGATCCCAATTATTCTAATGTTGTCTCGTCTTATGGTATCGCTTATCTCTCGAATTCTGCTCTCGTGATCCAGTAGTTGTTTATCTCTCTTTTTCTCAGCTGCTTTATTTTCCATCATTTGGTCTTCTATATCACTAATTCTCTCTTCTGCTTCATTTATCCTAGCAGTTAGAGCCTCCATTTTTGATTGCACCTCATTAATAGCCTTTTTGATTTCGACTTCGTTAGATTTTAGTTCTTTTATTTCTCCAGAAAGCGTTTCTCTAATAACTTCCATGCTTTTTTCAAGCCCAGCTAGTATCTTTAAAATCGTCATTCTGAACTCTAGTTCTGACATCGTACTAATGTCCATATTGATTAGATCCCTGGCAGTCGGTACTACCTCTTGTTCTTTTTGTTGAGGTGATTTTTTCCATCTTTTCATTTTGTCCAGAGGAGAATAGATGAATGAGAGAACAAAATGCTAACAGGATAACAATGTCCCCAGAAAATATACACTAAACAAATCAGGAAAGACCTGAAACTGGGGGAAAAGAAAGGGAAAGGAAGAAAAAAGAAAAAGAAAAAAGAAAAGAAAAGAAAAAGATAAAAACAAACAAAAACAAAATAAAACAAACTAAAAAAACAGAATATGATCAAATGTGAACAGGCTGGTGCATAGTTCAGTCCCACACACTAGATTTTGGGTGTATTTTGGTCTGTTAGAAGAAAGGGCCTCCCAAAATTTTAAAGACAGGAAACTTGTATATGTACAAAAATAAGGGTTAATACGATGAAGGGATGGAATATGACTGTAAAGATGAAAATTATAAAAGATTTTATAAAAGTAATTGATAAGGTAAGAAGTTGGTTGAAAAAAGAAAGAAGAGGATTTAAAAGAAAAAAAGAAAAAAAGGGAGAGAATGTGATCAGGCAGGAGACTAGAACAAAGCCATACACTAGAGATTTAGGGTATATTTTGATCTGTTAGAGGAAACTGTAACTCAAAATTTTAAAGAGAGAACAACTTATATATATATGCCAAGAATAAGGGTAACTACTATGAAAGGATAGAATATGACTCTAAAAATGAAAAATAAAAATGTTTTTTTAAAAAGGGATTGATAAGACGGTGGTTGAAAAAGTGAAAAAGAAAAATTCAAAAAAAAAGGCAGTTAAAAAAATTAACTTTGAAAGACTAAAGAATCATGGTAAAAAAGCCATGAATTCTCTGTGCAGTATTCCCCTAGTGCTGGAGTTCTGCCGTTCTCATTGACTGGTAAACTTGGTCTTGGCTGTCGGTTCTTGCTGATCTTCTAGGGGAGGGGCCTGTTGCTGTGGTTCCCAAATGTCTTTGCCGGAGGCGGAATTGCCCCGCCCTTGCCAGGTCCGGGCTAAGTAATCTGCTCGGGTTTGCTCTTGGGAGCTTTTGTTCCCTGCAAGTTTTCCCTTCGCCTTTGGAGGAGGAGAGTGAAAATGACGGCTTCCCAATCTCCACCCCAGAGGAGCCGAGAACTCGGGTCCCCACTCCTCAGTGCGCCCCCAGAGAAAAGCAGTCAATCACTCGCATCTCCCCGGTCTCCAGCCGCACTCCATGCTCACCCCGCCTGTGACCAAGCGTTTCTATGTCTGGCGCATAACCCCATGTGGAGTCTCCCAACCCAGCAGATCCCTGGGGTGCACTCCCACGCTGTTCCTCCCGGGGGAGGAAGGGGAGTCTCCCCGGATCTGCCGCTTGTTGGGTCCCTGCTGGAAGAGCAGTGGCTGGACTGTGCTGCAGATCATGGTTTATGGCAACCCGGAGGTGAGAGCCCGCGCCTTGGCTCTGTCTCTTCAGCCAGCTTCCCCGCTCCAATACCTGGGAGCTCTGCCGCACTTAGGCACCCCCAGTCTTTCTGTGACCCCGAGGGTCCTGAGACCACACTGTCCTGCGAGGGTTCCACCCCCCGCTTAGCCACTGGAGCAACGTCCCTCAGCGGAGCAGACTTTTAAAAGTTCTGATTTTGTGCTCTGCTGCTCTATCACTTGCCAGAAGCAGCTGACGGAGGCCCCCTCCCCCGCCATCTATCCTCCTGATTATCGCCTCAGATTCACTTCTCAGCACGTCCTACCTTCCAGAAAGTGGTCGCTTTTCTGTTCAGAGTTGTTGCTATTCTTTTTTTCGATTTCCTGTTGAGTTCGTAGGTTTTCAGAATGGTTTGATCCCTATCCAGCTGAATTCCTGGGACCAGACGAAATCCAGGTCTCCTACTCCTCTGCCATCTTGCTCTGCCACCTCCTTGTGTTTTTAAACTGCTTGTTGTATGCTGTATTTGCATGGCCTATTTATCTTCCTATCTCTTTAAGGGTTGGAACTCCACTTCCTAACACCTTCAGGGGTCTCCCAGAGCCCAGCTAGTGGATTTTTTAAATTCCAGGCTTTAGTCCTGCTGGTTTAACGAACTCATGACATTCAGCCCCTCTCACTTTCAAAGGCAAATATTAGGGAGATTTGTTCTACCTGTTAGTGGGCTCCCAGCTATGAAAATCTGTTTCCAACCTTCTCCACACCACGGTTCTCCCCCCGACCCCGCAGATGGCCAAGGTCCATTTCATTGCCAGACCAAGTTTTTCTTCTTCCTACGTTCTTTGATGTGGCCTCTTCCCTACCTTTAGTTGTGGAGTTTGTTCTGCCGTCTTTGGGTTATTTACTGGGTTATTTATGCTGATATGGGTGTTATCTAGTTGTATCCATTGGTCAAGGTGTGCTTAGGGACCTCCTACTCTACCATCTTCCCAGTCAACCTCAAAACTAAATATTCTTTACCCTGGGAAAGTGGTACAATAACAAGCACACAGTACTATGCCTTTGGAGTAAAATCATATCTTGGCCAAATGCCTCTAAAGTGAAAATATGAATGGAAAGGAAATAAAATCTCTAACAACTACACAAACACAACTATAATACACAAGGAAGGGCAAGTGATCTTCCTTAAATCAACCATTGAGAAATTGCTCTCAATAGTTAGTATCCTCAATATTTGATACCCTCAGTTGCAGTTTACATATATTGATGTGCTGTAGAAGTTGAAGGCAACATCAGACCTTTTTGACAATCACTTGGTAATGTGATTTATTTTTCTTCTCAGCCAAAACCAGATTAACCATGCCACAGCCTAGTTTCTTAATATTAACAGCTTATATCTGTTGAGCACTTACATGTGCTTCTTACAAGTTTAACCTAAATATACCATTTAATGTTCATGACAGCTTTTTGAGGTAGGCACTATTATTATTACAGTTTTATACATGAAAAAGCTAAGACTCAGTAGCTTCAAGTATTTTTTCTAAGCCCTGGGTATGAGTACATGTTGAATTTTGTAGCTATAATAGTCCAGTGTAGAAAGAAATTAACATAATTACTAGCACCTTTTGTTCCTTAATGATTTATATCTATATATAAATCCTCATACTACATTGCCCAGTGTTCTGAAATCATGTAGAACTTCTAGCTATGTGTCCATCTTCTTACTTTTTCACACTGGTTTCATCATTTCTTGACTGATCTAAAAGTAGTAAAGGAAAAAATTAGAATTTGAAAGCAAATTGACTCCAGAGTCCACATGTTTAACTGCTACCTACTACTGCTACCTTGCTCCTTCTATCACCATTAATCTCTTTTTAAAGTAAGTTATAACATAGATTTATATCCACCTTTCTGCTCTATGGTTGGTCTACTATAATTTCATACAGAGTGGAAGAGTCAAGCTTCTGTTGCATACTTGAGGCAAAATGGAAGAACAAACTAGGTGATAGACACTGCAGTGGAGATGACCTTATCAGGGTCATGCTCTATTTGGAACAAGAAGTCTGAAATAAGTACAGGGAGGGGAATAATTCCTTGGGGCGAAAACTAAGGAACCAGGTGGTCAGCTAAGGCTTGAAAAATCCACAGATGTTAAAGAGCACAGAGAACAATAAGTTTAGAAACTGGAAAAACAATTGGGCACCACAGAGTCAGAAAACCTGACTAACACCTTGTGTCACAAAAGATCAGGAATGATTGGGGTGCCTGGGTGGTTCAGTCAGCTATGAGTCTGCCTTCAGCTCAGATTATGATCCCAGGGTCCTGGGATCAAGCCCCACATAGAGCCCCACATTGGGCTCCCTGCTCAGCAGGGAGTGGGCCTTTCCCTCTCCCTCTGCCCCTTCCCCTGCTCATTCTCTCTCTCTTTGCCTCATAAGTAAATATTTTTTTTTTTTAAATCAGGATTGAAGCCAAGAATCTGAGCAGTGTGTATGAGGTAGTAGAAGGAAAGAAAGATATTGATATGGAACCAATCCTTTGCTTCATACTAAGACCTTTCAGAAGTGTCCTGTTAAATAGCCAATCACTAAATTTGGCTAGTCTGGGGATGCTAGTGAAGATATTCATCATTTTTTTTGGCTAGATTGGAAAATAAGAAGCCTGAGATAAAAGGAATTCTTGAAACTTTCCATCCCCTTTAAAAGTCTAATTTCATGGAAAGATCTGATATAAGTCATTTTTACATCAATGTGAATAAGGTAAGTTTATGTGTCACCTCTCCTGGGAGATTTTACATTTTCAGCCTTGGCTCTAAATATAGAATGAAAAATCTTTAGCCTGGCTTATAGGAATTTCTAGCCTAGGCAACAATATGAAAGTAGATTTAGAGAGAGGAGCAGAATGTTTTCTCAGTATTCTTTTTTTTTTATTTTTTTATTAAGGTTTTATTTTAATTCCAGTATAGTTAACATACAGTGTTTTATTAGTTTCAGGTGTACAATATAGTGATTCATCACTTACATACAACACCCAGTGCTCATCACAACAAGTGCCTTCCTTAATCCCCTTCACCCATTTCACACATCCTTCCACCCACCTCTCCTCTGGTGACCATCAGTTTTTTTTTTTTTTTTAACATTTTTTTAATTTTGTTATGTTAATCACCATACATTACATCATTAGTTTTTGATGTAGTGTTCCATGATTCATTGTTTGCGTATAACACCCAGTGCTCCATTCAGTACATGCCCTCTTTAATACCCATCACCAGGCTAACCCATCCCCACCCCCCTCCCCTCTAGAACCCTCAGTTTGTTTCTCAGAGTCCATAGTCTCTCATGGTTCATCTCCCCCTCCGACTGCCCCCCCTTCATTTTTCCTGTCCTACTATCTTCTTTGTTTTTTTTGTAACATATAATGTATTATCTGTTTCAGAGGGATGAAAGTAGATTTAGAGAGAGGAGCAGAATGTTTTCTCAGTATTCTTGATATCAAGCCACTTTGCTTATGCTTTTACCTCTGCCTTGCTAATCCTGATCTTTCAGCAGAGAAGAATACCCGAAGAAGTGATGTGTTTGGGTGACTTATTTTATGTCCAGTTGGAAGTCTTTTGTGCTTCTTTCTGTATAGTCAGTTTGATGACTGAGTCAGTATAACCATTTTAAAAATGAGAAGATGGCAAAACAAAGTTGATCTTTTTAGTTAATGTGGCTTTATATGGGCACAACAGTTTCACTGTTAAGTTTCCTGTCCTGGCTTGTGTTCATAATTAAGGTGATTCAGAATTGTCAAATAACTGGAATTTTCCTATCAGTTGTAATTCTTAGAATTTAGTAAAAGATAAAAGGAGAAATTGAAGTTTATGCTTCTGTGGTTAAGTTGCAAGAGCACATCTTTCTGTTGGTAATTTATCCAATGGACATGCAAGAGACTGTACTCATGGATAAAAGAGACATCTTCTTTCATGTCTGTCTGCCCTTAGAAGTGATGAAGCCAGTGTGTAGGACAGAGATGGACACATGACTAGAAAAGAAGTTCTGCATGGTTCCAGAATACTGGGCGATGTACTGTAAGGGTTTGTATCTAGATAGAGTTAAATGATGTTAGGGGACAGACAGTGCTAGCAGTTATGTAATTTCTTTCTACATTGGTCTAATAATGCTACAAAAATCAATATGTACTCATTCCCAGAGCTTGGGCCAGTTACTTAAACTCAATGAGATTAAGTTGCATTCTTATAAAATGCTGATGATAATGGCATATTCTTCATTTGGGTATTGTGAAAAGTAAATGAGAAAACATGTAAATCAATCAACACAGAGCTTGAAATATAGCAGACATTAAATAGTAGAATCTGTTATTATTTCTTTATTTTGCTAAATACAACCCTCTATAATAGAGAAGATATTAATGAGAGAGGAACTAGTGGGGCTAGATAAGGAGAGAAAGGTAAGGGAGCTATGTGATCAGGCTCATAGGAATCCCAAAAAATAAGGAGATGTAAGGAAACCAGAGACAAGGGAGCACTCTAGACCACCCTGCCCTAGGTGTCCGAGGGGGGAGTCTTATTTATGACACTCTCCTGTGGTCAACAGAAAATAACAAGACCCTACAAAGAAGTAAGCCATTAAAGATGTTATCACTAGTCCTTAATCATTGGTGCTGCCAGTAGAGAAGTCAAAAAGAGTTAAGTTCCCTGGTTAGCCTTCAATAGAAGACCAACCTTAAAAGGCTCAGTGGCAACCTTGTCGGGACCCCTCTCACTCCTGAGAGCTTTTTATTTTCTGTACCTTTGCTTAATAAAAACTCTATTGCTTTACTCACTCTCCTTTGTCTGCGAGATTCATTCTTCGACTCTGTGAGACAAGAACCTAGCTCTTGGGCTTCATTAATACTTGTATAACAAATAAAGAAACTGAATTTTAGGGGTTAAATTATTAATCGAAGTTGGTAAGTGGAAGAGTCTGGTCTATAATTCATGAATATATATGTATTATTGTTACTTTTAGAATTCAACTCTTAGTGTGTGTGTGTGTATGTTTGTGTGTTTTCTTTGTACAGGATTAGGGTAAATGGAATAGGATGCAAAAAAGTGAAGACATACAATGGTACAAAGAAGTATTGGAATTAGATAGTAGTTCCAGGGGATGGCAAGCTTCAGAGAAGAGACAATTTATATTTTTGGAATATGAAGGATCTGAGAACATAAACTAAAGTAAAGGAGCCAGTGAAGATACCTGAAGATATAAAAAAGCTGTCAGAAGCTCAAATATCTTCAAGGTCTGGGCAGGTAACTAAATAACTGAAGCCAGTGAATGCAATTCAGTAGGGAAAAGTGGGAGTGGAGACAAAGGCAAGAATATGTATCCTTCGAAGAATATTAAAGAAAAAAAACTCTTCAGGCCAAACAAAACAAATCTGTGGGCTAATTTCAAACTTTGATCCAATGATACCTGATACAAAGGATGGAGCAAGGTTTTAGGGGAAATGGAAAAGATGGGATTGAGAGCAAAGTGAGGTGAACAAAGGAAGAAGGGGTGTCCTTCTTGAGATTATATAATAGTTGGGAAAATATGGTGACAGATATTTTGATGTGGAGGAGAGAAACAACACAGAAATTTACGCCCCTCAATCTGCTCAAGAAAGTATAAAGTGAGGTTTTATATAGGGGTATTTTTTTTATTAACATATAATGTATTATTTGTTTCAGGAGTACAGGTCTGTGATTCATCAGTCTTACACAACACACAGCGCTCACCACAATACATACCATCCCCAATGTCTATCACCCAGTCACCCCATCCCACCACCCTCCTGCCCTCCAGCAACCCTCAGTTAGTTTCCTGAGATTAAGAGTCTCTTATGGTTTCTCTCCCTCACTGGTTTCATCTTGTTTCATTTTTCCCTCTCTTCCCCTATGATCCTCTGCCTTGTTTCTTAAATTCCACATACATTGAGATCATATGATAATTGTCTTTCCCTGATTTATTTTGCTTAGCATAATACCCTCTAGTTCCACCCACATCACTGCAAATGACAAGATTTCATTTTTTTGATGACTGTGTAATATTCCATTCTGTGTATATATATCACATCTTCTTTATCCATTCACCTCTTGATGGACATCTGGGCTTTGTCCATTGTATGGCTATTGTGGACATTTCTGCTCTAAACATTGGGGTGCAGATGCCCCTTTGGATCACTACATTTGTATCTTTGGGGTAAATACCCAGTAATGCAATTGCTGGGTCGTATGGTATCTCTATTCTCAACTTTTTGAGGAACCTCCACACTATTTTCCAGAGTGGCTGCACCAGCTTGCATTCCCACCAACAGTGTAGGAGGGTTCCCCTTGCTCTGCATTCTCACCAACATCTGTCATTTCCTGACTTGTTAACTTTAGCCAATCTGACTGGTGTGAGGTGGTATCTCACTGTGGTTTTGATTTGTATTTCCCTGATGCCAACTGACGTTGAGCATTTTTTCCTGTGTCTGTTGGCCATTTGGATGTCTTCTTTGCAGAAATGTCTGTTCATGTCTTCTGCCCATTTCTTGATTAGACTATTTATTCTTTGGGTGTTGCATTTGATAAGTTCTTTATAGATTTTGGATACTAGGCCTTTATCTGATATGTCATTTGCAAATATCTTCTACCATTCTGTCAGTTGTCTTTTGGTTTTGTTGATTGTTTCCTTTGCTGTGCAAAAGATTTTATCTTGATGAAGTCCCAATAGTTCATTTTTGCCCTTGTTTTCCTTTGCCTTTGGCAATGTTTCTAGGAAAAAGTTGGTGCGGCTGAGGTCAAAGAGGTTGTTGCCTGTGTTCTTCTCAAGGATTTTGATGGATTCCTGTCACACATTTAAGTCTTTCATCCATATTGAGTCTATTTTTGAGTATGGTGTAAGGAAATGGTCCAGTTTCATTCTTCTGCATGTAACTGTCCAATTGTCCCAACACCATTTATTGGAGACTGTCTTTTATCCATTGGATATTCCTTCCTGCTTTGTCAAAGATTAGTTGACCATAGAGTTGAGGGTCCATTTCTGGGGTCTCTATTATGTTCCATTGATCTATGTGTCTGTCTTGGGGCCAATACCATGCTGTCTTTATGATCACAGCTTTGTAATAGAGCTTGAAGTCAGGCTTTGTGATGCCACCAGCTCTCCTTTTCTTTTTCAACATTCTTCTGGTTTTCAGGGTCTTTTCTGGTTCCATACACTTTTTAAGATTATTTGTTCCAGTTCTGTGAAAAAAACTGATGGTATTTTGATAGGGATTGCATTGAATGTGTAAATTGCTCTAGGTAGCATAGACATTTTCACAATATTTGTTCTTCTAGTCCATGAGCATGGAACCTTTTTCCATTCCTTTGTGTCTTCCTCAATTTCTTTCATGAGTATTCTATAGTTTTCTGAGTACAGATCCTTTGCTTCTTTGGTTAAATTTATTTCTAGGTAACTTACAGTTTTGGGTGCAGTTGTAAATGGGATCAACTCCTTAATTTTGCTTTCTTCTGTCTTCTTTTTGCATAGAAATGCAACTGATTTCTGTGCATTGATTTTATATCCTGCCACTTTACTGAATTTCTGTATGAGTTCTAGCAGTTTTGGGGTGGAGTCTTTTGGGTTTTCCACATAAAGTATCATATCATCTGCAAAAATTGGGAGTTTCACTTCTTCTTTGCTGACTTGGATGCCTTTTATTTCTTTTTGTTGTCTGATTGCTGAGGCTAGGACTTCTAGTACTATGTTGAAGAGCAGTGGTGATAGTGGACATCACTGCCATGTTTCTGACCTTAGGGGAAAAACTCTCAGTTTTTCCCTATTGAGTATGATATTCGCTGTGAGGTTCCGTCAAAGGCTTTTATGATATTGGAGTATGTTCCCTCTATCCTTACACTGTGAAGAGTTTTAATCAGGAAAGAATGCTGTGCTTTTTCTGCATCTATTCAGAGGATGATAATGTTCTTGTCCTTTTTTTTTCTTAATGTAGTGCATCACATTGATTGATTTGCAGATGTTGAACCAACCTTACAGCCCAGGATTAAATCCCACTTGGTCATGGTGAATAATCCTTTTAACGTACTGCTGGATCCTATTGGCTAGTCTTTTGGTGAGAATTTTTGCCTCCATGTTCATCAGGGATATTGGTCTGTAATTCTCCTTTTTGGTGGGATCTTTGTCTGGTTTTGGGATCAAGGTAATGCTGGCTTCATAAAAAGTGTTTGGAAATTGTCCTTCCATTTCTATTTTTTAGAACACTTTCAGAAGAATAGGTATTAATTCTTCTATAAATGTTTGGTAGCATTCCCCTGGGAAGCCATCTGCCTTTCAGCTTTGTTTGTTGGAAGATTTTTGATTACTGCTTCAATTTCCTTGCTGTTTATGGGTCTGTTCTGGTTTTCTATTTCTTCCTGTTTCAGTTTTGATGGTTCATAGGTTTCTAGGAATGTATCCATTTCTTCCAGATTGCCCGATCTGTTGGCATATAGTTGTTCATAATATGTTCTTAAAATTGTTTGTATTTCTTTTGTGTTAGTTGTGATCTCTCCTCTTTCATTCATGATTTATATAGGGGTATTTTTTTTAAGATTTTATTATTTGACAGAGAGAGCGAGAGAGAGTATGAGTGCAAGCAAGGGAGAGAAGCATAGGGAGAGGGAGAAGCAGACTCTGCTAAGCAGGGAGCCAGATGTGGGGCTTGATCCCAGCACTCTGTGATCATGACCTGAGCTGAAGGCAGATGCTTAACTGACTGAGCCACCCAGGAGCCCCAAGGTATTTTTGAACACAGAAAATGAACAGTGAGCCTGGGAAAATGGAAAGAGACTGTGTGATGTTGTGATTTATAATAAGAAATATGTATTTGGTCTTTGTACCATTTCAGGCACAGAGCTCCTAAAACCCTTGGAATTTCTGTGATAAAAACGATAAGGGTGCCTTTTGTTATGTTAATGATGCTACTTTTAGAATGCTCCTAAGGATAGGGGCTGGTTGCCAGGAGCTCCAATCATTTAATTAGAGGGTTGGAACTTTCAGTCCCACTGCCCTCACCTCCAGAGAGGGGAGTAAGCCTAGAGGATGGATCAATTGTCAATGGCCAATAATTTAATTAATTATGCCTATGTAATAAATTCATAAAAACCAAAAAGAACAGGGTTCAGAGAGCTTCTGGGCTAGTAAACACATGAAGATTCAGGGAAAATGGTGTGCTGAGGCAGGGCATAGAAGCTCCATGCCCTTTTCCCATGTCTTGTCCCATGCATCTCTTCCATCTGGTTTTCCTGAATTATATCCTTTTTATAATAAACTGGTAATAATATGGTAAATGAAATGTTTCTCTGAGTTTTATTGGCCACACTAGCAAATTAATTGAACCCAAGAAGACTTTGGTGGGAACATCTGATTTATACCCAGTTGGTCAGAAGCACAGGTGACAACCTGGGCTTGCAACTGACATCTGAAGTGGGATTTAAGGGGCAGTCTTATAGGACTGAAGCCCTAACCTGTGGATCTGTTGCTACCTCTAAGTAGATAGTGTCAGAATTGAGTTAAATTGCAGGACACCCAACTGGTGTTAGAGATTTGTTTATGTAGTGGAAAAACCCATTTATTAGAATTGATACCAGAACCTTAACATACCTGGAAAAATCACTGTCAGAAGCACAGTAAAAAATCAGTAAAAAGGAACAAAAGAACTGCTATCAGGGGAGCAAGATGGCGGAGGTGTAGGAGACCTGGATTTCGTCTGGTCCCAGGAATTCAGTTGGATAGGGATCAAACCATTCTGAACACCTACAAACTCAACAAGAGATCAAAGAAAAGAATAGCAACAACTCTGAACAGAAAAGCGACCACTTTCTGGAAGGTAGGATGTGCAGAGAAGTGAATCCGAGGTGATATTCAGGAAGATAGACGGCGGGGGAGGGGACCTCCATCAGCCACTTCTGGCAAGTGATAGAGCCGGGGAGCACAAAATCAGAACATTTAGAAGTCTGCTCCGCTGAGGGACATGGCTCCAGTGGTTAAGCGGGGGGTGGAACCCTCACTGGGACAGTGTGGTCTCAGGACCCTCAGGGTCACAGAAAGACCGGGGATGCCTGAGTGTGGCAGAGCTCCCAGGTATCGGAGCAGGGAAGCCGGCTGCAGAGACAGAGCCGAGGAGTGGGCTTTCAGCTCGGGGTTGCCATAAACCATGATCCAGGGCACAGCTGGGCTACTGCTTTTCCAGCAGGGACCCAACAAGCGGCAGATCCGGGGAGACTCCCCTTCCTCCCCTGGGAGGAGTGGCGCAGGAGTGCACTGCAGGTTTCCTCTGGGGTGGGAGACACCACACGGGGTCATGCGCCAGAGATAGAAATGCTCATTCACAGGCCTGGTGATCAAGGACTGCAGCCGGTGACCAGGGAGACATGAGTGATTGACTGCTTTTCTCTAGGGGCTCACTGAGGAGTGGGGCCCCAAGTTCTCGGCTCCTCCGGGGCAGAGATTGGGTGGCCGCCATTTTCACTCTCCTCCTCCAAAGCCGAACGAACGGAAAGCTTGCAGGGAACAAAAGCTCCGGAGAGCAAACCCGAGCAGATTAGTTAGCCTGGACTGGCAAGGGCGGGGCAATTCCGCTTCTGGCAAAGACATTTGCCAACCATGGCAACAGGCCCCTCCCCGAGAAGATCAGCAAGAACCGACAGCCAAGACCAAGTTTACCGGTCAATGAGAACGGTAGAACTCCAGCACTAGGGGAATACCGCACAGAGAATTCATGGCTTTTTTACCATGATTCTTTAGTCTTTCAAAGTTAATTTTTTTTTAAACTGTCTTTTCTTTTCGAATTTTTCTTTTTCACTTTTTCAACCACCGTCTTATCAATCCCTTTTTAAAAAAACATTTTTATTTTTCATTTTTAGAGTCATATTCTATCCTTTCATAGTAGTTACCCTTATTCTTGGCATATATATATAAGTTGTTCTCTCTTTAAAATTTTGAGTTACAGTTTCCTCTAACAGATCAAAATATACCCTAAATCTCTAGTGTATGGCTTTGTTCTAGTCTCCTGCCTGATCACATTCTCTCCCTTTTTTTCTTTTTTTCTTTTAAATCCTCTTCTTTCTTTTTTCAACCAACTTCTTACCTTATCAATTACTTTTATAAAATCTTTTATAATTTTCATCTTTACAGTCATATTCCATCCCTTCATCGTATTAACCCTTATTTTTGTACATATACAAGTTTCCTGTCTTTAAAATTTTGGGAGGCCCTTTCTTCTAACAGACCAAAATACACCCAAAATCTAGTGTGTGGGACTGAACTATGCACCAGCCTGTTCACATTTGATCATATTCTGTTTTTTTAGTTTGTTTTATTTTGTTTTTGTTTGTTTTTATCTTTTTCTTTTCTTTTCTTTTTTCTTTTTCTTTTTTCTTCCTTTCCCTTTCTTTTCCCCCAGTTTCAGGTCTTTCCTGATTTGTTTAGTGTATATTTTCTGGGGACATTGTTATCCTGTTAGCATTTTGTTCTCTCATTCATCTATTCTCCTCTGGACAAAATGAAAAGATGGAAAAAATCACCTCAACAAAAAGAACAAGAGGTAGTACCGACTGCCAGGGATCTAATCAATATGGACATTAGTACGATGTCAGAACTAGAGTTCAGAATGACGATTTTAAAGATACTAGCTGGGCTTGAAAAAAGCATGGAAGTTATTAGAGAAACGCTTTCTGGAGAAATAAAAGAACTAAAATCTAACGAAGTCGAAATCAAAAAGGCTATTAATGAGGTGCAATCAAAAATGGAGGCTCTAACTGCTAGGATAAATGAAGCAGAAGAGAGAATTAGTGATATAGAAGACCAAATGATGGAAAATAAAGCAGCTGAGAAAAAGAGAGATAAACAACTACTGGATCACGAGAGCAGAATTCGAGAGATAAGCGATACCATAAGACGAGACAACATTAGAATAATTGGGATCCCAGAAGAAGAAGAAAGAGAGAGAGGGGCAGAAGGTATATTGGAGCAAATTATAGCAGAGAACTTCCCTAATCTGGGGAAGGAAACAGGCATCAAAATCCAGGAGGCACAGAGAACCCCCCTCAAAATCAATAAAAATAGGTCAACACCCCGACATCTAAGAGTAAAACTTGTGAGTCTCAGAGACAAAGAGAAAATCCTGAAAGCAGCTCGGGACAAGAGATATGTAACCTACAATGGTAGAAACATTAGATTGGCCACAGACTTATCCACAGAGACCTGGCAGGCCAGAAAGGACTGGCATGATATAGTCAGAGCACTAAATGAGAAAAATATGCAGCCAAGAATACTATATCCAGCTAGGCTGTCATTGAAAATAGAAGGAGAGATAAAAAGCTTCCAGGACAAACAAAAACTAAAGGAATTTGCAAACACAAAACCAGCCCTACAGGAAATATTGAAAGGGGTCCTCTAAGCAAAGAGAGAGCCTAAAAGCAACATAGACCAGAAAGGAACACAGAAAATATACAGTAACAGTCACCTTACAGGCAATACAATGGCACTAAATTCCTATCTTTCAATAGTTACCCTGAATGTAAATGGGCTAAATGCCCCAATCAAAAGACACAGGCTATCAGATTGGATAAAAAGACAAGACCCATCGATATGCTATCTGCAAGAGACTCATTTTAGACCCAAAGACACCCCCAGATTGAAAGTGAAGGGGTGGAAAACCATTTACCATGCTAATGGACACCAAAAGAAACCTGGGGTGGCAATCCTTGTATCAGACAAATTAGATTTTAAACCAAAGACTGTAATAAGAGATGAGGAAGGACACTATATCCTACTTAAAGGGTCTATCCAACAAGAAGATCTAACAATTGCAAATATCTATGCCCCTAACATGGGAGCAGCCAATTATATAAGGCAATTAAAAACAAAAGCAAAGAAACACTTTGACAACAATACTAGAATAGTGGGGGACTTTAACACCCCCCTCACTGAAATGGACAGATCATCTAAGCAAAAGATCAACAAGGAAAGAAAGACTTTAAAGGACACACTGGACCACATGGACTTCACAGATATATTCAGAACATTCCATCCCAAAGCAACAGAATGGACATTCTTCTCTAGTGCCCATGGAACATTCTCCAGAATAGATCACCTCCTGGGTCACAAATCAGGTCTCAACCGGTACCAAAAGATTAGGATCATTCCCTGCATATTATCAGACCACGTGCTTTGAAACTAGAACTCAATCACAAGAGGAAAGTTGGAAAGAACTCAAATACATGGAGGCTAAAGAGCATCCTACTAAAGAATGAATGGGTCAACCAGGAAATTAAAGAAGAATTAAAAAAATTCATGGAAACAAATGAAAATGAAAACACAGCTGTTCAAAATCTTTGGGATACAGCCAAGGCAGTCCTAAGAGGAAAGTACATAGCAATACAAGCCTTTCTCAAGAAACAAGAAAGGTCTCAAATATGCAACCTAATCCTACACCTAAAGGAGTTGGAGAAAGAACAGCAAATAAAGCCTAAACCCAGCAGGAGAAGAGAAATAATAAAGATCAGAGCAGAAATCAATGAAATAGAAACCAAAAGAACAGTAGAACAGATCAACGAAACTAGGAGCTGGTTCTTTGAAAGAATTAACAAGATTGATAAACCCCTGGCCAGACTGATCAAAAAGAAAAGAGAAATGACCCAAATCAACAAAATCATGAATGAAAGAGGAGAGATCACAACCGACACCAAAGAAATACACACAATTATAAGAACATATTATGAGCAACTCTATGGCAGCAAATTAGATAATCTGGAAGAAATGGTTGCATTCCTAGAGATGTATCAACTACCAAAACTGAACCAGGAAGAAATAGAAAACCTGAACAGACCTATAACCACTAAGGAAATTGAAGCAGTAATCAAAAATCTCCCAACAAACAAAAGCCCAGGGCCAGATGGCTTCCCAGGGGAATTCTACCAAATATTTAAGGAAGAATTAATACCTATTCTTCTGAAACTGTTCCAAAAAATAGAAATGGAAGGAAAACTTCCAAACTCATTTTATGAAGCCAGCATTACCATGATCCCAAAACCAGACAAAGACCACATCAAAAAGGAGAATTCCAGACCAATATCCTTGATGAACATGGATCCAAAATACTCATGAAAATACTAGCCGATAGGATACAACAGTACATTAAAAGGATTATTCACCACGACCAAGTGGGATTTAATCCTGGGCTGTAAGGTTGGTTCAACATCTGCAAATCAATCAGTGTGATACAATACATTAATAAAAGAAAGAACAAGAACCATATGATCCTCTCAATAGATGCAGAAAAAGCATTTGACAAAGTACAGCATCCTTTCTTGATTAAAACTCTTCAGAGTATAGGCATAGAGGGTACATACCTCAAGATCACAAAAGCGAATATCATTCTTAATGGGGAAAAACTGAGAGCTTTCCCCCTAAGGTCAGGAACACAGCATTCATGTCCACTATCACCACTGCTATTCAATATAGTATTAGAAGTCCTAGCCACAGCAATCAGGCAATGAAAAGAAATAAAAGGCATCCGAATCTGTAAAGAAGAAGTCAAACTCTCACTCTTTGCAGATGATATGATACTTTTTGTGGAAAACCCAAAAGACTCCACCCAAAACTGCTAGAACTCATAGGAGAATTCAGTAAAGTGGCAGGGTATAAAATCAATGCACAGGGCGCCTGGGTGGCTCAGTTGGTTAAGCGACTGCCTTCGGCTCAGGTCATGATCCTGGAGTCCCTGGATCGAGTCCCGCATCGGGCTCCCTGCTCGGCAGGGAGTCTGCTTCTCCCTCTGACCCTCCCCCCTCTCATGTGCTTGCTCTCTCTCATTCTGTCTCTCTCAAATAAATAAATAAAAAAATCTTAAAAAAAAAAATCAATGCACAGAAACCAGTGGCATTCCTATACACCAACAACAAGACAGAAGAGAAATTAAGGAGTTGTTCCCATTTACAATTGCACCCAAAACCATAAGATACCTAGGAATAAATCTAACCAAAGAGGCAAAGAATCTGTACTCAGAAAACTATAGAATACTCATGAAATAAATTGAGACAGACACAAAGAATTGGAAAAACGTTCCATGCTCATGGATTGGAAGAACAAATATTGTGAAGATGTCAATGCTACCTAGAGCAATCTACACATTCAATGCAATCTCCATCAAAATACCATCCTCTTTTTTCAAAGAAATGGAATAAATAGTCCTAAAATTTGTATGGAACCAGAAAAGACCCCGAATAGCCAGAGGAATGTTGAAAAAGAAATCAAAGCTGGCGGCATCACAATTCCAGACTTCAAGCTCTATTACAAAAGCTGTCATCATCAAGACAGTATGGTACTGGCACAAAACCAGACACATAGATCAATGGAACAGAATAGAGAACCCAGAAATGGACCCTCAACTCTACGGTCAACTCATCTTCGACAAAGCGGGAAAGAATGTCCGGTGGAAAAAAGACAGTCTCTTCAACAAATGGTGTTGGGAAAATTGGACAGCCACATGCAGAAGAATGAAACTGGACCATTTCCTTACACCACACACAAAAATAGACTCAAAATGGGTGAAAGACCTAAATGTGAGACAGGAGTCCATCAAAATCCTAAAGGAGAACCCAGGCAGCAACCTCTTCGACCTCAGCCGCAGCAACTTCTTCCTAGAAACATCGCCAAAGGCAAGGGAAGCAAGGACAAAAATGAACTATTGGGACTTCATCAAGATAAAAAGCTTTTGCACAGCAAAAGAAACAGTGAACAAAACCGAAAGACAACCGACAGAATGGGAGAAGATATTTGCTAATGACATATCAGATAAAGGGCTAGTATCCAAAATCTATAAAGAACTTCTTAAACTCAACACCCAAAGAACAAATGATCCAATCAAGAAATGGGCAGAAGACATGAACAGACGTTTTTCCAAAGAAGACATCCAAACGGCCAACAGACACATGAAAAAGTGCTCAACATCACTTGACATCAGGGAAATCCAAATCAAAACCTCAATGAGATATCACCTCACACCAGTCAGAATGGCTAAAATTAACAAGTCAGGAAATGACAGATGTTGGCGGGGATGCGGAGAAAGGGGAACCTTCCTACACTGTTGGTGGGAATGCAAGTTGGTGCAGCTACTCTGGAAAACAGTATGGAGGTTCTTCAAAAGTTGAAAATAGAGCTACCATACAATCCAGCAATTACACTACTGGGTATTTACCCCAAAGATACAAATGTAGGGATCCGAAGGGGTACATGCACCCCAATGTTTATAGCAGCAATGTCCACAATAGCCAAACTGTGGAAAAAGCCAAGATGTCCATTGACAGATGAATGGATAAAGAAGAGGTGGTATATATATACAATGGAATATTATGCAGCCAACAAAAGGAATGAAATCTTGCCATTTGCACTGACATGGATGGAAATGGAGAGTGTTATGCTGAGCGAAATAAGTCAATCAGAGAAAGATATGTATCATATGACCTCACTGATATGAGGAATTCTTAATCTCAGGAAACAAACTGAGGGTTGCTGGAGTGGTGAGGGGTGGGAGGGATGGGGTGGCTGGGTGCTAGACATTGGGGAGGGTATGTGCTATGGTGAGCACTGTGAATTGTGTGAGACTGTTGAATCGCAGACCTGTACCTCTGAAACAAATAATACATTATATGTTAAAAAAAATAAGACGAAGATAGCAGGAGGGGAAGAATGAAGGGGGGTAAATTGGAGGGGGAGATGAACCATGAGAGACGATGGACTCTGAAAAACAAACTGAGGGTTCTGGAGGGGAGGGTGTGGGAGGATGCGTTAGCCTCGTGATGGGTATTAAAAAGGGCATGTTCTGCATGGAGCACTGGGTGTTATATGTAAATAATGAATCATGGAACACTACATCAAAAACTAATGATGTAATGTATGATGATTAACATAACATAATAAAAGAAAGAAATTGGAGGGTTTGTGCATGGTTACTGAGAATGTAAAAAGAAAAAAAAAACTGCTATCAGAGGAGAAATAGCTGACATTAGACAGTATGAATTTGTATTGGATCTACTCACCATGTTTTTGTGATTTTTTTTTCCTAAGCATGCACTGCAACTGTTTCTAGTCTGCCTTTTGCCACTTTCATTTGTAATGTGTTCAAAGAATAAAACTCTTCATCATTGAAATATGACAGATGTAATTAAAGGTAAATATGCAACAAAAATATCATATTGCCTTAATTTTTATAAGAATGATTTCTGGTTTCTTTAAGTCATTGGTCCTTTATGTCAATGTGGAAAGTCAAAAATTGACCTAAAGTTATTTTCTTCTTCATAGAAGTGGTGTGTGTGTGTGTGTGTGTGTGTGTGTGTATGTGTGTGTAAATTCTGCATTCATTTAGTTATTTGTGAATGTTCTCTTAATACAGGGATATCAGAAGGAGGGACATGATTCTCAGACAGAATCTGCTGCACAGGTTAATATATGTGATTCCATTGACATTTGATATGCAGAACAATATTTCTGTAGGTCTACCTAGTCTTTTAACATTCCTGCAATGTTGATCTCATGCATTATATTTTGGGTACCTTAAGATGTGCATCTGTTTTAACATTTTTCATAGAGAAGAAAGTGCATTGCTACCTCTTTTTTGCTAATATGGCATAAGAAAAATGAGGAGCTGGAAGAAGTAGTTCCTTAATGAGAAACTAGTAAAATCTGCACATTTTTCAACCAGAAAATGGTCTTTAAACACCTAAAATGACCTTAGGGATGTGTTAGGTACTATTGGAGGTTTCAAATGTAATGAGATATTTCATAACAACTTCTTGCAAGAGAGTAGTTAGAGTAAGGGAAGAACCACACTTGCCAAAGGGAAGGAATGAAGCTATTAGATTACTAGCCTTTATGGAGTGGCCTGTGGATGGGAAGAGATCTACTAAAGATAGCTTCTGTTCAGAGGACTAGACAGTGTGACCCAGGGCAAGATAGGAGGAAGTGAACAGAGAGAACATTATTTCAATGAAAGAATTTAGTAGATGAGAGAAAGCAGGAAAGATTTTTTAGCAATTGTTATGCCAAGGAACTTTGAGTATAGAGGAATATGTATATATCAAATTTCTGTTGAGCTTTCTGTGTAGAGTGCTGTGTAAATCTTCTGCACTGGCCTGAGCCTTCTAGAATTTATAATTCTTTTAAATGCAACTTCATTTATAGATTGGGACACATAGGGACCTGTGATTTATTTGGGTTACATGGAGGCACAGAAGTCATAATCTTCATCTTGAGGAAACAATCATAGATGGAGAATAAAATACAAAACTACACCTGACTGAACAACTTGGGGATAAGTATAAATTGACGGGAATTCTTTTCTAGGTCCACAGCCTCATCAAAACTTTCTGATTTCTGGCCCTTAAGATAAAGAATAAAAGCAGAATATCTCAGTGACTTTTCTTCAGGCTTTAATCAGACACTAATGCTAATGTTGAAGGCACAGCTCATATGGAAGGAAAGTGTTTGGCCATTCTCTCACAACTGATGTTCAAACATGTTAACATAAGACACTGGCTAGAGTTACACCAATTCTAACTGCCCTTAATTGTTTTGGTAGACTTCTAACTACATGCCATTTAAAGCACGTTTTTGACATATCACTGATTCTTGGCATAACCTTAAATATATCCAACACTTGTCAGTATGATCAGTGAAGAGAAGTGAAATTGTTTACTTTCTTTTAACCATCCCTTTTTCCTTCTTCGAAAATTATACTTCCAAATGAAAGCAACAGCTTTTGAACTCTGTCAAAATCTAAAGCCCATAGCATTTTTAAATAGCCTTACAACTTCATCCAGCTCTCTGAAGCTTGTGCCTGTAGACTGTTTAAAGTTTCTGTGATTCAGGTAGAATTCAGATTTTGCAGGAAATCTAACCTTTTGGTTAAAAGCTTGCTTGCGAGTATGTATTTTGTTCTTGATTTGAGCCAAGTACAAAAGACTAAAAATCTTGCTCTGAGAGAAGAAAATATTTCTTTTCTCACCCTTTACATGATGGCTTTCCTGTTTTTCTCTAAGCAAAATTCCTCCAGCTATCCACTGGCACTAGAGAGTTAAGGCAAATAGTGAAGGGGGACTTGTTAAGGAATTTTATAGCTGTATTAAAATGAGGAAAGGTAATATAGCTAAGCAATTTCTGGTCATGCGGTCTTAAAGATTTATACATGTGGTTTTAAAACACCATCCACCATCATGTTTGTTTTATAAACATATATAATTTTTTATTTGCATTCTCTTGTTGGCTGATAAAATAATGTGGGTAGTTTGAAACTGAACAGAAAATACAAAATAACTGTTCTATGGTCTGATTGGGATTTGGACCACCAGTGAGAGAATTATGTAATTTATCAAGACAGAATTTTGTGCACACCAAACTTTAGCCCAACATTTACATAACGGCAACATCCTGCCATCAATTTAATTTTGTGAAACTTGCACTTTATTTAAATGGTATAAACAACATGTAGTTTAAAACAAAGTAGATTGACAATGAATTCATTTTGAAAAAAAGTTAGAGTATGTTGATAACAACTATTGAGATAATTAGAAATGAAAATCATGTTAAAGTGTTACAGACAATGACTAAAAATAACTTTTCTTTATCATGGACTAAATAATATGTCAACTGATCAACAGAGTGCTTTCCTTTTATCATCCCCTCAAATTTTAGCATTCCAATTTTAATTGGCTGCTCTAGTAAATTTGTTTACTTCTAGGAAGCTAACAAATATAAATTAGATTGTAAAAATCAGTAATTACCATTAGATCTGTTTATAACTTCAATACTTTCACATATTCATTAACAATCTGAATGCTAATTACCAAATTTCTATATTTTTTGAAAGCTAGCAATTGTAGAGTATGAAGCAGAAAAATATTATTATTATAAAGACTAATTAAAGTTGAAAGCAAAGCTTTAATAAATATAAATACCATTGTTTGTCAAATGTAAAAAACACACATTAATTATCATTTTGCAGAACCTTATCCTTAGACTCATAGATACACAGAAAACAGCATTATGGAGTGGTGATGGGGGTAAGAATCCAAGCTTTTAGGAGATCAGTACATCTAGAATCAGTCACTATATTATGATTTTGAGGGAAAAAAAGCTACTTTTCCACACAATGGTGTTTTTGATAATGACAAATGAAAAATAATGAGTGAAAACATATTTGCTTTCCATCTTCTTTGGTTACTCTAGCACAGTCGGAAAGGGAAGTAAAAAGCAGACAGCAAAAAGAAAACTTGTGAAATGCACAAAATTTGTTATCAAATTGCTCGTAGTTGTAAAGAATGGGGGAGAAACAGGAGGGAAGACAGAAAGAAATGAAGATGGGAGAAAATGAGATGCTTTAAATTTAAATGATGTTTAGCATAAATCACACTTCTAAACCCAACTAACAAAATAATTATTCTAACCAATACCTTATTTCATAATATGGGTTTAGCATTAACTGAGTCAAATGGTGTTATTTACCAATGACAGGTCATTGTGAAATGCCTCACAGAGCAGAAGAGGAAATGTTGAGTTGATTGGACTGCTCAAAATGCAACCAATACTTGATTTCCAGTTTTGTGAATAATGATAGGAACTGGACTCAATCAGACAAATCATAGGAAACAGAGGCCAATTAACTCAAGCAAAAAAGTAAATATGAGTAAATAGTGACCATTAAGAAAGGCTGAGCTGAAGATAGTATGTTGACTTATGGCCATTGGCTGGAAGCTGGTCAAATTGTTGAAGTCAATAGTTAAAAGTTCAGATGGGGCCTAAGAGGATAGCAGTGATATCTTTGTGTCTTTAGGTACAACAACAAAAGAGAAATTTGTGTTTACATTTGCATATTTCTTATGAAGGCTGCTATATTGGACCTTGTTATTTTCCCAGGTGCCCCAATTTCTTCATTTTTTAAAAAGGAAAAGCTCACAGATTAAATGTGAGTATTAAATAGAATACCATATACAAATGACCTAGCACAGTACTTAATGTTTTTGACCTTTTTTTGCAACTTTTTAAAAAATATTTGTACTTCCCCTTTTGTCAATGTTACAGATGTTCCTACTTAAGTGCTTTGCGCCTTTTAAAAGAACACAACAAAGTATTTAATAGGATTAAATTACAAACTGATTTTCCTCAGCCTATAGTCCTAAACCTAGTTCTTCTATGTTACTCTTCTCTGCAGCTTCCCCAATTTCTTAACATATGAAACTCAAGGCTAAATGCAATACTTGAATAAGAACCTTACAAAATAAGAATATAAAATGATCATATCTTTTGCCTTTCTTTTCCTATTTCTTATTATAGAATTGTAAGTTCTTGTCTACTAAATCTCAAACATTCACTTACATTCAATTTATGAATTGCTAGGATGATAAGATTTAGCTTTGTTGCTTGAACCTAGTCACTCTTCATTTTTTATCATGCATTTTTCATTTGGACTCTCAGGGTAAATATAAATGATAACAAACCACCAGTTGGATTTTTTCAATACAGTGGAAATTTAGCAAACTGATTACATCAACTGGTCAAGGTCCTCAAAAGGATCAAGCCAGTAGCCACCTGTAGAGTCATGTTCTCTGTATTGCCTTGTCTGAGGAAAGCATCAGCATCCTAGAGACCAACTCGAAAGCAAGGGCTTTGGGTGAATGCACTAACCTCTGCCTTTAGACTTCTTCCCAGTCTGCTCCTACCTACAGGTCCTGGACCTGAGCTGTGGCCTCCAGCCAAGCTATCCCTGCTGCAGACTGGCTGCCCACAGCCTACATCTTTCTATCCTGACCATTTCTCCTGCCTAATGGGGTTTTGTGCGATTTGGAGTTTTTCCATAAACTGACCCTTGTATTTATATAGCTTTTAGGAGATTTTTGTAATAAGAAACCAAGGACCTCCTTTCAGCCCTGAACAGGTTTTTCCTCTGATTCCAACCCAAAAGTTTTACATACTTTTCTAGTTTACTACTCAATAAATGTGTGGATGACTTAAAAAAATCCATTAAATATTATTCTACATCTTGTATTAAATGACGATTTCTCATTTTGAGCTTTGTTTTTGTTTGGAAAGATGTTAGAAACTCTACCCAACTTGTTACTTTCCACAACCTACAGAGTATGTTTTCAATTTGATCAGTCAAGTGAGCATTTTGGATAAAACATATTGTATGGGATTTGGAGTAGAATAAAATTTAGTTGAAACTTCAGTTTCTTCATTTGTAAAATGATGATAAAAATGCTACAAGGATTGTTTTAAGTATTGAATTAGATAATAACTATCTGTTTTATTGTGTCTGCCACATGAAAGGCATACTCTAGAGGTTAATGTTCTTGTATTATTTGCCCTTGTTCCTCTCACATACAGTCAAGATCCTGTAGGTTTCTTTCATGTAACACAGAGCCCCAGGTTGGGTCAGAAATGAAATCCACTACCTAGAATAGGAATGGAAAGAGGCCATGAAAATTTATAGGGGTTTATATATGGAAAGTACTCCTGTTGGGGAAAGGAGAAGAGAAAAGGCAGTCAGATGATGCTTGGATTGGATTTTGATAGGGTTGGAAATGACTAATTTGTTTGTTTAAAGAACAATGAGACCTATCTTGAGTCACAGTGGAGGGGAGAGATGTGCAGTTCAGTGGCCTGGTGTTGAAAATAAAGGGACCAGATATTACATTATTTCATTGTCCAGCTTGTCACTGGCTAGGGTATAGTAAAATGGACAAAGCAATATCAGTGTAATCATGAGAAAAGATATATTCTATTTTGTTTATCTCTTAAAATTTTATTTCCAATAATTTAGAAATTATTTTTATCAATTGACCAGCCTTGCATATATGTGTTTTTGATAAAATCCTGTTTCCCACATCCATACATATTTGAGAATTAGTGTATTAATCAAATTGAAAAATTGGACACAGATATTTTTGAGTCTTGGTTATTTAAAGTAGGTTTAAATTAAATTTAAGTTAAAGTAGGTGAATTAATGTTTGTGTCACCTTTCCCTTCTCTGCTACTTTAGTTAGACATCCTAAATTAAAACAGACATGATACACTAAAGCCCGAGTAGCCTAGAGATGCTGTACATGCCTCCTGTAAACATCTTTGAATCATATCTTAATTTTTTGATAGACTTGGATTTTTGATCCTCTTAAGAAGTCAGGAACAAGACCATTCAGGAAGAGTCAAAGTGTTTTCTGTTGTGGCTCCTACATCATCAACCAAATTGCCAGGTAAATTCTGATTGCAGAAATCTTTATTACTGGAAGTGATAAAGAGGCAGAAAGTACACAGCTTGAATCTCAGCTCTCTGGATGAAATTTCAGATTGGATATTGAAAATATTCTCCCACCTTATAAATAAAATGAATGCAGATATATCTCTGATTAATTGAAAATGGGAAATTCTGCAATGTCATAGTTTACTTCATCTTTCAGCTTAAAATCCAACTGTGACTGCTGATCCTACTTACCTGTTTTCCTATCATAGTGCCAGTTTTCTTATGAAAAAGAATGAGTCTAACTATATAACTTGGTTTTAAGTAGAAAATGTAAGCACCTTCTCAATATCAGTAAATTCTATGATGTTCATCAAAAATAGAGAATAAATGAGTTGACAATGGTTACAAGAATCAAAGGACCATCACCTATAGAAGACAAATATTGGTAATTAAGATGAGGGAGCATGGGTTGGTTGGAATTTATCATAAACTAGTCAGAGCAGCAAGTTTGGTGCAGACTAACATAATATTAGAGCAATTGTTACTTCTCTATCATAAGGTAGTAAGAGAGAATTTATAAATCTGACTATGAAACTATGACTGTTTAGATTTTTGCATATGGCTTGACTATGCTTTAATTAAAGTGATTTTCAACTTCGTTAAAAATGCATCCCAGGGGGGCCTGTGTGGCGCAGTCAGTTAAGTGTCCAACTCTTTGGTTTCGGTTCAGGTTGTGATCTCAGGCTTATGAGATTGAGCCCTGAAACTGGCTCTGTGCTGAGCATGGAGTCTGCTTAAGACTCTCTCCTTCTCCCTCTGCCTTTCCCCCACCCCGTGCTCTCTCTCTCTCTCTAAAATAAATAAATAAATATTTTAAAAATACAGAAAATCTCTTCTTATTGAAAGATCCATTTTCATTCAGTTTGAGCCTAAAAATTCTTCAAAAGATGCAATAAATCTATAGACTGGCTTAGAGAGTATTATCCTTGTTTCATTCTCATCACCAACCTACACAGAGAGATTGAAAAAGGGCAGGTTGGGGTACCTGGGTGGCTCAGTTGGTTGAGTGTCTGACTCTTGGTTTCGGCTCAGGTCATGATCTCATGGGTTGTGAGATTGAGCCCCTGTTTGAAGATTCTCTCCTTCTGCCCCCCCAAATAAATAAATAAATAAATAAATCTTAAAACAAAACAAAAAGAAAATAGGCAGGTAGACCTCTGTGAACATTATAGTTTTCTTACTATTGTATTATTAAGTTTTTTATGTGCTCAAGAAGAGATTGTGAAAAATGAAAGAAATGAAGATGTCTCTTCTACTCCTGAGATTTTAAATGCCAGAAATTAAGAGTATAGCACAGAAGATAGGAGTTCAAAGATTAACTGGAACAATATTCATAAGTGAGATTGGGTTATAATGTACCCATTGTAAAGTACAAGTGTGGATGTTATAATGTGAGACCTGCTCCAAATCCCTCCTCCCATATGT
Organism: Halichoerus grypus; assembly: GCF_964656455.1. Classification (NCBI taxonomy): domain Eukaryota; kingdom Metazoa; phylum Chordata; class Mammalia; order Carnivora; family Phocidae; genus Halichoerus; species Halichoerus grypus. The sequence continues at coordinate 50,277,471 of NC_135727.1, read as the reverse complement.
AGGACTAGAGAAAAGGAGGAAGAAGAAAGGCCATGTACATTGAAATGACCTTAGCATAAATATTTAGACAGTTATTCCTTCTTTGATTTTTCTTCTCTTATCCCTCAAAACGTTTCTCTTTTAATGTGGAAATTTCTATCTGTCTTTGTGTTTCAAGGGCAGCAGGAGGTAAAGCAATATGAGAGACATGTGGAAGGAGGTCACTGGGGTGAAAAAAAAAAAGAGCCAATCTAAGCATGGAACACCCACTGGAGTCAAAGAGAATAATGGGATATAATCAAACAGCTTCCTGGGGAGATTAAGCAGGAAGAGCAATCCACCCCAAGATATTTCCTCATGTTTGATAAAATAGCACCTCTGTGGGTATAAAAGCAGATATCATTGGTGCATAAAAACATCCATATGTGTGTAAACATTCTCATCCACCTCTAGGATGGTTGCTGATTTCATCCACAATTTTTTCATTAATATTCCCCTTTAAATATGCTACTTTTTAGCTAAGAGATCACGTTTACCTGTGTCCAAATCTTATCCCCAAACCCCAAACCAATAAATAAATAAATAAATAAACAACTCTTGAATACTTAACAATGATAAAGAATATTTTCCAAGGCCCATAGACTGATTTCTTGTCTTTTATCTATTTGCACAATGACAAAAACTATTAGGTTGTTATTTAAATACAAGAATAAAAATCAGAAAAACCATGAGAGTACGTTGCACACAGAAGGAATTCAATCAGTGCTGTGCTGGAACAAGCTTATAATGGCTTGGCAAAGCAGATTGCTTAATTTTCAGGAATTTTGCATGCTCATTGACATAACATTGGTATCTTGAAGACAACCAGGATAGGACAGAAATCAGCAAATCCTACAAATCAGATTTTCTTTTCTCAGAGAGCAAGTTTTTTAAACATTTACCTGTGCATCAACAGATTCAATCAAATCAATGCAATTTTTTCTTGTGGATTTCTTCAACTAGCTTTTCAAATCTCTATCTTTTTTAACACAAGGGGATTTTTCCAAACAAAATCTTACACAGAAACATGTATAAAGCCAAGAAAAGTAGAGATGCTTTTATTGTGGTGGACTGAAAATGATGTGCCATTCTGGGACCTTCCTTTTTCCATGGGCCTTGTGAGCTGCCTACCTATCTTGTCCTATCCACATCATGGATCATGGAAGACATATTTGAAAAATAAATGATGAAAAGGAAAGAACAGAGGCTGAAAAAGAAAGACACAAGGAATTATACCAGTTTTGGCCCCTGATCGATCACTCTAGACCTTGATTTCTTAGTTACGAAATAAAGGGTTTAGACAAATCTTAGGATCCTCCCAATGATAAAACTTTATACTTCTGTGATTAAAGATGCATGAATGTTTCATGAAAACAATTTTTAAAATCTGACTGTAAGTTAAAGATAAATTCTACTCTTTTAGCACTGTCATTTGCCTTTATCTAACGTTCAGGGAATTTGTTTTTGAATTCAAATTAAGTTGTTATTGCCTCATCCTTGCAGCCAGATTCACAAAAGCAACCATCTTGCCAATGCTTGTTCAAAGCTACTAACATTTTTACCAACATGTGTTCTCATTAAGTTGGTAACATACATAGCTAAGCAGGACAAATTATCCTTCCTTACATCCGTACTTGGTCTGTGCATTGATGAAGGTACTGATCTGGATTGTTTACTGTCTTCTTCTTATGTATTACATCATCCTAAACTCTTCTACTTCCACTTCCTGTCCTTGATGTTGTAATCTCCCTTCAGAGCCAGTATGAGTCTTATTAGTAAAAGAATAGCTGAACAGTTCTGGAGTGGGTCTCCATGACTACAGTGTTTGGAGTCAGTGAGAACAGAATCCACAAAGTGAGATGCTGAGTTTGCCTTAGCAGAAGCAATGAAAGCAGAAACAGATGTATTGTATGTGGGTGTGTAAATGTGTGCAGGTATATGTGTGTACTCATAGGCTCATAATTACCCAAAGGAACTAGCTTCAAAAGAAGAGTGGTAAATAGGTACAGTCATTTTTCAATTATCTACAGATAGATTAACAAATATGTAGATTAAAATAAAAATATATAATACTTTATTTATGAAAAATATTAAAAGTATTATAAGTTAGCTAGTACAGTTATATATAAGAACGATTTATTGTTTAGAACTATAAAGTAACTGTTAGGGTTTTGGCAGGGAAATGAGGGTACACTTAAAAATTGTTTGAAGAGATTTTAAATGAAAAGACTATTTAAAAGGTATGGGAAGGGCTAAGGTAAACCAACAAAAACTGGTGAAGCATGCTATGACTAGTGACAGTGAGGAACTGTGCCTTGGCCTGACTGGACAAAAGGAGGGAAATATTATCAGATCCTGGAAAAATTAGTTTTACTAGAAGAGAAAGCTACCTTCTGGGAGCTGTTATCTTTGGAAGAGGGATGTAACTAACTGCCAATGAACTCTCTGAGAGGAAGCTATTAGAATAAATACCCTGACTTTTTTTTTTTTTCTCTTCTGATCCTCTTATCTCCCATCAGTGCCTCTCACTGGCTAAACCAGAAGATGTTGGAGGACAAGAAGACTGTTGATTCAGACATAAAGGCCAGTTTCTTGGGGGGCACAACATAGGGTTAAGAGGATAGAGAAAGGATTTAAGTAAGGAAAATTGAGACTATCCATTACAATAACAAATAGTCACTACGTTGGGTCTAATGGAATATAAGAACACCCTTTAACCTTTATTCATTCATTCAGTGTTTATTTAGCACTTACTATGCACCATGCACTATTCACTGTTTTATTTTTGTAGCAGTGAACAAAATAGACAAAATTCCTGTCCTCATGAAAGAAGGCCAACAATAGAAACATGAGTAAATAGTCAAAAAATCTTCAGATGATTTTACGTAATATTAAGACAATAAAATGAAGTATGATAGAATGATCACAGTGGTGGTGTGAAGCTACTTCAGATGATGTAGCTAAGGAAGGCCTATATGAAGAGGTGACAATTGAACTGAGACCTGAATGATAAGTTAGCTATGCTCATAATTCAGGAAAGGAACTTCTAAGAAAGGGAATAATGTCTTCACGTGCCATGAAGATGGAATAAGATTTTCATATCAGAAGAAGGAAAAGAGTAAGCATAGTTAGAATAAGGAGCACTTATTATCACATGAGTCTGGAGAAGTACTGGGGAAAAGCATCATGAAGGATATTTCCATTATCTATTGCTGCATATCGAGCCACTCCAAGCATAATGACTTAATACAATTTATTTTTCCTAAGGATCTTGTGGGTCAGGAATTTGAACATGCCTTGGCTCAGTGATTCTTCTGCTCCATGTGGTGTCAGTTGAAGTCACTTGGCAGTATTTATCTTCTGGCTGGGCTGGGCTGAATTGCCCAAGAAGACCCTCATATCCCTGGTGTATAGGTGCTTCTCCATGTGTCCTCTATCTAGTTATATGACTAGATTGGACTTTTTCAGAACATTACAGTCTTAGGGCAGTCAGACTTAATACATGGCAACTGGCTTTCACCAGGAGAGAAGCAGAAGCTTCTATACCTCTTATGATCTAATCTTGAAATTCCTAGAATGTCACTTCCACTTCATCCTATCAGTCTGAGCAAGTCACAGGACCAACTCAATTTCAAAGAGAGAATGGACTCTACCTCTTAAATGACAGTTGTAATCTTTGTAGACCAACTACCATAAAAGCTCTTGTAGGTCATGGTAATGTGTTTGGATTATAATCTAAGTACATGAGAAACCATTGACAGTTTTAATGAGTGATGTGATTTGATTTAGGTTTAAAAAATAATATTCTGGCTACTGTAGAGAATACATTTTAGTGTTGCAAGAACATAGTGTGTGAGACCAGTTAGGAAACTACTGTAACAGACCAAGGGAAGAATGATGACGACTTATACTAAGATGATGTTGGTGGATATAGTGAAACATGGAAAAATTTGGAATATATTTCAGAGATAGAGCTGAAAAAAATTGCTAATGGATTTAATGTGTGAAGTGAAGGAAAAAGAATAAAGAAGACTCTGAGGACTCAGAGTTATTTTATCTGGAAAGCTGAGGAGATCATGGCACTATCTAGAAAAATGAGGAGAGGTGAGGCAGTGGAGGGAGAGAGTAAATGCAAGGTTTTATTTTGCCATCTGAAAAACTGAGTAGTAGGCATACTGAGCTAATGTAAAAATCTACTCTCCCTACTAAAAAGCACATAGAAATAGTATTAATAATTTATGCTTAGCACTTATTATGTTAGACACTGTTATTAAAGCTGTGCATACATGTACTCATTTAAAACTTACACCCACCCTTTGAGAAAGCTACTATTATTATCATTCCCATTTTGCAAATGGGAATACCTGAAGTACAGAAGGGTTAAGTAACTTGCCTGTGGTCACACAATTACTGACAGATGGAGCTAGGATTTGAACTCAAGAAGTTTGGGTTTGAAGTCCATTGTTGGAACTACTACATTATGCTTCCTTCCTGAAAATATGTAACACTGAAGTGTTTCATACAAGACAAACTAAAAAGTCAGTATGGGAAATCCTTGTTTGCAAGAAAGAAGGAGCTCAAAATCAGATTGATGAATAAGACCTGTAGCTCACTTTTGTTGGTGCATGTTTGAGGGCCTCAGGATTGCTTTAGGTGTCAAATGTTACAAGTCTTTGCAAGCCAGCTTTTCAGTAACTTTGGTGATACTATTTCCACAAAAGCACAGCAGGCTTTAAGTAAATTTGTCCCTGGCTATATTCAATCACAAAGATGTCCTTATATAGATTTTAAAAAGCAGCCTTAAGGTATAATTCACATATGATGAATTAACCTAGATAAATTGGACTTCATCAAAATTAATTTTTTTGTGATACAAGCCATATAATCAAGAAAGTGAAAAGGAAATACACAGCATGAGTGAAAATACTTACAAATTATAGATCTGATAAGGGGTTCATGTCCAGAATATATGAAGAACTCTTCCAACTCAATCAATAATAAAAGACAGCCCAATTAAAAATGGGGAAAAAATTAAATAGACATTTCTCCAAAGAAGATACTTCTCTATTTTCCTTTGGTACATTTTTTGTGGTGATCTACCTAAAAAGAAAGGTTTATGATCCAGTTGGAGTTAATTTTTGTGTATGGAATAAGGAAGGGGTCCAACTTCATTTGCATGTGCACATCCAGTTGTTCCAATACCATTTTGTTGAAAAGACTAGTTTTTCTCTATTGAATTGAATTATCTTAGGACCTTTGTCAAAAAAAAAAAAATGACCATAAAGGTATGGATTGATTTCTGAAATCACAATTCTGTTCCATTGGTATATATGTCTATCCTTATGCCAGAACCATATTGTCTTGGTACTGTAGCTTTATAATAAGTTTGGAAACTGAGAAGCACGAGTCCTCCATTTTTATTCCTTGTCAAGATTATTTGGTTTTTCTGCATCCCTTGTATGTCCTTATGAATTCTAAAATAAAATTATTAATTTTGGCAAAAAGCCAGCTGGAATTTTCATAGGGATTGTGTTAAGTCTGCAGATCAGTTTGGGGAAGATCACCATCTAAAAATATGTCTTGAATTTATGAACACTGAGTGTACATTTTATTTAGGTCTTCTTTAATTTATTACAATCATATTTTGTAGGGTCAAATTACAAGTCTTGTACTTGTTTTGGTAAATTTATTTCTAAGTGCTTTGTTCTTTTTAATGCTATTGCAGGTGGAATTGTTTCTTAATTTTATTTAAAGGTTGTTTCTTTCTAAGGTATAGAAATACAATTGATGTTTGAATATTAATCTTGTATTCTGCAACTTTGCCAAACTTACTATTAGCTCTAATAGTTGTGTGTTTTGTTTTGTTTTGTTTCTGGATGCCTTAGGATTTTCTTTATAAAGATCATGTCACCTATAAGACAGACAGTTTTAATTTTTACTTTCTAATCTGGATGTAATTTATTTTTCTTGAGTAATTGCCCTGGCTAGAACTTCCAGTACATTGTTGAAAAAATGTGATGAAAACAGATTTCCTTGCCTTGTTCTCAGTCTTAGGGGGAAAGCATTCAGTATTTATCATTGAGTGACATTAGCTGTGTTTTTTTTTTCCTATTCTTTATTAGGTTGAGCAAAATCCATTTTACTCCTAGTTTGCTGTATGTTTTTTATCACGAAGGGACTTTGGATTTTGTCAAATGTTTTTGGCATGTCTTTTGAGTTAGTCATATACTTCTGGCCTTTATTCATTAATATAGTGTATGGCATTAATTGATTTTTGGATATTAAGACAACCTTGCATTCTTGGGTAAATCCTACTTGGTCGTATATTTTTATATGTTGCTGGATTTGGTTTGCTACTATTTTCTTGAGGATTTCTGTATCTCTGCAGAAGATATTGTCTGTAGCTTTCTATATAACTGATGTCTTTGGTTTTGGTATTAGGATAATACTGTTGTCACAGAATGAACTGGGAAAAATTCCCTCCACTTTTATTTTTTGAAAGTGTTTATAAAGGATTTCTGTTCATTCTTCTTTAAATATTTGGTGGAATTCACCAGTGAATCTGGGTTCTGGACTACTTTTTAATTAGCAATTAAGTTTATTAATTTGTTATATAGCTCTATTGAGGTTTTTTAATTCTACTTGAGTCAATTTTGGTAGTTTGAATCTTTTTAAGAATACCATTTCATCTAGGTTATCTAATTTGTTGGCATACATTTGTTCATTGTTTCCTCTACATTCCCCCCCCCATAAGTTGGTAGTGATGTCCTTTTCCTTATTCTTGAGTTTAGTAATTTGAATCTTTTTCTTTTTCTTTTGGTTAGTCTAGCTAAAGGTTTGTCAGTTTTGTTGATTTTTGCAAAGAACTAAATTTTGATATTTACTTAAATGTTTAAGCCTTACATCTTTGGTATTTCACTTTCTGGAATTTAAACTCCCCTATCTCCCTCTCTCTAAACATAAAGACAAAGAAGGTTTATATGTGATTAACATGAAAAACTAACATAACCCTGAAGACAGACATCTGTTGTCCACCTAATATAGACAGTTTCAGGCTAGTACAATACTCAGTGATCATTATAACTCTATCTTCTATCTTATTGTTAAGCCACTTTCAAAAGTTTGCAATTTGCCTACTTGAGCCCTGCCATCATGCCAGCATTCCGGCCAACATATCAGTATTCTTGCCAGCAGGAAATAGACTAACATTTCCATTCCTGAAAAGAAGACCTCCTTCAATTTTCATATACCACTGCCATTAACAACCTTTTGGTCTGATCCTATTATGTGGACCCACTGAGCAACAAAGAAGCTAGAAACTGAGCTCTAATTATTGAAGAAATAAGGAAAGACTACTTATCAAAGGATATAACCTTGTATAAGTATGTAGTGATGTTTAGTGTGTGTACATATTTTGAAATTATATAAAGGCATTTTATTACATACTTCATTTCATATTCTGATTTTTTTAAAAAAATATTTAACAGCAATTATGAAAAAAAGCTAATAAAACAATATTCTCTGTGTGTGTGTATGTGTGTGTGTGTATAGTATGTGTGTGGGTTTTTGATGATTCAGATCTAAAGATTATGAGGGTGAACATTTGTGATCTATTCACTACTTCCTTTTCTTGTCTATTATACTTTTATTCCTTATCCTTTCTTAGAAATTTAAAGTGTTTTCTCTAAGCCCTATAACCAGTTAGAGTACTGGTTTCCAGGTGGTTGTATGAATAAGAATCATCTGGGAAATTTATTAAAAATGTGGATTCCAGGTTCTATCTCAAGAGATTATTCATTAGGTCTGGGGTAGAGCCAGGAACATGCATGATTAACAAGGACCACAGGTTGTTCTGGTCACAATACTTGAAAAAAATTCACTGAGTTAGGGGATTTGGTGATTAACCTTTTTTCTTTTTAAGCGTAAAATGAATTTGACAACAAAGACACATCGCTTCTTCATTTCTAATGACTCTTATGAGTATGGCTTCCATTACTTTACTTAAAATGGAGCCTGTCTGCTTAATTTAAAGCAAAACTTAAAAATATCATTATACTAGTTAAATTGTTTATGAAAGCAATGAAGGAACAGATGGAGAAAGTTAGGTCTCTTTATTCAACTTGTTGATAGACAATCCTGGTTGGATAGAACCCTTATAATGAAATAATCAAAACATTGTCTTATATTGGAAAGATCAAATAATTTTATTTTTTGTAACAAAATTTGTCCTTCTTAAATCAGTCTTTGAGATATATCTCACCCAATTCTCTTACATTCAGAGAATTTTCCAGTTAGCTTCAATACCATATATCAGCATGGGGTTTTATTCTATCATAGATGTATAGTATTACTTCCACAGGTAATTCCCAGAACTTCTTGAAGACCTTTCAAATGAAACTCTCTCTTATGCCAGTGAGTTGTGATGGGGATGAGGATTAGGCAGAAATGTAAATTTTGTGATTTGACTAAAATTAAATGACTCAATGTCTATTATCCTATTTATTAAGTGAGCAGCAGATTTAAAATGAATTTAAAAATAGATTTCACTAAAAAACAAAACAGAAACAGACTCACAGATACAGGAAACAAACTGTCAGTTACCAGAAGGGAGGGGGCCAGGAGGGCGGGCAAAAGAGTGAACGGGATTAAAAGGTACAAACTTCCAGCTGTAAAGTACAGAAGCCATGGGGATGTCATGTACAGCATAGGGAACACAGTCATTAATATTGTAGTGACTGTGTATGGTGACAGAGGGTAAATGAACCTATTATGGGGACTGTTATGTTTAAAAATATTGAATCACGGGATGCCTGGGTGGCTCAGTTAGTTAAGCGTCTGCTGTCGGCTCAGATCATGATACCAGGGTCCTGGGATCAAGTGGAGCATTGGGCTCCTTGCTCAGCAGGGAGCCTGCTTCTCCCTCTGCCTGCCACTCCCCCTGCTTGTGCACGTGCTCTCTCTCTCTTTGACAAATAAATATATAAAATATTTTTAAAAAATAAAAAATAAAAATATTGAATCACAGGTCACCTGGGTGACTCAGGTGGTTGAGCATCTGCCTTCGGCTCAGGTCATGATCCCAGGGTCGTGGGATTGAACCCCACGTGGGGCTCCCTACTCAGCGGGGAGTCTGCTTATCCCTCTCCCTCTGCCCCTCCCCTTCTTGTGTGTGTTCTCTCCCTCTCTCTCAAATAAATAAATAAAATCTTTAAATTTTTTTAAATTAAAAAAATAAAAATATCAAATCACTGCAATGTACACCTGAAACTAGTAGGATGTTGTGTCAATCGTGCTTCAATTAAAAAAATAAGTTTATCAGCTTCCACCTTTTAAATATGACCTTTATTCTTTTGTATACCAGTAAATTATTAAAAATAAAAAAAAATTTGGTGCTGATGAAGGGACTGATGATATGAATCCTTCAGTTCTATTATTGGCCATGCCACAAACTCTTTTAGAGTCCTTCTAAAGGATTTGTTGACTTTTGCTCATTTGAAGTTTCAGGATCTTAAAACTGATTTATTTCTAGTCCTGAGATTGTTCTTCTTTTTTATATATAAATTTGGATTCAGATGCTAACTGGTTTATGTTCAGAAGAAGAGAAGACTAATTAATGACAAAATATTCCATGGGATGTGTGGGGATTTAGTGGCACTGCTATTAGTTTTTTAAACAAGAAAAATGTTGAAGTCTGTGCTAGATGTACACTAAAGGTCTAAGTTCTACTACTTATATCTACTCAACTACTCAACAAACTCAGTAACCTGCTTCAGGAACAAAGGAGTTTGTGACATGAGGACAGGTACAGAATTCTGAAATCTGTCTTTAGAAATATTACAGTCTAGCAGTATTTTCCCGCAAAATTGTTCTGTGTGCAAGGCTGGGAAAGTTGGGGATGAAATTGAATTGTGGGATAGTTAGCACACAGTTGAGAAACTGGGACAAACACACAAAGGAAACTAACACAACAACAAATCAGGAGAACCAATGGAAAATGATATAGGGAAAATAGTCCTTAAGAGTGAAATGAGGAAACTAACATTTATTGAGCACCAACTGTGTATCACATTCTGGTTGCTGGGGCAGCAAGTAAAGAGTGGAGTCAAATATTACTATATAATTTAGATTCAATTAAGGATTAGCAAGAGATAAACCATATCATAACTTTATTTCAAAGTAATTAGAATTATTATGTTTGTATAAATTTAGACTTATTTTGAATATGTAAGCAAGCCTTTATTTTGGCAGCTATTTACATGTTTGTTTTAGTTTTTATTTTATCAAAGTTAAACAGGTAACATGATTTAAATAGGCAAATAATCCTGAGGCATATTAAGACCACTTCCCTGATTCCCTTTATCCCATATTTCCTACTACCTAAACACAACCAATCTCTTTCTTTTAACTGATCATTTTGGTATGTACCTTCATATTGTCATATAATGTATTTATATTGCTATGTTTTAATATTGTTACTAATTTTTTGGTATTATCTATTTCTTTCTTACTGTATGATGAGAAGTTAGTTCTTTTTCACAACGTCTACTACACTTCCTGTGCCCCATTCTCTCAATATAGTTATTTCATTTATTACTTAGTGTTTACATGAATATGACAAAGCAAATGCTTAACTGTGCTGAGTTATGTAGTAATCTATGTGTACTTGTCCTTTTCTACTCAACTTTTGGTTCTCCCCTCAGTTAACAATTATTTTGGTATTGATTGCTTAGCTTCCTGTGTATTTATCACTAATTTAGACCCATACTCTCCCTTGTTGTATAAATCTTCTTTCATATATTCAAGCACAATTTTATCTTAATGTCCAAGAACCAATTTTTTGGTGACCATGATAGTCTCTTTTTTATTCCCCTTTCTTGGTATTTATCCTGGTTTTAGAGTTGTAGATCCTCTAGTACCTTCCTGGGAAAGGATGACTTAGTGGCACAGTTTTTGAGACCTTGCACTTCTGAAAAGGTTTTATTCTATCCTTATCTTGATTGATAGTTCATAGGAATAGAATTCTAGGTTGAAAGTAATTTTCTGTCAAAATTTTGAAATCATTGTTTCATTCTCTTCTAGCTTCTAGTATTGCTGAGAAGTTTGATACCATTCTGTGATGTGATCCCTTGTGTGAGGGAAATTCTTCCTCTCTGAATCTTCTAGGACCCTCTTCTCTCTAGAGTTCTAAAACTTTATGATGATGTGTTTTGGTGAACCTATTTTTATCCACTGTGCTAGGTACTTGATGAGACCTTTCAATCTGGAAACTCATGTCCTTTAGGCCTGGGACATTTTATTGAATTGTTTCTTTGATCATTTTCTTCCATCTGATTTCTATATTCTCTCTTTCTGCAACTCCTATTATTGGAATCTTGGATAGATCTTCTATTTTTACTGCCTTTTTCATTTTCTATCTCTTTGCCTTTTTACTCTACGTTCTGGAATATTTCTTAGACTTTATCTTTTAAGACTTCTTATTGGGTTTTCATATATAAGAAGCTATTTTTAATTTTCAAAATGCTTTATTGTCCTTTGATGTTCCTTTTTATAGCAAACAGTTCTTGTTTCATGAGTTAATAACTTCTCCTGTATCTGAGGATATTTTTTGTATTATTTTTCATTAATAGTCTGTTTCCTCCAAGTTGTTCTTTTATGTCTATTTGTTTTGTTATTTATTTGACACTTTTTTAAAATGGCTAGTGATCTCTGAGTGACACATTATAGTTTAGTGTTAGGCACTAAAAAGGAGATTGGAAGTTCTGTATGTTGGGTAAATTTTATTGACTGGCTTCATGGTAGTGTGACTTGGCTAAATCATTTCCTTAGAGGATACCTGGATTTTCCAATCTCCTTGCTATAAAGTATAAACCTGGCTACCAACATTCTGGAATCTCAATGAGGGAAAATTATGTGGTTTTTCATATTCAACATATGAACTTTCATACTATCCCCTGTTTTAATACAGTAGCCCAGTCCTTAGTTATGCCTAGTTTCTCCCATTCCAGAGACCCTTTATTTTACCTTTGCCAGATAATTGACTGTCATTATTTTTCCATGGATAGGGAAAAAATGGCAGTATGTCAGCCACATGAAATAGAAAAGGCACTTGGGTTGTAACTCCTCAAGGAAATTCAAGTGAATGTTCTAAACCAATCTTCCTGTTTTTTAACTCCTTGTTCATCTTCCAGTGGTTGTTGGCACTACCCTCCCTAAGGTTTTCAAGAGCACAATAATATAAAACTGGTTGCTTCTTGGCTTTCTCCACTATAAGGATTTAGCTTTTCTGGGTGTACCAAGTCCGTTTCTATTCATCCATCTGCTTTGTGCATTGCAAAATTTTGTTTCCTGTTGTCTCCTTTCCTATTCTTTTGGTCCTATTAATATTATTAATATTATGCCCCCTTCCAGCTTTAATCTTTTGACTATTATTTTAATGGAGCTTTGGGAGGGTGGCAAGGAATTCAAACATCATTTTTAAGTAAAAGCTGGGAGCTGTTTTTCAAAACTTCAAAATAGAACTGAGATGTGACCACAAAATAAGTAGCATGATTTTTTTGCTTTCTGATTTGTAGAAACATGGAGTGTTCCCTTTTCATGAGCTTAAATTAGGTCTCAGCTTAAATGTCACTTCCTCAGAGAAGCTTTCCTAAACTATTTATCTCAGGTACCTCCTCAGCCCTCCATGATTTCCTAGGGCAGTGCCTCACATCTTTTTTCCCTACACAGAAATCACAATTTTTATTTATTTTGTTTTATAATATTAAGAGGATTTGGGGCTTTCCCCCAAACTAGACTGTTAGCTGCTTGAGGAAAGGAGGGAACAGATGTCTGTCTGGTTTCCCAGCACTTAAAATAGCACCAGGCACAGAGGAAGCATTAAATAAATATGTATTGAATTGGGCGCCTGGGTGGCTCAGTTGGTTAAGCGACTGCCTTCGGCTCAGGTCATGATCCTGGAGTCCCGGGATCGAGTCCCGCATTGGGCTCCCTGCTCGGCAGGGAGTCTGCTTCTCCCTCTGACCCTCCTCCCTCTCATGCTCTCTGTCTCTCATTCTCTCTCTCTCAAATAAATAAATAAAATCTTTAAAAAATAAATAAATAAATAAATAAATATGTATTGAATTAAATTGAATTTAGACCTGTCAGTCTAAAGTAATATTAAAACACTGTCCCAAACCTTTTCAATGGCAGATCAAAACAGAATATGGAAAAACAAAGCAAAACAAAACAAAACAAAATAAGGCTCAATTTTATAGAAGGCAGCTATTTATTTCTCAATCTTCAGTTATAATCCTCTATTCTCTCCTTGCACTGATACTATAAGCATTACTCCTTATATTTTGTTGTGCTACCAGTTAAGAAATCAGAGAATTCCATAATCAATAAGAATTCTGTATGGTTTTTACAAAAAAAAAAAGTTCACAAAGCCTCAGATTTTTCTGGTCTTCTAAGGTCCTGCTAATGCAGGACTTTTCTTTTTCTTTTTTAATTTAATCTGGCCTATGAAGGGAAAAACATTTTTGGAGCCAGAAAATGTTTGAATTGCTGCAATATTAGAAAAGAAACCAATTTATCGAATGGCACAGCTGTTCACTGTACGATCATTATGATCCTTGTTATTTGGGTGCTGGTTGGTATTTATATCTAATTAGTTCTCTTACACACCATCAAGCAATTTGCATTTAGGGAATAGAGAAAAACTAAAATATATAGAGTTCCAAGCTGCCAAAAACATATAACAGAATGAATTCAGGTTTAATTCACTATAGGCCGTTTATTAACAAACCAGTGGAATTTGTTAGTTTGCATTTTTATGTGTGTGTGTGTATGTGTGTGTGTATTTATAGGAGATGAAAAGACAGCAGGAGTAAACTTCTTCAGAAATTATTTTCAATCTTAAATAGTTGACACTTTCTCTTATTACTCACTGACCTTGAATAGTTGGACTGCTGTCAAAATGAGATTTTTGCAACCCATTGCTTCACTGATGTCTATTTATAGGTATACATATAACATTTTATAATACATTAATAAAAATGTCAGTTCTCAGTTCTTTATTAGCAACTTATGTGTTCCACAACTAAAGTCATGTTTCTGCTATACTACTGCACATAAAAAACTCTGTGGACAGATTAATGTTTATAAAAACACAAGTGGTCACAACCAAATGTTAAAGATCTTGGTTGGCTATTATAAACAACAATGAACCAGATTATCATGTATTAATGAGGAAAAATCATCATAATGCTTCCATTGAAATTATCATGCTACATTTCTCTCTCTCTCTCTCCCCCCTTTGGTCCCACCATTCCCACACACATGCACCCAGGAGAGCCCATGTGAAGACATAGTGAGAAGGTGGCCATCTACAAGCCAGGAAGAGAGCTCTCACCAGAAATCAGCCATGATCTCAAACCTTGATCCTTGAACTTCCAGCCTACAGAACTTTGAAAAACTAAATGTCTGCTGTGTAAGCCACTCAGTCTATAGTACTTGTTTATGGCAGCCCTAGCTAAAGCAAAAGAGTTCTCATATACTCCTCACCCAGATTTCCCAATGCTAGCATCTTACACAAACATGTTATATTTAATAAAATTAAGAAATTAACATTAGTGCAATACTGTTAACTACACTACATAATTTATTTAAATTTACCCTGTTTTTATATTAATGTCCTTTTGTTATTCCAGGATCCAATCCAGGATACTACCTTGCATTTAGTTGTCATGTCTCCTAAATATCTTTCAGGATGTAACAACTTCTTCTCAGTTTTTCCTTGTCTTTCACGATCTTTACTGATGTTGACTGATCTTGATTTTGTCTGATGTTTTCTTATGAGGTTATAGATTTGGGTGATGTATAGTCAACAGGCAATATTACATTCTCCTTGCATAATATCAAGGGGTCAGTGGTATTAATATAACTTACTACTGGTAAATATTTTTAAAGATTTTATTTGTTTATTGGAGAGAGATAGAGAGAGTGAATGTAAACAAGTGGGGGGAGAGGTAGAGGGAGAGAGAGAATCTCTAGCGGACTCCATGCTGAGCATGGAGCCCAAAGTGGGGCTCAATCTCATGACCCTGAGACCATGACCTGAGCTGAAATCAAGAGTCAGACACCTACCTCACTGAGCCACCCAGGTCCTCCTACTACTGGTAATCTTAACTGTGATTACTTGGTTAAAGTGGTGTCTGCTAGATTTCTACCCAACAAATTTACTATTTTCCCCTTTCTGTACTATTTTCATTAGAAATGAGTCACTAAATCCACACACTCAAGGGAAGGGAAAATTAAATTCCACATGCTATAGGGATGAGTATCAAAGAATTTGTGGGCATGTGTTAGAAAAATACCACAGTAATTAATATTTTGGGGGTGATATTTTGAGACTATACAAATATTCTCTTTTCTCAAAGTTTAACACAATAATTTTAGCATCCATCCATTGATATTGCCTACAGGAATTATTACTGTGGTATTCTAAGGTGAGTTTCTAGTTTCATTTCTTCAACAGTTATCAATTGTAATTGTTCTGTAGAGAAAGTTTATTCCATTTTCCCATTATTTATTTATTCAACTATTTATATCAGAATGGATTCATGGATTTTTATTTTATTATTTGGGTCATAATCCATATTAGTATTTGTTATTCAAATTATTCTGGCTTTGGTTATTGGGAGTTCTGTTAGATTGTGTTCTTCTCTTCTCTTTTCTTTTCTTTTCCTTTTTTTTTTTTCTTGAATATTTCTTTTCCTTCTTGGACTGCAAGATGCTACAAGGACATCTTGTATTTTCCATGCTCCAGCTCTAGAATCAGCCATTTACCAAGTATCCCTGGCTCCTTTTATTGGAGAATAGTATTCAGAAATCAAAATCTAGTTGCTAGGTATGCAGACCTAGGAAATGTTTGTAGATATGTTAACCCATGTATACATACACATTCATATTTACTCTTCTATCTAGCTATCTACCTACCTATCTATCATTTATAGTGACTCATATATATTAAAATAAACATGAGTTCATATTATCTAAAAGTCTAACCCAACACCACAGGATTCATTCTAACATTCCTCTTTTATTTATTTATTTTTTTATAAACGTCTTTTTCTCCCACGGTGAAACCTGCTCATACCATCTATATTTAGTAATTTATTCAAACAATATACATGTAGTTTCAGAATTGCTTACCTTTTTATTGTGAGAAACAAATTTATCAACTACAGTCTAGTGATTTAGTAGTTTTTATTTTGTTCTGTGTTCAGCCTAATCCTATTTTATCAAGACACTGTTTTAAAAAGTCAGGTCAGTGTCTTTCTTCACCACCTTCATAAAGGTTTCTGAGCCCTATTTTAGGAGATTTTCTTTCAGTAGTTCTTGGATGTCATTCCAGAATTTTTATTTTTAACCAGCATTCCAGTGATTCTTATGCAGTTAATCTGTGGACCTCATTTTGTGACTTAAGGACCTAGGATATACTGAAAATAAATTGAGTGCATCCCCATCTTTCGATCCTGCAGTGTCCAAATAAGTTAAAGAAAACAGTGCCAAAAAATACCTTATTAAGCCAAGCCAGAAAGAAGCACTATGTGTCCTCCTTGGAGATCTTTTTTTCTCATATTTGCTTTCTTTGCACTACTTCTACACTGAGTTCTACTTACGTGAATTCTAAGGAAGAAGGATGTCAAATGAAACAGAGCTTCTAGTTTCTCCTTCAGTATTATCTAGTAACAGAAACTGGGAAACCAGTTTTAGGAAACTGAGAGATCAGAAATTATCCAACTTAAAGCAAGAGCAAGTTGAGGTTAATCTCCTTTGTAACCTTGAATTCATTGTTATTATGATGAACATTCTGGCACTTTACTGCTTAAGTACTTTGTTGCTTCAGCACAGTAAGGCATTAGAGCTACTACTTTCAGCAAGCAATATTCATGATAAAACCCTTTACTTTTTGTTTGTAAGTTCCAGGAAATTTTACTAATGATAATTTCTGTGGCCGACTTAAAATTAGGATGGTTTGATTATTGTCATTTTAGAGATGACAAAGGAGAAACACAGAATGGAAATAAGAACTCAGTATTCAAATCATTAAGGTAATAATTCAGATTAACTTTATAAATTGCAAGGATGAAAACCTTTTGTTGGTGTGTTTTCTCTGTTTTATTGGGCATTTTCAGGGACATTTACTTACATAAACTTTGAAGAAAAATCTCTGTTCATGGTGACATGGAGAGAGTTAAAATAGGACCCAAATATGGTAAAGATTCTGAATTTTAGTTTTCTTTTTAACTTTTCAAGCTTCTACTTTAGGGTAATGATTCTTTTTCCCCCCAAGGAAATGTCGCTTATCTTGAGATATGATAACTGGGGACCATTTTATGAGATACCAGCCAGCAGCTAGTTGTATATAGATGCTAGCATTTCGATGAGGAAAAATACCACTCTACATCTTAGTTATATAGTGATGTTATTAAATAAAATGAACAGTTTGCATAGAAAAAATCCAACCCTCTTTGAAGAGCTTTGTTGTTCAACAGGTAATCATCAGCAGGGCAGTTCTCTCTATTTTAGCATTTGGTACTTTGTTGGAATTCATAATTCAGAATAACAGTAAAAGGAAATTCATTGAGAGGTTAGCTTATTGGATTTGGATGCATTTTTAAGAAAAATTTTAAAAAAATCGGAAGTCTATGTGCCTTAGAAATAATGTAATGCATTTCTCATCATTTTTTTGCCTGATATAATATGTTTTTATTACCTTTTCTAATTTAGAGGCTAGGTTACTGTAAGCCAACAGTCAATCCCAACAAACGTCATTACTGTGTGTCTTACTCTTTTTCCTCCGTCCTTCCTCCATAACCCCTACCTCTAGTCCCTATGCACTCAACCACTCACTGATAATAAACTGTCCTTCTACTCTGAAAACCAAATGAGCCATTCTCCACAAATCCTCAGCAATCTATGAAAACAGAGGGGAGATGGAAATTCAGAATGCAGAATGCATTCAGTCTTACAGCTGACACTACTATGCTCTGAATCTGGTCAATGTACATACTTACTTTAGAAGGATATGAACCAATGGAAAATAGGGATTTTTGCAAATATCAAACTATTATGCCCTTTCATTCCTCTGAATTGTAGTACCAGACAGTTGTCCATTTAGCAAAAATCTGTATATGTTTTACATGATTTATTTGCCATAACTCAACACCCTTCTATCTTGAGAGACTACAAATACTATACATGATTGTATTACATAATTATATTACCTTCAGGTAATAGAGACATTGCTGCATGGGGATATGACAGGTTTAAATGCTTAAATGCTGTTAGAGTAAAAATCCCTTGTTCAGTTGAACTTAAATGAAATAAAAAGACATGATTTGTTTAGCTTGGATGGTATTCTCAGCATAGTACAGAGATTAAGCATTTAAGTCATATTGAGAGAGACACTTTGTCCTCAAGGGATCTATAAGCAACATCTATCACATTCAAAGAAAGACTTCTCATTTGAGCTTCTAGAAATATTCCCAGGGTATCTTTCACCTCTGCCAGCTGTTGTCAAAATCTGACAGTGGATGTATCAGCAAGACAATGATGCCTAATTGACTGTACCTTGTCAATTCAATATAGAGTGGCTTTGGTCACCCATACCCTGACCATGATTTTACTCAAAGGAAAAGTAAATGTAGAAGAAAGATTAAAAATAATTGAAATGTCTCTCCAACAAGTTGTCAATTAGTGACAGAACTTTTTGTTAAATACTCTTTAAAATTGCCACCCAACTTAATTCTTAATATTAAGCTTTTCATTATTACACTGTAAAACTTTGAGGAATTTAGATTTTGAAGGCAAAGAAATGTAGACATGTATATCTGGATCACTGCCTCTGGGAATTTCAATTCAATGGCAAATTCATACATTTCCATATTTTCTATAGCAGAGAATATTGGAGGAAGAGACTGAGGTGTTCCCATACCCAATTATGGAAAAGGAGATCATTATACCCAACACACAGATCAATAAAACAGAGCAGAGACCCCAGAAATAAACTCACACTAACATGGTCAATTAAGTTATGACACTGGAGGCAACAATATACAATTGAAAAAAGACAAGGATTTTATTTTTCAATAAATGGTACGGGAGAAGTGCACACTTTCATGCAAGAGAATGAAACTGGAGCATTTTCTAACACCATACACAAAAATAAACTCAAAATGGATTGAAGACCTAAATGTGAGACCTGAAACCATAAGAACCCAAAAAGAGAGCACAGGCAGTTATTTATTTCTCTGACATCAGCCATAGCAACATTTTTCTAGATATGTTTCTTAAGGAAACAAACAAAAGCAAAAATAAACATTGGGACTACATCAAAATAAAAAGCTTTTGCACAGTGGAAAAAAAAAATCAACAAAACAAAAAGGCAACCTATTGCATACAAGAAGATATTTGCAAGTCATATATCATAAAGGGTTAATATCCAAAGAATATAAAGAACTTATACAACACCAAAAAATATATAAACAATTCAATTAAAAAATGGGCAGAGGACCTGAATAAACATTTTACCAAAGAAGACATATAGATGGCCAACAGACACATGAAAAGATGTTCAATATCACTAATTATCACAGAAATGCAAGTCAAAACCACAATAATGGATGGAACTAAAGTGTATTATGCTAAGTGAAATAAGTCAGTCAGAGAAATGCAAATACCATAATGTGGGATTTAAGAAATGAAACACAAACATAGGGTGAAAAAAAAAAAAAAGAGAGGCAAGCCATAAAACATACTCTTAAGTATAGAGAACAAATTGAGCCATCAGAAAGGATGAATACCTATCATTTACATCGATATGGATAGAACTGGAGGGTATCATGCTGAGTGAAATAAGTCAATCAGAGAAGCACAATTATCATATGGTTTCACTCAAATGTGGAATATAAGAAATAGCACAGAGGATAATAAGGGAAGGGAGGGAAACTAAATGGGAAGAAATCAGAGAGAGAGCCAAACCATGAGAGACTCTTGACTCTGGGAAACAAACTGAGGGTTGCTGAAGGGTTGGTGGGCCTGGGGATGGGTTAAATAGGTGATGGATATCAAAGAGCGCACTTGTGATGAGCACTGGGTGTTATATGTAAGTGATGAATTACTAAATTCTACTCCCAAAACTATATTACACTATATGTTAACTAACTGGAATTTAAATAAAAACTTGAAATTAAAAAAAATGAAATATTACCTGACACCTGTCAGAATGGCTAAAATCAAAGAGAAGAAATAACAAATGTTGGTGAGGATATAGCAAAAAGGGAATTCTTGTACACTGTTGGTGGTAATGTAAATTGGTACAGACACCATGCAAAACATTATGGAGGTTTCTCAAAAAAATTAAAAATAGATTTACCATATGATCCATTAATGCCACTATTGGGTATTTACTCAAAGAAAATAAAAACAGTAATTCAAAAAGATATATGCACCCTTATATTTATTGCAGCATTATTTACAATGGTCAAGATATGGAAGCAACCCAAGTATGCATTGATAGATGAATGTATGAAGAAAAAGGATGAGATTGTGCTGTTTAAGACAACATGGGTAGAACTAAATAGTATTATGATAAATGAAATAAATCAGACAAAGACAAATACTATATAATTTCACTCATAAGTGGAATCTTAATAAAAAACATCAAATGAAAAACAAACAAATAAACAAACAAAAAACAGAATCAGACCTATAAACACAGGGAAGAAGGTTAAGCAAAGTGGGTAAAGGGTAGTGGGATCTTCAGGCTTCCAGTTACGGAATGAAGAAGGCATATAAATAAAAGGCATAGCATAAGAAATGTAGTAAATGATATTGTAATAGTGTTATATGGTAACAGATGGTAGCTACACTTGTGGTGAGCATAGCATAATGTATAAACTTGTTGAATCATTATATTGTACCCCTGAAACTAATATAACATTGTGTGTCAACAATACTTAAATAAAAATGCTAAGAAATATCTCCACCTAATATAACTAAAAATTGAAAAGGGAAGGGGCACCTGGGTGGCTCAGTCTGTTAAGCATCTGAGTCTTGATTTCGGTCAGGTCATGATTTCAGGGTTGTGAGATCAGCCCTGAGATGGGCTCTGTGCTCAGCAGGGAGTCTGCTTGAAGACTCTTTCCTTCTGCCCCTCTCCTCACTCTCTCTCTCTCTCTCCCTCAAATAAATAAATAAATCTTCTAAAAATTCAAAAGGGAAAATCACCAATAAAAGGTAAAATATTAAAGGAGGAAACAACCACAGTTAATTAAAAGGATAAAAGACAACTCTTCTTAAACCTATACAACACAATTAAATTTGAAAATCTGAATGAAATATCTAATAATCTAGGAAAATACAATTTACCAAATTATTCTCAGAAAAGATAGAAAATTTGAACATACACATTTATATAAAATAAATGAAAAACATGATCAAAGTGCTATCCCCTTAAATAGCAATTAGTTTCCAATGGTTTCACAGAATATTCTATAAAATTTTTAAAAGATGATAATTACAAACCTGGTAATACTGTCCCAAAAGGGTAAATTTCCAAATTCTATTTTAATATGAATTTAATACTAACACCAAAACTTGGAAAAGATTGTTCAGAAGGAAAAAACCCTATAAATGCCATTTATATATACTGATGCAAAACTCCTTAACAAGAATGGTGTCAACAAAAATGGCAAAATAGGGCCTCTGCAAATTCTCTACTCCATAAAGTCAATGGGAAAATTAGCAAAAGTTGTTAAATTGAATTTTTTCAGAATTCTGGAAATTAAACAAATGCTTGGAGCAATCTGGGGAGCATTTATTCAAGAAAAATTTTGGAATCTTAGTAATACCAGCAAGCTTTGTGGAAATTTAACTTCTCCTCTTCTGATCTGATTCTCTAACTCCAGGGTAGCCTTGAAAATCAACAGCCTACAGTCTTGGTGAAAACCAGCGGCATGGCAGCAACTAGAGGAAGCAGAAGGAGGTTGGAGCTCCTTCAATCTCCTCATTCTCAGGTAATTGTCATTATTCGACCTGTCTGGTGATTCCCTGGAATACTCTACTTGCAAGGCTGCCTTTACTTTATGTGACTCAAAACTCAGTCAGTGCAAAAAGGCCTTTCTCTCTGGGCATTTGTTAAATAATTACTGGTAAATGTTTGACATTGTGGCTGAGGAGATAGATAACAGATGAGCAAACAATAGACTATAACCAAATGGCCTAAAAGGAAAAGCTAAGCAATGAGATATCCATATGGGCTTTTGTAAAGCTCTAACATATTCCTGGAAATCTTGAAGGTCATGCACATGTGTTAGATTGTGCATATAACAGGGCTGTGCACATGTCTAGACCTGTAAGTATGCTCAGAAAAAACTTAAGGTCTTATACTCTCATGTCTGGCTGACCTTGAGTCTCCTGATGTAGGAAGTAAAGGTTAAGACAGTTGTCAACTATCTAGTTGAGTGGTAAAGATGTGCACCCACATGCACACAGAGGCCCTCAACAAAGCCTGGGAGACTTATTGAATTCAAGTGTTAAAGGAAATCTCTGTCCAATTATTATCTCACCACTAAGATAACTGAACAGAAACTTCAGAATTCACAAATGACAAAGAATACAGTTTTTACACAATTAGTTCAGAAAAGTCACTTGAAAATAACTACAAAGGGCAGGAATAACAACAGTCCTGAGGATAAATTGGAATGTTATATTATTTAAAGTGTTGTTTCAATAAAAATATATGAGACTTATAAAGAAACAAGGAAAAAACAAGGAATCAATAGAAACTATCCTGGAAAAAGCCCAGATGTTGGGTTTACTAGACAAATAATTTAAACTGGCTATTTTAAATATGTTCAAAATACAGAAACCATGTATAAAAAACTAAAGGAACATATGAGAATTTTCTAAATTTTACCAAATAGAAAATATCAATAAAGACATATAAATTATTTTAAAAAAGCAAACAGAAATTCTGTAGTTGAAAAGTACAATAACTAAGTTGAAAACTTCATTAGAGTAAATTTTAACTGGCAGAAAAAAATCAGTAATGTGAAGGTAGGTCAATTGAAATTATTGAGTCTAAGGAGCAGAAAGACGAAAGAATAAATAAAGTGAACAGAGACTTAGAGACCTGTGGGGCACCACCAACAATATATTCATATGAAAAGTAAAGTTGTAGAAGGAGAGGACAGAGACAAGGAATAGAAAAAAATAGTAAAGACATAATTGCTGAATACTTCCTAAATATGATGACAGACATTAATATACTTATTCAAGAAGTTCAATAAATGCCAAGTAAGGTAAAATAAAAGAAATCCATACCTACATGCATCATAATCAAACTGCCAAAAACCAAGGAAAAGAAAATTCAAAACAGCAAGAGAGAAGTGACTTATCATGTAAGAGATCCTCAGTAAGATTAACAAATTATTTCTCATCAGAGAGCATGGAGGCCAGAGAGTAGTAGGATGACATTCAAAGGCTGAAAGAAAATTCTACCAAGCAAGTACATATTTGGCAAAATTATCCTTAAGATAGATGGAAAAAATAAGACATTCTTACATAACAAAAAAGTAAAGAATTAAGCAGACCTGACCTATAAAAAATACTGAAAGGAGTGCCTGAAGGAAATTAACAAAATGAAAGGACACCAGACAATATTTCCAATCTACATGAAGAAATAAAGATAACTAGTGAAGACAACTACACGGGTAAACATAAAAGAGTGTATCTTTGTAACTTTATTCTTCTATATGATTAAAATATAAATGAACTAAGTTAATGGGTACACAGTGTATAAAGATGTAATTTTTATGACAATAAAAACACAAAGAAAGTAAGTTGGAGGAAATGTACTTTCCAATTTTGAAAGTTATTACAATGCTACAGTAATCAAGACTATATGGTTTTGGCATAAGAATAGAAATAAAGATCAATAGAACAAAATTGGAAGTTTAAAAATAAACCCATACATTTACAGTCAATCTATTTTCAACAAGGGTGCCAAAACAATTCAATGGGAACATGAATAGTCTTTTCAACAAGTGGTACTGGGAAAATTGGATATCTACATGCAAAAGAATGAAACTGAATCCCTACTCCACACCATATACAAAACTTAATCAAAATGGATCAAAGACCTAAATATAAGAAGTAAAACTACAAAACTCTTAGAAGAAAACATAGCAGTACATCTCTGTGACCTTGGAGTAGGCAATGGATTCTCAGATATGACACCTTATAGTATAAGAGACCACAGGGAAAAAAAAAAAGCTATAAATTGAACTGCATCAAGTTAAAAACATTTATGCTTAAAAGACATCATCATGAAAGTGAAGGAACAACTTATAGAGTGAGAGAAAATATTTGCAAAATGTCTAGTACCCATAATGTATAAGTAACTCAACATAAAACTATAAAAGGATAATAACTCTATTAAAAATGGGCAAAATATTTGAATAGACATTCTCAAAAAAAGAAAGAAAAAAACAATAAACACATGAAGAGATGCTCAGTTCTAAAAGTTAAGGAATGAAATATATGCTACAATATGAATAAACCTTGAAAATATACTAAGTAAAAAAAGCCATACACAAAGGCTATATATTGGATTTCTATTTATATGAAATATCCAGAAAAGGCAAACACATACAGGTAGAAAGTAGAATAGTAGTGTCCAGGGGCTAAGGTTGGGGGTTGAGGAGTAATTACTAATAGGTAAGGTTTTTTTCTTGACATGATGAAAATATTTTGGAATTAGTAGCCATGGTTGCACAACCTTGTGATTTTAGTAAAATCACTGAATTGTATACTTTAAAAAAGTGAATATTATATGAGTTATACCATAATAAAACACTGAAAATTCCTAAACAAAATATTAGCAAGCAGAATCCAGCAGTACATTTTAAGAAACATGCATCTAGACCAATGGGATTTATTGTAGGAATCAAGAATGGTTTACTATTTGGAAGCCTATTAAAATAAGTAATTATATTAATTGATTAAAGGAAAAATTATATGCTTTAATTCATAGATACTGAAAATGCATTTGACAAAATTCAATGATAAGTTCCAATTTTAAAAACTCATAAGAAGGAATCAATACTTCTTTAACATGATTAACTATATTTATCTCAGCCCAAAATTCAATATCATGAGGAAACACAGCCATCATTACCAATTAAATCAGCAAGAAGTTTGGCATGTCCACTATCCCCACTATTATTTAACACTTTACTACAGACAATAGCTAATGTAATCAGATAAGGGACACTCAAGTATAAAATTGGATAAAAGAAAAAAGTACTATCATTCTTTGTAGATGACAAATACAAGACAATCAAGAGACAAATACAAGAGAATCAACTGAGAATACCACTGCAAGCAATCAAGAATTCAGTAAGGTAAATATTAATGTATGGGATATATATATATATATCCATCCCCCACACACTATTAACTAATTAAAATTTCTATTCCAAAAAAATCACTTACAATAACAACACTATTATAAAATACTTAGGAATGAACTTCTATAATACCTATATAAAGATAGTTTTTTAAAGTAGGTCTAGTTTATTTCCTAAACAGAGCAGAATTGTTTACTTCCTTAATTACATTCTATTACCAATAACCTCTTTTCTTTCTTTTTTCTTTTTTACTTTTAATTTTGGTAATGTACACATAAATTTTACCATCTTAACCTTTTTTTCTTTTTAATAAAATTTTACATTACACCTCCAGTACTTACTTATCTTATAACTGGAAATTTTGACTCTTGACTTCTTTCACCCATTTTGCCCACCCTCCACCCCTTGCCTCTAGCAATCACCAATCTGTTCTCTGTATCTATGAGTTCAGTTTCTTTTTTTAGGTTCCACATGTAAGTGAGATTTTACAGTATTTGTCTTTCTCTGTCTGGCTTATTTTACTACCTGGCCCATTTTTAAGTGTACTGTTCAATAGTGTTAGAGAAAACTTTTAAACACTAAGAAGAATACAAGAACACATGAATAGGCCTGCTATGTCCCTGCATAGAAAGCTTCAATGTTACATATACATAAATTGACTCCAAGAAAATTTATAAATATAATGTGTCCCAATAAGAATACTAACAGGTTATTATTTTAACCTGGAATTAGAGAAGCTGATTCTAAAATTTGTATGGAAAAATATACGAGCAAAAAATCAAAGAAAATTCTGAAATAGAAATCAAAGAAAATTCTGAAATAGAAAAGCAGTGAGGTTATAGTTTGAATCTGGCCCACTCACCAGACATCTTCCTCAGTTATGATGAATTTCTTACAAAGTTCTTGTTGTTCCCCTTTGATACCTGCCTCCCATCATATCATCCCTCTTTCTATCAGTCAAATCTGAGCCCTAACTGTAGACAAGACTTTTTTTTTCTTTTCCATGAGAGCCCTGAACAAATTTATATCAGGGAACTTGCTTGAATATCTGTTTAAGTGTCCTTAAACATTCCATGACAGGGAGACTTTATCTATCCAGAGCAAAGAGAAAATTTCATAGAATGTTGCTTATTGCCATAGGAGACTCTAGTCAAGTTTTAGCTCTGACTTCATAAAGCTATTAATAAACCTTTTAGAATCAAGAGGCAATAAGGAGAAATGGAAGACAATTCTACCACCATGAACCAGGATCCTATAAGCATCATTTGGTCTTTTACTTTGGGAAATACTCCACCATCATTTGTCATCCAATATCATCTACCTACTGGACATAAAAGCTCCCCCCAAACCAGATGCAGAAATCTCAAGTATTTAAAAACATGTGCACCTGTGTTTGTGAATTTTTTCTATGTATAGGATAGGTTGTAGATCTTCTTCACAACTACTCCTGTGAAAAATGTAGTCAATTCTCTATCTTAATGAGCTTCATGCACATCATTCATAGTGAATTGTTATGTGTTAACTTCAAAAAAGAATAGGTTCTTATTTCAATGAGCAAAGGGATTTGTATGTGTATATAAGGTAATAGATAGTCTGAAGGAAGGTTCTTATAAATTTACTTACATGTATATTTTACTCTGTAGATGTTATTAAGCTGTTACGAAGAAATATTTTTACTTAATGTATTTATTAGCAAAATGTTAATGTACCTACCAAGATATTTTGCTGGTTACTTCATACAGTTTAAGTTAAAGGAGGAAAGAACAACAGATTAATTTTAAAATGTAAGATTCAGTTAAGATTAAGAGGTGTCATATGAAAATATACGACATAAATACACTTATGGCTATTAGGATCTATTTTTCTAACTTCTACAGCCTACAAATCATTCTACCTAGTTTCTTTTTTTCTTTTTCTTTTTCTTTTTTTGCTCTTTTCTTTCTCTTATCTGTTCTATGTCTCTTTCCCTCTTTGAAATGAACTTTGGAAAACAACACAGGAGGAGATTCCTAGATAAGGTTAAGAAAGACACAGCTATTACCTGGAGCTTCCCTCAGTAGAATGCTTTACCAGACCTCGACAATAAGATAATAATCGCACTACCTTACCTTCACCTCTTGTGTATCTGTGATCACAAGCTGGATAATTTACAGATTTGTTTATCACTGAATGATCAATCCAATAATTTAATTTAGTTCTTAAGGTGACTGAAAAAAAGACTGGACTGTACTCAATTTCTTTTCCTGATTGCCTCATTACATAATCAAACAAGTTGATATGTATAGGTCTAAGTAATGTTCTGTGAAGCATGTCTCCACTGTAAACAAATTTTTCTGTCATTTGTTATGTAAATACAAAAAACGACACACACAATATATGCTTTTATTTAACTTATTACCATCATATATTTGAGACTATGGTTCTCAATATTTTTTATTTCATGCAAATATGCTTCTTATAATGGCCACCTCTTTCATGATTTGTAGCTGAATCTCCTGCTGAGCTCTTTTATCTTTGCTTATCAAATACAGAATTTCATTTTGTTGTGTAGTTCCATTTTTTTTTTTATATTGTAGTTGAAATACCTACTCTTTTCAGCTCCTTGAATTTTCTGATACTTATAAAACTTTGGACTTTGTTTTAAAACTTGAAAGTTTCCTTTTAAAATCCAACAGAAAATCTGCCAGAATATCTTACTAGGTTCTCCCCTCACAACCAACAACAACAACAACAACAACAAAAGAGATCATAATTACATCAAGAAAAAATAAACATACAGGTTAATTATACTGTTTCACTAAAATCACAAGAGAGTTGTATCCTGTTGTGTACAAAGAGTTGTAATAACACTTGAAAGTAATAACTTTTGAAATTATATTTCACTTCCCCTCTTTATGAGATAGTAAAACAACATTAATAAATGTTCCCAGGCATATGTGTAGAAAATAATAGAGAAATAATGAGTACATATATAATAAATGTGTAACCAGTACATTAAAGGAGCATGACTTGTTGGGTGGAATAAAAAAAACCACAATTCAATCTCACTACCTTATTAACATTCTCTCAGAAGGAGAAAGTGCTTTCTTTATTATGGTTAAAAATTTCAGAAATTCCATAACATAGAAAGTCTTCCAGTCATTTCTCGTGGCAAAATCAATAATTGTACATTGTCCCCTAATGAGATATAAATATGCAATGGGAGAAAATGCAGAACTTTTATTGTTACATTTGTATTTGAATACTAGTATAAACTCATGATTTCTTAAAGACTATATTTCTCTGTAGTGTCAACTAGATCCTAGAAGCAAAATGACCCCAGTAGTAATGAGCACCCTAATACCCAGATCTTGATTTCTAAATATCATTCTCCATAAAAGAAAATGGATCTCCTTGTAAAAATAACAAATTCTAGATCTGGAGCAGACAAAGCACAGGATAAACCTACATAAGAACAATGTGTTGTGAGAGCACCTGGGTTGCTCAGTTAAGCATCTACCTTCAGCTCAGGTCATGATCTTAGGGTCCTGGGATAGAGCCCCACAACAGGCTCCCTGCTTAGTGGGGACCTGCTTCTCCCTCTCCTGCTGGCCACTCCCCCTGCTTGTGCTTTCTCACTCTCTCTCTGTCAAATAAATGCAATCTTAAAAAAAAAAAAAAACGTGTTGTACTAGAAAGCAAGGAGGTATTCAAAGAATAATGGAAGCATATCAGAAAAAAGGCTCACACTAGTCATATCTGGAACAATCTGAGTATGGTAATATATTGTATTAAATAAAAAAGAATCTATGAGTCTATAATGATACACAAAAAGAGAGAGGGAAAGAAAGCTTTGCTTTAGGGATAATGACAGTAAGCATAGAAGAAATGACAGACTTAGTCACCATTTTACATCTAACAATATAATAATTGATTCAGGTAGGATCATCAATGAATGTAAGGCTATTGGGGAATAGATATATACATAGTTTCGAAGTATCACTCTGAAGATTAACCATTAATTTATAAAAGGGAAAATGTAACTCCAAAAATGGACAGATATAGGATTGACCACCTTAAATGCAGATTAAACATTTTGAGGAATATTTCTGGTTATGAGACTACTGAGTCAACAGATAGAAGATTTTTTCATTTTAATAAATAATAACTTTCCAAAAGCAAGCAATATTATTTAGAGATTATATTATGGTTTTAACTTATAGATGAAAGCAAAGGAATAACTAGCATAAAATTTAGGATTGTGCTTCTTCTGGGGGAAAAATGGCTGTTGTGATGTGGAGGACATGCAGCTAACTTTAAAGGCACTGATAATATTTAATCTTTAAATTGTGTACTGTATACATGGTTTTAATTTTGTTATTGCATATTAAATATATATATTTTATATATATTCTATTGTATATATGACACATTTCAAAATAAAAATAAATAAAGTGTAGGCAAATAGCTAGCAAACTCACAAAAATAAAATGTAACAATTTTAAAGAAAATTCAGAGAAATTCCATACTCTTTTCAACCATACATGAAAAATTTATAAAAATTTGATATTATCTATATTATTTTATATATTTATCCTTATAACATTTGCTTCTTATAAACTCAATAAAAAACATGTATAAATAGGTATTATATATGCAATTTTATAATTATAGTACCAAAACATTTAAAATATATTTTGATAACATAAATCAGAACTTAGTGAACCTATTAAACCTCCTCTTAAGAATATGGTTTATAAATTTCTTAGTATTAAAAAGCAAATAATCAAACAAGCAACCAAAATAAGCCTCAATAAATCCCTCCAAATCAAGTTAAAATTATACAATTTATTGTCTCATGAGAGACAATAAATCTAGATATCTGTAGTTTAAGCAATGGAATATATAACTATTAAGGAATCATCATTATCATCCCTTGACTAAAATAAGGATTGGGTCAAAGAGAATATAAAAACATAATGTATACAGGGGCACCTGAGTGGCTAAGTCAGTTAAGCTCAGGTCATGGCTCAGGTCATGATCTCAGGGTCCTGGGATTGAGCCTGGGATCAAGCCCAGCATCGAGCCCTGAGTTGAGCCTCTAGTCCAGTTCTGTGCTCAGTGAGGAGTCTACTTGTCCCTCTCCCACTTTTTCTGTCCCTCCCCCTGCTCGTTCTCTCTCTCTTTCAAATAAATAAATAAAATCTTAAAAAAAAGTTGGCTAATTAACTTAATTTAAAAAAATGTACACAGCCTTTATAAATTAATAGCAGTGAGAGAGCTCAATCTATTAAAACTTAGACAATGTTGCCAAAACTTCATTTAGAAAAAACTTGTAGCCTTAAAAGCTTTCATTATTAAACAAAAGCTAATGGAGAAAACATGAATTAGCTTTAAATCAAGAAAATAAGAAATGGACAAGAAAATATCACAAAGAAAAGCAAAGGGAAAGAAATGGCAAAGCTAAAGGAAGAAATAAATTCCTTAGAGAAAGTGAAAATCGTGAAATTAAAAATTTAATCTAAGAACTAGTGCTTGGGGACAAAACAACAATAAAACAAAACTTCTAAATCTGAAAAGTATAATTTGAAAAAGTTTGAAAACACAAGAAAATTAGAAGTAATAAAGAAAACATAATAAGGGATATAGATTATTTACTAATAATAAAATAAGGCTATGTACAATCTAATTTGACAATCTCAGGGTAGTGGACAATTTTCAAAATTAATGAAATTAATGAAATTGATTAAATGATGAATGAATAAAATTAAATTAATGAAATATAAAGACCTGAATGAACAAATGACTGTAGAAAAAACTAACAAATTTCCTTCCAAGATGTTCTATCCATTTATTTGTTATTAAACAACAAATTAAATTGTTATTTCATATGTTTGACAACACTAGATATAATGAATATCTTTCACTTTTGTCAAACTATACATATTTCAAAATTATTTTAAAAAGTCAATGGACAATTTAAAGAATACTTTTATTTTTATTGCTACTTAAATATTGCTAATTGGGGCTCCTTGGGTGGCTCAGATGGTTAAGCATCTGCCTTTGGCTCAGGTCATGATCTCAGGGACCTGGGATGGAGCTCTGCATCAGCCTCCCTGCTCAGTGGGGAGTCTGCTTCTCCCTCTCCCTCTGCCCCTCTCCCCCCCCCACTTAGGCTCTCTTTCTCAAATGAATAAATGAAATCTTTTAAAAATAAATAAATAAATAAAATAAAATAAAATAAATATTGCTAATTATTATAAATTAACAGATCATTTCTTTTTGTTTAAAGATTTTTTATTTATTTATTTGAGAGAGACAGAGGGTGAGCACATGAGCATGAGTGGGGGGAGGGGTAGAGGGACAAGCAGACTCCCCGCTGAGCAGGGAGCCGACAGGGGGCTTCATCCCAGGACCCAGGGATCATAACCTGAGCCAAAGGCATACCCTTAACCATCTGAGCCACGCAGACACCCTTAACAGATCATTTCTTGAGCAGTTTTAGGTTTACAGAAAAAAGGAGCAAAAAGCAGACTTCTTATATACCCCTCAACTCCCCCCCAATATTATTAACATCTTTTTTTTTTGTAGTTTTTAATTTTATTATGTTTTGTTAGTCACCATACAATACATCATTAGTTTTTGATGTAGTGATCCACGATCCATTGTTTTCGTATAACACCCAGTGCTCCATGCAGTACGTGCCCTCCTTAATACCCATCACTGGGCTAACCAATCCCCCCTCCCCCCTCCCCTCTAAAACCCTGTTTGTTTCTCAGGTCCATAGTCTCTCATGGTTCATCTCTCCCTCCAATTCCCCCCACCCATTTTTCCCTTCCTTCCCCTAATGTCCTCCATGTTATTCCTTATGTTCCACAAATAAGTGAAACCATATGATAATTGACTTTCTCTGCTTGACTTATTTCACTTAGCATAATCTCCTCCAGTCCCATCCATGTTGATGTAAAAGTTCGGTATTCATCTTTTCTGATGGCTGAGTAATAT
Organism: Halichoerus grypus; assembly: GCF_964656455.1. Lineage (NCBI taxonomy): Eukaryota > Metazoa > Chordata > Mammalia > Carnivora > Phocidae > Halichoerus > Halichoerus grypus. The sequence goes on along the minus strand of NC_135727.1, from coordinate 50,245,009 downwards.
TCCATTGTATATATGGACTGCATCTTTTTTATCCATTCATCTGTCGAAGGGCATCTCGGCTCTTTCCACAGTTTGGCTATTGCGGACATTGCTGCTATGAACATTGGGGTGCATATGGCCCTTCTTTTCACTACATCTGTGTCTTTGGGGTAAATACCCAGGAGTGCAATTGCTGGGTCATAGAGTAGCTCTATTTTTAAATTTTTGAGGCACCTCCACACTGTTTTCCAAAGTGGCTGTACCAACTTGCATTCCCACCAACAGTGTAAGAGGGTTCCCCTTTCTCCACAACCTTTCCAACATTTGTTGTTTCTTGCCCTGTCCATTTTTGCCATTCTAACTGGTATAAGGTGGTATCTCAATGTGGTTTTGATTTGGATTTCCTTGATGGCTAACGATGATGAAGATTTTTTCATGTGTCTGTTAGCCATTTGTATGTCTTCTTCAGAGAAGTGTCTGTTCATCCTCTTCTGACTGAGCCAGCCAGGTGCCCCTGGACAACTGGATTTCTTAAGTCCTACTGTCTTACCTATTGGCCCAAATTGCTATCTGGTTCCACCTGAAAGTTACCCATATTCTCCCTCTGGTGGCAGCTTTTTTTAAAAATTTTATTTTGTTATGTTAGTCACCATACAGTACATCATTAGGTTTTGATGTAGTGTTCCACGATTCATTGTTTTCGTATAACACCCAGTGCTCCATGCAGTACGTGCCCTCTTTAATACCCATCACTGGGCTAACCCATCCCCCCAACCCCCTCCCCTCTAAAACCCTCAGTTTGTTTCTTGGAGTCCATAGTCTCTCATAGTTCATCTCCCCCTCCAATTTTCTCCCCTTCATTTTTCCCTTCCTTCTCTTAATGTCCTCCATGCTATTCCTTATGTTCCACAAATAAGTGAAACCATATGATAATTGACTTTCTCTGCTTGACTTTTTTCACTTAGCATAATCCCCTCCAGTTCCATCCATGTCAGTGCAAATGGTGGGTATTCATCGTTTCTTTTTTTTGTTTTTTTTTTGTTTTTTTGTTTTTTTGTTTTTTTTAAGTGATATATCTTGTTGTTGTTTTTTTTTTCCTTTTTTTTTTTAAAGATTTTATTTATTTTTCAACAGAGAGAGAGAGACAGCGAGAGAGGGAACACAAGCAGGGGGAGTGGGAGAGGGAGAAGCAGGCTTCCCGCTGAGCGGGGAGCCCGATGCGGGACTTGATCCCAGGACCCTGGAATCATGACCTGAGCCGAAGGCAGACGCTTAACGACTGAGCCACCCAGGCGTCCCGTATTCATCGTTTCTGATGGCTGAATAATATTCCATTGTGTACATGTACCACATCTTCTTTATCCATTCATCTGTTGAAGGGCATCTTGGCTCCTCCACAGTTTGGCTACTGTATTTCAAAGTTAAAGCCAAAGTGTTGACAGTAGCCAATGAAGTTCTATATGATTTAGTCTCCATGATCTCTCTGACCTCTTATATTATTCTCCCACTTATTATCTCAGCTCCAATCACACTGGCCCCTTTGCTATCTCTCAAACATGCCAAGTATGTTATCCCCTTAGGGGCTTATTCCCTCTGCATGGAGTTTTCTTCCCCCAATATCTATTTGTCTTATTCACTCATTTCCATCAAATCTTTACTCAAATTTTTTTCTCAATGAAAGTTTCCTTGATTACTGCAAACCCCACCCTGCCTTGGTAATTGTAACCTTCCTTATTCTGCTTTACTTTTTTTTTTTTCTTGACAGTGCTTATCATCTTCTATATACTATATATTTTACTCATTTGTTTTCTTTATCATTTGTCTCCCCCTACTAGAACATAACCTCCTCAAGGACAGCAATCTTAGTCTGCTTTACCCCAAACAGTATCTAACAAAGAGTAGGCATTCAACAAATGTTGAATGACTGAAGGAAAAAGATGATTCTGATGGAGACGGCAAATCTATGTGATATGAAGAAGGTTCTGAGGGAACATGAAGTCATTGGAGCACTATGAACCAGCAAAGTGTGTAGTATACTCATTTTACAGAGTGACCCAAAGAGGTTGAATGCTTTTCCGAGGTAACACTGCTAATAGTGCCAGAGCAGAACTTTCACATAAGTCAGTAAGACTCCAAGTCAGATTGTTTCATGTCAGATGGTGCTAGAAGAAAATTACTTAAGATAAAGTTTATCTGTAAGGAAAACCCAGAAAAGGTGATACGACCTGGTACCTAAGATTCTATTCTAATCGGAAGTAAACCCCCTGAAGAGGAAACAGCTGTCAAGGTAGAGGAAAGAGATTCTGAAAGATAGATTTTCAGGTTAGTGGCTATAACTCCAAGTTATTTAGGTTCACTAACCACTGCTTAAAAATTTGGAGGGTCCAGAGGGGAGGCAATGCTTCAGAAATCCCTCAATAGGACCTTTACTTCATCCTCTTCTGTCTTGACTAAATCCTTTGCAGTACCTGAAAGTTGAGACAATGGCCCAAAGCAATTCCTTGAAGTTCCAAATAGAATTCAGACCTAGGGTAGCATGCCAAGATCTATCCTTTACTCAGGGAAGGGAGTCTTCAGCACATCTCTAATGGAACTTGAAGTTTTTTAAGACTTGAGAAGTTAGTTAGAATACTTTTCCGTGGAAATAGGTATCACTTCATGTCTGTACCCTCTGTTACTTTTGGATTTATTGTTAAATGTGACTTCATGAGATTGGGCCCACTCATAATTATGTTATAGCTGTAGGAGCCAGTGTTGTGCTATTCCACTTAATGGGCCATCTTAATCAAGAATTTTCATGCAATGCAGGTTTATGCTGTAGGGGCATTCCTCCCCACCTCCAACAACACTCCTATGTCATGATCATCTCCACAAGCCCTCTGAGCAAAGGGTGTTGGTGAGCTGTAATAAACATGATAGAACTCTCAGAAATCCATGGACAATTACAGAAGTACTTAATTTGTGGAACGTGAGTCATGATTCTCTTTGTTGGGATAAAAAATTGTGATGGAATAAAAAATCATATGTTTTTCATTGAAGTGGAAAAGAAAAACAAAATGAAAAGATAGTTTTAGCTTTTGTCCTTCTGTGGGTCAAAAATACATACACCTAATGCATGGAAGGTGTTTCCATAAATGTTCCCATGCATTAGGTATTTATTGAACAGCCCTACCTTCTGTCAGAGCATTTAGGTAAGATATAAATTGAAGAACAAGGTGAATACTGTATTTTGTTATTTCTCCTCCTGTGGCCATTCATCCTCAATATGGCTTGCCCAGGCTTCTTCACATAACAGTTCCAGGGTTCCCAGAACACAAGAATGGAAGATGTAAGTTCTCCTGAGGACTAAGCTCAGAACTCACACACTTTGACTTCTGTGATGTTGTAGTGATCAGAGAAAGTCCCAAGGCCAACTTATATTCACAGGGTTGGGAAATAGACTCCACCTTTTAAAGGGAAGAGCTAAAAACACTGGCCATGTTAATTTATGACAGACATCCCCCAATTGTGCTTAAACATCGGAGATAATAAACCAAAGTCAGATCAGGTAGTAATTGAAATGCTATATTAAGAAACTTAAACTTTACCCTGAAGGGAGAGGGGAAACACTGGAAGGTTTTGAGTGAGAAACTGATATGAATAAATGTGTGTGTTAGAAATATCACATTGACTAAAGAATGGAGAATGAATTAGAATAAATTCAAGAAGAACAAGTGTGAAGGCAGTAGTACTGTTTGGAATCTTACTGTAATGGTCTATGCAAGAGATGGCTTGATCCAGTGTAGAGGCTGTGAGAATGGAAGGAGGTATACAAATTGAAAAATATATATATATATATATTTAGGAGATAAGAACCATTAGAATCCTTGTGAAGATGGCAGTGAACATAAGTGGGTAATGAAATCAAATATTAATGATGGAATTTAAAATATTAATTTGGGTTTATAACTTTAGCTTGTTTGCATTTTGATTTTTTTCAGGCCCTGTACTAATACTTAAACTTGTGTAGGATGGTTTCCTATTATTAAACAACATTGCCTTTAAAGTTGTTCAGTTATAATATTATATTATTAATTAATGGGTCACTAATACAGCAGGGTGCTTAAATATAATCTTATTCCATAACACAGATGATGTACCTTCCTTCCTGATTGTTTAGAAGCAGAAAATAGTTATGTGTTCTACCTGCTAGTATTTTGAATTAAACAGAACATCCATGTCTTCATAATGAGCCAATAAGAACAACTAGAATTTTTCTAAAGTGAAACTAACATTCCTCTAAAGTTTAGATTTCTCAATAAATTAACAATGTTCATTAATAAACTTAAATGTTTCTGGTCCATCTATTTTCCATGGTTGTTACAATTAACATTCTGTACCCTGTTACACTCCTGAAAAAGTAGATTTAGGTTTTACAACCAATACAATACTGTTCCATTCAGGGTCACTAACTTCATCCCTTTTAATAGTTGTAGTATGGTGTTCTGCATGATGGTTTGATGCTAATTCCCTTCTTACAAGGTTTTCTGCTGAGGTGCAGTTTCAGGAGATAGCACTAGTTTATTCTAAAACCAGAAGATGACATATTACTCTCCTCAAGGTCTTTTTCCCCCTTCTGTGTTTCATCTTTGCCCAAGGGGAAAACATGCATAAATGGAAACACCTTCCATGCATTAGGTATCTATTGAACAGCCCTACCTTCTGTCAGAGCATTTAGGTAAGATATAAATCGAAGAACAAGGTGAATACTGTATTTTGCTATGCAATTACCATCTAATTTTCACATAGACTGTTTTCAAGTCTAAGTGATATTCATATCACTTTTTCTTTTATTCACATTTATCATTATAAAAGGAAAGTAGGGGTTTTAAGATGTTGTTTTCATGGAGGGAGAAGGTGTTGTGAAGCCTTATTATCTTTATATGTGTTAATATATCAAACACTTTCCTCCATCCAACATTAAGAAATACAAAAGTAATGTCTGTTAAAGTTGAGTGGAGACTGAAGTTTCATCTTCAAACAAAATTTTTATCTCATCCTAAACTTGAAATAAATCTTAGTAATGTCCTCAGTCCCTACAACAAATTATCTCACATTAGAAAGCCAACTAAATATAAAACAGCTGTGTGCACATCATTCTGCTTGATTGTACATTTCAGTTCATTATATGAGTAGCCTTTTATGCATGCTGAATAATCCATACCCAGAGGGTTGTTTGGATGGTAGCTGATAGATTTATATTATATTGATTGAGAAAGTTTGAGAGAAGTAACTCCCCAAACTACAGTAATGAGAAATAACCATAATGTTGTGCATCAATGATTACTTAGCTACAAAGGAAATATTACTTCCCAAACCTGACTTACCATGGTACTAAAATGTATATTTACTTCAGATGGACAAATTAAGGAGTACTGGTTTTCAGGATAAGGCTGCAAATGATTTCTTTGAGGATCAGAGTGGAATATTTCCAAACGCAACTTTATTTCAAAAATAAACTGATATCATTTCTGAGCTGTCATTTAGATTTCACTTAACTGGAATTTAGAAGTCTATTCTACCTAATTTTAATCCTTGATTTTAGCAGTGACATCACACTTATAAAAGCAGGTTGGAAGAGGGGTAGCTTTATAGAGCACAGTCATCGTACCTTTTTTCAACTATAGCACCTATCATAGTGTTTAGTATATAGTTGGTGCTTAATAAATGTTCATTTTTATTGATCAAGCTCTCCATCAGTATCAAAAGATCCTGGGATTTACAAAATACATGATGAATTTGAGGAATGGTTACACCTAACAGAAGAATTCTGCAGGTAAATCATGTTAGTTTAAAAAGAAATCCAAATTGAAAATCAGGGCAAGGCAATGCTTTAATGTTATATGATCTTGAGCAAGTTAAGTAACCTCTCCGTGCTTCAGTTTCCTCATCTGTGAAATAAAGCTGTTTATACATGAGAGGCACTTAAAATAATACCTGACGTGTGTAAGCATTAAATTAATATTAGTTGTTGTTATGATAATAATGCATACATATTTCATTCTAAACTCTTGTATTTAATCAGTCTAACCAGAAAACAGAAACAACTATAAGTACCTAAAACAAAGGGAATTTAATGTAGAAAATTTTTACACAGTTTATGAAAGATTTCTGAGAGGCCAACAAGGAATGATGAAGCAATTGAGAAATTAGCAAAAGCAGGATTTTGCCACTATAAGGACTATACTGGACTATAAGGTCAAAGGGAGGAGCAGATGTAACTAGAACCAGAATCTAGGGGTCAGGGCCACTGAGGGGAACCTAGAACCATGCCAGGTTTCTATAAAGGGAGCTGGAGTCATGGACACCAAAAAAGAGGGAAAGAAATACTATAGCTTTGCCTTGCTGTTCTCCAATATCTTACCAGTGGCTTCCATTGTTCAAACCCATACAGAAGCTAGTTGACAAAAGAAACTTAGAATTGCCACCTGTAGGGGTCAGCTCGTCATGATACAGAGTAGAGCAGAGGAAGTACGAGGAATGGGTTTGAGAGCCAATAGACCAAGGACTTGTATAATCCCACAATGGTTGTTCCCTTGAATTATTACTTTACAAGTCTCTCTCACTAGATTATAAATATCTTTGACAATAGAGCCTGGGTTTCATTCCTTTTTTTACTCCTGACCCCCTTCTCCTGTCAATATTGTGCTTTGCACATTATAGGTGTTTGGTTGTAAGTACTGGTGAAGATTTTTCACATAGCTCTGAATCTCTTGACTTCTAGTACATAATTACTTTTTTCCTATGTAAACAGAGGATATTAATCAAATATGTCTGCTTTTCTTATGCAAGATATTCCTTTTTACTAAGATGCAAAGATAACTCTATTATACCATAGCTGCATATCTGCACTGATTAAGAATTAGCAATATATGCAGACTAACTGCTTGAAGCCCTGTGTTTAGAAATCCTACTTATTTGTTCAGGGGTGCCTGGGTGGCTCAGTCGTTAAGCGTCTGCCTTCAGCTCAGGTCATGATCCCAGGGTCCTGGGATTGAGCCCCGCATCTGGCTCCCTGCTCGGCGCGGGGCCTGCTTTTCCCTCACCCTCTGCCCCTGCTTGTGTCCCTCTCTCACTGTCTCTCTCTGTCAAATAAATAAATAAAATCTTTAAAAAAAAAAAGAAATCCTACTTATTTGTTGAACTCCCTAATTTACTCAGAGGGGGGGAAAAAAAAAGCCTCCTTCTGAAATAAAGCAAAGGAATGTCGTAATTGGTATGTCAAGCATAGAAGTCCAATGCAGTAGCTTTCACACTTGTTATTTTACTGCCAACAGTAAGAAATACATTTTATATTGTGACCCAGCACACACAGAGACACACACACACAAGTGAAACAGAAGTTTGAAAAGGTGCAATATACTCTATTCCAAATTGTTTTTAAAATTGTTTTTAAAATACTGGTTAAACCCATTAAATTGATTTCACAACCCATCAATGCGTTACAATCCACAGTTCACAAAACACTAGTCTAAAAGGATTATACCCTTGGCAGAGATTGGAAGTTCCAAGCCTCTCTTTCGGTAGAGATAATAAAAGAGGTCAGAACCCTGTCCATCTATAGGTGGAGCCTGAAAAGCCCTAGTTCCAAGGCCTAGAGTAAGGGCAACAGCCCAACCCCCACCCTGCCACCCCTTCCCTACCTACCATCTGCCTCAATCACAAGCTCTAAGCAATTTGGGCAAGTGAAGATTCTGTCTTTAAGGCAGAGGGAATAAAACACTGAACATAACATTTAGTTATGTTTTAGACATTACATTTCTTAAGGTCTAAATCTTTTTAAACAGTCTCTGTGGGGACTAAAATTTTCTTTTTGTGATTCACAGAACAGAGCATAGTCTGGCCCAGACTGGGTAAGCATTCTTTATTCTGTCAGACCCTGAAACAAAAAGTAAAGGGACTAACTAGAAGTCATCGGGGAAGATAAGCTCAATTCAATTTGGAAATCTATTATTGAAAAACAACAGGGATATTATTATGGTAAAATCAAGGACTCTTCCCTTTTGAATATCACCTCAGTTTCTGGTGGTCCACAAAATTACATTTTTAAGTTCTGTTTTCTCACAAACTTTAGGATTTCTATCAAGCTGTCTGAAAACAAAATGTTTTTGTTCCTTCAACACAGCTGGCAGATTTGAGAGTATTATACACAGGTTGGCCATATGTCAAAAGATACATAAAGCATAAAGCATTTTATATGGCTTTAAAATAAGATACTTCCTTTTGGCTTTTGGCTTACAAGAGGCAAATGTGCAACTGTCTTCGATCATCCTGAATCCAGGTTCATCCGACATCAGCCACGTCCATCCTGCCACCTAAGTTCAATCCCAACAAGATCAAAGTCTTATACCTGAGGTGTACCCGTGGGGAAGTTAGTGCCATGTCTACCCTGGCCCCAAAGTTTGACCTGCTGGGTCTGTCTCCAAAAAAGGTTGATGATGACATTGCCAAGGCATCCAATGATCGGAAGGGTCTGAGGATTACAGTGAAACTGACCATTCAGAACAGATAGGCCTAGATTGAAGTGGTATCTTCTGCCTCTGCCATGATTATCAAAGCCCTCAAGGAACTGCCAAGGGACAGAAAAGAGCAGAAAAACATTAAGCACAGCGGAAATGTCACTTTTGATGAGACAGTCAACATTGCCCAACAGATGTGGCACCAATCTTTAGCCAACTCTCTGGAACCATTATAGAGATCCTGGAGATTGCCCACTCTGTGGGCTGCAATGCTGATGGCTGCTACCCTCATGACATCATAAAGACATCAATAGTGGTGCAGTGGAATGCTCAGCTAGTTAAGAACTACAAAGAAAAATATTTCAATAAAGGATCATTTTACAAAAATAAAATAAGATAATTAAATAAAGAACCCAAAAATATTTAGGAATATGAATGTAACTCCATGTTATATAATCCTTTAGAAACTTTATCATGAATTCTCAGGTAAATTCTGCAATGGATTTTTAGTGCTGGGTCACAATTACACCTGCTCATTGTCACCCCAGTCCACATAATAAATATAGTCATTCTAACCAGTGTTGGGATGATATATGATTCACAGTAGACAAATTCATCCCATAGGCACATGTTCACTACTTCAGTGACCTTTATCTGAATATAAAATTTGACATACTGTCTTCAAGACAAAGTCAACTTCTGAAATAGTTATGCTTATGGAAAGAAAAAAATAAAGGACACGTAGGTAATCTTAAAAAAAAAATTCTGTCTTTGGAATATAATCAAAAGATACCTGAGAAATAAAATGCATATCCATGGGTAGTAGCACTATATAGTTGGGGTCTGGAGTCTGGTTCTAATTCTGGCTGTCATTTAAACAGGTACTTTGGGAAAGTTACTTAAATTTGCTAACCCTCATTTTCCTCAACAGTAAAGTGAGGCTGATAATGGAATATAACTCACACAGCTGTTGCAAAGATTAAATGAGATTATATTTGGAACGGGACTTAGATCAATGCTTGGAGCATGGAAAGCTGTCAATAGATAGTATCAACAATAATAATATCCATGCTATAATTAGAATGATGATTATTATTTACATAGACTTCATTTCTCCTGGCTCAGCCTTGAGCTTTTTGTCCCATCACATGATTGTTGGTAGCCTGAGATTCTGCTGGGAATCTAGATGAGCCAATGGCATTTTACTAAGAATGAAGCACATACTCATATTTATGTAAGATAGAGATACAACTGCTTCATTCATAGAGACGTATCCTAAAAATCTCTTCTTCACCAAGTAACTAGTCACATTTTGAAAGTAGCTTTATGGTGCAGCTGAATAACAAAGAAATGATGCATTCATTTTAATCTCTATCCATCCTTTCTTGACAGGCTCAGTTATCCAGTACCATTCTCTGTATAACCTGTCACATCAGGAGCTGTAGAACAGGAGCACACAGCTCTTATGGGAAAAGCCCAGTGGTGATAATGCTGAAGTGTCATATGTGAAGATGATATAAAATCAAATTTAGGCAGAACAAAACAAACTTTGATTGTCACCTCATGCAGTGTAGTAAATGAAAAGACCTTTAAAATCTATGTATTAGTCCCTAAACTCTCACACTAGGCAGATTAGATAAATTTTCTTACTGAGAGAGCAGGATCCAAGTTTGTTGACCCAAACACAGAAGTGTGCTTCTAGACCCTTGTAGCAGTTCAACATTACAGGGAATGAAATTTGAGTAACAATTCTTCAGAGGTGGTAACTAAATAATATCTGCTAGTCTATGTGCTCACACATATGAGCAAATTGAAATAACCTGTAAGTAGCAACAAAGGGTCTTACCTGAAAATCACTTATGGTCGTTTTGAGAACAGAGAACTTTATCTTGACAAGGGACAGTCTCCACTATACACAGCTGTCACAAGACATTCTATCTCTGTGTTGGGAACACAGTTATCGAAGGGAAACATTGAAGCCGTATGATTACCTCATATTCTGCTGGCATAGTAGTTCTTGATGTAGAATAAATCTCACTGTTACTGCAAAATTCTTTTGCTTTGAGTTAAACAGATCATTTCAAGGGACTAAACATTATATTTTATGTGGCCCTTCAGAATATCCTGAGTTTGGGCATAACTTAAAACTTTATATGAATGAAAATGGTTTATGTTTTCTACATTAGTACCAAATCATGATTCTTTATATGTTTAACTGCTGAAAAGTAAGTAGGAAGTTAAAAGCTGTAGCAAATAGATTCATGGTGAAAATGATTAACTATTACTAAAAATGATAAATTACTCAATGTCATCCCTAAAACAGATATCACAACTGCACTGATAACACAGCACTTTTGGAAAAAAAATACTGTTGTGAAAATAAACAACAAAATAGTTTGGTATTTATTAAGTGGTAAACTCTAGCATATAAATTTAATGTATAAGTCATTTTCTGCTTATTGAAGATTTGTATAATTTCTTTTCAAATTATAATATTTATGTTTTATAATTAGCAAGGTATTAATTTTCCTTATGTAATATATAGGTGAACCAAATGTAAGTTTTTAAAATATTAGGATAATTATTTTGCCCCAACTCACACTGATCTTGCAAAGTAATTTTATTCTAGTGATTCTGAAAAGACACTCATGGCCCTTTCAGTATTCTCCTAATCTCATTTCAAATTTAAAACTTCTCTTTCTCAGTGCATATGCTCTTACCATGCCCTAGTACATTTTGCCCTAATGTTAATCTCCAGTTTAATATGAGAATTATATCTATCATTGATAGTATCATTTAATCTCTTTGACAATACCATCTTGTAGAATTTGAATTGAAACTCTAATTCACCTTCTATTATGCTGAAATGAACACCTGTCCATTAGGTTCTAGACTTGAGACCAGGGATTCATTCAGAGTCATCAATGCACAGCTTCCAATGATGGCACACAGACCATGTTTATTGGAATCAACCAATGGCAAAATCCCATTACATATTCCCCCAAATGATCTATTTCCCTTTTAAAATAGATTGCTGATTTCATTTTGTAACTAGACCAAGTGCCTATTTTCCTAGAAACTAAATGAAGCTGAAATTCTTGTTTGGTTAGCTACTGTGGAAATAGACCAAATCGATTTGAAGATACAGATTAGAGAAAGTGCAATGTTTTTTTGGTCACTGTCAGTGCCTACGCATGTATCTGCCTGGGCTGCTCTTAAAACGCCAGTCAGGGAACTGAATATCAGTTACCTGTCCAGTCTTTTTTGTAAGCGTTACATAGCCTACACCAACTGCAGTATTCCACAGGGCTTTTGGAATTACTAAGAAATCTCATTCCTCACCTCACGCTACCTTGCATCTTTTGGGGACAGGAAGTCCGCATTTGCAAATTTTTATGTGTTGATGATTGTAAATTATCCCTTCCATTCCATTCCTTCACTTGGTGGTTCACCCATTCCTTATTTCCCAAAGAAAGGAAAGATCCTCCCTCGTTAGCAGGACTTTATTTTATTCCCTCTGACTTAGAAATTATTAACAGTTTCTTCAAACTTCCAGATGATTACTCCAACAGAAATGAACAATGGAATGGAACAATGTATTTAAACATTAAAGTCAAACATTAACTCAAACCCTTTATAAAATATTACATTTTTAAAATTTTAGCCATAGAATTTTGAAAGGTAATTTGGGAAATCTGACTTCCTTCTAATAGCATGATAGCTCAGTGTCAGTGATTATAAATTATTTCAAAAGAAAAAAAATGTAAGCTGAAAGAAGTAGCACTTGCCAATTAATTAGAAATTTTTTTAATTCAAAATAATTAAAATGTTTTCTTCTGCTTCACAGGATGTTTATTTTGCCACAACAATATTCTTGTGTTTTGGAATCATTGACTTAACAATAGACATAAAGTCACTTTAAAAAATACTAGCTTTTTCTGACTGAATTAATTTCTAATTTCGTTAGGTTTTCTGTGATTCTGATGACTGAAAACATGATCAGGGACCAAGATGTCCATTTTGCCTCATGTATAACTGACTCTCGATCTGAGGCTTCAGGAAAGTTGGACATGGAATTTGGCATTTTACACTTCAAATAAAACTCATCTTTTATTTTTTTCTACATCTTCACCTTGGTTTTCTTTTCTCTGCTTCACTCTCAAAACAAAGACAAAAACAAAACAAACAACAACAACAAAACTAACAAAAACCACTTTTACTACCAGGTATCTATGCCTAGAATACTGAACCATTCATTCCTTTTTTTCCACTTTACTGAAGTTACTAAAATTACCTATGTAAAATGAAGGCTTTACTTTTCTTAAAAAATAAAGATTAATTATGTAAATGATTATTATTTTCATGATCCTACTGTTTAACTCTCCAATGCTTGTTTTTTCTTCCATCTAACCCCCATATTGTTTCCTGTCTTTACTACTTCATGTATTCTATTCCTCCTCTCCCTTTCACCCTACTGTTTGGCTAATTCTGCAGCAAGTTTATGAAAGCAAGTTTTCCTGAGTCGCAAAGAAACAAATGACTTACAAATGGGTAGATATTTGGGGCTTGGTTGTGCAGTTAATGCTTAAACAAAATACAGATATGGATGGGAAAGAACAAAGAGAAAGATGCAACATCTATTAACCTTCTTCAAATAGTTTACTTTTTAACTAGGTACATGAATATATGACCAAGACAGAAGATGTGTCACTGCATATAGCCTTTAGATGGCACCTAGGCAGAGTAGAAGTGAATACAGTGCAAGAAAGCCCAATTATTAATGCACCAAACAATAGGTTTATGGTAAGTAAAGGGGCGAGTTCAGAACCTTGCATTATTTTTTCTGGCATCCTGCTATTAGATTTCTTTCTTTTTTTCCCTGCTATTAGATTTCTTGAGATAGCAAAAGAGGGCAGAAAATGAGGCTTAGTTGAGTTGCTGTGATCTGCCCTGTCTTAGAATCAGTGCCATTAGAATTCCTGCTTTGGGCCACACACCAGGTAATAGTAAGTTTCTTTTAGGTCACTGTATACTAATTCATACCGAATGCTGACTTGTGGCTGCCTCAGGGACTTGGGAGCAGATCTATGGAAAGTCTCTTTGGCTCTCTGCTGCCCATAGTTGACCAGGGGACTTAAAAATACATAGAAAAGAATAAAAATGCTTGAGATCTCCACTTCATCTACAAGGGTCCCAATACTCTCAGATGCTCCTTGAAAAGATGGACAGAGGGTCCAGTGTTATCTTCTCCCCCAACGTCTCCAGTACTTTGGCAGCCATGCAGATTCTAGAGATGGCCTTCTGCGAGTGGCAGGAGACTGACTTTCCATATTTTCCACCCGATCCCTTAAGCTTCTGTTGCTGCTATAGATTTTTTATCAAGCAGGTAGACTCATGCAAAGCAATAAAATGGGTGCTGCACAATAATGAAAGTGAGGATGGTGGCAAGAAAAACAACGAAACAATAAGGGGTATGGTTCTGCAGTTTTAGTAATTCAATTCACCACAAATTTCTAAAGCACCAACTATATACTTAATACTTATATTGACCAGAAACCTCAGGATAACCTGTTAATATTAACTAGAGCATTCAGTACCTGAGATACACTTATTCTAGTGAATCCCTAAAATAAGTTTTAATGAACCTTTGAGCATGTTTTTTATTTGTAATAAAAACATACTTATTCTATGTTTGTTATTATATTAACTTTTTAGCAATTAGAATATTTAATTCCATTTCATTACAGTTACTGATTTCTGTTATAATGAAATGATATGAATTTAAGATAATAAAAAAATTATAAACAGATTCTCACTAGTTAATTGAATAAGTATTTACTGACCAAATATATAACAGGAGCTCTGTGAATAAGGTGCTAGCAATTTAGTAATTCCTGCCCTCACTAAGCTTTCCAGCAACTGGGGCATACAGAAGAGTAAATACAGAGTTGTTATATTAAGATCATAAAGGACATGAAGAGGAGCAAATGTGTTATAAGAAACTATAGGATAGGCCTCTCACCCATCCCTGAGATGGGCAGAGATGACTTCCTGCAGGAATATAAATTATATGAAATCAAAACTGAGATCTGAATGATTACAAGTTAATGGGGCTGGGAGAAATATTCTTTTTCTTTTTTTTTTTGGAGGGAGAGAGGAGTGGTGTCTCAGCAGGAGAGAGAGAGAATCTTAAACAGTCTCCACACCCAGTGGAGTCTGACACGGGGCTCAACCTCACAACCCTGAGATCGTGACCTGAGTGGAAATCAAGAGTTGGACGCCTAACTGACTGGGCCACCTAGGTGCCCCGGGACTGGGAGGAATATTCTAAGCAGAGAAACAGTAGTGCTGGAAGAATATTGCAAGCCAAATATTAAACCATTAGTAGCTTGAAATAGGCTGTTGGAGTAGTTAGTCTGCAGAAATCACCAAATGCAACAAATCAGGGCCTTCCTCTCCTAGCACTCCACTGGAAATGAGTAAGCTTACAGTAAATTAAGAAAGTAGCTTAAAAAAAAAAAAAAAAAAAGAAGAAAGAAAGAAAGTAGCCTGCATCGCTGGAATGGTAAAAAAATGAGGCTGGAAAAGTAAGTAGGGGCCAGATCTTGAAGGACTTCTTAATCCATAATAAGGAATTTGGAATTTGTCAGGAAGAGGAAGGGAAAGAAATGAAGAGTTTTAAAGGGGGAAAGTCTTGATTCTGTTTGCAATTTTAAATGCAAAATGTGACAGTAGTATGGAGAACATTCTGGACAAATACCATGTGTGTTTTCTCAGAAACAAGTTGAAGGACATCATGTGATTTGAAAAATATAGGAAAAGCATTCTCAATATGACAAGAGTACATTTGGGGCAGATTTACTCCCATGGAATATTGTGATAGTGTGTGCTCTAACAGATGGGCAAGGAAGGTAAAATAGATTATGGCAACTGTTTCATATGCTGTCACCTGTAAGACAATAGCCATAAATGGAAGCCATGTGTTGCACTGACTACAATGTCAATTTGAGCATTAAGCCCAGAGAAAGCCAGCCAACACATCATTCGTTCACCTACTATGAATATAATTCATTAACTGCAATATAATACATTAACAATTAGTAATTAACTGGTAGAGACACCTATAAAGCTAATGTGAGGGGCCTATATTGGTATTTGACAATGAAATTTGAAATAATGTCACACATCACAAGCTATGTGAATTGTTTCACTGGATATATTTGTATATATATTGTTTCATGTATATATTGCGTGTTTATGATTTACTGTATATATTTATGATTTAGTAGCTTTCCTGGGTAAAAAGGAAAATGTATAACTGATTTTACAATAGACAAAATTCACAAATTTAACAAGTCCATGATCTAAAGTCATTTAAAATTTTGCTATTCAAATAGGAAATACACAGGATGCTGGGCTGGTTTCTGTGTAGGAATCAATCATTTACCTAGTGAATGAGGCTACTCAACAGCTCCACATCTGCATCTCAATAAAGCTTTGTTGTTAGTCACTTTGCCACAGACAGATTTAATAGAAGAATTAAATGGGAGGACACCATATTCTTGGCTAATTAAACTCAACATTTTAAAAATGTCAAAGCTCTAAAAAAGTGAATCTATCAATTCCCAATAAAATACTAAGAGAATTTTTTAAAATGAGATGTGCTGACTCAAAATTATATATGTTGAAATAAATGTGTAAGAAGAGGTAAGAAAATTCTAGAAAAGAGGATGAATGAACACTACCAGATACTACCATGTATTATATAGCTATGGTAATAATAGAATGAGATACACATAAATCTCAAGAGACAGATTAATGGAACAGAATAGAGATGCCGGAAATAGACCCAAGTACATATGGAAATTTAATACACAATAAAGGTGACATTGCAAATTGACAGATTAAAAAAATTAAACATTAAAATGAAGCCATAAAAGCACTAGGAGAAAGTATGATATAGTTTAAAACATAATCTTGGTACAGGGAAGGACTTGAAAAACATGACACAGAATACAGAAACCATAGGAAATGAAACATGTGAATTTGAATGGATACAATAAAATTTTTCTACAAGATAAAACATCAAAACAAACTATAAAGTAAATAATATACTGGCAATGAAATATGTGTGACATATGAAAAAGGGAATTTTTTAGTAATATATACAGAACAAATCAGTAAGAAAAAGAACAATCTGATAGAAAATAGGCAAAAATCATGAAGACATACTTCACAGAAGAGGATAAAAATGTCTTTTAAAGATGTGAAAATATGCTCAACTTCATTCATTACAAATAAATAAATGCAAATTCAAACTTCAAAGAGATAGAAATTTTCACCTTCAGATTGGCATAGTAACACATATTTAGTGGGAGGATAAATTGGTATGACTTTTTTAAAAATTCAATTTGACAATTTATATTCTAATTTCAAATGCAAATATCCTTTCATCCAGTAATTCTACTTTGAAGAATTTATTCCTCATGCATACTTGTACATATATACACTAAGATAGTTCTTGTATCATTATGTGAAATAGCAAAGAAATTAAATGTCATTAGTAGAAAATTGTTTAATAAATTATTGTGCATCCATATAATAAGAATACTATGACACCACCAGTAAAGAAACAAAGCATATTTGTCAGGACTGAAAGGCAGAATTGCCAAGATATAGTATTAAAGGAATAAAAGGAGTACAAAATAGTATGTATAGTATATTATTATTATGTGAGAGATACCTATGCACAGAAATATAAATGCAAGTATATGTATAGAATACCCTTGGAAGGACACAAGAAAGGGGTGTGGAAAAGATCAGATTAGTAAAGGACAAGTTTTTTGTTGTTATTTGTTTTAAATATAGACCTTATATAGCATTTTGTTGTTTAATTTGGGAGTGGTTGGAATCAACGACAGGAAGATTATGAGGTTTTAAAGAATACTTCAGGAAAAGCAAAATGTGTTCACTGAGTGAAGGATACAACTTAAATAAAAATTTTCATATAGTACATTTCATCATCGTCATTCATGATATATGTACTAGATGGTAATATATTAGTCAGGGTTCTCCAGAGAAACAGAACCAATAGGATATATACAGATATACAGAAAGATTTATTATGAGAGATTGGCTCACATGATTATGGAGGCTGAGAAGTCCCATGATCTGTCATCTGCAAGCTGGAGGCCCAGCAAAGTCAATGGTGTAGTTCCAATCCAATCCTAAAGGCCTGAAAACCAGGAGAGCAAATGGTGTACATCTGAATCTGAGTCTGAAGGCCCAAGAACAGGGGGCTGATGATATAAGTCCCAGTCTAAACCAGAAGGTCTGAGAAGCAGGAGCTCTAATTTCTGAGGGCAGGAGATGGATATTCTAGCTTAAGCAAAAGAGCAAATTCTCCCTTCTTCTGCATTTTTGTTCTATTCAGGCCCTCAAAAGATTGGATGATGCCCACTCCTATTGGTGAGAGTGATCTTCTCAGTCTACAGATTCAAATGCTAACTAATCTCTTCTGGAGATACACAGATACATCCAAAAATAATGTTTTACCCATTACCCATTTCCTTAGTCCATTCATACTGACAAATAAAATGAACCTTAACAGGTAGGAATCATCATTATTCACAGCTATACTGTGGGTGAGTTCTGTGAGGGCTGGGACTATGTGCTATCTTAATCTCCAATGAATTTGTTGAGATTAGCACAATGCTTAACACATAGTAAGCACTCAATAAGTATCTATGGAATGAATGTCTGAAAATTTATGGTTATGATATAACATATGTACCTTTTCTTTTAAAGTCACCATTTTAGTTTTTAGTTTTATAAATAACTTTGGTCATATCTTTTTGTCATTATATATATGTATATGTATATATATATATATATATATATATATATATATGGTCAGTTTCTTTTATTTGGGTTCATCTTTACTCTAGTTAATGAAGGAAAATATCATGGTATTCAGAAATCTAGGTATTCGTGATAATCTTAATATGGATCCCTTTTGCCAAACAAGCTGTACTATAATATTTACAA
Source organism: Halichoerus grypus (assembly GCF_964656455.1). Lineage (NCBI taxonomy): Eukaryota > Metazoa > Chordata > Mammalia > Carnivora > Phocidae > Halichoerus > Halichoerus grypus. Next base: position 50,226,485 of record NC_135727.1, on the reverse strand, counting down.
ATGATGGTACCCACTGAAACACTTGTTTAAAATGAAGATTGTTAGGCTCCACTCCCAGAGATTCTGATTTAGTAGGTCTGAATTGATGTTTAGTAAGATTTAAAAATCTTCTCAGGTAATTGTTATAGCCATTAAAATTGAGGAACCATTGGTTCTCAATTATTTTTTTATCCTTAGGTACCTGATGGAAAAGGCTTATGATAAAACAACATATTTAGTGTATTCTTTTTTAAAATATAAATATATATATATATATATATATTTAACAAATATTCCTAATGTGCTTACTTGTACCAGTCACAGAACAAAGTACTTTATAAACTCATTTAACTCCATAACAATGCTTTGAGGTAGGTACTGTTTATCTTTCCATTGTATAGATGAAGAAACAGACATAGACATGATTTCTAAAGAACCAGAAAAACTTGCCCACGTTCACATAGCTAGGAAACAAGGTCTAGAAAACCCTAGAGTCTGCATTTACTGTTTTCTTCTACAAATTTTGTTTTATAACATTTAAATTGTTCCAATATTGTTTGACCCTCTGATAAATACATACTCAGTAACACTTAGATCACACACATACAGAAAAACAACAAAAACAAAAATTTTAAACTGGTATTGAAATAAGAAATAAATATTGGATGCTCCAGAATTTCCACCAGAAGTCTCTTAGATCAAGTTCCATAGTTGGTTTTCTTCTTCTCAAATATGGCATTTCTTAATTTAGCATCACAGATTTTTAAATTTTTTAGAGAGTTTTAATTTAAGTCTTAGTTACTTAACATACAGTATAATATTAGTTTCAGGTGTACAATATAGTGATTCAATACTTCCATACAACACCTGGTGCTCATCACAGTAAGTGCACTCCTTAATCCTCATCACCTATTTAACCCAATCCCCACCCACCTCACTTCTGGTAACCATCAATTTGTTCTCTATAATTAAGAGTCTGTTCTTGATTTCTCTCTCTCTTTTCCCTTTGATCATTTGTTTTGTTTCTTATATTCCACATATGAGTGAAATATAGTATCTGTCTTTCTTTGACTTATTTCGCTCAGTGTAATACTAGCTGATCCACATCGTAGCAAATGGCAAAATTCATTCTTTTTTATGGCTGAATAATATTCCATTGTAATTTTATGCCACTTCTTTATCCATTCATCAGTCGATGGACACTTGGGCTGTTTCCATAATTCGGATAATATAGATGATGCTGCTGTAAACATCAGGGTGCATGTATCCCTTTGAATTAGTATTTTCATATTATTTGGCTAAATACTTAGTAGTGCAATTGCTGGATCCTAAGGTAGTTCTATTTTTAACTTGTTGAGAAACCTCCATACTATCTATCTTCCAGTGTGGCTGCACCAGTTTACATTACCACCAACAGTGCAAGAGGGTTCCTCTTTCTCCATATCTTCACCAACACCTGCTGTTTCTTGTATTGTTTTTTTTTTAAAGATTGTATTTATTTATTTGAGAGAGAGAATGAGAAAGAGAGAGCACGAGAGGGGGGAGGGTCAGAGGGAGAAGCAGACTCCCCGCTGAGCAGGGAGCCCAATGCAGGACTCGATCCTGGGACTCCAGGATCATGACTTGAGCCAAAGGCAGTCGCTTAACCAACTGAGCCACCCAGGCACCCTGTTTCTTGTATTGTTGATTTTAGCCATTCTGACACATGTGAGATGATATCTAATTGCAATTTTGATTTGCATTTCCATGAGGATAGGTGAGGTGAAACAACTTTTCATGTGTCTTTTGGCCATCTGGATGTCTTCTCTGGAGAAATGCCTATTCATGTCTTCTGCCCATTTTTAACTGGATTATTTGTTTTGGGGGTGTTGAGTTTTCCTCCTTTTTCTATTTCTTGGAATAGTTTGAGAATAGGCATTGACTCTTCTTTAAATGTTTGGTAGAATTCCCCTGGGAAGCCATCTGCCCATGGACTTCTGTTTTCCAGGGAGTTTTTTGATTACTGATTCAATTTATTTGCTGGTTATTGGTCTGTTCAAGTTTTCGATTTCTTCCTGTCTTAGTTTTGGTAGTTTATATATTTCTAGGAATTTATCCATTTCTTCCAGGTTGTCGAATTTATTGGCATATAATTTTTCATAATATTCTCTTATAATTATTTGTATTTCTGTGGTGTTGGTTGTTATTTCTCCTCTCTCGTTTGTGATTTTATTTATTTGGGTCCTTTCTCTTTTCTTTTTGATAAGTCTAGCTAGGGGTTAATCAATTTTATTAATTTTTCAAAGAACCAGCTCCTGGTTTCTTTGATCTGTTCTATTGTTTTTGTTTGTTTTGATATTTATTTCTGCTCTAATCTTTATTATTTCCCTACTTCTGCTTGGCTTTAGGCTTTGTTTGTTGTTCTTTTTCTAGCTCCTTCAGGTATAAGGTTAGGTTGTTTATTTGAGATTTTTCTTGCCTCTTAATGTCGGCCTGCATGGCTATATAATTCTCTCTTAGGGCCGCTTTTGCTTCATCCCAAAGGTTTTGGACCATCATGTTTTCATTTTCTTTTGTTTCCCTGTATTTTTTTATTTCTTCTTTGATTTCCTGGGTGACCCATTCATTGTTTAGTAGCATGTTATTTAACCTCCATGTATTTGTGGTCTTTCCAAATTTTTTCTTGTGGTTGACTCTTAATTTCATAGTGCTGTGGTAAAAAAAAAGGTTCATGGTATGATTTCAATCATTTTGTATTTGATGAGGCCTGATTTGTGACCTAATATGTGATCTATTGTGGAGAACGTCCCATGTGTACTTGAAAAGCATGTGTATTCTGCTGCTTTAGGATGAAATGCTCTGAATATATCTGTTAAGTCCATCTGGTGCAATATGTCATTCAAAGCCATTGTTTCCTTGTTGATTTTCTGCTTAGATGATCTGTCCATTGCTGTAAGTGGGGTATTAAAGTCCCCTGCTATTATTGCATTATTATCAATGAGTTCCTTTATATTTGTTATTAATTGATTTATATACTTTTATATATGTGCTCCCAACTTGGGGGCATAAACATTTACAATTGGTAGATCTTCTTGTTGGATACACCCCTTTATTATATTATAGTGCCCTTCTTCACTTCTTGTTACAGTCTTTGGATTAAAGTCTAGTTTGATATAAGTATTGCTACTCTGGCTTTCTTGTGACATCCATTTTTGTGATAATATTTCTCCATCCCCTGACTTTCAATCTGTAGATGTGTTTAGGTAAAGTGAGTCTCTTGTAGGCAGTGCAGAGATGGGTCTTACTTTTTTATCCATTCTGTCACTCTTTATCTTTTGATTAGAGCATTTAGTCCATTTACATTCAGAGTAATTATTTTTTTAAAGATTTTATTTATTTATTTGACAGAGGAGACACAACGAGAGAGGGAACACAAAGAAGGGGAGTGGGAGAGGGAGAAGCAGGCTTCCCGTGGAGCTGGGAGCCCGATGTGGGGCTCGATCCCACGACCCTGGGATCATGACCTGAGCCAAAGGCAGACGCTTAATGACTGAGCCACCCAGGCGCCCCTACATTCAGAGTAATTATTGATAGATATGAATTTAATACCATCTTATTACTACTTTTGTCATTGTTTCTGGAGATTTTCCTCTGATCCTTTCTTACCTTTGTCACTTTTGCACTCTCTTTTGCATTCAAAAAGTCCCCTTTAATATTTTTTGTAGGGCTGGTTTAGGGCTCAGGAACTCCTTCCGTTTTTGTTTGTCTAGGAAACTCTTTACCTCTCCTTTTATTCACAATGATAGTCTTGCTAGAGAGGGTATCATTGGCTGCAGATTTTTCCCACTCAGCACTTTGAATATATCATGCCACTCTCTTTTGGCTTGCCACGTTTCTGTGGAGAGATATGCATCTCCCTTATGGGTCTTCCCTCCTAAGTTAAGGACTTCTTTTGTTTTGCTGCTTTTAAGATTTGTTCTTTATCAGTATATTTTGTAAATTTGATTACAATATGTCTTGGTGTTGGCCTGCTTTTGTTGACTTTGATGGGAGTTCTCTGTGCCTCTTCGATCTGGATGTCTGTTTCCCTCCCCAGATTAGGGAAGCTTTCAGCTGTTATTTCTTCAAATAAATTTTCCACCCTCTTTGCTCTCTCTTCTCCTTCTGGGACTCCTATAATATGAATGTTATTATGTTTGATGGAGTCACTGAATCCCCTAAGTCTATTCTCATGTTCCATCATTCTTCTTTCTCTCTTTTGTTCACCTTTATTATTTTCCTTTTTTTTTTTTTTTTGTCTTTTAGGTCACTTATTCATTCCTCTGTTTCTTTCAGCCTGCTGTGCATTGCATCAGTCCTGTTTTCTATCTCATTTATAGCGTTCTTTGTTTCTCAATGATTCTCTCTTAAGTCTTTTATGTCTGTGGTAAGATCTCCCTGATGTCTTCTCTTCTTTTCTCAAGCTTAGTGAGTATCTTTATGATTGTTGCTTTAAATTCTCCATCAGGCATGTTACTTGCATCTATTTCACTTAGATCTCTGGTGGTGGTCTCATCTTATTTTTTCATTTGGGATGATTCCTCCATCTTGACATTTTGTCTAAGTCTCTGTCTTCTTTTCTGTGTTAAAAAATCCTTTTATGTTTCCTGCTCCTGAAAGTAATGGTTTTATGAAGATGAGGTCATGTAGTGGCCAGGGCCTGACATTTCAGGGAGTGTCTCTGGTGTGTGTTAAGTGTGCTCTGCTGTTGTGTTTTGGCTGCTTTATCCTTTAGGCCAGTCATCTGCAGAGGCTCCATTTGCCTGCAGTGGGCAGTGTTTGGTTCTTGGCCAGAATGTTTTAACTTGGTGTACTCTGGTTTGCTTGTAAATCAGACCTGATACTACTTCCACTTGAACTGAAGCCATGCAGAACTCTCTGGTCAGCAGACATAGTGTGGTCAGAGATTTCTGTTGCTCTTCTGGGGGAGGTGCCCACTGCATTGGGACTGAAACAAGCTTGACTGGGGGGCAGTCCCACCAGAGTGCAGGGGTATAGAGCTTGGTATATCAAGTTAGGCAGCCAATGTAGGTGCTGTGTTACTTCCCACAGGTGTTTTTGTGTTTATGCTGAGGGTCAGAGGAGAGAAATGACTCCAGCCAACTCCTTAGTCTTTGGAGAAGTGTCTCCATGAATGCTGTCTCTCAGGGAAGCATTCTGAGAAGAGTGAATAATCTTCCATCTGTGTGCCCCTAGGCATTCTTCAGATTGCTATTTCCATGCTGTTTTCCCCAGGGTTGTTTGCTTGCCTTCTCTCTGGCAGCAAGTCAGTGCCTTTGCTGTCCTTTAAAGCTCCAGACTTTAAGCCTTGCTGGTTGCAAGAACTCATGAAAATCAGCCCCTCTCATTTTCCAAGTCAATGGTTTTGGGAACATGTTCCTCTTGTGTGTTCCTCTGTGTGTTCTACTCTCTTTTGTTCTTCCCTGGGACCACAGCTTCCTCCACTCCACAGCACCTGCAATCTGTTTCTCTCCTAAACCCCAAAGCCACATAACTTACCTTCTTCCATATGGCCTCTTCTCTCCCTTTAGTTGTGGAATTTGTTCTGTCAGTCTTCAGGTTGATTTCTGGGGTATTTAGGATGATTTTATAGTTATCTAGTTGTGTTCCTGGGATGAGACGAGCCTAGGGTCTTCCTACTCCACTGCCATCTTCCTCCTCCTACAAGCCTACAGATTTTTTTTTAAAATTGAAGTATAGTTAACACACAATGTTACATTAATTTCAGGTGTACAACATAGTAATTCAATAAATCTATACATTATGCTATGTTTACCACAAGTGTAGCTCTCATCTTTCTCCATACAACACTATTATAATGCTATTGACTATATTCCCTATGCTGTGTCTTTTATTCCCATAACTAATTCATTCCATAACTGGAAGCCTTTATCTCCCAATCCCCTTCACCCATTTCAGCTTAACAGATTTTATCCATAGTAACTCGAGATTTGAACAGGAAATTTGAACAATACATATCCAAATCAAAGGGGGAAGAAAGCCACTTGTTTTTCTAAGGAAAATTCAAGTGGATTCTGGATGTATTTTTAGGGCCTATATTTGGAGGTCTACAATTGTGGCTTTGAAGTACCTTTCAAACTTTAATAATAATTCCTGTCTTAATGTTTGTCTGTGTTTCAGTGGCCAGCTATGTGAACTCCAGAGTTTTAAATACTGTTTTGCTGTTGCTGTCATGCCTGATGATTTAAAAATTGATCATCCAACACAAAGAATAAGAAGGCCCAGTGCCTGTAGAGTTCAAAGCAACTACCATCATAAACACATTGCAGCATGATGACCTATCAAATAGTGGTACAGATCTGAATTGATCAAGTCCCCAGAAGATAATGGTCTATCTTTCACCGTAGGTTGAAGAATGACCAGAACGTGCTTGTGGTGGTGGTGGGGAAGGGCAGTAAAATGAAAAATAGTCCTGCCGACAGCTAGGCTATGAAGGGGAACTGAGAAATGAAAAAGAAACCACTCCTGAAAAACCATACATTGACTCAAAAAACAAACTGTGCCAAACTAAACCATAATCACAAACTAGTGGAGCTTTAACACCAGCTCCTTCAGACCCATATTTTCTAAGAGAAGACCACAGATAAACTGATACAACATGAAGAACTGTAACTATGCACAGATGTGTGTGTTCTGAAGATAAGTTTTCTAACTGTTCCAACTACTTCTCAGTTTACAGATTTGGTCTAGTTCCTGCCAAGACCGCCCTATTACTAACTTCAGCCTCCCAAATCCCCTAAGTTATCTTCCTTAACCCCCTTCTTTAGAGACACCCAATGTTCTCCTGGTGTGCATTCTCCCTTGCTGCAGCAAGTCTAATAAACCTAATTTGGACTGCTGTTGTGCTCTTGGTAGTCTTTGGCTGACTGTCTTTAACACCTTTGTTAACAAAAAAATAAGAAGCCCTCTAACAGAAGGGTCTCTCAGTCATTCTTTCTTATTATGTGTAAAGACTGCAGAGAGGAATGTACTTCTTTTTTTTTTTAAAGATTTTATTTATTTATTTGACAGACAGAGACACAGCGAGAGAGGGAACACAAGCAGGGGGAGTGGGAAAGGGAGAAGCAGGCTTCTGCCAAGCAGGGAGCCCGATGCGGGGCTCGATCCCAGGACTCTGGGATCATGACCTGAGCCGAAGGCAGATGCTTAACGACTGAGCCACCCAGGCGCCCCAAGAGGAATGTACTTCTTATCTGAGTGTATTATGTACTCCCATATTGACTATTCTACTAATTGTACTGTTCTATGGTGCTGATTTCCTTGCTAAATTTGAGAGTATGTGTTTGTGTACATGATCCAAATTATCATAGTTAATACATCTTTTATAAGAATGTGAATTTGACCACATTCAATAACATTATTAGTATATGAATATTGGTCAGATACTCTGTACTCAACAATGACTAATGCATCATTTTTCAGAAGTAGTTTAAGTATTTAGAGATCTATAACTGTGCAGTGCCTTGCATGAGAAATGGGCACTGTCTTTGCCTTACCTCACTAGATAGCCACTGGTAGAGAACTTTAGTGTCCAGCACTGTCACTTTGACATTTCTCCACAGAACTAAATTTTCATTCAAAAATAAAAATGCAAGAGATAATTTTTCAAAGGTTATGTAACAAAATTCTGTCTCTGTCTTTGTCTGTCTCCAACTCTCTATACATATAAACACTATATTTTGATACACATACACTTTTTCTCTTTAGAAAAGTAACCCCATTTTGTATATATTTTCTAACTTGGTGGACTAATGAGAAGTGACTTTTTAATTATGTGTCTCCCATAAGCAAGTAACCATGATGGGCTTCTTCTTTATTTTGATAGAATCATGGAATACTTGAACTAAAAGTGATATTAGTAATTCTATTATTCAAGGCTCTCCAGAGAAATGGAACCAATAGGATACACACACACACACACATGCATATAAATATATATATATATATGTATATATGTGTGTGTTTATATATAGGATATATGTAGGATATCTATATATAAAGAGAAACAGAACAAATAAGATATACATATATATATCATATCATCTATAATATATGTTATATATGTATATATAGACATATGTGTATATATATCATACATATGATAGAATATCTATATATAAAGAGAGGAGGAAGAAGGGAGAGCACTTTATTTTAATGATTTTTTAAAAAGAAATTGGTTATGTGATTGTGCGGGTTTGCAATCCAAAATCTGTAAGTCAGGCCTGACGCTGAAAATTCAGGCTGCTGTTAATGCTGCAGTCTTGAAGCAGAATTTCTTCTTCTCTGGGAAACCTTAGCTTTGTTTTTAAGGCCCTCAACTGATTAGATGAGGCCTACCCACATTATTGAGGATAATTTCTTATTTAAGGTCAACTATAGATGTTAGCCACATCCACAGAATATTTTCACAGCAACAATGAGGCTAATTTTTATTAAATAAATACTATAGCCTAGATAAGTTGATATATAAAACTAATCACCATAATGATCATTTAAACTCAACTAATTTTATACCTGAGAAACCTGAGGCCTGCAGAGAGAAAGAAGATGCCTAATCATCTAGCTAATAAGTTCATGGCATACTAGAATTAGTATCCAAATCTATTTATACCAGATTGAAAGTTCTTACCAATCACAAATGGTGTGTACCATTTTATTTGTGGAAGGATTATAATAGTTCCTAAGTACTTGTTGATCATGGAATTTCTTATGTTTGTGATTAATTTGGGAAGATTATCCTCAGTGTGTTATGAACAACTTATTAAAGGATATATTACATGGATCAACTGAATGCTGTTATCAGTCTTAAGCACCAAACTAAAATATTTAAACATATGGAAATATTGTTGAGCTGTTTTGTAAATTAAGTGACTAAAGGCCACTAAGTTACCTTTTACTTTACATCTAACTTGTAATTCTATTTTAATAAAAATGTCTATTAGTTTACATACAAAATAAATTTTGTTTAATTCACATTTTATTACCTCACAAATTGAATAATATTAAGATGTGTTATTTGTAAGAATTTGCATTATACTCCATTAGGAATACTTAAAGGCTTCCAGTGAGATGCTGTCATAAATTAGTTTCTAAACAATGCTAGCAAATTCAGTGGAAAATAGTTCTTTTACAATAGGAAATAGGATTTCTAATTAAATAATTTGAGTTTGTTACATAAGGGGTGGCTTTATAATCAAAGACATGATGCAGTGAGCCTCTCAATATTCACCTTTTTAAACTAGAATCTCTGTAGATGAACTTGATACTGGATAAACAAGATAAAATGACATGATCTTTTAAGTTACAGAAAAAATGCAAACATTTTATTAGTGACTTCACCATTTATTCAGGAAAGGAAGGCTTTAGTTCCCCATTTATTCAGGAAAGGAAGGCTTTAGTTCCCCAAATATACTCAGTAAAAATACCAGTAGCAATTCAAAAAATTACTCGATGTATAACAAAGCAAAAAGAAAAGAAGAAACATGCCAATTTTTTAAAAGAGTGAGCAAAGGATATAAACAGGGAAGTTCCAAACAAGATATACGAACTCCCAATAAGATATGAAAAAAAGTGTTAATTATATTAGTAATCAATACATGAAAATTAAAATAAGAAAATATACTTTTTGCCTACTAAATTGTCATGTATTTTAAATAATAATTTTACAATTGGTGGGATAGATACTTTCTATACTTTGGTGTTGGTAGATATTTGTCATTTCTTTCTGTAGGTCAATTTGGTAACCAAATGAAAAAAAGTTTTGGAAAAAAATCCTGTTTTTCCCAATAATTCAATTCCTAGGAATTTATCTTAAAGATATTATTAAGTAAATGAGCAAAGATGGATGTACAAAGATGTTCATGTTTATAATAATTATAAGTTCATGTCAAAAGTAGGCAAGTTGTTCAATAAGGTATGGTTTATTAATGCAACAGAATACTATGCAGCCTTTAAAAGTTGTATATGAATATTAAACAATGAAAAGTCAGGTTATAGAAATATATGCATAGCATGCATAATATGATTTTATTTTTCAAAGTATAAATGTATACATTGAAAATGCTTATAAATATATACAGCAATGTTGTAGCAGTTGATCTATTTGGGTAGTAGGATTATTACTGTTTTTGTTTTCTTTTCTTGGTTTACCTTCATTTTATGTAATTTTTAATAAGTTATAGGAACATGAGTTTTCTTGTTATGAGAAAATAATGAGAGTTATGTTTTTTAAATGTACTTAGGGGAAAAAAAGATGTTACTAGGCAGTACATAATTACTTTTCAAGACTGAGACATCCTTCTATGGGTTGAATTATGCCCCGCCCCCCCACCAAAATCCTATGTTAAGTCTTAATTCCCAAAGTGACTGTATTTGGATATAGGACTTTTAGGAGGTAATTAAGGTTAAATGAGGTCATAATAGTAGTGTCCTAATCCCATAGGACTGGTGGCCTTATAAGAAAAGGGAGAGATCTCTCTTTCACCACATGCACTCATAGATGAAAGGCCATGTGAGTGCACAGTGAGAAGGTAGTCATCTGCAAATATGAAAGAGATCTCACCAGAATCCAATCACACTGGCACCCTGATCTTGGACTTCTAGAGTCCAGAAGTGTGAGAAAATAAATTTCTGTTATTACCCAATATATATTTTTTTTTTTTGAGAGATAGAGAGCATGAGAGGGAGGAGGATCAGAGGGAGAAGCAGACTCCCTGCTGAGCAGGGAGCCTGATGCGGGACTTGATCCCGGGACTCCAGGATCATGACCTGAGCCGAAGGCAATCGCTTAACCAACTGAGCCACCCAGGCGCCCCATTACCCAATATTTTGTTATGGTAGCCTGAACAGGCTAAGACACGGTTTTTTTTAGTCATTGAAAAAATGCTTTTTAGTCATTTATAAATCTTACCCTATCTAATCCCAAAGAAATTTAAATTGGCCAAAATTATAATTAATAAGTTCTGTTAAGTCAGGGGAAAGAAATTAATCTAGACCCTGAAGAGTACATAGTGTTTGAAAGAGATGTGAGATGGTCTGAAGATGATGGTGGGAACAGTATAAGCAATGGCATAAAGGTGGGACATTATGAAGCATAATCAAGGGATAAGAAGTAGACCAACATAAGTATATAGATGAAAGAAGACCAGAAGATGATAAGGCTCTTATTTTTCTCATGAAATACTTTTTCAAAATTGTTAATAAACATTCATAATGGACAAAAATAAGCTACCAAGTGTAATAATGTTTTTTGAAATTTTATTAAACTACATTTTGTTTTAAGGTATATTATCAATTTCAAAAATTTTACTATTATAATTCTGGACTTGTACTTCTTTTGGAAGCACTAACTTGCATAAATTTTGAAGAAATGAAGTTGTTGAGCAGGATTGGCAAAGGCCCAATTTGCCCACGCGCTCAGAGAAATAGTAACTCCTATCATAAGGAGGGGCTAATGGACTCTTGGTCATTAGGCAAGCAATTAAGCTTTTGATTATGTAAGTATTTGGAAGTCTCTATTACTGTTTTACACTTTCTTTTTTTTTAAAGATTTTATTTATTTATTTATTTATTTATTTATTTATTTATTTATTTATTTGACAGAGAGAGAGAGCACAAGCAGGGGGAGCGGCAGGCAGAGGGAGAAGCAGGCTCCCCGCTGAGCAAGTAGCCTGATGCGGGACTCCATCCCAGGACCATGGGATCATGACCCGAGCCAAAGGTAGACACTTAACTGACTGAGCCACCCAGACATCCTTGTTTTACACTTTCACTTCAGCTTTAACGATACCCAGTTATATGCTACCTAAAATACATGACAAGAAGGAAAAAAGCAGGGATGCTTGGGTGGCTCAGTCGGTTAAGCATCTTTCTTTGGCTCAGGTCATGATCCCAGGGTCCTGGGATGGAGTCACACATTGGGCTACTTGCTCAGCGGGGAGCCTGCTTCTCCCTCTGCCTGCCACTCCCCCTGCTTGAGCTCTCTCTCTCTCTGTCTCTGACAAATAAATAAATAAAATATTTTAAAAAAAGAAGGAAAAAGGGAGAAGTGCGAAAGAAATAGTAGAACAAGGGATGCAGAATATTCACTCATACATTTACTGTCCTCTATGACCAGTGTACTGGATCATTTCCATCCCATCAGCAATTACTCACTAAATTATAAACAATCATGTCATTACTGAAGAAGACTTGTGTTTCTAAAAGACAGAGAATTAGATGTATAAATTGAAGTCAGTGAGAAAGGAAAGGTCAATAGTAATGTTGAGAAAGTGTTAAACTTTGGTGTTTTATGATGCATCTCATATATAGAATGATAACTACAAAATTACTCCTGAGATGTTATCTGTTTTAGAAAGATACAAATCAAAAATCCTCAAATTTCCTTTCTAAAACATACTTCAGCTAAATTTTAAGGGCCATCAATATGACTTAAAACCAATGTTTAGGAAGATGGATGAGGAAATGACTGGACTGGTTTTCCATTAGTGATTGAATAAACACATTTATTATTTCTTCATTCAACAAGCATTTAAGAAATGCTTACTATGGGCCAACATAAGTGGCACTAGAGGTACAAAATATGTTTTCTGACCTAGAGATGAAAAAGCCTAGATAGAGAATTGGTCTTCCAAGTGGAATGCACAACAGTTCAGCGGGGGGGGGGGGGGGGGGGGTGGTTAGCAAAGAAGGGGAAGTTGTTAGGGTCAGCAAAGTATTTATAAAAGTATTATCAATTAGGCATTTGTGCAGAAACTTTAACAATTATCTTTTAAAAATTTTAAAGCATGCTCATGAGATGGGACTTATCCTCATTTTATAGGAAACTTAAGTTCAATGTGAATAAGTTATTTGCCTAACATCACAGAGTTTGTAAATAGTCAACCATGAATTTGAATCATGTCTGTCTAATTCTAAAACCTATTATTTCTTACTACACCACACATCGCCTCTTCAAGCTCTCTACAGTCAAGTTATGCAATTATCTTGTTTCTGGTTTACTTCTCCTCCCCAGCATGCAAGTTCAAGAATAGGAATCTGTCTTACTCATTGCTATTTCTCAAGTGTCTAGATCAGTATATGACATATATTTGGCACTTATTAACATTTGTTGAATTAATGTAATATATACATCAAAAGTTATTTAATTGAAGCCCCTGGATGGCTCAGTTGGTTAAGCAAATGGCTCTTGATTTTAGCTCAGGTCATGATCTCAGGGGTTGTGAGATCAAGCCCCGCATTAAGCCCCATGTCAGGCTCCATGCCCAGTGTAGAGCCGGCTTAAGATTCTCTCTCTCCCTCTCCCATTGCCTCTACCCCTTCTCTAAAAATTAAAAAAAAGTTATTTTATTATCATTATTATTATTATTATTATTATAAGCTAATTCAAAGACTGGTGCATGCATTCCAGTAAAGGCCATGCAAAGCAATCCATTAGGCTGTAAGAAAAAAATAACTATTAAAACTTCTATTCATATTCTATTTATCTTTTTTAATTTCTATTTTTGTATTTTATATGTACATAAAATATTGGTACAATAGTACAATATACAATTTTTATATCAATAAATATACATATATTTGAGGTACATGATTAAAACTTGTTAATGGTAAGTGTGTGTTATCAAAAGTGTTCAGAGAACACTGATCCAAAGAGAGAAGTAGACATGTAAGTAAATACCTACCACCTAATATTCCATGCACTGTGATATACGTGTCTATAAAAATTATTTTAGTTGCAATAGGAAGGAAGTGACTACCTTTTCCTAGTTTGTGGTGGTGGACGGTGGTGGAGCAAATGTTATTATGGAATAGGTGGCTAGAAAAAAAATTCACAGAGGAAGTGATGTTTTGATCTTAGAGTCCCTTGGAATCACAGTTCAGGAGTTTGGACTTCAGGCTTTTGGAAAAGAGGATCCTTTGAAGAATTTTAAGAAACATGATACATTTGCATTTTAGGTAAAAGGTAATTCTGGCAACCCAGTGAATGATTGTTAGCAAGGAGGAAAGCGGAAGGCAAAACCAATCTCATGTGATTTCAGCTACTGAGTTAAAAAGAAGAAGAAGAAAAAGGAAGAAGAAAGAAGAAGAAGAAGAAGAAGAAGAAGAAGAAGAAGAAGAGGAAGAGGAAGAAGAAGAGGAAGGAGAAGAAGAAAGCTTCCAGGGATACCTGGGTGGCTCAGTATGATAAGCGTCTGCCTTTGGCTCAGGTCATGATCCCAGGCTCCTGGGAGAGAGTCCCACATTGGGATTCTTGCTCAGCGGGGAGCATACTGCTTGCTCTGCCTGCTCTACGTGCTGCCCCCCTGCTTGTGCTCTCTCTCTCTCTCTGACAAATAAATAAATAAAATTTTAAAAAAGCTTCCAATCAGACAATTTTTAGAGATAACTTCAAAATGGTCCCTTGAAACAGAAATCAAATATCCTTTTTCTTCATTATTGCCTATTATGTATGTCCAACAAATATTTTCCCATAATTGCCTCCATGTCTTTCTAATACAATTCAGCCTCAATTCTTTCTTTTTTGTTGCCCATTAATTTGGGAGAAATTATTAGTTTACTGTGTTTTCTTTTTATTTTCTTTTATTTTCTTTTATTTTTTTATTATTATTTTAAGTTAATCACCATACATTACATCATTAGTTTTTGATGTAGTGTTCCATGATTCATTGTTTGCGTACAACACACAATGCTCCATGCAGTATGTGCCCTCTTTAATACACATCACCAGGCTAACATATCTCCCAACCCCCCTCCCCTTTAGAACCCTCAGTTTGTTTTTCAGAGTCCATAGTCTCTCATGGTTCGTCTCCCCCTCCGATTTCCCCCCTTTCATTCTTCCACTTCTGCTATCTTCTTCCTTTTTTTTTTTTTTTAACATATAATGTATTATTTGTTTCAGAGGTACAGGTCTGTGATTCAACAGTCTTACACAATTCACAGCACTTACCATAGCACATACCCTTCCCAATGTCTATCACCCAGCCACCCCATCCCTTCCACCCCCCACCGCTCCAGCAACCCTCAGTTTGTTTCCTGAGATTAAGAATTCCTCATATCAGTGAAGTCATATGATACATGTCTTTCTCTGATTGACTTATTTCGTTCAGCATAATACCCTCCAGTTCCATCCACGTCATTGCAAATGGCAAGATTTCATTCGTTTTGATGGTTGCATAATATTCCATTGTATATATATACCACCTCTTCTTTAACCATTCATCTGCCGGTGGACATCTTGGCTCTTCCCACAGTTTGGCTATTGTGGACATTGCTGCTATAAACATTGGGGTGCACGTACCCCTTCGGATCCCTACATTTGTGTCTTTGGGGTAAATACCGAGTAGTGCAATTGCTGGATCATATGGTAGCTCTATTTTCAACTTTTTGAAGAACCTCCATACTGTTTTCCAGTGTGGCTGCACCAGCTTGCATTTCCACCAACAGTGTAGGAGGGTTCCCCTTTCTCCGCATCCCCGCCAACAACTGTCATTTCCTGACTTGTTAATTTTAGCCATTCTGACTGGAGTGAGATGATATCTCATTGAGGTTTTGGTTTGGAGTTCCCTGATGCCAAGCGATGTCGAGCACTTTTTCATGTATCTGTTGGTCATTTGGAGGTCTTCTTTGGAAAAATGTCTGTTCATGTCTTCTGCCCATTTCTTGATTGGATTATTTGTTCTTTGGGTGTTGAGTTTGATAAGTTCTTTAGAGATTTTGGATACTAGCCCTTTATCTGATATGTCATTTGCAAATATCTTCTCCCATTCTGTCGGTTGTCTTTTGGTTTTGTTGACTGTTTCTTTTGCTGTGCAAAAGCTTTTTATCTTGAAGAAGTCCCAGTAGTTCATTTTTGCCCTTGCTTCCCTTGCCTTTGGCAACATTTCTAGGAAGAAGTTGCTGTGGCTGAGGTCGAAGAGGTTGCTGCCTGTGTTCTCCATTAGGATTCTGATGGACTCCTGTCTCACATTTAGGTCTTTCAACCATTTTGAGTCTATTTTTGTGTGTGGTGTAAGGAAATGGTCCAGTTTCATTCTTCTGCATGTGGCTGTCCAATTTTCCCAACACCATTTGTTGAAGAGACTGTCTTTTTTACATTGGACATTTTTTCCTGCTTTGTCAAAGATGAGTTGACCATAGAGTTAAGGATCCATTTCTGGGCTCTCTATTCTGTTCCATTGATCTATGTGCCTGTTTTTGTGCCAGTACCATACTGTCTTGATGATTACAGTTTTGTAATAGAGCTTGAAGTCCGGAATTGTGATGCCACCAGTTTTGCTTTTCTTTTTCAACATTCCTCTGGCTATTCAGGGTCTTTTCTGGTTCCATACAAATTTTAGAATTACTTGTTCCATTTCTTTGAAAAAAGTGGATGATATTTTGATGGGGATTGTATTAAATGTGTAGATTGCTCTAAGTAACATTGACTTCTTCACAATATTTGTTCTTCCAATCCATGAACATGGAACATTTTTCCATTTCTTCATGTCTTCCTCAATTTCTTTCATGAGTATTTTATGGTTTTCTGAGTACAGAGTCTTTGCCTCTTTGGTTACATTTATTCCTAGGAATCTTATGGTTTTGGGTGCAATTGTAAATGGGATTGACTCCTTAATTTCTCTTTCTTCTGTCTTGTTTTTGGTGTATAGGAATGCTACTGATTTCTGTGCATTGATTTTATATCCTGCCACTTTACTGAATTCCTGTATGAGTTATAGCAGTTTTGGGGGAGAGTCTTTTGGGTTTTCCACATAAAGTACCATATCATCTGCAAACAGTGAGAGTTTGAATTCTTCTTTGCCAATTTGGATGCTTTTTATTTCTTTTTGTTGTCTGATTGCTGTGGCTAGGACTTCTAGTACTATGTTGAAGAGCAGTGGTGATAGTGGACATCCCTGCCGTGTTCCTGACCCTAGGGAGAAAGCTCTCAGTTTTTCCCCATTGAAAATGATATTCGTTGTGGGTTTTTCATAGATGGCTTTTATGATATTGAGGTATGTACCCTCTATGCCTATACTCTGAAGAGTTTTGATCAAGAAAGGATGCTGTACTTTGTCAAATGCTTTTTCTGCATCTATTGAGAGGATCATATGGTTCTTGTTCTTTCTTTTATTAATGTATTGTATCACATTGATTGATTTGCGGATGTTGAACCAACCTTGCAGCCCAGGGATAAATCCCACTTGGTCGTGGTGAATAATCCTTTTAATGTACTGTTGGATCCTATTGGCTAGTATTTTGGTGAGAATTTTTGCATCCATGTTCATCAAAGATATTGGCCTGTAATTCTCCTTTTTGATGGGGTATTTGGCTGGTTTTGGGATCAAGGTAATGGTGGCCTCATAAAACGAGTTTGGAAGTTTTCCTTCCATTTCTATTTTTTGGAACAGTTTCAGAAGAATAGGTATTAATTCTTCTTTAAATGTTTGGTAGAATTACCCAGGGAAGCCATCTGGCTCTGGGCTCTTGTTTGTTAGATTTTTGATGACTGCTTCAAATTCCTTAGTGGTTATAGGTCTGTTCAAGTTTTCTATTTCTTCCTGGTTCAGTTTTGGTGGTTGATACATTTCTAGGAATGCATCCATTTCTTCCAGATTATCTAATTTGCTGGCATATAGATGCTCATAATATGTTCTTATAATTGTTTGTATTTCTTTGGTGTTGGTTGTGATCTCTCCTCTTTCATTCATGATTTTATTTATTTGGGTTATTTCTCTTTTCAGTTTGGTAAGTCTGGCCAGGGGTTTATCAATCTTGTTAATTCTTTCAAAGAACCAGCTCCTAGTTTCGTTGATTTGTTCTATTGTTCTTTTGGTTTCTATTTCATTGATTTCTGCTCTGATCTTTATTATTTCTCTTCTCCTGCTGGGTTTAGGCTTTATTTGCTCTTCTTTCTCCAGCTCCTTTAGGTGTAGGGTTAGGTTGCGTATTTGAGACCTTTCTTGTTTCTTGAGAAAGGCTTGTATTCTATGTACTTTCTTCTTAGGAGTGCCTTTGCTGCATCCCAAAGATTTTGAACAGTTGTGTTTTCATTTTCATTTGTTTCCATGAATTTTTTTAAATTCTTCTTTAATTTCCTGGTTGACCCATTCATTCTTTAGTAGGATGCTCTTTAGCCTCCATGTATTTGAGTTCTTTCCGACTTTCCTCTTGTGATTGAGTTCAAGTTTCAAAGCATTGTGGTCTGAAAACATGGAGGGAATGATCCCAATCTTTTGGTACCGGTTGAGACCTGATTTGTGACCCAGGAGATGATCTATTCTGGAGAATGTTCCATGGGCACTAGAGAAGAATGTGTATTCTGTTGCTTTGGGATAGAATATTCTGAATATATCTGTGAAGTCCATTTGGTCCAGTGTGTCCTTGAAAGTCTTTATTTCGTTGTTGATCTTTTGCTTAGATGATCTGTCCGTTTCAGTGAGGGGGGTGTTAAAGTCCCCCACTATTCTAGTATTGTTGTCGATGTGTTTCTTTGCTTTTGTTATTAATTGGCTTATATAATTGTCTGCTCCCATGTTAGGGGCATAGATATTTACAATTGTTAGATCTTCTTGTTGGATAGACCCTTTAAGTAGGATATAGTGTCCTTCCTCATCTCTTAATACAGTCTTTGGTTTAAAATCTAATTTGTCTGTTATAAGTATTGCTACCCCAGGTTTCTTTTGGTGTCCATTAGCATGGTAAATGGTTTTCCACCCCCTCACATTCAATCTGGGGGTGTCTTTGCATCTAAAATGAGTCTCTTGCAGACAGCCTATCGATGGGTCTTGTTTTTTTATCCGATCTGATAACCTGTGTCTTTTGATTGGGGCATTTAGCCCATTTACATTCAGGGTACCTATTGAAAGATATTAATTTAGTGCCATTGTATTGCCTGTAAGGTGACTGTTACTGTATATTGCCTGTATTCCTTTCTGGTCTATGTTACTTTTAGGCTCTCTCTTTGCTTAGAAGACCCCTTTCAATATTTCTTGTAGGGCTGGTTTCATGTTTGCAAATTCCTTTACTTTTTGTTTGTCCTGGAAGCTTTTTATCTCTCTTTCTATTTTCAATGACAGCTTAGTTGTATATAGTATTCTTGGCTTCATATTTTTCCCATTTAGTGCTCTGAATATGTCATGCCAGTCCTTCCTGGCCTGCCAGTTCTCTGTGGATCGGTCTGTTGCCAATGTAATTTTTCTACCATGTAGGTTACAGATCTCTTCTCTCGAGCTGCTCTCAGGATTTTCTCTTTGTCTCTGAGACTCGTAAGTTTTACTTTTAAATGTTGGGGTGTTGACCTATTTTTATTGATTTTGAGAGGGGTTGTCTGTGCCTCCTGGATTTTGATGCCTGTTTCCTTCCCCAAATTAGGGAAATTCTCTGCTATAATTTCTTCCAATAAACCTTCTGCCCCTCCCTCTCTTTCTTCTTCTTCTGGGATCCCAATTATTGTAATGCTGTTTTGTCTTATGGTATCGCTTATCTCTCAAATTCTGCCCTCGTGATCCAGTAGTTGTTTATATCTCTTTTTCTCAGCTTCTTTATTTTCCATCATTTGGTCTTTTATATCACTAAGTCTTTCTTCTGCCTCATTTGTCCTAGCAGTTAGAGCCTCCATTTTTGATTGCACATTATTAATAGCCTTTTTGATTTCAACTTGGTTAGATTTTAGTTCTTTTATTTCTCCAGAAAGTGTTTCTCTAATAACTTCCATGCTTTTTCAAGCCCAGCTAGTATCTTTAAAATCGTCATTCTGAACTCTAATTCCAACATCTTACTGATGTCTGTATTGATTAGGTCCCTGGCAGTCGGTACTGCCTCTTGTTCTTTTTGTTGAGGTGATTTTTTCTGTCTTGTCATTTTGTCCAGAGGAGAAGAGATGAATGAGAGAACAAAATGCTAACAGGGTAACAACGTAGTTTACTGTGTTTTCTAAGTCACTTCCTCATGCACTCAAATTGCTAAGCCAACTTCCCACTATGCTCTTTGAAACTGATGCCCTACTTACATTCTCTACTGTTCCATGACCAGCATGTTCTATGACCCTTCAGAAAACAACATTATCTCTATCCTAGCATCTAAAAATCTCTATGTACATTTACCATGGAACACAATAATGATGATAAGTATTTATTTGACTGAAGCAGGGAAGATAAGTGAGGCAGAACCTATGAAAATCTCCAGTGTCAGTTTGATAGGCTTCCTCTGTCTATCTCTTGTCTATCTCTATCTCATGCAGACGGATCTGAATGTATAATTAAAGAGTGACATAATAAATCTAATTAGCAAGAAATTGTGCAAGAAAGAATTGATTTTTTTTAATAGCAATTACAAGTTTTTTGGTCTTGTATGCATCTTAGATTTGGAGAAATGCTGATATAGGCCATGTCAATTTAACTAACTGGCTGTGAGACTGACACATTTGGTGTGACTGATTGTTGATAGTTTATGAGTTCTGGATTTGGTTGTACTGATCTTTGCTATCAAGGTGCTGCAGTGAGCTGGACTATTGCCTCATAATCTAAATGAGTCATATAACTGTTCTTTTTTTTTTTTTTATCTTTCATTCCACTAACCCCATCATCACTGTACTGTTTGCAAATCTTACATGCAGTTGACAGCTATTAGGGAGCCAACTAAATGGAGAGGACTCATTTAACTGACACAAAAGAGCTCTGAGAGTCTCCTTTCCCCAACCTCATTCTGCATAAATTATCATATGATAAACATGCATTTATTTATGTAATAATAATTAGCATTATTATGGCTCATTTTTTCTAAGAGCAGTTATATTTCATCTTTAAATCTCCAAAGCTCAGCAAGGTATGTCAGTAGTTTTTCCTTATAACAAATTAAGAAACTGAGGCAGCATAAGAGTTAAAATGGAAATTACTTACTCTGTAGTCACGGTGCAGGGATTAAAGCCCAGGAGAAGAGATCCAATTCTGGGCTCAGACCAATGAGCAGTACTCCCTCTTCACTTGAGTTTTGGGGTTTGCATTAATTTTAGCTTATAATAGTGTGACTGCTACCTAAAAGCAATTTTCTATAGATCTTAGAGTTTCAAATCTATCATGTTAAGTACCATTCTAAAATTATTTCTAACTTTTTAGATTTGTAGTTTATCTTTAAATGCCTATAGACACCCAAAGCATATAAATCTAGGAACTACTAACATGTACAACAATATTTTTATTGCACATTTTTGGACAAAAAGATATGCTAAAAAATTAGAGAACGTGGAATTTAGTTGTAAAGAGCAAAAATTACAACAAAAAAATCCTTCCTTAAAACTTGGTTAAAATAAAGGATGCTATAGACAATAAAATAGACCTTAAATACTTTCAGTAAATACCTCTGTTATACTCCAGTTTATTCAGAAGAGCCCTTACCAAATCTTATATGTTCATACTTTTATCAACATTTTAGAATTTTCTCATCTTAATCAGTGGTGTATTTTATTTTTATTTAACCTTTCCCTAATTACTATTTTCAGCTCCAAATTGTTCTAACATTCCTGGGGAAATTGCCCAAAGAAAACAGTATTTTTTTTAACCTTTACCTGCTATGTTGACCCATAGCACTTACAATAATTTTCCCCTGCAGCCATCTTTTCCTTTCTCCTAATCAGGCAAACCCTCATTTTTCAGGATACTCAGAGCCACAGGCACATTTGCTAGGACCATAGTCATTGGGTAGTTTAGGCTCTATGAATATAGATGTCATATTGTTGCTAATATGTAGTATAAGTATAAAGGTTCTCGTTGCTGTTGATTTGTTATCATTTTCCATTTATTCATGGGCCAGAAGTATGTTGTATTATACTTTTATTAATGTTGGGAAGTGGTTCTGATATAAATCAGTTTTGTTATAGGCTTATAAACAAGAATAAAAAAGATACTATATACTCTACTTTTATTTCTCTTATCAATTCTGCATTATAACATTATTTGAGGTCTAAATTAGTGTTCATAGTCTACACATAGGTTAAATGAACCATAATACTTCAGTTGCTTTCTGTTCAATGTCAACACAGTTAGAAGAATCCAAAGACTTAGGTTAGTAAAGATATTCAAATTATTGAATGTCTAATATCCAATGCAGTGAAACAGTTATAAATATGATACAATCTCTGAGCTCAACAAATTTCCTATTGATTCAATATTTACTCAACAAATATATATTGACTGTCAGAATGGCTAAAATTAACAACACAAGAAACAACAGGTGTTGGTGAGGATGTGGAGTAAGGGGAACCCTCTTGCATTGTTGGTGGGGATGCAAACTAGTGCAGCTGCTCTGAAGAACAGTATGGAGGTTCCTCAAAAAGTTAAAAATAAAACTACCTTATGATCCAGCAATTGCACTACTAGGTATTGACACAAAAGATACAAAAATACAGATTTGAAGGGGTACATGCACCCCAATGTTTATGACAGCATTATCAACAATAACCAAACTATGGAGAGAGCTCAAATGTCCATCAACTGATGAATAGATAAAGAAGTAGTATACACATATGTATATACACATATATACATATACATATTCTCTATGTATATATGTATATGTATATATGTGTATATATATATATATATATAATAGAATATTACTCAGCCATCCAAAAGAATGAAATCTTGTCATTTGCTATGACATAAATGGAGCTAGAGTGTATTATGATAAGTGAAATAAGTCAGTCAGAGAAAGACAAATACCAGATGACTTCACTTATATGTGGAATTTAAGAAACAAAACAGATGAACATATGGGAAAGGAGGAAAAAAAGAAAAAAAAAAGAGAGGGAAACAAATCAAAAGAGATAAGATAGAGATAGAGAACCAACTAAGGGTTGATGGAGGTGGGTGGAGGATGGGCTAGATGGGTGATGGGTATCAATGAGGACAGTTGTTGTGATGAGTCACTGAATTCTACTCCTGAAACCAATATTGCACTGTATGTTAACCAACTAGAATTTAAATAAAAAAATTTAAAAACCCCAAAAAACAGCCAAAAAAAAGCAAATATGTATTGAGCACCTACTATGTGACAAGCAAAGTTCCTGGCATTGGGAATAAAGTAATAAATAAAACACTGAAAAATACCTGCCTTCAGGAAGCTTATAATCTAGTGGAAGGAAACAGACAATAAAGAAATTAGGAAAATATCTAGGTGTTTATAAGTGCCATAAAGAAAAATAAAACAGAAAAGGGGGCTATGCAGTGATATTAAGTTTTGTGGAGAGGAGGTTTAAACATGGCCCATAACATTCTACGAAATTAAAGTTGGGAGTTAAAGTATAACCAAGGGTTATATGGAAGCCAGAGAAGAGGGGTCTTATCTGGAATATTCAGAGTTCCTGAACTCCCTCTTTGCTCCTGCAGAAGTGTGGGAAATGGTTATAGTCTTGTGAATAAAAATATGTCTAGAACTATGTACAATGCATGACAGAATTTGCTGAGTTCTATGATAGAAATGCAAAGATAGCACATGAGATTAGGGAGGAAACAAAGATTCATCCTTAATGGAAGTCTTCATGGAAGAGTTGGCATTTTTATGAATGAATAGTTGTAACCACCATTTTGAAGGTGATAAATTTCTGCTTCAGTCTGCCAAGCATGCTTGCTCAGCCATACAACGAACAAGTGACTTTGTAGCAGCTTACTAATTTTTATGTGTCAAAACCAGTTCCAAAAATCTTACTTTGGGGAACAGAGGCCTTCTGTGATCTGAATCCTGCTACAGATGAATATACAAATGCAGTCTAATGTTCCAAATCTGATGAGCTATATACATGATCAAAAAGCTACAAATATCTTGAGTAGTAATATCCTTAACATTACTAGTCTAGATTTTTATTTCATTTTTTGCAATAAGATCTAGATTAGCTTCTGTGTCCAGCATAAATTAAAAATCAAATTTGTTTAGGGGCGCCTCAGTGGCTCAGATGGTTAAGCATCTGCCTTCGGCTCAGGTCATGATCCCAGGGTCCTGGGATCGAGCCCCACATCAGGCTCCTGGCTCAGCGAGGAGCCTGCTTCTCCCTCTCCCTCTGCCTCTCTCCCTGCTCATGCTTTCTCTCTCTCTCTCTCTGTATCTCTGTGTCTCAAATGAATAAATAAAAAAAATCTTTAAAAAAAAGTCAAATTTGTCTAGAAACATAGGATATGTCAGTAGAAACTAGATAACAATTAGTCATAACAATGACCATTGACTGTGTGCCAGTTGCTTTGCACACATTATGCTAAGCCCCATAAAGCTCTTCAAAGGCAATATTCTTATTTTAATTTTAGAGATGAGCTTCTCTCACAAAGTCATTAAATAACTAACCCAAGACTACACAGTTAATATGTAACAGGACTTGGATTTGTCCCCCAATAATGTACTTTTTCAACTACATTGTACTGCCAAGAAGGGAGTCCCAAACATGGTTCAATTAGTTTAAAAAACTTAAACCTAGAGAGAAGTCCAAGATGGTGGAAGAGTAGAAGACCTTAATTTTGTCTGGTCCCAGGAATTCAGCTAGATAGCTAACAAACCATTCTGAACACCTGCAAACTCAATGGGAAATTGAAGAAAAGAATAGCTGCAACTTTATGAATACAAAAGTGACCGTATTCTGCAAGGTAGGAGGTGCAGAGAAGCGAATCTGAGGCAATATATGGGAAGATAGACTGCAGGAAGAGGGAGCCTCTGTCAGCCAGCTACCAGAAAGTGATAGAGCAGTGGAGTGCAAAACCAGAACTTTTAAAAGTCTGCTCTGGTGAGGGACGTTGCTCAGGTGACAAAGTGGGGAGTGGAATCCTCACTGGAGCAGTGTGGTCTCAGGATCCTTGGGGTAACAGGAAGACCTGGGGGTGCCTGAGTGTGGCAGAGCTCCCAGGTATTGGAGCAGTGATGCCGGCTGCAAAGAGTGAGCCCAGGAGTGGGATCTCAGCTCAGGGTTGCCATAAACCATGATCCATGGCACAGTCTAGCAGGGGCCCAACAAGCAGAAGAACCAGGGGACCCCCCCTTCCACTCCCATGAAGAATGGTGTGAGAGTGTGCCACAGGAGTCTGCTGGGATTTGGAGACTCCAAACGGGGTCGTGTGCCTGAGATAGAAACACTTGATCACAGGTGGGGTGAGCACGGAGTGTGGCCAGAGACCAGGGAGACAGGAGTGATTGACTGCTTTTCTCTGAGGGCTCACTGAGGAGTGGGGCACCAAGCTTTTGGCTCTGGGGCTGGAGATTGGGAGGCCATTATTTTCATTCTCATCCTCTAAAGCAGCAGGAAAGCCTTCAGGGAACAGAAGCCACATAGAGCAAACTGGAGCAGATTACTTAGCCAGGCCCCTGGCAAGGGCAGTGCAATTTCGCCAGGGGAAAAGACATTTGAGAATCAATGCAGCAGGCCCCTCTCCCAGAAGATTAGCAAAAACATCCAGCCAAGACCAAGTTTCCCGATCAATGAGAACTGCAAAACTCCAGCACTAGGGAAATATAGCACTTAGAACTCATGGCTTTTTCCCCTTGGTTCTTTAGTCTTTCAACTTTAATTTTCTTAAAATTTTCTTTAGTTATTTTTTAATTTTTTAAAATTTTTCTTCTTTTGTTTTTCAACCAACTTTTTATTTTATCAACTCCTTTTTAGAAAAATCTTTTTAAATTTTCATTATTACAGTCACATTCTATCCCTTCATGTGTTTAACCTTATCTTTGTATATATATAAGTTTTTCTTTCTTTAAAATTTTGGGATGCAGTTTCTTCTAACAGACCAAAATACACCCAAAATTTAGTGTATGGCTCTGTTCTAGTCAACTGCCTGATCATATCATATTCTCTTTTTTCCCCTTTTTTTCTTTTTCCATTTTGTGTTTTTTTTTTGTTGTTGTTATTTTTGTTGTTTGTTTTGTTAAAGTCTTTTCTAATTTTCATCTTTACAGTTACAGTCTATCCTCTCAGTGTATTTAATATTATCTTTGTATATATAAGTTTTTCTTCCTTTACAATTTTGAGATGTAGTTTCCTCTAAGAAATTGACCAAAATATGGGGTGCCTGGGTAGCTCAGTTGGTTGAGCAACTGTCTTCAGCTCAGGTCATGATCCTGGAGTCCTGGGATCGAGTCCCACATCGGGCTCCCTGCTCAGCAGGGAATCTGCTTCTCCCTCTGACCCTCCCCCCTCTCATGCTCTCTCTCTCTCTCATTCTCTCAGTCTTTAAAAAAAAAAAGAAACTCACCAAAATACACTCAGGGGATAGTGTATTGCTCTGTTCTGTTCACCTGTCTGTTTATATCCCTTCATTTTTGTTGTTGTTGTTATTTTTTCTTTCTCTTTGTTTTTTCTTGTCTTTTAACTTCCACTTTTACAATTATATACTATCCTTTCGATGTATTTAATTTTATTTTTTACTTATACAAGTTTTTATTTCTTTACAATTTTGGGATCTAGTTTCCTAGAAAACAGACCAAAATACCACAGAATCCAGTGTATTGCTCTATTCTGCTCATCTGTCTGATTATATTCTTTCTTTATTTTTTTTCCTAGTTTCCTGTCTCTTCTGATTTGTTTATTGTATATTTCTCTGGCGTTGTTGTTGCACTTTTAGTATTTTGTTCTCCAATGACAAGACAGAAAAACTCATCTCAAAAAAAGAGAACAAGAGGCAGCACTGACTGCCAGGGGCCTAATCAATATGGACATTAGTAAGAAGTCAGAACTAGAGTTCAGAATAACAATTATAAACATACTAGCTGGGCTTGAAAAAAAACATAGAAGACACTAGAGAATCCCTTTCTGAGGAAATAAAAGAACTAAAATCTAACGAAGTCAAAATCAAAAAGGCTATTAATGAGATGTAATAAAAAATAGAGACTCTAACTGCTAGGATAAATGAGACAGAAGAGACAATTAGTGATATAGAAGACCAAATGATGGAAAATAAAGAAGCTGAGAAAAAGAGAGATAAACAATTACTGGATCACGAGGGAGGATTCAAGAGGTAAGTGATACCATAGAGCAAAACAATATTAGAATAATTGGGATCCCAGAAGAAGAGGAAAGAGAGAGGGGGGCAGAAGGTATATTGGAGAAAATTATAGCAGAGAACTTCCCTAATCTGGGGAAGGAAACAGGCATCAAAATCCAGGAGGCACAAAGAACCCCCCCTCAAAATCAATAAAAATAGGTCAACACCCTGACGTATAATAGTAAAACTTGCAAATCTCAGAGACTAAGAGAATATCCTGAAAGCACCTCAGGACAAGAGGTCTGTAACCTACAAGAGTAGAAACATTAGATTGGCAGCAGACCTATCCATGAAGACCTGGCAGGCCAAAAAGGACTGACATGATATATTCAGGTGCTAAATGAGAAAAATATGCAGCCAAGAATACTTTATCCAGCTAAGATGTCATGCAAAATAGAAGGAGTGATTAAAAAAAAAAAATCCAGGACAAAGAGAAAATAAAAGAATTTGTCATCACTAAACCAGCCCTGCAAGAAATATTAAAGGGGATCCTATAAGTGAAGAGAGACCCCAAAAATAACATAGACCAGAAAGGAACAGAGAAAATATACAGAAACAGTGACTTTACAGGCAATACAGTGGCACTAAATTCATATCTTTCAATAGTCACCCTGAATGTAAATGGGCTAAATGCTCCAATCAAAAGACACAGGGTATCAGATTGGATACAAAACAAGACCCACTGATATGCTGTCTGCAAGAGACACATTTTAGATAGAAAGACACCTCCAGATTTAAAGTGAGGGGTGGAAAAGCATTTATCATGAAAATGGACATCAAAAGTAAGTGGGGAAGGCAATCCATTTATCAGACAAATTAGATTTTAAACCAGAGTGTAACAAGAGATGAGGAAGGACACTATACCATAATTAAAAGTTCTATCCAACAAGAAGATCTAACAATTGCAAATATCTATGCCCATAACATGGGAGCAACCAATTATATAAGCCAATTAATAACAAAATAAAATAAACACATCAACAATAATACAATAATAGTAGGGGACTTTAACAACCCCCTTACTGCAATGGACAGGTCATCTAAGCAGAGGATCAACAAGAAAATAAGAGCTTTGAATGACACACTGGACCAGATGGACTTTACAGATATATTGAGAACATTCCATCCCAAAGCAACAGAATACACATTCTTCTCAAGTGTACATGGAATGTTCTCCATAATAGATCACATCCTGGGTCACAAATCAAGTCTCAACTGGTACCAAAAGATTGAGATCATTCCTGCATATTTTTCGACCACAATGCTTTGAAACTGGAACTCA
Source organism: Halichoerus grypus (assembly GCF_964656455.1). Lineage (NCBI taxonomy): Eukaryota > Metazoa > Chordata > Mammalia > Carnivora > Phocidae > Halichoerus > Halichoerus grypus. The sequence continues at coordinate 50,198,195 of NC_135727.1, read as the reverse complement.
ATCACAAAAGGAAATTTGGAAAGAACTCAAATACATGGAGGCTAAAGAGCATCCTACTAAAGAATGAATGGGTCAACCAGGAAATTAAAGTATAATTTTAAAATTTCATGGAAAAAATGAAAATGAAAATGCAACTGTTCAAAATCTTTGGGATGAAGCAAAGGCAGTCCTAAGAGGGAAGTGTACAGCACTACAAGACTTTCTCAAAAAACAAGAAAGTTCTCTGGTGCCTGGGTGGCTCAGTTGGTTGGGCGACTGCCTTCGGCTCAGGTCATGATCCTGGAGTCCCTGGATCGAGTCCCGCATCGGGCTCCCTGCTCAGCAGGGAGTCTGCTTCTCCCTCTGACCCTCCCCTGCCATGTGCTCTCTCTCATTCTCTCTTTCTCAAATAAATAAATGAAATCTTTATTTTTTTTAAAGATTTTATTTATTTATTTGACAGAGAGAGACACAGTGAGAGAGGGAACACAAGCAGGGGGAGTGGGAGAGGGAGAAGCAGGCTTCCTGCAGAGCAGGGAGCCCGATGCGGGGCTCGATCCCAGGACCCTGGGATCATGACCTGAGCCGAAGGCAGACGCTTAACGACTGAGCCACACAGGCGCCCCAATAAATAAAATCTTTAAAACAAAAAACAAAAAACAAGACAGTTCTCAAATACACAACCTAACCTTACACCTAAAGGAGCTGGAGAAAGAAGAGCAAATAAAGCCTAAACCCAGCAGGAGAAGAGAAATAATAAAGATCAGAGTAGAAATCAATGAAATAGAAACCAAAGAACACTAGAATGTATCAATGAAACTACAAGTTCGTTCTTTAAAAGAAATAATAAGATTGATAAACCACTGACCAGACTTATCAAAAAGGAAAATGACCCAAATGAATAAAATCATGAATGAAAGAATAGAGATCACGACCAACACTGAAGAAATAGAAACAATTTTAAGAACATATTATGAGCAACTATATGCTGACAAATTAGACAATCTGGAGGAAATAGAAAACCTGAACAGACACATAACCGGTAAGGAAATTGAAGCAGTGACCAAAAATCTCCCTACAAACAAGAGCCCAGGGCCAGATGGCTTCCCAGGGGAATTCTACCAAACATTTAAAGAAGAATTATTACATATTCTTCTGAAGCTGTTTCAAAAAATAGAAATGGAAAGGAAACTTCCAAACTCTTTTCATGAGACCACCATTACCTTGATCCCAAAACCAGACAGACACCACCAGAAAGCAGAATTACAGACTAATGAACATGGACAACAAAAAGAAGTAAAAGGCATCCAAATTGGCAAAGAAGAAGTGAAACTCTCACTCTTTGCAGATGATATGATATTCTATGTGGAAAACCCAAAAGACTCCACCCCAAAATTGCTAGAACTCATACAGGAATTCAGGAAAGTGGCAGGATACAAAATCAATGCACAGAAATCAGTTGCATTTCTATACACCAACAGCAAGACAGAAGAAAGAGAAATTAAAGAGTCAATCCCATTTACAATTGCACCCAAAACCATAAGATACCTAGGGATAAATCAAACCAAAGAGGCAAAGGATCTGTACTCAGAAAACTATAGAATACTCATGAAAGTAATTGAGGAAGACACAAAGAAATGGAAAAACGTTCCATGCTCATGGATTCGAAGATCAAATATTGTGAAATTGTCAATGCTACCTAGAACAATCTACACATTCAACGCAATCCCTATCAAAATACCATCCACTTTTTTCAAAGAAATGGAACAAATAATCCTAAAATTTGTATGGAACAAGACCCTGAATAGCCAAAGGAATATTGAAAAAGAAAACCAAAATTGGTGGCATCACAATTCCACACTTTAAACTCTATTACAAGTCTGTAATCATCAAGACAGTATGGTAATGGCATGAAAGCTAACATATAGATCAATGGAACAGAATAAAGAACCCAGAAATGGACCCTTAACCCTATGGTCACCTAATCTTCAATGAAGCAAGAAGGAATATCCAATGGAAAAAAGTCTCTTCAACAAGTGGTGTTGGGAAAGTTGGACAGCCTTCTGGTGAAGAATGAAACTGGACCATTTCCTTACACCACACACAAAAATAGACTCAAAATGTTTGAAAGACCTAAATGTGTGACAAGAATCCATCAAAATCCTTGAGAACACAGGCAGCAACCTCTTTGACCTAGCCGCAGCAACTTCTTCCTAGACACATTGCCAAAGGCAAGGGAAGCAAGGGCAAAAATGAACTATTGGGACTTCATCAAGATAAAAACTTTTGCACAGTGAAAGACACAGTCAACAAAACCAAAAGACAACTGACAGAATGGGAGAATATATTTGCAAATGACATATCAAATAAAGGGCTAGTATCCAAAATCTATAAAAAACTTATCAAACTCAACACCCAAAGAACAAATAATCCAATCAAGAAATGGGCAGAGGACACGAACAGACGTTTCTCCAAAGACATCCAAATGGCCAACAGACACATGAAAAACTGCTCAACGTCACTTGGCATCGGGGAAATGCAAATCAAAACCACAATGAGATATCTCCTCACACCAGTCAGAATGGCTAAAATTAGCAAGTCAGGAAATGACAGATGTTGGCGGGGATGCAGAGAAAGCAGAACCCTACACTATGGTCGGAATGCAAGCTGGTGCAGCCACTCTGGAAAATAGTATGGAGGTTCCTCAAAAAGTTAAAAATAGAGCTACCCTACAACCCAGCAATTGCACTACTGGGTATTACACCAAAGATAAATATGTAGTGATCTGCCAATATGTCCATAGTCTCTCATGGTTCGTCTCCCCCTCTGAAGGGGCATCTGCACCCCAATGTTTATAGCAGCAATGTCCACAATAGCTAAACTATGGAAAGAGCTTAGATGTCCAATGACAAATGCATGGATAAGGAAGAAGTGGTATATATATACAATGGAATATTGCACAGCCATCAAAAAAATGAAATCTTGCCATTTGCAATGATGTGGATGGAACTAGTGGGTATTATGCTAAGTAAAATAAGTCAGTCAGAGAAAGACAATTATCATATGATCTCACTGATGTGGAATTTAAGAAAGAAGGTAGAGGATCATAGGGGAAAAGAAGGAAAAAAAATGAAACAAGACAAAATCAGAAAGGGAGGCAAAACATAAGAGACTCTTAATCTTAGGAAACAAACTGAGGGTTGCTGGAGGGAAAGGAGGGTGGAGGGAAAGGAGGGTGGAGGGAAAGGAGGGTGGAGGGATGGGGTAACTGGATGATGGACATTGGGGAGAGTATGTGTTGTAATGAGCACTGGGTATTATATAAGACTGATGAATCACAGACTTGTACCCCTGAAACAAATTATACATTATATGTTAATTAATTGAATTTAAATTATAAAAAATACTATATATACTGTGAAAAAACAAAAAAAATAAAAGACTTAAACCTTATACATGAGCAATGGAAACAAGATTGATGTCACATGTGTTTTTCCAGATGAGTTTTCCTGTTTGCTTATACATTCCGGTTGTCTCTACCAACACTGTAAGAATGGTAAGAAACTTCAGAAATTATTTGTTGCAACAAATAATAGTTGACAATTCTTTGTTTTACTGAAAAGCCCAGGAAGTATCTCCAGATAATAAACAGAGGAGCCAGCACTTAAATTGAAGTTTCCATAAAACTAAGTTGACTCTACAAGGAGAATTTGTTATTTATCTCAGGAGAATACAGTTAAAGAGTGATAATCATACCATGATGTATAAATTTTGGAAACTTAGGCCAATTTTTTGTCTTATTTTATACACAAATATTCTTAAATTGAAGCACAACAATGCAAATAAGTTTATTTTAGAATACTACCTCACCTTTGCCCAGCCATACAACACACTGTTTCTAGAACTCTCTCATTTATTTTTCACAAAGATACTAGATGTGCATCAGATATTATCTCAGGTTTTCAAACATAAGAACAAATCTCAGTTTGAATAATCTGGCAAGGTTGCACAGCTAGTGAAGGATGGAGCCAGTAATTAAACCCCAGTTTTTCATATGCAGTTCAGCAATTTTTCCTTATGTAGTACATTATTCCAAGGGCCTGTATAATATTGATTCATCATTTGTTTCAATAGAACATCATCAACCTTCATAATCATCATAGTACAGTAATCAGGATTCAAGGTATCTGCTACTATAGTGGTCTTTCCAAGCTTATTTGTTTATTATCTCATATCTCAGATTGAGTGGATTACTATGGCAATGAGCACTATAGAAATGCACAAGATTAATAGTGGATTATGAATCTCCAAAAGTGTCCAGCTAGGATATCTTTAATGAAAAGTCACTCCAAAATTGAAAAAAAAATCATATACATGTTACGATCCACATGTTGACATCATTCATTTATAAACAGGTATGTCTATCATCAAAAGGCCAGATGAATTCTGCTCAAGTTAGAAAACACTTTAGGGAAGTTACTTTAGCTTTGCACTTAGAAGAATAGTTAAGTTAATTTTCTTTTTTTTTTTTAATTTTTTTATTTTATTATGTTATGTTAATCACCATACATTACAACATTAAATTCCACATCAGTGAGATCATAGTTTTTTTGATGTAGTGTTCCATGATTCATCGTTTGCATATAACACCCAGTGCTCCATTCAATACGTGCCTTCTTTAATACCCATCACCAGGCTAACCCATCCCCCCACTCTCCTCCCCTCTAGAACCCTTAGTTTGTTTCTCCAGAGTCCATAGTCTCTCATGGTTCGTCTCCCCCTCTGATTTCCCCCCCTTCATTTTCCCCTTCCTACTATCTTCTTTTTTTTAACATATAATATATTATTTGTTTCAGAGGTACAGGTCTGTGATTCAACAGTCTTACACAATTCACAGCGCTCACCATAGCACATACCCTCCCCAATGTCTATCACCCAGACAACCCATCCCTCCCACCACCCACCACTAGTTTTCTTTTATTCCTTTTAAAGTTTTCAAGCCTGGCGCACCTGGGTGGCTCAGTTGTTAAGCATCTGCCTTCAGTTCAGGTCATGATCCCAGGGTCTCGGGATCGAACCCCACATCGGGCTCCCTGCTCCACGGGAAGCCTGCTTCTCCCTCTCCCACTCCTCCTGCTTGTGTTCCCTCTCTCGTTGTGTCTCTCTCTGTCAAATAAATAAATAAAATCTTAAAAAAAAAATGTTGTCAAGCCTGAAAACCTCACAAATACCTAATGAGCTCATTGTTTTGTTTCATCCCTCTCAGCTCCAACCAGATGTGGCTTAACATTTGCACTATTACATTTGCTTGTGTGTCTTGATATACACATTTCGTGGGCACATTTTAAAGGAATTTTGCAAATGGCAGTATCTACAAATGAGAAAGTCCAGGAGTGTGAGAGGTCTGGAATTCATTTTGTATATAGAACAGTTGAAGAAGCAGTGTATACTTTGTCCAGTGAAGAAAAGACACAAGAACACATGGGAGCTGCCTCAAGGGTTTGAAGACTTATCAGTTAGAAGAGGAAGTTTATTCTGCTGCTCTCTGGAGTGCAAAAATAGGACCAAAGTGTAGAAGTGCCAAGGAGGCAGGTTTGGCTTCCGTGTAGAATGTGAATGTGAGAACACTGAGAGCTTGCAAATATAGATGTGATGTGGTGAGCTCCTAGAAAGGATTTATGGGGTGGCATGCTTAGAAAAGAAAGCTTCTAGGATCCTTTCAGAGTTACACAATTCTTGATAATAATTGTGAAAATTTATTGAGCTCCCATATGTTTTACATATTTTAGTTCTTTAATCTTCATGAAAACTTCAGAAAGTAGACACTATTATTATATAAACAAGGAAACCAAGGGACAAAGAAATTAAGGAATTTGCCCAAGGACAATTGGTAGGTATAATGGATTTGGGATTCAAACTCAGATAACCTGGTGCCAGAGTCAAAGCCTTTGACTACCATGCCTCCATGTTGTTTCAACCAAGTGGTGCTTTGGTTCTGTGTGACCTTTAATGACTCCAAACAGCCCTTCTCAAGACCTCAGGCCTATTAGTAGCCTCACTTTTGCCAGTAATGTTACATATTTAAGTATACACAATGTCTAAAATTCAACTAGATACTAAAAGTACAACTACTATTATCGTGTGTGTGTCTGTGTATGTTGGGAAAGCAGTCTGAGAAATTCAGAGCTTTAAAATGAGTTATGTGTTTGTGCTTCAGGACTTTATCTTCTGTCCACTTCTCTATCACCACTTTCTCCTGAGGTGATTTATCTTGTTTCATGGCTTTAAATATGATCTACATGTTGATGATTGTTCAAACACATTCTTTCCAAAAGGTTAAAACATTATAGTCTATAGGCTTTTACCAGAAATATATTTTTCCTCCATTTTTTAATTCAGTTTTGCCTTTCCACATTATGCTGATACATAATGAATATGCTTTTTACAAGTTAGATTTTCATTTTCCAGTGCATAGTAACTCAAACTATATTATCTAAAAGCTGTAAGTGCCAGCTATTTTAAATACTCTTTCCATGTTTGAAACTGAATGTATACCCTTTCTGTACAAGGTATAATGTTTCAGAGTTAGACTGGAAAATAGGAAGATATGATAGGTTATCATTCTAAACCCTCTTTCTTTTTATTTTATAATAAAATAATTATCATCTAGGGGAAAAATGAATTATCCCCCCTAAAAAACTTGGGAACATGTTAATCTCACTAAAATGCATAAACTTTGAAATTAAATACAACTAGGTTTAACCTGTCACTTACTAGTTATGTAACTCTAAACAAGTTGCCTAATATCTGAGACTCATTTCCTGATTTGTAAATTGGACATAATCTTACAAGGTTTTATTGGAATGAAATAAAAATATTCTGAACATAGGCCCTGTCACATAGTAGGCTTGAAATAATTGTCCACCTGCCCTCTCAGCTCCCACTTGTTTGATCACCCCAAAGACTATTCTGTTACAGAGTATGAGTGAGAATGGAGGGTTGATATAAACGCTTGACATTCTGGATCAATGAGTTATGTACTGTTTAACTCTTTAGTTATTTATTTTCCCTTTAGAGCTTTAGGTTTATTGTATGAAGCAAAAAATGACTCAGCTGCTTTATATTAATATTTTGTGACTTATTTTGACTGCTATTAACTTAGCAAATATGTTCTCTTTTAAATGTGATCTTAAAGTGTTTGTTGTTTTTTTTCCTCGTGATTTTATCAGGGCTTAGAAGCAAAATCTTATTTTGAAGATGTCAATTTTACATGGAAGTCAATAAGAAAACAGGATATGCAGGATAAATATTACTTCACAGGTAAATTTTGATGTCTGAAATAGTACATTTTCAATATCCATCTGCATTGTTTATCTCAAAATATTCAGAATATGATGAGTAGCTGAAAGTGAATCCAGATTCTCTCCTATTCCTGGGCAGTAGTAAGTTGAAAACTTTAGAAATGTAATGAGGAGCCCAAACTCAAAAAGAATCATAGCAATCTCTAACTTCAGTCTAACTTCAGTGTTGATTTTCAGAAAGAGGGAAAAATGAATTTTCAGGTTTGGCTTTTGCTCAAGTTACATTTAACTTGTTGGTATGAGAACAAATGTGACAATTAAAAACAACCAAATGGTTACCTAGTTTAGAGAGCAGAAAGGGAAAAAATAGAAAGTAACACCTTCTGTGGAAGAAAAAGAACAAATGGCAATGCTAGATATGGGATTGCATCAACATAATTCTTTTTCCAATACAAAATGCCTTGGAAACTTGTAGCAAATATTACAAACTCAACAGAACATGTTCCCTGATTTTCTTTCTATACCTTATAAAAAAAAGACTAACAGGGCAATTCAAGCATCATGTGCACCGCTTTTCCTTCTCTCCCTCAGCCAATTGGCTTTTCCACTGTGACCATCATCGTACCCTCCCACCCCCCCACAAACAATCCTTATTCTCCTCTAAACAGATACAGATTCCAAGCATGAAACCGCATTTTGTTGTGAAAATATCATAAAACAACACATTTAATGCAACCTTTATCCAGTGTTGCACAAACTGTGGCCTAAGAAATATCTGCAGCAGAATCACCTTAGATATTTGTTTATTTTTAGACTCCACCTAGACCTTCTAAATCAGAATATTTGAAGATGAAGCCTGAAAATTTACAACTTAAACAAGGTTTCCTAGGTTTATACTCAAATTGGAGAATCACATCATCCACTGATCACTTATTTAACCTGAACACGTTTGAAATTACTGAAGCTTCCCTCTTCCAGCAATAGTTTTAACCACGAGAAGAGAGCAAAAAGCTCTGGGCTAGGTGGGAGAAAACAAGAGCCCGACTCCTGGCTTAAACACTTCCTGAGCATGTGATCTGGCTCTCAGTTTCTTCATCTGTAAGACAAGACTAAACCACCTGCTCAGGCTAACTCAGAGGGCTGATGAGAAAACAAAGTGTAATGGAAAGTGCTTTGGTAACTGTAAATCTCCATGCAAGTTTAAAGTATTATTATATTATTTTCATTATACCTATGATCATTTTCTGAAGACTGTCTCAAAGAGAATAAGGAGAGGATTTAATAAAAGAAGAAAGAACTTGTTTGGCATGAAGGGTAGAAGCCATGTAAGGATTATTAGCAGGAAGTTTTTCCAGATGAATTTTAACTAGTTCTAATAAATCTAGTCACTGATTCATTCATGCCATATGTACTTGGTGCCATGTTAGCTGCTGGAGATACAGTGAGGAAAATACTATTGTCTCCATGGATGACAACTACACAAGAGGAGATAGATACATTATTCATTAAAGAACAGTATGACTAGTAACATACAAATGCTAGGAAGCAAATAGGCAGGAAAACCAGGAGGGGTTCATGGATGTTTTCATCAAGGAGATGATATTTGGGTTGAACCTTGAAGGATGTGTAAAAGTACACTAACCCTATAAGGGCCTTCAGGAAGAGAGAGCAGTATAAGAAAAGGCCTAGAGGTCTAAAAGGGGACATGGTGAATAATCTGGAGTAGGTGAAGCATAGAGAATTTTGTGGTTACAGGTGGTTTCATGAATTGCTGTTCTGCTAATTAACTATGCGATCCTCCTGTGTTCTTCATTTATTAAATGGAGACAACAATAATAACTTGCAGAATTGTTTTTGAGAAATACGTATAAAAGTAGACATGCTATACTTATTATTGTTAGTGAAAGTAGTATAAAATCAAAACTTAACAGTGATTAGGATTCCATCTAAATAGTATAAAAGAAGAACAAATAGGTGAAAAGTCACTGGTTTCCAATCCATGAACACATGAACTGAAAAGAAAATGTGTTCAGAACTACAGGTGTGTTATATGTTCCAGAGCTGGGATAATTTTAGTTACTGAAGACCAGACAATTTGAATTAAAAACATTAGAAACACTGAGTCCCAGAAATCTGCTCAAAGGCTTGGTGTAATCAAATGTCAGTCCATTACAAGCAGGTATTCTGATTCAACATCTACACATATATGAATAAAATCCCTATATGCCTTTATTTTTTAATTTGCTCAACACATTTATTAAACTCTTATTATGGTCTAGACACCATGATAGGCACTAGGGGTGCAACAATGGATAAAACAATAACTGTATCTGCTATCACAGTGTTTTTTTTAAATTAAATCCATGTACATAATCAATGCATATTTGTTTCAATAATATTTTAGCTTGTGAAGTAGTATATGATAGTTTATGACCACTAACCTTGGCATCCAACAGAGATGAACTTGAAATTCATCTCCATCAAATTCCAGCTCTGTGGTTTTGGGGAAGTATATTTTCTGTTCTAAAACTAAATTTTTGCATTTGAAAACGGAGTACTTAACTCATATGGTTTTTGTGAAGATTAAATGAGGTGATTCATGTGAAGCACTTAGTATAATATTAGCATGTATACAATAAGTATTCCATAAATATTAGCTATTTATTTTTGGATGCAACTCTTTGTATAAAGATCCCACCTAGACACCTCTTTTGGGTGGTAAAACAGACTATATAATGTGAATAATTCTTTTGTGCAAAACAACTGAAAATATTTGATGAAATATATTTAATAAATTATTTCTATTTGCATATCTTTGTTGGCAAGAAAAGAAAAGAAGCCCTTAAAAACAAAAATAAAGATAAAGCAAAAATCTAAGTAAATACAAAAGCTAACTTTTAACCTGGACATATCCGTAAATCCTAGTAACCTTGAACATCAATGTTTAAGACCAGTTGGTCCAGAGGCTTGAAGACAAAGCCTAATACCCATGCAGGGAGGGGCAATCTGTAGGATACGGATACTCTGGCAAAAATCTTAGATGTCATTGTAAGGTTCAAGACCCTCACATTGTAAGTGTGAGATAAACACACACAGAAAAGGCAGAAAAGAAGCTTGCTTATCTTAGTCTCAGCACAAGGTTGAAAAGAAATTTAAAAAGTCTTTCTTTAGAATTTTTAAACAAAAGCTGGACTTTGGGCAAGTTTGGGGTCTGAATTCATACTACCTATGCAGTTTGAAAAATCTCTTGGTGAGAATTTATTTCATAATAATTTCAGGTTGGATGTATTCCAGGCACTTGGCAAACTTAAACTCTCTCTGGAAAGATGCCTCTTCAACCAGCTCACTAAGGCTTTCCACAAATGAAGTTCCAAGGAAGCACTTATAGTCAAAACCTGCAAAACATATAAGGACACTGTATGGGTTGAATTGTGTCCCCTGCCCAAAATTCATGTTTAAGTCCTAACTCCCAGTACCTCAAAATGTGACCTTATTTGGAAACATGGTCATTGCAGGTGTAATTAGTTAACATGAGGTCATACTGAAGTATGGTGAGCCTTAATCCAATATGACTGAGGTCCTTATAAAACGAAACCTTGTGAAGAAAGAAATGCATACAAAAGAAAGTTGATGTGAAGACACAGGGCAGTGCCATCTACAAGGAATGCCAAAGATTGACAACAAACCACCAGAAGCTAGGAAACAGGCATGGGATAAATTTTCCCTCAAGGCTCTCAGAGAGAACCAACTCTGCTAACACCTTGATTTCGGACATCCAACATCCAGAACTGTGAAACAATAGATTTCTGTTCTTTAAACCAGCCAGTCTGTAGTACTTTGTTAAGGTTAGCCCTAGCAAACTAGTACAGAAGCAAAACACTTTTAGGGTCAACATGTCTTCCTCATTCCCAATGTTTACTGCTAGGTTAAAAGATTTTCACTGGTATTACTCTCCTGATATCTTTTTTCTCTTATGTTTATTCTCAACTAGAGATTAGGGTCAATGAAGTAACTTATCTGATTGAAATATTTGAGGAAAATATTGAGCCATGCTTAACTCAATAACTCCCCTCTTCCTTTTGGGAGTGACTTGCTCACAGAAAGGTGTTTTGCTCTGCTTCTCCAAGGGCCCGTCCTCCTACCACATAAGTCCTCTTTTGGTTCTGCATGTCCTGAGACTGGCTGGGTGATGGTGTCTAATTCTGAGAATCAGAATTAACAATGTCTCTCAGTTAACAGACCAAAATTCATGCCTATCAGTAATATAGGTGATGTGTCATCTCTTTTGGCCACTCATTTGTTTTATTTATCAGTCTGCTCAGGAAAAACAACAGTCAGAACAATAAAACCTTATTCAGACTGCAGTTACTGAAATGATCAAATGTAGGCCAGAAAATACTTAAAATTATTATTTGGGGAAGGGATATGAAACAGAGAGCATGAGGAAGAAATAAGAGACCACCAAAATGGATGTTTTTAGAAAACAAAAACTGAGACACTGTATCAGCGATAGACCTCTACCAAAGGAGATTTTGAATGTTGTACTCCAGGACAAAGGGAAATTATCCCAGAAAGAGACACTGAAATACCAGTAAGAATGGTGAGTCAAGAACAAATATAATATTGTATGTCACTTATAATTGAATTAAAATATAGGGGCGCCTGGGTGGCTCAGTTGGTGAAGCGTCTGCCTTCGGCTGAGGTCATGATCCCAGGGTCCTCGAGTCAAACCCTGTATCAGGGGTCCCTGCTCAGTGGGGAACTTGCTTCTCCCTCTCCCTCTGCCTACCACTACCCCTGCTTATGTGCTTGCTCTCTCTCTGTCATATAAATAAATCTTAGTAAAATAAAATATATACACACAAATAATAATAAATAAATAGTTAAAAAATTGGTGAATTTGTGCACATATCTAAACAAACATCCATTAACTGCATAAACATTAGTAACAATGCCCAATTTATGGGATTAGCAAAATCAAAGTAGATTAAAAATCTGGAAATACAGCATATCACTTTGCAGGTGATATGAGTTACACATTCTAAAGTCCTTGCATTGTTTGGAGGAGAGTGAAGAAGTTGATTAACTTTAGGCTTTGTTAAGGATGCATGTTTACATTTTGGGGAAATATGAAATGAGACTCAAAAGATCCCAATTAATCCAAACCAAGACAATAAATAAGAAAAATACACCAATAGAAAAAGCAGGATAAATAGAAACCAGCAATTAAGGTGGTAGCAATAAATTCTAACTATACCTGTGATCATTATAAATTTAAATGGATTAAATCTAGTTAAAAGACAAAGATTGTCAGACTGCATACAAAAATAAAATGCAGCTATATTCTACTTCGCCCTTCTTCCACCTTTTTGTTATGAAACAGACATATGAAAAACATAATGATACAGGAAAGCCAAAATTAATAAATGAGAAAACATGTATCAGGCAAATACCAACCAAATGAAAGCCAGTATATTTAAGCTGACAAAAAAAAATCAATAAATATGTAAGTATTTGAACAGCATAATTAACAATCTTGATCTAATGGACTCAGCAATTGTATAATACACATTATTTTCAAACACACACGGAAAGTCACAAAAATTGACTACCTACTAGGTCATGAAGCAAGACCTAAATTTCATAGAGCAGATACTATGTAGATCATATTATTTCATCATAATTTAATTAATGTAGAAATTATAAGGCATTACAAGTCTAAATAAATATGGGTAGAAAGAATCAATATATGTGCTAATTCTTCCTAAATTTAACTTTAGATTTGATGCAAAAAATGTGTGTGTGTGTGTGTGTGTGTGTGTGTAATTTGATTCTAAGATTCCACAATGGTTAATTTTATGTGTTAACTAGATTGGGTGCAACTAAAAGAAGAGGATAAACAATCTAATGAAAAATAAGTAAACAAATTAAACAAGTATTTCATAGGAAAGGAACACAAAACACCAATAAATATATGAAAAATGCAAAAGCAACTTCATTAATCAGAGAAATGGAAATTAAATGTGATACCACTTTAAACCCATCAAGTTGGTAAGAAAAAAGAAAGAAAAAAATATGTTATTTTAAAGGATGTGGAACAATAAGAACTTTTATACGCTGCTGAAAGGAGTTTAAAGTGGTACAACTTTGAAAAACAATTTGACACTGTTTTGTAAAGATGAAGATATGTATACCATAGGACTCAGGAATTGTACCTCTATGAATACTCACTAGAGAAATTTATTCTACCTTTTCACAAGAAGACATATAAAGAAAGTTTGTTATAACAAAATAAGAAGAAAGAAAAAAAAGAAACAGGTAACAACCATATGTCCAAAAACAGGAAGAGAAGGGGAAAATACAAAGAGCATATTATAGGATGAAATAGTATATAGCTGTACAAAGACCAAAATGCTGTTACAGACACCAACATAGAATAATCATATTACTAAGAGGTCGAGCAAAAACAAAAAATAAAATACAAAATAAAGCAAAATGAAAACAAATCTCATAAGATTACCTACAGTATAATTCCATTTATATCAAGTTCAAAAGCATACAAAATTAACAGCCTATTAATTAAAGATACAAATAAATGTGGTAAAGAAAGACATTAGAATGGAAACAAAAATCAGTATATTATTTACCTCAGGGAGAAAAATATGGATTGGGGGAATGGGATTGGGGAGGGGCATAAAAAAAACATCAATATTCATGTCAGTTTTCTATTTTTTAAGCTAGGTAGTGAGCAAATGGGCTGGATTTAATTGTTATATGTGTGTGTGCAAGTGCATGTATGTGTGTGAGCACATTTTTTTTTTTTAATTAATAAACTATTTTAGAGCAGTTTTAGGTTCACAGCAAAGTTGAGTGGAAAGTATGCAGGGTTCCCATAATATCCTCTGTCCCCACACATGCACAATCTCCTCCACTAACAACATGCTGAACCAAGTGATACATTTGTTATAATTGATGCACCTACATCAACACATCATTGTCACCTAGAGTTCGTAGTTCACATTAAGATTCACTTACGGTGTTCCTACATTCTATGTGTTTTGACACATATATAATGACATGTATCCACCACTATAGTGTCATACAGAATAGTTTCATTGCCCTAAGCATCCTCTGTGCTCCAACTATTCATCTTTCCCTCTCTTCTAATCCCTGGCAACCACTGTTCTTTTTACTGTCCTCACAGATTTGCTTTCTCCAGAATGTCATATAGTTGGACTCATACTTTATAGATTGGCTTCTTTCACTTAGTAATATGCATTTAAATTTCCTTTATGCCTTTTCATGACTTGGCAGTTCCTTTCTTTTTAGTGCTGTGTAATATTCCATTGTCTGGATGTACCATAGTTTATTTATTCATTCACTTACTGAAAGGCATCTTGGTTGCTTCCAAGTTTTGACAATTATGCGTAAAGCTTCTATAAGCATTCATGTGCAGATTTTATATGGACATAACTTTTCATCTCCTGTGGGTAAATACCAAGGAACTTGATTCTAGTATTGTAAGATCAGAATATGTTTAGTTTTGAAAATAAATTGCCAAACTTTCTTCCAAAGTGGCTGAACCATTTTTCATTCCCACCAGCAATTAATGAGAGTTCCTGCTGCTCCACATCTTTGCCGACATTTGGTAATCTCAGCATTCTGGGTTTTGGCCATTCTACTAGGTATGTAGTGGAATCTCATTGCTGTTTTAATTATCAATTTCCTAATAACATATGATGAGTGTCTTTCCATATGCTTAATTGCCATGTGTATATCTTCTTTGAGGAGATATTTGTTCAGTTTTTTCCCTATTTTTTAATCAGGTTATTCATTTTTTTATTGTTGAGTTGTAAGTTTTCTTTGTATATTTTGGATAATAGTGCTTTATCAGATGTGTCTTTTGCAAATATTTTCTCCTAGTCTGTAGTTTGTCTTCTCATTTTCTTGATATTGTCTCATTTGTAGAGCAGCAGTTTTTTATATATTCTTTTTTATGCTTCCAATTTCTGGTTTAAAAATAAAACAAAAAGTACCACCACCTTAAGACTGCATTTTAGAATTTTAATTTACCTTCATGAACAACATTTTTCAACTTCATGTGGGGGGTTTAGAAAGGTGATAACATGAATCGTGAATTTTTCTGCAGTTTACATCCTCATCCTTTATCACAATACACAGACTATACTTCCTTTCAATTTTATGGAAAACTCCACAGTTTCTTGTTATGTTATTTTGGTATCTTGGCATTTAATAATGTTTCTTACAAGGATAAGGGGCGCCACAGAAGGTATTTTTATGGCTGAACATAACCTGACAGTACAATATATTACCAGGCTAAATTGCCTAGGTCTACAGTGAATTGTATAAACATTCAGCCTAGTAAAGTAATGCTGCTTTGTAAAATCTCAAGTATCTTGCTATCTGATTTTATTAGAATTTACTATCTTTTTCTTAGTGTATCCCTGTAAAGAACAGAATAGAATTTCTGAATGGCTTACACTGAATATTAAAGGAATGGAAAGTTGCTGGCAAAGTCAAGGGATTCTTTTTTGTTGTTCTCTTTCATTTTGGATAGTATAAGAAACCATTCAGGTAGGTTCTCGGCATTCCAGACGTGTAGGCTTCCATGGACGAAGTCCTTCCTTTACAAGTCAACTGCCTTGCTGTCAACTCCAATATTAGTCCCTTCAAATTCTCTGTTTCCGTAATAAACCTTGACCTGGCATGACCATCTCCTTCATGGTTCAGGAGTCATTGGAGAGCCAGCAAAGTTCAGAACTGGGTCTCTCTTGAATGAAGCCACTGACTGAGTTCAATTGTATATAATTGTAAGTAGACATCTGTCCTCTTGGGACTCAGCAGAGGCAAAGAAAAAGGGATTTCTACCAGTGTTAGAGCATAAAGGATATTTCCTTATTTTGTAATCCACCCAGCTGTGGGATTGGACAACCTGTCACCACCTAGCATTTGGACAACAAACTTTTCAAAAATCTATGTCCTGTCCAGTGTGACATAGTTGAAGACAGGTTTCATTTTTGCTTTTGTTTTTACAGCTTCTGGACTTGCTAGCTTTAAGGTCATCTGTGAAAAGTCTGTGCTGTTGAAAGCATGTAACTTTTGCCCTCAATGTAGTTGTTGTTAGCTGAATCAGCACCTGTTCAAGGAGGTTTGGAATTCAGCAGTTGCAGCTTCCTCAATATCAAGTTCATGGATATGTCATGTTCAAACTGAAACTGCTATAGAAACGTAAAGATGGATGGAAAGTAAGATGGGCACACTAGTGCTTCAGCAAGGCTTGACTTTACACTGAACAAATTTTTCTCTTCCTCATTGCTGAAGCTTCCTCACCCTTTACTTGTTTTTCTGTAGAATCCTTTGTTCCAGGAACTCAGTATTGATATTGACATCTCCTTGACCTCAGTGTATACTTAGTAATGAGACTCAGATGGCTGTTGCCAGCACTAGTCATGAGACCACCTTAAAGACATGAAGAATGGGGCTGGCAGCATGTACCAGATTCCTATCCAAACTGCCCAGAACCTGTATTTTTCTATAAACCCCCGCAGCCTTTTACCCTAGGCAGGCTTGCAGCCTTGGAGACATTAGCCTGCTGCAGCTTCCTTTGCCTGGCAAAGTAATAAACTATCTTCCTTCTTTATACCCAAACTCTCTCTTTGCATTACATATTTTGGCTCCGGAGCACAGAGGTTGGATTTCAACAACAAATTCAATCTGGAAAACTTAAACCTCCGAGATTTTGAGCACCACACTGTTTCTGGCATAAACATAGGCATGTTTGTAAGGGAAATAAGGAAGACTCTGAGTTAATTACAAATATCAATTCTAAAGTCGAGAAAAGGTATGGTTTTGGATTAATCATTTAGTTTGAGAAGACAGAGATTGGCTAAAAGGTCTGGCTTCTTCTGACCTCACTGAATAGCTTTGAAATAAGTGTGGTGCCACAGTACTGGTTTTGTAAATCAGGCCTATATCCTGTTTGGCTTCTGACTGTGCCAGCTCCCACATACCACCTGCCCCTCCACTAGGCCTTAGGGCCCCACCAGAATGGAGAACTCTAAAAATATCCAACAGCCAGCACCACCTGCAACACTGCAAGGCAGGTTGCCTCCATTTTGTTGTTTTAGTTGATGCTGATATATAATTCAACTGTACATTTTGCAATGATAAGAGAACATTTTTCTGGACAGCTTTTTGGCAATGTGGCATCTTTACTGATAAAACAAAGGAGAGTGACATTGTTCTTTTTTTTTAATGAAGTTTCCTTGATTTTGTTGTTTTTTTTCCTTTAGGCAGTCAAAATGGCAGTCTCATACACATACATACATACATATATAGTTAACTTATTTCTAATATACTTGAATATAAATAAATATTAGATGATATTTGACCAGAAACATAACGATACTAATAAAAAAGTGGAGCATATACCATGCTAATAAACTTTTATAGAAATGCCAGCCTGGGACAGACCCAGAGTCTATTTTAAACTAGTATTATTTTTATAAAGAGAGAGACAGAGAAAGAGAGAAAAAGTTATTATTTTCTAAAACATTATACTCAGAAATTAGCTATGTGTATTAAACATCCCAACTTTTTCTTAAATGACTTAATATCTATTAACCATTAATTTAATCAACTCTTTGGTAATGCAGTTCTATTGTTACTCTATAGCTTGTTACAGAGTTGTTTTATTGCTGTACAGGTTTAGATAGTTTGTTTATTCTTTATTTTAATATTATCACAAATACTGAGTGCTTTTCAGTATCCCCATAACAAAATCATATTAACACTATAGTATTGTGGGGAAATGGGTGTTGGACTAGAAATAAATAATAGGAATATTTCCTGTTCCATCTCTTACTAGCTATTCAAGAGTGGGCAATTCATGTACCTACAACTTTCAAAATAATCGTTGGCACATATTAAGTACTTACGTGTTGGCAAACAATGTTCCTAGCACTTGACATGTATTTTCCCATTTATTCCTCACAAAAATCCTATGATCAAAGTACCATTAACATTCCCATTTCAAAGATAAAGAAACTGAGATTTAGATTAAGTGACCTGTCCAAGGTTAAGACCTATGACTTGTATTTAGAAACCTCAGACTCTCAACATAAGACTAGTTGCCACTGTCCACAAATGCCTCTCAGCCACCATTCACCTATCTGTAGGACTAAGATAATATCATGTAATCTTCACAACAGGGTGATAGTATATATGAAATATATAGAAAGATGTAGGATAGTAAGGAATAGGGAGGCATAGACCACCTTCAGTGATGGGCTTTTTCTAGCTATACGTGGGGGAATCAGATAGAAAAAATGACCATCTTTCCAATCACTCTGGGTCTTAGCAACTTTCTATCCTGGGATGTACAATAGATCTCACAGAAAATTGGCAAAATAGTTTATCATCATTTAGGACATATTCCAAACACCAATCTCTTTTGTTTTTCTTCCAACTTTGTCTGCAGTCATCCAATATGGAACAGTCTTCTTGAGCAGTTTCATGCAAAACTACAGTGCATGGGTTGAATCCCTGGGCATGAGTTTTGGCATTTTAATGTAAAAAGAACAGCTTGGGGCCACTTTTTTCAGAAGGGGGCTGTGATTCTTATAGGTACTTAAGATTTCATGGGCTCCTCTCTGGGGCAAAGTGCTTTTGGGTAAAATGAAAGGCACTAAGTTAAATAGAAGATTATAGCATTTTTCTCTTATCCTCTCCCATTAAATTATAACCTCAGGAAAAGTCGAGAGTAAAGTAAAACACTTATGTGTTAGAGAAAAATAATAAAAATATGTAATTTTTGAAATTTATTAAACAATGTTAGCATTTCCTTACACTTTGGATTTTGAAAAAATATCACTAATCAATATGTACCTGGTTAGAGAAGCAATATGGCATAGTTAGAGTATAAACAAACCTAGGTTTGAATTCCTCCTCTACCTCCTCTGCATATGCATTTCCTCCTTATTTCTACTTTGGGCACCAAGCTGGGGATTTTGGAGAGAGAGGGAAAAAAAACAGTAGCTACCTAAAGAATGTAAGCAGATAAAATAGTGGTATCAGATAAGGTTGAATATAAATGGCAAAATGGAAAGAGGACTGGATACGGAGAAGAGAAATAAACTTCGTGACACAAGAGAAACAAGATGATTTGGGGTTGGAAAGTGACAACAGGTTTTGGAAATAATTGTGAGGGTTTGAATAATTCCTAAAGTGCTCCACCTAACTCCACGTGGCCTCTAGTTCCAATATATCTTCCCCACTGCTGCCATATGATCTTTCTAAAAAATCTGACTATGCTACTCTCCTTGCTTAAAACTTAATAGTGGCTGTCCATTGAGTTCAGGATGAAATACAAATGCTTTCTGCCTGTTTTTGTCCATCTGTTCAGCCTTATCTCTGGCTATTCCCTCCCCACATCAGATTATCTAGATCTACAACACTTCCACCCCACCCCTAAATACACTTTGCTTTTTCATACTTGCAAGGTTTGCATGCAGTATCCAATGACTGAAATGCCACTTTGTCCCCTTCACTTGGGGATTACCACAACATCCTAAGACTGCCTACTGGTTAGATGATCTTTAGAAATCTCCCTTTCTTTTCCTAACATTTGTTGAGCACTTACTGGCCCAGGTTCTATGCAAGAAGCTAGGGAGTAGAAGATGAATAAGACATATTCTCTGTTTTTAGCTAATTCACAATCAAAAGTCTCAGTTTTTTATCATGCTATTCACATCTCTTTTTCAAAGACTAATTCTGAGTATAGAACAGCTTATTTGAATCTTTGGTTCCTAAAAATGTGAACTTTAAATTTGAAATTCATTCAAATTTATGATATGATTGTATTCATATTAACCTTACATAGTATTTAGTATATATGATTGTATTCATATTAACCTTACATAGTAATTAGTATTGTACTGATTGTATCACAAGTAAAAATTAAAGAAAACGGTTCCATTTGAAGAAATGATATCAAATGTTTTGCAAGTACATATAAGGAACAAATGCACTAACAGACAATTGCTTTGTGACAATTAGTACTTATACACATAAACACTGCATACCTAATTTGTGCACAAGTGCTCTATTTTTAGACACTGTGAACAAATTCAAAAGAAGACAAAAGCATCCCTTGGCATGTAGAGTTTACCATGTGATTATATTTATTGGGTAGGAATGCTCAATAGTCACATTTAATAAGGCATTGATAAAAATCCTTCTGCTATCTCCTCCTTCCAAATGGAATTTCTTTGCCTGTGGTTAGATGAGAGCTGGGGCCTACAAGATCATTTTTTTTTCCTTTTTAATTGGATAAGTTTGACATATAACATTGTGTAAATTTAAAGTATACAGTGTGTTAAATCGGTACATTTATATATTGTAATACTGTAACAATATTTATCAGATTACATACACATAGTGCAATGTTACTGTCTATACTTAATATACATTAGATCTCTATAACCTATTTAGTATTCATTACAAGTTTCTACCCTTATATATCATATTCTACCCTTATATCAATCATATACCACCAACCCCCATCCCCAGGTAACCACTGTTTTCATTTAAGTGGATTAAAAACTCCTTTAGAAGTTTGTCTTGTTCATCTCTATTTGTCATTGCCTAACAGAATACATATCACATAATAGGCACTTAATTTGTTGAATGAACGAATAAATGAAAGAATGATGAATAAATATAGGATGCTCCTTTCCTCTGGAGCATTTTATTTATTTATTTATTTATTTATTTATCATTTTTATTTTTTCTGAGAAGCATCTTTCTTAAGAAAGAATCCAAAAGCATACATGAGCATTTCTACTCTGAGCTTTTTGTTGCCATATTTTCAATTTTGGATTCAGTGTAACAGCCATGTTGGTCAAGAGTTTTGGGACACTTTAAAATATAATTCCAAAAGAATCATTGTTGAAACAGGGAGAAGAAATGAAACAAACAAAAATAAATAAATAAAACTACATAGTCAGTAGGAAATCTTGCAATGATGGTTTACCTGATAACCTACTAATAGGTATGCTAAATGCATGAATATGGTACCAAGTACACTGAGGCAACAGAGAGAAATGTATAGTTGTAACAAACTTATGTAGCATTTTGCAA
The DNA here is from genome assembly GCF_964656455.1 of Halichoerus grypus. NCBI lineage: Eukaryota > Metazoa > Chordata > Mammalia > Carnivora > Phocidae > Halichoerus > Halichoerus grypus. Next base: position 50,176,755 of record NC_135727.1, on the reverse strand, counting down.
TCAGAAATTATATGAGGAAGTTATTTTAATTTATATATATGTATGTATTCAATATATGTATGTATTATTTTGAAAAATAAAGTTGTATTTTGAACTACAAAACATAATTTTTTTAAAAGGTCTTAATCTGGCCCTTCTGACACTGCAGGTTTTTACAATGGGACAAGCAGATTTCATTCCTAACAAAGATTTTAATTGGCCAGACATCTCAGCAAATGACCCATCTACTCACTGTATTTGATGAGGAAACAGTACTGTAGTAAGAAAGAAGCTCTGGTGGGCATTATCCTCCCTCCTCCTTTTTAAGTATTGGAGGAAATGAGGAGTGGTGGCAGGGATAAAGAACCATAAAGTGGGTTTGAAATTCACATTCCCTTATATGTATTTACAGCAGAAAAAAATGTGTAATTTCTGCAACTGCACATCTCTGTGTCATGGAGTTTTTAAATTACCATTTATGCTGAACAATTGCAACAAAGGACAGAGGAGAAATCCTGTACATGTTGATTTTTCAAAGTTCCTTTGCCCCTTTCAATAGACAGCACTAACTGAAATTTCAATATCCAGGGTCCATTTCTATCATTTTTTTTCATTTGATGCTTTCCCTAAATTCCCCAAAGATTTTACTCTTGCAAATAAAAGAGCTTAGTTATTTCTATAATGGGGGATTAGAGTTTTCCACAGTTTTTTTGTTTTTAAAAATCATTGTAGGTATATTAAAATGCAAGTAGTTCATGACCAATGTAGCTGCCAATTGAAGTATCAGAATGAAAACTGAAAGAAGAGAGAAATACATTAAAAAGTAAGTTTTTTTTTTTTTAAGCACTATTATTGGCTGCTAAAATCCAGGTCAGGGCCAGGGAGAATAAATTAGTGGAATAAAGCCATAACACAATAGCTGATGCGCATGTAGCCTTTTTTGTTTATGCAATTTCCACTGCACAAGTTCAAGGTATGTCAGGGTAAGTTATGTAACAGCTGTCCAGAGAATTTCATTTTGTTGTAGTTACAGTACTTTAGCTATGCTTTGCAAGCATGCCATTTTTTCTTACTATTTGAGAAGAGTTATACTAATCTTTTTAGGTTTTTGATATTGCTAAGTTATGGTATCCTTTGCTTTTTTTAAATTCTGAAGTTATTATTTTCCTTGAATGGTCCACCTCTTACTCCTACTCTTTGGTGATGGCTTAATTTATTTAGCAAAAATAGAACACAAGCTTCTAAGGGTATATTTTCTGGAGGCTGGTTTCATGTGATACCAACATCATGTATCTTCATGAACCCAGCTTTTCATCTTTCAGGCATGATTTTGACTACTGTACCCCAAAATAGTAGTTACTGTGCTGAGAAGTTGATCTACAGTGATTTTAATTCATTCATTAGGGGTTTATTACACTAAATAGTTACAGAATTCTTGCCCTTATGGAGATCCAACAAAAATATTCTCTCTTAGCACATTCTTCCTTCTCTTATTTATTTAGAGGTTATTTGGACAGTGGAAGCTCTAACAGCTTGTAGAAAGGAAACCTAAATCATAACATTTGAAAAATTTCGTTCATCCTGTTTCTTTGGATCTTGAGAAGGAAGAACTGTAGTTTGCTTTTTTCTTTTCTTTTCTTTTCCTTTTTTTTTTTTTTTTTTTGTAAGTTTGTCTTTGTGAATTTATAAGAACAGGTAAGCTTCTACAGTTTTGACTGTGGCCAAAGGCAAACCTGAATATTCTGAATTTTTATTTTCATATGCTTTCAATTTGATCTTCCCTCTCTTATGCTGATGGTGCTTTTCTCTGGGTGGTAATATGAAGAATTTAAAACTAAATGTAAATCATATGTAACCTAAACAAATCTCAGGCTCCTTAGGACTGGTGTTTAGGGCAATCTTAACATGATGTCACATCCAAAGAAAATTAACTAGCTCAAAGAGCATTTAAGTATATGTAGATTTCTTTTTTCAATTGGGCTACACAGCACAAAGCAAAACATCTAAATATTTTCTTTCAATTTATCTCCATGCTAGTTATCCAAAAATCTCTCCTTAGTCTCTAGCCCGATTCTATGACCCCAAACTCAACCTGTGCTCACTTCTTCTGTCTTCTTCACCCTTTCCCACTTTCTTCCTTGTTTCTTCCTCTGGCTTTGCATAACTAATTTCTTCCCTGAGAAGTTCCTTAGTATTTCTTTCTTTATACTTTTTTCCCCTTTTTCTTAACTTTAAATTAGGAAATATTTCAAATGTGCAGAAAAACAAGAAAATAATTTACCAAACACTCATGTACACACCACTGAGATTAAACAAACTTAATTCTCTGAAGTATTTTGTATAAACTGGAGACTATCTGTTCCTTGAATATTCCTTTGAAAAAAGCTTATACAACATTCTAAGCCTGGTGTGGTGTGTGTGTGTGTGTGTGTGTGTGTGTGTGTGTGTGCTTTAAAAATACTGATTCAATTTGTTTTTAGCACTTATAGGTACATTCAAGTATTTTATTTCTATCTGAGTCAATTTAGTAAGTTATATTTTAAACAGGTTATATATTTTTACTAGGTAAAGATCCATTTAAGTTTCCAAATTCATTGGAATGCTTTTTTCAAGTTTTTGCCTATGATTTTCTTCCTTGCCCCAGATAGGTTTTCCTTTAGTCTTCACCAAGGAATACAGAAAGTAGAACACAGAGTTCAGAGACTCTTTCTGTGCTGAGGGGCTCCAAGAGAAGATGTCCTGCATTAAGGGTTATAACTTGGGAATTTGTTTTTAATAAAACTCCTAAAGGAGCAGAAACATTACATTTGCAGTAATTGCATATGAATTTGGCTCACTGGGGTTTTTCAATAGTGGGGTTTTTTTTTTAGCTTTAATTATTTAAACTAGGAAGACCCTATATTTAGTTTTTACTTCTTATGATGAAATAATTACACTGGAATGTCCAAGTGGCTGATTTCTCCCCAGTGTGCATGCATTAAGGTAGAAAATACATGGATTTTTCTTCCAGTAACAGAAGGAAAGGTCACAGCTTCCAAAATGTCTCATTCCAGAAAGATTCATGCTTGGAATACAGCATTCTCTAATTAATGAGAATGAAATATGTGGGTGGGTGAACACGTGTATCATTTTTGGCTTTCACTTCCCAATGGAAAGAATATCAAGTAATATAATAATTTAAAATGCATTAAAATCTTTTTATTAAATCTTAAGAAGTATGCTGTAATCTTATTTTATGTTCCTATACAGTTGTCCCTTGAACAATGCAGGAGTTAAGACACTGACCCCTCCCCACATCATGCAATCAAAAACCTATGTCTAAACAGACATTTTTCCAAAGAAGACATCCAAATTTGGTCAACAGACACATGAAAAAGTTCTCAACATCGCTTGGCATCAGGGAAATCCAAGTCAAAACCTCAATGAGATACCACCTCACACCAGTCAGAATGGCTAAAATTAACAAGTCAGGAAATGACAGTTGTTGGCGGGGATGCGGAGAAAGGGGAATCCTCCTACACTGTTGGTGGGAATGCAAGCTGGTGTAACCACTCTGGAAAACAGTATGAAGGTTCCTCAAAAAGTTGAAAATAGAGCTACCCTACGATCCAGCAATTGCACTACTGGGTATTTACCCCAAAGATACAAATGTAGGGATCCAAAGGCATACGTGGACCCCGATGTTTATAGCAGCACTGTCCACAATAGCCAAACTGTGGAAAGAGCCAAGATGTCCATTGACAGATGAATGGATAAAGAAGAAGTGGTATATATATACAATGGAATATTATGCAGCCATCAAAAGGAATGAGATCTTGTCATTTGCAATGACATAGATGGAACTGGAGGGTATTATGCTGAGCGAAATAAGTCAAACAGAGAAAGACATGTATCATATGACCTCACTGATATGAGGAATTCTTAATCTCAGGAAACAAACTGCGGGTTGCTGGAGTGGGGGGTGGGAGGGGTGGGGTGGCTGGGTGATAGACACTGGGGAGGGTATGTGCTATGGTGAGCACTGTGAATTGTGCAAGACTGTTGAATCTCAGATCTGTACCTCTGAAACAAATAATGCAATATATGTTAAGAAAAAAAAAAAGAAGAAAATAGCAGGAGGGGAAGAATGAAGGGTGGGAAATTGGAGGGGGTGACGAACCATGAGAGACGATGGACTCTGAAAAACAAACTGAGGGTTCTAGAGGGGAGGGGGGTGGGAGGATGGGTTAGCCTGGTGATGGGTATTAAAGAGGGCACGTTCTGCATGGAGCACTGGGTGTTATGCACAAACGATGAATCATGGAACACTACATCTAAAACTAATGATGTAATGTATGGTGATTAACATAACAATAAAAAAATTAAAAAACAAAAACAACAACAAAAAAAAAACCTATGTCTAACTCTTGACTCCCCAGAAACCTATTTTTTTTTAAAGATTTTATTTATTTATTTGACAGAGAGAGAGACAGCGAGAGGGGGAACATAAGCAGGGGGAGTGGGAGAGGGAAAAGCAGGCTTCCCCCCGAGCAGGGAGCCAGATGCGAGGCTCAATCCCAGGACCCTGAGATCATTACCTGAGCCAAAGGCAGTCACTTAACCAACTGAGCCACCCAGGTGCCCCCAGAAACCTAACTACTAATAGCCTACTGATGACTGGAAGTTTTACTGATAACATAAACAGTCATTGATTAACATATATTTTGTATGTTATATATATTATATACTGTGTTTTTATAATAAAATAACTAGAGAAAAGAAAATGTTAAGAAAATCATAAAGAAGAGAAAATACATTTACAATACTATACTGTAAAAAAAATCCGCATATAAGTGGACTTGTACATTTCAAACCCTTGTTGTTCACGGGTCAACTGTATATGTGATGGAACATTTATTTTTTTATAATTTTTTAGGAACATTTATTGTTAAAGAAGTACTTTGGGTTTCTATTTCAATACTCAATATCATGGGCCTTACCAAGTTGAGCTCTCCTAGCATCCAAGAAAACCCAATTCAATCTCTTGGATACTTAATAAATAGTCTGTGCAGTGTTGTGAAGTGTCACATCTTGTGCCCAGATACTATAAGGAGGCTTTAAAGGCTTACTAGGAACAATAGGACATAGGGTAGTAGAATAATTATTACTACATTAGCAAATATTTTTTAAGACTTGGTGCTGGACACGAGGCTGGTTACTTTATTTAGAACATTTTATCTATTCTCCACAACTCCCTCTAAAGTTAGAATTCTTATTATCTTTGTTTTACCACTGTGGAAGTTAAGTTTCAGAGAATAGAAATAATTTTCCCAAAGACACAGTGCTAATAAGTGACAGTGCCAGGCCTTCTCTAAATCTAAAATCCATATTCATAACCTGTATACTGTATTTGCCCTCCTGACTAAGGAAGATAAGAAGTGTGGGACCTTAGTAGATGTGATTAAAGTCAAAGTGAGTTTTGTGAACCCAGAATAATATTTTTGGCTGAAACACTTTTCTAATACACTTAAATCTTAAAATAACTCATCTAAACTAAAAAAAGGAAAATAAAATAAAAGATATAACTGATGCCGCTGTTTACTGAGGTTCATTTTGTTGCTAAAATGCTTCATTGGCAAGTGAATTGTTCTTTGAAACAAATATTCACCCATTAATAATGTGAAGATACCTTGCCTATATCCCTGATATATGTGTTTTTTTCTCAATTAAAGATTCTTGCGTATCTCTATTCTTGACAACAATCTTCAATGATGCCCATACTGAATCCTAAAGAGACCTGTAAGTTGTGAAGGCAGAGGGAAAAGAAGAAACAATGAGGAGAGATTGAAAAGGAGAGAGAGTGGAATGATTGATCCAAGGTGTTAAATATACTATTACACAATAGTTATTTTCTTCTCTCCAGAGGGCAATTTTGTGCTCTGTAGAATAAAAATTGTTACTACTGTGGGAAGATAATGAGCTGTGGAAAACAGCAAATTCTTTGGAATCAGATAATGATGATGATAATGATGTTAATGATAACAATAACAGTAATAATAACAGCAGCAGGGGAGGAGGGAAGATGGTGGAGGAGTAGGGGACCCTATTTCAACTGGTCCCCTGAATTTAGCTGGGTATCTACCTAACTATTCTGAACACCCATAAAATAACCTGAGATGTAAGAATATATATGTTGATCTCTACAAGCAGAAAATCTCCGGGGGTCTGGAGGTATGAAGGATGGAGCTGTGATTCTGCAGGCAGATATTGGAAGATAAACAGAAGGGGAAGGGAGCTGCCATAAGCTGGGGCTGGAAAGATGATATAACACCAGAGTGCAAAAGCGTCCCATGCTGGGGACCGGGCACAGACTCGCAGACCAGTAGCAGCAGGGAAAGGACTTTAGTTCAGCCCCCAGACAGGATCCAAGAGCTGTGAGTGCATGCACATGAACCAGGGGCAGCTTGTGGTTTTAGAAGCACAAAGGGCAGAGACATGCCCGGCCCTGGGATCGACCTCTGGGAGGGTTGCTGTGGGGTGCACCAGCGGGGACACTGATTTTTAGCAGCACAGACAACAATGGAGACTGTGTGTCCTGGAGAGCTCAGCGAAGAACAGACTGCAACTTCTCTATTCTGGGACAGAGGTTTGGGTGCAGTCACTTCTGCTCTGACTCTTGGAGGAGATGCAGAGACCTGCCAAGTAAAGCTGTCAGAGAACAAAAGCTCAAAAAACAGGTTTTCACTGAGCCCATCCCCCCACCCCCGACAAAGCAAAGAACCAGAGACAATGCCTCTGCCACAGACCTAATAGATATGGATATAAGCAAGATGTCAGAGATAGACTTCAGAGTAACTATTATGAAGTTGATATCTAGGCTTGAGAAAAATATTAGCAACAATATATAATCTCTAAAGGCAGAAATAAGATCTAATCAGGCCAAACTTAAAAATGGTATGAATGCAATGCAGTCGAAACTGGATACTCTGACTGCCAGGGTAAATGAGACAGAAGAATGAATTAGTGAGCTAGAAGATAAGATGATAGAAAAGAAGGAAACCAAGGAGGTCTGGAAAAAACAGCTTAAAGCCCAAGAGATCAGACTGAGAGACATTAATGATGCCATGAAATGTTCCAATGTCAGAATTATTGGGATCCCTGAGCGGGTGGAGAGAGAGGTCTAGAAGATATATTTGAGCAAATCATACCTGAGAACTTCCCTAATCTCAGGAATGAAACAAACATTCGTGTCCTAGAGGCAGAGAGGATCCCTCCCAAGATCAATGTGAACAGATCAATGCCCCAACATATAATAGTACAACTTGCAAATCTTAGATCCAAGGAAACAATCCTGAAAGCAGCTAAGGGGAAGAGATTTCTTACATACAGAGTGAAGAACATCAAAATAACGTCAGACCTGTCCACAGAGACCTAGCAAGCCAGAAAGGGCTGGCAAGACATATTCAGGGTACTAAATGAGAAGAACATTCAGCCAAGGATACTTTATCCAGGAAGGCTGTCATTCAGAAGAGATGGAGAGACAAGGAGCTTCCAAGACCAGCAGAAACTGAAAGAATAATTGACCACCAAGCTGCCCCTGCAAGAAATATTAAGGGTGTTCTATAAAAGAAGAAAGACCCCAAAAGTAATATACACAGGAAATTTACAGAGACAATCTATAGAAACAAGGACTTCACAGGCAACATGATGGCACTAAAATCATCTTTCAATAATCACTCTCAATGTGAAAAGCCTAAATGCTCCCATGAAACAGCACAGGATTGCAGATTGGATAAAAAGACAGGACCCATCCATATACTGTTGACAAGGGACTAATTTTGAACCTAAAGATACCTTCAGATTGAAAGTGAGGGGACGGAGGACCACTTATTATGCCAAAGGACCTCAAAAGAAAGCTGGGATAGCAATTCTCATTATCAGACAAATTAGATTTTAAGCTAAAGACTGTAGTAAGAGATACAGAGGGACACTATATCATTCTTAAAGGGTCTATCCAACAAGAAGATCTAACAATTGTAAATATCTATGCCCCCAACATGGGAGCAGCCAACTACATAAGCAAACTGTTACCAAAATAAAGAATCATATTATTAATAATACATTAATAGTAAGAGAATTCAATATTCCACTCACAGCAATAGACAGATCATCTAAGCAGAAGATCAACAAAGAAACAAGAGCTTTGAAGGACACACTGGACCAGATGGACCTCATAGATATATACAGAACATTTCACCCTAAAAACAGAATATTCATTCTTCTCGAATGCACAAGGAACTTTCTCCAGAATAGACCACATACTGGGTCACAAATCAGGTCTCAACTGATACAAAAAGACTGAGATTATTCCTTGCATATTTTCAAACCACAGTGCTTTGAAACTGGAACTCAATCACAAGAAAAAATTTGGGAGGAATTCAAACACTCAGAAGCTAAAGACCATCCTGCTAAAGAATGTTTGGGTCAACCAGGAAATTAAAGAAGAACTTAAAGAATTAATAGAAACCAATGAGAATGAAAACACATCAGTCCAAAACCTATGGGATACTGCAAAGTCAGTCCTAAGTGAGAAATACATAACCATCCAAGCCTCACTCAAAAAGTAGAAAAATCCCAAATGCACAAGCTATCCTTACACCTCAAGGAACTGGAAAAAGAAAAACAAATAAAACCTAAACCAAGTAGGAGTAGAGAAATAATAAAGATTAGAGCAGAGATCAATGAAATAGAAACCAGAACAACAGTAGAGCAGATCAATGAAACTAGAAGCTGGTTCTTTGAAAGAATTAATAAGATCGATAAACCTCTGGCCAGACTTATCTGAAAGAAAAGAGAAAGGACCCAAATTAATAAAATCATGAATGAAAGGTGAGAGATCACAACTAACACCAAGGAAATAGAAATAATTATTAGAAATTATCATCAGCAACTATCTGCCAATAAATTAAGCAACCTGGAAGAAATGGACGCCTTCCTGGAAACCTATAAACTGCCAAGATGAAACAGGAAGAAATGGACAATCTGAATAGACCAATGACCAGTAACAAAATTGAAGCAGTGATCAAAAACCTCCCAAAAAACAAGAGTCCAGGGCCAGATGGATTCCCAGGGGAATGCTACCAAATATTTAAAGAGGAAATAATACTTATTATCCTGAAGCTGTTTAAAAAATAGAAATAGAAGGAAAACTTCCAAACTTGTTCTATGAGGCCAGCATTACCTTGATCCCAAAACCAGGCAAAGACCCCATCAAAAAGGAGAATTACAGACCAATGTCCCTGATGAATATGGATGACAAAATTATCAACAAGATCCTAGAAAATAGGATCCAACAGTATACTGAAAGGATTATCCATCACGCCCAGGTGGGATTTATTCCTGGGATGCAAGAGTGGTTCAACACTTGCAAATCAATGTGATAGAATACATTAATAAAAGAGACAAGAACCATATGATCCTCTCAATTGATGCAGAAAAAGCTTTTGCCAAAATACAGCATGCTTTCCTGATTAGAACTCTTCAGAGTATAGGGATAGAGGGAACATTCCTCATTTTCATAAAAACCATCTATGAAAAGCCCACAGTGAATATCATTCTCAATGGGGAAAAGCTGAGAGCCTTTCCCTTAAGATCAGGAACACATCAAGGATGCCCACTCTTGTCACTATTGTTCAACGTAGTACTAAAAGTCCTAGCAACAACAATCAGACAACAAAAAGAAATAAAACCTATTCAAATTGGCTAAGAAGAAGTCAAACTCTCTCTCTTTGCAGATGACATGATACGTTGTGGAAAACCCAAAAGACTCCACCCCCAAATTACTAGAACTCATACAGCAATTCAGTAATGTGGCAAGATACAAAATCAATGCACAAAAATCAGTTGCTTTCCTATACACTAACAATGTAACTGTAGAAAGAGAAATTAGAGAAACGATTCCATTTACAATAGCACCAAAAACCATAAGATACCTTGGAATAAACCTAACCAAAGAGGTAAATATCTGTACTCTAGAAACTACAGAACACTTATGAAAAAAATTGAAGAAGACCCAAAAAGATGGAAAAACATTCTATGTTCATAGATTGGAAGAATAAACTTTGTTAAAATGTCTATGCTGCCCAGAGCAATCTATACTTTCAATGCCATCCTGATCAAAATACCAATGGCATTTTTCAAAGGGCTAGAACAAACAATCCTAAAATTTGTATGGAACCAGGAAAGATCCCGAATCACCAGGGGAATGTTGAAAAAGAAAACCAAAGCTGGGGACATCACGTTGCCTGATTTCATGCTATATTACAAAGCACTGATCACCAAGACAGCATGGTATTGGCAGAAAAACAGACACATAGATCAGTGAAACAGAATAGAGAGCCCAGAAATGAACCCTCCACTCTATGGTCAAATAATCTTTGATAAATCAAGAAAAAATATCCAATGGCAGAAAGACAGTCTCTTCAATAAATGGTGCTGGGAAAAATTAGACAGCTATATACAAAAGAATGAAACTTGACCATTCTCTTACACCATGCACAAAGATAAACTCTAGATGGATGAAAGACCTCAATGTGAGACAGGAATCCATTAAAATCCTAGAGGAGAACATAGGCAGTAATCTCTTTGACTTTGGCCACAGCAACTTCTTTCATGACATGTCTCCAAAAGCAAGGGAAACAAAAGCAAAAATGAACTTTTGGGACTTAATCAAGATAAAAAGCTTCAGCACAGCAATGGAAACAGTCAACAAAACAGGAGATTTTTGCAAATGACACTACAGATAAAGGGCTGGTATCCAAGATCTATAAAGAACTTCTCAAACTTAACACCCAAAAAACAAATCATCCACTCAATAAATGGGCAGAAGACATGAACAGGCACTTTTCCAAAGAAGACATACAAACGGCTAACAGGCACATGAAAAAATGCTCAACATCATTAGCCATCAGGGAAATTCAAATCAAAACTACATTGAGATACCACCTTATACCAGTTAGAATGGCAAAAATCACATGGCAGGAAACAACAAATGTTGGAGAGAATGTGGAGAAAGGGAAACCCTCTTACACTGTTGGTGGGAATGCAAGCTGGTACAGCCACTCTGAAAACAATGTGGAGGTGCATCAAGAAGTTAAAAATAGAGCTACCCTATGACCAAGCAATTGCACTACTGGGTATTTACCCCAAAGGTACAGATGTAGTGAAATGAAGGGGCACATGCACCCCAATGTTCATAGCAGCAATGTCCACAATAGCCAAACTGTGGAAGGAGTCAAGATGCCCTTCAACAGATGAATGGATAAAGATGTGGTTCATATATACAATGGAATATTACTCTGCCATCAGAAAGGATGAATACCCACCATTTGCATCAACATGGATGGAACTGGAGGGGATTATGCTAAGTGAAATAAGCCAAGCAGAGAAAGACAATTATCATATGGTTTCACTCATATGTGGAACATAATGAATAGCATGGAGGACATTAGGGGAAGGAAGGGAAAACTGAGGGGAGGGGGAAAGCAGAAGGGGAGACGAACCATGAGAGACTAGAGACTCCAGGATACAATCTGAGGGTTTCAGAGGAGAGGGGTGTAGGGGGATAGGTTAGCCCAGTGATGGGTATTAAGGAGGGCACATGTAATGAGCACTGGGTGTTATATGCAAATAATGAATCATGGAACATTACATCAAAAACTAATGATGTACTGTATGGTGACTAATACAACATAATAAAAAAAGAACACTAAAATAATAATAATAATAACACAGCTCTCATTTACTCAGTGCCTGTATGTGTCAGCTGCTGTCCTGAACATTTTACATCTGTTATCTCAATTAATCCTTCACCAACCCTGTAAAGCATGTACAACTATTATCTCCATTTTATAGATGTGGAAAGTGAGGTATAGAGTGGTTAAATAATTTCCCAATGTCACATAATAAGTAGCTGAATTAGGCTTTCAGTTCAGGTGATCTTACTCCAGAAAGTGTGATCTCAACTAAATCTGGGTTCAGTTCTGATCTCTTTGATGTAGAAGCTGACTTTGAGAACATTATTTACTTTTCTGAACCTTGTATGTGAAAACAGAGAGCTATGGTGTGGATTTTATGAAGTGATATGCAGAAAGGCACTTAGCCTGGCCCATAGTAAAGGGTCAATAAATATTGGCTCTTCCACCTCCTTCCTAGTTGCTGCTCTGGATCAGGTTTTCTCAAATTGTGATCAAGAGAACACCTTTATCAAATCACCTGAGTTGCATACTAAAAATGCAATGATAGCATTTCATTTGCTCAAGGATATTCAGTTCATAGATGGAAGGTTTGATATAACTAAATAAGCAAAGTAAAATTTTAATGTCATTTTCTAGCAGTAACAATAAAAAGAAATTACAAAGTACCCTTTGAATGCACATGTACACACATGCACACACATGCCTACAGATGTGCAGAGAAAAGATGAAGCAAAGTACAAATATTTCCTCAAGGTATACATAAACCCTTCTGAAATGCATGGGAGATCAGAGGAGAATTACCTTGTATAGAACTAATTAAATTTATGTGGAATAGAGTGTATGAAAGAAGACAAATTCTTTTCCTCTAGTTAACCTGTGTAAATCCATTTCCTCTCAGAGATTTATAAAGGCTGTATGTCCAATATTTAAGGGGGTGGGGCAGAGCTAAGATGGCAGCATAGTAGGAGGACCCTAGGCTTTCTTTGTCCATCAAACACAGCTAGGTAACTATCAAATCATTCTGAATATCCAATAAATCAACCTGAGGACTGACATAACAAACTGCACAACTAGAGGGATAAAGGAAGCCACTTTGAGGAAGGTAGGAAGTGCAGGGATGTAGTTTGGTGAAGAAACGGATCATGGGTGCTGTGGAGGGGCAGGAACCCTGGTTGCAGAGAAAGGTGAGAGAGTGGAGCACACAGGGATATGCACAAGAACACTCCCCCAAAGCCATTGACTGGGAAAATGAGAGGGGCTGATTTTTATGAGGTCTTGCAAACAAGGAGCTTAAAGACTGGAGTTTTGAAGGTCTGGGGGCTTGGGTGGGCTAGAGCTCTGAGGGTAAGGCAGTACTCCTGGAGAGAAATCAGGCAAACAACCACGGGGCAGATAGTGCAATCTGAGGTGAGCGGGGAGAGACTATTCCCTCTTCCTGGAGTACATCTGTGAGAGGTGACATTCCAAAGATGCCTCTCCCAGGACAAAAGAGCTGGTGGGCACCATTTCCATTTGACTGTCCCTCAGCATAGGTGCAGCGATACCTGCTGAGAGCAGTTAACCCAGACACTGGCTGTTTAGCCTGCTTGCTCCAAATCCCAAGCCTCTGCATTCTGGCGCGACTGTCCTTCTCTATCAAATCTGTATCAGTCCTCAGCACAGAAAGACCCTCCCCCAGAAGAATAGCACAAGTCCTCAACCCAGGAGTTTTGGAGTTTTAAAAGTCAGCAGGCCTGGCTGGTATAGAGCCCAAAGTGCACTGTGCCACTTCAGCAGGCAAGTAACCTGGAGACAGACAGCATGAAAACAGCCATCTGAAAAATGGCTGGGACGTAGAATTGGAAATTGTTTGCTCTTCTGGGAGTGCTTTTCTGAGAGCAGAAAGTGCAGAGGTCCCTCTCTGGAGACAAAGGAACTGGCTGGCACTATCTCTGTCCCCCACCTCTCAGCATAAACCAACTTCAATGAACAGCACAGCACCAACACTGGTTGCCTAACCTGCTTACACCAAGTCCGACCCCTTGTGTTCTGCTAGTACTGTTTTTCTCAGGCAAGTGTGCCTAAGGACCAGCACAGCAGACCCCTTCCTAAAAAGGCCAGCAGAAACCTCTGCATGCATTATGTCTACAAACCATAGAATTCTGCAAGACTTCAGATCTACTAGAAGTAACATCAGATCTTATTTAACAAGCAGACCAGAGCACATCTAGTTAAAACTCATAATCTGGCCAAGGTTCAAACACTGTCTACTGCAGTCAAAGCAAGCTTCTGCAGATGATGGATCTGAGGTATAGAACAACCAAAACACAGGAGCAGAGTGCACACAACACATACCAGAGACACTCCCTGGAGTGCCAGGCCTTGGAAACTATACAACTTCTTCTTCATAAAGCCATTACTCTTAGGAGCAGAAAACATAATAGGCTTTTCAAACACAGAGAAGACAGAGACCTAGACAAAATATCAAGATGGAGGAATTCATCCCAAAAGAAAGAACAGGAAAAGGTCATGGCCAGATTTCTAATCAAAACAGATATAAGTAATATGCCTGATGGAGAATTTAAAGCAACAATCATAAGGATACTTGCTGGGCTTGACAAATCATGGAAGACATCAGGGAGACCCTTACTGCACAGATAAAGAGCTAAAAAAAAATCAATCAGAAATGAAAAATACAATAAGATTTGGAACAATCTGGAAGGAATGACCACAAGGATGGAAGAAGCAGAAGAATGAATAAGTGATCCCAAAGATTGATTAAGTAATAACGAAAATAATGAAGCTGAATCAAACAGAGAAAGAAGAATGATGGATCATGAGAATAGACTTAGGGAACTCAGTGACTCCATCAAACATAATAACATTCCTATCATTAGATCCTAGAAGAAGAAGAGAGAAAAAAGGGAACAGGAGGATTATTTGAGGAAATAATAGCTGAAAACTTCCTTAATCTGGGGAAAGAAACAGACATCCAGATCCAGGAGGCACAGAGAACTAACATCAAAATCAATAAAAGCAGGCCAACACCAAGACATATTGTAGTGAAATTTGCAAACTATAGTGATAAAGAAAGAATCCTAAAAGCAGCAAGACAAAAGAAGTCCTAACTCACAAGGGAAGACCATCAGGTTAGCAGCAGATCTCTCCCCAGAAACTTGGCAGGTGAGAGAGAGAGTGGCATGATATATACAATATGCTGAATGGGAAAAATCTGCAGCCAATAATACTCTATCCAGCAAAGCAATCATTCACAATAGAAGGAGAGATAAAGAGTTTTCCAGACCAAAAAAAAAAAAAAATCTAAAGGAGTTCGTGACCACTAAGTCAGTCTTGCAAGAAATATTAAAGGGGACTCTTTGAGTGCAAAGGAAGACCAGAAGTGACAAAGACAAGAAAGGAACAGAGAAAAATCTCCAGAAAAAATGACAAAAGAAGTAATAAAATGGCATTAAATACATATCTATCAGTAATTACTATGAATGCAAATTACCTAAATGCTCTACTCAAAAGACATAGGGTGTCAGAATGGATAAAAAACAAGATCCATCTATATGCTACCTACAAGGGACTCATTTTAGATCCAAAGACACCTGCAGATTGAAAGTGAGGGGATGGAGGAACATTTATCATGCAAATGGACATCAAAAGAAAGCCAAAGTAGCTATACTTATATCAGACAAACTAGACGTTAAAACAATGACTGTAATAAGACATGAAGAAAGGCACTGTATCATAATAAAGGGGACTATCCAGAAAGAAGATCTAACAAATATAAATATTTATGCCCCCAACTTGGGAGCACCCAAATACATGAAAAAAATAACAAACATAAAGCAACTGATTGATAATAATACAAAAATAGTAGGAGACTTTAACACCCCACTTACATCAATGGACAGATAATCTAAACAGAAAATCAAGGAAACAATGGCTTTGAATGAAACACTGGATCAGATGGATTTAACAGATATAATCTGAACATTCCTTCCTAAAGCAACAGAGTACATATTCTTTTCAAGTGCAAATGGGACATTCTCCAGAATAGATCCCATACAAGGTCACAAATCAGACCTCAATCAGTACAAAAAGATCGAGATCATATCATGCATATTTTCTGACCGCAACAATATGAAACCTGAAGTCAACCATGAGAAAAACTTTGGAAAGACCACAAATATATGAAGCCTGAACAACATGCTACTAAACAATGAATGGGTAAACCAGGAGATTAAAGAAGAAATAACAAAATACAGGGAAACAAATGAAAATGAAAACACAACAATCCAGAACCTTCAGGACACAGCAAAATCAGTCATAAAAAGGAAGTATGTAGCAATACAGGCTTATTTCAAGAAGCAAGAAGAACCTCAAATAAACAACTTAACCTTACACCTAAAGGAGCTAGACAAAGAAAAACAAATAAAGCCTAAAGCTGGCAGAGGGGAAATGATAAAGATTAGAGCAGACATAAATGATATAGCAACTAAAAAAAAAAACAAACAAAAAAAAAAAAACAGTAGAAGAGATCAATGAAACCAGGAGCTGGTTCTTTGAAAAATTAATAAAATTGATAAACCCCTAGCTAGACTTATCAAAAGGAAAAGAGAAAGGACCCAGATAAAGAAACTCACAAATAGGAGAGGTGAAAAAACAACCAATACCACAAAAGTACAATCATAAGAGAATATTATGAGAAATTATATGCTAACAAACTGGACAACCTGGAAGAAATGGATAAATTCCTAGAAACATATAAACTACCAAAAGTGAAACAGGAAGAAATAGAAAACTTGAACAAACAAATAACCAGCAAAGAAATTGAATCAGGGGCGCCTGGGTGGCTCAGTCGGTTAAGCGGCTGCCTTCGGCTCAGGTCATGATCCCAGGGTCTTGGGATTGAGCCCCGTATCGGGCTCGCTGCTCAGTGGGGAGCCTGCTTCTCCCTCTCCTCCCCGCTCAGTGTTCTCACTCGCTATCTCTGTCTCTCGCTCTCAAATAAATAAAATCTTAAAAAAAAAAAAAAGAAAGAAAGAAATTGAATCAGTAATTTAAAAATCTCCCAACAAATAAAAGTCCAGGGCCAGATGGCTTCACAGGGGAATTCTATCATACATTTAAAGAAGTTAATACCTATTCCTCTACCACTATACCAAAAATAGAAATGTAAGGAAAACTTCAAAATTCATTCTATGAGACCAGCATTACCCTAATTCCAAAACTAGACAGACTCCACTAATAAAAGAGAACTACAGGCCAATATCCCTGATGAACATGGATGCAAAAGTTCTCAACAAAATACTAGCAAGCCAAATCCAACAGTACATTAAAAGAATCATCCACCATGATCAAGTGGGATTTATTCCTGGGCTGCAAGTATGGTTCAATATTTGCAAATCAATCAACATGATATATCACATTAATAAAAGAAACAATAAGAACCATAACATCTTTTCAATAGATGCAGAAAAAGCATTTGACAAAGTACAACATCCATTCATGATAAAAACCCTCAACAAAGTATAGATAGAGGGAACATACTTCAACATAATTAAGGCCATGTAGGAAAAACCCACAGCTAATATCCTCAGTGGGGAAAACCTGAGAGCTTTTTCTCTAAGGTCAGGAATAAGACAGGGATGTCCACTCTCACCACTGCTATTTTTTTTTTTTTAAGATTTGTTTATTTATTTGGGGCAGAGGGA
Organism: Halichoerus grypus; assembly: GCF_964656455.1. Lineage (NCBI taxonomy): Eukaryota > Metazoa > Chordata > Mammalia > Carnivora > Phocidae > Halichoerus > Halichoerus grypus. The sequence goes on along the minus strand of NC_135727.1, from coordinate 50,159,339 downwards.
GAGGGAGAGAAAGTCTTAAGCAGACTCCTCGCTAAGTGCGGAGCCTGACGTGGGCTTGATCTCACAACCCCGAGATCACAACCTGAGCTGAAACCAAGAGTCAGATGTTTAATGGACTGCACCACCCAGGTGTCCCTCTCACCACTGTTATTCATCATAGCACTGAAAGTCCTAGCCTCAGCAATCAGACAATAAAAAGAAATAAACGGCATCCAAATTAGCAAGTAAGAAGTCAAACTTTCACTATTTGCAGATGGCATGATACTCTACACAGAAAACCTGAAAAAATTGGTATAAATAATACACAAATTCAGTGTAGTTGCAGGATATAAAACCAATATACAGAAATCTGTTCAATTATCTATACACTGATAATGAAGAGCAGAAAGAGAAATCAAGGAATCAATCCCATTTACAATTGCATCAAAAACCATGGGATACCTAGGAATAAACCCAACCAAAGAAGTAAAAGATCTATACTCTGAAAACTGTAAAATACTTATGAAAGAAATGGATGATGACACAAAGAAATGGAAAGACATTCCATGGTCATGGATTGGAAGAAGCAATATTGTTAAAACATCTATATTATCCAACACAATCTACCCATTTAAAGCAATCCTTATCATAATAACACCAGAACTGTTCACAGAGCTAGAGCAAGCAATCCTAAAATTTGTATGGAACCACAAAAGAGCCCAAATAGCCAAAACAATCTTGAAAAAGAAAAACAAAGCTGGAGGCATCACAATTCTAGGCTTCAAGATATATTACAAAGCTGTAGTAATTAAGAGGGATGGTACTGGCACAAAAACAGACACATAGGTCAATGGAAGAGAATAGAAAACCCATAAATGAACCCACAACTGTATGCTTAACTAATCTTTGACAAAGCAGAAAAGGATATCCAATGGGAAAAAGACAGTCTCTTCAACAAATGGTGCTGGGAAAACTGGAAAACAACATGCAAAATGATGAAACCAGACCACTTTCTTACACCATATACAAAAAGTAAATTCAAAACGGATGAAAGACCTATATGTGAGACAGGAAACCTTCAAAATCTTAGAGGAGAACACAGGCAGTAACCTCTTTGATATTGGCCATAGCAACTTCTTACAAGATATGTCTCTTGTGGAAAGGGAAATAAAAGCAAAAATAAACTATTGGGACCTCATCAAGATAAAAAGCTTCTGCACAGTAAAGGAAACAGTCAACAAAACTAAAAGGCAACCAATAGAATGGGAGAAGATAATTACAAATGACATATTAGTTGTTGGGGTTAATGTAGAGCATGAAATCAGCCACAATACCTGGCTTGCTAAAATGTAACACAGAGGCCCCTGGGGCAAGGGAGGGTTTTGGAGAAGGGCGTAGACCTTCAGAGTGGGAGGCCTGCGTGACCACTCTGCCCACTCTGTGGTTGGAATGCCCTAGGGAGTTATCTTCCCCTAAGCTCTCTTAGCCCAAACAGCCGCCCTGTGATCTAAGAGATGTGTGCATTGTCCCTTAGGCTATGTTTAGGAGAACATTCGGATTAGCATATCTTATTTTTCCCATAAACCCTCCCAGTTTTGGTAAGACCCCTTGTCACACATTACGTGCTTGAGAAACAGTGATAAGGATTTGTGATTATCCTGAAGGACCAATAAAAGCAGGAACAAAGAAGAGCAAAGGGTCTTTGTCTCTGAGTGTTGACCCCCTTGCCTTCTCCTCTCTTTCACAACAAAGTTTGGAGTAATCTTTCATCTGTCGGTACAGGGATTGCTGGCCATTCCCGGCAGTTAGTATCAAAAATCTATAAAGAACTTACCAAACTGAACACCCAAAAAACATATAATGCAGTTAAGAAATGGGCAGAAGACATGAACAGACATTTTTCCAAAGAACACATACAGATGGATAACAGACACATGAAAAGATGCTCAACATCACTCAATATCAGGGAAATACAAATCAAAACTACAATGAGGTATCACCTCACACCTGTCAGAATGGCTGAAATTAACAACGCAGGAAACAACAGATGTTGCAAGGACGTAGAGAAGGGGGAATCCTCTTACACTGTTAGTTGGAATGCAAACTGGTGCAGCCACTCTGGAAAACATTATGGAGATTCCTCAACAAGTTAAAAATAGAACTACCCTATAACTCAGCGATTGCACTACTAGGTATTTACCCAAAGGATATAAAAATGCTGATTCGAAGGGACACATGCACCTCAATGTTTATAGCAGAATTATCAGCAATAGCCAAATTATGGAAAGAGCCCAAATATCTGTCGATTGATGAATGGACAAAGAAGATGTGGTATATATATACAATGGTATATTACTCAGTCATAAAGTAGAATGAAATCTTGCAATTTGCAATGATGTGGATGGAGCTAGAGAGTACTATGCTAAGCAAAATAAGTCAATCAGAGTAAAACAAATACCATATGATCTCACTCATATTTGGAATTTAAGGAAGAAAACACATAAACATAGGGAAAAAGAGAAAGAAGCAAAACAAGCACTTAACTATAGAGAACAAACTGAAGATTACTGAATGAGAGGTGGGTGGGGGCGATGGGTTAAGTAGGTGATGGGTATTAAGGAAGGCACTAGTGATAAGTGCTGGGTGTTTATGTAAGTGATGAAACACTAAATTCTACATCTGAAAATAATGTTACACTCTATGTTAACTGGAATTTAAATAAAACCTTAAAAAACAAAGATATATGAGCAAGCAAAAAACAAAACAAAACAAAACAAATTTAAGGGTGTTGGGAGGGAATTATTTGGGACATGTTCTCTCCAGTATTTGATACTTAACAGCAGTCAGCATATTGATTCTTTCATACAAATATTTATTGATTGCTTACCACGTAACAGTTGTTATATTAGATGCTGGATGTACAATGATGAGCTAAATAGATTCATGGAATTTATTATACAGTAGAGAACACAGACAATAAGTAAACAGGCAAAAAATATTATCCATAATCACCTTATGCAAGTCCCAAACTTTGCTGAGTGTCAGAATTACCTGGGACCTTGGTGCAAATACAATTGAGGTCCTACCCTACCTACTTCAAGGAGCCTGGGACTCTGTGTTCATTAGTTTTCCAGGTGATTCTAATACATACCAAAGTTTGAAAATCACCCATCTAGTGGTTTGAATAAATATTTAGGGAATAGGCAAGTTGTAAGGGAAGTTTGAATGTCCTATAGTCCTGTGCTTCTCAAATTTCATGTGCATTCAAGTCACCTAGGAATCTCACTAAAATACACATTCTGATTCAGTAAGTTTAAGGTAGGTGGCTGGGATTCTACATTTCAGACAAGCCTTTAAGTGAGAAGCTGTAGTCCATAGTGTGCATTCCCAAACTCGGATTCTACTTCTATATCAGATTTTGATCATTCTCATTCATCTCAGACTCTTTTTATCAAAGTGTGGGAACAGGAATAAGAATTGTCTGAAGGTGCTAATTAAATTTGCAAATGTCCTAAGTGATTTTGATATACACTGAAGTTTGAAAACTGCTTCTTTCAGGAAAAACAGTGACTAGGAATCATTCACATATGAAGCAAGCTTCAATTCCTCCATTTACTCTAGACCAAAGGTTTGCCAACCTGGCACCACATTAGAAACACCTGTGGAAAGGTAAAAAAACAAAAACAAAAACAAAAAACAATGTTCTGGTCCAATCCCACACCAATTAAATCTGAATCTGTGGGGGTGGGCCCCAGGAATCTGTATTTTTAAAAAGCTCCCTTGATGATTCCAATGTACATACAGGGCTGAGAACCACTGCTGCAGACAAATTGCCTTTTTATTTAAACTTAGGAATACAGTTGATCTAAGTAGAAATTGTGGAATTAAGAGAGTTTGTCATCTCTCCTTTCTGGGACCTTGTCATAAGCATTCTTTCTGCCAAATTACCTTGGTGTTCCTATCATGGTGACTCACTGACCTCATGTGTCCCATGTCCTGGCTTTCTCCCTTCTCTTTGGAATCAAGCCTGTGCACCATCCCCTCTGAGACTGTTTTTCTCTTTCCTGCCAGAGAGTAGAAACAGGTTAATCAGAAAAAGCAATCCCAGGGAATGTTTAAATTAATAAGCTTGATACCATACTCTCTTAACCCCATTTGAGTAGACTTTCAGGCTCTCCTGAAGTTGGGAATTTCAAGCATGACTGTTTGGAATAATATATCTGAGCCTCAAAAAGGCAGTCTCCTACTCCAATAATCTTTAGCCTTGGCCTTGCTTAAGGAAGGACTCCTTATTTTGTGGTTGATTTCATTATAAAAGGCATGTTTTTTCCTTCATAAATACTGTCCAGGATATTATATGATCATCTGTAGGGGTATTTTTTTATAGAGGGAAATGCTAACTGTGGCAAGGAAATCATTTTGACAGCAGTTTCTTTTGTTATGAAAAAGGAATTTAGCAATTGTTTAAGTATATTCTTTTCTAAGAATGAGGAAATGGGAAAGTCTTTGATGAGGGCCTTGTAACCAGGGAAACAGAGAGGAAAACAAAGGATGCACAAATATGAGAAATTGACTACTTCCACAAGGAAACTGCTACATCAACACCAATTAATATTTATTGAGCACCTACTGGGTATATAACATTCTGCTAGCAATTTGAAAAATGACATGGAATACATACCTATAAAACATAATTACCAGGGACTATTTTTGGCTATTCGTTTAAATTCATTATAGCAAGGACAAGCAACCAAGGCTACTTGTAATTTGGTCTCATTTATAAAACTGATTCCTAGGGAGACTTGCTCAGAAGGATTTAAATAATCCATATTGAAATATTATTTTCTATTATTCTGATAATTATAACACATACGCACAGGTAGAGCCAAATGCTATAATTTCAAGTATATGATTCTCAAATTTCAGTCACCACTCCATTCTCAGAGGAAGTACAGGATCCAGCACACTGCTTGAGATTTCCTTCACTTAACATTCATAAGTGCTGTGGATTTGGACCTATCAGTTTGTTTGCAGCTATGTGTGTACATCACTGAGGTGTAAGGAAAGAGAAATAAGACTCATTCCACAACTCACACACAGGAAGCATTTTCACTTCCTTATGCTGGTGGATGACAAATTATACATTTATACCACTTCTGTTTTGAAAATGGAAACAGGGCTTGAACTATTTACATAATCATCTGAAAATATTAGCTAATATATTTCTATTTGAGCTGAAGAGTTTGTGCTATAGCCATGTAAAAAGTGCCAGGACACCTTGACTGGAAGATTCATGCCTGAGAAAGACTAAGATGATCTGAAAGTTTCATGAACATCCACTTCTCCTAAAATATAGAAATTGACCATGTTACTTAAAATTCAGAGAAAATTGATATTTGATATAGATTTTCATGCTAATCAATACAATTGACCATTTTTTAGCATTTTGGTTGGGCTTGGTTCTATTATTATTTGGAGTAGAAATCAATTTTGCAAATATTTTATTTCATGTATTTATAAACATATATTTTCCACTTCCAGAAAATATCCAAATTTCTTTATTAGGTAAGAAAAAATAGATTGAGGAAAACTTAATGCATGCTCTTATCATTCTAGGATGTCTGTAGCCTGCTCCATACCATGCCTTGAAAATGACACATTTGAAGAGTCTAGAGAGGCACAGTACCTATATTATTAGTTATCTTTCCAATTTTATTTTATATTTATGATTTGCCCTGGGCCTGTGAGGATATACTTATCTGTTTGGCTTGATTATATTCTCTCTGATGGTAGTCCAAGGTGAAAAACTCTCTATAGGTGAGGAAATAACTTGGATGGATTTGCTAGGATGTTGGTGAATAATGTCTAGTGTTAATTTTCAAAACTTACTATATTTAAAGCACATAGTGTGGTCACCGTTCAGGTCGGAAATAGTGTGTCAAATTCTACCAACTGCTAGGCAGTTAGTATTGTCAAAAAGGAGGAGAAAGAAGGATGTTTGAATAAACAGGGAAAGAAAGAAGGAAGAAAAGAAATGGGAAAACAGGAAAACACCTCCATGTGTATTATGAGATATACATCATGGGCATGAGAACCTGCCTATCAAGTTCATGAGCTCCTACTGTTTTCAAAAAGATTATATAATCAGAAAGCATTACATATACTCAAGTTTTGGGAAAATAGTTACTCATTTTTAGTTCACATGTCTTATCTATGATCTTAAAAGAAACAATTAGTGACACATAGACTCCAGAACAATGTAAGGAAACAACTCTCCATAGTTATCAGGCATCTCTAGTTATGAGACATTTCTACACACTGAGCAAGATGCTCTGTCTTTGCTCTGAACTACCTTTTTAAGGATATGTGTATGATGAACAGCCTTGCTAGATAAAGATAGTGTCTCCAGCTGGAATAAATCTAAGAAGATTTACTTCTGTAAATATACTAAAAACAATGTCTCTCTCCAGGGAAAAGATCAGGCATTCTGATGGCCTATTATTAACTACTTAGGTTAAGCTTGAAGTTCCTCCCCTATAATGCAACCCACTGCCTATACATATGTTACCCGGCCCTGTTCAGATTGCCCTTGTTTAGGGAACTTAAACAATTGCTAATACTTTGGGTACTGCTATCACTTTGAATAATAAACTGCCCTTTGCCTCTAATCCAGGAGTCTCATGTTTTCTGCTAGGCTAACTTGTTAGCTTGCAAGTAGGGTAAAATCTCACACCCTTGATGGTCCCTGACAAACAAATGTCAGATATAAAAGAAATATTAGAGATAAGCAGTCCAACCCTCTCTATTTTATAAATGAGGAAATTTAGACCCAGAATTTATCTACCAAGGTCAAAAAGATGCTTAACAAAAGAACCAGGACTAAAGGCAATTAAAGCATATCCAAAAGATAACCAATTTAACTCTGAATTTGTTGATAATCCCCATTTTAGATTTAACAATGCCCCTTCCAGATCTCCTTCGATTTCTCCTATTTCTGTGTTTCCTGCCCATGAGTACTTTTGTTTCTGACTATCACAGTCTTCAAGCCCAGCACTCTTGCCTCAGGTTGTGATAATTCTGACATGTAACACCCTAGCATTCCGCTGTGGAAAACACTAGAACCTATGTTGCCTAGGGCTTTTACCAAGATTGTACTCTTGTTAGCTTTTCATCTCTGTCCTGCTTCTCTCACTCTCTTGCCAATTTCTCCTGGGAGCAGTTTCTTAATACATTGTTTAACAAATATACAAATCTTTGCCTCCAGGTTGGCTTCTGAGGAACCTGACCTCAGATGGTAATCTAGTTATTCAAGGGAATTAGGCAAGACTCTAAGCTTTGAGAGAACAATATTTGTATGTATCTCTTCTCCTTCTCAGCATGGAAAATCTGATGGGCAGAATTGGGCCTTCCATAATAAGAACCAATTTCTATGTCTGCACCAAGGTGACTCTATACTCAGTATATTTCAGAAAAAGTACTGGGCTCGATGACTACTACTACCATCGGAGTAAGCGTTAGAAGAGGTATGATTGACTGACTAAAGGTGGGGAGACAGCATGAGCTCAGTTCATAGATATAGCTGTCATTTAAAAATTATGATGTGCCTACTCTCTGTAAAGCACTGTAGGATATGTAGAAATAAATGATATAGTCCCTTCCTTTAGGCAAAAAAGCTTAAAAAAATAAGAAAAAGAATTTGAAATGTGAAGAGGGTTATTCCCAGGACCTAAGAAGTAGAAAAATTGAGGCAATAAAGTACATTTTAAAAATAGAACTAGTTTATTCATTCATCCAAAAAATCACTAATTAAACACCCACTATGTACCAGGTGCCAGGTATCATGCTAGGTATTGAGTGTGCTGGTGACTATTAGGCAACCAGCTGAAAACAAACCAGTTTTGTTGTGTTTGCCAGTTTCTGTGGTGGAAGTATTCCCATCATGGCTGATTTCAAACTACCAAAAGGACATCAATCAGCTCACAAAATTCCTATAAGTTTAAGAATGGGCTCCTGTGAGTCAGTACAAGCCAGCTCTGGCATAAGCTGGCTCCAGCCCACCATTGTCTGAAGATCCATCAGTAAACACCACAAAAATGGTCTCTGTCTTTACAGAGATCACTGACGAACAAGTAAACAAGCAAATAGAACATTACTGGGAAGGTAGATAGAAAAAGATGCCCTTAAAAGCACACCCTAACCCAGTCTTAAAGATGAGGGGCAGGAACAGCTTTCCAAAGAAATGACATCTATTTGGAGACCAGAAGCATAAGGAGTTGGCAGAGTGAAGGAAGGCTGGGAGGTGAGAGAAGATGGTTTATTTTAGGGAGCTGAAAATCAGATTAGGAGCAAGAGGGAAAGTAGCAAAAGGTGAGGCTGAGATATAGGGTGAGATAGACCATGACCAGCCTCCTAGCATGGGGTAAGCAGTTTGAACTTTAACTCCAGGCACAGATTCCTCCAGTAAGTCTACAAAATACCAATAGGTATATGGGGGAAAAGAGGAAGAAGAAGAAGAAGAAGAAAAGAAAGAAAAAGAAAAAATCTATGCTCCAAAAATGTTTTGGAAACACTAGTTGATCAATTTTTTTTTTTTTTAATTCCATGTAGTTACCATACAGTGTAGTTCTGGTTTCAGGAGTAAAATTTAGTGATTCATCACTTAACATAACACGCAATGCTCATCACATGTGCCCTCCTTAATGCCCATCACCCATTTAGCTCATCCTCCCACCCATCTCCCCTCCAGCAACTCTCAGGTTGTTCTCTATAGGTAAGAGTCACTTACAGTTTGCTTCCCTCCCTGTTTTTAGCTTACTTTTTTTTTTTCCTATTCCCCTATGTTCATCTGTTTGGTTTCTTAAATTTCACATATAAATGAAATCATATGATATTTGTCTTTCTCAGACTGACTTATTTCACTTAATATAATACACTCTAGGTCCATCCGCATTGTTGAAATGGCAAGATTTCATTCTTTTTGATGGCTGAGTAATATTCCATTGTGTATATATACCACCTCGTCTTTATCCATTCATCAGTCAATGGACATTTGGGCTGTTTCCATAATTTGGTTATTGTGAATAGTGCTACTATAAACATTGGGGTGCATGTGTCCCTTCAAATCAGCATTTTTGTATCCTTTGGATAAATATCCAGTAGTGCAATCACTAGGTATTAGGGTAGTTCTAATTTTAACTTTTTGCTGAACCTCCATACTGTTTTCCAGAATGGCTGTACCAGTTTGCATTCCTACCAACAGTGTAAGAGGGTTCCCCTTCACATCCTCTCCAACACTGTTGTTTCCTGTTGTTAATTTTACCCATTCTGACTGGTATGAGATGATATCTCATTGTAGTTTTGATTTGTATTTACCTGATGATGAGTGATGTTGAGCATTTTTTCATGTGTTTGTTAGCCATTTGTACGTTTTCTTTGGAGAAACGTCTGTTCATGTTTTCTGCCCATTTCTTAACTGGATTATTTATTTTTTGGGTGTTGATTTTGATGAGTTCTTTATAGATTCTGGATACTAGTCCTTTATCCAACATGTCATTTGCAAATATCTTCTCCCATTCCATTGGCTGCCTTTTAGTTTTGTTGATTGTTTCCTTCTCTGTGCAGAAGCTTTTTATCTTAATGAGGTCCCAATAGTTCAGTTTTGCTTCTTTATCCCTTGCCTCCAGAGACGTGTCTAGTAAGAAGTTGCTGTCACCAAGGTCAAAGAGTTTGCTGCCTGTGTTCTCCTCTAGAATTTTGGTAGTTTCCTGTCTCACATTTAGGTCTTCCATCCATTTTTAATTTATTTTTGTGTATGGTATAAGAAAGTGGTCCAGTTTCATTCTTTTGAATATTGCTGTCTAGTTTTCCCAACACCAATTTTTGAAAAGACTATTTTTTTTTCCATTAGATATTCTTTCCTGCTTTGTCAAAGATTAGTTGAGCATACAGTTGTTGGTCCATTTCTGGATTCTCTATTCTGTTCCATTGACCCATGTGTCTGTTTTTGTGCCAGTACCATACTGTCTTGATTGATGATTACAGCTTTGTAATATAACTTGAAGTCTGGGATTGTGATGCCTCCTGCTTTGCTTTTCTTTTTCAAGATTGCTTTGGCTATTTGGGGTCTTTTGTGGTTCCATACAAATTTTAGGATTGTTTGTTCTAGTTCTATGAAAAATGCTGGTGTTATTTTGATGGGAATTGCAATGAATGTGTAGATTGCTTTGGGTAATATAGACATTTTAACATTATTTTTTCTTCCAACCCATGAGCATGGAATATTTTTTTCATTTCTTTGAGTATCCTTCAATTTCTTTCATAAGTGTTCTATAGTTTTCAGCATACAGATCTTTTACCTCTTTCTTTAGGTTTATTCTTAGGTATCTTATGATTTTGGTGCAGTTATAAATGGGATTGATTCCTTGATTTTTCTTTCTGCTGCTTCATTATCAATGTATAGATAATGCAACAGATTTCTGTGTGTTGATTTTATATCCTGTGACATTGCTGAATTCATTTATCAGTTCCAGAAGTTTTTTAGTGTAGTCTTTCAGGTTTTCCACATAGTGTATCATGTAGTCTGTGAAGAGTGAAAGTTTGACTTCTTCCTTGTCTATTTGGATGCCTTTTTTCCTTTTTGTTGTCTGATTACTGAGGCTAGGATTTCCAGTATTATGTTGAATAACAGTGGTGAGAGGAGACATCCCTGTTGTGTTCCTGACCTTATGGGAAAAACTCTCAGTTTTCCCCATTGAGAATGCTATTAGCTCTGGGTCTTTTGAATATGGCCTTTATGATGTTGAGGTATGTTTCTTCTATCTCTACTTTCTTGAGGGTTCTTATCAAGAAAAGATGCTGTATTTTGTCAAATTCTTTTTCTGTATCTATTGAGAGGATCATAAGTTTCTTATCCTTTTTTTTATTAATGTGGTATATCACATTGATTTATTTGTGGATGTTGAACCACCCCTGCAGCCCAGTAATAAATCTCACTTGATCATGATGAATAATCCTTTTAATCTACTGTTGTATTAGATTTCCTAGTATTTCGTTAAGAATTTTTAAAACCATGTGCAACTGAAATATTGGTCTGTAATTCTCCTTTTTAGAGGGGTCTTTTTCTGGTTTTGGAATCAAGGTAATGCTGATCCTGTAGAATAAGTTTAGAAGTTTCCTGCCATTTATACTTTTTGTAAAAACTTCAGAAGAATAGGTATTAATTCTTCTTTAAATGTTTGATAGAATTCCCCTGGAAAGCTATCCAGCCCTGGACTATTGTTTGTTGGGAGATTTTTGATTACTGATTCAATTTCTTTGCTGGTTATGGGTCTATTCAGATTTTCTATTTCTTCCTGTTTTAGTTTCAGTAGTTTATATGATTCTAGGAATTTATCCATTTCTTCCAGATTGCCTGTTTTGTTGGCATATAATTTTTCATAATATTCTTTTATAATTGTCATATTTCTGTGATGTTGGTTGTGATCTCTTCTTTGCATTCATGATCTTATTTATTTGGGTCCTTTATCTTTTCTTTTTGATAAGTCTGGCTAGGGATCTAACAATCTTATTAATTCTTTCAAAGAACCAGCTCCTAGTTTCTTTAATGGGTTCTATTGTTTTTTTTTTTTTATTATTATTTCTATATCATTGATTTCTGCTCTAATCTTTATTATTTATCTTCTCCTGCTGGATTTAGGCTTTATTTGCTTTTCTTGTTCTAGCTGCTTTAGGCATAAGGTTAGGTTGTGTATTTGAGACTTTTCTTCATTCTTGAGTAAGGCCTGTATTGCTATATACTTCCAATTTATAACCACCTTTTCTGAGTCCCAAAGGTTTTGGACTGTCATGGTTTCATTTTGTTTTTCATTGGTTTTGCTTGCATGTATTTTTTTTTTTAATTTCTTCTTTAACTTCCTGGTTAATCCATTCATTCTTTAGTAGGATGTTCTTTAAGTCCCTGTATTTGTGGTCTTTCCAAATTTTTTCTTGTGGTTAACTTTACGTTTTATAGTGCTGTGGTCTGAAAATATGCATGGTATGATCTCAATCTTTTTGTGTTGGTTGAGGCCTGATTTGTGACCCAGTATGTGATCTATTCTGGAAAATGTTCCCTCTGCACTTGAAAAGAATGTGTATTCTGCTGCTCTAGGATGAAATGCTCTGAATATGTCTGTTAAGTCCATCTGATCCAGTGTGTCATTCAAAGCCATTGTTTCCTTATTGTTCTTCTGCTTAAATGATCTGTCCATTGCTGTGAGTAGGGTGTTAAAATCCCCTACTTTTATTGTATTATTATTGATGAGTTTCATTAAGTTTGTTATTATTGATTTATATATTTGGGTGCTCCCAAGTTGGGGGCAACAACATTTACACTTGTTAGATCTTCTTGATAGATAGAGCATCTTATTATGATATAGTGCTCTTCTTCATGTCTTATTATAGTCTTTAGTTTAAAATCTAGTTTTTCTGATATAAAGATAGCTACTCTAGCTTTCTTTTATTGTCCATTAGCATGATAGATGGTTTCCACCCCCTCACTTTCAATGCAGAAGGGTTTTAGGTCTAAAATGAGTCTCTTGTAAGCAGCACATCAATGGGTCTTTTTTTTTTTTTTTATCCATTCTGATACCCTATGTCTTTTGATTGGAGCATTTAGTCCATTTATAATCAAAGTATTTATTGATAGATATGAATTTAGTGCCATTATTACCTGTAAAGTCACTGTTCTTTTAGATTGTCTCTTTTCCTTTCTAGTCTGTTGCTTTTGGTCTCTCCCACTCAAAGAGTCCCTTTGATATTTTTTGCAGGGTTAGTGTTCACCAACTGCTTTAGTTTTTACTTGTCTTGGGAACTCTTTATCTCTCCTCTTATTCTGAATGACAGCCTTGCTGGATATAGTATTCTTGGCTGCATATTTTTCCCATTTAGCATGTTGAATGTATCATGCCACTTTTTTCTGGCTTGCCAAGTTTCTGTGGACAGGCTTCCTACTAACTTAATGTGTATACCCTTGTAGGTTAAGGACCCTTTGTCCCTAGCTGTTTTCAGAATTCTCTCTTTATCTTTGTGCTTTGCAAGTTTTATTATGTTAGGTCTTGGTGTTGACCTCTTTTTGTTGATTTTGAGGGGAGTTTTCTGTGCCTCTTGGACATGAATTACTGTTCCCTTCCCCATATTAGGGAAGTTCTCAGCTATAATTTGTTCAAATAAACCTTCTACCCCTTTTTCCCACTCTTCTTCTTCTGGGACTCTTATGATATGGATATTATTGTGCTTTGTGGAATTGCTGAGTTCCCTAAGTCTATATTCATGATCTAATAATTTTCTTTCCCTCTTCTTTTCAACTTCATTTTTTTCTGTAATTTTATCTTCTATATCACCTATGTGTTCCTCTTTTGTAACTGAGATGCAAAACTGACTGGATGTAATCACAATGAGGATGGAAGTAGTTGATCAATGCTAAATAGTTGTCCTCACTGTAGCATTTCTCAGTCTTTAGTCTATTGATGTATAGTATGGTTCTCCCAGAGTGAGGTTAATATATATAATTTCTTGGAATTATTTGACTGTGGAACACCTCATTTATTTCAATGATTATATCTCAGGAGTAGGGCCTTAGGAAACTAGTGTCTACAAAACACATTCTAAAAAGTGCTTTTCTGAGAACAATGGAAAGGCATTATAAGTTTTTAAGCTACAGTGACATAATGCTGAAAGTGTTTTCTTTCACTAATTACTGATTCATTTTGTATCATGTTTTTCTATTGCCCCCAACCCTCCTCAACTTTCTTCTATCCTCAAAATGTAAAAAAGCCTAGGAAAACATCCAAATGCATCTTAATAGCAAAAACTAAATGGTTTTGCATAGGTACTACACTAGTACTAAATTTGATACATTTCATTGTTTTGGTTTCTGACTTTAATCCCTTTTTTAAATTTCCATTATTTCTAATAGCAGAGAGGGTAAGACCTGGGTCTGTCTCAACTTTTAGGCCTACTTTTCTTCAAAAAGGTAACAATGACAAACTAATCCATTCATCTCTAGAAGATTATAGACTCCCAAATCTCAAGTGGAAATTGTAGCTCAGATGATCATACATTTTACATCCATTTTATGGTAACTTCATTCTACATAAGGAATGAAGGGGACATAAATTATTGTAGAATAGAAAAAAGAAAGAAGAGGGGAGAGAAAAAAGACCATTTAGTGACCTATCAGAGCTTGCTGAAGTCTGGTATAATTAACAAACTTGTGATATCTCTAGCAATTGTAATTCCAATTATTTGCTAGCTGAAAGCAAATTTCACTGCTCTAAGTTAGGAAATCATGTAAATAGCCTAATTAATATAATTTGCCTTATGCTCTACTAAGAAAACAAAAATAAATATGTCATTTTTTGAATAAATAGCATGGTATAGACTAAATATTATAAATATTCAGTCAGTTTGCTGAACAAATATTGCATATTATGGACACTTTTCAGCAATTCTATGAAGTTCAGTATGATTTAATGAAATTATGATGGTTGTTTGAGTTTTACAACTACATTACAATAAAAAGAAAGCACTTCCTTTGCATGGATAAGAGGAAGATCCTTTACAAAATAGCATAGTAGAGTTTATTATGCTGTGGGCCTGAGGAGACAAAGATTTCATTCTTTTTCTTGCCAGTTCTCTAATCTCAAGAGAACCCCAAAGTTAAAATAAATCTTTTAAGAATTTCATATGCCAGTGGTGGAGAGACATAATAAATAACTCTTTACCATTTAATCATGTAGAATTGAGAGATAAAGCTGTTTATAAAACCCTAAAAGATTTATAAATCATTTCTACAGATTGTTATATGTTAATGTCAGTGAGCATTTAATCACCACATGTGAAAATTCATAATGCAATGGTTGACTTGCTTTGCTCTTTGTCTGGGGCTCCATCTTACCACATTATAGTTAATTACCTGCCTTTTGTCCTGCTGTCAAGTATTTATCCCTCAAAAACAACTTAAGACTACCATGATGAAGAAGGAGAAAATGAAAGATGATGACTGAGGGGCCCCTGGGTGACTCAGTTGTTAAGCATCTGCCTTTGGCTCAGGTCATGATCCTGGGGTCCTGGGATCGAGCCCCACATCGGGCTCCCTGCTGCACAGGAAGCCTGCTTCTCCTTCTCCCATTCCCCCTGCTTGTGTTCCCTCTCTCGCTGTCCCTCTCTCTGTTGAAAAATAAGTAAAAAATCTTAAAAAAAAAGATGATGACTGAGTTCATGAAAAAATTATTTATTGAGGTTCTATATTTCTATCACTATGCTAGGCACTGTAAAGAAAGCAAAAACAATGTTTTAATGGCACACGTGCCCCCCTGCCTTGAAAATTTTTCCTATGTATTTGCAGTATCAAAACTCTCACTTATAAATCAATTATAAATCAACTAAATGTGATATATATATACAGTATTAACTTGAAAGGCAATAGCTAAGAAATGAAAGATTCACTAACCTGGAGTGGTAGCAAAAGACTTCATGGACAAACTAGAGGTGGAATCTTGAGACATGGTTAGGATGTACAGTGGTAAAGAAGGGAGTCCATCCCAATGGAGGAGATGTTTAACATAGGGAAAGGCACAGAGATGTACCTGCATGGGGGAGAGAAAGGATAAAACTAATAATAGAAATAATTATATGTACAGGAGTTGAGTAAGATTATTGATAGCTTAGTAAGCCTAGAAAAGGGGCTGTGATATAATTAGGTAGAAAACAGGGAGGTTCCTGGTCCAGAAGATGACAAAATTTACCTGATTAAAACAAAGTAAACAAACAAAAAAACCACAATAAGTGAAACAGTTTCAAAATTAGGATACATTATAGCATAGAAGAGAACTAAGTCAAAGTGAGGAAGGCTATTTTAGTAGGCAATGAGTAGAGATGAGCAACTGAACAAAGGAAATGGAAGTGAAAATGAACACACAGAGAAAAATCAGAAAGACATATCAAATAAAGAAATATCAAACTCTTTTCTATGACTTTCACAACAGTTTGGATGTAGGGGACAAAGGAGAAGGAAGTTAAGACTTCAAGGCTTTTAGCTATGACAAGAAGTGATGGTATCACTGGGATAAAATTATGTGATGAGGTCTGATTTGTACATGAGATTGAACTACAGGTAGGATAATATTTAAGAAGTACTTTGGGGAGTCATGAGCACAAAAATGATTGAAGCAGGACACTTCAACCATCACCATTTGATTCTCCAAATTTTGATAGAAATATGGGTGCCTGCATGGTTCAGGTAGTCTGCTTCTCCCTCTGATCCTCCCCCCCTTATGTGCTCTCTCTCTTTCATTCTCTTTCTCAAACAAATCAATAAAATCTATAAAAAAAAATTATGATCCAAATATTAAAATAGCCTTTACCTGAATAGATAAAGCCATGAGAGTTTATATGCTAAAGACTGCTAGACTCCATTTATCTTTTTGTCCACAGAAATAAAACAGTAGCTTGGTATAAACATGGCTTATGTGGTAAGTCAAACAATAGCCTTCAAAGATGTCCACATCTTAATCTTCAAAACCTGTGAATATATTACGTTACATGACAAGGGGGGATTAAGGTTGTAGATGAAATTAAGGTGATTTATTAGCTGATCTTTCAAATAGGAAAATTATTCTGGATTATCTGGGCAAGCCCAATGTGATAGTAGGGTCATTTCTTCCTTTAAAATGGAAGAGGGAGGCAGAAATGGAGGTCAGACTGAGAAAAATTTGAAAATGATTTGCTGCTGGCTTTGAAGGCAAAGGAAGAGGCCCCAAGTCAAGAAATGTGAGAACCCTCAGAAACTGAAAAAGGCAGGGAAACAGATTCTTCCATAATGCTTCCAGAAAGAATGTAGCCTTATCTTGATTTTAACCCAGTGAGGTTCATTTCAGACTTCTGACCTCCAGAACTATAAGACAATATATTTGGGATGTTTTCAACCACCAAGTTTAAGGTAATTTGTTATAGCAGCAATAGGAAACTAATACAACTGACTAGATATACTATATTTTCCCCCTGCTCTTATAGTTAGGTGTGACCATGTGATTAATTTTTCACAAATGAAATGATAGAAGGAGTGATGTGTAAATTTTCACAAATGAAATGATAGAAGGAGTGTGGATGCTTGGGGAAGCATCCATCACATGACTTGTCACCTCTCCCCAGGATTGCCTAATCAGCACCTTGGGCTTGGAACATTCCCCTATATGGAGGCTGTGAGCTAAGCTGCCACTCAGCCCCAGATTGTTTTTCCTTATTAAAAGAAATCTTCCCCTATTCTGGATACAGGGAACTTTCTTGTACTACTTATGCATGTCTATTTACGGCACCTGGCAAGCCACCCAGTAGATTTGCCACTACATGAAGGGAATAAGGGTTTGAACTGCATCATAAGAGGGATGCATAAAATCCATCACCTTGCTTCAATTACCAGGAATTATCCACTGGCCATGGGAGACCAGCATCCACTACAGGTGCTGATCTTACTCTATCTCTTTTTTCTGTGAGTAAAATGTTATTCCAATTAGCACCTTGCATGTTGAGTCTCTCTTTCAACTCCATAGAAGATCCAGTGGATCAATGTTTGTGGGCCCCTAATTTTGGTGGTTGGCTTTGTTATGATCTTTGCCATCCACTATACATGGTGGATATTCTCAGCTGGAATTGGTAGCTGTGTCTTCTTGCTGAACCTGCATGATATCTAGGCTGGAGCCTTTAAAATAGTGGGCCTGCTTCCTTCACATTCTCTTTTACTATCCAGTAAAATGGAACACATATGTGACGGGGACCACACTTTGACCATGAGTATAAAGACAATACCCTATGAAATGGCAAAGAGAAAAAATGGAAGGAAATTGGACTTTTAAGTACTCTGTGCAAGAAAACTTCTCACTGATGTGGAGCTTGGACTATTACATGAGAAAACTAAATATGCATCTTGCCTGAGCTCTTGCAATCTGGATTCTTTATGTTATAGTAGCTAGTATGACCTTGTATTAGTCAATATTCTCCAGAGAAACAGGACCAACAAGATATATATAGGAAGAGATTTATTATAAGGAATTGGCTCATGCATTTATGGAAGCTAAGAAGTCCCCTGATCTGCCATCTGTAAGCTAGAGACTCAGGAAAGCCAGTGGTGTAATTCAGTCCAAGTCCAAAGGCCTGAGAACCAGGAGCCAGTTCAAGTAAAGACAGCAAGGGCTGACATCATCCTCTGCCTTTTTGTTTTTTCAGTCCCTTGATGGATTGGATGATGCCAACCCACATTGCTGAGAGCAAACTACTTTACTAGGTCCACCAATTCAAATGCTAATTTCATCAGGAAACACCCTCACTGATACACCCAGAAATAATGTTCAGTCAAACATCTAGGCATCTTCTGATGTAGTCAAGTTGACACATAAAATTAATCATCACAGACCCTAAGTAATACAGAAAGTCATTTTGTTGAAGGAAGGAATGTGTGTGTGGTGAAGGGAAGAAGTTAGAGAGGAGAAGTATAAAGGCAGTCTTTGGGACTATCTTTATGTAAAGGGTAAGAAGAGGAACCAGCAAAGACTGAAGAGGAACATAGAATGTTATAGCATCTACAGGAAGACAAAATTTCAAGAAGGGCATGATCAGTAATCGGAAATATACCAGAAAGATATGATTAGTGAGTCATTCTTGCTTCTTTCATTTGTCCTCCTCCATCTATCTGTGTGGCTTTAAATACCATGTATACACTTATTATTCCCAAATGTATATCTCCAGACCAGATCACCCTTTTAACTTACTTAATATTGCCACTTGGATCTCTAGGCATCTCAAACTCAATATATCAAAAAGTGGACACTTGAGAACCCTCTAGAAAAAAGTCCACTCTTCATTCTGACTGTGCTATGTCAATTAAAGTACCTCATTCCTCCAACTGCCCAAGCTTGAAAACTGAGACTTTTTTTTTCTCCTCCACCTTTCACATTCAATCCATTAGTCCATCATCAAAACCCACCAACTTAACATAAAAATATACCTCTAATTTTACCCTTATCAAATCTGCAATCACTACTTACCTGAATTCAAATAATTCCTTACCAACTGTACCCTTCCAATCCATTTCCCTCCATATTTCAAAACTGTAAATAATATTTTGTCATTCCTTTTAACACGAAACAGCTTGCCATTGCACTTATGATTGAAATAAAATCATTAACATGAGCTAAAAAAAAGCCCAGCATAACATTTCTAGACTTACCCTTCCAACTTTTTTCTCTCACCACTTTTCCCCCTTGCTTTTTATGCTGTGGCTGCACAAAACGTCTTTCAGTTTTACTAATGCACCAATTCTCTTCCTCAGAGTTTCATACATGATTGTCCCATCTCTTTTTCTATTCTATTCATCTACTTAACTCTTCTCATTCTTTTCAGGCCATGGGTTTCTCAGATAGACATTCCTTATTCTCCAATCCAAATAAGATGACCATTGTTATTCTCTTCATAGGATCACATTATTTTCTTTCATAACACTTGTCAAATATTTAATCCCTGTTGAGTGATTCCTTGGTTAGTTTCTATGTCCCTCCTAGTTTCTATATCCATGAAGACAGAGATTGTTTGCTTGGTCTACCGCTCTACACAATTCCTAATTTGTGATAATATTTAACATGTAGTATGCATTCAGTAAATATTTGAGGATCTTGATGACCTTTGGGGAATACCTTTCATTTGAGCAGTGGAAGCAAGAACTTAAACTTCAGAACTTTAAGAAGAGAATGGGAAGAGCTGATGGAATTGGGAAGGGATATGGAAGAAGAGATAAAGTTGGCTCTGGAAAGGGATTGCTGATTGCCTGGATTAGCCCTATTTCTCCTCTCAACCATTAGACAATTTATATATATATGAAACTCCTACATTTAATAAATATTAGCATTGATCACCATTAGAAAGTGTTTGTGCCTTGACATTAATTACTATGTTAACAGACATGTTCCTTAGCTTCTAAGATCTAATTACCATAGAAAGAAATAAAAATGGTAGAAAAGTCATGTAAATGTAAATACAATTGGAAATGTGAATACATTTGGAAAAGATAATACACTGCCAAGATTTCTGTTTACTGCCAACATTAAGTTTCGCCAGGTCACAAACAAAACAAAACAAAAACAAACAAACAACAAAAAAAACAGAATCTTAAGTGGACAATTACAAAGAGATCATGTGAAAATGAAAGAGGGTAGAAAATGGCAGATAGGAGACTTAGGAAAGATGGTGGAGGAGTAGGGGACCCTATTTCAACTAGTCCCTGGAATTGAGCTGGATATCTACCTGACCACTCTGAGCACCCACAAAACCAGCCTGAGATGTAAGAAGATCTGGATCTCTACAAACAGAATATCGCAGGCAGTTGGTTTTGAGGTACAAAGCGGGGAGCCGTGATTCCATGGGCAGATATTGGAGGATAAATGGCAGCAGGAGGGTGTCTGGTCGTGGGGATCTTACACCGCCGGTGAGTGACAGCCTCATGCGCTGGGGACGGGGCACAGACTCGCAGGCCGGTAGCAGCGGGGAAAGGACTTTAGGGCAGCCCCCGGGGCAGAAACCCAGAGCGGCGGGGTCGCTTGTGCGAACTGGGAGCGGCTGGCGGTTTTAGAAGCACAAAGGGCAGAGACGTGCTCCCATCTGGAGGCAGGACTGGGAGTGCTGCAGAGGGGTGCACAACCCAGGACGCTGCAGTTTATAGCAGCACGGACAGAAACGGAGACAGTGTGGCCTGGAGAGCTCACTGAAGAACAGACTGAGGTCTCTCTGCTCTGAGGCAGAGGGTTGGAAACGGTCTCTTCTGCTCTAACTCGCAGAAGAGATGCAGAAAGCCACTAGGGAAAGCTGCCAGAGAACAAAAGCCCCCAAAACTGATTCCCGCTGAGCCCATCCCCTGCCACAGGGGCGCAGGGCAACTCCGCCCAAACAGGGTTACCTGAGTAACAGCAGGCCCCTCCCACAGAAGACAGGCTGGGAAAACAAGAGGCCAGCAACCCTAAGGTCCCAAGAAAACAGGTGCATCTTGCTTGGGTTCTGGTCAATAATTTGGACTCTATACATTCCCTCAAACACCCATCAACGGAATGACTAGGAGGAGGAGCCCCCAAAACAGAAAAGACTCAGAGATTATGACTTATGCTGCAGATTTACAAATGGATGCAGATATAACCAAGATGTCGGAGATGGAATTCAGGCTAGCAATTGTGAAGACAATGGCTAGAATGGAGAAATCAATTAATGGCAACATAGAGTCTCTAAGGGCAGAAATAAAAGGGGAATTGGCAGAACTTAAAAATGCTATCAATGAGATCCAATCCGATCTAGATAATCTAACAGCTAGGGTAGCTGAGACAGAAGAGAGAATAAGCGACCTGGAAGACAATATAATAGATAAAAAGGGAAAAGAGGAGGCCAGGGAAAATGGCAGATAAACTTCAAAGTAAATGATTAAGAAAATATTCTTTGAAAACATAGTTGTATCTATGCATGATAAAGTGCAATTATTAACAGGGAAGTTTTAATGAACTTTTGCCTCAAAAGAGAATCTTATCTTGCATACTCAGTTTTTCCAGTCTACCACTTTTATTCTTCAACCTGTCTGAGCAAAACATATTGCATCCAGACTAGTTTTTATATTTCCATGATGTAGAATAAAAAAAAAAAAAATAGGCAGAGAAGGACAGAGTTGAAGGACAAAGGAGTCTGAAAAAAAGGAAGAGACTAAGTGAGAGGGTTGACTGAATCTACAAAATAAAGAGATGAGAGAGCAGATGGAGTAAAGTTTCTCTAAGCTGGAGAGGGAGAGTTGGGGGACATGTAAAGCATCATTTGACTTTATGAATTAAATTTTTGTTTTTTAACTGTGCCTCTTAGATATGACACCATTCAAGGTTAAAACACATAAGCCACATTTTATTAACATTACACAAGTTGAGCTATCATCTCTAAATGGTAATATTCCAGGAACAAAAAGGCAGAATCACAATCAACTTCCCTAAAAGCACTGACAGAAGTGCTGCAGCATTTGTTGAATGAAAATGATGACAATTCATACTTCAAACATTGTATGACAAGTTCTGATCATCTCAAATAAAGAAAGAGAGAAAAAATCTGGAGAGAAAATTAAGAAAGATCATTAGGATTTTTAAGTATTGGGTGAGTTTTAAGTTTTCTTCCAAACTCTAAGATTCTACAAGTTACCCATAAGAAGACATATACATACATATACATATATATACACATACATATACATATATATATACACACATACATACACACATATACATACATGATTCTTTTTTCAGTTTGTAAAGATAAAGAATGAATGATGTAGAATATGCTACATATTTAACACATATTCAATGTGTTAAATTGGGCATGGACTTGATAACAATGTATAGAATGTGATAAATATTATTAATGGTTTGAAATTTCATTTCAATAGTTTTAAGGTAAATTTTGACCATCAAAAAACACAAGGTGGAGACAGCTGTTAAGAGTCTCTTGAAGGGATGGAGACAATGGATGTCTGGAAGAATTTGGGCAGAAGGTTTAGTCTTGGAAAGGTTAAATAGTTTGGGGATTTAGAGTGAAGATATGTCAGGATATATAGAGATTCCAGTCCATCAGAGACTAATAAGCATGGCCATTGGTCCTCCTCTCCCCATCACTTTTTTTTAATTTTACTAAATGTAGATAAATAGTGAAAGAATCTTGAGTCAGAAAGTGAAGAAACTAAAAACTTAGATAAGGTTCAAATGGGCTCAATCAATCATTTAATAAACATTTATCAAGTGTCTCTTGAGGCATAGCCATGATTCAAAGTGTCCTGAGGGATAGCTTTAAGAGAGGAAAAGACATTTATTTTCTTAAGGAATCTGTGTGTGTGTGTGTGTGTGTGTGTGCGTGTGTGTGTGTATTAAACACAATTTTTACTAACAAAAGATAATCTACTGTGTAGAACAGCAAGTGTATAAGTTCTCTTGAGAGAATTAATGTAGTGTAAAGCAAATAATAGTCATTTACATTTCATAGACAATATGGAGTCACTGAAGGTTTTTGAGCATTGGAATAAAGGGCACAAAGTGATATTTCAGGAATGTAGAAAGGTTAGGAGGCCAGGAAAACAAGAAGTAAGGGAAATATTGCAATAGTTTAAAATTCACTGATTTTACAAAATAGAGTAAAATAGTAGATAATAAATGAAAAAAATTCATTTCACAGTGGCATAGGTTGAAAATATTGTGTTGAAAAGTTCAAAAGTGTTTAGGTAAAATTTTAGTTGAAATTGCTATAACATCTACTAAGTAAAGTGATAAATATCTCTAATATATGCAGGTTGAAAATCTATATTGTCATATGCAATCCATATGTGTACACAGAAGACAATTCAAAGAATAAGGTTTTGATCATATTCTATTAAAAATGTATATTTTAAGCTATATTTAACATTAATTTTGTTATAACCAGAGGATAAGAATGAAAAACAAAGAACTATTGATATTATATATTTAGAGATAAAAATGTCCATAGGGGTATTCTTGTGAGCATTTCAATGTAATATTCACCCTTGTAACAAAAGTGAATCACACATAGTAGGAAGTGAATAAGGATTTGTTGACTGAGTTATACTATAAGGGATAATGTATATGCTACTGCAATTACAGTTTTTGGCAGATGAGAAAAAGGGAATTAGAGTGTATTGGGTGTGGTGTAGAGTAATGTGGGCATGCTGAATATTGAAAAACATTGTCTGATTAAGTTATAATATGTTCTGCATATATAACAAAATTTAAATTAAAAAAAGAGACATAGGAGGGAGAGAGAGAGGAAGAGCAGGAGAGGGAGGGGTGGAGAAAGGAAGGGGGCAAGGAGAGAGGGAGGAGGGGTGGGGAGGGGTGAAGGAAAAAGGAAGGACTGGATGAGGAGAGATGAAGGAGGAAGGGAAAAATGATAGAGGAGCAAGGAATTGAGGAAGAGACAAAGAAAGCATCCTTCCACTATTAGAAAGCATAGGTCAAAAGCCTGTGTATCTAACATTTTTTAGCCTGTGCAAATCAATATCTTCATAAAAACATTTCATGCCCCCCAAAATAAAATAAAATTAGTGTAATGAATTTGAACAAAATCTTTATGAAATAATAGCTTTTTTTGATGGCAAATTCCATCTGATAATATTTACTAGCACTGTTTAAAATATAAGATCATAGTTATAATAACAAATATTATACCCACTTGGAAGATGAAATAAAGTAAATCAGTAATAATTCTCAAGAGTGACATATTAGAGAAATGATAGGAATCATAAACAGACTTTTTAATATAATCTATCAATCA
This sequence comes from Halichoerus grypus, assembly GCF_964656455.1. Lineage (NCBI taxonomy): Eukaryota > Metazoa > Chordata > Mammalia > Carnivora > Phocidae > Halichoerus > Halichoerus grypus. Next base: position 50,134,979 of record NC_135727.1, on the reverse strand, counting down.
GCAGTAATCTCATCATAACTTCAATACATATTTGCATTTTTCTCATAATACATCTCTTTCTTGTAGACTCTAATTTTAGTCAAGAATTATCACCAATACAACTATATTAAGCACAGTTTTCAAGGGAAGCTGAGAAATCTACTTCCCTAGGACTTAAGGATTGTTAAAATATCCATCTGTGTATAAGATTTGGTTGAAGTATGCCTAAAGTAGAAAAGTTTATTACTTACATATATATTATGCTTGTCTTTTATATGTGTTAAAATTTTATTACAAAATAAAGAAAAAATAAGTGAACTAAGTATTCAACTCTAGAGGTTAGGAAGAGAACAAAAGGAAACCACAAAACAAATGAGAAGGAAGAATAAAATGATGATGATGATAAATGAAACAGAGGCACAACACCAAAAACAATAAATAGAGATATTAACATAATTAAAAGCTAATTATTTGAAAAGATGAATTATATAGACAGAGCTGTGGCAAGATAATCAAGAGAAAAGAGAAAGATACACATAAATAAAATACTTTAAAATAAATTTAAATTAACTGTAGATAAAATTATTTGAAGTATTATAAATATATGTGCTAAAAATGTGAACATCTGATGAAATAGAGATACTTGTAGAAAGACGTAAAATACCAAAAATGCTACATGAAGAAAAGAAAACTTTCATACACACCAAAACCATGATCCATAATATATATACATTGGATTCATCAAAATTTAAAAATTTTTCATTGAAAAATCCTATTAAGTGGATCAAAAGACAGGTATGGGCTAGAAGAAGATATCTGCAAAAAATTTGTCCAACAGAGAACTATTATCTATAATATATTAGTAACTCAAAATTCAAAAGAAAAAGAAAACAAGGAATCCAATTAGGCAATGGACAAAAGACATAAACAGCTCACTGAAAAGAATATTTGGGTGGCAAATAAGCACATGAAAAGACGTCCAAGATCACTATCCTTCATGGAAATCAAAGGAAGACCATGATGATATGTTACTACACATCTATCAGAACAGCTAAAATTAAAAAATATATATATATATTGATAATACTAAATGTGGACAAGGATGTGAAGAATCTAGATCTCTTACTAGTGGGACAGTAAAATAGTACAGCTGCTTTGGAAAATAATCTGCCAGTTCCTCAAAAAGTTTAACAAAAAGTTAACTCAAAAAGTTAAACCATATGACCTAATGGTTCCACTCCTATGTATACACCCAAGGAAATTCAGTACATATTACCACACAAAAATGTATATGGAAATATTCATAGATGCTTTTATTAATAATAGTCAAAACCTGGGGCGCCTGGGTGGCTCAGTTGGTTAAGCAACTGCCTTCAGCTCAGGTCATGGTCCTGGAGTCCCGGGATCGAGTCCCGCATTGGGCTCCCGGCTCAGCGGGGAGCCTGCTTCTCCCTCTGACCCTCTCCCCTCTCATGCTGTTTCTCTCTCTCTCTCTCAAATAAATAAATAAATAAAATCTTAAAAAAAAATAATAGTCAAAACCTGTAAAAACCCAAATGTCCATCAATGGGTAAGTAATAAAACAAACTGGTACATATCTGTACTAACGAATAATACTCAGCAATAAAAAAGAAGAAACTATTGATCCATGCAACTTGATTGATCTTAAAAGTGTTACAAAGAATGGAAAAAGCCAATCTCAAAAGATTACATACTGCATTATTATATTTATGTAATGTAATGACAATGAAAAATGACCAAATTATAGAGATGGAGAACAGAGGAGTAGTAGCTGCAATAGGTGGGTGAAAGGCAGAGTAGGTGTGACTATAAAAGGTAACATGAGGGATTTTTGAGATGATGGAACAGTTCAATATTTTGATTGTGATGCTGGTTACAAGAATCTACACATGTGATAAAATGGCATAGAATTATACACACACAATCAAGTGCATGTAAAACTGGTCCAAATAATGTCTGTGGATTGTACAAATGTCGACTTCCTGTTTTTGATATTATAGTGTGGTTATACAAGATGTTAACCACTGAGAAAAATTTGATGAAAACACATGGGATCTCTACCATTTTTACAACTACCTGTGAATCTATCATTTTTTAAATTAAAACTTAAAAAACCTTAAAAACAAAGCAAAACAAGCAAATCTAGATCCTTATGTAACATTATATACAAAGGCCAAATCCAGGTATATCAAACCCAAATACAAAAAAAGTTAAACTATAAAGTCATTAGAAGAAAATGTAGGAGAATGTCTTTGTGAGCTAGGGGTATGCAAGAATGTCTTAAAACTTCAAAAATACAAATCATAACCTTAAATGTATTAACTTTATTACATCAAAGTTAAGAATATCTATTCAATGAAGATACAATTTAAAAGTCCAGAGTCAGGTGAAAGAATGAGAGAAGATATTTGCAGTATCTAAAATCAAAAAGGAATTAGTGTCTAAAATATTCAGGGGACTTATAAATTAACAAGAAAAAACAAGAACCTCAGTTAAAAAAATGTGCGAAGGCTGAGAATAGGAAATGTACAGAGGATAAATCCTCAAATCATAATAAACATATGAAAACATGTCAAAATTATTAATAATCTGAGAAATGTATATAAAATCTCTTTACATCTATTAGATTGGGTGGTTTTAATTTCTCTAATGATTACAAATGTTGGACATCTTTTCATGTGTTTATTGGCCATTTGTACATCTTTGGATAAATACCTATTCAAGTCCTTCTGCATTTTTTATCTTATTTTATTTAAATTCAATTGGTTTTTTAAATTATATTATTTGATTTTATTTTTGTTGAGTTTTAGGAGTTCTCTATATAGTATGGATATTAATACCTTATCAGATATATGATTTACAAATATTTCCTCCTGTTCTATGGGTTGCCTCTTTGTTGATAGTGTCTTTGATAAACAAAAGTTTCTCATTTTAATAAAGTCTAATTTCCCTATTTGTTTTCTTTTGCTGCCTGTGCCTTTGGTGTCATATCCAAGAAATCATTGCCAAATCCAATGTTGTGAAGCTTTTGCCCTATGTTTTCTTCTAAGAGTTTTATAGTTTTAGGTCTTTGACTAATTTGGGGTTAATTTTTATGTATAGTGTTAGGTAAGAGTCCAACTTCATTCTTTTGCATGTAGATATCTAGTTTTCCCACCATCATTTGTTTAAAAGACTGTCCTTGGGCACCTGGGTGGCTGAGTCAGTTAAGTGGCTGCCTTCAGCTCCGGTCATGATCCCAGGGTCCTGGGATCAAGTCCTGCATTGGGCTCCCTACTCAGTGGGGAGCCTGCTTCTCACTCTGCCTGATGCTCCCCCGTGCTTGTACTCTCTCTCTCTGTCAAATAAATAAATAAAATCTTAAAAGACTGTCTTTTCCCATTGAATTTCTTGGCACCCTTGTTTAAAATCATTTGACCATGTATATCAGGGTTTATTTCTGGGCTTTCTATTTTATTCCATTGGTTTATGTGTCTATTTTTATGCCAGTACCATATTGTTTTGATTACCATAACTTTGTAGTAATTTTTGAAGTCAGTAAGTGTGAGTCCTCCAACTTTTTTCTTTTTCAAGATTGTTTTGACTATTTGGGCCCCCTTGAATTTCCATATAATTTTAGGATGAAATTTTCTAGTTCTGCAAAAGATGCCATTGGGGTTTTGATAGGGATTGCATTGAATTTATAGATTGCTTTAGGTAGTATTGGCATTTTAACAAGGGTAAATCTTCTAATCCATGAGCATGGGACTCTTTCCATTTATTTATATCTTCTTTAATTACATTCAGCAATGTTTTGTAGTGTTCATTTTACAGGCCTTTCACCTTCTTAATTCCTAAGTATTTTATTTTTTTAACACTATTGTAAATGAAACTGTTTTCTCAATTTACTTTTGAGGCTGCTTACTGGTAATGTATAGAAATGAAACTTATTTTTGTGCATTGACTTTGTATCCTGCCACTTTGCTGAATTTGTTTATTAGTTCTAATGTTTTTCTTCTTCTTCTTTTTTTTTTTTGGTAGACTCTTTAGAGTTTTCTACATATAAGATCATATCATCTATAAACACGGTTTTGCTTTTTCCTTTTAGAATTGGATGTTTTTTATTTCCTTTTCTTGTCTAATTGCTCTGGCTAGGAGTTTCAATACTATGGTGAATAGAAATGCTGAAAGCAGGAATCCTTGCTTTCTTTCTCATCTTAAAGGAAACGTTTTCAGCCTTTCATTATTGAGTATATAATGTTGGCTGTGGGTTTTTCATATATGGCTTTTATTATGTTAAGACAGTTTCCTTCTGTATTCCTAATGTGTTGGGTGTTTTTATCATGACATGGTGTTGGATTATGTCAGTTGCTTTTTCTTATCAGTTGAGATAATCATGTTTTTTTTTCCCTTTATTCTGTTAATGTGGTATAATATATTGCTCAATTTTCATATGTTGAACAATCCTTGCATTCTAGGCATAATTTCCTTGGTCATAATGTATAATCCCTGAATATGCTGCTGAATTGTGTTTCCTAATATTTAATTGAAGAATTTTGCACCAATGTTCATAAGGGATATTGATTTGTACTTTTCTTGTAGTCTCTTTGTCTGGCTTTGGTATTGGGGTAATGCTGACCTCATAGAAGGAGGTAGAAAGTGTTCCCTCTTTATCTATTTTCTAGAAGTATTTGAGAAGAATTAGTGTTATTTCTCTCTTCAAATATGTGGCAGAATTAACCAGTGAAGCCATTAGTCCCAGGGCTTTCTTCATTTATCAGATTTTTTAAAATTTATTCATGATTCAGTCTTAGTAGGTTTTGTGTTTCTTGGAATTTGTTTATCTAGTTTATTCAAGTTTTTGGTGTGTAATTGTTCATGGTAATCTCTTATAATCTTTTAATTCTTGTAGAATCAGAAATAATATCCCCATTTTTATTTCTGATTTTAGTAATTTGGGTCCTCTCTTTGTTTTCTTAGTTTAGCTAAAGGTTTGTCACTTGTGCTGATCTTTTTGAAGAAATAACTTTTGGTTTTGTTGATTCTCTTTTCTTTTCTTATTCTCTATTTCATTTATCTCCCCTCTAATCTTATTATTTCTTTCCTTCTGCCAGCTTTTGGTTATTTTTTTTTCTTTTTATTCTAGTTCTCTAAGTTATAAGGTTAGGTTGCTGATTTGAGATTTGAAATTTTCCTTGCTTTTTAATTTGCTTATAGACATGAATCTCCCCTTAGCACTGCTTTTGAGTATCTCCTAAGCTCTGGTGTGTTGGTTTTAATTTTCACTAATCTCTAAGTATTTTTTAATTTTCCTTGTGATTTTTTTCTTTGACCCATTGGTTGTCTAGGAGTGTTCTGTTTAATTTCCACATATTTGTGTATTTTTAAAATTTCCTTCTGTTATTGTTTTCTAATTTCATCCTGTTGTAGTTGAAAATACTTTGTGTGATATCTATCTTTGTAAATATACTGAGATGTAATTTGTGGCACAAATATGGTCTATCTTGGAGAATGTTCCATGCGAATTTGAGAAGAATGTGTATTCTGTTGTTGTTGGGTTGACTACTATGTATATGTCTGTTACATCTAATTGGTTTATTATGTTGTTGAAGTTCTTTCTTTCCTTACTTATCTTTTTTTCCTAGTTTTTCTATATATTATTGACAGTGGGGTATGGAAACCTTCAATTATTATTGTGGAACTGTCTATTTCTCCCATTAATTCTGTCAAATTTTCTTTATATATTTTGAGAGATCTGTTATTAGTTACATTCATGTTTATAATTGTTACATTCTTGATGTATTGAACCTTTTATTAACATACAATGTCCTTCTTTGTCACTTGTAAACTTTTTTGCTTTAAAGTCTATTTTGTTTGGGGCACCTGAGTGGCTCAGTTGGTTGGGCATATGCCTTTGGCTCAGGTCATGATCCCAGGGTCCTGGGATCGAGCCCCACGTCAGCTTCTTGCTTGGTGGGGAGCCTGCTTCTCCCTCTCCCTCTGCCTGCAGCTCCTCCTGCTTGTGCACTCTCTATCTCCATAAAATAAATAAATTTAAAAAATAAAAAGAAGTCTATTTTGCTTGATATTAGTATAACAACCCTATTTTCTTTGGTTACTGTTTGTATAGGATATATTTTTTCATTTGTTCACTTTCAATCTATTTTTGTCTTTGAACCTAAACTGAGTCTCTTGCAGATAGAGTATAGTGATCATTTTTTTTTCAATCTATTCTGCCAATCTGTCTTTTAATTACAGAGTTTAATCCATTTACATTTGAAGTTATTACTGAGAGAGAGTTGAGTAAGATGATGGGGTAAGATGACTCTAAGCTCACCTCATCTGATGGATACAACTAGATAACACTCACATCAGTGTAAATAATGCAGAAAACCCCCAAAGACTGGAAGAACAAACTCTACTACTAACTGTAGAGAAGAGGCCACATTGAAGAAGGTAGGAAGGGTGGAGACATGGTAGTGAGCTAAATGGACCTGTTGAGCTGTCGCTAGGAGGGAAGCACCTATGGGAACAGAGGGGGAGAGAAACAGACCATTACACTGGGGAGCCTGCATGGGGAAAACAAATCCCATTAATATTTGGCTTTGAAAACCAGAGGGGCTGTATTTTGTGAGTTCTTACAACCAGTGGGACTTAAAACCTGGAATTTTAAAGATCAGCAGGCTCAGTTGGGGAGAGCTAGAAGGGCAAGAGGAAACTGTCTCTACACTTAAAGAGACAGCACAAAATCAGTCCAAAGAGATATGGCATAGAAACAGCTGCTTGAAAAATGCCTGGAGCATATAGGAGGGAGAGCTGTTTACTCATCTCAGAGCATGTCCTAGAGGGACAGAGATCATTGGAGGACTCCTCCAGGAACAAAGGATCTGGGAAATGTCATCTCCCTCCCCTGCCCACAAACATAAACACTCATTCACTGATGAGAACCAGAATGTCACCAACTTGCTACCTAATTTGCTAACACTGCTGCCTCCCCATTTTTCAGTGGATCTGCACCCTCATGTCAGGCCTGATTCAGTCCCAGTACAGCAGGTCCCCTCTTGCAGAAGACCAGTGGTCCCCAAACTTGCTAACAATTCCACCTCCCTCCCCTGCAAGTTTTGCAGATCTGCCCCTTTAAACCAACCCAGCTTCAGTCCTGGAGACAGCAGATCCCCCCACACAAAGAAATGACTTGCAAACCTTACAAACACCACATGTCCCATGTCCTTCCTCAATGCGTGTTGCAGATCAGTCCCATCCAACACAGTCTTGGATGGAGCTCATCCAAAAGGGTACCAAAGTTTGGCAGTGTGCAGGCAACGCTGAAAGGGTCCAGCACTGCTCTAAAGAGACTCCTGCTTGAGGAAAAGGAAAATATAACCACACACACCAGACTGTGGCCCCAGCATTGGGCTGGGGGCAGACGACTGGTCTGATTTCAGACCCTGTTCACCAATGAAAGTTTCTCAGGGGACAACCCAGGGAAAGAACCTGGCAGTTTGGGGCTACCACATCTCTGGCAAATTTTTGGTTAGTCTCAATTCAAGACCAAGGTGGCCCCAAACTGACTTACTAACACTGCAGGAACCAAACACCCCCCACAATAGGCAAAGAGAGCCACAACAGATAACTTCACTGAAGGAAAAAGCAGCTCAGCCACAACAGGAGGGTGCATGCAACACACATAGGAGACACACCTGAAGAGCCAGGTTCTGGTGAACAGGGGACACTGCACTGCAAGGTACGATAAGACTTCTTCTTCATAAGACCACTGCTTTCAAGAGCAGGAAATGTAGTGGATTTCCTAACACAGAGAAAGAGACACAGAGAGTTAGACCAAATGAGGCGACAGAGGAATATATTCCAAATGAAAGAACAGAACAAAATCACAGCAAGAGACCTAAGCAAAATGGAGACAATAATATGACCGATAGAGAATTTAAAGTAATGATCATAAAGATACTCACTGGAAATGAGAAACGAGTGGAGGACATCAGTGAGACCCTTAACAAACAGATAAAAAAAAAGAACCAGAGATAAAGAAACACAAAAAATGAAATTAAAATTACACTGGACAGGATAAATAGTAGACTAGAGGAAGCAGAAGAATGAATCAGCTACCTGGAGGACAGAGTATTCAAAGGTAATTAAACTGAGTAGGTGAGACAAAAAATATGCAAAATGAGAATAGATTTAAGGAAATTAGTGATTCCATTGAGCATAATAACCTTTACATTATGGGGATCCCAGAAGGAGAAGAGAGAGAAAAGGGGGCAGAAATTTTATTTAAATAAGTAATAGCTGAAAACTTCCTGAATCTGGAGAAGGAAAAGGAAACTCAGATTCAGGAGGCACAGAGATTCCCCCTCAAAATTGCCCCAGGAGCTCCACACCAAGACACATAATAATTAAAATGGCAAAAAGTAGTGATAAAGAGAGAATTTTGAAAGCAGCAAGAGAAAAAAAAGTTAAATACAAGGTAAAACACAAAAGTCTATGAACTGATTTTACAGCAGAAATGTTGCAAGACAGAAGAGAGTGGCATAATACATTCAAAGTGCTGAAAGGGAAAAATCTACAGCCAAGGATATTTTATCCAATGGGGCTATCATTCATAATAGAAGGAGATATAAAAAGTTTCCCAGACCAAAAAAAAAAAAAAAAATGTTAAAAGAATTTATGACTACTAAGCCAGCACTACAAGAAAAGTTAAAGGGGACTCTGAGTGGAAAGGAAAGACCACAAGCAAGAGTAAGAAAAGTAGGATTCAAAAAAGAAATAAAAATAAGTATATCTGTAAAAATCAGTCAAGAGTCTTACAAAATAAAATGATACAAATTATGACACCATATACCTAACACATGAAGGAGAGAGGAGTAAAGAGTGGGTTCAAACTTAAGCAACCATCAACTTAATATAGACTGCTATATGCAGAAGATGTTATATGCAAATCTAATGTCACCCACAAATAAAAAACCAGTAGTGGATATGCAAAGAATGAAGAGAAAAGAATCCAAGTATATCACCAAAGAAAGCCACCTAATGATGAGAGAAGAGAGCAAGGGAAAAGAGGAACAGAGAAGAACCACAAAAACAACCATAAAACAAGTAATAAAATGTCAATAAATACATACCTATCAATAATTACTTTGAATGTAAATGTACTAAATTGTCTAATCAAAAGACATAGAGTGATGAAATGGATTAAAAAAAAAAACAAAAAAACAAGACCCATCTATATGCTGCCTATTAGAGACTCATTTCAGGCCTGAAAGACAGGCAGATTAGAAGTGAAGGGATGGAGAAGAATATATCATGCAAGTAGATGTGAAAACAAAGCTGGGGTAACATTACTTATATTGGACAAAATAGGCGTTAAAACAAAGACTGTAACAAAAGACAAAGAAGGACACTATATAATCATAAATGGAACAAACCAAAAGAAGATATAACAATTGCAAATGTTTATGCATCCAATTTAGGAGCACCAAAATACATAAAGTAGTTAATAACAAATGTAAATAAAGTAAATGAGAGTAAACAATAATAGTAGGGGACATTAAAACCCCACTTACATCAATGGACAAATAATCTTAACAGAAAATCCACAAGGAAACAGTAACTTTGAATGACACACTGGACCAGACGGATTCAACAGATATATTCAGAACATTCTATCTTAAAACAATAGAATGGACATTCTCTTCAAGAGCACATGGAGGAGACTCCAGAATAGATCACATATTAGCCCACAAAACAAGTCTCAAAAATTAAAAAAAAAGATTGAAGTCATAGCATGCATCTTTTCTGACCACAACTCTATGAAACTAGAAGTTAACCACAGGAAGAAATCTGGAAAGAGCACAAATACATGGAAGTTAAATCACATGCTACTAAACAATGAATGGGTCAACCAAGAAATCAAAGAGGAAATCAAAAAATACATGGAGACAAATGAAAATGAAAACACAATAATCCAAAATCTTTGGGATCCAGCAAAAGACGTTGCAAGAGGGAAATTTATAGCAATACAAACCTACCTTAAGAAGCAAAAAAAAAAATCTCAAATAAACAACCTAAACTTACACCTAAAGAGCTAGAAAAAGAACAAACAAAACCCCCAACCAGCAGAAAGAAGGAAATAATAAAGATTTGAACAGAAATAAACGATACAGAAACTAAAAAACAATAGAACAGATCAATGAAACCAGGAGCTGGTTCTTTGGAAAGATCAACAAAGTTGATAAACCTCTAGACAGACTCATTAAAAAAAAAAAAAAAAGAAAGAAAGAGAAAAAGAAAAACAGACAAGACCACAAAAAACAAAATCACAAATGAAAGAGCAGCAATGACAACCAACATCACAGAAATACAAAAATAAGAGAATATTATGAAAAATTATACGCCAACGAATTGGATGACCTAGAAAAAAATGGATAAATTCCTAGAAATAAAACCTCACAAAAGTGAATCTGGAAGAAATAGATAATTTAAACAGGCCAATTACCAGCAATGAATTGAAGTAATCAAAAAACTTTCAACAAACACAAGTCCAGGGCCAGATGTCTTCTTAAGGGAATTCTACCAAAGACTTAAAGAAGAGTTAATATTTATTCTTCTCAAACTATTTCAAAAAATAGAAGAGGAAGGAAAACATCCAAATTCCTTTTATGAGGCCAGCACTACCTTGATACCAAAACCAGATAAAGACACTACAAAAAAAGAGAACTGCAGGCCAATATAGCTAATGAACATACATGGGAAAAAAAAAACTCAACAAAATACTAGCAAACCAAATCCAAAAATACATTACAAAATCATTCACCACAATCAAATGGGATTTATTCCTGGGATACAAGGGTGGTTCAATATTCAAAATCATTCAACATGACACATAACATCAATAAAAGGATAAAAACCGTATCATTCCAATGGAAGCAGAAAAAGCATTTGACAAAGTACAACATGCATTCATGATAAAAATCCTCAGCAAAGTAGGTTTAGAAGAAATATACCTCAAAATAATAAAAACCTTATTTGAAAAATCCACAGCTAACATCATAATAATGAAAAACTGAGATCTTTTCTCCTAAGGTCAGGAAGAACTCAGAGATATCTGTTCTCACCACTTTTCTTCAACATAGTACTGCAAGTCTTAGCCACAGTAATCAGACAACACAAAGAAATAAAAGACACCTAAATCAGTAAGGAAGAAATAAAACCTTCACTGTTTGCAGATGGCATAATACCACATATAGAAAACTCTAAACAATCCACCAAAAACTACTAGAACTGATAAATGAATTTGGTAAAGTCACAAGGTACAAAATCAATGTTCAGAAATCTGTAATATTTCTATACACTAATAAAAAAGTAGCAGAAAGTGAAATTAAAATAATCTCATTTATAAATGGAGCAAAAATAATAAAATACCTAAGAATAAACTTAACTAAAGAGGTAAAGACCTGTACTCTGAAAACTATAAAAAAAGAAAACTGATGAAAGAAATTAAAGATGACAGAAAAGGAAGACATTCCATGCTCATGGATTGGAAGAACAAATATTGTTAAGATGTCTATGCTAGCCAAAGCAATCTACACATTTAATGCAATCCCTATCAAAATACCACCAGCACTTTTCACAGAGCTAGAACAAACAATACTTAAATTTTTATGGAACTGCAAAAGACTCTGAATAGCCAAAGCAACCCTGAAAAAGAAAAGCAAACCTGGAGACATCACAATTCCGGACTTCAAGTTATATTACAAAGCTGTGGTGATAAAGATAGTATGCAACTGGCACAAAAACAGACACATGGATTAATGGAACAGAATAGAGACCCCAGAAATAAACCCACAATTATATGATCAATTAATCTTTGACAAGGAAGCAAGGATATACAATGGGAAAAAGACAGTCTCTTTAACAAATGGTGTTGGGATATATATGGACAGCCAAATGCAAAGAATGAACCTGGATCACATTCTTATACCACACACACACACACACACACACACCTCAAAATGGATTAAAGACCTAAATATGAGGCCTTAAATCATAAAAATCCTAGAAGAAAGCACAGGCAGTAATTTCTCTGACATCATCATCAACAACATTTTTCTAGATATGTCTCTTTTTTTTTTTTTTAAAGATTTTATTTATTTATTTGAGACAGAGAGAATGAGAGAGAGAGAGCACATGAGAGGGGTGAGGGTCATAGGGAGAAGCAGGCTCCCTGCCGAGCAGGGAGCCCGATGCGGGACTCGATCCAGGGACTCCAGGATCATGACCTGAGCCGAAGGCAGTCGCTTAACCAACTGAGCCACCCAGGCGCCCTCTAGATATGTCTCTTGAGGCAAGGGAAACAAAAGCTAAATTTAACTATTGGAACTTCATCAAAATAAAAAGCCTCTGGACAGAAATGGAAACAATCAACAAAACTGAAAGGCAGCCTACTCAATGGGAAAAGATATTTGCAAAATGACATATCGAAGAAAGTATTAGTACCCAAAATATATAAAGAACTTATAAAGCTCCACACACAACCCCCCAAAAAATCCAATTAAAAACTGGGCAGAAGTCATTAACAGACATTTCTCCATAGAAGACATTCACATGGCTAACAGACACATGAAAAGATGCTCAATATCACTCATCACTAGGGAAATACCAATCAAAACTACAATGAGATATCACCTCACACATCTCAGAATGGATAAAATAAAAAATACAAGTAATGACAAGTGTTGGTGAGGATGTGGATAAAAAGGAATCCTCATAACTATTGGTGGGAATGCAAACTGGTGCAGCTACTGTGGAAAGCAGTATGGAGCTTCCTCAAAAACAATAATGGAACTACCCTGTGATCCAGTAATCACAGTACTGTGTATTTACCCAAAGAATATGAAAACACCAATTCAAAAAGATTTATGTACACCTTTGTTTGTTGCAACACTACTTACAATAGTCTAATTATGGGAACAGAGCAAGTGTCCACCAATAGATGAATGGATAAAGAAGATGTGTACATGTATACACACACATGCACACACACAATGCAATATTATTCAGCCATTAAAAAGAATGAAATCTTGCCATTTACAACATGGATGGATCTAGAGAATATAATGCTAAGTAAAATATCAATCAGAGAAAGACAAATACTGTATGATGTAACTCACATGTGGAATTTTCGATATGAAACAAACAACCAAAGGGAAACAAAATTGACAAAGCAGAAAACAGCCTCTTAAACAGATGGTTACCAGAAGGGAGGTGGGTGGGGGTGATGGGTGAAATAAGTGAAGGGGATTAAAAGTCCACTTCTCTTGATAAGCCCTGAGTAACACATAGAATTCTTGAATCAGTATATTATACACCTGAAATTAATTTAACACTGTATATTAACTATACTGGAATTAAAATGTAGAAAAAACCCAAACTTATTATGGTAAGGAGGAACTTATTTCAGTCATTTTGCTCCTTGTTTTCTATATGCTTTATAGTTTTTCTGTCCCTCATTTCCTACATTACTGTCTCCTTTTGTGTCTAGCTGATTTTTTAGTGAAACATTTCAATTCCCTTCTCATTTCCTTTTATATTTATTCTGTAACTATTTTCTTTGTGGTTACCACAGGGATTACATTGAATAACCTAAAATTATAATACTCTAATTTCAATTTACACTAGCTCAAGTTCAATAATATACAAACCTCTGCTTCTATATAGCTTCTTCCCCACCTCTTTCAGTTATTAATTACTCAGTTATTATTAGTGGCACAAATTTACATCTTTATACATTGTGTATCCAAAAGCATAAACTACTCATTGTTTTTTGTAATGTGTTAGTTTCTTAAATTATGTAGAAAAGATAAAGTTACAAATCAGTTTTATAATAATACTAACTTGTATAGTTGCCCATGTAAAATTTATCCTTACTGAGGTCTTTATTTCTTCATAAGGCTTCAAGTTATTATTTAGTGTCTTTTCATTTCAAACTGCAGGGCTCCATTTAGCATTTCTTACAAGGCAGTCTAATGGTAATGAACTCCCTCAGCCTTTGTTTATCTAGGAATATCTTATTTATTCCTCACTTTTGAAAGACAGTTTTACTAGTTAAAAGATTCTTGGTTGACAGTTTTTTTTTTTTTTTTCCCCAGCACTTTGGATATATCATCCCATTACCTTCTGGCCTCCAATGTTTCTGATAAGAAATCTGCTGTTAATCTTAGTGAATACCCATTGTATATGATGAGTTGCTTTTCTCTTGCTGCATTAAAGATTCTCTCTTTGTCTTTGAACAGTTTGATTATAATGTGCTTCAGTGTGAGTCTCTTTGAGGTCATCTTTGAGTTTGTTGAACTTCTTTGGATGTTAATGTTCATGTTTTCATCAAATTTGGGAAGTTTTTAACTATTATTTCTTAGAATATTTTCTCTGCCCCTTTCCCTCTTCTCTTGAGACTCACACAATCATATGTTGGTGCACTTGATGGTGTTCCATGATCCCTTAGGCCCAGTTCACTTTTCTTGAATTTTGTTTCTGTTCCTCAAAAGTTATAATTCCAATTTTATTATCTTAAAATTTGTTGATTCTTTCTTCTGCTTGTTGAAAACTGGCTTTGAATTTCTCTAGTGAACTTTCATTTTAGTTATTATATTTTTCAGTTTTAGAATTTTTTTGTTTCTTAAGTTTTCTCTATTTATTTATATTTTTCATTTCATTCATATGTCATTTTCTTGACTTTCTCAATATCTTCCTTTAGTTCTTTGCATATCTTTAGGGCTGTTTTAAAAATTTTGTGTAGTAGGTCTTCTATCTTGTCCTTCTCCAGGACAGTTTCTGCTTTTTTATGTATTTTTAAATATGGCCTTTGAGTAGGCCATACTTTCCTTTCTCTTTGTATGCTTTGTGATTTTTTTGTTGTTATTAAAAAACTATACATTTGAAAAAAATATGTGGTAACTCTGGAAATTAGGTTCTTCTTCTACCTGGGGTCTTGGATTTTTTTGTTTTTGTTTTATTGTTATCATCTGTCTTTGTACTGAAGATCAGCCTGATGTGGAAACTTAAGGTCTTCTCATGTATTTTCTGATTCTGTATCTTTCCCTGGGCATGCACAGTGACTTTCTAGATTCTTCTGTATGTGCAGTTGCTTTTTGAACACCTTATTCGTTAATATCTGGCTCCCAAGGGGGGAAAAAAACAGAACAATGAAGGGAAGAAAATGGTGCTGGCCCTTTAAATTCCCTAGAAGTCACTTTATTTGGAAGTAACAATGGGGGTGGTGGTGCAATAATGTCTGCCACCTCTGTATCTGCATCTTCATTATCTGAGTCAGGAATCAGTGACTAGAACACAAATCCCATATATCAGAAGGATAAGGTCCTTATTGCCCACCCTGGTTCCCACAAGCTTTGTGTGAGTTGCTCTAGGAACACATACACAGTTGCCTTCCACAAGGTGGTGTTGGGAAATGGGTAGTGGCTGTTAAGCTATGAACTAAAATTAGCCACATTTTACCACCCAAGCCTTCCCCTAAAAGTTGAAACCCTTCAATAGACTCCATAATTCCAAAATGGTTACATCAAATAGATCCTACCAGTGCAATTATTGTCTAGGTGGGGAGATAGATTCCTGGTGCTCCCTACTCTGCCATCTTCCCAGAATCCCTCTAATCTATTAAATTTTGTTTTGTCTCTTACTAGTTTCTTTAAATATTTTTTCCCTTTCAAACATGTCTCATCTATGTTTGCCTCCCTATTCATTGGCCTTTTCTGCATCATTTCATTTGTAGACTTTAAGGTTGCTAGGAAAGTATCATGAATATAATTTATACCCCCTCTTCTGAGTTAGTGGCATTCAATAAAGAAATAATTACAGTAGATTATCCCAAGAGAGAAAATTATAACCAGGCATATCTGGCTTTACATATCTACAGATTCTCAGGTAAATTTTGATCTCAATTTTTTTTATTGCAAAGGACAATGCCAGAAACAGAAAGATGTAGGTTGACTCTCATATCACAGGTAGAATTTATGGCACTTGCAGTGAGGAAAACAGAATGAGTTAAAATCTGAGGTACAGGTGGCACACTTCGTTCTTTACTGCCTGTGTCTGTCATGTATACACAGACAGCAAAACCTCATTAGTTAACCAAACTCCATTAATTTGGAATCTGCAATAATCTCCACCTGCCTGTCCTAAATATATGTCTGTATTATGGACACACACACACAATCTGCTCAGCAAATAGATAAATAAGACTAAGTGAGAAGATTAAAAGGATCCCTACTTTTGCTGAAGCTTTTGTATACAGTGAATGCCCTAATCACAAATGATTATCTGCTCACTAAAGCCATTATGCAATTCTGTTAAGACTTGAGGCCAAGTTCTCTCTACTTCTCCCCTGAGGTAATGAAACTGCTTTTAGTTTAACATTTTATTTAACTCAGCTTGGGCTCTCCCTCCAAAGAACTGATGAATTAGTCTGTCTGGACCAATTTGAATGAATTTGACTATCTAGACATGTGTGCATATACTATCCCATATGGCCAAATGATAAACTCATTTGTCAGGGCTTAGCCAGAAAATTCTTTCTTTCCCCTCTCTAATAGTGTTTCAAAGGATAAAAATGTTTTTATGGTATTGCTTTCACAATGGAAGGCTGTTTCTACACGTGAGGTTTTATTTTTTTACTTTTTTTTAAGATTTTATTTATTTGACAGAGAGAGACACAGCAAGAGAGGGAACACAAGCAGGGGGAGTGGTAGAAGAAGAAGCAGGCTTCCCACTGAGCAGAGAGCCCCATGTAGGGCTCGATCCCAGGACCCTGGGATCATGACCTGAGCCGAAGGCAGACACTTAACGACTGAGCCACCCAGGCACACATATATGAGGTTTTAAATGCACTTTATTTATCATAGGCTATGAATGCACTCTGTACCACAGTACTCTCTAATGAGAAGTCAGCTACCCTACAGTCTGGGTCTGGTGGGCCAGGACAGTGTAACCCACTGGTCTGTAATAGCAAATCAAACAGGTCATTTCACAGCCATCAAACAAACATGCAGAACTACCTTACTGGTTTATACTCCTATGTCTTTTAGGATATAAAATAATTTCTTACTTTATGAAAACAGTATTCTCTCATATAATCACTTAATTTACATATAAAAGGTACACTTAGTAAAAATATATGAACCAAAATTGCAACAAAATTCTAAAACCATGAACTATCTTTTCAGAATGCACTTTCTTTCTCTGTCTCTTGAAAAGCTTCATTACTTTTAGGACAGGAGATACTACTTCAGAACTCAAGATTTAAAGCATTTCTTTAGCCCATAATAAGGGTAATAAAGCTTTTTATTATAAAAATGACTGTAAATACACATAGCAGTAATTTCAACAACTCAGAAGTGGTTCAAATTCTAGTGGGAAATATGAGTCTCATGACATTAAGATGCTATCAAGAATTTCCATTACTCTTTCCACTCATCTCTATAGCAGTGATGATGTTGAGCTACAATTATTATAGATGAAGATTCACTAAAGAGAATTATATAACAAATTCTCCCTTAAGTCAAATGTATACACACAAAAGTGAGAGGGAGAGATTGGAAAATAATGTCTCTTTTTCTGAAGTTTTGGCAAAATGTCTATTTCTGTACAAAGGGAAGTGGATGGAGCTTTGACCTCCCAACTGAATTGCAGTTAAAACCAGGGCTCTGGATGAGAAATAGGGTAGAAAATCATAGTGGTCAGAACCTTCCGACAAGGCATCATTCACATGGATGAGTGTTAACCACAGGTTGTAAGGTCCATAGTGGTTTGCTATGAGGGAAAGGGAAAAGAATTCTCAGAGTTGGAGGAAAGGGGCAATGAAGCTACCTGGTAGAGCTCAATTTCTCCTGCTCAAAGACTTTGTTCAATAATTTTCTTCCTGAAAGTCAAATGTTACCAGGAAAATCTCTGCATCTTCCAAATCTAACCATTTTTTGTTGTGGTTTTCAGCAGAAGTGTTTTCTGATATTGGAAAGATGCAAGATGTAATTGGTAGAAGTATACCTTGAAAGCAAACTCCAGGCATATATTGAATCTTCTTACTATTTATTCATGAAGGATTTTTTAAAATCCTAATTTTATAGTTATATTTATTTTTTGTCTTGTTTTATGGTACTTTTTATAAGTTTGAGAATGTTATTTTGCTTAAGAACTTTCCTGGCTAAGAATAATGAAAAAAAAAAAATAGCTAGATCCAAGGGACCAAATTTGAATTTCCAGTATGGTTTGAAAATATGAAAAGGCTTATTTGGATAACTTACCATGTTCCCTTTGGCAGCACATATACTAAAATTGGATGAGTTACCTTTAGTTACATTAGGTAACTGAGGGTCAGAATGGTTGAGTAAGTACTCCAATATTACAGAACTAGAAGGTGTGGAGGCAACTTCAATTGAATGCAGAATTTATCAGAGCTTGCATTTTATATATTTTGGAAATAACACTGCAGGCTCTTTTATAACTGAACATTTATATACCTTGGTTAATCATTTCTGCTTGATTCTTCACAAACTCCTTCAGATATACCCCTTTCTCTCTACTCTTAAAATTATCATCCCTAGATTATAACTATTACAATTCTAGCAGGTCTTCTATTTTCTAGTTTCTCTCTATCTTGCTCTTTCAGACTTAAAGTCTGTATCTATTGTGAAAACTAAAATAGTCTTTCTCAAACTTTATTTTCAATAGCTCAACCCCTTACTCAGTTTACTTAGTGTCATATAAAGAGGATGACCATATATCCCAGTTTTTGGAGGACAGTCCTAATTTTTACATATCATCCTGGAATAATTCTTTTTTTTTAAAGATTTTATTTTATTTATTTGACAGAGAGAGACACAGCAAGAGAGGGAAAACAAGCAGGGGGAGAGGGAGAAGGAGAAGCATGCTTCCTGCTGAGCAGGGAGCCCAATGTGGGGCTCGATCCCAGGACCCTGAGATCATGACCTGAGCCAAAGGCAGATGCTTAACCACTGAGCGACCCAGGCACTGCAATCCTGGAATAATTCTTAAGTGTCCTCTTTCAATCTTCAAAATGTCCAGGTTGGGGTAAAAATAATATGGTCTCCCTACATATAACTTACTACTTCCAGATACCTTACTTCATATCTCTCAGCCACAATTCCTCTGCCTCACACAAGCTAATCCACTTATTAGCTTCCTTTACAAAAACTGATTTCATGTCTCTTCACAGTACCTTTGTATACTAACTGCTTCAACTCTAATCACTCCTTTATGCAGAGTTCACTCATTTAACAAATGTTTGGTGAGTACCTGTTCTGTGTTTTGCACTGTTCTGAGTGCTGGTGTTAGAGCAGGGACAGGACAAACAAGTTTGCTGCTCTCCTGGAGCTTCTTTGGTGTGGTTAGGTATTTGCTCACATATTTACTCTTTGCTCATTGCCATTTCTCTGGTATCCAACCATGTTGAAAAATAAATGAGAGAAAATGAAAATATGGTCCTTCCCATTTCCAAGTTCCCCTTCCCAGTGCGCAGACAAGATCTGGTAACAATAGCGATCTGAAAGCGTTGCCTAGCATGCCGATGGTCTCAATGAGAAGCTTCAGACTGTCAGCAGCTGTAACAATGGGGGGCCTATACTCTGAAGACTACATTACAAAAGTGTGATCCTCTTTCTGGAATTCAAGGAAACAGCATATGTAAATATGTGTCACAAACATTCTGCTCTGAAACATTATGAATCTAATTAAGCCTCATGTCTGACCCTGCCCACCCACAGAGACACCTCTCATGCTTTAAGAACAAAAGTCTAGATGAAAGAATTTGACTAAGGAGAAAATAAGAAAGAAGAATTAGGAAATCTACATTCAAAAAATTTTGCAATCTATGGTCTTGCAATTTTGGATTAGCATTATCTTAGCAGATGGGTATGACCTGAAATAAGAAATGTCTTAAATATCAGTGAAAATTGGGACACCTGGGTAGCTCAGTCAGTTAAGAAACGGACTCTTTTTTTTATTTAAGATTTTTATTTATTTATTCAGAGAGATAATGATAGAGAGAGAGCATGAGAGGTGGGAGAGTCAGAGGGAGAAACAGACTCCCCGCTGAGCAGGGAGTCCGATGCAGGACTCAATCCCGGGACTCTGCTTAAACACCTGAGCCACCCAGGCGCCCAAGAAATGGACTCTTGATATCAGCTCAGGTCATGATCTCAGGGTCATGAGATCGAACTCCATGCCAGGGTCCACACTGGGAGATTCTTTCTCTCCCTCTCCCGCTGCCCCTCCCCCCACTTTTTCTCTTTCTAAAAGAGAGAGAGAATTGGATACCTTCTGGTTCATTACTGCATTTTTATGTTCTAATGAGTGTCTACTAGCTGATGGGCCTTTGTTAGGTGCTAGGACACCTGTGTTCAATATCTACTCACTCTTAACTGCCCAGAGATCCTGTCTCCCCCAGTCATTGTCATATTTAGCTCCACCCTCCTAGGCCTTAGGCCGGGGTGGCAAAATGGAAAGCTGATAGGGGCTTGGCAAATACCATAATGAAGTTACACCTGGTCTAAGAGACAGGGTGATGGTTGGGACTATAGCAAAAGATAGAGCAAATGTCCTTTTTAAAGAGGCAGCTACCACATAGCTTCAGGTGGTTATTGCCATGCAAGAAGGCTAACCCAGCACTTCTAAATCTGTTTTTTTTTTTTTTTTAAGAGAAACTAAAATCCAGAATGTCATGTGAATTCTCCCAATGTTTAAATGTTAACCACTTTTCCACCACTATTCTACGTAACTTCTTCTATCCACTTTACTCACCCCATCCACCCAGACAAATACAAATGTCCATATTCTACCTGTTTTATATTTCCTTTCTTCAGACCCTGTGGGGTAATTCTATTCACTAATTTTTTTATTAAAGTGTTTACCATTGACGTTTTAATAAAACTTCAAAACTGTGCTTGTATTTAAACAGGGGCTAATGCTTTACTTAGGAGGGAAGTGATAACCTAATGGTAAGTGGCTGTATTAGGATAGGTAGTTATTTTGAAAAGGGGACTATGAGCCCCCTCAAATCATAAAACATGCAAGCTGATTGCCTCTGCCAATATGTTAAGTAGACCAGCTCCAGAGGAATATTACAGAAGATGTGAATTGACTTCAATTCAGTTCAAAACACATTTACTGAGAGTGTGCTATATGCCTATAAGGATTTTTTGGTTGAAAACCTTTAACTTAGGTTTTTTGGTTTTTGTTGTTGTTGTTGTTGTTGTTGGTTTTTGTTTTTCTGAGAAAAAGTGTCTTTTTGTAGAGGGTGGAACTTTGGTAAAAAGAATGGTGGTATCTCAGTCTACTCAGGCTGCCATAACAAAATACTGTAGATTTGCTGGCTTAAACAACAGAAATCTATTATCTTTGTTTTGAAGGATGGAAGTCAAGATCAAGGGCTGGCATATTGGTTTCTTTTTTTTTTTTAAGATTTTATTTATTTATTCATAAGAGACAGAGAGAAAGAGGCAGA
Source organism: Halichoerus grypus (assembly GCF_964656455.1). Taxonomy (NCBI): domain Eukaryota; kingdom Metazoa; phylum Chordata; class Mammalia; order Carnivora; family Phocidae; genus Halichoerus; species Halichoerus grypus. The sequence goes on along the minus strand of NC_135727.1, from coordinate 50,113,456 downwards.
GGGAGAAGCAGGCTCCCCACTGAGCAGGGAGCCCAATGCAGGACTTGATCCCAGGACCCTGGGATCATGACCTGAGCCAAAGGCAGATGCTTAACCATCTGAGCCACCCAGGTGCCCGGCATATTGGTTTCTTGTCAGGACTCTTCTTACCTTGTAGATGGCTGCCTTCTCTGTGTCCTCACATAGTGGTGAGTGGGGCAGGGGCTGGGGGGGAACAAGCTCTCTAGTGTCTTTTATAAGAGTACTAATCCCATTATGAGGGCTCCACCCTCATGACCACATCTAAATTTAATTATCTCCCAAAAACCCCATATCTAAATACCATAAAATTGAATGTTAGGGTTTCAAGATACGGATTTTTGAAGGGGTACAATTCAGTCCATAGCAGTAGGTGATATATGGTACTGAAAATAGGGTTATTTGTTTAAATATTTAATTTCCTAATATATAATAAGCTATTCATAAACAAAAAATAATATGCATAATGAGCTATACTCTATCTTGTGATATTTTTTTCATTTAAATTTAAAAGGGCTAATAAAATTGAGTTATTTTCCTAGAAAGAAACAACAAATATACTGGTTTTCTTGTTTCTATTTCTTTTTTGTTCTCTCTCCATTTTTTCCCCAACTGATTCCTCTTTCCAAATGTATATTCATGGAAGAATTTAACCAGTGCACAAAATAAAATCTATGGATGAATTAATATTCCTTTAGCAATCATAGGTGCTTCCCAGCTTACACTTTTAGATATTATTGACAGTTTATTTCTTAATATATTTTTAAGTCTATAGAGAAAGGTCAAGAATGAAGCAAAGACAACTTGAAATTTGACACCCAACCTGTAATAAGAAAATCTGCCAACAGAACAGTAACTAGCATATTAGGCTAAATCCTTGTCTGTCTTAGTTTGAATTCAATGTGTTTTCAAATGATCAATTAAAAACATTAGGCAATTAATATGAGCATAATCCAATGTTAGGTGCCGCAAAGTAAATAGTGTCCTATCAAGATATAGAACATTTTCATCGCCTGAGGAAGTACCCTCATGCCCATTCACAGTCCATCCTCATCCCCAGCTTCAGCAGAGGCAAACATTGTTCTGATGATTTCTACCATAATTTCATTTTCATTTTTAGAATCTTATATAGATATGATCATATAGTTGATATTCTTTGTATAAATCTTATTTCATTCTATATAATGCATTTGAGATTAATCCATGCTTTATGTGTATAGTTTCTTTTTATTGTTAAGTATTATTGCTTTGTTTATACATTTTCCTATTGATGAATACCTTGAGCTCTTTCCAGGCTTTGGCTTGTAGAAATAAAATGACTTTCTTGTACAAATGTTTTTGTAGACATATGTTTTTATTTCTCTTAGATAAATACCTAGAGTTAAAATTCTTGAATAATGGGGGAGGTATATATTTATGGTCTTGTTTTCATTTTTCATTTTCTTGGTGATTCATTGTGATTTTTTTTCATTTCATTTGTGTGTGTGTGTACACATGTAACTTTTTAAAATCATGGTAAAACATACAGAACATAACATTTACCATTTTAACTATTTAATTTTATTTTATTATGTTATGTTAGTCACCATACATTACATCATTAGTTTTAGTGTTCTATGATTCATTGTTTGTGTATAACACCCAGTGCTCCATACAATATGAACCCTCCCCAATACCCATCACTGGGTCAACCCATCCCCCCACCCCACTCCCCTCCAAAACCCTCAGTCTGTTTCTCAGAGTCCACCGTCTCTCATGGTTCATCTCCCCCCTCCGATCTCCCCCCCTTCATATTTCCCTTCCTTGCTCTAATCATCCTTACCAGAACCCTGTTTCAAAGGGATATGAAGCAATGTAGAGTAGGAACTTTATACCTGAGGGATTTATTATTAGAATAATAGAAGACAGAGAAGAGCCTAGTAATAGCTCTTAGTAATAGCCTTAATAATAGCTGTTAGGACTTGACGTTGGACGTGTTGGAATGTATTTTAGTAAACTGGCTATTGGAATACTGTATGTTTTAGACCACCAAACAAAAAGGAACAAGTGGACTGTGAAATGACTTGAACACATAAAAAGGTTTATAAAGAGGCCAGAGTGGAAGTAGTAATAAGAGATTTTAACTATCCAGGAATATACTGGAAGCATTAAGTAAGAAAGACAGACCTGGAAGATTTTTATGGCTTTGAAACATGGTTACTTTTTTAATAAATATGTCTGTTGCCCACTAAAATGAGCATTATGTTAAGTAACATATGTCTGAACACCTACAAATGTATTAAAGGATGTTGTGCTTTAGTAGCAATCTTTTTAGTGGTGAATAGGAAAAGACTCTGACAGCTGGTTTATTTAAAAGGATTGAGAGAGAGAAAAAAAGAGAGAGAGACTGAGCAGAAGAGTTCAGAAAGTTGTGATTAGAATGGTCAGATGCAGGATAGGTGACTAGCTTTTGACACATCTAGAATCAAGAAAAATAAAAGATAAGCCTTTATAGATAAAGTAGTTAGAGAAAAGAACATGTAAAAGCATACAAAAACAATTAGAAAGGGTATTATAGCAACTGTGACTAAAGAGGAAACTAGAATTAAAATAAAAGTACAATATTTTAAAGGAAGAAAAATCAGAAGGACAGGCAAATTGATGATTACAGACTACCAAATTTTCTTGATGATTCTATGGTTTCTTATATTTATTTTTAAAAAAGCTATTGTGTGCATATGTGTGGGCAGGGGAATCACTGAATTTAATGAGAAGAAAAAGAATGATTATTACATTTAAGGTGAATAGAGACAGAAAGGTCAAAGTTCTTCAGAGGTTCACTGTCTGAGAGCCAGGATACGGAGTCAGGGACTACAGGAACCATTTTTTCTCAGCCTCCAGGCAGTTCTGCCTAATGAAGAGATCAATTCATCAAGCCACAAACAAAACAAAACAAAACAAGCAAAAGAGAAGAAACCTGAGCATGGCCAAGACTGAGAAGGTAGGAATTGCCCAACTATGCCTTACAGATTTATACTTTCTGGAAAACAGTGAATTTCTTGGCACCTCACAAATTCCACATGCACGTTGGGAGGGCTCTAAATGTATTTGATTTGCTCAGAAACAGGTGTAATCCATCTAAATCGACTAGGCCATCTATTGTAAACTAAGAAAAAAGAAGTGTGAGAAAAATCCTCAAAGCAAATGAATGCCAGTGTTGGCAAGAAAATCTTCCTGCTCTCATCTATAGTTACAGCTGAGTAAGTACTAGGAATTTCTAGATATATGTGATTTCACTTGTCAAAGAAACTAAATTAGAAAACTCAGTGTCTAACTTTGCCTCACTAGTAGCATGTAGGTTTCAGGCTCTCTTTGGAAGACACCAAATTCAGAAACTGATGAGTGAATTACAATGATACAAATGATACAATGATGAGGGAATTACAATGATACAAAATAAACATGTTCAAAGGCTATATATATATATATATATACATTCAAATTATAACTTTTTGCCTCTGGTCACAATCTAAAACGTATTTTTCCAATTTTTGAAAATATTTAATTATTTTCTGTTTAAAAATAAAATATGGGGTGCCTGGGTGGCTCAGTCGTTAAGTGTCTGCCTTCAGCTCAGGTCATGATCCCAGGGTCCTGGAATCAAGCCTGCATCCCCCTTTCCCACTCTCCCCACTTGTGTTCCCGCTCTTGCTGTATCTCTCTCTGTTAAATACATAAATAAAATCTTTAAAAATAAATAAATAAAAATAAAATATATAAAGGTAAGGAAACAGAACATACAAAATATTCACAGATTCAAGGTATGGAAAGTACCAAAAGAAGAACAGGTAAATCAAATAAGCCCATCTGGAAACAGCACAATAAAGAAATCAATATAATTTATTCATTTTGTTTATCATAGAATGATTAAGTTGGAAAAAATAAATATGGTCAATGTATTACTATCAATATGGATATTTACTAAATAATAATATTTGCATTTTTCCATAATCTGTATAATATGCTATATTTAGTAAACATAACATCTGGTATTTTATACAGAAAAATTGTTCAGTAATTTGGTAATGGAAAGAATTACTATGAATTCATAAATGCCTTGTACTTATGTACTACAATGCCTTTCAATGCAGGAGATTCAACCCATCTGAGGTATATTACTTGGGATATTATTCCTCTTTATATTACAGCTAAGATCAGTCATGGCCTTACTCTTAATAGGAACAAAAATCTATTTTCTTCACTTTCAGTACAGTGTTCTGTTCAATAATAGTCTAAGGTTTTATATAGAGAACCAGAATGGAGCTTATATGATCCTTAAGACCACAGTAAAGCTCATTTATTCAAGAAAAAAAAAATGCTTAAAATTAGCCTTAGCTATAAGTTTAACCTGGAATTGAAAACAGAATAGGGTTAGCACTGAGAGCTGAAACACATAAAAGAAAGTTAAATCTTTTCCTACACACAGACCAACCTTTTATAAAGATTTTTTTGAAACAACCTGCAACTTTGAAAGTACTACCAGAATTGGGAGAAAATGCATAAAGAGCTAGTAATAAGCAGTAGCAAGTTTCCTGAAATGTAAGAAAAATAAGGAGTCAATTGTGGATTCTAGCTTCAAAGAATGGCTATGTCCCGGTGCTTTGTTTAAAGTAAATAACCAGTTACTGTCTTGCTGATGACTTTAAACATCCTGAAAAAGAGTCTGTAGAATCTAGATGCAGAGAATAGGTTTGACCAACCCAATGTCTAGGGATATGTATTTGTGAACAATTCTACATGTTCTCTATGGTGCATTTTGTTCACAACAACACCATTAGTAATGGCTCTCTTTCTAAATTCCAGAATTCTATAGAAGCCAAAACTAAAGAGAATTATAGCTTTAAATACAGGCATTCTGAACATGGGATATATAAAAAAAAATATCTGATTCTTGTACCAGTTTATGACTTGAAACATAAGCTTGATTACCCTTATCTTAATATAGATAATAACAAATATTATTGGCCATAAAATTATAGTGGTTGATTAAGACTACTGAATTTTGAAAAAGAATTACTTGCTTCAGTAACCTCTCAGATATTTTAATCTATATTTTCCAATGGGAGAGAAGAATGAAGTATAATATTACATTAAATATGTAATGCTTATACCCCTAAACAGATGGTTAGAACATTTATCTATAATACAAATTTGAGCCAAGAAATTGCCAAGCTCAGAAAAATGCAGATGTTGAAGTAGAAGAAAGGATGTAAAGACTTAGAACACTTTGCTAGAACAAGTTGGATGGGTATCAGAAATATACTTCACTGATAGGAATTCCTTTTCTTCATTCTCATGGAGCAAGGAGTGCCTCATCTGATTGGTGAAATTTGGAGAAACGTCTGACTTCTTGGTCCTGCTATTTGGTGAGAAAGTTGGATCGATTTAGAGAGCTGGTTTAAGAAATTTCAATTGTGACTGCAAGTTGAAGCCAGTCAGATTTATAAGCATTACATGTGATATTTTGATTCCTATCTGATTCATCCTTCTCAATTGTCTCAAAATGTATAAGAAGAAGATGGGTAGGACTGTGACGGTGAAGACCTTCAAAAATTCCTAAGTAAATACTAGGAGCCCCAACAAACCTTCCAGGTCTTATTCTTCCCTATCATCACACACTTACACTGATTTTAGGAGACAGTATAGTAAGGTAAGTATAGTGAATTTGGGTGTTGGAGTTATGCTGCCTAGGTTTGAATCCTGTTTTCACCTTTGTAAACTTGGGGCAGTCATTAAACTACCCTAGGCCTCAATTTCCTCATGTGCAAACTAAGGAGTATAAATAATATTACCAAGTATTCACCCACTAGATATAAGGATTTTTATAATTTTTTAATTATTGTCCTTCAGTATACTTGGATATTAAATACTATTTCACATATTTGATGAATAATGCAAGTATTTCTAATAATGACTGCCTTGTTCCTTCTTGCAGATATCTAAGTACTACATAAGGAGGTGTGAAATTATATTTTTCACATCAGACAGGCCTACTACAAGTTATATCATTCGTCCTATCCCCTATAGTGTATTAATTTTCTATTGCTGCTGTAACAAATTATCACAAATTTAGTGGCTTAAAACAACATAAATTTATTATCTTGCAATTTTGTAGGTCAGAAGTCTGAAATGGGTCACACTGGGCTAAAAGCAAAGAGTTGGCAAGGCTATGTTTCTTTTTGGAGATTCTCAGAAAAAATCCACTTCCTTGCATTTTCCAGCTTCTAGACACTGCCTGCATTTCTTGGCTCATGGCTCATTCCTCCGTCTTCAAAGGCACATCTCTCTCTGGACTCTTCTGCCTTCTACTCTTAAAGACCTTTGTGATTATATTTAACCCACCTGGTTAATCCTGGCTACTCTTCCCACCTTGAGATTCTTAATCACATATGCAAAACCCTTTTTGCCATGTAACCTAATATATTTACAGGCTCAGAAAATTAGGATGTGGACATCTTTGGGGACCATTATTCTGCCTACTATAACAAATGAAGAAATTGAGGCCCAGGGAGGCTAAGTAACATTCTAATGTTCACAAACTCAGTGCTTAGTTGGGCCTAAAGCTCATGCTTTTTAATTTCTGCATAACTACTTTTTTTTTTTATTATGCTTGTCTGAAAAAATAATCTCATGCCTGAATTTAGTAAATTGAGGATGGTAGTCAGTATGGGGCTTATTCTGTTGTCTACTCTTTTGACTCTTCCTTAGGGTTAATGGAAATAACTCAGGACATTAGGAAGGGTGTATGTTTTAGCTGCAGGAAGGATTAGCTAGATCTGTTCTACTAATCCAAGTACAAAAGGTCATAGGCTAGAAAAGAAGTCATTATAACATAAAATATAAGCTTTTCTAGGGTTATTAGAATATGCAAATCTAGTAATAGAAGGAACAGGGTTATCAAACTTGGAAGGTTAAGGGAACAGACTCAAATGAGCTACAATGTCAACAAATTCATAATTCCTGTATTTAGAAGAGTGCCCTTTGTTGTTTGAAATGCTTGTTTTTCTGAGAAGTTGGGAATACTGTTCTTGTTTTTCATACAATTTAAAGAAAATTTTGGGAAAAATTTAAATAAAATAAAGGGCGTGGTCTTCATTCTCATGGAGCTTGTGGTATAATCATTAACACACAGAAAGAAAGAAAGGAAGAAAGAAGAAAGAAAGAAAGAGAAGAAGAAAGAAAGAAGAAAAGAAAGAAGAAAGAAAGAAAGAAAGAAAGAGGAAAGAAAAGGAAAGGAAAGGAAAGGAAAAGAAAAGAAAAGAAAAGAAAAAAGAAAAGAAAAGAAAAGAATATAAGAGGAATAATTAAGGGAAAATTAAATGAAATCCCTGTACAGTAATAGCTGTAAGTGAAGTTGGTTCAAAGAAAAAGGGGACTCACTAAGCTAGCTATAGTGGCTAGAGAAGGCTTTATGGTATACATAGAATTAAATGTGGCCTTTGAATCAGTATTGCAAATTTTTAAAATATTCACACCATTTGACCCAGCAAATCCATTAGTAAGAATCCAGCCAAATAAATTTAAAATGCAACAAAATACATCTTAACGAACCTTATAACAATGAAAAAAAAAACAAAAAACTGAATGCCTCCCAAATAGAGAAATAGTTAAATAAATTATGGTACAACAATATGTGGGAATACTACATGGCTATTGAAATTATGTTTTTGAAGAATTACTCATGATTGAAAGAGGCTTATGTTATATTCTTAAGCCAATAAAAAGAATACAAAACTATTTATACTGTATTTATAAAGATTTATTATTTCAACAGTGAATCTTCTTTAAAAGTCAATAAAACTCTATTCTTCTAGCAGAAAAAGAATAAGATAGACACTTGCCTCTAAGTCCAGGTCAGAGGTTGTCTTTCCCCCTGAAGAAGTGCCTTCAGTGTTGCTGGCTATCCCAACTTATTCAATGTCTCCCCAGTACTCCTTAAATCTAAGACACCATATGGGAAGATAGCTTAGGGTAGAGACTTGTCACCACCCACTCCACATAATATTGCAGGCTCAGTTTATCTAGGATAATATGAGTTAAGGCAGGGAAAATATAGAACAAGTGAAAATACACCACATTCTACCAGGAAATACACCAGACTCTAAAGTGCCAGGTATTTTAGAGATATAGTTATGGCCAGGGGAAACATGTGAGAGGGGAGAGGGGTAGTAGAGGGATATAAACAGATGGAGTGAGAGGTGATTGAGAGCTTGATATCCATAAAGCAACATTACTAATCCAGTGTTTGTAACACTTTCTGAGATCACTCTGCATTTACTATTGGTCTCAGCTCAAATAGATCTAAAAGCAACTCAACAATTTCACTCTTAGTTATCTAAAGGTATACCCGAAGAGAAAAGAAAATAAGTCCACACAAAAACTTGTACACAAATGTTCATAGTGACATTAATCATAATAGCCAAAGAGTAGAAACATCACTCAAATGTTCACCAACTTTTCATGGATAAACAAAATGCAATGTATCATAAAATGAAATATTATTCAGCAATAAAAGAAATAAGTAATGATATATGCTACAACATGATGAACCCTAAAAACACTGTGGTAAGTGAAAGAAAGAAGTCAGATGCAAAAGGCCACACATGATATGATTCCATTCATATCAAATGTCCACAATTTGCTAATCTATAGAGACAAAAAGTGGTTGCTTAGGGCTGAGTGGGGAAGGTAGTGGGAATGGGGATTGACTGCTTATGATTGTGGGGTTTCTATCTAAGGTATAAAAATGTCCTAAAATTAGATTGTGGTGATGGTTGCACAACTCTGTAAATTTGCTAAACACAAAAACAACACTTAAAATGAGTGAATTTTATGATATATAAGTTGCATGTTTATAAAGCTATTAAATTAATTAAGTAATAAAAAGAAGCTTATTAAGACCTCTCTCTGGGCCTACATGAAAAGCCCATGGCTGAATGCCCACCTGGCCAGCAACAAAGCAAATATGAACATTGATACTGTTTTTTTTTTTTTAATTATATTTATCCAATTGACAGAGAGAGATAGCGAGAGCACAAGCAGGGGGACCAGCAGGCAGAGGGAGAGGGAGAAGCAGGCTCCCTGCTGAGCAAGGAGCTCAATGTGGGGCTTGATCCCAGGATCCTGGGGTCATGACCTGAGCTGAAGGCAGACACCTAACTGACTGAGCCACCCAGGCACCCTGTGGGTTTTTGTGTCTAGTAAAATAGATAATGTTATTTCAGAGAGCCCCCAAACCATAGGTGTCCCCTTGGAGTGGAATTTTCCTATCCAACCTGTGTTTACTATAAAGCAGAAGTGAATGTTGTGGAGGTGATGTAGGAAAGATGATGTTAGGGTTCAAAGCTGACGGCCAAGAAAGAATTCTTGAGATGTCTTTGGTGCAAAAATGTGATTATATTAAAGCACAGGGACAGGACCCATGGGCAGAAAGAGCTGCACTGGGGTCATGAGGAGTGGCCTGTTATATACTTTCAAGTTGGGAGGGGGTTAGGGATAGCGTAAGTCTCTAAGGAATTTTGGAAACAAAGTTTCTAGGACCTTGAGAGGGCTAGCTATTGTTAGGAAAAGTCATTTATTACCATTTAATAAAACTTTAGTTATGAGATCCTTCAGATGTCTATCAGTGGGCCATATGCTTGGGGGATGATTGCCAACACATATTTTGGGGGGGTTTAGAGATAAAGGAAGTTTGCAAAGGAATTTTTATACATTAAAGTAGACTTACAGGATCCTGGTTGGGGGGAGGCGGTCAGGCTAAGATTGCCTTTTGCTCTTAACAAAGTATTAACATTGAGGCAGTTGAGTCCCTAGAGGAATGTCAATCTGCCTATTTCAAGGACTTGTCAATGGGCTATAGGTAGTAATGAAATTTAATAATTTTTCTTCTGCCTTTTTTCCCCACATCATTCCCTCCTGAACAATTTTGACCCTTAAATCTTTAAGGTTGCTGAGGGTGGAAGGTTTTATCTTCTGTAACTTCTTCTTGCTGAATAGGGGCATAGAGATGTCCCTACCTATGGGTCAACATTAGTCAGTTGGGGCTTATATAGATATAAGAGTTACAAAAGGCAGAGGCAGCTGAATCCAAGGGAAACTGCATGTGTAGATCTTCCCAAGTGGAAAGGATCATCTGTTGGCTTGAAGTTATGGCAGCGAAGGAGTCTCAACACCAGGTGGAAAGACATGGGAGAAAGCAGCAAAACATGATTAGTGTAACAAAAAGAAAAAAAGCTCAAATAAGAGTCCTTTGATAGTTAACAAAAACTCCTTTTCCAGTCCAGGAGTTTAATCAATCATTAAAGGAAAGAGAGGGATCATTTAAAGCACCAATTTGAGTATTCATGTCAGTAACCCAGAAATACTTTGTGATCATCTGGAACGTATACATAGTATTCTGTTTTTATGATAGCACACATTTCACCTTGTGTAGAAGTTAAAACATCTAATGTCATTCTATTTTGTAAAACTGCTTTAAGCATTTGTGTTACTTCAGTATTTAATAGAGAAATGCTATTTTGGGTATCACTTAGGCCTTGACCGTGTACTTATTAAGAGCTTCCATGTGCCAAACAACACTGTCCAGTCCCAAAGAGGGAACAAAAATGGATGTTAGGTGGTCATACCAATGAGACACAGAACCTGTCCAACACTGTTTTTAATTTTGGAAGGTTAGCTGGGTTGGTAATGGTTTTAATAATGTGTCCATGCATCCAGGCAAAACCCAGAGTACAGCGGCCTATCCAGCTTGTGGGAAACCATGGACACAAGTTAGAGTCATATAGCCATTGGGTCCTGTTAGGAGACAGTCATATAATTCTGGGCCCCTTTAACTGCAATCAAGATATCAAGTTTTGGAGGGCCATATTTTGAATGTGTAATAAAAGGCAGTCTGTTGTTACTTTGAAGGGCCCAAGGGAATCTAAGTCTAGGGACAATTTTTCTAAGCAAAGTTTTTGTCACCTCTGTGGCCTTTTTACCCAAAACAGTAGCCTGGTGTAAATCCTGTATTTCTTTCATTGGTTCCTAAGGTCATATCCTTTGATGTCCTTTGAGGTGAATTGCAGCTACCTCCTTAGGTAGGTGTACAGCCTTAAGAAGAGTAATAATTTCAGGCCTATATTTGACTGGGGAGTTATGGCTTGATAATAATCCCCTTTTCTTCCAAATTGCTCCATGAGCATGTAGGACTAGGAAAGCATATTTGGAGTCAGTATAAATATTAATTATTAATGCTTTGGCAGTTGCAAAGCATGAGTAGCACTGTAGCATACCCAACTTTTCTTATTCTTTCTTCCATGAAACTATTGCCATCAGTAAACCAAATGTCATCTGTATTTTTGATAGGGGCATCTTTTAAATCTGGTCGACTAGAATGAACAAGATCAATAACCTCTGAACAGTTATGCTCTATAGAAGTATGATGGTCATGTCCAGGCATAAGGGAAGCTGGGTTTAAAGTCTGACAGGTTTCAAGTATTATTTCAGGCATATCTATAAGTATAGCCTGGTATTTAATAAGTTGGCCTCCCATCATCTATTGGGGGTCTTTGGTTTTTAAGACACTCTGGACCTGATGTGAGGTCATTACAGTAAGGGACTGTCCCATAGTGAGCTTTGAGGCTCTTACCAGGAGGGCTGTTATATGCTTGGCTAAAACCTTTGTTTGTAATTGTGCCTCAATAGAGGTGGCTTCTAGAATAAATATGACTATGAGGATGAAACCATCAAGAAGCCCTTTTTGTTTGAGGTCCAGCATTAACAATATCTTAATTATAAGGAATCACTGGCAAGTGGGAGAAGACTTATCAAGAGATAAGGGCATCCCCAAGTGCATCATCCAATCCAATCATTAAGAAAGTGGGGTCATTCATTATCTCCACCAGCCCATAGTTAACCTTTATGGAGTGGGGTATGCTCTGGCTTTTAAGGAGGATTTCATCATCCCAGCCACAGAGAATTGGTCACAATGATAGCTGAGTTATACAATTGTTGGGGAATCAATCTCATTTTCCAGTTGTTTAAATAATCATGTCCTGTTATTATCCCCACAGAATAACAAGCAAGAAGATTGTCTATATATAAGCTACTGTGTTAATTTCTCTGAAGTTTACCTCAAGTCGTCTAGCATAGGTAAACAACAAACATTTAAAGACAATCAGATCTAGAATTTAACATCCACAAAGGTGTGTTATTGAGACATAATTTTTTTCTCTCTAAAATACTCTCATTTTAAATCAGAGATAGCCAAATCAGGACTAATTTATTTGAAAAACAAGTCCAGTTTTAACAAGCTTGGCCTAATCATTTACATAAGCTCAGTAAGAATAATGATTGATCATATAGATCTTTGAGAATCTGCTTTGCTGGAACTTTTTATAAGGAATCTCTAGGTTGAATTTTTAGTTGCCTCTCCAGCCCAGAAGCCAAGCCAAGTACTTGCCATCAGACATGCCTGCGATACCTGTAGATTTGGACGGATTCCTCTTCCTGAGGTCCCCAATATATCCTGAGGTCCCTGCACCTGCCAGGAAATGACATTCTTTACTCACCTGGTGAGGCTGCTGGGAACTCTGAGCAAGGTATTAGGCCAACAGTTCTGAGAGGCTTTATGGCTCCAGGTTTCATAAAGTCAACCTTAGTTCCTTAAAGCTGTCTGGTCATATCTGAGTCTATGCATGTCTCTCTCAAATATGACATTCCAGTCAAACCTTGGTAAAATAACCAGTGTTTCCAATGGTGCCTGTTACAAGGAGAACAGATTCTTATTGAACTTACACAAATGACTATGATTGGCATGGAAGAAAGAATACTTACTGAGACCTTTTGAATTTCAGAGGGTTCAGATAGAGAGAAAAGTTAAATGCTTCAATTTGTTCACAAATGAATATTTTATCACATTTCTGTAAGTCATAGATATCTTAAGAGAAAATTTCCTTAATCTAGAAGAGTAAACATTAGAGAACCAGCAATGTTTCAAACAAAAGTCACAAAACTATAATCGTCCTACTAGTTCATTTAATCCCATGTTACTAATTCTTGTTCCATCTGAATGCAGCTTTAGTTAGTTCTGGAAATTCTTACTCACTTCAGTTTTGATCTTAAAGATATTGAATACCTGTATTTGTCCTAAAAGTCCTTTATAGGAATCTCCTTGAAGATGAAACTCATTTTGCAAGACAATAAGAGCAATTATAAATGACAAAAACTCAGAAATGGACACTGTTAATGATCTGATATGAGAGTTCATCAGGATGCAATTGACAAGGAAACTCAATTATTCTGTGACACATAACACTTCAATAACCAGAATATCAAGTGATGATGACCTTATACTAGAATGTAACATACAAAACAAACAAGCCTATTTAGTCAATGAGACTTTGCTCATGATTTAAATCTTGGGGAACTTTGTTAAAACCTTAGAAAGTTTTAAAGCACATACCTAAGTAGGATTAGGGATGTTAAAGACCTGATAAAGGCAAAACATAGAAACTGTTTTTTCTGGGTAGGCAAAGAGAAAACAACTATTTACATTTTCTTATCAAGAGCAGACAAACAATTCAAGAAAACTTGTCTTTTTGAATAGAGAGAAAGCAGACTTTCAATCTTATACCAATGTACTTTAAAATCCATTCATTTCAATCATAGTCCATCCTGACTACCCCTAAAATTTTGTTCCAAAGTTTTCCCTTCATAAACCTTCTACAACTTTCCTTTGCATTCAGATTTTGTCCCAAGCTATTTCTTTCCAAACAACCATCTCATTTAGGACAAAATTACCTTCTTTTACCTTCAACAAAAATGCATTCCAATTCCTTATATCTTTCTTACATATCTCCTACTTTCCTACATAGAGAGTTGTTTCCCTTACTTCCATCAGTCTTAATTACACTTAGCAGAATTTTGCACTCTTAGAAACCTTAGTCTCCAGTGAAGACTAAATAGTAACCAATTGTGAACTGTTACAACAGAATTCTTTAGGTCACAAATTTATGAATCAATTAAACACAAAACATGTTTACCAATAGATTTAAATATCTTTAGTTTCTTTGCAATAAGAAGTGAAAAAGCACACCCTATGTCCAGTTATCAATGATTTAGCACTTTATCTTATTTGGAAAAGACCTAGATGTCCAATGATTTTAATTCCATTTATCATCCAAGCAAAACTTTAAAGTTTCAGGTTACCAAAGACTTTGAAAGCTATTTTAGCAGTTACCAATGAAAACTTTGATGAGATAGACAATTAACCATCATTTCAAATCATATTTTTGCTAACAAATTGCAACAGAGATAACACGAGCTTATTTGACCTTCAGTAAACCTCGATAGAATAAAAGTTTCATGTTCACTACTGATAACTTAAAAGACATGTCTATTTTAATTAAGCCAATAAACTTAACTTAGTTTAAATACTGAATTATGTTTCACCTGGATCCTCCCCATTGTCAGTTTTTACCTGAGACACTGGTGGGGAAATCTGGAGTAGGTGGTGTGAGGTCCAGGGGGTGCTCTTCTTGCTCCTTGACAGTGAAGGGAGAGGGAGCCATGATGCCTGAGGCACCGAGGATGGTCCAGAAGCCAGTTATGCAGGCTGCACCTAAGGTTGTGCAGAAACAGGAGAAGGGGGAGGGAAAGGCAGAAGAGACCAAGTGCTGCCAGAAGGCAGAGAAAGTGTTCCCAGCTCTGGAGCTCATCAGCTCCAACAGAGGAGCAGATGCCATGTTTTCCAGCCAATAAGGGGGAATAAGCAGTCCATGTCAGGCCAGAGAAGACAGGGAATTTCCCTGAAACAAAGGGAGTTTTGGCAGCTGCTTGGGAATATTCCTTAAAGTCCCCGTCCCGAGGTAGACTAATCACAGTTGGCTCCAGTTATAGCCATTAACCCAGGAAATGAGTGAGGGAGAAGCCCCACATCTATTAGGAGGAGGAACAGAGAGAAAGAGATTCAGGGTCTCCTTTGCTAGGGAGGGCCAGTGTTTCCTCCAGCAACCCAGGTTTACTAGAAGGAGTCCTATTTAGGTAATTATCATCCAATATGTCAGGAGGGGGTTTACTAACCAGACACATTTGGGCAAACACTTCTGCCCTGTTTCCTGCAGAGGAGATCTAACTGACAGATCCTACTGAGGCCATGCAGGGTTACAGGAGCTCAATCCTTTCCTAAATTTTGCAATCCGAATTGTTTCCAGTGGGTTAAAAGGCACCCCAAGGGAAAATCCTTGGCAACTGAAGAAGAAGCCTACTAAGGCCATGCTCCCAAAAGAGTAAAGAATGTCCATTACCACATCCCTCCCAACTCCCAGGTGGCATCCCACGCAGGATATGTCAGAGGTTCTCGTTTGTCAAAAATGACCAGAGGCATACCTCAAGCAAGACATCACTATTGATCACAATCTTGCCCTCCCCTGAAGGCATCCCTGCTGTAAAAGGCCCATAGGAGGGATGCCGGCATCCCTCCCCTACCCCATCTCATCCTAGGCTGCTGATGGGTGCCTGGTGAATGGACTGAAATACCCGTGCTGTGCTATCATATGTCCTGAAGGTTGTGTACTGCTCTGCCATTTTTACCCATGGAAAATACTAGAAAAGTTTACAAGGGGAAATTACTGAATTTTGTAGTTTTAAGTAGTTAGTAGAGGACATTGATGGAAAACAGTAAAGATGGAAATCCATCATGGTCTAAGCGACATTCCAACACATGTGGTCTTTACAGACAACTTCCCCAGGAAACGGTCCCCAATTGGGTTTTAATTCAATAGTGTACTGGTTTCGGCTGGCTCCCAGTGGAGGTCCTGTGGCCAGAAGCTGCTAGACCAGGGATGTGGAGGGAATCACATTAGATCAATCAGGAGAAAACCTCACACAGGAGTCTTAAGATTGGCAGCCATCCTGGTGACTTAGGTGGCTGTCCCATGCCCAAGACAGACAACTTTGTATAAGGACAGAAGTAAAGAGAGGGCATCAAGTTTCTGGGTCTTATTACTATCCCAGCCAGGGTACTAACTTCCAGACAAAAGGCAAGCTTTCTCCTCCCCATAGAGTAGCCATGGGCTAGAGGATTGCAGCCTGAGCAATCGGCATGAAAGTGTTCCAATAAAACCATACTCCTTGAAGAGGCCCTGGAATGAGAGTAAAGGAAGAGGAGAGAAAGTACTCACCAAGTTTGCACGGTGGCTCAGAATCCAGGTAAGACTCTCGACTCAAAGCCCCATGTTCAGGCACCATATGATGTAAGAAAGACAATGATAAGTTTCAAAGCCGATGGCCAAAAAAGAATTCTTGAGATGTCTTTGGTGCAAAAAGGTGATTTTATTAAAGCATGGGGACAGGACACATGGGCAGAAAGAGCTGCACCAGGGTCATGAGGAGTGGCCTGTTATATACTTTCAAGTTGGGAGGTGGTTAGGGATAGTGTAAGTCTCTAATGAATTTTGGAAGCAAAGTTTCCAGGACCTTGAGAGGGCTAGCTATTGTTGGGAACAGTCATTTATTAGCATTTAATAAAATCTTAGTTATAAGATCCTTCAGATGTCTATCAGTGGGGCCATATGCTTGGGGGATGATTGCCAACACATATCTTGGGGGGTTTAGAGATAAAGGAAGTTTGCAAAGGAATTTTTATACATTAAAGTAGACTTACAGGATCCTGATGGGGGGGGGCAGTAAGGCTAAGATTGCCTTTTGCCCTTAACAAAGTATTAACATTGAGGCAATTGAGTCCCTAGAGGAATGGCACTCTGTGTATTTCAAGGACTTGTCAATGGGCTGTAGGTAGTAAGGAAATTTAATAACTTTTCTTCTGCCTTTGTTTCCCACATCGAAGGAAGACTGACTGGCTCACTTGAGTCATATACCTGGACCAGAATACCTATACAGAATACCCAACCTAAGCCCAACTCTAAGAGCAGAAGGAAGGAGAGGTGATGTGATGACTTAAGGCCCTATGAGCCACAAAAGACTTGTGAGCCATTTGGTGAGATCATCCTCAACCAGCTGATGCTAACAAGACTCTCTCTGAAGTTGGCTCTGACCAGCTGTCCTCCATGCATAGGCTTCTGTGTGGGTGGTGGTGGGGAGGAGGCGCTATTGTACTAGAGCTGGCCCCTACTGCCCCTTGTGATAACTTACTGAGCACAATCTCTTCCCAACTTTATGTTCAGTGGCGTCATTGGTAGTAGCTTAAAATCAGCACGATGGGAGTATTTACACCGTGGAAATTGACAAATGTTACAAATTTTGTTTTCAGAGTTGGTTTTTAAATGTGACAACAGATGGGGGCCAAGCATTTATTTCATGTGTTGGCAATCAATGTGCCAAAGGCTCCTGGATTTGAGGGTGGAAGTCTCTTCAGTTTTTTTTTTTTTTTTTAAGATTTTATTTATTTATTTGACAAAGAGAGAGTGCATGCACAAGCAGGGGGAGCGGCAGGCAGAGGGAGAAGCAGGCTCCCCACTGAGCAGGGAGCCTGATGTGGGACTCGATCCCAGGACCCTGGGATCATGACCTGAGCCTAAGGCAGATGCTTAAACAACTGAGCTACCCAGGCTTCCCTCTCTAGCTTTATTATTTTGTGCTATACAGTGAAAGTCTTGAAGAAGTAAGCAGATGAAGGCCATTGGCTCATGTCATCTTTAAGGTCCTTGCTTTGAAGAGTAAGGATCATGGTACTAACAGCCTGCACCCTAGGATAATGAAGATATTACTGGATATTGTGCAGGACTTTGAGCATCAGCAATAGTTTGGTATAAACTCCCTCTGGAACAACTCACCCTTCATTGACCTACTCTTTCCAAACCAAAGCAAATGGAGAAAAACTGGTTCAATGTTCCTAGTTTCCCAAATTCCTTTGATGGACTTTATGTAGAAGGTCAGCTGCAATTTCATGGAGAAGCACATGAGAATGCCATGGATTGGTGGCTTTAGAAGAACATGGATTTGTGCTTTGTTATGATGAGCACGGGGACTGAGTCTACATGGCAGAAACATTGATTGCAGTGAAAAAAAAAGGCACACTAAATTGGCAGATGCTGGCCTTCTGAAATTTAGGCCACAGCAAGGACAGAAGTCTTCATCTGGTGGTAAACAGAGTCATTAGCAAATTAGGTTTTGAGAGCTATGGAACAATAGGTAAAAAGGCCTCCAAAATCTCTTGACCATTAGTAGTTTTAATATATCTCCTCTTCCAGATGTGGTAAGATTATTGATAATTTTTACTCTTCTTTACATTTTTTCTGTACTTTACAGAATTTTCAAAATGAATACACACTAATTTTATATCAAATTAAAGTTATCAAAAATAGTTTTTTTAAATTGGAAGTCAGAAAAGACATGGCAAATCAAGGAAATATATAAAGCAAACAAGGTTAAGGAGAGATTTGAAAGTCAAACAGAAAAGTTAGGACTTAATAGAAATAGGAAACTATTATGTATTCTTCAGTAGTGTAGGGAAACATTTGTGCTTCATTGAAAAACTACGCATTGTTTAGGGCACATCCTCCAAGTTTATCTGGTTTCTAGTCTTTCATTGATTTTGAGGTATTTTATAATTCTGTAAACTGTAAAGAATTGATGGCAATAATGCAAATTATTCTTACCTACAAACATGAATATAACTTCTATCCCAAGGAGGAGGCCTTCCATCATAAAAAAAGAAAGAAGAAAGAAAGAAAGAAAGAAAGAAAGAAAGAAAGAAAGAAAGAAAGAAAGAAAATAATCCAGTTTTCATTTGCAAATCCATTTCAGTATTCTAGATCTATAAATGTGACTGTTGGGGATGCCTGGGTGGCTCAGTTGGTTAAGCGCCTGCCTTAGGCTCAGGTCATGATCCCAAAGTCTTGGAATTGAGTCCTACATCGGGCCCCTTGCTCAACGGGGAGCCTGCTTCTCCCTCTGCTTGTCACTCCCCCTGCTTATGCTCTCTCTCTCTCTGTCAAGTAAATAAAATAAAATCTTTTAAAAAATAAAAATAAATGTGTCTGCTGTTTGGACCAGTTTTAAAAGCTGCCAAGTTCCCTCATTAATAACAACTTAAATAAAATCATTAACACATGAGCATTTTATATCTGTGTGTGAGTTATGATTTTACCTTTTTTCCCACCGTGTGCCTGCTTGATGACTTAGGAAGAAGGCAAACTGGCTACTTAAAGAAAAGACAGGAAAACGATAAAATAATTTAAGCGGGTATAGGGGAAAAGCAATCTGAATTTGGTTAAGAACAATAGCAACCTGTTTCCATCAGATGTCTGGTTGTTGTGGCCTTTAATGCTATTGAATTAAACAGTGTTGTTTGTTTTTTTTTTTTTCTTCTTTTTTTCATTGCTGAACCATATTAGATATAAGCAAATCTCTTGTTAGACAAGATCCCATCTTCCTATCTTGCTTGGGGAACTTTATTTTTTATGATAATTTTCAAAGTCAATAGATCAACTCTCAATTATCTGTGCTGACCCAGGGGAGTATCAGCATGCAAAGGTATTAATAATCAGCCCAGGACTTCCTCTCCTACCACCACAGTATTTGAGGAGGGGATTTAGAAGGCAGACACCTGTAATTTCTCAAATGTTTCTCTATTCACTGTCAAGTTCACTTAAGATACTTAAAAGAAAATTAGATTCATGGGGCCCCACTCTACAGATTCTGATCCTGGAATAGGGCTCTAGAATCTCTATTATTAACAAACTTCCAAGTAATTCTTCTCCCAAGTCCAGTTTGGGAATACAAGAATACCACATCTTATTATGCTTTGCTGTGTTGCACTTCTCAGATATTCTATTTTTTACAAATTGTAGGTTTATGGGAACCCTGTGTCAAACAGGTCTGTCAGTGTCATTTTTCCAACAGATTTGTTTATTTCATGTTTCTATGTCACATTTTGTTAATTGTCACAAAATTTCAAACATTTTCATTATTATTATATTTGTTATGGTTAGCTGTGATCAGTGATTATGACTTACTAAAAGCTCAGAAGATGGTTAGCATTTTTTAGCAATATTTTTAAATTACAGTATGTACACTTTTTAGATGTAATGCTGTTGCACACTTAATAGACTATGGTATAGTGTAAACTTTTATATGCACTGGGAAACCAAAAAAAGTAATTTTTCTTGCCTTATTGCAATATTCATTTTATTGCAATGATCTGGAACCAAATCAGCAATATGTCTGAGGTATGCCTGTACTACAGGTAATATAGTCAATTTAAATTGATCTTTCTTTGATGACTACTATTAAAAATAATTAAGACAATTTAGGTGATACAACAAACTTTATTTAACACTTTATAAAGTGGATAGTCTCTTATGGAGAATGGCAAAATGGAATGGAAGGCAAGAAGTTTTTATGACATAAAGAATAAAGAACAAGGAAAAGATGAATAGAATATATCTAATCACCTGGGGCCATATAGTCAACCTTGCTTGAGGTGAGAATACTCCGAGTTGGGTTGGCTTGGAATTTGGGGATTGGCAGATTGAATATACTGAGTTTCTGGTCAAGTAAGGCATTTACATGGACACAAAAATTACTTAAGTTTTGGTTTGCTGACAGGACATCCTTTACAGGAGCGGCTCCATCTTGAGCCTAGAAATTTATTTTGAAACTACCCTCTAAATGAGTCCCTACAAAAAGTTATATTGCTTCAGCCTGAGACAATGCTAGAAAGGCAAATGCAAGAGGGGGAAAAGATGGCTGAGGAGTAGGGGACCCTATTCCAACCAGTCCCCAGAACTGAGCTGAATATCTACCAGACCACTCTGAACACCCACGAAATCAGCCTGAGATGTAAGAAGATAGATCTGGATCTCTACAAACAGAATATTGCAGGCAGTTGGTTTTGAGGTATGAAATGGGGAGTCATGATTCCAAGGGAAGATATCGGAGGATAAATGGCAGGGAGAGGGAGCCACGTCATCGGGATCCTACATAGCCGGTGAGTGATAGCTTCCAGTGCTGGGGACCGGGCACAGACTCGCAGACTGGTAGCAATGGGGAAAGGACTTTGGGGCAGCCCCTGGACAGAAACCCGGAGCGGCGGGGCTGCCCATGCAAACAGGGGGCAGCTGGAGATTTTAGAAGCACAAAGGGCAGAGATGTGCCCTGACCAGGAGGCAAGGACTGGGAGCACTGCTGAGGGGTACACAACCCAGGACACTGCAGTTTATAGCAGCACAGACAGAAATGGAGATAGTGTGGTCTGGAGAGCTCACTGAAGAACAGACTGCGATCTCACCGCTCTGAGGCAGAGGGTTGGAAATGATCTCTTCTGCTCTGACTCTAAGAAGAGACACAGAAAGCCACCAGGGAAAGCAGCCAGAGAACAAAAGCCACAAAAAACCGGTTTTCACTGAGCCCATCCCCTACCACAGGGGGCAGGGCAACTCTGTCCAAACAGGGTTGCCTGAGTAACAGCACGACGGGCCCCTCCCCCAGAAGACAGGCTGGGAAACAAGAGGCCAGCAACCCTAAGGTCCCTATAAAATGGGTGCATCTTCCTTGGGTTGTGGTCAATAATTTGGACTTTATACATTCCCTCAAACACCCATCCACAGAATGACTAGGAGGAGGAACCACCAAACAGGAAAGACTCAGAGACTATGACTTATGCCACAGATTTACAAATGGATTCAGATATAACCAAGATGTTGGAGATGGAATTCAGGCTAGCATTTGTGAAGACAATAGCTAGAATGGAGAAATCCATTTATGGCAACATAGAGTCTCTAAGAGCAGAAATGAAAGCTGAATTGGCAGAATATAAAAATGCTATCAATGAGAGCCAATCTAATCTAGATAATCTACCACCTAGGGTAAGTGAGGCAGAAGAACAAATTAGTTATCTAGAAGACCAATTAATAGACAGGAAGGGAAAAGAGGAGGCCAGGAAAAAACAACTCAGAATCCATGGAAATAGAATCAGAGAAATAAGTGACACCATGAAATGTTTGAATGTCAGAATTACTGGAATCCCTGAGGGGATGGAGAGAGAGAGAGGACTAGAAGATATATTTGAGCAAATTGTAGCTGAGAAGTTCCCTAATCTGGGGAATGAAACAAGCATTCATGTCCTAGAGGCAGAGAGGACCGCTCCCAAGATCAAGGAAAACAGGCCAATACCCCAGCATGTAATAGTAAAACTCACAAATCTTACAGCCAAGGAAACCATCTTAAGGGCAGTTAGGGGGAAGAGATTCATTACATACAGAGGGAGGAACATCAGAATAACATCAGACCTATCCACAGAGACCTGGCAAGCCAGAAAGGCCTGGAAAGACATATACAGGGTACCAAACGAGAAGAACATGCAGCCAAGAATACTTTCTCTGGCAAGGCTGTCATTTAGAATGGATGGAGAGATGCAGAGCTTCCAAGACCAGGAGATACTGAAAGACTACCTGGCCACTAAGCCGACCCTGCAAGAAATATTAAGGGGGGTTCTATAAAAGGATAAAGACCCCAAGGGAGATATAGAACAGAAATTTACAGGGATAATCTATAGAAACAAGGACTTCACAGGCATCATGATGTCATTAATTCATATCTTTCAATAATCACTCTCAATGTGAATGGCCTAAATGCTCCCATAAAATGGCACAGGGTTGCAGATTGGACAAAAAGACAGGACCCATCCTTATACTGTCTACAAGAGACTCATTTTGAACCTAAAGATATATCCAGACTGAAAAAGAAGGGATGGTGATCCATCTTCCATGCCAATGAACCTCAAAAGAAAGATGGGGTAGCAATTCTTATATCAGACAGATTAGATTTTAAACTAAAGACTGTAGTTAGAGACACAGAAGGACACTCTATCATTCCTAAAGGGTCTATCCAACAAGAAGATCTAACAATTGTAAATATCTACACCCCCAACATGAGAGCAGCCATCTACATAAGTCAATTGTTAACCAAAATAAAAAGTTATATTGATAACAATATGTTAATTGTGGGAGACCTCAATACTCCACTCTCAGCAATAGACAGATCATCTAAGCAGAAAATCAACAAAGAAACAAGAGCTTTGAATGACATGCTGAACCAGATGGACCTCATAGATACATACAGAACATTCTACCCTAAAACAACAGAATACTCATTCTTCTCGAGCACACATGGAACTTTCTCCAGAATAGACCACATACTGGGTCACAAGTCAGGTCTCAACCAGTACCAAAAGACTAAGATTATTCCCTGCATATTCTCAGACCATAATGCTTTAAAACTGGAACTCAATCACAAGAAAAAAATTGGAAGAAATTCAAACACTTGGAAGCTAAAGACCACTCTGCTCAAGAATGTTTGGGTCAACCAGGAAATCAAAGAAGAACTTAAACAATTCATGGAAATCAATGCGAACGAAAACACATCGGTTCAAAACCTAGGGGATACAGCAAAGGAGGTCCTAAGGGGGAAATACATAGCCAACAAAGCCTCACTCAAAAAAATAGAAAAATCCCAAATTCACCAACTAACTTTATACCTTAAAGAACTAGAGAAAAAGCAGCAAATGATGCCTAAGCCACACATTAGTAGAGAAATAATTGAGATTACAGCAGAGATCAAGGGATTAGAAATGAGAAACACAGTAGATCAGATCAATGAAACTAGAAGCTGGTTCTTTGAAAGAATTAATAAGACCGATAAACCACTGGCCAGACTTATCCAAAAAAAAAAAAAGAGAAAGGACCCGAATTAATAAAATGATGAATGAAAGGGGAGAGATCACGACTAACACCAAGGAAATAGAAACAATTATTAGAAATTATTATCAACAACTATATGCCAATAAACTGAGCAATCTGGATGAAATGGAGGCTTTCCTGGAAACATAAGCTGCCAAGACTGAAACAAGAAGAAATTGACAACCTGAATAGGCCAATAACCAGTAATGAGATTGGAGCAGTGATCAAAAACCTCCCAAAAAACAAGAGTCCAGTGCCTGATGGATTCCCTGGGGAATTCTACCAAACATTCAAAGAAGAAATAATACCTATACTCCTGACACTGTTTCAAAAAATAAAAACAGAAGGAAAGCTTCCAGACTCATTCTATGAGGCCAGTATTACCTTAATCCCCAAACCAGGCCAAGACTCCATCAAAAAGGAGAATTTCAGACCCATATCCCTGATGAATATGGATTCCAAAATCCTCAACAAAATCCTAGCTAATAGGATCCAACAATACATTAAAAGGATCATCCACCACTACGCAGTGAGATTTATCCCCGGGACGCAAGGGTGGTTCAACATTCGCAAATCAATCAATGTGATAGAACACATTAATAAGAGGAGAGAGAAGACACAGATGGTTCTCACAACTGATGCAGAAAAAGTATTTGACAAAATACAGCATCCTTTCCTGATTAAAACTCTTCAGAGTATAGGGATAGAGGGAACATTCCTCAAGTTCATAAAAACCATCTATGAAAAACCCACAGCGAATATCATCCTCAATGGGGAAAAGCTGAGAGCTTTCCCTTAAGATCAGGAACACGAGAAAGATGCCCACTCTCACCATTATTGTTCAACATAGTACTAGAAGTCCTAGCAACAGCAATCAGACAACAAAAAGAAATAAAAGGTATTCAAATTGGCAAAGAAGAAGTCAAACTCTCTTTTCGCAGACGACATGATACTTTATGTGGAAAACCCAAAAGACTCCACCCCCAAATTACTAGAACTCATCCAGCAATTCAGTAATGTGGCAGGATACAAAATCAATGCAAAAAAATCAGTTGCTTTCCTATACACTGCAACTGTAGAAAAAGAAATTAGAGAAATGATTCCATTTACAATAGCACCAAAAACCATAAGATACCTTGGAATAAACCTAACCAAAGAGGTAAAGGGTCTATACTCTAGGAACTACAGAACTCTCATGAAAGAAATTGAAGAAGACACAAAAAATGGAAAAATATTCCATGCTCATGGATCGGAAGAATAAACATTGTTCAAATGTCTATGCTACCCAGAGCAATCTATACCTTCAATGCCATCCCAATCAAAATTCCAATGACATTTTTCAAAGTTCTGGAACAAACAATCCTAAAATTTGTATGGAATTAGAAAAGACCCTGAATAGAAAGAGGAATGTTGAAAAAGAAAAACGAGGGCATCACGTTGCCCAATTTCAAGCTATATTACAAAGCTGTGATCACAAAGACAGCATGGTACTGGCACAAAAACAGACATATAGACCAAAGGAACAGAATAGAGAGCCCAGATATGGTCCCTAAACTCTATGGTCAAATAATCTTCAACAAAGCAGGAAAAAATATGCAATGGAAAAAAAGAGAGTCTCTTCAATAAATGGTGCTGGGAAAATTGGACAGCTATATACAGAAGAATGAAAGTCGACCATTCTCTACACCATAAACAAAGATAAACTCAAAATGGATAAAAGACTTCAATGTGAGACAGGAATCCATCAAAATCCTAGAGGAGAATAGGCAATAAGCTCTTTGACATTGGCCACAGCAACTTCTTTCAAGATACATCTCCAAAAGCTAGTGAAACAAAAGCAAAAATGAACTTTTGGGACTTCATCAAGAGAAAAAGCTTCTGCACAGCAAAGGAAACAGTCAAGAAAACAAAGAGGCAACCCACAGAATGGGAGAAGATATTGCAAATGACACTACAGATAAAGGGCTGGTATCCAAGATCTATAAAGAACTCCTCAAACTCAACCCCCAAAAAACAAATAATCAAGTCAAAAAATGGGCAGAAGATATGAACAGACACTTCTCTGAAGAAGACATACAAATGGCTAACAGAGACATGAAAAAATGTTCATCATCATTAGCCATCAGGGAAATTCAAATCAAAACCACACTGAGATACCACCTTACACTAGTTAGAATGGCAAAAATGGACAGGGAAAGAAACAACAAATGTTGGAGAGGTTGTGGAGAAAGGGGAACCCTCTTGCACTGTTGTTGGGAATGCAAGTTGGTACAGCCACTTTGGAAAACAGTGTGGAGGTTCCTCAAAAATTTAGAAATAGAGCTACCCTATGACCCAGCAATTGCACTCCTGGGTATTTACCCCAAAGACACAGATGTAGTGAAAAGAAGGGCCATAGGCACCCCAATGCTCATAGCAGCAATGTCCACAATAGCCAAACTGTGGAGAGCCAAGATGCCCTTCAACAGATGAATGGATAAAGAAGATGTGGTCCATATATACAATGGAATATTACTCAGCCATCAGAAAGGATGAGTTCCCAACTTTTACATCAACATGGATGGGACTGGAGGAGATTATGCTAAGTGAAATAAGTCAATCAGAGAAAGTCAATTATCGTATGGTTTCACTTATTTGTGGAACTTAAGGAATAGCATGGAGGACATTAGGAGAAGGAAGGGAGAAATGAAGGGGGGAAATCGGATGGAGAGATGAACCATGAGAGACTATGGACTCTGAGAAACAAACTGAGGGTTTTAGGAGGGAAAGGGGTGGGGTGATGGTTTAGTCCAGTGATGGGTATTAAGGAGGGCATGTACTTTCTGCATGGAGCACTGGGTGTTATATGAAAACAATGAATCGTGGACCACTATATCAAAAATTAATGATGTATGGTGACTAACATTATATAATAAAATAAAAAATAAAAATAAAAAGTAAATTTTAAAAAAAGAAAGGCAAATGCATATGATTCTAACTTGTTCACAGAGAAGGAAAAGAGCAAGGCTTTTCAACTAGGCTGTTACTAGTAAAACACAAGTCAGTGGTGGGGTAGAGGAAAACAATCTGTCCCTATCTATCACATCCCCAGTTGACTTGTTTCCTCAGTAATTGGCTGGGACATAGAAGGTGTTAAACTTTTAGCAGCACAAGCAATGACATGTGGGTTTTGTGAAGGAACAGAAAAGAGGCATGAAAAGCAATGGGGAGGTTGGGTAGGATCAGGATGGTGGATGAGTAGGAGACTTAAATTTCATTTGGTCCCAGGAATTCAGCTAGATAGTTATTAAACCATTCAGAACACCTACAAACTCAACAGGAAATTGAAGAAAAGAATAGCAGCAACCCTCTGAACAGAAAAGCGGCCAGTTTCTGGAAGGTAGGTCACGCAGAGAAGTGAATTCAAGGCGATATTTGGGAAGATAGACCATGGCGGGAGGGAGCCTCCATCAGCTGGCTACCAGCAAGGGATAGAACAGCAGAGAACAAAATCAGAACTTTTAGAAGTCTGCTCCACTGAGGGATGCCACTCCAGTGGCTAAGCGGGGGGTGGAACCCTCCCTGGGAGAGTGTGGTCTCAGGACCCTTGGGGTCACAGAAAGATCGGGGGTGCCTGAGTGCAGCAGAGCTCCCAGGTATCGGAGCAGGGAAGCCAGCTGCAAAGATGGAGCCATGGAGTGGGCTCTCAGCTCAGGATTGCCATAAACTGTGATCCAAGGCACGGATGGGCCACTGCTCTTCGAGCAGGGACCCAACAAGCAGCAGATCTGGGGAGATTCCCTTTCCTCCCCCAGGAGGAGTAGTGCAGGACCCCACTACAGGAATCTGCTGGGTTTGGAGACTCCAAAGGGGTCGTGTGCCAGTGATAAAAAAGCTCCATCACAGGCCAGTGAGCATGGACTGCAGCTGGAGAACAGGCAGACAGGAGTGATTGAATGCTTTTTATGAGGGCTCACTGAGGAGTGGGGCATCAAGGTCTTGGCTCCTCCTGGACTAGAGATTCAGAGGCCGCCATTTTCACTCTCAACCTCCAAAGCTGTATGGAAAGCTTGCAGGGAACAAAAGCTCCTGAGAGCAAACCCGAGCAGATTACTTAGGCTGGCCCCTGGCAAGGGCAGTGCAATTCCACCTTAGGCAAAGACATTTGAGAATCTCTGCAACAGGCCCCTCCCCCAGAAGATCAGCAAGAACATCCAGTCAAGACCAAGTTTACTGATCAATGAGAAAGGCAAAACCCCAGCGCTAGGGGAATACAGCACATAGAATTCATGGCTTTTTCCCCATGATTCTTTAGTCTTTAAAATTTATTTTTTTTTAATTTTCTTCATTTTTCTTTCTTTCTTTTTCTTTCTTTTTTTTTTGAATTTTTCTTCTTTCCCTTTTCAATTAACTTCTTATCAATTCCTTTTTAAAAATCTTTTTTTAATTTTCATTTTTACAGTCATAGTCTAGCCCTTCATTGTCTTTAACCTTATTTTTTGTATATATATGTGTATATATATACATATATGTTTTTCTTTCTTTAAAATTTTGGGATGCAGTTTCGTCTAACAGACCAAAATATACCCAAAATCTAGTGTATGTTAGTGTATGGCTCTGTTTTTTACCTGCCTTATCACATTCTCTCTCTTGTTTTTTAAATTTTCTTCTTTCTTTTTTCAACCAATGTCTTATCGTATCAATTCCTTTTTTTAATTTTTTTTTAATTTTATTTATTTATTTGGGAGAGAGCAGCAGGCAGAGGGAGAAGCAGGCTCCCTGCCGAGCAGGGCGCCCAATGTGGGACTCGATCCCAGGACCCTGGGATCATGACCTGAGCCGAAGGCAGATGCTTAATGACTGAGCCACCCAGGTGTCCCTAAATATTTTTTAATTTTAATTTTTACAGTCATATTCTGTCCCTTCATTGTATTTAACCTTATTTTTGTGTATATATATATATATATATTTTTTTTTTTTTCATTCTTTAAAATTTTGGAATTCAGTTTCTTCTAACAGACTAAAATACACCCAAAATCTAGTGTACAGCTCTGTTCTATTCACCAGCCTGATCATATTCTTTTTTTTTTCCCTATTCTCCTGGTTTTGGGTCTCTTCTGATTTGTTTAGTGTATATTTCTCTGGGGTCATTGTTACCCTTTTAGCATTTTGTTCTCTCATTCATCTATTCTTCTCTGGGCAAAATGAGAAAATGGAAAAACACACCTCAAAAAAAAAAAAAAAGAACAAGAGGCAATACTGACTGCCAGGAGCCTAATCCATACAGACATTAGTAAGATGTCAGAACTAGAGTTCAGAATAACGATTATAAACATAATAGCTGGGTTTGAAAACAGCATGGAAGATACTAGAGAAACCTTTTCTGGAGAAATAAAAGAAATAAAATCTAACCAAGTCGAAATCAAAAAGGCTATTAATGAGGTGCAATAAAAAATGGAGGCTCTAACTGCTAGGATAAATGAGGCAGAAGAGAGAATTAGTGATATAGAAGACAAAATGATGGAAAATAAAGAAGCTGAGAAAAAGAGAGATAACTACTGGATCTCGAGGGCAGAATCTGAGAGATAAGTGATACCATAAGACAAAACAATATTAGAATAATTGGGATCCCAGAAGAAGAAGAAAGGGGGGGCAGAAGGTATATTGGAGCAAATTATAGCATAGAACTTCCCTAATTTGGGGAAGGAAACAGGCATCAAAATCCAGGAGGCACAGAGAAACCCCCTCAAAATCAATAAAAATAAGTCAACATCCCAACAACTAATAGTAAAACTTACAAATCTTAAAGACAAAAAGAAAATCCTGAAAGCAGCTTGGGACAAGAAGTCTGTAACCTACAACAGTAGAAATATTAGATTGGCAGCAGACCTATCCACAGAGACCTGGCAGGCCAGAAAAGACTGGCATGATATATTCAGCAAACTAAACAAGAAAAATATAGAGCCAAGAATACTTTATCTAGCTGGCTGTCCCTGAAAATAGAAAGAGTGATAAAAAGCTTTCCAGTCAAGAAGAACCTAAAAGAATTTGTGATCAACAAACCAGCTCTACAAGAAATATTGAAAGGCGTCCTCTAAGCAAAGAGAGAGCCTAAAAGTAACAGACCAGAAAGGAACACAGGCAATATACAGTAACAGTCACCTTACAGGCAATACAATGGCACTAAATTCCTATCTTTCAATAGTTACCCTGAATGTAAATGGGCTAAATGCCCCAATCAAAAGATAAAGGGTATCAGATTGAATAAAAAAGGAAGACCCATCAATATGTTGTTTGCAAGAGACTCATTTTAGACCAAAAGACACCTCCAGATTGAAAGTGAGGGAGTGGAAAATCATTTATCATGCTAATGGACATCAAAAGGAGGCTGGGACGGCAATCCTTATATCAGACAAATGAGATTTTAAGCCAAAGACTGCAATAAGAGATGAGGAAGGACAGTATATCCTACTTAAAGGGTCTATCCAACAAGAATATCTAACAATTTTAAATATCTATGCCCCTAACATGGGAGCAGCCAATTATATAAGCGAATTAATAACAAAAGCAAAGAAACACATTGACAATAATACAATAATAGTAGGGGACTTTAACATACCCCTCACCGAAATGGACAGATCATCTAAGCAAAAGATCAACACGTAAAATAAATGCTTTAAATGACACACTGGACCAAATGGACTTCACAGATATATTCAGAACATTCCATCCCAAAGCAACAGAACACACATTCTTCTATAGTGCCCATGGAACATTTTCCAGAATCGATCACCTCCGGGGTCACAAATCAGGTCTCATTGGGTACCAAAAGACTGGGATCATTCTCTGCATATTTTTGGACCACAATGCTTTGAAACTAGACGTCAATCACAAGAGGAAAGTTGGAAAGAACTCAAATACATAGAGCCTAAAGAGTATCCTACTAAAGTATGAATGGGTCAACCAGGAAATTATAGAAGAATTAAAAAATTCATGGAAACAAATGAAAATGAAAACACAACTGTTCAAAATCTTTGGGATGCAGCAAAGGCGGTCCTAAGAGGAAAGTATATAGCAATACAAGCCTTTCTCAAGAAACAAGAAAGGTCTCAAATACACAACCTAACCCTATACCTAAAGGAGCTGGAGAAAGAACAGCAAATAAAGCCTAAACCCAGCAGGAGAAGAGAAATAATGAAGATTAGAGCAGAAATCAATGAAATAGAAACCATTAGAACAGTAGAACAGATCAACGAAACTAGGAGCTGGTTCTCTGAAAGAATTAATAAGATTGATAAACCCCTGTTCAGACTAATTAAAAAGAAAAGAGAAATGACCCAAATAAATAAAATCATGAATGAAAGAGGAGCAATTACAACCAACACGAAAGAAATACAAACGATTATAAAAACATATTATGAGCAACTATATGCAGGCAAATTAGATAATCTGGAAGAAAAGGATGCATTCCTAGAGATGTATAAACTACCAGAACTGAACCAGGAAGAAATAGAAAACCTGAATAGACCCATAACCAGTAAGGAATTTGAAACAGTAATCAAAAATCTCCCAACAAACAAGAGCCAAGGGCCAGATGGCTTCCCAGGGGAATTCTACCAAACATTTAAAGAATAGTTAATACCTGTTCTTCTGAAACTGTTCCAAAAAATAGATATGGAAGGAAAATTTCCAAACTCATTTTATGAAGCAACATTACCTTGATCCCAAAACCAGACAAAGACCCCATCAAAAAGGAGAACTACAGACCAATATCCTTGATGAACATGGATGCAAAAATTCTCACCAAAATACTAGCCAATAGGATCCAACAGTACGATAAAAGGATTATTCACCACGACCAAGTGGGATTTATTCCTGGGCTGCAAGCTCGGTTCAACATCCACAAATCAATCAATGTGATACAATACATTAATAAAAGAAAGAACAAGATCCATATGATCTTCTCAATAGATGCAGAAAAAGCATTTGACAAAGTACAGCATCCTTTCTTGATTAAAACTCCTCAGAGTGTAGGGATAGAGGATACATATTCAATATCATAAAAGCCATCTGTGAAAAACCCATAGTGAATATCACTCTCAAGGGGAAAAAACTGAGAGCTTTTCCCCTAAGGTCAGGAACATGGCATGGATGTCCACTACCACCACTGCTATTCAACATAGTACTAGAAGTCCTAGCCTCAGCAATCAGACAACAAAAAGAAATAAAGCCATTTGAATTGGCAAAGAAGAAATCAAACTCTCACTTTTTGCTGATGATATGTTACTTTATGTGGAAAACCCAAAAGACTCCACCCCAAAACTGTTAGAACTCATACAGAAATTCAGTAAAGTGGCAGGTTATAAAATCAATGCACAGAAATCAGTGGCATTTCTATACACCAACAACAAGACAGAAGAAAGCAAAATTAAGGAGTTGATCCCATTTACAATTGCACCCAAAACTATAAGATACCTAGGAATAAATCTAACCAAAGAGGCAAAGAATCTGTACTCAGAAAACTATAGAATACTCATGAAAGAAATTGAGGAAGACACAAAGAAATGGAAAAACATTCTATGTTCATGGATTGGAAGAACAAATATTGTGAAAATGTCTATGCTACCTAAAGCAATCTACACATTTAATGCAATCCCTATCAAAATACCATACACTTTTTTCAAAGAAATGGGACAAATAATCCTAAAATTTGTGTGGAAACAGAAAAGACCCCAAATAGCCAGAGGAATGTTGAAAAAGAAAAGCAAAGCTGGTGGCATCACAATTCCGGACTTCAAGCTCTATTACAAAGCTGTCTACATCAAGACAGTGTGGTACTGGCACAAAAACAGACACATAGATCAATGGAATAGAATAGAGAGCCCAGATATGGACCCTGAACTCTATGGTCAACTAATCTTCAACAAAGCAGGAAAGAATGTCCAATGTAAAAAAGACAGTCTCTTCAACAAATGGTGTTGGGAAAATTGGATACCCACATGCAGAAGAATGAAACTGGACCATTTCCTTATGCCACGCACAAAAATAGACTCAAAATGGTTGAAAGACCTAAATGTGAGATAGGAATCCATCAAAACCCTTGAGGAGAACTCAGGCAGCAACCTCTTTGACTTCAGCCGCACCAACTTCTTCCTAGAAACATTTTGCCAAAGGCAAGGGAAGCAAGGACAAAAATGAACTATTGGGACTTCCTCAAGATAAAAAGTTTTTGCAAAGCAAAGCAAATAGTCAACAAAACCAGAAGACAAGCTACAGAATGGGAGAAGATATTTGCAAGTGACATATCAGATAAAGGGCTAGTATCCAAAATCTATAAAGAACTTGTCAAACTCAACACACAAAAAATAAATAATCCAGTCAAGAAATGTGCAGAAGACATGAACCGACATTTCTCCAAAGAAGACATAAAAATGGCCAACAGACAGGTGAAAAAATGCTCCACATCCCTTGGCATCAGGGAAATACAAATCAAAACCACAATAAAATACCACCTCACACCAGTCAGAATGGCTAAAATTAACAAGTCAGGAAACGACAGATGCTGGCAAGGATGCGGAGAAAGGGGTACCCTCCTATACTGTTGGTGGGAATGCAAGCTGGTGCAGCCACTCTGGAAAACAGTATGGAGGCTCCTCAGAAAGTTGAAAATAGAGCTACCCTATGACCCAGCAATTGCACTACTAGGTATTTACCCCAAAGATACAGATATTGTGAAAAGAAGGTGCACATGCACCCCAATGTTTATAGCAGCAATGTCCACAATAGCCAGACTATGGAAAAAGCCTAGATGTCCATCAACAGATGAATGGATAAAGATGATGATGATGATGATACACACACACACACACACACACACACACACACACACACACACACAATGGAATATTATGCAGCCATCAAAAAATTGAAATCTTGCCATTTGCAATGACATGGATGGAACTAGAGGGTATTATGCTAAGCGAAATAAGTCAATGAGAGAAAGACTAGTATCATATGATCTCACTGATATGAGGAATTTGAAAAGACAGAGGATCATAGGGGAAGGGGGAGGAAAATGAAACAAGATGAAACCAGAGAGGGAGACAACGCATAAGAGACTCTTAATCTCAAGAAACAAACTGAGGTTTGCTGGAGTGAATGAGGGTGGGAGGTATTAGGTGGCTGGGTGATGGACCTTGGGGAGGGTATGTAATATGTTGAGTGTTGTGAATTGTGTAAGACTGTTGAATCACAGACCTGTACCCCTGAAACAAATAATACATTATATGTTAATTAAAAAAAAAATAAAAAAAAATAGGGAAAGTCCATGCAGAGTGAGGTGGGATAGAAAGGGGACCATAAGATCAGCTAAGTTACAAGTGGGAGGTGACTCCCAGGGAACATGAAAAACTAAGGTCCTTAATTATGTCTCCATAGAAGATAAGAAATGTTTGAAACAAAGTAGTCTTTTGTATATCTCATAAAATAATTTCTTCGGAAGTTATTCAGAACATACTCTTGAGTTACCTGATTTTTAAATTTATTTTGAATGTGGGTGGTTGATTCTCTTTAAATAACTAAATCATAATCTATTCTATTATATGGTTAGCTTCCTTTGGTTTTTTATCTATTTTACTGGATGTCTTGTGGTGGACTGTGTGCCAATCTGGATTTGAAGAACTTGACTCTTCACAAAGGTTTACCTGTCAAAACTGTAACAGCACATGATACTTCTTTCCAGTTAGATATGGTGCTGTGTAAATTTATATACTATAGAGTAAAAAATACACATCATGTCAGAATCACTGACCTCACCAAGGAAGGATGACCATAACATGTAAGTGCAAGACCAACTACTAGCTGGAGGCTTGGAAAACAAGTCAAAGAATAACCATATTAAAAATGTAATCCTTGTCAGAAACACTGAAATATCTGGTAAATACTTGAACCAGGAAAGTGACATCTGGTCTGTTTTCCTATATCAGCGGTCCTTAGCAAATTGCATTAAAAGGAGAACAGATATATGAGTTCTGTCATTTCATATCTAAATGTTTACTGCAAATAGAGTAGTCTATTAAATATTTTTTCCCAATATAGATAATTAAAAACAGAAATATTTTACTTTCTTTAATGGTTGTAAATTTCTTCAGAACCTCAAGGTCTGGTCCATTCCTGAGTCTTCAGAGTTCTTAGGTTCTCTTAAGATTTAGGTCAGCTGACCTGGAGAACAAAAAGTCAGCACAGGACAAAAACAGACTTTTCAAGCAGCTTCTCTCTTGCCAGATATGGCTCAGATCCCAGGCACTCAGAGTGAGTTTAGTAACATAGTGGAACACAGTATTTTATTTTAAAATGATATGATACAGACAGAAGGATTAAAATGTTAGCAAAGCCAGTTCTATTCTCAGGCATGTGAATAACTCTGTAATGCAGTTGATAAGATGTTGAGATGAGATGCTGTTGATGAGATGAGATGCAGTTGATATTACTGTTAGTAATGCTAAAATGTATTAAGCCTTTGTTAAATGTAGGTAGTACTGTTCTGTTTTTCATGTATTATTTAATTCTCATAACACACAAATGAAGTGAAAACTTATTCCTATTTTATATGTGGAGAAACTGAGGCACAGAGCAGTTAGATCAGAGGTTTTTATGTTTTAACTTATCTATAATGGAAGGAAGAAATACCAATTCTGTCTATGAACCACAGTTCTTCTGAGCTATAAATACTGAGCACTTTCTGAGGTTCTATATCTTTTAATGCAACACAGGAATCCAATAACACATTTCTTGTCTTCTACTAAATTTACCCTAAGAAAATATTACTAGCCAAAATTTATTATTTGACTTGGAATTTATCAATTTTATTTGTATCCTCTTCAGAAACTATCTGGTTGTTCATGTAGTCTTTGAGGTGTGATTCAAAAGTAATAAAACTGGTTTTCATTTGTGGTCAATAAAAAACCCTCTTTTTATTTCATAGTCATACCTATAAGGCAGAAGCATGAAATTATTATCCATATGATAAAGGTTGATATTGAGGAAGAGACAAGACATTTTTAATTTTTAGCACAATGGTTCCCAATGGCACCTGTAACAAAAAATAAACTAATACCACAGAAACTTCTCTGGTAGAGACGAAAACCTTAGAGTCCTGACTCTGAGAAGAGTTCTTTTGTAATTAAACCAGTGTTTCCCAATACTGCCCTATTATTAAAATTACTGTAGTGCTGTTGAATAGAACATTCCAAGATGATGGAAATGTTTTATAATCTGTGCTATCTAATATGGTAGACACTAGCCACATATGATTATTGAACACTTGAAATGTGACTAGTATCACTAAGGAACTAAATTTTAATTTTAATTAATTTAAATTGAAATACCCACAAGTAACTACTGACTACTACATTTGGCAGTGCAGAGTGTTTGTGAAAAATACACATCCATGGGCTTATACTAGACCTATAGAATCAGAATCAACAGTTCAGTGTCATTTGAATATGTATTATTAACATCATATTAGTCAATGCTCACTGAACAGCCAGTTTATTTTACTTCAAATTGCTACTGTTCTTCAAGCCCATAATTCTAGGCTACTACTGTTTCCAAAAATAATACTGCATATAAAATATATTCAGTTATTTATTTATAAATTATAAATATAAATTAATATTTATATACTGCATGTTCTCTAATTACAGAAGAAAATGAGTTGTATTTGTACCAAGAGCCACAACTATGCTATGCTTCTTACACAGGCCTAGAACGAGTACATAGCTTTAAGAAAGTACCACATATGAAAATTTGCACTTGCAAAAAGATAAATTAGGGAACAATTATTCATTTCACAAAAGAATTCACCAAAGGGCTACTTTAAATAGCTAGCTTTCCTAAAATGAATCCTAAATAAGATTCAATTAACAGAAATTCAATTTGCACACATCTTTTTGAGAACACATCTGTTTCCTCAAACCAGCTACACCTGTGAATCATTTGCAAAACCTCTGGAGACTGAAAGAGGTTTCTCCATAAAAGCTGTGATACTTGATGTTGAAAACACGCTATTCCACATTTTCAAGAGCTTACCCTCACTGTGTAGGGAGAGAATCTATGTCTTCTTGTAAATTATCTTTCTTCAGATTCTAAGTGATGGTTATAATATTTAGCTTAAGCGTAGTGTAGCATAATGTAACCAGCCAAAGATTCCACTTGAAAATGTTTTGAAAAGGGAAACAAAAAGTAATATCCAGGCTTCCAGTTCCCAGTCTGGCATATCTTTACTTGTCATTCCATCTTAATGACAAGTAAAAACCTGAACAAAATGAAAAATCAACTTCTTTTCTTTAATGAGTCAGAGAAGAGAAGTCAAAGAGCAAACCACTACTCCCAAAATTGGAGAGACAGGCAGATACAGAGACTCATAGCTTACCAGAAAGGAAACCCACCAGCACATACTTCCATAGAAATCAGTGCCTGGGTAGGAAAACCTGAACTGTAATTGATGAATTGCTGGAGGCTCAGTGTGGACAACGCTGCAAGTTAAAATCTCCAAAGGAACCCAGTCAGGGGGCCCCATGTTTTGTGAGTTTTGTCTCCAGGAGCTCTACAAGGTTCTCACAACGGGTGTTGGAGAAAACTACCTTCAGGCTCCCTGCAGGAGGATGGGGGAAAACTATTTTGGAATACACCAGGGGATTCCATTCTTCTTATCATGGGCTGCCCTCAGGAGAGCCTAATCTGCTGTGGTTTTATCAGAGCCTAATATAAATAGGGAAAACTAGGATATACCTTAGTAAACTAGAAAAAAGGCAAATTAAATCCAAAGCAGAAGAAAATAAAGAATAAGAAT
Source organism: Halichoerus grypus (assembly GCF_964656455.1). Taxonomy (NCBI): domain Eukaryota; kingdom Metazoa; phylum Chordata; class Mammalia; order Carnivora; family Phocidae; genus Halichoerus; species Halichoerus grypus. The sequence goes on along the minus strand of NC_135727.1, from coordinate 50,075,887 downwards.
CAGAGCAGAAATCAATGAAGTTGAAAACAGGAAATAAATAAAGAAAATCAACAAAACCAAAACCTTGTTCTTGGAAAAAAAATTTAAAAACTCAATAAGCCTCTAGATAAGCTAAGAAAAAAAAATTTAAAGACAAAGATTACTAATCTCAGAAATGAAAGAGAGGATATCACTACAGATCCCATGTATGCTAAAAGGATAATAAATGAATATTATAAACAACTTGTATGCCCACAAATTTGATAGCCTAGATAAAATGAACAATCTGCCAAAGCTCACATGAAAAGAAGTAGATAATTTAAATAGGTCTATATTTATTAAATAAATTGAATCAATAATTAATAACACTCTAAAACGGAAAGAATGAGCCCATATAGGTTTACTTAAGAATTCTACCAAACATTTAAGGAATAAGTTATACCACTTCCTTACAACGTATTCCAGATGATAGGAACAGAGGGAATACTTTTGAAGTCATTCAATGGGGCCAGTATCACCCTAATACCATAACCAGACAAAGCTCTTACAAGACAAAAAACAAAAAACAAACAAACAAAAAAACAAAACTGCAGACTAATATCTCTTATGAACATAGGTGTAAAAATCCTCAACAAAATATTAGCAAATAAAATCTAACAATGCATAAAATTAATTATCATGACCAAATGGGATAATCCCAGGCGTACAGCAATGGTTCAACATTCAAAAATCAATTAACATAATTTATCACATCAACAAGCTAAAGAAGAATCACATGATCATATCAATAGCTGCAGAAAAGCATTTGACAAAATCCAACACTTATTCATGTTAAAAGTTCTGAGTAAATAGTAGAGAAAAACTTCCTCAATTTGATAAAGAACATTTAGAAAAAATCTATAGCTAACATTCCATTTAATGGTGAAGAACTTAAAGTTTCCCCACTAATATCAGGAATAAGACAAGGATGTTCCCTCTCGCCACTCCTTTTCTTTTCTTTTCTTTTCTTTTCTTTTCTTTTTCTTTCTTTTCTTTTTCTTTTCTTTCTTTCTTTCTTTCTTTCTTTCTTTCTTTCTTTCTTTCTTCTCTTTCTTTTTTATTTTTTTTATGTTATGTTAGTCACCATATAGTACATCATTAGTTTTTGATGTAGTGTTCCATGATTCATTGTTTGCATATAACACCCAGTGCTCCATGCAATATGTGCCCTCCTTAATACCCATCACCAGTCTAACCCATTCCCCCACCCCCTTCCCCTCTAAAACCCTCAGTTTGTTTCCTGGAGTCCATAGTCTCTCATGGTGGTACTAGAAGTCCTAGCTAATGCAATAAGACAAGAAAAGGAAATAAAATATATATGATTTGGAAAGAAAACATGGAACTATTTTATTTGTAGATGATATGTTTATCTATGTAGAAAATCAAAAAAAAATTGACAAAAACAAAGAAACAAACAAACAAAAAACACAACTCCTGGAATGAAAGTCAGTTGTTTTCTTATATACCAGATGAACAGATGGAATTTGAAATTAAGAATACATTGCCATATATATTAGCAACCAAAAGAATGAAATACCTAAGTCTAATAAAATATGTAGAAGATTTACATGAGGAAAACTATAAACTCTAATGGAAAATATCAAAGAAGAAATAAAGAAATGAAGATAATCCATGTTCATGGATAGGAAGATTCAATTTTATCAAGATGTCTGCTCTTTTCAACTTGATATATAGATTTAGTGCAGTTCCACTAAAAATTCCAGCAAGTTATTTTGTGGATCTTGACAAATTAATTCTCAAGTTATATGGAGAAGTGAAAGACCCAGAATAGTCAATTCAATATTAAAGAAGAACAAAGTTGGAGTCTGACACTAGCCAAGTTTAAGACTTACTCCAAAGCTATAATCATCAAGAGAGTGGGGTATGGGTGAAAGAATAAACAAATAGAGGAATAGAACATAATAAAGAGACCAGAAATAGACCCACATAAATATAGCCAATTGATCTTTGACAAAGGCAGAAAGGCATTACAATGAAACAAAGATAGTCTTTTCAATAAATGGTGCTGGATTGAACAACTGGTCATCCACATGCAAAAAAAAAATGAATCTAGATAGATAACTTGCACCTCTCACAAAAATTGATTCAAAATGGATCATAGATATAGATGTAAAACATGAAACTATAAAATTCTTAAAAGATAACATAGGAGAAAACATAGATGACCTTGGGTATGGTGATTAGCTTTTTAGGTACAACACCTATGGCATGATCCATGAAAGAAGTAATGGGTAAACTGGACTTCATTAAAATTAAAATCTTCTGATCTATAAAAGACAATGTCAAGAGAATGATAAGCCACAGACTGGGAGAAAATATTTGCAAAAGACACATCTGATAAAAAAAATCTATATTCAAAATTTGCAAAGAACTCTTAAAACTCAATAGGAGAATGAACAACCCAATTAAAAGGTGGGTCAAAGATCTGAACCGACATCACACTAAAAAAGATATACAGATGGCAAATAAGCATATGAAAATAAGTTCAACATTATATGTCATTAGAAAATTGCAAGTTAAAACAAAAAGGAGATGTCACTACACACCTACTAGAATGGCCAAAACCCAAAACACTGGCCATACCAAATGCTGATGATGATAGGAAGGAGCAAGAACTCTCATTCCTTGCTGGTGGGAATGCAAAATGGTACAGCCACATTAGAAGACAATTTGGCAGTTTCTTATAAAACTAAACATACTCTTGCTATGTGATCCAGCAATCACACTCCTTGGTATTTACTCAAATGAATTGAAAACAAATTCACCCATAAACATGCACACAGATGTTATAGCAGATTTATTCATAATTGCTAAAACTTGGAAACAACTAAGATACATTTCAGGGGAAGCCTGGGTGGTTCAGTCAGTTAAGTGTCTGCTTTTGGCTCAGGTCATGATTCCAGCATCCTGGGATTGAGTCCTGCATTGGGCTCCCTGCTCAGGAGGGAGCCTGCTTTCCCTCTGCCTGCCTCTCCCACTGCTTCTGTGCGTTCTCTCTGAAATATAAATACATAAATCTTAAAAAAAAAGATACATTTAAGTAGGTGAATGGATAAAAGAAACTGGGTACATGCAGGCAAAAGGATATTATTCAGAGCTAGAAATAAATATGTTAAGGGCCATGAAAAGCCATGGATAAAATTTAAATGCATATTAAGTGTAGGAAGGACATCTGAAAAGTCTACATACTGTATGATTCCAACTATATGACATTCTGGAAAAAACAAAATTATGGAGATAATAAAAAGATCAATGATTGCCTGGGCTTAGGGAGAAGGGAACTATGAATTGGCAAAACACAAAGGATTTGCAAGGCAGTGAAACTATTCTGTAGAATACCAAAATGGTAGGTAAGTGTCATTATACATCTGTATATAGAATGTACAGCCCAAGAGTGAGCCTTAATATAAAATATGGATTTTGATGTATGGAATAAGGATGTGTCAGTGTAGGTTCATCAACTGTAACACAAGTACCACATGTTGTTAGTGGGGGCAGTTGTGTGTGTGGGGACAGGAGGTATGTGGGAACTCTGTACCTTTCACTCAGTTTTGCTATGGATCTAAAACTGGTCTAAAAAATAAAGCTTATTTTAAAAAAAGTAATATCAAGTGTAAAGACTTGATTTAGGTAACTTTGACTTTCATGCAAAACCAGCATGCTTTAGTTATATATTTGGATTAAGATTGGCTCTGTTCATGGAATGTTTCTTGCTTCAGTTCCTCAACAATCATAAGTGAAGTCTGAAAAATTCACACTTTATCTTGGTATAAATTAGGTTTGAGAATAGTTTCCATAAAATTAAGTACATGTAAAACCTGGGAATATGCCATTACTTTAGCAAAGATAATGCAATAAAGTCTAAGAACAAGAGTCCAAAGATCTATTTTCTTTCCCTATTATTACAAAAATGGAATTTGCCTTTTCTGAGATATATTAAATTTCCCTCTAAGAACACTGAGGAAATGTATACACAATAATTTGCAGAAAGAAATACAGAAATCTAAATGGGGGTTAAAATCTAAGTTACTGGCTAATGAGCAGGTTTGAAGATTGTCATCACAAAGGCAACTCAAGATTATTGTTTTCTTAAAAATAATTTGGCTACTTATGTTCTTGTATGGGGAATATGTCTGAACAAACCAATTTCATCAATTCCCTCAAACCTCTGATAGAACCTATGTGCCTTACCCTATTTTGTTACCCTGAACACAAATGCAAAGCAAGTCAAAACCTTTGGAATACAAACACTTTCATGGATTTGTTTGCAAATGTCTTTGTCTGGAGGTGTCTCTGTTAAATAGCACTCACTGTATATCTACTTCTCTGGGTGGCCAAGCTGAAACAAAGATCACATTTCTTTTTTTTTTTTTTATTTCTTTATTTGACAGAAAGCAAGACAGTGAGAGAGAGAACACAAGCAGTGGGAGTAGGAGAGGGAGAAGCAGGCTTCCCGCGGAGCAGGGAGCCCAATGCGGGGCTGGATCCCAGGACCCTGGGATCATGACCTGAGCCCAAGGCAGACGCTTAACGACTGAGCCACTCAGGCGCCCACAAAGATCACATTTCAAGCATGCAGTGCTGGGTATGACATGCTGAGAACTGTGCAAAATTTCATTTCCATTCTTTTAACTTAATACAAAGATACAACAGTATAGATCAAAAGATTTTCATTCTTTCAAATTATATCTTTCTTTCTAAAATTGTTATTTTGACATGTTTAGTAGTGTTTCCTGTCTGGTAGAAATACTTAAAAAATATTTGTTAATAATCCAACATAATTGTGCTCTGTTATGCAATTTGAATTCAAAGGATAGATAAACCTGGTCAGTAAAAAATGCTCCTGCTGTGGTTGGAATTTAGCCAATGCAAAGCAACCTTGAACATATTCACACGACCAAGTGAGAGCTCTATAAAAATTCTGTGCAGTTCTTTATCTGATTACTCTTTTGTTTCAAATAATCACAATGTTGTGTATTTTCTTTTGAATAGGAGAGAAAATAAAATATGCCATGTTAGAGTAAATAAAGAAAGGGAACTAACAAAACCCATCTCAATAGGAAAAAGCAACTGCTGAAGTGTCAGCAATTTTTTTTCTGTAAATGTTCAATGATAATTTTTCGTATCTTCTTTATAAGCAAGTATTTTATATTCTCTATAAATTGCCAATATACAATTTTATTTCCCGGTTGTATTTGAAAGTGTATATTCCTGAAGGGGAATATAAAAAAATTGTGAAAACTAGAATTACTTAATGGAGTACAAGTGTAACAGTGCATACATGCGTGTGTGTGTGTGTGTGTGTGTGTGTGTGTGTGTGTGTGTAGGGGGAAGTAAAGGGAATGATATCAGCCTCTAATTCTTTTCTAAAAAAATTATACCTTATTTAATTATCTAAATTATTAAAAGAAATTTAAATCACATTGCTAATTATCTAAAAACTGTGAAATGTGAAACTTTTTTTCCTAAATACTTAGGTAATTTTTTTTGTATTAGAAAAAGCACATGGTAAAAGTTAATTTGGTAAGATAGATTGTAGCTTTTAATATAGGAAATGTTTTCAACTATCAAATGCAAATATATGATCAGTAATAGAACATTTATTTTAGGTCTTTCTCTCATAATTTTTTTAAATCTAAATTTTATGTATTTTATGAGTGAATTGGCAATGAAAAATATTAGATACAAAAGTGTTGTTGATATTTGACCAATCTAAAATAATTTGGAATTGATGCTAAAAGCCAGACGCTATAAACAGGTAGTTAAATATGGACTACAACATGATTTGTTTGTTCTATAAAGTGTCAAACCTCTCTTAAAATTAATTATGAATTTTGAAATTAAGAGATCTTACATTAAAAAAAATTCAAAATCAAGAGATCTTACATAAAAATCCTGATTTTGAGCAATGAAAAAATTAGGCAATCTACCAACATGGGGCCTTCATTCCTTTAGGATAACAATTACGAAGAGCTGAGGGGCAGCTGCCTATTTCTGCTTGTTTCAGTATACCACAGTCCCCACAGTTCCCATTGTCTCCAGGCCAATGCAGCTAAGTGCCAGTTCCTGATAGGATTCACTTATTTTTGTTATTTGCCTTATTCCTGGAGGCATTTCAATTAATGATTCAGGCACATCAACAGTTTTTAAAAGTACACAGAAATACCCTAAGATTCCATGGCAACACACTGTCAGGATTGACAAGAAGCCGAATGAGTGGGCTCTAGAAGTCTCCACATCTTCCCCATAAAAGCTTTGTTTTTATTTCTTATAGAGTTTCTGTTTATGATTTTTTGAGCAAATATTTCTACGTACATAAAAAGATAATTTGGAAAAGCCATTGCTCTTTCCCAGTGGTTTCCAACTCTTTTTCATTAATTTATATATTATTGAACAATTTTCACACTAATTGATAAATTAAAAATCTTTTTGGGAATATAAAAAAATTGCAATTTTTGCATGCATAGTATTGTGATGGTTAGTTTTATGTGACAACTTGGCTAGGCTGTAATACCTACTTATTTAATGAAACATTAATCTAGGTGTTGCTGCAAAAGTATTTTGTAGATGTGGTTAAGAGATGACCTTAATAATGTGGGTGGACCTCATCCAATCCATTGAAGGATTTAAGAGTAAAAACAGGTTTCCCAGAGAAGAAAAATTTCTGACTCAAGACTGTAGCATCAACTCATGCCTGTCTCCAACTATCAGTGTGCTTTATGAATTTTGGACTTGCCAGTTCCACATGATGTGAGCCAATTCCTTAAAATTTCTCTGTCTCTCTCTTTGTCTCTCTAAATATATACATATCTCCTACTGGTTCTGTTTCTCTGGAGAAGTATGGCAGTTATGTTATGTAGAAATAATTATAAGTAAAAAAATATTTTAGATCACTGTCTCATTAAATATTATAAAGTTTAAGTAAATTCTATTGTACATCTTAGATATTCATAAAATATATATCTTTTAATTAGTTAATTAATTAATAATTAATTTGAGAGAGAGAGCTCAAGTTGGAGGAAGGAGAGGGAGAGAATCTCCAGCAGACCCTGTGCTGAGCATGCAGCCTGATGTGGGGCTCGATCTCATGACCCTGAGATCATGACCTAAGCTGAAATCAAGAGTCACACACTTGGGGCGCCTGGGTGGCTCAGTTGTTAAGCGTCTGCCTTCGGCTCAGGTCATGATTCCAGGTCCTGGGATCGAGCCCCACATCGGGCTCCCTGCTCCGCGGGAAGCCTGCTTCTCCCTCTCCCACTCCCCCTGCTTGTGTTCCCTCTCTCGCTGTGTCTTTCTCTCTGTCAAATAAATAAATAAAATCTTTAAAAAAAAAAAAAAGAGTCACACACTCAACTGACTGAGCCACCTAGGCACCCCTAAAATATAGATCTTTATTTTTACCATTTGAAATATTATTCAATTTTAATTAATTATGTGAGAAAAAATATGATTTGATAATATATAAATGGCATATATTATATTTGTGCTTGAGAAGCAAATGCATATTAAAATGTAAATTGAAATGTGACTATGTATTATAGAATCAAAATAGACAAAATGTTTTTATGAAATAATATTCAGAATTCTTAAGTGTTTTGTCTATAGAAATTCAAATAGTATGTGTTTTATACTTACTTTCCACTGCAGGGAAGGAAAAATAACTTTTATTTTACCCTCTGGGTTCTTGGCTGATGCCCCCTTCCCCCATATTAATACAGATTAACAAGAGAAACACAAACAGAAGTTTCATAACATGTATAACTCCTGTATACATGGGAGATACCCAGCTCAATGGAGTAATTCCCCTAAAAGGCCCAAACTTAAATACCATTTCCAGCTAAAGACAAAAGATGTTGGTGTTTGGGAGATCAGCTATGGGAGGTTATCAGGAAAAGCACTGTAAACAAGGGTATTACTTTTTTGCAGATTTTAGTCCTTGCTTTTTTCACTGATAAGGATTTTTGAAGATTTAGTCATCCTCCTTTTCCTGGTACAGAGTGGAAAACATCCTTACAAATGGAGATTTTCCCTAAAATGTAATTTTCCTTCACAAAAAGGAAACTTCTACTCTGATTTCAGAGATTCTCTTGTGTCTTCAGCCTCTCAAAAATAATTGGTCCAAATAATCAATATTCAAAAAAGCACATTTTGGGATGGCATATTTTGCTCCCATCATCCATGAACCATTTTGATAATATTCAAAGGTTTACAGTAGTTAGCAGTATTCTGAAAAAGATATGTTGTTACTCTATGTAATATTTGTTCCAAATAAATATTAAGGGAAAGTCAATATTTTTGCCCCTAAATTTTCTTTTTTATGCATTGATCTTTGAAGTACTTGTAACATCCTGTTCTTCTACAGATACTCTTAAAAACAGTATCATCGAGGTATAATTTGCATGTCATTATAAGTGTTCAATTCAATAATTTTTTAGTGCATGTATAGAATTGTGCAATCTCCCTACAATCCAGTTTTAGATTTTCATCATCCCCAAAACTTTTCTCATGTTCACTTGCAGTCACTCCCTTTTCCCATTCCCACTCCCAGATAACGACTGATCTGTTTTTTGTCTCTATAGTGCATAAACTTTAATTTTAACAACTTCTCTATTGAGTTGAAATCATACTGAGGCAAATGTATAGAATTTTTGTCTTATTATGCTTTTATTCAACACATATTTACTGAACACTTATTAAAAGATTAATGGTAGATATATTTGATATCCATCATAGTGTTGCAGGACTTCTTTTCCTTCAGTGCCCATGGTACTTGGTCACATGGTTTTGAAGAATGACAAAGTAGACCAGACAAAGAGTGGTGAGGAGCAAAGCAAAGTTTATTGAGTGATAGTACAAAGCTCCTGAAGAGTGAGGGGACCCAAGAGGGTTATCACCAGAGTTTCTATATCTAGGGGTTTTTATGGGCTTATTGGTGGGCTGTTTTAATCTGATCAACTCTCCATATGCCTGTCACCCAATCAGGTTTTTCCCCACATACTCATCTACCTATCCGATAGTTGTTCACATAGGAAAGAGTGGAGGGCTCTTCCCAGGGTGGTATAAAATCCTTTTAAGTTGTTTCCTCTTAGAGCAGGGGTTCCTTGTCTCTGCCCTTCTTTCTTTGGACCATCCTTCATTAATAGTACAAACAGTTGAAAGAAGGAAGTATGAGTTGAAATGTAATTGAAAATTTCATGAATTAGGGGGAACAAAATAGATATAAGCTCCCTGCCTCATGAATTCTTTATTACAGATGTAAATTAAATGATACATAACTTAGAACATAAATAATAGAATTTGGTGAAATGATAAAAATTACAGTATCTTCTGAACTGAATGACTGATTCATGAACATGATCATCAGATATCTACCAACTATTATAGGTATTAACACAATATGCCATCAGATGTTCTTAAATTACTTCATTTTATGGAGAATAATTAAATAGTATCTTTAATTTGTGATTTATAAAACAGAAAAGGCAGCATATAATTGAATTATTTAATGACTGCCTACAAAAATATTCCATGGTACTTACTTCCAGCTTTATTTAAGGTTTTAACTCTTAATACCACATTTTTTAGTTTGAAAGACAAAACAAGTCTCCCTAAAATATGCCACTTTGGCATGTGGACTATTTTGAGCTGAAAGCAATCAAGACCCAGCAGACTCAAGAAAAACTTTTACTTCTCCCTTAAACTACCTGAACGAATTTAAGTAGGGGGCCAGGCCTAGAAAGAAAGCTATTACCAAGAGATAACTTCTTTATCTGTATGGCAGGACAAACATCTAATTACCAAACATCTACTCATCTTATTGTTTTGTGACTCACCCTCCTCCCCTTTGAAACCCCAGGTCCCTATCACATTCTTTAGTGCCAGATGTAATATAAACCTCTCTTGCCTGACCTAACCTTGGGTCTGACATTCCTATGGAGGCCCCATATATATATAATTAAATTTGTTTTTATCCTGTTGGTCTGTCTTATATTAATTTGATTATTATACCAGCCAAAGAACCTAGAAAGGTAGAATAAAAAATTTGTCCCTCACCAACAAGTCTTATTAGTCATGGTTAAAATTATTCATTAATTGGTTCATTCAACAGACTTTTTTTTTCCCCTTAATCATGTGCTAAGCACTATTCTACATGCTGAAAAATTAGTATTGAACACAAATATGGAGTTCCTGCTACTGCGGAACTTTCATTATAGTGGGAGAGACAGAAAATAATAAATTGAAAAATTTTAAAAATACATGAAGAAAAATAAAGCAGGATAACGGGAATAGAGAGTGATGGGAGATGGAAAGATGGTTTATTTAAGTAAGGTGGTCAGGGAAATTATTTCTGAGATGGTAACACTTTGAGCAAATGAAATGAATGAATGAATGAAACAAGGAAGTAAGATATGCAGTGTCTAGAGGAAGAGCAACCTAGGCAAAAGAATTTATACAGAGGCCCTGAAGCAAGAACATCCTTGCCAAATTTGAGGGACATCAGAAGGCCAGTGTGGCTATTACTGAGTGAGAGAGGGGGAGAGTATTGGATATGAGATCAGAAAGGAAGCTGAAGACCAGAATATGTGTGCCTTGTAGACCAGGCCAAGAAATTAGATTTTGTTCTGAGTGATATACAAACCATTGACATGTTTAGACTAGAAGAGTGACATGATCTGATTTACATTTTTAAAGGTTCACTTTGGCTCTTTTTTTTTTGTGGATATTTGATAGCTGGGGAGAGGGAGGTAAGTGTGGAAGCTGAGAGACTAGTTAGAAAATTATTCCTTGATGATAATTTTAGACTAAGGTGGTAGCAGTAGAGGTGGTAAAAAGTGGCTGGATTTGGGGGGCCCCTGGGTGGCCCAGTTGGTTAAGCATCTGCCTTCAGCTCAGGTCATGATCCCAGGGTCCTGGGATCAAGCCCCACATCAGGCTCTCTGCTCAGTAAGAACCTGCTTCTCCCTCTCCCGGCCACTCCCCCTGCTTGTACTCTCTCTTTCTCTGTCAAATAAATAAATAAAATCGTTAAAAAAAAGAGTGGCTGGATTTTGGATAATCTGTATTTTGAATATAAGGCCACAGGATTTGCTGATGTATACAATGTTGGTTGTGGGTTGTAAGGGAAAACCAGGGTGACACTAAGGATTTTGTCCCAAACAAGGAAAGATGGAGTTGCCATGAATTAAGATGGAGACATTTGTGGGCCAAACTGGTTAGGGAGTGTTAAGAATCAAGAGTTCAGTTTGGGACATGGTTTGCTTGAGTTGTCTGTTATGCATGCAAGTGAAGATGTTGAACAGGAAATTAGATTGAGTCTGGAGTTTATGGTAAAGCTAAAGAATGGAGATCTAATTTTAAGAGATATCTGTGTAGAGATGGTATTTTAAAGCCATGAGCCTGAATGAGATCACCAAAGACACGAATGTAAACAGAAAAGAGGAGCTTAGGAAGATGGTGGAGTAGGAGGATCCTGAGCTCACCTTCTCCCAAAGACACATCAAGGCAGCAAATAAATATAGTGCAACTCATTCTTAAAATGACTGTAAGACTAGCAGAATAGCTTTTTCACACAACATCCCACCCAAAGCAGTTAATGCACACAACACCCAATGAGCAGCCCCAGCTGGGATTGGTGTCCCTCAAAAGTGACTCCTGTGCTGAGAAGGCAGCCTCAGCCAGCAGCATGCCCACAACAGTTGTGGCCAGGCTTCTCAGCTAGCTGCATTGGGGGCTAACCCCACCCCCCAGCATTTCCACACCCTCTAAGCAAGCTGTGCCAGGGCTAGCCCTGCCTACCTGTGTGCCTGCAGTAGTTGCAACCCAGTCACAGTAGAAGAGCACATGAAGTCCACACAGGGGACACTCCTTGAGTGCCTGGTCTGGTGACTAGGGAATTGCACTTCTGGACCCCATTAGATGATGCCTTCTATATAAGGCCACTACTTATAAGACCAGATGTAGCTGCCCTGCCTAATAGGTAGAAATGAACACAGAGAATCAGACAAAATAAGGAGACAGAGAATATGTTCCAAATGGAAGGACAACACAAAAGCTCAGAAAAACAAACAAAAAAACAACTAAATGAAATTGAGATAAGTAATCTACCTGATAAAGAGTTCAAAGTAATGGTCATAAAAATGATGTGGGACTTGAGAGAAGAGTGGGTGAACTCAATAAGAATTTCAACAAAGACATAGAAAATATATTTTAAAAAAAGAACGAGAGCTGAAGGATACAATAACCAAAAATAAAGATACACTAGAGGGAATCAACAGCAGATTAGAGGATGCAAAACAAAACAAACAAACAAACAAACAAACAAATCAGTGATTGGGAAAACAGGACAGTGGAAACCATCTAAGCTGAATAGCAAAAGGAAAAATAGAATAATGAGGATAGTTTAAGAGATCTCTGGGACAACATCAGGCATACTAACATTCATATTATAGGGGTCCCACAAGAAGAGAGAAAAGAGCAGGAAACGTATTTGAAGAAATAATAGCTGAAAACTTCCTAAGCAGACATCCAGATCCAGGAAGGACAGAGAGTCTCAAAGAAGATGAACCCAAAGAGGGCCACATCAAGATGCATAATAATTAAAATATAAAAAATTAAAGATAAAGAGAAAAATCTTAAAAGCAGCAAGAGAAAAGTAAATTGTTACATGCAAGGGAAACCCAATAAGACTATTAGCTGATTTTTCAGCAGAAATCTTGCAGTCCGAAGGGGATGACATGATATATTCAAAGTGTTAAAAGAAAAAAAAATAACCAAGAATACTCCATCTGGTAAGATTATCATTCCAAAGAAAGATAAAGAGTTTCCTAGGGAAAAAAAAAAAAAAAGTTAAAGGAGTTCATCACCACTAAGCAAGCCTTACAAGAAGTGTTAACACAAGAAGTGTTTTCTTTAAGAAAAAAAGGAAAGGCCATAACTCAAAGAAAATTATTAAAGAAAAAATTTCACTGGCAAAAGCAAACATGTAGAAAGGTAGTAGATCAATCACTTAATTCTAGTATGAAGGTTAAAAGACAAAAGGAGTAAAATCAATTATATTTACAATAATTAGTTAAGGAATACACAAAATAAAAAGATGAAAATTTGATCTCACATACATAAAATGTGGAGGGGAATAGTAAAATTATAGTGCTTTTAGAATGTGTCCGAATGTAAGTGACCATATACTTAAAATAGACTGCTATATACATAGGATGTTACATATGAACCTTATGATAACCACAAACTAAAACCTATAATGGATACACAAAACATAAGGAGAAAGGAATTCAAGCATAACACTAAAGAAAAGCATCAAATCAGAAGTAAAGGGAGCAAGGGAAGAAAGGAACAGAGAACTACAAAAGCAACCAGAAAATAATTAACAAAACTATCAAAACTTACTTTAAATGTAAATGAACTAAATGCTCCAATCAAAAGACATGAAGTGGCTAAATGGATTTAAAAAACAAAAACAAAAACAAAAACAAAAACAAAAACAAGACCCATCTGTATGCTGCTTACAAAAGAGTCACTTCAGACCTAAAGACAAACAGACTGAATGTGAAGGGATGGAAAAAGATATTCCATGCAAATAGAAGCAGAAAAAAAAAAAAAAAGCTGGGGTAGCAAGAGTTTTTAAATCAAAACTGTCACAAGAGACAAATAAGTCTATTATGTAACGACAAAAGGATTAATATTTCAAGAGGATATAATAATTGTAAATATCTATATAAATACAGGAGCACCTAAGTATATAAAGCAAATATTAATATACATAAAGGGAGAGATTTATGGTAATGCAATAATAGTAGGGGACTTTAACACACCACTTGTATCTATGGACAAATCATCCAAATAGAAAGGGGTAAATACCCAAAATAATAATGGGTATTTACCCTGGGGTGAGGAGCAAGATGGCAGAGGAGTAGGAGACCTAAGTTTCGTCTGGTCCAAAGAATTCAGCTAGATAAGGATCAAACCATTCTGAACACCTACGAACTCAACAGTAGATCGAAGAAAAGAATAGCAGCAACTCTGAAGAGAAAAGCGATCACTTTCTGGAAGGTAGTACGTGTGCAGAAGTGAATCTGAAGCGATACACAGGAAGATAGACCGCAGGGAGAGGGAGCCTCAGTCAGCCGGCTCCTGGCAAGCGAGAGAGCAGCGGAGCACAAAATCAGAACTTTTTTTTAAAATTTGTTTTTTTTAAGATTTTATTTATTTACAAGAGAGAGAATGAGAGACAGAGAGCATGAGAGGGAGGAGGGTCAGAGGGAGAAGCAGACTCCCCGCTGAGCAGGGAGTCCGACGTGGGACTCGATCCCGGGACTCCAAGATCATGACCTGAGCCGAAGGCAGCCGCTCAACCAACTGAGCCACCGAGGCGCCCCAAAATCGGAACTTTTAAGAAGTCTGCTCTGCTGAGGGACGTTGCTCCAGTGGCTAAGCGGGGGGTGGAACCCTCGCTGGGACAGTGTGGTCTCAGGACCCTCGGGGTCACAGAAAGACTGGGGATGCCTGTGTGCGGCCGAGCCCCCAGGTATTGGAGCCAGGAAGCTGGCTGCAAAGACAGAGATGAGGAGTGGGCTCTCAGCTCGGGGTTGCCATAAACTGTGATCTGCGGCACAGTCGGGTCACTGCTCTTCCAGCAGGGACCCAACAAACGGCAGATCCGGGGAGACTCCCCTTCCTCCCCCAGGAGGAGTGGCGTGGGAGCACACCGCAGGGATCTGCTGGGTTTGGAGACTCCAACTGGTACTTGTGCCAGAGATAAAAATGCTCGGTCACAGGCCAGGTGAGCATGGAGTGCAGCCGGATACCAGGGAGACAGGAGTGACTGACTGCTTTTCTCTGGGGGCACCCTGAGGAGTGGAGCCCGAGTTCTCAGCTCTTCCGGGGTGGAGTTTGGGAGGGTGCCATTTTCACTCTCGTCCTCCAAAGCTGAACAGAAAGCTTGCAGGGAACAAAAGGTCTCGAGAACAAACCTGAGAAGATTACTTAGCCTGGCCCCTGGCTCTTCCGGGGTGGAGTTTGGGAGGGTGCCATTTTCACTCTCGTCCTCCAAAGCTGAACAGAAAGCTTGCAGGGAACAAAAGCTCTCAAGAACAAACCTGAGAAGATTACTTAGCCTGGCCCCTGGCAATTCCGTCTGGGGCAAAGACATTTGAGAACCATGGCAACGGGCCCCTCTCCCAGAATATCAGCAAGAAGAGCCAGCCAAGACCAAGTTTATCGATCAATGAGAACGGCAGAACTCCAGTGCTAGGGGAATACAGCACATAGAATTCATGGCTTTTTTCCCCCTGATTCTTTAGTCCTTAAAAGTTTTTTTTTAATTTTCTTTTTTCTATTTTCTTTATTTTTTTTAATTTTTCTTTTCCCTTTTTCAATCAACATCTTATCAATCCCTTTTTAAAAAATCTTTATTATTTTTCATTTTTAGAGTCATATTCTATCCCTTCATAGTAGTCAACCTAATTTTTGGTATATATATAAGTTGTTCTTTCTTTAAAATTTTGGGATACAGTTGCTTCTAACAGACCAAAACATGCCCTAAATCTCTAGTGTGTGGCTTTGTTCTAGTCTCCTACCTGATCACATTCTCTCTCTTTCTTCTTTTTTTAAATCCTCTTCTTTCTTTTTTCAACCAACTTCTTATCTTATCAATTCCTTTAATAAAATCTTTTATAATTTTCATCTTTACAGTCATATTCCATCCCTTCATTGTATTTACCCTTATTTTTGTACATATATAAGTTTTTCTTTCTTTAAAATTTTGGGAGGCAGTTTCTTCTAACAGACCAAAATATGCCCAAAATCTAGTGTGTGGCACTGATCTATTCACCAGCCTGATAATATTTGATCATATACTTTTTCTTTTTCTTTTTTTTTTCTTTTTTCTTTCTTTCCCTTTCTTTTCCCCCAGGTTCAGAACTCTTCTGATTTGTTTAGTGTATATTTTTCTGGAGTCACTGATACCCTGTTAGCATTTTATTCTCTCATTCATCTATTGTCATCTGGACAAAATGACAAGATGGAAAAAATCACCTCAAAAAAAAGAACAAGAGGCAGTACCGACTGCCAGGGACCTAATCAATACGGACATTAGATGTCGGAACTAGAGTTCAGAATGATGATTATAAAGATACTAGCTGGGTTTGAAAAAAGCATGGAAGATACTAGAGAAACCCTTTCTGGAGAAATAAAAGAAATAAAATCTAACCAAGTCAAAATCAAAAAGGCTATTAATGAGGTGCAATCAAAAATGGAGGCTGTAACTGCTAGGGTAAATGAGGCAGAAGAGAGAATTAGTGATCTAGAAGACCAAATGATGGAAAATAAAGAAGCTGAGAAAAGGAGAGATAAACAACTACTGGATCACGAGGGCAGAATTCGAGAGATAAGTGATACCATAAGATGAAACAATGTTAGAAAAATTGGGATCCCAGAAGAGGAAGAAAGAGAGAGAGGGGCAGAAGGTATATTGGAGCAAATTATAGCAGAGAACTTCCCTAATTTGGGGAAGGAAACAGGCATCAAAATCCAGGAGGCACAGTGAACCCCCCTCAAAATCAATAAAAATAGGTCAACACCCGGACAACTAATAGCAAAACTTATGAGTCTCAGAGACAAAGAGAAAATCCTGAAAGCAGCTTGGGACAAGAGGTCTGTAACCTACAATGGTAGAAACATTAGATTGGCAGCAGACCTATCTACAGAGACCTGGCAGGCCAGAAAGGACTGGCATGATATATTCAGAGCACTAAGGGAAAAAAAATATGCAAACAAGAATACTATATCCAGCTACACTGTCATTGAAATTAGAAGGAGAGATAAAAAGCCTCCAAGACAAACAAAAACTAAAGGAATTTGCAAACATGAAACCAGTCCTACAAGAAATATTGAAAGGGGTCCTCTAAGCAAAGAGAGAGCACAAAAGTAACATAGACCAGAAAGGAACATGGACAATATACAGTAACAGTCACCTTACAGGCAATACAATGGCACTAAATTCATGTCTTTCAATAGTTACCCTGAATATAAATGGGCTAAATGCCCCAAACAAAATACACAGGCTATCAGATTGGATAAAAAAACAAGACTCATTGATATACTGTCTGCAAGAGACTCATTTTAGACCCAAAGACACCTCCAGATTGAGAGTGAGGGGTGGAAAACCATTTACCATGCTAGTGGATACCAAAAGAAAGGTGGGGTGGCAATCCTTACATCAGACAAATTAGATTTTAAATCGAAGACTATAATAAGAGATGAAGGGCACTATATCCTACTTAAAGGGTCTATCCAACAAGAAGATCTAACAATTGTAAATATCTATGCTCCTAACATGGGAGCAGCCAATTATATAAGCGAATTAATAACAAAAGCAAAGAAACACATCAACAACAATGCAATAATAGTAGGGGACTTTAACACTCCCCTCACTGAAATGGACAGATCATCTAAGCAAAAGATCAGTGAGGAATTAAAGACTTTAAAGGACACACTGGACCACATGGACTTCACAGATATATTCAGAACATTCCATCCCAAAGCAACAGAACACACATTCTTCTATAGTGCCCATGGAACATTCTCCAGAATAGATCACATCCTAGGTCACAAATCAGGTCTCAACCGGTACCAAAAGTTTGGGATCATGCCCTGAATATTGTCAGACCATAATGCTTTGAAACTAGAACTCAATCACAAGAGGAAAGTTGGAAAGAACTGAAATACATGGAAGCTAAAGAGCATCATACTAAAGAATGGACGGGTCAACCAGGAAATTAAAGAAAAATTTAAAAATGCATGGAAACAAATGAATATGAAAACACAACTGTTCAAAATCTTTGGGATGTAGCAAAGGTGGTCCTAAGAGGAAAGTATATAGCAATACCAGCCTTTCTCAAGAAACAAGAAAAGTTTCAAATACACAACCTAACCCTACACCTAAAGAAGCTGGAGAAAGAACAGCAAATAAAGCCTAAACCTAGCAGGAGAAGAGAAATAATGAAGATCAGAGCAGAAATCAATGAAATAGAAACCAAAAGAACAGTAGAAAAAATCAACGAAATTTAGGAGCTGGTTCTTTGAAAGAATTAATAAGATTGGTAAACCCCTGGCCAGACATATCAAACAGAAAAGAGAAAGAACCCAAATAAATAAAATCAGGAATGAAAGAGGAGAGATCACAACCAACACCAAAGAAATACAAACAATTATAAGAACATATTACAAGCAATTTTATGCCAGCAAATTAGATAACATGGAAGAAATGGATGCATTCCTACAGATGTATCAACTACCAAAACTGAACCAGGAAGAAATAGAAAACCTGAACAGACCTATAACCACTAAGGAAATTGAAGAAGTAATCAAAAATCTCCCAACAAACAAGAGCCCAGGGCCAGATGGCTTCCAAGGGAAATTCTACCAAACATTTCAAGAATAATTAATACCTATTCTTCTGAAGCTGTTCTGAAAAATAGAAATGGAAGGAAAACTTCCAAACTCATTTTATGAGGCCAGCATTACCTTGATCCCAAAATCAGGCAAAGACCCCATCAAAAAGGAGAATTACAGACCAATATCCCTGATGAACATGGATGCAAAAATTCTCACCAAAATACTAGCCAATAGGATCCAACAGTACATTAAAAGGATTATTCACAACGACCAAATGGGATTTATTCCTGGGCTGCAAGTTTGGTTCAACATCTGCAAATCAACCAGTGTGATACAATACATGAATAAAAGAAAGAACAATAACCATATGATCTTCTCAATAGATGCAGAAAAAGCATTTGACAAAGTACAGCATCCTTTCTTGATCAAAACTCTTCAGAGTATAGGGATAGAGGATACATACCTCAATATCATAAAAGCTTTCTATGAAAAACCCACCGTGAATATCATTCTCAATGGGGAAAAACTGAGAGCTTTCCCCCTAAGGTCAGGAACACGGTAGGGATGTCCACTATCACGACTGCTCTTCAACATAGTACTAGAAGTCCTAGCCACAGCAATCAGACAACAAAAAGAAATAAATGGCATCCGAATGAGCAAAGAAGAAGTCAAACGCCCATCTTGGAAGATGATATGATACTTTATGTGGAAAACCCAAAAGACTCCACCCCAATACTGTTAGAACTCATATAGGATTTCAGTAAAGTGGCAGGATATAAAATCAATGCACAGAAATCAGTGGCATTTCTATACACCAACAACAAGACAGAAGAAAGATAAATCGATCTCATTTACAATTGCACCCAAAACCATACGATACCTAGGAATAAATCTAACCAAAGAGGCAAACAATCTGTACTCAGAAAACTATAAAGTACTCATGAAAGCAATTGAAGAAGACACAAAGAAATGGAAAAATGTTCCATGATCATGGATTGGAAGATCAAATATTGTGAAGAAGTCAATGCTACCTAGAGCAATCTACACATTTAATGCAATCCCTATCAAAATACCATCAACGTTTTTCAAAGAAATGGAACAAATAATCCTAAAATTTGTGTGGTACCAGAAAAGACCCCGAATAGCTGGAGGTATGTTGAAAAAGAAAACAAAGCTGGTGGCATCACAATTCCGGACTTCAAGCTCTATAACAAAGCTTTCATCATCAAGACAGTTTGGTACTGGCACAAAAAAAGACACATAGATCAATGGAACAGAATGGAGAGCCCAGAAATGGACCCTCAACTCTACGGTCAACTAATCTTTGACAAAGCGGGAAAGAATGTCCAATGGAAAAAAGACAGTCTCTTCAACAAATGGTGTTGGGAAAATTGGACAGCCACATGCAGAAGAATGAAACTGGACCATTTCCTTACACCACACACAAAAATAGACTCAAAATGGATGAAAGACCTAAATGTGAGACAGGAGTCCATCAAAATTCTAGAGGAGAACACAGGCAGCAACTTCTTTGACCTCAGCCACAGCCACCTCTTCCTAGAAACATTGCCAAAGGCAAGGGAATCAAGGGCAAAAATGAACTATTGGGACTTCCTCAAGATAAAAAGCTTTTGCACAGCAAAGGAAACAGTCAACAAAACCAAAAGACAACTGACAGAATGGGAGAAGATATTTGCAAATGACATATCAGATAAAGGGCTAGTATCCAAAATCTCTAAAGAACTTATCAAACTCAACACTGAAAGAACAAAGAATCCAATCAAGAAATGGGCAGAAAACATGAACAGACATTTTTCCAAAGAAGACATCCAAATGGCCAAAAGACACATGAAAAAGTGTTCAACATCACTCGGCATCAGGGAAATCCAAGTCAAAACCTCAATGAGATACCACCTCATACCAGTCAGAATGGCTAAAATTAACAAGTCAGGAAATGACAGATGTTGGCAAGGATGCGGGGAAAGAGGAACCCTCCTACTGTTGGTGGGAATGCAAGCTAGTGTAGCCACTCTAGAAAACAGTATGGAGGTTCCACAAAAGTTGAAAATAGAGATACCCTATGACCCAGCTATTTCACTACTGGGTATTTACCCCAAAGATAAAAATGTAGTTATCTGAAGGGGTATGTGCATCCCAGTGTTTAGAGTAGCAATGTCCACAATAGCCAAACTGTGGAAAGAGCCAAGATGTCCATCAACAGATGAATGGATAAAGAAGAAGTGGTATATATATACAATGGAATATTATGCAGCCATCAAAAAACCTGAAATCTTGCCATTTGCAGTGGCGTGGATGGAACTAGAGGGTATTATGCTAAGCGAAATAAGTCAATCAGAGAAGGACATGTATCATATGATTTCACTGATATGAGGTATTCTTAATCTCAGGAAGAAACTGAGGTTTGTTGGAGTGGTGGGGGGGTGGGAGGGATGGGGTGGCTGGGTGATAGACATTGGGGAGTGTATGTGCTATGGTGAGCACTGTGAATTGTGTAAGACTGATGAATCACAGACCTATACCTCTGAAACAATTAATACATTATGTGTTAAAAAAAAAAAAAGAAGATATTAGGAAGGGAAAAATGAAGGGGGGAATCCAAGGGGGAGCTGAACCATGGGAGACTATGGACTCTGAGAAACAAACTGAGGGTTCTAGAGGGGATGGGGGTGGGGAGATGGGTTAACTTGGTGATAGGTATTAAGGAGGGCACATATTGAATGGAGCACTGGGTGTTATATGCAAACAATGAATTATGGAACACTACATCAAAGGCTAATGATGTAATGTATGGTGATTACCATAACATAATAAAATTAAATTTAAAAAAAAGAAAGTTAATAATGAAACTGTGGCTTTGAACATCACATTAGATCAGGTGGATTTAACAGAGACATACAGAACATTCCATCTAAAAACAGCAGATTAAGTATTTTTTTCAAGTGCCCATGGAACATTCTCCAGGATAGATCACATGTCAAGTCACAAAACAAGTCTCAATAAATTTAAGAAGATTGAAATTATACCAAGCATCTTTTCTGACCACAAAGGTATGAAACTACAGAGATATATAGTAAGCTGTTGCATTCCCATACACCAATAAGGAACTAGCAGAAGGAGAAATTAAGAAAATAATCCCATTTACAATTGCAACAAAAAGAATAAAATATCGAGGAATAATTTTAAATAAGAAGATGAAAGCCCTGTATTCTGAAAAGTATAAGACACTAATGAAAGGAATTAAAGACAACACAAATAAATGAAAAGCAATACCATGTTCATGGATTGGAAAAATTAATATTGTTAAAATATCCATACTACCAAAAGCTCTTTACATAAAATCTAGAATTCAGTGTAATCCCTATGAAAATAGTGACAACATTTTTCATGGAACTAGAACAAATGATTCTAAAATTTGTACAATACCACAAAAACCCTGAATAGCCAAAGCAATCTTGAGAAAGAAGAATGAAGCTGGATGTATCATTATCCCAAATTTTAAACCATATTACAAAACTATAGTAATCAAACAATATGGCAATGGCACAAAAACAAACACATAGGTCAACAGAATAGAAGAGTGAGCCTGGAAATAAACCCATGCTTATATGGTCAGTTAATCTACAATAAACGAAACAAGGATATTCAGTGGGGAAATAAAGACAGTCTCTTCAATAAATGGTGATGTGAAAACTGGACAGTTATTTCTAAAAGAATGAACATGAACCACTTTCTTACATCATATACAAAATAAACTCAAAATCAATTAAAGACCGAAATGTAAGATCTTAATCCATGAAACTCCTAAAAGAAAACATAGGCAGTAAAATCTTAGACATTGGTCTTAGCAATATTTTTTGGATTTGAATCCTCAGGCAAAGGTAACAAAAGCAAAAATTAACAATTAAAAATAAATCAAGCTAAAGCTTTTGCACGGTGAAGGAAAACATCAACAAAATAAAAAGTGAACTTACTGAATGGGAGAGGATATTAACAAATGACATATCTAATAAAGGGTTAATATCCAAAATATATAGAAAACTTATAAAACTCAAAACCCAAAGAACAAAACAAATAATCCTATTAAAAAATGGGCAGAAGACATGAAGAAACATTTCTCCAAAGAAGACATCCAGATGACCAAGATATGCATGAAAAGATGTTCAACATCACTCATCATCAGAGAAATGCAAATCAAAACCACCATGAGATATTACCTCACACCAGCCAGAATGGCTAGTATCAAAAAGACAAGATATAACAAGTGTTTGCAAGAATGTGGAGAAAAGGGAACTCTTGTGCACTGTTGATGAGAATTTAAATTGATGTAATTACTATGGAAATAGTATGGAATTTTCTAAAAAAAAAAAAAAAAAAAAACAGAAGTAGAAATACCATCTAATCCAGTAATTCCACTTCTGTGTATTTACTCAGTGAAAACAAAAACACTCATTTGAAAAGATATATGCACCCCTGTGATTATTGCAGCATTAGTTACAAAAGCCAAGATATGAAAGCAAGATATGAAAGTGTCCATCGATAGATGAATGGATAAAGAAGATGTAGTAATATTTCTCAGCCATAAAAAAGAATGAAATCTTGCCATTTATGACAATGTGGATGGGCCTTGAGGGTAATATGCTAAGTAAAATAAGTCAGTCAGAGAAAGACAAATACCATATGATTTCACTTATATGTGGAATCTAAAAAAAATGAACAAATAAAAAAACAGAAATAGATTTTCAAATACAGAGAACAAACTGGTGGCTGCCAGAGGGATGGGCAAAATAGGTAAAGGGGATTAAGAGGTACAAACTTCCAGTTATAAAATAGATATGTCATGAAGAAAAAAAGTGCAGCATAAGGAATATAGTCAGTAATATTGTATTAACTTTGTATGGTGACAGATGGTAACTACACTTACCATGGTGAGCATTTTATAATCCATATCAATGTTGAATCACTATATTGTACACCTGAAACTAATGTAATATTGTATGCCAATTATACTTCAATTACAAATAATAAATAGAAAAGAAGAAGGATGTTTTGGGATTTAGACTTGGAAAACTACAATGTTTAAAGGTCTGCAAAATAATAAAGATCCAAGAAAGGTGATTTAAGGAGAAACAGCCAAAAAAGTGGATCAAGAATTAAAAATGGTCTCCTTGAAAGCCAAGTGAAGAAAATAAATTCTCATATATAATCACTGTTATACAATAGGGACAATGGGTATGAGTAAGTATCATAAACTGATACTAATAATTAGGAAAAAAAATGATGTCTCCCAGGATTTTCCAGCCTGTGGGAGCAAATAACATCAAAATAACTTTAGTACATGAATTTTATTAGTTCATTGTTTTTAATCTTCTGATACTAGGCCTCTAGCCCCCTGCAGATTTAAATAATGAGGGCTTTGCTATATTCAAAAACTCTATTTCTCTTTGCAAACTGTTCCTATTTTAGTGAGTTATGTTCATTGTGACTTGTTATTACTTTTTGAAAGATAAATTCTCTTGTGAAGGCTCTTCATTATTTCCTCCAAATAGGTTTTTGTTTGGTTGATTCTTAGACTTTCATGACATGTCCAGATGTGTTTGAAACCCAGCAGTAGACACAGATGGAATTAATTTTTAGAAGACTTCTCAGCAAAGAGACTTTGGTTGAGTTTGTCTTGTCAGTTCATTAGAACATGTCCAAACATGTCCAAACCGCTAGTTGTTTCTGGCTAAGCACCTATGATCTGGATTACATTTTCTGCCAAGTCATGTACAAAATACAATAGAAAAAGTGCTGTAAGAAAGCAAAGAAAATGGAGGAACTAATTTTTCCTGGGAAGGAATGGGGAAAGCTAGAAAGTTAGACAATGGAAAAGTCTTCACAAAAAAACTCTGACCTTGAGGTGGGCCTTGAAAGAGATGTATGATTTTGCCAAAAGAAGAAAATGGGCAGACTGGGCATTGTAGGTACAGGGTACATGAACATATCATGGAAGCATGAAAGCATATGATACATTCAAGAATAAGCAAAAAGGCTTATTCCTAGAGAAAGAGTTGACCAATGTGATGAAATAGAAAAAATAAGTTTATTCAGATTGTAAAGAAATTCTCACATTGTACTAAGAGGTTCAATTTTTTTCTATAGGGGTGTTCACTGAAGGTTTTGAGCTGCAGAATTCATTATTGAATTTATATTTTAGAAAAAAAAAGACTGATTACTATGTAGATGGCTGATAAAGAGAAAGGGGAACAATTTGAATAGTTCAATAAGAGAAAAATGAAGAACTAAACTAAGGGAGTGGCAATTGAATGGAAAAGGACAAGTATGATCAAAATTCTTAGAAGTAGAGTTGACAAGGTTTAGTGACTAATTTTGCATAGCTAGTGAAAGAAAAGTAGGCATAAAAGTTGATTCTGAGGTTCCAGTATTGATAACCATATAGATGATAATACAATAAGAAATAGAGAAGCAGAAACAGATCTGTAGGAAGAGACAGTGGACTCAGTTTTGAATCAGTTGAGTTTGAAGTATCTATACTACATTCAGCTACAGGTCTTTAAGAGGCAAATGGAAATATGAACTTGGAACTAAGAAATTAGGTATAACCTATAAATACATGTTTAGAAATTATCAACATAGATGTTAGTTGAAGTCATGGGCATGATTGGGTCACCTGGGTTGAAAGTATATAATGAAGATTTGTTAATTCATTAAATTCCTAATAAAGAGGTACTAACAAAGTAGTACCTAACAAAGAGTTGTGATAAGACCTGAAAACAAAATT
Organism: Halichoerus grypus; assembly: GCF_964656455.1. NCBI lineage: Eukaryota > Metazoa > Chordata > Mammalia > Carnivora > Phocidae > Halichoerus > Halichoerus grypus. Next base: position 50,050,638 of record NC_135727.1, on the reverse strand, counting down.
GTGAGAAAACTGACACAGTCCCTATTTTTATTTATCTGAAGCTGTATTACAATCTTGTGTGGAGAGACAGATGTCAAACAACAAATTACTTAATAAATTAAAATTTTGGTAAGTGCCTGTGAAGAAACTGTACATGATCCTTAAAAAAAAAAAAAAAAAATCCTATAGTAGAAGGACCTGAAATAATTTTTAGGGGCTGGCTAATAATAGTCAAGGAAACATTCCTAAGGAAATAACTTTTGGGATTTGAAGGAAGAGTAATAGTTAACCAAGCAAAAGGAAATGGAGGAATTTCAGGGAAAGAATAATTTTCTGTAAAGTCCTGGAGGAAAGAGAAATGTAGAGCTTTGTAGAACTGAAAGAAGGCCAATGTGCTAGAAGCACAGAGAGGAGGTGTGCTACTTTTCTAGAGATATGGAGGATTAGAAAAACAGAAAACCTCCTACTTTTAAACATCAAATAATGTTGGGTAAAATACAACATACTTTTATATGTATCAGAATTTGCAATAAAGGAAATGGTTAGGGTCCTGTCAATCTATGATTTATAAAAAACTATGCACATGATTCGCCTACAAATAAATGTAAAGTGAGGATGTGTCAAAGATTTATTTAATTCATTAACAAGGGAGCAAACAGTATAGTAAAGTTGTGTCAAAGGAAAATTACAGGAATAGGGGTTTTATAGTCCAATAGGAAAGACATACTGAAAGGTTTATTAAATTACACACAGAATTGGCTAATGTCCCTAAGCCAGTAAGACCATAATCTTTAAGGTCATTATTTTATTTTTACCTGATAGGAATCAATTGCACACCTACTAGACAAAGCCCAAGTTAACATCTAAATTTCCAGATTCTGGGTCCTAGTCAACAGTAAACAGTATGTTAAACTAAGCACTTTCCCCTATGTAATTAAATAATCCTTGGGTAGGCCCTTTATTCAATGCTCCAATATGACATTGAAAGGGAAAATAGCTATTCTATCATTTAATTTCTAAGTTTTTGATATTTCTTTTTCTTAATAGCAAAACAGGAGTAGTAAACATAAATTTCATGAGAGCATAGACTTTGTTGTATTAACTGCTATATCTCTAGTGCCTATAATAACGTTTGGCATAGGAGGCATTTAATGAATATTTGTTGACTAAATGAATGAATACATTTACACTTTAGTTGATCTAAGAGTATCTGCTGTTCTCTATCAATGGGACTTTGAGTTTAATGGCCACAGAAGGACAGATAAGCCTTGGATCTGTGAGAAATGAGAATTTGAAACTGAGGGTCCTCTTAAAAAGTCAAGATCTTCTATAATCTACACCTTAAGGGAAAGAGGGACTAGAAAAAAATAAACCCTACCAGCAAAGGAAGTTTGTCTATATCACCTTGAGTTCTAGATTATAAAAATGTTTCCCTCCTTGAAAATTAATTTTCCCTCACATGAGTCTTCAACTACCTGCATATTCTAGTAGCAACAAATTAACATAAGTATTAACCCCTTTATGGTGACATTTCTAGGGAAGGTATCAGACACACTCTTGTCTCAGGATTGCCATGCAGGATTAAAATAATAAAAACCCTACCAGAAGAGGCAAGACAGCAGAAGAATAGGGGACCTTGTTTCATCTGGTCCCTTGAATTTAGCTAGATAGCTATCAAACCATTCTGAACACCCATGAATTCAACCTGAGATATAAGAAAAGAATATCTGGAAATCTACAAGTAGAAAAGAGACCACTTTTTGCAAGATAAGAGGTGTGGAGAAGTGAATCTAAGTGGAGATATCTGAAGATAAACGGCAGGAGGAGGGACCCTCTGTAAGCCGGCTACCAGAAAGTGATATAGCCCCAGAAGACAAAATCATAACCCTTAGAAATCTGCTCCAGTGAGAGACATCCCTGCCTGAAAGGTGCTCAGGTGGTGAAAAGGGCAGAATTCTAGGTGGGACAGTGTGGTCTCAGGCTCTCCAAAGTCACAGAGATAACAAGGGTGCCTAAGCTGGTAGGGTTCCCATGCATTGGAGCAGGAAAACTGGTTATGGTCAGCGAACCTAGGAGGGGGCTCTCAGCTCAGTTCACCATAAACCCCAAGCCAGGGCCTGATCAGGTGACCACTCTCTGCCTGGGGACCATGCAGAGGACTGGAACTCAGGGACCCTCTGCTATCCCCCCAGGAGGGGTAAAGTGGGTGTGCGCACAATTGGAGGTCAGCTCTCAGTGCAAGAGTCCTGCAAAACCAGGAATAGGGTGGCCCTCTGCCTTCCCCCAGGGAGGGGAAGAGTGGGTGAGTGCATGATCCAGCAATCGCTCTCCACACCAAGGTCCTACAAAGTGCAGTAGCACGAGACCATCCACCTTCCTCTAGGAGGATCAGTGTGGGCATGCACTGTAGGAGTCTACAGTTTGGCACACACAAAAGTGAAGACCGTTTATCCCTGAGGGTTTAATGAAGAGAGGAGACCCTGACCTTTCAGCTCTGGGGCTGGAGATTGGGCACGGCCATTTTTATTTTGATCCTCTAAAGAGGCAAGGAAAGCCATCAGGGAACAAAAGCCACAAAGGGCTACTAAAAACAGCTTACACTGAGCCTGGCCTCATGGCAAGGGAAGGTGCAACTCTGCCCAGGAAAAGACACCTGAGAATCAGTGCTACAGGCCCCTCCTCCAGAAGACCAACTGGAGGAACGGGTGAACAGCAAGTTTATGGACCTCACAGGACTGCAAAATTCCAGTGCTAGGAGAAAATAGTATATAGAATTCAAGGTTTTTTCTCATGATTTGTTTATCTTACAGTTTAAAACTTTCCATTTCTTTTTTTTTTTTCATTTTCTCTTTATCAACGAGTTTCTTGTTTTATCAACTCTTTGATTTTAAGTCTTTTTTAACTTCCATTTTTTACATTACATTTTATATATTTTTCATTTTTCACTTCCTTTCACTCTATTCTTTTTTTTTTTTTTTTTGCTTTCTTTACAATTTCACAATTTAGTGTCTTCTAACACAGAGACCAAAATACACTCAGGACCAAATGGATCACCTTGTTTTGTCAACGCTGTAAGATTATATTCCCTCCTCCCCCCCTTTTATTCTTTCTTTCTTTTTCTTTCCATTTTTCTCTTTTTTTTCTTTTTCTTTTCCTTTTATTTTTGGTTCCTGACCTCTTCAGATTTGTTTGGGTTGTGGTTGATATTTTTGTTTTTGTTCACTCATTCATGTATTCTTCTCTGGGCAAAATGACTAGAAGAAGGAATTCACAACAAAAGAAAGAACCAGAGGTAATACTGCCTGCCACAGATGTAATCACTATGGATATAAGTAAAATGTCAGAGCTGGAATTCAGGATAACAATTATAAAGTTACTAACTGGACTTGAAAAAAAGCATAGAGAATTTCTTAGTGCATAAGTGAGATCTAATCAGGCTGAAATTAAAAATGCTCTAACTGAGATGCAGTCTAAATTGGATGCTCTAAAATCTAGGGTAAATGAGGCAGAAGAGAAAGTAAGTGACACAGAAGACAAGTTGATGGAAAGGAAGGAAGCTAAGGAAAAGAGAGAAAAACAGCTGATAGACCATGAGAAGAGGCTTCAAGAAATCAGTGATGCCATAAAATGAACGAACATAAGAATTTTTGGGGTGCCTGAGGGTGAAGAGAGGGAGAGAGGACCAGAAGGTATATTTGAACAAATCATAGCTGAGAACTTCCTTAACCTGGAGAAGGAAATAGACATTCATGTCCAAGCACTAGAGAGGACCCATTGAAAAATCAATAAAAATAGACCAACACCCCGACATAGAATAGTGAAGCTTGCAAATTTTAGAGAAAAAGAGTAAATCCTGAAAGTAGTTTGAGACAAAAGTTTCCTAACCTACAGAGGTAGGAACATTAGAATAACATCAGACCTACCCACAGAAACCTGGCAGGCCAGAGAGGGCTGGCATGATATATTCAGGGTACTAAATGAGAAGAATATGCAGCCAAGAATACATTATCCAGCAAGGCTGTCATTCAGAATGGAAGTAGAAATAAAGAGCTTCCAGGACAGGCAGAAACTTAAAGAATATGTGACCACTAAGCCAGCCCTGCAAGAAATATTAAGGGGGATCCAGTAAGCCAAGAGAGAGCCCAAGAGTAACATAAAGCAGAAAGAAATAGAGACAATTTACAGAAACAGTGACTTTACAGGTAGTACAATGGCACCAAATTCATATATTTCACTAGTTACTCTGAATGTAAATGGGCTAAATGCTCCAATCAAAAGACACAGGATTTCAGATTGGATAAAAGAGCAAGACCCATCAATATGCTGTCTACAAGAGACTCACTTGAGACCTAAAGACACCTCCAAACTGAAAGTGAGGGGGTGGAGAATCATGTATCATGCTAATGGACCTCAAAAGAAAGCTGGTGTAGCAAATCTCATATCAGACAAATTAGATTTTAAACCAAAGACTGTAGAAAGAGATGAAGAAGGACACTATACCATACTTAAAGGGTCTACCCAAGAAGATCTAACAATTATAAATATTTATGTCCCTAATTTGGGAGCACCAATGATATCAACCAATTAATAACCAAATTAGAGAAACACATAGATAATAATACAATAATAATGGGAGACTTCAAACCCCACTCACAGCAATGGACAGATCATCTAAGCAGAAGATAAACAAGGAAAAAAAGACTTTGAATGACACACTGGACCAGATGGACTTCACAGATATATACAGAGCATTCCATCCTAAAACAACAGAATACTCATTCTTCTCAAGTGCACATGGAACTTTCTTCAGAAGAGATCACATCCTGGGTCACAAATCAGGTCTCAAGGGTCCCAAAAGATTGGGATTATTCCCTGCATATGTTCAGACCACAATGCTTTGAAACTTGAACTCAATCACAAGAGGAAATATGGAAGGAACTCAAACACTTGGAGGTTAAAGAGCATCCTATTAAATAATGAATGGGTAAACCAGACAATTAAAGAGGAATTAGAAAAATTCATGGAAATTAAGGAAAATGAAAACACAACTCTTCAAAACCTTTGGGATACAGCAAAGGCAGTCTTAAGAGGGAGGTACATTGCAATACAAGTCTTTCTCAAAAAATTAGAAAAATCTCAAATACACAAGGTAACTTTACACCTAAAGGACATGGAGATAGAACAGCAAATAAAGCCTAAACCAAGCAGGAGAAAAGAAATAATAAAGATTAGAGCAGAAATCAATGAAACAGAAACCAGAACAATAGAACAGATCAACAAAACTAGAAGCTGGTTCTTTGAAAGAATTAATAAGATTGATAAACCCCTAGTGAGACATAGCCAAAAGAAAAATGACCCAAATTAGTAAAGGCATGAATGAAAGAGGCGAGATCATGACCAACCAAGGAAATACAGACAATTTTAAGAACATATTAGGAGCAACTATGTGCCAACAAATTAAGTAATCTGGAAGAAATGGATGCATTCCTGGAAATTTATGAACTACCAAAACTGAAACAGGAAGAAATAGAAAACCTGAACAGACCCAAAACCAGCAAGGAAATTGAAGCAGTAATCAAAAACCTCCCCCCCCACAAAAAAAAAAAAAAAAAAAAAAAAAAAGAGCCCATGGCCAGATGGCTTCCCGGGAAATTCTACCAAACATTTTAAGAAGAAATAATACCTATGGGTATTAAGGAGGGCATGTGTTGTGATGAGCACTGGATGTTATACACACCTAATGAATCACTGAACACCATCAAAAACTGATGGTGTACTGTATGTTGGCTAACTGAACATAATAAAAAAAATTTTTAAAAGAAGAAATATCTATTCTACTGAAGCTGTTTCAAAAAATACAAATGGAAGGAAACTTTCAAACTTGTTCTATGAGGCCAGCATTACCTTGATCCCAAAGCCAGACAAAAACCCCATCAAAAAGGAGAATTACAGACCAATATCCCTGATGAACATGGATGCAAAAAATATTCACCAAGTTACTAGCCAGTAGAATCCAACAGTACATTAAAAAGATTATTCACCATGACCAAGTGGGATTTATTCCTGGGCTGTGAGGGTGGTTCAACATTTGCAAATCAATCAACATGACACATCACATTAATTAAAGAAAAGACAAGAACCATAGGATCCTCTCAATTGATGCAGAGAAATCATTTGACAAAATACAGCATCCTTTCTTGATTAAAACTCTCGCAGTGTACAGAGAGAGGGAACATACCTCAGTATGATAAAAGCCATCTACAAAAATCCCACAGCAAATATCATTCTCAATGGGGAAAAACTGAGAGCTTTTCCCCTAAGGTCAGGAACACGTCATTGATGCCCACTCTCACCACTGCTGTTCAATATATTACCAGAAGTCCTAGCCTCAGCAATCAGACAACAAAAAGAAATAAGAGGCACTCAAATTGGCAAAGACAAAGTCAAACTTTCTCTCTTTATAGATGACATGATACTTTATCTGGAAAACCCAAATGACTCCACCCCCAAATTGCTAGAACTCATACAGCATTTCAGCAACATGGCAGGATACAAAATCATTGCACAGAAATCAGTTGCATTTCTATACACTAACAATGTCACTGAAGAAAAAGAAATTAAGTAATCAATCCCATTTATGGTTGCACCAAAAACTGTAAGATACCTAGGAATAAACCTAACCAAAGAGGTAATGGATCTGTACTCTAGAAACTACAGAACACTTATGAAAGAAATTGAGGAAGACACAATGAGATGGAAAAAATTCCATGTGCATGGACTGGAAGAATAAACATTGTTAAAATGTCAGGGAGCCTGCTTCTCCCCCTCCTTCTGCCACTCCCCTTGTTTGTGCTCTCTTGCTCTATCTTTCAAATAAATAAATAAAATCTTAAAAAAGTAAACAGCCTCAACATTTTTCACAGAGCTGGAACAAACAATCCTAAAATTTGTATGGAACCAGAAAAGACCGCAAATGGCCAGGTGAATGTTGGGAAAAAAAAAAACAAAAAACAGTTAGAGGCATCACAATGCCTGACTTCAAGCTATATTACAAAGCTGTGATCATCAAGACAACATGGTATTAGCACAAAAAACAGACACATAGATCAATAGAACAGAATAGAGACCTCAGAAATGGACCCTCAACTCTATGGTCAACTAATCCTCGACAGAGCAGGAAAGAATATCTAATTGAAAAAAGACAGTCTCTTCAATAAATGTTGCTGGGAAAATTGGACAGCCATACTCAGAAAAATGAGACTGGACCATTCTCATTTGCATATGCGATCTCATATATGATTCACAAAGATAAACTCAAAATGGATGAAAGAACTAAATGTGAGACAGAAATCCATCAAAATCCTAGAAGAGAACACAGGCAGTAACCTCTTCTACCTTGGCTGCAGCAGCTTTTGCAAGACACATCTCTAGAGGTAAGGGAAACAAAAGCAAAAATGAGCTATTGGGAATTCATCAAGATAAAAAGCTTCTCCTCAAGGGGAACCTGAACTGAAGGGGAAGTCCTCAGAGAGGGAGAAAACTCATGAGAGACTCCTGACTATAGAAAACAAACTGAGGGTTGCTGGAGGGGAGGTAGGTGGGGTGATAGGGTAATTGGGTGATGGGCATTAAGTAGGGCACATGATGTGATGAGCACTGGGTGTTATAGGCAACTGATAAATTATTGAACTCTACATCTGAAACTAATGATGTATTATATGTTGGTTAATTGAATTTAAATAAAAAATGAGAAAAAAAAACAAGAAACGCAAATTCACACTCTATAATTACAAAGTATACCAACACACAAACTATCATGAACAAAAGTTAATCCAGAACATATCTGAAAGAGACAGAGATCAATAATAAGAAGGTTAAAGATTAATTGTGAATGCCAAACTATGTTTAATAGAAATCCCATCAGGAGGGAATAATGAGTATGCAAAGAGGCAATACTCAGAACTATAATGGTTAAGAACTTTCCAAAAGTGATGGAAGACATAAATTCTCATATTTAAGAAACCTGTTAAATCAGATGAAAGAATCCCTGAGATGAATGTGGAGAATGAAACAAAGCTCGGATCATGGAGGGCTTTTCTAACTATCTTAAGGATTTTGGTCTTTATTCTAAGAGCAATAAGAAACCATTGAATGGTCTTACATAAGAAAGTAACATGGTCAGATTTCATTTGAAAAACATTTGACAGAATTTTTAAGGAATGCATTAAAAGAGGGCAAGACTAGATTCAAGGAGACCAGTTGGGAGGCTATTACAAGTGAGAGTTGATAAAATGAACCAGGTGGTAATAACAAAAAATAGAGAAAAGTGGACATTTAAGAAGTATAATTGGCAGGATTAGATGGTAGATTACATGTAAAAGTGTAGAATAGAGAGGAGTCAAAAATGGCTTCCAATTTTCTGTCTTGGAAAATTAGGTAAAAAGTGATAACATTTTCTGGATTAAAGAATACTGAATGTAGATCAGGTTTGTGGAAGTGGAATGGAGATCATGAGTTTAGTTTTCAACATGAGGAGTGTGATATTACTTTGAGACCCTTTTGGTTACTATTATTAAAAGAGTGGACTGAAAAAATAGAAGACAGCAAAGATGACAAAGAAAGAAAAATCATAGAGAATGGAAGAAAACTAGTAGAATATGATGATATGAAACCCAGGAGAGGAGAGATACAAGAAAGTTTCAAGTACTATATGAAGGCAAGTTAAGGTTATCCTATAGAAATATTGTACTGGATTTAGCAAGTAGCAAGCCATTGATGATCTTAATAAAGACCACTTGCTCCAATTTACAATAAAACTTCATTAGAATAAATAAAAGGCAGAGTTGCTTTACACTAAAATACCATGGTGGTGAGGTCATTTTAGTAAATGTCATGAGTTTTAATTCATGCTAGGAACAATATAAGGTAAGCATTAGCATGTTTTAAACATTAATACTGCTAGAAAAAAGACTTGGATACCAGTAGTGGTTCCCAGAGTAGTTATGTATATGTATATGCGTATATATACTATGCTATAATTTCTTCTGGAAATAAGATTATTTACTGAACTGCATATATGGGGATTGAAAATGATGGCAAAACATCTAAATAGGGCAAGCACAGAAAAACACCTTAAGAAGCTACACATAATAGGGACGCCTGGGTGGCTCAGTCAGTTAAGCGTCTGCCTTTGGCTCAGGTCATGATCCCAGAGTCCTGGGGTCGAGTCCCACATCGGGCTCCTTGCTCGACAGGGAACCTGCTTCTCCCCTGCCTCTTCCTGCTGCTCCCCCTGCTTGTGCTCTCTCTCTCTGACAAATAAATAAAATCTTAAAAAAAAAAAAAAGATGCTACTCATAAGAAGATCCAAGTTAAAGGAAAGTATCTTTTTTTTTAAGTTTATTTATTTATTTATTTATTTATTTATTTATTGTAATCTCCACATGCAACCTGGGGCTCAAACTCACCAGCCCAAGATCAAGAATCACATGCTCTTCTGACATAGCCAGCCAGGTGGCCCAAGATTCGTTTCTTGATTTGTCTTTCTCTCTCTCTCTCTTTTTTTTATTATGTTATGTTAGTCACCATACAGTGCATCATTAGTTTTTGATGTAGTGTTCCATGATTCATTATTTGCATATAACACCCAGTGCTCACCACCACACGTGCCCTTAAAGGAATGTATCTTCACTATTAAATGACAGAGAGATCTGGCAATTGTACAAAACAACATAATGACTGACATTCACTCAATAATTCATTTAACCAATACTTATTGGGTATTTACTGAGCAAGGCATAGGGAACAGAGAGTAGAATGTGTTTAAATGGATATGGGAAAGAATTGGGAATAAGTTGGGGGTTACAGATGTTACATTCCATATTTGGTCATTTAAAAAAAAACTGACAGTTTAATAGTTTGTGTTTTAGAAACTGTCAAATATGTCTATGTTAAAACAATCTTGCCTGAGGAGCATCATCCAAGTATCTTAACATCGAAATGACTGTGTTAAAATGGGCACATCAAAATGGCTGCATTATATTGTTTTACTATGTACCCTAACAGGGGATAAATTTAACTAAATAAGATGTCATTAGATTGAGTAGGGGTTTAAATTCCAGGTAAAGGAGTTTGGATTTACTAATTTAAGCAAGAAACTGTTGCATATTCTGAGAACAGGAATGGCATGATATATGTTGTACTTAAGAGAGAATCATCCAGGTAAATTTTAATAATGGCGATAGAAGCATTAGACTGTCATAGCTGGATGACTCTAGCTATTTTGAACATCAAACTGACTCCCCTTACTTAGATTTCAGGCTCTCCAAACAATCTTGTGCTTATAATTTTACTTCCCTTATAAATTTGCCTACAGGGATTAATGTACTACTTAGTGGACCCACACACCTGGACAGTTGACAGTCATAATTATTATGAATTAATACATTAATACATTTAATCTCTAATATATATATCTAATATATACATTATCTCTATATAATCTCTGAGATATATATGTATATATATCAGCCTGGAATATATTAGTGGTATAATATATTTATATATATAAAATATAATATATTATATTATAATGGTATATAGTATATACTATATATTATATATAATATAGTGGTATAATATATCATATATTGTGTATATATATTATATGTTGTATATAATATATATTATATAATATATATCTCTTAGCCTGGAAGCAATAGTTAGATTGCAACCTTATTTTCAAATCACAAGGAAAATCAAAAAGGCATTTTAATCACGAATATTAAAATGATCTGAACTGCAGAGTTTTATAAAAGAAAAGTATTAGACTTTGAAATGAGAGCTCTGCAAGCACTTGTGTGATGACTTGCTGACAATCTCTTTGCCAGGGACTTCCTAAACCCAGATAAAATCCCTAATCTTGCTGCCTTAGTGCTGTTACCCTTTCATTTTAGATCTTGTTTATAGCCAAAGAGATTTCTAGTGAGCAAGAAGAGTCCTCTTTAGACCAGATTGATTATCATTATTTAGTCAAAAGATATGGAAAATTTTCAGGCACCAGTCCCAAAGGTATTTCACTATGTGATTATCATCAGAAAGTTTTTTTTTTTTTCTGACTGATATAAAAGCATTTTGCCCTATGAAGCTTTTCACAGATGCTCTTAGTACACATAATACTTAGTATACTTCCTTTCTGCCTATTTCCTCTACCCTAACTTATGCTTTTACCGAAATATACCTAAGCTTGTAGCAGGGGTGGGTGGGAAGCAGGCCTCACAGAGGGAAATTGTATTGGTAAAAAGGGGTTGATGGGAGAGTGAGGTGGGTGAGAAGGTTGGTAGATTTGACCTCTATAAACTGTCTAGCTTTATAGACTCATTTTGAGGGAGACTATTAGGAGTCAAGAACATAGGCTATATAGCCAGACAGGGTTTAAATCCTGGTTCTGCCCTCACCAGCTCTATGACTCTGAAAAGTAACTAAGCAACTTTATGACTGTTAAATGAAGATAATAATAGTCCTTACCAGGCAAAGTAATTGAAAGAACTAAAAAAATAATGCTCATAAGGCACTTGGACTATAAGCTCCACAAAAGCCAAGGACCAGGTGTGTCTCCTTCAGTGTTGTGTCTTTGCCACCTAACATAGTGCTGGGCACATAGTAGATTGAATAATTAAATTGTTAGAGGACAGAGGGCTAGAGAAAAAAAAAAAAAAAACAGACCTGTTTAAAGGAGCCTATGTAAGATTCTGGCACAAAGAAGTTGTTTGAGGTGAAAACTGTGACAGAGAAGGAGAAGGTTCTCTTAACACCTGCAGCTTTGTGTGGCTCATTCTAAGTGGTGGGAGGATCTGGAATCAACTGCCATGGTATGAACATAGAAGTGCTCATGATTAGCAGTTGTAGTGTTGAAGCTTTATTGCATGGATTAATGGGCATAGGGTGTTCATAGTGGATGCCAGAAAACAGGAGGGATTAGAGCTGATAGATTCACTTACAGAATATCCTAAAATCACTGTGGAAGTTTTTAAAGGCTCTATTTCAGCAACCTGGATAGATTTCCATCATTTTGTTCTTAAGGTAAAAGTTGACCTATTTTGTAGCCACAGGATGGGGAAGATTTAAAACAGTGACTCTGTTGTCAAGCTGGTCTACCATGACAGTCATTTTCCAATATTTACTAAATGGTTTTAAAATTAAATTTTTAGTACTGTAAAGGCATTGGGAGTTTCTTGACATGAATATTGGTATCACCAACCACCCTATCCCTTAAAAGTCCCCTTTATGGATGCTTTAATGATTTCTGCTTTTGTTCCTTCTTTATTTTTCCTTTATCTTGTCTTCTAAACTGTTACTTTTTTCTTCATCTCTCCTTCTTACCTTTCTGGCTTTCCTATGCCTCATGACTTCCAATTTAGTATCTAGTAAAGCCCTTAGGAATTCCTTAGTTCCACTACCCACACTATTATACTAGGACTAAAGATGTTGCAGACATTTGTGTTAAATACTATTGTATGGTAAATAAGTATCAAACAGAATTTGATACTTACTCAATTTCATTATGAGGAGAACAAATAACAGCTTTTTAAATGTGTTAAATGAAGCTATATGGCTTGAGAGGAATAGCAAATTTCATCTAGCTTTTCATTGATGCAGAGTTAACTTTTATGGCTTATACATCAGTGTCCACATATTTTAAATAAGGAAGAACGAATAAACACAAGAATAGAAGTTAAAGTTAGAGTGAGATGATCTAGGGAAGACTGGAACTAAAAGAGAAGAGAACCTATATGTTACAGTATGAAGTTGAAAAAGACATCCACTCCAGGCCTTTGATGATCTTGCATATGCTGTTAATTCTCTAATGCACATCTTTCCCCCAAGATTCAGAATCACATCCTGCTCTAGCTGAATGTCTCCAGGTCACTTCAATTTAGCATGTTTAAAATGAATGTATCACCTCTTCTTACCAGAGTCTTCTGTCTCTCCTCAGTAAAAGCCCCACCAACCACACAAAGGGCCAAGACAGAAATCCCTTCTCATCCCTTAGGCTTAAAAGATTTTTCATAATGCAAATCTGATCTCATCGTTCTCTTATCAAACCTTTAGTGTTTTGCTATTGCCTTGGAGTGGCAAAGCTCTGTGATCTGTCCCCTGCCTCTCTCTCTAGATACTGTGAAATAAAAACCATATCTGGACTTAGAAAGGAGAGATTTTATACAAAAGCATTAGTGTAAGAGAAGAATAAACTACTGAAATAAGGAGAACATTGTGACCATAAGAACTGCAAGTCTCAAGAGTTAGGCAGAAAGGGTTTTTCTTTTATACAGGAGTAAACTGAGTTACAAAGAACGGGGTGTGGAGAAGTGGGATGAAAGGATGGCACTATCTGATAGATAGATCAGACAATGTTTTATCCTAAGGCAGCATGTCCTTTTCTTGGTTAGAAGGCTGTCTGAGGATGGGTCAAGTTTAGGGATCTGAGGGAAGGACAGAATCTTAACCAAAATTTGATTAATAAGCATTTTGTTTCCATTGATCAGTGGAGACAAGAGTTCAGCTAATCAATTATGAGGCAAAGTGAGAATTTGGGGGGTCTGTGTCTGACCTTGTCATATGTAAACAAGGGGGTGTCTGTGAGTACTATCTAAGTCAGATAGTGAAAGCGGTTTCTTCATAGTAAGCCATTTCCTGGAACACAAAGGGTGGGGGAATTTCTTAATCTTCCTGTTTTCCAGAAGCACCAGAGCTCAGGTAAAACTTACCATTGTCATCACATTTCTTAGTTCTCTCACTTAAAAAAAAAAATTATTGTTACAGGAAGGCTGAACTTGATATACCTTACCCAGGCATTAATCAGTATTATCATAGGCTAATATTTCCTACCCAAGTACCATTTATCTGGCTTGTTCCAACCCATCATTCAGCAAACAACTTATATATCATTGGACTGGGTCGTTTTTTCCAATTCCTGAACAAAGATGGATATCTTTCAATGTATTCCCACTGACAATGGTGAATGTTACCTGAGCTCTGTGCTCCTGGAAAACAGCCACAGTAATTCCCCACTTTTGTGTTCTCAGAATTGGCTTATTGCAAAGGGCTATACTTTCTCCATGGTAGAGATAAGACTCACCAGATGTCCCTATTGTTTACCTATGACAACACAGAGGCCCTCCAAATTCCCATTTTTTGTCTCATAAATGATTGGCTGAACTGTTTGTCCCATTGATAAATCAGAACAAAATGCTTTTTAATCTTACTTGATCAAACTTAGCTTCTCTTGTTTTCCTAGGCCCCTCAACTTTCACTCACCCTCAGCCCAAGCCAGCATACAAATCCATGTTAAGGCACTTCCTTAGAATAGATTGACCTCAGGGTAAAACAGTCTCTGATTATTAAAACAAAACAAAACAGCCAGACACTGATTAAAGGCAGTAAAGATAGATTTTATTTAATAGCCCCACTGAAGTAGGGGACAGACCCCACTGTAACCTGAGCTCAAATATGATCTGTGCAGAGGTATTCAGGTATTTCAAAGAGAAAATGAGAAAGTAGGAAGGGAGAACAAGTAGGGGCTCAAGTAGTGTCAGGGAAATGAAAAATTACAGAAAGCATGTAAGACATTGGTCAATTTCAATGTGATTAGGCCATCTGTGTCTGCCAACTGGCACTTATCAAAGGTAGGCTCCTTCCCTACCACAGAGACTAGGAGACAGGGGTCCTATTCCTCCTGATAATTACATTTCAATGGGATGGCTTTCAGGTCCTTGAGAAAGACAATCCTAGTTTGTAGAAGATACACATACATCTCAAAGGAACAGAAGAAGGATTTACAATTGTAGGGTGTTTTAGTTTTGTTTGTTTGTTTGTTTTTTAAGTAAATGCTTCTAAGAGAGAAGGTTGGGGCACTATAGTTTGTTCCACCCAAAACCTATCTTGGGTAGAACAAACAGTACATTTTTTAGCAACATTGAGCTTTCTCAGACAGGAACTTAAGGGGGTTAGGGTCATAATCCTAGCAGTACTGCCTTGAGCTATTTGAAATAATGCTAGTGTTTGTTCCAGTCTCTTAGTGTGTGTGGGGAGGGGTAGGTAAAATCACTTGTGCAGAGAATCTGCAGCTCTCATAGGCCAAGTTTGAGGCCTAGTTGAGAAGAGGGCTCAGAGGACACTGACTAAAGTTTGTTCAAGGAGTCTTTGTCAGAATCTCCTATCCACTTCCATCCACTCATCCCACTCTCCCATACCCTCTTCTTTCTAGTTTTGTTCACTTCTTCCTATAAAAGAAAAGTCTTTTCTGCCTGACCTTTGAGATGCTTGCAGAGGTCAGAGCATACTCCCTATTGTAATTGCCCTCCTCCCACATGATAATCCCTGTCCCCCCTTACAATAGTCCTTTCAAATAAAGTTTCTCCTTACCTAAATCCAGATTTGTTTTTTATTTGACATGATAGCACTCTGATGCTTATCACCTTGCAATAACTTGTTTTGTGTCTGTGTTACTATATTACTTTTTAAAAGTAATCTCTATGTCCAATACGGGGCTCAAACTCATGATGCCCGAGATCAGAAATTGCATGCTCTACAGACTGAGCTAGCCAGGTGCCCTTGTTATTCTATAAGGGTAAGGACTATGCCTGTTAACCAGAAGGTAGTATCAAACAGGAGCTCAATAAATATTTCTTGACAGAAGAGGATATGAGCAGATGATGTATTAAGAATGTATGTATAATTACAAATACTTTGAACAGAATTATAGGATTCAGTTCTGTATTTTGACTCTGTTATCAATTGAAGGTTTTCAAGAGAGCAGGGGATAAGTAATGGTGCTAGTAATTTCCTTTAGAAACCTTGGCTCCTGGGGTGCCTGGGCTGCTCAGTCAGTTAAGCATCTGACTCTTGGTTTTGGCTCAGGTCATGATCTCAGGGTCTTGAGATCAAGCCCTGAGTAGGGCTCCACGCTCAGCAGGGAGTCTGCTTCCCCTCTCCCTCTGCTCCTCTCCCCGCTCACAAGTCTCTCTCTCTCTCTAAAATAAATAAAATTAAATTAAAAAAAAAAGAAAAGAAACTTACTCCTTAGGTAACTGAAGGTGACCAGATATTAACAATATTATCTTCCACTCCTTTCTTGTACAAATATGAAATTTCCCATTGTATATTGCAAGAAAGGAAAAAAAAAGTTTCCTCTACCCTTTTAGATTTAGTGGGTTGGGTTTACAAATTAAACTGACAAAAGAGAGATTAACATGACAAAAGGCATACAATTTTTATTGATATTAATATTTTTATGTGCTTGAGGGCTTCACAAAAAAGAAATGAGAACCCCAAAAGCAATTAAACTCAGGAGCTTATATACCATTTTAACTGCAGAGAAGTGACTAGATAAAAGAAAGGGGGATTTGGGCTTCTAGGAATGATATATCATTGTGGGAAAGTACCTAGGAAATATAGGGGGTAACTGACAAAGGATAATGGTTATTTTAGTAAGATTTATGCACACTTATCTTGGCATCAGCTCCCCATCTCTGGTGATGAGTCACTCTACCCCTGGAGTACAGTGAGGACACCTTTTTCATGGGAAACTTATACCTTGCTTTTGGAGGATAGAAGGAGTGCAGATGGCTCTTCCTGAATCTGCTGTTTCTCAACTGCTTTCAGCTCAAAATAATCGATTTGCCAAAGTGGCATATTTTGGCGTGGCACGTTCTGATTTCCATCAAAATTCTTAGTCATTTTCAAAAGAAGGAATTTGAAGATTTATGTTTTGAGATCTAGTTTGTTGTTGTTTCTTTTAATCAGTGAAAAGATGCTTTTTAATTGTTTGTGGATTTAAGAAGTAAGCCCAAAAGATAAAATATATGTTTTATTTCCTATGTTTCCCAGTAGAATAAACTCACACTTAACTATATACTTTGGTAAACTATTCACAGTAATCCCAAAGATTATATTTAAGGTAAAGAGCTATTTGCTGAGTATTTAACAGCCCACTAAGCTCATTGATCTCGCTGATATCATGGCTCAGTTTCCAGGGTGAGCTTGGTAATTAACAATGTAGATGACTTGCTATAGGCAAGATCTTTGTGTGTTGACATTCTGGCTTTCAGCTCCTTTTAAGAGAGCTAATCACATTTGCAGACCTTTTTCATTGTGAAGACCTTTACTGCTGTCTGTAAACTTTTAAAATATCTTGAACATAGCAGCAACTTTCCTCAATTTTTCATAGTCTCAGTTCATTCACACTTTAATTGTTAAATGAAAGCATTATTGCTGAACAGAAAAGGAATATCTCAATTTGGAGAAAAAGAAAAACATTCCTATTTTGAAGGTAGTCAAAACTGAAATAATGTAAAAGATTCACAAGCAAGTGTAATGACACTACTTTGTGATTTCACAGTACAAATAGGAGCTAAAATTATTCAATGTAATGGTCAAGTGCAAGAAGCGTAGTGTTCACTTTTTAAAATTGGATTCCTAGTAAACATGGCGAATTTAAATATAGCCCAATTAAAGAGCAGGGGGAAAAGAGAGTCACAGGAAGCCCCACACTGTATTTATAATCACAGCTGGGACTGTTTACCTAATTTCTAGTACAGTTACTCAACCAGTGTTTATTTCCACCTGAATAAGATGAGAGGGATTAATGGATATATTTTATATGCACAGAACAAAGCCAACAGGTTCATGAGAAAGGAATAGTTTGAACTAGATTTAACTGGGCAGAAGAAAATGAAAAAGATTTGAGTGGTAGTTTCAGACTTAGATTTCTTACCAAAATGTGACAGTGAATATATTTTATTAGTATATTACAATAATTTCAGTGTCATTTTTCACGTCAGAGCCAAGCATGTCTCAGGTAACTATAGTGGCTTAGGATAGATTTGGGGATGCCTAGACCTTCAGGTGACTGAGCTAGCTTCAGGTTCTGCCAGTCCTCTAAGCAGTGGTAACTACAGAATACAGAACTACGGAATACAATATTGTCTGCCCAGAGAAGGAATCAGTAATGGAAGAGAGAGACAGAAAGACAGAGAGAGAATGAGAATAGGGAGGAGGTTCCAATATGAAATAATAGGATACACCAACAGATGATCAAAGCACATTGATGTGTGTTGTATTGGAAGATCAAAGAAGCTAGGAGGTGGGCAGCATTCTAGGAAATTTGCCACAATGTAGAAGGGTTCTAGCTACCAAGCTAGGGTTCAGGGGCAGCAGACAAATCCCAGGGATGGGCATTACTGGTAAGAAAAAGAAGGTCCCAACCTTATAGAGATATAAGTATTAGGGATATTAACAAGACAGGAAATCAAGTAAACAGTAGAAGCCCGTTTTCGGAACACAGGCATCAGGTTTAGCCCAAACTAGCAGGAATATCACTCAAGCTGAGTTATGGGCCAAGAACCTTCACTACCTCATGATTAAGGACAGCATTGCCCCCCTACTATAGGCTATAGGGGTCAATTTGTGTGGTTGTGGGGAAATTAAGGCCAAAAAAATGTGGGACAAAGCCAAGTCTCACATTAGAACCAGGAAATAAACACTCATCAAGAATTCAGAGTAAAGTCAAGTAAAAGTTGCTAAAATTTGTTGGATTTCATTGTCTGGTATTTCATGAAAAAGATGTGAATGGGCAGCCCCTTCACTTGCACACACATTTTCATTCCTCCTTATCAGCTCAAAGACGGTGCAGGTGTTCCTTTTCTCCTTTGTTTTATCTGTTTTTCCAACACTACTCGATCATTCCCATCAGTACGCACATAGTGGCAATATTTCCTAACTTGACACACTCTCTTGATGCTATTCCCTTCATTCTATTACCTTGCTTTGCTCCCCCTTTAGCAAAACTACCTTAAAATTGTCAGTCCTCACTGACTGTACTTCAACACATTCCATTCTCTCTTGAACTCTCTCCAGTCAGATTTTTATCCCTACCACTCCACTGAAGTAGCTCTTGAAAAGTTTACCAATGATCTCCATATTCCTAAATCCTACACTCAATTCTCAATCTGCATATAACTTACCTAAGTGCTGAATTTGTCATAATTTAATCACTTCCTCCTCAGCTTCTGGGAAAATTTTCTCTTTGTTGTCTCTAAATGGTAGCAGAATTTGCCACCCCCAAATATGTTTCTTTGGCATAAAGATTATTTTGAGCTGAAGGTAACTGAGAATAAGCAGATATAGGAAAAGCTCTCTGCCCTCCCCCTATTTGCCTAAAAGGAGGACATAAATTTACAAAGATTTCCCTCTTCTCCTATCTATCAGGAGAACAAAAGTTAATCACTTTTAGATCCCGAGCCTAGAGAAGGCACCAGAGGAATCTATGTAGCAAACTTCACTAAGTAGCCTTTATTTACCATTAGTTTCCCATATATTTTTTTCCCACAATTTGCCTTCCCCAGGGATTCAAGGTCTTTTCCTTTGTCTCCTTATTTCTCTCAAAACATATTGTTCCTTTGTTAAGATGCTATAAAACTCAAGCTCTAGTCACTCCCTTAAATTACTCATCCCTGAGTTTCTCCCATATATCAGATATATATGTTAATAAAATTCTGTTTCTTTTTCTCATGTTAATCTGTTTCTTGTTACAGAGACCCAACCAAAAGCCTAAAAGGGTAGAAGGAAAAATTATTTTTCCTTCTTTACGTTTCCTTATTTTATTAGCTGCCCCTTCTTGGCATACTTTGCTTTATCATCCTTACCCTCCAGGTATCTTAAGAGTTAGAGTGCCCTGGGGCTCAGTTTTAGAATTTCTTCCCTATGTCTCCTTATGGTAAGGTATGTGACATTCTGCTAGAAGACTTTCTCTGGCCACAGCAGTGTTTCACCTATAAATTCATCAGGCTGTTCTTACAAGTTAGCACCCCCTGGAGCAGCCTTTAACCAACAACTGATAGGAATTAGTGGATAAAGACCCTTAGCTTCCTCACTTCTTGGACAGGACAGCATTAAAGCATGTTCTATGGTTTCTCAGAATTCTCCTTTAGCTGGATTGTGCCTCAATTACACAAAGAAGTAACCTGATAATTAATGTAGCTTGTATTGGCTTTCTTTTCTTCTCTGTCTCATTTCTCCACCTTTCAACTGGTACTTCCTGTGATCATATCTTGTTTTGGATTGGGTTCCTTAGTAAACCAACTGTGAGACAGAGATGTGTGCACAGGAGATTTCTTGGGGGTGCTCAGGAATAATACCTGTAAGGCTGTGAAAGGAAGGGAATTGGGCAAAGAAAGAGAGCTACAATGCAGATTCCCTATAGGTATGAGCTGATTCTATTGGGGAGCTCTATAACTAGGATGTTCTCTAGAGTTGTCTCTAACAGAGACAAAGAGGTCAGTTTTGGACTGCTCATTGTATGCAGGTTGCCCCTAGGTAAAGACTATAGCTCTTCTGGGTACCTGGGTGGCTCAGTTGGTTAAGCGACTGCCTTCGGCTCAGGTCATGATCCTGGAGTCCCGGGATCGAGTCCCACGTCGGGCTCCCTGCTCAGCAGGGAGTCTGCTTCTCTCTCTGACCCTCCCCCCTCTCATGCTCTCTCTCTCTATTTCATTCTCTCTCTCAAATAAATAAATAAAATCTTTAAAAAAAAAAGACTATAGCTCTTCTTGGCAGAGGGCAATGCTTAGAGAAGGACTCAGCAGTAGGCCATTTGTAGCAACATTTCTGGCAGCTAGGAGGATCAGTGGGAAAAGGTCCAGCGGCTCATTATAAAATCCACTACAGTTTATCCCTTGTGCAGCTTGAATTCACTTGTTTCATATGATGTTTGCCTATCTGGGAAAAGCTCCTCCAGGATTCCAGTTGGTTTCCCTGGTATAATATAATATACATTTGGTCTTTGTCCCCAGTTCCTGCTGCAGACTTTCTAAAACCCTTAGAACTTCCTGAGTGATAGGGTTATCTTTTGTTGTTCCTAAGGAACACTTTTTAACCACAGACCACACCTGAATTTATGCTAATAAAGTGACTGGGGGGGGGTATATTGCTTCAAGATGGGGACTGGTCAGAAAGACGAAATATAGGATTGAAGGGTTGGAACATTTAGCCACATTCTCTGACATCTGGAAAGTGGAAAGGAGGCTACAGATTAAGTTCTATAAAAGTTCTTGAACAATGATATTAAGAGAAAATTTGGAACACAGTGAAATGCTCAGGGAGTGGCATGCATGGAGAAGGCATGGAAGCTCTGTGTCCTCTACAGCCCTACTGTGTCCTTGCCCTATGCATTTCTCCCATTTGGCTGTTCCCAAGTTGCACCCTTTATAATAAGCTGGTAAACATTAGGAAAGTGTTTCCCTGAGTTCTGCGAGTTGGTGTGGTGATTACTGAACCTTAGAGGGGGGTCATGGAAACCCTCAAATTTATAGTCAGTTGGTTAAAAGTATGGGTGGCCCCTGGGACTTATGAATGGTGTCTGAAGTGGGAGCAGTCTTATGGGACTGGGCCCTTAACCTGTGGGGATCTGTGCTACCTTCCATTGCTAGTGTCAGAATTGAATTGAATTGGTAGATAACCCAGTGGTTGTCAGAGAATTGGTTGTTGGTGTTGGAAAACAAACAAACAAATACATATTTGGTGTCAGAAGTAGTATCAAAGAAAATGCCACCAAAATCTCTTTTCCTCAAAAAACTTAAAAGAGGAAAATTGGTGGTATGAGTTCTTGATGCTGTAGCTATTTTGATACCACAACTGATATTCCTTATATCTCTCTTCTCTATTTTTACTAGAGCCCTCTCACCCTTAACTAGTTCCCCTTCTGGTCCAGGGGCCATAATTGGTGAGATGACTCATAACTGCTGATATGGACTGAATTTATTCCCCCAAAATTCATGTTAAACCCCTTACTCCCAATGTGACTATATTTGGATATTAGGGCCTTTAGGAGGTAATTAAGATTAAATGAGGTTATAGAGTGGGGTCCTGATCTGGTAGGATTGAAGGCCTTATAAAAAGAGGATGAGAAAGAGAAAAAGAGAGTTTGAGAAAGTTCTCCATGTGCATGCACCAAGTGAAAGCCATATGAGGACAATGTGGCTATCTGTAAGCCAAGAAGAGAGTTTTAGCCAGACACTAAACCCTGTCAGAACTTGATCTGGGACTTCTAACTTCCAGAACTATGAAAAATAAATCACTGTTGTTTAAGCCCCCCGCCTGTGATATTTTGTTATGGCAGCTTGAGTAGACTAATACAACCTTGTCCCCAAGGGGTTCCATGCTACTGTGCCTTTCTCAGGCCATGGCTTCTGCATTTGTCCATTTACTACCAAAATTATCAGGAGACTACAATGAAGCAGTGGATCAACAGGGTGCTCAATGTATTCTTCACTGTTCCATTAGTAACAGCAACCTTACCTCCTCCAGATAATCAAGATTGAATTCCCCTGCCAGTACCTAACAGTAACTAATTTTCTTGCCTCCTGGTCTCTGGTACAGGGAGCCTAAAGTAACAGAAGGGCAGCTGATGTCCATGCCCTAATCCCTAGTACCTGTGACTATGTTACATAACAAGACAAATGGGATTTTGCAGATGGAAGTAAGGTTACTAATTAATTACTTTTAAAATAGGGAAATTATCCTGAATATCCAGGTGGGCATAAACTAATCACATAAGACCTTAGAAGTGGGAAAATGTTCTCTAGATGGAGGAAGAAGAGGAAGTCAGAAGAAATGTGGCAGGAGTCAGAGAGATTTGAAACAAAAGAAGAACTCAATGTACTGTTGCTGGTTTTAAGATGGAGGGAGAAACACAACTAGGAATGCAGGTAGCCTTAAGGAGTAGAAAGAGGTTTCCAGCTGATATCCAGCAATGAAATGGGGACCTCAACCCTACAACCATAAAGAACTAAATTCTGTCAATGATCTGAAAATCTTGGTGGTGGATTCTACCCTAGAACTTCCAGATAAGACCCCAGATTGGCCAACACCTTGATTTCAGCTTTGTAAAATCCTGGGCAGAGAAAGCCACAAAACTATGAGATAATAATTTATGTTGTTTTAAGCTGCCATGTTTGTGGTAATTTTTATAGCATCAATAGAAAATGTTTCCACAGAGTTTGAAGTAATGGGAATAGGAAACACACATTGCCCAGTGGGTCACTGAGGGTGATGGTAAACAGGTCAATTCTTACTATCACTCCTTGGTTCTTAGAGACATATTTTATATCTATCAGGGACATACTACCATAAAATGATCATTGATTTAGGTTATATAACATATCCTAGAGGATGATATCCCATCTGCAGCTTAAGCTGGTTTCTCAATTGATTCATTAAGAGCTATTCCATCATCCTATAGGCCAGCAGCATTTAGACTGTGCATTATGTTATAGGTTCAGTGGATACTATATGTATGTGGATCCACTACTAAACCTTTTTTGTAAGGTTGATTCCTTGATTTGCTGCATTATGTAGTTTCCTACTGGTACAGCAAATATTATAAGTTCTTAGGCAGTCATGCTGGCTAAAGCAAGAAAGGCAGGCCCATTCCTAAAATACATGTCAATTTTATCCAGGGTGGAGGATATCCAATGTAATCCCCTTGTCATCTAGTGGCTGATTGGTTTCCTTGAGGGAAGGTGCCATATTAGTGACTCAAATTTGGTTTCTGTTCCTAGGTGGTTATACATTTGGCAGCATCAATAACTAGATCAGCTTGGGTTAGTGAAACTTCATGATATTTAGCGCATTCTTAGCCTCCATACTTGCAAACCAGGGGTTCTCCATTCATGTACCCATTGTACCAGACTAGAGTAGCCTAATTGCTTTTTCTTTTGTTATGTAGTACCTCTTCCACGTAGGATGTGCTCTGACAGGTGTTAAAATACAAAATAAGTATCTTCATGTTACATGCCAACTTCCATAGATCCACCCACTATGTTTATTTTTTTTAATATTTTATTTATTTATTTGAGACAGAGAGAGAGAGAGCAAGAGAGAGAGCACAAGTGGGGGGAGGGTCAGAGAGAAGCAGACACCCAGCTGAGAAGGGAGCCCAACATGGGGCTCCATCCCAGGACCCTGAGAACATGACCTGAGCCTAAGGCAGATGCTTAACCAACTGAGCCATCCAGGAGACCCCATCCACTATGTTTCTTTCACAGACCTTCTTATCTTTGATTTCAGTCTTTTTACTTATATACCCTTGACTGATCAACCAAGCCATTTTTCCACTGCCCATGAGTCCCTATGTAGTCAAACCTCTGACCACCTCTCTTGTCTCATGAAGTGGGTAATCTGGTATACTACATGAAATTCTGGACACTGAGAGAATTTTCCTTCATGGTTGTCCTTCAGAGCCACCCCTGTGTAGGACCCTAATGTAGCCAGAGTTCATTTAAGCTTCCACCCATATACCAAGCTGATCTAGCCATGAACTAAACTCAGCATTTTCTTTCTTGATCAGCTGATCATAAGCTACCTACTCCATCTGACCACAGACAAAACTTAGGGCGATGGACAGGTGTAACAGTGGTGAATGGTTTGGGGATATGGACTACCTGCTCATGAAGCTTACATGTGATTTCTGGCTCTGGTAGCATTTGATCCTGGATGTACTGCCTCCAAATAATGATAGACTGATTTTGGTCCTGCTTGACCTTAAGACTTGGTTGATGTGAGAGAACCCAGGTTATGATGGGCATTTTGGGATGCTACACACCTTTCAAAATATTTTCTCAGGTGATGTACTGGGCTGTAAGGTACTGGGCTGTGATAGAGACACAGCACCTGACCACAAGCTTTACTAGTCTGTTTCCACATAGCTGCTAAAGAAACTCCCTGACAGTATGTCAAATTATACCACTTCTCTACTCAAAACCTTTCGATGGCTTCCCATGTCACTTAAAACCCAAAGTCACTACAATGACTTACAAGACCCAATATGATCTTGCACTTTCATACATCTCTGCCCTCATTTGAAACCACTCTCCTCTCTCATTCTGTTCTAGTCACACGGGTCTCTTGCTGTTCTTTACATATACTAATTATGATCCCATATCAGGGTATTTGGACTCACTGTACAATTTTCCCAGAACATTCTTTCACCTGGTACTTGCATGGCTTCCTCTGTTACCTCGTTCACATCTCTGGTCAAATGTCTCCATATCAGAGAGAAATTGCCTGACCACCTTAGCTAAAATGGTATTTCTTATACATGCTATGCAATATTTCCTTAATTCTGCCTTAGATTTCTTTAGAGCACCACTTATTTATTATAGTTTTATTATTTGTGTGCATTCTGTTTTCTCCTCTTATAAGCTCCAGGAGTGCAAGGATTTTTATCTTTACTATTGTATTCTAGCACCTAAAAAATATGTCTAGAATATTAAGTATTCAGTAAATATTTGTTAAATAAATTAATACATGCATTTGTCATTCTTTTGGGTTGCCTACAGAGCAGCCAGTGTTGCCCTGTTAGAATACGTGAGGTCACTCCTCTGCTCAAAATGCTCCAATGATTTTCCATCTTACTCAGAGTGAAAGCAAAGTCTTATTAGTCTACAGGGCCCTAGCCAATCCAATCTCATTTTCCTTGCTAACATTGTTTTAGTTACACTGGCCTATTTGCTGTTCTTTGAACATCTCAGATCTGGTCTGAACTCAAAGCCTTTGGGCTTGATGTTATCTCTCCCTAAAATGCACTTGCCCACAGTTGGATGCCTTGCTGCTGCCTCACCTTCTTCGGGATTTTACTCAGTTGTAACCTTTGAAGGAAGAATTTTTCTGTTCATCTCATTTAAAACTGCACTTTCTCTCTAATTTTGACTATTCGTCTGCTTAATTTTTCTACCTAGCAATTACTATTCCTCTGCTTAATTTTTCTTTTTTTTTTTAGGTTTTATTTATTTATTTGAGAGAGAGAGAGCACATGAGAGGGGGGAGGGTCAGAGGGAGAGGCAGACTCCCCACCGAGCAGGGAGCCCGATGTGGGGCTCGATGCCAGGACCCTGGGATCACGACCTGAGCCAAAAGCAGATGCTTAACGACTGAGCCACCCAGGAGCCCCCTCTGCTTAATTTTTCTACCTGGCAATACATCTAATATATTGTATATTTTATTAATCTGCTTATTGTTTCTCTCCCTTCACTGCAATGTCCATAAATGCAGGTATTTTTTTCTCTTTTTTACACTGCTATGTTTTTAGCACTGAGAACATTTCCTGGCTTATGGTAGGCACTTATTACATATTCATGGCATTAAGGAATTTGATTTCGAGAGACAACAATGTCAGTGACTCTAGTGGCATAATCTAGTGTCCAGGGTGTGTAAATTGCTGTGTTTGTTTCCAGTGGCAGAGGCAGTAGCATTGATCGTAGTAGTGGGTTCATCACTACACCAATTCTGTGGTGCAATTTTAGTGCTTTTTTTTTTTTTTTTGGCTACATATTCTTCATGCCAGATTCTCTGACCCTTTTGGGGACTCTGAGAACCTCTCATATCCTGGAATAAACTCTTGATGCTTAATTAGCCAAAGTTGGTTTCTGTTGCTTGCATCTAAGAATGCTAACTGATATAGACATTAGAATTATTCCAGCAATAATTAGTTGAAACAACATATCTTTTAGGAAATCTGGGAAATCTGGACTTGATTTCTGGTTTGGTTGCAACTGAAGGCAGTGAAAGTCCAGATAGTATTAAGAGATGGGATCCATTGTTGGGTCCAATGGTAGAATTATTCCTCCACTGGGTTTTAAGAACTTTATATGAGCAGAGGACAGAGTTGTAGGACTGAGAGGAAAAAATACTATAAAGGGATCCAGAGCAAATGAAGGCTACAAGGTAAATTACTCTATCACTTAGAATGTATGACCCAGTAGATCCCTGTGTATAAAATGTACCCATGGCAAGTTGGGGTGCAGGATAAATACTGGAGTAAACTTCCCACAGTAAGGGGAAACATGATGCAGACCTAAAGGGTTTTAGAAATAAAATTTTCTTTGGCAAATCCCCTCTCTCCTTTTGAGAAACAGCTCCTAGCTTGCTGATCTGGGCTCTGATAGAGACTGAAAACCTGACCATGGATATCAAGTACCTATGTGACCTGAACTACCCATTATGATATAGGTGTTATTTGATCTGCTAAGTCATAAACGTCAACATCCACAGCATTCCATCGTTCAGAGGAAGTAGTGTACACAAGATTGGATTTGGACAGGTCCTGTAGGCACAAGTAATTTGTATGAACAGATAATTCACACTTCCAATTTGCCTATTTTAGTTGCACTGTCATCCTTCTTAAAATTGACACATTTCACTTCCTGGATATTTCCTGATGACCGGCTAACTAAAGAAAAACACTTGAGCTTGGTTTATAGATGGTTCTGAATGATGTGCTAACAACAGCAAAAAGTGGACTACTGCAGTACTATAGGCTCACTTAGAGGTTACCCTGAAAAATATTGGTGAAGGGAATTCCTTCCAATTGACTGAAACTCAAGCCATATATCTCATTGTCCACTTTGCCTGGAAGGATATATGGCCTGAGGTGTGGATCATTATTTATTCATGGGTAGTGGCTAAAAGTTTGGCTGGGTGATTAGAGAATCTGAAGAATAAGATTGGAGGACTGGTAATAAAGAAGTTTGAGTAAGAGGTTTCTTCATGGATCTCTCAGAATGGGTACAAAGCAAGAGAATGTATCACATCTTAACATTTGCCAAAGTCATCATTGGCACAGCAGGTTTTCAAAAATTAGAGGAAAAAAAATTTCCTCTATGATAATAGTAGGGGTTCTTTCCCCAATCTTCCTAGTGCTTGCTCAGTGGGTTATTATAAAGTGATGGCCATGGTGGCAGGAACGGAATTTCTCCCTGGCATCAATATGAAATCTCTCTCACCAAGATTGGCCTTTCTGAGTGGCCAGTTTACCTACAGAAACACCTGACCCTGAGCCCCAGTACAGTCAGCCACCTAATGACAGATGATTATAGTGGATTCTGTCATGAAGAAGGCAGAATTTTTCCTTACTGGGATAAAATATTTTGATATGCTTCCTTCACTCAGCATGCTTCTGCTAGTACATATTAAATGCCATATACATAGTCCTAGTATACCAGACAATATTACCTTCAACCACAGAACTCATCTTTTAGCAAAAGAAGCAAGAAAATGAATTGGCTGATTTCCATTCATTTTCACTGATTTTACCATGAATTCCATCACCCAGAAGTAGACTGATTTATGGTACAGTATGCCTTATTAAAGGCACAGTCACTGCCAACTGAGAGGTATTCATGTGAGGTTCAGGTACTCTTCTATGGGATGCATAGAAGTATTTTATCTGAACCAGTGATCAATGCATATTGTAAAGCTTCTCCCACAGTCAAATTACATAAATCTGGGAACCAATGGGAGAAAGTGGGCATGATACCTCTTTCTCACTATTCCACCTAATAAAGGTAACTCTAGGGTGAGTCGATTGAAAGGTCTTACTACTTAGAGGAGGAAAGTTTGCACCAGGAGTACAATAATGGTTATACTAAATTGAAAAGCAAAATATCAACTGGCCATTTCAGATGCCTCATTTACATTGGGTAACAGGCAAAAAATGTGGTTACATTATTAACTCAATTAAGGTTGGAGTTACACAATTGATGTAGAGAGAAATAACATCCCTGGGGGTGCTTCTAGTACTTCTATGTCCAGTGGCCAGTAGTAAAGGGGAATATAGGAACCTTAATCAGGTAAAACTACTAAAACTCAGATCTTTCACCTGACCTGGTAAAAAACGCTAGGAAGTTGAAGTGATAGAGCTAAGAGAAAAGGGAAAATCAATAGGTAGTAGAGGAAGGAAGTCATTAATACTCATTGTGGCCTTGTGATTAGATGCAGAAAAAAGGACAATAGCATTGTTCCATATAATTTTCCTTATTGTGTTATATGCATTGCATATTTTAACTAATTTTTCCTACCTTCCCAAGTATATTTTAGGTGTATTGATAATCATTAAAATTATGGGGTGTCTTGTTTATCATTAAATTTACCAAATTAGAATACTGAGAGAGAGTTGTGAGGCAAAAAGAGGAATAATAAACCATTATGAAGACATCATGGATTTGGAGTTGGGTAAAACAAATGACAAGAGCTTTTGGTTGATACCTTGTTTTAGTCTGTTTGGGCAGATATTAAAAAACACCATTCAACTGAGTAGTTTAGGGGCTCCTGGGTGGCACAGTCAGTTAAACATCTGACTCTTGGTTTTAGCTCAGGTCGTGATCTCAGTGTCATAAAATCAAGGCCTGCGTCAGGCTCTGCACTCAGCATAGAGTCTGTGAATCTCTCTCCCTCTCCTTCTGCCCCTCATGCTTGTGCACTCTCTCTCTCTCAAGTAAATCTTCTAAAAACCTGAGTAGTTTGTAAACAACAAAACATTCTCACAGTTCTCGAGGCTGGGAAATCTAATATTGAGGAATGGCAAATTTGTTGTCTGCTAAAAGTCAGCTTCCTCAGAGATGCCTATTTTCTCACTGTATCCTCACATGGTAGAAGGGACTAGAGCACTCTCTAGGGTCCCTTTTATAATGGCTCTGCTTTTATGACCTAATCACCTCCCAAAAGCCTAATACCATCACCTTGGAGGTTAGGATTTCAATATATAAATTTCAGTCCATTGTATACCTTTTGTAGAGATAGTGCAGTTTTGGTTGTATAAGGAACAATTGCATTGTATCACACAATAATGTGGTATTATGCAGGGGGTTGGGACCTTGAGAAATTTATTTAATTTTTCTTTACCTTTGTTTTCTTTACCTTTCTTTACCCTTATATGGGAAGCATATAGTACTCACTTCATAGGGTTTAGTGAGGATTAAATGACTAAATATATATGCAATGCTTAGAAAAAAATGCCTAACACAAAGTAAGAGCTATACAATGCTGGATAAAATAAGTTATAGAAAGAACATCGTATGCTGAGGTTACATAGGTGAAGAAGTAAACCATGGTGGTCATTTGTCATTGTGTTTTGTCACTCAGGATCTAAACTTCTTTTCCTATGTTTGGGGAATCTTTCACCAAAAGAGGTGAAGGGAACTTTCCAGCTAGAGAGAGAAGCTGAAAAATCCAGGTACTTATTTTCTCAGCCTTAGTGTAGTTATGACTTGAGCACATAGACTTTGCTAATCAAATAACCCTTCCTCTAGTATTTGAATAGGAAACAAGTGATACAAAAAAGGAACGGAGTAGAAATTATTTTGGCAGGGATAGAAGCGGCAATGACAGCTAGGCCAGTCTCTAGAGGCCTAGAAGCAATAAATCCTTCTAAGAGTAAAATCCCAGTGCCTCCATCAACGGTACATGCTATGCTATCTGGTCCCTTTTGCTGATTCTTCATTCAACCAACTCTGTGGTGCGATTAAAGGCAATTTTTTTCACATCTTTCCAGTGATACTGAACAAATAATATATTTTTATTTTTATTATCTTTTAATAGAAATAGTTTTATTTAGACAAAAGGGATTTTTGTTATTTATAATTCAGATCCTTGGCTTATAATATATTTCAGTTGTTCAACTTAATGAGTATTTTAGAATTAATAATGTATTTTGCATTTGAGTATGATTGGAAAAAAACATATTGAGAAGATATTTACCTTTATTGAATTACAAAATTTTATTTCTCATTTTTGAGAAAATTTGGATTTAATTCATTACTGGCCATATATGTACCTAATAGTTATTATTTTTTAAAGATTTTATTTATTTATTTGACCAGAGAGAGAAAGAGAGAGACAGTGAGAGAGGGAACACAAGCAGGGGGGGTGGGGGAAGGAGAAGCAGGCTTCCAGCCAAGCAGGGAGCCCGATGTGGGCTCGGATCCCAGGACCCTGGGATCATGACCTGAGCTGAAGGCAGACGCTTAACGACTGAGCCACCCAGGCGCCCTGTACCTAATACTTAAATCTGTGATATTCTTAACTGCATTCTTAAGTTGTGTTTATTTTATAAAATTATTTTCAGAACTAAAGAAACACTGCCATAGTGTGAAATACTGGAAAATGTTTCAGATTATATTTAAAAGTCTTTTTTTAGTGCCAAGAATTTTTATAGTTATCCTTATGAATTTGGTTCTTGTCCAAATGTATTTTGATAAATAAAATATCATTCATGATCTAACTGATCTTCTATTCTATTCTATAGTGAAATCATGTTCAGAAACTGGGACACTGAGAGAAAGAGAAAAGATAAGTAAAAAGTTATTTTGACCATATTGCAGATTCTAGAAGGAAAGGAATATTACTGAAATAGAAACATCAGAACAGCAGAAAATTGTTGGTTAATTGAAATTTCATCTTAAAACATTCTTTCTCTTCAGTTCTGCCTTACGTGAAAATTCTCCAATAAAATTTTACTAAAATGTTAATACTTCTTGCTGTGAAAATTGTTTTAAACTGTCCTTAATGATTTTAATATGAGAGCTCTTAATATATCTTGAAGCAATTCAAAGCAAGGGCAGCTACAAAGGATAAATTTAACTTACTTTCTTTTATTTCTTTAACTATTTTAATTAACATTTGACTTTTAGGTATTTGAAACACAGGAGAAAACACTAAATAATTATTCTTATCAATGGTATTCAATTTTCCACTTTCCACTAATGACCTTTTATATAAGGTAAATTTATGAGAGGTTATGGTGTACTTTTTCAATTATAAAATATTATATTAACCTTAATTTGAAAAGAGCACATTTTTTCAGGAAGAAAATATGTAAGCATGTGAATTATTTTTCTTTGGTTATAACTAGCAATTTGTTTCTGTGGGATTTGTGTTGCTGTTAGAGTACTCAGTGCACCTACATTCATCTATTTTTAGTGCTAACACATGGTCATAGACTGCACTATATATATATAGAAAATATGCTCATGCATTTTTATTTTGCTAAAATATAGTGTTTAGTGACTTATTTTTCATCAATGCAATATAAGGGACTTTTCACATGTAAATACAAATCCCCCTGTCATCTTTCTTTCAGCTATGCTCCAGTCTTAAAATCAATAAAACTCATGTTTACTATCTTCTCTAGTAAAAATAACATGACGTGAGAAAAATAAAGTATAATTGCACACCATTCACTTTAATCCTATCATTACAATAAGAGTTTGCCATCATTTGATATTTAGTAGCAAAATGAGTGTGGTTCACTTTGACACTGCTCTGATTACAGATATCCTAATGAATAGTTCTATGATTGATTGGCTAGATGACATTAGCACAATTATAGTCCTGTACAAGCATTAAATAGCCAAATTGTTGGGGGGAGAAACACACCAAAGCCTGGAGTAGAATGTAGATTGAGTTGGACTATAAGCAGGGTGTGAGTAGAATAGAACCCTTCTTTATGGAAATGTGCTTGGAACAATTTCACAGGAAGCAGTTGCTGTTAAGCACTATTATATAGCTGAAAGAACAATTTTCTCCTTTGTAACAACAACAGAATGCACTGACCTGGCATCACACCCTTTTAGTTTAGGTTGTCAGGGGAGGTTTTCATTAACAAGATCATCAATTCTATAACACAATTTTTTTTTCTGATATTATCAATTAAAAATCAATGCATTGACAATCAAAATCTTTTAAAAACAAACAAAAATTCAAAATCATGGGTTATGTGTGTCTAACTGAATTAAATAAAAATTGACTCATCAATGAATTATGCTGTTCTTCATTCATCATTATTCAGAATGTCGGCCTGAAGAAAATTTTACAGTGCTCCATTCTCAGTCTCTCTTCCTCTCTCTTTTTCTACCTCACTCTCCCTTAACACACACACACACACACACACACACACGCACACCCTATACAATTAATGAAAATTAAACTAAATTATTTGGGTCAAAGCTTTTGTAAGCTTTTTGTAAGCTGTCCCAAGATTTTACTTATTGAAAGTAAAATAGAGCTTAAAAAATAAATGTTATTTTCTCTCTTAAAAAAAAAAAAAGGTTGTATGCAAATGTTCCTGTTGTAGCTTGAATACACAACAGGTTAGAGGTATGGAATGGTTGAGCTACACTGAAGTTTAGGTCATCATTTTCATAATTCCAGCCCTTAATGTGTTTATAATTCAGCTGTGCTAGAGCACAGTATGTACTGATTTACATGATTTACATATCTTCAGTTGACACAGACATTTCATGAAAATAAAACACTGGGATATGTATTACAAGGCAGCTTCCAATGCAAAAGATTAATCTTCTGTGAAAAATGGGATCCAGTTTTTGAGAGGCTAGATATAACTCATGCCATACACTACATATCTTAAATCATTATATGAAAGATCAGTAAAAGCACAATAATTCTATTCAATTATTTTTTAATCTCTCAGAGAATGGTTCTACATGTCATGAGTTGGACATATTGAAGACAATACAGTTGGGGTGGGGTAGTGGAAAATAGGACAGCACCACCCCCCTTAATGTCTTTTACTTGACACCAACGATATACTGTATCAGTGGTTTCACATACTTGGATGCTCATCAGAATTAATATGGGAGCTCCTTAAAAATAAGGATTTTTGGACTTCACCCCAGAGTTATTGAATCAGAATCTTTGGTGTTATGTGCACAGAATCTGTATTTTCTCCAGCACCCTCAATCCCCAATGATTCTGACACAGCCAGAAAGACCCATGCTTGGGAATCTCTCTGCTTTAGATTGAACATCTAAGCTCAGATCCTGCCAACAAAACTGATTTGATGTCCATGCTGTAATACTACTTCACTTCTCCATACCTCACTTTTCCCATCCTAATGTGAGGAGACATTGATAAACACAAATAACCATCATATTACTCTTGGCTTAAGAAAAATCAGACATTGGGATACCTGGGTGGCTCAGTGGGTTAGGCATCCAACTCTCGACTTCGGCGAATATCATGATCTCAGGGTTGTGAGATCAAGCCCCACTTAAGGCTTCATGCTGGGCATGGAGCTTGCTTGAGATTCTCTCTCTCCCTCTTCCTCTGTCCTTCCCCCTCCTCTCTCTCTCAGGAAAGAAAGAAAGACCAGACAGTCTAAAAATTATACTACAATTAGGTTATATTTACCAAAGTGAAAACTTCTGAATATAGGGACATGATCACAATTTTTAAAATCATGAAATATATAGGTTGGTGAATTTAGGTTTGTTTAAACAAGTCCCATAAAAAATTAGAGCCAGGGGGCAATATTGCAGTTCAAGAAGGCTGATTTAAAAGCAAATGAAGATCTTTTCATGAAGCAGGTAGTAAATCCATGAAAGTAGTAAGAATGATAACTCCAAAACATAAATAGGTTCAAGAAGAGTTTTAATAAATTGTGGATGATAAACTCATGATTTCTTATGGAAGATAAGAAATCTTTGAGATGGCCCATGTTAAAGCAAAAATGGGCAACAGTGGAAGTGCAAACTGAAGTTTTTCAGTCTGATAAAAATTCTTGAAACCCCAACCACAGGTGGCTAAGATATAGTTTGAATACTTTTAAATCAATGGATTTAAATAATTTTGATATTACTGAATATTAATATCTTTCTTCTACTACTACAGTATAGGTTGATATACAAATCAAATTGTCTCATTGGTTTTTAGAACTCTTAATGATTTCAGTGTGGAAACTGAAGGTAATGCTTACAAATTTTAGAGGTATAAAAGCAATCTGAAATGAAGCAGCTCAATTTTACTTCTGTATAATAATGTGTCATCAAAATTAGACATATGAATGCATCATTAAGTTATTAAAGCTGTCCCTTTTAATTTGTTCTGGTACTTGTATTCTGGTTAATTTATGGTGGTTAGTAAATGTACTGATAAATTGCCCAGGGTCATCTGCATAAAACTTGAAGGTAGATGCTATTTAAATTAGCAGGTTTTTTTTTTTTTTTTAACTTATGCATTCAGTCTGGCTTCTACTTAAATTTTGGACAAAAAGTAAAATAAATTTTTATAAATTCCAAAGCAGTCAGTAACCCATGTTGGGATTATGGGGGTATATATAATAGATACATGCTATAATTTCTGCAATACTTCCCCCAGCATTGCCTACCTCCTCCCACCCCCAGCCCTCAGGATTTCTTTGCATCTATAATTCAAAGTAACAATGGAATTGTTTGCATGCATCCCAAATCAACAAATCACACTTTGTTTGTAAAACTCCTGGAGTAAAACAGACTTGACTTTGGTTTTCTTGGCATCCAAACTGCTTCACAATTTTGCTTAAAATTTCTTTCACATTTCTTTATACTGATGTTGACTTTTAAGTCTAAGCTTATTAAAATTACCTAAAGTGAATAGAAAGAATTTATAATAAAGGCAAAATAAATTCTTTGTAATCTCTTACACTTTTACCAAACATTTTTTTCTGAGGGTAAGTCAAGGATATTTGAGTCTTGAATATTGGTTATATTTTTATTTCTTTGCTATGTCCTAAAGGTTAAAGCAAACTGAGAACATGATAAAGTATTAAGACATTTTTCTAAATAAAACCTAGTTTTCTTCTATTTTCTATGATCACTCTGAAGGTCACAGTTGTAAGTACCAGCAGAGTTAATCTGTCTCTGCAATTATGCTATAATATTAAACGCAGGAATCTTCTCTGCTTGTTGGATCTTCAACTCTACCAGTTGCTGGGAAATAGTGGATTGAAGGACTTTCAGAGTGGCTCATAACTTTGAAAAATCAATTATCACTTAATAGGGTTTTTAGGACACCCAGGTTTCTTAACATGGCATTCTGCCACCAAAACACTCAAAAACGTTTACTCTTACAGTTACATTGTAACAAAAATCCATTCGGTTTCTAACTCCTCCTGTTAATGCTGAGGTAAAGCCTGGGTCTTGTTTACTTAGAAGCAGACATATTTGATCTGGAAATGCCCTGCTGCAAATGTTCAGGTATATACCAAACTTCCAGTTATCATTTAGTCTTCTATTTGATCTAGTGGACAGCTTCTCATATTTTCTTTTACCCCATGAATAAAGCAGGTGAAAATTTAAGGAATAGTTGATTGATACTATAGATGCATACATATATGAGATATATACATGAAGCCTAGCTCATATATATTATTGTATATATATGTATATGTATATAATATTGTATATATGTGTATATATATATAAATATACTATAGTTACATGTGTGTGATTTATGAAGAACTTAAATAGACTCTAAATTTCAGAAATCAGATCCTTTTTAAAAAATATTTTCAAGTTTTATTAGATATGTCTCCCGAGGCAAGGGAAACAAAAGCAAAAATAAACTATTGGGACTTCATCAAAATAAAAAGGAAACAATCAACAAAACTAAAAGGCAACCTAAGGAATAGGAGAAGAAATTTGCAAATGATATATCTGATAAAGGGTTAGGGTCCAAAATATATTAAGAACTTAAAAGCTCAACACCCAAAAAACATATAATCCAGTTAAAAAATGGGCAGAAGTCATGAATAGACATTTTTCCAAAGAAGATACACAGATTGACAACAAACACATGAAAAGATGCTCAACATCACTCATCATCAGGGAAATGCAAATCAAAACTACAGTGAGTTATCACCTCACACCTGTCAGAATGGCTAAAATAAACAGCATAGGAAACAACAGGTGTTGGCAAAGATGGGGAGAAAAGGGAGACCTCTTACACTGTTGGTGGAAATGCAAACTAGTGCAAACACTCTGGAAAATAGTATGGAGATTCCTCAAAAAGTTAAAAGTAGAACTACCCTATGATCTAGCAATTGCACTGCTAGGTATTTACCCAAAGGATACAAAAATACAGATGTGAAGGGATACATGCACTCTGATGATTGTAGTAGCATTTTCCACAATAGCCAAATTATGGAAAGAGTCCAAATGTCCATCAACTGATGAATGGACAAAGAAGATGTGAGATATATATATATATAAATATATATACACACACACACAAACACACACAATGGAATATTATTCAGCAATAAAAAAGAGTGAAATCTTGCCATTTCCAACAATGTGGATGGGGCTAGAGAGTATTATGCTAAGCTAAATGTCAATCAGAAGATGGAAGAGTAGTAGGGAGAAAATAAACTTTCCTTGTCCTTTCAATACAGCTAGATCAACATTCAACTATTTTTTTAAAAAATATTTTACTTATTTATTTGAGAGAGAGAGAGAGCACAAGTGGGGGGGAAGGGCAGAGGGAGAAGTAGCTGACTCCCCACTGAGCAGGGAGCCCAATGTGGGGCTGATCCCAGGACCCCAAGATCATGATCTGAGCTGAAGGCAGATGCTTAACTGACTGAGCCACCTAGGTGCCCCAGCATTCAATTATTTTGAACAACTAGGAAGATGATCTGAAGATTAAGAAAACAATCTGCACAGTTGGAGGGAGAGAATGAGGCAGACCCGGGGTTTGGAGCTATGAATTGGGGGAGAGGGAACCCTTTTCGCAGAGCAAAGTCAAGGAGAGGGGGAAAGTGGGAGAGCACAGTGGGTCGCATTGGGAGAGATCACTCCCCTTCTCAGAGTGCATTTGGAAGAGTGTATTTTGCTTCTCCAAGGACAAAAGTCCAGCCGGGATCCATTGAAAGGTGCCCAACAGCAGGGTCAGAGGTGCATGCAGAGGGCAGAAAACATTTTAACAACTTTTCACTGTGAGTCACAATAGGCTTAAATCTGCGTGCACACAGAACAGCTGCTTTTCTGCTGCAGAACTGAGCAGAAAGCAGAGACAGGTGCAGATTGCAAATTACCTGGCCACCTCTTTTCCCTGTCTGCCACAATAGATTCAAGCATCTGCAAATGATTTTTTGGGACAGAACAGAGTAGGGGACTGAGTTGAGTGCACACGGCCAATAACCTGGTTCCAGTGTTTTGCTGAGCATTACAATAAACTCTAGCCTCTGCACATGCACTGTGCAACTGCTTTTTCACGGGACAGGATGGTGCTGGGCATGCACCAAGTCTTTCCTCCAGGGGACAAGAGTGGGCCTGTACCTTACCAGGCCATTTAAAACTTGGAGTTTTGAATCCCATCCACTGGCCAGAGATAAAATACAGGAGACCTGTGGCTCTGGATGTGCCAACAACCTGGGAACAGACAGGTTAAGGGCAGGGAACTGATGAAAGCCCAGGACAAAGGAGATTGTTCACCTCCTGAACAGCGGTGACCAAGAGTTCCCCTCTCCCAAGACAAGAGGCCTGGGTGACATAATATTCTTCCTCCTCCACCACCTCTCCCTCCTCCCACCTACCAGCACAGTCTGAATTCAGAGAGAAACACAGCGCCTCCAGTGGAGACTGGAGTCCCCTACACTAAATCCCTCCCCCCTGTCCTTGGCAAGGGCATGTTTACAAGGGCAAGTCAGCTGTGAGCCAGCCCAGCTGGCCTCTCCCTCAGAAGACCAACACAGGCCCCTGCATCAAGCAAGTCAACTGATTAAAGAAAGCTCCAAAACATCAACTTCCTGTGGAAATAGGACCAGGCTGTCTTGTTCTTTTTTTCCTTTTCTTAATGTTTAAATTTTCAAAAATTTTTAATTTTTTTATTTCTTATTTTTTGTTATCTTTTATTATATATACTTTTTTCTTCTTTTCTTGTTCTTTTTTTTTTATATCAGGCTTATAATTTTTTGTTGATTTGTTGGTTTGTTTCTTTCCATCTCTTATTTTTCAGATCAGGCTTACTTTTTTTTTTTTCTTTCCCTATTATTTGTTCCTTCTTTCTTTCTTATTTTTTAGAATCTGGCTTATAGCTTATTGCTTGTTCGTTTGCATTTTTGTTCCTTTTCCTTCTCTCCTGTATTGGATCAGTCTTTCTGTTTTTTGTTTTCCTTTTTTCGTCTTTTCTTTTTTTTTTTCTTTTACAGGTTTATCTTGACAAACAAATCAAACATACCTACTTAAGTTCTAAACAATCCCCATTACAAGCAAGGAAGAACTCTGTAGAGGAATTACAACTAGGAAAGAGCAGCCAAAACACAACAGGAGAGTGTACAGAGCATATAACAGAAACACTTCCTGAAGTTTTTGTTGTTGTTATTTTTTTTTCTTTTCTTTCCTCTGTTCTTTTCTGGACAAAATGATAAGATAGAGAAACTTACCCCCAAAAGAAAGAACAGGACATAGTACTCAGTGCCAAGGATTTAATAAATACAGATATAAATAAGATGTCTGAACTAGAATTTAAAACAACAATTATAAAGATACTAGCTGGGCTTGCAAAAAGCATAGAAGACACTACAGAATCCTTTAGTGTAAAAAAAAAAAAAAAGAATGAATATCTAGTTAGGCCAAAATTGAAAATGCTATTACTGAGATGCCATCCCAAATGGAGGTTTTAACAATGAGGATGAATGAGGCAGAAGACAGAGTTAGTGGCATACAAGATAAAATAATGGAAAATAAAGAAGTTGAAAAGAAGAGAGAAAGAAAACTACTGGATCACAAAGGGAGACTTTGAGAACTCTGCGATTCCATAAAGTGAAATAATATCGGGATAATAGGGGTCCCAGAAGATGAAGAGTAAGAGAGAGGGACAGAAAGTTTATTTGAATAAATTATAGCTAAGAACTTCCCTATCTGGGGAAGGAAATAGGCATTCAAGTCCAGGAGGCACAGAGAATCCCCCTTCAAAATCAATAAAAATAGGTCAACAACTTGACATATAAGAGTGAAACTTGCAAATTTCAAAGATAAAGAGAAAAGCCTGAAAGCTGCTTGGGACAAGAGGTCCTCAACCTAGAAGGGTAGACACATAAGGCTGGCATCAGATCAGTCCATAGATACCTGGCAGATCAGAAAGGACTGGCATGATATGTTCAATGTGATAAATGGGAAAAATATGCAGAATACTTTACCCAGCAAAGCTGTCATTCAGAATAGAAGGAGAGATAAAGAGTTTCCGGGACAAACAAAAACTAAAGGAATTTGTGATCACTAAACCTGTCCTGTAAGAAATACCAAAGGGGAATCCTTTGGTCAGAGAGAAAGCCCAAAAGTAACAAAGACCAGGAAGGAACAGAGACAATCTACAGGAATTATGACATCATAGGTAATACAATGGCACAAAATTCATATATTTCATAATTACTCTGAGTAAAAAAATTACTCTTAGTAAATGGACTAAATGCTCTAATCCGAAGACATAGGTTATCAGAATGCATAAAAAATTAGACCCATTGATATGCTGCTTAAAAGAGACTAATTCTGGACACAAAAACACCTCCAGAGTGAAGGTGAGGGGGTGGAGAACCATATAACATGCCAATGGACATCAAAAGAAAGCTGGAGTAGTCATCTTTATATCAGACAAACTAGACTTTAAAACAAAGACTGTAATAAGAGATGAAGAAGAACACTATATCATAATAAAAGGGTCTATCCAACAAGAAGAT
This sequence comes from Halichoerus grypus, assembly GCF_964656455.1. Classification (NCBI taxonomy): domain Eukaryota; kingdom Metazoa; phylum Chordata; class Mammalia; order Carnivora; family Phocidae; genus Halichoerus; species Halichoerus grypus. The sequence goes on along the minus strand of NC_135727.1, from coordinate 50,010,317 downwards.
CTGATAATTGTAAATATTTATGCTCCTAACTTGGGTTTATACAAATGTATAAACCAATTAATAACAAAATTAAAGAAAATCATTGATAGTAATACAATAATAGTAGGGGACTTTAACTCCCCACTCACAACAATGGACAGATCATCTAAGTAGACAAACAAGAAGACAACAAGGGCTTTGAATGACACATTAGACCACATGGACTTAACAGATATATTCAGAGCATTTCATCCTAAAGCAGCAAAATACATATTCCTCTCAAGTGCACAGGGAACATTTTCCAGAATAGATCACATACTGGGTAACAAATTAGGTCTCAACTGGTACCAAAAGATTGAGATAATTCCATGCATATTTTCAGAACACAATGCTTTACAAGTTGAAGTCAACTACAAGAAAAAATTTGGAAAGACCACAAATACATGGAGGTTTAGGGGAACATCCTACTAAAGAATGAATGGGTCAACCAGGAAATTAAAGAGTTTAAAAAATACATGGAATCAAATTAAAATGAAAACATGGCAGCTCAGAACCTTTGGGATGCAGCAAAGGCAGTCCTAGAGGGAAGTATACGGCAATACAGGTCTTCCTCAAGAAAAAAAAAAAAAAAATTAAAATACACAACCTAAACTTACACCTGAAGGAGCTGCGAAAAGAACAGCAAATAAAGCCTAAATCCAGCAGGAGATGAGAAATAATAAAGATTAGAGCAGAAATCAATGATATAGAAATAAAAAAAAGTAGAACAGATCAATGAAAATAGGCGCTGGATTTTTGAAACAATTAGTAAGATTGATAAAACCCTAGCCAGACTTTTCAAAAAGAAAAAAGACCCAAATAAATAAAATTATGAATGAAAGAGGAGAGATCACAACTAACACAGAAGAAATACAGTTATAACAGAATATTATGAGCAATTATATGCCAACAAATTAGGCAATTAGAAAGAAATGGATGCATTCCTAGAAACACATAACTACTAAAACTTAAACAGGAATAAGTGGAAAACCTGAACAGACCCATAACCAGCAAAGAAATTGAAGCAGTAATCAAAAATCTCTCAACAAACAAGAGTCCAGGGCCAGATGGCTTCCCAGGGGAATTCTACCAACCATTTAAGGAAGAATTAATGCATATTCTTCTGAAGCTGTTTCAAAAAATAGAAATGGAAGGAAAACTTCCAAATTAGTTCTATAAGGCCAGCATTACCTTGATTACAAAACCAAAGACCTCACCGAAAAGGAGAATTAAAGACCAATATCCCTGATGAGCATAGATGCAAAAATTTTCACCAAGATATTAGCTAATAGGATCCAACACTACATTAAAAGTATTATTTACCACGACCAGGTGGGATTTATTCCTGGACTGCAATGTATTATGCTAAGTGAAGTAAGTGTAGTAAGTCAGTCCAAGAAAGACAAATACCATATGATTCCACTCATATGTGGATTTTTTTTTTCTTTTTCTCTTTTTTTTTAAATTTTATTATGTTATGTTAGTCAACATACAATACATCATTAGTTTTTGATGTAGTGATCCACGATCCATTGTTTTCGTATCACACCCAGTGCTCCATGCAGTACGTGCCCTCCTTAATACCAAAAACCGGGCTAACCAATCCCCCCTCCCCCCTCCCCTCTAAAACCCTGTTTGTTTCTCAGAGGCCATAGTCTCTCATGGTTCATCTCTCCCTCCAATTCCGCCCCCCCCCAATTTTTCCCTTCCTTTTCCTAATGTCCTCCATGTTATTCCTTATGTTCCACAAATAAGTGAAACCATATGATAATTGACTTTCTCTGCTTGACTTATTTCACTTAGCATAATCTCCTCCAGTCCCATCCATGTTGATGTAAAAGTTGGGTATTCATCTTTTCTGATGGCTGAGTAATAGTCCATTGTATATATGGACCACATCTTCTTGATCCATTCATCTGTTGAAGGGCATCTTGGCTCTTTTCACAGTTTGGCTATTGCGGACATTGCTGCTATGAACACTGGGGTATGTATGGCCCTTCTTTTCACTACATCTGTGCCCTTGGGGTAAATACCCAGGAGTGCAATTGCTGGGTCATAGGGTAACTCTATTTTTAAATTTTTGAGGAAACTCCACACTGTTTTCCAAAGTGGCTGTACCAACTTGCATTCCCACCAACAGTGTAAGAGGCTTCCCCTTTCTCCACAACCTCTCCAACATTTGTTGTTTCTTTCCCTGTCCATTTTGGCCATTCTAACTGGTGTAAGGTGGTATCTCAGTGTGGTTTTGATTTGGATTTCCCTGATGGCTAATGATGATGAACATTTTTTCATGTGTCTGTTAGCCATTTGTATGTCTTCTTCAGAGAAGTGTCTTTTCATAACTTCTGCCCACTTTTTGACTTGATTATTGTTTTTTGGGTGTTGAGTTTGAGAAGTTCTTTATAGATTTTGGATACCAGCCCTTTATCTGTAGTGTCATTTGCAAATATCTTCTCCCATTCTGTGGGTTGCCTCTTTGTTTTGTTGACTGTTTTCTTTGCTGTGCAGAAGCTTTTTCTCTTGATGAAGTCCCAAAAGTTCATTTTTGCTTTTGTTTCACTGGCTTTTGGAGATGTGTCTTCAAAGAAGTTGCTGTGGCCGATGTCAAAGAGGTTACTGCCTATGTTCTCCTCTAGGATTTGGATGGATTCCTGTCTCACATTGAGGTCTTTCATCCACTTTGAGTTTATCTTTGTGAATGGTGTTAGAGAATGGTCGAGTTTCATTCTTCTGCATGTGGCTGTCCAATTTTCCTAGCACCATTTATTGAAGAGACTGTCTTTTTTCCATTGCATCTTTTTTCCTGCTTTGTCAAAGATTATTTGACCATAGAGTTGAGGGTCCATATCTGGGTTCTCTATTCTGTTCCATTGGTCTGTATGTCTGTTTTTGTGCCAGTACCATGCTGTCTTGGTGATCACAGCTTTGTAATATAGCTTGAAATTGGGCAACGTGATGCCCCAGCTTTATTTTTCTTTTTCAACATTTCCTTGGCGATTCGGGGTCTTTTCTGATTCCATACAAATTTTAGGATTGTTTGTTCCAGCACTTTGAAAAATGTCATTGGAATTTTGATTGGGATGGCATTGAAGGTATAGATTGCTCTGGGTAGCATAGACATTTTAACAATGTTTATTCTTCCGATCCAGGAGCATGGAATATTTTTCCATCTTTTTGTGTCTTCTTCAATTTCTTTCATGAGTGTTTTGTAGTTCCTAGAGTATAGATCCTTTACCTCTTTGGTTAGGTTTATTCCGAGGTATCTTATGGTTTTTGGTGCTATTGTTAATGGAATTGTTTCTCTATTTCTCTTTCTACAGTTACGTTGTTAGTGTATAAGAAAGCAACAGATTTCTGTGCATTGATTTTGTATCCTGCCACATTACTGAATTGCTGGATGAATTCTAGTAATTTGGGGGTGGAGTCTTTTCGGTTTTCCACATAAAGTATCATGTCGTCTACGAAAAGAGAGAGTTTGACTTCTTCTTTGCCAATTCGAATTACTTTTAATTCTTTTTGTTGTCTGATTGCTGTTGCTAGGACTTCTAGTACTATGTTGAACAACAGTGGTGAGAGTGGGCACCCTTGACGTGTTCCTGATCTTAAGGGAAAGGCTCTCAGCTTTTCCCTATTGAGGATGATATTCACTGTGGGTTTTTCATAGATGGATTTTATGAGCTTGAGGAATGTTCCCTCTATCCCTATACTCTGAAGAGTTTTACTCAGGAAAGGATGTTGTATTTTGTCAAATGCTTTTTCTGCATCAAATGAAAGGACCATATGGTTCTTCTCCCTCCTCTTATTAATGTGTTCTATCACATTGATTGATTTGCAAATGTTGAACCACCCTTGCATCCCAGGGATAAATCCCACTTGGTCATGGTGGATGATCCTTTTAATGTATTGTTGGATCCTATTAGCTAGGATTTTGTTGAGGATTTTGGAATCCATATTCATCAGGGATATTGGTCTGAAATTCTCCTTTTTGATGGGGTCTTTCCCTGGTTTGGGGATCAAGGTAATGCTGGCCTCATAGAATGAGTTTGGAAGTTTTCCTTCTGTTTCTATTTTTTGAAACAGCTTCAGTAGAATAGGTATTATTTTTCTTCTTTGAATGTTTGGTAGAATTCCCCAGGGAATCCATCAGGCCCTGGACTCTTGTTTTTTGGGAGGTTTTTGATCACTGCTTCAATCTTGTTACTGGTTATTGGCCTATTCACGTTGTCAATTTCTTCCTGTTTCAGTTTTGGCAGCTTATGGGTTTCCAGGAAGGCCTCTATTTCATCCAGATTGCTCAGTTTATTGGCATATAGTTGTTGATAATAATTTCTAATAATTGTTTCTATTTCCTTGGTGTTAGTTGTGATCTCTCCCATTTCATTCATCATTTTATTAATTTGGGCCCTTTTCTCTTTTGGATAAGTCTGGCCAGTGGTTTATCAATCTTATTAATTCTTTCAAAGAACCAACTTCTAGTTTCATTGATCTGATCTACTGTGTTTCTGGTTTCTAATTCATTGATTTCTGAAGCTTTTTCTCTAGTTCTTTAAGGTGTAGAGTTAGTTGGTGAATTCGGGATTTTTCTATTTTTTTGAGTGAGGCTTGGATGGCCATGCATTTCCCCCTGAGGACCGCCTTTGCAGTATCCCATAGGTTTTGGACCGATGTGTTTTTGTTCTCATTGATTTCCATGAATTGTTTAAGTTCTTCTTTGATTTCTTGGTTGACCCAAACATTCTTGAGCAGAGTGGTCTTTAGCTTCCAAGTGTTTGAATTTCTGCCAAATTTTTTCTTGTGATTGAGTTCCAGTTTTAGAACATTGTGGTCTGAGAATATGCAGGGAATAATCTCAATCTTTTGGTATCAGTTGAGACCTGATTTGTGATGCAGTATGTGGTCTATTCTGGAGAAAGTTCCATGTGCTCGAGAAGAAGGAGTATTCTGTTGTTTTAGGGTGGAATGTTCTGTAAATATCTGTGAGGTCCATCTGGTCCAATGTATCATTCAAAGCTCTTGTTTCTTTGTTGATTTTCTGCTCAGATGATCTGTCCATTGCTGAGAGTGGAGTATTGAGATCTCCTACAATTAACGTATTGTTATCAATATGACTCTTTATTTTGGTTAACAGTTGGCTTATGTAGATGGCTGCTCCCATGTTAGGGGCATAGATATTTACAATTGTTGGATCTTCTTGTTGGATAGACCCTTTAAGAATGATATAGTGTCCTTCTGTGTCTCTTATTAGAGACTTTAGTTTAAAATCTAATTTGTTTGATATAAGAATTGCTACTCCAGCTTTCTTTTGAGGTCCGCTGGCATGGAAGATGGATCTCCATCCCTTCACTTTCAGTCTGGATGTATCTTTAGGTTCAAAATGAGTCTCTTGTAGGCAGCATATGGATTGGTCCTGTCTTTTTATCCAATCTGCAACCCTGTGCCATTTTATGGGAGCATTTAGGCCATTCACGTTGAGAGTGATTATTGAAAGATATGAATTAATTGTCATCATGTTGCCTGTGAAGACATTGTTTTTATAGATTGTCCCTGTAAATTTCTGTTGTATATCACTCTTGGGGTCTTTCTCCTTTTATAGAACCCCCCTTAATATTTCTTGAAGGGCCGGCTTAGTGGTCACATATTCTTTCAGCTTCTGCCGGTCGTGGAAGCTCTGCATCTCTCCATCCATTCTAAATGAAAGCCTTGCCGGATAAAGTATTCTTGGCTGCATGTTCTTCTCATTTAGTACCCTGAATATGTCTTGCCAGGCCTTTCTGGCTTGCCAGGTCTCTGTGGATAGGTCTGACGTTATTCTGATGTTCCTCCCTCTGTACGTAAGGAATCTCTTCCCCTAACTGCCCTTAAGATGGTTTCCTTGGTTCTAAGATTTGCAAGTTTTACTATTACATGCCGGGGTGTTGGCCTATTTTCCTTGATCTTAAGAGGGGTCCTCTCTGCCTCTAGGACTCAAATGTTTGTTTCATTCCCCAGATTAGGGAAGTTCTCAGCTACGATTTGCTCAAATACATCTTCTTGTTCTCTCTCTCTCTCCACTTCCTCCGGGATTCCAATTATTCTGATGTTGGAACGCTTCATGATGTCACTTATTTCTCTGATTCTATTTTCATGGATTCTGAGTTGTTTTTCCCTGGCCTCCTCTTTTCCCTTTTTATCTATTATATTGTCTTCCAGGTCGCTTATTCGTTCTTCTGTCTCAGTTACCCTAGCTGTTAGATTATCTAGATTGGATTGGATCTCATTGATAGCATTTTTAAGTTCTGCCAATTCCCCTTTTATTTCTGCCCTTAGAGACTCTATGTTGCCATTAATTGATTTCTCCATTCTAGCCATTGTCTTCACAATTGCTAGCCTGAATTCCATCTCCGACATCTTGGTTATATCTGCATCTATTTGTAAATCTGCAGAATAAGTCATAATCTCTGCGTCTTTTCTATTTTGGGGGCTCCTCCTCCTAGTCATTCTGTGGATGGGTGTTTGAGGGAATGTATAGAGTCCAAATTATTGACCACAACCCAAGCAAGATGCACCTGTTTTCTTGGGACCTTAGGGTTGCTGGCCTCTTGTTTTCCCAGCCTGTCTTCTGCTGGAGGGGCCTGCTGCACTGTTACTCAGGCAACCCTGTTTGGGCAGAGTTGCCCTGCGCCCCTGTGGTGGGGGATGGGCTCAGTGGGAATCAATCTTTGGGGCTTTTGTTCTCTGGCGCCTTTCCCTGGTGGCTTTCCGCGTCTCTTCCACGAGTCAGAGCAAAAGAGACCATTTCCAACCCTCTGCCTCAGAGCAGTGAGACCGCAGTCTGTTCTTCAGTGAGCTCTCCAGGACACACTGTCTCCGTACCTGTCCGTGCTGCTATAAACTGCAGTGTCCTGGGTTGTGCGCCCCTCCGCAGCGCTCCCAGTCCTGCCTCCAGGTCGGGGCACGTCTCTGCCCTTTGTGCTTCTAAAACCGCCAGCCGATCCCAGTTCACGTGTGGGCAACTCCACCATTCCAGGTTTCCATCCTGGGGGCTGCAGTTTGCGTGCGCGCAACTCCGTCGCTCCGAGTTTCTGTCCGGGGGGCTGCAATTCGTGTGCGCGCGACCCCGCCGCTCTGGTTTTCTACCCCAGGGGCTGCCCTAAAGTCCTTTCCGAATGCTACTGGTCTGCGAGTCTGTTCCCTGTCCGCAGCGCGCGAGGCTGTCACTCACTGGCGGTGTAGGATCCCCACTATCAGGCACCCTCCCACTCTCGTTTATCCTCCGATATCTGCCCACAGAATCACAGCTCTCCGCTTCGTACCTCAAAACCAACTGCCTGCGATATTCTGTTTGTAGAGATCCAGATCTTCTTACATCTCAGCCTGGTTTCATGTGTGCTCAGAGTGGTCTGGTAGATATCCAGCTCAATTCCGGGGACCAGCTGAAATAGGGTCCCCTACTCCTCTGCCATCTTCCCCCCCTCCTCATATGTGGATTTTAAGAAACAAAACACACTAACATAAGGAAAGAGAAGGAAAATAAAATAAGACAAAAACAGAGAAGGAGGCAAACCATAGAGATGTTTAACTATAAGAAAGAAACTAAGGGTTGTTTGAGGATAGGTGGGTGGGGGTAATTGGGTAATGGGCATTAAGGATGGTACTTGAAGCACCGGGGTTGTATGAACCTGATGAACAAGGATGGTACTTGAGCACTGGGGTTGTATGAACCTGATTAATCACCAAATTCTGTCTCTGAAACTAATAATACAGCATATGTTAATTAAATTGAATTTCAATTAAAAAATTAAAAAAAGAAATAAGTAGAGAAAGACAAATACCATATGATTTCACTCATATGCGAATTTAAGAAACAAAATAAATGAACATGGGGGAAAAGGACAGAAATCAGATTCTTGATCGCAAAACAGAGCTTGCCAAAAAAAAAAAAAAATCATCTGTGAATATATTGTGAACTGGCTTACATATAGGAATTAAAAATGAGTTCACAATGACTATAACATGGTATGTGTACACTAGAAGACAGTTAAATAAATTGATAAAGTGATTAGAGCTGTTAGAAAAAAAAATTATCAGAAGTAGATTGCCTGCTTCCTTCCTGCCATTGCAGTAAATCCAACTAACACATTAATGGGGAAAAAAGTGGTCCTAATGTATGGAATCCTATTTCATACTCTGACAAAAATTTTTGGCAAAATAAGGCTAAATGAAGTTTAATGTGTCTGGGATTAAAAAGTTTTCCAAGTCAGATTGTTAATGCTAAAACTTGGGACAGTCTTGAACAATGTGGTATGGTTGGTCACTCTAGATCTGAAGATATCTTTTCTGTCTCTGAGCAGGGACACATTTTTTAGGGATGTTTCTACGGATTCATGGATATGTTTAAGACCAGGTTATATTCAATAAAATGCATTATCTGTATTTGAGATGTTGAATGATTACTTCTTGCTCAGCCTCTGACTTGTCCAGGAGACAAATGAAAAGGAGCAAGAGAAGACCATGATTTGGTGTCAAACAATTTAGTACACTTGGAAAATTTTTACATCATGGAGAAGTGGCAACAGAGTTGGAAAGAATCGTTGACATCTTTGTACACATTTGATTTGATATGAGTTTATCATAGGGCTGAAGTTATAGTACTGGCTGCTAAAAGTATTAAGGATTATTTAGTTCAAAATATTTTTTAACATCTTCAGAGATATTGATGTGAATTAATAAGCTCAGTGGCTATCTTAGGGCTGAATACTAGAAACAAATGATTTTTGTCTGTGTTCTGGGTTTTTACTGCTTGAATAACAGACAAGAAATCATGTTACACAAAGATATCAACGAATTCCTACTACATCTAACATCAGACAAAAAAGCTAATGTAGACAAATTCCACTGCCTACTAGATAACTCTGGATTCCTATCACCTAGAATAGTGCTTGGCATATAGTAAGCCCTCTCCAAATGTATGTGGAATGAATGAGTGATTAACAAATATGACACCAAAACACATGAATCAAATCTATCAGCAAATGTTTATTGAATTCCTGTTAAGTACAAGGCACAAAATCTGAAAGTCCATTTGTTTTTCTTGTCATTCCTATTATTCTTTGATAATTTTTGTTTGCATGTCAAAGTTCTGACTTATTAGGAAGTATAGGTATAATCTTTGATTTCTTGCCCAACTTGTAGCAATGGTGTTATAAATCTCAGAAGAGTCTTTTTCTAAAAATCCAGGACTGGAAGCTCTGAATCCCTAACTATTATATTACCTGCGTTGATGATACTTTCTAAATATGATGATCCAGCCAACTGTGGTTCAGCTTAATAGTTATGTGATTCATACCACATTTTTCCATTTCACTAACTGTGTTAGCAGGGTGGAATTGAAAGACTCAAAAAAGCCCCTACTTTAGTCTACTAGGTCTGCTGCACAAAGTAAGTTTATTCTAATAAAATTTGGTTTTCATCAAGTCATTATGGATGTTAGTTCATCTATTTTTTCATTCAGTTTCCCTACACATAGGGAAAAGTTTTAAAATATTATCGATCTATATCTGTAAAGAAGTTAGCTTAGATGGCTTTCATTTCCAGTATCATCTCTTTCCTCTTGGGGAAAATATACAAATATACCCTGGTATTGCCCCACAATAACTTTGACCCAATTTTTGTAGCATCTTGGAATAAGAATCATTAGGATCTGCAGATCAGACTACTATGTTTATGTCTGAAAACTATAGCACAGTCAGCATAGTCATTTTGCTTCCTCTGATAGTTAATAAAATTCTACAACATGATTACAGAAAAGGAAAACAATGTTTGCATTTGGTCAACCCATTTTTCTATAGAGTAGCTTTGTAGGAAATGGACTTCAATAACAATGAGCCAGATTCTCTAACCACTGGGTTAAATAATAGATCTAGGTAGACCTCTGAAGCACTGGCAAAATATGATCCACTTCTTGTTATTCTTGGAATGGCAGTTTGTGCTTCCCATCATAGAAAGGGATACTCATGGTAACTTGTCCCTCAGCTTTTCTTATCATCAAACCCAGAAACACCCAAGGGAAACACTTCATTTTCCTAATGCTTTATTAGATGATAATTCTCACTACAAACACTTTGAACATGTCTTCACCTTTGAATTGTACAATAAGCACTCCAGAATTATGATTTTATATTCCTTAGGCACTTAACCACCCATGCTTTTGCTTTGGATTATGGCTATTTGGATGCTAGTCTATCATATCCTTAATGATGGGGATACAAAAACATGCTTTAACATCATTTTTTTATTGTTCACATTGCCTAGCATATGCAGTCTAGTAAAATGTGAAAGACCGTTTATCATCCAATTTGCTGTTACTCATTAACTTAGTTCCCAAATGGGCAGGAGCCAAAAGAGTAACTTGTATGATTATCTTTATATATTGTGGCAGATTAGAATCATCAAGTGTTCTATCCTACCTTAAGTCTACTTTAGAGAACCAGGAAACAAAAGGAGACAGGCTACATGGGAAGTCAGTATAGAGCATCTAAGAGCTAGGGCTTTGTAATCAGAGGAAATTTGGCTTGCATCCCTCTCTTCTATCCACATGCTGAATGACCCTAGAATGAGAAAACCATAATACCTGGAGTTACACAACACTTCATGGAACAAACATTAACTGACTCATGTTTTGTCATACAGTCTACTAGTCCAACAGGATTAAAGGTAGGAGAGTGGGGATATAGACAGAACTAAGGTAATTTCTAGGCTATGCATGAAAGTAGTCCATTAGTTTGTTATATGTGCTTTGATTCAGACATATCCCTTCCCTCTGACTGAACTACAGTAGGGAAAAACCAACTGAAAATACTAGGAATTAATTATTAAGTCATGTTTATAAATTTATATCTTTCATACATATTCATATATTTATTTAATATTTAGTGCTTTAATTATTAAACTGTTTTTGAATATTGTTTATGAAGAATATTCTTTGGCAGCCAAAATATACTCTCAAGTATAACCAGTTGTTTGAGAATCAGAGCATCATAGAAATACCATAGAAACTCCATCTCCTAAATCCTTTGTGGTGTTTTTGAAGTCAAAGCACTTAAAACAGGTAGGAGGATGGAGTACTTTGCCCTACTTAAAAATATCAACATGTAATTCATTCCCTGAGAAGTTTAGTAATGACTCTGTATCAGAAAGTCCTTCATTTTGGTACTGGAACTAAAAGTAATCAAAGTTCCTTTGCTATTTGGGAAGGTATATAGAAACTATGAAAAGTTTTTACATATTTGAGGCTAATTTCATATGAAGAATAATAGGAAGGACTGGATGAATTAAAATTATTTGGGGCTTAAAACATTAGAAAACTGTGTTATTGGACTGTCAGGAAGAATAAGGATATTCAGCAGGTTTAGTGCTTGATTGCTATCATGAAAGGGGTAAGAAGAACTTATTGACAAATTAAAATGGATCCACTTTGGTCTCATCTAATTCGTTATCTTATTATTTGATGTGGTCCATGGTTGGAAGGAAAGCAGCATTATGTCATTCACATTTTGCAGAACTGAACTTTGCAAAGGCCTACTTCCCAAAGTTTCCTTTTTTCTACTCCAGATTGTTCACCACCTCATCAGCAAATTATTTTCAATTAATTTGTTAAGCATTAAAAGAAATAAGAAGAAAATCCTGGAGGAACATGAAATTCAATCCAATTTCACATTTAATGAACACCTACAATGCTTCACCCATGAGCACCAATGAGACACCATAGTAGATAAGCATCAAGGATTCAAAATGAAAAAGACATAATTCCTGCCTATGAGAATCTTTTTTTAAAGATTTACTTATTTATTTGAGAAAGAGAGAACACGAGTGGGGAGAGACGCAGAGGGAGAGGGAGAGAATCTCAGACTCTCTGCTGAGCACAGAGCCAAACCTGAGATGATGACCTGAGCTGATACCACCAGTCAGTCGCTTAAATGACTGAGCCACACCCAGGTGCCCCCTCCCATGAGAATCTTATAATCTCAAATTGGAAGGAGAAAGCAGATTACAGAGTGCATATTTAAAGTATGCATATTTAACTGGATAAGGAGAGAGAGAGAGAGAGAGAATTGGCTTGTCCACTAATCCATTTAGTGGCAAGGCCCTACCATTGGTGTGATAATGGAAGATAGGAAACTGCAGTTCTCAGTTCCCACTTACTTCTCATAGCTGAACATCTCCCTGTGCTGCCTGTGATTCTCAAGTTTAAGGTTTATATTTTTTTATACAACTTGGTCCCTACATGCAAGGCAACTGTCTTACCTAACTATTCAGTCTAAGGAATAACCTCTGAAGAGCTGCATTTTCAGTGTTAATTTGAATCTATGTGAGGTTTTTTTCCTTGTATTTTTAGAACCTCATTTCCCATGTAAGGTATGATTTCACTGTATAACTAAGGGGCAATAAAGACTTCAAAGAAGATGTGGCCTATGAAAGAAACATCCCAAGAGCTTGATAAAAATAAAGCATATTATAGGTTTCAGGGAGAAAACTTCCTTTGCCTTCTTAGGGTCCCTAGCCGGACCTGAAAATTAAACTGACAAAGACATATTAACAGGAGAAAAGCATACACATTATTTAAGTATTATGTGACATAAGAGCCTTTATAAAGAAATGAAGACCCAAAGAAACAGTTAACTCTGAGCAGTTTTATATTAAACTTGATGTAGAGTAAAAAGTCATGGAAAAACATGATGGCAAGGCCTGTTTGTTCAGTATCCTCTCAGAGTCCCTCTATCTTCAGAGATAAGGATGTTTTTTTCCTCTAGGTATAGGGAGGGAACTTCTCGCATGAGAGTCCTATTACCTGCTTCAGGGGAGGTCAAAATCCTTATACCTGCCATTTTTCAAATTCTTTCAACTTAAAATATTCAATATGCCAAGGTGCCATATTTCGGGGTAGCATGTTATGAACCCCATCATAGGCAAAGTGAGTAGTCTCCTACTATATAAAAATATGTAGCATGAAATACATGAGAAGTTTAAAGAATGTAAGTAGACCAAGGTAGGTAGTGAATAAAATATTTGAGGGGAGTTATGAGAGGTAAGGCTGAAAAGCTAGGTAGAGTTAGACTATGATGGTCCTTGAATGCCATGCTTAAAAAGTATAGCCTCTGCCCTATAGGTGGTGGCTGTCATGAAGGGCTTTTATTGTTTTTTGTTTTGTTTTGTTTTGTTTTTTAAATAACATAAGGATATTATCAACTGCATTTTATCAGGATATATCATGAAGGGCTTTTAAACAATGGAGTGATATTACCATATTTCCATTTTAGAAAGGTAATCTTTAGCTGCCACCTCATGCCTCTGGCCTGGCAGAAGCTCTTTCCCACAAGAAAGAAAACCACAAGAAGAGAGTATCTTGTGGAAACAGTGAAAATACAACTACCAGGGAATTCAAGGGCCAAAAAAGAGGCAGGTGAGCATATCACATTTCCTGGGGCAGGAGATAATGGTGGCATTGGTATTTGAAGACTTCTGTGAACGATGAGAATTTTCTGGGCAGAAGCAGTAGGAATCAAGGAATCAGCTGCTAAAACCTAAACCTAGAACCATAGATTAGCATAGTTGGATGGGGTCCTAGTGATCATCTAGTTGAAAGGTAGGCAAATTATGCCTGCAGGGCAAATCTGGCCTATATTTTTATATGGCCTTTCAGCTAAGAATGGTTTTACATTTTAAAAGTGTTGTTAAAGGAGAAAAAAAGAAAAAAAAATATGTGACTAAGTATGTGGTCCACAATGCCTAACATACTTTCTATTTGGTCCTTTACAGAAAAAGTTTGCTACAGTCTAAGTTAACCTCTTTGTGTTATAGGGGGAAAATGAGGCCTATTTACTCATCATTTACATACATATTTATATCTCTTGAAGTTCAACCTTATGACACTGAACTACTTTTATTTCCAAAGTATTTTAAGTTTTTGTTTTTGTTTTTGTGTTTTAGAGAATTAGGGAGTGCCAAATTTGAATGCCCTTGCAAGTCAGGCATGTTCCATGGTACATAGTACAGATTTGTTACATTTTGTCACCTATCACAACACTACCCTTACCCCTTTCCTATTCTTTGCTAAAGCTGTCTTAAAATAGTCTTGGAGAATCATTCTTCTTCACTATAGTTTGGTTAGAGTTGACCACACAGAAGCCCCAGGGACAGGGATATGTTATTGGTATAAGCCAATCAGGACATCCCATGCCCCTGATCATAGTGACAGATACATGATCCAGTTCAAAGTACTGATTATTAGTCTCAATACTTTATGTTAACATTTTTAGAAACAAAAATACTCACTTTTTCTTTTTTACTGCTGGATTTGAACATAAAAGAAAAAAGCTCTGGAAATATGTATAGTCAACACAATCAGAACATAAGAATGAAGTCAACATGAGGGAGAAGAAGATTGAGAAATTGAAAGACAGTCTAGTGACATTGTTTGGAACTTCTGGATCAAGCTGTAACTGAAGCCTATGTTCCTGGAATTTTGATTAGGTGAACCAATAAATTCCTTTTTAATTAAGTTGGTTTGAGCTTGGTTTCCTGCTATTTACAACCAAAATAGTCAAACTCAGTGATTAGTAATTAGTGATTCATTTATTAATCATCTATGTCTGCTTTTGTGCTATAGTGGCAGAGTTGCATAGTTATGACAGAGATTGCATGGCTTACAAAGGCTAAAATATTTGCAATTTGTCTCTTTACAGAAAAAGTTTGCTGACCTCTGGTTTAACTAAAATGGGTGACTATCAAGAGTTCTTTTTGTTTAAGCTTCTTCCTACTGAGCTCCTAGGGCGGTGGTAAAAGGCTCATTGAAATTTATGGTTCTATCTAAGACTAGGAATTGAAGTATAGACAGGAAGAGAACAATAGGGGTCACATCTAACCATTCAGGGAATGATTCAGTGGATGAGGAATTTATTCACCATAGGTAAGAGAAATTGTCCATTAAGAAGATAGAATTTTGAGGGGACTCTGCTTCTCCCTCTGCCTGCCGCTCCCCCTGCTTATGCTCTCTCTCTTTCTCTCTCTCTCTGACAAATAAATAAAATCTTTAAAAAAAGATAGAATTTTGAATAAATTGTTAATAAGTTGTTAATTTTAAATGAGTTGAAATGTTTTCTGACCTAAACTCTGGAGAAGCTATTTTACATTCCCAGCTGCAGAGGGAGGGAGTGAAAGGGGTCATTAACATTTATTACTCCTCTACAATATGTTAGATGCTCTGCTAGGTTTTATTCTCATATTATGTTTGATTCATCCTCATATCAATCATATGTGCTAAATCATATTATTTTCCCCACTTTTATGATGAGAAAACAGATTTTCCCTTGTTCTACTCAGCTAGTAAGTACCAGAGCTGAGATTTGAACACAAATTAATTGGGTTCCCAAATTTAAGCTCTTTCTGCTATATCACAAGGTGGAAGAATCTGAATGAGCAAGACAAACAAAAGAATTCTAAAAGTATCCTAAAAGTAAGAAACTGAGTTAGACTGATCTATTTGGGAGCCTCGTTAAACAACAATTATAAACTAATGGAAGACAGTTCATCTCCAAAAAGAAGTAACATTTTTGAGACTGAAAGGGAGCACTATAAAGAATTATGCTGGCTCAACAGAATTCATTTGAGATGGTCTTGAACTAACCAGGATGTATAGTGACCCCAATTAGTAGTAACAAAAGCCATATAATTATGGGAGGAGTCATTAAAATGAGGCAATAACGAATGACCAGAATATACCAAGGTCAACTGACATCATTGGAGCAGAGGCTGCTTTGGGATAAAGCAGATAAATGAGCACTAGCAGCTGCTCAGGACAATTATAGTGCTGATCTCTGAGAAGGTGTAAGCCACCCAGGGACTTTGCTAGGTGGCAAGGGAAGGACTCGAAGGCTGGGATTCTGGCAATTTTTACTAAGCTCAGAATCAGAAATTACTGTCATTGTAACTCACATCCCCCCTTAGAGACCCCTAAGCTGGGGAAATGCAGGTTAAACATACCACCAAGAATACTCCTTTTCTTCTATTGTCAAGAAGGATGATGAAAGAAACCAGTATAGGTTTCCAGCTCTTAGCTACTTTGCAGGTAGCTATTGTGTGGGTCCCTCTGAGAAATACTTCATAGAGCTTCTCTGAAGGAATAAGCTGAACATCCACAGCAATTCTCAGCTTGCCATTCTTCCAGTCTCAGACTCACTTGTCAGTCTGTTCCAGTCCTGTGCCTTTAAACTAAATTACAGGCTCACCACCATCTCACATGTTTTTCCAAGGCAAATGAAAACAGGGTTTTTATTTAGCTATTCTTCATTTCTTTTACTTCTTTCCTCTTTTGATGGTATCATTTTTTTCCTTTATCTTTAGCTTCTGCCCCCATTCTTGTCCTGTCATCTGATCTCTAATATGGCTGCTTTATAATGGGTGTCATTTTGAAGGTAAGAAAATGAGCTTTTCCATTTTTCTGATAATGTATTCATAATCAACTTAGGTAGCAACAGGAATAAAGGCATTTCTTTCACCTGTGGGTTTTCTACCCACTCCCCAGGATGTTTCTTTTTTTTTATCTGTAAACATTTCTTGTGCTATCAAAAACCATGATAAATTGTAGAACTTGGGAGACACACATTTATTAGTAAACACCACTTTGCAAGAATGTGTCTCTAGAGAATCAGTCTTGACAGTGTTCTTAACCAACATGCATTGAAACACTAATACAGACATCCATCGATTAGAGCAAAGCTCTGTTCATGGATTGTGTTGATTCTGTACACCCATTCACCATGTATACCCAATCATCATTTGGTTATTCATCCCAAGTTTCACCAGCCTGTGCACTGCTTCCCTGATGGATGCAAGATAGCATCTTATACACTGCCAACATCTTCTACAATGTATAGATTTGATAAGCTTTTACCCCTAGACTACACAACCTGAGATTTAAATGTGACAATGTTGTTATGTTATAGTTTGTCTTGAAAAACCACATACCTCTGGCTAGACAAGACAGGCACTCTGGTACCACTGGTATTTGGAGGTTTTTTTCAAGCACATTATCAGGAGATACTGCAGGAAGAAAGTAAAAAGCCAGAGCTGATAGGGATAGAAAGCCAGGCCTCTAGGCAAACAAAATTGCTTGTTCTTTATTACTGAACAATATTTTAAAAGAACACTGAAAAACAGCAAGAACAGACACACAGGAGACTTCTTCATATGCATCATAAAGGATGGGCAAGAGAAAGATCATGATTATGCAACTAACATACTCCTTAAAGTAGAAAGGAATGAAATGCTTCCAACCTTGATAAAACTCATATTATGTTGGCTTTCTTTCTCAAAGCAATCACAGAGATTTCTGTTTCAGAAGCACTTGCTCTTCCTTTGCTTTACCATGTCTTAGTAATGTACAGAAAGGGAATTGTGTCCATTATGATGTTCCTATTTCCAATCAAATTGTGGTTTTTAGATTACTGACTTCTCCTAGTTTCCTCTAATTAAGTGTCATCAATGCTTCTTAACAATTAGTTCTAAGAGCCTCAGAAAGGTTTGCAAGTTTGCTTGGCCTGAAGGGTGGAGTCAGAGTGTCTTATGCTATCTCTCAGTATTTTTGTCTACATGCCAAATTAAACAAAGTTGAAAGCATTGTATTATTAATTTGGAGAAAATGATTTTGTGATATAGTATATTCAGTGCCTAAAACATTTTAAATATATTAGTACCTACCATAAGCTATGCATATTAAGATCTAGTTATTGAGAAAAATGAGGAAAAACACTTGAATTTAAATGATTTAAAGGGTCCAAGAAAGTATCCTATTTAGCTGTCTCTGATTTAATAGTTCAATAAGTGAAGACATCTTCCTATCCATTAAACATCAGATTTATTCATGTTAGATGCTAATTTCCCAAATATCTTGAACCATCACTACTATTTTTAGTGATGCATACATAATTTAAAGAATATTTTTAAAACAAAGTCAATTAATCTTCTGATAGACAGGAAATTATGTTGTGGTAAAATTAACAATTTTAATGTAAGTGGAGAATCTAATTTTAACTGCATCCCTTCACCACAACTCCTCTTAGCCTAGTTGTTACTTTCCATCAGTATGTATGAGTGGTTTGATATTCTAAAAGCATATATTTAAGTGTGCTAGGGACTTTGTTAAATGTTGTTATCAGTTAACTGCAGTGATTTGGATAAGCGACAACAATTACAGAAACAAAAGTCTAAAACCAAAAACATTTTCTCATTTCTTAGAGCTTTGTTTGAAAATGATGCTTTCAAAACTTATGAAACTGTCAGAAATAGTTATGCATTACTATACATGAGTTAAATTGCAGTTTAAAAAATACAGAATTGCTTTGGTGTTTTTGATTTTTCCTGGTATGAAGAAACAAACACATTATTTAAATACAGGAAATGATATTTGCAAGGTCATGAGGAAATAATCTTCTAGAGACTCTATAGTGGTCACCTTTGCTTTCTATGGTTAAACTTTTTTATGTCAAGGCCCTACATGAAAACTGGAACATTCTGCCAAGTTCAGGTACTTCTTTTACATCACACCTGTTAGTTTCAGAACATGCACTTAGAAGTCAGACTTTCCATGATTACATCGAGTTATTTTGTGTATATGGGAATGGTTTCCTGAGTACATAAAAAAATCTAGATATTACTCAGTATTTTCAGTTTTCATTGGGGTGTGTGGTGTCAAATACACCTAGCATGACTCTAAAAAGATTCTACTTTAGATCTTTATTTAAATAGTAACCACTAAGATTTGAAAAACATAGTAGTTTCACCTAAAAGTAGTTTCACCTTTAGCTTATTTCCAAACAAGTTGTTGAGTGTTATGGATACAAATTATTTGACATTTGTGATTCTTATTTCTCAACAGTGCTGTAAAAATGATCCTGGATAGTCCACTTTACATTTAACATTTTAAAAGGTTAAGGCTCAAAAAGATACAATTGCTGGATTCACTGGTCATTCAAATGACTATTCTGCAATAAAAACAAAACAAAACAAACCAAACATAAACACAGGGATAAAATTATTATTCTTTTATTTACTCAACAGTTATCAATTGATTGCTTACTATGGGTGAAGCACTATGGTAATTGTGGATGATGCAAGGAAGCAGAACACATTCTTAGTTCTTAAAACTCTGATAATGATTTCCTCAAGTTTTCTTAGGGTGTCACAAACAGATATGTCTTATCATACCTGACCCCCTTGCCTTCTTTGTTCCCACTTTTATTGGTCCTTCAGGATAAACACAAATCCTTATCACTGTTTCTCAAGCACGTGATGTATGACAAGGGATGTTACTGGAACTGGGAACCTCTGTTTATGGGAAAGATACAATATACTAATCTGTGTGTTGTACAAGTTCTGCTAAACATAGCCTAAGGGACAATGCATACATCTCTTAGATCACAGGGAGCTGTTTGGGCTAAGAAAGCTTCAGGGAAGGCAACTCCTCATGGCATTTCAATGGCAGAGTGGTCACACGGGCAGGCTTTGACATTCCAAAGACCTACACCCTTCTCCGAAACTTTCCCTGCCCTCAGTGGCCTCCGTGTTACATTTTAGCAAGCCAGGTATTATGGCTGATTTCATGCTCTACATTAACCCCAACAATACTTGTATAAAATTACTGTTTCTGCAAAGAAACAGTATATGTAAGTTAAATACATTTATAAAAAATAATATATTAACATTTTAAGGGACAGGTGATTAAGTGTAAATGGAAGGTGCAGGCATTAGGTAAATAAGAATTTAGTCTTTAAGAGCATTCTCCAACTTAAGCTTCTGTTCCACAGGCTTGCTCTAAAGCTCCATCTCAAGAAAACTTAACTGGGATACCTCCCCATCTTCCTCATATGGCAAAGGTAGTCAATAATGCCAAATGTACTGTCTATAATAATAACAATTTATTTTATCTTCAATCTTGTAAATTCCCTGTGATTTTTGACTCTACTGTTTTTGTTTCCCTTGCTAACTGAATTGTCGACAAATGCTACTATTTCATCTCTTTCCCTCTGCATCTCCCTCTCCCTCCCTCCCTCCCTCCCTCTCTCTCTCTCTCTCTCACACACACACACACAGACACACACACCCACAAACCACTTTCAACCTGTGTTTTCTTTTTAGTTCCCCTTCAGAACAACTTACTTATTTTTTGGACATCTAACTATCATAACTTCTCAAGAGCTATCCTATGACCCTACAATTGCACTGCTGGGTATTTACCCCAAAGATACAGAAGTAGTGAAACAAAGGGGCACCTGCACCCCAATGTTCATAGCAGCAATGTCCACAACAGTCAAACTGTGGAAGGAACCAAGATGTCCTTCAACAGATGAATGGATAAAGAATATGTGGGGGCACCTGGGTGGCTCAGTTGGTTAAGCATCTGCCTTCAACTCAGGTCAAGATCTCAGGGTCCTGGGATCAAGCCCTGCGTGGGCTCCCTGCTCATCAGGGAGCCTGCTTCTCCTTCTCCCTCTGCCACTCCCCCTGCTTATGCTCTCTCACTCTCTTTCTCTCTGTCAAATAAATAAATAATATCTTTAAAAAAAAGATTTGGTATATATATACAATGGAATATTACTCAGCCATCAGAAAGGATGAATACCTACCATTTACATTGACATGGATAGAACTGAAGGGTATTATGGTAAGTGAAATAATTTAATCAGAGAAAGACAATTATCATATGGTTTCAGTCATATGTGGAATATAATAAATAGCACAGAGGATCATAAGGGAAGGAAGGGAAAACTGAATGGGAAGAAATCAGAGAGGGAGACAAACCATGAGAGACTCTTAACTCTGGGAAACAAACTGAGGGTTGTTGAAGGGGAGGTGACTGGGGGATGGGGTAATTGGGTGATGAGCATTTAGGAGGGCATGTGATATAATGAGCACTAGGTGTTGTATACAACTGATGTATCCCTGAACTCTACCCCTGAAACTAATAATATACTATATGTTAACTAATGAGCACTGGCTGTAATACGCAACTGATGAATTATTGAACACTACATCTGGAACTAATGAGGTACTGTATGTTGGCTAATTGAATTTAAATTAAAAAAAATCTTTAATCTCTTTTTTAACTTTTATCAACATTATATTAACAAAGACCTTAACCTCTCATTTCCCACTCAATCCTGGTTGCATAATACAACTTTTGAGATCTACATCAATTCATTGCTTCTCATCTTCAGTTCTGTCCATGTAACTTCTTATTCACCAATTGTTTGCTTATTTTTATTTCCTGTAGTGTATCTAACCTTATTTCTAAGTTTTAATCATTTTAGAAAATTTTATTGCTGATTCCTGTCTCATAGAGGCCATCATCCATGTACCAGAATAGAAGGGATTCATCTATTCTTTCTTTGATCATAGACTAAAGTCCTGGTGTGGTAAATTGTATATCCATCAAAAATATGTTGGCCTAATCTGTGGGAACCCTCCATGAAGGAGTTCCCTGCTCCACTGACACTAGGATTGACCATGTGATTTGCTTTGGCCAATAAAATATGAGTGTCTTCCAAGCAGATGCTTTAGGAGTCAACATGTACTGTTCTATTCTCACCTTCTCTCTCTACCATGAAATCAAAACTGTCCCAGAAAGGTGCTGAAGTACTAATCTCAGTCCCAGAACAAATATATTATGGACCATAGCTGTAGCTGACCATCAGTAGACCTTAGTTCAAATGAGAAAATAAGTCTTCATTGTTTTAAGCTGGTGAGATTTTATGATCTTTGTTACTGCAACATGAAGTGACCTAAACTGACTGATATACTTGGTAGCTGTGCTTATTATCTGTAATTTGTCAATGGTACTTCGTGTGGCATGAACCTAAAAGTGAACCCCATGCATGCCATATTACCTGCTCCTTCTCTTGATGTACAACTCTTGTCACTTTCTTCATCCAGGTGTGAAATTTTGATGTAATTTTTTTTCTTTCTTCCCTGTGTCTACTCACTATTCCTTTATTAATTATAATTCTGTACCAATAACATTTTTTAAAGATTTTATTTATTTATTTGAGAGACAGCTAAAGGGAGAGAGATAACAGAGGGAGAGGGAGAAGCAGACTTTCTGCTGAGCAGAAAGCCCGATGCAGGGATCAGTCCCAGGACCCTGAGATCATGATCTAAGCTGAAGGCAGAAGCTTAACTCACTCAGCCACCCAGATTTTCTTGCACCAATGAACTTTTTAAAAGCATATGTTCTTTTGTTTGTTTGTTTTAAATATTTTATTTATTTATTTGAGAGAAAGAGAGAGTACAAGCACAAGCAGGGGGGAGAGTACAAGCACAAGCAGGGAGAGGGAGAAGCAGACTGACCATGGAGTAAGGAGCCTGCCTGATGCAGAGCTCAATCCCAGGACCTTGAGATCATGACCTGAGCTGAAGGCAGCAGCTCAACCAACTGAGGCACCCAGGTGCCCCTAAAGGCATATATTCTGATTTTAAATTTTACTCAGGTCTCTTGCCACTATCCCTTTCTAAGAAGTAGTAGGTCCTGACATGGGTTAAAGCCTCACAATTAGAAAAACAACAGCTCAGATCAAGTAAGCACAGAAAGGACAAAGTACCATTCTAAGCACATTATCAACATTGCCCTGTTTAATGGTAATGGTGACACTAAGTTTGGTGTACTGTTATAGTCCCCATTTTTTAAGATGGAAAAATGAAGGCAGAGGGAGTTTTAAATATTTTGTCCAAAGTCACACATAAGTGTCAGAAACGGGATTTGAAGCCAGTCAGGCTGACATCAGTGTCCCATGTCCCATAATTTTTGCCATTTCTCCAAACTCTCTTTAGTAGAAATAGTAGGGGATAGTGTTTTTCCTAGGATGACTGAAGGGCATAGTAAAAGCTGTCTTTCCTGGGCTCTGTTCTCTCTTTCTCTCCTTGACAGATAACCTTCTCCCAGAACTGACCAACTTAGAAAGCCCACTTTCTAATTTTCCTTGGAACTTGGCTACTTTTTCCATGGGACAATGGGCTGAGTCCAGTTTGGGTGGGGACCAGGAGTAGGAGAGTAGGAAGTAGGTAGTTCTCCCTCAGATTATAGAAAAGAGGGATTTTTTTTTTTTTTGGCATTTTTGTATTTCCCACAGGTGATGTGGTAAGATCTAGAGGACTAAGATCAGATAGACTCTTAGAGGCAAAATCAAGCCTTTTAAGGATTCACATACACTTCATTCCTAACACCAGGGAAGGAGTTTTAGAGTCAAAACTCTGACTAGGAGATATACATGTATTTGGTTGGAGTGTTCTTTGTACATTTAATCCTCAGGAAACTGGCTCCAGTAGAAAACTAGATGAAAATTCAGGGGACTGAGGACCTTGCAAAATCTTTATCAGAGAAAGATTAATATAGTCAGTCTTTTTGTTTTCCTTTTCCATTTTCATTCTAGTCTGGGCCATTATATCTCATCAGGTTATTGTAATAGTCCCCATTTTCTGGCCAGATAACTTCACCTGCTGATGATTGAAAGCATTCTAAAGTATTTTGCTTGGCTGCAATCACCCCTTTCCATCTTAGTTCTCACTTTCCCCTTTTCAATACCCTACATTCCATATATGTCCTGCTTTTCCTGTCTAAACTGTTCCTTCTACTCTTAACCCCCCCCCACTTCTACATATTCAAATTACTCAAGTCCAAATGCAAACTCATCTCATCCATGAAGATTTTTCTGATTCCTTAACCTAATGCAATCTCTAACTCCTCAGAAATACAACAGAAATTATCTGTTTTCCTCTTTTTTTAAGATTTTATTTTATTTATTTGAGAGAGAGAGAGCACAAGAGTGGGAAAGGTCAGAGTGAGAAGCAGACTCCCCGCTGAGCAGGGAGCAGATGCAGGACTCAATCCCAGGACTCCGGGATCATGACCCAAGCCGAAGGCAATCACTCAACCAACTGAGCCACCCAGGTGCCCGATCTGTTTCCCGCTTATGGTACATATCAATTATTACTTTGCTGTTAATGAGTTGTATTTTATATACTTCATAATAAGACTATACGCTTCTTGAGGACAGGGACCACTTGGTATTTATATTTATATTCCCATAGCTCATATTTGTTCCTTCATTCAGTCTTTTATTTATTCTTCAGTAGCAAACAAAAGAGAGATGATGCTTGCATTCATAGAATATGGAATACAAAAAGAACACATAGTTAGACCTCAAATATTGTTGAATGAAGGTTAGTTATAATTGATGTATTTACTGGTCTCTATTGAAATGAATAGGTCATTAAGCAAAAAAAAAAATAACTAAAATAAATAAATAAATAAATAAAATTTAAAAAAAAGAAAACCCTGTGTTTATATTTAAAAGTACCTCAGAATGACTACAAAGTTCTGTGGGACGCATTTAATATTTGTAATCTACAAGGAAGCTTAAGACCATAACTTAAATGAAAGTGATAATAACAGGAGAGAGAGGAAAGATGGCGGAGGAGTAGGGGACCCTATTTCAACTGGTCCCCAGAATTGAGCTGGATATCTACCAGACCACTCTGAGCACCCACGAAATCAACCTGAGATGTAAGAAGATCTGGATCTCTACAAACAGAATATTGCAGGCAGTTGGTTTTGGGGTATGAAGTAGGGAGCCATGATTCTGCGGGCAGATATCAGAGGATAAATGGCAGCAGGAGGGTGCCTGGCCATGGGGATCCTACACCACCTGTGAGCGACAGCCTCACATGCTGGGGGCAGGGCACAGACTCACAGACCCCTATCGGCAGGGAAAGGACTTTAGGGCAAACCCCGGGGTGGAAACCCAGATCGGTGGGGTCACACGTGCAAACTGGGGGTGGCTGGCAGTTTTAGAAGCACAAAGGGCAGAGATGTGCCCCGACCTGGAGGCAGGACTAGGAGTGGTGTGGAGGGGCTCACAACCCAAGACACTGCAGTTTATAGCAGCATGGACAGAAACGGAGACGGTGTGGCCTGGAGAGCTCACTGAAGAACAGACTGCGGTCTCTCTGCTCTGAGGCAGAGGGTTGGAAACGGTCTCTTCTGCTCTGACTCTTGAAAGAGACGTGGAAAGCTACCAGGGAAAGCCACCAGAGAACAAAAGCCCCCAAAACTGATTCCCACTGAGCCCATCCCCTGCCACAGGGGGGCAGGGTAACTCCGCCCAAACAGGGTTGCCTGAGTAACAGCACGGCAGGCCCTTCACCCAGAAGACAGGCTGGGAAAACAAGAGGCCAGCAACCCTAAGGTCCCTAGAAAACAAGTGCATCTAGCTTGGGTTCTGGTCAATAATTTGGACTCTATACATTCCCTCAAACACCCATCAACAGAATGACTAGGAGGACAGACCCCCAAAATAGAAAAAACTCAGAGATTATGACTTATGCTGCAGATTTACTAATGGATGCAGATATAACCAAGTCATCAGAGATGGAATTCAGGCTAGCAATTGTGAAGATAATAACTAGAATGGAGAAATCAATTAATGACAACATAGAGTCTCTAAGGGCAGAAATGAAAGCTGAATTGGCAGAACTTAAAAATGCTATCAATGAGATCCAATCCAATCTAGATAATCTAACAGCTAGGGTAAGGGAGGCAGAAGAACGAATAAGGGACCTGGAAGACAATATAATAGATACAAAGGGGAAAGAGGGGGCCAGGGAAAAACAACTCAGAATCCATGAAAATAGAATCAGAGAAATAAGTGACACCATGAAGCGTTCCAATGTCAGAATAATTGGAATCCCGGAGGGAGTGGAGAGAGAGAGAGGACTAGAAGATGTATTTGAGCAAATCGTAGCTGAGAACTTCCCTAATCTGGGGAATGAAACAAACATTCACATCCTAGAGGCAGAGAGGAACCCTCCCAAGATCAAGGAAAACAGGCTAACACCCCAGCATGTAATAGTAAAACTTGCAAATCTTAGAACCAAGGAAACCATCTTAAGGGCAGTTAGGGGGAAGAGATTCCTTATGTACAGAGGGAGGAATATCAGAATAACGTCAGACCTATCCACAGAGACCTGGCAAGCTAGAAAGGCCTGGCAAGACATATTCAGGGTACTAAACGAGAAGAACATGCAGCCAAGAATACTTTATCCGGCAAGGTTTCATTTAGAATGGATGGAGAGATGCAGAACTTCCAAGACCAGCAGAAACTGAAAGAATATGTGACCACTAAGCCAGCCCTGCAAGAAATATTAAGGGGGGTTCTATAAAAGGAGAAAGACCCCAAGAGTGATATACAACAGAAATTTACAGGGACAATCTATAAAAACAATGTCTTCCCAGGCAACATGATGACAATTAATTCATATCTTTCAATAATCACTCTCAACGTGAATGGCCTAAATGCTCCCATAAAATGGCACAGGGTTGCAGATTGGATAAAAAGACAGGACCCATCCATATGCTGCCTACAAGAGACTCATTTTGAACCTAAAGATACATCCAGACTGAAAGTGAAGGGATGGAGATCCATCTTCCATGCCAACGGACCTCAAAAGAAAGCTAGGGTAGCAATTCTTATATCAGACAAATTCAGTTTTAAACTAAAGTCTGTAAGGGACACAGAAGGACACTATATCATTCTTAAAGGGTCTATCCAACAAGAAGATCAAACAATTGTAAATAATCTATGCCCCTAACATGGGAGCAACCATTTACATAAGCCAACTGTTAACCAAAATAAAGAGTCATATTGATAACAATACGTTAATTGTAGGAGACCTCAATACTCCACTCTCAGCAATGGACAGATCATCTAAGGAGAAAATCAACAAGGAAACAAGAGCTTTGAATGATATACTGGACCAGATGGATCTCATAGATATATACAGAACGTTCCACCATAAAACAACAGAACATTCCTTCTTCTCGAGCGCACATGGAACTTTCTCCAGAATAGACCACATACTGCGTCACAAATCAGGTCTCAACCGATACCAAAAGATTAACATTATTCCTTGCATATTCTCAGACCACAATGCTTTAAAACTGGAACTCAATCACAAGACAAAATTTGGCAGAAATTCAAACACTTGGAAGCTACAGACCACTTTGCTCAAGAATGTTTGGGTCAACCAGGAAATCAAAGAAGAACTTAAAAAATTCATGGAAATCAATGAGAACGAAAACACATCGGTCCAAAACCTATGGGATACTGCAAAGGCGGTCCAAAGGGGGAAATACATAGCCATCCAAGACTCACTCAAAAAAATAGAAAAATCCCAGATTCACCAACTAACTCTACACCTTAAGGAACAAGAGAAAAAGAAACAAACGATGCCTAAGACACACATTAGAAGAGAAATAATTAAAATTAGAGCAGAAATCAATGAATTAGAAACCAGAAACACAGTAGATCAGATCAACGAAACTAGAAGTTGGTTCTTTGCAAGAATTAATAAGATCAATAACACTGGCCATATTTATCTGAAAGAAAAGAGTAAGGACCCAAATTAATAAAATGATGAGTGAAAGGGGAGAGATCATGACTAACACCAAGGAAATAGAAACAATTATTAGAAATTGTTATCAACAAATATATGTCAATAAACTGAGCAATCTGGATGAAATAGAGGCCTTCCTGGAAACCTATAAGCTGCCAAGACTGAAACAGGAAGAAATTGACAACGTGAATAGGCCAATAACCAGTAATGAGATTGAAGCAGTGATCAATAACCTCCCAAAAAACAGGAGTCCAGGACCTGATGGATTCCCTGGGGAATTCTACCAAACATTCAAAGAAGAAATAATACCTATTCTACTTCAGCTGTTTCAAAAAATAGAAACAGAAAGAAAACTTCCAAACTCATTCTATGAGGCCAGCAGTACCTTGATCCCCAAACCAGGCAAAGACCCCATCAAAAAGGAAAATTTCAGACCGATATCTGATTATGGATTCCAAAATCCTCAACAAAATCCTAGCTAATAGGATCCAACAATACAATAAAAGGATCATCCACCATGACCAAGTGGGATTGATCCCCGGCACGCAAGGGTGGTTCAACATTTGCAAATCAATCAATACGATAGAACACATTAATAAGAAGAGGGTGAGAACCATATGGTCCTTTCATTTGATGCAGAAAAAGCATTTGATAAAATACAATATCCTTTCCTGATTACAACTCTTCAGAGTATAGGGATAGAGGGAACATTCCTCAAGTTCAAAAAATCCATCTATGAAAAACCCACAGCAAATATCATCCTCAATGGGGAAAAGCTGAGAGCCTTTCCCTTAAGATCAGGAACATATCAAGGATGCCCACTCTCGCCACTATTGTTCAACATAGTACTAGAAGTCCTAGCAACAGCAATCAGACAACAAAAAGAAATAAAACGTATTCAAATTGGCAAGGAAGAAGTCAAACTCTCTCTTTTTGCAGATGACATGATACTTTATGTGGAAAGCCCAAAAGACTCCACCCCCAAATTACTAGAACTCATACAACAATTCAGTAATGTGGCAGGATACAAAATCAATGCACAGAAATCAGTTGCTTTCTTATACACTAACAACACAACTGTAGAAAGAGAAATTAGAGAAAGGATTCCATTTACAATAGCACCAAAACCATAAGATACCTTGGAATAAACCTAACCAAAGAGGTAAAGAATCTATACTCTAGGAACTACAGAACACTCATGAAAGAAATTGAAGAAGACACAAAAAGATGGAAAAATATTCCATGCTCCTGGATCGGAAGAATAAACATTGTTAAAATGTCTATGCTACCCAGAGCAATCTATACCTTCAATGCCATCCCAATCAAAATTCCAATGACATTTTTCAAAGTACTGGAACAAACAATCCTAAAATTTGTATGGAATCAGAAAAGACCCCGAATCGCCAAGGAAATGTTGAAAAAGAAAAACAAAGCTGGGGGCATCACGTTGCCCAATTTCAAGCTATATTACAAAGCTGTGATCACCAAGACAGCATGGTACTGGCACAAAAACAGATATATAGACCAATGGAACAGAATAGAGAACCCAGATATGGACCCTCAACTCTATGGTCAAATAATCTTTGACAAAGCAGGAAAAAACATGCAATGGAAAAAATACAGTCTCTTCAATAAATGGTGCTGGGAAAATTGGACAGCCACATGCAGAAGAATGAAACTCGACCATTCTCTAACACCATACACATAGATAAACTCAAAATGGATGAAAGACCTCAATATGAGACCGGAATCCATCCAAATCCTAGAGGAGAACATAGGCAGTAACCTCTCTGACATCACCCACAGCAACTTCATTCAAGATACATCTCCAAAAGCTAGTGAAACAAAAGCAAAAATGAACTATTGGGACTTCATCAAGATAAAAATCTTTTGCACAGCAAAGGAAACAGTCAACAAAACAAAGAGGCAACCCACAGAATGGGAGAAGATATTTGCAAATGACACTACAGATAAAGGGCTGGTATCCAAGATCTATAAAGAACTTCTCAAACTCAACACCCAAAAAACAATAATCAAGTCAAAAAATGGGCAGAAGATATGAAAAGACACTTCTCTGAAGAAGACATACAAATGGCTAAGTGACAAATGAAAAAATGTTCATCATCATTAGCCATCAGGGAAATTCTAATCAAATCCACATTGAGATACCACCTTACACCAGTTAGAATGGCCAAAATGGACAGGGAAAGAAACAACAAATGTTGGAGAGGTTGTGGAGAAAGGGGAACTCTCTTGCACTGTTGTTGGGAATGCAAGTTGGTACAGCCACTTTGGAAAACAGTGTGGAGGTTCCTAAAAAAATTAAAAATAGAGCTGCCCTATGACCCAGCAATTGCACTCCTGGGTATTTACCCCAAAGACACAGATGTAGTGAAAAGAAGGGCCACATGCACCCAAATGTTCATAGCAGCAATGTCTTCAATAGCCAACTGTGGAAAGAGCCGAGATGCCCTTCAACAGATGAATGGATATAGAAGATGTGGTCCATATATACAATGGAATATTACTCAGCCATCAGAAAAGATGAATACCCAACTTTTACATCAACATGGATGGGACTGGAGGAGATTATGCTAAGTGAAATAAGTCAAGCAGAGAAAGTCAATTATCATATGGTTTCACTTATTTGTGGAACATAAGGAATAGCATGGAGGACATTAGGAGAAGGAAGGGAAAAATAAAAGGCGGGGGAATCGGAGGGAGAGATGAACCATGAGAGACTATGGCCTCTGAGAAACAAACAGGGTTTTAGAGGGGAGGGGGATGGGGGGATTGGTTAGCCCAGTGATGGGTATTAAGGAGGGCACGTACTGCATGGAGCACTGGGTGTTATACAAAAACAATGGATCGTGGATCACTACATCAAAAACTAATGATGTATTTTATGGTGACTAACATAACATAATAAAATTAAAAATATATATATATACAAAAAAAGTGATAATAACTTACTTTTTAAAATCATTTTATTTTTTTATTTCATCATGATAAGTGTACTCTTTAATCTCCATCCGCAGTTTCCCCCATCCCCCCACCCATCTCTGCTCTGGTAACCATCAGTTTGTTCTCTATAGTTAGGAATCTGTTTCTTGGTTTGTCTCTCTCACTCTTTTTTTTTTTCTTTGCTAATTTGTTTTGTTTTTTTAAATTCCACATGAGTGAAATCTTATGGTATTTGCCTTTCTCTGACTGACTTATTTGGCTTAACATTATACTCTCATGTTGTTGCAGATGGCAAGATTTCATTCTTTTTTTAAGGCTGAATCATATTCCATTGTGCATATATATGACTTCTTTATTCAGTCATGCACTGATGGACACTGGGCTGTTTCCATATCTTGGCTATTGTAAATAATGTTGCAATAAACATTGGAGTGCATGCATCACCTTGATTTGGTGTTTTTGTATTCTTTGGGCAAATACCTAGTAGTGTGATTCCTGGATACTAGGGTAGTTATATATATATATATTTTTTTTTTCTTTTTTTTTTTAGAGGAACCACCATACTGTTTTCTAGAGTGGCTGCACAAGCTTGCATTCCTACCAACAGTGCAAGACAGTTCCTTTTTCTCCATATCCTCACCAACACTTGATTTTGTCTTTTTTATTTTAGCTGTCCTAACAGGTGTGAGGTGATATCTCATTGAAGTTTTGATTTGCCTTTCCCTGATGATGAGTGATGTTAGCATCTTGTCATGTGTCTGTTGACCATGTGGATGTTTTCTTTGGAGAAATATCTGTTCACGTTTTCTGCCCAGGTTTAATTGAATTCTTTGTTTTTTGGGTATTGAGCTGTATCAGTTCTTTATATATTTGGGATACTAACCCTGTATTGGATATGTCATTTGCAAATATCTTCTCCTTTTCTGAAGTTTGCCTTCTAGTTTTGTTGATTGTTTCCTTAACTGTGCAGAAATTTTTTATTTTGATGTAGTCCCAAGAGTTTATTTTTGCTTTTATTTCCCTTGCCTCAGGAGACATATCTAGAAAAATGTTGCTATGGTCGATTTTAAAGGAATTAATGCCTGTGTATTCTCTTCAAGGATTTTTATGGTTTCAGGATGCACATTTAAGTCTTTAATCCATTTTGACTTTATTTTAGTGTATGGTGAAAGAAAGTGGCCCACTTTCATTCTTTTGCGTGTGATTGTCGAGTTTTCCCAACAGCATTTGTTGAAGAGACTGTCTTTTTCCCATTGTCTATTCATTCCTTCTTGTAGAAGATTGACCATATAACTGAGGGCTTATTTTTGGATTTTCTGTTCTATTTCATTGATCTATGTGTCTATTTTTATGCCATTACCATCTGTTTTATTACTACCACTTTGTAATATAACTTGAAGTCTGGACTTGTGATGCCTCCAGTTTTGTTTTTCTTTTTCAAGATTGATTTGGCTCTTCAGGATCTTTTGTGGTTCCATACAAATGTTAATATTTTTTGTTCTCCTTCTGTGAAAAATGCTATTGATATGTTTTTTATTTTTTTATTTAAATTCAATTTATTAACATATAGTGTATTATTAGTTTCAGAAGTAGAGTTTAGTGATTCATCAGTCTTATATACCACCCAGTGCTTATTACATCACATACTGTCCTTAATGTCCATCACCCAGTTGCCCATCACCTCATGACCCTCCCCTCCAGTAACACACAGTTTGTTTCCAATGATTGAGAGTCTCTTATGGTTTCTCTCCCTCTCTGATTTCATCTTGTTTTATTTCTCCCTCCCTTCCTCTATGATCCTCTGTTTTGTTACTTAAATTCCACATGAGTGAGATCATATGATAATTGTCTTTCTCTGATTGACATATTTCGCTTAGCATAATACATTCTAGTTCCATCCACATCATTGCAAATGGCAAGATTTAATTCTTTTTGATGGGTGAGTAATATTCCATCACACACACACACACACACACACACACACACACACACACACACACATCTTCTTTATCCATTCACCTGTCAATGGACATCTGGGCTCTTTTCATAGTTTGGTTATTGTCGACATTGCTGCTGTAAACATTGGGATGCAGGTACCTCTTCAGGTCACTACATTTGTACCTTTGGGCTAAATACTTAGTAGTGCAATTGCTGGGTTGTAGGTAGCTCTATTTTCAACTTTTTGAGGAACCTCCATGCTGTTTTCCAGAGTGGCTACACCAGCTTGCATTCCCACCAACAGTGTAATCTCCGCATCCTCGCCAACATCTGTCATTTCCTGACTTGTTAATTTTAGCCATTCTGACAGGAATAAGGTGGTAGCTCACTGAGGTTTCTATTTGTATTTCACTGATGCCTGGTGATGTTGAACATTTTTTCATGTGTCTGTTAGCCATATGGATGCCTTCTTTGAAGAAATGTCTGTTCATGACTTCTGCCCATTTCTTGACTGGATTATTTGTTTTTCAGTGTTGAGCTTGATAAGTTCTTTATAGATTTTGGATAATAGCCCTTTATCTGATAAGATATTTGCAAATATCTTCTCCCATTCTGTTGGTTGCCTCTTGGGTTTGTCAATTGCTACCTTTGCCAGGCAAAAGCTTTTTATCTTGATGAAGTCCCAATAGTTCTTTTTGCCTTTATATCTCTCAACTTTGGAGACATGTACAGCAAGAAGTTGCCGTAACAGAGGTCACAGAGGTTGCTGCTTATGTTCATCTCTAGGATTTTGATGGATTCCTGCCTCACATATAGGTCTTTCATCCATTTTGAGTCTATTTTTGTGTGTGGTGTAAGGAAATGGTCCGCTTTCATTTTTCATGAGGGCTGTCCAATTTTCCCAACACCATTTGCTGAAAAGACTGTGTATTTTCCATGGGATATTCTTTACTGATTTGTCAAAGATTAGTTGACCATAGAGTTGAGGGTCCATTTCTGGGTTCTTTATTCTGTTCCATTGATTTGTGTCTGTTTTTGTGCTAATACCATGCTGTCTTGATGATTACAGCTTTGTAATAGAGCTTGAGGTCCAGACACGTGATAACTCAAGCTTTAGTTTTCTTTTTCAACATTCCCCTGGATATTTGGGGTCTTTTCTGCTTCCATACAAATTTTAGGATTGTTTGTTCTAGCTCTGTGAAAAATGTTGATGGTATTTTGATAAGGATTGCACTGAATATGTAGATTGCTTTGGGTAGCACAGACATTTTAAGAGTATTTTTTCTTCCAATACATGAGCATGGAATGTTTTTCCATCTCTTTGTGTCTTCCTCAATTTCTTTTATAAGAATTCTATAGTTTTCAGAGTACAGATCTTTTACCTCTTTAGTTAGGTTTATCCCTAGGTATCTTATGAGTTTTTGGTTCAGTTGTAAATGAGATCGATTCCTTAATTTATCTTTGTTCTCCCTCATTGTTAGTGTATAGAAATGCAACTGATTTGTGTGCACTAATTTTATATCCTGCCACGTTGCTGAATTCCTGTATGAGTACTAGCAATTTTGGGGTGGAGTCTTTTGGGTTTTCCACATAGAGTATCATGTCATCTGTGAAGAGTGAGAGTTTGAATTCTTTGCCAATTTGGATGCCTTTTTGTTGTTGTTGTCTGATTGCTGAGGCTAAGACTTCCAATATGGTATTGAACAACAGTGGTAAGAATGGACATTCCTGACCTTGGAGGAAAAGCTCTCAATTTTTCCCTGTTGAGAATGATACTGGCTGTGGCCTTTTATTATATGGCTTTTATGATATTGAGGTATATTCCCCCAATCACTACACTGTGAAGAGTTTTATTCAAGAAAGGATGCTGTACTTTTTCAAATGTTTTTTTCTGAATCTTTTGAGATGATCATATGGTTCTTGTCTTTTCTTTCACTAATGTAGTCTATAACATTGATTTGTCAATGTTGAACCACACTTGCAGTCTAGGAATAAATCCCACTTCATCGTTGTGAGCAATCCTTTTAATGTACTGTTGGATCCTATTGCCTAGGATCTTGTGAAGTATTTTGGCATCCATGTTCATCAGAGATATTGGTCTGTAATTCTACTTTTTGGTGGGGCCTTTGTCTGGCTTTGGGATCAAGGTAATGCTGGCCTCATAGAAGGAGTTTGGAAAAGTTCCTTCCATTTATATTTTTTGAAACAGCTTCAGAAGAATAGGTAATAATTCTTAAAATGTTTGGTAGAATTCCCCTGGGAAGTCATCTGGCCCTGGAATCTTGTTTTTGGGAAATTTTTGATTATTGCTTCTATTTCCTTGCTTGTTATGGGTCTGTTCAGATTTTCTATTTCTTCCTGTTTCAGTTTTGGTAGTATATAAGTCTCTAGGAATGCATCCATTTGTTCCAGATTGCCTAATTTGTTGGCATATAGTTGCTCACCATATGTTCTTGTAATTGTTTGTATTTCTTTGGTGTTGGTTGTGACCTCCCCTCCTTCCTTCATGATTTTACTTATTTGGGTCCTTTCTCTTTTCTTTTTGATAAGTCTGACCAAGGGTTATCAATCTCACTAATTCTTTCAAAGAACCAGCTCTTAGTTTTGTTGATGTGTTCTATTCTTTTGGTTTCTATTTCATTGATTTCTCTTTTTTTTAAAGATTGTATTTATTAATTTGAGAGAGAGAGAGTGGGAGAGGGAGAGCAGGAGCAGGAGGGGAAGAGCAGAAGGGAAGGGAGAAGCCGACTGCCCACTGAGTGGGGATCCCAATGTGGGGATCAATCCCAGGACCCTGAGATCATGACCTGAGCAGAAGGTATACGCTTAAACTACTGAGCCAACCAGATGCCCTATTTCACTGATTTCTGCTCTTTATTATTTCTCTTCTACTGCTAGGTTTAGGTTTTACTGGCTCTTGTTTCTCCAACTCTTTTAGGTGTAATCTTAGGTTGTGTATTTGGAACCATTCTTGTTTCTTGAGAAAGGCTTGTATTGCTATATACTTCCCTCTTAGGACTGTCTTTCTTGAATCCCAAATGTTTTGAACAGTTGTGTTGTCATTTTCATTTGTTTCCATGGATGTTTATAGTTCTTCTTTAATTTCCTGATTTACCCATGCATTGTTTGGTGAGATGCTCTTTAACCTCCACATATTTGAGTCCTTTCTAAAATTCCTATTGTGATTGAGTTCATGTTTCAAAGCATTGTGATCTGAAAATATGCAGGGAATGTTCCAGATCTTTTGGTACTTGTTGAGACCTGATTTGTGACCCAGTATGGGATCTATTCTGGAGAAAGTTTCATGTGCATTCGAGAAGAATAAATATTCTGTTGTTTTAGGATGGAATGTTCTGTATATATCTACAAAGTCCATCTGGCCCATTGTGTCCTTCAAAGCTCTTGTTTCTTTGTTGATCTTCTGCTTAGATGATCTGTTTATTGCTGTGAGTGGAGTGTTGAAGTCTCCTACTCTTAATGTATTATTATCAATATGTTTCTTTATTTTGTTTATAAATTGGTTTATATAATTATCTGCTCCCATGTTGGGGGCATACATATTTACAACTGTTAGATCTTGTTGGATAGACCTTTTAAGTATAATATAGTGTCTCTCTACATCTCTTACTGTGGTCTTTGGTTTAAAATCTAATTTGTCTGATATGAGAATTGCTACCCCAGCTTTCTTTTGAGGTCCACTGGCATGATAAATGGTTCTCCATCCCCTCACTTTCAATCTGGAGGTGTTTTTAGGTTCAAAATGAGTGTCATGTAGACAGCATATAGATGGATCCTGCTTTTCTATCCAATCTGAAACCCTGTGTCTTTTCATGGGAGCATTCAGCCCATTTTCATTCATAGTAACTATTGAAAGATATGAATTTAATGCCATTGTATTGCCTGCAAAGTCCCTTTTTTTGGTAGATTTTCTTTCTTTTTTTCTGCTCTATATGACTCTTGGGTTTGTCTTCACTTACAGAATACCCCTTAATATTTCTTGCAGGGCTGGCTTGGTGGTCACATATTCTTTCAGTTTCTGTTTGCCCTGGAAGGTCTTTATTTTTCCATCCCTTCTGGATGAAAACCTTGTTAGATAAAAGTATCCTTGGCTGCATGTTCTTCTCATTTAGTACCCTGAATATGTCTTTCCAGTCCTTTCTGGCTTGCCAGGTCTCTGTGGATAGATCTGATGTTCTTTTGATATTCCTCCCTCCATATGTAAGGAACCTCCTCTCCCTAGCTACTCTCAGGATAGTTTTGTTAGCTGTAAAATTTGCAAGATTCACTATTATATGTCAGGGTTTTGATGTACTTTTATTGATTTGGGGAGGGGTCTTCTCTTCCTCTTGGACACAAATGCTTGTTTCTTTCCCCAGGTTAAGGAAGTTCTCAGCTATGATTTGCTCAGATATACCTTCTAGCCTTCTCTCTCTCTCTCCACCCCCTCAGGGATCCCAATAATTCTATCATTGGTACATTTAATAGCATCATTAATCTCTCCAATCCTTTTTTCATGTGATATTAACTGCATATCTCTGGTTTCCTCAACTTTCCTTTCCATCAGCTTATCTTCTAGGTCATTTATTCTCTCTTCTGCCTCATTTACCCTGGCTGTTTGATATCCAGTTTAGATGGCATCTCATTCATAGCATTTTTAAGTTCGGCCTGATTTGATCTCATTTCTGCCCTTAGAGATTCTATGTTGTCACTAATGCTTTTTTTAAGCCTAGGTATTGACTATTCATGATTGCTATCCTGAAGTCTATCTCTGACATCTTGTTTATATCCATATCCATTAGTTCTGTGGTAAAAGACATTGTCTCTGTTTTTTTTTTTTTTCTTTGTTGAGAATTTCTCTTCCTAGTCATTCTGTCAAGGGATTGTTGAGCAAATGTTCAGAGTCCAAAATATCAACCACGACCAAGTAAGATGCACACTAGCAAAATCTGGAGTGCTTGGATGCCACCACTGAAAAACAAAGCCAAAATGAAACACAAGAATAAAAGTAAAAAAATTAAAAATAGAAAAAAAGGGGGGGAGTGGAAGGGGAACTATAATCTCTCAGTGTTGACAAAGCAGGATGTTCTAGTTTTCCCTGGATGAATTTTGGTCTCTGTGTTAGAAGAAACTACATCCCAAAATTGCAAGGAAAGTAAAACTATATGTATATAGTTTTATATATATATATATATGAATAGATTGAAAAAAGGACTAAAATGAAGCATAGATCTATTAAAAAATATAGGTGTGAAAAAGTACAAGTTAAAAAGCAGCTATGAAATATAAGTTGGTATAATATATATCTAGTTGAAATGAGAAAAAAGGTAAAAAGTAAAAACAGAGAAAAAGCATAAGAAAAAGAAAAAAAAGAAAAGGAGAATTTTATCTGAAAAATAAACAAATTGTGAGGCAACACCTGGAGCTCAATATACTATTTTCCCCAGCATTGGTATTTTACAATCTTGTGGGATCCATAGGGTTGTCATCCACTTGTTCTTCCAGACTGTCTTCTGGGTGAGGGGCCTGCCATGCTGTTTCTCAGGTAACCCTTCTTCTGCTGAATTTTCCTGCCCCCTGTCAGGGGGATGGGTTCAGTGGAAATCAGTCCTCTGTGTAGCTTTTGTTCCCTGTAGGCTTTCCATGCCTCTTCAGAGGATCAGAGCAAAAATAACCGCACCCAAACCTCTGGCCCAGAACAGAAAAATGGCAGCCTACCCTCTTTAATAAACCCTCCAGGACAATCTCCACTTCTGTATGTGCCCCTGAAAACCACAACCTCCTGCAGTGCACGCCTACTGCAACTCTCTCAGAGGTAGTCCTAGGGGCCCGGGAGTGCCACTGCCCTTTGTGATTCTAAAACCGTCAGTGGCTACAGCCTCTCACATGCACCCAAAGCTCCTGGATCATGTCTGGGTGCTGCTCTAATGTCCTTTCTGGGCTGCTACCACCCTGCATGTTTTTGCCAAGTTTGTCGTAGGTTCCAGACTTTTTCAGGCTGCTCAGGAAAAGAGTGATTATTGACCAGCCTGGCTCATGGTTTATGGCGATCTTAGCTAAGTCTTTTCCTGGGCTCACTGACCATAACTTGCTTCCTGGCTCCCCTGCTTGGGCACTCTACTGGTTCAAGTACTCCCTTTGCTCTGTGGCTTCTCATATCCTAAGACCAAAATGCCCTACCTAGAATTCTGCCTTTTCATTTCCAGAGTCCCTTTCAGGGAGAGATGTCTCTCACTAGAGCAGATGTCTAAAGGTTCCAATTTTGTGCTCTGATGTTATATCATGTTCCAGGAGCCAGTTTACAGAGGCTCCCTCCCCCTTCTGTTTATCTTCTGATATCTCCCCCTAGATTCATGACGCCCCATGTCCTACTTGCAAAAAGCAGTCGCTTTTCTGCTTGTAGAGAGCCAAATATATATTCTTACATCTTTGGCTGATATCATGCATGTTTAAAATGGTTTGATGGTTATCCAGCTAAAATTCAGGGGACTAGTTGAAATGGAGTCCCGTACTCCTCCGCCATCTTGCCTCCCTCCAATTAATAACCTTTTGATTTTGACTTGATTAGATTTTAGTTCCTTTATTTCTCCAGAAAGGGCTTCTCTAGTGTGTTCTATGCTTTTTTCAATCCCAGCTAATATCTTTATAATTGTTATTCTGAACTCTAGTTCTGACATCCATACTTATTAGGTCCCTGGCAGTCAGTAGAGCCTCTTGTTCTCTTTTTTGTGGTGACTTTTTCCATCTTGTCATTGTGTCCAGAGAAGAATAAATGAACAAGAGAATAAATACTAAAATGGCAACAATGACCCTAGAAAAATATAGACAAAACAAATCAGAAGAGACCTGAAACTGGAAAAAAAAAAAAAAAAAGAGGGAGAAAGAATATAACCAGATAGGTGAACTGAACAGAGCAATACACTAGATCCTGTGTGTATTTTGGTCTCTACGTTAGACAACTAGATCCCAAAATTTTAAATAATGAAAAACTTATGTATTACAAAGATGAAATTAAATACAATGAAAAGATAGAATGTATCTTTAAAAATGAGAATTACAAGACAAAAAAAAAGAAAATATAAACAGGTGTACAGAACAGAGCAATACACTATATCTTGGGTGTATTTTTGTTGGTTTGATAGAAGAAACTACGTTCCAAAATTGTAAAGAACAATAAAGTTATATATATACAAAATCAAATTAAATACATTGAAAGGATAGAATGTAACTGTAAAAATGAAAATTAAAAGACTTAATAAAAGAGTTGATAAAATAAGAAATTGGTTGAAAAGGAACAAAAAAGATTAAAATTGAAAGACTAGAGAATCATGAGAAAAAATCCCATGAATTCTATATACTATTTTCTCCTAGTGCTGGAGTTTTTCAGTTCTGTGTGATTAGTAAACTTGGTCTTAGCCTGATGTTCTTGCTGATCTTCTTGGGGAGAGGCCCGTTGTGCCGATTCTCAGGTGTCTTTGCCCGGGCTGGAATTGCACTGCCTTTGCCAGGGGGCCAGGCTAAGTAAGGAGCTCTGGATTGATCTATCTGGCTTTTGTTCCCTGAAGGCTTTCCTTGCCACTTTAGAGGATGAGAATGAAAATGGTGACCTCCCACTCTCCAGCCCTGGAGCCAAAACTTGCACCACCCCCTCCTCAGTGTGTCCTCAGGAAAAACAAGTCAATATTCCTGTCTCCCTGATCTCCAACTGCATTCCTGCTCACCTAGCTTGTGGCCAAGCATTTCTATCTCAGGCACACGACCCTGCTTTGAGTCTCCAAACCCTGCAGACTCTTGTGACCCGCACCCACACTGCTCCTCTCAGGGGAGGGCAGAGGGTCTCATTGTGGTTCTGTCACTTGCTGGGCCTCTGCTTAGAAAGTGATCACCCTACCATGCTGTGGTTCGCAGTTTATGGCAACACCAAGCTGAAAGTCCACTCCTGGGCTCACTGATTGCTGCTGGCTTCCCCACTCCGATTCCTGGGAACTCTGCAGCACTCAAGTACCCTCGTTCTTTCTGTGACCCCAGGATTCCTGAACGACACTGTCCCACCTAGGATTCTGTCCTGCTTTGCCACCTGAGCACCTTTCAGGCAGGGACATCCCTTACCAGAGCAGGCTTCTAAAGGTTCTGATTTTGCACTCTGCTGCTATAATCACTTTTTGGTGGCCAGCTTACAGAGGCTTCCTCCTTACCACAGTTTATCTTCTGATATATCACCTCAGATTCACTTCTCTGCACCTCCTACCTTGTAGAAAGTGGTCACTTTTCTATTTGTAAAATTGCAGCAATTCTTTTCTTAGATCACTAGTTGAGTTCACATGTGTTCAGAATGATACCTAACTGAATTCCAGGGACCAGACAAAACTAAGGTCTCCTATTCCTCTGCCATCTTGGACTCCAACCCACGATTTGTATTTTGATAATGATTGCATTAAATGTGTAGATTGCCTTGTGTAGTATAGACATTTTAACAATATTTGTTCTTCTGATCCAGGGGCATGGAATTATCTTTCCCTTTTTTGTGTCATCTTGAACTTATTTCATCAGTTTTTTAAAGTACAGGTCTTTCACCTCAGGTTAGGTTTATTCTTAGATATTTAAGTATTTTTGGTGCAATTATAAATAAGATTGTTTTCTTAATTTCACTTTTGCTGCTTCATTATTAGTGTATAGGAATGGAACAGATTTCTGTACATTGATTTTGTATCCTGTGATTTTACTGAATTCATTTATCAGTTCCAGTTTTTTGGTGGAGTCTTTAGGATTTTCTATATAGAGAATCATGTCATCTGCAAATTGTGAGAGTTTTACTTCTCCTTTGCTAATTTTGATGCATTTTATTTCTTCATGTTTTCTAATTGCTGCAGCTAGGACTTTCAGTATTATGTTGAATAAAAGTGGTAAAATTGGACATCCTTGTCTTGTTCCTGACCTTAGGGGGAAAAGTTCTCAGCTTTTCATCATTGAGTATGATATTTGCTGCGGGTTTACTGCATTTTTTATCATGAATGGATGTAGTACTTTGTCAAGTGCTTTTTCTTTATCTACTGAAATGATCATCCAGTTTATATCCTTTCTCTTAGTGATGGGGTGTATCATGTTGGTTGGTTTGTCAACATTGAACCACCCTTATATCCCAGGAATAAATGCCACTTGATCGTGGTATATGATTTCTTTAATATATTGTTGGATTTGGTTTGCTAATATTTTGTTGAAGATTTTTGCATGTATATTCATAAGAGATATTATCCTGTAGATCTTTTTTGTGATATTTTTATCTGGTTTTGGTATCAGGGTAACACTGGTTTCGTAGAATCAATTTGGAAGTTTTCTCTTCTCTTGAATTTTTTGGAATATTTTAAGAAGAATAGGTATTAACGATTCTTTAAATGTTTAGTAGAATTCACCTGTGAAACTGTCTGGTCCTGGGCTTTGGTTTGTTGGGAGTTTTTTTATTACTGATTCA
Source organism: Halichoerus grypus (assembly GCF_964656455.1). Taxonomy (NCBI): domain Eukaryota; kingdom Metazoa; phylum Chordata; class Mammalia; order Carnivora; family Phocidae; genus Halichoerus; species Halichoerus grypus. Next base: position 49,968,454 of record NC_135727.1, on the reverse strand, counting down.
ATTTCATTGCTTTTGATTGGTCTGTTCAAGTTTCTATTTCTTCCTGCTTTAGCTTTGGTAGGTTATATATTTCTGGGAATATATCCATTTCTTTAAGTAGTCCAATTTGTTGTCATATAGGTTTTCATAATATTCTGTTACAATTGTATGTATTTCTGTGGTGTTGGTTGTTATTTCTCCTCTTTCATTAGTAATTTTGTTTATTTATGTCCCCTCTCTTTTTTTTTAAATGAGTTTTGCTAGAGGTTTATCAGTCTTATTGATCTTTTCAAAGAACCAGCTCCTGGTTTCGTTGGTCTGTTCTATTGTTTTTGTTTTTGTTTTTTTAGTTTCTTTATCATTTATTTCTGCTCTATTCTTTATTATTTCCTTCCTTATAATTACAGATACTTTAAAACATTTAAAATATTACTTATAGGGGCGCCTGGGTGGCTCAGTTGTTAAGCATCTGCCTTCGGCTCAGGTCATGATCCCGGGGTCCTGGGATCGAGCCCCGTATCGGGCTCCTTGCTCTGCAGGAAGCCTGCTTCTCCCTCTCCCACTCCCCCTGCTTGTGTTCCTTCTCTCGCTGTGTCTCTCACTGTCAAATAAATAAATAAAATCTTTAAAAAATAAAAAAAATAAAAAATAAAAAAATAAAATATTACTTATAAACCTCTTTGTGTAAAAGTCTATAAATGGGAGAAAAATTATGCATTCAGGACAAATGTTGCCTCCAGAATTTGAATGTTATAAAATCATGGTCTCATGATTAAATCAGCCATACATAGCATAGATAATGCTCCTGATTGATTTTACTATTATGGTGAAAAGGTATATAAGCCCAGGAAGTTTACTCTTGACATTAAACATTAATTCTAATAGCACAAAAGATAAATCTATCTCTGTTAGAAATTAGTGTAGCTCTAGCATAATACGTACAAATTATAAAAACAACAACACATAGGCAACCAACTAAAAAAAAATAGTATTTTTAAGACAACTTCTGTCACTGATACTAAAAAATTTTGATCAGTTTGAGAATTATTCTTCTAGGTTACCTGAGATAATCCCCACCACCCCATCAGAATGAACCATAAAAAGCATCATAAAATCTCACTTTATTTCAGTATCATTAGACTCAGGGAACCTGGTAAACCCAGTCAAGAATCCTAGGGTTAAGTAATTCTCATGTAACCATGTAAGCAGCAGAGCTGTTACCAAAGTATTATTGCCATAGAGCTTCAATGCATCTTAGCCTTGATTACTGCTGATGTAAGTACTTTACCCTTCTCAATGATTGGATGGTGTTAATGAGGTAAATGTTTGTGTTGCCCCTCCCCCTCAATTCATATGCTGAAACTTATGCCACAATGTGTATTAGAAGGTGGGACCTTTGGCAGGAAATTTGGATTATATGTGGTCATGAGGGTGAAGCCCTCATGAATAAGATTAGTGCTCTTTTAAGAGAAATAAAACTTGCTTTCCCTCTCTGCTCTCTGTAATGGAGGATACAATGAAAAATTGGCTGCTTACAGCCTTCAGAGGGTCCTTACCAAAACCCTACCATGTTGGTACCCTGATCTCAAGCTTCTGGCCTCCAGATCTGTGAGAAATAAATTTTTATTGTTTACAAGTCACTTAGTCTATTGTAGTTTGTTATATCAGCCCAAACAATTACAGCTAGTAACTAAAATTTGTTTAATTAGGAATTCAGTTATTACTCTTAAAGAAAAATGGAAGTAGGAGAAGGAGGAGGAAGATGGCAGAGGATTAGGGGATCCTAGTTTCTTCTGGTCCCTGGAATTCAGCTAGATAGCTTTCAAATCATTCTGAACACCTGTGAACTCAATGGGATATCTAAGAAAAGAATAGCTGTGATTCTACAAATAGAAAAGGGACCACTTTTTGCTAGGTAGGAGTTGCAAAAATGTGAACCTGAGGGGATACACCAGAAGATAAATCGTGGGGGGAGCGGAGGGAGCCTCTGTAAATTGGCTGTTGGAAAGTGATACAGCAGTGGGGTGCAAAATCTGAACATTTAGAAATCTGCTCCAGTGGGTGATGTCCCTGCCTGAAAGGCACTCAAGTTACTAAGCAGGGCAGAAAATGGGGTGGAACACTGTGGTCTTAGAATCCCTGGGTCACAGTAAGAATGGGTGTGCCTGAATGTTGCAGAGTTCCCAAGCATTGTAGCAGGGAAGCTGTCTGCAAACAGCAAGCCCAGGAGTGGGTTTTCAGCTTGGTATTTCCATAAACTGTGAACTGCAGCATGGTCTGGTGACCACAAATATATTATATATAATATATATATATATATATATATATATATATATATATATATATATTCTTCATTTTTGGCTTCCTTTCATTGTATTCAATTTTATTTTTGTACATATATAAGTTTTTCTTTCTTTACAATTTTGGTATCTGTTTTTTCTAACAAACAGACCAAGATACACACAAGACCTAGTGTATTATTCTGTTCTGTCCACTTTTAATTACATTCTCTCTTTTTTTTTCCCTTTTTTTTTTCCTTTTTTGGTTTCTGACCTTTTCTGATTTGTTTAGGGTGTATTTAGTTGGAGTCATGGTTGATATTTCTGTATTTTGTTTTCTCATTCATCTATTCTTCTCTGGACAAAATGAGAAGATGGAAAAACTCACCCCAGAATAAAAACAAAGCAAGAGGCAGTACTTACTGCCAGAGGGATATAATTAAGATTTCGGAGCTAGAATTCAGAATAATGATTATAAAGACACTAGCTGGGCTTAAAAAAAGCATAGAAGACACTAGAAAATCCTTTTCTGGAGAAATAAAAGAACTAAAATCTAATCTGGAGAAATAAAAGAACTATAATCAGGTTGAAACAAAAAAGGGTATTACTGAGATGCATTAAAAAATGGAAGCTCTAACTGCTAGGATAAATGAGATAGAAGAGAGAATCAGTGATATTGAAGATAAAATGATAGAGAATAAAAAAATGAGAAAAAGAGAGATGAATAACCACTGGATCACAAGGGGAGGATTCCAGAGATCAGCGATACTAAAAGCAAAACAAGATTTGAAAAATTGGGATCCCAGAAGAAGAGGAAGAGGGGGGCAGAAGTAATACAGGAACAAATTATAACAGAGAACTTCCCTAATCTGGGGATGGAAACAGGCATTCAAGTCCAGGATGCACAGAGAACCCCCATCAAAATCAATAAAAATAGATCAACACCTTGACATATTATAGTGAAGCTTGAAATCTCAGAGACAAAGAAAATCCTGAAAGCAGCTCAGGAAAAGAGGTCCTTAACTACAGAGGCAGAAAACTGGCTGCCAGCAGACCTATCCACAGAGACCTGGCAGGCCAGAAAGGACTAGCATGATATATTCAGGGTGTTAAATGAGAAAAAAAATATGCAGCCAAGAATAACTAACCAGCAAGGTTGTCATTCAAAATAGGAGACATAAAGACCTTCCAGGACAAATAGAAACTAAAAGAATTTGTGATCACTAACCCAGCCTTGCAAGAAATGTTAAAGGGGATCTTTTAAGTGAAGAGAGAGCTCAAAAGTAACATGGACCAGAAAGGAACAGAGACAATATACAGAAACAGTGATGCTGTTTCAAAAAATAGAGATGCAAGTTAAACTTCCAAACTGTTTCTATAAGGCCAGCATTACCTTGAACCCAAAACAAGACAAAGATCCCACCAAAAAGGAGAATTACAGACCAATATCCCTGATGAACATGGATGCCAAAACACTCAGCAAGATCCTAGCCAATAGGATCCAACAGTATATTAAAAGAATTATTCACCACAGGAAGTGGGATTTATTCCTGAATTGCAGGAGTGGTTCAACATCAACAAATCAAACAAAGTGATACACTACATTAATAAAATGAAGGACAAGAACCATATGATCCTGTCAATAGATGAAAAAAAAAAAAAGAAGCATTTGACAAAGTACAGCATCCTTTCCTGATTAAAACTCTCCACAATGTAGGACTAGAAGAAACATACCACAATATCATAAGAGCTATATACGAAAAGCCCACAGCAAATATATTCTCAATTGGGAAAAACTGAGAGATTTTCCCCTAAGTTCTTGAACATGACAGGGATGTCCACTATCACCATTATTGTTCAACATAGTAGAAGAAGTCCTAGCCTCAGCAATCAAACAAAAAGAAATAAAAGGCATACGAATAAGCAAAGAAATAAAATTCACTCTTTGCAGATGACGTGAAACTTATGTGGAAGACTCAAAAGACTCTACTCCTAAATTGCTAGAACTCATACAGGAATTCAGCAACATGGCAGGATATAAAATCCATGCACAGAAATCAGTTGCATTTCTATACACTAACAATGAGACAGAAGAAAGAGAAATTAAAGAATTGATCCTATTTACAATTGCAACAAATACCAGAAGATACCTAAGAATAAACCTAACCAACAAAGTTAAGGGCTCTGTACTCTGAAAACGATAGAACACTCAGGAAAGAAATTGAGGAAGACATGGAGAAATGGAAAAACATTCCACTCTCATGAATTGGAAGAACAAATATTGTTAAAATGTCAATGCTACCCAGAGCAATCTACACATTCAATGCAATCCTTATCAAAATAGCATTGACATTTTTCACAGAACTGTAACAAATAATCCTAAAGTTTGTATGGAACCAGAAAAGACCCCGAATAGCCAGAGGAATGTTGAAAAAGGAAACCAAAGCTAGTGGCATCACAATTCTGGACTTCAAGCTATATTACAAATCTATAATCATCAAGACAGTATGGTACTGGCATGAAAACAGACACATAAATCAATGGAACAGAATAGAGAGCCCAGAAATGGACTCTCAACTCTATGGTCAACTAATCTTTGACAAAGCAGGAAAGAATATCCCATGGAAAAAGCACAGTCTTTTCAGCAAATGGTGTTGGGAAAATTGGACAGCCACAAGCAGAAGAATGAAACTGGACCATTCTCTTACACCATTCACAAAGATAAACTCAAAATGGTTGAAAGACCTAAATATGAGACAGGAATCCACCAAAATCCTAGAGGGGAACACAAGCAGCAGCCTCTGTGACCTCGGTTGCTGCAACTTCTGGCAAGGGAAACAAAGGCAAAAATGAGCTATTGGGACTTCATTGAGATAAAAAGCTTTTGTGCAGGAAAGGAAACAGTTGACAAAACCCAAAGACAACCGACAGAATGGGAGAAGATATTTGCAAATGACATACCAGATAAAGGGCTATTATCCAACATCTATAAAGAGCTTATCAAACTCAACACCCAAAAAACAAAAATCCAGTCCAGAGTTGGCCAGACGACATGAACTGACACTTTTCCAAAGACATACAAATGGCCAACAGACACATGAAAAAATGCTCAACATCACCAGGCATCAGGGAAATACAAATCAAAACCACAATGAGATACCACTTCACACCAGTCAGAATGGCTAACATTAACAAGTCAGGAAACCACAAATGTTGGCAAGGATGTGGAGAAAGTGTAACCCACTTACACAGCTGGTGGGAATGCAAGCTGGTGCAGCCACTCTGGAAAAACAGTATGGACGTTCCTCAAAAAGTTGAAAATAGAGCTACCCTATGACCCAGCAATTTCACTACTAGGTATTTACCCCAAAGATACAAATGAAGTCATCCAAAGGGGCACTTGAACCCCAATGTTTATAGCAGCAATGTCCACAATAGCCAAACTATGGAAAGAGCAAGATGTCCATCGCCAGATGAATGGATAAAGAAGATGTGTATTTATACACAATGGAATATTACTCAGCCATCAAAAAGAATGAAATCTTGCCATTTGCAATGACATGGATGGAACTAGAGGGTATTATGCTAAGCGAAATAAGTCAATCAGAGAAAGACAATTATCATATGATCTCACTAATATGGAATTTAAGAAACAAAACAGAGGATCATAGAGGAAGGGGGGGGGATAAAACAAGACCAAATCAGAGAGGAAGACAAACCAAAAGATATTCTTAACCATAGGAAACAAACTGAGGGTTGCTGGAGGGGAGTGGGGTGGGGGAATGGAGTAACTGGGTGATGGGCATTAAGGAGGGCATGTGATGTAATGAGCATTAGGTGTTGCATACAACTGATGTATCACTGAACTCTACCTCTGAAACTAATAATATACTATATGTTAATTAATTTAATCTAAACAAAATTTTAAAAAATGAAAAAAAAAGTATTCTTAATGTGTCTAGTACATAAAAACCTATCAGCCATTATGGATAAGTGTAGTAAACATCAGGGTGCATGAAAATCCCCTGGAGTTGATGTTACAACATACTGTTGGGCTCTACCCCTAGAGTTTATGATTCATTTGGTCTGGGGTAGGGTCTGAGAATCTGCATTCCTTACAAGTTCCCAGCTATTGCTGATGTTGCTGGTCTGGGGATCACACTTCTTTTGAGAACCACTGGCTTAGTATAAATAAGCTCATCAGATTATTTTCCTGAGGGCAGATTTTGAGGGCTAAAGAGATATCAGGAGAACATGAAAGGAGGAAGGAGGAAAGAAAAAGAGGATAATAGCCCTAAGACAAACTACACTTCATACATTTTCTGACATCCTGAACTAGTGAAGTGAAATCTTTGAAATTCAACGTGTAGTTGTGGAATCAGCACAGCACACTCACCTTGAGAATAGAAAATACAGCTTTCTAAATATAATATTCTTTATATCTTAAAGGGGAATTTCAATAAATGGGATAAATACTTATTTAATGGCTTATAATATAGCATTTCCAAGTCATTTGTCCTTTAAAAACTGATTGCTTTTTCTTTTTGTATAATAATAAAAGACTGTTTTGTACAATTTCCCCCATGAGTACTGCTATTATTATTTAGTATTTATTAAGAAGCCAACATAGTGGCTTGATTTTTACAGAAGAGGTTTTTCTTCTTTACATTTGTGTGCTAAATACCATTTTCCTGCTGCCCATCAAACTGAAACCATATTAAACAATACAGAACAACTTGAAGCAGACTGGTGTATAGGAAACAATGTTCACATTTCTTTATTTAGAAAAAACTGAGAACAACAAACTAAACATTTCCTCCTTTTAGCTTGAGCCTAAATGTATCCAATCAACTAAACAGGTCACACACTGATATGCCTTAAGATCTATTGGTTAGAGTGAAATGTAGGAACATATCATATTAAACTAAGTAGGATCCATAGTTTAAAGGAAAGATAAATCAGACCTTGAAGGTAATAATCTTCAGAAAAGTCATTTTAAAGAGACACAGCACATGTTAGATTGGATAACTTGAAGAGAACAAGAATTATAATAGTGCCAAAGGGTAGAGCTGAGAATTTAAATACTACAAAAATTTAATTAAAAATTCATGTTTTATAACATGGATTAGGAAACTGTAAAGATAGAAATTATAGTCCTTATTTCTGGTATTTGGAAAAAAGAAAAAAATCTATTTTATGATAAGAAATTATAGCAGTTCTAGCAGTCTCAAATAATCAATCATTTCTAGTTCAAACACTGAAAAAGGAATCGCAACACAAAATATGTCTTTCAGATATACTGGGATATTTTTCCCTCCCTTTGTCCTCTGATCTCTCTTTACCAAATGCGTGAATGCAGAAATCATCGAAGAGACTAAGATACAGAATCCCACAAAGAACAAAATGGAGAAACCATCAATTAGATTTTGTTACAGGTTGAATTATGTCCCCTAAACAGATATATTGAAGTCTTAACCTTTAGTACTTTAGATCATGGCTTTATTTGGAAATAGATTTGTTCCAGATATAATTATTTAAGTTCAGATCATACTGGTTTAGGGCCTTAAATCCAATATGATTGGTGTCCTTATAAGAAGAGGAGAAAAGACACAGACACATAAGGAGAAGCCATGTGGAGACAGAGGCAGAGATTGGAATGATACATCTGCAAGCCAAGAAATGCTAAAGATTGTCCACCAGCCCCAGAAGTTAAGAGAGGCATGGAAAAGACTTTTCCCTCAGAGCCCTCAAAAGAAACCATTTCTGCTGACACCTTATTTTGGACTTCTGGCCTACAGAACTTTGAGAGAATAAATGTCTCTTGTATTAAGCCACCCAATTTGTGGAATTATGTTACCTCAGCCCTAGGAAACTAATACAAGTTCTTTCTCAGAACTTCGTATGTTTCATATTTGTTTACACAAAGGACTAAGCCTTCCTTACACTGACTCATATTGCACAACTCAAACTAGTCAAAACCTTTAATAAAAATAAAAATCATGGATAGATTAGATTAGAAAAATCATTTCAATAAAAATTAAAAATCTATTGTAATGATTCTCAAGAATGTACATGTACTAGTATAATATCAGTTTATGCACATTCTAATGCATACTCCAAATAAAAATGAAAAAGGAGATTAAGTTGAAATAAAAATACTTGAAAATGTTCTATATTTTTATATTTTATTTTTAATGACACAAAAAGCCTTTTTGTTCTCACTCATATGTTATAAATGTTATACTTAATTATATTTTAGTGAGCTGTCACTGAATGTAGTTCATTACTTTAAATTCTTGGTTTAATAGTTTATGATACAGTAATTTAATGGTCTGGTTCTAAATTCAGTATATTTTCAAGTCTGGTTTTAATGATTGTCATAGTTAAAAAGGTACTACACAAAAATATATAGAGCCAAATGAAAGGAATGTATTGTCAGCTACATTTACTAAATACTGTTGCTCAATACTGAGATCCAACCACCAATTTTGTAAAAGTTTTTGGTTCACTAGGTTGATACATTTATTTTTGTTGTCAATCATTTGGAAGTAAATCGTAGGCATCATAGTGTTTTGCTCTTATATATTCAGCTTGTATCTACTAAGTATAAAGACATTTTTCTTATATAATCACTGTACAAATCACACCTAAGAAAAGTGGCAATATTTTCCTAATATCATTAATATGTAGTCTATATTAAAATTTCCTCAATTGTCCCAAGAACGTCTTTTATGGCTTCTTTTAAACAGTGTGCAATATAGGTTCATATAGTGGAATTTTTGTGTTTCTTTAGCCTTTTTTGTAAAGAATATCTCTCCTTCACTTTGTATATTTTTCATGATATTCACTTTCTTAAGAGTCCAGGACTATTGTCCTGTAGAATGTCTTGGATTCTGGTTTTGTCTGATGGTTTCTTCCTGGTATTGTTTAACTGTAAAAATCTCATGTATTCCTTATAAATTCCTTATAAATTAAGGTGTCTAGAAGCTTGATTGGATTAATATAAATGTTTCAACAGAATATTTCAAAGGTGATATTGCATCATATTGGAAGGCACATTACGTTTGGTTGCACCTATACTAGTGGTACTAAGCTTGATCACTTGCTTAAAGTAGTGACCTCCAGATCCCTCCATCGTAAGGTACTTTCCCCTGGGTGCACTTCCACAGGGCAGATATTCCTTTCTACAATGGACTTTTCACCTAATTACTCTAGCATTCATCAATGAACCTTGCCTTGGTCAATTATAACTTTGGAGGTTGTAAAACAGTGGTTTCTAAATCTATCATTTATTTTATTTTTATTTATTTTATTTTTTTATTTGACAGAGAGACAGCAGGGAGAGTGGCAGGCAGAGGCAGAGGGAGAGGGAGAAGCAGGCTCCCTGTTCAGCAGGGAGCCTGAAGTGGGGCTCAATCCCAGGACCCTGGGATCATGACCTGAGCTGAAAGCAGATGCTTAACCGTCTTAGCCACCCAGGTGCCCCTATCCTTTATTTTATATTTAATTTATTAAGTGGAATTCTATTTTTTAAAGAAAGCTCTTTTTTTATCCACCTTTTTCATTTTTTCCCTTTTTTTTCTTTTTTGGGAAAGTAAGTATCACTTATGGACTAATGGATTTTAATTTATTCATTGTTTTAGAATTAGAGCTATTATTCTTTTGAATGCTGAAATTATTTCAAATTTGCCTTGTGGGAGCTTCTTTATGCTGGATCCTGTATCTTTGTGAGGTAGCATATCCCTTTTAGTCTTTGAGTACCTCCTTGCTCTCTGTGGCACAAGATGTCTCAGTCTCACCTTGCACTTTCCCTGCCTCAGATGTGGAATCACTAATTCCCAAAGGAGTCCTGGTTTCTTTATTTTGGGAATTAAATTTAGAAGTATACTAGGTGTGTTAATTCTTCTGGGTGTCACTGCTTCTTTGACTATCTATAGTCAGAGCTATGAAAAATGCTTTTTAAATTTATGAGTTCATACTGATATTTTCAGTTAATTTTTAAAAATATTTATTTGTGATAAAAAAAAAAAAAATTACCTTTAGGGATGCCTGGATGGCTCAGTTGGTTAAGCACCTGCCTTCAGCTCAGGTCATGATCACCGGGTTCTGGTATCAAGCCCCACTTCGGGCTCCCTGCTCAGGGGGAACTTGCTTCTTCCTCTCCTTCTGCCCCTACCCTCAACTTGTGCTTTCTCTCTCATGCACTCTCTCTCTCTCTCAAATAAAGAAATAAAATTAAAAAAAAATAATTACCCTCTTACCCATTTTTAAGTGAACAGTTCAGTTGTATTAACTGTATTCACATTGTTACATAACAGATCTTTTGAACTTTTTCATCTTGCAAAACTGAAATTCTATACCTATTGAAGAGCATCTCTCATTTTCCCCTCTCCATAGCCCCTGACAACCACCATTCTACTTTTTATTTCTATGATTTTGACTACCTTAGATATCTCATAAAGTGGAATCATACAGTATTTTTCCTTTTGTGTCTGGCTTATTTTACTCAGCATGATGTCTTCAAGGTTCATTCATATTGTAGCATGTGACAGGATTTCCTTCATTTTAAGATTAAATAATATTCCACTGTATGGATATACCATATTTCTTTACCCATTCACTTGTTGATGGACATTTGGGTTACTGCCACCTCTTGGCTACTGTGAATAATGTTTCAATTAACATGAGTGTGCAATATCTCTTTGAGATCTTGTTTTCAATTCTTTTGGATATATACCCAGAAAATCAATTGCTTGATCATATGATTATTTTATTTTTAGTTTTTTGAGAAACTTCCATACTGTTTTCCATAGGAAATTTTAATTCATTTTTTTAAGATATAGAGCTTTCTTTTGCATCTCTTTTTCTTACTCTGAAAGTATTGATGTCTAACCACATATATATCATACATGTATACTTATTTACTTTATCCTACAATATACCTAGATTCATTTCAAAATTATGGTCAATATTACTAACAACAAGAAATCTACTACTTTTTTTTTTTTTTGCAGTTCCTTTTGTCTTTGGAAAATATCCAATTAAGGATGTTCAGAGTACTATGTGGATTCCTAGAAGTTGAGTTGTTGGGTCATAAAGTAAAAACATGTAATGTTGTTGGATATTGCCAAATAATCCTCCATCATGGTTGTGATATTTTGCACAGCCACTAGAAATTTAAGAGAGTCCCTATTTCTCCACACTAAGCTAACAGATTTAGTTGTCAGCATACAGGCGTACCTCAGAGACCTTGTAAGTTTAATTTCAGACCACTGCAGTAAAGCAAATATCACAATAAAATGAGTCAAATGAATTTTTTGGTTTCCCAGTGTATAGAAAGTTATGTTTACTCTATACAGTAGTCTATACTTTAATTAAAAAATAATTTACTGCTAAAAATTTCTAACCATCATCTGAGTTATCAGCAAGTTGTAATCACTGATCCCAGCTCACCATAACAAAAATAATAATGAAAAATCTTGAACTATTGCAGGAATTATCAAAATGTGATACAGAGATATGAAGTAACCAAATGCTGTTGGAAAAGTGGTGCTGATAGACTTCCTTGAAACAGTTGCCACAAACCTTTAATATGTAAAAAATGCAATATCTGTGAAGTGCAATAAAGCAAAATGTAATAAAACAAGGCATACCTGTATATGAGAAATGCTATCACACTGTAGTTTTAATTTTTAATACTTTATTAAATGGGCGAGTGAGCATTTTTTCAAGTTTGAGGACCTTTTTTTTCTGTGAACAGTTTATGTCTTTTGTCATTTTTTTTCTGTTTTCAAAGTTTTAAAGGTACAGGGACGGGGCTTGGGAAGATGGTGGAGTAGGAGGACCCTGACATCACCCCATCCCATGTTTTCAACTAGATATCATCCATATCTAAGTCAATAAACTGGAGAGCAATCCAAAGACTGGCAGAACAAACTCCACAACTAAATACAAAGAAGCTGCATCTGAAAGTTTAGGAAGGTTAGAAAGGCAGAGGGAAGCTGCCTGTAGGAAGGAGGGAGCTGCACTGAGGAGAGGGACCTCACACACAGGGAGCTCACACAAGGAAGACTCATCCCCATAACATTTAGATTTAAAAACCAGAGGGGTTGAATTCCATGAGTTTGTAAAACCAGGGGGACTTGGAACCTGGAGGTTTGGAGGTCAGCTGACTCAGCACTGGGTGAGTTGGAGGACAAGGGATAGCCAGGATACCACCCTTAAAGACACAGCAGCCTTTGCAGAGAGGGAACATAAAAGCAGCAGTTTACACAACACTGGGAGCAAACAGGAAGTAGATCTGTTCATGATGATGTCTAAGCATGTTGGGGGACTTCTCCAAAAATGAGGGAGCTGGAAGTTGCTGTTTTCCTTCCCAGCCCCCCATCATAAGCAGAGACACCTGCAGGAGGAGGCTATGCACAGACACTTGTTACCTAACCCTGTAACAGTGCATCACACCCACAAGTTATCTGGCGGATTTGCCTATTCCAAGCCTGCTGGTCTCAACCTTGGGCTCAGAACAAATTTTGTTAAAGGCTTGTGGGCACCCAGCCCAGCTGGCAGGCACACAGTTGCCACCATGCACAGCACAAATCTGCTGCATCATGCCCAGCCTTGTTACCCCAGCCACCCTTGCATGTTGCTCCAGTCCACCTGTCCCCAGCCTCTGTCATGTGCCTTTTCCAGCCACCAGGTTCACAGCTGTGGCCACATGGGGCCCAACCACTGCACCATGCCCAGTTACATGCCCCCAGACACCATTGCAGACCATGCCCAGCCTCACACCCCTGGCCGCCTGGGGCATACAGCTCCCAGCCACTGCAATACTTCAGGGGATCTGGCATAAGGCTAGTGGCCCAGTATAAATTTTGCTAACACTGCTGCCCTACTCCCAAGTTCCCTGGAAGGCAAACCACCCCAGAGTAGGCCTGCCTGTGTCCCACTAACATCACAGAGAACAAGCACAGCCCACAACAGGCAGAGAGTCAGGCAGATGACTGCACCAAAAGGAAAGGCGACTCAGACACAACAACAGGGTGTAAGCAACATACATAGTATACTCTCCTGAAGGTTCAGATTCTGGTAAATGTGGGAGACAACACTGCTGGGCTCTCCAGGACTTTTTCTTCAAAAAGTCACTACTTTCAAGGGCAGAAGACATAGAAGACATTCTTAACACAGAAAAAGACACAGAGAGGTAGATAAAAAGAGGAGACAGAAATTTATCACAAATGAAAGAACAGGACAAAACCACAGTCAGAGATCTAAACAAAAGAGATATAAGTAACATGCCCAATAAAGAATTTGAAGGAATAATCATAAGGATATTCACTGAACTTGAGAAAGGAGTGGAAGACATGTGTGAGAACATTAACACAGAAATAAGGAATAACATGGTAGGGATAAAAGGCACAGAAAATGGAATTAGAAACACACCTGATGGAATGAACGGCAGGTTGGAAGAAGCAGAATGAATTAGTGATCAACTCTATTATAGTAATGGAAAATAATCAAGCTGAACAAAAAAGAAAGAGACAAGAATTATGTGAAATGAGAATAAACTTAGAGAACTCAATGACTCCATCAAATGTAATAACATTCATATTATAGGAGTCCCAGAAGGAGAAGAGATAGAAAAGGGGACAGAAAATTTATTTGAAAAAAAAATAATAGCTGTAACTTTCCTAATTTGGGGAAGGAAACAGATATCCAGATCCATCCAGATCCAGGAGGCACAGAGAACCCTTAACAGAATCAACAAAAGCAGACTGACACCAAGACATATTATAATTAAATTTACAAAATATACTGATCGAGAAAAATATCATAAAAGCAGCAAGAAAAAAGAAGTCATTAACTTACAGGGGAAAACCTACAGGGCTGACATGAGATTTTTCAATGGAAACTTTGCAAGCCAGAAGGGAGTGGCATGATATATTAAAAGTGATGTATGGGAGAAATCAGTAGCCAAGAACACTCTAACAAACAAGGCTATCATTCAGAATACAAGGATAGATAAAGAGTTTCCCAGACAAACAAAAACTAAAGGAGTTCATGACCACCAAACTAACTCTCCAAGAAATATTAAAAGGGACACTTTGAGTGGAAAAGAGAAACCAAAAGTGACAGCATAGAGACAGGAAAAACAAAAACAGTAAAAAATGAATATTTCCATAAAAATCAGTCAAGGAACTGACAAAAATGCATATAAAATATAACATATACCTAAAATATGGAGAGAAGAGCAAATAATGGGTTCAAACTTAAATCACCACCAACTTAATATAGACTGCTATGTGCAGAAGAGGTTTTATAAAAACCTAATGGTAATCATTTAAAAAGAAACACTAAAAGTATGCAAAGAATAAAGAGAAAGAAATCAAAATATATCACTAAAGAAAATCAGCAAACCACGAAAGAGAGAAAGAAAAGATCAGAGAAAATCTTTAGAAACAACTACAAAACAAGTAATAAAATGGCAATAAATCCATATCTAACAATAATTATGTTGAAGGAAAATGGACTAAATGCTCTAATCAAAATACATAAAGTGACAGAATGGATACAAAAAATAAGACCTATCTATATGCTACCTACAAAAGACCCATTTTAGACCTAAACACACTAGCAGATTGAAAGTGAGAGAATGGAGAAACATCTATCGCATGAATAGATTTCAAAAGAAAACCAGAGTAGCAATACTTATATCAGACAAAACAGATGTTCAAACAAATACTGTAACAAGAGACATAGAAGGACACTATATAATAATAAAAGATACAACAAGATCTAACAATTGTAAATATTTATGCGCCCATCATAAGAGCACTTAAATATATTAAAAAATTAATAACAAACATAGAGGAACTAGCTGATAATAACACAATAATAGTAGGGGATGTTAATATCCTATTTACATCAGTGGACAGATCATTTAAACAGAATATCAAAAAGGAAACTATGGTTTTGAGTGACACACTGGATCAGATGGATTTAACAAATATATTCAGAACTTTACATCCTAAAACAACAGAAAACAAAATATTTTCAAGGTTACATAGGACATTCTGAATAGATCATATATTAACTCACAAAACAAACTTCAACAAATTCCAGAAGATTGGAATCATGCCATACATATTTTGTGACCAAAACTATGAAACTAGAAGTCAACCACAAGAGAAAACCTGGAAAGACCACAAATAAAGGAGGATAAATAACATGCTACTAAACAATGAATGGGTCAACCAGGAAATCAAGGAAAATATTGAAAGTATGTGGAAATGGGTCACCTGAGGGGCTCAGTCAGTTAAGCTTCTGCTTTCAGCTCAGGTCATGATTCCAGGGTTCTGGGATCGAACCCCACATCCCCCCCACATTGTGGGAAGCCTGCTTCTCCCTCTCCTTCCCACTCATGCACTCTCTCCCTATCTCTATCTCTCTCTCAAATAAATAAATAAAATCTTTAAAAAAATATGTGGAAACAAATGAAAATGGGAACACAATGGTCCAAAACCTCTGGGATGCAGCAAAAGCAGTTCCGAAGAGGGAGGTTTATAGCAACACAGGCCTACCTCAAGAAGCAAGAAAAATCTCAAATTAACTAAGTGATCTAGAAAAAGAACAACAACAACAACAACAACAACAACAACCTAAAACAAGCAGAAGGAAGAAGGAAGGAAATAATTAAGATTAGAGCAAAAATAAATGATACAGAAACAGAGAGAGAGAGAGAAAGAACAGGTCAATGAACCCAGGAGAAATTTCTTTGAAAAAACCAATACAGTTGATAAACCTCTACCCAGACTTATCAAGAAAAAAAGAAAAAAAGATCCAAATAAATGAAAACACAGATGAGAGAGGAGAAATAACCAACACCACAGAAATACAAACAAACATAAAAGAATATTATGAAAAATTATATACTGACAAATGGATAAATTCTTAGAAACATATAAACTACCAAAACTGAAACAGGAAGAAATAGAAAATATGAACAGACTGATAACCAGCAAAGAAATGAAGTCAGTAATCAAAAAACTCCCAACAAACAAAACCCCAGGACCAGATGGCTTGACAGGAGATTTTCTACAAAATATTTAAAGAAGAGTTAAAATCGGGCGCCTGGGTGGCTCAGTCGTTAAGCGTCTGCCTTCGGCTCAGGTCATGATCCCAGGGTACTGGGATCGAACCCCGCATCGGGCTCCCTGCTCCGCGGGAAGCCTGCTTCTCCCTCTCTCACTCCCCCTGCTGGTGTTCCCTCTCTCGCTGTGTCTCTCTCTGTCAAATAAATAAATAAAATCTTTAAAAAAAAAAAAAAAAAAAAAAAAAAAAGAAGAGTTAAAATCTATTCTTCTCAAACTACTCCAAAAAAATAGAAAAGGAAGGAAAACTTACAAATTCATTCTATGAGGCCTGCTTTACCCTGAGAGTAAAACTAGAGAAAGACAACACTGAAAAAGAGAACTATAGGCAAATATCCCTGATAAACATAGAGGCAAAATCCTCAATAAAATACTAGGAAACCAAATTCAACAATACGTTAAAAAATCACTCACCATGACAAAGTGTGATTTATTGCTGGGTTGCAAATGTGATTCTATATTCGCAAATCAATCAATGTGATACATCACATCAATAGGAGAAAGGATAGCAAACGTATGATCATTTCAATAGATGCAGAAAAAGCATCTCACAAAGTACAACATTCATTCATAATAAAAACCCTCAACAAAATATGTTTAAGGGGAATTTACCTCAGAATAAAGGCCATCTATGAAAAAACAAAACAAAACAAAACAACTAACATCATCCTTAATGGGAAAAACTGAACTTTTCCCCTAAGGTCAGGAACAATAAAAGGATTTCCATTCACCACTTTTATTCAATATAGTACTGGAAGTCTTAGCCTCAGCAATCCGACAACAAAAAGAAACAAAAGGAATCAAAATGGGTAAGGAAAAAGTCTTTCACTATATGCAGATGACACAATACTGTATAAGAAAACTCAGAAGACTCTACCAATAAACTATGAGAACTGATAAACTAATTCATTAAAGTCGCAGGTTACAAAATCAATGTACAGAAATCTGTTGAACTTCTGTACACCAATCGTGAAGCAGCAGAAAGAGAAATCAAGGAATCGATCCCATTTACAGTTGCACCAAAGCCCATAAGATACCTAGGAATAAACCTAACCAAAGAGGTAAAAGATCTGTATGAGGAAAACCATAAAACACTGATGAAGGAAATTGAAGAGGACACAAAGAAATGGGAAAATACCGCATGAACATGGATTAGAAGAACAAATATTGTTGAAATGTCTATATTACCCAAGCAATCTACACATTTAATTCAATCCCCATCAAAATACCACCAATATTTTTCACAAAGTTACAATAAACAATCTTAAAATTTGAATGGAACCACAAAAGACCCCAAATAGCCAAAGCAATCTTGAAAAAGAAAGGCAAAGTTTGGGGCATCACAACTCGGCATTTCAAGTTATATGACAAAGCTATAGTGAACAAGACAAGATGTTACTGACACAAAAACAGACACATAGATCAAAGGAACAGAATAGAAAAACCAGAAATGGACCCACAACTCTATTGTCAACTAATCTTCAACAAAGCAGAAAATAATATCCAATGGGAAAAAGACAGTTTCTCCAACAAATAGTGTTGGGAAAACTGGACAGCAACATGGACAAGAATGAAACTGGGCCCCTTTCTTATACCATACACAAAATAAATTCAAATTGGATGAAAGACCTAAATGTGAGACAGGAAACCAACAAAATACTAGAGGAGAACACAGGCAGCTACCTCTTTGACCTTGGCAGAACAACTTCTTACTAAACATGTCCCTGGAGGCAAGGGAAACGAAAGCAAAACTAAACTATTGGGACTTCATCAAGATAAAAAGCTTCTGCACAGTGAAGGAAACAATCAACATAACTAAAAGGCAGCCTATGGAATGGGAGAAGATATTTGCAAATGACATATCTGATAAAGGGTTAGTATCAAAAATTTACGAAGAACTTATCAAACTCAACACCCCCAAAACAAATAATCCAGTTAAGAAATGAGCAGAAGATAAAAATAGACAATCCAGACATCCAGACGACTAACAGACATGGAAAGATGCTCAACATCACTCATCATCAAGGAAATACAAATTAAAACCATGCTGAGATACCACCTCATATCTGTCAGAATGGCTAAAATTAACAACACAAGAAACAACAGGTGTTAGCAAGGATGTGGAGAAAGGGGAACCCTCTTGCATTGTTGGTGGGAATGCGAACCGGTGCAGCCATTTTGAAAAACAGTGTGGATTTTCCTCAAAAAGTTACAAGTAGAACTACCTTACAATCTGAGAATTAAACTACCAGGTATTTACCCAAAGGATACAAAAATACAGATTTGAAGGGGCATGTGCACCTGAAGTTTATGACAGCATTATCAACAATAGACAAACTATGGAAAGAGCCCAAATGTCCATTGAATGATGAATAGATAAAGAAGAGGTGGCATATATATACAATGGAATATTGCTCAGCTATCAAAAAGAATGAAATCTTACCATTTGCCACAATGTGTATGGGGCTAGAATGTATTATGGTAAGCAGAATAAGTCAGTCAGAGAAAGACAAATACCATATGATTTCACTCATGTGGAACTTAAGAAAATAAAACAGATGAACATAGGGGATGGTGGAAAAAAAGAGAGAGGGGGGAAACAAACCATAAGAAACTCTTAATGATAGAGAACAAAATGAGGGTTGATGGAGGGAGGTGAGTGGGAGATGGGCTAGATGGGAGATGGGTATTAAGGAGGGCACTTGTTATTATGAGCACTGGGTGTTGTACGTAAGAGATGAATCACTGAAATTGAGTCCTGATATCAATATTACACTATATGTTAACTAACTAAAATTTTAAAAAATTACAAGAAAAAAAACTACAATGAGATATCACCTCACACTTGTCAGATGGCTGAGGTAAACAACACAGGAAACAAGAGATGTGGGTGAGGATGTGGAGAAAGGAGAACCCTTATACACTGTTGGTGGGAATGCAAACTGGTGCAGCTACACTGGAAAACAGTACAGAAGTTCCTCAAAAAGTTAAAAATAAAACTACCCTATGATCAAGCAATTGCACTACTAGGTATTTACCCAAATGATGTAAAAATACTAATTCAAAGGGATACATGCACCCCCGTGTTTATAGCAGCATTATCAACAATCACTAAATTATGGAAAGAGCCCAAATATCCCTTGACTGGTGAATGGATAAAGAAGTTGTGGTATAGAGGAAGAGAAGATGGCAGAAGAGTAGGCAACCTCATTTCATCTGGTCCCTTGAATTTAGCTGGATATCTATCAAATCATTCTGAACATCCATGGATTTAGCCTAAGGTGTAAGAAAATATATCTGGAACTCTACAAGTACAAAAGTGACTGCTTTTTGCAAGGTAGGATGTGCAGAGATGTGAATCTGAGGGGAGATATCAGAAGATAAAGGGAGGGGGAAGGGAGCCTCCATAAGCCAGCTATAGGAAAGTGATATGGCCCAGGAGGGCAAAATCAGAACTCTTAGAAACTGCTCCAGTGAGAGACATCCCTGTCTAAAAGGAGCTGAGGGGATTTAAAGGGCAGAATTCTAGGTGGGTCAGTGTGGTCTCAGGATCTCAGGAGTCACAGAAGGAATGGGGTTGCCTGAGCCAGTAGAGTAACCAAGCAGTGGAGCAGAACTACTTATGGTCAGTGAGCCCAGGAGGAGACTCTCAGCTTGGGTTGCCATAAACTGTGAGCCAGCCTGTCAGGTGACTACTCTCTGCCTGACCACCCTGAAAAGGACTGGAATGCTGAGGTTGTCTGCCAGCCCCCAGGAGGGGTGAAATGGGTGCACCCACCCTGGGCAACAGCTCTCAGGGCAGCAGCCCTGGAAAGAAATAAGGTGGCACTCAGCAATCCCCCAGGAGTGGCAGCGCAGGTACCTTCAGGAGCCCAAGACCACTCTCAGCTCCAGTTCATACAAAGGACAGATAACAGAGCCTCAGACATCCCCCCTGGGAAGATTGAAGACAGTATGCACCACAGGAGTCTGTGGAGTCTGGTACACACAAAAGTGAAGACTGTTTGTCCCAGAGAGTTTACTGAAGAGGGGGGGCCACAGTCTTTCGGGCACGACCATTTTTATTGTGATCCACAAAAGAGGCATAGAAAGCCTCCAGGGAAAAAAAGCCACACAGACAACCAGCTTACACTGATCCCAGCCCCCTGGCAAGGGGCGGTGCAACTCTGCCCAGGCAAAGACACCTGAGAAGGAGCTCAGCAGGACCTTCCCCCAGAAGACCAATTGGAAGAACAAGTAGACAACCAGCTTATGGATCCCACAAGACTGTAACACTCCAGTGCCAAGGGAAAATAGTATATTGAGCTTGAGGTTTTGTCTCATGATTCATTTGTCTTTCAGTCTAAAATTTTCCATTTTTTTTCTTTTTCCCTTTTCAACTAGTCTCTTATTTTACCAACTATTTTTAAGTCACTTTTTAACTTTTATTTTTTACATCTATATTTTATAGACATATGCTTCATTTTTGTCCTTTTTGCACTCTATTCAATTTTATTTTGGCATATATATAAATTTTGCTTTCTTTGCAATTTTGGAATTTAATGTCTTCTAACACACAGACCAAAATACACTCAGGATCAAGTGGATCACCCTGCTTTGTCCACTATGTGAGATTAAAGTCTCTCTTCCCTCCCCCTTTTCTTTTTCTCTTTTTCTTTTTTGTTTTGTTTTGCTTTGTTCTTGTTTGCTTTCCTATTTTCTTTTCTGAGTGCTTTGGATTTGCCTAGTGTGTATTTTCTTGGGTCATGGTTGATATTTTGGATTCTGCTCAATCACTCACCCATTCTTCTCTGGGCAAAATGACTAGAAGGAGGAATTCACAACAAAATAAAGAACCAGAGGTAATGTTCTCTACCACAGATCTAACTGATATGGATGTAAATAAGATGTCAGAAATGGAATTCAGGATAGCAATTATAAAGTTAATAGCTGGGATTGAAAAAAAGCATAACAGAGAAAAGAGAATCTCTAAATACAGGAATAAGATCTGAGTAAGTGATCTAGAAGACAGGCTGGTGGAAAGGAAGGAAGTTGAGGAAAAGAGATAAAAACAACTCAGAGCCCATGAAGAAAAGGTTGAGAAATTAATGATGCCCTGAAATGAACCAATGTCAGAATAATTGGGGTGCCTGAGGGGGAAGAGAGAGAGAGAGAGGGCCAGAAGGTATATTTGAGCAAATCAGAGCTGAGAACTTCCCTAATCTGGGGAATGAAACAAACATTCAGGTCCAAGAGGCAGAGGACCCATTCCAGAATCAATAAAAACATAACAGCATATACAAAACATTTAAAGAAGAAAGAATACCTATTCTACTGAAGATGTTTCAAAAAAGTAGAAACAGAAGGAAAACTCCCAAACTCATTCTATGAGGCCACACTTACCTTGATCTCAAAACCAAAGACCCCATAAAAAATGAGAATTACAGACCAGTATCCCTGAAGAATATGGATGCCAAAATACTCACCAAGATACTAGTCAATAGGATCCAACAGTAGATTAAAAGGATTATTCACCACAAAAAAGTGGGATTTATTCTTGGGATACAAGGGTGGTTCAACATTTGCAAGTCAATCAAGTGATAGATCTCATTAATAAAAGAAAAGACAAGAATCATATGATCTCAACTGATGCAGAAAAAGCATTTGACAAAATACAGAAAGCTTTCTAGGTTAAAACTCTTCAAAATGTAGGGATAGATGGAACATACCTCAATATCATAAAAGTCATCTACAAAAAGCCCACAGTGAATATCATTCTATTTTTTAATATATATTTTTATTATGTTCAACTAGCCAACATATAATACATCATTAGTTTTTAATGTAGTGTTCAATTCATTAGTTGCATATAACACCCAGTGTTCATCACCACACATGCCCTCCTTAATACACATCACCCGGTTACCCCATCACCCTACACCCTCCCTTCTGTAACCCTCAGTTTGGTTCCAGGAGTCCATAGTCTCTCATGGTTTGTCTCCCACTCTGATTTCTTCTCATTCAGTTTTCCTTCCTTTCCCCTGTGGTCCTCCGGTTTATTCCTTATGTTCCACATATGAGTGAAACCATATGATGATTGTCTTTCTCTGCTTCACTTATTTCACTTAGCATAATCCCCTCCAGTTCCATCCATGTTGATGCAAATGGTGGGTAGTCATTTTTTCTGATGGCTGAGTAATATTCCATTGCATATATGGACCACATCTTCTTTATCCATTTGTCTGTTGAAGGCCATTGCAGCTACTTCCAGTTTGGCTAGTGTGGACATTGTGGCTATAAACATTGGGGTGCATGTACCCCTTCATTTCACTACATCTGTATCTTTGGGGTAAATACCTAGTACTGCATTTGGTCTGTCATAGGGTAGCAGTATTTTTAATGTCTTGAGGAACCTCCATACTGTTTTCCAGAGTGGCTCTACTAGCTTGCATTCCCACCAAAAGTGTAAGAGGGTTGCCCTTTCTCTACATTCTTACCAACATTTTTTTCCCCAGTCTTGTTAATTTTTGCCATTCTAACTAGTGTAAGGTAGTATCTCACTGTGGTTTTGATTTGTATTTCCCTGATGGCTAGTGATGTTGAACATTTCTTCATGTGTCTCTAAACCATTTGTATGTCTACTTTGGAGCAGTGTCTGTTCATATCTTCTGCTCATTTATTGACTGGATTATTTGGTTTTTGGGTGTTGAGTGTGAGAAGTTCTTTATAGATCTTGAATACCAGCCCTTTAGAATTTAGAATTTATCTTTGTATATGGTGTAAGAGTATGGTACAGTTTCATTCTTCTGCATGTGGCTGTCCAATTTTCCCAACACCATTTATTGAAGAGACTGTC
The DNA here is from genome assembly GCF_964656455.1 of Halichoerus grypus. NCBI lineage: Eukaryota > Metazoa > Chordata > Mammalia > Carnivora > Phocidae > Halichoerus > Halichoerus grypus. The sequence goes on along the minus strand of NC_135727.1, from coordinate 49,945,214 downwards.
TTTTCTCCATTGAATATTCTTTCCTGCTTTGTCAAAAATTAGTTGACCATAGAGTTGAAGGTCCATTCCTGGGCTCTCTATTCAGTTCCATTGATCTATGTGTCTGTTTTTGTGCCAATACCATGCTGTCTTGATGATCACAGCTTTGTAATATTGCTTAAATTCAGGCATTGTAATGCCCCCAGCTTTGGATTTCTTTTTCAACATTCCCCTGGCTATTTGCAGTCTTTCTGGTTCCATACAAATTTTAGGATTGTTTGTTCCAGCTCTGTGAAAAATATTGATGGTATTTTGATAGAGATTGCATTGTTTGTATAGATTGCTCTGGGCAGTATAGACATTTTCACAATGTGTATTCTTCCAATCCATGAACATGGAATGTTTTTCCATCTTTTTGTGTCTTCCTCAATTTCTTTCATAAGTGCTCTGTAGTTTCTAGAGTACAGGTCCTTTACCTCATTGGTTAGGTTTATTCCTAGGTATCTTATGGTTTTTAGTGCTATTGTAAATGGAATCAATTCCTTAGTTTCTCTTTCTTCAGTCACACTGTTTGTGTATAGAGATGCAAGTGATTTCTGTGCATTAATTTTGTATCCTGCCACATAGCTGAATTGCTGTATGAGTTCTAGCAATTTTGGGGTGGAGTTTTTTGGGTTTTCCACATAAAGTATCATGTCATCTGTGAAGAGTGAGAGTTTGTCTTTATCTTTGCCAATTCAAATGCCTTTTTATTTCTTTTTGCTGTCTGATTGCTGAGGCAACAATTTCTATTACTATGTTGAACAATAGTGATGAGAGTGGGCATCCCTGTCATGTTCCTGACCTTAAGGGAAAAGCTCTCAGTTTTTCCGCATTGAAAATGATATTCACTGTGGGCTTTTCATAGAAGCCTTTTGTGATATGTTCCCTCTATCCCTACACTTTGAAGAATTTTAATCAGGAAAGTATCCTGCATTTTATCACATGCTTTTTCTGCATCAATTGAGAGGATCCTATGGTTCTTCTCTCTTCTTTTGTTAATGTGATCTATCACACTGATTGATTCGCAAATGCTGAACCATCCTTGCATCCCAGGAATAAACCCACCTGGTGGTGGTGAATAATCCTTTTAATGTATTGTTGGATCCTATTGGCTAGGATCTTGTTGAGTATTTTAACATCCATGTTCATCAGAGTTATTGGTCTGTAATTCCCCTTTTTAATGGAGTTTTGTCTGGTTTTGGGATCAGGGTAATGCTGGCCTCATAAAACAAGTTTGGAAGTTTTCCTTCCATTTCTTTTCTTTTCTTTTCTTTTCTTTTCTTTTCTTTTCTTTTCTTTTCTTTTCTTTTTTCTTTTCTTTTCTTTTCTTTTTCTTCTTCTTCTTCTTCTTCTTCTTCTTCTTCTTCTTCTTCTTCTTCTTCTTCTTCTTCTTCTGGAATAGCTTCATTAGAGAAGGGTTGATTTCTTCTTTAAATGTTTTGTAGAATTCTCCTGGAAGCCATCTGACCCTGGACTCTTGTTTTTTGGGAGGTTTTGGATTACTGTTTCAATTTCCTTGCTGGTTATTGGTCTGTTCAGATTATCTACTTCTTCCTGTTTCAGTCTTGGTAGTTTATAAGTGTCCAGAAATGCATCCATTTCTTTCAGATTGCCTAGTTTGTTGGCATATAACTGCTGGTAATAAGTTCTAATAATTGTCTCTACTTCTGTGGTTATCATCGTGATTTCTCCCCTTTCATTCATGATTTTATTAATTTGGATCCTTTCTCTTTTCTTTTGGGTAAGTCTGGGCAGAAGTTTATCAATCTTCTTAATTCTTTCAAAGAAACAGCTTCTAGTTTCGTTATTCTGTTCTACTGTTCTTCTAGTTTCTATTTCATTGATTTCTGCTCTAATCTTTATTATTTCTCTCTTCCTCCTTGGTTTAGGTTTTATTTGCTGTTCTTTCTCAAGATCCTTTAGGTGTAAGGTTATCTTGTGAATTTGTGATTTTTCTAATTTTTTGAGAGGCTTGGATGTCTATGTACTTCCCTCTAAGGACTGCCTTTACAGTATCCCATAGGTTCTGAACTGATGTGTTTTCATTTTCATTGGTTTGCATGAACAGTTTAAGTTCCTCTTTAATTTCCTGGTTGACCCTTTCATTCTTTAGCAGGATGCTTTTTAACCTCCAAGTGTTTGTGTTCCTTCCAAATTTTTCCTTGTGGTTGAGTTCCAGTTTCAAAGCATTGTGGTCTGAAAATATGGAGGGAATAATCTCAATCATTTGGTATCAGTTGATACCTGCTTTGTGACTCAGTATGGGATCTATTCTGGAGAAAGTTCTGTGTGCCCTCGAGAAGAATGAGTATTCTGTTGTTTTAGGATGGAATGCTCTCTACATATCTGCGAAGTCCATCTGGTCCAATGTATCCTTCAAAGCTCTTGTTTCTTTATTGATCTTCTACTTAGATGATCTGTTTATTGCTGTGAGTGGAGTGTTGAAGTCTCCTACTATTAATGTATTATTATTAATATGATTCTTTATTTTGGTTATTAGTTTATGTAGTTGGCTGCTTCCATGTTGGGGGAATATTTACAATTATTAGATTTTCTTGTTGGATAGACCCTTTAAGTATGATATAGTGTCCCTCTACATCTCTTACTGCTGTCTTTGGTTTAAAATCTAATTTGTCTGATATGAGAATTGCTACTCCAGCTTTCTTTTGAGTTCCACTGGCATGGTAAATGATTCTCCATCCCTTCACTTTCAATCTGGAGGTGATTTTAGGTTCAAAATGAGTGTCTTGTAGACAGTGTATGGATGGGTCCTATTTTTTAATTCAATCTGAAACCCTGTGTCTTTTCATGGATGCATTCAGCCCATTCATGTTGAGTAACTATTGAAAGATATGAATTTAGTGCCATCATATTGCCTGTGAAGTCCCTATTTCCATAGATTTTCTCTGTTAATTTCTGCTCTATATTACTCTTGGGATCTTTTTCTTTTATAGAATCCCCCTTAATATTTCTTGCATGGCTGGCTTGGTGGTCACATATTTGTTCATTTTCTGCCAGTCCTGGAAGCTCTTTATCTCTCCATCCATTCTGAATGACAGCCTTGTTGGATAAAGTATTCTTGGCTGCATGTTCTTCTCATTTACTACCCTAATATGTCTTGCCAGCCCTTTTTGGCTTGCCAGCTCTCTATGGATAGGTCTGATGTGATTCTCCCTTTGTATATAAGAAATGTCTTCCCCCTTGCTGCTCTCAAGATAGCTTCCTTGGCTCTAAGACTTGCAAGCTTCACTATTATATGTTGGTGTGTTGATCTATTTTTATTGATTTTGGTGTGGGTCCCCCTTGCCTCTTGGACACAAATGCGTGTTTCCTTCCCTAGATTAGGGAACTTCTCAGCTATGATTTGCTCAAATATACCTGCTAGTCCTCTCTTTCTCTCCACCCCCATGGGGATCCCAATAATTCTGACATTGTAATGTTTCAAGGCCTCATTGATCTCTCTAAGTCTATTATTATGGTCTACTATCTGCTTATCTCTATCTTCCTCAGCTTCCTTCATTTCTATCTGCTTATCTTCTAGATCACTAATTTGTTATTCTGCCTCACTTACCCTAGTTATTAGAGTATCCAGTTTAGACAGCATCTCGTTCATAACATGTTCAGCCTGATTAGATTTCATTTCTGCCCTTAGAGATTCTATGTTGTCACTAATGCTTTTTTCAAGCCTAGCTATTGACTTCATGATTGCTACCCTGAAGTCTATCTCTGACTTCTTGCCTCTATCCATATCCATTAGTTCTGTAGCACAAGACATTGTCTCTGGTCCTTTTCTTTGTGGGGAGTTCCTCCTCATAGTCATTCTGTTGAGGGATGGTTGAGGGAATGGACAGAGTCTAAAATATCAACCACAACCCAAGCAAAATGCTCTTTAGAAAAAATCCAAAGTGGTCGAAGATACCACAGATATGCCACCAAAGCCAAGATGATCCAAAACAATAACAAAGAGAAAAAAATAAAAGAAAAGGGGAGACAGGGAGAGAGATTATAATCTCTCAGGGTGGACAAAGCAGGGTTATCTGCTTGTTCTTGCTTGATTTTTGGTCTGTGTCTTAGAAGACACTATATTCCAAAATTGCAAAGAAATCAGAATATATATATATATATATATATATATATATATATATATATACACACACACACACTACATGAAGATATATATATATATATATACATATATCTCAAGATAAAATTTAATAAAGTGAAAAATGGGCTAGTATGGGGCAAAAATCTATAAAACATATATGTGAAAAAATAAAAGTTGTGAGCAACTTAAAAGCATAGGTTGGGAAATAATCAATTTGAAGTTGGAGTAAGGTTAGAAAAAAAAGAAAAAAATATGAAAAGAAACTAAAAAAGAGATGTAAAATTTTAGTCAGAAGTATAAGCAAATTGTAAGGGGATACCTGGAGCTCCCTATATTGTTTTCCCCTGGTGCTGGAGTTTCACAGTCCTGTGCAAATAAGCTTATCATTTACCTATTCTTCTAGTCTGTATTCTGGGGGAAGGGCCTACTTCTCATCTTCTTGGGCATCTTTGCCTGTGTTTAGTTGCTCCACCCCTTGTCAGGGGGATTGGCTTAATGTGAGCAGGTTGGCTGCTTGGCTTTTGTTCCCTGGTGTCTTTCTGCTTCTCTTTAGAGGGTGAGAGCAAATATGACCGTGCAGGAATCTCTGGCCCAGAGACACAATGTTTTGGACACCCCCTCCTCAACAAATCCTCTGGGTTAATCCATTTCCACTTCTGCACTTACCAGTCTCCACAGACTCACACAATTCATGCCCACTGCACCTCTCCTGGGGAAGTCACAGGGACCCACATGTGTCTCTGCACTTTGTGACTCCGAAACTGCCAGTGGCCTTTGGGTCAAGCACGAACCCTCTTCCACAGTACCCAGGTGACTCTGGGTGCTGCCCCAGTGTCCCTTTGAGGGCCACAACACCCTGAGAGTTGTTGCCCTGTCATGGGCACAGGCTTTTTGTGTGTCAAACTGTCGCATCCCGCGGCTCCCCCCAGCTGCACCTCTCCCAGGTGAGTTAGGCAGCACTTCTCCCCAGGGAGTTACAGGGACCTGAGAGTGTCTCTGTGCCTTGTGACTCCACAACTGCCAGTGGCCAGAGCCGTCCCTCTCATGGGCAGAAGCCATTCTATATTTTCCCTAGGATGTTAGACACCCCACATCTTCTCATCCTTTTCAGGGTGGTCAGGTAGAGGGCAGTCTCCTTACCAGCTCAGCTTGTGGTCTATGGTGACCAGAGCTGAAAGTCCCCTCTGGGCTTGCTGACCATAACCAGTCTCCCTGCTCCACTGCTTAGGCACTCTATTGGTTCAGGTTCCCTGTTATTTCTGAGTCTCTTGGGATCCTGAGACCCCAGTGATCACCTAGAATTATGGCCTATTCACTCCCTGTTCCCTTTCCAGAAGGGGGTGCCTCTCACATAACAGATTTCCAAGGACCCCAATTTTTTTTGCTCTAGTGTTATATCACTTTCTGGTGTCTGGCTTATGGAGGCTCCCTCCCCCCTCCACTTATCTTTGGATATTTCCCCCAAAGATTCAAGGTTCCTCACCTCCTACCTTGCAAAAAGTAGTCATTTTCTGCTTGCAGAAATCCAGATAAATCTTCTTAATCTCAGGTTGAATTTGTGTGTGTCAGAATGGCTTGATAGCCAGCTAAATTCGAGGGACCAGATGAGACAAGTTCCCCTTGTCTGCCACCATCTTGGCCCCTAATTATGAATATCATTTTCAATGAGGAAAAGCAGAGCTTTTCCCTTAAGGTCAGGAACATGACAGGGATGCCCACTCTCACCACTACTATTCAACATAGTACTAGAAGTCTTAGCCTCAGCAATCAAACAGCAAAAAGGAATAAAAAGCATTCAAATTGGCAAAGATAAAGACAAATTCTCACTCTTCACAGATGACATGATACTTTATGTGGAAAACCCAAAAAGCTCCACCACAAAATTGCTAGAACGTATACAGCAATTCAGCAACATGGCAGGATACAAAATCAGTGCACTGAAATCAGTTGCATTTCTAAACACTAACAACGTGACTGAGGAAAGAGAAATTAAGGAATTAATCCCATTTACAATAACACCAAAAACCATAAGATACCTAGGAATAAACCTAACCAAATGGGTAAAAGATCTGTACTCTGAAAATTATAGGACACTTATGAAAGAAATTGAGGAAGACACAAAGAAATGGAAAAAACATCACATGCTTATGGACTGGAAGAGTAACCTTTGTGAAAATGCCTATGTTGCCCAGAGCAATCTACACATTCAATGCAATCTCTATCAAAATACCATCGACATTTTTCACAGAGCTGGAACAAACAATCCTAAAATTTGTATGGAACCAGAAAGACTGCAAATAGCCAGGGGAATGTTGAAAAAGAAATCCAAAGCTGGTAGCATCACAATGCCTCACTTCAAGCTATATTTACAAAGCTGTGATCATCAAGACAGCATGGCATTGGCACAAAAACAGACATATAGATCAATGGAACGGAATAGAGAGCCCAGAAATGTACCATCAACTCTATGGTCTTCAACAGAGCAGGAAAGAATACCCCATGGAAAAATAGACAGTCTCTTCAAAAAATGGTGCTGGGAAAATTGGATAACCACATGCAGTAGAATGAAACTGTACCATACTCTTACACCATACACAAAGATAAACTCAAAATGGATGAAAGACCTAAATGTGATACAGGAATCCAACAAAATCCTAGAGAAGAACATAGGCAGTAATCTCTTCGACCTTGGCTGCAGCAACTTCTTGCAAGACACATCTCTAAAGGCAAGGGAAACAAAAGCAAAAATGAACCTTTGGGAATTCATTAAGATAAAAAAACAAACAAACAAACAAAACGCTTCTACACAGCAAAGGAAACAGTCAACAAAACTAAAAGGCAACCTACGGAATTAGAGAAGATATTTGTAAACGACATATCAGATAAAGGGCTATTATCCAAGAAACTTTGATAAGGAACTTATCAAGCTCAACACCCAAAAAACAAATAATCCATCCAGTCAAGAAATGGGCAGAATACATGAACTGGCATTTCTCCAAAGAAGACATACAAATGGCCAACAGACATAAAAAAATGTTCCACATCACTTGTCATCAGGGAAATACAAATAAAAACCATAATGACATACCACCTCACACTAGTTAAAATGCAAACATTAACAAGACAGGAAACAACAAATGTTGGTGAGAATGTGGAGAAAGGGGAACCCTCTTACACTGTTGGTGGGAATGCAAGCTGATACAGCCAATTTGGAAAACAGTATGGAGGTTCCTCAAAAAGTTAAAAATAGAGCTATCTTATGACCCAGTAATTGCACTACTAGGTATTTACCCCAAAGATACAGATGTAGTGAAAAGAAGGGCACCTGCACTCCACTGTTCATAGCAGCAATGTCCACAATAGCCAAACTGTGGACAGAGCTGAGATGTCCATCAACAGATGAATGGATAAAGAAGATGTGGTTCATATATACAATGGACTATTTCTCAGTCATCATAAAGGATGAATACCTATTATTTACATCGAGGTGGATGGAACTGGAGGGTATCATTATTCCATTATATATATTACTGAGCCATAAAAATAAATAAAATCTTGCCATTTACAATGATATGGATTGAGGTAAAGGGTATGATGCTAAGTGAAATAAGTCAGAGAAAATCAGATACCATATGATTTCACTCATATGTGGAATTTAAGAAACAAAACAAACAAACATAAGGCAAAAAGAGAGGAACATCAAGAAACAGACTCAACTATAGAGAACAAACTGATGGCTACCAGAGGGGAGGTGGGTGGCTGGATGGGATAAAAAGGTGATGGGGATTAAGGAGTGTACTTGTTTCAATGATCACCTACTGTTGTATGTAAGTCTTGAACACTAAATTCTGCATCTGAAACTAATATTAAACTTTGTTAACTAAGTGGAATTTAAATGAAAACTTGAAAAAAAAAACAAATTGTAGTAATCAAAACAGTATGGTCCTGGCACAAAAATAGACACATAGACCAAGATAACAGAATAGAAAATCCAGAAATGAACCTAGAATTATATGGTCAGTTAATCTTTGACAAAAAAAGAAATAATATCCAATAAGAAAAAGACAGTCTGTTCAACAAATGGTGCTGGGAAACTGACTGCCACATGCAAAAGAATGAAACTGGACCACTTTTAGACCATAAACAAAAATAAATTGAAAATGGTTTAAACCTCATTGTGAGTCCTGAAACCATAAAAATCCTAGAGAAGAACACAGGCAGTAACTTCTTTGACATTAGCCTGAAGTAAGAGAAATAAAAGCAAAAATAAACTATTGAGACTACATTAAAATAAAAAAGCTTCTGCACAGCCTCAGAAACAATCAACAAAACTAAAAGGTAACTCATAGAATGGGAGAAGATATTTGAAAATGGCATATCCAATAAAGGGCTAATATCCAATATATATAACAAACTTATAAAACTTAACACCTCAAAAATGCAAACTGGTACAGCCACTGTGGAAAGTAGTATGGAGGTTCCTCAAAGAGTTAAAAATAGAACTACCCTATGATCCAGGAATCACACTACTGGGTATTTACCCAAAGAATACAGAAACACTATTTCAAAGGGATACATGCACGCCTATGTTTATAGCAGCATTGTTTACAATAGCCAAGATATGGAAGCAACCCAAGTGTCCATCAACTGATGACTAGATAAAGATGATGTGGCATATATATAAAATGGAATATTATTCAGCCATAAAAAATGAAATCTTGCCATTTGCAAAGTCATGGATGGAGCTAGAGAGTAGAATGCTAAACAAAATAAGTCAGTCAGAGAAAGACAAACACCATATGTTTTCATTCATATGTAGAATCTAAGAAATAAAACAAATAATTAAAGGGGAAAAATGAGAGAGGAAGTCAAAGCAGGAAACAGATTCTTAATCATAGGGAACAATCTAATGGTTACCAGAGTGGACATAGGTGGGGGGATGAGTTAGATAGGTGATGGCAATTAAGGAGTGCACTTGTGATGAGCATAGCATTATGTATGGAACTGTTAAATTACTATATTGTACACCTGAGACTAATATAACAGTATATATTAACTAATGGAATTAAAATAAAAACATAAAAACAATAAAAAACAACAAAACCCAATGTTTTAAGGGTACAAATAAACATTTTATTTGTTTTTATACATGACATACAATTTCAGTCATAAAGTCACACACTGTTGGAGATATTTCCAAAAATTCCTTTTTAAGATGTGATCTCTTGTGTGAATTTCTTTTGAAAATGGGATATTTTTTTCTTTTCTCTTTTCTTTTTTTAATTTTTATTGCAGTTAGTTAACACACAGTGTTATCTTAGTTTCAGGTACATAATATAGTGATTCAACAATTCCATACATCACCCAGTGCTCACCACCACATGTGCATTCCTCAGTCCTCATCACCTATTCATCCCATCCACCCAACCACCTGCCCTCTGGTAACCATCGATTTGTTCTCTATAATTAAGAGTCTGTTTCTTAATTTCTCTCTCTCTTTTTTCCTTTGCTCATTTGTTTTGTTTATTAAATTCCATATATGAGTAAAATCATGTTATTTATCTTTCTCTGGCTGACTTATTTCCCTTAGCATTATACTAACTCAACACCCCAAAATCATATAATCTAATTAAAATGGGCAGAAGACATGAATAGACATTTCTACAAAGAAGACATACAGATGGCCAATAGATGCATGAAAAGATGCTCAACATCATTCATCACCAGGGAAATGCAAATCAAAACTACAGTAAGATATCACCTCACACCTGTCAGGATGGCTAAAATCAAAAACAAAGGATGTTTGTGAGGATATAGAGAAAAAGGAACCCTCATGCACTGTTGGTGGGAATGCAGCCTGGTGCAGCCACTGTGGAAAACAGTATGGAGGTTCCTCAATAGGTTAAAAATAGATCTACTGTATGGTCCAGCAATCAAAATACTGGGTATTTACCCATAAGATACAAAAACACTAATTAAAAGAGATACGTGCACCCCTATGTTTGTAACAGCATTACTTACAATAGTCAAGGTATGGAAGCAGCCATTGTCTATTGAATGATGAATGGATAGAGAAGCTGTAGTATATATATGCAGTAGAATATTATTCAGCCATAAATAAGAATGAAATCTTGCCATTTGCGCTGACATTAATGGAGCTAGAAATTTTTTTCCATTATTGTTAAAATACCACTTTTACTTTGAAGTTGTTGATGGAGTGTTCATTTTTTCTTTTTTTAATTTTTTTATTATTATGTTCAATTAGCCAACATGTAGTACAACATTAGTTATTGATGTAGTGTTCAAGGAGTGTTTATTTTTTTAAGCACATTCTTGGTAACACATTACTGAGAGCCTTTTGTCATCAGAGCAAGGTTGGAACACTTGGAACTCTTATCTTTTAGTAAAAGAAAAATGTCTAATGTATCTAACTTTTACAACTCATTAAGTACTTTGTCACAAGATAATCAAAGAACCTCTAAATGATACAAAATAGTTTCTGGGTCACCCACCATATCTGTGTTGAAGAGATTCCACTATTTAATGGTTTGTTTTTTGTAAGACTAACTATGTCAGTGACATGTTGCAAATTATAAACAAATTATTTTTCTACTCACACTTCACTTTGGAGACCACTGTTACATAGAAAAACCAATGATTGTTCTCTCTGAGCAAGAGACCTTAGTAATATACTTAGAATAAGTCTAGATAGTATCTGTCTCTTGCAAACCTCAAAACCTTTACACAGTCTACTTTGTAAGTCTCTACATCTTGCAAATCATACCTTTGTATTTTACTTGGGTTTTAGAGATTTCAATTGAGTTAATCTTGTCAAGGGCCTCACATATAGTTTTAGAATATCTATGTAAAGTGGATATAATTTATTTTTCCCCCCATCCTTTCCTCCCTTTTCCTGGTAAAGAAACCCTTTTACTTTTATGAACAGAAATTTATTTAAAAAATTTACCTGGTATAACTGTCAGTCCAGGGGTCTTTTCCTTTCCTGACTTGAGGTTGGACACATGAGTCAGAGCTCGTCAATCAGAGCACTTCAACACCACAGAAAAATTGATCAATTCACGGTTGGTCATGTGATACAAGCCAGAACAATCAGAGTTCTTTATAAGGATTGGTATGGATTTTGATAGAAAAATGTGTCTAAAATGGATCTCTAGCTTTCCAAGATAGTGAGTACTAAAAACTATGTAGGTCAGGAGCTGCAAGAGGACATTTTTGCCATATTGTGAACACTATCTCAAAGTGAATCTAATGCAGAGTTAATCAGAGATGAAAAAGACAGACACTGAATATTGATTTCATTGCTAGAGCAGCAGGGATTCATCCATGCCTGAAGCAAGACTTTTTCTCATAAATTTTAGTTATATAAGCCAGTAAATTCCCTTTTTATTTTCAGCAGGATTAAACTTTTTCATTGCATACAGTTATCACTTGGGAGTGGCTGCCCAGCTGGAGACTGTAATTCCAAGCTACTCTGGCATCTAGGTGGGGCCTTGGGATCAGTTATTGCTAATGGAAGAAATTAAGTAGGGCCAAGGAAGTAAAGAAGTAGGTGTTCCTTCTCTGCTTGCTCTTGCTTCCATTTTGTCAGCTAGATACAGATAATTCTGGGGCCCTAGAGGATGCTAAAGCTACAAAAAGAAAGAGATTCAGAGTGCCTGAATCATCATATGGAAGGCCAACAATTGTATTAGATTATATATGAGCAGAAATACATGTGTGAAGTCACTGAAATTTTGGAAATTTGGAATTTATTTGTTAAACCAGATAGTATAATCCTCATTATGGTTTTTATTTTCATTTCTCTGGTGACTAGTGATGTTTAGTATCTTTTAATGTGCTTATTGGGCATTTGTATACCTTCTTTGGAAGAAATATCTATTCAACTTCTTTGTCCATTTTAAAATTGGGTTATTCATCTTTATGTTATTGAGTCGCAAGACTTGTTACAATCTGGATACAATTCCCTTATCAGATACATGATTTATGAATATTTTCTCAAATTTTTTGGTAATCTCACTTCTTAATGCATATTTTTAAAAAAATTTTAATGAAGCCCAATTTATTTTTTGTTGTTATTGCTTGTATTTTGGGTATTATATCTTTAAAAAATTGCTTAATTCAAGGTCTCAGTGATTTACAGCTATGTTTTCTTCTAAAGGTTTTAGGTTTTTATTTCTTACGTTTATGTCTTTGATTCATTTTGAGTTAAGTTTTATATATGATATAAGGGTCCACCTTCATTCTTTGGCATGTGGTTATCCAGCTGTTCCAGCACAATTTATTAACTATTCTTTCCCTGTTGAATTGTCTTGGCACTTTTTTAAAAAAATCAATTAATCCTAAATATGAGAGCTTATATCTGGACTGTTAATTCTATTCCATCAATTTATATGTCTACTTTTATGCCAGTACCACACAGTCTTCATTACTTTAGCCTTGTAGTAAATTTTGAAATAAGGATGTGTGAGTTCTCCAATTTTGTTTTTCTTTACCAAGATTATTTTGGCTCTTCTGTGTTCTTTGTATTTCTATATGAATTTTAGGCTAACCTTATCAATTTCTGCAAAAAAAAAAAAAAGTCAATTGGGATTTTGATAGAGATTGTGTTGACTCTGTAGGTCAATTAGGGGCAGTATTGCTATCTTAAAATACGGTCTTCCAATCCATGAACATGTGGTGTGTTTCAATTTATTCTGGTTTTTTATTTCTTTCAATTGTTTTATAGTTTTCAGTGTAAAATCTTGTAGGTTTTGTGCAATTTACTCCTAAGTACTGTTATTTTTTTAAAAAAGGAGTACTGTGTTATTTTTGATGCTATTAGAATTGGAATTGCTTTCTTAATTTCATTTACAGACTTTGCTAGTGTACAGAAATACAACTTTTTTTTTTTTTTTGTATATTGATCTTGTATACTACAACCTTGCTGAATTTGTTTATTAGCTCTGTTTTTTAGAGGATTCTTTATAATTTTCCACCCAGATCATGTTTTCTGCAAATACAGTATGATTATGTTCTTAACAGGCTGCAAGAGGAAGCCTTAAAAATAACTTTCTGTTGGTTTAAGAATACTAATTATAGAAGTCTAAACTAAAAAAGCACCCTTTAAAAGTGCTACTAGTTTCTGAAGCCAAGGAAGATCTTTTCAGGATATTCTGCTTTGTCAACAACCTAATTTATCTGGAATGTTTTCTCTGGTAATCCATGAGAAAAAATTCTGAGTACTGAGTTGAAGTTAACTGGAAATCAGGTTAGAATTATTATATAGTATAAATAGAGTATTACCACACACATCTCATCTGATTAGAATAAGCATCTGGCAAAATATTGTTGCTGCATGAGATTTTTTGATTATTTATACTTTCTCAAAAAATTTTCCCTACATAGGATAAAGGGAAGATTATTGGTTGACTACAAAAACCTACACCCCGAAATTTCTCCAACTTTTAAACCACAAATCACTGTCCTACTGAAGTGTCTACATTATTGTCCAAATTAACTATATGAACATATTTGAGGAGTTTCTCTATACAACACACCATATTATATGTCTGTAAATACTATAAGAATTCATGTATGGGGGCACCTGGGTGGCTTAGTCAGTTAAGCATCTGTCTTTGCCTCAGGTCATAATCTCAGGATCCCGGGATAGAGCCCCACATCTGCTTCTGCCCCCCCACTCATGCTCTATCTTTCTCTAATAAATAAATAAAATCTTTTAAAAATTAAAATTAATTAATTAATTAAAAAAATTCATCTATAGGAACCAATCCTCTCTTAGTTCTAAGGGTTACAGGACAGCATGGTAGCAAGAAAGAACATAGATTTTGGAATCAAACAGACCTAGGGAAAACAACAACAAAAATAAGTTTGAATCCTGGTGTTACTACCCACTTAGCTCTCTGAGTCTCATTTCTTATCTATAAAATTGAGATACTAATGTAATAATAATCTCACAGGATAACATAAGAGAGGGTTAATATCTAGATAGAATTTTGTGGATGGTGATAGTATACCTCTTAGATAGTCTAAGAAAGCAATCAATAAAAGTTAGATCCTTATTCTCACTAGGGACAAAAGAATGCTTAAGGTAACCCTAGAATTCAATGGCAAGCCTAAGATGCAGTAATCTCTTGTATATTTCGTATATATAAATATTTCATGGCCACTGCATATACAGAGTTTTCCCCATTTTATAGTGGACCTTGAGTAATTTGATGTCATACAGTTATTCTAGCAGAAGTCATTCATGAACATGTATTAGTCTTCTCAATATACCTTCCTTTGAAGAACTACTCTTCTTCATTGTATTCTAATTTTGCTATATTTATGTGGTTCCATTCACATTGGTCTCCCACATGGCCTTGGGGTGGGAACAGTCCCCAGGCCTAGCCAAAAATTGTATTTCATGACTCTGACCAGAGTGATTAGTTCAGTGATAGCCATGCGACCCAAAACAGCCCAATAAAAACCTACCCTGAAACTTTTCAAGAGCTATTAGGAAATGCACTATCATTTTTCTGGAATTTGGAGCTGTAATGATGACATGGGTTTGGGGCTACTGGCAACTATCTTGTTGCCACATAAAGAAAGCCTTCTGGGAAAGAAAGCAAGTAGAAACAAGCAGAGCTGTAGTCAAGAGTAGGAAAAAGAAACAGTCTTAGTTCTATTATTTAAACTGGATTTAACTGTGCATAAAACATTTCCACTCCTGGACTTATTAATTATATAAATCAATTAATTCTAATTTCTCTCCTCTCTGTCTCTGACTCTCTCTCTCTCCATCCCTCCCACCCCCACTTTTATTCAGCTAGTTTTAATTTGGTTTTTGTCTCTTAGAAATGAAAATGTTCTGACTGACACATCCATTGTTCTCAGTGAGAGTTTAGGACTCCTTCCACTACCCCATGCTGAGTCTAGCAGGTAACAATAGAGGCAAAATTAGAAAATAGTGATGTAAAGAAAGAGAAAAATAAAAGGAACAAAATATAGCAGGCAAAATACATTGATCTTCATGATAGTGAGGAATGAGGACAGTAGTACCAGCCAGTTCTTTCCAAGTTGCATTCATGTCCCTTATTTATAGCCTTTATCATGAAAATTGTCTGGGCTTAAATCATCATTTATAAAAATAAAGTTACAACTCGTAGGATATATATAGCATTCTTGAAACTGAAAATAAAGTTCTTTATGCTCAATATATTGTGATTCTAATGATATTGAAGGGTTTCAAAGAGCACTGATGGCAGAGTGATGGTAGGTTGCCTATGGTGATGTTGACATTGAAACACAAAGTTGGAATACTGGGTCTGATTTTCTCCTTTTGATCACCCAATTAATAGAGTTACTATCCACTCTGCCACAGAAAGTCATGCAAAATCCTTTGAAAAGTTCATTATCAAAAGTTTTAGCTATTTCCTGATGTTTTTGATGAGAGGGAGGGTATTAATTTAAGAAACTGAAGCCTTTTGTGTCAAAGAGAAGGTGAGGTTGGTTAGAGAAGGAGCTTTGGGAAATAAATGTCTTTGGAAGACAACCCAAATGGCATCCTTGGCAAAGGGTTAAGAAAGTAAGTCTCAAAACAGATAGGGCATACACAGAGTTATAAGTGTACATTGTGGAACCCATTTATGCATCGACTAAGTCAGGGGTCAACAAACTACAGTCTTTGGGTCACATCAGCCCCCTGCCTGGTTTTATAGGACCCATAAGCTAAATATGGTTTTTATATTTTTAAATTGTTGAAAAAAGTCAAAATAAAAATAATGTTTTTTATATAGAAAATTGTATAAAATTCGAATGTCAGTGTCCATAAATAAAGTCTACTGGAACAGAGGAATGCCCATTTGTTTCAGTATTTTCTATGGCTGATTTCACTTTATAACAACAGATTTGAATAGTTTCAAAAGAAACTATGTAGTTAAGCCTGAAGTATTTACTATCTAGCATTTCACAGAAAAAAGGTTTGCCAATCCCTCAGCTATGGCAATGGGGCCAGAAAGCCAAGAAGGGATAGGAGGTAATAGTGTGGTTAAGAAGACAGGGTGTAGAGTCAAATAACCCTAGTTCAGCTGGTCTATGCTGAGCAAGTTAGTTAATTAGCTTAGATTTAGTTTCCTTAGCTGTAAAATGGGAATGATAATACTGCCTGCTCAATAGGGTTTTTATGAGGATCAAGTGGGATAATCTCAACAGGGCATTTATCAAATGATAGGTGCTAAATATGTTGACAGGTGAACAGAGCATTGTACATTTGGTAGGAAGGACTTAGGGTGTTTCCTTGCCTCCTTATTGAATTAGGAGTTATTTTATTCCTTTATCCAAATATGTAGTTCATGGGCATAACTTTATGAACTATAATTAAGCTTCAAAAAAATAAGATTGCCTGGTGGGCAGCAAAGTATAACCTCTATTTGTTGCTTTTCATTTGTGGATTTCCTTATTACCTCCACTGCATCTATCTGGCTGGCTGATTTCTTATCTTTATACAAGAATAAGGTATGTATACACTATGACGAAAAAAGGACACTTGAAACAAGGTGCAAAATATTCTGCACCTTTGAATGCCACTCAAATAAGTACACCACAGATGGAAAGATTATAGTTTATTATTTTAATATTTGAGTCAGTATGTTTATTGATGGTTTTAGGAAAGAATATATTCATTGCTAGTTGTTACTACCTTGTTCTTGATCTCTACTATGAACTCAAGAGTGGAGAGACAACTTGGTGGTTGAGAGAGTTAAAGCATTGTTATAAACTGTGTGAAGTATTTTGTGGAGACCCAAAAACCTAGCTTAGTCTTTGCTTTGAGATACTCATGTTTGTCTCTGGTGACATAATTCATTTCCAATTTTTATCTTCTTTAGCTGGAAATCTCTTGTTGCCTGTACTTTGGTGACAGAGACTGCAGTGCATGAGCACATTGTAAATGAGAGTATAAAAGAATGTAAATGAGTTGTCTTAAGTCTCATAACCAGAAGTGAAACTGGAAATAAATCTCAGGAGTTCCTATTCCCAGATTTGATTATTTTTCAGTTTTCAGACCCAATGAAAATTTAATAGTTGAGAAAACATAACTTTATCCTTTCATTATAGAGAGAGGATGCCTTGAAAGATAGACAGTCATAAAGTTAGAAGGAAATAGAATAAAAGCACTTACCTTCAAAGCTAACACTTGTCTAGGAAGTAAGAAGAGCCAGTATCCAAAAAAATGATAAATCACAACTCATTGTCAAGTGGTTACTACTTATCAGCTCAAGGTTCCATTTTAGCTCCCCTTACTTTATCTTATTTCTGATTGTTACATATCTGAAGTTAGAAGTGAATAGCAAGATATAGTGATTTATTTAATCACTATAAAGTGCTGCCCACCTGAGGTAACTGAGGAAAATGATTGGAGCTTTTAGAAAATAAAGTATAAAGAAACAAAGTTTTTCCACTAAATGCATCAGTTTTCAGGCTAGGTTTGGCATGGTAAGACCAATGTAGCCATGTTAGACCATCTAACCTTGAGGTCTAGCAGGCACAGATTGCTGCTTGTGAAAGTCAAGGTCAATTAAATTAGGGACTCTCTTCTTCATGGTTAGGAAGAACAAGAACAAGTGTTCATGGGGGATCCTCTTTACTCAGCCTGACAACTGTGTTAAAACTCAAAGCCTGGTCAAGGCATATATGAAGTGGTTCTTTAAAATTTTAGATAGATAGATGATAGATAGATAGATAGATAGATAAATATAAATCGATCAATCGATCCAGGTACTAAAATGGCTTAGATCGTTGAAGTTAACTTTTTTTAAACTTTACTTTTTTTTTTTAATACAGATAAAGCCTTAAAAGCACTCAAAAGTTATACATCTAATGTCAGAATCTTTTTGAGTGTGAAGAGTAATATCTTAGTTATATTATGTGGTTCTTTAAAAACCAAATAATATACAAAAGTGCTATGTCACATCAACTTACCTAAATCAACTTCAGGCTGTTTACAAAAGAAAGCTGTTTGCTAGACTGTTCATTATTTTTTTATACAGGGAGTAAGTAAATTGCTTTTTAGACATATTGGTATTTAATAGGATATATCTATAGTCCATATAGTTTTTGACATAAATCACCAGATTTATATGGAGTTCAAACCATCACACTTTCAAATTTTATTGACTATTGTCACCATTTTAGTTTTGATCTTCTAAGATTAACCAAATGACTCTGCAATGTAAACATATTTAACTGAATTAGGCCATTAATCAAATTAAAACAAATGGAAGGGAATGTTGGGCCAGAGAGAAGATTTTTATGTTACAATCTCTGGTACTTTCTCATCCTGACCTCTTTTTACCATTCATCACTGTATGACTGGGAAAACCATGGAGAAAGAGTAACATAGAAACTATATTCTACATTTTATAGATAAGAATTTAAACATGATGAGGAAGTATATTACTTTCTGAAATTACACAAGTTCTAATAATTTTTGATAATAAACCATGATGTTTCATAAGGGAAAATGAACTATGTTTGCATATTAAGAAGAAATTTGAATGACTTTTGTTTAAGGCATGATATGAATGGTAAAATGAAGCCACACAAAATTACAAAGGTAACTGAATAGCTTAATTAGAAAACATGTGAGGATTTGTTAACAGAAATATCTTTTCTTCAAATATTACTGCTACTTTCTCAGTATTAAAAGAAATGCTTCTAAAAAAATAAAGGAAATATTTCTGACAACATTATAATGCATCATGTTTGGATGAAAATTCTAGAGGATACCTAGAAAACTAATTCATCCATTCTTCTTATACGAGAGCCCCTTTTTGTTGATTACAACTGTCTACTCTTTACAAATTCTTCTGTTTTGTGCATATTCCTTACTTAAATTCACCAAATGGAAAGAAGACTTAACATTTTTGATCACTTATTAAAAGCCAGCCACTTAACCTTTTAATTAAATTTTATTTTATTTTCAAATCACCCTTTCAAAGATAAGCATCATCATCATCATTATCATCATCATCATCCCCATTTTGCTGATGAGGAATCAGGATTAAAGAGGTGATGTGGCCAGGTGATATCAAATAGCTAGTAAATGACACAGGCTGGATTTGGACCCACAAATGATTATTTATAAGGCCTATGGTCTATTTATTATATAACACTTCCTTTATCTCCCTGTCTACTGAGCACTTTCTATATTCATGGTACTCTAGTAGATATTTAGATGTTTGACAAACCACATAACACCATTGCTTATGAAAAAGGACTCATTCTTTACTTGCACTTTGTTTTTGTCTGTGTTTTCTCCTATTTGTCAGTTGTGCTTTCATGCACTATTATTTACCTCCTATTTGCTGATCCTGAGCTATTTAAGACATTTGTTGGAACAACATTTGCATTGAGAACATTATGTCAGATAGTTAAAAATCTCAATTTTTTTCATCAGTAAAACAGGGTATCTATTCTGCTTACCTATTAATTAGAAAATCAATTTAGTATGCATTAAAGGGCTTTGTGAATCATCTTACAAATTGAAGACACCATTGACATTTGGTCATCAAAGAAATTAATGTTAGTAAAATTTGGTATTGCCAAAGAAAATTGTTGACAAATATATGAAAACCTCTTATGCAAAATTTCTCTAGTGCATTTTTAACACAGTAATGAGTCTTAGCTGTGAGAGAAAATAAACAACTTTAGCTGCCCACAGAAATTCATGTACACTTGAAGATGATTCCATGAATGGTACAGAAACTACAATCAGATATGAAAATATTCTATACATACAAATTTGTTCCATGATTGACACCATGTAAAGTGGTGCAGTAAATAAATTTTAATGCAAACTAGTTAATGCAGGTGAGCTCAGGATTAGCAAATCCAAAAAGCAGGATAACACTGCTATACCCTTGCATTTCTGTATTCAGTTCTTCCAAGTTTTCAGTTTTCAAATTATTTTCAATGTAGGAACAGAGTAATTAAAAATCAAACTGAAGAGGGAGGAGCAAGATGGTGGAGGAGTAGGAAACCTGGATCTCGTCTGGTCCCAGGAATTCAGCTGGATAGGGATCAAACCATTCTGAACACTTATGAACTCAACAGGAGATGAAGAAAAGAATAGCAACAACTCTCTGAACAGAAAAGCAACCACTTTCTGGAAGGTAGGACGTGCAGAGAAGTGAATCTGAGGTGATATTTGGGAAGATAGATGGCGGGGGAGGGGGCCTCTGTTGGCAACTTCTGGCAAGTGATAGAGCAGCGGAGCACAAAATCAGAACTCTTAGAAGTCTGCTCCTCTGAGGGACATCGCTCCAGTGGCTAAGCGGGGGGTAGAACCCTCACTGGGAGAGTGTGGTCTCAGGACCCTCGGGGTCACAGAAAGAACGGGGGTGCCTGAGTGCGGCAGAGCTCTCAGGTATCGAAGCAGGGAAGCCGGCTGCAGAGATGGAGCCTAGGAGTGGGCTTTCAGCTCGGGGTTGCTATAAACCATGATCTGCAGCACAGTTGGGCCACTGCTCCTCCAGCAGGGACCCAAAAAGCAGCAGATCTGGGGAGACTCCCTTCCTCCCCCCAGGAGGAGTGGCGCGGGAGTGCACTGCAGGGATCTACTGGGTTTGGAGACTCCACACGGGGTTGGGTGCCAGAGATAGAAACGCTCAGTCACAGACAGGGAGAGCACGGAGTGCAGCCAGAACCCAGGGAGATGGGAGTGATTGACTGCTTTTCTCTGGGGGCTTACTGAGGAGTGGGGCCCCCGAGTTTTTGGCTCTCCCAGGGCGGAGATTGGGAGGCCTCCATTTTCGCTCTTGTCCTCCAAAGCTGTAGGGAAAGCTTGCAGGGAACAAAAGCTCCCGAGAGCAAACCTGAGCAGATTACTTAGGGTGGACCCGGCAAGGGCAGGGCAATTCCACCTCCAGCAAAGACATTTGGGAACCATGGCAACAGGCCCCTCCCCCAGAAGATCAGCAAGAAGAGCCAGCCAAGACCAAGTTTACCAATCAATGAGAATGGCAGAACTCCAGTGAAAAGGGAATACTGCACATAGAATTCATGGCTTTTTTCACATGATTCTTTAGTCTTTCAAAGTTAATTTTTTTAACTGTCTTTTTTTTTTTTGAATTTTTCTTTTTCCCTTTTTCAACCAACATCTTATTAATCCCTTTTTTAAAAAATATTTTTTTAATTTTCATTTTTAGTCATATTCTATCCCTTCATAGTAGTTACCCTTATTTTTGGTATATATATATAAGTTGTTCTCTCTTTAAAATTTTGGGATACAGTTTCTTCTAACAGATCAAAATATACCGTAAATCTCTAGTGTATGGCTTTGTTCTAGTCTCTGCCTGATCACATTCTCTCCCTCTTTTTTTTAAAATCCTCTTCTTTCTTTTTTCAACCAACTTCTTATCTTATCAATTCCTTTTATAAAATCTCTTATAATTTTCATCTTTACAGTCATATTCCATCCCTTCATCATATTAACCCTTATTATTGTACATATATAAGTTTTTCTTTCTTTAAAATTTTGGGAGGCACTTTCTCCTAACAGACCAAGATACGCCCAAAATCTAGTGTGTGGCACTGATCAATGCACCAGCCTGATAATTTGATCATATTCTGCTTTTTGTTTTGTTTTGGTTTGGTTTGGTTTTGTTTGTTTTCATCTTTTTCTTTTTCTTTTCTTTTTTCTTTCTTTCCCTTTTTTTTTCTCCTGGTTTCAGGTCTTTTCTGATTTGTTTAGTATATATTTTCTGGGGACGTTGTTACCCTGTTAGCATTTTGTTCTCTCATTCATCTGTTCTCACCCGGACAAAATGACAAGATGGAAAAAAATCACCTCAACAAAAAGAAAAAGAGGCAGTACTGACTGCCAGGGACCTCATCAATATGGACATTAGTAAGATGTCAGAACTAGAGTCCAGAATCATGATTTTAAAGATACTAGCTGGGCTTGAAAAAAGCATGGAAGATATTAAAAAAACCCTTTCTGGAGGAATAAAAGAACTAAAATCTAACCAAGTCGAAATCAAAAAGGCTATTAATGAGGTGCAATCCAAAATGGAGGCTCTATGAAAATTATAAGAGATTTTATAAAAGGAATTGATAAGACAAGAAGTTGGTTGAAAAAAGAAAGAAGAGGATTAAAAAAAAGGGGGAGAGAATGTGATCATGCTAGGATAAATGAGGCAGAAGAGAGAATTAGTGATATAGAAGACCAAATGATGGAAAATAAAGAAGCTGAGAAAAAGAGAGATAAACAACTACTGGATCACGAGGGCAGAATTTGAGATATCAGCAATACGATAAGACGAAACAACATTAGAATAATTGGGATCCCAGAAGAAGAAAGAGAGAGAGGGGCAGAAGGTGTATTGGAGCAAATTATAGCAGAGAACTTCCCTAATTTGGGGAAGGAATCAGGCATCAAAATCCAGGAGGCACAGAGAACCCCTCTCAAAATCAATACAAATAGGTCAACACCCTGACATCTAAGAGTAAAACTCACAAGTCTCAGAGACAAAGAGAAAATCCTGAAAGCAGCTCGGGAGAAGAGATATGTAACCTACAATGGTAGAAACATTAGATTGGCAACAGACCTATCCACAGAGACCTGGCAGTCCAGAAAGGACTGGCATGATATCTTCAGAGCACTAAATGAGAAAAATATGCAGCCAAGAATACTATATCCAGCTAGGCTGTCATTAAAAATAGAAGGAGAGATAAAAAGCTTCTAGGACAAACAAAAACTAAAGGAATTTGCAAACACAAAACCAGCCCTACAAGAAATATTGAAAGGGGTTCTCTAAGCAAAGAGAGAGCCTAAAAGAAACATAGACCAGAAAGGAACACAGACAATATACAGTAACAGTCACCTTACAGGCAGTACAGTGGCACTAAATTCATATCTTTCAATAGTTACCCTGAATATAAATGGGCTAAAAGCCCCAATCAAAAGACACAGGCTATCAGATTGGATAAAAAAACAAGACCCATCGATATGCTGTCTGCAAGAGACTCATTTTAGACCCAAAAACAGCCCCAGATTGAAAGTGAGGGGGTGGAAAAACATTTACCATGCTAATGAACACCAAAAGAAAGCTGGGGTGGCAATCCTTATATCAGACAAATTAGATTTTAAACCAAAGACTGTAATAAGAGATGAGGAAGGACACTATATCCTACTTAAAGGGTCTATCCAACAAGAAGATCTAACAATTGCAAGTATCTATGCCTCTAACATGGGAGAAGCCAATTATATAAGCCAATTAATAACAAAAGCAAAGAAACACATTGACAACAATACAATAATAGTGGGAGACTTTAACACCCCCCTCACTGAAATGGACAGATCATCTGAGCAAGAGATCAACAAGGAAATAAAGACTTTAAAGGACACATTGGACCAAATGGACTTCACAGATATATTCAGAACATTCCATCCCAAAGCAGTAGAATATACATTCTTCTCTAGTGCCCATGGAACATTCTCCAGATTAGATCACATCCTAGGTCACAAATCAGGTCTCGACCAGTACCAAAAGTTTGGGATCATTCCCTGCATATTGTCAGACCACAAGGCTTTGAAACTAGAACTCAATCACAAGAGGAAAGTCAGAAAGAACTCAAATACATGAAGGCTAAAGAGAATCCTACTAAAGAATGAATGGGTCAACCAGGAAATTAAAGAAAAATTAAAAAAAATTCATGGAAACAAATGAAAATGAAAACAAAGCTGTTCAAAATCTTTGGGATGCAGCAAAGGCAGTCCTAAGAGGAAAGTATATAGCAATACAAGCCTTTCTCAAGAAACAAGAAAGGTCTCAAATACACAACCTAAGCCTACACCTAAAGAAGCTGGAGAAAAAAAACAGAAAATAAAGCCTAAACCCAGCAGGAGAAGAGAAGTAATAAAGATCAGAGCAGAAATCAATGAAATAGAAACCAAAAGAACAGTAGAACAGATCAACAAAACTAGGAGCTGGTTCTCTGAAAGAATTAATAAGATTGATAAACCCCTGGCCAGACTTATCAAAAAGAAAAGAGAAAGGACCCAAATCAATAAATCATGAATGAAAGAGGAGAGATCACAACCAACACCAAAGAAATACAGACAATTATAAGAACATATTATGAGCAACTCTATGCCAGGAAAATAGATAATCTGGAAGAAATGGATGCATTCCTAGAGATGTATAAACTATCAAAACTGAACCAGGAAGAAATAGAAAACCTGAACAGACCTATAACCACTAAGGAAATTGAAGCAGTAATCAAAAATCTCCCAATAAACAAAAGCCCAGGGCCAGATGGCTTCCCAGGGGAATTCTACCAAACATTTAAAGAATTAATACCTATTCTTCTGAAACTGTTCCAAAAAATAGAAATAAAGGAAAACTTCCAAACTCGTTTTATGAGGCCACCATTACCTTGATCCCCAAACTAGAGGAAGACCCAATCAAAAAGAAGAATTACAGATCAATATTCTTGATGAACATGGATGCAAAAATTCTCACCAAAATACTAGGCAATTGGATCCAACAGTACATTAAAAGAACTATTCACCACGACCAAGTGGGATTTATCCCTGGGCTACAAGGTTGGTTCAACATCTGCAAATCAATCAATGTGATACAATACATTAATAAAAGAGAGAACAAGAGGGGCGCCTGGGTGGCTCAGTCATTAAGCGTCTGCCTTCAGCTCAGGTTATGATCCCAGGGTCCTGGGATCGAGCCCCGCATTGGGCTCCCTGCTCTGCGGGAGGCCTGCTTTTCCTTCTCCCACTCCCCCTGCTTGCGTTCCCTCTCTCACTGTGTCTCCCTCTGTCAAATAAATAAAATCTTTAAAAAAAAAAAAAGAGAGAACAAGAACCATATGATCCTCTCAATAGATGCAGAAAAAGCATTTGACAAAGTACAGCATCCCTTCTTGATCAAAACTCTTCAGAGTATAAGGATAGAGGGTACATCCCTCAATATCATAAAAGCCATCTACGAAAAACCCACCGCAAATATCATTCTCAATGGGGAAAAACTGAGAGCTTTCCCCCTACGGTCAGGAACATGGCAGGGATGTCCACTATCACCACTGCTATTCAACATAGTAATAGAAGTCTTAGCCACAGAAATCAGACAACAAAAAGAAATAAAAGTCATCCAAATCAGCAAAGGAGAAATCAAACTCTCACTCTTTGCATATGATATGATACTTTATGTGGAAAACCCAAAAGACTCTACCCCAAAACTGCTAGAACTCATACACGAATTCAGTAAAGTGGCAGGATATAAGATCAATGCACAGAAATCAGTTGCATTCCTATACACCAACAACAAGACAAAAGAAAGAGAAATTAAGGAGTTGATCCCATTTAAAATTGCACCCAAAACCATGAGATACCTAGGAATCAATCTAACCAAAGAGGCAAAGAATCTGTACTCAGAAAACTATAAAATGCTCATGAAAGAAATTGAGGAAGACACAAAGAAATGGGAAAATGTTCCATGCTCATGGATTAGAAGAACAAATATTGTGAAGATGTCAATGCTACCTAGAGCGATCTACACATTCAATGCAATCCCTATCAAAATACCATCCACTTTTTTCAAAGAAATGGAACCAGAAAGGACCCCGAATAGCCAGAGGAATGTTAAAAAAGAAAAGCAAAGCTGGTGGCATCACAATTCAAGACTTCAAGCTCTATTACAAAGCTGTCATCATCAAGACAGTATGGTACTGGCACAAAAACAGACACATAGGTAATTGGAACAGAATAGAGACCCCAGAAATGGACCCTCAACTCTATGGTCAACTAATCCTCAACAAAGTAGGAAAGAATGTCCAATGGCAAAAAGACAGTCTGTTCAACAAATGGTGTTGGGAAAATTGGACAGCCACATGCAGAAGAATGAAACTGGACAATTTCCTTACACCACACACAAAAATAGACTCAAAATGGTTGAAAGACCTCCATGTAAGACAGGAGTCCATCAAAATCCTAAAGGAGAACACAGGCAGCAACCTCTTCAACCTCAGCCACAGCAACTTCTTCCTAGAAACATCGCCAAAGGCAAGGGAAGCAAGGGCAAAAATGAACTATTGGGACTTCATCAAGATGAAAAGCTTTTGTATAGCAAAAGAAACAGTCAGTAAAACCAAAAGACAACCAACAGAATGGGAGAAGATATTTGCAAATGACGTATCAGATAAAGGGCTAGTATCCAAAATCTATAAAGAACTTCTTAAACTCCAGCACCCAAAGAACAAATGATCCAATCAAGAAATGGGCAGAAGACATGAACCGACAGTTTTCCAAAGAAGACATCCAAATGGCCAACAGACACATGAAAAAATGCTTAACATGGTTTGGCATCAGGGAAATCCAAATCAAAACCTCAATGAGATATCACCTCACACCATTCAGAATGGCTAAAATTAACAAGTCAGGAAATGACAGTTGTTGGCGGGGATGCGGAGAAAGGGGAATCCTCCTATACTTTTGGTGGGAATGCAAGCTGGTGCAGCCACTCTGGAAAACAGTATGTAGGTTCCTCAAAAAGTTGAAATTAGAGCTACCATACGTTCCAGCAATTGCAGTACTGTGTATTTACCCCAAAGAGACAAATGTAAGGATCCAAAGTGGTATGTGCACCTCGATTTTTATAGCAGCTATGTCCACAATAGCCAAACTGCAGAAAGAGCCAAGATGTCCATCAACAGATGAATGGATAAAGAAGAGGTGGTATATATATACAATGGAATATTATGCAGCCATCAAAAGGAATGAAATCTTGCCATTTGCAACAACGTGGATGGAACTGGAGGGTATTATGCTGAGCGAAATAAGTCAATCAGAGAAAGACATGTATCATATGACCTCACTGATATGAGGAATTCTTAATTTCAGGAAACAAACTGAGGGTTTCTGCAGTGGTGGGGGGTGGGAGGGATGGGGTGGCTGGGTGATAGAAATTGGGGAGGGTATGTGCTATGGTGAGCAGTGTGAATTGTGTAAGACTGTTGAATCACCTCTGAAACAAATAATCCATTATATGTTAAAAAAAAAAAAAAGAAGAAGAAGAAGATAGCAGGCGGGGAAGAAGAAGGGGGGGGAATCAGATGGGAAGACGAACTGTGAGAGACTATGGACTCTGAAAAACAAACGAGGGTTCTAGAGGGGAGGGGCGAGGGAGGATGGGTTTAGCCTGGTGATGGGTACTAAAGAGGGTATGTTCTGCATGGAGCACTGGGTTTTATACTCAAACAATGAATCATGGAACACTACATCAAAAACTAATGATGTAATGTATGGTGTTTAACATAACATAATAATAAAAAAAAATCAAGCTGAAGATAACTTGTTTATTACTGCCACAGTTGTACAGTTTATTATAAACTATGGTTACAGTGAAAAACATTCATCACATCCATTTATACGTAAGTGAAAAAAAAGCTCAAAAGATTTCTGATTTTATCTTGATTGGTTAATCTTTCTTGATTTCTGTTCATCAAGAACTGCTTTGAGACCTGACTGCCCTAGACTATTACTATTATTTAATATTTTTTAAACTTACCAAGCTTTTGCAAAAGTAAAAGTAAACCTAGCCCATTTAAACTGAACTTATTTATTTCTTATTCCTGTTTTGAAATAAACTTAAAAATGTTGAGAGGTTATATATCTAAAAATATTAATGAAACTTTTCCATATTTAATGAGGTTCTGATTTGGTTAAAGATTTCTAGGTTTCAGAGTTCTCATTCTAATTTTATCTGAACAGTATTGTCCATCCTTATTATGGATTTACACTGGTGTCTTATAGCTTCCCAGCATTCACAACCCATTTGTGATTCCATATGAATTTGCAAAGAACTCAAAAGTCAATTCTGTGAATTTTTTAAGGATTTCTTTCTTCCAGTTATTTCATAAGATTAACATTGCTTTAAATTTTGCATAGTTCAAAGCCCTAGGTACTATTTGAATATACACTATCAGAGTACCTTTGTTCTGGTGTTTTCTATTTAGCCTCTACTAAACACTGGTAATTGTATGTATAAAGCAAATATCTTGTGACCACATCTTACTAAACATTTCAATGTGAATATTTACTATCTTAGACCAATGTTGGTAAATGTATGGCTCCTAGAAACCAACTTTTTGGATCAACATGAATGCCAGAATTCTGCAACTTTGGAGAATATCAAAAAGTTAATTTAAACTCATCAAATTCCATTAATACTTTTAAATAATATTTTATTTATTTATTTGAGAGAGAGAGAGCACGTGAGCACAAGCATGGGGAGAGGCAGAAGGAGAGGGAGAAGCAGACTCCCTGCCGAGCAGGGAGTCTGACATGGGGCTCAATCCCAGGACCCTGGGATCATGACCTGAGTCGAAGGCAGACCCTTAACTGACTGAGCCACCCAGGTGCCCCCCATTCATACTATTATGAGCATTTATAATTTTAGCAGTAAAGCAAAAGTTATTCTAATCATTTTTTTTCTTTTTGTGCACAAAAGTATTTTGAATTCTTGCTCTTTCCTTTAGACAACATTCCAAAGGGAGTGATTATTTCTGGGACCCATGTTTTCCAATGTGCTAGTTTCTTTCCCTTGACAGGTAGAGAGTAACATCTTTGGTCTTGTAGGATCCTGATGTTCTCTCAGCTTTGAGATCAAAAGGCTAGTACAGAGACACATTTTACTGTACTGGCCCCTGGATCTGGGCTAGAGCATACCTGAGATCAAAAATCAGCCTGGAGAGCTGACAACCTATGTGTGAAGGCTGGCTGAGATTTCTGAAGCTAGTGGGTGTCATAGAGTTGGAGAAACCAACTGAGGCATATAGACTGAATGATGTAGTAATGAAAATTATGGGCTCTAGTGGCAAACTGCTTGGATTTGTAACCTAGTTTGACCATTTGCTTCTTGTATGAAAATGGGAAAGTTGTTGAATTTCTCTAAGCTTGTTTCATCATGTGATGAAACAAGATAAAAGGGGTAATTAATAATTTGTATGTCATAGGATTATTATGGAGAATTAAAAGAGATAATGTATGAAAAACACCAAGAGGGGCACTTGGGTGGCTCAGTTGGTTAAGCATCTGATTCTTGGTTTCAGCTCAGGTCGTGGGCTCAGGGTCATGAGATCAAGCCCTGCATCGGGCTCTGCACTCAGCAGGGAGTCTGCTTGAGATTCTCTCTCTCTCCCTCTGCCCGCCCCCCACTGTTCTCACTCTTTTTCTTTATTTCTCTCTCTCTCTCTCAAATAAATAAGTAAATCTTTAAAAAAAGAAAAGTAAGAGATTAATTACAGAAAACACCTATGATAGATGAAGGTAGAGGGAGATAGAGTAGTCAGGGAGAGCCCTCAGAATGCAGTGCAGGTCTGACACATATGAAAAAAGAGGGGAATAAAGAAGGATTGGGGAGCAAGAGACTCAGACTATAGCTCCATTTTGAAAAGCTTTGGCCAAGTAAACTGGGAGTCCCTGAACCATAGTGACCTGATAGAAGAATACCCTACTGGGCAAGAATAAGTCTTCACTAGCACTCCTATCATGCTCCACCATTGGTTGGGAAAGCCAGGGAGTATGTGTGGCATTATCCTTCACAAGTGAATAATCTGGAGGCTGTCAGTTAACCAGACACTTCATGGCAGTTTCTCTTGAAAAACATCTAAGTAGCACATATCAATGCTGGGTGCTTTTGGGTAGCAATGCTGGGTGCTGAGTAGCACATCTCAATGTTGGGTGCTCAATACTCAAACTTTTGACCTATGTTCTGGGATGCAATTAACTGGGAATAGTTTGATACTTTCTGGTCTGGCTTTTAAGATTTGTTAGGCAGAACCAGAGCCATGTTTAGTCTAAGGCCAATTATTCCCCACCACTGAGGCAATATTCTGAGTATTCTATCCATAAACTACAAGTTTTGCCACTCTAGCTGGTGGAAATAGGCGCTATTCCTGGCCCTTTGAAAATGCTGGATACTGTTCCTGATAATCTTTTCATGCAGTTCTCTTCCTGAGTCTCCTCACAGAGACCAACATTCTGCTGAAAACTCCAGGAGAGATCTATAGATCTCTGGGGTTCTCTCTCTGTGCAGCTCTCTCCTCTCCAGTACTGTATCCTACAAACTCAAGCTGCCACGGTCTAATTCCATCTTCTGAACTCAGGTTGTCTGCCAAACTCAGTCAAGTTTTCCCCTCCCAGTGGCCTTGAATCTCTCTTAAACCAGCAATCTATAACAGTCATATGGTTCATTTTGCTTCTTTCCCTTCAGTCAGCCATCACTGTCCTTTGCAGTCTGATATCAAAGATCTTAACTGTTTTTTCATATATATTTTGTCTAGATTTCTGATGTTTCAGGCAGGAAAGTAAATCTGTTCCCTGTTACTCCAACTTGACCAGAGGTTAAAATTCTTGTTTACACTTTGAACATAGTACAGAATTTATATTCCTGATTCAGCTTATCAAAAAGATGGTCAATATTTGTCTAATCTCTAAGCCTAGAATATCATACTTCTTACCTTGTGTTGCAAACACTATTCTACTAGTACAAATTAAAATACTTTTAATGGGAAAGAAAATTATTGCTAATGATCTGAACCTGGAAATTTTCAAAATTTTTCCAGGTACACTGGGAAATATAATTTTCATGGCAAATCAGCAGCTGACTATATGCAGAAAATAAAATCAAGTTAAAAATCCTTAAAATCCCTAATATCCTTAAATGCAGAGGAAATTCTTACAATGACCACTGGAATCAAGATAAACCTACTAGCTCTCTTAAGAGCCATACAAGAATAATTTCATCTTAAATTATAGTAGCAACTAACTTGATATTTCTCTGAGCATCTTTTCCACTTGAGACCTGTGAACAAAACAGCCAAGACTGACACTTAATTATGAATAACAATCTGCAATGTTATAATGGACCACAAGAATTCTAGTGTTTTGAAGTTTAAATTGTAATTTGCATCTTTAATGAAGTTTGCTCTCTTGCTGGTTGACTGCTTTGATTGGTACCTGCTTAGTACTATAAGTCTGATCATTTGAAGTAATTATCTGAGAAATGTGTTTATATATATACAATTTTAAGATAAACATTTTTTGCTAAGGTTGTTATAGTTGTTCTAAAGCTAGGATTTGACCATGTTTACAATTTTGAAAAGTTTTATTTCTGTCTTTGCTTGCTGTTCCCAGTGTCTGAAGTGGATAGTTCTTATTCATTTAATAGCTGATGTGATCTGAATTCTGAATCCAAGGACGTCCACAGGAGTTTGTGTTTTATATTGACTTTTCACAAAATCTGCATTTTTTCTGATGAAGAGAATGTATTGAGATCCTTGAGCTTCTCTACATGAGAGGAATGGTTATTTATTCATTGTATACAAGAAAGAAAATCCAATACTCTACTGTGCTACTTATTTCTAGATTGCAGAGTCAAGTAATAACTACCATCTGTAGAATTTTACCATTTTAATGATGGATGAACAGGGCAATATTCCATGTTTCAAAAATACTGTACAGTTATGTCTTCAAGGCCAAAACCATGGTTGAAAAGAGAAAGTAAATTTCTTTTAAAAATATCAAATTGACTCATTTTCAGTGAATTGATGACATATTTTGTCATCATATAGACACTATCTCATCCATTTTATTTTTAGGAGAAATAAAACCAAACATTCAATGACTTTTCTTAGAATTTAATCACCGCTGATATTTTGCACAAGAAGCAGGCTGGCCTCTCAGGCTCTGTGACACAGTCAATCATTTATATCATCTTTACATCAGTGCTCTTCTGATGTAAAGATGTTTTCTTTTAAGCTTTATTTGTGTAATTCCTTCTCAATAAACTATTTCAACCATAGTTAGGTAAGGTCTCATTTGAAGCAGAAGGCTACAACAACTAAAAGAAAAGAAAATATTGCTTATAGGAATTTCAGGAAATGCATCAATGAAGCATTATAAATAGATTAATTCTCCAAATCATCTTTCACTAGGCCACTATCTCTACAATGACAATTCACATGGTTTTTTAAACAATATAATGATGGATCAATTTTACTGATTTTTACAAAATTAGTATCTAGATGTTTTTATGTTATGTACATTTCTATAAAGTAAGAACTCAATGCTGTAGGGTAGCAAATAAATTCAAAACATTTTAAAGGAAATAAATTGAGGCCCAGATATTCAAATTAGGTAGAAACTTTTGCTGTTAATTTTATAGATTTTTTAAAGAAAATCTAAAACAATATCATTTGTCATTCCTTATCTCTCTAGGCTCAAATTTCTGAACCTGGAATGCATTTCTTTTGTTTACCCCACTCCCCAAGATCTAGTCCTAATTTATTTTCCACCACTGTGGCCTAGTATTTGGCAACATAAATTTTCTGATCTAATCTGATACTGTTCTTGAGTCCCACTGCCACTGTTCTCTCCCTATTGCTCTACATATACCCTACCCACCCTTCAAGATTCAGCTCAAGCCTCCCCTTCTCTATAAATATTTTTCTAATCTTTTTGGCTCTCACTCACTCCAAATGTAATCTGTGGATTAACAAAGACGTTGCTAGGGAGTTTGTTAGAAATGTAGAATCCTGGCTCCCCCTCCCCAGACCTACAGAATTGGAATCTGCATTTTCACAAAATCCACAGGTTTTTGCATGTAAATTAACATTTAAGACCTCTTCTCCAGCTCATAATGATTTCATATTTATTTCAGATTTCCACAGTAGTTATTGCTTATATAGATACTTGACATTTTCATGAAATTAAACTAGTTAGTTTTTCATGGCCATGCCTTATCTCCTTACTTAAAATAAAAGCTTTCTAAAGGCAGCCACCAGGTTTTATTCCTTTTAATAACTCTGACAGAACCTAATGCTTTATTTCCCATGCTGCATTTTTATTCTGTTTCAACTTGCACTTCTAATGGGTGATTTTGTTTTCCTTTCAGAAGAGAAGAATGCAAATCTTACTGCCTAGCTCAGTACCTAGCACATAGTGAGTAGCCAACTATATATTTGCTGAATGTATAAATTATTTGAAATTAATTTTTGACAAGATTAACCTGGTTTTCAATTTTGATTCAGTAGTGTCTTTTCCCAGTCATGTTCTTGGGAGAACTGTACATAATGAGAACGTTAACTCAGTCTTCAACATATATGGCTTCTGGGGACATTTACTTGAATTCTAATTGGGCTATTAAAACATTATTAATCATGTTCTTAGAATATCTTCAGGGTCGTTGAGCCTAACTGTAATCCTTCACTTTTCTCTGCAAGTCAATATACTGAGATTTGTTCAGCTGCTAACTCTGTGTCTCAATATAATATGGTAGTTAAGAACAAAAGCATTGACATCAGATTGCCAGGGTTTTCCTTCTGGGCCCATCACTTCCTAACCATATGACCTTAAGTGTATTACTTTACATTTTTATGCTTGTTTCTGTATCTAAATGGTGGGGATAATAATATTCTTTACTTCATAAAGCTGATGTAAAGATTAAACTAGCTAATACATGTAAAGTGCCCAAAAGAGTGCCTAACGCATATTAAGTCCCAAAGAAATATTAGCCTTTATTATTAAGAAAATAGACAGCCAGGACATCTTCATTCTTGAAATGCTACTCTAGAGTTTCAATCTTTTATATGTTGGTAGTGTGGGAGCACATTAGATAGGTTTCTATTCTGTCCCTTTTTCTGACTCAGTATTTAATTTATGTTTGCTGGTAGGAATGGCTTCCTGCATTATATAACTCTGATACCTGCGGTAAAGATAGATGCTTCGATTCATGCTTCTATTGTCCCTCCCTAGGTATAAGTACAATATTAAAACTGAGGGCTGACTTATCCCAGAAAAGACAGAAGACTCTTTCTAGGTTCAGGTGCAACTGACTCAGTCAATTCAAATGACCTTCCAATAAAGGGTTGAGTAAGCAGATGGGAATTGAGTTATGTCTGGAATACTTAAGAACTTGATCTTTGCCATACCACTAAATGAAACAAATAACAAAGCTGAGATTCTTTTAAAATTATGTAAATGATACCTAGATAATGTCATAATAGTAAATAATGAGGCTTTATAATTGGGCATGATATAAATGATGCATTGCTAGGCAGTGAACACATGCACTGGAGCCTGAAAATTAAATATTTTCTAAAATCTTGGATATCTATAAAAATGATACCTTTTCATCTATAATAGAGGAATTTTTAGAATGCTATTGATTATGTAACAAAGTTGCTGTCTAAAAATGTAAAATTGTTGCCTATTCAGTTAATCAAACAGTACAATTGATCCCTTATCATAGTGTATTCAAAGCTGGAAACACTGGGGTTTCTCACCCTTAAGCAGCAGCCTTGGGGTTTTGCTAGCTTAGGGTGAGTTTAATTAAACTCAGGGGAGAAAACCAATTAAGCACTGAAAAGTGCTGGTATCCCTCATGATCACTAAAGATAAAAATACCATTTGGAATAAGATGATGCTGTAATCTCAGTATAAATGCCATTGTCTACTTCAGCAATTCTGAAGTGGCCCAGGTGTTCTGAATACTTTGAAGAACAGCTAGATTATGAGCTTTCAATTCATAACTACATTGAATAATTTCCATCTGCTTTAAATCTCCTCTGATAAGAAGTGCTTAGAAGGGAGATTGCATACTTATAAAGAGTGACTGTGCTTTAAGTCCTAGAATACACTTGTATTAAAGTGTGTGTCTCCAAAGAGCATTTAGATTCAAATCATATTTGAGTAGGTTTGGAAAACAGGGGGTTAACATTTTCCATCACTGCTACATACAAAAAGATGCAGGTAAATGCATAAAGGAATCCAATCCAACTTCATGCAATGAAGAAGTTCATGTCATGTTTATATTTTAGTGACTTTTGATGCAGTGTCATTACAGTTCCCCATCACTATTGAGTAGTACTGCCCACTGGGAAAAAGGTAGAACAGAACAACGTGCTGCGATACAGGCTGCCAATCAATCATAAACCATAGAAAGAAGCAACCACAGGTATTATTTCAAATGCAGTCCTGGGAAGCTGTGAGGGATGGGAGGGATAAAGTAATAAATGGCAACCAAAAATTGAAAGCTGATTAAATGCGATTTACTGGGGCTTATTTTCCTGTCTTCACTTCAGTTCCTTGCAAGTATTAATTGCAATGTAGAACAAGAATATGGAGAGTGCATTAAAGAAAGTCAGGGCTATTGCTCTAATTGGCGACAAGCAAATCTGCTACCTGTAGTACCATTGATGTGGTACAACAATGTAGGGCCCTTTGCACTTTGGTGTGATCCCTGATGGAGTCTTCAAACTAGTGAGGTCAGTTGATTTCATCCATGAGAAATCTTACGGATGTTCCTTTAGCAGTGTCTAACAAATCTTTTTGTAGACTGCTTAGGAAAAACAAATACAAATGACTTACAATCAGACACTGTTATTTTAATAGCCATTTTGAACTCTTAGGTTAATATGTCATAAACTTTAGCAGTGGAGAAAATTTTCTATGGTTACTATTTGGTACAAATAGAAGTTGTACCACTCATAATTTTTACCAATCACATTGTAGTGATATCTAAAAATGATTTTGCAAGTGACTGAATATCATAACTCAAATATACTTACAAGGCTAGTTGATAAACATTTTCAGTGCCTGAAAAAAAGACTTCAAAATTATTAATAATTTCTAGGTCAGGCAATGCAGTGTAGAAGAAAACACAGTAAATGTGGGTCAGGACCTCTAGATTCTATTCTGTCTCCAATTTGATGTATAGATTGGGCAGGTCCTTTAAGTCCCTGTGCCTCAGTCTTTTATCTGTATAAATCAGAGGGATGGGCAAAATAATTTCTGACTTCCATTTCAGTTCAAAGTATTCAGAAATTCTCTTAATCAAAGCTAGTTTCTCATGAAGCTGCAAATGGGATGTTAAAATGCCTGGAAAATGACCATCAAATATCCAGAGAGAGGCCAGAAATGGAACAATTAAAATTAGTTCTATCCTGTTTATATTGCAGTAGGAAAATAAATTACAAGTTTGCCATTATCCTACTATTTGTTTGTAAACATGATACATCTTGATAGTTAGCCCAGTGACTCAGGAGGCACTTCCTGTTTTGCTTTCTACAAGTGACTACCACCCACATCCAATGTGTCACCAAGTTCCAGTGATCCTCCTGTTCCCTTGACTATTTTGTTGTTGCCTTTCCCACCCACATACCTCAGAGATTGAAAGCTGAGTGAAATTCCTAATTACTATAATCAAAAAACACATGTATATGAATAAGCTTGTTTTTGACTGCCAATTCTAAACTCAAGCAATCTGGATTCAGGTTGGAAAACAGAGAGGGAATATCAGTTGGCAGTGGCAAACAGAGTCACTCACTACTAGTTAATGTACTACACAAGAGTAGTGACTACAGTAAACTGACACTGGCCCAGGTTTGGTCAGTTGTAGATCTTAGACAGATACTGCCAATGCATAATGTTTTCATATGGCTTCCATTCATACCAAGACAGGAACAAATTTAGAACACTAACTCTACAATGTTTTCTGCCAATACATAGAAAACTTATATCACATCATAAACCCCAAGAATTTAAAGTTTAACATAATATAAAACCTATGTCACCAGAATGCATTTGATTTTAATAATATCTTTATACAAAGGAAAGCAAACATAAAAATAAACATAAGCAAACAGTCAGGAAAGACAAAACTTCAAAGCACAGGATGGCAGGAAGTGCAAATGTTCTTTGTGTACCGATCTAAGAGACCTGTGGTGCCACCCGAAGCCTTGTGATTTAGGACACCTACTTCATGTTTGGTTCTATTATAAGTTCCATATAAGGCCTCAATAAGTCATTTAGCTTTTCAATTCTTAGGCTTACAGTCCTAGTTGGCTTATCCATTGGGAAGAAATGACTGTGTATCTTTGTTTAAATTTTACTATGTCCCATTAATTTTTATTTAAATCTTTAGAAGAGAAAAGCCAAAAAATAGGCAAGGAAGTTGGCACCTATAAGAAGTATCTAGAAATGAGTCAGGTCAAAAATAAAATGTTAGGAGTTTGCTAGGTAACTACATGAATTATCTTTAATATTTGATGCAAAAAAAAAAAAACACAAAACAATACTTTAATTGGAAAGATGGGATTCAGACCAGTGAATGTAGTCAGTTGCCTCTCTCAAGAGCCAAATGAAACTGTTGATGGGAGTTGCTCAGTACCTGGAGTCCTGGAATGTGCTTTCCAAGATTTTCTTTTATTCTTAATGCATGAGAACAAGCAAAGGTTTTTCTATATTCTGATTAAGAAAGGAAAAGGACGAGCATATTGCAAAGAAAACTTAGGTGTAGAAAGCTGGTTTCTTCTCTCTAAAAAAATAAGGTCAGAATGAGGGTGGGGCAGGGATAGCAGAACTAGAGCTAAAGTGCACCTTCAAAACTAATTAGGTATGCAAATGAATTTAATAAGTATATTCTGTATCATAAACTGCAAAAGAAACATAAAAGCTTGATGCTTCTCAAATTTTAAAGCAGTTGGGAGTAGGCAAAGAAGAATGAAGCACCCAAACCCAAAAGGAGCAAAATTGATGCATGGAATCATCATATATAGAGAGTTGAATTTTGGTTTAAAATACAGACTTTTTGAACTAATTACAATTCCTATGAAAGGAATAGGGGGAAAAAAAATCTCAGAAAGAAATTTTCTACTGCCATCAAAAATTAATTTGTTGGAAAGTTAGTGGTAGAAATTGGCATCAAATCTCCCTCTAGTCAAAATTCATTCATTCAACAAATATTGTTTTGGTACATCTTATGTGCTAAACATTCTTCTAGGCACTTGATATATGGCAGTGAACAAAACAAACGATCTCTGCTCTCAGGGGAGAAGACAATAGGCAATAAGTAATATGAAAATTATACTGTATGTTAGGGGCGCCTGGGTGGCTCAGTTGGTTAAGCGACTGCCTTCGGCTCAGGTCATGATCCTGGAGTCCCGGGATCGAGTCCCGCATCGGGCTCCCTGCTCAGCAGGGAGTCTGCTTCTCCCTCTGACCCTTCCCACTCTCATGCTCTCTCTATCTCATTCTCTCTCTCAAATAAATAAATAAAATCTTTAAAAAAAAATTATACTGTATGTTAGAAAGTAATAATTGCATTGGGGGAAAATAGAGTGCAGTAAGAGCTATAGGGTGTGTGAATATTGGTGGGAATTGTATATTTACAATTGGGTGATTTTGGTAGGCTTCATTGAAAAAGTGATATTTAATCAAACACTTGAAGGGAATGAGGTAGAAAGTATGTGGCTAGCTAAGGGACAGTATTACATCACAAAGGCCCGAAAGAAAGAATACTCCTGGTGGATATGATGAACAGCAGGAGCGCATTTTTTTTCTTTTTAAATATTTTATTTATTTATTTATTTATTTATTTATTTATTTATTTATTTGTCAGAGAGAGAGAGCACAAGTAGGGGGATCAGCAGGTCGAGGGAGAAGTAGGCTCTCCACTGAGCAAGGGGCCTGATGTGGGACTCGATTCCAGGACCCTGGGATCATGACCTGAGCTGAAGGCAAGCACTTAACCAACTGAGCCACCCAGGTGCCCAGCAGGAGCTCATTTCAACTTGAGCAGACTGAGCGAGGGAGAGAGTGGCAGGAGATGAGGTCAAAGAAGTAAAGAACAAAGAATTCATATAGGACCTTGTAGGCAATCATAAGTACTTTGATTTTTACACTAGGTCAAATGGAGAGCTATTAGGTTTTAAACAGAAAAGTAGCATAACATGACTTTTGAAAAGATCACTTCTACTCTAGTAGAAAAAATAGTAGAAACAGAGAGACCACAATTAGGATAATATTTCAACTATGCAGGTGAGAGGTGATGATAGCTTGACACAGGGAAGCAAAAGTAGTAGTAAGTTGTCACATTTTGATATATTGTGAAGATAGGCACAGATGAGAGATTGGATGTTGGGTATGAGAGAAAAAGAGATGTCAACGATAACCCTATGATTTTGGGCCTAAGAAGAATAGAATTTCCATTTTTTAAGATAGAGAAGACTATGGGGGGAGCACGTTTGCAGGGGAAGGTAAGGAATTTCATTTTGACCATAGGTTTTGAAATGCCTATTAGATATCAAGTGGAGGTATGAATAAGCAGTTGTACAAAAATCTGTACAGAAAACCAATACAGAAATCTGGAGAAAGGATTGACAAAAATACAACTTTGGAAGTTAACAGCACATAGATGGCATTTAAATCCATGAGAAGAGAGGAGACTCTCCAAACTTAAAGTTTCCCTTAAGTTGTGACAACCAAATTGTCTCCAGACATTGCTAAATATCTGGAGACATTTAGCAACTGGGTTACAAAACCGCCTCTGTTTGAGAATCACTGTGTTAGAGCAAGTAATCTGAGGACTGGGAATTGACTGCTGAAATTAATGACATGGAGGTCATTGATGAACCTGAGCACTTTCAGTGTAGTAGCAGGGAGGTGAAAGCTGAAATAAAGTGGGTTTAAGAGAAAATGGAAAGAGAGGAATTGGAAATAGCAATGTATAAACAACTCTTTAAAGAGTTTTACTGAAAGGGGGAGCAAATCAATGGACCATTATTTAGTGAGGAGATGGGGGCTAAAGTGTTTTTTTGTAGACTTTATTTTTAAAAGTTTTTTGAGAAAGAGTGAGCGACTGGGTTGGGGGGCGCAGAGGGAGTGGGAAAGAGAGAATCTTAAGCAGGTTCCATGCCCAGCACAGAGCCTGACACAAAGCTCAATCTCATGACCATGAGATCATTATCTGAGCTGAAATCAAGAGTCAGACACTTAACCAACTGAGCCACCTAGGCACCCCAAAGGTGTTTTTTTTTTTTTTTTTTTTTTTAAGATGGGAGAAATAAAAACATGCTTGTATGCTGATGGAATGATCTAGGAGAGAGGGGAAAAAAATAAATGATGTAAAGAGAACCGTTGGAAAGATCCCCTTGAGAGGGGAGAAAGAGTATGTGATCTGGTACACAAGAGGAGGGAGAGGCTGTAGATAATAACATGGATATTTCATCTGTGCTAGCAAGTGGGAAGGCAAGGAATATGGTTGCAAATACTAGTAGATATAGCTTTGGTGGGATCTGTGGAAATTCTTTTCTGGTTGCTTCAATTTTCTCAATAATGAAGAAGCAAAGTTATCAGCTCTCACGAGAATGAATAGTAAAGTTTTAAGAGTTTGAGAGAGAAGGTGTGAATTCATTTAAAACAGTGGGACAAATTAAAGTTGGGAAGTTTATTATGATTGACATGCATCACTAAGAGTGTACTTGAGATTAAGGGTCATGAATTTAGAGAGAGCTAGTTAGTGTGATTGGATATTTTTCTTTAGCCAAGTTCAGCTGCAAAAGTGCAGATGCATAGGGCACTTGGGTGGCTGTCAGTTGAGCATCTGCCTTTGGCTCAGGTCACCATCCTGGAGTCCTGGGATCAAGCCCCACATTGGGCTCCCTGCTCAGCGGGGAGTCTTCTTCATCCTTGGCCCCTCATCCCACTTGTGCTCTCTCTCTCTCTCTCTCCCCCCTCAAATAAATAAAATCTTTTTTAAAAAGGTGCAGATGCAGAGTGGGCAAATAATTGGTATATTAGTCTGCTCAAGCTACCATAACAAAATATCACTGGCTGGGTGGCTTAAACAACAAATTTATTTTCTCACAGTTCTGAAGCCTGAAAGTCCCAGATCAAGGTCCAGTAGGTCCAGTTTCTAGTAAGGAGTCTCTTGTCTCTTCCTGGCTTATAGATAGCCACTTTATCTTCACATGGTCTTTACTCTGAGCACGAGAGAGAGCAAGAGCAAGCACTAGCACAAGAGAATCTTTCTTCCTCTTCTTTAAAGGTCGCCAGTCCTATTGATTAAGGTCTCATCCTTATGACCTCATTTAACTTTCATTACCTCCTAAAGACACTATCTCCAAATACAGTCACTTTGGGGGTTAGGGCTTCAACATATGAATTTTGGGGGGACAATTCAATCTATAGCAGCTGGATATAGGTAGTTACACTTCTTTAATTTTTTAAAAGTTTTTTATTTTAATACTAGCATAGTTAATATACAGTGTTATATTACTTTCAGGTGTACAATACAGTGATTCAACAATTCTATACATTACTCAGTGCTCACATAGTTACATCTTTGCCATAAGAGGAAGAGGGTGTGAGAGAGATCAGGGAGTATTACCCTATGCTATATTCAAGTCAATGATATTATTAATTGGTCATGGATTTAAAATGGCTAAGGGGAGAGAGAAATTGAAAGGAGTGAGAAACAAACAAATAAAATAAGAGCAATGGAATGGAAGTCTCAGGTTAAGGTATTTTAAGATATAAAATGAAAAAAAAATAGGAGGTGGTGGATGGATAATAGGAAACTGAAACTGAAATTTTGGGGACATGGAAATTCGGGGACATGGAAGAGGGTGACATCTAAGCATATAGAGGTGGGGATTTATTAGCACCTGTGCACTGAAAGGTCATGCTTCTTCATGCCTTGCATGTCTAATTAGCATGTTCAATCTCCACTCCTGGACATGATTTTTAGTATTATAATGGGGGAAAAAGTCAGTGAAAGTTCAGCATTATGGTTCAGCTTGGTGCAGACTGGTTTGGCCCAGTCTTCACTAGTCTTTGTAGTAAGCATTCTCCTTTCAGTAAGCATCCTCCTTCTGCATTCCTACAAGACACACTACTCAAGAGGCATAGAGTTTTAGCTTTTTTTTTTTTTTCCTTATGGAGGCAGCCAAAGAATGCTGAATTTTGTGTTCAGAGCTGAGGGGACCTGAGTCCAGTTGCCACTCTGTCTCAGCATTTGTTGAAACCTGTTCATACACACACTTGTACCACCCAGTTATGTGGGGGGAATTAAAGCCCTGTAGGCCAAATCTTGACTCATGAAGAAAAAATGTTTATCCCCAGAAGTTCTCTTCAAGATCAGGCACTCACCCTGTAATCGTGGGCAACAACTGTTGAATGTAAAAAAAAAAAAAATCCCAACAGGCAAATTGCAAGGTAATTGATACTTTATTCAGGCAGTTGCAATAGGGAGACAAAGGAAATGTCTCCCTGAACATGAGGAATGATATGGGTTGTGATATTGTGACTTATAAGGAATATACATTTGGTCATTCAGATAACCAAAATATATTTCTTTTATGTATTGGCTCACAGCTCCTAAAACCCTTGGAATTCCCTGCCATAAGGGCAATAAAGGTTTCTTTTGTTATGTTAATGAAAGTAACTTTTGGTCTACCTCCAAGGGTGGGGGCTCGTTGCCAGGAAGACTAACCATGTGATTAGAGTGCTGGAACATTTAGTCCCACCCTCCTACCACCTGGGTTGGAAGTTGAATTAGCCAAAGGCCAGTGATTTAGTCAATCATGGCTATTCAGGGAAGCCTCCATAAAATCCCAAGAGGACTGGGTTTGGAGAGCTTTAGAGTTGGTGAACACAATGAGATTTAGAGAGAATTGTGTGCTCTAAGAGAGAGCAGGGAAGCTTTGTGCCCTTCCAACAAAACTCACCCTATATATATCTCTTCATCTGGCTATTGATTTGTACTTTCTATCATAGCCTTTTATAAACTGGCAAATGTAAGTAATTGTTTCCCTGAGTTCTGTGAGCCACTCTAGGAAATGAAAAGAACTTAAGAAGGAGCTTGTTGGAACCTCCAATCTATAACCAGTCAGTCAGAAGCACAGGAAATAGCCTGGGGCTTGCAACTGGCATCTGAATTATGGGGTGGAGGACTGTCTTTCAGGACTGAGCCCTTAACTTGTTGTATCTGATGCTATCTCTGGGTAGATAGTGTCACAACTGAGTTGAATTCTTGGACATCCTATTGGTATCCGAAAATTGCTTGGTATTTTGTGGAGGAGCCCCCCTCTGATGGAATTGAGTCTGGGAACCCAAAAAGAGGGTTTTACAGGGAAAGAAGAGACAAAAATAGCAGAGTGCAATTGCATGATTAGTGGCCTGATTTGGTCAGGCAGGTGTCTAAATTTTGCCAATAGAAGTTGTTTTTCTTTGTAAAAGTGGCCCATTTCAGGCCATTAAACTCTGGTCTTGAAAGTTTTGACTAAAAGAAGGGGTTTATTTACTTTTTATTTTTTTATTATTATTATTGTTTTTATTATGTTATGTTAATCACCATACATTACATCATTAGTTTTTTGATGTAGTGTTCCATGATTCATTGTTTGCATATAACACCCAGTGCTCCATGCAGTACATGCCCTTTTTAATACCCATCACCAGGCTAACCCATCCCCCCACCCCCCTCCCCTCTAGAACCCTCAGTTTGTTTCTCAGAGTCCATAGTCTCTCATGGTTCATCTTCCCCTCCAATTTCCCCCCTTCATTTTCCCCTTCCTGCTATCTTCTTCTTCTTTTTTTTTTAACATATAATGTATTATTTGTTTCAGAGGTACAGGTCTGTGATTCAACAGTCTTACACAATTCACAGCACTCACCATAGCACATACCCTCCCCAATGTCTATCACCCAGCCACCCCATCCCTCCCACCCCCCACCACTCCAACAACTCTCAGTTTGTTTCCTGAGATTAAGAATTCCTCATATCAGTGAGGTCATATGATACATGTCTTTCTCTGATTAACTTATTTCGCTCAGCATAATACCCTCCAGTTCCATCCACATTGTTGCAAATGGCAAGATTTCATTCCTTTTGATGGCTGCATAATATTCCAGTGTGTGTGTGTGTGTGTGTGTGTGTGTGTGTGTGTGTATATATATATACCACAGCTTCTTTATCCATTCATCTGTCGATGGACATCTTGGCTCTTTCCATAGTTTGGCTATTGTGGACATTGCTGCTATAAACATCAGGGTGCATGTATCCCTTCAGATCCCTACATTTGTATCATTGGGGTAAACACCCAGTAGTGCAATTGCTGGGTAGTATGGTAGCTCTATTTTCAACTTTTTAAGGAACCTCTATACTGTTTTCCAGAGTGGCTGCACAAGCTTGCATTCCCACCAACAGTGTAGGAGGGTTCCCCTTTCTCAGCATCCCCACCAACATCTGTCGTTTCCTGACTTTGTAATTTTAGCCATTCTGACTGGTGTGAGGTGGTATATCATTGAGGTTTTGATTTGGGTTTCCCTGATGCCGAGTGATGTTGAGCACTTTTTCATGTGTCTGTTGGCCATTTGGATGTCTTCTTTGGAAAAATGTCTGTTCATGTTAAAAGAAGGGATTTAAAGGGAGTGAGTGAATCTCTTGGTATCAGAAAGCAAAGAAGTCAGTGGATGTTCAGAACAGAGCATTTTACAGTTTTCCACATCACCTTATATGGGCTCTCCTTCCTGTTTCCCTCTCTCTGTCCCTTGCTCCCTCTGAGATTGAACATCTTCCATTAGCCTTTATCTCTGTCTCAGGCTCTGCTTTTAGGGAAAACCTAAGGTAAGACAAGGGATGATAGTAACCTCTTATTCTGTATTTACAGAGACCAGATATATCAGTGTTGGATCCTACATCAGAC
The DNA here is from genome assembly GCF_964656455.1 of Halichoerus grypus. Classification (NCBI taxonomy): domain Eukaryota; kingdom Metazoa; phylum Chordata; class Mammalia; order Carnivora; family Phocidae; genus Halichoerus; species Halichoerus grypus. The sequence goes on along the minus strand of NC_135727.1, from coordinate 49,900,525 downwards.
ATCCAGCATGGCTAACCAAGGCAACTGCATTTCAACTCCCCTACTTATTGAATAAACAATTCTAATTAATTAATTTGCCATCAGGGTTAAGTACAGCATAATTTGATATACTGTATTAAAATAGAAACTGTAAATAAATAGAATAAAAACTGTCATTCATGAAGCTACTTCTTAGCTATAGCATGAGTTCTGTTTTAATATGATAGATATTTTTCTTTCGTTTTTTCCCCCTGGTTTTACAAAGGTTGTGTGGATGAATTCAATTTTGTAAATCCTTTGAGTTTTTCAGCTGAAAAGAGCATGTAAAATATTTTTATATGCTTTTGATGAATTCAAGAAAAACAAACAAACCCTTTCATATACTACCAGCTAAGAATATCTAACAGAGAGGAAATACCTGTTGCCTCTTGCTGCTGAAATATTTATTTTGCTTTTTTCTTCTTACTTATTTAGTTGATTGATGTGGGGGACAGGATGTAGAAGACATTGAAACAAATTCTACAACATTAATTAAAACTATATTATTTTACAAATATCTCGATGATAAAGATTAATTTACATCTTTACTATCTACTTGGAGTTGTCATTGCTTCAATCAAATTTTGTCAGAATAACATCTCATTTGGCAGTCCTGAAACCAAGAACAGGGTAAGTGATCAATAAATATTTGTTGGAAGTATGAAGAAGGGATGGATTAGTAAAATGGGTTTAGGGTTTTGCTTATGTGTAGTAAAGAATATTGTTTCAAGCTTGCTTACTGTTCCTGATCCTAAGAGTGAATAAAAGCTGGTGATGATAATGGTTGAAAGAGCAACACAATTAACAAATATCCTTAGACCAAATCTACAGCCGATGAAAGCTTTTTTGACCAAAAAGTGCCATTTGTGTCATTTTCAATTTTCACTTGATTTTACTTTTGCCCTTTAAAAACCTTTTTAATGATTGCTAATTATTTAAGGAATGAGACAGGACTTGTGATTATTTCTGTAGCATTGGCTATATTAATTTTCCTACCAGAAAAAAACTGTCCAAATATCTTTTATGTAATAAGTGGTGCTTACTTATTAATTCAAATGAATTTTTTTTCTTTTATTGGTTCACTTGATGTTTTGTTTCAGTTAAAATGGTGATATTTGCCAGCAGAGGTATAGGTTTGTGAGGCAGGCAAGGCCTCAGTTTCTCATCCATGAAGTGACAATCATATTAACAACTGTCCTCACCAAACTGCTGTAAGGGTGAAGAACTAATCAGTGTCTGGCATGTACTAAGAGCTTACAAACATGGTAGCTATTTTGATTAACACATGATTCAGCCTCATACTTTTTCAATGAAAATATAATTCTACAACCATTTCTTTGCATTTTCTATACTGAACAGTAGGATAAGTTATGCTGTTATTTTCTTTTTTTGCTGTATAATAATCTTTAAAAACATTAATTGAAGTATAGTTGACATGTATTATATTAGTTTCAGGTGTACAACATAGTGACAGTTACATATATTATACAGTGCTCACCACAATAAGTGTAGTTACTGTCACTGTAGAAAGTTATTACAATATTATAGACTATATTCCCTATGCTATACTTTTCACTCCCATGACTTGTTTATTTTATAACTCGGGGTTTATACCTCTTAATCTTTTTCATCTATTTATTTTTTATTAACATTTTCTCTTTATTAAGATAGTCCATATTACCAAGGAGATAGATATTAAAGGGAGGACAAAAATAATTTGCATTATTTTATCATAGCATTTTTTTTATTTTATTGAGTTTTATTGAGATATAATTAACATGCAACACTGTATAAGTTTAGAGTGTACAGTATAATGATTTGACTTATATGGTGAAATGATTACCACATAGCAGCTAGAATTTCATATTGATTAAAAAATATATATAAAATACCATTTTTTTCTTGTGATGAGAACTCTTAGGATTTATTCTCTTAACTTTCATAAATACCATACAATACGCTGTTATTTTGAAATAAAGTTAAAGCATTAGTTTATAATGTTTTAATAATTATGGATCCTTTACAATGAACCTGTCACTGGGGCTGCAGCTAGAAAAATACAAATAAATTACAAAACTTATATATAACTTGATAATGTAATGAATTACTATTGAATGAAATAGCTCAGTTTTATTTATAAAATATTTTTTCTAATTACTATATATAGATGCCCATACATCTGTACATATTTATTTAGAAAATTAGTAACATCCAGAAAAGGGCAAAGATGAAAATCACTTTGAGTCCACCTCTCTCTCTCAATCTATGAATATACACACACACACATATATACACACACATATATATGTACACACACACAGACAATATATGTATATATCTTTACATCTGTATATATGTATATGTATAATATATAATTAATATTTTGGTGCATATCTTTCTAGTCTTTTCTACTTTGCCTGTATTCAATATTTATTTTCTGTTAATTGGGTGTATGCCATGCATATTCTTTTGTAAATTGCTATTTTCATGTAAAACATATACTAAATAGTTCCCTATGATCCAAAATACTCTTCTACAACATCATTTTAAAATACGACATACTAGAATAGTGTAGATAAATATCATAATTTATTTTACCAGTCCCCTATAGTAAGCATTTTTTTTTTTTTCCGGATGGCTCATGTATGTGATTTTTAATTTTTCCAATTAAAACAGGTATTATTTTCCCTATTTTACAGATAAGGACATTGAAACATCAGAGAGGTTAAGTGTTTTGTCCAAAACCACATGGTTACTAGGAGTAAAACCAAAATTTGACAGCAGGCGTCTAACTTTGAAGTCTGTGATCATCATATACATTACTGCCTCCTTGAAGATAGAGGAAGTTGTGGCTCACTTTTGTCATCACAGAAGTGCATGCTAATGTTTCAGTGTGCATACGGAGTCTTGAACCTCTGCAGGAGTGCCCGGGATTCAGGGTCATTTTCCCTTGATCCCTCTCATGTTGCAAAGTATCCTCCTTACCATGTGGAGTTGTTGGATGTGGACATCTCTCATGTTGGTTTCACTTTCCACCTAGGTGGTGGCTTTGAAATACATCCCATCTGTCCTCCATGATGTGGAAACCATCTTCAATGAGAAGTTACTCAGGTGAGAGCTCACCATGTACTTTCCTGGGCTCTGGTGGCAGGCGAGGGGTTCTGAGGGAGGGAGAGGAGGAGTGCTTTTGTGGGGGATTCTGCATGGGTACTCAGAGCTGAGGTGGGAAAGGCACATGGTTAGGAACTTGGTGTACATGGTTAGGAACTTGGTGTAGGGCTTCCAGTGTCAGATTATTTTTTATTATTTTATGTTAATCACCATACATTACATCATTAGTTTTTAATGTAGTGTTCCATGATTCATTGTTTGTGTATAACACCCAGTGCTCCATGCAGAACGTGCTCTCTTTAATACCCATCACCAGGCTAACCCATCCCCCCACGCCCTCCCCTCTAGAACCCTCAGTTTGTTTTTCAGAGTCTATAGTCTCTCATGGTTCGTCTCCCCCTCTGATTTCCCCCCCTTCATTCTTCCCCTGACGGCACCCCTTTCTGAGTGCTGCTATTTTCTATGTGAACAAAATAACAGCACTCAGAAAGGGGTGCCATCATCCTATCACCAGCTCTAGGACTTATTTGCCTCATCACTCATTATTTCCTTCTTTCCTAAGTGTTCTAGATATTTAATGTCTAGTGTTTCTTCTGCATTTTCAGAGAACATGTTCTTTGATTATTTCTTCTCTCTCATTTATATGCACTTTTCTTCCCTCTCCTCTCTTAGTCTCATTTTTTTTACCATACCCCCTTATTCTCTATATCTCGCTCATGCTTGTCTTCTTTTAATTCCATGGATATGCCATATTTCTTCCTGTTCCAGGTCTTTGCAAATGTTTTCTCCTCCACCCAGAACCTTATTCATCACAGTATCCTCACTTTCCTATGTTTAGTTGATTTATTCACATCTGTTACATTTTAGCTCATGTCATTTCTACAGAGAAACCTTTCAGGTCACAGCCTCTCCATTTGATGTATACTCATACATAACACTTTCTCTTGTCAGAGCAACAACTTAATATTTATTTACATGACTGTTTTATTAATATCTTTCTCCTTCACTAGGTTGCAGACTCCATGTGAATGAGGATGATGTTTACTATTGTATCTGCACTAGCTAACACAGTGCCAGGCTAAAAATAGGCACTCAATAAATATATTTGTTGACTAAAAGGATGAATGGATGCCAATCAGGATTATACACCCATTGAATCACTGCAACTGCTCATCTTAAAGATGCTAAGAACCTTGTTCTTAAATCTGATAGGTACTTTAAAATTCTATTTCACTTCATTTCTCAGCAGCATATGAGAATATTTTTTAACCTGTGTTTTCTAAAAAAATTTCTCACTTTGTTTTCCAAGACAATAAATATCTTGGAATTTTATATATATATTCATTTTCAGGAACTTTATTTAGCACCTCTTCCTCTGTTCATTACTTAAACATCACATCCATGGTCTACAGGATTCTTTTTTGTTTTTTGTCCTTTTTACTACTAATTTATATTATCTCACTGGATGATACAATCTGTTCTCACTGATGCAATTAAAGTGTATGTGTTCTGACAACTCCCAAATCTACATCTCCAACTCAAATTTCTTCCCTGACCTTCGGACCTGTATATCCAATGACCTACTATATAAATTTACATGGATGTCTTATAAGCACCTTAAATATGTCTAAAATTGATCTCTTTGCCTTCTATACTCAAATTTGTTCTTTGATGTTCTCCATCTCAATGAATGACATTGTCATCCACCCAGCTTATTGAGTTAGAAACTTGGTAGTCATATATGAGTTCTTCATATTTGTCTTCCAGTACATCAAGTCAGTATCCAAGCCCAGCAGGATCTATCTGTTGAATTCTATGTTGACCTTATCCATTTCTCTCTGTCTCCACTATCACTACCCTAGTTCAGGCCACCAACATTCTTGCTCAGATTACTGAAAAAGCATTCTATCTGTTCTCCCTGACTCCAGTTTCACCCTCTTTGATTCATTCTCTCTTAATAGTGTCATCTTATTTAACCTTACATTTTATCATGGTACTTCCTTGTTCGGAAGCTTTCTTTACTGGTCTTAGGATAAAACCATAGCTCTTTTGTAGAATTTATAAGACCTTTCCTATTTCTTTGTTTTTTAGACCTTTCCTATTTCTTGAGCTGCATCTCTTCCCTTAACCTATTGGCATTAAATTTTCCAGCCATGCTAAGCTTCCATTCCATCAGCTAACATTCTCTCACCTCATGGCTTTCACTCACAATCTCTCTCTCTGTCTGTAATGTTCTCCACCTACTTTTCACCTAGCTAATTCCTATTCACTGTTCATATCTCAATTTCAAATTACTTTTTCTAAAGACATTTTCCTGATCTCCACTGCCATCACAGTCTAGGTTATGCACTACTTTTCTATGCTCCCATAGTTTGCTGTATTTCTCCTATATTACCATTTACTATATTTTCATTATACCTATTTACTCACCTGCCTTTCCACTAAATTATAAGCTCTGTGATTATAAGAATTATGACTCTTGATAACTCTTATATTCCCAGCATCCCAGTGCAGTCCCAAGCACCATGTATATACATAATATATATTGACTAAATGAATGGAATTTTCTCAATGTAATATTTTTATGACTATGTTTTAGAAAAGTAAAGAAAATTAGAATTATAGTGATATATTTTACATGTATCTCATCTTTTGGTATTAACAAATCCAATTTTTAAATAACAAGAGTAAAAGGGTGCCTGGGTGGCTCAGTCATTAAGTGTCTGCCTTCGGCTCAGGTCATGATCCCAGGGTCCTGGGATCGAGTCCCACATCAGGCTCCCTGCTCGGCGGGAAGCCTGCTTCTCCCTCTCCCACTCCCCCTGCTTGTGTTCCTGCTCTTGCTATCTCTCTCTCTGTCAAATAAATAAATAAAATCTTAAAAAAAAATAACAAGAGTAAAAGACCAGATTTGCACAGGCTGTTACAGAACTACATTCATGTAGATAACCTTGGTGATCTTGCACAAGATATTTATCTTTTTAGGATACTTTCCTCATCTGAAAAAATAAGATCATTAAAATGGATGATCTCTAATGTTCCATGTGGTCTATGATTATGTAAAATCACAAATATAGAGAGGCTGGGAAGATGCTGAAGTAGGAGGACACTATGCTCACCTTATTCCATAGATACAACTAGATAACACTCACATTAGCATAAATAACCCAGAAAATGACTCAAAGACTGGCAGAAGAAATTCCACAATTAAAGTTAGAGAAGAGGCCACATCAAAGAAGGTAGGAAGGTTGGAGACATGCTTTGGTAGCAAAATGGACCATAGCTATCTATGGTGGGGAGGGAGCCAGTGGTATGGAGAAGGATAAGAAAGAGACTATCACACTGGGGAGTCCCACATAGGGAAGAAGAATCCCGATAACATTTGGCTTTGAAAGCAAGAGGGGCCAAATTTCATGAGTTCTTACAACCAGTAAGACTTAAAGTCAGGAATTTTAAAAATCAGTGGGCTTGGCATGATATAGTCAAAGTGCTGAAATGAAGAAAATCTGCAGCCAAAAATACTCTATCCTAGCATGGTTATCATTCAGAACAGAAAGAGAGATAGTTTCTCAAACAAAAACTAAAGCAATTCATGACAACTAAAACAGCATTAGAAGAGATATTAAAAGAGAATCTTTGAGTAGAAAAGAAAGACCATAAGTGACAGTATAAAAAGTAGGAATCACAAAAGCAATAAAAATAAGAATATCTACAGAAATCATTCAAGGGTTTCACAATATAAAAGGATGTAAAATATGATACCAAATATCTGAAACATGCAGGGATGAGGAGGATAAGCCCAAGATTAAGTGACCATAAGCTTAATACAGACTGCTATATGCAGAAGATATTATATATACAACAAATGGTAAACACAAATCAAAACCCAGCTATAGATATGCCAAAAATATAAAGAGAAAGAAATCCAAGTATATCACTAAAGAGAGCCAATAAACCATGAATGAAAGCAAGAAGGAATCAGAAGAAAACAAAAAACAAAACAAAAACAAACAAAAACACAAAACAAGAAAACAAGTAACAAAATGGCAATAAATATGTATCTATTGATAATTCTTTTGAATTAATTAAATGGACCAAATGCTCTAATCAAAAAACATAGAGTGACAGAATAGATTAAAAAAAAAAAAAACACATTGATATGTTGCCTCTAAGAGACTCATTTTAGATCTACAGTCACCTGCAGATTGAAAGAGGATGAAGAAACATTTATCATGCAAATGGATGCCAAAAGAAAGCCAGTGTAGCAATACTTATATCAGACAAAATTGACTTTAAAACAAAGACTGTAACAAAAGACAAAGAAGGACAGTACATAATGACAAAGGTGATAATCCACCAAGATATAACAATAGTAAATATTTATGCACCCAACATAAGAGGACCCAAATACATACAACAGCTAATAACAAACATAAGGAACTAATTGATAGTAATACAATAATAGTAGGGACTTTAACACTCCACTTACAATGATGGACAGATAATCTAAACAGAAATTCGACAGGGAAGCAGTGGCTTTGAATGGCACATTAGACCAATGGATTTAACAGATATATTCAGAACATCCCATCTTGAAACAGCAAAATACAGGGGAGAAAAATAATGGCAGAGGAATAGGGGACCCTATTTCAACCGGTCCCTTGAATTGAGCAGGATATCTACCAGACCACTCCGAACATCCATGGAATCAGCCTGAGATGTAAGAAGATATATCTGGATCTCTACAAACAGAATAACGCAGGCGGTTGTTTTCAAGGTATGAAGCGGGGAGATGTGATTCAACGGGCAGATATCAGAAGATAAACAGAAGGGGGAGGGAACTGCCATAAGCGCTTGAGCTGGGAAGGTGAAATAACACAGGAGACCAAAAACCTCTTGCTCTAGCGACCAGGCACAGTCTTGCAGACCAGTAGCAGCAGGAAAAGGTCTTTAGGGCAGCCCCTCGGACTGAAACCTGGAACTGTGGGGGCACGTCTACAAACTGGGGGTGGCTGTCAGTTTTAGAAGCACAAAAGGCAGAGATGTGCCTGGACCTGGAAGTGAGGGCTGGGAGTGCTGCTGTGGGGCACACAACCCAGGACACTGTGGTTTTAGCAGGACAGACAGAAACGGAGACAGTGTGACCTGGAGAGCTCACTGAAGAACAGACTGCGATCTCTCTGTTCTGAGGCAGAGGTTGGGAAATGGTCACTTCTGCTCTGACTCTCAGAAGAGATGCAGAAAGCCACCAGGGGAAGCTACCAGAGAACAAAAGCTCCCAAAAACCGGTTTTGACTGAGCCCATCACCCCCCACAGGGGCAGGGCAACTGCCCAAACAGGGTTGCCTGAGTAACAGTGTAGAAGGCCCCTCCCCCAGAAGAAGGCTGGAAGAACAAGAGGCCAACAACCCTAACGTCCCTATAAAACAGGTGCATCTAAAGATAACTTAGACTCTATACATTCCCTCAACCACCCCTCAACAGAATGACTGAGAGGAGGAACTCCCAAAATAAGAAAGACTCAGAGACTGTGACTTATGCCACAGATTTACAAATGGATATGGATATAAGCAAGATGTCAGAAATAGACTTCAGGGTAACAGTTATGAAGACAATAGCTAGAATGGAGAAAACAATTAATGGCAACATAGAGTCTCTAAGGGCAGAAATGAGAGCTGATCTGGCAGAACTTAAAAATGCTATCAATGAGATCCAATCTAATCTAGATACTCTAACAACGAGGGTAAATGAGGCAGAAGAAGGAATTAGGGATCTAGAAAACAAACTGATAGAAAAGAAAGAAGACGAGGAGGCCTGGAAAAAACAGCTTAAAATCAATGAAAACAGAATTAGAGAAATAAGTGACACCATTAAATGTTTCAATGTCAGAATTATTGGAATCCCTGAGTGGGTGGAGAGAGAGAGAGGACTAGAAGATATATTTGAGCAAATCGTAGGTGAGAACTTCCTTAATCTGGGGAATGAAACAAGCATTCATGTCCTAGAGGCAGAGAGGACCCCTCCCAAGATCAAGAAAATAGGCCAACACCCTGGCATGTAATAGTAAAACTTGCAAATCTTAGAACCAAGGAAACCATCTTAAGGGCAGTTAGGGGGAAGAGATTCCTTACATACAGAGGGAGGAACATCAGAATAACATCAGACCTATCTGCAGAGACCTGGCAAGCCAGAAAGGCCTGGTGAGACATATTCAGGGTACTAAACGAAAAGAACATTCAGTCAAGAATACTTTATCCGGCAAGGCTGTCATTGAGAATAGATGGAGAGATGCAGAGCTTCCAAGACCAGCAGAAACTAAAAGAATATGTGACCACTAAGCCAGGCCTGCAAGAAATATTAAGGGGTTCTGTAAAAGGAGAAAGACCCCAAGAATGAAATAGAACAGAAATTTACAGAGACAATCTATAGAAACAAGGACTTCACAGGCAACATGATGACAATTAATTCATATCTTTCAATAATCACTCTCAATGTAAACAGCCTAAATGCTCCCATAAAATGGGACAGGGTTGCAGATTGGATAAAAAGACAAGACCCATCCATATTCTGTCTACAAGAGACTCATTTTAAACCTAAAGATACATCCAGACTGAAAATGAAGGGATGGAGAACCCTCTTTCATACCAACGGACCTCAAAAGAAAGCTGGGGTAGCAATTCTCATATAAGACAAATTAGATTTTAAGCTAAAGACTGTAGTTAGAGACACAGAAGGACACTATATCATTCTTAAAGGGTCTATCCAGCAAGAAGATCTAACAATTGTAAATATCTATGCCCCCAACATGGGAGCAGCCAACTACATAAGCAAACTGTTAACCAAAATAAAGAGACATACTGGTAATAATATGTTAATTGTAGGAGACCTCAACATTCCAGTCTCAGCAATAGACAGATCATCTAAACAGAAAATCAACAAAGAAACAAGAGCTTTGAATGACACACTGGACCAGATGGACCTCATAGATATTTATAGAACATTCCACCCTAGAACAACAAAATACTCATTCTTCTCAAGTGCGCACGGAACTTTCTCCAGAATAGACCATATACTGGGTCACAAATCAGGTCTCAACCGATACCAAAAGATTGAGATTATTCCCTGCATATTCTCAGACCATAATGCCTTAAAACTGGAACTTAATCACAAGAAAAAATTTAGAAGAAATTCAAACACTTGGAAGCTAAAGACCACTCTGCTCAAGAATGTTGGTCAACCAGGAAATCAAAGAAGAACTTAAACAGTTCATGGAAACCAGTGAGAATGTAAACACATTGGTCCAAAACCTATGAGATACTGCAAAGGTGGTTCTAAGGGAGAAATACATAGCCATCCAAACCTCACTCAAAGAAATAGAAAAATCCCAAATTCACCAACTAACTTTACACCTTGAAGAACTGGAGAAAAAACAACAAATGATGCCTAAGCCACACATTAGAAGAGAAATAATTAAGATTAAAACAGAGATCAATGAATTAGAAACCAGAAATACTGTAGAGCAGATCAATGAAACTAGAAGCTGGTTCTTTATTTTTTTTATTTTTTTTTATTTTTTAAAGATTTTATTTATTTATTTGACAGAGAGAGACAAAGTGAGAGAGGGAACACAAGCAGGGGGAGTGGGAGAGGGAGAAGCAGGCTTCCACGGAGCAGGGAGCCCAATGCGGGGCTCGATCCCAGGACCCTGGGATCATGACCCGAGCCGAAGGCAGACGCTTAATGACTGAGCCACCCAGGCGCCCCAAAGCTGGTTCTTTGAAAGAATTGATAAGATCAATAAACCACTGGCCAGACTTATCCAAAAGAAAATAGAAAGAACCCAAATTAATAAAATTATGAATGAAAGGGGAGAGATCATGACTAACACCAAGGAAATAGAAACAATTATCAGAAATTATTATTATCAACAACTCTATGCCAATAAATTAAGCAACCTGGAAGAAATGGGTGCCTTGCTGGAAACCTATAAACTGCCAAGACTGAAACAGGAAGAAATTGACAACCTGAATAGGCCAATAACCAGTATCAAGATTGAAGCAGTGATCAAAAACCTCCCAAAAAACAAGAGTCCAGGGCTGGATGGATTCCCTGGGGATTTCTACCAAACATTCAAAGAAGAAATAATACATATTCTCCTGAAGCTGTTTCAAAAAATAGAAACAGAAGGAAAGCTTCCAGACTCCTTCAATAAGGCCAACATTGCCTTGATCCCCAAACCAGGCAAAGACCCCATCAAAAAGAATTTCAGATCGATATCCCTGATAAATATGGATGCCAAAATTCTCAACAAAATCTTAGCTAATAGGATCTAACAGTACATTAAAAGGATCATCCACCACGACCAAGTGCGATTTATCCCCGGGATGCAAGGGTGGTTCAACATTCACAAATCAATCAATGTGATAGAACACATTAATAAGAGGAGAGAGAAGAACCATATAGTCCTCTCAGTTGATGCAGAAAAAGCATTTGATAAAATACAGCATCCCTTCCTGATTAAAACTCTTCAGAGTATAGGGATAGAGGGAACATTCCTCAATATCATAAAATCCATCTATGAAAACCCACATCAAACATCATGCTCAATGGGGAAAAGCTGAAAGCATTTCCCTTAAGATCAGGAACACATGAAGAATGCCCACTCTCTCCATTATTGTTCCACATAGTACTAGAAGTCCTAGCAACAGCAATCAGACAACAAAAAGAAATAAAAGGTATTCAAATTGGCAAAGAAGAAATCAAACTCTATCTCTTCACAGATGACATGATACTTTATGTGGAAAGCCCAAAAGACTCCACCTCCAAATTACTAGAACTCATACAGCAATTCAGTAATGCACAGAAATCAGTTGCTTTCTTATACACTAACAATGCAACTGTAGAAAGAGAAATTAGAGAATCGGTTATTTACAATAGCACCAAAAACCATAAGATACCTTGGAATAAACCTAACCAAAGAGGTAAATGATCTATACTCTAGGAACTACAGAACATTCATGAAAGAAATTGAAGAAGACATAAAAAGATGGAAAAATATTCCATGTACGTGGATTGGAAGAATAAACATTGTTAAAATGTCTAGGCTATCCAGAGCAATCTATATCTTCAATGCCATCCACATCAAATACCAATGATATTTTTCAAAGTGCTGGAACAAAGAAATCTAAAATCTGTATGGAATCAGAAAAGACCCCGAATCACCAAGGAAATGTTGAAAAAGAAAAACAAAGCTGGGGGCATCACGTTGCCTGATTTCAAGCTATATTACAAAGACGTGATAACCAAGACAGCACAGTACTGGCACAAGAACAGACACATAGACCAATGGAACAGGATAGATAACCTGGATCCTCAACTGTATGGTCAAATAATCTTCGACAAAGGAGGAAAAAGATGCAATTAACAAAAGACAGTCTCTTCAATAAATAGTGCTGGGGAAATTGGACAGCTGTATACAAAACAGTGAAACTCGACCATTCTCTTACACCATACACAAAGATAAACTCAAAATGGATGAAAGACCTCAATGTGAGACAGGAATCCATCAAAATCCTAGAGGAGAACATAAGCAGTAATCTCTTCAACATCAGCCACAGCAACTTCTTTCAAGGCACATCTCCAAAGGCAAAGACCCACAGAATGGGAGAAGATTTTTGCAAATGACACTACAGATAAAGGGCTGGTATCCAAGATCTATAAAGAACTTCTCAAACTCAACACCCAAAAAACAATCAAGTCAAAAACTGGGCAGAAGAACAGACACTTTTCAAAAGAAGACATACAAATGGCTAACAGACATATGAAAAAATGTTTATCATCATTAGCCATCAGGGAAATTCAAATCAAAACCACACTGAGATACCACCTTACACCAGTTAGAATGGCAAAAATGGACAGGGAAAGAAACAACAAATGTTGGAGAGGTTGTGGAGAAAGGGGAACCCTCTTACACTGTTGGTGGGAATGCAAGTTAGTACAGCCACTTTGGAAAACAGTGTGGAGGTTCCTCAAAAAATTAAAAATAGAGTTACCCTATGACCCAGCAATTGCACTCCTGGGTATGTATCCCAAAGACACAGATGTAGTGAAAAGAAGGGCCATATGCTCCCCAATGTTCATAGCAGCAATGTCCACAATAGCGAAACTGTGGAAAGAGCTGAGATGCCCTTCAACAGATGAATGGATAAAGAAGATGTGGTCCATATACACAATGGAATATTACTCAGCCATCAGAAAGGATGAATACCCAACTTTTACATCAACATGGATGGGACTGGAGGAGATTGTGCTAATTGAAATAAGTCAAGCAGAGAAAGTCAATTATCATATGGTTTCACTTATTTGTGGAACATAAGGAATAGCATGGAGGACATTAAGAGAAGGAAGGGAAAAATGAAGGGGGGGGAACCATAGGGGGAGTCGAATCATGAGAGACTATGGACTCCAAGAAACAAAGATAGTTTTAGAAGCATGGGGGGTGGGCAGATGGTTTAGCCCAGTGATGGGTATTAAAGAAGGCATGTATTGCATGGAGGACTCGGTGTTATATGCAACCAATGAATCATGGAACACTACATCAAAAACTAATAATGTACTGTATGGTGACTAACATAATACAATAATAATAAAAAAAAAACATTCTTTTCAAGTGCTCATGGAACATTCTCCAGAGTAGATCACACATTAGGCCACAAAATAAGTTTCAACAAATTCAAAATGATTGAAGTCATAGCAGCATCATAAAACTAGAAATCAACCACAAGAAAATATCTGTAAAGAACACAGCAATTAGACAACAAAAAGTAATAAAAGGCATCCAGATTGTTAAGTAAGAAGTAAAACTTTCACTATTTGTAGATGACATGATACTATATATAGAAAATCCTAAAGCCTCCATCTACAAATTACTAGAACTGATAAATGAATTCAGTAAAGTCACAAGATACAAAATCAATATACAGAATTCCATCGCAGTCCTATACTAATAATGAAGCAGCAGAAGAGAAATTAAGAAAACAATCCCATTTACAATTGCACCAAAAATAATAAAATATCTAGGTATAAACTTAACCAAAGAGGCGAAAGACCTGTACTCTGAAAACTATAAAACATTGATGAAAGAAATTGAAGATGACACAAAGAAATGGAAGGACATTCCATGTTCTTGGATTGAAAGAACAAGTATTGTTAAATTCTCTATACTACCCAAAGCAATCTACACATTTACTACAATCTCTGTTAAAATTTCACCAGTGGGGTACCTGGGTGGCTCAGTTGGTTAAGCGTCTGCCTTTGGCACACGTCATGATCCCATGGTCCTGGGATCAAGCCCCAGGTTGGGCTCCCTGTTCAGCCGGGAACCTGCTTATCCCTCTTCCTCTGCCCTCCCCCCGACTTGTGCTCTCTCTCTCAAATTAAAAAAAAAAAAATGTTAAAAAAAATCCAACAACGTTTTTCACAGAACAAGAACAAACAATCCTGAAGTTTCTATGGAGCCACAAAAGACCCTGAATAGCCAAAGCAATCTTGAAAAAAGAAAAACAAAGCTGGAGGTATCATAATTTCAGACTTCAGGTTATATTACAAAGCAGTAGTAATAAAACAGTATGGTACTGAAATAAAAATGGACACATCGATCAGTAGAACAAAACAGGTAGCCCAGAAATAAAATCATACGAACATCGTTAATTAATCTTCCACAAAGTAGGCAAGAATATGTGATGTGAAAAAGACAGTCTCTTCAACAAATGGTATTAAGAAACTGGACAGCTACATGCAAAGGAATGAAACTGGACCACTTTCTTACACAATACACAAAAATAAACTCAAAATGGATTAATGTCTGTGCGACTTGAAACCATAAAAATCCTAGAAGAGAACACTGGCAGTAATTTATCTGACATTGGTCACAACTACATAGTTCTAGATATGTCTCCTGAGGCAAGGGAAATAAAAGCAAAAGTAAACTACTAGAATACATCAAAATAAAAACTTTCTGCACCATGAAGGAAAAATTCAACCAAACTAAAAGCCAACCTACTGAATGGGAGAAGATATTTACAAATGACATATCCAAGAAAGGGTTAATATCCAAACTATATAAGAAATGCATACATTTCAACACCCAAAGAACAAATAATCCAATTAAATATGGGCAGAAGACATGAACAGACATTTCTCCAAAGAGACATTCAGATGGCCAACAGACACATGAAAAGATGTTCAACATCACTCATCATCAGGGAAATGCAAATCAAAGCTACAATGAATGGCAGGGAGTTAAGATGGTGGAGTAGTATGGGGACCCTAAACTTGCCTTGTTCCTTGAACACAGCTAGATAATGATCAAATCATTCTGAACACCCAAGAAATCAATCTGAGGTCAGAGAGAACAAAACTGCAAGTCTACAAGTAGAAAAGCAACCACCTTCTGGAAGATAAGAGGTGTGGAGAGTTGATTTGGGAGAGATATAACTGTGGGTAGGGTGGTGGGAAAGGAGCCCTGCTTACAAAGAGTAACACATACAGAGACTACCACAAAGTATTATATGTGGTGGAGTGAAAATCTGAAATTTTAGAAGTCTGCCACTGCTGGGGTTATGCTAGCTTAGAGGGGAAGCAGGGCAAAGGCAGGAGTGGACAGGTTGGTCTGGGGATCCCCTGGGTAACAAGAAGAATGGGTGGTGCCAATGTATACTGCATTGTTCCCAGACATAAGGGCGGGAACTCAGGCTGAGGGCAGGGTGCCAGCTCTCTGTTTTGCCTGGTCATAAACTCTGAACCGCTCCATGGTCATTCTACCACTTTCTGGGCACTGGCCAGCAGACAGCAGAAGTGCAGCAAGACCTTCCCCCAGAGCATCAGTGCCAGTCTGAGCCATGGGAGTCCTAAAATTTGGAGTTTTGAAACCCAAAACTTGTCTGAGTTAAAACAGCTTGGACACAGGCAGGGTGAAGGCAAGGAACTGACAGGAGCTGGGGACAAAAGAGGGGTGATTGATTGCTCTTCTGAGAGGACTTCCTGAAGAATGTGGGCTGTGAACTCTCAGCTCTGCTACTAGAAAGCAGGGCACAGCCATTTTCATCCCACCCATCAGCACTGAAAGTCTTCAGGGAGCAAAACAGCACCACCTAGTGGAGGCCAGAGCCACTTACACCAAGCTCCACCCTCCGGCACCCTGCTGACACATCTCCACCAAAACAAGTTGGCCTGAGAATCACTGCAACAGGCCCATTCCCCCACAAGACCAGCACAAACACCTCACACGCACCAAGTCTACAGATCATAGAGTGCTGCAAAGCTCCAGCTCTAGGGGAAGTGGGATCTGGCTTCCTTTTATTTTTTTATTACTATTTTTTTCATTTTTTATTTTTAATTCCTTTTTAATTTATTATAATTATTTATAAATTTAATTTTTATATATTTTTATTTTGTTTTTTTAATTTTTTTTTTTTGGTTCTACCTTTTTTTTTTTTAATAAGCAGACCAAAACACACCCAGGATCTAGGCTTTTTTTTTTTTTTTTTTTTTTTTTCTGGACTAAATGACAAGATGGAGAAATTTACCCAAAAAGAACAGGAAGCAGAACTCATGGCCAGGAATTTGATCAATACAGATATAAGTAAGATATCAGAACTACAATTTAAAACAACAATTATAAGGAGACTATCTGGGCTTGAAAAAAGCATAGACGATACTAGAGAATCCCTTACTTTAGCGATAAAAGAACTAAAATATAGTCAGGGCAAAATTAAAAATACTATAACCAAGATGGAAACCATAATGAATGTCACAAAAATGAGGATGGATGAAACAGAGGAACAAGTCAGTAATATAGAAGATAAAATTATGGAAAATAATGAAGCTGAAGAGAGAAAGAAAGGTTATGGATCAAGAAGGTAGACTTAGGGAATTCAGTGACTTATTAAAACATAATAACATTTGTATTATAGGAGTCACAGAAGATGAAGAGAGAGAAAAGGGAGCAGAAGGTTTATTTGAGCAAGTTATAGCTGAAAACGTTCCTAATTTGGGAAAGGACACAGATATCAAAAACCAGGAAGCATAAAGAACTCCCATTAAATTAAACAAAAACTGACAATTGCCAAGGCATATCACAGTCAAATTCACAAAATACATACATGGAAAGAATCCTGAAAGCAACAAGGGAAAAAAAGTCCTTACCTACAAGGGAAGACAGATCAGGTTCACAGCAGACCTGTACACAGAATTGTGGCAGGCAGGAAGAGAATGGCAGGATATATTCAATGTGCTGAATGGGACAAAAATATGCAGCAAAGAATATTTTATCCAGCAAGGCTGTCATTCAGAGTAGCAGGAGAGATGAAGAGCTTTCCAGACAAACAAAAATTAGGGAGTTCATGAACACTAAACCAGCCCTGCAAGAAATATTAAGGGGGACTCTTTGAGTGGAGAAGAAAAGGCCAAAAGCAACAAAGACTAGAAAGGATCAGAGATCACCAGAAACACCAACTCTACAGGTAACAAAATAGCACTAAATTCAGACCTTTCAGTAATCACTCTGATTGTAAATGGACTAAATGCTCCAATCAGAAGACATAGGGTATCAGAATGGATTAAAAGACAAGATCCAGGGGCACCTGGGTGGCTCAGTTGTTAAATGTTTGCCTTCGGCTCAGGTCATGATCCCAGGGTCCTGGGATCCAGCCCCGCTTTGGGCTCTCTGCTCAGCAGGAAGCCTGCTTCTCCCTCTCCCACTCCCCCTGCTTGTGTTCCTGCTCTCGCTATCTCTCTCTCTCTGTCAAATAAATAAATAAAATCTTTAAAAAAAAATAAAAAGAAAAGAAAAGGGGTGCCTGGGTGGCTCAGTCGCTGGGCTTCTGCCTTTGGCTCAGGTCATGATCCCGGGGTTCTGGGATCGAGCCCCGCATTGGGATCCCTGCTCGGCGGGGAGCCTGCTTCTATCTCTCCCACTCCTCCTACTTGTGTTTGCTCTCTCGCTGTGTCTCTCTCTGTCAAATAAATAAATAAATAAAATCTTAAAAAAAAAAAATTAAAAAAAGGCAAGATCCATCCATATGCTGCTTACAAGAAACTCATTTTAGACCCAAAGACACCTCCAGATTGAAAGTGAGGGGATGGAGGACCACCTATCATGCTAATGGATGTCAAAAGAAACTGGAGTAGCCATATTATATCAGACAAACCAGATTTTAAACCAGATACTGTAACAAGAGATGAGGAAAGGAATTATCTCATAGTTAAGGGGACTACCCATCAATAAGGTCTAACAATTGTAAATATTTATGCTCCCAGCTTGGGAACACCCAAATATATAAATCAATTAATAATAAGCATAAGGAAACTGATTGATAATACAATATTGGTAAGGGATTTAACAACCCACTTACAGCAATGGGTAGATCATCTAAGCAGAAAATCAAAAAGGAAAGAATGGCTTTGAATGACACACTGGACCAGATGGACTTAACAGATATATTCAGAACACTTCATCCTAAAGCAGCAGAATTCACATTCTTCTCAAGTGCATTTGGAACATTCTCCAGAATAAATCACATACTGGGTCACAAATCAGCCCTCAGCAAATACAAAAAAAAAAAAAAAAATCAAGATCATACCATACATATTTTCAGATCACAATGCTATGAAACTTGAAGTCAACCACAAGAAAAAATTTGGAAAGACCACAAATACATGGAGCTTAAAGAACATCCTACTGAAGAATGAATGGGTTAAGCAGGAAATTAAAGAAGAAATAATAAAAACACACAGACACAAATGAAAATGAAAACACAACAGTCCAGAGCCTTTGGGATGCTGCAAAAGCACTCCCAAGAGGGAAGTATATTATAACACAGGCTTCCTCAAGAAGCTAGAAAGTCTCAAATACACAACTTAACCTTACACCTAAAGGAGCTAGAAAAGGAACAGCAAAAACAGGCTAAAGCCAGCAGAAGAAGGGAAATAATAAAGATAACAGCAGAAATAAATGATATAGAAACAAAACAAAACAAAAACATAGAATAGATCAACAAAACTGAGAGTGGTTGTTTGAAAGAATTAATAAAATTGATAAACCCCTAGCCAGAGTCATCAAAAAGAAAAGAGAAAGGACCCCAGTAGTAAAATCAAGAATGAAAGAGAAGAAATCACAACCAATATCACCAAAGGACAGACAATTATAAGAGAATATTATGAACAATTATATGCCAACAAACTGGACAATCTGGAAGAAATGGGTAAATTCCTAGAAACTTACGAACTACTAAGAGTGAAACAGGAAGAAATGTAAAATTTGAACAGACCTATAATCAGCAAAGAAACTGAATCAGTAATCAAAACTCTCCCAACAAGAAAAAGTCCTGAGCCAGATGGCTTCTGAGGGAAACTACCAGGCATTTAAAGAAGAGTTAATACCTAGTCTTCTCAAACTGTTCCAAGAAATAGAAATGGAAGGAAAACTTCCAAACTCATTCTACAAGGCCAGCATCATCTTGATTCCAAAACCAAAGACCCCACTAAAAAGGAGAATTACAGGCCAATATCCATGATGAAAATGGATGCAAATTTCTCAACAAAACGTTAACAAATCAAATCCAACAGTACATTAAAAGAATGAATCACTACAATCAAGTGGGATTTATTCCTGGGCTACAAGTATGGTTCAAAATTTGTGAGTCAATCAATGTGATGCACCACATTAATAAAAGAAAGGAGAGGGACCACATGATCCTCTCAATAGATACAGAAAAAGCATTTGACAAAATACAGGATCCATTCTTGAAAACCCTCAACAAAATAGGGGTAAATGGAACATACCTCAACATCATAAAGACCATATATGAAAGACCCACAGCTAATATCCTCAGTGGGGAAAAACAGAGCTTTTCCCCTACAATCAGAAATAAGACAAGGATGTCCACTCTCACTATTACTATTTAACATAGTACTGGAAGTCATAGCCTCAGGAATCAGACAACAAAAAGAAATAAAAAGCATCCAAATTGGCAAAGAAGAAGTCAAACTTTCCCTTTTTGCAGATGACATGATACTCTATGTGGAAAACCTGAAAGACTACAGCAAAAAATTGCTAGAACTGAAACATGAATTCAGCAAAGTCGCAGGATATAAAATCAACATACAGAAATCTGTTGCATTTCTCTACACCAATAGTGAAGTAGTAGAAAGAAATCGAGGAATCAGTCCCATTTACAATACACAAAAATCATAAGATACCTAGGAATAAACCTAACCAAAGAGGTAAAAGATCTGTACTCTGAAAACTATAGAACACTTAAGAAATAAATTGAAGAGGACACAAAGAAATGAAAAAGCATTCCATGTCATGTATTATAAGAACAAACATTGCTAAAATGTATACTACCCAAAACAATCTACACATTCAGTGCAATCCTTATCAAAATACAACCAACATTTTCACAGAGCTAGAACAAACAATCACAAAATTTCTATGGAACCACAAAAGACCCCAAATGACCAATGCAATCCTGAAAAAGAAAAACAAAACTGGAGGCATCACAATTCCAGATTTCAAGCTATATTACAAAGCTGTAGTCATCAAGACTATGGTATTGGCACAAAAACAGACACATAGATCAGTGGAACAGAATAAAAAAACCCAGAAATGGACCCACAACTATATGCTCAACTAATCTTTGACAAAGCAGAAAAGAATATCCAATGGAGAAAAGACAGTCTCTTCAACAAATGATGTTGGAAAAACTGGACAGCAACATGTAGAAGAGTGAAACTGGAGCACTTTCTTACACCATACACACACACACACACACACAAAATTCAAAATGGATGAAAGACCTAAATGTGAGATGGGAAACCATCAAAAACACTAGAGGAGAACACAGGCAACAACCTCTTTGACCTAGGCCAGAGCAACTTCTTACTAGACATGTTGCTGAAGGCAAGGCAAATAAAAGCAAAACTGAACTATTGGGACTTCATCAAGATAAAAACCTTCTGCACAGTGAAGGAAGCAATCAACAAAACTAAAAGGCAGCCTATGGAATGGGAGAAGATATTTGCAAATGACATATCTGATAAAAGGTCATTAGCAAAAATCTCTAAAGAACTTATCAAACTCAACACTTAAAAACCAAATAATCCAGTTAAGAAATGGGAACAAGATATGAATAGACACTTTTCTAAAGAAGACATCCAGATGGCTAATAGACACATGAAAAGATGCTCAACATCACTCATCATCAGGGAAATACAAATCAAAACCATGATGAGATACCACCTCATATCTGTCAGAATGGCTAAAATTAACAACATAAGAAACAACAGGTGTTGGCAAGGATGCAGAGAAAGGGGAACTCTTTTGCACTGTTGGTGGGAATGCAAACTGGTGTAGCCACTCTGGAGAACAGTATGGAGGTTCCTCAAAAAGTTAAAAATAGAACTATCCTCCTATCCAGCAATTGTGCTGCTACGTATTTACCCAAAGAATACAAAAATACAGATTCACAGAGGTACATGCACCTCGATGTTTATAACAGCATTATCAACAATAAACAAACTTGAAGAGAACCTAAATATACTTTGACTGATGAATGGATAAAAAAGATACGGTGAGATCTTTTGCACAATATGCACAATAGAATATTACTCAGCCATTAAAAAGAATGAAATCTTGCCATTTGCAATGATGTGGATGGAGCTAGAGTGTATTATGCTAAACAAAATATTAGTCAATGAAAGACAAATACCATATGATTTCACTCATCTGCGGAATTTAAGAAACAAAACATATGAACATAGGGAAAGGGGGGAGAAAAGGAGAGAGGGAAACAAACCATGAGAGACTTTTATGGATAGAGAACAAACTGAGGATTGATGGAGGGAGGTGGGTGGGGATGGGCTAGACGGGTGATTAAAGAGGGCACTTGTTCTGATGAGCACTGGGTATTGTATGTAAGTGTTGAATCACTGAATTCTACTTTTGATATCAATATTGCAATGTATGTTAACTAAAATTTAAATTAAAATTACGAGAAAGAAAAACTACAATGAGATATCACCTTACACCTGTCATGTTGGCTAAAATCAAAAACACAAGATGCAACAGGTGTTGGTGAGGATGGGGAGAAATAGGAACCCTCACATACTGTTAATAGGAATGCAAAATGTTGTAGCTGCTGTGGAAAAAAAAAAAGTATGGATGTTCTTCAAAAAGTTAAAAATAGAACTATCGTAAGATCCAGTAATCACACTTCTGGGTATTTACCCCCCATAATACAAAAACACTAATTCAAAGTGATACAAGTACCCCTAGGTTTATAGCAGCATTATTTATAATAACCAAACTATGGAAGCACCCCAAGTGTCCATTGACAGACAAGTGGATAAAGAAGATGTGATATATATATATATATATATATATATATATATATATATATATATGAATATTACTTAGCCATAAAAAAAAGAATGAGATCTTACTATTTGCCACAAAATGGATGGAGCTAAGAAGTATAATGCTAAGTGAAATAAGTCAGTCAGAGAAAGACAACATATAATTTCACTCATATATGGATTTTAAGAAAGAAAACAAAGGAGCAAGGAAAACAAAAAGAGAGAGAGAAACCAAGAAACAGACACTTAACTATAGAGAACCAGAGGGGAGGTGGGTAGAGGGATGGGTGAAATAGTTGATGGGGATTAAAGAGTATAGTTTTCATGCTGAGCACTAAGTAATGTAGAGAATTGTTGAATCACTATATTGTATACCTGGAATTAATGTAACACTGTATGTTAACTATAGTACAATTAAAAGAAAAACTTAATAAGAAATAAAATCCAAATATGTTGATACTCCTCAAAAACAGTTAAAACAATAAAAAACAGCAACCCTGAGTATTTTGTAAGAGTGTAATAGAGTGTTTTGGTGTGGAGGGGCAGGGATTTGATTATTCTGATAAGCTAAGTGTGCTCTATTTAAGAATTCTGCTAGTAGTCAAACTTGACAGCATATAAAATGGCAAAAGAAGCCTAGTCAGGTGATACTGTATGTCAGATTTCTTCACCATAAACCACAGGTGCTGAGAAACAACTTTAACAAAGAAAATATAGGAGGACACAAATTTAGCAGCCGTGGAACTAGATAATGCAAAGAAAGCTAAATTGGAGAATGATGAATGATGTCAAAATGGTAAAAAACAAGAGACCAGGTATTGCTACACAGCTGTGACTTCTATTTAGAAATGGCTGGCTGCTTCCAGAAGCTGTTGTCATAAGAAGTATAAAATTTCCCTCACTGAGGCATAGATCAGCTGCCCAAACCTCCTCCTTATCAGTCAAGCTTGTTGGCCTTTGACTCTAAACAATCTTTATGACATTGTTATCAATTATACTTCAGAAACATCTGCTCTAGAGCTGTCTGTTATCTACATGGCAGACAGAAAATCTAATGACACCAAAAAGGAATGACAGAAAACCCATTAATGTGTACTGGTGGTAGGAAATAACACAATAACCATGATCAGGGCCTCCCAAATCTATTAACATTTCAATGCCTAGGTAACCTACTAGCACACATTGGAAAGATTCTTCACTGTTCATAATGTCACTGACAAATAAGTCAATGAATAACTTAAATTACTGCCCAGCACAAAATATACAATGTTGCCTGTATGTCAAAGCGAGACTAAATTAAAGATGATGGTGAGTCATTTGTGGTACAATTTGATTACTTTTATTTGTACATAATACTTAGAGTAGAAGTTTATATCTAGTGCTCTTTTAGCCCAATATTCATTTTCTGATTCACTTATTTGTAGTTTCATTTATTTGATAAATATTTGAGTTTCTACTCTTCTAGGTGCTGAGGATATACCAATGAGTAAAACAGATAAAAATTTTTACCTTCATGCATCTTGTATTCTAGTGCCATAAGAAAAATAAAAGCAAACAAATATGATGTGTGGTGATAAGTGTTGCAAAGAGAAGTAAAACAGGGAATGGGAGTTGGGACTAGGGAGAGGAGTCTGAGGTTATTCAAACCTCTTTAAGGAAGACCAGAGAAGGCTTGTCTAATAAATTGACACTTGAGTAGAGAAGAGGCAAGGTAAGCAAGAGAAGCTTGTTGGAGCTCCTCTTGGCCTGCCACATCCTCCCTCTTTTGGCCACCCCATGTCCCAACCACAACCACAACCCCAAGACCCAGGCCTTGCCAAGCAAGGCCAAGCCTACCACTAAGTGGCTGCAGGACACCAAATCCAACCCACTCTGGACTGGCACCCAGACCTGGCCCCTTGTGCCCAGGGGCCTCAGCCTCTAGCTGACCCTGTCCCCAGGCCTGCCAACCATTCTGGTTCCCACCCACCTCCTACCCACAGAGACTGGAACCAAACACCAAATCTGTTCCCACCATATAGGTGAACCCTCCCCTCTCTCAGAGGTATAGTCTCCACCCCGCCCCAAGGGGATGATTTTTCACATGCCAAGGAAAGATTGGCCCCACTCTGCTGTCCACCCCTCTAGGGGTGCCCTAGAGGGCAGAGCTGAACTCCAAGGGGCAGGTGGAGGGCCAGGCATGCCACCAGGCATGGCAAGGGGTGCTCCTTCCCCCTTTTGGTGGTTCCTAATACCAACACCTCTGGATGTGTACTTGTTCCCAAAGCCTGCCCATCATGTGTGTCAGGGCCTGGTGGGCAGGGCCTTGGGAACCCTCCCAGCTCCTGTGTTTCTCTAGCCCAGCAGCTTCCTCATTCTATGCTGCCTGAGCCCCATGGAGGAGAGCTGATCACTGAATGAGTGTGGGTAAGGTTTGTCAGGAAGCCCATGAGACAGGGGCAGTGATGGGCAGCCTGTTCCTGTGTGCTAGATGAGGGTCACTTGGCACTTCCCAGCCATCCCAACAGATGGGTGGGTGTGGGGACCAGTGACATCCATGGGGGAACAGCAGGGCTGGCTAGAGGCCAGAAAAGGCATAGCTCAATTACGGCACCAAAGGCTAGGATAACTCGCCATGGCTCAAGGCTCCTGCAGCTATGGGCAGAAGCTGGTGGCCAACCTGTGCCCTTGGGTGCCAGTCCATCATGTGGGTTGGCTTCATGAAACCCCACCCATGCTTTCCTGTTAGACAAAAAGTACAGAGGCCAGTAAGGCTGAATCAGTGACAGTGAAAATGAAACAGAATGCCATCTTAACTATCATAAAACTGCTTTCCTTTTTTACTTTGAGGCCTCCCTAGCTGAAGATGATGTGTAAAATGTAATAGTCCTCAAGATGACATTCTCCCTTCCAGATGCTTGTTAGCAGTGTGTTCCAGGATACTATTAGGAATAAACTCTACTAAAGAGGAAATTTACTGTATGTTGATGCAAATGAAATTATAGTTAATTCATTTGCTAATTTTTTTAACTTGTTGTGGTCATCACCCTGTGCTTCCCATGGTGAGGATGCCTATAATGAGCAAACATGCAAATATTTTCTCATAATTGTGGTTAAATATGAACAACTAATGTTAATAAAATAAATGTTTAATTTACAGTGTATTTGAAAAATGAGACTGAGTCTGGCTGGATTTGTTAATTTTGTATCAAAGGGTAAAGAGACCTATTAACAGAAATATAGGGAGTTTTGGAGGAACAGCATAGTGTATTGATAGGAAGGTGATAAGAATACTATGGTAGTTACTGGTAGAAAATTTTAGAAACACTGCTGTGGATTCATGTATATAGCCATACAGAAAAGTACCGTATCTTTAGAAATCCCCAGGGAAAGAGCTTCTTTTTCCCTCTTTCAGTTATCTTTTGGAGTTGAACACCCTAATTTGTCCTTATCAAATTTCTGTAGGGTAAATATGAATTCAGTTAGTCATGTCCATGCAGGCTCCTGCATTAGTTGGCCAGTCAACAGCATGTGAATCTAAGGCAGCTTCTTTGATTTTTGTTTTTCTGCCCCCTGCTAGTCAGTTAACATGATGAGTGGTCAGCTCTCTTGTGTAATTTCTTTTTTCCCATCTTTCTATGGCATGACATGGAAACCTGAGTGTTTCTAATTTATATATTTATTTTGGGGAGCTCTGTTAAAAGACAGATGGTACCATTCCATTTTATTTTTAACTCAC
The DNA here is from genome assembly GCF_964656455.1 of Halichoerus grypus. Taxonomy (NCBI): domain Eukaryota; kingdom Metazoa; phylum Chordata; class Mammalia; order Carnivora; family Phocidae; genus Halichoerus; species Halichoerus grypus. Next base: position 49,874,262 of record NC_135727.1, on the reverse strand, counting down.
ACTATCATATCATTTAAAGCTTTTTTAACCTTTAAAATGAATTAGTGTTGCATCAAAGGAGCTAGACAGATAAAATAATTGTCAAACACGTAAAATTCTTTACAGGGCCTGACCCTTAGATGTTCAACAAATTTTCCCATTTGTCTCCCGATTAAGCTTCTAGAGAGAAAAATGTCCTTTATGCTATTTAATTTATTTTTTTAATTCAACAAATGTTTTAATTCAACAAATAGTATACTGTCTGCATGGTTTATATTCTGTTCACTATTTTTCTTTCTTATGAATAGCTGACTAGACATGTGTCATTACTTGTAAGGTAGAAATATGATGGTACACATATATCTATTGTGCATAAAATGAAACAGTGTGGTATAGAATAATGAACACTTGTCTTTGAAGAGCCATGTTATTATCCAGTCTGCTCTACTTTCCAGCTGAATGACCATAAATCAATCATTTACTTTCTTTGAATCTCAGTTAGCTTATATACAAAAGTGGAGTCAATGATACAGACATTGATGATCTTATAAGATTGTTACCATAACAATTTATAAAATATTTTTAATAAGTTGAGATTTTAAAGTGCTGTACAAATATGTTTTATATCTAAATCTATTAGCCACTTGCTTATTTCTAGAAATTACATTTTATGCTGAGGTATAAGTTCTTTGTAAACATTCTACTCAATATTTATAGATGTACAATAAGTGTAAATTATTACATTTTTTATACGTAAGGAGCCTTAGTAAGAGAAATAAGGCAAGAAGAGAAACAACACAATTTTAGTCTCCTTCTCAATCTGATATTTTTATGTAGTAGACCATGTCTTCCTTTTTCACCTATTTTTGAAAACTGTAAACATCAGTGAAAATATCTTAATAAATAATGAAATGGAAATAAGTTATAGAATGTTCAGCTGTATAGTTTGTATAACTGAATAGTAACTTCACCGAGGCAAACACATCTTTTCCAACTGTGTGCATATCAGTTCAGAGTTCTTAAGTGAGAAAGCTTAATTTATTTATTTACTTTTTGTTTTTTAAAGATTTTATTTATTTATTTGTCAGAGAGCACAAGTAGGGGGAGAGGCAGGCAGAGGGAGAAGCAGACTCCCTGCTGAGCAAGGAGCCCGATGTGGGGCTCGATCCCAGGACCTCGATCATGACCTGAGCCGAAGGCAGCCTCTTAACTCACTGAGCCACCCAGGTGTCCTGAGAAAGCTTAATTTAAAATGTGATCAAATAACAGCAGAGTAGTACAGTGGAAGCATGCTGGACCCATAAAATGTGATCAAATATATGGTACACTACAAAATCTTGCACCTTTCTCAGATACTAGGGTACAGATTATATAAGATTAAGAGTTAATTTACAAAATTTAATCATCAAGCAATTTACATGAACTCATTTTAATTTAGAAGTCTCAAAAACCTAAGATGGTTGAATAACCAATTAATCAATTTAAAACATTTATTATCTTAAACAATATCAAAGTAATGAAATAAATCCTCTTGTATTTATTTCTTTGAGACCAAATCCACATACCACAAAGCTGATCAGTAAAGCGACAGCCAAGTGAATATCTATGTTTATGGATGTTCTATCCACAATAATTTCTTTTAGATTTAATCTCATTGGCAAGCCACAATATAGTAGATGTTTTGGTTACAAAGTATTTTGGTTATGTCTTTGAATCATATTGTAATTGCCATAGAAAATAAAAACAGTTTTTAAAAAGCCTGTATTCACTTCAAATGTATTCATGAGCCATAGACCCAGTGCATTGTTTACCTGAGCATATCTCAAAAGATGTCAGGCCTTTTCAAATCCAGCCATCTCTTTTGTCATTAAGCCTACCTAAAAGATGAGATGATTTTGATTCAAATTCAGTATCAAAATATCAAGCCCAACACAATAATCTCAAACATTACCTCTGCATTACCTCTAACTCAATATGCAGAAAATACTTATCCTTTGACATTTCAAAGTAATAAATCAGCACCGTCTGTCCCTAAGCTCTGCTTCTTCTCTCCTCCTTATACTCTGCTCAAGGGCATTTATCATGTTTCTTCCATTAGTGACTGCCATAAAGATGTGTTGTTCTGACACCTGTATATCAGCCAAAGTTACACTCCGGGAATACCAAAATACCTTATCATGTCATGAATACCAGCTCCCCCCTTTTTTTTCCATTGAAAAGCTCTTCAGCTTTCTGGAGAAAAATGGTTCTACGTAAATTTATCTTTTCCTCTGCCACTCCCCTCTGATCATGCTCTCTCTCTCAAAATAAATAAATAAAATCTTTTTAAAAAAAGAACAAAACACCCTTCTTAATGTCAACACTTCTTTATCTCCTTTATTACATTATTCTAAAAGATCTAGTCTTTAGGAATGATTCTGTTTGAGTTGTTGGAACTGTACAGACCTATGAACACTTTCTGTAATGCTTGGTAGATCACATTAGACAAAAAAAGATCAAGTAACATAAAAGAGAAAAAAATGTACCATGCCAATACATTAAAAAACAAAAAACAACAACAAAAAACAAAACAGGGGCGTCTGGGTGGCTCAGTTGGTTAAGCATCTGCCTTCAGCTCAGGTGAAGATCCCAGGGTCCTGGGATTGAGCCCCCCATTGGGCAACCTGTTCAGCAGGGAGCCTGCTTCTCCCTCTCCCTCTGCAGTTCCCCCTGCTTGTGCTCTTTCCCTCTCTCTCTGTCAGATAAATAAATAAAATCTTTAAAAACAAACAGAAAACCAAATATTTTTCTTCTCTGTGTATATTTTTAAGATACTTTCAAAACTAAAATGAAGTTATCATTAAGTTAGATTTTTTTTCTTGATTAGGTTACAAGTGAAACAGCATAGAAGAATGAATTAATTTGTAACAAATCATTTTACTCTCACAGTCTGATGTAAAATGAAGAGTTTACATTTAAATGATAAAATTAAAAATTTGTCAGGCAACTTAGAGAACTATATGACGTTTATATTGCAAGTTACTTAATGTGATCATTTAGTTTTATATGACCATCCATAGTGCTTATTTGATGTGAGGATAAATTTTGATTAAAGTATGATAAAAATTATTTTTATGAAAATGAATTACATAGATAAAAAGATATGTTAATCAAAATAATAACATCATTACATTTCACCTAGGAACATCATCTTTACTAGGGAATATATTCTTCTGGAAAATAAACAATAAAACTTTTTATGAGAATTGTGTGCAAAATTACAAAACACAAGATATTTTAAATAATACAGGCAATTTTTTTCTTCAGTGGTTTACACAACCATTTTTGTCTCATTATTCTGTATTAGTGCAAACCCCTGAAGCAAAACTGCATGTATTATTAAAAATGGCCAGCAGAAATCCTTGGGAGACCAACATCCTCCTTGCAATTTCTGCATCACTCTTTTTTAACTAACAGTGATGGTAGCATTTATCTTTCCCTAGTCTATAGGAATGCAAGCATCGTTATACATAATGTTTTTATTAAGTACTATAAAAACATATCTTTGTCATATTCAATATATTTTGTGCTATCAATGAGGAAAATATATTTTATTTTAGATCAAAGAGTATTTATAGTAATCTATAAAAACAAACAGAATCAATTCTGTAATGTGAGAACATATTTTCCATCATATTGCATTATATTGAACTTGAAGAATTCATCAAAATTATAGCAAAGAAGTTATATTTTAAGTTTGAGTAGATATTTTAGAAACACACACACATGCACACACATGTCTTCTGACTTATTTTTCAAAATGAAGTTGTGTCTTACAATATATACTATATGGGTTTAGGCAATTGCCCATATCAAACTTGTGAAATGTATTGCTTTTTAATGAAAATATAAGGATGGGAGTACCATAACATTTCCACTGTCTTTTCTATAACCAAATAAAGTGAACTGAGTTTGCTTTCAAAAGTACTTTTAGCTTAGTACTATTGTCAAAAAGAAGGCATATACTCAAACAGAATACAGGTGTTGACATTTTTGGATTCCATTTTCTCTAAATAGGCTTCTTTTTGAACAAGATTGCATTCAAAGGCTGTCCTTCAAAACAGTTCTATTTCTCTTTGAAGTGAGAGTTTTCTGTTTCTACATTTGCATTTTTAAAAGTATTCTAGAAGGAAAAGATGCCTCCCCAAACAGTGACGCAACACTTACTAACTTGAAAATTTAAAAGCAACCATAATACTCTATAATTAATATACTTTCAAACTTTCATTCAAATACTGTTCAAAGTAGTATTCTGATAAAGAGCTCCTTTGCAAACTCACAACCAAGAATAAGAGTAGAATAATCCTTTGGATCTTGTGAACAGAATTAAAGAAAAGGAAAAACACTTTCATAAAATTATTTTTCTGAAAATAACTGATCAAATAGGCCTGACCTTTTCTTTATAATGACAAAGGGCATAGCATTCCTTGGATCCATTCAATTTTACAGCTCTGGAGCCATGCTTACCTTTAAGTTTCCCTAGCCAAATGTTTTGAAATGGCAATCAAATTTTTTTTACATGAATTTATTCTCTGCTCTGAGATCAACTTAGAAAGCTCATTTCTAAAATGGAAAACCGTTTTTGCAATAACAGTATCACAAAGGGAAGACTGACGTATTTGACTACAAAAACATTTATACAATATTTTAAAATAAAAAAAAATAGAATACCAAAGAAAACCAGTTTGGGAAAGTGCGTGTTTGTTTGTTTGTTTGTTTGGTAGACCTCTGTGCATTGAATTATTTTTTTTCTTCTAATTTTAATTTAAATTCTAGTTAGTTAACATATAGAGTAATACTGGCCTCAGGAGTAGAATTTAATGATTCATCACTTACATATAACACCCAGTGCTCATCATAAGTGCCTTCCTTAATACCCATCACCCATTTAGCCCATCCCCCACCCACTTCCCTCCATCAACCCTCTGTTCTCTATCATTAAGAGTTTCTTATGGTTTGCTTCCCTCTCCTTTTTCCCCTTCCTATATGCTCATCCGTTTTGTTTCGTTGTTTGTTTTTTGGTGAATCTTCTTTTAAAAAGTTTATTTTTACACATATGTATTTCAAGAGAAAAATTAAGGATGTTTTAAGGGCTTTGCAGGGAAACAGAAAAAAGTTAGTAGAGATGACAAGTCTATCAATATTACTACAATCCTTTTCCTTAATTGCGGGGTGACCCAATTGGGTGGAGGCCAGTGGGATGGACAGTGAAAAAATTCACCCAAGGCAGAACAAAGGAGTTAGAAGTTTATTGAATACACTGCAAGGGAGCAGTGGACAGGGCAGCAAAGGAGAGAGCTATAGTTTTAGGGTGGAGTGAAGAAGTATGAGAATGTACCAAATTTTCTTTTTTGGTAACTGTGCCCAGTTGTAAGTAGCCCATTGGTCAGCTAGGGCCTATGGCTATTTTGAGGTGGGTCACTTAATGAGCCTGTTTGCATTCAGCCTGGTGGTCACTGTAGGCCCTTTTACCTTACTCAGTTTTCCATTGCTAAGCCTGTTGCCTATAAGTGACCTCTACATTAATGTTTCCTTAATTTTTGCCTATGAAGGAGTTCAGATTATGTCACCACAAAATTTGCCACTTTGACATATTGGTAATTTTGAGGTAAACAGACTTAGGAAACAGCAGATGCAAGAAGGGCACTCTGACCTTTTTATTCCTGAAAGCAGGAGATGGCATTACTCTATGAAAGATGTACTCCCTGTGCTAGAAGGAAGGTAACATTCTTTCATCAAGGATGAGAAGTTGAGAACAAAAGAATTCTATACAAATAGATGTTGTGAAAATAATTTGTAACTTCCTTTAACCTCCCGATATAGTTTAGTTACTTTTCCACAATTGCCTCTCTTTTGTCAGCCTACTATAAAAGCATATAGATTTCAACATTTCTCTGAGTCTTCATTCTTTATGAGGGCTTCCATGTCACATAAAACAATATAAATTTATATACTTTTCTTTTGTTGATTGGTCTTATATCAGTTTAATTCTCAGATCCAGCTAAAAAAACTCTGAGTGGAGGGAAAAATTTACCTCCCGTACACCCATACAAGAATATAAACAAAATAAAAACTAATGAATTATTAAATTAAATATGGCCAAAACATGTTAGGGAAAAATATCTGTGAAAAATAAGCTCTTTTTAATTTTTTTTTTTTTTTTTTTTTTTTTTTTTTTTTAGTTTTCCCATATAGTGGCACTGTTTACATCCCCGGCAATAGTACAAGCCAGGACTCCTGAAAAGTGGCTTTTTTAGAACCTGGAAGGCAAGTATAGGTAACTGCTTATCTGTCCTAACAAAAGTATTATTTAGAAAGTTCAGTCTCATCTTGATGGACAGCATTTATTATTTTGCCTTTTACTAACTCTGTGCAGCTCTGTGGCCATTTACTTTTTCTTTGTGAGTTTATACCTTTATAAAATCTGGTAACATCTCAGATGTTTTAACAAGTGTAATGCTTGTGAAATACTTGGAAAGTTGTGAAAACTACTTTCTATTCAGAACTCATAATAATCGGCATCTTTCTGCTTTAAGAAAGTGAAATAGTTGATTGTAGTAAAAATCTTCTTAGACTGTAATATTATCACCTGAAGTAGAGGTCAGCAAAGTATGGCCTACAGGCCAAAGCTACCGTACCAGCAGTTCTTGTAAATAAAGTTTTATTGGAACACAGTCACACTCATTTGTTTACATATTGTCTATTGCTGCTTTCACACTATATCAGAGTTGAGTAGTTGCAACAGGCAGTATGACCTGCAAACTCTTGCAATTATTCATGTGTCAAGATTTGCATTAAGAAATATTCATTTTATAACAGGTGGGCCTCTATGTGTTGTTTACCATAAATAGATTCATATTCACTTCCCTTAATCTAAATCTCCTTAAAAGCTGGGAGTTTATGAAAATCTATTATCTTTATTCCTACCCTTGTGTTATAAAAATCTCAGTTTATGAAGAATCTCACTCATTCATTCACTCCATGCTTATTTAGCAATTACTGTATGTCAGCCACTGTGTTAGATGCTGGTGCGATAGTTGTGAAAATCTCAGACACATCCTTGGCTTTTATATAGCTTTCCTGAAAGCTCTGTGATTTCCTTCTCATGGCCAGCTTTCCTGCATTGTCTCCCTCCCCACTCCTTTGTGGATCAGACAAGATTATTCACTAACCTCCAAAGACAACATCATACTATTGTTTCTATCTGGAATACCTCTCTGTTCCATTCCTAGTTATTAAAACTCTACCAGTGCTTTTATTTTAAGATGAAACTTGAGCTTATTTTACAGTTTTCCTTTCAACCCCCAAATTTCAGGAACTGATATACAATAGATATAAACAACTAGCAAAGCTATTTTTATGCTAAAAAAACAATAAGGGTGCACTAGAAGATGTGAGGAAAATTTGAAAGAGGGAGAAGTTCAATAAATGATCAACCTGAAGAAAGAAAAATATACCCAAAATATGTATGAGGGACTATTCCACTATATAACATGGAGTAGGCACTGAGAATTATCCATCCTTATAGAAAGGGAATGCCAGGAGTAAGAGGAAACTCAAGGACAACCAACAACAAGGACAATTGGAGTACCATAGAATGGGAAACTGGTCAGTTTAGTCACTGCAAGTTATATTCCACCTGACATTTGGGGTAAATAGTAGCTGCTTAATTGTCTACATTTAGGCAAGAACTTGGGAGCTGGGGAATTTCCCCAGATGACTGTGATTCCCAGGAAGGGACCAAAATCATCAATGTTGAGATTAGAACCTGAGGTAACCTATGTTGTTGCAGACCCTGACACTCCCCAACTTTCACCCCAAACAGGTTGAAACCCGACTAAACAGTGTGTCTTGGTCCTTTAAGACATGTAAAAATTCAGGGGTGCCTGGGTGGCTCAGTCGGTGAAGTGTCTGACTTTGGCTGTGTCATGACCTCAGGGTCCTGGGATAGAGTCCTGTGTTAAACTTCCCACTCAGCAGGGAATCTGCTTGTCCTTCTACTTCTCCCTCTCCCTCTGCTCCTCTCCCCACTTGCTTTCTCTCTCTCTCAAATAAATAAATAAAACCTTTAAAAAAAGGACATGTAAAAATTCATATAACTTCTTGAGTACAAAACTTTCTGAAAAAAATTACTAGAGATGTATTTTCCAAATGTGGTATTTTTACCATGACACATGAGATGACTTTTTTCTAGTACACTGACATTTTTTTTTATTAATAGCTATATACAACTGACATATTAACCTATGATTTAATGGATATAATTACTTAGGGTGAGTTTAAGTTAATTTATACTAAAAGTGAATTAATTTAAATTATTAATGAAATAAAATTATAGTGGTATTCAGATATAAAAATTATGAAGGTGATAAATGGTTGTATTTGGGGAAATATTGTACTAGAATATATATTACTGCAAGAAGAAAAAATGAATTCAAGATGAAAAAGTCAAATGTAGGAAGCAATGATGAATAAAAAAACTGAAGGTAGCAGAATATGCCACCCCAAAATATGTCACTGTGGCATAAGGATTATTTTGATCTGAAGGAAATTAAGAAGAAGCAGATATACGAAAAGCTCTCTGTTGTCTCCTTACTTGCCTAAAACCAGGATATAAATTTACAAAGGTATACCTCCTCCCTCTCTACCAGGAAGGATAAAAGTTAATCACCAGAGAAAACTTTAAATGCTTAACAGCCTGGAGAAGGCCCTAGAGGAATCTACAGAGCAAACTTTACTAACTGAAATACAGTCTTTCTTTTTCTTTCTTTCTTTCTTCTCTTTCTTTCTTTCTTTCTTTCTTCTTTCTCTTTCTTTCTTTCTCTTTCTTTCTTTCTCTTTTTCTTTCTTCTTTCTTTCTTTCTCTTTCTTTCTTTCTCTTTCTTTCTTTCTCTTTCTTTCTTTCTCTTTCTTTCTTTCTTTCTTTTTCTTTTTCTAAAATTATATTCAGTTAGCCAACATATAGCACATCATTAGTTTTTGATGTAATGTTCAACAATTCACTAGTTTCATATAACACCCAGTGCTCATCACGGCACATGCCCTCCTTTATTTCTGCCCTTGGAAGCCTAAAACTGTTTTCCTTTGTTTTGTCATTTCTCCACAAGTTTACTGTACTTTGTTGAGGATGCTACATAAACTGGAATTCTAAGCCTCTTTAGGTATTCATTTCTCCCTGGGTATCTCTCATGTAGACATGAATTATACATGTTAATATACTTCTGTTTTTCTCTTGTTAATCTGTTTTTTTTATTACAGAGGTCTCAACCAAGAACACAGAAGGGTAGAAGAAAAATTATTTTTCTTTCCCTATAGAAATAAATAAAATGGAACCATTTGTTACACTTGTACCAATGGAACCATTTGTTCCATTGTTAAAATGGAACACGGTTGATGGTTAAAAAAATGTTAAATTAAAACGTTGAACTGAAATGTGACATTTTAAAAGGGAAAGGGGAGGGCACCTGGGTGGCTCAGTCAGTTAAGCATCTGCCTTCACCACTGGTCATGATCCCAGGGTCCTGGGATGGAGCCTAGCATCAGGCTCCCTGCTCAGTGGGGAGTCTGCTTCTCCATCTCCCTGTGCCCCTTCCCTCCCACCCCTGCTCTTGCTCTTGCTCTCTCTCTTAAATAAATAAATAAAATCTTCAAAAAATTTTTAAAAAGGGGAAAGGGGGAGAGGGGAAGCAAAAGGAAAAGAGGGATGTAAATATATGCTACATTTCTTGTTTTGAGTTGAAGGACAGAAAATAAATACCATTGAATATTTTAGAAATTATAGGTTTAATGTTTGCACATAACCACTAGTAGAATACACATGCTGAGAGAGACACACATAAACAAATACAAACATACATATATTTCAAAAAAATTAAAGAAGAAAACATGAATTAAGAAAATTAAATGCATGGATATTAGAAAAGACAGAATTATATATTGGAAATAGAACTAAATATATGAATATTCACATATGTATGGATATAAGGAGGTTAAACTCTCAAAGACTGGCTAAAAAATCCAATTTAAGTGTTATTTACATGAGATACAAGAAGTGTGAGAATAAGGGATAAAAATATATACTAGAAAAATACTAATGAAGAAATTCAAGTGTGACATTATTAATATCAATAAAAACATAATTCAAAGCAAAAAGTATCAAAAGGGCACAGAGAGAATGTTTCATATTGAAAGAATGACCCATCAAAATATGTAACAGTCATGAACTTTTACTGCCTAATTATGTAGGTTCAAAATATATCAACAAAAACTGATAGAATTTTAAGGAGAAATCTGCAATCATAGTGAGAATTTAACATACTTCACTAAGTGTCTAGATCAAGTACACTAAAAAAGGTAGAAAGAATATAGAGGATTTGAATTTTACAATTAATAAACTCAATTTAATATACATATATTATAAACACACACATATCTACATACATACATATTTGTACTTGTAAAAGAATATGGATTATTTTCAAACACATGTGAAATATTAACAAAAAATTGACCATACACTAAACCTCAAGAGAAATAAATCTCAACAAATTAAAAAATTGAAATCTTATAAGCCACTTTACAATTGCTGACCACCATGTAATAAAATTAGAAAACAGTACTCCAAAATGCAGCAAGACAAAATTCTTATTTTGCAAACTCAAAAGCACACTTTGGGATATATATTGGATTAAAAAAATAAAAATGAAAATTATAATTTATTTAAAACTGAATGACACCACATGCCAAACTGGTAAAATTGACCAAAGGGAGACTTAGGGAGAATATATATAGCTCTTAAATTAATTTATTATAAAACAAGAAACATATAAAATAAATGAAACAGACTTATTTTTTTTTTAATTTGAATATAGTTGACACAAAATGTTACATAGTGTCAGGTGTATAACATAGTGATTCCACAAGTTTATACATTATGCTATGCTCAGAAGAAATGTAGCTACCATCTGTCATCATACAATGCTATTACAATATCACTGAATTTAATTCCCATCATTTCTTCATTCCATAACTGGAAACCTGTATCTCCCACTCTCCTTCACCTATTTTGCCCATTCCCCCAACTCCCTCCTGTCTGACAACCACCAGCTTGTTCTCTGTATTTATAGGTCTGATTCTACTTTTTGTTTGTTTGTTTATTTGTTTTTTTTTTTAAGATTCTGTATATGACACCTGTCAGAATGGCTAAAATAAAAAACTCAATAAATAATAAGTGTTAATGAGGATGTGGAGATAAAGGGACACTTGTATACTGTTAGTGGTAATATGAGTTGGTATAGTCACTATGGAAAACAGTATGGAGGTTCCTCAAAAAATTAAAATATAAATACTGTATGATCCAATAATTCCACTACTGGGTATTTACCCAAAGAAAATGAAAACACTAATTCAAAAAAATGTGTGCATCCTTATGTTTATTGCAGTTTCTTGCAGGATTATTTATAATAACCAAAATAGGGAAGCAACCTAAGTGTCTATTGATAGATGATGAATGAATGAGGAAGTGATATATATATATATATTCCATGATTTATGGATATATAGAACTATAGATATAGAAAAAACTGATATATATAGAAAAAGTGATATATATAGAAGATATATATGTAGTTATATTCCATGATTTATAGATAGATATATATAGATATATAGGTATATAGATAGATATAGATATATAGATATATAGATAGATGTAGATATATATCTATAAATCATGAAATATAACTCATCCATAAAAAAGGATGAGATCATGCCATTTGCAATAACATGGGTGGACCTAGAGGGTATTATGTTAAGTGAAATAAATCAGACTAAAATAAATTTTTGATTCAAGAAGCTGATAGAACCACAGAATAAATCCCATTAAATTATAGAAAGAAATTAATAAAGGTAAATACAAAAATTAATAGTAGAAAATAAAATATAAACTTGATCAATAAAACAAAAACTAATTGCAAGGACCAAAAAGTTACACAAACTATTCTTGCATATAAGTAAGGAAAAAAGGGAAATTTAAATAAACAGTTTAAGGAGTAAAAAGAGAACATAGATAAAGAGGAAATTAAAACTGTTAATTAACTCATACTATGGAAATGTTTTAACACTGATATGGTAAAATTGCCAAGACATTTGTTGAATAAAAGAAATTTCAAAGCCTATACAAAATATGCTCCTCTTCAGGTTAAAACTCTAAACAGAGCAACATTATGTATGTAAACGTGTTTTAAAAAAAGTATGGAAGGACACATACTTAATAATAGCAGTTGCTGCTGGCAGACAGAACATGGCATTTGGGATAGTGTTCACATTGTGTTTTAGTCTTACTTGTAATATTTTAATTATATTACCAAGGGAATATATTTATTTATTACTTATTAGTTAAAATCATCTCACATCTGTCAGAATAGCTAAAATTGAAAACTCAAGAAACAAGTGTTGGTGAGAAAGTGGAGAAAAAGGAACACTTACACTGTTGGTGGGAATGCAAACTGGTGCAGCCACTGTGGAAAACAGTGTGGATGTTCCTCAAAAAGTTAAAAATAGAACTACCCTGTGATCCAGTAATCACACTACTGGGTATTTATCCAAAGAATACAAAAACACTAATTCAAAGGAATATATGCACCCCTATGCTTATTGCAGCATTATTTACAATAGTCAAACAGATTCTTAACTATAGAGAACAAACAGATGATTACCAGAGGGGAAGTGGGTGGGGGGATGGGTGAAATAGGTAATGGGGATTAAGAATATCTTGAGGAGCACTGAGTAATATATAGAACTGTTGAATCACTATACTTTACACCTAAAATTAATATAACACTTTATGTTAACTACACAGGGATTAAAATTTTAAAAATGGAAAAAAATAGCCTAAAATGTAACAATCACAACAAAACAATGTCAACAATGTTATTATGATTGGATTACAGAGATAATGGAGTGAATTCAAGGAAACAATGAGGGGGCAGTGCAGGGAGGAATCAGATAAAGGGTCTTGTAAAAATATTGATTCTTGCCATGAAGGTGAAATGGGAAGAATTGAAAAGTATTAAGAAAAGATTTGTGTTTGAGAAAGTTAATCGGTTGCTAGAGAATATGTATACATGAATGCATTTGTAATAAGAAGTTATTTGTGAGCATACTTTATTTCCCTGTCTAAATTGTATATTTTTGAGGGCATGTGTTTCATTAATTTTGGAATCCCATCATAGCACCTAGCCAAATGTTTGTTTGTAAGTAAGCATTTAAGAAAGTGTGTTAAATTGAATTTGAATTGTGATGCTCTAATTCCGTACAAGTGAGAGTATTCACAAAGTGTATTATTCTCCTTAATTCCTACCATATTATCAGAGTGATTAGAAGAATTCTGTGATTCTTAGAGAAAAATATTTAAGTGCAAAAATTATTAGTTATTAATTATAACTCCTGCTGAATATTGTGGTAAGTTTTCCTGACATTCAGTATTGTAATTTAGCAATGCAATGCTTATTAATAGAAAATGAAGATATGGTTAAAGTCCTATGCCTCACTATGAAATCTAAATACATTATTTCAAACTATATGAGAAAAAAAACTTCAAAATGTTTCAATATGCTTAAAATGCTAATTGTTTTTCATTATTGTTTGATTCAAACATGGAGTAATCCATTAATTATTTGAAGTAATGGGTGCAGTTTGAGCTTATGTGTAAACTGTATTTCCCCATAGTTAATTTAGAGTTCAAGCAGATCTAAGAGACCAATGAGTCCTTGATGCATAACTGCAGTGATTTTTGTCTTTTAAAATATTCTGGATTTTAGAAATTGCTTATCAGAATAAACTGCTATGATGAACAAAGTTCACCCACTGGTGAATTGTTAGTGTTCCTCAGGAATAATTTGACAAGGAGCTTCTTACTGTTAGGCTGTCTGTCATCTACAAAGCTTTCATATAAAGCATTTTTGGACTTATATTACAGTAACAATAATAAAAAAGAAGAATCATTTTACTTAATTTCATGTAATCTTGATATTTTTGTGTTAAATTCCCTTCTTTTTAGTCATAGTCCTATTCTTTGCTCAAGACTTAAAATAACCCTGGGCACCTGGGTGGCTCAGTCTGCTAAGCATCTGCCTTTGGCTCAGGTCATGATCCCAGGGTGCTGGGATAGGGCTCCCTGCTAAGCGGGGAGCCTGCTTCTCCTCCCTCTGCCACTCGCCCTGCTTGTGCTCTCTCTCTCTCTGTCAAATAAAAAAACAAGCAAACAAACAAATAAATAAAAACACAAGTCAGCCAGAGCTGCAGAGGATCCCAAGCTCTGAGTTTCTGGCATCTTCCTTTGATCTCTAAGCATGTTCTAGAAAGTTCCAGTATCCACTTCATACTACTAAAAGATAGGAAATCCTTGTTGTCAAACTCTTCTACTAACTTTTTTTCCCCTGGCTTTATTGAGATATAATTGACATATAACATTGTATAAGTTTAAAGTGTACAGCATGATGATTTGATACACATATATATTCTGTATTTATTTATTTATTTTTTAAAGATTTTATTTATTTATTTGAGAGAGAGAGAATGAGAGAGAGCACATGAGAGGGGGGAGGGTCAGAGGGAGAAGCAGACTCCCTGCCGAGCAGGGAGCCCGATGCGGGACTCGATCCAGGGACTCCAGGATCATGACCTGAGCCGAAGGCAGTCGCTTAACCAACTGAGCCACCCAGGCGCCCTACACATATATATTCTGGAATGATTACTACAATGAGGTTAGTTAATACCTTATCATCTCACATGATTTTTTTTTTTTTTTTGTAGTGAGACCATTGAAGATTTACTGTCTTAGAAACATTCAAGTATATAATGCAGTGTTGTTTTTTTTTAAAGATTTTATTTATTTGAGAAAGAGAGAGAGAGGGAGAGGGAGAGAGAGCATGAGCAGGGAGGAGAAGGAGAAGCAGGCTCCCTGCTGAGCTGGAAACCCAACATTGGGCTTGATTCCAGGACCCTGGGACCATGACCTGAGCCGAAGACAGATGCTTAACCAACTGGGCCACCCAGGTGCCCCTATAATGCAGTATTGTTAACTATAATCACCATGCTGTGCTTTAGATCCTAGGATGTATTCATCTTATAACTAAAAGTTTGTACCCTTTGACCAATGTATTTCCATCCTCTTCCCCAGCTCTTGGCAACCACCACTCAACTCTGTTTCTATGATCTTGTCTTTTTTATGTTCCACATATAAGTGAGATCATGCAATATTTGTCTTCTGCTGTCTGACTTAATCCCCTTCTATCTTTTGAGACATTTTGTTAACACTTATGACCAAAGAATCACCTTGTACTAGTAAAGTTCTCAAAGTATTTTATAAAAGTCACAGTGCTATTTTCCACATACTAATGGAAATGTCTCCACACAACACAAACTTTTTCAACTACTTAACTATTAAACAGAATTCCCCTTTCCATATTGACATAATTTGTAGGCAGAAGAAAACAAACAAAAAAAAAAATAGGGAAATCTAGCCCCCCTCAAAAATTAAGAATAAATGCAATAAACCTTTCCCCTGAACCTCTCTTATAACCTGTGTTTGAACACTGGTTTGTGAACAGTGCAGAAAGTGAATTGTTAGCTGATGTTCAACTTGTAGCTTTATTCTCTAACAAACTCAGAAAAGCATTCCTGGAAGGAATGAAAGAAGGAGTAGTTACCTTGCTCTATAGAAAAATTTTTCTTTAGACTTATAGCAAACCACATGACAGAAAATGAGCTGATTACTCAAAAGTTTATGATAGTGAGGATATCTAAAAGTAAATGAACTATGTGCAAGACTTTGTTCACTTTGGGTTGTGTCTTCCTCACTAGAATTACTATCCAAACAGAAGCCAAAGATATAAAAAAAATGCCTTCTTCAATGTGCATCCTGAAGTTTATATACATTCCCCAATGTATATTGCAATTATATTTGGGGTAATATAACTCTACAAATAATCACACCAGTTTTTCCTTTTTCATTAAAACAGTGGAATCTCCACAGGTAAAGGTAGGAGATAGATACATATCCCTTGATTATATCCTTTGATATATTTAACTGGGGACTCACTAATATGTAATAATTTATAAACACCAATTATATATATATATATATATATATATATATATATATATATATATATCCCTTGATTTTTAATTCAGAAGCAAGTTCATCAATAATGCATACATTCTCTTTTCCTTATTGGTAGTTTGACAAATAAAGGTGTGCCTTGGTATAGGCCACAGCTCAATACAGGCCACAGAGGAAGAGATAAGTGGAGAAACAGAACAGCTAGCTCTTTCAATGCGCCAAATAAGTGACAATAAGGTAAGGCAAAGTGGGTTGCCTGCTTCTTACTACTCATAGTAAGTATTTTAAACTGCATTCCTTAACTTACCGTGCTACAGATAATTATAAGGATTTTAAATACAAAATGCTAACTTCCATGGAAGAAGATCCATTATTGTACTGATTCTCCAGAATTTTTATTTGTTTTGAACCTATGTAGCACTGAATTCTACTAAAGCACTAAATTCTATTACATGCCATTTGTTAATACAGATAAAATCATTTTAATGACAACTGTCTTTTTATAATGTTAAATTACGTAAGTTTGAACCTGCAATTTGTCTATGCTCAAAAAAAAAAAAAAAAAAACCAACAACAACATTGAAATTGTAATGAAAATGGTAGACTTTTTTAAGGAGAGGATTGGGGAAGGAAGAGGGAAACAAGGTCTAAGGAAGACCCCCTTCCCCACTTTGTCTTGGCATGATCAGGCAAAGAAGGAGACAGAAGACAACTCTCTCTTCTCTGGGAATTGAACTTTGGGTAGCTGAGAGAAGTGGCACTTGCCTGAGGAGATTGGGAAATGGCATATCTACAAAAATGTGAGGGGTACTGGAGTTGGCTTTCCCTAGACATCACTGCCTCCCACATGCCCTGCCATTCTTCCCATAACCATCCCTAGCATCAGTCCTAGGCACTTTTCTCCCCCCAAAATAGTTTTTTTTTTGTCTTCCTCTTGAAAGATATGCTGCTATATATGGGAAGAGATGAGAAGAAAATTTTAATTATTAAATGTTAAATGTAACTTGTGAATGGCCAATGCAACTTAAGAACAAACTATGATCACAGTGGTTGTTATAGAGTTAGTTGTCATGGCAGCCCTAATTTGAAAGGATAATATTTAACTGGGGACTCACTGATATGTAATAATTTATAAACACCAATTAGAAAGGGCTTATGTCTAAACAGCATGCTTTCTGGAAGGACATTTGTTCTAGAGAAAATTTTAAGGTAACTTCTCTATTATTAACTTCATAGGCAGGCCACAGTTAAGAAAACAACATTTAGGAGTGCCATTTTCTTCAAAGCCAGTGGAGGGATCAGTCTTTCTTATGCACATGTTGTATACTATTGTAGTCCAAAGGTAATACACTACACAGTAGGTTATCATGTGGGCTTGTACACATTGAAATACACTTCCTTCCCATGGAATACAAAGTGTTACAACAAGGTGTGTTTGAGGCAAAAAAGGTCTGTTCTTTGGTCAAGAATGTCCTTATGTGGTATTTGTGAACAGTACTGAAGCACTAGGATCTTTTTTTTTTTTTTCAAACTAACAAAAAAATCTGAGGAAGTAAAAAAAAATGCCAACTTTTTTTCCAAACTTATTTGGGCAGAAGGGTGATCTGAGGTCAGCTAATAGTAGACATAATAAAATAATCAGGGAACATTGAGCATACTATAAAGAAAGTTGGGTTTAAATGCCAGCTACACCATATACTAACTATATGACCTTATATATATTATTTAATTATTCTCTCAGTTTCCTTGTGTAAAAAGTGAAGAAAGTGATTGTATGTATTTCACAGAGTTCTTGTGTGGTTTAAATAAGTTAGTAGTTACTCAAAATAGCCAAGATATGGAAAACTGCATGGAGATTCTTCAAAAAAAAAAAAAAGATCAAACTACCTTATGGCCCAGCAACCCACTTCTGTGTACTTATCCAAAAGAATTAAAATCAGGATTTCAGGCCACCTGGGTGGCTTAGTTTATTAAGTGTCTGTCTTTGGCTCAGGTCATGATCCCAGGGTCCTGGGATCAAGCCCTGTGTTGGGCTCCCTGCTCAGTGGGGACCCTATTTCTCCCTCTCCCTCTTCCCTTCTCCCTTCCGTTCATGTGCGTGCTCTTTCTCTCTCTCTCTGTCTCTCAAATAAAGAAGACCTTTAAAAAAATTCAGGATTTCAAAGAGATAATTGCACTTCCATGTTCACTGCAGCATTAGTCACAATATCTGAGAGCTAGAAACAACTTAAACTTCCATTATTAGATGAATGGATAAAGAAAATGTGATATGTATATATGGAATATTATTCAGTCACAAAAAGAAAGATCCTGTCATTTGTGACAACATATATGAAACTGGAGGACATTATGCTAAATGAAATAAGACAGATAGGGACAAACATGTACTGTATGATCTCACTTATTTGTGGAGTGTTAAAAAAATTTTTGAACTCATACAACCAGAGTAGAATGGTGGTTGCTGCATGTTTGGGGGAAATAGATATTGGTCAAAGAGTACAAACTTTCATTTATAAAATGAGTCTTTTTTAAAAATCCATTTAGCTCTGGTTTAGTAATGATGAATTTTTTTACCTTTTGCTTATCCAGAAAACTCTATGTCTCCTTCAATTCTGAAAGATAGCCTTGCTAGGAAGAGTATTCTTGGTTGGAAGTTTTTTTTCCTTTTAGCACTTTGAATATGTCATGTCACTCTCTTCTGGCCTGCAAAGTTTCTGCTGAGAAATCTACTGATACCCTTATGGAGTTTCCCTTGTACATAACAGTCTGTTGTGCTTTTGCTGCTTGTAAGATTCTCTCTTTTCTTTAAACTTTGACACTTTAATTATGTGTGTTGGTGTGGTTCTCTTTGGGTTGATCTTTTCTTTTTTTTTTTTAACTTTCTGGACTCCCTGGACCTGGATGTCTGTTTCCTTCCCTAGACTAGGGACAATTTCAGCCATTATTTCTTCAAATAATTTTTCTGTTCTTGTCTCTCTTCTGGGTTGCCTATAAAACACATTTTATTCTGCTTGATATTGTCCTATAGCCCCCTTAAGTTAAGTTCATTTTTTAAACTTTATTTAAATTCAAGTTAGTTAACATATAGTGTAGTATTGGTTTCAGGAATAAAATTTAGTGCTTCATCGCTTATGAATAATATCCAGTGCTCATCACAAGTGCCTTCCTTAATGCCCATCACCCATTTAACCCATCACCCCACCCACCTCCCCTCCAGCAACCTTCAGTTTGTTCTCTATAGTTAAGAGTCTTTTATAGTTTGCTTCCCTCTCTGTTTTTATCTTACTTTGTTTTTCCTTCCCTTCCTCTATTTTCATGTTTCTTAAATTCCACATATGACTAAAATCATATAGTATTTATCTTTCTCTGACTGACTTATTTCATTTAGCATAATACACTCTAGTTCCATACATGTCATTGCAAATGGCAAGATTTCAATTTTTTTTTAAAGATTTTATTTATTTATTTGATAGAGAGAGAGACAATGAGAGAGGGAACACAAGAAGGTGGAGTGGGAGAGGGAGAAGCAGGCTTCCTGCTGAGCAGGGAGCCCAATGTGGGGCTCGATTCCAGGACTCTGGGATCATGACCTGAGCTGAAGGCAGACGCTTAACGACTGAGCCACCCAGGCACCCCAGCAAGGTTTCAATCTTTTTGATTGCTGAGTAATACTCCAGTGTGTGTGTGTGTGTGTACCACCTCTTCTTTATCCATTCATCAGTCCATGGACATTTGAGGTCTTTCCATAATTTGGCTATTATTGATAGTGCTGCTATAAACATAGGGGTGAATATGCCCCTTCTAATCAGCATTTTTGTATCCTTTGGATAAAAACCTAGTAGTGCAATTGCTGGGTCTTAGGGT
This sequence comes from Halichoerus grypus, assembly GCF_964656455.1. Lineage (NCBI taxonomy): Eukaryota > Metazoa > Chordata > Mammalia > Carnivora > Phocidae > Halichoerus > Halichoerus grypus. The sequence goes on along the minus strand of NC_135727.1, from coordinate 49,854,257 downwards.
ATTTTTACAATTTTTAACTTGTTGAGGAATCTCCATAATGTTTTCCACAGTGGCTGCACCAGTTGGCATTCCAACCAACACTGCAAGAGGATTCCCCTTTCTCTGCATCATTGCAACATCTGTTGTTTCCTGTGTTGTTAATTTTAGCCATTCTGACAGGTGTGAGGTGGTATCTCACTGTGGTTTTGATTTATATTTCCCTGATGATGACTGATATTTAGCATCTTTTCATGTGTCTGTTGGCCATTTGTATGTATTCTTTGGAGGAATGTCTGTTCCTGTCTTCTGCCCATTTCTTAACTGGATTATTTATTTTTTGGGTGTTGATTTTGATGAATTCTTTATATAATCTGGATCTTAGCCCTTTAGCTGATATGTCATTTGCAAATATCTTCTCCCATTCCTTAGGCTGACTTTTAGTTTTATTGATTGTTTCCTTCACTGTGCAGAAGCTTTTTATTTTGATGAAGTCCCAATAGTTCATTTTTGCTTTTGTTTCCTTTGCCTCCAGAGATGTGTCTAACACAAAGTTGCTGTGGCTAAGGTCAAAGAGGCTGGTACCTGTGTTATCCTCTAGTATTTTGATGGTTGCCTATCTCACATTTTTTCATCCATTTTGAATTTATTTTTGTGTATACTGTAAGAAAGTGGTCCAGTTTCATTCTTGTCCATGTTTCTGTCCAGTTTTCCCAACACCATTTGTTGAAGAGACTGTCTTTTGTCCATTGGATATTCTTTCCTGCTTTGTTGAAAATTAGTTGACCATGTAGTTTTGGGTCCATTTCTGGGTTCTCTATTCTGCTCCATTGATCTATGTATCTGTTTTTGTGCCAGTATCATGCTGTATTGATGATTACAAGTTTGTAATACAGCTTGAAGAATGGGATTGTGATGTCACCTGCTTTGGTTTTCTTTTTCAACATTATTTTGGCTGTTCAGGGTCTTTTGTGGTTCCATACAAATTTTAGGATTATTTGTTCTGGTTCTGTGAAAAATGCTGGGTTATTTTGACTGGGATTGCATTCAATGTGTAGATTGCTTTGGGTAGTATAGAAATTTTAACAATATTTTTCTTCTAATCTATGAGTGTGGAATGTTTTTCCATTTTGTTGTGTCATCATCAATTTCTTTCATCAGAGTTTTGTGGTTTTCAAGGTATAGATCTTTTACCTCTTTGGTAAGTTTATTCCTAGATATCTTATGGTTTTAGGTGCAATTGAAATTGGGATCGATTCCTTGATTTCTCTTTCTGCAGCTTCAGTATCAATGTATAGAAATGCAACAGATTGCTGTATGTTGATTTTATGTCCTGCAACTTTGCTGAATTCATTTATCAGTTCTAGAAATTTTTTGGTGTAGTCTTTCAAGTTTTCCACATAGAGTATCATGTCATCTCTGTAGAGTGAAACTTTGACTTCTTTGCTGATTTGGATGTCTTTTATTTTTTTTTAGTTGTCTGATTGCTAGGCTAGGATTTCTAGTACTATGTTGAACAACAGCAGTGATAGTGGACATCCCTGTCATGTTCCTGACCTTAGGGAAAAAGCTCCCAGTTTCCCCCATTGAGGATGATATTAGCTGTGGTCTTCATATATGGCCTTTATGGTGTTGAGGTATGTTCCCTCTGTCTCTACATTCTTGAGGGCTTTTATCAAGAATAGATGCTGTATTTTTATCTAATGCTTTTTCTGCATCTATTGACAAGATCATATGGTTTTTATCCTTTCTTTTATTAATGAGGTGTATCACATTGATTGATTTGCAGGTATTGAACTACCCCTTCAGCCCAGGAATAAATCCCACTTGATTGTAGTCAATAATTCTTTTAATGTAATGTTGGATTTGATACCCTAGTATTTTGTTGAGAAATTTTGCATCCATGTTCATCAGGGATATTGGTCTGTAATTCTCCCTTTTAGTTGGGTCTTTGTCTGGTTTTGAAATTAAGATAATGATGGCTTCATAGAATGAGTTTGGAACTTTTCCTTACATTACTATTTTTTGGAACTCTTTGAAAAGAATAGGTTTTAATTCTTTTTTAAATGTTTGGTAGAATTTTCCTGGGAAACCATCTGGCCCTGGACTCTTGTTTGTTGGAGATTTTTGATGACTCATTCAATTTCTTTGCTGGTTATGGGTCTGTTCAAATTTTCTATTTCTTTCTGTTTCAGTTTTGGTTTCTAGGAATTTATCCATTTCTTCTAGATTGCCCAATTTGGTAGCCTATAATTGGTCATGATATTATCTTATGCTTGTTTGTATATCTGTGGTGTTGGTTGTGATCTCCCCACTTTCATTCATGATTTTATTAATTTGAGTCCTTTCTCTTTTCTTTCTGATAAGTCTGGCTAGGAGTTTATCAATTTTGTTAATTCTTTCAAATAAGCAGCTCCTACTTTCACTGATTTGTTTTACTGTTTTTTTTATTTCAGATATCATTCATTTCTGTTTTAATCTTAATTATTTTCCTTCTTACGTTGGTTTTAGGTTTTATTTGCTGTTCTTTTTCTAGCAGCTCTAGGTGTAAGGTTAGGTTGTGTATTTGAGACTTTTCTTGTTTCTTGAGGAAGGCCTGTATTGTTTTATACTTCCCTCTTATGACTGCCTTTGCTGCATCCCAAAGGTTTTAGACTCTTGTGTTTTCATTTTCATTTGCTTCCATGTAGCTTTTTATTTTTCTTTAATTTCCTGGTTTACCCATTCATTGTTTAGTAGGATATTCTTTAACCTCCATGTTTTTGTGGTATTTCCAAATTTTTTCTTGTTGGTTGACTTCAAGTTTCATCAAATTGTGGTCTAAAAATATACATGGTATGATCTCAATGTTTTTGCACTGGTTGAGGCCTGATTTGTGATCCAGTATGTGGTCTTTTCTGGAGAATGTTTCATGTGCACTAGAAAAAGAATGTGTATTCTGCTGCTTCAGGAAAAAATGCCCTGAATATGTCTGCTAAGTCCATCTGTTCCAGTGTGTCATTTGAAGCCATTGTTTCCTTGTTGATCTTCTGCTTAGATGATCTGTCCATTACTGTGAGTGGGATATTATTAAAGTCCCTAATATTATTGTATTATTAATCAATGAGTTTCTTTAAGTTTGTTATTAATTGATTTGTGTATTTGGCTGCTCCTAAGTTGGGGGCATAAATATTTACAATTGTTAGATTTTCTTGTTGGATAGAGACCTTTATTTGATGTAGTGCCCTTCTTCATCTCTTGTTACAGTCTTTCTTTTAAAATCTAGTTTATTTGGTATAACTATGGGTACTTCAGCATTCTTCTGATGTCCATTAGCATGATAAATTGTTCTTCACCCTCTCACTTTCGATCTGGAGGTGCCTCTCACTTTCAATCTGGAGGTGTCTTTGGGTCTAAAATGAGTCTTTTTGGGGGCGCCTATGTGGCTCAGATGGTTAAGCATCTGCCTTCGGCTCAGGTCATGATCCCAGGGTCCTGGGATCGAGCCCCACATCTGGCTCCCTGCTCAGCGGGGAGCCTGCTTCTCACCCTCCCTCTGCTTCTCCCCCTGCTCATGTTCTCTCTCTCTCTGTATCTCTGTGTCTCGAATAAATAAATTTTAAAAAATAAATAAATAGGAGGAGCTTCTGCTGCCGCCGCCACCGCCTGCAGCAGCCGGGACCCTCCGCCTCACCGCCTCCACTTCGCCGCCCGCGCCATGCCCTCTGAGAAGACCTTCAAGCAGCGCCGCACCTTCGAGCAAAGAGTAGAAGATGTCCGACTTATCCGAGAGCAGCATCCTACCAAAATCCCAGTGATAAAAGAACGGTACAAGGGTGAGAAGCAACTTCCTGTCCTGGACAAAACCAAATTCCTTGTACCTGATCATGTCAACATGAGTGAGCTCATCAAGATCATTAGGAGACGCTTACAACTCAACGCTAATCAAGCCTTCTTCCTGCTAGTGAATGGACACAGCATGGTGAGTGTGTCCACACCGATTTCTGAAGTGTATGAAAGTGAGAAGGACGAAGATGGATTCCTATATATGGTGTACGCTTCTCAGGAGACATTTGGAATGAAACTGTGTAAGACTAGAAAAATGCATCTGTTCTTGAATTTTTTTAAAACCTTACCAAGGAGAAAAAAAGGGGTATTACCAACTGAGATTGATGAGTTCATCCAATCACAGATCATCAAAACAGTAGTGTTCCTGCCTAGGAGTTTTAGGAAGTTGTTTTGTACTGTAAGCAGAAAAACTGAGCTCCAAATGAGCACATTCAGCTTTGGAAAACTACATTGTTTCACCTAGGCTGTTTTGTTTTCAAATTTAGAAGTTTAAAAATAAAATACTTTGCATTCTAAGTTAAAAAAAATAAAATAAAAAATAAAAAATAAATAAATAAAATGAGTCTTTTTTAAGCAGCATACCAATGGGTCTTGTTTTTCATCTGCTCTGATATCCTATGTCTTTTGATTGGAGCATTTAATCCATTTACATTCAGAGTAATTATTGAAAGATATTAATTTATTGCCATTGTATTACCTGTAAAGTTGCTGTTCCTGTAGACTATCTCTGCTTTTTTCTAGTTTTTGTTGCTTTTGGTCTCTCTTTCCCACCTAAATGGTACCCTTTAACAATTCTTGCAGAGATGTTTTATTGTTTGCAAACTCCTTTAGTTTTTGCTTGACTTGGAAACTCCATTTCTCCTTCTATTCTGAATGATAGCTTTGCTGAATAAAGTATTCTTGGCTGCATATTTTTCCCAAAGAGAAAAAAAAAAAGAAAAAAAGGAAAAGAAAAAGAAGACTTGTCCTCTTTCTAATAGAACTGAAGCTGACGCTTTGGAGTGCTGTATAGTCAGTAGACTTCAAGCATGCCTGGTGACTGTGCTGGTCTTATGAGGGAGAGGCCCACTGTGTTGACTCACAGTCAGACCTGCCCTCTGAACCCTGCACTTGCAGATTACAGGGTGGCAGGGTTTCATGTAGGTAGCTTCTGCTTCCCCTGGGGGCCCTGTGTTTCTCATTGAAATCTGACCATATTGGTGGTTAGAGGGAAAATGGCACCACCCCAATTTCTTGTCCCTGCACAGGGGATCTCATGCCCTCCGCTGTTTAAGAAGCCCTCACAGGAAAGCAAACAATCTCTCTTCTTGTGTCCCAGGCTTCTGTCAGATCCTTGCCCTCACCCCGTCTCTTCCCTGGGGCTCTTGGTGTGCTGGGCACCACAGGTCTATTGCATTTTGCCTATGGCATGCAGTTGGGATTCAAATCTCCAAATCTCAAAGGACCTGGCAGGGTGGTGACCCTCTCCTCTCCCCCGGAGGAGGGCTTCACAGTGCTGCACCCAGCACCATCTTGTCCCAAAATAATAGTCATAAGCCTACATGGGTGCCCAAAATCTATCATGAAACACAGCTAAAAGCAACAACCAGGTTATCTGCCTTCTGTGTGCACCTCTGTCCCCTGCTGATGAACGGACACTCACTGGCACCTGCAGGGTCTTTTGTCCTTGGAGAGACAATATACCCTCTTTCAAATGTACTCCAGCAAGGGAAATGTTCTCTCCCAGTGTGATCCTTCTCCCCAAGAGCACACACCATGGCTCAACTCCAGCAAAAGTTATGCACTTCCAAAACCTCAGAATTTGAGCTCCACACTCTGCTTGCAAAATTTGTGATACTTAGTTCCTCTTGACTCCTCAGTCAGAGGTTATGGTGAGGTGTTTTTCTTGCATGAACCCAATGCTCTACTCTCCTTTCCTCTCTCTTTTCTCTCTCCACAGATAGAGCTCCTTCTCCACTGGGCACTGTGGCTTTTCTCTCCCTCAATTCACATGTATGTGCTTTGTCCTTGCCATGTTCTCTCCCTCTGACCATGCAGATTGTTCTCCTAATCCTCAGATCAATTTCCTAGGTGTTCCAAATGATTTCATATTAATCTAGGGGGACCCTGGAAGGGTCCCCCTCGTACTCCACCATCTTAACTCCTCCCAAGTTAGCTTCATTTTTTAAAGTTTTTTTTTTTTTTCAGCTCTGCCTGGGTGTTTCATTTCTTTGTCATCCAGCTTCCTGATCCATTCTTTCATTTCATCCAGTCTGCTGTTGAACCCTTCTAGTATATATTTCAGTTTAGTTATTGCATTCTTCAGTTCTGTGACTTCTATTTGGTACTTTCTTACATTTTCTATCTCTTTGTTGAAGTTCTCACTGTATTTGTCTATTCTTCTCCTGAGTTTGGTGAGCATCTTTATGACTATTACTTTGAATTCTTAGCTTTTTTTTTTTTTCCTGGGGTTTTGTCTTATTCTTTCAATTTGGAACATTTCTGTTTCCTTTTTTTGCTTGACTCTCTGTGTTTGATTCTATTTATTGAGTGAAACACCTACTGCTCTCAGTCTTGAAGGACTGGCCTTGTGTAGGTGATGAAACTTCTCATTCAACCTTGTTCTAACTCTTGGTTGTCTCCCGAACCTTTGCAATTGCCTAAACTGCCTGATTTATTCTTGTTAAGTTCCTATTGTTAAGGGTGTGCCAAGACCACTCAGTATCCCAAGGGGAGAAATCTCATTTAGCACCTAGTTTCAGGCTGATTTGAAGCCACACCCTTAGGCAACACCTTTTAAAGTATGAAAATATACACAGTCCTGTAGGCCACAACTAAAATTCCTGCTGGGCTCCAAACTAGGAGACCTGGAGGTGTCTCCTTTGTGATAGTTTCAAAAATTGGGTCTTCAGAGGAGTGTATAAGCTCCTTTCTGGGAGGTATTGTCAAGCTGTGGTGAGGCCAAAGGGATGCAAGGATGGTGTCTCTCTGCTTATGTACCCTGAAAATACCTTCTTCACTTCTAGATGTGTGGGAAACCTATAGTCTGTCCCTCAGGCTGAAGCTCAAGCCAAGTACAGGCATTTTTCACAGGAAAGCGTTGCTCAATTTGCTGTATGCGCAGTGCCTGGGGGAGTGGTCTGTCAGGAAATGTCTTTCTGTTTGTTACGTTCCTGTCGAGCTCAGGAATGCCAGCCTCTTTGGCCACCAGGGCCAGGTGATCAAGGAGCATACCCCTGTGTGGATTGTGTGTGCTTACTGGTTTTAGCTGGGCAGCTGAAGAGTGTAGGGGATGGGGCATGTTCAGTAGCTTCAGAAAGGCAGTGGGAAAATGTTTCTACTGTGCATGTCCACATGCTTCATGAATTCAGCAGGGAAGTCCCTTGTCTGTGAATACACAGGAGAATGCTGCCACCACTCTTGTTTACCAGCACCATCCAGGGAGTGGGGAAATGGTATAACTGCCCACACATCTGTCTTCAGCAAGTAAGCAGGATAGTGTTGTGAACACACACCTTTGCCTGTCTTAGCACAGTGGCAGGAGGGTGCTGTATCAAAACCCACCTGTGCTAGCAGTGTAGGTGGGCAGTGCAAAAGTGGTGTCTTCCAGTGCCTCCATCTCTAGGGAGAGTTTCGACTGAACGCTGCCCCTCCAGCAAATGCTTTTAGATTAGCAAATGAATCTTCTTCCCATATAGTCTAGGTGCTTTTAAAAATTGCATGATTTTTGTTTGTTTTTTTGTTTTGTTGGGTTTTATGAAGAGTCTTACTGCACACAAGCCCTTTAAAAAGAGGAATCTCAGTTTCCTATACCACTTCAAGTCCCTTGTACATCAGCTCCACTGGGTTTTTCTAAGCCAGGCATTTTAAGGGCTTGCCCCTCAGGTGCAGATCTCAGGAGTTGGGGTGCCTAATGTAAGACATCAACCCAATAATCCTCCAAGAGAAGTGCCAGGCTGATGATATCCCGCCTATCGTATGGTACTGTGTTAGGGGTGGGTTTTTTTGGCAAGACTGTCTTTGCCTCTCCTACCTCTGTTACAAATATATGTATCTAAACCACTGTGGAAAACAGTATGGAGATTCGTCAAAAAATTAAAAAATAGAATTCTGCTTCTTGAAATCTATCTAAAGGAAACAAAAACACTTTATTGAAGAGATAACTGCACCCCCATGTCCATAGCAACATTATTTACAATAGCTAAGACATGGAAACAACTTAAGTGTCCATGGAGGGATGAATGGATAAAGAAGTGTGTGTGCATGTGTGCACATGTGTGTATATTATTCAGCCATAAAGAAGAAGAAAATGTTGCCATTTGCAACAACATGGATGTACCTTGAGGAATTATGCTAAGTAAAATATGTCAGACAGAGAAAGACAAGTACCAATGCTGTATGATCTCACTTATACGTGGAGTCTAAAAAAAAAAAAACACACAAACACAAACCATAGAAAAAGAGATCAGATTTGTGTTTACCAGCAGCAAGAGGGAGAGGGAAGAGAAATTTGAGGAAGGTGATCAAAAGGTATAAACTTCCAGTATAGATACTTAAGTACTATGAATATAATGTACAACATGACGATTATAGTTAACACTGCTCTATATTTGAAAGTTAAGAGTGTAAATCTTAAGAGTTTTTAACACAAGGAAAACAATCTTTCCTTTTTTTTATCTATATGAGATGGTGGATTTTAACTAAACTTACCTTGGCAAAAGTTTTCACAATATTTGTAGGTCAAATCATTATGCTGTATATCTTAAACTTATACAGTTCCATATGTCAGTTTTATCTCACTAAAACTGGAAAAAAAAAATACATGTGCCAGCATACTAATGGATATATAAGCACAAAAGCAATCAAGCTTATAAGGTATACAAAGATTATTCTCCAAATATTTATTAGATTTCAATGTTTAGGGACATGCATATGTAGGGAATTAGAAGACTATAGTTTTTTCCTTAGAATTCTATGTAATTCATTCTCTGAGCTCTTCAGTCCAGAAATTCAAATGTATGTATGTATGCAAAATCCACATGCAAAGTATATAGCAAAAGAGGTCTAGTTTCAGATGATGTTAGGCCATCCCCATTGCTGCTGGTACTTTAAGTTAGTTCTACTTTCTGCTATAATTTTCCTCAGCGCTCTCAAAAAGAAAAAAAAAATATCTTGTTTAGACCTGCTCTAAACAAATTTATGAATAGCACACAATTTCCCTTTGGCAAGAACCTCCCTCTATCTACACAACCCTGAGGCCCAGATCTCTCATTGACCTATCTGTATTCCCAAGGCAGTCTTCCCCTACCCACCATTGCTTCTACCTTGTACTTGTCATATCTGTGGTTTTCCTCCTTGAAACTCTGGGTACTGTACCTCATTCTCTCGAAGGGAAATTCTCTGTGCTTTCCAAGAGGACAGCTAGATAATCTAATTAACTTCCATGTGTTAATGTGATTTGGAAGAATTAGGCATATCAGAAGAATTTTAAGGTGTTGTTTTTTTTTTTTTTAAGCAAATTCCCCAGCTTGTGCTACCTAAATGCAAGTGTTAGGAGGCTGAGAATTTCCGAGAAGGAGGGAAGAAAATACAAAATTCAAAAGGGAAGATATTTGTGGGTAGGGGAAAATGACATTGCCCCAAAATCTTACTAAACCTGGCAACTTCCCATTCAACTTACTTAGAGTGTTAGCCTTGGACACAACAGATATGAGTGAAATAATATTTTTATCCAGTGTTGGAAGAAAAGCCAGCAGAGAAGGAATAGGATGAGGGATTCAAAAAACTGAGTGAGGGCAATGGTCTAATCACTGAGACTGAGGTCTAACTGACTCTGAAAAGAAGAGAAAAGTAGGAGATACCATTTTTAAAAATTTTTTTATTTTTAAATTCTTTATTGAAATTCATGGTAGTTAACGTATACTGTATTATTAGTTTCAGGGATAGAATTTAGTGATTCATCAGTTGCATATAACACCCAGTGCTCATTATATTAAGTGCCATCTTTAATGACCATCACCCAATTACCCCTTCCCCTCACCCACCTTCCATCCAGCAACCCTCACTTTGTTTCCTAGAGTTCAGCATCTCCTATGGTTTGCTCCCTCTCTATTTTCATCTTATTTTATTTTTCCTTCCCCTATGTTCATCTGTTTTGTTTCTAAAATTCCACATATGAGTGAAATCATGGTATTTGTCTTTCTCAAACTGATTGATTTTGCTTAGCATAATACCCTCTAGTTTCATCCAAGTTGTTGCAAATGGCAAGATTTCATTCTTTTTGATGGCTGAGTAATATTCCATTCTCTCTATATAACAAATTTTTTTTTTTTTTAAAGATTTTATTTATTTGACAGAAAGAGATATAACGAGAGCAGGAACGCAAGCAGGGGAAGTGGGAGAGGGAGAAGCAGTCTTCCTGCCAAGCAGGGAGACCAATGCAGGGCTCAATCCCAGGACCCTGAGATCATGACCTGCGCCGAAGGCAGACACTTAACAACTGAGCCAACAATGTGCCCTAAATATTCTTTATCCATTCATCTGTGGGCTCTTTCCATATTTTGGCTGTTGATGATAGTGCTGCTATAAACACTGGGGTTCATGTACCCTTTCGAATCACTATGTTTGTATCCTTTGGATAAATGCCTAGTACTGCAATTGCTGGGTCATAAGGTAGCTCCATTTTTAACTTTTTGAGGAACCTCCATAATGTTTCCCAGAGTGGCTCCACCAGCTTACATTCCTATCAACAGTGTAAGAGGGTTCCCCTTTCTCTGCAACCTCGCCAACATCTGTTGTTTCCTTATTTGTTAATTTTAGCCATGCTGACTCGTGTGAGATGGAATTTCATTGTAGTTTTGATTTGTATTTCCCTGATTCCGAGTGATGTTGAGCACTTTTTCATGTGTCTGTTGGCCATTTGCATGTCTTCTTTGGAGAAATGTCTGTCCATGTCTTCTGCCCATTTCTGGACTGTATTTTTTTGTTTTTTGGGTGTTGAGTTTGATAAGTTCTTTATAGATTTTGGATACTAGCCCTTTATCTGATAAGACATTTGCAACTATCATCTTCCATTCCATAGGCTGGCTTTTAGTTTTGTTGACTGTTTCCTTTGCTGTGCAAAAGGTTTTAATCTTGATGAAGTCCCAGTAGTTCATTTTTGCTTTTGTTTCTCTTGCCCTTGAAGATGTGTATAGAAAGAAGTCGCTATGGCCAAGGTCAAAGAAGTTGCTGCATGTGTTCTCCTCTAGGATTTTGATGGTTTCCTGTCTCATACTTAGGTCTTTCATCCATTTTGAGTTTATCTTTGTGTATGGTGTAAGAAAGTGGTCCAGTTTCATTCTGCATTAGGCTGTCCAATTTTCCCAACACCATTTGTTAAAGAGACTGTCTTTTTTCCATTGGATATTATTTCCTGCTTTGTTGAAGATTAGTTGATCATAGAGTTGAGGGTCCATTTCTAGGTTCTCTATTCTGTTCCATTGATCTATGTGTTTGTTTTTGTGCCTTTACCACATTGTCTTGATGATTGCAACTTTGTAATACAGCTTGAAGTCCAAAATTATGATGCCCCCAGCTTTGGTTTTCTTTTTCAACATTTCTTTAGCTATTTGGGGTCTTTTCTGGTTCCATACAAATTTTAGAATTGTTGTTCCAGCTCTGTGAAAAATGCTGATGGTATTTTGATAGAGATTGCATTGAAGGTGTAGATTGCTTTGGGTAACATAGATATTTTAACAATATTTATTCTTCCAATCCAAGGAATGTTTTGCCATTTCTTTGTGTCTTCCTCAATTTCTTTCATAAGTGTTCTATAGTTTTCAGAGTACAGATCCTTTACCTCTTTGGTTAAGTTTATTCTTAGATATCTTATGGTTTTAGGTGCAATTGAAAATGGGATTGATTCCTTGATTTCTCTTTCTTCTGCTTCATTGTTAGTGTATAGAAGTGCAAGTGACTTCTTTAATGACAAGACGAAATCAAAGGGTACCATCCCTTTCATTCATAGCTTAGGAGAGCAGTTTGATTGCAACAATATAGAATTATAATTGAAACTTTTAATTTTTATTTTTACAGTTTTATTAAAGTATGTAAAATAAACTACAAGTATTAAAATTGTGCAATTTGATGAGTATTTTTAACTTCTTTTTTTATTTGAGTACAGTTGACAAACAATGTTACATTAGTTTCAGGTATACAATGTAGTGATTCAACAAGTTTATACATTATGCTATGTTCACCACAAATGTAGCTACCATCTGTCCTGATACACTGTTATTATGATATCATTGACTGTAATATTCTTTACACTGTGACTTTTATTCCCATGACTTATTCATTCCATAACTGGAAACCTATATCTCCCAGTGTCCTTGACCCATTTTGCCCAATCCCCAACACTCTCCCTTCTGGCAACCATCAGTCTGTTCTCTGTATTTATAGGTCTGCTTCTGCTTTTTGTTTATTTATTCATTTTAAAAGAAAATAGAGTCCATTTATAAGTAAAATCATAGGGTATTTGTCTTTCACAGTCTGACTTACTTCACTTAGCATAATACCCTCAACAATTTGATGAGTTTTGACTTATGTATACACCCATAAACTATCACCAAAATCAAGATGATGCACAAATATATCACATCCAAAATTTCCTCATGCCTCTTTGCAATCTCTCCCTTCTTACTCCCCCAACTACAGGTCACCACTGATCTGTTTTTGGTCATTATACATTATTTTAAATTTTCTGAAATTTCAAATAAATGACTTTATACAGTATATACACTTTTCGTGTGACTTTTGTTTTCAGTGTTATTATTTAAGATTCTTCTATGCTGTTTTAGCTGCTGTGTACTATTCCACTGTATGGATATACCACAGGGGTCTATCCATTCACATATTGATGGCAATTTGGGTGGGTTGATTCTTTCTTTCTTTCTTTCTTTCTTTCTTTCTTTCTTTCTTTCTTTCTTTCTTTCTTTCTTTCTTTCTTTCTTTTCTTCCTTCTTTCTTTCCTATACTAAAAATGAACATCCATGTACAGGTTTTTTACAAATATTTTTTGTCTCTTAGAAAATACCTAGGAATGGAACAACTGGATCAGTTAGTAGTCATATGTTTAAATTTTTAAGAAATGGCCAAACTATGTTGATTGGTGGCCCCCCAAAATATATGTCCACAGTCTAATCATTTTTGTAGATTCCTTATGGTGTTCTGCGTTGATGATCATGGCATATGTGGATAACCACAGTTTAACTTTTTCCTTTCCAACCTGTATGCTTTTATTTCTTTTTCTTTCATTATTATACTAGTGAGGACCTCCAGTAAAATGGTAAATAGAAGTGGTAAGAGTAGGCAATCTTTCCTTTGTCATACTAAATATTGTTCCACAGTTCTCTGAGGGTCTGGGCATTTTTGCAGTCATTTTACCTCTCTGTTTTTCAGTTTTGGTATTTTCTACTACTAATATCTTCAATATCTTCTTTTACAGTGTCTAATTTGCTATTAACACCATGAAGTATATTTTTCAATTCAGATCTCATATATTTTTTTATCTCTAGAAGTTCAGTTTGGGTCATTTTTATATCATTCATGCCCATCTTTATTATGTATATGCTTTCCTTTATCTTCTTGAACATATGTGCTATATTTATAATAGTTATTTTAATGTCCTTTCCTACTAAGTATATTATCTGACTCAGTTGTTGGTCTTTTTTTTTTCCTTTCATTGATTATTTTCAGCATTAAGAATCATATTTTCCTGCTTTTTGGCATGCTTGCTAATTTTTGATTGGATGCTAGACATTGTAAAATATACATCATTGGTGCCAGGTTTTTTGGTATACCTTTAAATAAATTTAGAACTTTGTTCTGGGATGTAGGTAAGTTACTTGGAAACAATTTAGTGCTTTTGTATCTTTCTTTTAAGCTTTGTCAAGCAGGTCCAGATAGCCTTCAGCTTAGGGCTAATTTGGCCCCACTCCTGATGCAGAACTTTTCTGAGGACTCCATTTGATTTTCCAGATTTTATTTATTTTTTATTTTTTAAAGATTTTATTTATTTATTTGAGAGAGAGAGAGAAAGAGAGAGAGCATGAGTGGGGGAGGGGCAGAGGGAGAAGTAGACTCCTCACTGAGCAGTGACCCTTCCCCTCCCACCCCCATGCAGGGCTCAAGTGGGGCTTGATCCCAGGACACTGAGATCATGACCTGAGCTGAAGGCAGACACTTAACCAACTGAGCCACCCAAGTGCCTCTGGTTTTCCAAATTTTAGAAGGAGTTGCCACTCTGGCTTAATGAAACATGACTTTGCCAGCCGTATGTGAGCTCCAGGGACTTTTCTGCTTGTTCCTTTTGGGTGGTATTCCCCTTGATCTCAGTAGTTTCCTGACACACATGTGCACATAAGTACATAGCCAAAAACTCAAGAGAAACCTTGTCTAGATATTCAGAACCTTCTCTTTCTGGGCAGCTTTCTCCTTTATGGAACTCTGCCCTATGGATTCTACTTTCTGTGCTTTCTCTGAATGCTGAATTTTGTCTCAACTTTGGGAAACTATCAGTCTCTGTTTGTGTACCCCTTCCCTGTGCTATAGCCTAGAATCTGTCCAGACAGTAAACTAGGCTAATCATATTGGGAATTACTTCATTTTTTTCCTTGCTTTCAGAAATAACTATTCTGCACTGCCTTTTGTCCAATGTCTAAAGACCGATATTTAAATATTTTGCTTGATTTTTAGTTGTTTAAGGTAAGAGGGTAAATAAGTCAAGTCCTTATTTCATTATAGATGGAGCTGTAATTCTAGTTGAATATTTTGACATGACAAACAAACGAACAAACAAAAACACCCCAACCCACATATTGACTCATATTTTAGGTTGAATTGCGATTTTTTAAATCATACATATATAGAGGTAACAAGGAATTATCCATATCCTTGCAGCTCTAATCATAGATTTCTTTATATTCCTGCTGAAGACAGAACAAAATCTTACAGCAAATCCTGTTTCTTGAATCTTAAAGCTAAATTGGTTTTTCCAATACATACATAGAATTGTGAATGTATGTATCTGTGTTGATTTCTTTATGTTCAATGTAATCAGTTCTTAAGACCTTTCACCAAATTCAACTTTTTATAAATGTGCCATGCTAAATTGGAAGTGTTATATTAATACTTTTTCCTTGACTCATTTCACCCTCTACTAACACAGACTTAAATCAAGCACTTTTTTTTCAAGTACATATATTAGAATTTGTTTAATTTAGTTGTGTCTCTCTCTTTCTCTCTCTCTTGTTTTATACACACACACACACACACACAGAGAGGGAAAGACACACACACAGAGACACACACATACAAAGTTAGAAAAGTAAACAAGTAATTTTAGACTATCTGTGTGAAAAATGTAATTATTTAAATTACAAGAACATTTCTAGAGTAATTGAGGTGGTAGAACTGCTTGCTTTCTGTATGCAGATTCATTTCTTTCTGTATTTTTGCCTTCCTTCCTCAGGTTCTACATAACTTTCACACTATTCTGCTCTGTGTATGTATACTGATTCTTGGACTATTGGCCACTTCATACCCTCTCCATACCACCAGAATGATGAAATCATGAATGCTGAGTGACATTTAATAAAATAGTATTTTATACAACAGTTTTCTTATTTGTGATTTATGACAAGGATATACTATGCAGAAAATAATTTCAGTTTCCACCTTTCTTCTTTTGTGTTTCCAAACACTTTATTGAAAATACCTTGGCATAACTGGTCTATCAGATGACTTTTGAACCTAGACATAAATCTTGGGTTTAGTGGCAGGGAGGGGAAGATGGCATTCTGTCATCCTGGCCCAGATGTTTATGTAAATGTGCAAAGCTTTGAGTTCAGCTGAGGCCCCATGAGTGTTGCTTTAAAATGACATTTTCCAAAGTCAAAAAGCATGTCCACACTGGGGATGGAATTAAAATGTGTTCTCTCTGGCAGTGAATCCCTCTGATATTTGTGTTCCATTTTTAAATATGCAATTTAAAAATATTACTGACTCACATGTTGATACCACAGAATTTACTTCTCAAAGAGAAAATAAGACATGAGACATCATTTAAAATTTAACACATTTTCCTTTTATTTTTTAAAATTAGGGACATTTATTTCTTTATCACACATCTGAAATCCACACTATGCATTTCATTTAGAAAATCCACAAGTTCAATTTACATTAAACTATTTTATTTTATCAAATTATTCCTATGCAGTGTGATTTGCAATGAAGAGACAAAGTCACTTGTGTAGACTTTTGGCTATTTAACCAAGCTTCTAAGAGCTGATTTTATTTATTTAAATCTGTCTGATATTATACATGAACTCTTTTAGTCAAATCTACTTGTCAAATGTGAATTAGGCCATAATTACTCACTATATAATATCCTTTTTATATATCACACAAACTGATTGTTCCTGTCATTTTTTATGAGCAGACAGTATATTATATTCAAAGTTTATGAAAACCAGAATGAGAGCTACATTATGCCAACAACTTGCTGAAATGTGGAAGTCATTCAAGCACACTTTTCATTATAGTCTTGAAAACTATAATTTTGGAAACAAACTGTGGAAACAAAATTATTTCTTTTTGTTTTCAAAATTATTTCTTAATTATAAATAAACTAGAGCTGGAAGTTACCTGACACAATCAAGTTCTAAGAATCCATCAGAAGAAAAAAAATTACATCTGTCTATGGGAAATGCTTTTTTTTTTTTTTTTAATTGTAAAAACTGTGTTCATCCTACAAAAAAAAATGTGTTTTGTGGGGGGGGGGATATGGGAAATGCTTTTAAATCAATCAAAGCAGGAGTCATATTGTGTTTGGGGGACTTCTTTTACTTACCAAGAAGGACATATAATTATCATAATCAGTAAACACTATTGTCAGATACTGAGATAAAATTATATATAATTCTTCTTAAAATTTTTTAAAATCTGTTTAGAGATATTATACATAGGAAAAAAAAGAGGAACAATAATACAAAGTAAAACATACTATGCATAATATATCTAGGAAGACAAAGGAATATGTAATGCCCATGGACTGTGGTGGTAAGGAAATTCTTCATCAGTAAACTAGAATTAAAGCCAGAATTAGAAGAATGAATGATTATTAAATAAATAAAAATGAAGGAAGTCACTCAAAGCAAAGAAGATCAAATGAGAAAAAAAAAAAAACAGATGAAGAGATCACACCTCTGGGACAGAAGAATCACCTGTAGAACAATGGAAAGATAGGAATTTGAGTTTTTCACTTTTACCTAAGTTAGTTCTCCAGTATTTATATTCAGCAACAAAGCAAGTGTAGGTTGTGGAAAACCTCCAACTCCAGGAAGTATTATGTGCAATTTAGAGTAGTAGAATGACAATTGATGGTTTCTAAAGGTTAATCTGGCAGCAGACCATAGTGTGACTTGGACCAGAAAGAGACTTGCAATGAGAAGACAAACTTGGAGATTTAAAAATAATAGCACAGTTCTGGGATTATTATAATATAATAATTATAATGGGATATATTGTTATGAAAAGGACTTGAAAGTAAAACTAGTAAGGATGGGGAGACTGGTTGACTGGTCCTGGTGAAGGCAGGGGAGGTAGAAAAAAATTCAGAAATGGGAGACAAATAAGATAGTGGGAAAAACATTAAATTCAGAGTTGGGAAACCCTACTTGTCTGTAAAGCTCTGTGTGACTCTTAACAATTCATTTCACTTTTGTATCTCTTTCCCCCTATGTAACATGAGGAGATTGGATGAGAGTATCTTATGTCTTTTCCAGTTCCAACATCTATATAATTCCAAACACATGAATAACTTGAATAAATGTAGGTGTGATTGAAAATAGGAAATAAATAACAAAAGAAAAGAGGTACAAACTGTGAGACTTCAGTGGAGAGAGACATTATTTTGGTCTAGGAATATCTGGAAGTTTTTACAGCATTTTGCAGCATTTTAATGGGTCCTTACAAGATAGTGTAGAATATTAGGAGTTGGGTGAAAGGTAATTTGAGGAGAATAATGTGATCATATATGATTAATATGTTGTTATGATCAAACAGTGATCAGTGCAAAGTTAATAGAACACAGTTAATGATGTATATCATTTATAAAGATTAAAATAGTTCTTTTTGAGTTGCAGTTATGGGACCACATGTATTACATAGCTTGCTCATATATAAACTTAGAGATAATTATGCCTACTTCGTGAGGATTCAAATAGGAAAACATGATGCTTAAAAAGATTGAGTAACTTACTTGAGATCATTTAATTAGTAAGGGACAGAAATGGAGTTTACAGCCAAGGTAATGTGACTACTAAATAGATCTCTTTCAAGGTAATGTGACTACTAAATAGATCTCTTTTTGCTTGGCTATGGCCTCTTCTACTGTGCTTCATGGTAAAATTAGGCCTAAATATTTAGCAGTTTATGTATATGCCTAAAAATTCATTGAATTTTTACACACATAAACCACCTTTTCAGTTTTCCTTTTCTAACTTAGAAATACATAAAATCTCAACACAGACCAACATTAATAAGTAAATTTCAATAATAAACAAAATTTGCAATCAATTTGAATTCTAGAGAATATTGACTTTGAACACCAATTAAGTGAAATGTTACCCACTTCCCCCCAAGAAGACTTTCATTCTTCTCATTAGTTTTCTAATAGGAAAAAAAAAAAGCACAAATTCTAACAGTTTCTACAGATACCAGGGAAGATTTAAACATCTTACATCTTAGTCACATTGATATTCATCTATTCATAATGAAAGATCACAATTGTCTTCTTGCATGCATTAAAACTATGGTTCCCTGTTTTCTTCTTATGTATACTCACTAGTCTATTCACGTCCATATTCATGCTCACTTGCCTACACTCTCATCCTTTTCCAACACACACACAAACACACACACACACACACAACCCTTATGAGAAGCCTAGGGGTCATTTTGCAAGGCTCTTAGCTTGCCTGAGAGTGTGGAGACAGTGAGATTTGAAACATTAGAAAGACTGCATTATGAAGGAATGAATTGCCTGCCAGACAGTGATAGCATATTCATTACATTGCAGAGTGATAAGTATATCCAGTCTGGGAATAGTGATAAAAGGGGAGGAGAATGGGAATCTGGGAGTGGAAATATGGGAACAAGGCAGTTAAGAAAGGGCCTAATAGAAAGGAAAAGCCTAGATCCCCCTTTTTTTATCTTCTGCCTTTTGTCTTCCTAAATATTCTGCCACCAGTACCAAAGTAACTCACTTGTAATTATGGTTGAAATACAGGGGCTTAGTAGAGGGTCAGTAAACCACAGTCAGTGGTCCAAATCTAGGCTGCCACCTGCTTTTGTTCAGTCCATGAACTGAGAATTGTTTTTATATTTTTAAATGGCTAAATATTCAAAAGAAGCTTAATATTTTGTGACATGTGAAAATTCTATGAAGTTCAAATATCAGTTTTATAAATAAAGATTTATTGAAATACAGCCACACTTGTTCATCTATTCTCTATGGATGATTTTGTGCCACAACAGCAGAGTTGAGTAGTTGCAACAGAGACTGTATATGGTGCTGTTATCATTTGTCACTGCTATTATAAATCACAATAAAGCAGTTATCAGCATTTTGAATGCCACGTGTATTACCTATATATGAAAAGACATTTTCAAAAAGAAATAGTTAAAATCCAATTACAGATAAGCATTAACAAATAAAATTTTAATCATAGGAAATACTAAATTTAAACCCAAATTATATGAACTGTTATTGCTCCTTTTCCAAAAAATAATTTTATTCTTCTCATTAATACACTTGTATTACAAAAAAACTTGTTCTGAATTATTATTATTACTACATTTTGAATTTTGTCAATACAAAAAGTGAGGAAATTAGCTTTCTCTTTTTTATGAAAGTCCTTCATAATATCCTTAATTTTGCCTCTTGGCCTACAAAACTGTAAATATTATCTGCCTCTTTTCAGAAAAATAAAATTGCCATCCTGGCCATAGAGCATTGGGAACTTACTTGGAAAAAGAATCAAGTTGGGTGCCTGGGTGGTTCAGTCGTTAAGCATCTGCCTTCAGCTCAGGTCATGATCCCAGGGTCCTGGGATCGAGCCCCGCATCAAGCCCCGCATCAAGCCCCGCATCGGGCTTCCTGCTCAGCGGGAAGCCTGCTTCTCCCTCTCCTACTCCCCCTGCTTGTGTTCCCTCTCTCACTGTCTCTCTCTTTGTCAAATAAATAAATAAAATCTTTAAGAAAAAAGAAAAAGAATCAAGAAATATTGGTAGTAATCCTATAGTCTGCAAGTCATAACTAGAGATTTTTTGTTTGTTTTGTGTTTTCCCTTTTTGCTTCACTAAAATTTTAGAAATCATGTGCTATAGATTTAAAAAAAACTCAAGCGGCCAAGCAATAGCAAAAAAGGTATGAAAGATTCAAATACCTATCTCATTAAAAGTTTGGAGCTGATGCCCATAACGGATAACTTCTATGAGAAGAGTAAACAAAGAAGCAAACAAACAAACCCCAAAATCAAAAAAACAAAAAAAAATCTTCATTGTTTCCTCCATGCTCAGATTTTGATGTAGATTTTGTCCGTATAAGCAAGTTCAGCTTTCCTTTTACATGACTGACTTCATGCTTGCTTATATGATATTTTTAAATGTTAAATTATACATTATTTAAATAATGCTACAGATAAGAGTATCTGAGGAACATTTAAGATATTCTGTGGAGCACAGGGCAAACAAAGATGCAAGGATGATAGAAACACAACTACACAAGTCACATAGAGCTTACATAGGCAGTGATAAATCAGAACAGAGACAGCACAGAGCTGTCCCCATCTGTCACATATCTATACACAAAAGCAAGTTTATCTGGGAGGGTATATTCATGGATTGATTTATTTATATTTAACCCTTATGTGGCTGGAACCGTGCTGGGTACAGAGGGTGAGAAGAAGACATGACCGATGCCTTTAATGATCTCTCAATCTAGTGGAGGAGAAAGATAAAAAATTACAACAAAATGTAATGAGTAGTAGCATGTCTATTTTGTAATTATTTGTACAAAATTAGTATACAATGTAATGAAAAAAGAGGAGCCTCTAGTAGCTCTGTCTTGGGGAGTTAGGAAAGGCTTCACAGAAGAAATGGCCTTTCAACTGGGTTTTTATAGGTGAGAAAAAAATTAATCAGGAAAAAAATTATAGAGAAGGTGCAAAAACACAGAAGCACAAAAGAACATCTTTGTGTGTGTTTGTGTTCTAGAGGAAAGTTCTGCATAGCTAGAGTATTTACTACTTTCTGGTTATGGGTTGGTGGGGAAGAATGAATAAAGGTAAAAATAAGAATGCTTCTTTAATTTAGGGAAAAACTGAAAATACTTCTTTATTTTTCTACAACTAATGAATTAAAATGAAAAGATAACTTTATAGCTCTTTAAAGATCACCATTTACTTCTGAGTGATGGCTCTTTCGAGAAATACTCAACTTTACAGTGCTTCTTTATTCCAGTGATTATTATTTTAAAACATTTAAAATTTTCATAAGTACAAAAAAATAAAAAAAAAAAAGAAAAACAAAAGTTTCATGTGTACAATGTGTTTTGCAATACATTCTTCCATTATGAAACTCTGGGGTATTTGTTGGAAGTGTTTGTAGTCCCATTTTATTAGATGAGAAAACAGAGGCCCATAAAGTTTTATTAAATTACTTCAATAGTAGAATTTAAGGTAATTCAGAAAAGAGATTCTTATCCTTCGAGACCAAAGCTCAGCATCTTTGCCATTGTCAACCACACCCCTTTGAATCACCTTTAAAATCATTAACTCGTTCTTGGAAATAGTCTCAATGACTTATACCATCTGAACGAGGCAAATCAATTTAGATGGAATCGATTTGGTGATGTGTTTCAATTCAGTGACATTCTTTTCTATTTGAAGCTTTTTCTTACTAATGAGTCTTCCCAGACCCTCTGCTAAAATCACATCCATTTGTGGATGTCATTTCCCTAGATTTTGACAGCAGAGGAGAGAGAAGTTAGTAGAGCACTGAGTTCATGACTCTAACTGAATCTGAAAAAGACCATGGCACTGTAGAGAGGATAGTGACACTGACAAACTGCCCTAGGTGACAATGGGAAACATTTATGGCCTCAGGTTATTAGCAAGTTCCATAGGACCTTTACCATTTTAGATCCTGGTGAGGATGATGGCTTGCTTGTCTCTGTAGATCCTTATATCTCCCATTAATCTTCTGTTAGAAGTCATCCTTCCAGTCTCAAAAAAAAAAATGAAAAGTAAAAGGAGGAAATGAAAATGTAAGCAATATTGCATCCTGAAATCTAGATCTGAAAGGCTACAGTGAATATAGGCATGAACACTAAACAGTTCAAAAAGATTTATAGTTGTTCACTTGTGACTTACTATGCAATACAAGTATCATTAAATTACAATGAATTAAAAGATTTAGCTAATATATTGTTTGTTTGAATCTCAAATAAGAGTAACAGTAGGGAGAACTGCACTATTCGTTCTAAGTTACTGTATGGCTCAATTATACATATACCTCTCTTTGCTCAATTGACTTATCCCCATTAGTATGTAAATTCCATCAGGACAGGAACAAATATTAACTAAATCATATTTGGAAATTTCTGTTTTGTAGACCAATACATCCTCAATGCTTAGCATAGTAACTAGAACATAGTGAGCACTCAACAAATCTCAGCTCCATAATTTTTGGAAATTTCCCCAAATCCCAATTATTGTGGCCCTGGCAGGTACCATATTTCTTTGTCATGGTTTTCTATCTCAGAGATTCTCAAAGTGTGGTCTGCCAGATCCCTTCATGGGGTCTGCAATGTTAGCCCTATTTTTGTAATGATCTTAAAATGTTGCCCCCCCCCTTTTTTTTTTATCATGTTGACATTTACATTGATGGTACAAAAGCAATGATAAGTGAAAATGCAGGAATTTTGCCATGAAGCAAGGCAGTGGGACCAAACAGTAAGATTAGTCATTGTATATTTAGCATCATGCATTCACAGTTAAAAAAAAAAAAAAAGCAAGCATCACTTACTGATATCCTCTATAAAGCAGTAAAATTTATACACTTTATTAAAGTTTGACACTTGTTCACATGTCTTTTTAAATAGTCTCTGATAAAACGGAAGTGTCCATACAGTATTTCTGCATAGTGAAGTACATTGGCTATCTCAAAGAAAAGCAGTTGTGCAATTGTTTAAGGTATGTTCTCAACAGGCCACTTTTTTCATGGAACATCATTTTTAATAGAAAGAATGAATGATAGGTAAACTATTGTTATTCAGACTTGGATATTTGGCAGATATTTTCTCAAAAAACAAAGGAAGTGAATCTGTTACTTCAAGGAAGGTAACTGGAGGTATTTTTTTTCTTTTTGCCAATAATGATAATATTTATGATTTCAAGTGGAAATTAGAATTTTGGAAAACTAGTTATTATTATTACCACCATGAGATTGACAGCTTCCCAATAAATGAGGATGATTTTGTGATATTGTATAATGAAATATGTCAATATTTGGAAGATCTGTATAACTTAGTGATTGAATATTTTCTAAATGATCAATACCTGATGGTATAAAGTCATGCATGGTTAAAAGACCCATTGAAAGTACAAGATATATCAATAGTTAATAGTGTAACAGAGTACAGATAGTTCATTGAAACCACTTAAAAGCATAAAGTTGAACAAAAATCAAAATGGCTGCACCAATGCTTCAGCAAAGCTTGATTTTAAACTAAATAACTTTTTTTTCTCTTTTGCAAACCTCCTCTCCTCCCTTCTTAGCCTTTTCTTTCAGGAACCTGGTACCACCCTGAAGATATGACTAAGAGGTTGGTAGCGCTTACACAAATCCTGTCAAAACTGGCTAGATCCTGTATTTCCCTTAAAACCCTCAACCCCTTCTTCCTGGCAGGCTTACAGTTTTGAAGGCTAAGCTTAACCTGCTCCAGCCTCTTTTGCCTGGCAAAGCAATAAAGTTATTGTTGTCCTCTATACCCAAACTCTGTGTCCACGTCATATATTTCGGCTCCAGAGCACTGAGGTGGGTTTTCAAGAACAGTTTCAGATTTCCCATCACAACCAAGTTGTAGACCTTACTACATGTTGAGTTTTGGTGGAGCAGGGTTTTAGGCAATGACTAGTTATCACCAGACAGCAAAAAAGAGAAAGAACAGTCCATGTCAAGGGAGGAGCTTATGCAAATTCATAGAAACATAAATAAGTCTGGTGTGTCTGAGGAATTATATCTGGTTCATGTTGCTGGGGCTTAGAATGAGAAGTGAGGAGGGACAGAAAATGAGCTAGATCACCAAGGGTCAGGTATGAAATGATAAGAACTTAGATTTTATGATGTGGTTAATTTGAATGAACTGGAATTTATCCAATATTTCACATTGGAAAATGTGGGCCAAAGGTTTTATTCTGGAAAGCAATATTGGAGGGTGTTGCAATACTTCAAGTAAAGGATTTTTAGTGCTGAGAATAGGGCAGTGGTAGTAGGAACTGAAAAGTAGAAGACTATTTCAAGATCTGTTTTAGAGTTGGAATCAAAATAAATGATTTAGAGATGAAATATTGGTAATGGAAAAGAATAACAAATCTAGAATGGCTCCGAGCTTTCAGACTTAGTAACTAGGATTTTTTTTCAAATGAGCTTTGGTAATTTATGTCTTTCAAGGACTTTTTTCATTTTATTTGTGTTGTAAAGTTTATTGACATAAAGTTGTTTATATTATTCCCTTATTACACTTTTAGTATTCATAGAGTCTCTGGGGAGCTCATCTCTCTTTTTCCTGATACTGTAATGTGTATGTTCTATCCCCCTGCACTTTTCAGGGACTCCAATTACACAGTTATTAGGTTACCTAAAATTGCCTCATAGCTCACGGATGCCCTGTTCTTCTCTTCTCTCTTTTTTTCTCCCTCTCTTCCTTCCTTCCTTCCTTCCTTTGTTGTTTCTTTCCATATTTTATTTTGATTAGTTTTTATTGAGATATTTTCAAATATTTTTTACTTGAAATATTTTACCCAGTATTTTCTTTTGCAGTATCTATTCTGTCATACAGTGTATTTTTCATCTTATAATTATATATTTGATTTGGATTAATTTTATACCTTTCATGTTTCTACCTAAGTTTTAAGCATATGTAATACAGTTATAATAAGTGCTTTAAGGACCTTGACTGTTAATTTTAACATCTGTGTAAGTTCTGAGTCCATTATGATTTATTGTTTTTTTCCCTTTATTATTGATTGTATTTTCCTGCATCCTTCAATGACTCTTAACTTTTGATTGAATATCACATATTGTGAATTTCACCTTGCTGAGTGCTGCATATTTTACTGTTCCTAAAAATATTTTTGAGATTTGTTCTGGGATGCAGTTGAATTGTTTGGAAATAGACTGATCCCTTTTGTACTTACTATTTAGATTTATTGGGTGGAACTGAAGCATTATTTAATCTAGGGTTAATTATTTCCCACAGATAAGTTAAAACTCTCTACTCAGTGACAAATAATGCAAATAATGAGGTATTTCAGTCTAGCTGGTAGAAACAGGCACTATTTCTGGCTCTGTTCTTTCCCAGGCCTTGGGTAATTCCTCACATGCATTTTCTGATTGCTACTTAATACTTAAGAGGACCCTTCTGTAGATCCCTGGTGTTTTCTCTCTGTGTGGCTCTTTCCTTTCTGGTATTTTTTTTTTTAAAGATTTTATTTATTTATTTGACAGAGAGAGACACAGTGAGAGAGGGAACACAAGCGGGGGAGCGGGAGAGGGAGAAGTAGGCTTCCTGCTGAGCAGGGAGCCCGATGCAGGACCCTGGGATCATGACCTGAGCCGAAGGCAGACGCTTAATGACTGAGCCAATCCAGGCGCCCCTCCTTTCTGGTATTTTACCTTATGACCTCTAATCCCCTTGGTTTCTCCATCTCTCAGCAATGTATCCTCAATTCAGGCACTCTCCCAGGCTCTGCCTAGGTTCCCCTTCTCTGTGCCATGACCTGAAAACTCTCAAGGCAGTGATGTGGGACAATTATAGGCCTCATTGTTTCCTGGCTCTCAGGTATCATTGTCCTTCATTGCCTGGTATTCAGTGTTCTGAAACCCATTATTTCAAGTATTTTGTCCAGTTTGTTTGTTTGTTTGCACATGAGAGAGTATATCTGGTCCCTCTTATTCTGTGTTGGTCAGAAGCAAAAGTCTTGGCTACTCTTTTTGAAAGCATCTCTGCCCCTCTGCTTGTCTACATCTATTTAAGATAGCCAGTCCCATAATACAATTGGGTAGAAAGTAGGAATAGAAGTGCAAATAGCACAAGGCATACTGGGAAATGTAATTCTGACAAATCACTTATGCAGAAATGGAAATAGAAAGAATCCATGTAGAAGCACATCTTGTGAATTATGAGTTTTCATATATGTAATTGATTCTTAGTATTCAAGGAGAAGCTATGGATCCCCAATAAGAACTGTGTGGATGCCTCCTAGAAGACATGAGACTCGGAGACTGAGACTGGAGCCTCGGAGATGGAACCGAACATGAAATATGGTAGATGAAACTGTCTCACTTCAGTTGGGAAGAGTAATGAGGTTGTGGAATTACTGCTTAGGAAAACAGAAGAAGGAGCTCACAAAAGACAAAAAAAAAAAAAAAAGGATTGGATTAATTTTATATCTTATAGGCAATAGTGAGTGACTACTTGTACTTGCCATCACATACAAGAGGAATCCAAGCTATGAGTATTCTCTTACCAATGAAACACATTCTTTTCCTTCCCTCCCTCCTTCCCTCCTTTTCCTCCTTAAATAATAATAGCTAACATTTACTGAACTTTTACTATGTAACAGGCACTGCTTTAAGTGTTTAAAATATACTTAATATTTTAATATTCAAAACAAACTTTTAAGTACTATTATTGTGCACATTTTACAGAGATAAAACAGGCAGACAGTTCAAGTAACTTGTTCAAGGTCATCCAACCAGGGGCAGAGATAAATTTGATCCCAGTCAGTTTGCTTGATAGTCCATGCTTTTAACAACTATGTTGTATACCCTTTTTATTTGTTTTCATTTTTTAAAGACTATTTATTTATTTGAGAGAGAGATATTGAGAGAGAGCATGAGCAGGGGGTAGAGGGAGAAGTAGGCTCCCCGCCAAGCCTGGAATCCGACATGGGGCTCAATCCCAGGTCCCTGGGATCATGACTTGAGCCAAAGGCAGAAGCTCAGCTGACTGAGCCACCCAGGCACCATGCTATATAGTCTTTTTAGAACCAATGGAGAAACATGCTAAAGAAAGACTGCTTCATAAATAACAATACGTTGTACCAATTTTTCACAACTCCCAATTATGTACCTGACTCTCACCCAAGAATTATTTATAAAGATGCTTTTTAATTTATTTCTAATATACATATACAGTATTTATCTTTCTTAAGTTCTTAGTAGCACTTGATTGCTGCCTCCTCCTTGACAGGCTTTATTTCCTCCTGGTACTTGAGAAACTAGTTCCTTGATCTATCTCACCTTTTCTGTCAATTCATGCACCCAATAAATATTTACTGAGCCATTTAATTTGTGCCATTTCTCTAGGTACTGAAGGTATAATGAAGTACTTGCCTTAAGGAGATTTCATTCTAGTGGGGAAGAAAGACAATTAAAAAGTAAAGCATAATTGTAAAACTTCAAATAATGTGGAAAAATAGGGGATTAACCAAAAACATTGTCTCTCCCCATCTCAATCCTTTCCTCAAGAGGGAACCATATTAATGATTGATGTGTTTTCTTTCAGATCTGTATATAAACACACATACACACACTATATACATACATATACATATATATATACAAATACACACATATGCACACATATATACTTAAATACATTTATACATACACAGAGAAATATATTTGGACTTAGTTTTGTGCAAAAAAAATGCTTATACAACACATTTTTCTACCATGAACTTTATTTATTTAATAATGCACTATTAATATCTTTCATATACTTGCTACATATTTTTCCTTATCTTTAACCATTCTCATATTAATGGACATTTAGGTAATTTCCAAATTTTCGAAAACAGAAAATGCTGCGGTGAACAACTTTGTGCATGAATATTTAGGCATTTACACTAGTATTCCCTTGGGATAGACCTCAGGAACTAAAAAGTATGCAAAAATAAATCAAATGTCAGGTGAGTTCATTCTGCTTTTTATATCTAGACAAGCAGATGAGATTGATTCCACCTCTAATCCATTAGAGATTCATAGAAACCTCACATTCTTATGGATATCTCTGCTTCTTAGCTCTTATTACCTGTGAATTCTTTTAATTTATGGATAATCTTCCTATTTAACATATGTGGCCCTTAATCTGTACCACGTTGTGTCAAATATAGAATTTTGCCTCTCCCTATCACTTTTACGAGAAAAACACCCAAACAAGGCAGTCCTTTCTTTACTTTTTTTTTTTTTAAGATTTTATTTATTTGACAGAGAGAGAGATAGCGAGAGCAGGAACACAAGCAGGGGGAGTGGGAAAGGGAGAAGCAGGCTTCCCGCCGAGCAGGGAGCCCGATGTGGAACTCAATCCCGGGACCCCGGGATCATGACCTGAGCCGAAGGCAGAAGCTTAACAACTGAGCCACCCAGGCGCCCTAAGGGCAGAAATGAAAGCTGAATTGGCAGAACTTAAAAATGCTATCAGTGAGATCCAATCTAATCTAGCTAATCTGACAGCTAGGGTAAGAGAGGCAGAAAAACGAATAAGTGACCTGGAAGACAATTTAATAGATAAAAAGGGAAAAGAGGAGGCCAGGGAAAAACAACTCAGAATCCATGAAAATAGAATCAGAGAAATAAGTGACACCATGAAGGGTTCCAATGTCAGAATTATCAGAATCCCAGACGGAGTAGAGAGAGAGAGAGGACTATGAGATATATTTGAGCAAATCGTAGCTGAGAACTTCCCTAATCTGGGGAATGAAACAAACATTCGTGTCCTAGAGGCAGAGAGGACCCCTCCCAAGATCAAGGAAAACAAGCCAACACCCCAGCATGTAATAGTAAAACTTGCAAATCTTAGAACCAAGGAAACCATCTTAACGGCAGATGGGGGAAGAGAGTCCTTACGTACAGAGGGAGGAACATCAGAATAGCATCAGACCTATCCACAGACCTGGCAAGCCAGAAAGGCCTGGCAAGACATATTCAGGGTACTAAATGAGAAGAACATGCAGCCAAGAATACTTTATCAGGCAAGGCTCTCATTTAGAATGGATGGAGAGATGCGGAGCTTCCAAGATGGGCAGAAACTGAAAGAATATGTGACCACTAAGCCGGCCCTGCAAGAAATATTAAGGGGGGTTCTATAAAAGGAGAAAGACCCCAAGAGTGATATACAACAGAAATTTACAGGGACAGTCTATAAAAACAGCGTCTTCACAGGAAACATGATGACAATTAATTCATATCTTTCAATAATCACTCTCAACGTGAATGGCCTAAGTGCTCCCATAAAACGGCACAGGGTTGCAGTTTGAATAAAAAGACAGGACCCATCCATATGCTGTCTACAAGAGACTCATTTTGAACCTAAAGATACATCCAGACTGAAAGTGAAGGGAGGGAGATCCATCTTCCATGCCAGCGGACCTCAAAGAAAATTGGGGTAGCAATTCTTATATCAGACAAATTAGATTTTAAACTAAAGTCTGTAATAAGAGACACAGAAGGACACTATATCATTCTTAAAGGGTCTATCCAACAAGAAGATCTAACATTGTAAATATCTAAGCCCCCAACATGGGAGCAGCCATCTACATAAGCCAACTGTTAACCAAAATAAAGAGTCATATTGATAACAATATGTTAATTGTAGGAGACCTCAATACTCCATTCTCAGCAATAGACAGATCATCTAAGCAGAAAATCGACAAAGAAATAAGAGCTTTGAATGATACACTGGACCAGATGGACCTCATAGATATACACAAAACATTCCACCCTAAACAACAAAATACTCATTCGTCTTGAGCTCACATGGAACTTTCTCCAGAATAGACCACATACTGGGTCACAAATCAGGTGTCAACCAATACCAAAAGATTGAAATTATTCCCTGCATATTCTCAGACCACAATGCTTTAAAACTGGAATTTAATCACAAGAAAAATTTGGGCAGAAATTCAAACACTTGGAAACTAAAGGCCACTCTGCTCAAGAATGATTGGGTCAACCAGGAAATCAAAGAAGAACTTAAACAATTCATGTAAATCAATGAGAACAAAAAACCATTGGTCCAAAACCTATGGGATACTGCAAAGGCTGTCCTCAGGGGGAAATACATAGCCATTCAAGCCTCACTCAAAAAAATAGAAAAATCCCAAATTCACCAACTAACTCTACACCTTAAAGAACTAGAGAAAAAGCAACAAACGATGCCTAAGCCACGCATTATAAGAGAAATAATTAAGATTAGAGCAGAGATCAATGAATTAGAAACCAGAAACATGGTAGATCAGATCAACAAAACTAGAAGTTGGTTCTTTGAAAGAATTAATAAGACTGATAAACCATTGGCCAGACTTATCCAAAAGAAGAGAGAAAGGACCCAAATTAATAAAATTATGAATGTAAGGGGAGAGATCATGACTAACACCAAGGAAATAGAAACAATTATTAGAAATTATTATCAACAACTCTATGCCAAGTAACTGAGCAATCTGGATGAAATGGAGGCCTTCCTGGAAACCTATAAGCTGCCAAGACTGAAACAGGAAGAAATTGACAACTTGAATAGGCCAATAACCAGCTACGAGATTGAAACAGTGATCAAAAACCTCCCAAAAAACAAGAGTCCAGGGCCTGATGGATTCCCTGGGGAATTTTACCAAACATTCAAAGAAGAAATAATACCTATTCTCCTTTAGTGATTTCAAAAAATAGAAACAGAAGGAAAACTTCCAAACTCATTCTATGAAGCCAGCATTACCTTAATCCCCAAACCAGGCAAAGACCCCATCAAAAAGGAGAATTTCAGACTGATATCCCTGATGAATATGGATTCCAAAATCCTCAACAAAATCCTAGCTAATAGGATGCAACAATACATTAAAAGGATCATCCACCATGACCAAGTGAGATTTATCCCTGGTATGCAAGGGCGGTTCAACATTCACAAATCAATCAGTGTGTTAGGACACATTAATAAGAGGAGGGAGAAGAACCATATGGTCCTCTCAATTGATGCAGAAAAAGCATTTGACAAAATACAACATCCTTTCCTGATTAAAACTCTTCAGAGTATAGGGATAGAGGGAACATTCCTCAAGTTCATAAAATCCATCTATGAAAAACCCACAGCGAATATCATCCTCAATGGGGAAAAACTGAGAGCCTTTCCCTTAAGATCAGGAACACGTCAAGGATGCCCACTCTCACCACTATTGTTCAACATAGTACTAGAAGTCCTAGCAACAGTAATCAGACAACAAAAAGAAATAAAAGGTATTCAAATTGGCAAAGAAAAAGTCAAACTCTCTCTTTTCGCAAACGACATGATACTTTATGTGAAAACCCAAAAAACTCTACCCCCAAATTACTAGAACTCATCCAGCAATTCAGTAATGTGGCAGGATACAAAATCAATGCACAGAAATCTGTTGCTTTCTTATACACTAACAACGCAACTGTAGAAAGAGAAATTAGAGTAACAATTCCATTTACAATAGCAAAAAACCATAAGATACCTCGGAATAAACCTAACCAAAGAGGTAAAGGATCTATACTCTAGGAACTACAGAACCCTCATGAAAGAAATTGAAGAAGACACAAAAAGATGGGAAAATATTCCATGCTCATGGATTGGAAGAATAAACATTGTTAAAATGTCTATGTTACCCAGCGCAATCTATACCTTCAATGCCATCCCAGTCAAACTTCCAATGACATTTTTCAAAGTGCTTGAACAAACAATCCTAAAATTTGTATGGAATCAGAAAAGACCCCGAGTCGCCGAGGAAATGTTGAAAAAGAAAAACAAAGCTGGGGGCATCAAGTGGCCCGATTTCAAGCTATATTAGAAAGGTATATTACAAAGCTTGATCACCAAGACAGCATGGTACTGGCACAAAAACAGATATATAGTGCAATGGAACAGAATAGAGAACCCAGATATGGACCCTCAACTCTATGGTCAAATAATCCTCAACAAAGCAGGAAAAAAGATGCAATGGAAAAAAGACAGTCTCTTCAATAAATGGTGCTGGGAAAATTGGACATCCACATGCAGAAGAATGAAACTTGACCATTCTCTGACACCATACACAAAGATAAACTCAAAATGGATGAAAGACCTCAATATGAGACAGGAATCCATCAAAATCCTAGAGGAGAACATAGGCAATAACCTCTTTGACATCAGCCACAGCAACTTTTTTCAAGATACATCTCCAAAAGCTAGTGAAACAAAAGCAAATATGAACTTTTGGGATGTCATCAAGATATAAAGCTTCTGCACAGCAAAGGAAACAGTCAACAAAAGAAAGAGGCAACCCACAGAATGGGAGAAGATATTTGCAAATGACACTACAGATGAAGGGCTGGTATCCAAGACCTATAAAGGACTTCTCAAACTCAACCCCCAAAAAACAAATAATCAAGTCAAAAAATGGGCAGAAGATATGAAAAGACACTTCTCTGAAGAAGACATACAAATGGCTACCAGACACATGAAAAAATGTTGATCATCATTAGCCATCAGGGAAATTCAAATCAAAACCACATTGAGATACCACCTTACACCAGTTAGAATGGCAAAAATGGACAGGGCAAGAAACAACAAATGTTGGAGAGGTTGTGGAGAAAGGGGAACCCTCTTACACTGTTGGTGGGAATGCAAGTTGGTACAGCCACTTTGGAAAGCAGTGGGGAGTTTCCTCAAAAATTTAAAAATAGAGCTACCCTATGACCCAGCAATTGCACTCCTGGGTGTTTACGCCAAAGACATAGATGTAGGGAAAAGAAGGGTCATATGCACCCCAATGTTCATAGCAGCAATGTCTGCAATAGCCAAACTGTGGAAAGTGCTGAGATGCCCTTCAACAGATGAATGGATAAAGAAGATGTGGTCCATATATACAATGGAATATTACTCCACCATCAGAAAGGATGAATACCCACCTTTTACATCAACATGGATGGGACTCGAGGATATTATGCTAAGTGAAATAAATCAAGCATAAAAAGTCAATTATCATATGGTTTCACTTATTTGTGGAACATAAGGAATAGCATGGAGGACATTACGAGAAGGAAGGGAAAAATGAAGGGGGGAAAATCAGAGGGAGAGATGAACCATGAGAGACTATGGACTCTGAGAAACAAACAGAGTTTTAGAGAGCAGGGGGGAGGTGGGATGGGTTAGCCCGGTGATGCGTATTAGGGAGGGCACATACTGCATGGAGCACTGGGTGTTATATGAAAACAATGGATCGCGGATCACCACATCAAAAACTAATGATGTATCGTATGGTGACTAACATAACATAATTAAATTTTTAAAAAAAGTTCTTTGGTCATTGTTCTGTGATGCTAAGTTCTTCCTTTCCTGCCCCCATCTTTTTTGGTAGCCATATTTCTCTTCCCTTCTCCCTCTTTCTCAGATACAAGGAAAACATAATTTTTCCTTTTTTTTTTTCATGCAGGGACACTCTAATTTTTTCAGTCTTACTCTCTAAACTCTGTTTTGTTTTTATTTTTAACATTATGAAGATCTTGGCCATAACTTTAAAAGTGAAGTTTTATAGTCTTGCTTGTCAAAGACTTTGACATTATTCATTCTTTTATAATCTTCGTCTAGGAAGAGGAAAAAGGGTGGTTTCATTCTTCTATGTACACATATTTCCAATTTTGATAAATATTATAAAATTGCCCTGTAAATGATGGATAGTAGTATTTTGCATTATTGCCAATATGTATGAGAATGTTGATTCTTCAAAGCTCTTATTAGTCAAGTATTATCAATCTCAGGTTTTTTTTTTTTTTTTTTTTTTTTTTGTCCAACAAAGGGGAAGTGGCATTGTATTTTTTTAAATTTTTATTTGGGTAATTGGTGAAGTTGAATAAATTTCAAAAAATATTTATTGAATGTTCTAATTTCTACTCTTTGAAAGACCAATATATATACTTTACTCACATTTTTAATTAGGTATTTGATTTTTTTTAATATCAAAGTGAAGTTCTAAGCACATGCTAAGTTTAAAGTGAATTCTAAACTTTTACTTTTTTTTTTTTTTAAGATTTTATTTATTTATTTGACAGAGACAGAGATAGCGAGAGCAGGAACACAAGCAGCAGGAGTGGGAGAGGGAGAAGCAGGCTTCCCCTCGAGGAGGGAGCCCAATGTGGGACTCGATCCCAGGACCCTGGGATCATGACCTGAGCCGAAGGCAGACGCTTAACGACTGAACCACCCAGGTGCCCTAAACTTTTACTTCTGTAAATGTTGCAGATGATATCTCTCAGACTACTACTGTGTGTGTTTTGTTTATAGTGTCTTTTGTAAACTTTCTTATTAGTTCTAAAGATTTTAATTATTTTCATTACATATTCCAGGTAGACAATCCTATAAGCCAAAACACATGATCATTTTTCTTTCTAATTTGTATACCTTTTACTTATTTGTACTGCATGATTACATTTTCTGGGATTCTGGATCAGTGTTGAATAATACTTGTGATACCAGACATCCTTGGGTTGTTCTCAACTTTATTTGGCTTCTCTTCAGTGTTTCACTACCAAGTATGATGTTTTCACTTTTTTTTGATAGGTAACTATTAAATTGAAAACATATCCTTCTATTTCTAGGCTACTAGGAGTTTTAATCTTTTATTTTCCTGTTAGAAAATTTTTTTTCCATTTCATTGTTTTTTCAACATTAGTTTAGATAATCATATGATTTTTTTCTTTAACCTATCAGTTATATATTTTTCTACAATTAAACAAACATTGCAATATTAGGATTGTCCCTACCTGGTTGTAATATGTTAAGATTTTTAAAAAATATTTTGTTAATATTTTACTTAGGATTTTGTCATCTATGCTCATGTGTGAGGTTGGACTGTACATTTATTTTGCAGGGTTTTTTTTTAATCATTATTGACTTGATATAGCTATTATTCTAGCTTCAGGGCACTAGAAAATCTAAAAGAAAGGCCCATGAGTTTCTACCTGAGCAATGTGCTTAGCCTCCTCAGCTCCCAGTTTCTTATCTTTTTCCATGAAGTTTAGTATATTCCAGTTTTTACAATTTCACTTAGGGTCATTTGGGGAGTATATATTTGAGTATCTTTTAAACTTTTCTATGATTATTGATATTAACTAATATTGCTATTAATATCCTCTGGTCGAAGTCAATTTTGTTCATTTATAATTTTCTGGAAAATAGCCTATTTCATTAAAATTTACAAATTAATGGTAAAACCCTTTATTGTATATCTTGAAAACAGTTCTTTTGTATCTGTAGTTATGATATTTTATTTTCCTTAATTTTTAAAGATTTGCTTCTTAAAATTACCAAACATTTCTCCATTTTATTGTTTTTTCTAAAGCACTGGCTTATACATTTATCAAGTATTTTAATTTTTCTCAATTTTTATTACTTTGTTTTTATATATTATTTATTTACTTCAGGATATTTTGTTGGTTTCTTATCTCTTAAGATAAATTTGAAATTAATATATTTTCTAGGGGTGCCTGGATGGCTCAGTCAGTTAAGTGTCTACCTTCGGTTCAGGTCATGATCCCAGGGACCTGGGATCAAGTCCTACATCGGGCTCCTTGCTCAGCGAGGAGCTTGCTTCTCCCTCTGCCTGCCACTCCATCTGCTTGTGCTCGCTCTCTCTCTCTGTCTCAAATAAAAAAAAATAAAACCTTAAAATACAAATATATGTATTTTCTATTTTCTTATTTTCCATAAATGCAATTAAGGCTATATATATATTCCTCTCAGAACTGCTTTGTTTCTAGACTAAAACTTTGAGATGAAATGATCTCATGGGTTTTTCTTTCTAAATTTTCTATATTTCAGTTTTATTTCTTCTTAAAGCAAATTAATTAGAATAGTTTGCTTTTCTTTAATTTCTTGTCACCTCTTGTATTTTTTCTCATTAAACTTTTGTTTTATTTTTTATATTTTTTAAGATACCATTTTTTTATTATTATTATGATATGTTAATCACCATACATTACATCCTTAGTTTTTGAGGTAGTGTTCCATGATTCATTCTTTATATATAACACCCAGTGCTACATGCAGAATGTGCCCTCTTTAATACCCATCACCAGGCTAACACATCCCCCCACCCCCCTCCCCTCTAGAACCCTCAGTTTGTTTCTCAGAGTCCATAGTCTCTCATGGTTCATCTCCCCCTCCGATTTCCTCCCCTTCATTGTTCCCCTCATGCTATATTCTTCTTTTTATTTTATTTTTTTAACATATAATGTATTATTTGTTTCAGAGGTAAGACTGTTGAATCACAGACCGGTACCTCTAAACTTTTGTTTTAATGGGTATCAAAATTCTGTGACAGATTTTTGGTCAAGTTGTTTCCATTAAAAAGTATTGATTTTAAAAACTAATAACTTAAAACTGCCAAACACACACATGCGTGCACACACACACACACACAAAATGGTCCAAAAAACATTTTCTTTTCCTTCTGAAGGTTTTATGATGCATTGTTATCATTAAACAGTCTTTTACTATTAAACTTAAATGGCCAATTGACACAAAGGGTTCTGATACCATTCTTCCACCATTGATTAAGACTGGGGTGGCAGGAATTGGGGGTAATATTCATTTAGCCTTCCGAGCTTTCTGCGCAGACTTGGTGACTTTGACACCTCCAGCTGCCTTCTTTATATATATCTATATTTATTTATTTATTTATTTATTTTTTTTATTAATTTTATTATGTTAGTCACCATACATTACATCATTAGTTTTTGATGTAGTGTTCCATGATTCATTATTTGCATATAACACCCAGTACTCCACACAATAAGTGCCCTCCTTAATACCCATCAATGGGCTAATCCTTCCTCCCACCCTCCATCCCCTCTAAAACCCTCAGTTTGTTTCTCAGAGTCCACAGTCTCTCATGGTTTGTGTCCCCTTCTGATTTCCCCTCCTTCATTTTTCCCTTCCTACTATCTTCTTTTTTCTTTTTTTTTTTAACATATAATGTATTATTTGTTTCAGAGGTACAGGTCTGTGATACATCAGTCTTACACAATTAACAGTGCTCACCATAACACATACCCTCCCTGATGTCCATTACCCAGCCACGCCATCCCTCCCACCACCCACCACACAAGCAACCCTCAGTCTGTTTCTTGAGACTAAGAATTCCTCATATCAGTGATATCATATGATACTTGTCTCGCTCTGATTGACTTATTTCGCTTAGCATAATACCATCTAATTCCATCTATATCATTGCAAATGGCAAGATTTCGGGGTTTTTGATGGCTGCATAATATTCCATTGTATATATATATATATATACCACCTCATCTTTATCCATTCATCTGTTGATGGACATCTTGGCTCTTTCCACAGTTTGGCTATTATGGACATTGCTGCTATAAACGCTGGGGTGCACATATCCCTTCAGATCACTACATTAGTATCTTTGGGGTAAATACCCAGTAGTGCAATTGCTGGGTCATGGTGTAACTCTATTCTCAACTTTTTGAGGAAACATCATACTGTTTTCCAGAGAGGCTACACCAGCTTGCATTCCCACCAACAGTGTAGGAGGATTCCTCTTTCTCCACATCCTCGCCAACATCTGTCATTTCCTGACTTGTAATTTTAGCCATTCTGACTGGTGTGAGTGGGATCTCATTGAGGTTTTGATTTGGATTTCCCTGATGCCGAGTGATGTTAAGCACTTTTTCATGTGTCTGTTGGCCATTTGTGTGTCTTCTTTGGAAAAATGACTGTTCATGTCTTCTGCCCATTTCTTGATTGGATTATTTGTCCTTTGGGTGTTGAGTTTGATAAGTTCCTTATAGATTTTGGATACTAGCCCTTTATCTGATATGTCATTTGCAAATATCTTCTACCATTCAGTCAGTTCTCTATGGGTTTTGTTGACTGTTTCCTTTGCTGTGCAAAAGCTTTTTATCTTGATGAAGTCCCAATAGTTCATTTTTGCCCTTGCTTCCCTTGCCTTTGGTGATGTTTCTAGGAAGAAGTTGCTGTGGCTGAGGTCGAAGAGGTTGCTGCCTGGGTTCTCCTCTAGGATTTTGATGGATTCCTGTCTTACATTTAGGTCTTTCATCCATTTTGAGTCTTTTTGTGGGTGGTGTAAGGAAATGGTCCAGTTTCATTCTTCTGCATGTGACTGTCCAATTTTCCTAGCACCGTTTATTGTAAAGACTGTCTTTTTCCATTGCATATTTTTTCCTCATTTGTTGAAGGTTAATTGACCATAGAGTTGAGGGTCCATATCTGGGCTCTCTATTCTGTTCCATTGATCTATGTGTCTGTTTTTGTGCCAGTACCATACTGTTTTGATGATTATAGCCTTGTACTAGAGCTTGAAGTCCGGAATTGTGTTGCCACCAGCTTTGCTTTTCTTTTTCAACATTCCTCCAGCTATTCAGGGTCTTTTCTGGTTCCATACAAACTTTAGGATTATTTGTTCTATTTCTTTGAAAAAAGTTGATGGTATTTTTATAGGAATTGCATTGAATGTAGGTTGCTCTAGGTAGCACTGACATTTTCACAATACTTGTTCTTCCAATCCAAGAGCATGGAATGTTTTACCATTTCTTTGTGTCTTCCTCAATTTCATCAAGAGTATTCTATAGTTTTCTGAGTACAGATTCTTTGCCTCTTTGGTTAGATTTATTCCTAGGTGTCTTATGATTTTGGGTGCAATTGTAAATGGGATCGACTCCTTAATTTCTCTTTCTTCTGTCTTGTTGTTGGTGTATAGAAATGCAACTGATTTCTGTGCATTGATTTTATATCCTGCCACTTTCCTGAATTCCTGTATGAGTTCTAGCAGTTTTGGGGTGGCGTCTTTTGGGTTTTCCACATAAAGTATCATATCATCTGTAAAGAGTGAGAGTTTGACTTCTTCTTTGCCGATTCAGACACCTTTTATTTCCTTTTGTTGTCTGATTGCTGTGGCTAGGACTTCTAGTACTATGTTGAATAGCAGTAGTGATAGTGGACATCCCTGCTGCGTTCCTGACTTTAGGGGGAAAGCTCTCAGTTTTTCCCCATTGAGAATGATATTCGCTGTAGGTTTTTCATAGATGGCTTTTATGATATTGAGGTATGTACCCTCTATCCCTATACTCTGAAGAGTTTTGATCAAGAAAGGATGCTGTACTTTGTCAAATGCTTTTTCTGCATCTATTAAGAGGATCATATGATTCTTGTTCTTTCTTTTGTTAATGTATTGTATCACACTGATTGATTTGCAGATGTCGAACCAACCTTGCAGCCCAGGGACAAATCCCACTTGGTCGTGTTGAATAATCCTTTTAATGTACTGCTGGATCCTATTGGCTAGTATTTTGGGGGGAATTTTTGCATCCATTTTCATCAGGGATATTAGTTGGCAATTATCCTTTTTGATGGGGTCTTTGTCTGGTTTTGGGATCAAGGTAATGCTGGCCTCATAAAATGAGTTTGGTAGTTTTCCTTCCATTTCTATTTTTCGGAACAGTTTCAGAAGAATAGGTATTAATTCTTCTTTAAATGTTTGGTAGAATTCCCCTGGGAAGCCATCTGGCCCTGGGCTTTTGTTTGTTGGGAGATTTTTGATTACTGCTTCAATTACTTTAGGGCTTATGGGTCTGTTCAGGTTTTTTATTTCCTCCTGGTTCAGTTTTGGTAGTTTATACATCTCTAGGAATGCATCCATTTCTTCCAGATTATCTAATTTGCTGGCATATAATTGCTGATAATATGTTCTTATAATTGTATTTCTTTGTTGTTGGTTGTGATCTCTCCTCTTTCATTCATGGTTTTATTTATTTGGGTCGTTTCTCTTTTCTTTTTGATAAGCCTGGCCAGGAGTTTATAAATCTTATTAATTCTTTCAAAGAAAGAGCTCCTAGTTTTGTTGATCTGTTCTGCTATTCTTTTGGGTCCTATGTCATTGATTTCTGCTCTGATCTTCATTATTTCTCTTCTCCTGCTGAGTTTAGGCTTTATTTGCTGTTCTTTTTCCAGCTCCTTTAAGTGTAGGGTTAGGTTGTGTATTTGAGACTTTTCTTGTTTCTTCAGAAAGGCTTGTATTGCTATATACTTTCCTCTTCGGACTGCCTTGGCTGCATCCCAAAGATTTTGAACAGTTGTGTTTTCATTTTCACTTGTTTCCATGAATTTTTAAAATTCTGCTTTAATTTCCTGGTTGACCCATTTATTCTTTAGTAGGATGTTCTTTAGCCTCCATGTATTTGAATTCTTTCCAACTTTCCTCTTGTGATTGAGTTCTAGTTTCAAAGCATTTTGGTCCGAAAATATGCAGGGAATGATCCCAAATTTTTGGTCCCGGTTGAGACCTGATTTGTGACCTAGGATGTGATCTATTCTGGAGAATGTTACATGTGCACTAGAGAAGAATGTATTTTCTGTTGCTTTGGGATGGAATGTTCTGAATAGTTCTGTGAAGTCCATTTGGTTCAGTGTGTCATTTAAAGCCTTTATTTCCTTGTTGATCATCAATGAGGGGATTGTTAAAGTCTCCTACTATTATTGTATTGTTTTCGATGTGTTTCTTTGATTTTGTTATTAATTGTCTTTTATAATTGGCTGCTCCCATGTTAGGGGCATAGATATTTACAATTGTTAGATCTTCTTGTTGGATAGACCCTTTAAGTAAGATATAGTGTCCTTCCTCATCTCTTATTATAGTCTTTGGTTTAAAATCTAATTTGTCTGATATAAGGATTGGCATCCCAGCTTTCTTTTGATATCCATTAGCATGGTAAATCGTTTTTCACCCCCTCACTTTTAATCTCAGGTATTTTTTGGTCTAAAATGAGTCTCTTTCAGGCAGCATATCGATGGATCTTGTTTTTTTATCCAATATGATAACCTGTGTCTTTTGATTGGGGCATTTAGCCCATTTACATTCAGGGTAACTATTGAAAGATATGAATTTACTGCCATTGTATTGCCTGTAAGGTGACTGTTACTGTATATTGCCTGTGTTCCTTTCTGGTCTATGTTGCTTTTAGGCTCTCTCTTTGCTTAGAGGGCCCGTTTCAATATTTCTTGTAGGGCTGGTTTGGTGTTTGCAATTTCTTTTAGTTTTTGTTTGTCCTGGAAGCTTTTTATCTCTCCTATTTTCAATGACAGCCTAGCTGGATATAGTATTCTTGGCTGCATATTTTTCTCGTTTAGTGCTCTGAATATATCATGCCAGTCCTTTCTGGCCTTCCAGGTTACTGTGCATAGGTCTGCTGCCATTCTAATATTTCTACCATTGTAGGTTACCAACCTCTTGTCCCGAGCTGCTTTCAGGATTTTCTCTTTGTCTCCTAGTCTTGTTAAGTTTTACTATTAGATGTCAGGGTGTTGACCTATTTTTATTGATTTTGAGGTGTTTTCTCTGTGCCTCCTGTATTTTAATGCCTGTTTCCTTCCCCAAATTAGGGAAGTTCTCTGGTATAATTTGCTCCAATATACCTTCTGCCCCTCTCTCTTTCTTCTTCTTCTGGGATCCTAATTATTCTAATATTGTTTCATCTTATGGTATCACTTATCTCTCGAATTCTGCCCTCATGATCCAGTATTTGTTTATCTCTCTTTTTCTCAGCTTCTTTATTCTCCATCATTTGGTCTTCTATATCACTAATTTCTCTTCTGCCTCATTTATCCTAGCAGCTAGAGCCTCCATTTTTTATTGCACCTCATTTATAGCCTTTTTGATTTCTACTTGGTTAGATTTTAGTTCTTTTATTTCTCCAGAAAGTGATTCTCTAGTGTCTTCCATGTTTTTTTCAAGCCTAGCTAGTGTGTTTATAATCGTTATTCTGAACTCTAGTTCCGACATCTTACTAATGTCTGTATGGATTAGGTTCCTGGCAGTCGTACTGCCACTTGTTCTTTTTCTTTTTTTGAGGTGTGTTTTTCCATTTTGTCATTTTGCCCAGAGAAGAATAACTTTTGTTCCTGAAGGCTTTCTGTACAGCTTTGGAGGACAAGAAAGAAAATGGCAGCCTCCCAGTCTCTGCCCTGGAGGAACCAAGAACTCGGGGCCCCACTCCTCAGTGAACCTCCAGAGAAAAGCAGTCAATCACTCCTGTATCTGTGGTTTCTGGCTGAACTCTGTGCTCACCCGGCCTGTGACCGAGCATTTCTATCTCTGGAACATGACCCAGTTTGGAGTCTCCAAACCCAGCAGATTCCTGTGGTGTACTCCTGTGCCGCTCCTCCCAGGGGAAGAAGGGGAGTCTCCCCAGCTCTGATGCTTGTTGGGTCTCTGCTTGAAGAGTAGTGGCCCAACTGTGCCATGAATAATGGTTTATGGCAACCTTTAGCTGAGATCCCAGTCCTCGGTTCCATCTCTGCAGCCAGCTTCCCCACTCCAATACCTGGGAGCTTTGCTGCACTCAGGCACCCCCGGTCTTTCTGTGACCCCGAGGGTCCTGAGACCCTACAGTCCCACCAAGTGTTTCACCCCCTGCTTAGCCACTAGAGCGATGTCTCTCAGCAGAGCAGACTTCTAAAAGTTTCGATTTTGTGCTCTGCTGCTTTATCACTTGCTGGTAGCTGGCTGAGGCGGCTCTCTCCTCCTGTGGTCTATATTCCTAAATATAGCTTCAGATTCACTTCTCCACACATCCTACCTTTCAGAAAGCAGTTGCTTTTCTGTTCAGAGTGTTGCTGCTATTCTTTTCTTCGATCTCCTGTTGAGTTTGTAGGTGTTTAGAATGGTTTGATACCTATCTAGCTGAATTGCTGGGACCAGATGAAATTTAGGTCTCCTACTCCTCTGCCGTCTTGCTCCTCCTCCCTCTCCAGCTGCCTTCTTGTCCACTGTTTTGATGACATCCACAGCAACCATCTTTCTCAAGTCATGAACAGCAAAATGGCCCAGAGGAGGATAGTCAGAGAAGCTCTCAACACACATAGGCTTGCCAGGAACCATAGCAACGATGGCAACATCACCAAATTTCAAGAACCTGGGACCATCTTCCAGCTTTTTCCCAGAACAATGATCTATCTTCTCCTTCAGCTCAGCAAACTTGCAAGCAATGTGATCTGTGTGACAATCCAGCACAGGGGCATATCCAGCACTGATTCGGCCTGGATGGTTCAGGATAATCACCTGAGCCATGAAGCCAGCTGCTTCCATTGGTGGGTCATTTTTGCTGTCACCAGCCACATTGCCACAATGAACATCTTTGAGGGACACATTCTTGACATTGAAGCCCACATTGTCCCCAGGAAGAACCTCACTCAAAACTTCATGGTGCATTTCAACAGACTTGACTTCAAGTAACATTGGCTGGAGCAAAGGTGACCACTATGCCAGGTTTAAGAAAACTAGTCTCTACTCGGCCCATAAGGATGGTACCAATACCTCCAATTTTGTAGATGTCCTGGAGAAGCAGATTCAAGGGCTTGTCTGTTGGACACGTTGGTGGCAGAGTGCAATCCAGAGCTTCAAGCTATGTGGTTCCACTGGCATTCCCATCTTTACAGCTGACTTTCCATTCCTTCAACCAAGGCATGTTAGCACTTGGCTCCAGCATGTTGTCACCATTCCAACCAGAAATTGGCACAAATGTTACTGTGTTGGGGTTATAGCCAATCTTATTAATGTAGGTGCTGACTTCCTTAATGATTTTCTCATATCTCTTCTGACTGTAG
The DNA here is from genome assembly GCF_964656455.1 of Halichoerus grypus. Classification (NCBI taxonomy): domain Eukaryota; kingdom Metazoa; phylum Chordata; class Mammalia; order Carnivora; family Phocidae; genus Halichoerus; species Halichoerus grypus. The sequence continues at coordinate 49,810,456 of NC_135727.1, read as the reverse complement.
CATGGCTCAGTGGAATCTATTTTGTTAACACCAACAATTAGTTGTTTTACACCCAGTGTGTAAGTCAAAACAACATTCTCATGGGTTTGCCCATTCGTGGAGATACCTGCTTCAAATTCACCAACACCAGCAGCAACAATCAGGACAGCACAGTCAGCCTGAGATGTGCCTGTAATCATGCTTTTAATAAAGTCTCTGTGTCCTGGGGCATCAATAATGATCATATAATACTTGCTGGTCTCAAATTTCCATAGGGAGATATCAATGGTGATACCACGTTCATGTTCAACTTTCAGTTTATCCAAGACCCAGGCATACTTGAAGGAGTCCTTTCCCCATCTCAGCAGCCTCATTCTCAAATTTTTTGATAGTTCTTTTTCAATCCCTCCACATTTGTAGATCAGATGACCAGTAGTGGTAGAATTGCCTAAATCTACGTGTCGATGACGATGATGTTGATGTGTCTTTTCCTTTCCCATTTTGGTTTAGGTCGAGCAGTGTTTTTAATGACACCTGTGTTCTGGCAGCAAACCTTTTGCAAAAAAGACTTCTTGTATTTTTTGACTAATTTTTTGATATATTTCTAGTTAAGCACACTGAGGTGGAAAAAAGTAAAGTGTTATGTTTTCTGCTTTTGTATTTTATTGAGTTCTTCTCTGTGACTTAGTACATGACAAATATTGTAAGTAATCTATAAAAAAATCTGTGGAAATTTCACGTTATGATAGACTCCCATACTAGAAGTAATTTAAAAATAAATATGTATTACTAGCTTTGATAGAGTAACTTGCAGCAGACCAATACTCCCGTCAAGAACAAACAAAAAGCCTGGGTAAAATTCAGGATTTAATTTGAAGGTCACAGGATAATTTTAAAGGCAACTAGGATTTAAAGGTCCATATTTTAGAAAGAAAGGGAGATCACTGAGGTAAGCCAAATGCTTACCTCATCTGCAGCTTTTCATTTTGGGTCCATTTGTTGATTCTCAATGCCAAGAAAGAGGCAGAGAAGCTAGGATATCTTTAGTCAGTCTGACAGAATAGGGGGACAGATATTGGATTTCTGGTAATCAAATAATCATAACATGAGAGGCTAAGATCCCAAAGAGAGAGAGAGAGAAGGCATAAATACATAAGCTAAACCTTAGCACCAATTTCTTCTTCAGGACATTTTCTCACTAAGTTGCACAGGGCAAGATGGTAAAAAACCAAGCAGATAACAGTTAAAAAACAAACTAGAGTTTTCCACAGATTTATGTGCTGGGGGCAAAAAAAAAAAAAAAATGGAGTTCAGAATTCCTCATTAGGTAACATCACTGAAAGACCCTAAACACTCTCAGAATCCATGATGGATTAAACTCTAGGAATGTAGGCAAAACAAAAGGAGGAATTTATAGAGACTGCAAAGTAGGCTTGGGCTATTTTAGTCCAGGAGTGGATTCAGGTGATCTCCTTCTTTGCATTCTGGATAGGAGATAGAATAAATCTTCTCTGGAGGAAGATAATCATGTAGAGCTTCCATAATTTTTCATAGACAATGTCTGGCATTAACCAACATAAGATAAATCAATTTCAAGAGAAGAATATGAAACACAGAAAAAGACTTGCTGGGGGTCCAGTTATTCAGTAGTGAAACTGTGACTTTAAAATTACTGTGATTATTAATATCTTCAAAAAAATACATAGCAAGAGAGTAGCTTTGAATTTTCCTAAATGAGTGAAAGATGTTAAGCCACAATTCAAAAATTGTGATAAACCCCAAGTAGAATAATATAAAGAAAGCCAAACACACACATTATAGTGAAACTGAAGAAAATCATTGTCAAAGAGAATATCTTAAAAATATCTACTAAAGAAGACTCACCACCTTCAAAACAGCAGCAACTGAACAAAAAACTGCTGGGGTGCCTGGGTGGTTCAGTCAGTTAAGCCTCTAACTCTCAGTTTCAGCTCAGATCATGATCTCAGTGTCATGAGATCCAGACCCGTGACAGGCTCTTTGCTCAGAATGGAGTCTGATTGAGATTCTCTCTCTCTCTCCCTCTCCCTCTGCCCCTCCCCCAGTTTTCACTCTCTTTCTCTCAAATAAATGAATAAATAAATAAATAAATAAATAAAATCTTTAAAAATTAAAATAAATAAACAGAAAAATGCAAAGCACTGCTATGAGTAATTAAAGAAAATGAAATAACTGAAGGGATTAACTCAGCTAATGAATTAGACTTTATATTGTAATTATATCAGTTCTACCCAAATTTATTTGTAAATTTAGTGTAATCCCAATAAATTTATTAGCCAGTTTGTGTGCGTGTGTGTGTGTGTGTGTGTGTGTGTGCAATTTGGCAAGCTTATTATAAAATTCATAAAGAACTGGGGCTCCTGGGTGGCTCAGTTGGTTAAGCGACTGCCTTCGGCTCAGGTCATGATCCTGGAGTCCCGGGATCGAGTCCTGCATCGGGCTCCCTGCTCGGCAGGGAGTCTGCTTCTCCCTCTGACCCTCCCCCCTCTCATGTGCTCTCTCTCATTCTCTCTCTCTCAAATAAATAAATAAAATCTTTAAAAAAAAATAAAATAAAAATAAAAAATAAAATTCATAAAGAACTGAAGGGGGGCAAGATGGTAGCAGAGTAGGGGACCTCATTTCATCTGGTCCCTTGAATTTAGCTGGATATCTATCAAGCCATTCTGAACACACACAAATTCAACCTGAGATTGAAGATTTATCTGGATCTCCAAAAGCAGAAAAATGACTACTTTTTGCAAGGTAGGAGGTGCAGAATCTTGAATCTTTGAGGGAAATATCCAAAAATAAGCAGAGTGGGGGGAAGGAGCCTCCATAAGCAGGACGCTGGAAAGTGATATAACACTGGAGCAAAAAAATTGGGACCCTTGGACATCTGCTCTAGTGAGAGGCACCCTCTTCCAGAAAGAGCACAGGGCACAAATAAGGCAGAATTCTGGGTGGATCGTTGTGGTCACAGGATCCCAGGAGACTCAGAAAGAATGGGGGAGCCCAAACCAATAGAGTGCCCAAGCAGTGGAGCAGGGAGACTGGTTATGGTCAGCAAGCCCAGAGAGGGATGCAGGGCAGCACCCAGCGTGACCTGGGAAGTGTGGATGAGGGTGCACGTGTGAGCCCACAGCTGCTGGGAGTTGCAGAGTCACAAGGCACAGAGACGTTGGCAGGTGCCCCTGACTCCCACTGGAGAGGTGTGGCAGCACGAATTGAGCGAGTCTGTGGAGTTTGGTATGCACAGAGGTGGAGAGGGATTGAGCTGCAGGATTGGTTAAGGGGTGGACCACGATATTTCATCTCTGGGCCAAAGATTCCTGTACAGCCATATTTGCTCTGACACTCTAAAGAGAAGTGGAAAGATGCTAAGGAACAAAAGCCACACAGACAACAAGCTCACATTAATCCCATCCCCCTGACAAGAGGTGGGACAACTCCACCCAGGCAAAACACTTGAGAAGCTGAGCAGCAGGCCCTTCCACAAGAAAACAGACCAGAAGAACAGGTGAATGATAAGCTTATTTCCCACAGGACTGTAAAACTCCACCACCAGGGGAAAATAATATAGGGAGCTCTAGGTGTTCCCTCACTACTTGCTTATACTTCTGGTTAAAATTTTACATCTCTTTTTTAGTTTCTTTTCTTATTTCTTTTTTATTCTTTTTTTTAACCTTGTTCCTATTCTAAATAGATTCTTATCTCCCAACCTATGTTTTTAAGTTGCTTTTTAACTTTTATTTTTTCACATATATGTTTTATAGATTTTTGCCCTATACTAGCCCGTTTTCACTCTATTCAATTTTATCCATATATATATATATATATATATATATATATATAAAGAGTTATAGTTTCTTTGCAATTTTGGGATATAGTGTCTTCTAAGACACAGACCACAAGGAAGCAGGAACAAGCAGATCACCCTGCTTTGTCCACCCTAAAAGATTATAATCTCTCTCCCTACCTTCCCTCTATTTTTCTTTTTTCTTTTCTCTTTTTCTTTCTTTTTTTATTGTTTTGGATCATTTTGGCTTTGGTGGCATATCTGTGGTAGCTTTTGGCCACTTCAGATTTTTTCTAAGGTGCATTTTGCTTGGGTCATGGTTGATATTTTGGACTCTGTCCATTCCTTCAATCATCCCTCAGCAGAAAAAGTAGGAGGAGAAACTCCCAACAAAAAAAGAGACAGAGACAAGGTCCTCTGCCACAGATCTAATGGATATGGATAGAAGCAAGATGTCAGAGATAGACTTCAGGGTAGCAATCATGAAGTCAATAGCTAGGCTTGAAAAAAGCATTAGTGACAATATAGAACCTGTAACGGCAGAAATGAGATTTAATCAGGCCGAACTTAAAAATGCTATGAACAAGATGTAGTCTAAACTGGATATTCTAACAGTCAGGGTAAATGAGGCAAAAGAACAAATTAGTGATCTAGAAGATAAGCTGATAAAAAGGAAGGAAGCTGAGGAAGATAGGGATAAGCAGCTAGTAGCCCATGAGAATAGACTTAGAGAGATCAATGACACCAGGAAACATTCCAATGTCAGAATTATTGGGATCCCTTATGGGGTGGAGAGAGAGAGAGGACTAGAAGGTATATTTAAGCAAATTATACCTGAGAATTTCCCTAATATGGAGAAGGAAACAAGCATTCATGTCCAAGAGGCAGAGAGGACACTTCCCCAAATCAATAAAAATAGATCAACACCCTGACATATAACAGTGAAGCTTACAAATATTAGAGTCAAGGAAGCTATCCTGATAGCAGCAAGGGGGAAGACATTTCTTACTTAGGGAAGGAGAAACATCAGAATGACATCAAACTTATCCACAGAGACCTGGTAAGCCACAAAAGGCTGGCAGGACATATTCAGGGTACTAAATGAAAAGAACATGCTGCCAAGCATACTTTATCCAGAAAGGCTGTCATTCAGAATGGATGGAGAGATAAAGAGCTTTCAGGACCAACAGAAACTGAAAGAATATGTGACCACCAAGCCAGCCATGCAAGAAATATTAAAAGGGATTCTATGAAAGAAGAAAGACCAGAAGAGTAATATAGACCTGAAATTAACAGAGACAATTTATAAAAAAAAGGACTTTACAGGGCAATATGATGGCACTAAATTCATATCTTTCAATAGTTACTCTTAACGAGAATGGGCTGAATGCTCCCATCAAGAGACACAGGGTTTCAGATTGGATAAAAAAGCAGGACCCATCCATATGCTGTCTACAAATCACTCATTTTGAACCTAAAGACACCTGCAGATTGAAAGTGAAGGGATACAGAACCATTTACCATGTCAATGGACATCAAAAGAAAGCTAGAGTAACAATTCTCATATCAAATTAGATTTTAAACCACCAACCATAGTAAGAGATGTAGAGGGACACTATATCATACTTAAAGGGTCTATCCAACAAGAAAATCTAACAACTGTAAATATCTATGCCCCCAACATGGGAGCAACCAACTACATAAACCAACTAATAACCAAAATAAAGAATCATATTATTAATAATACATTAATAGTAAGAGACTTCAACATTCCACTCACAGCAATAGACAGATCATCTAAGCAGAAGATAAAGAAACAACAGCTTTGAAGGACACATTGGACCAGATGGAGTTCATAGATATGTACAGAACATTCCATCCTAATACAACAGAATACTCATTCTTCTTGAGTGCACATGGAACTTTCTCCAGAATAGATCCCATACTGGGTCACAAATCAGGTCTCAACGAATACAAAAAGACAGAGATTATTCCCTGCATATTTTCAAACCACAATGCTTTGAAACTGGAACTCAACCACAAGGAAAAAATTGGAAGGGACACAAACACTTGGTGGTTAAAAAGCATTCCCCTAAAGAATGAATGGGTTAACCAGGAGATTAAAGAGGAACTTAAACATTTCATGCAAACCAATGAAAATGAAAACACATCAGTTCAGAACCTATGGGATACTGCAAAGGCAGTCCTTAAAGGGAAGTATATAGCCATCCAAGCCTCTCTCAAAAAATTAGAAAAATCCCAAATTCACAAGATAACCTTACACCTAAAGGATCTGGAGAAAAAACAACAAATAAAACCTAAACCAAGCAGAAGAGAAATAATAAAGATTAGACCAGAAATCAATGAAATAGAAACTAGAAGAACAGTAGAACAGATCAACGAAACTAGAATTCTTTGAAAGAATTAATAAGATTGATAAACCTCTGGCTAGACTTATCCAAAAGAAAAAAGACTCAAATTAATAAAATCATGAATGAAAGGAGAGAGATCACGACCAACACCAAGGAAAAACAGAGAAATTTAAGAACATATTAAGAGCAACTATATGCCAACAAATTAGTCAATCTGGAAGAAATGGATGCATTCCTGGAAACTTATAAACTACCAAGACTGAAACAGGAAGAAATAGACAATCTGAACAGACCAATAACTGGCAAGGAAATTGAAACAATAATCAGAAATCTCCCCAAAAACAAGAGTCCAGGGTCAGATGGCTTTCCAGGGAAATTCTACCAAACATTTAAAGAAGAAATTGTACCTCTTCTACTGAAGCTATTCCAAAAAATAGAAATGAAAGGAAAACTTCCAAACTCTCGTTCTATGAGGCCAGCATTACCCTGATCCCAAAACCAGACAAAGATCCCATCAAAAAGGAGAATTACAGACCAATATCCCTGATGAACATGGATGCCAAAATACTCAACAAGATCCTAGCCAGTAGGATCCAACAGTACATTAAAAGGATTATTCACCACGACCAGGTGGGATTTATTCCTGGGATGCAAGGGTGGTTCAACATTCACAAATCAATCAATTTGCTAGATCACATTAACAGAAGAAGAGACAAGAACCATAGGATCCTCTCAATTGATGCAGAACAAGCATTTGACAAAATACAGCATTCTTTCCTGATTAAAACTCTTCAAAATATAGGGATAGAGGGAACATAACTCAATATCATAAAAACAATCTGTGAAAAGCCCACATGAATATCATTCTCAATTCAGAAAAACTGAGAGCTTTTCCCTAAGGTCAGGAACACAACAGGGATGCCCACTCTCACCACTATTGTTCAACATAATACTAGAAATCCTAGCCTCAGTAATCAGACAACAAAAAGAAATAAAAGCCATTCACTTTGGCAAAGAAGAAGTCAAACTCTGTCTCTTCACAGATGACATGATATTTTATTTGGGAAACCCCAAAGACTCCACCCCCAAATTACTAGAACTCATACAGCAATTCAGCTATGTGGCAGGATACAAAATCAATGCACAGAAATCAGTTGCATTTCTATACACTAACAATGTGACTGAAGAAAGAGAAATTAAGGAATCTATCCCATTTACAGTAACATCAAAAAGATATGATACCTAGGAATAAACCTAACCAAAGAGGTAAAGGATCTGTTCTCTAGAAACTACAGAACACTTATGAAAGAGATCAAGGAAGACAAAAAGAGATAAAAAAAAAAAAAATTCCATGCTCATGGATTGGAAGAATAAACATTGTGAAAATGTCTATGCTGCCCAGAGTAATCTACACTTTAATGCAATCCCTATCAATATAACATCAGAATTTTTCTCAGAGCTGGAATATACAATCCTAAAATTTCTATGGAACCAGAAAAGACCCCGAATCTCCAGGGGAATGTTGAAAAAGAAAACCAAAGTTAGGGGCATCACGGTGCCTGACTTCAAGCTATGTTACCAATCTATGATCATCAAGATAGCATGGTATGGGCACAAAAACAGACATATAAATCAATGGAACAGAATAGAGACCACAGAAATGGACCTTCAACTCTGGTCAACTAATCTTCAACAAATCAGGAAAGAATATCCAATGGAAAAAAATACAGTCTCTTCAATAAATGTTGCTGGGAAAATTGGACAGCCACATGCAGAAGAATGAAACTGGATCATCTCTTACAGCATACACAAATGTAAACTCAAAATGGATGAAAGACCTCAATGTGGGACAGGAATCCATCAAAATCCTAGAGGAGAATATAGGCAGTAACCTGTTCAACATTGGCCACAGTAACTTCTTTCAAAACATGTCTCTAAAGGCAAAGGAAACGAAAGCAAAAATGAACTTTTGGGACTTCATCAAGATAAAAAGGTTTTGCACAGTAAAGGAAATAGTCAACAAAACTAAGAGGTAATCCATGGAAAGGGAGAAGATATTTGCAAATGACATTATGGATAAAGGGCTGGTATCCAAGATCTATAAATTACTTCTCAAACTCAACACCCAAAAAACAAAAAATCCAGTCAAGAAATGGGCAGAAGACATGAACAGACACTTCTCCAAAGAAGACATACAAATGGCTTATGGACACATGAAAAAATGTTCAACATCACTAACCATCAGGGAAATACAAATCAAAAGCAGAATAAGATACCACCTTACACCAGTTAGAATGGCAAAAATTAACAGGACAGGAAACCTCATGTGTTGATGAGGATGTAGAGAAAGGGGAATGGGAAGAAAGCAGAGAGGGAGAAAAACCTTGGGAGACTTTGGACTCTGGGAAACAAACTGAGGGTTACAGAAGGGAGGAGGTTTCAGGGAATGGGATAACTGGGTGATGAGTATTATAGTATTATTAGATACTGTTTATTGTTCTAGAATAGACTAATAGACCAAAGAAACAAGAGAGTTTAGAAATAGAGTTACATGATCAAGTCTCCACTAAAATTCAACAAGAGAAAGAATAACACTTTCAATAAATAGTGTTGGATTAATCGGATATCCAAATTAAATCTTTATTTCTTTCTCCTACTCTTAAAAAAAGCCAAAAACAAAAAAAATTCTTTGAAAAAAGTTGATGGTATTTTGATAAAGATTGTATTAAATGTGTAGATTGTTCTAGGTAGTATTGACATCTTCACAATATTTGTTCTTCCAATCCATGAGCTTGGAACGTTTTTCCATTTCTTTGTGTCTTCCTCAATTTCTTTCATGAGTATTTTATAGTTTTCTGAGTACAGATTCTTTGCCTCTTTCGTTAGATTCATTCCTAGGTATAAACAAAAAACAATTGCAGATGTATGTGACCTAAATATAAAAGGTAAAATATATAGCTTAAGGGAGAAATTTTTGGAATTCACAAAGATCTCCTAAACAGGACACAAGGAGTAATAGCCATAAAAATAATAAGTAATAAATTGAGCTACATTAAAATCAGAAATCTATTTTCATCAGAAGACATAAAGAGTAAAAAGGAAAACCATAGAGTAAGAAAATATATTTGCAATTATTATGTATAACAAAGGAAATGCATCCAGAAAAAATAAGCAAAGTAAAAGATGACCCAAGAGGGAAAAAAAAAGGGCGGAGGGAAACTTGAATAGGCTCTTAATCTATCTATCTATCTATTTATCTATCTATCTATCTATCTATCTATCTATCTATCTATCTATCATCTCCATATCTAGATAGATAGATTGATCTAGATAGATAGATGATAGATAGATAGATAGATATGGATATATATCCATATATATCCATATGGCCAATACACATATAAAAGAAAGTCATCAAAACAATGCAAGTTAAAAGCACAATGAGGTACTGCTACACATTCACTAGAACAAATACTTTTAAAATCCTGACAATAATACTACATTCTAGAATGCATATAGAATAATTTGAACTTTCATACACTGTTAACTGAAGTGTAAATAGGTACAAACACTCCGGAAAAAAATTGCAATATTCTGATTATGTATTCTGATTATGTAACCCAAGATTTTTTACTCCTAAGTACTTGTCCAAGAGAAATGAGTGCATATATCCACCAGTATAATATAGAAGAATGTCCATAGCAGCTTTGTACAAAATAGCCCCAAGTTAAAAATAACCCAAATATTTATAAATGGTAGCATGGATAAATGTGTTCATATTAGTATTACTACACAGCAATAAAAATGAAAACAAAATCACTATTACATTTAACATTAAAGATGAATATCAGAAACAACATTGGCTGAAAGTGCTAGAGACGGGGGTAATTACTACAAGATTACATTTTTATACAATTGAAAACCAGTGTGACAAAACTATTTTATGACATTAGAAATCTAGATAATGATTACCTTTGTTAGGGGGTAGTAACTGCTTGGGCATATAAGGAAGGCCAGTGTTGTATTCATGTTCTGTGAAAGAGGTGAATGGATCAAATAGTACCTATATTATAATAACCAAACCTTTGAAGGCAAAATTATTGGTCATCTGACTGTCAGGCACTTACTGTGATGAGCTAGTAGGAGAATGTTTGAAAATTTATGAAAAGAATAAAAAGACTACCAAAGACTAGGAAAATCCAGTTCTGAAAGTTACAGGGTCTAACTGATAAAATTTTTGATGATTCAAATTGTGAAAAGTGTCGGCCCATTGTTAGTAAATTCTATCAAAATATATGTAGAAGTAGTAAATATATATTTTTTTAAGAGAGAGAGAGAGAGAAGGGCAGAGGGAGAGAGAATCTTAAGTAGGCTCCATGTCCAGCATGGAGCCCAACTTGGGGCTCTATCTCATGACATGAGATCATGATCATGAGCTAAAATCAAGAGTTGGACACTTAACCAAGCACCCAGGTGCCCTGTAAATATTCTTTACATACTGGGTGGAAATAAACATTTAATAATCTCTAGGGATCTAAGCTGCATATCTGAACTACATTTTTAAATGATTCTTACCTGGACATAGATTTTTTTTTTTTAAATTCTGTGAGTATGAAATGTAAAAGTTATAGGCTATATTTTCTTTTTCTGAAATATAATATATTTGAACTCACATGGAATAGTAATCTGAACTTCACTTTATGCCATTCATTTATTCATACAGAAAATTTATTGGGCAGCTACTAAGCATTATATGCCATGGTAAGCAATGGGAAGAAGGTGCAATACTTGCCCCTAAGAATTTTGGAACAGTTTGCTGTTAGAGACAGCAGAAAACATGGGAGAAGTATATTATATTGGTTAATAGAATGATGTTTGGAGTTAAATTGTATGAGTTAAAAATCAAGCTTTTCCATTTGCTAACTGTGTGACTTTGGACAATATGCTCATCCTCTTTATGCCCATTTCTTCATCTAAAAATGGAATAATATTAATACTAATTTACAGGGTTATTTTGAGGGCTAAAATAAAGGAGATAGTGTAGGTCAATTGCTTAGCACAATGTCTAGTATGCAGTAAATGTGTAATAAATTCTAATTATTATTATAAAATCACATATTGTGATATGTTTTATGATAAAGGTCAGTACAGGATGAACCCAGAATGTGAAGCCAGAATAGAGGTAACAAACTAAACCTTGGTGGTTTAGAGAGGAACTTTGGTAGATGACGTATTCCAAGGTCACAATTCAACAAATTCTTATTTGCCTACTGGTGCTAAGTATTGCTCACTGTCTACTGGGGAGACAGACAATTATAATTTAGTATGACAAATGCTGTATTTAAGTACAAGCTAACCTAGGTACATACATATAGGCAAGGCATCTTATTCAATATTGGGAGATCAAGAAAGACTTCTTGAAGAAAATGTTATTTAAGGTTAAATGTGAAAAGTAAATGGTAGTAATCCAGGAGAAGAAAAGGAGGGTCAATATTCCAAAAGAAGCAATATATACAAATGGTTGAAAGGAAGAGAGAACACAACACACAATTTTCTGGGGCACTTGGGTGGCTCAGTTGGTTAAGCGACTGCCTTCGGCTCAGGTCATGATCCTAGGGTCCTGGGATCGAGCCCCACATCAGGCTCCCTGCTCCTTGGGGAGCCTGCTTCTCCCTCTCCCTCTGCCTGTCACTCCCCCTGCTTGTACACTCTTTCTCTGTCAAATAAATAAATAGAATCTTTAAAAAAAAACACACACAATGTTCTAAAAGTGAGACTAAGACATTTGCATTATTACCCCCCCCAGCTTCAGATGTGAAAGAATTTCAATAGCATTTCTTATTTTTTTTAAAGTTTTTTATTTATTTTAGAGAGAGAGAACATGAATGGTGGAGGGCAGAAGGAGAGGGAGAGAGAGAATCTCAAGCAGGCTTCACATTGAACATGGAACCTGATGTGGGGCTCAATCTCTTGGCCCTGAGATCATGACCTGAGCCAAAACCAAGAGTTGGACACTCAACCGACTGAGCCACCCAGGTGCCCCAGGATTTTAATAGCATTTCAATAGACAATGAGGAGAGCTAAAGTCAAGGCCTGTATTTCTGTACTTTGACAAGGTTTTAAAAAGAAACATATATGAGGTCTATGAAAAAAATGTTGTAGCCCAAGAAAAGCCTACAAATAAAAAGTACATCTCTGAAAAAAAAATTACTAAAGGAAACAGAAGAAAAATTTAGAAACTACCTGTTTCAGATTCTCATTTATACAAGAATGTATTTTTCTATGCTATAAAACCTGGTGATTGCAGGACAAAAATAGTTTGATATAAAAATATACAACAGATTAAAAAAAAGATATATGGGAGTAGACTAATGTAAGAAAATGCAATGGTAAAATTAAAACTTATGTTGGAGGAAGAAAGACTTAGAATTGACCCTCCAAAATAAATCAGACATGAAGACTGTATTAAACTGAAAGGTGAACTCCCCGAAAGTATCTACACCAAGTCCTTGAAACCTATGAATGCTACCTTATGTGGCAGAAAATGTGATTAAGAATATTGAGAGGTGGACTTATCCTGGGTTTATCCTTACCAGAGGGAGGCAAGGAAGTTGTGAGAGACAGACACAGAAGAAAAGGTGATATGAAGATGGAGGCAGAGATTAAAGTGATGGAGGTAAAAAATACCTAGAACCACCAGAAGCTAGAGGAGTCAAGGAACAGAATCTTCCCTAAAACACAGCCCTACATTCACCTTGATTTCAGACTTATGGTCTCCAGAACTGTGACAGAATAAATTTATGTTGTTTAAACAACTATGTTTGTAGCATTCTTTGACAACAGCTTTAGGAACTAATAAATAGACTAATATTAATACTAATAGTACAATAAACATATTTTCATATATGTAAGGGTTTATAAATATTTTACTCCTGTGCCCAACCTAAAAAAGTTTAACAGGTATTAGGTGAAACAGACAACTGAGAGTGAAATAAAAATCAAGAATTCAGAAATGTCAACGTTATGGTATACTTGCATTGGAAAAGCATTTTGAAGTTAAATATATGAAATTAAGTAGAAATAATCATTTAAGTAGAAATAATCATTAATAGCAATATATCATATCTCAAAATGTAGATAGAAAGAAAATTTGAAACAAAGGTGAAAACACTCTTGGAGTTTTCTGTTTAAAAATATGAATGCTGTGATAACACAAAATCATGAGTCTATAAACTCAGATTATATTAATAAGAGCCAAGTCAATTGGAATGGGTTGGGAAGTAAAGGTATTTTCTAAATTGTAAATTATTAGACAAGTGTTATTATGGAAGGAGGTGGTACACCAATAGATATTGTGGGCTTTCAATGGGAAGAGATTATTGAGAATTTGTGAGAGGAAAAATGCCTAGATTTCAAAGCTGTGATTTGATAGATGCATCACTTAAAGCACTTTTCTAATAAAGTATGAGAAATGCAGAATCCTCTCTTTCCCATTGGAAATTCGCAATGTATAATATACCATTCAAGGGACTGAGGTGTTCTGCAGTTATAAAATAAAACAAAACAAAAATCCAGCATCTCCCAAACTTATTTGAAAATGGACCCACTTTAGTAAGGCATGCTAACTATGCTCCTCTGAACACCAGTTTTGAAAATCATGTATTAAAAGCAGTGGTAGCGTTTGAGACAAATGGCAATCCCTCCTCCCGTCCCTATTATTAAAGGAGAGTAGAAGGAGGAGCGCTTAATCTTTCAGCTTAAAAAAATAAAAAAAGATTTTTTTTAAATTTATTTGAGAGAAAAGAGCACGAGCGAGAGAGAAAGCACCAGTGGGGGGAAGGGCAGATGGAGAGGGAGAAGCAGGCTCCCTGCTGAGCAGAGAGCCCAATGTGGTGTTCAATCCCAGGACCCCAGGGTCATGACCTGAGCAAAAGTCAGATACTTAACTGACTGAGCCACGCAGGGCACCCCTAAATATTTTAGCTTTCCTTTTTATTAGGATAGCTCCTTTGTCAGACAGTGAACTATCCAGATTTTCTTAACCATTACCTCCTCTAGGGTCAACAATACCAGTACTAGTAAAACTTGTCAAGTCACCAAATCCACACAGCCTTCTCCTGAACTTATCAACATTCAGTTTTGCTAGTGCTTTCCAGTCAGAGAAGAGGAACAAAGGATAGTGAATGCTCTTTTTTTGTCTGCTATTTGACAGAGCACTTATTGCATTTCACAGAAATGACTAGGAAGAAATAGGGGCTGTAACTAGATTTCTCAGAAAATTTCTCCGTCACAAAGATAAAGTTATTATGAAAAATGCTTTAAAATTCAGAAGTTTGTGCATATAAATTTTTATAGATTTCTACTTTTTAGACTTCTAAATCTCAGAATGCACTAATGATGGGATTTCTTTCCTCCTTCCTTGAAAGTATGTAACAAACAATAGCATATTAGATTGAAATTAGGAGCCTGAGGTTCTAATTTTGGGCTGCCATTGATTAAACATATGCTATTAAAAAACAAACTAATGAGAGAGGAAAAAAGATGGCGGAGGAGTAGGGGACCCTATTTCAACTGGACCCTGGAATTGAGCTGGATATCTACCAGACCACTCTGAGCACCCAGAAAACCAGCCTGAGATGTAAGAAGATTTGGATCTCTACAAACAGAATATTGCAGGCGGTTGGTTTTGAGGTACGAAGCGGAGAGCCGTGATCCTGCGGGCAGATATCGGAGGATAAACAGAGGCGGGAGGGTGCCTGGACCTGGGGATCCTACACCGCCGGTGAGTGACAGCCTCACGCACTGCAGACGGGGCACAGACTCACAGACTGGTAGCGTCGGGAAAGAACTTTAGGGCAGCCACCGGGGTGGAAAACCAGACCGGCGGGGTCGCGCACACGCGAACCACAGCACCCCCGTACAGAAACTGGAGCGATGGTCGCGCGCACGTGACCTGCAGCCTCCGAGTCGGAAACCCGGTGTGCTGGGGTCGCGCCGGTGAACTGCAACCACTGGGGGTGGAAACCCCAAGCGGTGGAGTCGCACGCGCGCGAACTGGGAGCGGCTGGCAGTTTTACAAGCACAAAGGGCAGAGACGTGTCCCGACCTGGAGGCAGGACTGGGGGCGCTGCGGAGGGGCGCACAACCCAGGACGCTGCAGTTTATAGCAGCACGGACAGAAACGGAGACAGTGTGGCCTGGAGAGCTCACTGAAGAACAGACTGCGGTCTCTCTGCTCTGAGGCAGAGGGTTGGAAACGGTCTCTTCTGCTCTGACTCGCGGAAGAGACGCGGAAAGCCACCAGGGAAAAGCGCCAGAGAACAAAAGCCCCAAAGACTGATTCCCACTGAGCCCATCCCCCGCCACAGGGGCGGAGGGCAACTCCGCCCAAACAGGGTTGCCTGAGTAACAGTGGGGCAGGCCCCTCCCGCAGAAGACAGGCTGGGAAAACAAGAGGCCAGCAACCCTAAGGTCCCAAGAAAACAGGTGCATCTTCCTTGGTTTCTGGTCAATAATTTGGACTCTATACATTCCCTCAAACACCCATCAACAGAATGACTAGGAGGAGGAGCCCCCAAAACAGGAAAGACTCAGAGATTATGACTTATGCTGCAGATTTACAAATGGATGCAGATATAACCAAGATCTCAGAGATGGAATTCAGGCTAGCAATTGTGAAGACAATGGCTAGAATGGAGAAATCAATTAATGGCAACATAGAGTCTCTACGGGCAGAAATAAAAGGTGATTTGGCAGACCTTAAAAATGCTATCAATGAGATCCAATCCAATCTAGATAATCTAACAGCTAGGGTAACTGACACAGAAGAGAGAATAAGTGATCTGGAAGACAGTATAATAGATAAAAAGGGAAAAGAGGAGGCCAGGGAAAAACAACTCAGAATCCATGAAAATAGAATCAGAGAAATAAGTGACACCATGAGGTGTTCCAATGTCAGAATAATTGGAATCCCGGAGGGAGTGGAGAGAGAGAGAGGGCTAGAAGATGTATTTGAGCAAATCATAGCTGAGAACTTCCCTAATCTGGGGAATGAAACAAACATTCGAGTCCTAGAGGCAGAGAGGACCCCTCCTAAGATCAAGGAAAACAGGCCAATACCCCGGCATGTAATAGTAAAACTTGCAAATCTTAGAACCAAGGAAACCATCTTAAGGGCAGTTAGGGGAAAGAGAGTCCTTACGTACAGAGGGAGGAACATCAGAAGAGTGTCAGACCTATCCACAGAGACCTGGCAAGCCAGAAGGGCCTGGCAAGACATATTCAGGGTACTAAATGAGAAGAACATGCAGCCAAGAATACTTTATCTGGCAAGGCTTTCATTTAGAATGGATGGAGAGATGCAGAGCTTCCACGACTGGCAGAAGTTGAAAGAATATGTGACCACTAAGCCGGCCCTGCAAGAAATATTAAGGGGGGTTCTATAAAAGGAGAAAGACCCCAAGAGTGATCTACAACAGAAATTTACAGGGACAATCTATAAAAACAACGTCTCACAGGCAACATGATGACAATTAATTCATATCTTTCAATAATCACTCTCAATGTGAATGGTCTAAACACTCCCATAAAATGGCACAGGGTTTCAGATTGGGTAAAAAGACAGGACCCATCCATATGCTGTCTACAAGAGACTCATTTTGAACCTAAAGATACATCCAGCCTGAAAGTGAAGGGATGGAGATCTATCTTCCATGCCAGCGGACCTCAAAAGAAAGCTGGAGTAGCAATTCTTATATCAGACAAATTAGATTTTAAACTAAAGTCTGTAATAAGAGACACAGAAGGACACTATATCATTCTTAAAGGGTCTATCCAACAAGAAGATCTAACATTGTAAATATCTAAGCCCCCAACATGGGAGCAGCCATCTACATAAGCCAACTGTTAACCAAAATAAAGAGTCATATTGATAACAATACATTAATTGTAGGAGACCTCAATACTCCACTCTCAGCAATGGACAGATCATCTAAGCAGAAAATCAACAAGGAAACAAGAGCTTTGAATGATACATTGGACCAGATGGACCTCTTAGATATTTACAGAACATTCCATCCTAAAACAACAGAATATTCATTCTTCTCGAGCGCACATGGAACTTTCTCCAGAATAGACCACATACTGCATCACAAATCAGGTCTCAACCGATACCAAAAGACTGAGATTATTCCCTGCATATTCTCAGACCACAATGCTCTAAAACTGCAAGTCAATCACAAAAAAAAATTTGGCAGAAATTCAAACACTTGGAAGCTAAAGACCACTCTGCTCAAGAATGTTTGGGTCAACCAAGAAATCAAAGAAGAACTTAAACAATTCATG
This sequence comes from Halichoerus grypus, assembly GCF_964656455.1. NCBI lineage: Eukaryota > Metazoa > Chordata > Mammalia > Carnivora > Phocidae > Halichoerus > Halichoerus grypus. The sequence goes on along the minus strand of NC_135727.1, from coordinate 49,792,945 downwards.
GAAATCAATGAGAACGAAAACACATCGGTCCAAAACCTATGGGATACTGCAAAGGTGGTTCTAAGGGGGAAATGCATAGCCATCCAAGCCTCACTCAAAAAAATAGAAAAATCCCAAATTCACCAACTAACTCTACACCTTAAAGAACTAGAGAAAAAGCAACAAATGACGCCTAAGCCACGCATTAGAAGAGAAATAATTAAAATTAGAGCAGAAATCATTGAATTAGAAACCAGAAACACAGTAGATCAGATCAATGAAACTAGAAGTTGGTTCTTTGAAAGAATTAATAAGATTGATAAACCACTGGCCAGACTTATCCAAAAGAAGAGAGAAAAGACCCAAATTAATAAAATTATGAATGAAAGGGGAGAGATCACGACTAACACCAAGGAAATAGAAACAATTATTAGAAATTATTATCAACAACTATATGCCAAGAAACTGAGCAATCTGGATGAAATGGAGGCCTTCCTGGAAACCTATAAGCTGCCAAGACCGAAACAGGAAGAAATTGACAACCTGAATAGGCCAATAACCAGTAACGAGATTGAAGCAGTGATCAAAAACCTCCCAAAGAACAAGAGTCCAGGGCCTGATGGATTCCCTGGGGAATTCTACCAAACATTCAAAGAAGAAATAATACCTATTCTACTGAAGCTGTTTCAAAAAATAGAAACAGAAGGAAAACTTCAAAACTCATTCTATGAGGCCAGCATTACCTTAATCTCCAAACCAGGCAAAGACCCCATCGAAAAGGAGAATTTCAGACCGATATCCCTGATGAATATGGATTCCAAAATCCTCAACAAAATCCTAGCTAATAGGATCCAACAATACATTAAAAGGATCATCCACCACGACCAAGTGGGATTTATCCCCGGGATGCAAGGGTGGCTCAACATTCGCAAATCAATCAAGGTGATAGAACACATTAATAAGAGGAGGGAGAAGAACCATATGGTCCTCTCAATTGATGCAGAAAAAGCATTTGACAAAATACAACATCCTTTCCTGAGTAAAACTCTTGAGTATAGGGATAGAAGGAACATTCCTCAAGCTCATAAAATCCATCTATGAAAAGCCCACAGCGAATATCATCCTCAATGGGGAAAAGCTGAGAGCCTTTCCCTTAAGATCAGGAACACGTCAAGGGTGTCCACTCTCACCACTGTTGTTCAACATAGTACTAGAAGTCCTAGCAACAGCAATCAGACAACAAAAAGAAATAAAAGGTATTCAAATTGGCAAAGAAGAAGCCAAACTCTCTCTTTTCACAGATGACATGATACTTTATGTGGAAAACCCAAAAGACTCCACCCCCAAATTACTAGAACTCATCCAGCAATTCAGTAATGTGGCAGGATACAAAATCAATGCACAGAAATCAGTTGCTTTCTTATACACTAACAACGCAACTGTAGAAAGAGAAATTAAAGAAACGATTCCATTTACAACAGCACCAAAAACCATAAGATACCTTGGAATAAACCTAACCAAAGAGGTAAAGGATCTGTACTCTAGGAACTACAAAACACTCATGAAAGAAATTGAAGAAGACACAAAAAGATGGAAAAATATTCCATGCTCCTGGATCAGAAGAATAAACATTGTTAAAATGTCTATGCCACCCAGAGCAATCTATACCTTCAATGCCATCCCAATCAAAATTCCAATGACATTTTTCAAAGTGCTGGAACAAACAATCCTAAAATTTGTATGGAATCAGAAAAGACCCCGAATCGCCAAGGAGATGTTGAAAAAGAAAAACAAAGCTGGGGGCATCACGTTGCCCAATTTCAAGCTATATTACAAAGCTGTGATCACCAAGACAGCATGGTACTGACACAAAAACAGACATACAGACCAATGGAACAGAATAGAGAACCCCAGATATGGACCCTCAACTCTATGGTCAAATAATCCTCAACAAAGCAGGAAAAAAGATGCAATGGAAAAAAGACAGTCTCTTCAATAAATGGTGCTGGGAAAATTGGACATCCACATGCAGAAGAATGAAACTTGACCATTCTCTGACACCATACACAAAGATAAACTCAAAATGGATGAAAGACCTCAATATGAGACAGGAATCCATCAAAATCCTAGAGGAGAACATAGGCAATAACCTCTTTGACATCAGCCACAGCAACTTTTTTCAAGATACATCTCCAAAAGCTAGTGAAACAAAAGCAAATATGAACTTTTGGGATGTCATCAAGATATAAAGCTTCTGCACAGCAAAGGAAACAGTCAACAAAAGAAAGAGGCAACCCACAGAATGGGAGAAGATATTTGCAAATGACACTACAGATGAAGGGCTGGTATCCAAGACCTATAAAGAACTTCTCAAACTCAACCCCCAAAAAACAAATAATCAAGTCAAAAAGTGGGCAGAAGAGATGAACAGACACTTCTCTGAAGAAGACATACAAATGGCTACCAGACACATGAAAAAATGTTCATCATCATTAAGCATCAGGGAAATCCAAATCAAAACCACACTGAGATACCACCTTACACCAGTTAGAATGGCAAAAATGGACAGGGAGAGAAACAACAAATGTTGGAGAGGTTGTGGAGAAAGGGGAACCCTCTTACACTGTTGGTGGGAATGCAAGTTGGTACAGCCACTTTGGAAAGCAGTGGGGAGTTTCCTCAAAAATTTTAAAATAGAGCTACCCTATGACCCAGCAATTGCACTACTGGGTATTTACCCCAAAGACACACATGTAGTGAAAAGAAGGGCCATATGCACCCCAATGTTCATAGCAGCAATGTCCGCAATAGCCAAACTGTGGAAAGAGCCGAGATGCCCTTCAACAGATGAATGGATAAAGAAGATGTGGTCCATATTTACAATGGAATATTACTCAGCCATCAGAAAAGATGAATACCCAACTTTTACATCAACATGGATGGGACTGGAGGAGATTATGGTAAGTGAAATAAGTCAAGCAGAGAAAGTCAATTATCATATCATTTCACTTATTTGTGGAACATAAGGAATAGCATGGAGGACATTAGGAGAAGGAAGGGAAAAATGGGCGGGGGGAATTGGAGGGAGAGATGAACTATGAGAGACTATGGACCTGAGAAACAAACAGGGTTTTAGAGGGGAGGGGGGAGGGGGGATTGGTTAGCCCGGTGATGGGTATTAAGGAGGACACGTACTACATGGAACACTGGGTGTTATATGAAAAGAATGGATCGTGGATCACTACATCAAAAACTAATGATGTATTGTATGGTGACTAACATAACAGAATAAAATTAAAAACTACAAAAAAAAAAAAAAAAGACAAACAAACTAATATGGCCATCTAGATAATGCCTAAATCCTCTGATGAACTACAGTCAACCTGTCTTTTATACATTTTGGGTATTAGCCCCTTATCAGATATATGGTTGGTAGGTTTTTTTTCCCACGTTCTGCAGGTCATCTTATACATACAACTTAACAGCAAAACAAAGAAACAAACACCAAATAGCCTGATTAAACAATGAGCAAAGGATCTGAATACACATTTTTTTCCAAAGAAGACATACAAATGGCCAACACATATATGAAAAGGTGTTCAACATTATGAATCATCAGGGAAATGCTAATCAAGACCACAGTGAGATAGTCCCTCACATCTGTTAGGATGGCATATATATATATATATATATAAATATATATATATATAATCATTATTTATATATATATTATTGTTTAGCCATAAAAAAACAAGGAAATTCCATTGTTTGTGGCAACTGAATGAATGTGGATGACATTATGCTAAGTAAAATAAGCCAGAAAGAGAAAGACAAATACTGTACAATCTTATATGTTGTTATTAACAATATAATCATAGAACCAGACAGTAGAATGGTGGTTACCAAGGGCTGGGTGGAGGCATGAGGAAAATGGGGAGATGTTGGTCAAAGGGTAAAAACTTTCAGTATAAGATGAGTAAGTTCTGGGAATCTAATGTACAGCATGGTGACTATACTTAACAATACTGTATTAATATTTGAAATTTGCTAAGAGAGTAAAACTTAAGTGTTCTCACCGTACCAAAAAAAAAAAAGTAACAATGTGAGGTGCTAGATATGTTAATCAACTTGATTGTGGTAATCATTTCACAATGCTATACATATATAAAATTACCATGTTGTACACTCTATATATAAATACAATTTTATTTGTCATTTATACTTAAAGCTGGAAAAAACAGTAAGTAACTTTACATTACACTTGGAAAAAATATTTAAATAAAATTGACTCAAATACCCACCCACATGTGGTAGGAAGCCCAGGGTCTTTCCCAATATCTCTAATGGACATTTCTAGTCACTTCTGTCCTTGATTTCTTGATACTGCCATGTTCTTTTTTATTATTATTATGTTATGTTAATCACCATACATTACATCATTAGTTTTTGATGTAGTGTTCCATGATTCATTGTTTGCATATAACTCCCAGTGCTCCATTCAGATATTGCTATATTCTTGATCCCCATTATATTTCTCACATATTCGAAATGTGTAGTCTCTGATGTGATGTGTTGTGGGGTCTGGGAGTGAAAGGCAAGAAAGAATTCTTGAGATGTTTTTGGTGCAAAAAAAAAATGGTTTTATTAAAGCACAGGGACAGGACCCATGGACAGAAAGAGCTGCCCTGAGATTGTGAGTTGCTATTGATTATATACTTTTAAGTTAGGAGGAGAAGAGATAAAGGAAGTTCCAAAAAGGATTTTCACATGTTAAAGAAGGCTTACAGGATCCTGGAGGTCTGGCCATTGTCAAGCTAAGGTTGCTTTTTGCCTCTAGCAAGGCATTATTAACATTAGGACACTTCTGAGTTCCTGGAGAAATGTCATAATCCTCCCGTCTCAAGTGTTTGTTAATGGGCTGCAAGTTGTAAGGAAATTTAATTTTATCTACATTTCCTTTTTCCTTTGTTCTCCTCATCAGTCACCAAAAAACTCTATGTTAAACACTAAATTTACTCTAGCACTCCCTCAGTGTAGTACTGATGCAAAATTTGGTTGTAGTGGCCTTTTATTGAAGGTTTGAAGGCATTGGGGGCAAGGCAATATACAGAACAGAACAGCATACTTAAAATGAAATAGCAGGCATTCTTTGACCATTCTTTTTTTTTAATTTTTTAAAAAACTTTTTAAAAGATTTGGGGAGCAAGATGGCGGAGGAGTAGGAGACCTGGATTTCGTCTCCTCTCAGGAATTCAGCTGGATAGGGATCAAACCATTCTGAACACCTACAAACTCAACAGGAGATCGAAGAAAAGAATAGCAACAACTCTCTGAACAGAAAAGCGACCACTTTCTGGAAGGTAGGACCCACGAAGAAGTGAATCCGAGGCGATATTTGGGAGGATAGACGGCGGGGGAGGGGCCTCCGTCAGCCGCTTCTGGCAAGTGATAGAGCCACGGAGCACAAAATCAGAACTTTTAGAAGTCGGCTCCGCTGAGGGATGTCACTCTGGTGGCTAAGTGGGGGGTGGAACCCTCATGGGACAGTGTGGTCTCAGGACCCTCGGGGTCACAGAAAGACCGGGGGTGCCTGAGTGCAGCAGAGCTCCCAGATATCGGAGCGGGGAAGCCGGCTGCAGAGACAGAGCCCAGGCGCGGGCTCTCAGCTCGGGGTTGCCATAGACCGTGATCCGGGGCACAGTCGGGCCACTGCTCCTCCAGCAGGGACCCAACGAGCGGCAGATCCGGGGAGACTCACCTTCCTCCCCCGGGGAGGAGCAGTGTGGGAGCGCACTGCAGGGATCTGCTGGGTTTGGAGACTCCACCCGGGATCGGGTGCCAGAGATAGAAACGCGCAGTCACAGGCCGGGTGAGCACGGAGTGCGGCCGGAGACCTGGGAGACGGGAGTGACTGACGGCTTTTCTCTGGGGGCGCACTGAGGAGCGGGGCCCGAGTTCTCGGCTCCTCCGGGGCGGAGATTGGGAGGCCGCCGTTTTAACTCTCGGCCTCCAAAGCTGTACGGAAAGCTTGCAGGGAACAAAAGCTCCCGAGAGCAAACCCGAGCAGATTACTTAGCCTGGACCGGCAAGGGCGGGCCAATTCTGCCTCCGGCAAGGACATTTGGGAACCACGGCAACAGGCCCCTCCCCCAGAAGATCAGCAAGAACAGCCAGCCAAGACCAAGTTTACCGATCAATGAGAACGGCAGAACTCCAGCGCTAGGGGAATACTGCACATAGAATTCATGGCTTTTTTACCATGATTCTTTAGTCTTTCAAAGTTAATTATTTTTTTTAACTGTCTTTTTTTCTTTTTTCCTTTTTTTTTGAATTTTTCTTTTTCCCTTTTTCAACCAACATCTTATCAATCCCTTTTTTAAAAAACATTTTTATTTTTCATTTTTAGAGTCATATTCTATCCCTTCATAGTAGTTACCCGTATTTTTGTCATATATATATATAAGTTGTTCTCTCTTTAAAATTTTGAGATAGTTTCTTCTAACAGATCAAAATATACTCTAAATCTCTAGTGTATGGTTTTTTTCTACTCCCCTGCCTGATCACATTCTCTCCCTTTTTTTTTTTTTTTTAAATCCTCTTCTTTCTTTTTTCAAACAACTTATCAATTCCTTTTATAAATTTTTTTTATAATTTCCATCTTTACAGTCATATTCCATCCATTCATCATATCAACCCTTATTTTTGTACATAAATAAGTTTTTCTTTCCTTAAAATTTTGGGAGGCACTTTCTTTTAACAGACCAAAATACACCCAAAATCTAGTGTGTGGCACTGATCTATAAACCAGCCTGATCATATTTGATCACATTCTGTTTTTGTTTTGTTTTGTTTTGTTCTGTTTTTGTTTGTTTTTATCTTTATCTTTTTCTTTTTCTTTTTCTTTTTTTTTCTTTTTCTTTTTTCTCTCTTTCCCTTTCTTTTCCCACTGCTTCAGGTCTTTTCTGATTTGTTTAGAGTATATTTTCTGGGGACGTTGTTACCCTGCTAGCATTTTGTTCTCTCATTAATCTATTCTCCTCTGCACAAAATGACAAGACGGAAAAAATCACCTCAACAAAAAGAACAAGAGGTAGTACCGACTGCCAGGGACCTACTCAATACAGACATTAGTACAATGTCAGATCTAGAGTTCAGAATCATCACTTTAAAGATACTAGCTGGGCTTGAAAAAAGCATGGAAGTTATTAGAGAAACCCTTTCTGGAGAAGTAAAAGAACTAAAATCTAACCAAGTAGAAATCAAAAAGGCTATTAATGAGGTGCAATCAAATATGGGGGCGCTAACTGCTAGGGTAAATGAGGCAGAAGAGAGAATCAGTGAGATAGAAGACCAAATGATGGAAAATAAAGAAGCTGAGAAAAAGAGAGATAAACAACTACTGGATCACGAGGGCAGAATTCGAGAGATAAACAATACCATAAGACGAAACAACATTAGAATAATTGGGATCCCAGAAGAAGAAAGAGAGAGGGGCAGAAGGTATAATGGAGCAAATTATAGCAGAGAACTTCCTTAATTTGGGGAAGGAAACAGACATCAAAATCCAGGAGGCACAGAGAACCCCTCTCAAAATCAATAAAAATAGGTCAACACCCCGACATCTAATAGTAAAACTTACGAGTCTCAGAGACAAAGAGAAAATCCTGAATGCAGCTCGGGAGAAGAGATATGTAACCTACAAAGGTAGAAACATTAGATTGGCAACAGACCTATCCACAGAGACCTGGCAGGCCAGAAAGAACTGGCAGGACATATTCAGAGCACTAAATGAGAAAAATATGCAGCCAAGAATACTATATCCAGCTAGGCTGTCATTGAAAATTGAAGGAGAGATAAAAAGCTTCCAGGACAAACAAAAACTAAAGGAATTTGCAAACATGAAACCAGCCCTACACGAAATCTTGAAAGGGGTCCTCTAAGTAAAGAGAGAGCCTAAAAGCAACATAGACCAGAAAAGAACACAGACAATATACAGTAACAGTCACCTTACAGGCAATACAATGGCACTGAATTCCTATCTTTCAATAGTTACCCTGAATGTAAATGGGCTAAATGCCCCAATCAAAAGACACAGGCTATCAGATTGGATTAAAAAACAAGACCCATCGATATGCTGTCTGCAAGAGACTCATTTTAGAACCAAAGACACCCCCAGATTTAAAGTGAGGGGATGGAAAACTATTTACCATGCTAATGGACACCAAAAGAAAGCTGGTGTGGCAATCCTTATATCAGACAAATTAGATTTTAAACCAAAGACTGTAATAAGAGATGAGGAAGGACACTATATCCTACTTAAAGGGTCTATCCAACAAGAAGATCTAACAATTGTAAATATCTATGCCCCTAACATGGGAGCAGCCAATTATATAAGGCAATTAATAACAAAAGCAAAGAAACACATCGACAACAATACAATAATAGTGGGGGACTTTAACACCCCCCTCACTGAAATGGACAGATCGTCTAAGCAAAAGATCAACAAGGAAATAAAGACTTTAAATGACACACTGGACCAAATGGACTTCACAGACATATTCAGAACATTCCATCACAAAGCAACGGAATACACATTCTTCTCTAGTGCCCATGGAACGTTCTCCAGAATAGATCACATCCTAGGTCACAAATCAGGTCTCAAGTGGTACCAAAAGATTGGGATCATTCCCTGCCTATTTTCAGACCACAATGCTTTGAAACTAGAACTCAATCACAAGAGGAAAGTTGGAAAGAACTCAAATACATGAAGGCTAAAGAGCATCCTACTGAAGAATGAATAGGTCAACCAGGAAATTAAAGAAGAATTAAAAAAATTCATGGAAACCAATGAAAATGAAAACACAACTGTTCAAAATCTTTGGGATGCAGCAAAGGCAGTCCTAAGAGGAAAGTATATAGCAATACAAGCCTTTCTCAAGAAACAAGAAACGTCTCAAGTACACAACCTAACCCTATACCTAAAGGAGCTGGAGAAAGAACAGCAAATAAAGCCTAAACCCAGCAGGAGAAGAGAAATAATAAAGATCAGAGCAGAAATCAATGAAATAGAAACTAAAAGAACAGTAGAACGGATCAACGAAACAAGGAGCTGGTTCTTTGAAAGAATTAACAAGATTGATAAACCCCTGGCCAGACTTATCAAAAAGAAAAGAGAAATGACCCAAATCAACAAAATCATGAATGAAAGAGGAGAGATCACAACCAACAACAAAGAAATACAAACAATTATAAGAACATATTATGAGCAACTCTATGCCAGCAAATTAGATAATCTGGAAGAAATGGATGCATTCCTAGAGATGTACAAACTACCAAAACTGAACCAGGAAGAAATAGAAAACCTGAACAGACCTATAACCACTAAGGAAATAGAAGCAGTCATCAAAAATCTCCCAAAACACAAAAGCCCAGGGCCAGATGGCTTCCCAGGGGAATTCTACCAAACATTTAAAGAAGAATTAATACCTATTCTTCTGAATCTGTTCCAAAAAATAAAAATGGAAGGAAAACTTCCAAACTCATTTTATGAGGCCACCATTACCTTGATCCCAAAACCAGACAAAGACCCCATCCAAAAGGAGAATTACAGACCAATATCCCTGATGAACATGGATGCAAAAATTCTCACCAAAATACTAGCCAATAGGATCCAACAGTACATTAAAAGGATTATTCACCACGACCAAGTGGGATTTATCCCTGGGCTGCAAGGTTGGTTCAACATCCTCAAATCAATCAGCGTGATACAATACATTAACAAAAGAAAGAACAAGAATCATATGATCCTCTCAATAGATGCAGAAAAAGCATTTGACAAAGTACAGCATCCTTTCTTGATCAAAACTCTTCAGAGTATAGGCATAGAGGGTACATACCTCAATATCATAAAAGCCATCTATGAAAAACCTACAGCGAATATCATTCTCAATGGGGAAAAACTGAGAGCTTTCCCCCTAAGGTCAGGAACGCGGCAGGGATGTCCACTATCACTACTGCTATTCAACATAGTATTGGAAGTCCTAGCCACAGCAATCAGACAACAAAAAGAAATAAAAGGCATCCAAATTGGCAAAGAAGAAGTCAAACTCTCACTCTTTGCAGATGATATGATACTTTATGTGGAAAATCCCAAAGACTCCGCCCCAAAACTGCTAGAACTCATACAGGAATTCAGTAAAGTGGCAGGATATAAAATCAATACACAGAAGTCAGTGGCATTCCTATACACCAAGAACAAGACAGAAGAAAGAGAAATTGAGGAGTCGATCCCATTTACAATTGCACCCAAAACCATAAGATACCTAGGAATAAATCTAACCAAAGAGGCAAAGGATCTGTACTCAGAAAACTATAAAATACTCATGAAAGAAATTGAGGAAGATACAAAGAAATGGAAAAACGTTCCATGCTCATGGATTGGAAGAACAAATATTGTGAAGATGTCAATGCTACCTAGAGCAATCTACACATTCAGTGCAATCCCCATCAAAATACCATCCACTTTTTTCAAAGAAATGGCACAAATAATCCTAAAATTTGTATGGAACCAGAAAAGACCCCGCATAGCCAGAGGAATGTTGAAAAAGAAAAGCAAAGCTGGCGGCATCACAATTCCGGACTTCCAGCTCTATTACAAAGCTGTCATCATCAAGACAGTATGGTACTGGCACAAAAACAGGCACATAGAACAATGGAACAGAATAGAGAGCCCAGAAATGGACCCTCAACTCTATGGTCAACTAATCTTTGACAAAGCAGGAAAGAATGTCCAATGGGAAAAAGACAGTCTCTTCAACAAATGGTGTTGGGAAAATTGGACAGCCACATGCAGAAGAAACTGGACCATTTCCTTACACCGCACACAAAAATAGACTCCAAATGGGTGAAAGACCTCAATGTGAGACAGGAGTCCATCAAAATCCTAAAGGAGAACACAGGCAGCAACCTATTCGACCTCAGCCGCAGCAACTTTTTCCTAGAAACATCGCCAAAGGCAAGGGAAGCAAGGGAAAAAATGAACTATTGGGACTTCATCAAGATAGAAAGCTTTTGCAAAGCAAAAGAAACAGTCAACAAAACCAAAAGACAACTGACAGAATGGGAGAAGATATTTGCAAATGACATATCAGATAAAGGGCTAGTATCCAAAATCTATAAAGAACTCATCAAACTCAACACCCAAAGAACAAAGAATCCAATCAAGAAATGGGCAGAAGACATGAACAGACATTTTTCCAAAGAAGACATCCAAATGGCCAACAGACACATGAAAAAGTGCTCAATATCACTCGGCATCAGGGAAATCCAAATCAAAACCTCAATGAGATACCACCTCACACCAGTCAGAATGGCTAAAATTAACAAGTCAGGAAATGTCAGATGTTGGCGGGGATGCGGAGAAAGGGGAACCCTCCTACACTGTTGGTGGGAATGCAAGCTGGTGCAGCCACTCTGGAAAACAGTATGGAGGTTCCTCAAAAAGTTGAAAATAGAGCTACCATATGATCCAGCAATTGCACTACTGGGTATTTACCCCAAAGATACAAAAGTAGGGATCCGAAAGGGTACGTGCACCCCGATGTTTATAGCAGCACTGTCCACAATAGCCAAACTGTGGAAAGAGCCAAGATGTCCATCAACAGATGAATGGATAAAGAAGAAGTGGTATATATATACAATGGAATATTATGCAGCCATCAAAAGGAATGAGATCTTGCCATTTGCAACGACGTGGATGGAACTGGAGGGTATTATGCTGAGCGAAATAAGTCAAACAGAGAAAGACATGTATCATATGACCTCACTGATATGAGGAATTCTTAATCTCAGGAAACAAACTGAGGGTTGCTGGAGTGGTGGGGGGTGGGAGGGATGGGGTGACTGGGTGATGGACACTGGGGAGGGTATGTTCTCTGGTAAGTGCTGTGAATTGTGCAAGACTGTTGAATCTCAGATCTGTACCTCTGAAACAAATAATGCAATATATGTTAAGAAAGAAAAAAAAAAAGAAGAAGAATGTAGCAGGAGGGGAAGAATGAAGGGGGTGAAATCGGAGGGGTAAACGAACCATGAGAGACGATGGACTCTGAAAAACAAACTAAGGGTTCTAGAGGGGAGGGGGTGGGAGGATGGGTTAGCCTGGTGATGGGTATTGAGGAGGGCACGTTCTGCATGGAGCACTGGGTGTTATGCACAAACAATGAATCATGGAACACTATATCTAAAACTAATGATGTAATGTATGGGGATTAACATAACAATTAAAAAATTTAAAAAAAAAATTTTTAAAGATTTTATTTATTTATTTGATAGAGACACAGTGGGAGAGGGAACATAAGCAGGGGGAGTGGGAGAGGGAGAAGCAGGCTTCCCACTGAGCAGGGAGCCTGATGCAGGGCTCGATCCCAGAGCTCAATCCCAGGGCTCCAGGACCATGACCTGAGCTGAAGGCAGATGCTTAACGACTGAGCCACCCAGGCGCCCCTCTTTGACTATTCTTGCCACTAGAAAGTTCTCACTGCTTTATTACCATTTACTCAGCCCCTTTCTCTGCTTTATTCTGCCTCTCATTGTTTTTAACCCCATGCATCTCTCCCCTGTTTATAAATTCTGTCCAAAGAAATTCAGCTAGTTACTTACCCCTCCCCCACATCCCCACTAAGGCCATGTTCTGTGAATCAAATGTTTAATATCCAACAATCTATTAAGATATTTTGTTAAATTAAAAAAAATTCTCTCCCTGAAGAATTCTGTTACCAAATTTTAAAGTAACAGTAATTTTTTCTCATGGCTATTTACCTCAATTACCTCCAAAACAGAGATGAGAAACTTCAAAATAAAAGATGGATATCCAATAAAATCATTAAAATACAAATAAAGATATATGGAGCAATAAGTCTAACAAAATCTGGATAAATATAATTAGTGAATTTGAATATTAAATTCAAATCTGGAAGCCTAGGCCAAAAATTGAAAACATGGTGGATAACTAATACTCATTATTTGATAAAAAGAAACATCAGATTTTAATGATACTACTAAACTCTTTTACATACTAGATTTTCAAATTATTTTATTATATCTCTATTCTTACAATGGCCATCACATGAGTGACATCTTTATATTTTATAGAACATACAGAAACTTTTTTTTAAGGACTCTTTCTCAGTTTTTCTATATGGTCAATATATGCATGTAGTTTAATAAGACATTTTTTATAGTTTAAGGTAATGATATTAAGGTACAAAAATTTCTGGTGATTAAACAACCACCAAGTTAAAATTTAAAATAGCTAGTATAGATGGATAACAAGTTCCTTAGGCAGAGATCAACAAGCCACAAGCCAAAGACCAAAACCAGCCAGTTGCCTGTTTTTGTGTAGCTCATGAGCTAAGAATGATTTTTGTATGTTTAAATGGTTGAAAAAAATCAAAAGAATATTCATGACATGAAAATTATATGAAATTAGAATTTCAGTGTCAATAAGTAAAATTTGATTGGAATACAGTCATGCTCATTTGTTTACATGTTGTCATTGCTTATTTTAATACTATGATTTAATAGCTGAGCTTTTGCCACAGAGAATATATGGCCCATAAAGCCTAAAAAATTTATAATGTGGCCCTTTACAAAAAAAGTTTGCCAATCCTGCTTTAGACTTATAGCCTTAATTACCAAATGACTTCACTAGGCCTTTGACAAGACCTATATATCATTAGTTTTAATCCTAAGAGCTTTGAAGAGAAGTTGAGCAGGAAGCATGTGCTATGAAAATCTAGGAATCTGACTTATAATCTCTTCCTTTAGGAAGGCTACCCCACCTCTGCACTGAATTTGGTAACAGATATAACTGGGAGTGTGCCAAATTTGCTGAAAGCAACAGCTATGATTGCTACCATTCTTATGCCTGAGAAAGCACTTGGCTGAGACTCAGAAGTTTTCTGACAATAATTGAGAGGATTTGCATTTGCCCACCTTAATATCAAAAAATTCCCATGTGATCATTTCAGCAGTTTTTTTGACATATAATCTCCCAATTACCTTTCACCACTGCAATGAGGTGAGCAATAGCTTAGACTACTCTCAGCTTGCCTCTTCTGGCATGAAACTGATGTGGGGAAAAAAGGCAGAAGAAAAATTATTAAATTTCCTTACTACCTACAGCCCACTGACAAGTCAGTAGAGTAACATTCCTCTAGGGACTGAACTACCTCGATGTTGATACTTTGCCAAGGGCAAAAGGAAATCTTAACCAAACCTGCAGGACCCTCTAAGTCTACTTTAACATATAAAAATTCCTTTGGAAACTTCCTTTATCTCTATTCCCCCAAGATATATGTTGGCAGTCATCCCCCAAACATATGACCCACCGATATGTATCTGAAGGGTCTCATGACTCAGGTTTTATTAGACCTGAGGGTAATAAATGGTGATCAATTACCTTTTCCCAACAATAGCTAGCCCCCTCAAGGTCCTGAAACCTGGCTTCCAAAATTCCTTAGAGACTTACACTATCCCTAACCCCCTCCCAATTTGAAAGCATATAATGGGCCACTCCTCATGACCCCAGTGCAGCTCTTTCTGCCCATAGGTCCTGTCCCCATGCTTTAATAAAACCACCTTTTTGCACCAAAGATGTCTCAAGAATTCTTTCTTGGCTGTCAACTTTGAACCCTAATGTCTTTCCTACATCAAAACCACCACCCTTCAAGCTGGAGCAAGAGTGATAGTGTTCACTATTCTCACATGTGCTATACCCAAGGTAGAGCCTCTGTTCCATGAGTCAGGGCTGGGTAGAAGGAAGCCCTTCTCTCAATTGCACTCACCCATGACAGCCTCAGCAGCAGGTAGCTGGGGGCAGTATAAGAAATGTTGGTATCTTGCTCCTCTTAGGAAGAAAACCCTCCATCTGGGTGCTATGTTCCTGACTGCAGCAGCCTAGAGTGTAGTCTCTGCCTTGTTGAGCTGGGAGGTGGGAGAGGGAGGTAGTAGTCTTGGTTCAAATAGATGTTTCTTTATTTTCTTTTCACCATTAAGACCATTTCCAGAGGCTTTAAATGGTCAGATTTAAAAAAAAAAAAAGTTTTCACCAGTACACTGAAGTAAACCTCTTTTATGTGATATTGATTAGAATTAACTTGTGATTGAGTAGTAGTTTCTTTGCATAAAGAGAATCATTTCATATATTTCATAAAAAAGAATCATTTGATATCTCTGGACCTTAGTTTCCACCAGTATAAAATGAGGAGATTGGTGTAAAATAGGCTTCTTAAATTCCAAATTCCTATATTTTCTATTTTACTCCTGCTACAAATACATAAGATTAAATAACTCAGGTTATGCCACAAATTCAATGAAGAAAAAAATGGTGAAAATAGTTTTTGATTTAATTTATGTCAAACAATATAAAATAACTAGCTTTGCTTAAGTAATCCAGATTTTGAATAACAGAATACAAAAAACAAAAATGCCTATTGATTCTTCAAACCAACCTCTTTAATCATGGGAGGGGTGTCCAGTTACATACATTGCCATAGTTAATCAATTGTCAAAAGAAAGAAAACAAGTGCTTCTTAGGGTATTTCTTGCTGATTTTATTTTATTTTTTTTTTTAGGTAAATAGAGCTGATTGTGGCTTTCTAAAATGTATTGACTCTTTTCCTAGGTTTTAATAATAAGCAACAGGATTTTTGTTAAACCAAATTTAAATTAATTTTATTTTCTATGACAGTTTATGGGTTAAAAAAAATACCCTCTTGTGATTGCCATCAAAACCATATATAGCTTGTTTATCAAGGGACCTTAATGAGGGAAAAGCTTACCGTAATGATTAAAATACATGCCTCAGACTGAGTAATAGTATTCCCTAAAGTAATTAATTCTACGAAATTTAATGTAGGAATGGAACTTTAAAGACAAATGTAAAGTTTAAATATTTTTCTGGTTGGAATGTAAGGGCATTACTTATCTACAATTGGCATTGTGTTCCACTACATAGAAGCCTAGAAAATGAATTACTTTGCTTACCAGTTCTACAACACTAAAATAGTAGAATTCATTCTTATGACTTCCACAGCTATGGATGTAAAAATACCCTATATTTTATCTGGCCTTTTGAAACAGAAACAACATTCTTTCTAGTAAGAAGATATTTGCTATTGCATTTGAACATGTTTTTAGATGTATTAAACATGTTTTGTAATTTAGATTTGCAAAATATAAACAATCTGTAAATTCTTTTCCAAGGAGAACTTCCAGTTTCAGCTCCAACATGTAGAGAACTTCGAAGTCATCACTCCTGTTCTTAAAATAAGAGAAAGCTGGGCAAAAACTTTTGTTGGATATATCATAGAATTGAGGTAGCAAGGAAAACAACAACCCACAAATCTGGAGAGATAGGTGAATCTGGAGAGTCAGAACCAAGATCTGATTACCTGTAACAGAAGCCACTAGAGCCATAAACTTGTAGGATTAATGAGGGAAAAGAAAGCAAGCTGAGGACAAAGCACAAGCTGACACCCCACAAACCAACCCCCCACACTCCCAGGTGGGATATGTGTGACATTCCTCAGGCACTCCGGCCTGTCCTAAAGCTAAGAGAAGGACAAACAAATGGTTAATTTATAGAAGAGATTATAGTCTGTAAGACTTGAGTCTCCCTAGGTTTACAAACATCTTAGTGATTTACAAGGAAAAAAAAAAAAAACATTCTTATCAATAACCTAACTTCCAGAAGAAAGCTCCTGTCTTAATGTTAATGCCTTGCTAGAAAAACAACCTTAGTTTGACAATAATAGCAAGGCCTCCTATATCCTGTGAGTCTCCTTAGCATATGAAAATCCTTTTGGAATTTCCCTTATCTTTACTTCCCCCAACCCCAAAGTATATAATCAGTTGTCCCTCATAACCCCAGTGCAACAGCTCTTTCTGCCCACGGGTCCTGTCCCCTTGCTTTAATAAAATCATCTTTTTGCACCAAAGATGTCTCAAGAATTCTTTCTTGGTCATCGTCTCCAGACCGCACCTATATTCTAAAACTACATCAAGATCACTTAAATAGTAATTTTGATAAATTGCTGGAGGCTGAATGTGGACTGTCATGAGAATGATACACTTCTGGGAGTGGGAGTCATACATGTTTTTGAGTGATACCTCCAGGAATACTACCAGGTTCATAACAGTAAAGAAATGAGAAAAATTACCTCTTGGCTTTGACAGTGGGAGGGTATGAATACTCACTGTGACATTTCTTCTGGACTATCATCCAGGGAAAATAACTTTAATGGAGTGTTATTTCAGAACCATGGGGGGGAAGAACATTCTTATTCTTACAAAGGGCCAGAAATCACTGTATTTGTAAAACAAGACAAAAACGGAGGGAGAGCAAGCTATGCAGCTAAGGAATATGAGTATTAATCACCAGGAGTTGCATAAAGCTTTTATAACTCAAAAAAAAAAAAAAAAAATGACCCACAGCCAGGAACTCAGTAATTTACAACCAATTTAGCTAAACCAAATGATACAATTTATTTATTTCCATTACTTTTTTCACATTTATATTATTTTATATCTTTATATAATTTTCTGAAGTAATGCTTCCCAAGCTTAAATCTAACAATATTAATGTGTTTAAGCCTAAGAACACATGAGGCAAAACCTTAAGAGAATTGCAAGAAGAAAGAAAGAAATCTATTATAGTTAAATTCAACATTCCTTTTTCAGTAATCGATAGTTCAAGAAGGCAGAAAACTGGTAAAGATACAGTTTACCTGAATAGCACTATCAATAAACTGAATCTATTTGACATTTATAAAATATTTCATCCAATAACAGAATACACATTCTTCTTGAACTTGCATAGAACATTCACCAAGATAGACCATATTTTGGGTCATAAAACACACCTTACCAAGGTTTAAAATAATAGAAATAATACAAAATATGTTATCAGACCACATGGAAATTAAAGTAGAAATCAATAACAGAAAGATAGCTGGAAAATTCCCAAATATTTGGAACTTACACTTCTATTCTCACGTGGGGCAAAAAAGCAATCTCAAGAGATTAAAAAAACATTTTAAACTGAATGAAAATGAAAATACACCTTATCAAAATTTGAGAGACGCAGAAAAATCAGTATTTAGAGGGAAGATTATATCATTAAATGCATCTATTAGAAAAGAACAAATATCTAAAATTAATTATATAATTTTCTACCTTAGGAAATCTGAAGAAAGAAGAACATCTTAAACCTAAAATAAACAGAAAAAATAGTAATAAAATTCAGAGCAGAAATCAATGAAATTGAAAACAGAAAAAAATCAATAGGGAAAATCAGTGAAACAAAAGTTCTTTGAAAAAGAAATGGGTAAACCTCTAGCCAGGCTAACCAAGTGAAAAAAAAAAAAAAGAGAGAGAGAGAGAAGACATAGATGGACATTAGAAAGATAATAAAGAAACACTATAAATTTGATTTATGTCCACAAATTTGACAATTTAGATGAAATGAACAAATTCCTTAAAAGACAAACTACAATTCACACAAGGAGAAATAGATAATCTGAATATATCTATATCTGTAATTATGTCTAGTATCTATAACTATATATCAAGTATCTATAACTATATATTGAGTACCTATAACCATATCTAGTAAAGAAAGTAAATCAATAATTAATAAACTTTTAAAAACATAATCAACAGGGTCAGATGATTTCACTGGTGAATTCTACCTAACATTTAACAAAAAAATGATACCAACTTTCTACAATATACCTCAGAAAATAGAAGCAAATGGAACATTTCCTAACTCATTCCATGGGATCAAATCCAGGTAAAGACATTACAAAAAAAGGAGATGTACAGGTGGAAAATAAGCATATGAAAAGATACTCCACATCATTTGTCATTAAGGAATTGCAAATTGCAAAAATGAAATACCATTACAAGCCATTAACAAGAATGGTTAAAATCCAAAAACCAACAATAACAGCTTCTGGGTAGGATGCAGAGCAACAAGAACTGTCATTCATTACTGATGGGAATGCAAAATCATACAGCTACTTTGGAAGACAATTTGGCAGTTACTTTCCAAACTAAACTTAATTTTACCATATGATTCAGCAATTGCACTTCTAGGCATTTATCAAACTGATATGAAAACTTATGTCCAGAAAGAAAACCTGCACACGAAAGCTTATAGTAGCCTTATTCATAATTACCAAAAACTGGAAGCAATAAAGAAGTCCTTCACTACTTGAATGGACAACAAACTCTAATACATGTGTACATTAGAATATTTTTCAATGATAAAAACAAAGGAACTATCAGGACATGAAAAAAATGTGGATGACAATTAAATACCCATTGCTAAGTAAAAGAAGCCAGTCTGAGAAAGCTACATACTGTACAATTACAATTTTATGACATTCTGGAAAAGACAAAACCATAGATATGGTAAGCAAGTCCCTGGTTGTCAGGGGTTTGGGGATGTTGATTAGGTAAAGCTCAGGGGATTTTTTTAAGGCAGTGAAACTATTTTATATGATATTGTAATGGTGAATCCAAGACATTTGTCAAAACCAATCAATTTTTACAGCACAAAGAATAATACTTAATGTATACATTCCAGGATGGAATGTGAAAGGTGTCAAAAGAATCTAAATGTATTACAAATGTATTTTAAAATCTCACTGAAGGGGCTGAGAGAATAAATTGCTGACCTAAGTAACTTTGGAAATAATGTAGTCTTTAAGACTAAAGGCAAAAGCAACTGCACATAAACACTGTACTTGGTGAAAGTTTTCCCCCCAGGATATGAGTTATCAATTCAGATACTGCAATACATGTATACTGGAATTTAACAATCAAGTAAATGTGTTGTTGATAGTAGGAGTCAGGTTTCTGTTTGAATGGAAGTTTACAGATAAACAAGGAAGGAATCTGCAATGACCCAAGTGGTAATGGATTAGAGTTGGAGACATCAGTATGATGATGGAGACATCAGTGGCTTAATAGATACAGATGGATACATATACAAATATGTATAGATATGCATATTATCTATGATATAATTATTATACACAGATATATTTTCTTTCTTTGTCAGCTAAGAGAAGTTATAACTAACAGCACTCCAGCACTCCAGTAGCAATGAGCACACACAGATTTTGATTTCTAAGACCATTCCCCAATAAAAGGAACAAAGCTTTTTGGAGAAAAGGCTGACTGGGGCAGAAAATATATAGATGATAATGGAGTATCTTGTAGTACCTAACACTGAGGAAGGAAGGAAAGAAAGAAAGAAGGAAGGAAGGAAGGAAGGAAGGAAGGAAGGAAGGAAGGAAGGAAGGAAGGAAGGAGGAAGGAAGGAAGGAAGGAAGGAAGGAGGAAGGAAGGAAAGAAGGAAGGAAGGAAGAAGAAAGGAAGGAAGGAAGGGAGGGAGGAAGGAAGGGAGGAAGGGGGAAGGAAGGAAGGAAGGGAGGGAGGGAGGGAGGAAGGAAGGAAAAGCAAGCAAGCAAGCAAGCAAGCAAGAAAGAAAGAAAGAATCCTTGATATGATTATCATGCCACTTTACCTTTGTGGTCTTCTCTCCCAGAACAAATAGTCTAATAATAATAAATCAAACAAATTCTAACTGGTGGGCATTTTACAAAATATCAGACCAGTATTTCTCAAACCTGTTAAGTTTAGGGAAAAAAAGAGAAATTTTGTGACACTGTCACAACAAGAGTAGCCTAAGGAGTCACGAAAACTAAATGTAATGTGGTATCCTGGATGGAATCTTCAAACAGAAAAAGACAGCAGATGAAAACTAAGGGAATCTGAATAAAGGTTGGGTATTAATTTATAAAAAATGGTCCATTAATTGTAACAAATGTACTATTCTGTAATACATAAGTATATTACATCTTATGTAATATAAGATATTAGTAATAGGGAAGTCTCTGTGTGTGATATACAGGAATTCTCGGTACTATCTTTGCCATAATTCTGTAAGTCAAAAATTATCCAAAAATAAAGTAAAATCTGTCTCCAGGAGCTAAGAAAAGAACCTCTAAGAATATATAAACAGATTTAGAAAATCAGAATAACAACAATCAAGTCACTAAATGCATTTTGTATTGGTTTGTCATGGGGTTTTAAAAATTTATTTGACAGAGAGAGAGAGGGCAGAAGTGGGGGGGGGGTGGAGAGCAGCAGAGGAAGAAGCAGGCTCCCTGCTGAGCCAGGAGCAGCTGTGGGGCTAGATCCCAGGACCCTGGGATCATGACTTGAGCCAAAGGCAGCCACATCCGACTGAGCCACCCAGGCACCCCTTGTCACGAATTTTGAGGAAGGTTTCAGGACATGTCTTAGGACAAGTGATAGCAATCACAGATATTCAAAAAATTGTCAATATTTCTCTAATTTACTATTATTAGCAGGTGCTGACATAATTTGGTAGCTGCCAACACCAAAAGGTGTCAGATCACATGAGTAAAAATAATAAGTCCTTATTTCCTAACAAATAAAACTAGATCATCTTCATTAAATGAGTTAGTAATTTTCTTTACATTAGGAGCAATAGATACTGCCATGTGGGAAGGGATTTTTTAATACCTCTTGTCTTTATCTGGAACCTCAGTCAACAGTGCAAGGCTTCCTGGAATTGGAAATGAAAGTAGACATTTATTTATATAAATGATTTATATAACTATTTTCTTGTTTTATGCAGGATTCTTTGGGAACTTCTGTCAGGTTTGTGTGGCTAAGAGGCTAATTAATCTCTTTTTTCCTTCTGTGTGTACTTTGCTACAGGAAGAGGATGTGGTATAAGAGATAAAAGTTCAAGGCCAAATAAAGATTTGAGAAAATTCTTACAGTTAAACCTCAATTTGTCTGTTTTTTATTCCTAGTAAAATAATTTTAGAGAAGGACTAAGACTGATAATATTTTTGCATTGCACTTGGGAAAGTTTACTGTTTATGAAATGGAGGTTCACTTTTTTAATATATCATTAAAAGTAATTTTTCACATGTATAAAGGTAGGTAGCTTTCAGTGCAATAAAATCATTGTCTTCCAGAAAGCCTTTGGTGTTTTCTCATTTGTCTTACAGGGTTTAACTACTTGGCTGTCATGGTCTATATCAGCTGTTTATTAAATATTGTTATATGCTAAAAGCCAATATAGCTTTATTACTCCACACCATTTTTCAGAAAACAAAAGTTCAGAATCTTGTTCTTTAAAATAATTTAGTATTTTTATGTTTTCAAACATGGTACCCTATTTTAAAAATAGAATAAAATAATGATTTGGAAGAAAAACAATAAAATACATAAAATGAATCATATATTAATAATTTATCATTAGTCATATTTTATTTTACACACTGAAGAACAATTTAAGGAAGATATGGATTGGGAAAGAGAACAAGAAAAGTATCTTTATTGGACAAACCACCAACCAGAAGTATATCCAGTATCTCCATTTTATCTTCCAACAATGCTGTGGTTTATACTTAATAAAATAAAATAAACCCCAAAATATAAAAATGTAGCTTGAAATAGTAGGAAAAATGTGTTATACTGAGCTAGCCACCATTTATTTTTCAGCATATGATATCTGTAAGGTTTAATCAAAAGCTTTTCATATCAACTAGTTTTCATTCTGCCTTCATGGAAATTTTAAAAGAGAAAATTTATAACAAGTCCATCAAAATATTAAGAAAACAAAAGCAAACCAGGTTGACCCATACTTACTTAGGTCTATAATTTCTCTACTACAGTAATTACCATTTAATAATTATAGAGTCTTCTGTTGACACCAGTGGCCTGAGATTGTGTATAGGAGCCAATATATTTACTGCCATATTTTTCTTTGTTTTTCTGACATATTTTTTGTCTAATTTTGTTGTAGCACTGCCTTCCTCCCCTATTTTGTAACTTCCACTTCCACTGGATAGAATTTGGTAACTTGGTTAAGATTGGTATTAATGAGAAGTGTAAGTAGCAAAAGACTTACTACCTTCCAGACAAGTAGAATAAAGATCTGGGGTTGTAGCTGGTTAAGGAAGATTAAGGAGAAAAATTGTTAGAGGGAACAATGTTTGTGAGATGCTGCCACTGCCTACCTCCTTTGTTAAGAAGAGTGAATCCTGACTACAACCTCCTAGAGTGGGGGCTTTAGGTTTCTTTTTCTTTTCAGTTGAAGTTATAACTGCAAAATCCAATTATATTTAAGAACTAAAGGGAAGTAGGCATGACTATTTCAACCATCATTGTCTAAATCAGTGTTTATCAAAGCATGGATCACAACCCATTAATAGATTAAGAAATCAATTTCATAGGTCATTGCCATCATTATTGTTAACTAATAGGATTTAATATACCAAAGTACATCACATGTGATAAGGTAAATATTGCTTTATAAAATTGTGGTTTCAGTTGTATAAGTAGAAAACCCATGTGTTTACTGATCATAGTGTAAAATGTATTTCTTCAGTTTGAAAGAGTTACATATACTTTTGGTTTACTTTTGTGTGTCGTTAAACTTGAAATAAATATCAATACTGAAGATAAAAATATTTTTTATGTTAAGATATCCATTCTACTATTCTAAATCTATTTATATAAGCAAATCTACCTTACAACTAATAGCATAACTTAAAATTTTACTATAATGCACTGTTTTGACAAGTAGTATAACACAATAGATTTGAGAGAAACCTTCTTGGGTTCCAACCCCAGATGAATCATTTATTTATAAGCTGTGTGACCTTGCAAAATTTGCGTGGCACTCCAATTTCCTCAGCTGTAAAACGAAACTTTCTATTTTTTGGATATTGTAAGGAATAAATGAGATGAGTTATCAAAAGTACAGTGCAAGAGCTAATATTTATTGAACACTCACTAAAGGCTAGATATTATTTTAAGTTCTTTAATCAACTTAATACTTTCTGGTTCAATGAGAAATCTCTACTGTCTCCAGTTGTTTTTTGCTTTCCCTCACAGATTTAACCTGAATGTACTCTAAGAATCACCACTCAGCACTTTAAATATTCCAAACAGCTGTAAAGCAATGTCACAGTGTATTTGTATTGGACAATGTTAGGTGTTTCAAAATGAAAAAGAAAATTTCCTGGCTAATCAAAATATACTATATATATGTGTGTTATATATATACACACACAACATTAGTATATCATACATACAAACATTAGTGTATATATATATATATATATATATATATATATATATATATACATTATATTAATGCTATATATATTAGTAACTTTGTCTCTATTTCTAGACCCTGAGGTCCTGGTTTCTGTGGTTCCTCACTCTATTTTTAGTTTCTCCAGCATCCTTTTAAGCTATATGAGCTAATTATATTCTGTTTTAATTTAAGTTAATTTGAGTTGATTCTTGCCCCTTGGAACTAAATGAGTCCTAATTAGTCTCTTCTGTAAACATATGCAAATAAAGCCAGCCCTCCTATTGCCTGACTTTTAGTAATGTTTCCTCCTTGAGTCTTTTAAGAAATTTATTGTTCTCTCTGGTATTTTTATCACATGATAAATTCTGCATTATTTTTTTTTTAAGTATGGGAACAGTTAACTGCCCAAAGGGGTGTAGCAGGGGTCCTGGTTACATGCTGCTTAGAATGATTATAACTGTTTCTGTAGATGAGCTATGGCACTTCTGATGCAGTTACACTATGTGATTAAGATTGTATATGTCTGTGTGTCTGTATGTGTGTGTGTGTGTGTGTGTGTGTGTGTGTGTGTGTAAGAATGTGAGTTTGTATGTATTTGGATGGGTCCAGAGAGTGACCAGATAGAGTTAAGGAATTTTTAGTTGGCCACCCAATGAAATAACAGTGCTTACCAAAAGCAGTAAAATATTGCTATTTTTTATTTTACAAATTTGTTTCTAGTGTCTATTAGGAAATATTTTGACCAATTATTTTCAGGGGACTTTGATTATCCACATTGGGAGTCATACATCAGGAATAAGTGCAAGTGGGAGAAGCACCAAAAGCAATAAATTACAGAGTAAGTATACACAAAGCATACATCATTAAGTTTTTATGGTTGGAGAATGATATTGATCCAATGTTACCCAAAATAATCTGAAAGTATAGTTTCTTATCCTTTCTGTATATACTCACTTGCAACAAAATATATCTATTCTGGAATTCAAGAAGGCAAGTTAAGTCAATGTTCGGGGAAATTGTTGACTTGGTTATTTATAATCATGTAGAATAAGCAAACAACTGATTAGTTGAAGTTCTTATTTTTCAACCTATTGTTTTAGCATCATGCAAAATTAAATTAATGTGCGAAAGTTTCCTTTTTTATATCGCTTTTGTGGTTGCTGTTATCATTACTTTCTCTCCTATTTTGGACGAAAGTGTTCCCTTAAGGGTCCCTATAACACTACTTCTGAATATGGTCTTCTTGAAATGCTAGTATAGATTACCAGCAAAAACTGAATGACTGCTGTGGTATTCCACAGATGTATTTTCCCGTAAGATATTCAATGTAGCGTAGAAAAGCATAAATAAAAATAGTTTCAGAACAGAGTTGTTGCAGGCATTAAGACTAGGGTATTGAGAATTCCGCCTTAGAAATTTGAAGTGAAAAATATATTTTCACTTAAATTGCTGTGGAAGGAAACTAATAGACACCTGTAAAGAATATATTTTCTCATGAACCAATCAACAAGCATTTTTTCCTTACAGTAATAGAGGACTAATTGATTTAATATGCAAAAATTGAGCATAGGAGGGAAAAGATAGTAAACTAAATGTTTATCATGTGAGGCCTGGTAATTTCCTTTCAATCATCTTTGAAATGAAACCCTTTCTCTTTTATGAATGAGACCCTAAATCTTTATCCATTACTTTCAACAACTATCTTCTTGAATCTCAGATTACTGTCATCAATGACCTCTTATTTTCCAAAGAGATAAGTTATATTATCATGAGACAGGATATCTACTTAATTTCTGAGCTACCTAACTTCTCCATGTGTATAGAGTACATTTAATACAGTATGTGGTGAGTAACTCCTAATAAAATAAGTGTGTATTTAGATCAAAATAAATTCTGTGGTAAGTTTCATATGAGTAAGGTTAATGAATTTCAGGAAAAAAAATATACTATGTGCTTTTTCATTCAGTTCTACTGAGGTTTGATTTCTTTTATCAGAGTGGCTAATTATTGTTGGTACTTGCCCCTTTCTTATCATAATAATTTATACTAAATGGAAACACAGGAGACATTTTTGATTGGTTGAGAAATAGCAGGTTGACCAGTGACTTATACATGCTTGATCTGTCCCTCCACAATTTTTTTAAAACAAAATAAAGGTGATAGATAAGATAGTTTTGTTTTGAAGAAGCAAGTTTGATTAGAAATTCATCTACTGGTTTGACTAGTAACTGTGCACAATATACACATTAGGTCTTTTCTAGATTAACTTTGTAATTACAAAATAAATTTATAAGTTGTGTGGGTGGTGCCAAGTGTCTTATGAAAAACCTTAAGGGAAGCAAGCCTTTCCTAAGTGCACTTAACATATCAGGACTTGGCATCACATTTCACATTAACCAGTGAATTAAGTAATCTCCATTAGCAGTTTGGATATTACATAAAAAATGATAATAAGCAACCTTGTCAACAAGAAATAATTTTGCAAAGGAGTTAAAAGATAACCAGCCAATACATACCATCAGTAGGATTTAAAAGGGACCTCTCTTAAACAAAACAAGGTTCCACTTTGGAATTACAAGCATACCTTGTTTTATTGCTCTTTGCTTAATTATACTTTGAACATACTGCATTTTTTACAAATTAAAGTTTGTGGTAACTCTACTTTGAGCAAGTCTATCACTGCCATTTTTTCCAACAACATTTACTAACCTCATGTCTGTGTCACATTTTGGTAATTCTCACAATATTTCAAACTCTTTCATTATTATTATATTGTTATGGTGATTAGTGATTATTGCTATTATAATTGCTTTAGGGTGCCACAAATCATACCCATATAAGATGGTGAACTTAATCAATAAATGTTGTGTGTATATTCTGACTGCTTCACTGACTGGCTGTTCCCCTATCTCACTCCCTCTTCTCAGTTCTTCCAATTCTCTGAGAAGCAACAATATTGAAATTAGGCCAATTAATAACCCTACAATGGCCTCTAAGTGTTCAAGTGATAAGAAGAGTCACATGTTTCTCATTTTAAATCAAAAGCTTAAAATTATTAAGCTTAGTGAAGAAAACCAAGAAAGGCTAAAAGCTAGGCCTCTTGTGTCAGTTAGCCAAGTTGTAAATTCAAAGGAAAAGTTCTTGATGGAAATTAGAAGTGTTATTCCAGTAAACACACCAATGATAAGAAAGAGAAACAGCTTTATTGTTGATATAGGGAAAATTTTAGTGGTCTGGATAAAAGATCAACCAGCCACAACATTCCCTTAAGCCAAAGCCTAATCCAGAGTGAGGCCCTGACTCTTTTTTTTCAATTCTATGAAGCCTCAAAGTAGTGAGGGATTACCCCAAAGACACAGATATAATGAAAAGAAAGGCCATATGCACCCCAATGTTCATAGCAGCAATGTCCACAACAGCCAAACTGTGGAAAGAGCCGAGATGCCCTTCAACAGATGAATGGATCAAGAAGATGTGGT
The DNA here is from genome assembly GCF_964656455.1 of Halichoerus grypus. Classification (NCBI taxonomy): domain Eukaryota; kingdom Metazoa; phylum Chordata; class Mammalia; order Carnivora; family Phocidae; genus Halichoerus; species Halichoerus grypus. Next base: position 49,765,270 of record NC_135727.1, on the reverse strand, counting down.
CCATATATACAATGGAATATTACTCAGCCATCAAAAAGGATGAATACCCAACTTTTACATCAACATGGATGGGACTGGAGGAGATTATGCTAAGTGAAATAAGTCAAGCAGAGAAAGTCAATTATCATATGGTTTCACTTATTTGTGGAACATAAGGAATAGCATGGAGGACATTAGGAGAAGGAAGGGAAAAATGAAGTGAGGGAAATCGGAGGGAGAGATGAACCATGAGAGACTATGGACTCTGAGAAACAATCTGAGGGTTTTAGAGGGGAGGGGTGGAGGGATGGGTTAGCCCAGTGATGGGTATTAAGGAGGGCACATACTGCATGAAGCACTGGGTGTTATATGAAAATAATGAATCGTGGATCACTACATCAAAAAAAAGTGCAAAAGAAAATTTGAAGCTAGCAGAGGTTGGTTCATGAGGTTTAAGGAAAGAAGCTGTCTCCTTAATATAAAAGTGCAAGGTGAAGCAGCAAGTGCTGATGTAGAAGCTGCAGCAAGTTCTCCAGGAGATCTAGTTTAGATAATTAATGAAGGTGACTACACTAAACAACAGATCTTCCAAACAACCCTATCAGAAGAAGATACCATCTAGGACTTTCATAGCTAGAAAGGAGAAGTCAATGCCTGGCTTTAAAGCTTCAAAGGACAGGCTGACTCTCTTACTAAGGGCTAATGCAGCTGGTGACTTTAAGTTGAAGCCAATGCTCATTCCAAAAATCCTAGGGCCCTTAAGAGTTATGTCTATTCTGGGCTGCCACATTGGCATTTTCTCCTGGACAAGGGAGGGTGCGGCTGCAGAGAGCCAAGCCCAGCAATCCTGATCCCCTGAGTGGTGAAGAAGGGAGGCAACAAAGGAGTTGGGGTTGGAGTCTGAGGAGGAACAGGAGCCATGGCTCACAAAATGGACTATGGTGTGATGGTGTGGGCCTTCTAGGCTGAGGCCTCTGTAGAAGACAACACCTTGCTTATACAGATCCTGATGGAGACAATCTAGATCTTGGAGGTGCCACCTACCAACCAGGCCACAGCAGCTGGGCCTAATGCTAGTCCCCAGAGTTCACAGCCCCCAACAGCCAGTGAGATGGCTGATATTCAGGCTGATATTCACTATGCCCAAAACAATGTTTAAGGCTCAGAACACCACCACAAAAGGCCTAAATGGTGCCTATGATTTCTCTCAGGCTCTCAATGCCAAGGAGATACATAATGTGCCCCCTAAGGCAGCCTATACATCCCAGAATGCCACCCCAAAGGGCCCAAATGATGCCTATGATTTTTCCCAGGCAGCAACCACCTGTGAGTTAACTGCTAACAAGTCCGAGATGGTCTTTAAGGTCTAGAACACCACTACTAAGGTGGGCCCAAATGCCACCTACAATTTTTCTTTCTGTCAGGGCCAGTGAGACAGTCAACACTTAACCTAAGATGGCCTTTAAGGCTTGGAATGATACCACTAGGGCCCCAACAGCTGATACCCAGACCCAGAATATTAACTAAGCCAAGATGGCTACTTCACAGACTGAAGTACAGACCAACCTAGGTGTCCCTGAATCTGATGGTGCAGCTGCACAGATATCAGCAGTTGCTTCCCAGGATCAGACTCTGGAGTCCAAGACTATAATTCAGGGTAAGAGGACCTACAAGATTAATAACTTCAATGTGGAAGAGAACAGCGGTGGAGTTGGGCTCCACTGGTTACAGGGACCTGGAGGTCTGCACCAGTTCCAGTTACTACTCAGAACCCACATGGTGTGCCCCCCCAATGTGCTCTGCCAGACCTCATTGGCCTGGCAGAACCCATCAGGTAGACCCCACCAACACATCAGAGCCTCCCAAGTAGGCAGACTCCACCAGCCCAGCAAAATTCAGTTGCTTGGCAGAACCCCATTGTCTGGCCCAGTGCAGTTGTCTGGCTGAACCCACTGGCTTGGCAGAATCCAACTGGATGGCAGAACCCACCAGGCTGGCATGGTCTTCCAGATTGGCAAAGCCCTGCTGACTGGCCCCTATCACCAGACTGACTTCTGCCACCTGATTGGTCACTTCCCACTGACAGCCACTCCCAAATGACTGGCAGAACCTGTATCCCTCTCCCACCTTGCATGCCTCACAGAACCTGGGTGCCTCACATCCCTAAGATGTGGCTTTTCTTCAGGAAAGAGCAAATAAGTTGGTTAAAAAGCTGATGCTTAAAGATTACATGAAGGTGCCCATCATGCACTCAGAAATGCTGAGGGATATCATCCATGAATACACTGATGTTTATCCTGGAGAAGAAATTTGGGATTCAACTGAAGGAGATTGATAAAGAAGAACACCTGTATATTCTCATCAGTACCCCCGAGTCCCTGGTTGGCATACTGGGGACAACCAAAGACACACCCGAGCCCAGTAACACTATCTTAGTGATATGGACATCACCTTCACAAATGGCAACCATGCCAGTGAAGCTGTCCTCTGGAAGGCACTACACAAGATGGGACTGTATTCTGCTGTGAGAATCCTCTCCTTGGAGATCTAAGGAAACTTCTCACTTATGAGTTTGTAAAGCAAAAGTACCTGAATTACAGACGAGTGCCCAACAGTAAACCTCCTGAGTATGAGTTCCTCTGGGGCCTCCATTCCTACCATGAAACTAATGAGATGAAAGTACTAAGATAGAGGTTCAGAAGAGAGATCCTTGAGAATGGACTGCACAGTTTATGGAGACGGCAGATGAGGCCTTGGATGCAATGGATGCTGCTGCAGCTGAGGCTGAGGACCAGTCTGAAGGGAAAACTTGCATGAGGATTAGAGATGAGTCTGTATCTGGGCCCTGGAGCTGAGATGACATTGAGTTTGAACTGCTGACCTGAGATGAGGAAGGAGATTTTGGTGGTCTCTGGTCTAGAATCCTATATACTTTCTAGGCCAGATGCCACTAGAAGACCACTCCAGATTTTGTCAGACCTTCACTGGCCCCATTATTGGCCCTGGTGGTACAGCCAATGCCAACTTTGCTGCCAACTTCGGTGCCATTGGTTTATTCTGGGTTGAGTGAGATGTTGATGTCATTAATCAGTTGCAATAGCCTTTCCCCTGAGTGAGGCTGAGGCCTCAAATTCCTACTAAACACAGCTATCTAGAGAGCCACATTCTGTTGACTGAAAGTGGCATGCAGGATAAATTTATTTGCTGTTCCTTGTTTGTTGATTTTCTTTCCCCTTGTGTGCTGTCAAGTTTTGGTATCAGAAATAAACTTTGAAACTGCACAGTGAAAAAAAAAAAATGTTCTGCCTGTGCTCTATAAATGGAACAAAACAGCCTGGATGGCAGCACATCTGTTTACAATATGGTTTACTGAATATTCCAAGCCTACTGTTGAGACCTACTTCTTAGAAACAAACAAACAAACAAAAACAAAGATTCCTTTCAAAATATCACTGCTCATTGATAATGCACCTGATCACCCAAGAGCTCTGATGGAGATGTGTAATGAGATTAATGTTGTTGTCATGCTCTTAACACAACATTCATTCTGCAGCCCATGGATCAAGGAGTAATTTTGACTTTCAAGTCTTATTATTGAAGAGAAGCATTTTATGAGACTATAGCTGCCATAGATAATGATTCCTCTAATGAATCTAAGCAAAGTAAATTAAAAACCTTCTGGAAAAGATTCACCATTCTAGATGTCATTAAAAACATTTCTGATTCATGGGAAGAGGTCAAAATATCAACATTAACAGGATTTTGGAAGGTGTTGATTCTAACCCTCATGGAGGACTTTGAGGGGTTCAAGAGTGAAGTGGAGGAAATAATTGCGGTTGTGGTAGAAATAACAAGACAACCAGAATTAGAAGTGGAGCTTGAAGATGTGACTGAATTGCTACAATCTCATGATGAAAGTTTAACGGGTGAGGAGTTAATTTTTATGGATGAGCAAAGAAAGTGGTTCGTTGAGATGAAATCTACTCCTGGTGAAGATGCTGTGAAAATTGTTGAAATGACAACAAATCATTCAGAGTATTACATAAAATTAGTTGATAAAGCAGTGGCAGTGTTTGAGAAGACTGACTCCAATTTTGAAAGATGTTCTACCATTGGTAAAATGCTATCAAATAGCATCACACACTACCAAGAAATCATTTGTGAGAGGAAGAGTCAATGAATGTGGCAAATTTCACTGTTATTTTAAGAAATTGCCATAGCCACTCCAACCATCAGCAACCACCACCCTGATCAGTCAGTAGCCATCAACTTGGGGCAAGACCCTCCACCAGTCAAAAAATTATGACTCACTGAAAGCTCAGATGATGGTTAACATGTTTTAGCAATAAATTTTTTTAATCAATGTGTGTACATTTTTTCAGACATAATGCTATTGCACAGTTTATAGACTTCAGTATAGTAAAAATATAACTTTTACATGCACTAGGAAACAAAAACAATTCATTTGACTAGCTTTATTGCAATTTAAACTTTATTGCAGTGGTCTGGAACCAATCTGCAATGATCTCTGAGATACACCTGTACAAGCTGGATCATTCCCTATTTAATTCATCTCCCATGCAGTGATATCTTTCTCTCCTTTGAGGTTACATAGCACTTTTCAGTATCTCTATTTGGGCACTTAATGACTTTCTGCTGTATTATATTCCTCCACTATAATGGAAGCTCTTTTAGGGACCTGGATTTTTTTGTGTGTTTTTATCCTTCACAGTTCATTGTATATAGAAGGGGCAAAATAGTTGTTGAACAAATAAATACCTTGGGTGGCCATAGATTCACTCACAAAATCCAGAATGATAGGAGATAGCCTCTGTAACAATAGACAGTTTTGAGATGAAATAAAAGAAAAAGTCTTAGAAAGTTCATAATATAAATTGTTATATTTCAAGAAATGATACAAACTAAAAAATCATTGAGTTTTTTATTCAGCAAGTATTTATTTTATTCTTTAAGATTTTATTTATTTGCTTGAGAGAGAGAGAGAATCTGAAGCAGACTCTGCACTGAGTACATAGCCCAGTGAGGGGCTTGATCCCACAGCCTCGAGATCACGACCTGAGCTGAAACCAAGAGTCAGATGCTTAACTGACTGAGCCACCCAGGTGCCCCTTTTCAGCAAGTATTTAATTGAGCTCCTGCAGTATACTACTTTACTAGGAGCAGAGGCTATAAAGATGAATAAGACATAGTGTCTTTCCTATAGGAGCATGTTAATCTCATGCAAGGTATGCTTTCTATTGGGGGGGGGGGATTCATTCTGCAAAGGGTTATTAGAAGAAGCCAAGGATATTTGTGATTATGGTGTTAATCTTAAAATAATTTGTCACAGACAGAAACTATGTCTGTCTAAAACCATTCCCACTGTGCTGTGTCACTACTAAATTCAGAGCATGGATGATCAGACTGGATCACCTTTCAGTTGCCTTCTCTCCCTAAGGATCTTATGTATTTACTGTGATAATGCAACTTAAAAAGAGTTAACATAGATTCCATTAATGTTCAACTTGCTTACTAGGAGTTGTGCCAACTTCAACAACTATCAAAACAGCTGATATGAACAATATGATTTCTATACACAAAATGAATCACACATCTCATATTTCTACAGACTCAGATCATCTATATAAAAATGTACAATTGTATATAAAGTTTCTTAATTTTTAGGATGTGTATGTGACCATTAAAAGTTAAGTTATATTTTGGTCATTCTAACTGGTATAAGGTGGTATCTCATTATGGTTTTGATTTGTATTTCCCTGATGGCAAGTGATGAGGAGCATTTTTTCATGTGTCTGTTAGCCATGTTGGCAAGGATGTGGAGAAAGGGGAACCTTCTTACACTGTTGGTGGGAATGCAAGCTGGTACAGCCACTCTGGAAAATAATATGGAGGTTCCTCAAGAAGTTAAAAATAGAACTACCCTATGACTCAGCAATTGCACTGTTGGGTATTTACCCCAAAGATACAGATGTAGTGAAAAGAAGGGGCACCTGAACTCCAATATTCATAGCAGTAAGTCCACAATAGCCAAACTGTGGAAAGAGCCAAGATGTCCTTCAACAGATGAATGGATAAAGATGTGGTTCATATATACAATGGATTATTACTCAGCCATCAGAAAAGATCAATATCTACCATTTGCATTGACAAGAATGGAACTGGAGGGGATTAGGTTAAGTGAAATACGTGAAGCAGAGAAAGACAATTATTATAAGGTTTCACTCATATGTGGAACATAAGGAATAGTGCAGAGGACAATAAGGGATGGGAGGGAAAACTGAAGGGGAAAAGATCAGAGAGGGAGGCAAACCATAGGAGACTCTTGACTCTGGGAAACAAACTGAGGGTTGTGGAAAGGGAGGTGGGTGGGGGGATGGGGTAACTGGGTGGTGGGCATTAAGGAGGGCACATGATGTGATGAGCACTGGGTGTTATTCACAACTAATGAATCATTGAACATTATATCAAAAACTAATGGTGTACTATATGTTGGTTAATTGAATTTAAATAAAAAAAGAAAAAAGTTAAGTTATAATAGATCAGTGCTGTTCTGTGGTTATAAAATTTGGTCTCTAATTAAGTGTGACTTTTCACACTTGGACTTTTGGGGAGATGTAAGCTCCTTAGGATATTTAATTGAAGACATCTGTTGAAAGGGTTTATTTTCATGAGTGAAAAGACATTGGTAGCTCACGGGGCAAATTCCCACATTATCTTTGCTTTTCATCACTAATGAACATTTCATCCATTAGACTACTCAAGATTTTGAATATTATTTCCGTTGTTCTTCAAAATAAGCTTCAGAATACTTTCTCCTTTCCCCCTTACTACCCCTACCCTTGGTGAAATCTCAAATCAGGATGATTTTAAGTTATTTTCTGCTAACACATTCTTAAGAATTTGGAAGTACTAGACTAATATAAATTGTTTCTTTAGGAAAAATTTTGTCTTAGCCAGTTTGGGTTACTATAATAAAATGCCATAAGCTTCATGGCTTATAAATAACAAAAATTTATTTTATTTATTTTTCAGAGGTTGAAAGTCCAAGATTGGGGTGCCAGCATAGAGTGGTTCTTGTGAAAGTTGTCGTCTGGTTTGTGGACTGTTAATTCACATGTCAGAAAGAGGGTGAGAGAACTCTCTGGGGTCCTTTTTATAATCCTATTAAACCTAGTCATGAGGGCTCCACCCTCATGACCTAATTATCTTCCAAAGGCCCCACCTCCTAATATCATGACATTGTGGGTTAGGATTTCAACACAGAATTTTGGAGGAACACAAGCATTCAGTCCATAACAATTTTTTTGAACAAAAGTCCCTGAGATGCATCTTATAACATTGTCCTTTGCATCCAAATTACTAACTCAATGATGCTGTGAAGAGAATTGTCACTGATAATAATAATGATAAGCAATAACAATACCATTTACATAGCTCCTTTCATCTTGAACATTCTGAAAACATCCTATAAAAGAATCATTTCTGACGTGTAACCATCTCTGGGGAAAATTTGGAAGCTATTTACCAGCTGGCCACCAGTTAGAGACAGGAAGTAAAGAACGTATTTCCCAGCAGAAACTGCAGGATATACAATGTAATTACCTAATTTCGAGTAGGCTTAGGACACTGGAGCTAATTAATGTCCATATCCTTAAAAAAAGTGGCATTGGAAAATTAGTGTATACAAAGTGATCAGGACTTCAATTGTACATCTTAGCTAAAAGACAAAGCTTCCAATAACAGTGTCCTCACAATTGCTGATTCAGTGCTGCTTGAACACTGAATCATGGTGTGAAACAATAAAGAGATGTGATAATTTCTTAGCTGAGAATATAATGTACACACAATCACATGCACACACCAAAGAATATAAAAAAGTCTGTGGATTTATTTAGTGGATTTGCAAATGCAGTAATGTGTCCTAACACTAATTGCCAACTGTTAATTTTACAGTGCAGCTTTCCTGCTTCTTGATTCAATAGTGCAGGTGTACCCCATTACATGAGGATTCACCAATGAGAAATTCACTATAATGGAAAAGTACAGAATAAATTCAATATATGTTTCCAGAAACCTCACATGAACAGAAATTTTCCAGCAGACAACTTCCAGGAGCATATACAAAATGAGATCTCCAGTTGTCTGTACCTTGCCACAGAAACAGCATGATATGACCAGCTGCTACTCATATCTCCCACAGCCTAATCTTGGATGTGCCATCAAATCTAGGCTGTGGCAGTAAGGGAGAAGAAGTTGCCTGCATGAAGAAAGCATTTGAAACTAAAACAAGGTAGAAAGAGCAGGGCTTCCTGCATCCCATGCCTGAATTGAGCCATGGCTTCAGGCAGGTGGCAGATGTTCAGAGTTAGTGGAGTAACTATACCCCTCTTGCGCTACAACCACCTAGAGGCAGGAACAGCAGAAAAAAAAATAATAATTCAGGAACACATTCCTTACATTCAATGGAAAAATCATTTATTTTATAGATATCTGCTCTACAAGCATTTTTTCTGGGTGGTGACTATTAATTAAATCAAGTAATGCCCAAATATGGTGAGATCTGCTACTAATTAATGATTAAATATGGAAAGGCAACAATAATGAAAAAAATATGAGCATTTAATAAAATGGTTAAGGGGAGAAATAAACACCCCTCAAATAATTCAGGTGGAAAATAAACATTTTATTCATTTAGTATATAGATCTCATGTCCTTATCTCCAGTGATATTATAATGCTAACATTGGAGTATAAGGTTACTCTTATCTTCCCAACTCCCACCCCATCATATTAATTAGTAGCAATTGTATAGAATCTTAGTATAGGAAGTTAAACAAGTCCAATTTCCTAGACTCAACTAATATTGCAACTATATAAATCCAAATTAAACAATGTCGAAGAGTAAAATTCAGAATCAAGTGCAGAAAAACGTATCTGACATCTTTAGGAATGGGGGCACTTTACATAAGTGACTTTTCGTATAACTGATGCAAATTTCTATTGGCCTGATTTTTAAAATTTAAATTGTGTGTTTTTCTTAAGATTTTTATTTATTTGAGAGAGAGAGAGAGCATGAGTGCGGGGGGCAGAGGGAGAGGGAGTAGTAATGCTCAGCAAGGAGCCCCACCAGGCTGGATCCCCGGACCCTGAGGTCATGACCTGAGCCAAAGGCAGATACTTAAGTGACTGAGCCACCCAGGTGCCCCTAAAATTTAAATTATGTTTAAGAAAAATTGTCTAAAATGAATTAAGATATTCCTCTAATTCCCTAAAGAAAATATCCATTAGATAATAGGATTATTTTTAATAACTCTTGATTATTGTAAATAATGATCATTTTGTGTTGAAAAAGAGTGATGCTCTCAGATGTTATGGAGACTATAGGTTTGTTTGTCCAAATGGTCAGGAAAATCATATTCTTTATGCTTTAGCCTGAAATTTATAGTTATCTATTTCTTAGGAGGTCAATGTGTCTACAATGTGCCTATAATACACCTCTCTTTTCATCACATTTTAATTTACTGTTGCTGTTGTATTTTGCATTAAGGCATGAAGTACCAAAGCCTGTGATAGGGCACCTGGGTGGCTCAGTCGGTTAAGCATCTGCCTTTGGCTCAGGTCATGATCCCAGAGTCCCAGGATCAAGTCCCATATAGGGCCCCCTGCTTGGCGGGCAGTCTGCTTCTCTCTCTGCCCCTCACCCCACTCTCGTGCTCTCTCTCTCTCTCAAGTAAAAATAGTATCTTAAAAAAAAAAAAAAAGCCTGTGATAATTTGACACCAATAGATATGGAACATTGTATCACAGGCTTGATAACAAATATTTCAGTTTCTTGTCAGCTTCTTGGTAATATTCTGGTTGCCTGAAAACTGCAGATGTCTAGTCTCCAAATAAAAACTCACTTACAGTTCACAGTACTTCATTAAAAAAAAAAAGCAATCATGAAAGAAACAGAGTCATAGATGGATAGAAAATTTTCAGAGAGAAAAATTTTAATGCCAAACCTAAGAAAGAAATTCAGAGTCTCAATCCTCAGTAGAATTTTTCTAAATTGTGGTTTCTTTATAAATAATCTGAATGATGTAAATCTTAACATTAAAACAACAAATAATAACCTGCAAGAACAATCTTAATGAATAATTCCAAGGTATCTATTTCAAAATTTTTTAAGTTATAATTAGCCAAACCTTCTTTCATATCTTCAGCCCTGATTTGAATCTTTGTATCATCAGTTTTATTAATTCTAGATTGGATCACTGGAACTACAGAATAAGTGTAATAAATATTTTCACATATTAAAGTCAGATATCATGTCCAACATGAGTCTTCTTTTTTTTTTTTTTTCCATTTAAATCATCTGGAGTTGCTTCACCTGTTCCTAGAATGATATAGTTTCAAGTTTTCCAGTCATCCTTCTTTCTCCTCTGTCAATGTTTTGCATTTTCTTAATGGGTATTCAGAACTGAGTACAATGGTCTGACTGTAATCTTGCTAATGTAGACTAAGGTTATGTATTACTTCATCTAAACTGCTATGTTTTTCTGAGTGTTTTTGCATTCATATCATGCTGTATTCTTTTTACTATCTTTTTGGTATTTTAGGTATTTTAAATCCAATATGTAAAAGGGTATTTCTGATACAATTTTATATTCTAAAATTGTAGTTTTCAAGTATGCTGCATATTATGCATATTACGTATGATGGGATGGTTTGTCTTTTTAATGAGTGCTTTTTCTATTGTGTCTACAAGGAAATTTTTTGGCAGTCTGTCCAAAATGCCTTTTTTAAAGTTTTAATATAATTATATTTAATTTGTAAGATCCCTGAATGGATGCCAAAACACTCAAAAAGAAGTTCAATTTTAGGCAAAATGCAATTGGATAATTGGATCATTAGCAAAACTGACTTTTGCCGAAGTGGATGTTCTGGAAACTTTGAAATCAATTACTTAGCTCAGAACACCATTCTTCTTTCAATGCAATCTAACATTGCATTAACTTTACTAGTACCCTTATTATGCTCTTATAGTATTTTGGGCTGCCTTCTCAGAATTCATTGGAGGATCTTTGTTAACATTGGTTTAAATTTTGTGGCTATTCCTAGCCATGGAATATGGTATTTTAGGTATTTTAAATCCAATATAGCCATGGGGCATGTGGATTATTTCTCTGAAATTTGTTTGAATTGATTTAGTCTTTGTGATTAACTGAAGGTGTTTATCAAAATCATTAAAATAAACCCACTTTTCATCCATTCATCTGTCTAAATGGTCTAGACAGACATGTTTTAGGATCAACATAGCATCTTTATATCTGGTTGAAGTATTCAAATGTCAAAACTGGAGCATAACTATGTTGGAGAAATGCACCTCTAAACTCCTAGAAGAATACTTTGGCAACTTAAATTGGTCTATGATTAGGAATCTCACATATATCTTTAACTTCAAAAAAGTATATATGTATTTTTTTTTAAATATTATACAAACTAAAGTATGATATTTCTCTACAACTGGATATAACCTAAGATGAGCATTTATAGTTTTTCCTTTCGTCATACAATTTCTTTCTTTATTCTTTTTTTTTTTTTTTCCTGGAGAAGTTCTATCTAGACATAGGAGAGTCTGTTAGTCGTCCAAATGATTGTCTTAATTTTTCCTCATAAGAAGGTGAGAATTGGAACAAAGTCTTACGGTGTATTTTAGGATGTGAATAATAATGTTTCAATATGAATTAAAATTACTTTATACTATACCCACAGGAACAAGTTTTACTTATATTCTAAGGCAGGAAGATATTAAGAGTTAATAGGGTAACTTTTTTTTTTTTAAAGATTTTATTTATCTATTTGACAGAGAGAGACACAGCGAGAGAGGGAACACAAGCGGGGGGAGTGGGAGAGGGAGAAGCAGGCTTCCCGTGGAGCAGGGAGCCCAATGTGGGGCTCGATCCCAGAACGCTGAGATCATGACCTGAGCCGAAGGCAGACGCTTAATGACTGAGCCACCCAGGCGCCCAATAGGGCAACTTTTAAGAAGAGCCTAACTGGAATAGAAATCTGTGCCCTTTAATACTTTGAAACACTGCTTCAATATAAAAGGCATTTACCTCTATAATGAAATTTGTAAGGGGAAAAAACATCTGATTTAATCAGAATTGTTTCAACTAAAATAGATACTAAGACACTAAGCCAGAAAATCTAGAGTATGTCTGTTGACTCAAGATCCTAATTTACATCCAAACTGACTTCCTTAATTCTGAATTTGCCATATTATAATGCTTCACTGAAATGTTTCTTAGACCCATTGTGCAGATGGTTGGACCTAAAGCATTGCCAGAGTTAAAGCAGTCAGACAGTCATGAATGCAAATCACTATGTGGCATTAAAAGAGTCGTTTAAATTACAGAGAAAAAAAAAAGACAAATAACTAGAAAATAGAAGTTGGTGATATTAGCTGGTGTGGCCAAGGCTGCAATCTCAAACTCCATGGCCCAAAGAACATACACAAGTTTTGTGATTAAGAATTGTACATTGTTAGGGCGCCTGGGTGGCTCAGTCGGTTAAGCATCTGCCTTCGGCTTGGGTCGTGATCCCGGGGTCCTGGGGTCGAGCCCCACATCAGGCTCCCTGTTTAACGGGGAGTCTGCTTCTCCCTCTCCTCCCCACTTGTGCTCTCTGTCGCTATCTCTGTCTCTCTCTCTCTCAAATAAATAAATAAAATCTTTAAAAAAAAAAAAGAATTGTACATTGTTAGCATTTTTATAGTTCAGACAGAAGTGCTTGGAAGTTGTGACAGAACACAAGGCTCTTTCCAACAAATGATAGACTAATGAAGCCAAGTGAGTTGCTAACTATTTAGAATCAAACAAGTACTACATAGCTATTGTTTTGATTGTTATACTAGTATTTGAGCAAATTGAGAGAGGGGCTTTGAAATATTAACTTTTGTTTCACTGATGCTTAGCATATTATCTAGTATACATCAAACTCTTAATATTGTCTTTATAACATGAAATCAATAAAATGCTGGCTTCAAAACATAGTGTTCTGAGGTAATGGAGAATGCCTTTTTTACCTATAAACATAATAGAAATGAGGAATAAATATAATTTATGTAATTTCATTACATGAAAACATATAAAATACATTCCTGAGTATAAAAGAAAGGGGTAATTTTTCATGCTATGGCTGTGTTTTAGCGCTCCCACAGAGGAAGATGTGGTTGTTGGTTGTGATAAGGCAAGGAATTACACATGAGACATCTGCATAACTTATGATCCAAGAATCCTACAAGTAGCCAGGATAAAAACAAGGACATTTGTCTGCTTGGGACTCTGGTAAAATTATTTCTGTATTTTAAATTATGTCCCCTCAAAATTTGTACACTGCAATCTTAATCCCCAGATCTTATTTGGAGACAAGGTCTTTACAGAGGCAATCCAGTTAAAATGAGGTCATTAGGGTGGGCCCTGATCCAATATGACTGGTGTCCTTTTGATTCAGCTCCATCCTTTTCTCAAATGCAACCACAGAAAATTCCACATCCATATAAGTCTCAGTGTCCTAGTTGATCCTTATCAGGACCCTGATTTGAGCATAGGAGAGCTGTCATGCTTCAAATTTGGTTTCATTTGTATCTCTGCTATTCTTACAATTAAATCCTAAATTTAATTTTTAGCAGTCTTCCCTGTGACTGTAGGGGATAAGGATCCCCAAATGCTGCCATAGTGGCCCTACTGGATTGAATAATGGCTGCAAAATATATGTCTAAGTCCTAAATCCCGGTGCCTGTGAATGTGAACTCATATGGAAATAGAATCTTTGTAATGGAAACATTACTAGTTATTTCAGGAAGGTGAAATGGGCCTCCCTTAATTATTAGTAACTATATATCTGATATCAGTGATTTTTTTAAAGAATATTATTTATTGCTCTGTAAAATAATGGTTAAGCTTTAAACATGGTTCCAAACATGGAGACAGGAAGCTTGTTACAAATATAGATTCTTGAAACTTGCCTCCAGATATTTTGATTTAACTAGAGCTCAGGGTTTTGCAATTTAACAAACACTGCACATGATTTTGATGAGAGTGATCCACAGAGAATGCTTTGAGAAACAATGCTATAAATGATGGTTAGGTCCTCAGACCAGACTACAGAAGTTTATTTATCTCCAAATATACATGGACATAGTAATATTTCAGTGACACTTAGCCACCATATCTAATTTTATTCAAAGAAAAAATAGTGTCCTAATATTCTTTCTATAGTATTGAATAAACAATAGTAACTTACTAGCTCTGTACATTTTCATATATAAGAAGAATCACCTCTTCCTAAATCAATTACTATTCAAGCACTCTGATTAGGATTCCAAAAGCAGATAACTCATCCTGTTTAGAATGTTAGAGAATTTTCATCATTCACTTGTATTATTAAAAGTTATTTGTAAAACTTTTTAAGACAGGGGCTTTTTGCAATAGGGGTTTCTAGAAATTCATAAGGAGCCTGAAGTTTAAAATTATGTATCCGATCAGATATGTATTGTGTAACCTCTTGTATTTTAGTCAACTTTTATTTAAGCATGCTTGGCCTTCCTAACTGCATTGCATACTTTGAGGATAGAAACTATGTATAAGTTTTATACATATTTTAATGTATGGATTAAGACATACATTAACATGATATGTATTAGTAATGTTATTGACCAGACTAACAGGTATGTCAACAGGCTAATTGGCTTAGTGCAATATAATTCACAGTAGCAAACTAGGTCTTTTTGGAAAATATCATCAAAGCATTAATATGATTTAGATTTCTCATCAGATTTCTTACCTGGGGGCAGAAAGCAGACAAAGGCAACCATAACAAAACTGGCTCCTCGAATGTCAGGGAGCAAAAGATAAACAAAAGAAATGAGTAAAAGAAAGACTGATTCTTGAGTAGCACATATGGCTTTGCTTTTATTTTTAATTTTTGCTCTCTTTTACAATTCACTGTGTATCATTTGACTTTTTAACTTACAAGACACCTCAGAAATATCTAAAGCCAAAGTAACAGCCTGATTCTGTGTCTTCTGTTTCACAATAACCTTGGACAACATTTGTTACATCTTAATGTTATATATAGAGTGGATTGGTGCAAAGCTCCAGCATCTCTGGGTTTGAATCATTATTTCTAAATGAGATTATCTTTTTGTTCAATCAAATTCAGTTGCTGTCCCTCATAAGTCTACTTTATCCTTGAACTAATGGAAAACACCAGAGGGTGAGAGTAAGCAATACTTACTTCTTACAGAATTTTATCATACTAATGGTAATGTCCAACTATTATGGATTTGTACCAACTCTTTGAAGTTACTGAGGTACACTTAAATTTTATTCATGAAATTGATAAGTACTAAGAACAAATAATTATTTCTTCAATAGCGAGTAAGTACTCTGAATTCAGATGTTGATTATATTAAGGGAAAGAAATCAATATTCTGAGTTGTATTTGTAGCTCTGGAACTGACCCATATTTCCTTGCTAAATCAGATCTTCTTTTGTTGATCACTTTTAACACCTGGTCAATAAGATAGAGAGGCATGATATAAATAAAGCAATAATCTAGTTAGACTTTGAGTTCTGTGTCTTCCACATAATTCCCTGTGTTACTACACAAGGATTTTATCCTTTGCAAGCCTGTCTCATCAAAAAAAAAAAAAAAAGATACTAATAATCATGTAACTTATAGGGTTGTTGTAAAAAGTAAATGAGATCATGTATGTGAAAATCACTTTGTAAAAGGTCAAATGATAAAGTCAACCATTATTGCTATTATAATCATTATAAGAAGTTTCTCCTTCATGGGATCTTATAAGGTATTACATAAAGGGATAAAGTATTAATTCAATAATCAAAACCTCTTGAGCTTAACAATGATAACAGTGATAATAGCTAACATTTGACACAGCCCAACACGATCTGTCCCCTGCCACCTAACTGATATGATTGCATCTTCTACTTCTCTTTCCCTCCTCATTCACTATTTTCCAGCCACATTAAAGTCTTTGTTCTTTCTAGAGAACACTAAGATTACTCTTCTTATTACATTGGCTGCTCTCTCTGTATGAAATGTTCTTCCTACAGATCTGTACATGACTGTATGCTTTGGCATCTTCTGGGTCTCTAATCAAGTGCCACATCCTTACAGAAAAGCCTTTTCAAAAACCCTAAGTAAAATAGCATGTCTCCTACCTTTACAGTCAATCCCTTATTCTGCTTTCATTTCTGCATGGCACTGTTACTATTTGTTTGCTTTTGTATTATTTATCTTCCCAATCAGAATAGGAGATATGTGAGAGCAAGGATTTTTTTCTGTCTTGGTTTACCATTGTATCCCAGAACATAGAACAATGACAGGCATATGGTAAATTCTCCATAAACATTTATTGAATGAATGAATTACATTAATTGAGCTTTATGTGCCAGGGCTTGTTTTACTCATCTCATTGTTTTTAATATTCACAATAATCCCATAAAGTAGGTCCATCACCTCTATTTTGCAGAAGAGAAAATTTAAGTTTAGCAAGATTAAATAAGTTGCTCAAGGTCACACAGTGAATAAATAGGAAATCTAGGATTTGAACCCAAGCAGTCTGACTCTAGTGGCCTTATTCTTAATACTCTAGTGCCTCTAGAGTATATTTTTTGAGCACTTACTATGTACCAAGCACTGTGTTAGTTTTATGTGCATAATTACATTTAGTCCTCATCCATATTTTTACAGAGAAGGAACTTGAAGTTTAGAGAGGTTAAGTAATTTGCCCCAGTCACACAGGTAATAATGGGTTATCTTTTATGAAATATATAAATAAAATTATAAAATTGACTCTTCATTTAAAAAATATTTTCTGGGGCACCTGGGTGGCTGTCATTAAGCATCTGCCTTCAGCTCAGGTCATGATCTCAGGGTCCTGGGATCGAGCCCCACATTGGGCTCCCTGCTCAGCGGGAAACCTGCTTCTCCCTCTCCCACTCCCCCTGCTTGTGTTTGCTCTCTCACTGTCTCTCCCTCTGTCAAATAAATAAATAAAATCTTAAAAAAAATACTTTCTGTGAATTTTTTTAAATGTTCTGGAAAATAAATAAGGGAGTAATGAGTCATCTTGATTCTCTGGTCCTGTGATATCCCTTTTCTGAAACCATATTTTTCATTGTTAAAAATATTAACAAGGGTTCTTTTTCTCCACATCCTTGCCAACACTTGTTTGCATTTTTGATAATAACCATTTAATAAGTGTGAGGTGATATCTTGCTGTGGTTTTAATTTTCATTTCTCTGATTATTAGTGATAATTGAGCACTTTTTTAATATGCCTGTTGGCCATTTGTTTGTCTCCTTTGGAGAAATGTCAATTCAGGTACTTTGTCTACTTTTTATTTGGGTTATTTGTTTTTTTTCACTATTGAGTTGTAGGACTTCTTTATGGATTTTGGATATTAAGCCTTTAACAGATATGTGGTTTCTAAATATTTTCTTTTTTAAAGATTTTATTTATTTGTATCTATTTATTTATTTATTCTCAAGAGAACGAGAATATGAGTGGGGGACGAAGCAGAGAGGGTGGGAGAGGGAACGGGAAAGAATCTCAAGCTGACTCTGTGCTGAGTGTGGAGCTAGCTCCCTGTGGGGCTTGATCTCATGACCCTGAAATCATGACCTGAGCTGAAACCAATTGTCAGACACTTAACTGACTGAGCCACCTGGGCACCCCGACAAATATTTTTTCCCATTCGGTAGATTGCCTCCTTTGTGCATATTGGTGGGAATATAAATTGGTATAGCCACTATGGAAAACATTAGAGGTTCTCAAAAAATTAAAAATAAAACTACCACATGATCTAGCAATCCCATTTCTGGGTATATCTACAAAATAAATGAAATGAGAATCTCAAAGAGAGATCTGTACTCCCATGTTTTTGCAGAATTATTCATAAGAGCCAAGACATGGAAGCAACCAAAATGCCCATCAGTGAATGAGTGGATTAAAAAAAAAGTGGTTTTTACATTCAGTGAAATGTTATTCAGACATAAAAAAAAAAAAAAGAAGGAAATCCTGCCATTTTTGACAACATAGATGAACCTTGAGGACATTACACTAAATGAAATAAGACAGTCACAGAAGGACAAATACTGCATGATCCGACATGTATAAGGACTCTAAACTAGTCAAACTCAGAAGCAGAGAGTAGAATGCTGGTTATCAGGGGCTGAGGGTGGGGGGAAATAGGGAGGTGTTGGTCAAAGGGTACAAAATTTCAGTAATGCAAGTCAAATCCTAGACATTTACTCTAGGGCATAGTTAACAATGCTGTATTGTATACTTAAATTTTTCTAAGAGTGTAGATCTTAAGTGTTCTTATCACAAAAAATAAAGAGTGCAGAAGGAAACTCTTGAAGGTAATGGATATGGTTATGGCATTGAATATGGTGTTAGTTTCAGTGGTGTATACTTATCTCCAAACTCATCAGGTTGTATACATTAAATATAAACTGTTTTTTGTATGTCACTCATACTTCAGTGAAGTTTTTAGAAAAAGAATATTACTAATAAGGTTGGAACTGCATTTTCACAAATGTATATTACTGTTTGTGTGGGTGGCAAGATTGATCCCCTTGCTCATGTCAAACAGCTAGTTAATTGTAGCACTGAAACTAGAACTCAGGTCCTTGGACTCTTAATTTCTAATTCCATTACAGTTTGTTCATTAATACCTTGCTTTAATCAATTGAGCTAATTGAAAACAAAGATTTATGTGTGTTTTAATCTGTTATAACACTTCTGTAATTTCAAATAAAATCTCAATAATCTCTCCTGTTATTGTCTATATACTTTACATATTCTTTTTATTTACTACTTCACACAGATAATTAGATGACTGTATATCTATTTAAGGACAAGATTTTTGAGGACAGAAACCATGGGTAGTCTTTATTATGTAACTTTCAAGATTTAAAATAAAGAACCACACGCTATCTGGACACTGAGCAAACACTGGGTCACTTATGTTACTTCCTTTTATATGAGCATGGAGCCCCACAAAAGAAAGATTCCACAGAAAAAGGATATTCAGTAAAAACAAAACACACACACATAAAGGTTTGGATACACATTGTCTCTGCCTCTCTCTCTCTCTCTCTCTCTCACACACACACACAGAAAGAACTCTACAGCATTTAAATTTATCCTTAGTTTCCCTTTTACCATGGGATTCCCACCCCCCCAATAGTCATACATGATAAACAAGTATCCTGGGCATTTCCATTCTGGTATTTGCCAGAAAGAAGATAAATAATCCAGTGTTTGTTTAGCTACATGTACAGGCATGTTTTGCCATTAGCAGAGAAAATCTTGGCTGAATTAGTGAGCACCAACTGACTTCATTCCACAAAGCACAAATGGAAATCTTCTCCATTGTCTGATCACCAATATCTGCACTTATGCAAGTGCATTTTCATATTCAGAAGGAAAGGGTATTATGTAGGATACTTGCCATTTTTTAGTAATTATAAGATAAGCTCTGCAGGGCCTTGTATAATCAAAACCTTTGTTTTAAAAAAAGACACAATTTATATACACTTATTTCAAAGCTAAGTTTTGTTGTTTTTTAAATCAGTGATCTGATTTTCACAAGTAAGAAAATAAGCTCCAACCTTTACAACATAGGTATTGCTTTCTGGTTGGGAAATAATATTAATAGTCCAAACTTAAGCTTCTATCAGAAAAAAATAGAGGTTTTAAATAAATCTCTCTCTGGACATATGTGAGAAAGGAAAAACCTTTTTTTCCTACTATTTTTGTTGTTGTTTTTCTACCATTCCCACCTATTCTATGTAGCCAACATCAAATGAATGGATATTGTATACAGATACACTGTTGGATCACAAAGAGCTGATAATCAATTTAGCAGAAAGACACATGCTCAAAAACACATAAACTCAATATTGCTTATCAATTAAGGTTACTAAGGGCAAAATAATCAATATCTACTAAGCCAATACATTTTGTGAAGACAAAGTAATTTAGAATTGATATTCAATGGGAAAAAAGTCAGAAAGGTCTTCTTGGAGGAGTAGCTAAACTTTTTGAACTGAATTTTAAGGAGTTCAGAGACAACGAATCAACAGAGGGAGGGCATTCCAAGTAAGGAAACATTAATTTACATGTAATAGAGGAGGGTCCATTTGGAGAAAGTGATAAAAAAATATGTTGGTGATCAAAAGTTGCAAATTGATAGAGATCCCTAAAGGTCAGGCAGAGGGATATAACTTTTCTAATAAAAGTAATAAGAAACTAGTTTTATAAGAAAGGGAGTAACATAATAAAGTCAATCCAGGCTACATAGTGGTATAGCATGCTAGTAAAGATCTAGAGTCTGAAGTTCAGTTTCCTGGGTTTGAATCCTGGGTCTTCCATTTCCTAGTAACTTTGTATAAGTTATCAAAATTCTATGTTTCTCATTTTCCTCAACGGTAGAATAGATCTAAAAATTGTGCCAACTTCACAGGGTTGGTATGAGCATTAGATGATTTCATGCAAATAAAATGATTATGATAATGCCTCACAGAGAGTAACCATTCATTAAATGTTAGTTTCTACACGAAAATGTGGAGGCCACTTTATCTCTGGGCATTTCTCAATCTAGCCAACCTAATTGTCCTCAGACCTTTTAATCAAAATCCTGTCCTTCATCCAAACAAACCAGTTTGCTCTTCTATACTGCTCAGACTGAATATTTTATCCCTGCTTGGCATAGGTTATTCTTTTTCACCAATCCACACTCCTACTCTAGTTAAAACCCTTACCTCAAATGGCATTCCTTCACTGTTCCCACTCAAATTCTACCACTCCTTCAGTTCTCTTTCTATAATGCAAGTGCTCCAGTCAAATTTCCTTGTTTCACTGTGATTCTCTTGGTGATTCCAGCCTCTCCCCACCTCCACTGAAATCATCCATCCAGAGATGCCTAACTTGACCAAGAATAGAAGTCAGAATTTAACAGTGTCACCCACACAGATTTCTATTTTTTTCCTTCACAATATAAATAAATATATTGCCAAGATATGTTTCTTTATTGTTGATTAGTCAAAGGGAAAGACAAAGCTTTCTGGAGACAATACTTAAATATTGAGTGCTTTCAATACGTAGGCATTGAAGTACAACTGTCTAGGATTATATCCTGATTCTTCTGTTTACTGAGCAACCTTAGGCAATGCTCTTAATATTTTTGAGATTAGGTTTCCTCATCTACAAGATGGGTAAATGAGTAGTAATCATCTCACAAGTTTGTTTTAAAAATTAATTAAGGCAATGGATTTAAAGGGCTTAACACAGTGCCTGTAAAGAAGAAATATATTAAAAAATGGTAACTACTACTATAATGACCATTGTTTCATTTAGTCTTAACCAGAAAATATAGGAGAAATTATTATCTCCATTTTACAGAACAGGAAATAAGTTTAGAAAAGTAAAGGACCTTGTTCAAAAAGACAGAGCTAATAAATGACAGAATTTGGATTTCAACTGAAACTGCTGCTATTCCACTGCATTTCATCTTGCTATTTTTCTGCATTTCCATGAACTTTTAGGTTTTAGAAGGACAGATTATTGCTTTTTGCCAATTCAACTAATAGCACTTATTTTTTTTTCTTTACTTACAGCTATAGAATGACCAACCATGGAATAAACCATCTGTATCTTGTCTCTAGGTGCACTGCAGAATGAGATGTCTTCTATGTAAAACCTATAGATGAATAGAAAAGGCTTATCATGTGCAAGTAGCACTGCATAACTGAGGGAAAGCCCTGATTTCTTGTTTCCCAGAGAGATCCTAAAACTGAGTATCAAGGTTTTGTTTATTTATATCTAAATGTGTATATCACTACTGAGTGTCCCTAATTCTTAGAACATATAGTAAAGCAATTAATGTAACCCCCAGAAACTGGGCTTAAAACTCAAAATTCAGTGTATATAGCGTGTAGAAAATTCACAGCACTGTTAAATCAATTACCTTAAACTAGTGTGGCAAAAGCATATGTGGCATGTGCGGCAAAAGCATGCGCAGCAAAAGCACTGGTGTAACAAGAAGCTCTTTGGGGAAAAAAAAAAGGAATCAAAGGTCAAAGAAGTTTGTGAAGCATTACATGCTATAATTCCCTTCTAGGAAATTCACAAAACTGTATTAGTTAAGGTTATTTTAGTTGCAAATAACAAAAATCAACTTTAGCTAGCATAAGCCTAAAAAGGAATTTATTGGAAGGATACTGTGGTAATATACAGAAATCAAAAGAATAGTTGAACTACTGAACCTCAGTAAGAGTAACTACTAAACACCTCAGCAGCAAGAGTTCACAAAACTTCCCAAATGTACATCCTTACACCAGTCCTGGACAAGATGGATAAAATCCTCTTGGAAATCTTGTTAAGAACTATAGTGCTTGGCATTTAGAGAATGCATGGTGAGTCTTCAATAATTCTTAGCTGTCATTATTAAACATTTTCTGCCTAAATCAGGTATAAGACATTCTGATTTGGAGATATTGGATGGAGCACAGGAATTAGAGTTTTTGCATAACTTTCATGTCTGTGAAGTAGAGTCAGATTTGGAAACCACTTCTCAAACCACTTAAGTGATACAGACACCAATGATGGCCAGCTTCTATATCTCTCAGCTCAAAATTCTATGAAGACAATTATTCTTATTGAGCTTTTAAGGTTCAAATATTTTATTCCTTGACCAATCAGCTATGGCCAGGGAATCAGAACATACGTGACTATAGAAGACATATTTCTGAGGAATAGGGGCAGTTCCAAGAGAAGGGGAAATTTTTGTGAACAAGTAGCCACCCTGAGAAGTGTCTGCTTTTAAAAACATTCTAAGAGGTGCTTTTTAAAAAAAAAAATCTATTTAATTTTGTTGAGTCAGGCTTTGCCTAAACTTATTTGACCACAAAATCATATTTTTACCCAACATTTAATAATGTCATTCAGAACAAGAAATCTGCACCACACACATTAAGACACATTGATTTGAAAGTTATTAAGGTAAAGTTATCATGGTCCCCTCATCTTCACTAGATTTGTGCCTTACCTGGCTTTCAACTGCTACTCCTGCAGTTTCTGTTTCCATATGACACATGAGATGGTTTGGCTTCACAGTTCTGAAAAACATTTCTGTCTCAGCTCACTATCTCATGAAATGCTCTGTAACAAAACAAAAACAACAAAAAACAATAAAAAAACAAAAACAAACCAAAAAAGATGCAAAGGGATTTTATGTAATCAAATAATGTTTAGCAGACGATGAAACTTTGCATATATATACTTTGGAAATTCTACAAAGTGTTTAAGCATATAAAAGACTTTGAGAAGTCTGATAGCAAAGACAATTTTTCAACTGTGTTTAACCCAACATTTTCTCAATTTATTTATTGGGAGGAACTCCTGTGAATGAAGCCTACTTTACCCACATGCAAAAAGCTGAATGGAAGGCTGGTAAAGTCCACCTTTCCTTCTTTTCTTCTGTGTTGCCTCTTAGTATCTTTCTGGTCTAGGAAAAATAATCATTTTAGAATAGCCCCACAGAATTTCTGGTCTGAAATTGGCCCTAGTCAGCTATTACTTAAGGTATTTTTTCTAGATCATTTTGCCCTTCTTCTATTATAAGGAGAGCAAAGGTTATACCACATTCTCCTGAACAAGTTAAGTATTGTGTCACAGGCACCTGATGAAAGGCATGTTTAGATGGAAAATCTGGTAACTTGCAGTGGTACAACAAAAATAACTTGTTTTATTTTACAGCATTTAAAAATGTTTCCACGGAAATGCAAAATTGAGCAAGCCACAAAAATTGGATTAATCACAAATCAAAGAATGCCTGGAGTAATGCATAGATTATAAACTTACCTTATGCATCATCTTCTCTTGTTTCTGCCTTTCACAGATAATTTTCCATAAAGGTTTTTTTTTATGTATTTCAAACAATAAACACATTACAATAAGTGTGCTTGCCTACAAAATTCACTTGTTGTTACGTCTCCTTTCGACATGGCTGCCTTTGAGTTTTACACATTTACAGAGCTAGGCTGCTGTGCAGTTTAGCATGGGGGTGACTTGGATAAGTTTTGAGGTTGAGCAGTCAATGCACCTAAAGCAAGAACTAACTGGGTCACTATCAAAGATTTTCCATTGCATTTTTCAGAGAAAGACCATAGCTGTGAGAGTCACAAGAAATACGGAAGATAAAAATATCAAAGCAAAATTGAAACAGAGTTTCCTGACATCATCCTCCCAGTCACCAGCTCTTGGCCAAGAGAAAAAAAAAAGTGAAGCTAGGGCCTAATAAGCATTTTACTACGGTTATTTTAAATAAAGTCAAAAACAAAATACAAAGGGGTTAGTTCAAGCTGTCTGCCACCTGTTTGGGTCTGGCTACACGAAGCTGCCACATATTCCCTGGTGGCTCCCCTTCCTAACTACCTAACTTGTTAACCAGCCATCTGTGTCTCCTGCCATCACTAATCAGGGCAGTACACACATCTATTGTCCTTGAGCTTTAGGGCTCTTAGAGCATTATGGTTCATGCTTATGGCTTATTGCTTAAGGAAGCTGGGCTGGTTCACAGAAAATTTCTGAAACTCTCCTTTCCTCTCTTTATGTGACCCTCTGAAAGCTTTCCAGCTCACTCCACCATTCAATGGTCCCTGGTTGGATTTCCATTTAATCATTAAAATCATCATCATCAAGCTGTCTTTTTCCTGGACTCCATCTGCTTTTGCTTTCAAATTCCACATGCTCTGGGACAAAGCACCCCTGAGAATTTCATCTATTTTGCAATCTTCAAACCTTGGGTTTGGCAGTTGATGGCTCTTAATAGTGAGAGAAGCCCCAGCTGTATGGCTCCAAAGAGGAAAACTGCACACACACATAGTCAACAGAAAAAAAAAAAAGCAACAGGAAAAAAAAAAAAAAAAGAAGATACTGGGAAATTTCTTGGAGGGGCTGGTTCATTCAGATAGCTGTTTAAAATTCACTATACAGATATTTGTTAAACATATTATGTAAATAATAGAATCCAGAGATTCAAAGATAAATAAATCATAGACCCAGCCACACGAGGTGTATATAGTCTATTTAATAAGATCTCAAAGTGCTTAAGTTATAATTTGATTTAAGAGATAATGATTAAACTGGGGATGGGTTTTTGTCCTAATGAAACTTGTTCAGAATTTCAGAAAAGAGAAATAAAACACAACAGTGTGCTTTCCAGATTTATTTCTTATATTTTTCTTGTTTTACCTCATATACTGGATGTTAACCCTTTACATCTAATTATTAAATATCCACAGCAATATACTTGAAGTACTATGTTTGCCTCACAATACAACCTTTCCATTTATGTGGAATTCCAGCTTTAATCTCTTAAGTTACTTTCCAACATGAAAGAATACTTTTAATTATAAAAATCAGACCAAAACTTTGGTTTTAATCACTATGCCGATTCAACTCTTATTCCTCTTATGCAAAAAGAAAAACAGTACACTTATTGTATGTGAAAGTCTTTTACCTCAAGAAAAGAAAAAAATGTTTTGATTATGGTAATTCAATCTTTCATTAGTAGTATTCAGTTTTGCTACTGCTTCTCATTCTAATATTCAGAAACTAATTAAGCAGTCTTAATTATTACTTTTCACATGTCTAGGATACATGTCATAGTCAATTAAGTGTCTTAACAATCCCTCACTCTGCTGTTTCCTATCCCTATTTCTCTACTACTTATCACTCACACCTAGGTGACTCAGACAGGAAGAGAGTCTAAACTAAACAGTATATTACAGTGATTGTGGAAGATAAATAAATACCAGGTGATGAATTTGAATAATATAAAGCAATAATACACATGAAAAAAGCACTCAGACCTGTGAAAAAAATTGGGTAAAATAATAAGTTCAAGCTTTATCTAAACCACTGGTTTAATATTGGTAGGGGTTAAAACTATAATTAAATTATTCACTCCTTTTTTTGGCCTTTGCTTCTCTTTCTAGTCACTTGCACACCTGCATTCTCCAGATCCCTTTTGAGGAAGCAATCATGAAGACTAAACTATTCCAAAGGGTCTCTTCTTACCTAGGTAGTCTTTCCCTACTGAAATTTTCTTTTTTTTTTTTAAAGATTTTTTTTATTTATTTATTTGAGAGAGAATGAGAGACAGAGAGCATGAGAGGGAGGAGGGTCAGAGGGAGAAGCAGACTCCCTGCCAAGCAGGGAGCCCGATGCGGGACTCGATCCCGGGACTCCAGGATCATGACCTGAGCCGAAGGCAGTCGCTTAATGAACTGAGCCACCCAGGCGCCCCCTACTGAAATTTTCAACTCAAATATCCCAAGTGGTTTTCAAGTACACATTTAGTATCAGTGCTTTGGTCAGAAAGAGTAAACTATTCTGTTTTTTAAAGTCTGCCTTCCTCAGAGCAAATCAGCATTAATAAATACAAGAAATACAGATATTTGTTAAGTTTACTTCTTAGTCACAAAAGAGGAAAAGCAACTAGTGAACCAGAGCATATATGAGATATCCCTTGGGGACTTTCAGAAAAATTTGAACATGATGCAACTTACAAAGGGTCTGTCAACAAATCTATAGAAAATGTGTGAGCTTGGGCGCCTGGGTGGCTCAGTCGTTAAGCGTCTGCCTTCGGCTCAGGTCATGATTTCAGAGTCCTGGGATCGAGTCCCACATCGGGCTCCCTGCTCGGTGGGAGGCCTGCTTCTCCCTCTCCCACCCCTCCTGCTTATATTCCATCTCTCACTGTGTCTCTCTCTGTCAAATAAATAAAATCTTTAAAAAAAAAAAAAAAGAAAATGTGTGAGCTCACAAGTAATATAAAATATGTACATTAAAACAATGAAATGTGAATCTTCTTTTAGCAAATTAGCAATCATTTGCAATACTAAAAATGCTCAATGCTAACAAAGTTGTGTGGAAACAGACTTCCTCATATATTGTTAGTGGAAGTGAATTTGGTAAAATACTTTGGGAAATAAATTTGAAAATAAGTATTAGGATTCTTAAAAATGATATTACTATGACTCAGTAAGTTCACCTTTAAGACACAATACTTTAGAAATCATCTTAAATACAATACATTTTATGCATGATGATGGTCATCAGAGTGTAGTTTATAATAGTGAAAAATCAGAAGCAACCGATGGAGGAATTGTTTGGTAATCTATGATGCCATCCACCAAATGAAATATTGTGCAGCCATTGGAAATAATGCTTTTGAAGACTTAAAAACATATGCATAATATAGTATTAAATGGGAAAATAATACACATGTATACATACTGTATAATTACAGCTATGTTAAAAAACAACAACAACATGTGTTAAGAGAGAAAAGGGCGACTGGAAAGAAATACACCAAAATTAGAATGAGGTGATAAATTCATAAGACCTTTCTTTTCTTTAAATACACAATTTATCATATCTGTTCTTTTGATAACTTGACATCAATTTTAAATCTAATCCATATAAGTATAATTTTAAATTGAATACAATCTTAAATTCAGTATAATTTATTAAAATTCTTATACAGGGATGACAATTATAATTCTGACATTATTTCTAGTGTTAGTAACGAAAACCATGTAAATGCAAAATTAAGTTAATCCATCTTCACACATAGCTCTTTAGACATCATTTTATGATCACTTCATTATGGACACAGTCTAATATCATTCTATTCAATTTATGATTTGTTATCTGTGTTCTTCTGGTTCAACATTTCTAATGGTTCAGTCTGCAACCAAAAAGATTTTTTTGTTAAGCTCTTTCCTACAGTGAAGGCATTTATTGTCTGCATGGAGATAAAATTATCAGCTAGTTTTTTGTATAAGTCAAATCAGTTTTCATTTGAGAGGAACCATATCTATTAGCCTGACACATGAACTGATGCTGAAACCTAGAAAAAATAAATTAGTTTGGGTTTCCCTGAGAAGAGATACTTCATTTTCTATTAAGCCCAGAGTAAATTCGGTGCTTCCAAACTCTCTAGGACATTGGAAGAAGAATTA
The DNA here is from genome assembly GCF_964656455.1 of Halichoerus grypus. Lineage (NCBI taxonomy): Eukaryota > Metazoa > Chordata > Mammalia > Carnivora > Phocidae > Halichoerus > Halichoerus grypus. The sequence goes on along the minus strand of NC_135727.1, from coordinate 49,737,156 downwards.
AACTGGGTTTATTCTTGTTGTAAGGATTAGAGATATCATTAAGTTGGTCTAGAGCTTGTTCTGGGCTGAAATTACAAGGGAGTCTATCAGAAACAGCCAAATACCAGATAAATCATTAGTTGAATACAGAAATGATGATACTCCCCTACTCCTCTGCACCCCTCCCCACACGGTTTATATTTCTTTTATCTATAAACCAAGAATTTTGTTTTGTTTCATGTGATATTGTAGGTCATAAGGGTCATCTAAAAAGATCATTTTCTTTCTTGGGTTTTTTTTTCCTTTGCAGAAGAAACTGACAGGATTTGCCACAAATGTATGGTGCATAGAAAGACAATAAGGGACTTAAAATACTTCTCACGGCTCAATTGATTCTAAGGCTTGTGCTTGGCACAATTGACATGATTTACACTGAGTATGCTTAATTAGCAACTTTATCAGCTATCCCAAAGACCAGGACAGTGTCAACTGTGCTTCTTGGGTGCATAGTTGAGCTTTGCTCAAAAAAAAAAAAAAAACAAAAAACAAAAAACTCAGAGCTTACAGGAAAACTGATTTGTTAGTTATAGTGGAGTTTCAGCCAGAACAGTTATATCTCATTGCTAAAGGATATATTTCATTGAGTGATTTAAGTGTTGCTTCTGTCCACCCTGCTTTCAATTTCCCCCCTTCAACTCACTACAATTACTTTTTTTCCTATGTCCAGTTGCCATTTGCTCTAAACAATTAACTGACACATTTGAATTGAACTGTACTTAGTAAACATAGCTTATGGATTAAAATGCTTATGATCCAAGACTTAATTGTCATTACATATAGTGTTTATTATAGCTTATAGGCCACACTGAAGAAATTTCTTACTGTTCAGATCTCACAATTCAAAAGGAAGTTGGAGGTGAAACCTGTTTAAGAGACCTTAAGGTTCATGCAGGTCTCCTTAATTTATTTATTTTTGTACTTTAATGATCAATGAAGTGCTATACAAGTACAATTACTTAGTTACAGCTTTAATTTCTTTACAAATAAATATACACTTGCCTGAATTGGTGAAATAGATTTCTATATCTTATAAGTGACTTATATAGAAACAATGCCAGGTTAATTTATTGATTAATCTTCTAATATCTCTTTATTCAGAAATTTATTAATCAGCATATATCTATAGTATATACTGAAGTTTTTCTATCATTAATTTAAAATGTTAGTTTAGAGGGGGAAAAGATGAAGGAGGAGTAGGGAACCCTATTCCAACCAGTCCCTGGAATTGAGCTGGATATCTACCAGACCACTCTGGATACCCACAAAATCAGCCTGAGATATAAGAAGATAGATCTGGATGCTACAAACAGAACATCGCAGGCAGTTGGTTTCGAGGTAGAGAGCGGGGAGCCGTGATTCCGCGAGCACATATCAGAGAATAAATGGTGGGGGGGGAGCAGAGCTGTGGAGATCCTACACCACTGGTGAGCAATAGCCTCCCACGCTGGGGACGGGGCACAGACTCGCAGACCGGTAGCAATGGGGAAAGGACTGTAGGGCAGCTCCCCAGTGGAAACCTGGAGCGGCAGGGCCGCATATACGAACTGGGGGAGGCTGGCAGTATTAAAATCACAAAGGGCAGAGACGTGCCCCGATGTGGAGGTGAGGACTGGGAGTGCTGCCGGGGGGCACACAACCCAGGACGCTGAAGTTTATAGCAGCACAGACAGAAAAAGAGATAGTGTGGCCTGGAGAGCTCACTGAAAAACAGGCTGCAATCTCTCTGCTCTGAGGCAGAGGGTTGGAAATGATCTCTTCTGCTCTGACTCACGGAAGAGACATGGAAACCCATCAGAGAAAGCCAACAGAGAGCAGAAGCCCAAAAAAACTGGTTTTCACAGAGCCCATCCCCCACCACAGGGGGCAAGGCAACTCTGCCCAAACAGGGTTGCCTGAGTAACACCGGGGCAAGCCCCTCTCCCAGAAGACAGCCTGGGAAAACAAGAGGCCAGCAAACCTAAGGTCCCAAGAAAACAGGTGCATCTTGCTTGGGTTCTGGTCAATAATTTGGACTCTATACATTCCCTCAACCACCCCTCAACAGAATGACTAGGAGGGGGAACCCCCAAAATAGGAGAGACTCAGAGACTACGACTTATGCCACAGATTTACAAATGTATTCAGATATAACCAAGATGTGAGAGATGGAATTCAGGGTAGCAATTGTGAAGACAGTAGCTAGAATGGAGAAACCAATTAATGGCAACATAGAGTCTCTAAGGGTAGAAATGAAAGCTGAATTGGCAGAACTTAAAAATGCTATCAGTGAGATCCAATCTAATCTAGGTAACCTAACAGCTAGGGTAAATGAGGCAGAAAAAAGAATTAGTGATCTAGAAGACCAATTAATAGACAAGAAGGGAAAAGAGGAGGCCAGGGAAAAAGGACTCAGAATCCATGAAAATAGAATCAAAGAAATGTGACACCATGACACGTTCTAATGTCAGAATTATTGGAATCCCTGAGGGGGTGGAGAGAGAGAGAGGACTAGAAGATATATTTGAGCAAATCATAACTGAGAATTTCCCTAATCTGGGGAAAGAAACAAATGTTAATGTCCTAGAGGCAGAGAGGACCCCCCCCCCCAAGATCAAGGAAAACAGGCCAACGCCCCAGCATGCAATAGTAAAACTCATAAATCTTAGAACCAAGGAAACCATCTTAAGGGCATTTAGGGGGAAGAGATTCCTCACGTACAGAGGGAGGAACTTCAGAATAATGTCTGACCTATCCACAGAGATCTGGCAAGCCAGAAAGGGCTGGCAAGACATATTCAGGGTACTAAACGAGAAAAACATACAGACGGGAATACTTTTACCGGCAAGGCTGCCATTTAGAATGGATGGAGAGATGCACAGTTTCCAAGACTGGCAGAAACTGAAAGACTCTGTGACCACTAAGCTGGCCCTGCAAGAAATATTAAGGGGGGTTCTATAAAAGGAGAAAGACCCCAAGAGTCATATACAACATAAATTTACAGGGACAATCTATAAAAACAAGGTCTTCATAGGTAAAATGATGACAATAAATTCTGAGTTTCAATAATCACTCTCAACATGAATGGCCTAACTACTCCCATTAAACGACACAGGGTTGCTGTTTGGATAAAAAGACAGGACCCATCCATATGCTGTCTACAAGAGACTCATTTTGAACCTAAAGATACATCCAGCCTGAAAGTGAAGGGATGGAGATCCATCTTCCATGCCAGCGGACCTCAAAAGAAAGCTGGGGTAGCAATTCTTATATCAGACAAATTAGATTTTAAACTAAAGACTGTAGTTAGAGAACAGAAGGACACTATAACATTCTTAAGGGTCTATCCAACAAGAAGATCTACAATTTTAAATATCTACGCCCCCAACATGGGAGCAGCTATCTACATAAGCCAACTATTAACCAAAGGAAAGAGTTAAATTGATAACAATATGTTAATTGTAGGAGACCTCAATACTTCACTCTCAGCAACAGACAGATCATCTAAGCAGAAAATCAACAAAGAAACAAGAGCTTTGAATGACACACTGGACCAGATGGACCTCATAGATATATACAGAACATTCCACCCTAAAACAACATAATACTCCTTCTCGAGGGCACATGGAACTTTCTCCACAGGAGACCACATACCGGGTCACAAATCAGGTCTCAACCAATATCAAAAAATTGAGATTATTTCCTGCATATTCTCAGACCACAGTGCTTTAAAACTGGAACTCAATCACAAGAAAAATTTTGGAAGAAATTCAAACACTTGGAAGCTAAAGACCACTCTGCTCAAGAATATTAGGGTCAACCAGGAAATCAAAGAAGAACTTTAACAATTCATGGAAACCAATGAGAATGAAAACACATTGGTCCAAAACCTATGGGATACTGCAAAGGCGATCCTAAGGGGGAAATACATAGCCATCCAAGCCTCACTCAAAAAAATGGAAAAATCCCGAATTCAACAACTAACGTTATACCTTAAAGAACTGGAGAAAAAGCAACAAATGATACCTAAGCCATGCATTAGAAGAAAAATAATTAAGATTAGAGCAGAGATCAATGAATTAGAAACCAGAAACACAGTAGATCAGATCAACAAAACTAGAAGTTGGTTCTTTGAAAGAATTAATGAGATTGATAAACCACTGCCCAGGCTTATCCAAAAGAAAAAAGACCCAAATTAATAAAATTATGAATGAAAGGGGAGAGATCACAATTAACACTAAGGAAATAGAAACAATTATTAGAAATTATTATCAACTACTATATGCCAATAAACTGAGCAATCTGGATGAAATGGAGGCCTTCCCGGAAACCTATAAGTTACCAAGACTGAAACAGGAAGAAATTGACAACCTGAATAGGCCAATAACCAGTAACGAGATTGAAGCAGTGATCAAACACCTCCCAAAAAACAAGAGTCCATGGCCTTATGGATTCCCTGGGGAATTCTACCAAACATTCAAAGAAGAAATTATACCTATTCTCCTGAAGCTGTTTCAAAAAATAGAAACAGAAGGAAAGCTTCCAGACTCATTCTATGAGGCCAGCATTACCTTAATCCCCAAACCAGGCAAAGACCCCATCAAAAAGGAGAATTTCAGACTGATATCCCTGATGAATATGGATTCCAAAATCCTCAACAAAATCCTAGCTAGTAGGATCCAACAATACATTAAAAGGATCATCCACCATGACCAAGTGGGATTTATCCCCAGGATGCAAGGGTGGTTCAACATGTGCAAATCAATCAATGTGACAGAACACATTAATAAGAGGAGAGAGAAGAACCAAGTGGCCCTCTCAATTGATGCAGAAAAAGCATTTGACAAAATACAGCATCCTTTCCTGATTAAAACTCTTCAGAGTATAGGGATAGAAGGAACATTCCTCAAGTTCATAAAATCCATCTATGCAAAACCCACAGTGAGTATTATCTTCAATGGGAAAAAGCTGAGAGCCTTTCCCTTAAGATCAGGAACACATCAAGGATGCCCACTCTTGCCACTGTTGTTCAACATAGTACTAGAAGTCTTAGCAATAGCAATCAGACAACAAAAAGAAATAAAAGGTATTCAAATTGGCAAAGAAGAAGTCAAACTCTCTCTCTTCACAGACGACATGATACTTTATGTGGAAAACCCAAAAGACTCAACCCCTAAATTACTAGAACTTATATAGCAATTCAGTAATGTGGCAGGATACAAAATCAATGCACAGAAATCAGTTGCTTTCTTATACACTAACAATGCAACTGTAGAAAGAGAAATTAGAGAAATGATTCCATTTACAATAGCACCAAAACAAGAAGATATCTCGGAATAAACCTAACCAAAGAGGTAAATGACCTATACTCTAGGATCTACAGAACACTCATGAAAGAAATTGAAGAAGACACAAAAAGATGTAAAAACATCCCATGGTCATGGATCGGAAGAATAAACATTGTTAGAATGTCTATGCCACCCAGAGCAATCTATACCTTCAATGCCATCCTGGTCAAAATTCCAATGACATTTTTCAAAGTGCTGGAACAAACAATCCTAAAATTTGTATGGAATCAGAAAAGACCCCGAATTGCCAAGGAAATGTTGAAAAAATTGGACAGCCACATGCAGAAGAATGAAACTCGACCATTCTCTAACACCACTCACAAAGATAAACTCAAAGTGGATGAAAGACCTCAGTGTGAGACAGGAATCCATCAAAATCCTAAAGGAGAACATAGGCAGTAACCTCTTTGACATCGGCCACAGCAACTTCTTTCAAGATACATCTCCAAAAGCTAGTGAAACAAAAGCAAAAATGAACTTTTGGGACTTCATCAAGATAAAAAGCTTCTGCACAGCAAAGGAAACAGTCAACAAAACAAAGAGGCGGGTGCCTGGGTGGCTCAGTTCATTAAGCGACTGCCTTCAGCTCAGGTCATGATCCTGGAGTCCCGGGATCGAGTCCCGCATCAGGCTCCCTGCTCAGCAGGGAGTCTGGTTCTCCCTATGACCCTCCCCCCTCTCATGTGCTCTCGCTCTCTCATTGTCTCTCAAATAAATAAATAAAATCTTTAAAAAAAAAAACCAAAAAAAACAAAGAGGCAACCTACAGAATGAGAGAAGATATTTGCAAATGACACTACAGACAAAGGGCTGATATCCAAAATCTATAAGGAACTCAAACTCAACACCCAAAAAACAATTAATCAAGTCAAAAAATGGGCAGAAGGCATGAACAGATACTTCTCCAAAGAAGATATACAAATGGCTAACAGACATATGAAAAAATGTTCATCATCTTTAGCCATCAGGGAAATTTAAATCAAAACCACATTGAGATAGCCCTTATGCCAGTTAGAATGGCAAAAATTGACAAGGCAAGAAACAACAAATGTTGGAGAGGTTGTGGAGAAAGGGGAACCCTCTTACACTCTTGGTGGGAAGGCAAGTTGGTACAGCCACTTTGGAAAAAGGTGTGGGCGTTCCTCAAAAAATTAAAAATAGAGCTACCCTATGACCCAGCAATTGCTCTACTGGGTATTTACCCCCAAAACACAGATGTAGTGAAAAGAAGGGCCATATGCACCTCAATGTTCATAGCAGCAATGTCCACAATAGCCAAACTGTGGAAAGAGCCCAGATGCCCTTCAACAGACAAATGGATAAAGAAGATATGCAATGGAATATTACTCAGCCATCAGAAAGGAAGATGTCCAACTTTTATATCAACATGGATGGGCCTGGAGGAGATTATGCTAAGTGAAATAAGTCAAGCAGAGAAAGTCAATTATCCTATGGTTTCACTTATTTGTGGAATATAAGGAATAGCATGGAGGACATTAGGAGAAGGAAGGGAAAAATGAAGGAGGAAAATCGGAGGTGGAGATGAACCATGAAAGATTATGGACTCTGAGAAACAAACTGAGGGTTTTAGAGGGGAGAGGGGTGGGGGGATGATTTAGCCCCGTGTTAGGTATTAAGGAGGGCACATATTGCATGGAGCAGTGGGTATAATATGAAAACAATGAATCATGGAACACTACATCAAAATCTAATGATGTACTGTATGGTAACTAACATAACATAATAAAATAAAATAAATAAAATAAAATAAAATAAAAAAAGCCAAGAGGATTCATACAGTGTGGAGTCAAATTTAAATTTTATCTCTACTATTCATTGGGTTGGTAACCTTCAGCAAGATATTTAATCTCTATGTATCTCAGTTTGCTTCTGTAAAATGGATTGTTAAGAATTATCATTATGAGCAAAAAATAATATAAAATATGTAAAGTTCTTAGAATAGTGCCTCGCCTGTAGTATAAGTACAATAAATAGTAGTTATTATTTTTTGTAGTGGAGGGAACTCATAATTAGTCAGGGAGGAAGATGGGAAAAGAGGTAATTACAGCACAGTGTGATATGTGCTAAACTAGAAAAGTCAAAGGTGCCAGAGAAGCCACTGAAGGTCGCATAACCTTAATTTGGTGTGCTATAGAAGGCTTCCTAGAGGAAGTAATATTTACGTTGAGACATTTGAGGGATGAAAAATTAGCTAGGTAAGGAGGCATTGGGAATGTAGAGAGACACTGTGGCTCCCACAAAAGAAAAACACCAGAGAAGAAGAAGAACATATTTAGGAATTGAATGCCTTGAAAATGCAAATTTTTCTTGTTGTCATCACAACTGAACCATATTTATTCCTTATGATAGCATGCTTAGGAAGTTCTTTGTCCTTACACATAACAGAAGTCAAAGGAATCTTACAATTAAAAGACTATCCCAAACAAAAACAGTTGTTCTTTTCCCTACCCCCTTCCCTTTTTTTTTTAAACATCAAACCACTATTTAAATGTCTGTTTTTGGATCCTTAAAAAAATTCCATGTACAAATGCACCCAAACTACTTCTATAGTCACTACTTTATTCACCCAATAACTTACATCAACTTTTATAGTCTTCAGAAGGATCTGATACTTGGCTTGATATGTTCACAGACTTTAAATCTGGCTGCTGCCAGCCAGAATTCTAAGATTCAAGATGAACAATTTGCATACCAAAAAATTACTGGAGAAAAAAAGGTAATTTCACAAATAAGTTTTCTCTATTAAGAAGATCTGATAAACGGTGAAAGTTGTGAAATATTTTTCTACAAAAAAAAGAATATTTTTCCTGGTATTTTTCATTCACTGTAAAGTAGAAGGGTCTCATTCTGATGCATTGTCCTTCACTCTGGATCTCCATTTTAAAGGCTCTACAAACATACTACTTCCTGGCAGTTTAAGCAGGTCACAGCTCAAACGATCTCTCTGCCAGGCTTCCCTGGGAAGGGAACTGCATCATACTTCCCCATTTTCAATACATAAGTATTCAAATATTCCATAAGTGAATGTTGTTTATTAGAAATGGTACTGACAATAACATAGACATTGAGAAAATAGTTTATTATATTTAGTGTTTTAGATGGGAATTTAATATATTCAGGTCAGATATTTCTTTCTGACTGTAAGTGAAAGGCAGAATTTTATTTTTTTTCAATAGATCATGAGATAATTTTGCTCAGGAAGACAAGAGAAAAAGATAATCATTTCTCTCCACAACCTCACAATGTCATATCCTTCTTTGTCACAAGTGAGGCAAGTGCTTCTCATTTATATGTAGTAGGAGAATATACTGAGGGGTGCTCTCATTGAACCCCATTGTCCCACTTCATCTTTGGAACAAATTTTAATTTCAATGCTAACTAAAATAGTCCTTAATTGAAGCCAGAATTTAAGGACAGGTCATGGCAGTTGATAGATTCAAGCAGAGATAAAACAAGAAAGATTCTTGATATGCCTTGAAAAATCAAAGGGAGAATCTGAGCATCTACATTCAGAGGCAAATCAATTTCATCAGGCTACAACAGGTATAAAATGTGAAATAGCTCAGAGGCTGACTATGCTCAAAATATGTGAACACATCAAAGTCTTGTCAGCATTTTGAGATGAAAGTCACTGGTGTGGTAAGTACCCTGGAGAACATAGGAGAAAATCCCCTAAATAGGGAAATTAAAAACAACTGTATCTCCCAAAACTAAGGAAAAAAATGCAATAGAACATAGTACAGGGGTGCAGAAGCTTCTAATACTTAACCTGCTTACACAGCATTTTTAAAGAAGAACCTTCAAACATAGGGTCAAAAGAGTTATAGAAAGTCATCCATGTGAATGTAAGTATATCTACAATGAAAGCTGCTTGAAGGCTTTGGAAATAATATCAAGCTTTGGATATTCAATGAGAGTGACTGTTGAAGACACAGAATTTCTAAACAGACTGGAAATCTAACAAAACTCTACTTACAAGAGTGAAAAGAGAGGATGGGAGGGAGAAAGAAAAGGAGAGGGAGAAGGAGAAGGAAAGACAGAGAAAGAGATTGAGAGAGACAGAAAGAGAGCAAACATGGAGCAAAGCCATGCTGTGATGTGGTTTCCCTAAAGTTAAATAATAATAGAGGAAGAAAGAAGAAAGAAAGAAAGAAAAAAAGAAAGAAAGAAAGAAAAGAAAGAAGAAAGAAAGAAAGAAAGAAAGAAAGGGAAAGAAAGAAAGAAGAAAGAAAGAAAGAGAGAGAGAGAAAGAAAGAAAGAAAGAAATAGGAAGGAAGGAGGGAAGAAAGGGAGGGAGGGAGGGAAGAAGGGAGGGAAAGCAGGAAAAAAAAGCCACCTTTTAGAACAGTTCGTAAAATGTGGAACATCTCATTGCTCCTCACTTTCAGAAAGTAGCCTACATCAAAATCAGAATATACGTATACCTGCCATGACCATTCCAGCACTTGAGTTTTTGTGCTTTTTCTTAGCAGGTAACATAGTACTGATCACAGGGTGAGAACCTAGTAGTTACTAATCACTGACTAATTAAAACTTATTTTGAGGGGCCCTGGGTAGCTCAGTCAAACATCTGCCTTTGGCTCGGGTTGTGATCCCAGGGTCCTGGGATCAAGCCCTGTGTTTAGCTTCCTGCTCAGGGAGAGTCTGGTTCTCCTTCTCCTTCTGTTGCTCCCCCTGCTTGTGCTCTCTCTCTCTCAAATAAATAAATAAATAATCTTAATAAAAAAATGTAAAAACATTGTTTTAAAAAAATAAAAAAAACCCTGATTTTTGAAAAAAAAATCAAAAATCCAGACAAGACTTTCAATTAAACAACTCAAGCTACTGGTAAGACCAATTAACACTTCCTACATGCTAAGCATATGTCTAATTTGTTACATGTATTAACATTTTTAAATTCACAATAACCCTATGAAGTAGGTGCTCTTATTATCAAAGGTGGAAAAACAGGCATAGAAAGGTAATTTGTGCAAGTTCATACAGATAGAAAGTGGCAAGGGCCAAGATTCATACCAACTGTCCATCTTCAAAGTCTGAATTCTTAGTTTTTATGCTACACTGGGATTCTTCCAGTACTGGACATAATCTGGAGTTGAAGTCATAAGGATCTGTATCAGAAGGAACCCAGGGAATGTCCCCACTCAGCTCAGAACTCCGGTGTTGGATGATACCCAAATGGCTTATACAACTAATCCTATGCTCTGTCTAAGGATTTGGATTCTTTCCATTAAGAATATGAATCTAGCAGAACACATTTATGGTCTGATCAGCTACTATATACTTAGACCAATATTTTTATCCCTTAGAAAATTTTCTAGTAACCCAAGGCAGATGGATGATGTGTGGTTACTCAATTGGCCTACCTCCTTTTTTTTTTTTTTTTGAAATTAATGACAGGAAAATGATATTTCTCAAATGCACTATTGCATGCAGTTTTAATCAAAGTGAGAAAAGAACACTCAAATGTATATCGGAAGTAGATTGGTTTCTATCATTTTTTTTACATTTTTATAAGATTATTTATTTATTTATTTATTTGAGATGGAGGGAGAGAGCACGGGTGGAGGGAGGGGCAGAGGGAGAAGGAGAAGCAGACTCCCTGTTGAGCAGGGACCCCGACTCAAGGCTTGATCCCAGGACCCTGGGATCATGACCTGAGCCAAAGGTAGACATTTAACAGACTGAGCCACCCAGGTGTCCTTCTTTTACCTTTTTTTTTTTTTTTTTTAATGTCTACTGAATGACTTTTCCTTTTGTAAACCTTAAGAACAACTTGACTGTGGGGCTATATTTTATTCACATGAAAATGTCAACACACACAGAAAAGCAATAAAAACACAGAAGAAATACTGAGAGAATTTATAATATAATGTTGGTGGGTGCCTTGTTTCTCTGATGTTCATTGTCTGCACACACAAGTAGATTAATGAAAAGCAAAAAATAATGGGTATTTTTCATTTTTCTATACTTTAACAAATAAAGAAGAATCTTAGATGCCATTTATCAAAATGTAAACATAATTTAGGTGATAATCATCACTATTTTTCACTTTCCCTCAGTGCTAAGATAGGTAAAATGAGTGTCTTCACTTCTAGATCCTAAAAAGCTCCTTGAATGCAACATTTGTGCCTTATTCATCTTTTAATATATAGCATTTAATGCAGTGACTGGCTCTCAGTGTGTGTTCAATAATTTTCTGTTGAGATTGAGGAGTCCAAGATGGCAGAGGAATAGATCTTAATTTCATTTGGTCTCAAGAATTCAGCTAGATAGGGGCGCCTGGGTGGCTCAGTCCTTAAGCGTCTGCCTTCGGCTCAGGTCATGATCCCAGGGTCCTGGGATCAAGCCCCGCATTGGGCTCCCTGCTCGGCAGGAAGCCTGCTTCTCCCTCTCCTGCTCCCCCTGCTTGTGTTCCCTCTCTCGCTATGTCTCTCTCTGTGAAATAAATAAATAAAATCTTAAAAAAAAAAAAAAGGAATTCAGCTAGATAACTATCAAACCATTCTGAACACCTGTGAACTCAATGCAAGGATAGAAGAAAAGAATAGCTGCAACACTACAAATAGAAAAGTGACCAGTTTCTGCAAGGTAGGAGGTACAGAGAAGTGAATCTGAGGTGATATATGGAAAGATAGACCACAGGGGATTGGAGCCTCCGTCAGCCGGCTACCAGCAAGTGATAGAGCAGTGGAGTACAAAATCAGAACTTTTAGAAGACTGCTCTGGTGAGGGACATCACTCAGGTAGCTAAGCAGGGGGGTGGGGACTCTTGCTGGGTCAGTGTGGTCTCAGGATCCTCAGGGTGACAGGAAGACCTGGGGTCCCTGAGTGCAGCAGTGCTCCCAAGTATTGGAGCAGCGAAGCTGGCTGCAAAGAGTGAGCCCAGGACTGGGATTTCAGCTCTGGGTTGCCATAAACTGTGAATCGAGGCACAGTCAGGCCACTGCACTTTGAACAGGGAACCAACAAGAGGCAGAACCAGGGAGAACCCCCTACTTTCCCTGGGGGAGGAATCTGCTAGGTTTGGAGACTCGAAATGGGGTTGTGTGACAGAAACACTCAGTCACAAGCCAGGTGAGCACGGAGTGTGGTTGGAGACCAGAGAGACTGGAGTGATTGACTGCTTTTCTCTGAAGGCTTACTGAGGAGTGGGGCTCCGAGCTTTCAGCTCTGTGGCCAGAGATTGGGAGGCCACCATTTCCATTCTTATCCTCTAAATTGGCAAGGAAAGCCTTCAGGTCACAAAAACTACATAGAGCAAACCAGAGCAGATTAGTTAGCCTGTCCCCTGGCAAGGGCAGTGCAATTCCACCTGGGGCAAAGACATTTGAGAATTAATGCAACAAGCCTCTCCCCTAGAAGATAAGCAAGAACATCCAGCCAAGACCAAGTTTACCGATCAGTGAAAACTGCAAAACTCCAGGGCTAGGGAATAAAACCGAGAACCCATGGCTTTTTTTCCTATGATTCTTTACTCTTTCAACTTTATTTTATTTTATTTTTAATTTTTTTCTTTTTTCAAGCAACTTATTTCATCAACTCTTTTTTTAAAAATCTTTTTTAATTTTTATTTTTACAGTAACATTCCATTCCTTCATTGTATTTAATCTTGTTTTTGCATATATATAAGTCTTTCTTAGTTTAAAATTTTAGAATGCAGTTTCTTTTAACAGACCAAAATACACTGAAAATCTAGTGTATGGCTCTGTTCTATTCACAACCCTGATCATATTCTCTCCCTTTCTCTTTTTTTCTTCTTCCTTTTTTTTTTTGTTTGGTTTTGTTAAAGTCTTTTTTTAAATTTTCATCTTACAGTTACCTTCTATCCTTTCAATGTATTTAATTTTATTTTTGTATATATAAGCTTTTCTTCCTTTACAATTTTGAGATATAGTTTCCTATAACAAACTGACCAAAATACATTCAGGAGATAATGTATTGCTCTGTTCTGTTCACCTGTTTATATCCCTTCCTTTTGGTTGTTGTTGTTTTCTTTCTCTTTTGTTTTTTCTTGTCTTCTAATTTCCATTTTTACAGTTACATTCTATCTTTTCATTGCATTTAATTTTATTTTTGTACATATATAAGTTTTTCTTTCATTACAAATTTGGTACCTAGTTTTCTAAAAAGCAGACTAAAATACACACACAATTCAGTGTATTGCTCTATTCTGCTCACCTGTCTGATTATATTCTCTTTTTTTGTTTGCTTGTTTTTTGTTTTTCCCAGTTTCAGGTGTCTTCTGATTTGTTTAGTGTATATTTCTCTGGGGTCTTTGTTGCCATTTTAGTAGTTTGCTCTGTCATTCATCTATTCTTCTCTGAACAGAATGACAAGAAGGAAAAACTTACCACAAAAAAGAGAATAAGAGGCAGTACTGACTGTCAGGGACCTAATCAGTATGGATATAAATAAGATGTCAGAACTAGAGTTCAGAATAATGATTATAAACATACTAGTTGAGGCTTGAAAAAAACAAAGAAGAAACTAAAGAATCGCTTTCTGGAGAAATAAAAGAACTAAAATCTAACCAAATCGAAATAAAAAAGGCTATTAATGAGATGCAATCAGAAATGGAGGTTCTAACTGCTAGGATAAATGAGGCAGAAGAGAGAATTAGTGATATAGAAGACCAAATGATGGAGAATAAAGAAGCTGAGAAAAAGAGAAATAAACAACTACTGGATCACAAGGGTAGGATTCGAGAGATAAGTGATACCATAAAGATGAACAATATTAGAATAATTAAGATCCCAGAAGAAGACGAAATAGAGAGAGGGTCAGAAGGTATATTGGAGCAAATTACAGCAGATAACTTCCCTAATCTGGGGAAGGAAACAGGCATCAAAATCCAGGAGGCACAGAGAACCTTCCTCAAAATCAATAAAAATAGGTCAACACCCTGACATATCATAGTGAAACTGGCAAATATCAGAGCAAAGAGAAAATCATGACAGCAGCTCGGGAAAAGAGGGCTGTAACCTACAAGGGTAGAAACATTAGACTGGCAGCAGACCTATCCACAGAGACCTGGCAGGCCAGAAAGGACTGGCATGGTATATTCAGGGTGTTAAATGAGAAAAAAATATGGAGCCAAGAATAATTTATTCAGCTAGGATGTCATTCAAAATAGAAGGAGTGATAAAAAGTTTCTGGGACAAACAAACTAAAAGAATTTGTAATCACCAAACCAACTCTATGAGAAATATTGAAAGAGGTACTCTAAGCAAAGAGAGAGCCCAAAAATAACATAGACTGGGAAGAAACACAGACAATATACAGTAACAATCACCTTACAGGCAATACAATGGAACTAAATTCATACGTTTCAAAAGTTACCGTGAATGTAAATGAGCTAAACATGCCAATCTAAAGACACAGGGTATTAGGTTGGATAAAATAAACAAGACCAATTGATATGCTGTCTGCAAAAGACTCATTTTAGACCCAAAGACACCTCCAGATTTAAAGTGAAGGGGTGGAAAACAATTTATCATGCTACTGGACATCAAAAGAAATCTGGGGTGGCAATCCTTACATCAGACAAATTAGATTTTAAACCAGAGACTGTAATAAGAGATGAGGAAGGACACTATATCTTAATTAAGGGGTGTATCCAACAAGAAGATCTAACAATTGTAAATATTTATGTCCCTAACAGGGGAGCAGCCAATTATATAAGCCAATTAATAACAAAATCAAAGAAACACATTGAAAATAACACAGTAATAGTAGGGGACTTTAACACCCTGCTCACTGCAATGGACAGATCATCTAAGCAAAAGATCAACAAGGAAAAATGGCTTTGAATGACACACAGGACCAGACAGACTTCACAGATATATTCAGAACATTCTATCCCAAAGCAACAGAATACACATTCTTCTTGAGTGCACATGGAACATTCTCCAGAATAGATCATATCCTGGGTCACAAATCAGGTCTCAACTGGTACCAAAAGATTGGGATTATTCCCTACATATTTTCAGATGACAGTGCTTTGAACCTGGAATTAATCACAAGAGGAAAGTTGGAAAGAACTCAAATACATGGAGGCTAAAGAGCATCTTACTAAAGAATGAATGGGTCAACCAGGAAATTAAAGAAGAATTTAAAACATTCATGGAAACAAATGAAAATGTAAACACAACTGTTCAAAATCTTTGGGATGCAGCAAAGGTGGTCCTAAGAGGTAAATATATAGCACTGCAAGCCTTTCTCAAAAAACAAGAAAGGTCTCAAATACACAACCTAACCCTACACTTAAAGAAGCTGGAGAAAGAAAAATAAATAGAGCCTAAACTCAGCAGGAGAAGAAAAATGATAAATATTAGAACAGAAATCAATGAAGTAGAAACCAAAAAAACAATAGAACAGAGCAAAGAAACTAGGAGCTGTTTCCTGAAAAAATTAATAAGATTGATAAACCCCTGGCCAAACTTATCAAAAAGAAAAGAGAAAAGACCCAAATAAATAAAATAATGAATGAGGAGAATTACAACCAACACCAAAGAAATACAATTATAAGAACACATTATGAGGAACTATATGCCAGCAAATTAGACAATCTGGAAGAAATTGATACATTCCTAGAGATGTATAAACTAGCAAAACTGAACCAGGAAGAAATAGAAAACCTGAACAGACCCATAACCAGCAAGGAAATTGAAATGGTAATCAAAAATCTCCCAACAAACAAGAGCCCAGGGCCAGATGGTTTCTCAAGGGAATTCTACCGAACATTTAAAGAAGAAATAATACCTATTATTCTGAAAATGTTCCAAAAAATAGAAATGGAAGGAAAACTTCCAAACTCTTTTTATGAGGCCAGCATTACTTTGATCCCAAAACCAGACAAAGACCCCACCAAAAAGAATTACAGACCAATATCCCTGATGAACTTGGAGGCAAAAATTCTTACCAAAATACTAGCCAATAGGATCCAACAGTACATTAAAAGGATTATTCACCATGACCCAGTGGGATTTATTCCTGGGGTGCAAGGTTGGTTCAACATCTGCAAATCAATCAATGTGATACACTACATAAATAAAAGAAAGGGCAAGAACCATATGATCCTCTGAATAGATGCAGAAAAAGCATTTGACAATGTACAGAATCCTTTCTTGATTAAAACTCTTCACAGTGTAAGGATAGAGGGTCCATACCTCAATATCATAAAAACCATCTATGAAATACTCACAGTGAATATCATTCTCTATGGGGAAAAACTGAGAGCTTTTCTCCTAAGGTCAGGAATATGGCAGGGATGTCTAATATCACCACTGCTGTTCAATATAGTACTAGATGTCTTAACCTCAGTAATCAAAAGCAAAAAGAAATAAAAGTCATCTGATTCAGCTAAGAAGAAGTCAACATCTCACTCTTTGCAGATGACATGATATTCTATGTGGAAAACCCAAAAGACGCCACCCCAAAATTGCTAAAGCACATAAAACAATTCAGTAAAGTGGCAGGATATAAAATCAATGCACAGGGGCGCCTGGGTGGCTCAGTGCGTTAGGCGTCTGCCTTCGGCTCAGGTCATGATCCCAGGGTCCTGGGATCAAGCCCCGCATCGGGCTCCCTGCTCCGCGGGAAGCCTGCTTCTCCCTCTCCCACTCCCCCTGCTTGTGTTCCCTCTCTCACTGTGTCTCTCTCTGTCAAATAAATAAATAAAATCTTAAAAAAAAAAAATCAATGCACAGAAATCAGTTGCATTTCTATACACCAACAATGAGACAGAAGAAAGAGAACTTAAGGAGTCAATACAATTTACAATTGCACTCAAAACCATAAGATACCTAGGAATAAACCTAACCAAAGAAGTAAAGTATCTGTAGTCAGAAAACTATAGAATACTCATGAAAGAAATTGAGGAAGATACAAAGAAATGGAAAAACATTCCATGGTGATAGATTGGAAGAATAAATGTTGTTAAAATGTCTATGCTACCTAGAGTAATTTACACGTTCAATGCAATCCCTATCAAAATACCATCAACTTTTTTCACAGAACTGGAACAAATAATCCTAAAATTTGTTTGGAACCAGAAAAGACCCCAAATAGCCAGGGGAATGTTGAAAAACAAAACCAAAGCTGGGGGCTTCACAATATCTGACTTTGAGCTACATTACAAAGGCAAAAATGAACTATTGGGACTTCATCAAGACAGTATGATACTGGCACAAAAACAGACACATTGATCAATGGAACAGAATAGAGAATCCAGAACTCTATGGTCAACTAATCTTTGACCAAGCAGGAAAGAACATCCAATGGAAAAAAGACAGTCTCTTCAATAAATGGTGCTGGGATAACTGGAAAGCCACATGCAGAAGAATGAAACTGGACCATTGTTTTACACCATACACACAGATAAACTCAAAATGGATGAAAGTGGATGAAAGACCTCAATGTGAGACAGGAGTCCATCAAAATCCTAGATGAGAACACACGCAATAACCTCTTTGAACTCAGCCACAGCAACTTCTTGCAAGACGCATCTCTAAAGGCAAGGGAAACAAAGGCAAAAATGATGGGACTTCATCAAGGTAAAAAGCTTTTGCACTGCAAAACAGTCAAAAAAACTAGAAGGCAACCGACAGAATGGGAGATGATATTTGCAAATGACATATCAGATAAAGGGCTAGAATACAAAATCTATAAAGAACTTATCAAACTCAACACAAAAAGAACATATAATCCAATCAGGAAATGGACAGAAGACATGAACAGACATTTCAGCAAAGAAGACACCCAATTGGCCAACAGACACATGAAAAATTGCTCAATATCACTCAGGATCAGGGAAATACAAATGAATGGCTAAAATTAACAAGTCAGGAAATAACAGATGTTGGTGAGGATGTGGAGAAAGGGGAACCCTCGTACACTCTTGGTAGGAATGCAAGCTGGTGCAGCCACTCTGGAAAACAGTATGGAGGTTCCTCAAAAAGTTAAAACTAGAGCTACCCTATGACCCAGCAATTGGACTACTGGGTATTTACCCCAAAGATACAAATGTAGATACAAATGTAGTGAACCAAAGGGGCACATGCACCCCAATGTTTATAGCAGCAATGTCCACAATAGCCAAACTATAGAAAGAGCCTAGATGTCCATCAACAGATGAATGGATAGAGATGATGTGGTATATATATACAATGGAATATTATGCAGCACCAAAAAAAATGAAATCTTGCCATTTGCAATGACATGGATGGAACAAGAGTGTATTATGCTAAGCCTAATAAGTCAATCAGAGAAAGAAAATTACCATAAGATCTCGCTAATATGTGGAATATAAGAAATAGTGCAGTGAATAATAGGGGAAGAGAGGAAAAAATGAAAGAAGATGAAATAGGAGAGGGAGACAAATCATAAGAGACTCAATCTTAGGAAACAAACTGAGGGTTGCTGGAGGGGTGGGGGGTGGGGGAATGGGGTAACTGTGTGATGGACATTGGGGAGGGTATGTGTTGTAATGAGCACTGGGTACTATATTAGACTGATGAATCAGAGACCTGTACCCCTGACATAAATAATACATTATATATTAATTAATTGAATTTAAATGAAAAAAAATTCTGTTGAATTGGACTGTAAGGGTGAGAAACTAGTAGTCATAGAACCTACAGAAATAAACGTGAAAGCACATAAGCAATAGAAACTATGGATTTTAAATCCTAAAATGTAGTGAGTTACCAAGGATATCTGCCAAACAATTGAACATGCTCATTGTTTAATCCAGCCTATATTTATTATACTAATAGTAATATTTGTCTGTTACCTTTTAGTTGTCAGACCCTGCAGTGTAAATTTAACATATTTATCTTTTAAGATTTTCATTAACCCTGTGAAGCAGGCATTACTACGACCCAAAGTGAAGTTCAGAGAGGTTAAGTAACTAACCTAAGGTCACACAGTTAATGTGTGATGAAGTTAGTATACGAAACCTAAATCTGTATGTCTCCAGAGTCTATATTCTAGGATCATTTATGCTGTTGTCTGGAATTTTGAGCTAAAGCATGTGTATATACTTTAAGAAAAACAAGTATATGGTTTAAATAATGCCAATGAGAACTACATTGGAAATATCAAAAGAATAAAATATCAAAGACAAAATGTGAAACATTAGGAAGAGGGTTTTTCTGTGTCTGGGGATGATTGGGTTAGTTATCTATATGTGTGGAACTTTTTAAAACATGAAGTTTTAAAGATTTAGAGGAAAAACAAAAGCCTTCTGGAAGCAGTTCATTCACTATAGGTATTTTAAAAAGAATCAGTAATCAGAGTCTATAACCAGAAAAATTCAGAAAGTTTTAAATATAAGGTTAAACATAATAAAAGCACCTCCAGGAGTGGTATCCTTTATTATTTATATTATAAAACTAGTTGAATCAAAAGGTCCTTAGTTAACAAATTACTGAGAGACAACATCTCTAGGAAAAGTACCTTAATAATGTGTGTGTGTGACTTGCTGCTACTAAACCAAATTTCACAATTTTATTTATGATAGATATGCTTGCTTTCATTCACTCCCTTTATCCTTTGTTAAACTCAATAAGAATAAGGAAAATGCCAAGACCCTTGGCTCTTTTATCCCCTCTTCTCTCTTTCCTAAGATGACAACACTGTTTATACATTTTTATAGGTTGCAAAACATTTCAACACCCTTCATCTCAGTTAAACCTCACAATATCAATAATGATATGGCCAATATTATTTTGCCCATTTTGCAGATGAGGAAATAACAGCACAAGGAGACTTGTGGAAAAGCAGAATTAGAACCTATTTTCCTGGTAGCTGGGGCCATTGTTCTCTCTTCTAATAGGACAATGGTCTGGACATTTTGGTCCAATCTCCCTGCTTGAGTGTCTACACATCCACTTTCTAGTCTATCTGACAGGATAGAAGTACTAACAGTTGTTAGAAAGAGTTACCAAAGCAAAAATAAAGGAAAATCAAAGCAACAAAGAAATGAAACAAAGCAGATAAAGAAACAAAAATTACCCAATTCCTATTTTTTTAATTTAAATTCAATTAGCCAACATGTAGTAAATCACTAGTTTTAGATGTACTGCTCAATGATTCATCAGTTCTGTATAAAACCTAGTGCTCATCACATCATGTGCCCTCCTTAATGCCCATCACCCAGTTACCCCATGCCCCCCTAACCCATCCCCCTTCCGTAACCCTCAGTTTTTTTCCCAGAGTCAAGGGTCTCTCATGGTTTGTCTTCCTCTCTGATTTCTTCCCGTTCGGTTTTCCCTCCCTTCCCCTATGATCCTCTGGGCTATTTCTTATATCCCACATATGAGAGAAACCATATGATAATTGTCTTTCTCTGATTGACTTATTTCACTTAATATAATACATTCCAGTTCCATCTATGTCAATATAAATGGTATGTATTCATCCTTTCTGATGGCTGAGTAATATTCCATTGTATATATAAACCATGTCTTTTTTATCCATTCATCTGTTGAAGGGCATCTTGGCTCCTTCCACAATTTGGCTATTGTGGACATTGCTGCTATTAAAATTGTGGTGCATGTGCCCCTTTGGTTTGAGGAACCTCCATACTGTTTTCCAGAGTGGCTGCACCAGCTTGCATTCCTACCAAGAGTGTACGAGGGTTCCCCTTTCTCCACATCCTTGCCAACATCTGTCGTTTCCTGACCTGTTAATTTAACCATTCTGACTGGTGTGAGGTGGTATCTCATTGAGGATTTGATTTAGATTTCCCTGATGCTGAGTGATATTGAGCAATTTTTCATGTGTCTGTTGGCCAATTGGGTGTCTTCTTTGCAAAAATGTCTGTTCATGTCTTCTGCCATTTCTGGATTGGATTATTTGTTCTTTGAGTGTTGAGTTTGATAAGTTCTTTACAGATTTTGGAAACTAGCCTTTTATCTGATATGTCATTTGCAAATATCTTCTCCCATTCTGTCAGTTGCCTCTTAGTTTTATTGACTGTTTCCTTTGCTGTGCAGAAGCTTTTAACCTTGATAAAGTCCCAATAGTTCATTTTTGCTTTTGTTTCCCTTGCCATTAGAGACATGTCTTGCAAGAAGTTGTTGTGGCTGAGTTCAAAGAGGTATTGCCTGTGTTCTCATCTAGGATTTTGATGGACTCCTGTCTCACATTGAGGTCTTTCATCCATTTTGAGTTTATCTGTGTGTATGGTGTAAGACAATGGTCCAGTTTCATTCTTCTGCATGTGGCTTTCCAGTTATCCCAGCACCATTTATTGAAGAGACTGTCTTTTTTCCACTGGATGTTCTTTCCTGCTTGGTCAAAGATTAGTTGACCATAGAGTTCTGGATTCTCTATTCTGTTCCATTGATTAATGTGTCTGTTTTTGTGCCAGTACCATACTGTCTTGATGATTACAGCTTTGTAATGTAGCTCAAAGTCAGATATTGTGATGCCCCCAGCTTTGGTTTTGTTTTTCAACATTCCCCTGGCTATTTGGGGTCTTTTCTGGTTCCAAACAAATTTTAGGATTATTTGTTCCAGTTCTGTGAAAAAAGTTGATGGTATTTTGATAGGGATTGCATTGAATGTGTAGATTGCACTGGGCAACATAGTTATTTTAACAATATTTATTCTTCCAATCCATGAATATAGAATTTTTCCCCATCTTTTTGTGTCTTCCTCAATGTCTTTCATAAGTGTTCTGTAGTTTTTAGAGTACAGATTCTTTGCCTCTTTGGTTAGGTTTGTTCCTAGGTATCTTATGATGTTTGGTGCAATTTCATTTATTTATTTTTTTAAAAGAGTTTTATTTATTCATTTGAGAGAGAGAAAGAGAGAACACGAGAGGGGGGAGGGTCAGAGGGAGAAGCAGACTCCCCACTGAGCAGGGAGCCCAATGCAGGACCTGATCCCAGGACTCCAGGATTATGACCAGAGCCGAAGGCAGTCACTCAACCAACTGAGCCACCCAGGCCTCCCTGTTTGGTACAATTTTAAATGGGACCAATTCCTTAATTTCTCTTCAGTCACATTGATAGTGTATAGGAATGAAACTGACTTCTGTGCATTGATTTTGTGTCCTGCCACATAGCTGAATTGCTGTATGCATTCTAGCTATTTTGGGGTGGAGTCTTTTGGGTTTTCTACATAAGTATCATGTCATTTGTGAAAAGTTAGAGTTTGACTTCTTTGCTAATTTGAATGCCTTTTATTTCTTTTTTGTCTGATTGCTGAGGATAGGACTTCTAGTACAATGTTGAACAATATTGGTGAGAGTGGGCATCTCTGTCGTTTTCCTGACCTTAGGGAAAAGCTCTCAGTTTTTCCCCATTGAGAATTATGTTCTCTGTGGGCTTTTCATGGATGGTTTTTATGATATTGATATATGTTCCCTCTATCTTTACACTGTGAAGAGTTTTAATCAAGAAAGTATTCTGTACATTATCAAATGCTCTTTCTGCATCAATTAAGATGATCCTATGGTTCTCATCTTTTCTTTAATTAATGTGATCTATCACATTGATTAATTTGCAAATGTTGAACCACCCTTGTATCCCATTCACCACTTGGTCGTGGTGAATAATCCTTTTAATATACTGTTGGATCTTATTGGTAGTATCTTGGTAAGTATTTTGGCATCCATGTTCAACAGGGATATGGGTCTGTAACTCTTTTTGGTGGGGTCTTTGTCTGGTTTTGGGATCAAGGTAATGGTGGCCTCATAGAATGAGTTTGAGAGTTTTCCTTCCATTTCTATTTTTTGAAACAGCTTCAGCAGACTAGGTATTATTTCTTCTTTAAATGTTTTGTAGAATTCCCCTGGGAAGCCATCTGGCCATGGACTCTTGTTTTTTAGGAGTTTTTTGATTACTGTTTCAATTTCCTTGCTGGTTATTGGTCTGTTCAGATTTTCTATTTCTTCCTGTTTCAGTCTTGGTAGTTTATAAGTTTCTAGGAATGCATCCAATTCTTCCAGATTGCCTAATTTTTTGGCATATAGTTGCTCATAATACATTCTTATAATTTTCTGTATTTCCTTGGTGTTGGTCATGATCGCTCCCTTTTCATTCATGATTTTATTAATTTGGTCCTTTCTCTTTCCTTTTGGATAAGTCTGGCCAGAGGTTTGTCAATCTTATCAATTCTTTCAAAGAACCAGTTTCTAGTTTTGTTGACCTATTCTATGTTCTTCTGGTTTCTATTTCATTGATTTCTGCTCTAATCTTTATTATTTCTCTTCTCCTGCTCAGTTTAGTCTTTATTTGCTGTTCTTTTTCCAGGTCCTTTAGGTGAAAGGTTAGCTTGTGTATTTTAGGTTTTTCTAATTTTTTGAGAGAGGCTTGTATTGTAGTATACCTCCCTCTTAGGACTGCCTTTGCTGTGTCCCCAAGGTTTTGAACAGATGTGTTTTCATTCTCATTAACTTCCATGATTTTTTAAAAATTCTTCTTTAATTTTCTGGTTAGCCCATTTGTTCTTTAGCAGGATGCTCTTTAATCTCCAAGTGTTTGAGTTCCTTCCAAATTTCCTCTTGTGATTGAGTTCAAGTTTCAAAGCATTGTGGTCTGAAAATATTCAGGGAATAATCTCAAGCTTTTGGTATCATTTGAGACCTGATTTATGACCCTGTATATGATCTATTCTGGAGAATATTCCATGTGCACTTGAGAAGAATGAGTGTTCTGTTTTTGTTTGTTTGTTTGTTTGTTTTTTGGTTTTTTTTTAGGATGGAATGTTTTGTATACATCTGTGAAGTCCATCTGGTCCAGTGTGTCATTCACCACCTTTGTTTCTTTGTTGATCTCTTTCTTAGATGACCTGTCCATTGGTGTGAGTGGGGTATTGAAGTCCCCTCTATTAGTGTATTATTATCAATGTGTTTTTTTACTTTGCTTACTAACTGATTTATATAATTGGCTGCTCCCATGTTGGGGGCATAAATATTTACAATTGTTAGATCTTCCTTTTGGATAGACCCTTTAAGTATGATATAGTGTCCCTCTTCATCTCTTACTACAGTCTTTGGTATAAAATCTAATTCATCTGATATGAGAATTGCTACCCCAGCTTTCTTTTGATGTCCATTAGCATGGTAAATTGTCTTCCACCCCTCACTTTCAGTCTGGAGGTGTCTTTAGGTCTAAAATGTGTCTCTTGTAGACTTGTAGACAGCATATGGATGGGTCTTGCTTTTTTATCCAATCTGATATTCTGTGTCTTTTGATTGGAGCATTTAGACTATTTACATTCATTGTAACTATTGAAATATATGAATTTATTGCCATTGTATTGCCTGTACAGTCCCTGTTTCTGTAGATTGTCTCTGTTTCTTTCCAGTTTATGTTATTCTTGCACTCTCTCTTCGCTTACAGGATCCCCCTTAATATTTGTTGCAGGGCTGGGTTGGTGGTCACATATTCTTTCAGTTTCTGTATGTCCCGGAAGCTCTTTATCTCCCCTTCCATTCTGAATGACAGCCTTGCTGGATAAAGTATTCTTGGCTGCATGTTCTTCTCATTTAGTACCTTGAATATATCATGCCAGCCCTCTCTGGCCTGCCAGGTTTCTGTGGATAGGTCTGATGTTAGTGTGATGTTTCTCCCTCTGTAGGTAAGGAGGCTCTTGTCTTGAGCTGCTGTCAGGATTCTCTTTTATCTCTAAAATTTGCAAGCTTCACTATTCTATGTCGGGGTGTTGATCTAGTTTTATTGATTCTGTGAGGGGTTCTCTCTGCCTCTTGGACATGAGTCCTTGTTTCCTTCCCCAGACTAGGGAAATTCTCAGCTATGATTTGCTTGAAGATACCTTCTGCCCCCCACTTCACCCTCAGATACCCCATAATTCTGACATTTGTTCATTTCAGGGCATCATTAATTTCTTGAACCCTTTCTTCATGTGCTCTGAGTTATTTTTCTTTCTTTTCCTCAACTTCCTTACTTTCCATCAACCTGTCTTCTAGATCACTTACTCTCTCTTCTGCCTTATTCACTCTAGCTGTTAGAGCATCCAATTTAGACTGCATCTCTGTTATAGCATTTTTAAGTTCAGCCTAATTCACTCTCATTTCTGCACTAAGAGTTTCTCTACTGTCTTCTATGCTTTTTTCAAGCCCAGCTATTAACTTTATTATTGTTATCCTGAATTCCATCTCTGACATCTTACTTATATCCATATTGATTAGATCTGTGGCAGAAAACATTACCTCTGGTTTTTCTTTTGTTGTGAATTCCTCCTTCTAGTCATTTTGCCCAGAGAAAATGGGTGAGCAAGTGAGCAGAATCAAAAATATCAACCATGACCCAAGCAAAGTACACAGTAGAGAATTCCAAAGCTGTCAAAAAAAAAAAAAAAAAAACACAAACAAAACCAAAAGAAAACAAAACAAAAAAGAAAAGAAAGAGGAAAGAAAAGGGAGGGGGGAGAGAATATAATCTCACAGGATGGACAAAGCAGGATGATCCACTTATTCCTGAGTGAATTTTGTTCTGTGTGTTAGAAGACACTAAATCCCCAAATTGCAAAGAAAGCAAAACATATATATACCAAAATAAAATTGAATAGAGTGAAAAAGGACAAAAATAAAGCATATATCTATAATATGTAGATGTAAAAAATAAAAGTTAAAAAAGGAACTTACAAAGAGAGTTGGTTATATAAGAAACTAGTTACAATGGAAAAAAAAATAAATAGAAAATTTTAGACTGAAAGATAAACGAATTATGAGAAAAAACCTCGAGCTCAATATATGATTTTCCCCTGGCGCTGGAGTTTTACAGTCTTGTGGGTTCCATAAACTAGTTGTCCACCTATTCTTCCAGTAGGTCTTCTGGGGGAGGGACCTGCTGTGCTGCTTTTCAGGTGTCTTTGCCTGGGCGGAGTTGCACCACCCCTTGCCAGGGGGCTGGGATCAGTGTAAATTGGTCCTCTGTTTGGCTTTTCTTCCCTGAGGGCTTTCTGTGTCTCTTTAGAGGATCAGAATAAAAATAGCCGTGCCCTGATCTCCAACCCCAGAGCCATAAGATCATGGTCTCCCCACCTCAGTAAACCCTCTGGAACAGTCTTCACTTTTGTGTGTGCCAAACTCTGCAGACTCCTGTGGTGTGTGTCCATAGCAATCCTCCTGGGGGGAGTCCAAGAGACTTTGTTACTGCCTTTTGTGTGCCCTGGAGCTGAGAGTAGTCTCAGGCTCCTACATGTACCTGCTCTGCCGCTCCTGGGGGATGGCTGAATGTCACCTTATTGTCCTTTCCAGGGCTGCCACCCAGTCGTGGGCACACCCATTTCACCCCTCCTGGGGGATGGCAGATGATCCATGCATTCCAGTCCTTTTCAGGATTTTCAGGTGGAGAGTGGTCTCCTGAAAAGCCCCACTAGCAGTTTATGGTGACCTGAGTTGAGAGTCCCCTCCTAGGCTCGCTGACTATAACCTATTTCCCTACTCCACTGCTTGGACACTCTACTGGCTCAGGCACCCCCATTAGTTCTGTGACTCCTGGGATCCTGAGACCACACTGACCCACATAGAATTCTATCCTTTTCATCCCCTGAGCCCCTTTCAGACAGGGATGTCTCTCACTGGAGCAGATTTCTAGGGGTTCTGATTTTGCCCTCCAAGTCCATGTCACTTTCTGGAAGCTGACTTCTGGAGGCTCCCTTCCCTCTCCCTTTATCTTCTGCTATCTCCCCTCAGATTTATGTCTCTGCACCTCCTACCTTGCAAAAAACAGTTGCTTTTCTACTTATAGAGTTTCAGATATATTTTCTTACATCTCAGGCTGAATTCATGGGTGTTCAGAATGGTTTGATAGTTATCCAGCTAAATTCAAGGGACCAGATGAAACGAGGTCCCCTACTCTTCTGCCACCTTGCCTCACACCACCAGTTAATTCTGTAATATTAAATTGCTAATGTCTTCATTAATGAAGCTGAAGGACCTAAATCAGTTCAGCTACCCTTCCCCCATACATTCTTTTCCACCACTGGCTTTAAGAGCCACTAGCAGCCATTAGAATGATGCCAGGATTAAGGGCTGTATGAGAATTGGCATAAAGGAATTTGAGAGCTGCGTTTGGTGTTTCTTTCTAAATTCCTCTCCAAACCCTTAAACATCAAAATTTGTATTCCTTACACAAGTAATTATCTCCAGCAAACCTTGTCCTTTGTTTATTTTTTAAAAATCTTTGGGGAGAATAGAAATTCCTAGGGGGCAAAAGAGTAGCCACAGCAGGACAAATAGAAACTTCATATCCATGTTGGAATGATCAGGTGTGTGTATGTGAGTGTGTGAGTGTGTGTGTGTGTGTGTGTGTGTGTGTGTGTGTATGTGTGCATATTTCTTAAATTGTCATTGGTATGGATGAAGACAAAGTTAAAAGCCTTGCGAAACATGAAGAAGCAAAACATCTTCACATTACTGTAAGAGATTTCCAATTCATTGAGTACTTTTTAATTACTTTAATGTTTCAACTTAAAAACAGATCCAGCAGAATGATAGCATTCATGGTTTCTTAATCATTTTTATCAAACTCTTTAACAGATTGGTTTATGAAAAGAATGTAATCAATCTGAAATTTCCTGGGATTATTAACCATTTGAAATGTTGAGAGTTTTGTATTGGTGAATCCATCAAACAGAAATATACATCTTTAAGGCTGAAGGGGTTATTGATTCACTGACCCATGATTATTTTCCAAAATGAAAAACACAATTAGCAAAAGGGATTAAACACTTTCTTAAAAATCCCACAATTCAAATCAAATCAAATTTGATTTCCCTAGAAATCTTTTTCCCCCCGAGGGACTGCATTACAGCTGCTGCTATGGGATTATCATAAGATTAACAAACTGTGAGATTTTTCAATCAGATGTTAAACTTTGCCATGGCAGAGAAAGCACTTTGTAAGATAAGCATCAATTTGTCTGTGCACAGGGATGGAAGCAGTTTGTCTGGATTTTGCTTGTCTTCTCAGCTGAGCCTAACATTGAGAACTCTAAATTTCAAGTTCAAAGTTGAAAGTAGTACAGGGTATTCAGCTAAATTCCCACTCTTAAGGAATGGATCATCTATATACTTTCTCTTAACTTATAATTGATTTGCTTTTTCTCTGGATTGGCTAATGCAGAATTTCCAGACACCCTTTTAAATGTCCTAATAGTCAAAATTTTCTAAAAGTTCCCAGGGGTGTTTTATATATGCACATGAACCTTGTAAATTGTTGATTGCATTTCCCTGCTCTCTGTGTTCTGCCTCCTCTACCTCCAGTGATATACACTAATGCTTTTTCTTGTGTTCACAGAAGAGTAACTGACTGTGGGCACTCTTTTCTCTGTCAGAATTCTTTGTCACATCTACTTAAAGCCACAATTTCATACCATAATGGTGCATGTTCTTTGGATTCCTCAATAATCTTTAATCAGCCTATGTTCACCATGGAATGGAATCAATGTCTCCCTATCATATAAATTTTAGACTTTTCTTCATATGAATATCCCAATATTTTTCACATTATTTAGTAAAACTATTTTTAATGTTTTCCCTCACTTACAGTGAAGCCTCCTGCCCCCCATATAAGGTGCATAAGATGCAATCTGTGACATGAAGAGTCTACAGAAAAATCCAAGTGATTAAACACCACATTTTCCAGAGGTTCACATGCTTCCAAATCTTTCTTCACTTAGAAAGATGACTTAGGCCCATGTGCCAATAGATTTTTGTCAGGGATTGTCCCATAAATTGGCACTTCCCAGATACATAAAGAAAAGTAGAAGCAACTAAAAAAAAGTAGAAGCAACTAAAATGAAGAAGTCTCAGTGATATTTTTTCTTACAGGGAGTTGCTAATGAGTACAGGAATATGGGTGAGGAGGTGCTGAAAACCCACAGGCTCAGTATGCTTTCAGTTTTACCTTGTTTCTCTATTAGACTGGCTGTAGAAAAGGTGGTGTAAAGGTAAGCCTGATACAATAGTTCTCCATAGTTTTCCACCTAAACTGTTCACATGCATAAAACATTCTCTTGTAATTGTCTTTCTTCCTGTAATGATTCTCTAGGAAATTGATCACTACGTATTGGGAGCTGTAGGAAGTAGAGGCATAGAACACATATCAGAGAATCTGGACTTAGAGGAAGTATGTTAATTTGAAAAAACCCTAGGCCCTGGAAATTTCTACAGGATCTCACCCCCACTCTTGCTTCATAGAATCACTAATGTAGTGTGAAAGAGTCCTGGCATTTGGGGGATATCATGTTTTTTTTCCACCTATGATCTATGATCCAGGCTATTCTATTAATCCTTATTTTGCTATGACTTTTGGACTTCACCCTTTGTTTTTGTTTATAAAATTTTGCTCTATAGAGGTTTTACGTATTTTAATATACTTTTTTCTTGTTTGGAACTGCTGCCTTAACCTAGTTTGGGTCAAGACCAGTCAATTCTTCTTCTTGAGCATCTGATTAAGTCCACACCCAGCATCTTCCTTAACTGGGCTTTCACATTCTACAATACTAATCACCTGGGGCTAGGTACCAGACAAATAGGGATAGCTCCTATGCCCCAGAGCCTACCAAAATTCAAACTATTCAAATTAGTGACTTTGTAAGAAGACAGTGAAATATAGCTAACCCCACCTCACTTGCCATACATAAGCTGCCTCCTATGGCTCCAGCTTGTTGTTACCTTGTCCTCAGGTGTAATCTTCTTCAGGGCCCTGCTTTGCAGCCCTCTCTCCTTTGGAGCTGTAAGTAACAAAGAATTCTGTGTTTCATCTATCCTACTGACATTGTGCCTGGCCCTGTCATCAAAAGAATCTTTAAATCTTATAAAACACATATTTATTTTTTATATTTTGTCCTTCAGTAGTATCTGACTTTACAATGATCTCTCCCAATCAGATACTTGTAGCAGTAGAATATAGTAGGACTTGGAATTAGACCTGTCTGAACTCAAATTCTGGTTCTGACACTGATTAGTTATATTACCAGAAGCAAGGTCCTGTCTCTTTGGGTCTCTGTTTCTTCATTTGTAAAGTAAGAGTATAAATAATAGTACCTGTTTCACAGTATTGTGGTAATAATTAAATGATAGTTTAAATCTATATAAATAGGTATTGATATATAGATGATATAGATACAGATATAGATAAATATAAATACATGGTCTTTTCATACTACCTCACATAAAGTAAGCACTAAATAAATGGTAGCTATGATTATTGATAAGTATATATTTTTGTATTTGTTTCTCTGATTTGACTATGTTATAATTATATCTTTTATTCTCCCAGGGCTTATTTGGTAGAGTAAAAAGATAAGTGTTTTATTTTCCAAAATATAATCAATTGTCCCGGCAGGATTTTTTCAAAATTCATCTTTGTGTTTCCAATAATTTATTATTCCACTTTTACCACATACTCCTTATGAGTTCGAGGGTTTGTTTTGTGTTATCTATTTTGTTCCATTGATCTGCTTATTTTTACATTAATATCATACTGTTTTAATTATTGATGTTTTAAATAAACTTTAATGACTGATGGCTTTCTCTATTACTCTTTTTTCCTCAATAAGTTCTTAGATACTCTTGCCTTTCTATTAGTCACAGTAAATTTTAGAATCACTGTGTCACACTAAAAAATTCTTATTGGTAATTTTACTGTAATTGTGTTAAATCTAAAAATGAATATGGGATAAACTGGAATCTTAACAATTAATATTTCCCTCTAGGAACATCGTTCTCCACTTATGATGTATCCTTTTTAAAACATACTTAGGAACCTGTATGAAGGGCAAGCTACATTCTAGTACAGTTCCCCTTGTAACTAAATATGTGCTTTTGGATAAATTTTATAATCCTGATCTAATTCCTGCTCTGTAGAGCTTATGGCATTTATATTAAAGGTAAAGCAAATTAAAGTATGCATGTGAAATAGCAAAGTAAATAGCTCTGTATTCATAGAGAAGCAAGAAGATATTACTATTATTTAAAAAGTAAACTTGAGAAAAAGTCAAATTTTTCATCTCAAATAAAAGACCTCCACAGAAAAAGAACAAAAATTAAAACAGAAATGCAGAGATCCAAGTATGTCAATATTGATAAGATCTTCAAAAAAACTCTTTACTAACCACTACTAAATTAATTCCAATATCTCCATATGGTGAATACATTTTACCATGGAATCTATACACTGACCTCATAAAATCAACCTCATGTTTACATAGATTCATAAAGTTTGAAGGGACCATGAGGTCATCTAATTCAAATTTTTTAAGTGGAAATGCCTTTCCTCTAATATTTCCAGCAATAGTGAATTCATTATTTGATAAGTAATTATTAGAAATCTCATCTTTTGAAATGTCCTTAATGTACCAATATCTGTTTCCCTGTAGCTTTCACCTATGCACAGGTGCTATGGAAACAGGAAAGTGAAGCATCTAATTCCAACTGTCAGGAAGTAAGGAAGGGAGTAGGAAGGGTCAGCCAAACAGTGCATTCTAGAGGATGTATGGCTTGAACTGAATTTTGAAGAGAGAAAGTTTAAGGCATTCTAGGTCAAAGAGCATCACTGAAAGTATGACACATTTGGAAACCACTAAGTTTGGTTCTGCTGAAGAAAACATATATATGAGGGAGTAGTAAAAGATGAGGATGAAGAAATAGGCAAGTGAATGGTACAGAAAGCCTTCTGTGCCAAGGTGACTTTAGGTTTTGTTGACAATAAAAAGTCATTAAAATATTCCTTAAACTCAGTGGTATTGTTTTAGTTGTACTTGCTGAACTTACACAAAATCTATCTATCTATCTATCTATATTTAACCTTCTCTAGTTTTTCAAGGCACTTGAAGGTAGTCTTATGTCTTTCTAGTTCTTTTAAGAATTTGTCATCTAAATATTTTTGATATTATTACCCTTGTGGTCCTTTCACCTATACTCATTCTAGTTTGTTGAAATTCATCTTAAATTGTAATACCCAGAATCAAGTTAATACTTTAGATATGATTTAATGCTGTAAAGTAGTTCAATATTATGTTATCTCATTAATTCTATACAAAACTTTTTTTAAAGATTTAATTTAATTTAGTTTGGCTTATTCTGGAGTTGGAGTGGGGACAATACACCAGACATTAGAAGCTCTGTTGTGCTGCACTAACAACTCCAAAATCTCAGTGACTCAACACAACAAAGATTTTTCACAGTCATTCAGGGACTCAAGTTGACAGAAACTTCACTATAATACCTGCTTCCAGTCAACAAGACAGAAAGAATGAAAAGTAGTCAACTGTGCACTGGCTCTTAAAGTTTCCAAAGCAAGTTAATTGGTCTCATCTAAATTCAAAGGGAGTGGGGACATGCAGTCCTACTATGGACCTAGAAGGAGAGGAGAGCTAGGCTATTTGACTAGTCCTGATGACTTCCACCAGCTTACAACTAGATCACAAGGATCTTGTTACCAATTATTTTTTCTTGTTTTGACATAAATGGGTACCAAGCTAGGTCTTCTTAATATTATAAAATCCTTTTCATTTTTTAAAAGGGTTACCAATTTAGATTCAGTCTACTGTTTGTTTTGACCTGAATGTTTGTGTCACCCCCAAATTCATATGTTGAAATACTAACCTCCAAGTGATGCTATTCAGAGGTAGGGCCTTCAGGAGATGATGATGCCACAAAGACATCGCCCACATGACTGGGATTAGTGCCCTATTAAATAGAGGCCACACAGAATTTACTTGCCCCTTCTACCATGTGAAAACAGCAAGAAGATATGGTCATCTACAAACCAGGAAGATGGTCTGCACCAGCCACAAAATCTGCCAGCCTCCAGAAATTGAGAAATAAATTTCTGATGTTTATAAGTCACTCCATATAGTATTTTGTTATATCAGTCTGAAGAGACAAAGACATTGTTCATATTTTTAAAAGATGTTAATCCAGCATATATTTTACTGGTTAATGTTTACAGCTTTGGGTCATGTTGCAAACTAGCAAATATATAATCTCTGTCCTTAGGAACCTATGACACTGTACAAGACACTTTAAGTTACATTGATCCATTACTTTATTGATGCCATAATGGTAAGGTATTCAACCTCTGGAGTTATTCTTAAAAAATATATTATAAGCCCTAAGGATTGAGTGTGGAAGCAGCTGAAATGTCAGCAGCATTCCTGTTCTTGGGCTATTGAATGCAATGGCTTGGTAGGAGCAGGATCCCACAATCCCCAGCGGCAGGGCATAAGTTAGGAACTATGAAAGAATGTAACCCTCAGTCTCCCCTTTCTGCACCTGGCAATTGCTAGCCCAAACATCCCACTTCTCCCTTATCCCATGACTGACTCCCTACATGCCTACATGTAGGGGAAAATGTTAACCTCCTTCAAGATTTTTGCCATCCCTTTGTACTCCTTTCCCATGCTTGGAGGCATCTATCCTTGCTTTTCTGATAAAAAACAAAGTAAAAGCTATGTGCAGGATTCAGCTGCTGCTGCTCTTCCTTGCAGAAGCAGCCCTCCATGACCACTCAGATTGGTGTCTGAGAATTTTATTTCAGTACGCAATGACACAACCAGCTTTCAATCTACCTAACTGTATAACCGAGTCTTAGTTCAACAAACGACTTTAAGATTATCATCTGAGACTTTACCAAATGCTTTGCCCCAGTCAAGTTATAAAATATCTAAGCATTATCATGGTATAGCAACCTAGCAACCCTATCAAGAAAGGAACCAATTTTAGTTGATTTTGTCTTGTGTTCAAGTTGATCACGTCTTATGTTGGCTCCTGATTACTCTCACTCTTCCAAATTTCACAAACTATCTTGTTAGTAATCTGTTTAAGATTTTTTGTTAAAAACTAAACCCAGCATTTCTAGTACATAGTTTCTAAAAACAACCTTTCCTCTCCATTTTTGGAAATCAAGATATATGTTCTTATCTCCAAAATTTAACCTTCCTTCTCATTTTATATGAATCTTCAATTTTTATATACGTTGGCACTGATACAAATAGGCACATTTTTAATAGAGCTTTTGGGGAATATGTAGACTCATTTCAATGCCACCAGAACTTTGTTGGACTTTAAACAGAATTTATAGTGTATTATTTATGATATTTGTTCTAGATTTTTTCAGTTGGAAGACCATTTTACTTGCCAGAAGATATTGAGGTAAAATAGATTTGAAATAGTTCAAACTTCTTTTTTTTTTTTTTTTTTTTTTTTTTTAAAGATTTTATTTATTTATTTGAGAGAGAGAGAGAGAGCACATGAGA
Organism: Halichoerus grypus; assembly: GCF_964656455.1. Lineage (NCBI taxonomy): Eukaryota > Metazoa > Chordata > Mammalia > Carnivora > Phocidae > Halichoerus > Halichoerus grypus. Next base: position 49,702,529 of record NC_135727.1, on the reverse strand, counting down.
GGGGGGAGGGTCAGAGGGAGAAGCAGACTCCCTGCTGAGCAGGGAGCCTGATGTGGGACTCGATCCTGGGACTCCAGGATCATGACCTGAGCCGAAGGCAGTTGCTTAACCAACTGAGCCACCCAGGCACCCAGTTCAAACTTCTTTCTTTCATCTGTTAACATTTATCATCTTCCCCATGCAATGGACCTCTCCCTTTGTTCTTACTGCTTTAAAACTTGCTTGAAAAACTCCTTTAATTTACCCTAACATTTTTCACAAGTCTCAGTTAGTTTGGGGTACTAGAATCTTCAACGATATTGGTAGAGTTTTGTGACATTCTCTTATATTCTGGTCATTTGAAGCATTTTTTCATTTAAAATTTGAATCTCTTCCAAAATAAGTTATTGCCAATACATATCATATAGACATGTTTTCTTGCTTTCTCACTTCAATCATCTACTTGGAGTTACTAGTTACTTAGTGTTTTCTTTTTTCTTAGAGTGGAAGACATAAAAAAAGAATAAATATCTATATGTAGATATAATAAACTCCAGAGATGGTCTCTGTTAATATTTTGGGAGATTTCCTTCCAGACGAATGTTATTTCAACTGTGCAGGAAAAAAAATTCTGTTTATTGAGAGGCTTAACCTCTGTAAATCTCTTTTATCACAGATATGAGAGTGATAGCCTATCCCTAACTTCCCACTTGATGCTTATTAAATATTTCCTAGAGATTTTATGGTGTTTCTATCACTATTATATCTGGGTTGTCAAAATAAAGAGATAATTTTCAAGAAGAATGATAATAATTATAACCAGATGGAAAGACAAATATTAATATAATTATTGTTGTTACAATTATAATAATAAAACCACATAAATAGTTACAAGGTACTTTTCTAAGTATGGTTGATTTATATTTAATTTTTTAATCTTCATGGTAACCTTTAGATAGGTGCTTGGATTTTCAAAGCTGCAGATGGGTAGGGCACAAGATCTTTTCTCTGTGCAAGGTGGAGTGAGGGGGTCAGAACTGAGAACCCAACATAAAAGCTTATGCATGAATTACTATATTCAACTTTAAAAGTTACATGACAAGAAATCTACAGGCTGCAAAAGGAGATGACAAGAAACCTTATTAGTTTCAGCCTTCCTCTAGGATAAAAAATATAGTTTGCATCTTTAATTCTTAATTGGATGTTAGGTTCAAATTTTTACTACATATATGGTCTGGTAATTCCCAGAGGCATCAGTGTAAAGTATTTCTGGGATAATAATTCTCTAAGGCATCTGGGACAAACAATTGCCAATCTTATCTGGAAAGGTTCATCTTCAAGACAAGCCATGCATTATTCTCACAGATAAAATCAAGTTGAATATGAGCAAACAATTGAAAATGATAAAATGCACAAGGAAAGATGTCACCATGAGTAGGAGCCAGGTTAAACACCAATCATCAAATTTTTTAAAATTTTTATTGTTATGTTAATCACCACACATTACATCATTAGTTTTTGATGTAGTGTTCCATGATGCATTGTTGGTGCATAACACCCAGTGCTCCATGCAGAACGTGTGCTCCCCAATACCCATCACCAGGCTAACCCATCCTCCCACCCCCCTCCCTTCTAGAACCCTCAGTTTGTTTTTCAGAGTCCATCGTCTCTCATGGTTCATCTCCCCCTCCGATTTCCCCCCCTTCATTCTTCCCCTCCTGCTATCTTCTTCTTCTTTTTATTTTTTCTTAACATATATTGGATTATTTGTTCAGAGGTACAGATCTGTGATTCAACAGTCTTACACAATTCACAGTGCTCACCATAGCACATACCCTCCCCAATGTCTATCACCCAGCCACCCCATCCCTCCCATCCCCGCCCCACTCCAGCAACCCTCAGTTTGTTTCCTGAGATTAAGAATTCCTCATATCAGTGAGGTCATATGATACATGTCTGTCTCTGATTGACTTATTTCGCTCAGCATAACACCCTCCAGTTCTATCCACGTCATTGCAAATGGCAAGATCTCATTCCTTTTGATGGCTGCATTATATTCCATTATATATCTATATATCTATATATCTATATATATATATCACATCTTCTTTATCCATTCATCTGTCGATGGACATCTTGGCTCTTTCCACAGTTTGGCTATTGTGGACATTGCTGCTATAAACATTGGGGTGCACATACCCCTTCGGATCAGTACATTTGTCTCTTTGGGGTAAATACCCAGTAGTGCAATTGTTAGATCATATGGAAGCTCTATTTTCAACTTTTTGAGGAACCTCCATACTGTTTTCCAGAGTGGTTACACCAGCTTGCCTTCCCACCAGCAGTGTAGGAGGGTTCCCCTTTCTCCGCAACCCCACCAACATCTGTTGTTTCCTGACTTGTTAATTTTAGCCCTTCTGACTGGTGTGAGGTGGTATCTCATTGAGGTTTTGATTTGGATTTCCCTGATGCCGAGTGATGTTGAGCACTTTTTCATGTGTCTGTTGGCCATTTGGATGTCTTCTTTGGAAAAATGACTGTTCATGTCTTCTGCCCATTTCTTGATTGGATCATTTGTTCTTTGGGTGTTGAGTTTGATAAGATCTTTATAGATTTTGGATACTAGCCCTTTATCTGATATGTCATTTGCAAATATCTTCTCCCATTCTGTTGGTTGTCTTTTGGTTTTACTGACTGTTTCTTTTGCTATGCAAAAGCTTTTTATCTTGATGAAGTCCCAATAGTTCATTTTTTGCCCTTGCTTCCCTTGCCTTTGGCGATGTTTCTAGGAAGAAGTTGCTGCGGCTGAGGTTGAAGAGTTTGCTGCCTGTGTTCTCCTTTAGGATTTTGATGGACTCCTGTCTCACATTTAGGTCTTTCAACTATTTGGAGTCTATTTTTGTGTGTGGTGTAAGGAAATGGTCCAGTTTCATTCTTCTGCATGTGGCTGTCCAATTTTCCCAACACCATTTGTTGAAGAGACTGTCTTTTTTCCATTGGACATTCTTTCCTGCTTTGTCGAAGATTAGTTGACCATAGAGTTGAGGGTCCATTTCTGGGCTCTCTATTCTGTTCTATGTGTCTGTTTTTGTGCCAGTACCATACTGTCTTGATGATGACAGCTTTGTAATAGAGCTGGAAGTCCGGAATTGTGATACTGCCAGCTTTGCTTTTCTTTTTCAACATTCCTCTGGCTATTCGGGGTCTTTTCTGGTTTCACACAAATTTTACGATTATTTGTTCTATTTCTTTGAAAAAAAGTGGATGATATTTTGATGGGGATTGTATTAAATGTGTAGATGGCTCTAGGTAGCATTGACATTTTCACAATATTTGTTCTTCCAATCCATGAGCATGGAACATTTTTCCATTTCTTCATGTCTTCCTCAATTTCTTTCATGAGTATTTTATAGTTTTCTGAGTACAGATTCTTTGCCTCTTTGGTTAGATTTATTCTGAGGTATCTTATGATTTTGGGTGCAATTGTAAATGGGATCGACTCCTTAATTTCTCTTTCTTCTGTCTTGTTGTTGGTGTATAGGAATGCCACTGATTTCTGTGCATTGATTTTATATCCTGCCACTTGACTGAATTCCTGTATGAGTTCTAGCAGTTTTGGGGTGGAGTCTTTTGGGTTTTCCACATAAAGTATCATTTCATCTGCAAAGAGTGAGAGTTTGACTTCTTCTTTGCCGATTTGGATGCCTTTGATTTCTTTTTGTTGTCTGATTGCTGTGGCTAGGACTTCTAATACTATGTTGAATAGCAGTGGTGATAGTGGACATCCCTGCCGCGTTCCTGACTTTAGGGGGAAAGCTCTCAGTTTTTCCCCATTGAGAATGATATTCGCTGTAGGTTTTTCATAGACGGCTTTTATGATATTGAGGTATGTACCCTCTATGCCTATACTCTGAAGAGTTTTGATCAAGAAAGGATGCTGTACTTTGTCAAATGTTTTTTCTGCATCTATTGAGAGGATCATATGATTCTTGTTCTTTCTTTTGTTAATGTATTGTATCACACTAATTGATTTGCAGATGTCGAAGCAACCTTGCAGCCCAGGGATAAATCCCACTTCTCGTGGTGAATAATCCTTCTAATGTACTGTTGGATCCTATTGGCTACTATTTTCGTGAGAATTTTGGATCCATGTTCATCAAGGATATTGGTCTGTAATTCTCCTTTTTGATGGGGTCTTTGTCTGGTTTGGGGATCAAGGTAATGGTGGCCTCATAAAACGAGTTTGGAAGTTTTCCTTCCATTTCTATTTTTTGGAATAGTTTCAGAAGAATAGGTATTAATTCTTTTTGAAATGTTTGGTAGAACTCCCCTGGGAAGCCATCTGGCCCTGGGCTTTTGTGTTTTGGGAGATTTTTGATGACTGCTTCAACTTCCTTAGTTGTTATAGGTCTGTTCAGATTTTCTATTTTTTCCTGGTTCAGTTTTGGTAGTTCATACATCTCTAGGAATGCATCCATTTCTTCCAGGTTATATAATTTGCTGGCATATATTTGCTCATAATATGTTCTTATAATTGTATTTCTTTGGTGTTGGTTTTGATCTCTCCTCTTTCATTCATGATTTTGTTGATTTGTGTCATTTCTCTTTTCTTTTTGATCAGTCTGGCCAGGGTTTTATCAATCTTGTTAATTCTTTCAAAGAACCAGCTCTTAGTTTCATTGATCTGTTCTACTGTTCTTTTTTTTTTTTTTATTTCATTGATTTCTGCTCTGATCTTTATTATTTCTCTTCTCCTGCTGGGTTTAGGCTTCATTTACTATTTTTTCTCTAGCTCCTTTAGGTGTAAGGTTAGGTTGTGTATTTGAGACTTTTCTTGTTTCTTGAGAAAGGTTTGTATTGCTATATACTTTCTTCTTAAGACTGCCTTTGCTGCATCCCAAAGATTTTGAACAGTTGTGTTTTCATATTCATTTGTTTCCATGAATTTTTTTAAATTCTTCTTTTATTACCTGGTTGACCCAGTCATTCTTTAGTAGGATGCTCTTTAGCCTCCATGTATTTGAGTTCTTTCCATCTTTCCTCTTGTGATTGAGTTCTAGTTTCAAAGCATTTTGGTCTGAAAATATGCAGGGAATAATCCCAGTCTTTTGGTACCAGTTGAGACCTGATTTGTGACCTAGGATGTGATCTATTCTGGAGAATATTCCATGGGCAGTAGAGAAGAATGTGTATTCTGTTGCTTTGTGATGGAATGTTCTGAATGTCTGTGAAGTCCATTTGGTCCAGTGTGTCATTTAAAGTCTTAACTTCCCTGTTGATCTTTTGCTTAGATGATCTGTCCATTTCAGTGAGGGGGGTGTTAAAGTCTCCCACTATTATTGTAGTGTTGTCAATGTGTTTCTTTGCTTTTGTTATTAATTGCCTTATATAACTGGCTGCTCCCATGTTAGGGGCATAAATATTTACACTTGTTAGATCTTCTTGTTGTATAGACCCTTTAAGTAGGATATAGTGTCCTTCCTCATCTCTTATTACAGTCTTTGGTTTAAAATCTAATTTATCTGATATAATGATTGCCACTCCAGCTTTCTTTTGGTGTCCATTAGCATGGTAAATGGTTTTCCACCCCCTCACTTTCAATCTGGGGGTGTCTTTGGGTCTAAAGTGAGTCTCTTGCAGACAGCATATGGATGAGTCTTGTTTTTTAATCCAATCTGATAGCCTGTGTTTTTTGATTGGGGCATTTAGCCCATTTACTTTCAGGGTAACTATTGAAAGATATGATTTTAGTGCCATTGTATTGCCTGTAAGGTGACTGTTTTTATTTTTTTTTAAAGATTTTATTTATTTATTTGACAGAGAGAGACACAGCGAGAGAGGGAATACAAGTGAGGGAGAGGGAGAAGCAGGCTTCCTGCTGAGCAGGGAGCCCGATGTGGGGCTCGATCCCAGGACCCTGAGATCATGACCTGAGCTGAAGGCAGACACTTAACGGCTGAGCCACCCAGGCGCCCCTGTAAGGTGACTGTTACTCTATATCGTCTGCGTTCCTTTCTGGTCTATGTTGCTTTTAGGCTCTCTCTTTGCTTAGAGGACCCCTTTCAATATTTCTTGTAGGACTGGTTTCATGTTTGCAAATTCTTTAGTTTTTGTTTGTCCTGGAAGCTTTTTATCTCTCCTTCTATTTTCAATGACCGCCTAGCTGGATATAGTATTCTTGGCTGCATATTTTTCTCATTTAGTGCTCTGAATATATCCTGCCAGTCCTTTCTGGCCTGCCAGGTCTCTGTGGATAGGTCTGTTGTCAATCTAATGTTTCTACCATTGTAGGTTACAGATCTCTTCTCCCGAGCTGCTTTCAGGATTTTCTCTTTGTCTCTGAGACTTGTAAGTTTTGCTCTTAGATGTCAGGGTGTTGACCTATTTTTATTGATTTTGAGAGGGGTTCTCTGTGCCTCCTGGATTTTGATGCCTGTTTCCTACCCCAAATTAAGGAAGTTCTCTGCTATAATTTGCTCCAATATACCTTCTGCCCCTCTCTCTCTTTCTTCTTCTTCTGGGATCCCAATTATTCTAATGTTGTTTCATCTTATGGTATCACTTATCTCAAACTCTGCTCTTGTGATCCAGTAGTTGTTTATTTCTCTTTTTCTCAGCTTCTTTATTTTCCATTATTTGGTCTTCTATCTCACTGATTCTCTCTTCTGCCTCATTTATCCTTGCAGTTAGTGCCCCCATTTTTGATTGCACCTCATTATTAGCCTTTTTGATTTCGACTTGGTTAGATTTTAGTCTTTTATTTCTCCAGAAAGGGTTTCTCTAATAACTTCCATGCTTTTTCAAACCAAGCTAATATCTTTAAAATCATGATTCTAGACTCTAGGTCTGACATCATACTAATGTCCATATTGAGTAGGTCCTTGGCAGTCGGTACTACCTCTTGTTCTTTTTGTTGAGGTGATTTTTTCCATCTTGTCATTTTGTCCAGAGGAGAATAGATGAATGAGAGAATAAAATGCTAACAGGGAAACAATGTCCCCAGAAAATATATCTAAACAAATCAGAAAAGACCTGAAACTGGGGGAAAAGAAAGGGAAAGAAAGAAAAAAGAAAAAGAAAAAAAAAGAAAAAGAAAAAGATAAAAACAAACAAAAACAGAACAAAACAAAACAAAAAACAGAATATGATCAAATATGATCAGGCTGGTGCATAGGTCAGTGCCACACACTAGATTTTGGGTGTATTTTGGTCTGTTAGACGAAAGTGCCTCCCAAAATTTTAAAGAAAAAAAAACTTACATATTTTCAAAAATAAGGGTTGATACAATGAAGGGATGGAATATGATTGTAAAGATGAAAATTATAAAAAATTTTATAAGAGGAATTGATAAGAAGTTGTTTGAAAAAAGAAAGAAGAGGATTAAAAAAAAAAGAAAAAAAAGGGAGAGAATGTGATCAGGCAGGAGACTAGAACAAAGCCATACGCTAGAGATTTAGGGTATATTTTGATCTGTTAGAAGAAACTGTATCTCAAAATTTTAAAGAGAGAACAACTTATATATATGTATATGCCAAAAATAAGGGTAACTACTATGAAGGGATAGAATATGACTCTAAAAATGAAAAATAAAAATGTTTTTTAAAAAAGGGATTGATTAGATGTTGGTTGAAAAAGGGAAAAAGAAAAATTCAAAAAAAAAGACAGTTAAAAAAAATTAACTCTGAAAGACTAAAGAATCATGCTAAAAAAGCCATGGATTCTATGTGCAGTATTCCCCTAGCGCTGGAGTTCTGCCGTTCTCATTGATCGGTAAACTTGGTCTTGGCGGGCTGTTCTTGCTGATCTTCTGGGGGAGGGGCCTGTTGCCATGGTTCCGAAATGTCTTTGCCGGAGGCGGAATTGCCCCGCCCTTGCCTGGTCCAGGCTAAGTAATCTGCTCGGGTTTGCTCTCGGGAGCTTTTGTTCCCTGCAAGCTTTTGGTACAGCTTTGGAGGATGAGAGTGATAATGGCGGCCTCCCAATCTCCATCCCGGAGGATCCAAAAACTCAGGGCTACACTCCTCAGTGTGCCCCCAGAGAAAAGCAGTCAATCACTCCTGTCTCCCCGGTCTCCAGCTGCACTCCATTCTCACCCGGCCTGTGACCAAGCATTTCTATCTCTGGCACCCGACTCGGTGTGGAGTCTCCAAACCCAGCAGATCCCTGTGGTGTGCTCCCACGCTGCTCCTCCCAGGGGAGGAAAGGGAGTCTCCCCTTATCTGCCATTTGTTGAGTCCCTGCTGGAGGAGCAGTGGCCCAACTGTGCTGCAGATCACCGTTTATGGCAACCCCGAGCTGAGAGCCTGTGCCTCGGCTCCGTCTCTGCAGCCAGCTTCCCCACTCCAATACCTGGGAGCTCTGCTGCACTCAGGCACCCCTGGTCTTTCTGTGACCCCGAGGGTCCTGAGACCACACTGTCCTGTGAGGGTTCCACCCCCTGCTTAGCCACTGGAGTGACGTCCCTCAGCGGAGCCAACTTCTAAAAGTTCCAATTTTGTGCTCTGCTGCTCTATCACTTGCCAGAAGCAACCAATGGAGGCCCCCTCCCCCGCTGTCTATCCTCCTATATATTGCTTCGGATTCACTTCCTACCTTCCAGAAAGTGGTCGCTTTTCTGTTCAGAGAGTTGTTGTTATTCTTTTCTTTGATCTCCTGTTGAGTTTGTAGGTGTTCAGAATGGTTTGATCCCTATCCAGCTGAATTAGTGAGACCAGGCCAAATCCAGGTCTCCTACTCCTCTGCCATCTTGCTCCACCCCCTGAATATCTACCCCAATCATCAAATTTAAAGCCTAAAGAACATGAGCTATTGAAAACATCAGATAAAGATAAATATGTTTAAAATGCTTAAAGATTTAAAAAGATGGATTTCAAAACACTACAAAAAAATAAGACAGTTAGAAAACACAAGGTGCTAAAGAAACTTTAAATGGCAGACTTTAAGAAGAGAAAAAATAAACACTGAATGAAGGAATAAGTTGCCAGAAAGAATGGTAGACAAATATATTAGTCAATGTTGTCCCTCTAAACTAGGGGTGAGTAAACTGTGACCCACAGATCAAATCTAGCCCACCCATTTATTATTTATTTAATAAAATAAAACAAATTTGGAGGCATCACAATTCTGAACTTCAAATTATATTACAAAGTTGTAATAATCAAAACATTATGGCACTGACCCAAAAATAGACACATAGATCAATATAACAGAATAAATAATCCAGAAATAAACCCATAATTATATGGTCAATTAATCTTTGACAAAGCTGGAAAGAATATCCAATGGTAAAAAGACAGCCTCTTCAACAAATGATGTTGGGAAAGCTGGACAGCAACATGCAAAAGAACAGAACTGGACCACTTTTTTATACCATATACATAAATTCAAAATGGATTAAAGACCTAAATGTGAGATCTGAAACTGTAAAAATACTGCACATGCAGTAATTTCTCTGACATCAGCCATAGCAACATTTTTATAGATATGTCTCCTGAGGCAAGAGAAATAAAAACAAAAATTAACTGTTGGGACTACATCTAAATAAAAGACTTCTGCACAGCAAAGGAAATGACCCACAACATTAAAAGGCAGCCTACTGGATGGAAGAAGATATTTGCAAATGATATATTTGATAAAGGGTTAGTATCCAAAAGTTATAAAGAATTTATACAACTCAACACCAAAACCAAATAATTCAATTAAACATGGGCAGAAGACATGAACAAACATTTATCTAAAGAAGACCAATAGACACATGAGAAGATGCTCATTATTACTCATCATGAGAGAAATTCACATCAAAACTACAATGAGATATCGCCTCACACAGGTCTGAATGGATAAAATCAACAACACGAGAAACAGCAGGTGTTGGCGAGGATGTGGAGAAAAGAGAAGCCTCGTGAACTGTTGGTGGGAATGCAAACGGGTGCAGCCATTGTGGAAGAGAATATGGAGGTTTCTCAAAAAGTTTAAAATAGAAGTAACTATGATCTCACAATTGCACTACTGGATATTTACCCAAAGAATACAAAAACACTAATTCAAAGGGATACATGCACCCTGATGTTTATAGCAGCATTATTTATAATAGCCAAGATATGGAAGCAGCCTGAGTGTCTTATTGACTCATGAATGGATGTAAAAGATCTGAGATACACACACACACACACACACACACACACACACACATACACACACAAATGGAATATTATTCAGCCATAAAAAAATGAAATCTTGCCATTTGCAATGATGTGGATGGAGCTAGAAAGTACATTGCTAAGCAGAATAAGTCCATCAGAGAAAGACAAATAACATGATTTCACTCATATGTGGAATTTAAGAACCAAAACAAACAAAGGGGAAAATGAGAGAGAGAGAGAGAGAGAGAGAGAAATCAAGAAAATCTCTTAATTACAGAGAGCAAACTGATGGTTACTAGAGGGGAAGTGGGTGCGGGGGGATGGGTGAAACTGGTGACAGGGTTTAAGGAGTGCACTTGTCCTAATGAGTACAGGATGATGTATGGAAGTTTTTAATCACTACATTGTACACTTGAAACTAATATGACAATATATGTTAACTAACTGGAATTAAAATAAAAACTTTAAAAAATGATATAAAAAGACCATGTTCTGGGTGCTTATTAAAAAAAATGATAAGGAAGACATAAGTAACAATCATTTTAAAACAAGTGAGACAACTCCGCCAAAAGAGGTTTAAAAAAAAGTAAAGCAAAAGAAACAGGAAAAAAAAAAGTAAAAAAAAAAAAATCTGATAGAAATAAGTTTAAATATACCATAATCAAAGCAGTGCAAATGGAGTACACTTAAAAGTTATAACACAGAGATTTAATTGCAATGAAAAAATACAGCCATACACTCTTTACAAAAAGCATAAAAGAAAAGGAAAAAATATATACTGTTAAATACTAACCAATAGAAAGGCTGGTGTAGCTTTATTAATATTAACTAAGAGGATTCTAAGGAACAAGGTTTTTTTTTAAGGTAAAGAGAGTTACTACATAATGCTAAAGACTATTTTACCAAGAATATATTCAAGTTCTAAACTCACATATATTTAATAATGTAGAATAAATTTATATCAGACAAAATTTACATAATTATAAAAAGAAACAATTTCCCAGTAACAGTGGAAGATTTTTTAAATGATCCTTTCAATGAATGATAAATCAAGTAGACAAAAACATCAATAAAAACATAGCATATTTGAACACCACAGCACGCTGGGTTTTGTGAGTTTATGTAGAACTTTGCACTCAAAGAGTAGAAAATACACATTTTTTTTTCAAGCAACATGGATCATTTGTGAAAACTGGCCACAAATTAATCCACAAATAATGTTTCAACAAATTTATGAGAATAATTATACAGACCACATTCTCAACAATGATGCATTCAAGTTAGAAAAAATAACTAAAAGTAGCACCATACTTTTGAAAATAAAAAAAGAAACACTTTTTTATAATTCGTAGGTCAAAGAATCATAATGAAAAATAGAAAATATTTACTACTAAACAACAGTTAAAACATGGCTTATAATATTTGTGAGATCCAAGCAGAATAGAATTTTGAGAAAATTTTTTGGCCTTAAATGTTTATATTTAAAAGAAAAAAAAAAACAACTAGAGTCTGAAAATTTAATAGACATGCAATAAATTTGAGAAATAGAAAATAGAAAAGTACAAACAGAATAAATTCATGCATGGTGGATATTAGGGAATAACAAACACAAGAACAGAAATTAATGAAGGAAAAAGAATCACAGCTATAAAGAGGATCAACAAGGAAAAAATAGTTATTTGAAAATCAAGAATAGACTTGTGTTTGACAAACTGTCAAGAAAAGAATTAGAATAAATAAGCAATATTAGGAATGGTATGGAGATGTAATTACAGTTACAATAGAGGTTAAAACATAATAACTGCAACTATGAACAATTTTGTCAAAAATTCTGAAAAAAATAAAATTGACCATTTTTATAGAAAAATATAACTTCAAAATAAGTTGATACGAAAGAGAAGCCATAACCAGTCTTATAATAATTAAAGTAATCAAATCAGTAGTTCAAAAATTCCCATTCAGTCCCCCACATCACCCCTGACACCACAAAAATAAATTTCATACATTCATTCTAGCAAACACTGGAAGATCATTCAAACTGTAGGAAAAAATGTTTCAGATAGTAGGAGTATAGAGAATTTTTTCCAACTAATTTTTGATGCTGGCATATGAAATTAAAAGCAGATAAAGAAATTATGAGGAAGGAAAATTATAAGCTAATCTTAAGAATATAGATGTAAAAATATTGTAAATATAAGCAACTGAATATATATTAAAAAATTATGACCAAATTGGACTTACCTGATAAATTTTCTTTTGTAGTTTAAAATTTTTATTTAAATTGCAGTTAGTTAACATACAGTGTAATATTAGTTTCAGGTGTAGGATTTAGTGATTCATCACTTACATACAACACCCACTGCTCATCACAAGTGCCCTCCATAATATCCATCACTCATTTAACCCATCCTTCCACCCACCTCTCCTCCAGCAACCCTCAGTTTGTCCTCTACAGTTAAGAATCTGCTTTATGGTTTGTGTCTCTCTTTGTGTCACCTCAATATGTTCATCTGTTTCATTTCTTAAATTCCGCATATGAGTGAAATCATATGGTATTTGTCTTTCTCTGACTGACTTATTTTGCTTAGCACAATACTCTCTAGCACCATCAATGTCATTGCAAATGGCAAGATTTCATTCATTTTTATGGCTGAGTAAAAATAGATATAGATGATAGATATATAGATACAGGTGATATAGATATAGATATAGATAATATAGATATAGATATAGATATAGATATAGATAGATAGATATATACCACGTCTTCTTTATTCATTCATCAGTTGAGGGACATTTGGGCTCTTTCTATAATTTGGCTATTGTTGATAAAGCTGCTATAAATACCGGGGTGTATGTATCCCTTTGAAAAAGGACTTTTATACCCTTTGGGTAAATACCTAGTAGTGCAATGGCTGGAATGTATGGTGATTATATTTCTAACTTTTTGAGGAACCTCCATAATGTTTTTCAGAGTGGCTGCACCACTTTGCATTCCCACCAACACTGTAAGAAGGTTGTCCTTTCTCCGTATCCTTGCCAACATCTGTTGTTTCTTGTGATGTTTATTTTAACCATTCTGACATATGTAAGGTGATATCTCATTGTAGTTTTGATTTGTATTTCCCTGGTGATGAGTAATATTGAGCATCTTTTCACGTGTCTGTTAGCCATCTGGATGTCTTCTTTGGAAAAATGTCTATTCATGTGTTCTGCCCATTTCTTAAATGGATTATTTGGTTTTGGGTGTTGAGTATGATAAGTTCTTTATACATTTTGGATATTAACCCTTTATCATATATGTCATTTGCAAATATCTTTTCCCATTCCAGAAGTTGCCTTTTGGTTTTGCTGTTTCCTTCACTGTGCAGAAGCTTTTTATCATGATGAAGTCTCAATAGTTCATTTTTGCTTTTGTATCCCTTGCCTCAGGACACATACCTAGTAAGACGCTGCTATGGCCAGTGTCAAAGAGGTTACTGCCTCTGTTATCCTCTGGGATTTTGATTGTTTCCTGTCTCACATTTAGGTCTTTCATCCTTTTTTTTTTTTTTTTAGATTTTATTTATTTGAGAGAGAGAGACAGAGATAGTGAGGGAGAGAGCACAAGTGTGGAGGAGAGGGAGAAGCAGGCTCCCCACAGAGCAGGGAGCCCAATGCGGGACTTGATCCCAGGACTCTGGGATCATGACCTGAGCTGAAGGCAGACGCTCAACCGACTGAGCCACCCAGGCGTCCTGGTCTTTCATCCATTTTGAATTTATTTTTGTTTATGGTGTAAGGAGGTAATACAGTTTTATTCTTCTGCATGTTGCTGTCCAGTTTTTCCAACAGTATTCATTGAAGAGACTGTCTTTTTTCCATTTGCTATTCTTTCCAGCTTTGGCAAAGATTAGTTGACCATATAGTCTGGTTCCATTTCTGGGTTTTCTATTCTGTTCCATTGGCCTATGTGTCTGTTTTGCACCATTACCATACTATCTTGATCACTACAGCTTTGTCATATAACTTGGTTTGGAATTGTGATGCTTCCAGCTTTGCTTTTCTTATTCAAGGTGGCTTTGACTATTCGGGCTCTTTTATGGTTCCATCCAAATTTTAGGATTGTTTGTTCTAGTTCTGTGAAAAATGCTGGTGTTATTTTGATAGGGATTACATTAAATGTGTTGATTGCTTTGGGTAGTATAGACATTTTAACAATATTTTTTCTTCCAATCCATGAGCATGGAATATTTTTCCATTTCTTTGTGTCATCTTCAATTTCTTTCATAAGTGTTCTACAGTTTTCAACATACAGATCTTTTACCTCTTTGGTTAGGTTTATTCCTAGTTATCTTATGTTTTCTGGTGCAATTGTAAACGGTATCAATTCCCTGATTAATCTTCCTGCTGTTTCATTTCTGGTGTATAGAAATGCAACAGATTTCTGTATGTGGATTTTGTATCCTGCAACTTTACTGCAACTTCATGTATCAGTTCTAGCAATTTTTTGGTGGAGTCTTTCAGGTTTTCTACATAGAAAATTATGTCATCTGCAAATAGTGGAAGTTTGACTTCTTCCTTGCTGATTCAGATGCCTTTTATTTCTTTTTGTTGTCATGTTGCTGAGGCTAGGACTTCTAGTACTATGTTAAATAATCATGGAGGGAGTGGACATCTCTGTCTTATTCCTGACTGTAGAGGAAAAAGTTCTCAGTTTTTCCCCTTTGAGGATGATATTAGCTGTGAGTTTTTCATATATGGCCTTTATGATATTGAGGTTATGTTCCCTCTATCCTTACTTTGTTGAAGGTTTTTATCAAGAATGAATGTTTTATTTTGTCAAATACCTTTTCTGCATCTACTGAGAGGATCAAATGATTCATATCCTTTCTTTTATAATGTGGTGTACCAAACACCTTGATTGATTTGCGAATATTAAACCACCCTTGCAACCCAGGAATAAATCCCATTTGATCATGGTGAATGATTCTTTACATGTACTGTTCAATTCAGTTTGCTAGTACTTTGTTGAGAATTTTTGCATCCATGTTCATCAGGGATATTGGCCTGTAATTTTTGGTTTTAGTGGAGTCTTTGGTTTTGGAATCAGGGTAATGCTGGCCTCATAGAATGAGTCTGGAAATTTTCTTTCCATTTCTAATTTTTGGAACAGTTTGAGAAGAATAGGTATTACCTCATCTTTAAATATTTGGTCAATTTCCCCTGAGAAGCCATCTGACCCAGGACTTTTGTTTGTTGGGCAATTTTTGATTATTGATGCAATTTCTTATGTGGTTATCATTCTGTTCAAGTTTTCTATTTCTTTCTGTTTCAGTTTTGGTAGTTTTTATGTTTCTAGGAATGTATCCATTTCTTTCAGATTGTCCAATTTGTTGGCATATTGTTTTTCATAATCTTCTTTATAATTGTTAGTATTTCTGTGGTGTTGATTATTCTTCTCTCTGATGCTTGCCTTTATTTATTTGGGTCTTTTTATTTTCTTTTTGATAAGTCTGGCTACGGGTTTATCAATTGTATTAATTTTTTCAGAGGACCAGCTCCTGGTTTCATTCAACTGTTCTACTGTGGTTTTTTGTTTGTTTGTTTGTATACCATTTATTTCTGCTCTAATCTTTATTATTTTCCTTCTTCTGCTGGCTTTAAACTTCATTTGTTGTTCTTTTTCTGGCTCCTTTAAGTGTAAGGCTAGATTGTGTATTTGGGATTTTTTTTTGCTTCTTGCAGTAGGCCTGTATTGCTATATACTTCCCTCTTATGACCACTTCTGTTGCATCCCAAAGGTTTTGGACCATTGCATTTTCATTATCATTTGTTTCCATGTATTTTTTTTTTAAATTTCTTCTTTAATTTCCTGGTTGACCCATCCATTCTTGTTGTTATTTAACCTCCATGTATTTGTGGTCTTTCCATTTTTTTTTTCTTTTGGTTGACTTCAAGTTTCATAGCATTGTGGTCAGAAAATATGCATGATATGATCTCAGTCTTTTTGTACTTATTGAGGCCTGATTTGTGACCTAGTATGTGATCTGTTCTGGAGAATGTCTCATGTTGACTTGAAAAGAATGTGTATTCTGTTGCTTTAGGATGAGATATTCTGAGTATATCTGTTAAGTCCATCTAGTTCAGTGTGTCACTCAAAGCCATTGTTTCCTTGTTGATTTTCTGCTGAGACAATCTGTCCATTGCTGTAAGTGGGGTGTTAAAGTCCCCTACTATTTTTGTATTATTATCAAGGAGTTCCTTTATGTTTGTTATTGTTTTATATATTTGGGTGCTTCCATGTTGGGGGTACAAATATTTATAATTGTTAGATCTTCTTGTTGTGTAGATCCCTTTATTATGATTTAGTGCCCTTCTTCATCTCTTGTTGCAATCTTTGGTTTATAATATAGTTTGTCTGATATATGTATTGCTACTCTGGCTTTCTTTTGGTGTCAATTAGCATGGTAAATATTACTCCATCCCCTCACTTTAAATCTGCAGGTATCTTTAGGTCCAAAATGAGTCTCTTTTAGGCAGTATATTGATGGGTCTTTTTTTTTTTTATCCAATCTGACACCCTATGTCTTTTGATTGGAGCATTTATTCCATTTACATTCAGAGTAATTTTTGATAGATATAAATTTAGTGCCATTTTATTACAGTTTTGTCATTGTTTCTGGAGATTTTCTCTGTTCCTTTCAAATCTTTGTTGCTTTTGGTCTTTCTCACTCAAAGAATCCCTTTTAATATTTCTTGCAGAGTGGGCTTAGTGATCACAAACTCCTTTAATTTTTGTCTGAGAAACTCTTTATCCCTCCTTCTATTCTAAATGATAGCCTTGCTGGGTAGAATATTTTTGGCTGCAGATTTTTCCTGTTCAGCTTGTTGAATATGTCATGCCACTTTCTTCTGACGTGACAAGTTGCTGTGGGAAGATCTGCTACTAACATTATTTGTCTTCCCTTGTAAGTTAGGGACTTTTTTTGTCTTGCTGCTTGTAGGATTTTTTTTCTTTATCTTTATATTTTGCAAATTTAACTGTGATATATCTTGGTGTTGGCCTGCTTTTGTTGATTTTGATGGTAGTTCTCTGTGCCTCCGGATTTGGAAGTTTGTTTCCTTCCCCAGGTTAGGAAATTTTTAGCTATAACTCCCTCAAATAAATCTTCTGCTCCCTTTTCTCTATCTTCTTCTCCTGGGACTCCCAAGAAACAAATATTATTGTTTCATGGAGTCACTGAGTTTCTTATGTCTACTTTCATGATCCAAGATTTTTCTTTCCCTCTTTTGATCAGTTTCATTGTTTTCCATATTCTATTTTCTATATCACTCATTTGTTCCTCTGTTTCTTCCATCCTTGTGGTCATTACATTACATGCAGTTGGTTTCAAATCTCATTTATTGTGTTTTTCCTTCCAGCCTTATTTGTTTTTAGTCTTTTTATCTCTGTGTTAAGCGTTTCCATAGTGTTTTCTGTGCTTTTCTCAAGTCCAGCTAGTATACTTATGATTGTTGCTTTAAATTCTGGATCAGACATATTACTGATATTTATTTTGATTAGATCCCTGGCCATGACTTTTTCTTGTTCTTTCTTTTGAGATGAATTCTTCTGTCTTGGCATTTTGTCTAGGTCTCTGTCTTCTCTGTGTTAGGAAAGCCACTTATGTTTCCTGCTCCTGAAAGTAATGGCTTCATGAAGAAAAGTTCATATAATATCCAGGGCTTGGTGCTTCAGGGAGTATCTCTGGTGTATGTTCTGGGCACTCTGCTGGTGTTTTATGGCTGCTCTTTCCCTCACGTCAGTCTTCTACAGTGTTTCTCTTTCCCTGCAGTAGGGAGTGTTTGGACCCTGGCCAGAGTGTGGTGAGTTTTAACTACGTGTGCTCTGGTTTGCTTGTAAAAAGAGCCTGATGCTGTTTCCACTAGAGCTGAAGCTTTGCAGAGCTCTATGGCCAGTAGATGTGGTGCAAGGGGGCTTGTGCTGGTCTTCTGGGCAAGGGCCCACTGCTCTGGTTATCAGGCATACTTGCCCAAGAGAAACAGACCAGGAAAAGGCAGGGAAGTGGGGCTTGGAGTAAACAGATTAGTCAGCCAGTGTTGGTGCTGTGCTGTTTACTGAGGTAGTTTATGCTGAGGAATAGAGGAAGGAAATGTCTCCAGTCAGCTCCTTTGTCCCCAGAGGGGTTATTCTTATTTGCTGCTGTCAGGGAAGCCCTCCCAGAAGAGCAAATAAGTGCACTCTGTGCATTCTAGATGTTTTTCAGATCGCTGTTCTCACACTATGTGTGTCCAGATTGTTTGCCTGCCTGGAGCAGCACAGTGCACTTTGGGCTCTATCTCAGCCAGGCTGCCTGAGTTTCAAAACTCCAAACTTTAGGGACCTGGTGTTGTGGGGACTTGAGCTGGTCTTCTAGGTGAGGGTCTCACCACACTGGGATTGATACAGGTTTGACCCAGAAGGATAGTTGTACCAGAGCACAGGAGCATGGGTTTGGAGCAAAGCACACCAAAGAGCCAGTGTCTAGGTTAGCCACCCTCAGCAGGTGTCTCAGCACCTATGCTGAAGGGCGGAGGAGGGAAATGGCATCTACTGGCTCCTTTATCCCCAGAGAGGGAATGCCACCTCTCTCAGATGTGCTCCAAGAGGGGGGAACCATCTCTCCCAGTATGTCTCAGACAATCCTCAGATCTCTCAGCCTGCCCCTGGCTACCTGCCTGCCTTCTCTACGGAGCACTGCAGCCCCCTCAGGCTCTATACCAACCACATTCTGGACCTCTAAAACTCCAGTCTTTTAGCCCTGCTGGTTGTAAAAATTCACTAAAATCAGCCCCTCTCGTTTTCCCAGTCAATGTCTCTGGAAGTGTTTTCCTCATGTAAGCCCTGTGTGTTGCTCTCTCTCTCTCTCTCTTTTTCCATGACCAGGGCTCCACCCCGCCATAGCAACCGCAATCCATTTTTCCCCCAAACCATGTCTCCACATTCCTACCTTCCATGATGTGGCCTCTTCTCTCCCTCTAGTTGTGCAGTTTGTTCTGTCAGTCCTCTGGTTGATTTCTTGGGTATTCAGAATGATTTGATATTTATCTAGCTGTGTTTGTGGGACCAGGCAAGCCTAGGGTCCTTCTATTACTTCACTGTCTTAGCTCCTGCTTATCCCATAAATAAGAATGATTTAACATTGAAAAATTGTTTATATAGTTAATCATATTAATGGAATCATGGAGAAAAACTATGTCCTTACATCATTACATGCAGAAAAATCATTTGACTAAATATGCCATTCAGTTAGGAAATTGTAAAATGAAAAAGCCTGCCATATTCTCATAAGTATCCATTAAAACTATGAAAAACACCATGCTTAATAGCATATTTTTGACAGCTTTTCATGTTCTAAGAAAAAATGAGAGACAAGGATGTCTGCTATTAACACTTCCCATCAATTAATGAAGACTTCAGCCAAGTCAATAAGATGATCAATTACAAGAAAAAAAAAGGAAACAAAATGTTTACTATTTGCAGTCAGGAAGATTACACACATAGAAAATCTAAGAGGATTTATAAATTATTAGAATTAATAAAAGTGTTCATAAAGTTCGGTGAATATGTAAGCTCAATATTCCAATATCAAATACATTCTTAATTACTAGCTGCAAATAGTTATAAAATATAATATTAAAAAAATAATGTCATTTAAAATAGAAAGCAAATATATAAAGTGCCTAGAAATAAATTCAAAAGATCTTCAAGTCTTTGAAAAAGATCATTTTATTTATTTATTTTTAAAGTTTTTTTATTATGTTATGTTAATCACCATACATTACATCATTAGTTTTTGATGTAGTGTTCCATGCTTCATTGTTTGCGTATAACTCCCAGTGCTCCATTCAGTATGTGCCCTATTTAATACCGATCACCAGGCTAACCCATCCCCCCACCCCCTCCCCTCTAGAACTCTCTGCTTGTTTCTCAGAGTCCATAGTCCCTCATGGTTCATATCCCCCTCCAAATTCCCCCCCCTTCATTTTTCCCTTCCTACTACCTTCTTCTTTTTTTTTTTTTTTTAACATATAATATATTATTTGTTTCAGAAGTACAGGTCTGTGATTCAACAGTCTTACACAATTCACAGCGCTCACCATAACACATACCCTCCCCAATGTCTATCACCCAGCCACCCCATACCTCCCACCCCCCACCACTCCAGCAATCCTCAGTTTGTTTCCTGAGATTAAGAATTCCTCATATCAATGAGATCATATGATACATGTCTTTTTCTGATTGACTTATTTCGTTCAGCATAATACCCTCCAGTTCCATCCATGTCGCTGCAAATGGCAAGATTTCATTTCTTTTGATGGCTGCATAATATTCCACTATATATATATATACACCATATCATCTTTATCCATTCATCTGTCTATGGACATCTTGGCTATTACCATAGTTTGGCTATTGTGGACATTGCTGCTATAAACATCAGGCTGCACATACCTCTTTGGATCACTACATTTGTCTCTTTGGGGTAAATGCCCAGTAGTGCAATTGCTGGGTCATAGGGTAGCTCTATTTTCAACTTTTTGAGGAACCTCCATACTGTTTTCCAGAGTGGCTGCACCAGCTTGCATTCCCACCAACAGTGTAGGAGGGTTTCCCTTTCTCCGCATCCCCGCCAACATCTGTTGTTTCCTGACTTGTTAATTTTAGCCCTTCTGACTGGTGTGAGGTGGTATCTCATTGAGGTTTTGATTTGGATTTCCCTGATGCCGAGTGATGTTGAGCACTTTTTCATGTGTTTGTTGGCCATTTGGATGTCTTCTTTGGAAAAATGACTGTTCATGTCTTCTGCCCATTTCTTGATTGGATCATTTGTTCTTTGGGTGCTGAGTTTGATAAGATCTTTATAGGTTTTGGATACTAGCCCTTTATCTGATATGTCATTTGCAAATATCTTCTCCTATTCTGTTGGTTGTCTTTTGGTTTTGCTGTTTCTTTTGCTGTGCAAAAGCTTTTTATCTGGGTGAAGTCCAAATAGTTCATTTTTTGCCCTTGCTTCCTTTGCCTTTGGCAATGTTTCTAGAAAGAAGTTGCTGCGGCTGAGGTTGAAGAGGTTGCTGCCTGTGTTCTCCTTTAGGATTTTGATGGACTCCTGTCTCACATTTAGGTCTTTCAACCATTTGGAGTCTATTTTTGTATGTGGTGTAAGGAAATGGTCCAGTTTCATTCTTCTGTATGTGGCTGTCCAATTTTCCCAACACCATTTGTTGAAGAGACTGTCTTTTTTCCATTGGACATTCTTTCCTGCTTTGTCGAAGATTAGTTGACCATAGAGTTGAGGGTCCATTTCTGGGCTCTCTATTCTGTTCTATGTGTCTGTTTTTGTGCCAGTACCATACTGTCTTGATGATGACAGCTTTGTAATAGAGCTGGAAGTCCGGAATTGTGATACTGCCGGCTTTGCTTTTCTTTTTCAACATTCCTCTGGCTATTCGGGGTCTTTTCTGGTTTCACACAAATTTTACGATTATTTGTTCTATTTCTTTGAAAAAAAGTGGATGATATTTTGATGGGGATTGTATTAAATGTGTAGATGGCTCTAGGTAGCATTGACATTTTCACAATATTTGTTCTTCCAATCCATGAGCATGGAACATTTTTCCATTTCTTCATGTCTTCCTCAATTTCTTTCATGAGTATTTTATAGTTTTCTGAGTACAGATTCTTTGCCTCTTTGGTTAGATTTATTCTGAGGTATCTTATGATTTTGGGTGCAATTGTAAATGGGATCGACTCCTTAATTTCTCTTTCTTCTGTCTTGTTGTTGGTGTATAGGAATGCCACTGATTTCTGTGCATTGATTTTATATCCTGCCACTTGACTGAATTCCTGTATGAGTTCTAGCAGTTTTGGGGTGGAGTCTTTTGGGTTTTCCACATAAAGTATCATTTCATCTGCAAAGAGTGAGAGTTTGACTTCTTCTTTGCTGATTCAGATGCATTTTATTTCTTTTTGTTGTCTGATTGCTGAAGCTAGGACTTCTAGTACTATGTTGAACAGCAGTGGTGATAGTGGACATCCTGCCATGTTCCTGACCTTAGGGGAAAAGCTCTCAGTTTCTCCCCATTGAGAATGATATTCGCTGTGGGTTTTTCCTAGGTGGCTTTTATGATATTGAGGTATGCACCTTCCATCTGTACACTGTGGAAGTTTTAATCAAGAAAAGATGCTATAGGGGTGCCTGGGTGGCTCAGATGGTTAAGCGTCTGCCTTCAGCTCAGGTCATGATCCCAGGGTCCTGGGATTGAGCCCCACATTGGGCTACCTGCTTGGCAGGGAGCCTGCTTCTCCCTCTCCCTCTACTGTTCCCTCTACTGTGCTCTCTCACTCTCTCTGTCAAATAAATAAATAAAATATAAAAAAAAAAAAAAAAAAAAAGAAAGGATGCTATACTTAGTCAAATGCTTTTTTGCCTTTATTGGGAAGATCATATGGTTCTTGATGTTTCTTTTTTTTATGTAGTGTATCAAAATGATTGATTTGCAGATATTGAACCAACCTTGCAGCCCAGGAATTAATCCCACTTGGTCGTGGTGAATAATCCTTTTAATGTACTATTGGATCCAAAAGGGTAGTATTTTGGTGAGAATTTTTGCATCCATGTTCATCAAAGATACTGGTCTATAATTTTCCTTTTTGATGGGGTCTTTGTCTGGTTTTGGGATCAAGGTAATGGTGGCCTCATAAACCGAGTTTGGAAGTTTTCCTTCCATTTCTATTTTTTGGAACGGTTTCAGAAGAATAGGTATTAATTCTTCTTTAAACGTTTGGTAGAGTTCCCCTGGGAAGCCATCTGGCCCTGGGCTTTGGTTTTGGGAGATTTTTGATGACTGCTTCAATTTCCTTAGTAGTTATAGGTCTGTTCAAGTTTTCTACTTTTTCCTGGTTCAGTTTTGGTAGTTCATACATCTCTAGGAATGCATCCATTTCTTCCAGATTATCTAATTTGCTGGCATAGAGTTGCTCATAATATGTTCTTATAATTGTTTGTATTTCTTTGGTGTTGGTTGTGATCTCTCCTCTTTCATTCATGATTTTATTGATTTGGGTACTTTCTCTTTTCTTTTTGATAAGTCTGGCCAGGGATTTATCAATCTTGTTAATTCTTTGAAAGAACCAGCTCCTAGTTTCGTTGATCTGTTCTACTGTTCTTTTGGTTTCTATTTCATTGATTTCTGCTCTGATCTTTATTATTTCTCTTCTCCTGCTGGGTTTAGGCTTTATTTGCTGTTTTTTCTCTAGCTCCTTTAGGTGTAGGGTAAGGTTGTGTATTTGAGACCTTTCTTGTTTCTTGAGAAAAGCTTGTATTGCTATATACTTTCATCTTAGGACTGCCTTTGCTGCATCCCAAAGATTTTGAATAGCTGTGTTTTCATTTTCATTTGTTTCCATGAATTTTTTAAATTCTTCTTTAATTTCCTGGTTGACCCATTCATTCTTTAGTAGGATGCTCTTTAGCCTCCATGTATTTGAGTTCTTTCCAACTTTCCTTTTATGATTGAGTTTTGGATTCAAAGCATTGTGGTCAGAAAATATGCAGGGAATGATCCCAATCTTTTGGTACCAGTTGAGACCTGATTTGTGACCTAAGATGTGATCTATTCTGGAGAATGTTCCATGGGCACTAGAGAAGAACGTGTATTCTGTTGCTTTGGGATGGAATGCTCTGAATATATCTGTGAAGTCCATGTGGTCCAGTGTGTCATTTAAAGTCTTTATTTCCTTGTTGATCTTTTGCTTAGATGATCTGTCCATTTCAGTGAAGGGGGTGTTAAAGTCCCCCACTATTATTGTATTGTTGTTGATGTGTTTCTTTGCTTTTGTTATTAATTGGCGTATATAATTAGCTGCTCTTATGTTAGGGGCATAGATATTTACAATTGTTAGATATTCTTGTTGGATAGACCCTTTAAGTAAGATATAGTGTCCTTCCTCATCTCTTATTATAGTCTTTGGTTTAAAATCTAATTTATCTGATATAAGGATTGCCACTCCAGCTTTCTTTTGGTGTCCATTAACATGGTAACTAGTTTTTCACCCCCTCACTTTCAATTTGGGGCTGTCTTTGGTTCTAAAATGCGTCTCTTGTGGACAGCATATCGATGGGTCTTGTTTTTTTTTATCCAATCTGATAGCCTGTGTCTTTTGATTGGGGCATTTACCCCATTTACATTCAGGGTAACTTTTGAAAGATATGAATTTAGTGCCATTGTATTGCCTGTAAGGTGACTGTTACTGTATATTGTCTGCGTTCCTTTCTGGTCTATGTTACTTTGAGGCTGTCTCTTTGCTTAGAGGACCCCTTTCAATATTTCTTGTAGGGCTGGTTTTGTATTTGCAAATTCCTTTAGTTTTTGTTTGTCCTGGAAGCTTTTTATCTCTCCTTCTATTTTCAATGACAGCCTAGCTGGATATAGTATTCTTGGCTGCATATTTTCTCATTTAGAGCTCTGAATATATCATGCCAGTCCTTTCTGGCCTGCCAGGTCTCTGTGGATAGGTCTGTTACTAATTTAATGTTTCTACCATTGTAGGTTACAGATCTCTTCTCCCGAGCTGCTTTCAGGATTTTCTCTTTGTCTCTGAGACTCATAAGTTTTACTATTAGTTGCCGAGGTGTTGACCTATTTTTATTGATTTTGAGGGCAGATCTCTGTGCCTCCTGGATTTTGATGCCTGTTTCCTTCTTCAAATTAGGGAAGTTCTCTGCTATAATTTGCTCCAATATACCTTCTGCCCCTCTCTCTCTTTCTTCTTCTTCTGGGACCCCAATTCTTCTAATATTATTTCATCTTATGGTATCACTTATCTCTTGAATTCTGCCCTTGTGTTCCAGTAGTTGTTTATCTCTCTTTTTCTCAGCTTCTTTATTTTCCATCATTTGGTCTTCTATTTCACTAATTCCTCTTCTGCTTCATTTATCTTAGCAGTTAGAGCCTCCGTTTTTGATTGCACTTCATCAATAGCCTTTTTGATTTCTACTTGGTTAGATTTTAGTTCTTTTATTTCTCCAGAAATGGTTTGTTTAATATCTTCCATGCTTTTTTCAATCTTAGCTAGTATGTTTATAATCATTATTCTGAACTCTAGTTCCAACATCTTACTAATGTCCGTATTGATTAGGTCCCTGGCAGTTGGTACTGACTCTTGTTCTTTTTTTTTTGAGGTGATTTTTTCCATCTTGTCATTTTGTCCAGAGAAGAATAGATGAATGAGAGAACAAAATGCTAACAGGGTAACAATGAGCCCAGAAAAATATACGCTAAACAAATCAGAAGAGACTTGAAATCAGGGGAAAAGAAAGGGAACGAAAGAAAGAAGAAAAAAAATATGACCAAATATGATCAGGCTGGTGAATAGATCAGTGCCACACACTAGATTTTGGGCATATTCTAGTCTGTTAGAAGAAACTGCCTCCCAAAATTTTAAAGAGAAAAAGCTTATATATGTACAAAAATAAGGGTAAATATGGTGAAGGGATGGAATATGACTGTAAAGATAAAAATTATAAAAGATTGTATAAAAGGAATTGATAAGAAGTTGGTTGAAAAAAGATAGAAGAGAAATTAAAAAAAAAATGGAGAGAATGTGATCAGGCAGGAGACTAGAACAAAGCATACACTAGAGATTTAGCATATATTTTGGTCTGTTAGAAGCAACTGTATCTCAAAATTTTAAAGAGAGAACAACTTATATATATACAAAAAATAAGGTTAACTACTATTACTATGAAGGGATAAAATATGACTCTAAAAATGAAAAATAAAAAAGATTTTCAAAAAAGGGATTGATAAGATGTTGGTTGAAAAAGAGAAAAAAAATTCAAAAAAAAGAAAAAAAGAAAATTAAAAAAATTAACTTTGAAAGACTAAAGAATCATGGTAAAAAAAAGCCATGAATTCTATGTGCTGTATTCCCCTAGGGCTGGAGTTCTGCCATTCTCATTGATCAGTAAACTTAGTCTTCGCTGGCTGTTCTTGCTGATCTTCTGGGGGAGGGGCCTGTTGCTGTGGTTCTCAAATGTCTTTGCTGGAGGTGGAATTGTCTCACCCTTGCCGGGGGCCAGGCTAAGTAATCTGCTTGGGTTTGCTCTTGGGAGCTTTTGTTCCCTGCAAGCTTTCTGTACAACTTTGGAGGACGAGAGTGAAAATGGCAGCCTCCCAATCTCTGCCCTGGAGGAGCAGAGAAGTCAGGGCCCTACTCCTCAGTGAGCCCTCAGGGAAAAGCAGTCAATCACTCCCCTCTTCCCAGTCTCCGGCTGCACTCTGTGCTCACCCAGCCTGTGACTGAATGTTTCTAGCTCTGGCACATGACCCCATTTGGAGTCTCCAAATCCAGCAGATTTCAGCGGTGTACTCCTGCGCTGCTCCTCCTGTGGGAGGAAGGGGAGTCTCCTCAGATCTGCTGCTTCTTGGGTCCATGCTGGAAGAGCAGTGGCCAGACTGTGCCAAAGACCATGGTTTATGGCAACCCTGAGATGAGAGCCCACTCCTCAGCTCCATCTCTGCAGCCGACTTCCCTGCTCTGATACCTGGGAGCTCTGCCGCACTCAGGCACCCCTGGTCTTTCTGTGACCCTGAGGGTTCTGAGACCACACTGTCCCAGTGAGGGTTCCACCCCCTGCTTAGCCACTGGAGCGACGTCCCTCAGCAGAGCAGACTTCTAAAAGTTCCAATTTTGTGCTCCACTGCTCTATCACTTGCTGGTAGTGGCTGATGGAGGCTTTCTCCCCCCGCCATCTATCTTCCTGACTATCGCCTCGGATTCACTTCTCCACATGTCTTACCTTCCAGAAAGTGGTCGCTTTTCTGTTCAGAGAGTTGCTGCTATTTTTTCTTTGATCTCCTGTTGAGTTTGTAGGTGTTCAGAATGGTTTGATCCCTATCTAGCTGAATTCCTGGGACCAGATGAAATTTAGGTCTCCTACTCCTCCACCATCTTGCTCCTGCTGACTCCTCCAGAGGGCTTCACTGAGTACTTCTAAAAAATTTGGAAAAGGGAGTGTTAAATTAATTAAATAAGGAAGCCATTAGACTGGGATGGTTCTAATGCCCAGGCTGCTTGAAAAAGATCATTTTAAAGCTCAATTGAAAGACAGGAAAGAAATCTACATAGAAGAAATTCCATATTCATAGTTTGGAAGAATCAATATCATAAAGATGTCACTCATTCTGAGTTATTCCAGACAATTCATTTAATTCAAATCCAATCAAAATGCTGTTTTGTTTTGTTCTATTTTTAGAAACTTAAGAAGAAGGACAAGGTAGAAGAAGTTTCTCTAACAGACATCAAGATACCATAAAGCTACTGGTAACTATGCCACTGTGGTGTTGGCCTAGAGAACAAACTGACAACAAACTAATATCCAAAATTCCAAATATGGGCATAATTGCTATAAAACAGTAAGAATCCAACACTAATGAAAAAAGAGGTTAAATATCTGAATATATAATTAACAAAAAAGGAACTCCAGATGATCAATAGCATTTGAAACGATACTTAACTTTCCTAGTATTCAGAGAAATGCAAACTAAGCCTGAGAACACAGCATTTTCTGTTTATGAAAGTGGCTGAAAATTAAGTCTGTATATCAAGTGTTATTGAAGGTGTAGAGCATTGACAACACAAACACAACTGCAGTCCATATGGAAAATAATTTGGCATTATGTGATAAATTTGAAGATGAACTTATACTGTGACCCAGACATCCCATTACTCATGTATACTTTAAAGAAATCTTTGTATGTGTATTCAAAGAGACATATATAAAAATGTTCATGGAACATTGTAATAGCAAAACCCTGGAGACAGCACTAATGTATACCTAAATAAATAAGTAAATAAACAAATAAACAAACAAATAAATACATTGTGGTATATTAATCCAATGGAATACCATCCTACAATGAAAATGAATAATGCAGATCTACATGTGTCAGCATGGATAAATATCCAATACATAGTGTTGAACAAACTACAGGTTGCAAGTTATATCATTTATATGAAGTTTTAAAATACTTACAACGATACTATCTATTATTTAATGGTATGCATATGTAGCATGTAGTATAAATACATGAATAGAAATAATATGCACTCAAGTCAGAGTAGTGATTTTTCTGGAGTGGAGGGAAAATAATTTGATTGGTAAGGATATGCAGAGGTCCTCACTGTATTTTGTTTCACTTATTTCTTAAGCTGGATAAGGTTGTATATGTACATTTGTTTTATTATGCTTTGCATATTAATGCTTTATTATACATTTCAATATGTGTAAGCTAGTTCTAGATAAATTTAAAGAAAAGAAAAAGCTCTTTGAACTCTTAGAACATTAACCTTTCTGCATGGAAACAACAGATAGTAATGGAAGTTGAAAAGATGAAGGGATTTTGCTTGCTTCATGTTAGTCCATTCTGGCTGCTATAACAAAAATACAATAGACTGGGTGGTTTATAAACAAAAGAAATTTATTTCTCATAGTTCTGGAAGCTGCAAGTCCAAGATCAAGGTGCCAGGCATGGTTGGGTTTTGGTGAAAACCCTCTTCCAGGTTGCATACTGCCAAGTTCTCTCTGTATCTTGACATTGTAGATGGTGGGGAGGGGGGAAGAATCTCTGTGGAGATGTTTTATAAGGGGACTTAATCAAAGGCCCGACTTCCTAATAAATAATCTTAGGGGTTAAGATTTCAGCATATGAAATTTGAGGAGACATAAACATTCAGAGCATAACACTCTACCATTTTGCCTGAGTTGATATATGTGAAAATCTCTGGTGCTCATCTTTGAATTTTGTCAGAATATATTCTCTTTGGTTTCATTGCATTTGATGTTATGTTTTTTCATGTTGAGTTTAATTATTTGTAGCAAAAAAACAAACATACTTCTTCAAAGTCTGTGTTTTAAAGATTGATAAAGATTTGTTTTTAAATAATTAACAGTATGTTTAAAAAAGATAAGAATTCATGATTTTTTGATCAAATATTAGGAACATTTTTAAATAAAATCTGACCCCAAATTATTTTCTCTTGGCTGAGTCAGAAAGGTTTTTAAAATACTAATAAACTAGAAAGTGATCTTTCTATTTAAAAAGATAGAACAGATCAAAATAAACTAAGGCTTTTCTGTTTACTTTACATTGTAATGTCCACCAAACAAAAATATGGTCGAATTTATATTTTATCATCTTTCAGTTATTCACCCTGTCTACTACAATATATGGACAACTTTCTTAAATATACATGATTCATATGAAAATATTCAATGGAGTATATAGTAGACCTGTATAAATTTTTTATATATTTATTTATAAAATACTATTTAGGCTAGATGTTCCCAAATAAGTTTGCTAAAACCTGAAAGCTCTTGGCTGTTAGGAGGTTTAAAGTTCCAACTAACAAACATATCTCAACATAATAACAGCCATATTTGAAAAACCCATAGCTAATATCATCCTTAATGAGGAAAAATTGAGAGATTTTTCTCTACGGGCAACAACAAGACAGGGATATCCACTCTCACCACTTTCATTCAACATAGTACTGGAAGTCCTAGCCACAACAATCAGACAACAAAAAGAAGTAGAAGTCATCCAAATCAGCAAGGAAGAAATCAAACTGTCACTATTTGCAGATGACATGATACTATATAAACCAAAAACTTGCTAGGGTTAAGGTTAGGGTTAGGGCACAAAAGCAGACACATAGAATAGAAAACCCAGAAATGGACCCGTAACTATATGGTGAATTAATCTTCAGTGAAGCAGGAAAGTATATCCAATGAGAAAAAGTCTCTTCAACAAATGGTGTTGGGAAAACTGGACAGCAATTTGCAAAAGAGAGAAACTGGACCACTTTCTTACACCAAACACAAAATGAACTCAAAACGAATCAAGGATCTAAATGTGAGATCTGAAGCCATAAAAATCCTAGAGGAGAACACAGGGAATAACCTCTTTGACATCAGCTGTAACAGCTTCTCTCTAGATATGTCTCCTAAGTCATAAAATAAACTGTTGGGACTTCATCACAATAAAAATCTTCTGCACAGCGAAAGAAACAATCAACAAAATTAAAAGACAAGCTTTAGAATAGGAGAAGATATCTGCAAATGACATATCTGATAAATAGTATCCAAAATACATGACGAATTAATGGAACTCTACACCCAAAAAACAAACAATCCATTTAAAAAATTGGTAGAAGACATAAACAGACATTTCTCCAAAGGAGACATATAGCTGGCCAGTAGACATATAAGAAGATGTTCATCATCACTGATCATCAAGGAACTGCTGATCATCAAGGAAACACAAATCAAAACTACAATGAGATGTCACCTCACACCAGTCAGAATGGATAAAATCAACACAAGAAAGAGCAGGTGTTTGTCAAGGATGTGGAGAAAGGGCAACTCTCTTGAGTTATTGGTGGGAATGTAAGCTTGTGCAGCCACTGTGGAAAACAGTATGGAGGTTCCTCAAAATGTTAAAAATAGAATTATCCTAGAATCCAGCAATTGTACTACTAGGTATTCACCCAAAGAATACAAAAATACTAATTCAAAGGGATACATGCACCTTGATGTTTATAGCAGCATTATCTACAATAGCCAAATATGGAAACAGCTCAAGTATCTATGGACTGATGAATGAATAAAAAAGATGTGATACACACACACACACACACAATGAAATGTTACTCAGCCATAGCAAAGAATGAAATCTTGCCATTTGCAACAACATGGATATAGAGATTATGATGCTAAGTGAAACAAGTCAGTCAGAGAAAGACAAATGCCATATGTTTTCACTTTTGTGTAGAATTTAAGAAATAAAACAAAGGAACAAAGGGGAAAAAAGAGAGAGAGAGGCAAATGAAGAAACAGACTCTTAACTGTAGAGAACAAACTGATGGTTACCAGGGGTGAGGTGGGAGGGGGAATGGGTGAAATCAGTGATAGGGATTAAGGAGTGCACTTGTTGTGATGAGCTCTAGGTGTTATATGGAAGTGTTGAATCACTATGTTGAGTACTTGAAACTAATATTACACTGTATGTTAACAAACTGGAATGTAAATAAAAACTTAAAGTTTCAACAAACAAATTTTAATTAAAAAGCTTGATGATTATTTGATAATGCATTTAGAAAGTATCATGGAAGCTACTGTAATAATAAGGTAAAACAATTTTTGTGCAAGCAATATTATTTATATCAGCCTAAGTGTTCAATTAGGTTGGGAGAGTGGATTGATAACAATTTCAGCAGAAATGCAGCGAGGTTACCTTGACTTTCTACATAGAGTAGCTATCCAAAGCTTATACAAAAAAGGCTAGTCCAGATAAATAAAACACTCCTGGAAACTAAGCTAAGCACTTAACTTTTTGGCAGAAACTCTCTCATAGTACTTTATGACTGTATTAAATAAATAGTAACCCACTGGCCTAAAAGACTGAATACATTATTCAAAGTGGAATAAGCATAGTCATCTGGTGAGGTCTTTCTTTGTGCCACCTAATATAAATTGCCACAATAAAAAGAAAATATTTTGTTTAAAACTTTTAATTCCATTTGGCAAGATGCCCTATCTTCTTGTCTCTAAGAACTAATCAGAATTCGGTGACTGTTCAACTCAAAACAATTGAAAATGTAAGCTTACCATTGAAAAGAAGACAAGGAACATGTATTACTGCTAGTGGTGAGAAAAGTAGATACTGTACACACACACACACACACACACACACACACACACACACACACACACAGAAACAATTGGGATCAAAGAATCCCATTATATGATGGTTAATAACATCTCTGCTTCTATAGTTTTTGTAAGTGAAATAGAATCAAACTAAAGAGATAGACATACTGGCATTCCATTGCCTTTCTTGTCCAAATACCCTTTTCAAATAATATTGACACCAAATTTGGATTTGCAATTTTGAATGCCCCTCTCCCTGCATCCAGCAACCACTTTATACTTATTTTTATTCAAGGATTGTGGAGTTCACATTAACAGTGAAACCTCTTTTAAGTAAGTGGTGGGGATTTCTCTGTTCACAATCACAGTTCTGTTTTGTCAGGTAGTTAGAGGAAATCTGGGCCAAGACAGTAATCTCTGGATCTGCATAAGAAGGATTAACCAGCCAGAAATCAAAGAAAGGCCTCATTAAGATTAACCTGTAATTTCCTGGGGCCCACACTAAAGGAAAGCTACTGCCTTGATCAAGGTGACCAGGGGTAGGCGTCACTGATGTTTGTCCCTTGGGAAAGGGGGTTAAGAAGAATCTAAGTTTAAGGAAACGGTGCTCCCAAGTCTTGTTGATCAAGAAACAACCAATAAAAAGATCTCAGAACACAAGAGAGGTCATTCATATGTAGTTGCTATTATAAAATACTCAGATATCATGAGGACATAAGTACAGTCCCACAAAATGGAGTTTATCCGTGTTTAATATATTTAAACAGATTGCCTAAAACGCCCTCCCTAAGGTTTGTGAATATGCCCCTCCTTTTCTTATGGTGTTTGCACAGTAATGGGGCAAATTATATGAGCTCACAGTTCAGTACAAATATCAATTGATTGTCAGTTGGAAAACTCTGTTGGGTAGATCCATTTTTTAAAGAGGATGAAGTTTGATCCATTGTATGTGTTTTTTCCAACCACATGCTAAATGTGTCTCAGGATTCTTCAAGGTCCATTGCAACAAACAGTGTAGGTTGGAATTGGTCACTTTGGCTAATTCCTCCCGATTTCCTTAACAAGCATTTCTTGAATTCACACTGCAATAAAGTATTACCAATTTTCTGTTCTGGAACTATCCAAACATTTTATTTACTCACTCTTGTCCATCTGCCAAGTCCTGAATGGAAAAGACCTTTCTTTAGAAAACTTTTTGTCCATAAAGTATTTTCCACACAAATACATGGCCTCTGGTCCCACTCAATAACAATGGTGCTCTAGAATAAGCCCTCATAAGAAGGAATTTCTCGTTCACATTTTTATTCAATAAGAGAAAAAAAAAAGAGAGATCTAGGAGATTTGTCAAAGGAGCAAGGAAGCCTAGGCAACTAAGGTTTGGAGAGAGACAGAATAAACATTTATAAAGTCAGGGAGCTCAAACTCCACCTCTACCTATCTCTGGAAAGTGAGCAAGAATTTCCTAATGTAGTAACAGTTAACAGTGGTTATTTTATTCATTGTCACTTATAACTAAGGCTAGACTGCTTCTGCTGATACCTAATGGAAAATTGGGAATGTGGTACCCACAAAATAAATAAAAGATTATACAGCTGCACTTTTATGTGTCTGCTGGAAGGACTTACATACTTTCTCAAAATATAAGAAAATCCAAATGAACTAGAAAGACAATACTTGATTTTCCAAGTTTCCAGAAACAAGGGAAAATCTAACTCACAGACTGTTTTTGGATTTTCCTTCATGATTTATAGCACTGTGGGTGTGAGAAACCCAATTTATTTTCTTTTCAGTTATATACACCCTAAGTCCATTTTCACCTGGGCTTGTCCATCTTCACCAGTCTGTCACATTTGACTTAGTTTGATGTGAAAACATGCAGTCATGTGGTAATAAATGGATGCAGTTACTTGATCCAGATTACTTATTAAACTTTCTTAACCTCAATTTATGAATAATTTTGATAATACGTAAAATTGAAATTGTTTCAGAATCTTTTCTTCTGTACAATATGGTAGAACTGATTCTACCAGTGAATAGGGAGTAAAAAGAAATTATACATTAACTCTTTAAAGACTCTTTTTATATACAGTTCTTAAATAATTACTCCTCACTGACAGAAGCAGATCTCTGGTGTTATTTCCTAATGGCTTCTAAGGAGACTGGCAACACAACTGATCTAGAAGGAACAGTAGGGGTAACCTAAAAAAAGTGTTAATGTCTTTTTAAAAAAGATTTTATTATTTATTTATTTATTTAGAGAGTGAGCAGAGGGAGGGGGAGAGGGAGAGATAGAATCTCAAGCAGACTTTGGCTGAGCACAGAGCTCCATGTGGGGCTTGAGCCCACAACCCAGAGATCATGACCTGAGCCGAAATCAAAAGTTGGAAGCTTAACTAACTGAGCCACCTAGGCACCCCAAGTATTAATGCTTTTGAAAGTGTTATCACTAAAACTAAAAAACGTGAACTAAGTGGAGCATCTATTTAATAGATGCTTATGCACTCATGGCAGGACCATCACATTGCAAAACTCTAGAGGGCCACATGAAGCAGTTACGTTTGTTCCAGGGATTGCATTTCATGTAGACTACAATTCCCTATGAATTGTCCCCTCTGGAGTCATGCAATTTGGCAGCCCTGGTCATGGAGTCATAATTAAATACATATTATAAAAATCAACTTCAGCTTCTCTTGTTGGCCTAGAGTGGTTATTTGATAGCATTTTACATTTATAGCTAATGACCTTGAATGCAGGATACAAGAGCAAGCTCACTGAGTTTGTAAATTGTATCAATTGCATGAGGGTGTACTGATACTATAGCTATGGCACTTCCTGTGCCCTAGAATATTACACTGGTCCAGGGCATGGGAAGCTTTGGGAAAAAAACCCTGACTTCTAACAATGGAGAGTTCGTTAATGTTAATGCTTCACTTTCTCTTTCAATCTCAAAGGTTTTATTAACATCTGCTTTGCTGATTTAATTTGCTATCAAGATCCTTGATAACCTACACAGGGAGAGTTTGTCCCAAGAAACTGCATTTGCTGGACTGGTTAAATTAGTTTGTCTAACAATGTGGATTTTTTTTTTTTTTTTTTTTTTTTTTTTTTTGCTATATTACTTCCCCAAACTGGTATTTTTCATATGTGGGAGAGATACATATAGACATCAAACAGTTTTCTGCACAACTTGGTTACAGTGTAACAAGAATGAACTGCCCTTTTCCTACTCTTGCTTACTTTGGAAAGTCTTTGATAAGAAAGGTGCTAAGCTTATCTACAAATGTGGAAAACAGGAAGAAAAATTGAAGTGAAGATTTCATTAAAAGTAATGAGAGTGCAAACCTGAAGTGAAGTTTCACAACTTTTGATTAGTTGATCCTTTATTTGGTAGACTTAACTTCCAAGTTACTACATTACTGTAAAAGAACAGTGTTCCCAGCACTGATTCTTCATATCCCTCTCCCCGAAGTATTGTGGGCATGCATGTGTGCAAACACACACACACACACACACACACACACAGTCCAACTTCCATTCAGTGCTAACATATTACCAGACCTATGTCTATTAATAAGTTTCATGCATTGACTATTTAATCAATGACTAAAGGGTTAGGATAATTTTGAGCCTGAAAGCACATTACAGGCTGATCTAACACATGTCTTTCATTTTAAAGATGAGGAAACAAGCTCAGTGAGGGTATGTTATTTGTACAAAGCTGTGCTGCTTTGGGGACAGTGAAAAAGTGGACCAAATTCTTTTGTTTGTCTTGACTCCTAATTTAGCATAGCATACCGCTGCACCATAATTTAGCACCCCAGTCCTATGTCTACTTTATATAGCAACAATGCATAACTTAAAATGTAGTTTATGAATGAAAGTCCTAGATATACATTTGTAATCATGTTTTACTCTGAATTTTTGCCTATTTTTTCCTAAGTTCTCTATACTTTTTTCCCAAGGGTATATAATACCCTTGCAAATACAACAATAACTAACACATTTATTGCCTACTTTATGTCACATACTATTCCAGACACTTTACATACACCAAACCATTTGATCCTCGCAACAAGCCTATTGAGTCATGGACAGTTATTCTCATTTTACAACTGAGAAATTTGAGGCACAGAGTCTAAGTCACTTATCCAAGGTCACACAGATACTAGGTGGTATCCTGATATTTGACCTGAAACACTGTAGCTTCTGAGTTCATCCTTAATAAAATTAGTTATCAAGTATATTTCTATAAATCAAATCATTCTGCAACTTATTTCCAGATTAAACTATAGTTGCAAGAAAGAATCAAGCATCCCAGGACATTAGAAAAATTAGCATATATGTTGAAAACACTTTAAAAGTACATTTAATGAAAATTTGATAAAAATATTAAATAAGTTTCAAAGTGTAAATGCTGTAACAAAAACCACTATTTATGTGAAATGTATTATAGAGCAAATCTATCTCAAGATAGAGCAAATCTATCTCAAGAGAAGAAATGTCCTATTAGTTGCCTTGTTTTATGCAATCAACATATCCCTAGGATGACAAAAATTGTTTCTATCTATAATTTGATACCACACAGAAATTGAATTTTAAAAAGAAAATCATCCAAAGCAATTTGTCATGATTATTTGAATGAATCTATGGTAAATTAGTTGTAAAACAAAGCCTTATTCACTAATACAGCAGTTTTTTTTTTTTTTTTAAAGATTTTATTTATTTATTTGACAGAGAGAGACACAGCGAGAGAGGGAACACAAGCAGGGGGAGTGGGAGAGGGAGAAGCAGGCCTCCTGCGGAGCAGGGAGCCCGATGCGGGGCTCGATCCCAGGACCCTGAGATCATGACCTGAGCTGAAGGCAGACACTTAACGACTGAGCCACCCAGGCACCCCTACTAATACAGCAGTTTTATAAACTCATGTTTTTCATATACCAAGTTGTAGGACACATGTGTATCATAGCTCCTTTTAACCAAGGTATGGCACTCAATTTCTATTGCAAGTAATTTGTCACCTATGACATTTATAAAACTTGAATTAGATTTACTTTTATATCTTGGAAACAAACAAACAAAAATCCCATAATTCTACCACCTGTGACATTTACAAAACATATTATATGCTCATTGACAGAGAATTTAAAAAGTACAGACAGATATAATGAAAAATAAAAGCCTCCCTTCTTTCTAGTTTTGATCTAAGGTTAATACTCTTAAAATTTCTTGCACATACTTACGCAGATTAAATTAAACGTTCATCCCAGTTTAAATGCATAGGATGCAATTCTTTTTTATTTATGGGAATAGTAATGTATTCTATAGACTGTAATAAGCTTTGATTTTTTACCCAATATCTTTTCTCATCCGCACATATAGATTTAATTCATCCTTTTTAATGGTTGTCTATTATTCTATGTTCTCTAAGTATTTGTAGATGTTTATACATACATATATGTCATATACCATATTTGTGTGTATATATCTATATTTGTGTGTGTATATATATACAAAACAGTAAATATATATACCATACACTGTTTATAGATATAATTTGTGTGTATGTATGTATCATAGGTGTGTGTGTATGTATGTGTGTGTGTATGCGTATACAAATATAGACTCACAAATACAAACATATTCTTCAAGAGTTTCAAGTTTTTAACCATTATGAAAATGTTGCAAAGAAAATTAATGCCCATACATCTTTGCATATTTTGGCTAATAAATATGAAAGTTTTGTATATATATATATATATATATATATATATATATACATATATATATATAAAATGAAAAAATATATATGTATATATATAAAACCTATTCATCTTTTTCTTTTTTCTGATGTAAGAAATCTTTATTTTTTATTATTTTAAAAATATTATCTTTTTTTTTAATTTTTATTATTATTATTATTTATTTACTTATTTATTTTTTAATTTTTATTATTAAAGTATGGTTGACATACAATGTTATATTAGTTTCTAGTGTGCAACAGTGATTCCACAATTCTCTACCTTGTGCAATGCTCTCTGCCATAAGTGTAGTTACCATCTGTCACCATACAACATTATTTTATTATTGACTATATTCCCTATGCTGTACTTTTCATCTCTGTGACTTATTTATTTCATAACTGGAAGTTTGTTACAAATGTTGCATTCCCCCTTAGTTTTTCATTTGTCCCCTGATTCTATTAATGTTTTCTTTTTCTACATATTTTAATTTTTATATGGTAAAATTTATCAATCATCAAGCCCCCTTGTTAAAGCTTCAAAATTATAAAGTTAAAGATTATTGATGTCTTAGGTCTGATAGATTTTACCTGATCCAATACAGCATAAATGATCCTCTGTATGTATATGTCCCTCCTCTACAGTTTAACTCAGTCAAGTGAAGACAGCATTAAATCTGCTTTGTCTTTTCTTCCTCATCTTTCAGACCTGTGAATTGCGGCCCTGACAAGTCATGTTGAAACCTGAAGCAAAGAGGAAAATTAGTAATGCTGATTCTATCTCTACTTACAATTTTGATATTTTGTTCATTAAAGATTTTTGTATTAATTTTGATTTTTTAAAAAAATATTGCATTAAAATTGTTTTTCTTCATTGTTGAGGGTTTTATGTTTTTTTTTTGGTGCCCCCTTAAATTTTGTGCCCAGAGTGAATGCCCCACTTGCTTTACCTTAATCCCAGCCCTACATTGGGATTTCCCAGGAATCAGTACAGAAGCTCTTGGACTTCTTTTCTATGTCTGCACCCACTTCCTTAATAATCTCATACTTTGACTCTAAATACCACATATATACTGATAGGTCCTAAGTTAATATTTTCACCCAAGACTTCAGTTCTGAACTCCATACTCATATTTCCAACTGTCTACTCTACAACTCCATTACATGGACGTCTAATAGCTATCTTAAGCTTAATATGTGTCAAATAAAAAGCAGCTAATTGTTGTCTCAATGACTCCCTGAGTATTGACACTTGTCCTGCTTGTTTTGAACTTTTAT
The DNA here is from genome assembly GCF_964656455.1 of Halichoerus grypus. NCBI lineage: Eukaryota > Metazoa > Chordata > Mammalia > Carnivora > Phocidae > Halichoerus > Halichoerus grypus. Next base: position 49,663,656 of record NC_135727.1, on the reverse strand, counting down.
GGAGCCATGGTTCATTTCTTGAGACCCATCCCCAATATGTGTGTTCCAGCAATAAGCTTCATGATGACTTCCCCATTTTACCCCTTTCCTTCTTTCCATGTTGACCCAGTTACATTCATTACCCAATAAGAATGCTTCCCACATGCCACAAGCTCCCTCACCTATGACCCTCAATAAAGGCACTTGCCTATGAGTCCTCGCTTTACTCTCTTCTTGCCTGTCAAGACCAAATTTTGGGCTTTTGGGTGACTTTGCATGGCTTTGTAGGAGTACGGTGCCTCTCTAGGACTTGTGAGTATAATAAATTCTTTAATTTCGTATGCTTCTCTGAAGTTAATCTCTGCTGCTATGTTGGAGTGATCCTCAAAGACCCCACAAGGGAGGCTTAGTACCCAATTTACTAAACAATATGTAAAACCACATTCTTGAAGTCTGCACCTATCTTCTCTTCCACCACTTCTTCCTATCTCTGCATATGATGCCACTATCTACTTATTTACTTAAACTAAAAAACTTAACCATCATCCTAGACTTATTTCTTCATCATTTGCCCAATCCCATCTACTAGTACTAGTTCACCTTACCTCTGAATTATATCCCAATTCCATTTGGTTCTCTTCACCTTTACCACCATTATCTTTATCCAAACTCTCATATTCTTTTGCCTGAGTTATTAGAATAGCTGTTGCTTCTGCCCTTGTCTCTCCCACCATATCTCTTTTCTACACAGCAACCAGAATGATATCAGTATATAAGTAAGATCATGTTTCCTCTCTGCTCAAAATCCTGCAATGACCTTCAATCTCACTCACAGTAAAATGCCTTTACAATAATATACAGAGTTCTCCATGACCCACAGTACTCTCAACATCACTTTTATGAGTTCATCTCCTACTGTCTCCCTTTTACTCACTCTGTCACACTGGTCTCATTTCTCTTCCATGTAAATATGAAACAAATCCCCAAGTTGAGGATTTTGTGCTGTTCTTTACTGGGAATGTAATATTCCCCCATTATGTGCATGATTCATGCTTTTATTTCTGTCAGCTTTAAGCTCACATACCATCTCATCAGAGAGACTTATCTATGATCCCCCTGTTTAAAACAGAACTCTTTCCCCACAACCACCAGCACTCTTTAAACTCTTTGCTTTATTTATCCTTTTTAGCACTTTTCACCATTGCCATATCCTATCGTGTGTGTGCGTGTGTATTTATTTACTTGTTTCTTATTTTTTAGCCCTTATTCCCTATTTATCAGGGTAGAAACTGTGTGTGTGTGTGTGTGTGTGTGTGCTTTACTGCTTTAATCCTAGTGTTTAAAGTCTGACTCATAGTATGGCTTCAGTAAATATTTCTTGAATGAAGGAATGAATTAAATCCATGATTCTTTCCCCACAATGGCTGTTCATTACTTTTTTCCTCCTTCTTAAACTAAAATCTTCTACCTACTTTTCTTTTACTTAGAGAAGTAAAAGTACTTAGTTTACTTAGAGAAGAATTTTCATCACACTATGCTTAGACTGACACTATGAGGTGTAAACTCCCTAAACTATTCTATTTGCATTGCAACTTTTCTTGATTTCTGCACTAACTTTTTTTTTTTTTTAAAGATTTTTTATTTATTTATTTGAGAGAGAGAGAATGAGAGAGAGCAAGCACATGAGGGGGGGGGGGTCAGAGGGAGAAGCAGACTCCCCGCCGAGCAGGGAGCCCGATGCGGGACTCGATCCAGGGACTCCAGGATCATGACCTGAGCCGAAGGCAGTCGCTTAACCAACTGAGCCACCCAGGCGCCCTGCACTAACTTTTTAATGTACTATGTTGATTTCAAGATATTCTTTCCCTTATCTAATCAATAACTTTCTTTCACAAGGGACAGATTAGTGCAATTGTTAAAGGCACTGTTTTGCATTCAGAACTTTGGATCTACCACATACATAGAGCAAGTTACTTAATGGCTCTGAGCTTCAGTTTCCCCATCTTTAAAATGGCATCAACAGGGGTGTCTGGATGGCTCAGTTGGTTAGGCATTGCCTTCGGCTCAGGTCATGGTCTTGGGGTCCTGGGATCAATATCCACATCGGACTCCCTGTTCAGTCTGCTTCTCCCTCTGTCCCACTCCCCCACTTGTGTGTCCCCCCTCTTGCTCCCACTCTCTCAAATAAATAAATAAAATCTTTAAAAAAATGGCATCAACATATATAATACCTACTTCAAAGAATTCTTTAGAGGAATAAATAACTTAAAACATACAATCAAGTTCATCATAATACCAAATTATTGTATAGCATGCCAGATACTGTTCTAAGCACTTTAATACATTAAAATTTTTGTTCTAATCTCACTTTTGTAATATATCTATGGTTGTTAATAATATTTTTTCATTCTTCTTCATTGTTGTGTGTTTGTCATGGTTGGGCATTCCTCTTTGAAATATTTTCCTTTATACAGCATTTTCTTCCCCTGATTATTAATATAATTTCCTTTGCTATCATCTTATTTCTCTGTCTCATAGTGTGAGATACCTCATATCCATGTAATGTATATTTAATATGTGTTCACTACTGCTGAGCAATTCACTGTACTAGGACCTATAGAGATCATAACTATATATAATATATGCTGTCAACATTTAAAAAAATTGTAATGCCTAGTGCTGAAAATGTTATCATATATCCAGGTTGATAGTATTTAAAATTGGAAAAGAATATGAAATATATATATAGCAAGGCCAGTAAAGACATGCATTCCTTTGATTAAGCAACATTTATTATAAAAATACATCCTAAGCTGATATTTTATACTACTCAATACACTATATAAATGAGCTTTTTGATTGCAACATTATGTATGAGAGAAAATAATTGGAAATAGTCTACATATGAAACAATAGAATAAAGAAACATTGTGATTATCCAATAAATTCATGTTGAATAAAATTATGGTATATTAATAGGATAGAATATTGTGCCACTGTTGGGCGCCGGGGTGGCTCAGTTGGTTGAGCAACTGCCTTCGGCTCAGGTCATGATCCTGGAGTCCCGGGATCGAGTCCCGCATCAGGCTCCCTGCTCGGCGGGGAGTCTGCTTCTCCCTCTCCCGCTCCCCCCTCTTGTGCTCTCTCTGTCTCTCAAATAAATAAAAAAAAAAAAAAAAAAAGAATATTGTGCCACTGTTGAAACTTAAAACAGAAATATTTATAACAAATTAAGTTCTTAAAGTGTACAATTAGATATACCAAATTATTTCCATCATGTAAAATATTTTTATATGGGCAAGGATTAGAAAATAAAAATATGCAAAAATAAGTTGTGATAGGATGTTATCTTAGATTACTTTTTTCTTTTTCTCAAAATTTTCTTTAATAAGATTATTTCCATTGATTTTCATTTAAAATGGAAAAATAGAAAAATAGGTAGACTGCCTGGTCCCTACTCTTGCTGAATTTATAATTGTCTTAGAGTCACATAGCACATACATTAAACAGTTGAATAAGGTAATACAATAAGGCAAAATATTCAACATTCATTCATTCAGGGAGTTTCAATTAATATGCATAGTATACTATATGAATATACATATACATATATTAAGTTTATATACAAATGAACATGGGGAGAGCAGTCAGTAGATAAATATCAACTTTTAGGTCCAGGTTTTGGTTTTCTATTGTTTTATTCTAGATTTCTAGTTTTTTTCTTTTTTTCTTTCTTTCTTTCTTTCTTTGGTCACATATTCCTCTAATTTGTTATCCCCAGCAACAACTTTTCTTACTTAATGATGGCTAGAAGGGGTAGACTTGACTATTTAATGACAGCAGACTAATTACATTCTACCTTGATTTGCAACGGTGAGACTAATAATTTCTCTGTTAGCTTTTTGGAGGTAGTCTGTTATATTTATTATTTACATAAAAAATATTAGCACTTCAATGGTGGTCAAGAGAGATGTGAAATTAGTTGAGGGATTAGGAAGGACTCATGAAAATTGGGAATATGTGAATCTATAAATTTGGGATGAAATGAGTTTTCAATAAACAGTGATGATCCTCTAAATTAACTATATTTACTCTCACATGCTGAGTATTGTCTAAAACTCCATGATATTAATATTGCAAAGAATTGATTATCATCTGAATCTCTTCATTTTAAAAACTGGCTTCATAATCTAGCCAAAAATAGTTCCTTATTTTCATTTCCCATCAATCCACTTGACATTTTTAATACTTCTTGGATTTGAGACTAGGACAAAAATAGCAGAAGCACATATTATAATAGCTATTTCTGAATCCCCCAAATCTTTAAGTGCACAAAATAAATGTTTCATAAACTAAAAAATAAAACTTTCCTACTGAGATGACTGAGCATATTTTAAAAAATAAATATGAAAATTTTATTCATTTTTATTAAAAATAACAGCCCATATATATCATATTATTACTTGAGACCTTTACAAAAAAAGCTTAGTTAAATAGTATCTTGGCTTTTCTCTCACTTTTATTCTCATTAATGGTCTGTGAAACAATTGCTTTAATGAATGAATTCCAGACAGTCCTCTGAGCAGGTTCAAAATGCCAGAATAAGATGTTCTCGTGTCATAACACCTACTTCTTTTTGAAGCTTATATCAAACATTACTTCTATGAAGATTTTCCTCATATCCATTATTTTCTTTCCCCTCCTGGAGAGAATCTTCATACCAGCCACTGTTCCATGTATGGAATTCTATTTGAACATCCTTAAATGTGGCTGCACTTACTTGTTTACATGTGTTTATCTCTTACCCTGTAGACTCTGAGCCCTGCTCCTTGAGGACAAGGATGGCATCTCACTGCACTTTGTATCACTAGTACCTGACACTGAGTGTGAGATTTAATAAATCCTAATCGTTATCCCTTTCAGTACCTATATATCCCTTACATGTCAAATATCCCTTGCATGTATCCTTCCACTCTAATGCTGGGTTTGGTGATATGATCAGCTTTGGCCAATGAGATGTTGGTAAATTGTGATGCAAAATTAGGCTTCAAAACTGTTTGTGTGATTGGGTTTGCTTGCTCTTGGATTCTGCAATTATTATGAAAACATGACTAAGTTAACCTGCTGGAGATTGATTAATATAGAATCACTCCAGTTTTTCTAAGTGAGGCCATTCTAAATCACTTAACAACCAGCCAACTCCCACCCATGTGAGCAAGTTGAGAAATGAATGTTTCCAGATGGCATAGGGAAGGGGCACCTGGGCAGCTTGGTTAAGTGTCTGCCATTGGCTCAGGCCATGATCCTGGAGTCCTGAAATTGAGCCCTGTGTGTCTCGCTCCCTGCTCAGCAGGGAGCCTGCTTCTCCCTCTCCTTCAGCTGCTCTTCCTGCTTATACTCTCTCTCTCTGTCAAATAAATAAATAAATACATACATACATACATAAATAAATAAATAAAATCTTTTAAAAAATAGATGGCACAGGGAAAAGGAACAACAACAACAAAAAAGATGAAAAGGAAAGCAAAAGCAAAAGACACATTTGTCTCCTAAAATCGTATGATTAAAACTCCCTAATTATAGCTTCACCTATACAAAAATAGTCTAAATATGATGAAAAAGGAAACTGTTCATTGCTCAAAGCCTAAGAAAAGTGAAGCTGGCATTAAGTGAGTGCCTACTATGCCCCAGGCATTTTCACAAATTATTCCATTTAATCCTCATGCCAACTCAGGAGGTAGGAATTGTCTTCATTTTAGAATGAGAAAAAATAAGATTCAATCAAGTAACTTGTCCAAGGTTATATGTTTAGAAAGCTGTAAATTTAGTGAAAGAAGGCTCATTGTGGAAAATGTATTTATGAAATGGGGGGAGTAAGGCATAGAAAGAATGGACTTAGAAAGGCTAATGCCAACTGGGGACTATACAAATGTTTATTGACCACCTACCATATGTCAAATACTTTGCTAGCTACTGAAATATAATTAGCATTAAAGAATGACATGATTTAAAGATATAATGAAATAAAATAAAGATGTATGTTGTAAATGCTACAGCAACCACTACATTTTATTTTATTTTATTTATTTTTAAGGATTTATTTATTTATTTTAGAGAGAGAGCAAACAGGGGAAAGGACAGAGGGAGAGAATTTCAAGCATACTCCCCTTTGAGTATGAAGACCTTGCAGGGCTCAGTTTCATGACCCTGAGATCACGACCTAAGCTGAAACCAAGAGCCAGATGCTTAACCAACTGAGCCACCCAGGTGCCCCAGCAACCACTACATTTTAAAGCAAAGAAGTATAACTAATAAGTAAACAGAGGGGATAAAGTGGAATTGATTTTTTAAATCTTAAATTATGCAAGAGAAGATAATAAAGCAAAAAAAGAACAACAAACAGGCAAGACAAACAGAAAATAAATTGCAAGATGATAGATGTAAACCCAACCACAACAATAATATAAATGGTTTAAAATTCTAATTAAAGGACATAGATTTAAAAATTAGATACAAATTCTAAGATCTACTGGTATGTCATCTATAAGAAATCAACTTTAGGGGCGCCTGGGTGGCTCAGTCATTAAGCGTCTGCCTTTGGCTCAGGTCATGATCCCAGGGTCCTGGGATTGAGCCCCACATTGGGCTCCCTGCTCGGCAAGGAGCCTGCTTCTCCCTCTCCCACTCCCCCTGCTTGTGTTCCCTCTCTCGCTGTGTCTCTCTCTGTCAAATAAATAAATAAAATCTTTAAAAAAAAAAAGAAATCAACTTTAAATATGATGACAGAGGTTGAAAGTAAAAGAATAGAAAAAAAAAATATATATATATATCATGTAAACACTTAAAGAAAGCTGGAGTCATAAACTGATATTGAACAAAGTAGACTTCAGAACAAGGAATGCCTCCAGGGATAGAGATATACATTTTATAAGAATAAAAAAAGAGGGAGGGAGGCAAGATGGTGGAGGAGTAGCAGACCCCATTTCAACTGGTCCCCTGAATTTTGCTGGATATCTATCAAATCATTCTGAACACCCATGAAATCAGCCTGAGATGTAAGAATATATATCTGGATCTCTACAAACAGAAAAGTGACTGCTTTTTCCAAGGTAGGATGTGTGGAGTCATGAATCTGTGGGGAGATATCAGAAGATAAACAGAAGGGGGAGGGATCCTCCATAAGCTGGCTCCTGGAAAGTGATATAACACTGGAGTGCAAAATTAGAACATTTAGAAATCTGCTCTAGGGAGAGACATCCATCTCTGAAAGGGGCTCTGGAAATGAAAATGCGGAATTCTAGGTAGGGCATTGTTTTCTTGGGATATGAGAAGCCACAGAGCAAAAGGGGATGCCTGAACCGGAAGAGTGCTGGAGCAGTGGAGCCAGGAAGCAGGTTATGGCCAGCAAGCCCAGGAAGGGACTCTCAGCTCGGATCACCATAAACCATAGTTGCAACCAGGCGGTGGATAATCGCTCTTTTCTTGAGCAGCCGGAAAAAGTCTAGAACCTGCAGCCAACTGGACAAAAACTCGCAAGGCTGTAGCGTCCCAGAAAGGACATAAAAGTGGCACCCAGACATAATCCAGGAGCTTCCTGTGTGCACAGGAGCCCCAGGCCACTCACAGTTTTAGAATCACAAAGAGCAGTGGCACTCCCAAGCCCCTGGGACTAGCTCTGATGGAGGTGCTGTGGGCGCACACCACGGGAGGCTGTGGTTTTCAGCTGCACAGACAGAAGTGGAGATTGTTTGCCCTGGAGGGTTTATTAAAGAGGGCAGACTGCAAATTCTCTGCTCTGGGCCAGAGGTTTGGGTGCCTCCATTTTTGCTCTGACCCTTGGAAGAGGCACAGAAAGCCTCCAGAGAATAAAAGCCACACAGAGGATCGGTTTCCACTGAGCCTATCCTTCTGACAGGGGGTGGGGCAACTCTGACCAGGCAGGGTTACCTGAGAAACAGTGTGGCCGGCCCCTCCCAGATAAAATTCTCCTTTTCTTTTTCTTGTGCCTTTTCTCTGTTTTTTTTTTCTTTTCACCTTTTTCTCATTTCAACTAGATGTTTATTACATCAACTCATATTTTATAGTAGCTTTTTTTTTACCTTTAACAAATCTTTTATTGATGTATATCATGCTCACAGAAAGATATGAATAACACAGATGTATAGCTTATTGGATTTTCACAAACTGAACACACCCGGGAAACTTCACCTAGATCAACAAGCAGAGAGTCTTTATAAATACTCTTACACAGAACTGGATCCTAATGTTCCCTGGAGTTTGCCATCCTGCTTTTTCCACTTAACATTTTATTGCCACATATTTCCCACGTTACTACATATTACTCATAGTAGCTTTTTAACTTGTATTTTTTCACACTTATATTTTTATAGATATAGGCTTCATTTTATTCCTTTTTCCACTCTATTCAATTTTATCTTTATATATATATATATATTACTTCCCTTGCAATTTTGGATGTAGTGTTTACTAACACACAATCCAAAATTCACCCAGGGACAACTGAAAAATCCTGCTTTGTCCACAATGAGAGATTGCAGCCCCCCTTCCCCTACCCCCCCTTTTAAAATTTTAAAATTTTTATTTTTGTGTTTCATTTTGGCTTTGTTTTTCGGTGGTGGCTTCTGACCACTCAGGATTTTGCTACAGTGCATCTTGCTTGGGTTGTGGTTTATATTTTGGATTCTGCTCATTCGTTCAATCATCCCTCAAAAGAATGACTAGGAGGAGGAACTCTCACAAAGAAAAGAACCAGAGACAATGTCCTCTGCCACAGAACTAATGGATATGGATATAAGCAAGATGTCAGAGATAGAATTCAAGATAGCAATCATAAAGTCAATAACTAGGCTTGAGAAAAGCATCAATGACAATATAGAATCCTAAGGGGAGAAATGAGATCTAATCAGGCTGAATTTAAAAATGCTCTGAACGAGAGGCAGTCTAAACTGGATACTCTAACAGCCAGGGAAAATGAGGTAGAGGGAAAATAAGTGATCTAGAGATAAGCTGATGGAAAGGAAGGAACTTGAGGAAACCAGAGATATGCAGCTAGTAGCATATGAAAAAAGGATGGGAGAGATTAATGATCCCATGAAACGTTCCAATGTCAGAATTATTGGGATCCCCATGGGGATGGAGGGAGAGAGGACTAGAAGGTATATTTTAGCAAATCATAACTGAGAACTTCCCTAGTCTGGGGAAGGAAACAAGCATTCATATTTGGGCAGAGAGGACCCCTTCCCAAATCAGTAAAAATAGATCAACACCCCAACATATAATAGTGAAGCATGCATATTTTACAGCCAAAGACACTATCCTGAAAGTAGCTAGGGAGACTAGATTCCTTACATATAGAGGGAGGAACATCAGAATAACATCAGACCTATCCACAGAAAGTGGGCAAGCCAGAAAGGGCTGGGAAGACATATTCAACATATTAAATGAGAAGGACATGCAGCCAAGAATACTTTATCCAGCAAGGCTATAATTCAGAATGGATGGAGTGATAAAGAGCTTCCAGGACTGGCAGAAACTGAAAGAATATGTGACCACTAAGCCAGCCCTACAAGAAATATTAAGGGGGATTCTGTAAGCAAAGAGAGACCCCAAGAGTCACATAGAGCAGAAAGAAAGAAGGAAAATCTACAGAAACAGGGACTTTACAGGCAATACAATGGTGCTAAATTCATATCTTTTAATAGTGACTCTGACTGTAAATGGGCTGAATGCTCCTATCAAAAGACAGAGGCTTTCAGATTGGATAAAAAAGCAGGACTCATCCATATGCTGTCTACAAGACACTCATTTTGAACCTAAAGACACCTCCGGATTGAAAGTGAGGGGATGGAGAACAATTTACCCTGCCAATGGACCTCAAAAGAAAGTTGGGGTAGCAATCCTCATATCAGACAAATTAGATTTTAAACCAAAGAAGGTAGTAAGAGATGTAGAGGGACACCGTATCATACTTAAAGAGTCTATCCAACAAGAAGATCTAACATTTGTAAATATGTATGCCCCCAACATGGGAGCAGCCAACCATATAAACCAATTAATGACCCAAATAAAGAAACATACTGATGGTAAAACATTAATAGTAGGAGACTTCAACACTCCACTCACAGCAATGGACAGATTACCTAACCAGAAGATAAACAAAGAAACAACAGCTTTCAACAAAGAAACAACAGCTTTGAAGGACACATTGGACCAGATGGACTTCGTAGATACATACAGAACATTCCATCCTAAAACAACAGAATACTCATTTTCTCCAGTGCACATGGAACATTCTCCAGAATAGACCACATACTGGGTCAAAATTCAGGTCTCAATTGATACCAAAAGATTGAGATTATTCCCTGCATATTTTCATACCACAATGCTTTGAAACTGTAACTCAACCATAAGAAGAAATTTTGAAGGAACTCAAACATTTGGAAGTTAAAGAGCATCTTGCTAAAGAATAGATGGATCAACCAGGAAATTAAAGAAGAACTTAAGCAGTTCATTAAAATTAGTGAGAATGAAAACACAGTGGTCCAAAACCTATGGGATACTGCAAAGGCAGTCCTTAGAGGGAAGTACATAGCCATCCATGCCTCCGACAAAAAATTAGAAAAATCTTGAATGTACAAGCTAACCTTATAGCTAAAGGACCTGGAAAAAGAACAGCAAATAAATACTAAACCAAGCAGGAAAAGAGAAATAATAAAGATTAAAGCAGAAATCAATGAAATAGAAACCAGAGAAACAGTAGAACAGATCAACGAAACTAGAAGCTGGTTCTTTGAAAGAATTGACACAATTGATAAACCTCTGGCCAGACTTATCCAAAAGAAAAGAGAAAGGACTCAAATTAAGAAAATCATGAATGAAAGGGGAGAGGTCACGACTAACACCAGGGAAATAGAAACAATTATTAAGAATTATTACCAGCAACTATATGCCAACAAATTAGGCAATCTGGAAGAAATGGGTGCATTCCCGGAAACATAAACTACAAAGACTGAAACAGAAAGAAATAGACAATCTGAACAGACCAATAACCACCAAGGAAATTAAAACAGTAATCAAAACCTCCCAAAAACAGGAGTCCAGGGCCAGATGGCTTCCCAGGGGAATCCTACAAAACACTTAAAGATGAAATAATACCAGGCACCTGGGTGGCTCAGTTCGTTAAGCGACTGCCTTCAGCTCAGGTCATGATCCTGGAGTCCCTGGATCGAGTCCCACATCGGGCTCCCTGCTCGGCAGGGAGTCTGCTTCTCCCTCTGACCCTCCCCCCTCTCATGTGCTGTCTCTCTCATTCTCTCTCTCTCAAATAAATAAATAAAATCTTTAAAAAAAAAAAAAGATGAAATAATACCTATTCTACCAAAGCTGTTTCAAAAAATAGAAATAGAAGGAGAACTTCCAAACTCATTCTATGAGGCCAGCATTATCCTGATCCCAAAACCAGACAAAGACCCCATCAAAAAGAGAATTACAGACCAATATCCCTGATGAACATAGATGGCAAAATACTCACCAAGATACTTGCGAGTAGGATCCAATAACACATTAAAAGTATTATTCACCATGACTAGGTGGGATTTATTCCTGGGCTGCAAGTATGGTTCAACATTCACAAATCAGTCAACATAAGAGAGCACATTAATAAAAGAAAACACAAGAACCACATGATCCTCTCAATCGATGCAGAAAAAGCATCTGACAAAATACAGTATCCTTTCCCGATTTAAACTCTTCAAAGTATAGGGATAGAGGGAATATGCCTCAATATCATAAAAACCATCTATGAAAAGCCCACAGTGAATATAATTCTCAATGGGGAAAAACTGAGAGCTTTTCCCTTAAGGTCAGGAACACGACAAGAATGCCCACTCTCACCATTATTGTTCAACATAGTACAAGAAGTCCTAGTCTCAGCAATTAGAAAATGAAAAGACATAAAAGACATTCAGAATGGCAAAGAAGAAGTCAAACTCTCTCTCTTCACAGACCACATGATACTTTATGTGGAAAACCCAAGAGACTCCACGCCCAAATTACTAGAACTCATATAGCAATTCAGTAATGTGGCAGGAAACAAAATCAGTGCACAGAAATCAGTTTCATTTCTACACACTAAAAATGTGACTGAAGCGGGGGGAAAGATGGCAGAGGAGTAGGGGACCCTATTCCAACTGGTCCCTGGAATTGAGCTGGATATCTACCAGACCGCTCTGAGCACCCACGAAACCAGCCTGAGATGTAAGAAGATCTGGATTTCTACAAACAGAATATCACAGGCGGTTGGTTTTGAGGTACGAAGCGGGGAGCCGTGATTCCGTGGGCAGGTATCGGAGGATAAATGGCAGTGGGCAGGTGCCTGGCCAAGGGGATCCTACACTGCCGGTGAGTGACAGCCTCGTGCACTGCAGATGAGGCACAGACTTGCAGACCTGTAGCTGCAGGGAAAGGACTCTAGGGCAGCCCCCAGGGCAGAAACCTGAAGCGGCGGGGTCACGCCTGTGAACTGCAAGCCCCCAGGATGGAAACCCGGAGTGGCGGGGTCACGCGGGTGCGCAAACTGGGAGCGGCTGGCGGTTTTAGAAGCACAAAGGGCAGAGACGTGCTCCCACCTGGAGGCAGGACTGGGAGCGCTGCGGAAGGGCACACAACCCAGGACGCTGCAGTTTAGAGCAGCACGGACAGAGACGGAGACAGTGTGGCCTGGAGAGCTCACTGAAGAACAGACTGTGATCTCTCTGCTCTAAGGCAGAGGGTTGGAAACGGTCTCTTCTGCTCTGACTCGCAGAAGAGACGCGGAAAGCCGCCAAGGAAAGCCGCCAGAGAACAAAAGCCCCCAAAACTGATTCCCACTGAGCCCATCCCCCGCCACAGGGGCGCAGGGCAACTCCCCCGAACAGGGTTGCCTGAGTAACAGCACGGCAGGCCCTTCCCGCAGAAGACAGCTTGGGAAAACAAGAGGCCAGCAACCTTAAGGTCCCAAGGAAACAGGTGCATCTTGCTTGGGTTCTGGTCAATAATTTGGACTCTATACATTACCTCAAACACCCATCAACAGAATGACTAGGAGGAGGAGCCCCCAAAACAGAAAAGACTCAGAGATTATGACTTATGCTGCAGATTTACAAATGGATGCAGATATAACCAAGATGTCGGGGATGGAATTCAGGCTAGCAATGGTGAAGACAATGGCTAGAATGGAGAAATCAATTAATGGCAACATAGAGTCTCTAAGGGCAGAAATAAAAGATGAATTGGCAGAACTTAAAAATGCTATCAATGAGATCCAATCCAATCTAGATAATGCAACAGCTAGGGTAACTGAGACAGAAGAGAGAATAAGTGACCTGGAAGACAATATAATAGATAAAAAAGGAAAAGAAGAGGCCAGGGAAAAACAACTCAGAATCCATGAAAATAGAATCAGAGAAATAAGTGACACCATGAAGCATTCCAATGTCAGAATAATTAGAATCCCGGAGGGAGTGGAGAGAGAGAGAGGACTAGAAGATGTATTTGACAAATCGTAGCTGAGAACTTCCCTAATCTGGGGAATGAAACAAACATTCGAGTCCTAGAGGCAGAGAGGACCCTTCGTAAGATCAAGGAAAACAGGCCAACACTCCGGCATGTAATAGTAAAACTTGCAGATCTTAGAACCAAGGAAACCATCTTAAGGGCAGTTAGGGGGAAGAGATTCCTTACGTACAGAGGGAGGAACATCAGAATAACATCAGACTTATCCACAGAGACCTGACAAGCCAGAAAGGCCTGGCAAGACATATTCAGGGTACTAAATGAGAAGAACATGCAGCCAAGAATACTTTATCCGGCAAGGCTTTCATTTAGAATGGATGGAGAGATGCAGAGCTTCCACGACCAGCAGAAGTTGAAAGAATATGTGACCACTAAGCTGGCCCTGCAAGAAATATTGAGGGGGATTCTATAAAAGAGAGAGACCCCAAGAGTGATCTACAACAGAAATTTACAGGGACAATCTATAAAAACAACATCTTCACAGGCAACATGATGACAATTAATTCATATCTTTCAATAATCACTCTCAACGTGAATGGCCTAAACACTCCCATAAAATGGCACAGGGTTGCAGATCGGATAAAAACACAGGACCCATCCATATGCTGTCTACAAGAGACTCATTTTGAACCTAAAGATACATCCAGACTGAAAATGAAGGGATGGAGATCCATCTTCCATGCCAGCGGACATCAAAAGAAAGCTGGGGTAGCAATTCTTATATCAGACAAATTAGATTTTAAACTAAAGTCTGTAATAAGAGACACAGAAGGACACTATATCATTCTTAAAGGGTCTATCCAACAAGAAGATCTAACAATTGTAAATATCTATGCCCCCAACATGGGAGCAGCCATCTATATAAGCCAACTGTCAACCAAAGTAAAGAGTCATATTGATAACAATACGTTAATTGTAGGAGACCTCAATACTCCACTCTCAGCAATGGACAGATCATCTAAGCAGAAAATCAACAAGAAAACAAGAGCTTTGAATGATACATTGGACCAGATGGACCTCTTAGATATTTACAGAACATTCCACCCTAAAACAACAGAATACTCATTCTTCTCGACTGTACATGGAACTTTCTCCAGAATAGACCATATACTGGGTCACAAATCAGGTCTCAACTGATAACAAAAGATTGAGATTATTCCCTGCATATTCTCAGACCACAATGCTCTAAAACTGGAACTCAATCACAAGAAAAAATTTGGCAGAAATTCAAACACTTGGAAGCTAAAGACCAGTCTGCTCAAGAATGTTTGGGTCAACCAAGAAATCAAAGAAGAACTGAAACAATTCATGGAAATCAATGAGAATGAAAACACATCGGTCCAAAACCTATGGGATACTGCAAAGGGGGTCCAAAGGGGGAAATACATAGTCATCCAAACCTCACTCAAAAAAATAGAAAAATCCCGAATTCACCAACTAACTCTACACCTTAAAGAACTAGAGAAAAAGCAACAAACAATGCCTAAGCCATGCATTAGAAGAGAAATAATTAAAATTAGAGCAGGAATCAATGAATTAGAAACCAGAAACACAGTAGATCAGATCAACAAAACTAGAAGTTGGTGCTTTGAAAGAATTAATAAGATTGATGAAGCACTGGCCAGACTTATCCAAAAGAAAAGAGAAAGGGCCCAAATTAATAAAATGATGAATGAAAGGGGAGAGATCACGACTAACACCAAGGAAATAGAAACAATTATTAGAAATTATTATCAACAACTATATGCTAAGAAACTGAGCAATCTGGATGAAATGGAGGCCTTCCTGGAAACCTATAAGCTGCCAAGACTGAAACAGGAAGAAATTGACAACCTGAATAGGCCAACAACCAGTAACGATTTTGAAGCAGTGATCCAAAACCTCCAAAAAAACAAGAGTCCAGGGCCTGATGGATTCCCTGGGGAATTCTACCAAACATTCAAAGAAGAAATAATACTTATTCTCCTGAAGCTGTTTCAAAAAATAAAAACAGAAGGAAAACTTCCAAACTCATTCTATGAGGCCAGCATTACCTTAATCCCCAAACCAGGCAAAGACCCCATCAAAAAGGAGAATTTCAGACCCATATCCCTGATGAATATGGATTCCAAAATCCTCAACAAAACCCTAGCTAATAGGATCCAACAATACGTTAAAAGGATCATCCACCACAACCAAGTGGGATTTATCCCCAGGATGCAAGGGTGGTTCAACATGTGCAAATCAATCAATGTGATAGAACACATTAATAAGAGGAGGGAGAAGAACCATATGGTCCTCTCAACTGATGCAGAAAAAGCATTTGACAAAATACAACATCCTTTCCTGATTAAAACTCTCCAGAGTATAGGGATAGAGGGAACATTCCTCAAGTTCATAAAATCCATCTATGAAAATCCCACAGCGAATATCATCCTCAATGGAGAAAAGCTGAGAGCCTTTCCCTTAAGATCAGGAACACGTCAAGGATGCCCACTCTCGCCGCTATTGTTCAACATCGTACTAGAAGTCCTAGCAACAGCAATCAGACAACAAAAAGAAATAAAAGGTATTTAAATTGGCAAAAAAGAAGTCAAGCTCTCTCTTTTCACAGACGACATGATTCTTTATGTGGAAAACCCAAAAGACTCCACCCCCAAATTACTAGAACTCATCCAGCAATTCAGTAATGTGGCAGGATACAAAATCAATGCACAGAAATCAGTTGCTTTCTTATACACTAACAACGCAACTGTAGAAAGAGAAATTAGAGAAAGGATTCCATTTACAATAGTACCAAAAACCATAAGATACCTCGGAATAAACCTAACCAAAGAGGTAAAGGATCTATACTCTAGGAACTACAAAACACTCATGAAAGAAATTGAAGAAGATACAAAAAGATGTAAAAACATCCCATGGTCATGGATCGGAAGAATAAACATTGTTAGAATGTCTATGCCACCCAGAGCAATCTATACCTTCAATGCCATCCTGATCAAAATTCCAATGACATTTTTCAAAGTACTGGAACAAACAATCCTAAAATTTGTATGGAATCAGAAAAGACCCCGAATCGCCAAGGAAATGTTGAAAAAGAAAAACAAAGCTGGGGGCATCACTTTGCCCGATTTCAAGCTATATTACAAAGCTGTGATCACCAAGACAGCATGGTACTGGCACAAAAAAAGACATATAGACCAATGGAACAGAATAGAGAGCCCAGATATGGACCCTCAACTCTATGGTCAAATAATCTTTGACAAAGCAGGGAAAAACATGCAATGGAAAAAAGACAGTCTCTTCAATAAATGGTGCTCGGAAAATTGGACAGCCACATGCAGAAGAATGAAACTCAACCATTCTCTAACACCATTCACAAAGATAAATTCAAAGTGGATGAAAGACCTCAATGTGAGACAGGAATCCATCCAAATCCTAGAGGAGAACATAGGCAGTAACCTCTTTGACATTGGCCATGGCAACTTCTTTCAAGATACATCTCCAAAAGCTAGTGAAACAGAAGCAAAAATGAACTTTTGGGACTTCATCAAGATAAAAAGCTTCTGCACAGCAAAGGAAACAGTCAACAAAACAAAGAGGCAACCCACAGAATGGGAGAAGATATTTGCAAATGACACTACAGATAAAGGGCTGGTATCCAAGATCTATAAAGAACTTCTCAAACTCAACACCCAAAAAACAAATAATCAAGTCATAAAGTGGGCAGAAGATATGAAAAGACACTTCTCTGAAGAAGACATACAAATGACTAACAGACATATGAAAAATATTCATCATCATTAGCCATCAGGGAAATCCAAATCAAAACCACACTGAGATACCACCTTACACCAGTTAGAATGGCCAAAATGGACAGGGAAAGAAACAACAAATGTTGGAGAGGTTGTGGAAAAAGGGGAACCCTCTTACAGTATTGGTGGGAATGCAAGTTGGTACAGTCACTTTGGAAAACAGTGTGGAGGTGCCTCAAAAATTTAAAAATAGAGCTACCCTACGACCCAGCAGTTGCAGTACTGGCTGTTTACCCCAAAGACACAGATGTAGTGAAAAGAAGGGCCATATGCACCCAAATGTTCATAGCAGCAATGTCCACAATAACCAAACTGTGGAAAGAGCCGAGATGCCCTTCAACAGATGAATGGATCAAGAAGATGTGGTCCATATATACAATGGAATATTACTCAGCCATCAGAAAAGATGAATACCCAACTTTTACCTCAACATGGATGGGACTGGAGGAGATTATGCTAAGTGAAATAAGTTAAGCAGAGAAAGTCATTTATATGGTTTCACTTATTTGTGTAACATAAGGAATAACATGGAGGACATTAGGAGAAGGAAAGGAAAAATAGGGGCGGGGGGAATTGGAGGGAGAGATGAACCATGAGAGACTATGGACTCTGAGAAACAAACAGGGTTTTAGAGCGGAGGGGGGGGGGGATTGGTTAGCCCGGTGATGGGTATTAAGGAGGGCACATACTGCATGGAGCACTGGGTGTTATACGAAAACAATGGATCGTGGATCGCCACATCAAAAACCAATGATGTATTGTATGGTGACTAACATAACATAATAAAATATATATATAGAGAGAGATATATGGAAAGCTTTACACACAAGAAAAAAAATAATTGAATGAATAAATGAAGATCACATTTCTATAAAAAAAATGTGACTGAAGAAAGAGAAATTAAGGAATCGATTCCATTCACAATTGCACCAAAAACCATTAAATACCAGGAATAAACCTAACCAAAGAGGTAAAAAATCTGTACTCTAGAAACTACAGAATGCTTATGAAAGAAATTGAGGAAGACCCAAAGAGATGTAAAAACATTCCATGCTCATGGATTGGAAGATTAAATGTTAAATTGTCTATGCTGCCCAGAGCAATCTACACATTCAGTACAATCCCTATGAATATACCATTGACATTTTTCACAGAGCTGGAACAAACAGTCCTAAAATTGGTATGGAACCAGAAAAGACCCCGAATCACCAGGGGAATGCTGAAAAAGAAAACCAAAGGTGGGGTCTTCACAATGCCTGACCTCAAGCTATATTTCAAAGCTGTGATCATTAAGACAACATGGTATTGGCACAAAAACAGACACATAGATAATTGGAACAGGATAGAGACCCCAGAAATGGATCCTCAATTCTATGTTGAACTAATCTTCAACAAAGCAGGAAAGAAAATCCAGTGGGAAAAAGACAGTGTCTTCAATAAATGGTGCTGGGAAAATTGGACAGCCACATGCAGAAGAATGAAACTGTACCATACTCTTACACCATACACAAATATAAACTCAAAATGGATGAAAGACCTCAATGTGAGACAGGAATCCATCAAAATCCTAGAGGAGAACATAGGCAGTAACCTCTTCGACATTGGCCACAGCAACTTCTTTCAAGACACTTCTCTAAAGGCAAGGGAAACAAAAGCAAAAATGAACTATTGGGGCTTCATCAATATAAAAAGCTTCTGCACAGCAAAGGAAATAGTCAACAAAACTAAGAGGCAACCAAAAGAATGGGAGAAGATATTTGCAAATGACATTACAGATAAATGGCTGGTATCCAAATACTATAAAGAACTTATCAAACTCAATGCCCCCAAAAAACAAATAATCCAGTCAATAAATGGGCAGAAGACATGACCAAACACTTCTCCAACAAAGACAGACAAATGGCTAACAGACACGTGAAAAAATGTTCAATATCACTAGCCATCAGGGAAATACAAATCAAAACCACGATGAAATACCACCTTATACCATTTAGAATGGCAAAAATTAAGAAGACACTGAACAACTAATGTTGGCGAGGATGTGGCGAAAAGGGAACCCTCTTACACTGTTGGTGGGAATGTAAGCTGGTGCAGCCACTCTGGAAAACAGTATGGAGTTTCCTCAAGACTTTAAAAATAGAACTACCCTACAACCCAGCAACTGCACTGCTAGGCATTTACCCCAAACATATAGATGTAGTGAAAAGAAGGGGCACATGCACCCCAGTGTTCATAGCAGCAATGTCCACAATAGCCAAACTCTGGAAGGAGCTGAGATGTCCTTCAACAGATGAATGGATAAAGAAGATGTGGTTCATCTATACAATGGAATATTCCTCAGCCATCAGAAAGGATGAATACCTACCATTTGCATTGACATGGATGGAACTTGAGGGGATTATGCTAAGTGAAATAAGTCATTCAGAGAAAGACAATTATATGGTTTCACTCATATGTGGAACATAAGGAATAGGATGGAGGACCATAGGGGAAGGGAGGGAAAACTGAATGGGAAGAAATCAGAGTGGGAGACAAACCATGAGAGACTCTGGACTCCAGGAAACAAACAGGGTTACAGAAGGGAGTTCGATGGGAGGATGGGATAAGATGGGATAACTGGGTGATGGGTATTAAGGTGAGCACGTGTTGTGATGAGCACTGCATGTTATATGCAACTAATGAATCATTGAACACTACATCAAAAATTAATGATGTGCTTTATGTTGGGTAATTGAACATAATAATAATAATAATAAAAAGAAAGAGGCTTGCACTGTAAAAAAAAGTCTAAATTGACAATATGTGCCTTTTAATTAATGAGATTAAATCATTTATATTACTATTGTTATATTTGAAACCATTTCTACTTTAAATTTTCACTGTGGAACTGAGGAGAGTAGTAAAATAACTAGTTCCAAATGGATAGCAATTCACTGCTATTTCTCCTCAGGAAAAGTCAAATCATGATTTAAAAGTTTTCTCCATTCCTCCACCAAAATGAAAACAACAAAATGAAATTTTTTATATCCCCTTTCCCTTTAAATGCTCAAAGTACGATAAATGATGGGCAAAATGACATCTGTATTGATTTTTTAATAAATGTAAATGTAATGTAGAAAAAAGAAAAAGAAGGTTCATCAAAGAGATATAAAACCTTAAATGTTCATGCTTCTAATAATGGGATTGAAGACATACACAAAAAAACTGCTAAAAATGGAGAATAGGCAGCCCCACAATTATAATTAGAGAGTTCAATATTCCTATCTTAGTAGTTGAAGTAAAATGACAAGTGAACGAACAACAGACAACAATGAAAAATGATGCCTTTTCCTTTTGGACCCTAATTTGTTCTATCTTTTCCTACTTTCTTATGCAGTCAATTACTCAAGTTAAAAAGGCAGGTTTAGCATATTGGCAGGAAATACTAAATATATATATATATATATTTTTTTACTACTAGTTAGTATTATTGCCTGCCAGACGTTGACTAAATACCACAAGCACAAACATATTCTCTTCAAAAGCTAACGTAGTTAATGTCATCAAAAGTTGTACCTGCAAAAAGCCTATTTTTACTTTTTTTTCTATTTTATTGATTTTTCTTGTAAATAACATCTGTATATGAGTGGCTTTTTTCTTAGCAGTGTATTACTTGATTAAGGCACATTATTTTGAAAGGGTAAATAGCATTGGCATTGTTTTGCTAAACAGGTCTAAATTTATGTTATCTGCTGAACAAATATTTATTATGTTATCTGTTGAACAAATATTTAAGCTAAAAATTTTAACTTGCTTACCAAATTCAGTCCACTATTTTTTTAAAATAAAGTTTTATTGGAACACAGCCATACTCATTTGTTTATGTTGTCTATGGTTGCTTTCATACTACAATGGCATATTTGAAAAGTTTCAACAGAGACCATACCACCAGCAAAGCTAAAATGTTTGCTACCTGGCACTTTACAGAAAAAGTTTGCCTATTTTTGGTAAGCCGTGAACCTTTAATAAAGACGTTAATACTAATGTGTCTAACAAAAGAACCATTATATCTATAAATTTAAAAATTTATGTATAAAACCTTAGTACCAAGTACACATGAATATGAAATTCTTATTTTTATTCATTATTAATTTTCATTCACAAGTACATGTACAGAGACACGTGCGCATTGACACAAACATGCATACACCACTCCTACAAAGAGAATTCATAGTTACCATATCAGATTCATAATGTTCAGTCATCATCTCATGAAAATAGGAGGTAGCCTTTAAAATTGTTTAAAAGTAGTAGTTGGGATAGTTGATGCATATAATTTTGCTTATCAGATCCTCAGTCTTAGAAGATCTTAAACTTTTTCCTTTTACAAAAGTCTGAGAATCTGTCATCCATCTTGATTGGCTTCCCAAGCCTGATCAACTGATATCCAGAAAAAATAGGTACCTGACAAAGTAGGACCATGTTTTATCCTGGGATGAGAGTCATTTAATCAACAAATATGCATGGAGACATTTCAGTAAGATCACAGGGATTATTGTCTAGAAGTCCGAGAAAACAAAAGTCTTATAAAACCTATATGAATGCTTCTGATCCTATGAAAATGAAGACCCCGATTGTACTCTGAAATTAAGTAGAACCACTGTGATCATAGATGATAAATGTTATCAATCCTAGGAGCCTTCAGTCAGTATCAACAGGCAAATAAAATCTACAGATATCTCTCTTACTTGTGTTCCATTCAAACTATCTAGAAAAACCCCTTTCCTCTTTCCTATCTCAGATATCAGTATAGAATAACTGATATTTCAGGAAAATCATTATGCTTTAATGATAAAATGGCTACTTTCAAGGATCATTCTACTATTATCATTATTCTTCATAGTAGTTGTTTCCATATAATTCATTTGTAAATTAAAGTGGAATTTGAGTATGTGTGATTTGTTAAACCCAGATTATATTCAGAACCTTAGCTTTAAGAGACAGGGAAATATAGTTCACAGATTCCATTCTCTGCAGCTAAAATAGGATTCAAATGGATGTTGAGCAAGCCAACTCATGAAATAAAATAAAAAAGGAACGCAACTGTCATTTTTCACAGATCATATGTTGGTCAACACAAAAAACCTCAGAGAAGCAACTAAAAATCTAGTAATACATCTATAGACTTTCACAAATAGATTGATACAATATATAAAAAATACCATTATTCATGTATAGCAAATTAACAAATTCATAAAGGTAATAAAGGGGTCATATTCACAGATGCAACAAAAGTTTTCAGTATCAAGGAATAAAACATAAAATACATATACCAGGTCATATAAAAATAAGTTACAAAAAGGACTTAAAATAGTAATATATGAAGATATAGTCTATTTCCTTAGATGGAAAGAGTGAATAGCACAAATTTCATGACAATTTCTTTTTGTTTGTTTTTTGTATTCATTATTCCACTTATATTTTCTTTTATTTATTTTAATTTTTAAAGTTTTTATTTAAATTGCAGTTAGTTAACATACAGTGTAATATTAGTTACAGGTGTACAATATAGCAATTCCACACTTCCATACATCACCTGGTGTTCACCAACACAAGTGCACTCCTTAATCCCATCACCTATTTAACCCATCCCCCACCCACCTCCCTTCCGGTAACCATCAGTTTTTTCTCCATAGTTAAGAGCTCTTTCTTGGTTTGTCTCTCTCTCTTTTATTTTTTCCCTTTGCTTGTTTGTTTTGTTTCTTAATTTCCACATATGAGTGAAATAATGTGGCATTTGTCTTTCTCTGACTGACTTATTTCGCTTAGTATTATACACTTTAGCTTTATGTCCTTGCAAATGGTAAGATTTCATTCTTTCTATGGCTAATATTTTACTTAGTTTTAATATTCTATGGCTAATATATATCAATTCCTGTATATATAATATAATATATATATTCCACTGTATATATCAATTCTTATCTGTCCATTCATTTATTGATGGACACATGGGCTGCTTCCATAATTTGGCTATTGTTGATAATGCTGCTATAAACATCGGGGTGCATGTATACTGTGAATTAGTGTTTTTGTATTTTGGGGATAAATACCCAGTAATGTGATTATTGGATCTTAGGGTAGTTTTACTTTTAACTTTTTGAGGAACTTCCATACTGTTTTCCACAGTGGTTGCACCAGTTTGCATTCCCACTAATAGTGCAATAGGGTTCTCCTTTCCTCACATCCTCACCAACACCTGTTTCTTGTGTTGTTGACTTTATCCATTCAGACAGTTGTGAGGTGATATCTCATTGTAGTTTTGATTTGCATTTCCCTGTTGATAAGTGATGTTAAGCATCTTTTCATGTGTCTGTTGGCCATCTGTATGTCTTCTTTAGGAAAATGTCCATTCATATCTCCTGCCCATTTTTAAATTGGATTATTTGCTTTTTGGGTGTTGAATTTTATAACTTCTTTGTGGATTTGGATACTAACCCTTTATCACATATGTCATTTGCAATATCTTCTCTCATTCCAGAGGTTGTCTTTAGCTTTGTTGATTATTTCCTTTGCTGTGCAGAAGCTACTTACTTTGATATAGTCCCAACAGTTTGTTTTTATTTTGTTTCCCTTCCCTCAAGAGACATATCTAGAAAGAAGTTGCTATGGCCAATGTCAAAGAAGTTACTGCTTATGCTCTCTTCTATGACTTTTATGATTTTAGGTCTCACATTTAGGTCTTTAGTCCATTTTCAATTTATTTTTGGGTATGGTATAAGAAAGTGGTCCACTTACAATCTTTTGCATGTTGCTGTCCGGTTTTCCCATCATTTTATGAAGAGACTATCTCTTTTCCATTGTATATTTTTTTTGCTTTGTCAAAGATTAATTGACCATATAGTTGTGAGTTCATTTCTGGGTATTCTATTCTGTTCTATTGATCTATGTGTTGATTTTTGTGCCAGTACCATACTGTTTTGATCACTAGAGCTTTGAAATATAATTTGAAGCCCGGAATTATGATGCCTCCAGTTTGTTTTTATTTTTCAAGTTTGCTTTGACTATTCAGGGCCCTTTGTGGTTCCACACAAATTTTAGGATTTTTTGTTCTAACTCTGTGAAAAATGCTGGTGGTATTTTGATAGGCATTGCATTAAATCTGTAGAATGTTTTGGGTAGTATTGACAGTTAGTTTAACAATATTTGTTCTTCCAACCAATGAGCGTGGAATATATTCCATTTCTTCATGTCATTTTCAATTTCTTTCATCAGTGTTTTATAGTTTTCAGATGACTGGTCTTTCCCTTCTTTGGTGAGGTTTATTCCTATGTATCTTATTGTTTTTGGTGCAATTTTAAATGGGAGTGATTCTTTAATTTCTGTTTCTGCTGCTTCATTATTGGTGCATAGAAATGCAACAGATTTCTGTATGTTGATTTTGTATCCTGTGACTTTACTGAATTTGTGTATCAGTTCTGTCAATTTTTTTAAATCAGTTGTCATGTTTTTTTTAGAGAGGGAGAGGGGAGGGAGAGGTAGAAGGAGAGGGAGAGAGACAATCTTAAGCAGTCCCCATGCCCAGTGCAGAGTCCAATGTGGGGCTCAATCTCACAACCCTAGGATCATGACCTGCTTTAAAATCAAGAGTCAGACACTTAATCAGCTAAGCCACCCAGGTGCACCAAGTTCTGTCAAGTTTTCGATGGAGTCTTTGGGTTTTCTATATAGAGTATCATTTCATCTGCAAATAGTGAAAGTTTGACTTCTTCCTTGCCAATTTGGATACATTTCTTTATTTTTGTTGTCTGAT
Source organism: Halichoerus grypus (assembly GCF_964656455.1). Taxonomy (NCBI): domain Eukaryota; kingdom Metazoa; phylum Chordata; class Mammalia; order Carnivora; family Phocidae; genus Halichoerus; species Halichoerus grypus. The sequence continues at coordinate 49,638,519 of NC_135727.1, read as the reverse complement.
TTATATGGCTAGGACTTCCAGAACTATGCTGAATAAAAGTGGTGATGGTTCCTGACCTTAGGGTAAAGCTCTCACTTTTTATCCTATTGAAGATGATATTAGCTGTGGGTTTTTCATAGATGGCCTTAATTATGTTGAGGTATGTTCCCTCTAAACCTACTTTGTTGAGGGTTTTTATCATGAATGGATATTGTACTTTGTCACATGCTTTTTCTGCATCTATTGATATGATCTTATGGTTCTTATCCTTTCTTTTATTAATGTGATGTATTACGTTGTTTGATTTGCAAATATTAAACCACCCTTGCAATCCAAGAATAAATCCCACTTTATCATGGTGAATGATTTTTTTAACATATTGCTAGATTTTGTTTGCTAGTATTTTACTGAGAATTTTTCATCTATTTTAATCAGGGATGTTGGCCCGTAGTTCTCTTTTTGGTGGTGTCTTTATGTGGATTTGAAATCAAAGTAATGCTGGCTTCATAGAGTGAATCTGGAAGTTTTCCTTCCTTTTCTATTTTTTTGGACTACTTTGAGAAGAAAAGGTATTAAACTTTTCTTTAAGTATTTGGTAGGATTCACTTGTGAAGGCATCTGGTCCTTGACTTTTGTTTGTTGGGAGAGTTTTGATTACTGATTCAATTTCTTTGTTGGCTATCAGTCTGTTCATGTTTTCTATTTCTTTCTGTTTCAGTTTTGGTAGTTTGTATGTTTCTAGGAATTTATGCATTTCTTTTAGATTGTCCAATTTGTTGGCATATTGTTTTTCATAATGTTCTCTTATAATTGTATTTATGTGGTGTTGGTTGTTATTTCCCCTCTTTCATTTGTGATTTTATTTATTGGATCCTTTCTCTTTTCCTTTTGAAAGTGTGGCTAGAGGCTTATCATTTTATAAAAACATTTCTTCAAAGAACCAGCTCCTGTTTTCATTGATCTGTTTTATTGTTTTGTTGTTGTTGTTGTTTTGTTTTTGTTTTTAGTTTCTGTATCATTCATTTCTGCTCTAATCTTTATTATTTCCTTCCTTCTGCTGGCCTTAGGGTTCACTTTTTTTTTTTTTTTTTAGCTTCTTTAGGTATAGTGTTAGGTTGTTTATTTGAGATTTTTCTTAATTCTTGAGGTAGTCCTGTATTGCTATATACTTCCCTCTTCAAACAGCTTTTTCTGCATTTCAAAAGTTTTGGATCATTGTGTTTTCATCTTCATTTGTTTCCATGTGTATTTTTTAAGATTTTATTTATTTATTTATTTGAGAGAAAGAGAGAGAGAGCACACCGGGGGAGTGGCAGACGGAGAGGGAGAAGCTGGTTCCCTGCTGAGCAGGGAGCCAGACTTGGGGCTCGATCCTAGGACCCTGGGATCATGACCTGAGCTGAAGGCAGATACTTAACTGACTGAGCCACCCAGGTGCCCTGTTTCCATGCTTGTTTGTTTTTTTAAATTTCTTCTTTGATTTCCTGGTTGACACATTCATTCTTGTAGCCTGTTATTTAACATTTGTGGTCTTTCCAGATTTTTTCTTGTGGTTAACTTCTAGTTTCATAGTGCTGTGGTTAGAAAAGGTGCATGGTATGACTTCAATCATTTTGTATTTATTGAGGCCTGTTTTGTGACCTAATATGTGATCTTTTTTGTAGAATGTTTCATGTGCACTTGAAAGGAATGTGTATTCTGCCATTTTAGGATGGAATGTTCTAAATATATGTGTTAACTCCATCTCACCCCGGGTGTCATTCAAAGACATTGTTTTCTTGTTTATTTTCTTTTTAGATGATGTGCATCCTTAGATGTGAGTGGAGTGTTAAAGTCTCCTAGTATTATCATATTATCAATGAGTTCCTTTATGTTTTTTTAATTAATTATTTTATATATTTGTGTGCTCCCATGTTGGGTGCATAAATAGTTACAATTGTATCTTCTTGTTGGATTGTCCCCTTTATTTTTATATAGTGCCCTTCTTTGTCTCTTTTTATAGTCTTAGTTTTATTTTTTAAAAAGTTTTATTTTTAAAAGATTTTATTTATTTTAGAGAGAGAGAGAGGGAGAGTACCAGGAGGGGTAGAAGGAAAAGGAGAGAGAATCTCAAACAGACTCTGTGCTGAGCATGTTTCCCAACATGGGGCTTGATCTCATAGCCCCCAGATCATGACCTGAACTGAGACTAAAAGTCTGATGCCTGACTGCACCACCCAGGCTCCTCTACAGTCTTAGTTTTAAAGTCTAGTTTGTCTGATATAAGTATTGCTACTCTGGGCTTTCTTTTGACATCCATTTCCATGATAAATGTTTCTCCATCCTCTCACTTTCAACCTGCAGGTGTCTTTAGGTCTGAAATGAGTCTCTAGTAGGCTGCTTATAGATGGGTCTTGTTGTTGTTGTTTGTTGTTTTTGTTGTTTTTAATCCATTCTGACACACTATGTCTTTTGATTGGAATGTTTAGTCCATTTACATTCAAAGTAATAATTGATATATATTTATTGCCATTTCATTTCTTGTTTTGTGGTTGTTTCTGGAGATTTTCTCTGATATTATTTCTTGATTTTTTTCTCTATCATTTTTTGATGATTCTCTTTAGTGATATATTTGGATTTATTTCTCTTTATTCTTTGAATGTTTATAAGTGCTTTTTGATATATGGTTACCCTTAGGTCTATATATAACCTCTTCTGCAAATAGCAGTCTATCTTAAGTTGATGGTCCTTCAAGTTTGAACCATTCTATTCCCCTCTCCTCTTCATGTTTTAGGTATATGTTATTATCTTTGATATTTTCATTTTGTGTGTGAGTTCCTTCACTGATTTTTACAGAAATATTTATTTTTCCTGCTTTGGGTTTCCTCCCTTTATACTGTCAGTTTTCTTCTCTCTTTTCTACTCAATGAGTCCCATTTAACATTTCTTGTAGTGTGGGTTTAGTGGTCACAAACTCCTTTAGTTTTTGTTTGTATGGGCAACTCTTTATTTCTCCCTCTATTCTGAATGAAAGTCATGCTGGATAGAATATTCTTAGCTGCAGATTTTTCCCTTTCAGTACTTTGAATATATCATGCCACATCCTTCCGACTTGCCATGTTTCTGTTGAAAAACCTCCAGCTAGCCTTATGGGTTTTCCCTTTGAAGTTAATGACATCTTTTGTCTTGCTACTTTTAAGATTTTTTTTATCACTATATATATATATTTTTAAAGATTTCATTTACTTATTTGACAGAGAGAGACACAGCGAGACACAGCAAGAGAGGTAACACAAGCAGGGGGAGTGGGAGAGGGAGAAAGCAGGTTTCCTGCTGAGGAGGGAGCCCAGTGCGGGGCTCGATGCCAGGACCCTGGGATCATGACCCGAGCTGAAGGCAGACGCTTAACGACTGAGCCACCCAGGCACCCCATCACTATATTTTATGGATTTGAATATGTTTTGGTGTTGGCTTGCTTCTGTTAATTTTGATGGGAGTTGTCTGTGCCTCCTGAATCTGTATGTCTGCTTCCTTCCCCAGAATAAGGAATTTTTCAGCTATCATTTCCTCATATAAATTTTCTGACCCCTTTACTCCTTCTTCTTCTGGCATTCTTATAATATGAATGTTATTATGTTTGATGGAGTCACTGATTTCCTTAAACCTATTCTTGTGTTGCATAATTCTTCTTTCTCTCTTTTGTTTTCATTGCTTTCCATTACTGTTTTCTAGGTCATTCCTGCTTCCTTCAGCCTACTGCTTTCTTCAGCCTACTGTTCATTGCATCACATGTGTTTCTAATCTTATTTATTGTACTCTTCATCTCTGTTTGATTCTTTTTAAACTCTTATCTCTGTGGTAAGTGTCTCACTCATGTCTTCCATTCTTTTCTCAAGTCCAGTGAGTATCTTTATGATCATTGCTTTAAATTCTCCATTAGGCTTGTTACTTGTATCTGTTTCACTTAGATCTCTGTCCATGGCCTTATCTTATTCTTTCATTTTAGGATAATTTCCTCTGTCTTTGCATTTTGTCTAAGTCTCTTCCTTTCCTCTGTTATAAATGCTAATTACGTCTCTTGCCCCTGAAAGTAATGGCCTTATGAAGAAGAGGTAATATAGTACCCAGTGCCTGGCACTTCAGGGAAGGTCTCTGTTATGTGCTGCATGTGCTCTGCTGCTGTGTCTTGACTGCTTTATCCTTAAGGCCAGTCATCTGCAGAGGCTCTCCTTGTCTGCTATGGGCAGTGTTTCATTTCTGGCCTGAATTTGGTGAGTTTTAAACAGGTGTGCTGTGGTTTGCCTGTGAAATGAGACTTGTCACCACCTCTACAATAACTAAGGCCCTGCAGAACTCTCTGGTTGGGAGATCTGGTGTGGGCAGGGGTTTTTGCTGGTCTTTTTGGGGAGAGGCCTATGGCACTGAGACTCAGGCAAGCTTGACCAAGAATCACAGTTCCACCTGAGCACAGGGGCATGGTGCTTGGTGTAGGCAAGTTAGGTAGCCAACGTCCCACTGCTCTGCTTCCTGCAGGTGGCTCTGTATGCTAAGGGGCAGGGGAGGGAAATGGTGCTGGCTGGTTCCTTTGTTCCTGGAGAGGTGTCTTTGTGAAAGCTGCCTCTCAGGAACATGAAGAGTGAATAGTCTCTCCCCTGTGTGCCCTAGACATTTTTCAGATCATTGTTTTCATGCTGTCTGCCTCCCAATTGTTTGCTTATCTTCTCTCCAGGAACAGGGCAGTGCCTTCTGGGTTCTATTCCAGCCAATTGCCCTGACCTTTAAAACTCCAGGCTTTAAGCCCTGCTGGTTGCAAGAACTCACAAAATGCAACCCCTCTCAGTTTCCAAGCCAATGGCTTTGGGGAAATGTTCTCCTTGCACATTCCCCTGTGTGCTTCTGTCTCTCTTGCCCTTCTCTGCAACCACAGCTCCCTCCTCTCTGTAGCACCCATGATCCGTTTCTCCCCTAAGCCCAATCTCCACACTTCCTACTGTCTTTGATGTGACTTCTTCTCTCCCTTTAGTTGTGCAGTTTCTTCTGTCAGTCCTCAGGTCAATTTCTGGAATATTTAGGATGATTTTTTTTTTTTAAGATTTTATTTATTTATTTGAGAGAGAGAGAATGAGAGAGAGCACATGAGAGGGGGGAGGGTCAGAGGGAGAAGCAGACTCCCTGCCGAGCAGGGAGCCCGATGTGGGACTCGATCCAGGGACTCCAGGATCATGACCTGAGCCGAAGGCAGTCGCTTAACCAACTGAGCCACCCAGGCGCCCCATTTAGGATGATTTGATAGTGATCCAGTTGTGTTCATGGGATGAGGTGAGCCTAGGGCACTCCAGCTCCATCACCATCTTCTCACCATCTTTTTTCTTTTTTTTTTTAAGATTTTATTTATTTATTTGACAAGGAGAGACACAGCAAGAGAGGGAACACAAGCAGGGGGAGTGGGAGAGGGAGAAGTGGGCTTCCTGTGGAGCAGGGGGCCCGATGCAGAGCTTGATCCCAGGACCCTGAGATCATGACCTGAGCCAAAGGCAGAAGCTTAACGACTGAGCCACCCAGGTGCCCTTCACCATCTTGTAAACTACTCCACTTGTACTCTCTTCTAAATTTAATTCCATTTGATTGACACAAATATTCATTTCTATGGACTTTACACACTTAATTTTAAAATTGGCTTTTGAATCAGAGCAGTATGTATTTGTGTGAATTTTCCTATGATATTTTTAATTAATTTTTTAACATTTTGACCCCCTTTACTCCTTTCCTCCACTTGCCATTGCCCTCCTCTGGCAAACATCACCCTGAGCTTTTATATTTTTTTCCTCTTTCTTGTGTGTGTGTATGTTTAAATGTTTTTTTAAGATTTTATTTATTTATTTAAGAGTGAGAGAGTGAGAGCATAAGCAGGGGGAGTAGCAGAGGGAGAGGGAGAAGCAGGTTCCCCACCGAGCAGGGAGCTTGATGCAGGGATCAATCCCAGGACCCTGGGATCATGACCTGATCTGAAGGCAGATGTTTAACTCACTGAGGCACCCAGAGTGTGTGTGTGTGTGTGTGTGTGTGTGTGTTTAGATTCTACATATAAGAAAGTTGATATTGTATTTGTCTTTCTCTGTCTGTTGTATTTCACTTAGCATAATGCCCTCAAGGTCTATCCATGTTGTTGCAAATGACAAGATTTCATTCTTTCATGGCTGAATAATATCCCATATCACAAGTTTTTTTAAATCCATTTATCCATTGATAGAAACTTAGGTTGTTTCCATATCTTGGCTATTGTAAATAGTGTTGCAGTAAACACTATTTAGTGGGGGTGCATATATCTTTCAAGTTAGTGTTCTCATTTTCTTCAGATAAAACCTAGAAGTGGAATTGCTGGATCATACGGTTGTTCTACTTTTACTTTTTTTGAGGAATCTCCATAATGTTTTCCACAGTGGTTGTACCAATTTACATTCCCAGCAACAGAGCACAATAGTTTCCTTTTCTTCACATCCTCTTCAATACTTGTTATTTCTTATCTTTTTGATAATAGTCATTCTAACCTGTGTGAGGTAATATTTCATTGTGATTTTGATTTGCATTTCCCTGATGATTAATGATGTTGAGCATCATCTATTCATGTACCTGTTTGCCATCTGTCTTCTTTGGGAAAAATATCTGTTCAGATCCTCAGTCCATCTATTAATTGGATTCTTTCTTTCTTTCTTTCTTTCTTTCTTTCTTTCTTTCTTTCTTTCTTTCTTTCTTCTTCCTTCTTTCTTTCTTCTTTCTTGCATTTAGTTGTATGAGTGCTTTATATATTTTGTGTATTAACCCCCTATCAGATAATATGATTTACAAATATTTTTTCCCATTTAGTAAGTTGCTTTTTTTATTTTGTTGATGGCTTCCTTTGCTGTGCAGAGCTTTCTGGTTAGATTCCTTTTTTTTTTTTTTTTTATTTCTGCTTTTTGTTGCTTTTATTTTTGGTGCAAGATTAAAAAAAATATCATAAAAAAACTATGTCAAGGAACTTAGTGCCTATGTTTCCTTCTACAGAAATTACTGCTTTTATTTCCTCTGTTTCAGGTCTTACATTCAAGTCTTTAATACATTTTGAATTGATTTTTGTGTATGGTGTAAGATAGTGGTCCAGTGTCTTTCTTTTGCATATATTGTCCAGTTTTCCCAGTGCTATTTAATTGAAGAAACTGTCCTTTCCTCATCGTATATTCTTGCTTCCTTTGTCATAAATTAATTGACCATATAATTGTGGGTTTATTTCTGGGCTCTGTATTCTGTTTCATTGATCTATGTGTCTGTTTTTATGCCAATATCATACTGTTTTAATTACTATAGCTTGGTAATAGAATTTGAAGTCAGGAAATGTTGATGCCTCCAACTTTGTTCTACTTTCTCAAGATTGCTTTGACTATTTGGGTTCTTTTCTGATTCCATTTCATACAAATTTTAGGATTGTTCTATTTCTGTGAAAAATGCAAGTAGATTGTTAATAGGGATTGTATTGAATCTGTAGATTGCTTTCAGTAATATAGATATTTTAATATTAATTCTTCCAATCCATGAGCACAGAGTATCTTTTCCTGTATTTGTGCTTTTAATTTATTTCCTTAATGTCTTATAGTTTTCATTATACAGGTCTTTCACTATTTTGATTAAATTTGTTCCTAGGTTTCTTTTTCTTTCTTTCTTTCTTTCTTTCTTTCTTTCTTTCTTTCTTTCTTTCTTTCTTTCTTTCTTTTCTTTCTTTCTTTCTTTCTTTTTGGTATTTTATTCTTTTTAATGCAATTGTAAGTGTGGTTGTTTTCTTAATTTCTCTTTCTCATTATTAGTGTATAAAAATGTGATAGATTTTGTGTATTGCTTTCATATCCTGCAACACTACTGAATTTGTTTATTAGTTAAAACAGTTTCTTTTTCTCTTTTTTGTGGAGTCTTTAGGGTTTTCTCTATATAATATTATGCCATCTGCAAATAGTGACAGTTTTACTTCTTCCTTTCTAGTTTGGATGCCTTTTATTTATTTTTCCTAATTACTCTGGCTAGGACTCACAATACTCTGTTGAATAAAAGTGTATTTCTTAATATACTAAACAATATGCATCTGAATGAAAATCTCAAAAGGGTTTTTGTTGTATTTAAAATTTTGATTTTAATATTTATCCTGAAGAAAAATGCACATTAATTGCTAAGATATTTAAAAAAGAATTGAGAGTGGAATTTGCACCAATAGATTTTAAACATGCCATAATGGTATAGTAATTAAAATAGTGTAGTATGACAATAGACCATAAGGATAGACAAATATATAATAAAAAGAAATAGTGAGTCCCAAAACAGACTTATTTATGAAGATTTAATACACCACAACTGTGGCATTTTGAGTCTCCACAGAAAAGATGGACTCTTCAACAAAAGATATTTGGGTGATTTTAGATAACTATGTGAGCAAAAATCAAAACAAAACAATTAGAGGCATCTCTCATACCACAAATAGAAATAATTTTAAGATGAAATAAGAAATTTAATATAAAAGAATATTTAAAAATATCTGAAGAAAATCATGGAGAGTAGTTTTTAAATGATATCTTGGAAATGGAAAGCATGTTCTTAAGCAAAATACAAAACTTGGAAGTTATATAACAAAAGTAAGGACAGATAATACTGCAAAAAAAAAATGTAAATGTGAACTCCAAAAGATATCATATTTAAAAGAAGCAATAGACTAGGTAAAAATGTTCATGTTCTATATCACAGACAAAGATTTGAAATCCGGAATAGAGAAAGTGCTATAAATATAAGGTGGGGAGGGGGAAATCAAACAATAAAATAGAAAATAATGACAGAAAATATCAAAAAATAGTTCACACAAAAGGACATGTAAATTGTCAATAAATATATGAAAAGACACTTCATGTCATGAAAATTTATAGAATTAAAATTAGAATTAAAAATTAGAATTAAAACAATGATTACCTTTTGCTGTTTCCATCAGAGATGCAAAAAAAAAAAAAAAGAGTAAGAAACAGAAAAAGCAAGGGAAGCAAAGTTCTAGCATTGGTAAGAGTGTGGGGAAACAAATACTATCATACACTATCATACCTACTATTTATACTAGGAGTTTAAGTTGGAACAGCCTTTTTCAAGAGAAATTTATGGTATCTATCAAAACTTTAAATGTGCATGCTCTTCCTTTTCTAGGACTGTATCCAAGATAAATATTTATTGACATATATTCACAAAAAGCCATTTACATTGAGGTTCACTCTAGCATTGTTTATAGAAGAGGAAATATGGAAACACTTAAAAGTCCATGATTATGGAAATGGTTAACTAGAGTAGTATACATTTTTATTACAAATACTTATGCAATAGTTAAGAACAAAGTGAAATAGATCTACAAGCACTGCATGAAATGGTCTTATATTTTATGGAACAAAGCTAGTTTGTAGAATAATACATCAAGCAAAATCATACAATCATGCATATTTGCATGCATATGCATACAAAAAGGGAAGTGATAGCAGTGCTTATTGTCAGGAGTGGAGGGGAGTGGTATGATAAGGAGGCTCAAGAAGGATACATCACAGTTTTTACTCAATGCTTTTCTATAATATTTGACACCTTTATTTGTTCCTTCATTTATTGTTGTGTCATCTAAAAAATTAACTTTTAATTTGCAGACTGTCTTGTAGTCAACATCTTTCCCTCATCTCTAAATTATTATAATTATAGGTAAAATTTCAATAAAATCATTGTTATTATTATAACTAACATTTTGAGCATTATACATTAAAGGAGATACTATGTTAAATGCCTCACTTGCGTTATGCATGTAAATCTTTCAAGGGCCACCTCAGTTTAGTACCATTATTGTATGCCAAGCACTTGCTAAGTTCTTTACTTATATTCTCTCATTTATCCTTCTAACAACTCTAGGATGTGGCTACTGTCATTACCCTCATTCTCAGGTCAGGATCGAAGGGCTTTGAGAGGTTAAATAACTTTCCCAAGGTGGTGCAATTCTTATGTGGTAGAGAAAGGATTTGAAACAACATCAACCCCATACATCACTAGCATTCTCTTTTGTCCTTTTACATTGTGCTAAACTTCTAGCTAAATACTATTTTATAAGATTAAAACACTTCTATTGATCATAGCTTATTTTCATCTACTATACCTTGTTTTACAATCAATTCTTACCAATACATCTTTCCTTATCACAAATTAAGTTTCTTTAATTTTTATTTATTTATTTATTTTTGCCTTAATAGATCAGTTTCTCACCATTTCATTCTATTTTCTAGGTAATGTTTTAATTCTAATACAGTGACATTTCTTGCTTCACTTGGTGAGTTTCCTCATCAATGTTGATCAATTCTCATGCAATAGGTTATTTTTGTATATGCCTTGCTTATACTGATTTGGCATCATAAGCTTTAAGCTTTGTGGTGTAGGTACATTTGTTGCCCTTTATTTCTCTTATGGGTCTTTTTTTTTCTTTCATTAACCTTATTGTCAGGTCTGATTTTCATATTTATCAATGTTTGTCATTTCAAAGGTAAATGTTTTTGTCCTTTCTACCACTGATGTTCACATTTGTCACAACATTGTCAGCCAAAATAATTTTTCTTAACAAATCATTAAATATTATGAACACAGATCAGATAAGCTCATAAATATTCACCAAACTAACACACATACCCAGGAAGACATGGCAGTGGAGATATCAGCAGTATGTTCAATCAGCAGCAAAATGAACTTGACTGAATAACACAAAAACAAAAGATTTTAGGCATAAAGACATATATGAGTACAGACTATCTTTCCACAAATGAAAATTTAGCGAATTATTAGCCACCCAATTAAACCGAGGGCCAACACTGAGAGATAAGTAAAAAATTCCTAAGAAATTATATCCATGAAATTGGGCTTGAAATCATTCATCTGAATTGTTACATAAGATATCAGCTATGCAAGATTGATGACACTGATTGTCTTTAACCTCAGTAAGGAGACACTATGATATATAAAGTCAGCTTCATTTTGACTCCAGATTGTATTTATGTGAATTGTATTTCCAGAGTAGATTTTTATGTAGTAGGAGTTAAGGGAAAGTCATGCATGTTCCACCAATCCTGCATAAAGCAAATATGAAATACATTTTTAAAACTATATGGCAATTTTGTGACTTGCCAAGATGGATGAGCTTCTGGCCAAAATGAGGTCTCCTACAATTAATGTATTATTATAAATATGACTCTTTATTTTGGTTAACAGTTGACTTATGTAGTTGGCTGCTCCCATGTTGGGGGCATAGATATTTACAATTGTTAGATCTTCTTGTTGGATAGACCCTTTAAAAATGATATAGTGTCCTTCTGTGTCTCTAACTACAGACTTTAGTTTAAAATCTAATTTGTCTCAGAATTGCTACCCCAGCTTTCTTTTGAGGTCCACTGGCATGGATGATGGATCTCCCTCCCTTCACTTTCAGTCTGGATGTATCTTTAGGTTCAAAATGAGTCTCTTGTAGACAGCATATTGACGGGTCCTATCTTTTTTATCCCATCTGCAACCCTGTGCCATTTTATGGGAGGATTTAGGCCGTTCATATTGAGAGTGATTATTGAAAGATATGAATTTATTTTCATCATGTTGCCTGTGAAGTCCTTGTTTCTATAGACTGTGTCTGTAAATTTCTGTTGTATATCACTCTTGGGGTCTTTCTCCTTTTATAGAACCCCACTTAATATTTCTTGCTGGGCCAGCTTGGTGGTCACATATTCTTTCAGTTTCTGCTGGTCTTGGGATCTCTGCATCTCTCCATCCATTCTAAATGACAGCCTTGCTGGATAAAGTATTCTTGGCTGCATGTTCTTCTCATTTAGTACCCTGGATATGTTTTGCCAGCCCTTTCTGGCTTGCCAGGTCTCTATGGATAGGTCTGGCATTATTCTGATGTTCCTCCCTCTGTATGTAAGGAATCTCTTCCCCCTAACTGCCCTTAAGATGGTTTCCTTGGTTCTAAGATTTGTGAATTCTACTATTACATGCTGGGGCATTGGTCTGTTTTCCCTGATCTTGGGAGGGGTCTTCTCTGCCTCTAGGACACGAATGTTTGTTTCATTCCCCAGATAGGGAAGTTCTCAGCTATGATTTGCTCAAATATATCTTCTAGTCCTCTCTCTCTCCCCACCCCCTCAGGGATCCCAATAATTCTGACACTGGAACGTTTCATGGTGTCACTTATTTCTCTAATTCTGTTTTCATAGATTTTAAGCTGTTTGTTTCAGGCCTTCTCTTGTTCCTTCTTTTCTATCAGTTTGTCTTCTGGATCACTAATTCCTTCTTCTGCTTCATTTACCTTAGCTGTTAGAGTATCTAGATTAGAGTGGATCTCATTGATAGCATTTTTAAGTTCTGCCAGTTCAGCTCTCATTTCTGCCCTTAGAGACTCTATGTTGCCATTAATCTATCTCTCCATTCTAGCTATCATCTTCATAACTGTTACCCTGAAGTCTATTTCTGACATCTTGCTTATATCTATATCCATTTGTAAATCTGTTGCAGAAGACACGGTCTCTGAGTCTTTCCTCTTTTGAGGGTTCCTCCTCTTAGTCATTCTGTTGAGGGGTGGTTGAAGGAATGTACAGAGTCCAAATTATTGGCCACAACCCAAACAAGATGCACCTGTTTTATAGGAACCTTAGGGTTGTTGGCCCCTTGTTCTCCCAGCCTGTCTTTTGGGAGAGGGGCCTTCCGTGCTGTTATTCTGGCAACCCTGTTTGGGCAGACTTGCCCTGCCCCCTGTGGGGGGGAGGGGATAGGCTCAGTAAAAACCGGCTTTGGGGGGCTTTTGTTCTCTAGTGGTTTTCCCTGGCAGCTTTCCACATCTCTTCCAAGAGTCAGAGCAGAAGGGACCATTTCCAACTCTCTGCCTCAGAACAGAGAGATTGCAGTCTGTTCCTCAGTGAGCTCTCCAAGCCACACTGTCTCCATTTCTCTCTGTGCTGCTAAAACCACAGCATCCTGGGTTGTGCATACCACAGCAGCACTCCAAGCCCTTGCGTCCAGGTCCAGATACATCTCTGCCCTTTGTGCTTCTAAAACCACCAGCCACCCTCAGTTCCCACGTGTGCCCCTGTAGCTCCAGGTTTCAGTCTGGGGGACTGCCCTAAAGTTCTTTCCCCACTGCTAATGGTCTGTGAGTTTCTGCCCAGTCCCCAACGTGGGAGGTTTTCATGCTCCAGCAGTGCAGGATCCCAGAGGCTCCCTCCCACTTCCATTTATCTTCTGATATCTGCCTGAGGAATCACAGCTCCCCGCTTCATACCTCAAAACCAACCACTGGAGATATTCTGTTTGTGGAGATCCAGATATATCTTCTTACACCTCAGGCTGATTTCATGGGTGTTCAGAGTGGTCTGGTAGATATCCAGCTCAATTCCAGGGTCCGGTTGAATAGGGTTCCCTACTCCTCTGCCATCTTTGCCCCTCCCATTTCTGGCCAAAATGTACACAACGTTATGAAAACTCTAGAGGCTATGTTCATGATTTGCTGCCACGAAAACTAAGGTTTGGGCCAAAAATGAAATAGTGAATTTTATAATATTGCTTTTCTCTACTAATTTAAAAACTTTAACTCAGGATGATTTGCTCCTCCCTTTGATTGGTCTAGCTGGTATCTCCTAAGCTTTAAAAAAGTCTCTCTAGGAAGTGGCATCCTTACAGGACTCAGGAATTTCAAGTTTTTAAATGTATAATAACATACCTGGCAATCAGCAATGCTTAGGAACTCAGGCTTTATTTATTCAAAATCTCAGAAAAGCAATTCAAAATGTCATATATAGGAGAACAAAAAAGTTTAGAAATATGTACACTTTACATTAGAATACTAAAGTTGATCAAATCACAATATTTTTTAATAATTATGAGACAGAAGCTCTTAAAATATTCATAAATTCATATATAGCAATCTAATGGCTTTAGAGAGGGTTTGCAGTTTTTTCATCCAGTTACAACATTCCAGCCATATGTGGTAGGCAGTCTCTAAGATGAATCTTGTTTCTAAACATTCTTGCTTTTGTGTCATCATTCTCCCCATGAGTGTGGGACAGAACTCATGATTCCCTTTTAAACAACAGAATACAGCAAAGTGATGAGATGTCGCTTATGAGAAAAGGTTATCAAGAGATTGCATTCTTGGGGTCCCTCTCTTGCTCTCTTGCTGTCTTCTTTTCCTACTCACTCTGAGGGAGGACATTTGCCTTGTTTTGAACCACCCTGTGGAGAGTTCCATATAGCAAGGGACTGATGTCTCCATCAAACATCCATTGAAGAACTGCAGCTTTTCAATAGTTATGTATGTTTGGAAATGGATTCTCCCCTGTCATCCCCTTGAGATGACTGCAGCTTCTTCCCGTAACTTAACTGAAGTCTTGTGAGAGACCTCGAGTCAGACACACCCAGATGAGGCACCCCTGGATTACTGACCCACAGAAAATGTGAAATAAGAAATGTTTGTTGTTTTAAGCCTCTGCATATTAGGGTTATTTGCTACGTTGCAACAGACAACTAATACAGCATAGTTGCATCATGTATGATTTTATGATTTTTTTGTTTATTATAACTAGGGATCTTCTTATTTATTAGTAATGTAGATGAATAAAACGTAATGTTTTAAGTTAAAAACTCTATTGTTGACTTAGGAAAATATTTTAGACACAAAAACTTTGAATATTCTAGCTCCCTTTTAAAAAGTTGCCTTTTACAGCCACTTCATAGCATTAATATGATCTGGGCATTCACGTAGGGCTTGTGTCACAGAGAGGTTCAAACTGCAGATATGATGATTACAATGATATGTAACAAGGTAAGTATGAAAGTAGAGAAGAAATGATACTACAGTCTTGCTTTACCAGGACATTAAGACAAAATGATCCTTCAGCTTCTCCATTGAAAAATATTTCTCAACATTAAGTATTACGGTATATATCTAACTGATCACAACAGAGCTTAACTCTATACCTTGACCTAAGTAAAAATTAGGGATACTGCCATGCTTTTGTGTTCTCACACAAAGTGAAATTGAAAGGAAAAGCATTAAGAAAAAGAATTCAGTTCAGAGATATGACAAAACAGGGAGGGGAAACATCTTTTTGCAAGTTCACTGTGAGAATGTTATTGTTTTTTCTTTTGTTTTGTTTTGTGAGATACACTACAAGACTGTTAGAAGGCACTTTCAGATATGCAACAGTACCTGAATTGATTTGCAGGAAAGTATCTTTTCTTTGGCAGTCAGTGTGAAAGCTGAGATAGTCTAATCTGCACAGCCTTAAATATTAATTGACATCAAAGAGTAGTGAGTTATCATTAACATCCACTGCTAGTCAATGTAGAATATTCTCAAGTGATAGACCAATGGAAAAGATGAAAATATTGCAAGCATAGACAAGGAGAATTAACTCAAATGAATTAATGAAATTGTTGAATTAAGGAGTTTTCTAAATATATTCATGTCCTAGGATTACTGTAACAAAGTATGACAAGTAGGGTGACTTAACAACAGGAATTTATTCTTTCATAGCTGAAGAGGCTAGAAGTCCAAAATCAAGATATTAGCAAGAGTGGTTCCTTTTTGAGTCTCTGAGAGAGAAACCATCCAATGCCTGTCTCCTAGCTTCTGGTGTTTGCTGATAAGTCTTGGCATTCCTTAACTTATAGATACATCATTCTAGTGTCTGCCTCTGTCTTCACATGATATTTCCCTTTGTGTCTCTGTGTCTTGTCTGCTTCTGATAAGGACACTAGTCATTGGATTTAGAGTCCACCCTAAATCCCAAATGATTCCATGTAGAGATCCTTAACTAATTACATCTGCAAAGACCCTATCCAAATAAGATCCAATGGTCCCCTAAGGATATTTAACAAGCATGTTAGGTATTCTGCAATAAAAATTACATGAACAATGCAAAGGCAGAAATCCTTAATCTTAATCTTTCTACATGCTGTACCATGTTGCTTTTCACTTTATTTCACATATTGACCTCGGTAATGTTTTTTTTATTGGAGTTTATATCACATGCCTATACCCTAATAAATTAATATTTAAAAGTTACTAAAACTATTTTGAAAGTATCATTCCAGCAATGAATGAAATGGATGCTCCCACTCATTGCTGGCAAGAATTTTACTCCATAGAGTCTTTCTAGTGACAAGTCTGGAAATATATGCCAGAAGTCTTAAGAATACCCATATTCTTGGGGCACCTGGGTAGCTCAGTTAAGTGTCTGCCTTTGGCTCAGGTCATGATCCTGGAGTCCTGGGATCAATCCCCGCATTGGAGTCCCTGCTCAGTGGGGAGTCAGCTTCTCCCTCTGCCCCTCACCCTACTCGTGCTTTCTCTCTCTCTTTCAAATAAATAAATAAAATCTTAAAAGAAGAATACTCACGTTCTGTATCTCAGAACATCCACTTATAGAAATTTAATTAAAAATAAACATATAAGTACACAAAAATGTGTGTATTAGAATAGTCATTGCAGTATTGATTATAACAGTGAAAAATTAGAAATACCCTAACTGTCCCAAATAAGAGTTTGGTTAGATATATTTGAAGACTTTAATAAAAGGAATACTATGCAATCATTAAAAGTGATTTAGTAGTAAAAAATATTTAATGACATGAATGATCTTTTTGACTTGTGAAGTGAAAAAAAAGTAAGATAAAGCAAAATGAAAAATGTGATCCCATTTGTGTAAAAAATAGAAAAAATAAACACCGAAAAGCAAAAATGAAAGAAACCATGAATATCTACAGATTAAAATGTTAATAGGTCATTTATTTTAAAGGATGTGATTATGAGTATTTATTAGCTTTTTCTTTTTGCTAATTTGTATTTTATAATGAAAAAAATAAACACATTTAAAAAAACATGTCAATAATGGTAACAAGAGTCTTAGTCTAAAATGTGAGTTTATTAGGGCATGTATTTTCTATTTTCTTCTTCTCCTACAGACATTATTTACCAATCCACATCCCAATTTTTAAAAAGTAAAGCAAAGGAAGATTTTTCAAAACTTTAGCTGAACTGAAATCAATTTGTTTTATTGAGAGTTTTCTTTATAGGTCTATTTTGTTTAGGTGATTATGTTTTCCTGAGAAAACTTAAAAACAAAGGTAACTATCAAAAATAATAAAGCTTTCCAAATGCTCTTACATTGTCATTTATCAAACAATCCTTGTGAAACAGCCAGTAAATCTTAAGTCAGACCACTGTGCATTATAAGATCCTTCTCTTCTTTACACCCCAACATTGGATCATTGACTTCTTTATTAGATTATTATTGCAATTAATATTACTATAAGATCCCTAGTACATATAATCATTTTCTATCTACTTCCCAGACCTTTTCTTCCAGCATAAAGAAGGCTATCCTGAATGTAAAGCATGGGACAACAATGCATCAATACTCTAGAAAGCTAACTTATATTTTGTATGATTTTATTTTTAAGACATTATTAGATGACAGGAAGAAATTTAAATGACTAAAAAAATAAGTCAGGCTACTGGAAAACAATTAGCTTACTTGAAAATAGTTACTAAGGAAAAAGAGTGGATTAGTCTCATATCCAACAAAATTCATATTTCAACAGAGATTTTACTGTAACAATTTTATGCATTAATTGAACCTTTTCCTAAATGCTGGAGCCATTCTTTTTGGAAAAATTGGAAACACATCTACATTAGAGATTAAGTGCCATACTTTCATTTTTCTCACCGGGAAGGTGTGTAATCAAGCAGTAAAAACATTCATGCAGAACAACAGCTCTAATACTTGAATCATAATTAATTTCACTGTTGTAACTTTTCCAAATACAATATTCATTTTTGAGACATTCCCCAAAAATAATTAAAATATTTAGATTAACACTTGACTAAATTGATGGTTCCATTCTAGGACCTAGTAGGTATGAGTTCAAATTCCTAACAACTTTCCAATACAATAAGAAGTAACTTAGTCCCTCATAGAAGAATGAATGACACTTTCTTGTGTTTAAAACAAAGAACCTGAACATCATCTTTTGTTTCAAATTTCTCAACCACCAAGTGGAAGGGTGTAAAGGCCTGTAATGGACAACCCAGGAAATATTCTCAAACAATAATGGGAAAGCAGAGGGTGATCATGACCAAGTTCTTAAGAATACTTCCTCGGGGCACCTGGGTGGCTCAGTGGGTTAAGCATCTGCCTTTGGCTCAGGTCATGATCCCAGGGTCCTGGGATTGAGCCCCACATTGGGTTCTCTGCTGAGTGGGGGGCCTACTTCTGCCTCTCCCTCTGTCTGCTGCTCCCCCTGCTTGTGCTCTCTTTCTCTCTCTCTGCCAAATAAATAAATAAAATTAAAAAAATAAGAATAATTCCTCATATAAAATGTATGTGAGGATACTTCATATGTAGGGTCTTTGTTAAAATTACATGAGATAATATATCCCTGTTTAGTCACAGGCTTAAATTTGGAATATTTTCAGCATGGAGACAGATAGAGACAACAAGTTTAGTCAATATTTATATCTATTTTGTAATTCTGACAGCTTAGAAGCAAGTTGCTCTATGAATCCTGTCAACCAGAAATCTGGCCACTGCTTTGATCTCCAATTCTTTTAACTCTCTACTGGATCACCTTCGACAAGGGAGTGGTATAATAACCTTTCTGTTTCATGGCTTCCTGTGCATAGAGCAAGCTTTCTGTTTCTGAACCTACTGCAAACACAAGAGATTTTATGATCATTAATCCAGGTCTACATAGTGACCACATTTAGATATTGTTTACAATAGAAAAAGAGACTATTTCTGGGGCTGAGCATATCAATGAGTCAAATTATGAATTATGATTATTTTTTCTGTCCTCCATGTTATAATTTTGTTGCTGCTTCTCAGGTTGTTTCCATCAAAGTGCTCTTGTAAAAAGTAGGAAAAGATCATACATACAGCAAGGAAAGGGTAAGAATGGGTGGGGTTAGTTAGGAGCTATTGTGGGATGAGGATTTCTTTTAAGTCATATGTTTTATCTAAGCAATCATATAAACTTTTCATTTCACTGCACAACATATCCAAATTCATTATAATATAAAAAATGTTTCATCACTGAGTAAAATCAAAATCTTCCAAAAGGTATTTTGGCTTTAGATGAAATATCTGAAGCTACAAGTACCTCTCTTCCTGTACACCACTGTATACATCAGTTTGAAAGGCAGTGTTAAAAAATACAATTTATCTGAGGGGCGCCTGGGTGGTTCAGTCAGTTGAGCATCTGCCTTCGGCTCAGGTCGTGATCCCGGGGTCCTGGGATCGAGCCCCACATTGGGCTCTCTGCTCAGCGGGGATCCTGCTTCTCTCTCTCCCTCTGCCACTCCCCCTGCTTGTGCTCTCCCTCTCTGTCAAATAAATAAATAAAATCTTTAAAAAGATTTAAAAAAATACAATTTATCTGAGTAATTTTTAAAGATCTTATTGGTTTTACTCAATGATTCATGAATGAGGTAGCATCCATCTAACAGATAGAAGGGAGCTCCAAAGAACTGTACAAAATGAAGACTTTTATAAGCAGAAGGGGATGACACAGGAAGTTACTAGCAAAACGTGTGTTGTTTCAGGCAAAGTCAACTACATTTGGGGGAGAATAGAGGTCTATCAGGTGGATTACTTCACTAGTGCTGACCAGGAAATTCCAGATAAACTGGTTAAGATTACATTTTTGGAAGAGGCTGAAACTGCAATTAAGTTGAGTATTGAGTCTTGATTTGGTGAGGTGGGCTCCATTTGGGGTCTTTTGTCTCTTTTTTTTAAACACAGACATTTAGTGTTCCTAAGAAGTTTACTAAATTACATTGGTAAGGATTACATAAAATTTGATGTGTTATCAAAAATGGTTACTCATTAGGAATAGGTCCATTGTTACCTAAATTTTAAGGAATTACTTCTTCATACATGTTCTAAAACAATTTTGGCAAAAATTCTGACTGTAAAGTAGTACCACATGTTTATTAGTGATTAAAATGAGGTGTTGGAGGATAACTCTGAATGTTGTATAGCAAGAAAATCTTAAGGAAAAAAGAACCTTTCCATTTTAGTGTGCCTAGGAAAATGTAAGTATAGCAAATGTGTTTAATTCTCTTTTTATCTTCAAATAGTTTCCATAAGTAGTCAAGATTATAAACCTTTATATCTTGATTCTTTTTTTTTAAAGATTTTATTTATTTATTTGTCAGAGAGAGGGGGGAAGAGACAGAGAGAGAGTACAAGCAGGGGGAGTGGCAGGCAGAGGGAGAAGCAGGCTCCCTGCTAAGCAGGGAGCTCAACGTAAGACTCGATCCCAGGACCCTGGGATCATGACCTGAGCCAAAGGCAACCAATTAACTGACTGAGCCACCCAGGTGCCCCTCCTATATCTTGATTCTTTATATCTCCTGAATCATACAACTCTTTGAAGATATCAATTAAATTTTCATAATATCTCTTGTGCTCTAAGAAATAGTGTCACCACATTTATTTTTGTGGCCACTGATTAAGGTGCTCTTAGAATTATGTGGTAGTTTATGAATCAGTAATGAATAGTCAGTAGGAACAGATGATGTTAGCTGGGATACAAGATTATGTTTAAAGGGATCTTCGTTTGAAAACACCAACTTTCCCACTGGGATAGAGTCTATACTTGAAAAGTCTTTCAAGTGGATTATTTTATAGTGTTCGATGCAAGGATTTAAAGCTGTTCTGATTAATACTCAACCCTTTTCAACCATCAGCTTCCCCCCCACACCCAAGTAGGTTACCTATACTTACAGAGAATAGCATTCTCAAGGGTCCAGGGCTGAAAGAGGCACTAGTTCAGTTTTAAATATAATTGTCACTTTAGAAATACAGATTTTTAACAACAGTGAAGTCACAGTAGCTGTAGCTTAACAGCTTCTAGTGGCCTTGGTTTAAACTGGCTCTTTAAAAATTACAATGCTATAAGAATTTACTGAAAGAACCTGCAGAAGGATTGACAATTTCTAAGTTTGTGAAGCAGTTTCATTTGACCCACTAAATTATGTGTCATCACACAGCGATCTGATTTATCAGGATTCATCAAATAGTATAAAAAAGAGAGTTTGGAGTTTTGTAGTCAAAGGTAAATATATTTGAATCATCTATTTTAGAAATAAAACAAAAATAAAAGAGCTGAACTTTGCTCAGGGATTGATTGCAATATCTTTCTATCCAAACTTTATCCTATATTGCCTTGCTTTTAAAGATTTTATGTAGATGCTATTTCTCATAGTAGATAACAAGTTCCTTAAAAGTGTTTGCCATCTTATCATTTTACATATCTCAGAGAAATTACCTCTTGCACGTGGTAACAAAGAGCTTCAGTAAATCATTTTTGAATGATGCAACATTTTTTCCTCATGGAGCTTCCAAATATGTGCACATATTCAAAGGCATTTTGGGAACATATGCTAATGACATAATTTTCTTATACACATACAAGTCATCTGCAACTGTTCAGACTGAATGAACTGAGTTTCAAAAATTACTGAGTAGTTATGGGACGCCTGGGTGGCTCAGTTGGTTAAGCGACTGCCTTCGGCTCAGGTCATGATCCTGGAGTCCCTGGATCGAGTCCCGCATCGGGCTCCCTGCTCGGCAGGGAGTCTGCTTCTCCCTCTGACCCTCCCCCCTCTCATGCTCTCTCTCTCATTCTCTCTCTCTCAAATAAATAAATAAAATCTTTAAAAAAAAAAAATTACTGAGTAGTTAGAGGGTAATCAAGTTACACTGTATCTCAACAAAACAATTACAATTTCATTTGCTTATAGTTGGAGACTTGATTTTAAAAAAAGGCATTTTTAGAAGTTAATGATACTACGTTTTACTCTACTTTAAAACGTGAGCTTAACAATGTATCTGGGTGTAAAACTAAAACCAGATTCAGTCTTTCAAAAACCTAAAGCAGGTCTAATTGAGGAAGTAGCATCAAAATGGATTTTTCCCAACTTGTTAGACCGTGCTTATCACACAAAGCACCAGAGGAAGCCTGCAATGCATTGATTCTGTCCCACTTTAACTATGGGAAAACAGTCTGAGTCAATGTTCAAACAAAATGTTTTAAGATAAACTGTAACACTTTAGGAAACATTTAATTAGGTGAGTTATACTAAATAACAACAACAACAACAAAATACTTTCACTGCAACTTAGCTGAAATGAATGGATTCCCTTTTAGGATGGAAAAAAAAAAAAAAAAAGATTCCAAGATTCCTAGCCTCAGTTGAGAAAATTAATTAGGAAATTAATGTGCTAACCGTCTTCTTATCAACAATGGCTTGCATATCATATTTATCTCAATGTTTTAGTTATAGCTGAGTTTAAAAATAGAGATTGGAGCTACCTAAAAACGACTGTGCTGTATATACAATTTAGCTCATTAGACTGACACTAGGATTTTCTTTAAGACAGAATTCTCTCTAAGCTGGCAATTTAGATGCCAAGTTTTAGCCAGAAACAATTTAGACAGTTGTGAAATAGCTCAGAGGGGGAAAAAAAAAGAAACACTGATAATGAAAATGTTGACAGTTTAACCACAGAAAGCTGCCCAATGCCACCCACTAAAATGTAGACCTCCAAGTATGGAAAGATTAATTTCATAATATAAATGATTGTAATGAGAGATTCACTTAATACTCAGAAAAACTACTGCCTGCACTATGAATGTTGTTAGCAAATTGTTAGTTTATTAAAGAAACCATTTCAAGATTAAAATATTTGAAAAGCCCTTGATCTAGTTTTTGGTGTGTTCTCTGGAATAACTTCCAGATTTTATTTTATAAATAATGTCTGATTTTCTGTATGATAGAGTTGACTGGTTGCAATGGGCCTGTTCAGTGTTTCTGTTGGATTGTAATTTGTTCTCCAATGAGATATGCTTAAGCATTAACTTCTATGGTAAAAGAGCATTACTGAAAATAGTTTTCAAAGCTAGTGTAATGCTTTCTACTCACATTATAGGTAGCGTCAATGATGAGAGCAATATTTAATTTCCAGGTTATAGTTATCTTGAAATCAAAGGGGTAGAATGAGATCAAATGTGTTCTGGGATATTAATGTGGTTAGTGCTGTCAACAGTCTTGTCAAATGAGAGAGAGAATCCACTCTGCTTTCTTCCAAGATAGAATATTGTTTTTGCTATTGTCAGATTTCATGTGTCAGTTCTTCCTACTTAGATTGCGTTCAAGCCATCCTAAATTCTTAGTATCAAAGTATAATATTTTATCCATTTATATAAAATTGTACATAGCAAGTGCAATATAAATTATAAGTGCCAAATAATGTAGTAGGAAGAGTACAGGCTTTCAAGCTATATACATCTGCATTGAAATTCCAGCTTATACTCTAATTATGTGCTTATGGAAAAATCATTTAGCCTCTCCGAGCCTAGTTTCTTCATCTGCAAAATGGGGCTAATAATACGTATGTAAGCTTATTGTGAGATTACAGAAAACATGTATAAAAAATGCCTAACATTGCCAGAACTATCTTAGAGCCCATAACATGTCTTTCTCTGCTCCATTTGTGTGCCTTTCCCTCAGGTTCTTTCTCCCATCTGTTTATCCAGGATCCCCAGCTTCAACAAAACTCTAGTCTCAACACAACGCCGGCTTCCTCTCCTGTCCCTCAAAGTTTTTGGAAGGGAAGTTGGATAAGCACAGTACCTGGAATATTATAGTTGTCTGATAAATAGTTCAGATTATTATTATATGTTCATTATATACGCTTTTGTATGTGTGTAAAGAACTATCAGTGTATACACATAATATGCATAGTGTATTGTTGAAGCAAGTATCTTTTCTTTTTGCCAGCCCAACATCATTAGTCACATACTTTTTTTTTTTTTAACATTACTCTCATTCTCTATGAGGAAACAATCACCCACCAGTTCTATTAATCCATGGGGTCTGAGTGGAGTTTTTGGTCTCAGAAGAAGGAGCATGATCCAGGCTTGATCAGCATCACAGATATTTTTTCACTCACATGAACATGACCAAGGCAATTAAGAGTGAACTCCAGGATTTTTGCTGGGTCACTTATTTATGTTAGGGTTGTTTGCTTGTAGAAAGAATCCTAGGGTTGTTGCCATGAACTAGGAAGAATCTGCCTGCATGAAGAAACGTTGTCACAGAGAAAAGCACCTAAAGCAAGTACATAATAAAAGCTGAGTTAGATGTAGGGAGATCAAGTCTTGATGAAAATGTTTAAGATTCTGGATTTATACCTGCTTGTAGCTAGATATTCTTTCATATTTTAGTTGTGTAAATCAAAATACTTTATTTTTTAAAAGATTTTATTTATTTATTTGAGAGAGAGAGAGAGCATGAGAGAGAGAGAGCACAAGCTCCTCAAGGGGGAGGAGTAGAGGGAGAAGCAGACTCCCCGGTGATCAGGACCCTGGAATCATGATCTGAGCTGAAGACAGAGGCTTAACTGACTGAGCCACCCAAGTGCCCTCAAAATACTTTAAAATGTATTAGTATCATCATCATTATCATCATCACCATCATCATCAATATCATCATCATCATTCATTATTCAAGCTAATTTCACATGGGTCTCTATCACTTGCAATCAAGAGTCTTATTACACTTGTTTTTTTTTTCCACAGAAATACCACCCTGCATATGGGCAGAAGCATAATTGCTAACTAGAATTCAGCAGAAGCATAATTGCTAGCTAGAATTCTTTTCAAATCCCCAACAAACACTGAATGGACACTTTCTAAAGTGTTATCAACAACAATAATAATATAACAGACATTGAATGGACATTTTCTGAAGTGTTATCAACAAAAACAATAATGGTGTAACAAACACATATTTAAAGCACACATACACACCACTAAAAATCAGCATGATTCACTATCATTTCTGAAAACCTCATTTTAAAAATTTCACTACTGAACATTTAAATGGAGAGAAAATAGCTCTATAATAGTTTTGACTGGATCATGTATTCATGGTCTGCTTTGAAATTGTGACACTAAGTATTTGAATTCATGACTTCTACCAACTATTCTGTCTGGCATATTTTTGTAATTTAAAATGAATTAAAAATAATTTTGTTTTGAGAATTATTCGACAGCCCCTGATGTTCTTGGAGACAACTTGAATTTTTACACAACCAAGATTAGGAATCATGGCCTTAGGTTCTCTTTACACAATGGAAATTCAACTGGCAAAAAAAAATCTGTAAATGTGTTTTGGGCTATAAAAAATTGTATCATTTCTTGGGATTTTTTTGCCACTGAATATACTGGATGTTTGAATGAATGGAATAACCTAACCTATGGTTTTAGAATCATATAGACATGCCTTAGTTAAATCCATCATAAAGAAGAGCATGTTTTTTTCTTATTCATTTACAAGGAACCAAGTTCATAGAAGCCAAGTTTAAAGGTTTTAATCATTCCCAGCTGGTTCCCCAGACTGGAAGATGCCACAGAGCATAGATTTACACTGTCCTGCTGAGATGAGGATTCTCTTCTAGTTCAAATATCTCATTGGTTTGCATGTGTGCAACTGCTACTTTCTGTTTTGTTTTGGTTTTATTTTTACAGAAACATTATTGGAATGTGTACTGGGAATGAGATTTGATGTTGTAAACACTAATTTGGTGGAATTAACTTCATATATTCAAAGTGAGATATTGTAATTCATATATTGAATCAAAAATTCTTAACAGCAGGGGTGCCTGGGTGGCTCAGTCAGTTAAGCATCCCACTCTTGATTTCAGCTTAGGTCATGACCTTGGGGTTGTGATATCAAGCCCTGTGTTGGACTCCATGCTTAGTGGGGAGTCTGCTTCTCTCCCTCTGATCCTCCCCCAACTCTCTGTCTTTCTCTCTCAAATAAATAAATAAATCTTTTAAGAAATTCTTAACAGCAAGTTGACAATAGGAGAAAAAAAATTGAATTTAGCTTCTATGATGAGAAAAGCATTGTGCTTACAATTTTTTTTTGCTGTTCACCACAATCTTGAGAGTATTTTCATACTGATTTTTTTTTATTCTGAAAAATTGCCCATAAAAGTTATATTTCAATATCTGGAAAAAGCACATACTTCTTCAATATCTGAAAGACAAAATAAAAATTTAATTCATAACTGATTTATGAAAAAATATCATACTTTTTGGAATACAGCTCTTTTACATCTTTGATTAGGTTTATTCCTGGCAATCTTATGGTTTTGGTGCAATTGTAAATGGGATTGATTCCTTGATTTCTCTTTCTGCTGCTTCATTATTGATGTATAAAAATGCAAAAAAATTCTGTATGTTGATTTTGTGCCCACACTTTACTGAATTTTTGTATGAGATCAAGCAAATTTTTGGTGGAATCTTTTATGCTTTTCTATGTAAGTATCATGTCATCTGCAAATAGTGAAAGTTTGATTTCTTCCTTGTCCATTTGGATGCCTTTTATTTCTTTTTGTTGTCTGATTGCTGAGTTTAGGTCTTCTAGTACTACATTAATGGACATTCTTGTCTTGTTCTGACCTTAGAAGAAAGCTCGCAGTTTTGCCCATTGAGGATGATATTAGTTGTGGGTCTTTTGTATATGGCCTTTATAATGTTGAGGTATGTTCCCTCTATCCCTACTTTGTTGAGGGTTTTTTATCAGGAATCATTGCTGTACTTTGTCAAATGCTTTTTTTTTTTTTTGCATCTACTGAGAGGATCATATGCTTCTTATCCTTTCTTTTATTAATGTGGTATATCACATTGACTGATTAGTGAACATTGAACCAACTCTTGCAGCCCAGGAATAAATCCAACTTGATTGTAGTGAATGATTCTTTCATTGGATTTTTGGATTCAATATATGCTAATCTTTTGTTGAGAATTTTTGCATCCATGTTCATCAGGGATATTGACCTATAATTCCCTTTTTTATGGGGCTTTGTCTTGTTTTGGAATCAAGATAATGCTGGCCTCAGAATGAGTTTGAAAGCTATCCATCCATTTCTATTTTTTGGAACAGTTTAAGAATAGGTATTAACTCTTCTTTAAATATTTGGTAGAATTCCCCTGGAAAGCCATCTGGCCTTGGGCTTTTGTTTGTTGGGAGATTTTCAATTACTGATTTAATTTCTTTGCTAGTTATGGGCCGATTCAAGTTTTTTATTTCTTCCTGTTTCAGTTTTTGTAGTTTATATGTTTCTACGAATTTATCCATTTCTTCCAGGTTGTCCAATTTGTTAACATATAATTTCTCATAATATTCTCTTATGATTGTATTTCTGTGGTGTTGGTTGTGATCTCTCCTTTCTTATTCATGATTTTATTTACTTGGGTTCTTTCACTTTTCTTTTTGATAACTCTGGCTAAGGGTTTATCAGTTTTATTAATTCTTGAAAAGAACCAGCTCCTGGTTTCATTGATATGTTGTACTGTTTTTTGTTTGTTTGTTTCTAATTCATTAATTTCTGTTCTATTCTTTATTATTTCCCTTCTTCATTTGTTTTTCTTTTTCTAGCTCCTTTAGGTATAAGGTTAGGTTCCATATTTGAGATATTTGAGATTTTTCTTGCTTCTTGAGGTGGGCCCATATTGCTATATACTTCCCTCTCATGACCACTTTTGCTGCATTGCAAAGGTTTTGGACAGTCATGTTTTCATTATCATTTCTCTCTCTCTCTCTCTCTCTCTCTCTCTCTCTCTCTCTATATATATATATATATGTATAATATATATATAATTTCTTCTTTAATTTCCTGGTTGACCCATTTATTCTTTAGTAGGATGTTCTTTAACCTCCATGTATTTTGGTCTTTCCAAGTGTGTGTGTGTATGTGTGTGTGTGTGTGTGTGTGTGTGTGGTTAATTTCAAGTTTCATAGCATTGTGGTCAGACAATATGCATGGTATGATCTCAGCCTTTTTGTACTTGTTGAAGCCTGATTTGTGACCTGGTAAGTTATCTATTCTGGAGAATGTTCCATGTACACATAAAAAGAATCTGTATTCTGCTGCTTTAGGATGAAATGTTCTTAATATATCTGTTAAGTCCATCTGGTCCAGTGTGTCACTCAAAGCCTTTGTTTCCTTGTTTATTTTCTGCTTAGATGACCTGTCCATTTATGTAAGTGGGGTATTAAAGCCACCTACTCTTATTGTATTATTATCAATGAGTTCCTTTCTATATGTTAATAATTGATTTATATACTTGGGTGCTCCCAAGTTGGGGGTATAAATATTTATATTTGTTAGATCTTCTTGTTGGCTAGACCCCTTTAGTATGATATACTGCCCTACTTTATCTCTTGTTACAGTCTTTGTTTTTTTTTTTTTTTTAAGATTTTATTTATTTATTTGAGAGAGAGAGAATGAGAGAGAGAGCATGAGAGGGGGGAGGGTCAGAGGGAGAAGCAGACACCCTGCCGAGCAGGGAGCCCGATGCGGGACTCGATCCAGGGACTCCAGGATCATGACCTGAGCCGAAGGCAGTCGCTTAACCAACTGAGCCACCCAGGCGCCCCAGTCTTTGTCTTAAGATCTAGTTTGTCTGATATAAGTATTGCTATTCTGGCTTTCCTTTGATGTCCATTTGCACGGTAAATATTTCTCCATCCCCTGAATTTCAATCTGCAGGTGTCCTTAAGTCTAAAATGAGTCTCTTGTTGGCAGGATATAGATGGGTCTTGTTCTTTTCATCCAAGACACCTTATGTCTTTTCATTGGAGCATTTACATTCAGAATAATTATTAATAGATATGAATTTAGTGCTATTTTGTTACTTGTTTATCATTGTTTCTGGAGATTTTCTTGAGTGGGTTTAGTGGTCATGCACTCCTTCATTTTTGTTTGTCTGGGAAACTCTGATTCACCTTCTATTCTGAATGACAGCCATGCTGGCTAGAGTATTCTTGGCTGGAGATTTTTTCCGTTCAACACATTGAATATATCATGACATTCTCTCTGGCCTGCCAAGTTTCTGTGGAGAGATCTGCTGCTAAACTTATTTGTCTTCCCTTGTAATTTAAGGACTTCTTTTGTCTTGCTGTTTTTAGGATTTATTCTTTATCTCTATATTTTGCAAATTTAGCTACAATATGTATTGGTGTTGGCCTGTTTTTGGTGATTTTGATGGGAGTTCTTTGTTCCTTGTGGATTTGGATGTCTGTTTCCTTCCCCAGATTAAGGTAGTATTCAGGTATAATTTCTTCCAATAAACCTTCTGCCCCTTTTTCCATCTCTTCTTCTGGGACTTCTATGATATGAATGTTACTGCACTGTATGGAGTCACTGAGTTCCCCAAGTCTACATTCCTGATCCAATATTTTTCTTTCCCTCCTTTCTTCAGCTTCATTATTTTCCATAATTTTATCTTCTATATCACTATTCATTCTCCTGTTCCATCCTTGTGGTCATTTTATCCCATCAGTTTTGTATCTCGGCTCTTGCATTTTTCATTTTGGCCTTACTAGTTTTTAGGTCTTTTATCTCAGTGGTAAGGGACTCCCTGGTGTCTATGCTTTTCTCAAGCCCAGCTAGTATCTTTATGATTGTTGCCTTAAATTCTGGATCTGGCATATCACCTATATCTGTTCAATTAGATCCCTGGTCAAGACCTATCCTTTTTCTTTCTTTTGGGATGAATTCTTCTGTCTTGGCATTTTTTATAGGTGTCTGTCTTCTTCTGTGTGTTATGAAAGCCTATTATGTTTCCTGTTCCTGAGTGTGATTGCTTTATAAAGAAGATATCATATATTGTCCAAAGCCTAGTGTTTCAGGAAGTGTCTCTGGTGTATGCTGTGCACACTCTGTTGCTCTATTTTGGCTGCTCTTTCCCTTTGGTCAGTTCTCCTCAGAGTTTTTCATCTCCTCTAGTGTGGAGTGTTTTGATCTTGGCCAGAGTGCAGCTAGTTTTAACTAGGTGTGCTCTGGTCTGCTTGTTAAAGGAAACCTGATGCTGTTTCCACTAGAACTGAAAGTTTGCAGGACTCTATGGTCAGTAGATGGGTGTGTGCTGGGGGGGGAGGTTGTGCTGGTCTTCTGGGGAGAGGCCTGCTGCACTAGTTTTGAGGCACACTTGCCCCAGAAAATCAGCACCTGCAGAACACAGTGGAGCAGGGTTTGGTGTAAGCAGTTTAAGCTGCCAGTGTTTTGCTGTGCTGTTTACTGATATTAGTTAATGCTGAAGAGTAGAGGAGAGAAATGGCTCCAGCCAGGTCCCTTGTCCTTAGAGGGGAATTCGTGCCCAACATTGTCTGGAAATCCCTCCCAAGAGAACAAACAATTTCTTCTCCTGTATCCCAGGCATCCCTCAGATCCCTGCCTTCACCCTGCGTCTGGGCTGTCTGCCTGCTCAGCAGCACTGTGCGACTCTCTTCCCTCCCAGGCAGTCCAGCTGAGCTTTAAAACTCCAAACTTAAAATAAAAAACAAAACAAAACAAACAAAACAAAAACAAAAAATCCACCCCCCCCCCAAAAAAAAAAACACACCAAAAACTCCAAACTTTAGGGACCTGGTATTGTGCAGACCCATGCTCCTCCTTTGGGGGTGGGTCTCACCATGCTGGGACTGATACAGGTTTGTCCCAGAAGGGCAGTTGCACCAAAGCACAGGGATGTGGAGTTTGGAGTAAAAAGCAGCAAAGAGCTGGCTTCCAGGTTAGCTGCCCTCAGTAGGTGTCTCTGTACCTATGCTGAAGAGGGGAAAGGGTAATGGCATGTGCCAGCTCTTTTGTCTCCAGAGAGGCAATGCCACCTGTCCCAGATGTGGTCCAAGAAGGCAGAACCATCCCTCCCAGTGTGCCTCAGGGGATTCTCAGATTGTGCCATCTGCTCCCAGGCTATCTGTCCTCCTTCTCCACAGTAACACTGTAGTGCCCTCAGGGCTCCACACTGGCCACACCATAAACCTCTAAAACTTCAGTCTTTGAGCCCCAGTGGTTGTAAAAACTCACTAAAATCAGCCCCTCTTGTTCTCCCAGTCAATGGCTTTGGAGAAGTGTTTCCTTGTGTGCTCCTCTCTCTCTCTCTTTTTCTCTCCTCTTTTTGTGACAAGGACTTCCTCCCCTCCACAGCACCAGCAATCCATTTCTCCCCCAAATCACATCTCTCTACCTCCTACCTTCCATGATATGGCCTCTTATCTCCCTCTAGTTGTGCAGTTTGTTATGTCAGTCCTCAGATAGATTTGGGTATTCAGAATGATTTGATATTTAACTAGCTGTGTTCAAGGGATGAAACAAGCCTAGGGTCCTCCTACTACTCCACCTTCTTAGCTCCTTCACCAACACTTCTATTTTAATGCTCTATTTTTTAAGTTTTTGAGGAAACTCTATACTGTTTTCCACAGTACCTGCAGCAGTTTACATTCCTATCTACTAGGAATGCACAAGGTTCCATTTTTTTCCACATCCTTGCCAATACCTGTTGTTTCTTGTGTTGTTAATTTTAGCCATTCTGACAGATGTGAAGTGGTATCTCATTGTAGTTTAGATTTGAATTTCCCTGATGATGAATGATGGTGAGTATCTTTTCATGTGTCTGTTGGTCATTTGGATGTCTTCTTTGGAAAAATGTCTATTCATGTCTTGTACTCATTTTGTAATTGGATTATTTGTTTTTTGAGTGTTGAGTTGTATGGATTCTTTATATATTTTGGATATTAACTCTTTATTGGATATGTCATTTGCAAATATCTTCTCCCATTCTGTAGGTTGCCTTTAAGTTTTGTTGATTGTTTATTTTGCTGTGTAGAAGCTTTTTATTTTAATGTAGTCCCAATAGTTTATTTTTGCTTTTATTTCCCTTGATTCAAAAACCATATCTAGAAAAATGTTCCTATGGCCAATGTCAGAGAAATTTTCTTCCTGTGTTCTCTTCTGAATTTTTTGTGGTTTCAGGTCTTACATTTAGGGTTTTCATCCACTTTGAGTTTATTTTTGTGTATGGTGTAAGAAAGTGGTCCAGTTTCATTCTTCTGAAAGTTGCTGTCCAGTTTTCCCAATACCATTTGTTGAAGGGACTGTCTTTTTCCCATTACATATTCTTTCCTACTTTGTTGAACATTGATTGACCATATAATTGTAGGTTTATTTCTTGTTTTTCTATTCTGTTCCATTGATCTATGTGTCTATTTTTGTGACACTACCATACTGTGTTGATTACTTCAGCTTTGTAACATAATTTGAAGTTTAGAATTGTAATTCCTCCAGTTTTGTTTTTCTTTTTCAAGGCTGCTTTGGCTATTTGAAGTCTTTTGTGGTTCCATACACATTTTAGAATTGTTTGTTCTAGCTCTGTGAAAATTGCTATTAACATTAAGATAGGGATTTCATTAAATGTTTGGGTTCTATAGAAATTTAACAATATTTGTTCTTCCAACTCATGAGCATTAAATGCCCACTTTTTTGCATTGTCTTGAGTATCTTTCATTAATGTTTTATAGTTTTCAGATTTTTTTCTCCTACTTGGTTAAGTATATTCCTAGATATTTTATTATATTTGGTGCAAGTATAAATGAAATTGTTTTCTTAATTTCACTTTCTGTTGGTTCATTATTAGTGTATAGCAATGCAACAGATTTCTATACATTGATTTTGTATTCTGCAACTTTACTGAATGCAGTTATAAATTCTAGTAGTTTTTTGGTGAAGTCTTTAAAGTTTTCCATAGATAGTACCAAGTCATCTGCAAATAGTGAAAATTTTACTTCTTCCTTACTAATTTGGATGGATTTTATTTCTTTTTGTTGTTGAATACCTGTGGCTAGGACTTCTAGTACTATGTTGAATAAAAGTGGTGAGAGTGGACATCTTTTTCTTATTCCTGACCTTATGGTAAAAGCACTTAGTTTTCCCCCATTGAGTATGATGTTCGTTGTGGGTTTTTCATAGATGGCCTTCATTATGTTGAGGTATGTTCCCTCTAGACCTACTTTGTTGAGGGTTTTTATCATGAATGGATATTGTACTTCATCAAATGCTTTTTCTTTGTTTATTGAAATGGTCATATGATTTTTATCCTTTCTCTTATTGATAGGATGTATCACCTTGATTGATTTTCAGATATTGAACCACACTTGCAATCTGGGAATAAATCACATTTGATCATGGTAAATTTTTTTTTTTTTTTAGATTTTATTTATTTATTTAACAGAGAGAGACACAGCGAGAGAGGGAATACAAGTGGGAGAGGGAGAATCAGGCGTCCTGCTGAGCAGGGAGCCCGATGCGGGGCTCGATTCCAGGACTCTGGGACCATGACCTGAGCAGACGCTTAACGACTGAGCCACCCTGGCACCCGTTTTGTGTGTGTGTGTGTGTGTGTGTGTGTGTGTGTGTTTAATGTATTGTTGGATTTGGTTTGGCAGTATTTTGTTGAGGATTTTTGCATCTATGTTCATCAGAGATATTGCCTGTAGTTATCTCACTCTATCTATCTCTATCTCTATCTTTTTTTTGTGTGTGTGTGTATGTGTTTTTATATGGTTTTGGTATCCGGGTAATACTGGTCTCATAGAATGAATTTGGAAATTTCCTTCCTCTACTGTTTTTTGGAATAGTTTAAGAGGAATAAGTATTAACTTTTCTTTAAATGTTTGATAGAATTTGCTTGTGATTCTGTCTCGTCCTAGGTTTTTGTTTGTTGGGAACTTTTTGATTACTGAGTGAATTTCATTGCTGGTAATTGGTCTGTTCAAATTTTGTATTTCTTTCCTGCTTTGGTTTTGGTAGTTTATATGTTTCTAGGAATTTATCCATTTCTTCTAGGTTGTCCAATTTGTTGGCATATAATTTTAATAACACTCTCTTACAATTATTTGTATTTCTTTTGTGCTGGTTGTTGTCTCTCCTCTTTCATTCAAGATTTTGTTTATTTTGGTCCTCTCTCTATCTCTCTCTTTTTGATGAGTCTGGGTAAAGTTTTATCCATTTTGTTCATCTTTTCAAAGGACCAGCTCCTGGTTTCATTGATCTGTTCTACTATTACTATTTTTTTTTCTTTTAGTTTCTGTATTATTTATTTATGTTTTAATCTTTATCATTCCCTTCTTCCTGCTGGTTTGGAGTTTTGTTTGTTGTTCTTTTTCTAGCTCCTTTAGGTGTAAGGTTAAGTTGTTTATTTGAGATTTTTCTTGCTTCTTGAGTTAGACCTGTATTGCTGTAAACTTCCCTCTTAGAACCACTTTTCCTGCATCCCAAAAGTTTTGGACCATTGTGTTATTAATTTCCATTTGTTTCCATGCAATTTTTAAATTTCTTCTTTGATTCCTTGGTTGACTTATTTGTTGTTTAACAAGCATGTTATTTGTGGTCTTTCCAGATTTTTTCTTGTGTTGTGTCCAGAAAATATGCATGGTATGACTGATCATTTTCAATTTGCTGAGACTTGTTTTGTGGCCTAACATGTGATCTGTTCTGGAGAATGTTCCATGTGTACTTGAAATGAATGTGTATTCTGCCATTTTAAGATGGGATATTCTGAATATAACTGTCAAATCCATGTAGTCCAGTTTATCATTCAAATTCACATTTTCCTTGTTGATTTTTTGTTTGGATGATCTGTACATTGATGTAAGTGTGGTGTTAGAGTCCCCTGGTATTATTGTATTACTATTGATTATTGTATTACTTGAAGTTTTTTATTAACAGTTTTATGTATTTGGGTGCTCCCTTTTTGAGTGCATAATTATTTACAATTGTTAGATATTCTTGTTGGATAGTCCCTTATATTATGATATAGCGACCTTCTTCATCCTACTTTGGAGAATATATTTACAAATAACATATCTGATAAAGGGTTAGTATCCAAAATCTATAAAGAACTTATCAAACTCAACACCTCAAAAACAAATAATCCAGTTAATAAATGGACAGATGTGAATAGCCATTTTTCCAAAGAAGACATACAGATGACTATGTGTTCACAGACACATGAAAAGATGCTCAACATCACTCATTATCAGGTAAATACAAATCAAAACCATGATGAGATAGAACTGCACACCTGTCAGAATGACTAAATTAACAACACAGGAAACAACAGATATTGGTGAGGATTGGAGAAAAGGGAATCCTCTTACACTCTTTGTGGGAATGCAAACTGGTGCAGCCACTCTGGAAAACAGTATGGAGTTTCCTCAGAAAGTTACGAGTAGAACTACCCTACCATCCAACAATTTCACTACCAGGTATTTACCCAAAAGATGTAAAAATGCTAATTCAAAGGGACACATGTACCTTGATGTTTACAGCAGCACTATCAACAATAGCTAAATGATGTAAAGAGCCCAAATGTGTGTGTGTGTGTGTGTGTGTATCTGCCATAAAAAAAGAATGAAATATTGCCATTTGCAAGGACATGAATGGATATAGAGTGTATTATGCTAAGCAAAGTAAGTCAGCCAGAGAAAGACAAATACCGTTTTCACTTATATGTGGAATTTAAGAAACAAAACAGATGAGTATAGTGGAAAGGAAAAAAAAAAAAAAAAGAGGGGGAAGCAAACCATAAGAGACTCTCAACTATAGGGAATAATCTGAGGGTTGATGGAAGAGAGATGGGCAGAGGATGGGCTAAGTAGGTGATGGGTATTACAGAAGGCACTTGTGTTGAGCATTGGGTGTTATATGTAAGTGATGAATCACTAAATTCTACTCCTGAAACCAATATTACACTATATGTTAACTAACTAGAATTTAAAGAAAAATCTGAAAAAAATGCAATGAGTCTCTTGTAAGCTAACATAGAGATGGGTCTTGGTTTTTGTTTTTTTTTTTTCCTACTCTGTCTCCCTATGTTTTATGATTAGATCACTTAGCCTATTTACTTTCCAAGTAATTATTGTTAAATAAGTATTTATTGCCATTTTATTTGTTTTGTGGTTGGTTTTGTAGTATTTCTCTGATCATTTCTTCTCTTGCTCTCTTTCATGGTTTGTTGGCTTTCTTTAGTGATATACCTGTATGCTTTTTTCTTTATTCTTTCCCTATCAATTCCCGATTTTTTAAAAGATTTTTTATTTATTCATTTGAGAGAGAGAGAGTGAGAGCAAGAGCAGGGGGGAGGGTCAGAGGGAGAAAGAGAGAAGCAGACTCCATGTTGAGCAGGGAGCCCAACACGGGGCTCAATCCCAGGACCCTGGAATCATGACCTGAGCCCAAGGCAGACACTTAACTGACTGAGCCACCCAGGTGTTCCTCTATTACTGTTTTTTGTTTGTTTGTTTTTAATTTGTGGTTACCATTAGGTTTGTGTGTAACATCTTCTGCATATAGCAGTCTATTTTAAGTTGGTTTTCACTTAAGTTGAAATCACTCTTTACTTCTCTCCCCCCAACCAGTTCTAGGTATATGATATCATATTTTGCATCCTTTTATTTTGTAAATCTCTTGACTGATATTAACAAATGCATTTATTTTTACAACTTTTTTTGTTTTTTTACTTTTCATACTCTTACTTATGGTCCTTCTCTTCCACTCAAAGAGTCTTCTTTTACATTTTTGTAAGGCCGGTTTAGTGGTTATAAAACAAAAGCAGAGGTACATATTGGTGGGAAAGGAACTGCTCACCGAAGAAGGTGGTTTATAGAACAGCTACAGCAAATGATAAAACAACAACAACAACAACAAACAAAACAAAACAAAACAAAACTTCAGTTCTCCTTAAAGAAGTTAGGGGGAAACATCATCTCTGATATTGAAGAAGTAAATATGTTCACAAACCAAGGAACAGTGATCCACTTTAACAACCCTAAAGTTCAGGCATTCCTGGCAGTGAACACTTTTACCATTACAGGCCATACCAAGACAAATCACCTGACAGAAATGTTACCCAATATCTTAAACAAACTTGGTGCAGACAGTCTGACTAATTTAAGAAGACTAGCTGAAGCTCTGCCCAAACAATATGTGGATGGAAAAGCACTACTAGTTATCAGAGAAGATGACAATGATGAAGTTCCAAATCTTATGGAGAATTTTGATGAAGCTTCCAAGAATAAAGCAAACTGAATCATGTCAACTTCTGAAGAAGATAATACTTGAAGAAGTTACTGGGAGCTGCTATTTTAGATTATGACTGCTTTTTAAACTTTTGTTCATGGATCTAATAGAATCTACATTTCTAATATTTTTAAGCCAAGCTCCTTGGATACTACAGCTGTTTTCAGTTTTTGCTTATACACAATTCATTTTTGCAGCTAATTAAACTGAAGAAATCTGGGAATAAAATTTGAAACAAGGTTAATAAATTTCTTTGCTTAATATACAGTTTTATTTTTTATTTCATTGAAACTATTGTCACACAGAAAGGAAGTTGTTTATAGAAAGCTAATCATGGCATGTAATATGACTGGTAATCTTTGATGACAGTTGATTAAATATTTTAAATGACAGTATAATTTAAAAAAAGAAAAAAAATAAAAAAAAACACGGAGACCTGATGGGGAGAAAGACTAATGCCTCAGATATGCTGGGCTTGAAGTTGTTTGTGTTATGGCTTTGGGTGGTCTGAACTTAAGGTGAGGGTAGGTGCATTTGGCTATATGTGGGGCAGTGGATCATATAAAATGAAAATTTTATAATCAAAGTAACAATAGAGTGTACGTGTGCATGTACATACACATGCCCACTTTGGAGTGAAGGTGTGGCTATAATGATATTGTTTGCACCTTCAAAGCACCACCTCTTCCTGCTTATCTATTAACAAATCTTACCCTCTCTGACCATGGGGAGGCATTGACCTTGGCAGGGCCAATTATATTTTCCCTCCAGCCAGCCAGTGATTGATTGCTCCAGGGAAGGGCTCATGGCCCACTCTTTGGATTTTTTTTTTTTTTTTTTTTTTTTGAGCGGGAAAGAGGAAGGAGGTGCAGAGAGAGATGGAGAGAAAGAATCTTAAGCAGGCTCCATACCCACTGTGGAGTCCAATGTGGGGCTTGATCTTACAAACCCGAGATCATGACTTAAGTTGAAATCAAGAGTCGGACACTTAATTGACTGAGCCATGCAGGCACCCCTCTTTGGATTCTTATAGAACAAAGTTAAGAGAAAGAAATGTTTCCCCTGGGTTATGACATTGGCAGTCTGTAAGCCCACTCTTACCAATAAACACAATCCCTGGCACCAAAGTCAGTCTGTTTGGAAGAATGAAGCTAAGGCAGAGACAAGCAGAGATGAGAATCAGAGAGAATGAGAACACAAATTACTCATTTGAAACTCCAGTCACTTTTGCAGTTTGGTGACAAGACACAATACATTTTCTTCTTTAGCTTAAGCTGGTTCAAGATGGGTTTTTGTCCCTTTTCACCAGAGGAGCACTGATTAATATGTCAATATGCAAGCTAAGTTCCCTGAATCCACCCAGCTATGAGATATAGACCAAAACCATGCCAAGGCTTATCTATTCCAAAGCTGCCTCTTCCCATGTACTTTAGCAAGTCTTTGCTTGGGAGGAGGACATTTCCATCCCAGCGAGAGAGATCACCCAGGGGAGGATGGGAAAGAGAGGGTCCCTTGGAAGAGAGCTGGGATTTGACCTTAAGTCTATCAGTCCCAAAACCTGAGCTTTTAAATGTTGTGTGACCTCCTCTGTGACCTTCCCACTAGGCCATTCATCAGGCTGAGGTATCTCACAAAACAGGTGTTCAAAGGCTTCTTAGATGAACAGATGATCCGCTGTGTTCTCATCTGTCAACAGGAAGAGGATGAAGATACATAGTCCCTCATTAATGTCCTGGAGAAACTCAGGCATGTTACACTCTCAGACTCGATGAATGGGCTGAGCTCTGTGGGTCAGGAAATGGGCACTAAATGGGTTTCCTCCTTGTCCTGGGCAAGTGTTTGTGCCTCTTTCCCCCACTGACCCTTCAGTGCAGGCTGTGGGAACAACTTCTAGGGTTGGGCACGTTTTGTGGCCCAAAGAAGCTCACCTTGACTTCAGAAAGCTTCCTTTCTCTTGGCTTCAGACAAGCACTGGATTTGGCCTCCTACTCTGGTTTTGGCCATCACCTTCACAGAGGGAATAAGGCAGCAGACCCCCATCTTTGGGAAATCTGATATAAGTATTTCTACTCCAACTTTCATTTTACACCCATATGCACTGAAGGGTCACAGTGTGTAACACATCCATGTTTCTCCAGGGCATTAATGAGTGACTGTATATCTTTTTCCCCCTCCTGTTGACAGTTGAGGAAATGGAGGATCATCTGTTCATCTAACAAGCCTTCTCAGACAAACAAAAACCAAGCTTGGTCGCCAGCTGAGGAAGGGGTCAAAAAACTGCCCTCAGTGAAATAATCCAGCCCCGATAGACCTGATGAACCAAGAAAAAGCAAGAAGTGAGCTGCAGTGCTGGTGACAGGTAGAGTCCTCCTGAGATTGCTATTGTCACTTTCAATCTGCTGGTGTCTTTAGGTCTAAAATGAGTCTCTTATAGAAAGACAGTTATCATATGATCTCACTGATATGAGGAATTTGAGAAACAAGATGGAGGATCATAGGGGAAGGGAGGGAAAAATGAAACAAGATGAAACCAGAGAGGGAGACAAACAATAAGAGACTCTTAATCTCAGGAAACAAACTGAGGGTTGCTGGAGTGGAAGGGGTTGGGAAAGATAGGGTGGCTGAGCGATGGACATTGGGGAGGGTATGTGCTATGGTTAGCACTGTGAATTGTGTAAGACTGATGAATCACAGACCTATACTCCTGAAACAAATAATACATTATACGTTAATAAAAAAAGAGAAAATAAAATAAAATAAAATGAGTCTCTTATAGGCCATACATAGATGGGTCTTGTTTTTTTTGTTTTTTTTTTTTTATCCTTTCTGTCACCCTGTATCTTTTGATTGAAGCATTTAGTCCATTTACATTCAAAGATATTTGATAGATATGTGTTTATTGCCATTTTATTACTTGTTTTGTGATTGTTTCTGGAGATTTTCTCTGATACTTTCTTGTCTTTGTCACTTTTTGTATCTCCTTTCCCCTTAAAGAGTTCCATTTAATATATCTTGTCCAGCTGGATTAGCGAGCATGAACTCCTTTAGTTTTTGTTTGTCTGGGAAACTATCTCTCTTTCTATTCTGAACACAAGCCTTACTGAATGGAATATTCTTGGTTACAGGTTGTTTCCTCTCAACTCTTTGAATATATCATGCCACTCTCTTCTGCCCTGCAATGTTTCCACTGAAAAATCCACTGATAGCCATATGAGGTTTCCCTTATATGTAACAGTCTTCTTTTCTGTTGCTGCTTTTAATTTTTTTTCTTTATCACTACTTTTTGCCATTTTAATTGCTATGTGTCTTGGTGTGGCCCTCCTTGGGTCGATTTTTTTGGTGGGGGGATCTCTGTGCCTACTGCATCTGAATATTTGTTTCTCTCCCCAAATTAGAGAAGTTTTCAGCTATTATTTCTTCAAATACATTTTTTGCTCCCTTTGCTCTCTCTTCTTCTGGGGTCCTTATCATGAATGTTATTATGCTCATTGGTGCCACTGAGTTCTCTAAGATTATTCTCAGTTTGCATATTTTTCCCTCTCATTTTCCCAGCTTGATTACTTTCCATTACTCTGTCTTCCAAGTCATTAATGTGCTCCTCTGCTTCCTCTAGCTTGCTATTTATTCCATCAAGTGTATATTTAATTTTATTTATTGCATTTTTCATCTTGGATTGGTTCTTTTATGTCTCTTTGTTAAGGGTTTCACTGATGTCCTCCATTGTTTTCTCAAGTCCAGTGAGTATCTTTATGATCATTACTTTAAATTTAAATTCTCTATCAGGAATATTATTTATCTTTGTTTCACTAAGGTCTCTGGCCATGAGTTTGTCCTGTTCTTTCATTTGGGACATACTTCTCTGTCTTCTCAATTTGTCTAACTTTCTGTCTGTTTCTCTGTGTTAAGAAAGTCAAGTATATTTCTTGCTTTTAAAGGTAATGGCCTGATAAAGAAGAGGTACTGTAGTGCCCTGCAATGCCATGTCCCCTGTTCTCTAGGTCCTGGCATTTCAGGGAGTGTCCCCTATGTATGTTGCCTATGCCCTGCTGTTGAGTTCCAACCTCTTTTTCTTTCAGTGCAGTTGTATTCAGAGGCTCTCTTTGCCTGTTGTGGACAGGGTTTTGTCCCCAGCTGGGTGGGGCACTTTTAAGAAATTGTGTACTGGTTTTCTTGGAAATGAAACCTGGCACTGCCACAGCCACCAGAACTGAGGTCCTGTAAAATGTGCAGGTCAGGAGATGAGGTGTTGGTGGGGTTTGTGCAGGTCTTCTATGGCAAGGGGCCTGCAGCACAGGGACTGAGGCAAGTGTGACTGGGAAAGATGGAGCCTCCAAAGTGTGGGGCTTGGTGTAAGAAGTTAAGTAGTGAGTGTTGACACTGTACTGGTTCTGGTGGGTGGCCTTTTGTTTATGGTGAGGGGTAAGGGAAGAAAATGACACCTGCCTCTTTAAGGGTGGGGACTCCACTTCCTAATGCCCCAGGTGCTCCCCCGGAGCCAAGCCAATTTTTAAAATTCCAGGCTTTAATTCCTGCTGGTTGTAAGAACTCATGAAATTCAGCCTATCTCCTTTTCAAAGCAAATGTTATGGGGATTCCTCTAACTTTTGTGGGCTCCCTGGTGTTACAGTCTGTTTTTCACCCTTCTCTGCACTACTGTCTCCCTCCCCACGGTTTTGTCTACTTAGCTCCCAAGTTATGCCTCCTCCCTTCCTACCTTCTTCAATGTGGACCTCCTCTCTGCCTTTGGTTGTGGAGTTTGTCCTGCAAGTCTTCAGATCATTTTCTGGGTTATTTACACTGATCTGTGTGTTACCTGGTAGTATCCATGGGATGAGATGAGCTTAAGGTCTTCCTACTCCACCATATTCTCAGACTGCAATATTGCTACTTTCTAATGGAAGTAAATTGGCTTAAGAACCTAAGCCTTATTTCTCCAAGAAATAATTGCAGTTCTCTATCTATCTCTATTGCATGGATCTACCTTTGGGGATTATAAAATTTAGTAATCTATTTCTTCCTTTTTTGAGGGAGAGAGAGAGAACAAGTGCAAGTGGGGTAGGGGGGGCAGAGGGAGAAGGAAAGAGAGAATCCCAAGCAGGCTCCACACACAGCATGGAGTCCATTGTGGGGCTTGATCCCACAACACTGAGATCGTGACCCAAGCTGAAATCAAGAGCTGGACACCCAACCCACTGAGTCATCCAGACACCCTTACTAGTAATCTAATTCTAACAGTGATTCTAATATTTATGAACCCATGTAATTTTTACTTTGCAAATGGCTGTGACAAAAGGAGAAAATATTTACCACATTGACAACCAGTTCATCATTAAACTGTTACTGAGAGCCATTATTCGAAAAGCTAACACTACAGGAGGTTTGATATCTTCCAAAGGCAATTCCCAAGCAACCTTAGATGGATCAGGAACTTTAACCTGTAAGAAACAAACTTCTCAGAAAATGAAAGTATTTTGACCAATAACCATGTAAATTTTAAACCATTTTCTTAGATTTTATTTTTGCATTTATCTTGACTATAGGAAGTCTCTAATAGAAATGTGTTTCTTCACAGTTGAAACTAATACTAAAAAAGATACACCTCTCACATATCAATTTTAAAAAATCTTATTATGGTTTGTTCTGCATGTATCTCAAAGTGACAGCACCTGTGGTCCTAATCACAGGTGCCTGGAACAAAGGATAACATGGCCTGGTGCTACTGCAGGATGGCAGCCAAAATGCTACCCTGTAGCCTGAGGCAGCTATCAACAGGAAGGGGAAGGAAAAAAAGAACCTTAAGCCTGAGAAAGGTGATGAGAGCTGGAGAAAAGCCAAATGTGGGAAGTCAGGACCAAGAAATATTAGGTAAGGTGGTAGAACCAACTGTGGAATTACTTTAGCAAATAGTAATAGCAAAAGTCAATTTTTAGTATGTAAAAAATTCAGTGAACAGAAGGGGTAGTGATAAAGACAGGAGGAGGAGGGAGGAGAAAGAGAGAATAGGAAACGAGCCCAAAGAGGATTAGAAGTTGTCAATGAAGTGCATTTTAGGAAATATAGCAGAGGATGCCTAAGCTACTGCAGAATGTCTCATCAACTCATGCTAAAGTTTCTTGTGACATCTATATTTATTTATTTAACTAATTATTAATTCTATGCTTTAGGTAATTCATATTTTTCTACAGATCTCATGGAATCATCATATTGCTTTTGAAGTTTTTATCTCTTTAAATCACACATGATTTACAAATATTACCTTCTTTACTCTTCTGTTTCACAACTTGGAGAATGTGGGGTTTTATGGGATTTTTTGGCTGTTTTCTAAGAGCAGCCTTAAAATCTTGGTATACTCTCAGCTCCTGATGTTTTATACTCTTCAATATATACTGCTATTGTGGTGATTCTTCCAGATTTATAATACACTGTTTAAAAAAAATGAAAGTAGATAGTTTTGGGCTTTGATTCACAACAGGAATATTTTTTCTTTTTTTTTTTTTTAAGATTTTATTTATTTATTTTGACAGAGAGAGAGACACAGCGAGAGAGGGAACACAAGCAGGGGGAGTGGGAGAGGGAGAAGCAGGTTTCCCACGGAGCAGGGAGCCCAATGCGGGGCTCGATCCCAGGACCCTGGGATCCTGACCTGAGCCGAAGGCAGATGCTTAACGACTGAGCCACCCAGGTGCCCCAAGAATATTTTTTCTTAATCTTTCATAATTTACAAGTCAATGAACACTTTTGAATGACTGATGGGGGGGGTAAGAGAGAAGAAAAGACTGAGAAAGAAAGCTTTTGGGTTATAATAGAAAAGAAGTATAGCAGTCAGAAAGATCAGCATGGTACTACCTTGATTCTACCTTCCATTAGCGTATGAAATGGCCCCTAGCATCATCAAGGGGAAAAATGCCAGCTTTTCTAACAAGGTCCTTTAGAAGGAAAATGCCAGTGGACTGAATAATAGGGAAAACACTTATATAAACATAATGTATTGTCTGTTAATATTGTTCCCAAGTTCAGATGCTTATATTCTGTAAACCTGTTGATACAAGGCCTAGTAGAAAGCGTTTGAGGAAGGGAGGCAAGCTCCTCTGGAAGACAAGAACATGTGCAGCAGTTCAAAACATGTAACTGCCTTTGAAACATTGGCAAAAGCACACTTACAGGGGCTTCAATTGACGTGATTTGGATGGAAAAGGTATACAAGAACAACAAAAATAAGAATGCTATCAACAAGTGAAAAAAAATCACTTTGCTCATGAACAGAAACATGCATTTTAATTTATTTCTGATATTTCAGCAATCCCTGAGATAGAACATGTTGGTTGACAATGGCCTTTATATACAAAAGGACTCTCTTTGATATACTTCCTCCTCACCAAATCATAACCAAAGAGTCCATTGCCAACCAAGTCATAGCAGATAACTCTCTTAGTTCAGAATGTATAATGCCTGGATTATATTTTAAAAAGTAGAATGAGGATTTGTTGGCTGTGGCAGGCCTTGTTTGCTAATGAGGTCAGAAAGAGAGATTTGCAGTTAATTTTCATAAAAATATTTTTTTACAAAAATATATGATTTTTGGAAAAAAAGAAATATAAACAGTTAAAAGTATGTTCTTTCCCCTCATTCACACTCTAAAGAAATTAACATCAATATTTTACTGTGCATTCTTTAGCATTTTTATACATACAAGTACATCTAC
Source organism: Halichoerus grypus (assembly GCF_964656455.1). Classification (NCBI taxonomy): domain Eukaryota; kingdom Metazoa; phylum Chordata; class Mammalia; order Carnivora; family Phocidae; genus Halichoerus; species Halichoerus grypus. The sequence continues at coordinate 49,593,801 of NC_135727.1, read as the reverse complement.
ATTTATGTAAACATATGCATCATATATATCAAATGTTTTATATATTTACATATCAAAATGTTTTGATATTTATATATTTTATATATTATATGTGATATATTACATATGTTTTATGTATTTATATATATTTAAGGTGTTTCTTCTCACAAAAATTGAATCATATTCTAAACCTCCTGTGCAAATTGCTTTTTTCAGTCAGTATACCAAAGATTAACTTCTATATAAGGACATAAAAATATCCCACGTTCTTTGTGATGGATGCAAAGCATTATAATTTATGTATACCATAATTTATTTACTCTCCTGATATGAACATTTTGGTCATTTCCAGTCTGTTGCCATTAAAATTAATGCTGCAATGAATGTCCTTTGGCATATGTCTTTGCATAGTTATGCAATAATTTGGGATAATCAATGCTTTGTATTAATTTCTATGTAGATCAGGTATCATTTGATATGATTAAAATAGCTAACATATATGTAAGATATGAAGCACAGTAACAAAATGAATAACCATGAATCCACCACTCCACTCAAGAAATAAGGTGTTATGATTCCTTTGTATCTCCCTGTGTGCTCCTTTTCTATCATTCTATTCTCCTGACTCCACTGTCTGCTATCCACTTAGAGTTTTTGAATTTTTGTGTTTTGTTTTTTGAGTAGGTTTTCTTTTATTCCTGAATGCATAAATGAAGTACTTGGTTTGCATATTTTTGGTATTTATAAACATTTTATTTTATTATGTGCAGTCTGTCACTTGTTTTTTTCATAAATATTATATTAAGAGTTTATCTACAATTGCTGTGTGTAGCTATGGTTCATTCATTTTCATTTTCAAACATTCCAAATTGTAACTGTCTTACAATTTATTAATCCATTCTCTTGTATTGCAGGATCATATAATATGTGTATGTTCAAATTTCCAAGAGGGTGCAAAATTGTTTTCCAAAATGATTGTAAAATTTCAAGTTTTCATAAGTAGAGTATTAGAATATGAATCTTATGGTTGTTCCACATCTTGGTATCATCACACTTTTTAATTTTAACAGATTTCTGAATTTCTGCCATTTTTTTAGTGTATCTCATTTTGCTAGTAATTTGAATCTCTGATACCTAAGGAAATTTTTAAAAATATTTTCATGGTCCTTTTGTTTTTCCTATGTGAAATGGTTATTCATGCTTCTGCCCAATTTTCTGTTGAGCTGTTTGTCTTGTCCTTATTGATTTATGAGAATTCTTTAAATATTCTAGATACTAAAATTTTGTCCATTTTGTGTGTTTCAAATATCTTTTCCCTGTTTTTAATTTGTTTTCCCACTTTCTTTATTGTGTATTTTCCTAAGCAGACATCTTTAGTTTGATGTAATTAAATTAATCTCATATTTTATGGCAAACACTTTAGTGTTTTGTGTGTCTTTAAAAAAATCCTTCTTTGAGGCCATAATGCTATTCTTCTGTTAAGTTTCTAGGTTTTGTCATTCACTTTTATTCCTTAATCAATCAGAAATTGATTTTGGTGTTGGTGATATAAGGACACAATCTTTTTCTCTTTTAAATATAATTAGTTGTCTTAGCACAACTTATGGAATAGTCTGTCTTTTCCTCACTGATCTGTTATGGCACCTTAGTCATATATTATTTCCATATATGCCACAGCGTGGTGAAGTCTCTATTTTAAAGATGGCTACCTGAATATAGCCCACTTAACCTATTCTTCTTACAATGTGACACGGACACTTAGAGTGCTGAAGTCTATTTTTTTCTCCCTTTACATCTATCCATGTCAATGACTACAATGGAAGTTAACATTGGTTGAATTCTGAGGCTAGAACATAAAAGATAATGCAGCATCCTTCTGCCTGGCTTTCTCAGAATGTGTGCCTTTTGAGCCTTAAGATGCCATGGAATAAAGCTTAACCAAGGAGGTGAAAGATCTGTATTCTGAAAACTATAAAACTTTGATGAAAGAAATTGAAGATAACAGAGCATCTGGGTGGCTCAGTTGGTTAAGTGTCTGCCTTCAGGCTAGGTCATGATCCTGGGGTACAGGGATCGAGCCCCACATCAGGTTCCCTGCTCAGTGGGGAGTCTGCTCCTCCCTCTCCCTCTGCCCCTCCTCTGGCTTGTACTCTCTCTCAAATAAATAAATAAATAAAATCTTTAAAAAATAAATTGAAGATAACACACAAAATATGGAAATATATTCCATGCTTATGGATCAAAAAACCAAATATTATTTTTATTTTATTTTTTTTATTTTTTTTTTTAAATATTTTATTTTTATTTATTTATTTGAGACAGAGAGAATGAGAGAGACAGAGCACATGAGAGGGGGGAGGGTCAGAGGGAGAAGCAGGCTCCCCGCCGAGCAGGGAGCCCGATGCGGGACTCGATCCAGGGACTCCAGGATCATGACCTGAGCCGAAGGCAGTCGCCCAACCAACTGAGCCACCCAGGCGCCCCAAAAAACCAAATATTATTAAAATATCCATACTATCCAAAGCAATCTACAGATTTAATACAATCTCTATCAAAATACCAACAGCATTTTTCACAGAACTAGAACAAACAATCCTAAAATTTGTATGGAACCATAAAAGACCCTGAATAGCCAAAGCAGTCTTGGAAAAAAAAAAAGAAAAAGCTGGAAATATCACAATCCCAGATTTTAAGACATACTACAAAGCTGTAGTAATCAAAACAGCATGGTACCACCACAAAAAGAGACACATAGATCAATAGGACAGAATAGAGTCCAGAAATAAACTCACACATTTATGGTCAATTAATCTATGACAAAGGAGACAAGAATATACAATGGGGAAAAGACAGTCTATTCAACAAACGGTATTGGGAAAACTGGGCAGCTACATGAAAAAGAATGAAATGGGACCACTTTCTTACACCATATGCAAAAATAAACTCAAAATGGATTAAAGACCTAAATGTGAGACCTGAAACCATAAAAATCCTAGGAGATACACATGCAGTAATTTCTCTGACATAGGCCATAGCAACATTTTTATAGCTATGTCTCCTGGAATCAAGAGAAATAAAAGCAAAAATAAACTGTTGGGACTACATCAAAATAAAAGGTTTCTGCCCAGCAAAGGAATGGAAGAAGATATTTGCAAATGATATATCAATAAAGGGTTAATATTCAAAATATATAAAGAACTTATAGAAAGAACTTATACAACTTAACACCAAATAATCATCATCATCATCATCATCATCATCATCCAATTAAAAAGGGGCAGAAGAGCTGAATAGACATTTTTCCAAAGAGGGCCTACAAATGGCCAACAGACACATGAAAAGATGCTCAACATCATTAATCATCAGGGAAATGCAAATTTAAACCACAATGAGATATCGCTTTACACCTGTCAGAATGTCTAAAATCAAAAACAGAAGGAATAACAAGTGGTGAGGATATGGAGAAAAGGGGACCCATTCACTTAGTGGCAATGTAAACTGGTGCAGCCACTGTGGAAAATATTGAGTTTCCTCAAAAAATTAAAAATAGAATTTTCATATGACCCAGTAATTACATGACTATTTACCCAAAGAAAATGAAAACACTAATTTGAAAAGATATATGCACCCTTTTGTTTACTGCAGCATTATTTACTAGCCAAATTATGAAAGCAAACCAGGTGTGCATCAATAGATGAATGGATAAAGAAGTGATATAGATATAGATATAAATGATCATAAAATATTACTCAGCCATAAAAAATAATGAAATCTTGCCATTTGCAACAACATGGATGAACCTAGAAGGTATAATGCTAAGTGAATGAATTAGAGAAAGACAAATATATATGATTTCACTCATATGTGAAATTTAAGAAACAAAATAAACAACGAAAAAAAAAGAGACAAGAAAACCCAGACAAATATATAGAACAAACTGATGGCTGCCAGAGGGGAAGTGGGTGGGGGATGGGTAAAATAGGTGAAGGGGATTAAGAGTATATTTATTGAGAAATGTAGAGAATTGTTGAATCATTATATTGTACACATGAAGTTAATAGAATATTGTATGTTAATTATACTTGAACAAGAAAAAAAAAACACTGTGGCATAATTATGGCTATGTTGAAGCCACCATGAAGAAGAAAAATTAAAAAAAAAAAAAAAAAAACACATGTGAAAATAGAAATATCCAAAGTGCCCAAAGTATTTCAGGTCCCAGCTGTTTGAGTATTCCCAATCCAGGCACCAAAGCCTTTAAGATGTCCCCTGCTCTCACTACTATCTGACTGCAACCTAATGAGACCTGGAGCTAGAACCTCCCAGCCAAGCTCCCCAAATTCCTGACTCACAGAGACTGTGACAGATAATAAATGAGTGTTATTGATTCAAGCCACTAAGCTTTGGGATGATTTGTTACACAGCATTATAGAGACAGAACACCAAGTTTTTTTTTTTTTTTTTTGGAATCTCTATTTGTTTATTGGTCAGTCTGTTTATTAACTAAACTCTTTGTGATTGTTTTTTTTTTCTTTTTTAATTTGTAAAATGGAGAAAAAGAATACTATCCTCATAAGGTTGTTGTGAAGATTAAAAGGGTTAATTTTTATCAGTGCCCAGTGCATAGTAAGTGCTGTATATGTATTAACTATTACTATTGGTACTGCTACTTATAACAATGATTAAAATGATCATTATTTCTGAGCCCATAGCTTATTGTCATAATTTCCATATCATTATGATAATTCATGACATCCAGTAACGTAATTTCCCCCATCTTTTTCTTCTCAGATTTCTCTTGACTATTCCTGGGTTTGTGCTCTTTCACATAAATTTTGGAATTGCCTGTAAATTTCCTCAAAATAATACCTTAGAATTTTAATTGCATTTGCATTGACTCTCTTATTCAATTTGGAAATGATTAATATCTTTAAGATTTCGAGTCTTCTTAGAATTGTAAATTGAGCAAAATAATATTTCAAGAACAGGGGTCAGGAAACATTTCCTTACTGTAAAAGCCCAGATAGATAGTTAATATTTTAAACTCTGAGGGCTATGCAATCTCACATAGCAGTATTGCAACTACTCAACTGTGCCTTCCTAGAGCAAAAGCAACCAGATACAGTATATAAATGAATGTACATGGTTGGCCACATTTGGCCCACAGGCCATAGTTTGCTGACCTCTGTTCAAGAAGAGACTTGAAATAGTCTTCCTAGGTACCTTGATTGGATAGTAAACTCCTATTTACAGAATAGATTTCTTTCTGAGCTACCTTTTTATTCCATTTGTCTATTTGCGAGTTTACTGCTTAATAATTTAATTTTATTATTTATTTAAACAAGACAATTTTCATTTTATTGTTTTAATTTTTTTTTTCAAGTCTACCCACTCACATTTTGTAATTTCTTATTGATTACTCATGTTATACTCCCATCTTTTATTCATTGTGGTTTTTCATTTCATGGTAGTTTTCATATATTTTGTATTTGATAATTGTAGATTCTAGAACCTCTCTGGGTCTAAATCTGTTGGATTTTTGTTGTTGTTTATCTCTGCTGATTCTAACTCATGAGAGTTCATTTTGTTGTGTGCTTTGTGATCTTCATTTATGAGCTTAAAGTTGTTTGTTTCCTTCATCTTTGTGTATTTTGAATGCATTCTTCCAAAGAGGAATTATGTTTGCTTTTTGTGAGAGCCATAGGGTACTATTGACCTGGAACATTTTTATTTTCATCATCCATCCAGGCACCTCCCCTTCATCCAAGATTCTCAGGTTCCAGTATGCCCCTTTCTATCTGCAGTGTGTTTTTTAGCATTTATCATTAGGGTAACCATGTCTTTTCATGTATTTTCTGCTCATCTGTTTCTTTTCAGCCCATTTTTTTTCAATCTTTTGAAGAGTTCCCTTAGTTTACATGTCCCAAGCAATGCAAAAAAATATTACACTATATGCAGGATTTAGTTTTTTCTCCATTAAGAACATGTCCTTAAAAAATTCAATTTGCCATATTGCCAGAAGTGAGTGTCTGATAGATTCTTTAAAATAAAAGTTATAGGGGTGCCTGGGTGGCTCAGTCATCAAGCGTCTGCCTTTGGCTTGGGTCATGGTCCCAGGGTCCTGGGATCGAGCCCTGCATCGGGCTCCCTGCTCAGCAGGGAGCCTGCTTCTCCCTCTCCCACTCCCCCTGCTTGTGTTCACTCTCTCGCTGTGTCTCTCTCAAAAAAATAAAATCTTTAAAAAATAATAATAATATAATAAAATAAAATAAAAGTTATAAAGAAAATAAAAGTCATGGTTTTTTTTGTTCCATATTTCCAATTGCCCTCTCTAAAATGTTTAATCAATTTATGCTCTCAGCAACAGTGAATGAGAGTAAGCGCTATCTCCTACCATTGTCAATAGTGGATATTTTTAGTATTTTTATTTTCCCTTTCAGATATAGATATGTGTGGATTTTACCATAAAGAAGAGAGAAATTAAGATACATAGAAACAGGATACATACATAGTTTCACTCCTTATCTGAAGGTCACTAAACTAAAACTCAGTAATCCTCCATTGTGAAGTGACCAGGTTTCTAGGTCTGCTCATGTTCTGCTGTGAATAAATGAAGACACTCAAGGTTTTCTTATCATTTTGAGATAAAATGGTAGTTATTATTTTGCCTGGACAAACAACTGCATAACAAAGTAAAAACCATGCCCACTCCCTAAGTATAGCTGCATTCTCCCTCTGGCACTGTGACCTTGAAGAAATCGTATCTGTTAAATCTTAATTCCCATGTTTAAGGGACAATGTGGAAAAATATATTCTGTTTCACACTCTGAATCAATAAATGTACTCTAAGGTCTTTAGAAAGTGTTACATAAAAGAGGTGTATCATTAGAAAGAAATTTTAATGTATGTTCAGAGATTTTAAGGATAAAATCTTATTAAAATAAATCTTCTATTGCCAGAATATTTTCAATTCTATCAATTTAAGCAATTGACCCAATAAAATAATTTCCACTAACAGACACAGAACTAACCAGGTGTAATGGGAAAAATTAGAAAAAAACTTATGAATAAAATCTGTTTGCTATATTCTTCTAAGGGCCCTAGGCCTCAGGTTCCATTATAGAGAGAGTCTAAGTGCACAGATATTCTGACAAGAGGTTTGTAAATTAAATGAAACTTAATAAGAAGGCCGATAGATATCCCAGCATATACCTGAAATTCCTTTCAACAAGTAGACCCTCCAAACACTTTCATGCTGAGGCATTACATCAAGAGGGAAAAAAAAAAATCCTTCCCAACAACCAATCAAGAGTCATTTAGTATTTGAAAGGCAACATGAACTGACATTCCTATTAGCATAAGAGTGTTTTAGAATGTCAGGGAGACCACAATGTGATCATTAATACTGCATTAAGTCCAATTATAATTCTTAGCTTGAAACGTCATTTTCTAAAATAATAGTATTCAGAGTCTTCCTTAAAGTTGTGCAATTCAAAGAAGTAAGCATTGCTTTTAATTTGATTGACCAAAATTTAAACTTATACACATTTCCAGAGTCCATGCATTACTTTTTATTGAAGTATAATAGCAAATGACACATTTGTATCCTATTTTAATCTCTGTGCTTACTCAACTTTAAAATCAATTAAGACAATTAAAAATGACCTTTGTCTTCTCAGTTGAAAAATACTATCTGAGCAAAATTTAAAAGTATATTTTTGTAATTTGTTGATATTTTAAAAATATGATCTCTTAGAGGATAAGACTTAACACATACATTAATGTTAGTCCAAATGTATATAAGCTTAAGAATAGAACACAGCCATTTATCCATCACTTTTTTTGGCAATAATCAAGGCTCACTCACTCTACCCCATAACCTGGGACTATATAATTTGGTCTTCCTTGGTCATCTTGAAACAGAATATAAAGGCAATGATTTTCAATCTTAGATAAGGTATAAAAATGGCAATCCTCTGACATAGATAAGACAGTTTGAAGCTTCCTAAATACTGGAACTTCATGTTATTTTGCAGCATTAGAGATGGCTGCTAAATCAGAAGTAAAGGAGCCAGAGCCAGAGCCAGGGCAGCAGGTAGTAAATAAGGGAGCTATGATGAGGTGGCCTGCCTGTACCTGCTAAAGCTCAGTAGAAGGCTGACCCCATGCCAAACAGAGGTAGTGAAATTTCTTTCTATAGAGGAAAACAAAAGTGCTTTTCTCCTTACTTCTGAACAAAACAAACAAACAAATAAATAAGGTGAATTGCACATCAAAAAGAGAGCTGCTGTAGCAATATACAAGGTGGCTTTGAAGGAAGCACAGATCAAATTAATACATGGGCATCACATCTTTGGAGAACAAGGTTTAATTCCCACAGTTGTCACAAATGAAATGAGTTTGAGGGTCTGTAGTGAACAATAATGCATGACACACCAAACTGCTACACTCCTTGGCAGAAAAAATCAAGAATTTTCTATCCAGAACAAAGTTAATACTATTTGATAAAAAATAACTCAGTGAAATTCCTTTAAGTATCTGGGGAGGAAAATATTTACAGATAGTGAGCACTGTTGATTGCAAGGCATAGGAAACAATCATCCTCCATCTGATTGCTCTGTTTGGTTGGTTGATCAGAAAGGAGTTTCAAGCACCAGAAATATTAATCTTTCATATTTTTATTAGCAAAAATAATATTAGTGTATCATTAACCCATATGTCCTCTCCAAAATAGATAACTGTTCACTAGGAGAAAATTGTCTCAAGGGTGTATTTGTCACTAATGTATCACCATGTGACTCACCTGAGCTTGAGACGCCCAAATTATTGATTTTAAGGCTCATGTAGGAAATCTCAAATGTAATGTAGTATATTTTTGAAGTATGTTTCTGGTTACCAACTTCATAGTTACAATTTCAACCAATTTCTCTGTGCTATCACTTCACAGCTACATATCCTCTGAAAATAATATAATAATGTTTCTCATAATTGCCTTTCTTATATGTAGACTGAATAATTTACTGGATAAAGCATTGTTCAACATGTACAACAATTACAGTTCCAATCTCCCTTTCTAGACTACTCCAATAAGCTACGTGATTTTTAAAGGGTCACTGTGTTCTTGTATCAGTTTCATCATTTGACTCTACACACTAAATCACAGTGATGAAATCCTACAAAGGTTTAGGGATTAACCACATTTTTCATCAGGGATATTGGTCTGTAATTCTCTTTTTCAGTGGGGTCTTTGGTTTTTCAGATCAAGGTAATGTAGGCTTCACAGAAAGAGTTTGGGAGTTTTCCTTCCATTTCTATTTTTTTGAAACACCTTCAGAAGAATAGGTATTAGTTCTTCTTTAAATGTTTGGTAGAGGGCGCTTGGGTGGCTCAGTCGTTGAGTGTCTGCCTTCGGCTCAGGTCATGATCCCAGGGTCCTGGGATCGAGTCCCACATCGAGCTCCCTGCTTGGCAGGAGGCCTGCTTCTCCCTCTCCCACTCCCCCTGCTTGTGTTCCTGCTCTCACTGTCTCTCTCTCTGTCAAATAAATAAACAAAATCTTAAAAAAAAAAAAAAAAATGTTTGGTAGAATTCCAGGGGAGGCCATCTGGCCCTGGACTCTTGTTTGTTGGGAGATTTTTGATTACTGCTTCAATTTCCTTGCTGGTTATAGGTCTGTTCAGGTTTTCTATTTCTTTCTGTTTCAGTTTTGGTAGTTTATACATCTTTAGGAATGCATCCATTTCTTTCAGATTATCTAATTTGCTGGCATATAGTTGCTCATAATATGTTCTTATAATTGTATTTCTTTGGTGTTGGTTACGATCTCTCCTCTTTCATTCATGATTTTATTTATTTGGGTCCTTTCTTTTTTCTTTTTGACAAGTCTAGCCAGTTTATTGATCTTATCAATTCTTTCAAGGAAATAGCTCCTAGTTTTGTTGATCTGTTCTAGTGTTCTTTTGGTTTCTATTTCATTGATTTCTGCTATAATCTTTATTATTTCTCTTCTCCTGTTGGGTTTAGGCTTTATTTGCTCTTCTTTATCCAACTCTTTTAGGTGTAAAGTTAGGTTGTGTATTTGAAATCTTGTTTCTTGAGAAAGCTTGTGTTGCTACATACTTCCCTCTTAGGACCATCTTTCCTGCATCCCAAAAGTTTTGAACAGTTTTGTTGTCATTTTCATTTGTTTCCATGATTTAAAAAAAATTTTTTTTTAATTTCCTGGTTGACCCATTCATTCTATAGAAATATGCTCTTTAACCTCCATGTATTTGAGTTCTTTCCAAATTTCCTCTTGTGATTGAGTTCATGTTTCAAAACATTTTGTTCCAAAAATATGCAGGGAATTATCCCAATCTTTTGGTACCAGTTGAGACCTAATTTGTGACCCAGGATGTGATCTATTCTGGAGAATGTTCCATGTGCACTCGAGAAGAATGTGTATTCTGTTGCTTTAGGATGGAATGCTCTGTATGTATCTGTGAAATCCATCTGATCCAGTGTGTCATTCAAAGCCCTTGTTTCCTTGTTGATCTTTTGCTCATTGCAATGAGAGGGGTGTTAAAGTCCCCCTACAATACTATTATTGTATTATTTTCAATGTGTTTCTTTGATTTTGTTATTGATTGGCTTATATATATTTGTCTGATCCCATGTTAGGGGCATAAATATTTACAATTGTTAGGTCTTTTTGTTGGATAGACCCTTTAATTATGATATAGTGTCCTCCTCATTTCTTATTACAGTCTTTGGTTTAAAATCTAATTTGTCTGATATAAGGATTGCCACCCCAGCTTTCTTTTGATGCCCATCAGCTTGATAAATGGTTCTCCCCCCAGTTTAAATCTGGAGGTGTCTTTGGGTCTAAAATGAGTCTTTTGCAGACAGCATATCAATTGGTCTTGCTTTTTTTTATCCAATCTGATACCCTGTGTCTTTTGATTGGTGTGTTTAGCCCATTTACATTCAATTTTAGTATATGTGCTGCCGAAGCAAGCACTAGCCCATTTACATTCAGAGTAACTGTTGAAAGATATGAATTTAGTGCCATTGTATTACCTGTAAAGTGGCTGTTACTTTATGTTGTCTCTGTTCCTTTCTGGTCTATGTTACTTTTGGGATCTATCTTCACTTAAAGGATCCCTTTTAATATTTCTTACAGGACTGGTTGGGTGATCACAAATTCTTTAAGTTTCTGTTCATCCTGGAAGCTTTTTATCAACTCCTTCTATTTTGAATGCCATCCGAGCTGAATAAAGTATTCTTGGCTGCATATTTTTCTCATTTAGCACCCTGAATTTATCATGCCAGTCCTTCCTGACCTGCCAGGTCTCTGTGGTTAGGTCGGCTGCCAATCTAATATTTTTACCCTTCTAGGTTACCAACCTCTTATCCTGAGCTGCTTTCAAGGCTTTCTCTTTGTCTCTGAGATTTGTCAGCTTTCACTATTATATATTGGGGTGTTGACCTGTTTGTATTGATTTTGAGAGGGGTTCTCTGTGCCTCCTGGACTTTGATGCTTATTCCCTTCTCCAGATTAAGGAAGTTCTATGCTATAATTTGCTCCAATATAGCTTTTGCCCCTCTCTCTCTCTTCTCTCTTCTTCTGTGATCTTAATTATTCTAATATTGTTTCACTTTATGGTTTCACTTATCTCTCAAATCCTCCCCTCATGATCCAGTAGTTGTTTATCTCTCTTTTTCTCAGCCTCTTTATTCTCCATCATTTTGTTTTCTATATCACTAATTCTCTCTTCTGCCTCATTCATCCTAGCAGTTAGAGCCTCTATTTTTTATTTCATTTCATTAATAGTCTTTTTTTTATTTTGACTTGATTAGATTTTTGTTCTTATATTTCTCCAGAAAGGGATTCTTTAGTGTCTTCTATACTTTTTTCAAGCCTCAGCTAGTATCTTTTAATTATTATTCTGAACTCTAGTTCTGACATCTTACTTATATCCATACTGATTAGGTCCCTGACAGTCAGTACTGCCTCTTGTTCTCTTTTTTGAAGTGAGTTTTTCCTTCTTTCATTCTGTCCAGAGAAGGATAGATGAATAAGAGAACAAAATACTAAAATGGCAACAAAGACCCCAGAAAAATATATGCTGAACACATCAGGTGTGATCTAAAACCAAAAAATAAAAAAATAAAAAAAAATAATAGAGAGAATATATTCAGACAGGTGAACAGAACAGAGCAATACACCAGATCCTGTGTGTATTTTGATGTTTGTTAGAAAACTAGATCCCAAAATTGTTAAGAAAGATAAACTTACATATGTTCAAAAATAAAATTAAATACAGTGAAAGGATAGAATGTAACTGTAAAAATGAAAATTTAAAAAAAAGACAACAAAAGTTGATAAAATAAGAAATTGGTTGAAAAGGAAAGAGAAAAAAATTAAAATTGAAAGACTAAAGAATCGTGAGAAAAAGAAAAAAAAAAAACCATGAATTCTATATACTATTTTCTCCTAGTGCTGAAGTTTTGCAGGTCTGTGTGATTGGTAAACTTGGTCTTAGCTGGATGTTGTTGCTGATCTTCTGGGGGAAGGGCCTGTTGTACAGATTCTCAGGTGTCTTTGCCCCAAGTGGAATTGCACCGCTCTTGCCAGGGTCCCAAGCTAAGTAAGAGGCTCTGATTGTTCTATGTGGCTTTTGTTCCCTGAAGGTTTTCTTTGCCACTTTAGAGGATGAGAATGAAAATGGTGGCCTCTCAATCTCCAGCCCTGGAGCTGAAAGCTTGCCTCCTTACTCCTCAGTGTGCCTTCAGGGAAAAGCAGTCCATCACTCCTCTCTCCCCGGTCTCCATGTACACTCTGTGCTCACCCAGCCTGTGACCAAGCTTTTCTATCTCAGGCACACGGCACCACTTTGAGTCTCCAAACCCTGAAGACTCCAGCATCACACCCATGCCAATAGTCCTGGGGGAGAAAAGGGGGCCTCCCTGCAGTTCTGCCGCTTGCTGGGCTCCTGCTTGGAGAACAGTTGTCTAACCATGCCATGGTTCAAGGTTTATGGGAATACCGAGCTGAAACTCTACTCCTGGGCTCACTGATTGCAGTCGGCTTCCTCGCTCTGATGCCTGGGAGCTCTGCTGCACTCAGGCACCCCTGTTCTTTCTGTGACCCTGGGGATCCTGAGACCACACTGTCCCACCTAGGTTTCTGCCCCACCTCACCACCTGAGGGCCTGTCAGGCAGGGATGTCCCTCACTGGAGCAGACTTCTAAAAGTTCTGATTTTGTGCTCCACTGCTATGTCACTTTCTGGTAGCTAGCTTATGAAGATTCCCTCTCCGCAGGGTTTATCTTCTGATATATCACCTCGGATTCACTTCTCCATACCTCCTACCTTGCAGAAAGTGGTTGCTTTTTTATTTGTAGAATTGTAGCAATTATTTTCTTAGATTTCCAGTTGAGTTTGCAGGTGTTCAGAATGATTTGATAGCTATCTATCTGAATTCCTGGGATCAGACAAATCCAAGGTCTGCTACTCCTCTACCATCTTAGATTCTCTGGGTTAATTAAATTTTGTAAACAGGTGGGATTGATGTCACTTGGAAACAATTGAATGAAAAAATTCAGTTCAATAATACAGTAGTAAACAATCTCTAATGAGTGTGATAAAAAGGCTATGAAAGAACCCTTATTAAGTACCACACTGTATTTCAAGCCCATGCAAGATGATATACATCCATTGTCTTACCAGATTCTCACAACCACACCATGAGTAGATATTGGCACTACTATTTTGTAGATGAGGAAATAAAGTCATATGGTTTAAATAAATTGTCAATGTCATATATAATATAGAGCTAGAATTTCTAGGTCTGACTGACCTGCAAAGCCATTATTTTCTCTACACTGCAGCATGTTACACTAGTGCAATATTTAGGGTCTAGTTTAAACTGCTATAACAAAGAAACCCCAAAATACAGTGGCTTAAGTAAGATATTTAAGATATCTATTTATTAACTTGTTTACTAATTTATTTTTTAAATTAGTTTGCTTTTTCTCCCATATAATGGTCTTGTAGGTCTCTGCAGATATCATTAATTCTGGGAATTGAGTATATGGTCTTCACTGTGCAATGCTTTCTATTTTTATATGTTTGAAAATTTACATCATAAAAATTTTAAAACATATTATTAAGGGAAAAAAAAAGAACCAAGAAGAAAAGGGTCAACTATGCTTAAGTGAATACAGACTGATAAGTGGAAACAAATGGAAGTGAAAGTCAAACCACTTTGTTTCCTAATTATTATTATTATTATTATTTTTGTGTGTGTGTGTGTAGGAGTTTCAGATAGTATACATTCACAGTAATGATCTGGCATTTAGGCCATATATAGTAACTTTAATTTCAATGTCATTGTCCTTATAGTGTCTTTCAGGTGGAATGCTTTCTTGTGTGTCTGCATTTTTCTTCATAAAACTTTCCCTAATACTCTAACTTAAATTGATTTCTCTGTCTAAAATTTTTCAGTGATGACAGACCAGAGCACTCATCTTAGCACTCCATCAGATATTGCCAGTTATTATTATTCAGTGTCTTGTAGTCTTAGAAGCTTTATGTCAAAATATTCCCTATCATAAAATTTTCAGTAGGGTTTTTATTTTATTTTATTTTATTATGTTATGTTAATCATCATACATTACATCATTAGTTTTTGATGTAGTGTTCCATGATTCACTGCTTGCATACAACACCCAGTGCTCCATTCAGTACATGCCCTCTTTAATACCCATCACCGGGCTAACCCATCCCCCACCCCCCCTCCCCTCTAGAACCCTCAGTTTGTTTCTCAGAGTCCATAATCTCTCATGGTTCGTCTCCCCCTCCGATTTCCCCCCCTTCATTTTTCCCTTCCTACTATCTTCTTTTTTTTTTAACATATAATATATTATTTGTTTCAGAGGTACAGGTCTGTGCTAGAGTGGTGGAGGGTGGGAAGGATGGGGTGGCTGGGTGTAAGACTGATGAATTTCAGTAGGATTTTAAAGACAACTTTTTATTAGACAAAATTTACATTTACTCTGGGTTTCTGTTCTCACTATATTATACTTTTGAAAGACCTCAATTTGTCACCCATTCTTACTTAAATGACCTTAGGTAAGTAACTCAACCTCTTCATGCTTCGGTTTCTTCATTTGTAAAATGGAGGGAATGGTGCTTACTATGTAGGATGTTGTGAGTATAAAATGGGATACCTTAAGTTAAAGCACTTAGCAGATGATTGGCATGTTAGATGTTTAATAAATTTCAGTTCTCTGTTCTCCTTTTTCTAAACATGACATAAGGAATATGTGTTAATTCCAAAAACTGACTTTAAATGTTTTTTTAAAAAACTTTATTGAGGTACTTTTTAATATCATAAAATTCACCCACTTCAGGTATACAATTTAATGGTTTTTAGTAACTTTATCGAGTGGCACAATCATCACCATAAATTAGTTTTAGAACATTTTCATCCTGCCCAATAAGATCCCTCCTGCCAATATGCTTTATACTACTTAAACTTTGTTTCATTGGATATCGCCTAGAGTAAGACTTGTGTACTTCTAGTACAAATTTCTAATGTCTTCCCAAACTTCATCAAGCCTCACAGTACCACTATCTTACCTGATCCCCAGGCTATTGTTTTGCCTCCTTTGTCACTATAATGCCCAATAAAGTTGAATCGGAGCAACTTGGGCAAAAGAGTCTCTAATAGTGATGATGCTCAACTACTAATTATCTAGGAAGAGTTCTTCAAGCCATAGAAATACTGAATATGACCCTTTCTTTGAGCCTCTCTCTTATGCTGAAGTTTATAATGTGTAGTTACTATTAAGTCTCTTTTTAACCTTCCAAGTTAGTGAGAATCTGACATAAGGCACTGATGTTGACTGCTTGTATTCACATTTGTTTTAGCGAGAGTGCTCTGCGAAGTTTATGCTAATTAAACTTTCTATTATTATTATTACTATTATTATTATTTATTGAGTGCTTATTATATGCTAGGAATCATGTTAAATACTTATGCATCGGGGTGCCTGGGTGGCTCAGTCGTTAAGCGTCTGCCTTCGGCTCAGGTCATGATCTCCAGGATCGAGCCCCGCATCAGGCTCCCTGCTCAGTGGGGAGTCTGCTTCTCCCTCTCCCTCCACCTTTCCCCACTGCTCCTACTCTCTCTCTCTCTCTGTATCTCTCTGTCTCAAATGAATAAAAAAAAAAAAATACTTATGCATCATCTCGTTTGATCTTCCTGATAACCTTACTAAAAAGCTATTAACATCTTTATTTTGAAGATGAGGAAATGTGTTTCTCATTTTACAAATAAGGAAACTGAGGTCTAGAGATATAAAATACTTTCCCAGCATCATTTAATAAGTAAGTAACGAAGTCTGACTTTTCCAAGAGTAAAGATCATGAACCACATGCTCAATAAATATCAACATTATTATTATTTACAATTATTAACCCATAAATATCTGTGTGGTAGGCATTACTAACCCCATTTAATTGAAGAGGAAACTCAGGGTTGGAGAGTTTAAATGACTTGCTTATAGGAACACAAATACTAAGTGGCAAATGTGGGACTTAAACCTCTTAAACTCTCTTGAACCTCTCTGCGTCTGAGTTCAAATACTTGTTCTGTTACCTACAAGCTTTTTGACCATGGGTGAATTATTCAATCTTTCTGTGCCTTAGTTTCCTTATCTATATAATATGAGGTTAAGATTGTAGCAACTTAATAGATTACTGTGAAGATAAAGTTAGTTGAGATATAAAAAGCACTTAGAACCAGGATCTGGTACATAATAAGTGCTATATAAAAGCTAGCTAGCTAGTAGTAGTAGAAGTAATATTTTTATTATTATGCTAGACTGCCTCTGGGACATGTATTATTTGTCATTTTAAGGGCACTGTTTTCCAGCCTCATTTTCTGCATAGTCCTCTCTGTTTCCTTACAATTACTTTCTAAAGATGTTTCAAATCTATTTTTTCAATAGTACACAAAACCAATCAAAACTATTTTTAAAGATGTAAGACTGGGTTTCTTCACAATGTACATTTATAATTAATATGCTTTCCAATGTGAGAATAGTGTAAGAAAACAGAAATTCACTCGTGTGTGTGTGTGTGTATGTGTGTGTGTGTGTGGTAAGGGCAGAGTTTCCTACTGTTCTCAAAAATCTCTATAGTCTTGTTTCTCACATGCAGTGGGGAAATAATGCCCTTATCAAAGTTAATGAAATGAGAGGTCCATATCAGTATTATCAGCAGTGAGCCCAAAGGAAAAAGGTCCAACCCTCCTGGCCAGGGCAAATATCAGCTGGAGCCCTGGGGAGGCTTTTTACAAATTTCAAACACTACTTAGGGGGTTAGAGTCATTTCTAAAATGCAAAAGGTGCCTTTCTGATAAGTAGACTTGCCAGCTGATATTTCTTGAAAGTGAAAAGACTAACTAGAAATCAAATATCAACCTAAAATATAGTCATATTTCTCACAACCAGAGATTTACATGTGAATCTACCTGGATGGTTACATACAAAAACTGCTTTAAAAAAAGGCATTGATTTTATGAATCATTTATTATGTGTGTCAAATATATGATTGTGATTAAAACTTATGTGTAGTTCGCCCATTCATTAATTTATAAGATGCTTCTCAAAAACCTGCTACAAACCATGTACTCTATGTTTGTTCTTTGATATTGAAAATGTGTAATAACATTAAGTCCAGAAAATGCCCTTATTTTGACTTAGCTCTGGATACAAATGACCAAGTCAATAGAATTCTGGAATATATTTATCCCAGGATATCTTAGATCTTGCCATCATGGTACAATGTTTGAAATTAATTTACTTTGTTTAAGAGAAAATCAACATCTTGTCTGTGATCAATTTAATAGAGGCTAAATGACTAGTAAACATGTTAGTCATTTTTTTTAATATTTACCTTAAAATATATTTAGTCTGGCAAAACTTACATTCCAAAAATTGTTATAAAAATTAGATTAACTGGTTCCAAGAACACATACACAAAAGGGGAAATTAATTCAATCTCTACTGTATTGTGATTCTATTTCTTTAATTATCTAAATCTAAATATTTCAGTAATGATCAAAGTAATTTTTTAAAATGTTCTATAGGTTTAAATATCCTCTTAAGCAATGGTAAAAAGCATTCATATAAGGTGTTTTTTTATTCTCCAAATACAAAACTGATGAGAATGAAATCTAAGTTCTAAGTCCACACCACCCATTTAATGACAATTTTGTCCAGTCTCTCTTTATAGATATAGATATAAATGATATAAAGATATAGATATTTATCTTGTCCTAACAATACTGAAAAGGTATTTATGATGTATACTACTTGCATCATAAGAGTTGATTCAAGATGGGAACAATGAACCATAACTGTTGTCCTTTTTTTTTTAAGTGACTTTAAAAAGACCTTTATAGGGCGCCTGGGTGGCTCAGTCGTTAAGCGTCTGCCTTCAGCTCAGGTCATGATCCCAGGGTCCTGGGATCGAGCCCCGCATCGGGCTCCCTGTTCTGCGGGAGGCCTGCTTCTCCCTCTCCCACTCCCCCTGCTTGTGTTCCCTCTCTCTGTGTGTCTCTCTCTGTCAAATAAATAAAATCTTTAAAAAAAAAAAAAAAAGACCTTTATAACTTGTAATTAATTGGCCAGCTAGGGAAATCTACTGCAGAAATAAATGCAGTTCAAATAGTATTCCAAAGTAGATGGCATTTGTTCAAAAACCTTTTTTCTAAAGACTATTAAAACATGCATGAGAAACCATCAATTACTTAGCCCAGAAAGAGTTCCTTACAGAAAAAGCTGGGGGAATTATCATACAATAATAATAAAAACACTGAATGTGTTACCTCAGGCATGAGATCATATACTCTTGGTGACTTTAGGCACCAGGGGTTTTTTAATTGTTATGTTAATCACCATACATTACGTCATTAGTTTTTGATGTAGTGTTCCATGATTCATTGTTTAGGCACCAGGTTTTATATATAGTTAGGTCGATCAATGTATTTCAGCATCAGTTTAAAGAGTTGACCCCTTATTGAAAAATTGAAATTTATTTGCATAAAATGTGCAGAGAAATGCAAGTCTTAATGTGACATTGGATGTTTTTCTCACAAGAATACTTTTCATTGCTATGTAACATTTTTGATATTCATCTTAAAGTACAACAGAAAATGAGAAGATATTAGTTCTTACATTTCCCTAAGCACTATAACAACCTCAATTTATTGCAGAAGAAAATGCCTGGAACACATGATGCAAATGTAGGTTTTTAAAAATTGCTCTCTTCTTTTGAACTGAAGTCTACAGTTGAACTTCACTCACTGGAGTCTTGCTTAACCCAAACTAGTCACTTTAATGAGATTATTTTGCAAGACACAAATATTTACATGAAATGCTTTTAATTTTTCCTCTCATCTGTCAGTTTGTTCAAATTAATTCCATTTAGATAACTAAAATTTGACTGTATGAGTCAGATAATTGTCAATACTAAAATGTGTGTCAAGATATCATTTCACCTTGCTTTTCTTTAACCAGTTTCTGACTTAAAGTGGAACATTCCTAGTAATATTTGATCTAGAGCCTCATTTTAGGTCTTTAGTTGCCAGTTATCTAGTACATAATAACACAGGAATTTTTTAAAAAGTTTGAAGAAGCCCTGAAGATTATTTAGCCTTTGTCTTTCTTAAAGTAGAATGATTAGTAACCAAGAACGATTAGAGATTTAATAGTCATAGGTGTTTTGGTGATGATTCATAGCTCAGAAAGTACAATTTTTTATTGAAGTTCAATGTGTTTTGAATTGTATACTAAGGATTATGATCATGGTTACTGACTTCCAAGTGGGTGTGGAGTTGTGCCCACTCAATATCCTTAGATGGTTTTGATGTCGGTTTATTCAATACAGATGTTGATAAATCTCTCTCAGACAAAAGAGCAAGAACAATAAAACTCAGGCTGGAAAAACAAAATGAATACACTTTCATTACACAGATATTTTTCCTGTTTGTTGCCTGAACAAGCAATGAGTCAACAAATCATTTTGCACTGGAGAGCAAATTCTAGTCAGATTTGGAATGCAGTAATTTGACAAGATAGTAAGAATAATTGAGGATATTACCACTAAGCATGTTAATGTGAAAAATAAATTTCTCCTTCATCATTCATTAAAGTTGTTCTATTTGATCTTAAGATGATATTGAAACACATTCAGTAGAGTATTATTTTTAAGATGCAGTTTTTTGAACTTCTCATTCATGTTTGAAAGGGATCTATAAACCAGGTTTATTTAAATACTCTAAACAATGGCAGCTGAAATTGAATAGCTCTTGTAAAAGGTCATTTCTATATAGATAAGCTACATTTACATAAAATTAAGAATTTTCAATTTTTATTTGTAGGGTTGTGACAAATATCTTCTTTATTAAAGAATAATACTGATGCAGGTAATAGTTCCAAGCTAATATGAGAGATTTATTTTTAGAAGAATTACTGACCACACTAAAAACTGGTCAACATAACAACTAGTAATTACTGATAGATTTCACACTGAGAAATTTGTGTACACCACTTTGGTGTCTGAAAATAATAGAAAAAAATTTAAAAATATTTTTGAGAGTCATTACAACAGAATCATTAGTAAGTATGGAAGAATCATTATGTAAGAACCAAAAATATGAAAAGTAATGTTAGGAAACTGAGAAAGATGAAATAGAGCAAAACCCTACCAGTTAAAAACAACACTAATAACAACTATTCCCTTAAGTATGCCCCAAGACAACTAACTTTTAGAATTTTGATTGATAACTATGTTTTCTAAATTTACAGTCATATTTTTAATCCCACAAGACAACTGCTACATTTGCTGTTAAAGTCATATGAGTTTCCATCTGCACAACTTAGTGACCTCCGTTTTGGGTATTGAATGTTACATCTGTGTGAGTCTCACAGATTTCAAGTGAGAAATGAAATCATTGAGTTGAATTGGCAACTACAAAATGGACACAATTAGATTAGTTGTGAAATTCCAAAGATGAAACTTTGCTAGATGGGGCTGAAGTTCTTTGCAGTGCCAAAGCAGCTAGTTTTGATACCAACTTATATTTGGAGCAATTTCTTATAAAGAGCTTTCCCAACTAAAATTATATCAACTCTAGAAACTGAAGTATTCTTTCTCTGAATCTTGAGGAATTTTTTTTAACATAGCCAATTAATATTTGCCACCTTTAGACATATCTTTTTACTTTCCCTGAACCCACTGACCTGGAGGAGGTCATATATTTTGCTCAACTCTCATTCAAGAAGATGATTCAAAAAGAAATTGGATGGTATTAGTAGCACTTTAATTTTGCAATCTAACATTATGGAGTGCAAAAGCACAGCCATTGGCAACGCTGAATTGGATATTACATATACATTAAAGGAAGAAAACAACACTTTAAAATCCACATAGAAAAAGCAGTGAGAGATTAGAAATAATTCCTGAAAATGTAAAATTTTTTATAAAAAATTTTTAAAAAATGATTACAGCAAACAAAGAGTTTTACTTAGTTGACACTATTATCCAAACAGAAATAATACATTGTTATTTGACAGTAAAATTACTTTTCTCATTTTCATTCTTGATTTATAACTTCAATTTTACATTCAGTTGTTAAAAATCTTACAGTCAGTGCAAATCTAGATATACCGAAAAATAAATGACACTACAAGGTCTAGTCAAAATTAACACTAGACCATTAAGATGTCAAGTTACAATGGTTAGTTTCACCAGGTATACCATTTTGTAGTACAGTATTGGGCAACTACAGGGAGAATAAATTATTCAGACTCTCTACTCCTTTTAGGATTCTACTGAACAACTTATGCAAGCAGCTTCTGTCTCCTGCTCTGCCAGAGTATGGGAAATAATTCAGGCTTTATTGTTGTAAACTCTGAATGGGTGTTTGTGATGATTTTAATGTCTCTTTTTAAAAATTTCAGTATATTTTAATGACTTCATGAATGATGAGTGTTGTTGAAAGGTTTCATTACTCATTGTATGAAGTTGAAATGCTCCATTACTCGTTATATCAGGTTCAAATAAGATCTAACTACTTTGTAACTTAATGCTTATTTATTAAATTGTATTTATCTTGTCTGGTGTATTAATACATGTTTTTTATAAGAGATGTAAATTTGGTTAAAAATTTCCCATAAAATTAGAAGAGTTATCTGAAATCTTTGAGACAATTTAGCAGAATATTAATCTTCCAAAATTGCTATGCTAATAATACTCTTCTAAGTAAATACAGTGAAGCTTCATTATAGCATTCCTGAAATGATCTATAATTCACTACCTCTAGTCACTAAAAATTGTGCATTCCTTAACATCAATGTTACCTTGGCATTTATAACTCACCCATCTTTATCTGCTGAAAGTTAATTTCAGATTTTCTTTTGAATCAGTTCTAAATAAAGGGACATGTTCTATCACAGAAGTACAGTCTATTGGTTGTCTGCCTTAATTACTCTAATTTATGAAACTAGGATGAGAATAATTAATAGTTTATCAACAGCAATTTTTATCTTCACTGTAAACAAACAAAAAAGTAAAATGGTGTCTTGTTTCCTCAAAGACCTGGAGGGAAAAAAAGAGTGGCAAAGTAAAAATTAGCCCAATTATTATGGAGTAGATAAAATCAAATAGTATTGAGAAGAGCCTGGAAATCTAAATTGATAGGGATATGTATTTTGTACCAGTCAAATAGTAAACAGTAAGAAAAGTATATTTTTCAAATATATAAAGAAGATGAGAAAACTGCCAATTTCCTCTTTAAAGGGCCTGGTTGATAATTGTCTTTTGATGTAAGATTGAGAAGTCAAACAGAAATAGAAAGAATGGTTAATGATTCTTTTGAAAGGCTGGTGATACACATTCTTAAGTACTTATGTCACTGGGAGATATTACTTTAATTACCAATTCATTTTTAAGGCTTAGTTGAGAAAAAGTGGAAAGGCTAAAGAAATAGGTGAAAGATGAAGGAAAGGAATACTTAGTGAATGCTAATAAAGCTACGAGCTAAGAATTATTATGTCAATTTTATAGATGAACAAACTGAAGCTCATAAAGTAAAAGTAATTTATTCAATGTCACACTGGTAGTAAGTGGCACCATGAAGATTCTAACATGTGTATCTGGCTCTTTGCTCTACACAAAACATGCTGCCTAGATAAATGGAGGGAAGTTATGAAAACTGCAAAAGGAATGTAATCTTTTCACCAAGAAAAGAATATATAAATATTGAAAATCATCTGTTTACATGGCATCAGACATGTAATTTCTATTGTTCTCTTCCCATTTTTAATCAATTGCCCAGCGTCACATATACACAATCATGTTTGCTTTGAGAATATTTTAATTTACTACAAGGACACTGACATTTTGTCAGAAAGGCAGATGAGGAAAATGTAGTCTCAAAAGGCACCAAGACAGTGTTTAGGTATAAAGAAGAAATTATTTACTGGGGTGCCTGGATGGCTCAGTCCGTCAAGCATCTGCCTTCGGCTCAGATCATGATCCCAGGTTTCTGGAATCGAGTACCGCATCAGATTCCCTGCTCGGCGGGGAGCCTGCTTCTCCCTCTGCCTCCTGCTCCCCCTGCTTGTACTCTCTCTCCCTCTCCCTCTCTGTCAAATAAATAAAATCTTTTAAAAAATTATTTACCTTAAAATATATTAAGCAGTATATAAAAGTGGATCATAGGTTCCCTCTATGTGGAAGTAGCAATAGATGGCAAAGTTCTCTGTGTATAAAAGATTTCATTTACCAACAGCTGTTTGCTACCTTTGACTGAGGTCACGAGAAGCCTTTGTTACCTTGGATCTCTTTAAAAACAAACAGAAAAATAAAACAACCCAGAAAGTAGATATACCACTTTCTTTCTGAACATTATCTTGACTGGATATAAAGGCTCGAACTGTTGTAGCCATTTCAATATTAACCTGAGAATGTAGCCAATATCACCCAGATGAGAGCAGAGATAAGGGAATCACAGAAAAGTGGAGCTAAAACTTCTGAATTAAATCAACCCTGAAAACTGCTGTCTTGGACTTCTAGTTGTTTGAAGCAATTTATTTCCTTTATTATTTCAGAAAAATATACCCACAAAAAGGAAATCTATACTTATTGAGCAAAGTATTTCATCATGTAGCATTTTATAGATGATAACTAGCTACTTAAATTAACCCTGAGCAGCAGGTGAAATGTAGACAATCTGCTAAAAAAAAATAATAATAATAACCAATCACCATTTTACTAGAAAGTCTGTTCTAAATTTCATATTTCTTCCAAAATCAAATGAATAAAAATAAAACATTATTCTAGTGCCAAATTTTGAGTAGATGATAGTAATAGAATGTACAAATGACAGCAAAATTATTTCCTTAAATCTTTGTTGAGATAAGCCCCTTTAAGATGGTAAAATTCTATAGTTTCATAGCTGATGGAATGATAGCAAAACAATATCCATCTACCTTACTGGAATCATAAACAGATAGTGCTGAGCTTTTCTGGAAATATTAACATAAGTAAAATGAGCATTTGTACCATTTCACTGCATAAGAGCTCTTAATTTGTTCAAGAACAAAGAGTAATTTTTAATTATATTTTGGAAATTGCAAAAGTACATAAACTTTGCCAAAAATATTCAGACTATTTCTATCCTGAATATATTCCTGGTATAATCAATCTCATCCACATGTATAAATTCAAAGAACTGTTAAAGGGATCCACACTACCCAAAATGGAAACATAAGCACAATTTGTATTTTGGTGCCTTATTTTTATTGACAAATTATTACTCCTTCTTCATTCTACATTTTAAAGCAAAAATATTATTACCAACGTTTTAGTTAAAAATATTGTTGAACAGAAGGGTCAAGTCATTTGTGTAAAGGCACAGGGCTACTGACAGAGCTGGGACACTAGCTCAGTTTTGTCTGATCCCAAACCACTATACCACATTGCTATCCAAAATAAAAAGAATCCATTTTATTTCTGATAGGAAAAGAAAGAAGGAACAAAAGAAAAGAGAATGAAAGAAGGAGGAAGAAATGAAAGAAAAGGAGTGGTTCTCATGTGGCAATATAGTGGAGATAATAGTATTTGGGCAGGTCTATATGCAGGGTTGTAGTTACTGATAATATCTGCTACACAGTAGGTAAAACTAAATGAGAAGTAAGATAAAGTTCAAGTGACAAAAGGAGGCTTGAGAAAGTTTTGGTGCTCTTTTATGATTTCCATCATAAATATACACAGACTAAGTAGAATAGTATACATGGTATGCAAATGCAGCTTGCTAGGGTACAGCCCCTCCCCTATTCCCATCCTTCTGAATGCCACCTTAATTCCTTCTTATATAGAAATTCTGAGACTGTGATGACTGACACATAGTCCTTTCTCTCAAAGGTCTTATAGCCCAGTAGGGAAAAATAAGAGAAGGCACAAATGATGCATTGTGCAAGCTAGAGAAAAATGTTCCATAACAGATCTAAGGCCCAAATGTAATTGGAGTTCAAAGGTAAGAGCGTAGGCAGGAATTCAGAGATACCCATCCCAGAGATAGCTACTTGGTTTAACGTTTCTCTAATAAAAGCTCTAGGATTAATTGTGCCCCAGACTAGAGTCACAAGAGCAAAAGGTTGTCTTGTATCTACCATGAATGTAAAAAAAAAAAAAAAAAAAAAAAAGGACAGGTAGAATGCCTACCAGCTATTGGCCATACCCGATGAAGCCCAACCTGTTTGCTCTTATCCTTTGAATGATTATTCATATAGAGTATTTTTCTATGTAACACTTAAAGATTACTTCTTGAGTTTCAGTACAATCTACACCAACTTCATAGTGTTGACCTACATTTCCTCCATGCTGCCTTTTTAAAATGACATTTTTTTACATTGAAATGTCCTTAATAAGTAGGTACAAAAGACTTCAGGAAAGAAGTGAATTTGAGATGGATCTTGGAGGATGACTAGTATTTCTACATGGGGAGAGGAGGAGAAACGCAGGTCAGAGAGAATGTACAACATGACTAAAACAGACGGTAGGGTAGCATAGGTCATTTTCAAAAAGTCAGCAGCCTAGTTTCATTGAAACATATGTTGAATGTAAAGGAATCATAGGAGATGAAATTGATCACCACATCATAGACAAACCGAAATGCCAGAATCAGTGAGTAATACTTTGTGGGCTGGTGTAGGGGCCCAGGGCAGGTTGCCCCAAAATATGCCACTTTTGCATAAAGATTACTTTGAGATAAAAGTAATAAAAACCCAGCAGATGCAAGAAAGGCATTCTGCCTTCCCATAACTGCCTAAATTTACATTGAAAAGTAAAGCCTACAACAGGAAAAGTATTAAAAGAGGACCCTTTTACTGAAGGAACTCATCTGCATAATAGAACAATCTTGTTTTTTTCTAAACATCTCCTTTCACCTTCTTGATAATGAGTTTTCTCCCTTACCCCTTTCCTTAGCTCATATAAGCTTCATGTTGCTTCATTATCTTTGGGATTTCATGTCTATGTGGATTCCCTGTACATATGTCTGTTAACTTTGATTTTCTCCTGTTAATCTGTCTCATGTCAATTTGATTCTAAGTCTAGCTAGAAGAACCATAGGGCAAAGGGAAGTCCTCCTCCTTGACACTGGCAATGACAAGGTATTGAAAGTTTTTTAGCATGGTGGTTGGTAACTTGATCAGAGTTGGCTTAAGGAAGACTTCTTTAACAGTGTGTATAGCATGCAATGGAGTGAAGTGGAATAAGTGGTAAGAGACCAATTAGGAGGCTATCTGAGTAGTTCAAGATGTAAAGCAATGAGAGCATTAACCAAGGTGTTGGCAGTGAAAACAGAGAAGAGGGGACAGATGCAAGAGATATTGAGGGATTAAAATCAAGAACACTTGGAAATTAATTGCATGTGAAGGGTGAGGGGGAGAAAGGAGTCTGGCGTGACTGAAGTTCTCAAGCCTGAGTGACTGGGAAAGAGCCTGTACTACTGATAGAAAAAGGAAAGTCAGGAATTATAGTTTAATAAGGATGTATGTTGAAAGAACAAAGGGGATACCCAGTTAGAGATATGAATCCTGCACTTGGAAACATGGATCTGGAGTTGAGACTATAGTTGAGGGTCATGAATTTAAGGGTTGACTGAAAAGAAGTAACAGCAGAAGTTCCTGGATTAGGCAAAATAAATGGCAATCTATTATATACAGTGAGAGGGAAGATAGTCTTCCAGACTTTGTGTAAATGGAGGTGAGAGTGGGAAAGATGAACTAAGGCAGCTCAATAAATAGTGCTGTGGAAAAAAAAAAATTAGAGCCTGAAAGAGAGACTCTTGTTGCTACTAGACAGAGAAATAATGTAAACCTCTGTTAAAGTATCCCCAGAGGTGAACATAAGAAAGTGAAGATCTCCCCAAGAGAAGAATAATAAGACATTGTTAACGTTATACCCACAACACACAAAAGTAGGCTTAGCAACCTAGAATGTCTTTGAAGGTATATAGATATCTTTATTATAAATAGGCAGTTCTGTTATATATTAGGCTATTGATTCATGTAAAAGTACAGCAGGTTAGCCTTAAACTGAACTTGAATAATCAATGAATAAAGATTTTGACATATGTTCCTTTTACTTTAATTCAAAGCATCAAAGCATCATTAAATTAAATATAGGATGTATTTTTACTGTCCTTTGATCTATGACTTCTGGGGATTTAAAAATAACATTTCTAGCCAGTCAAGGCTGCATTTAAATTGTATATTAAGGGTCTGACTTAACTTCATAAAAACAAGTACATTCAGAGTTAATGCTGAAAACATTGGCCTTAACTTACCCCATCAAAACCCTTGAGAAAAGTTTTTTTTTTTCCTTTTTGTGTGTTTTTCATACTTTTAGATAAAATGCAAATGTAAAGAAATCAAAGTATGAACTTGACAACCCAAAAAGAAAGGGCTAATGGAAGAGAATAAATGAACTATGAATTGAAAATAGGGAATTGCTGCAACTCCTATACATATTACCCTAAGACTCTCTTTGCATCTTTTTTTTTAAGTTTTTTTTTTTTTTTAAGATTTTATTTATTTATTTGACAGAGAGAGAATGAGAGAGAGCGAGTACATGAGAGGGGGGAGGGTCAGAGGGAGAAGAAGACTCCCCGCTGAGCAGGGAGCCCGATGCGGGACTCGATCCAGGGACTCCAGGATCATGACCTGAGCCGAAGGCAGTCGCCCAACCAACTGAGCCACCCAGGCGCCCTTAAGTTTTTATTTAAATTCCCGTTAGCTAACATTCAGTGTAATATTAGTTTCAGGTATACAACTTAGTGATTCAACACTTACATATAACACGCAGTGCTCATCACAAGTGCACCCCTTAATCCCCTCACCTATTTAACCCATCCCCCAAACCTTCTCCCCTCTGGCAACCTTCAGTTTGTTCTCCATAGTTAAGAGTCTGTTTCTTGGTTTGCCTCTCTCTCTTTTTTCCCTCTGCTCATTTGTTTTGTTTCTTAAATTCCACATATGAGTGAAATCATATAGTATTTGTCTTTCTCTGACTGACTTATTTTGCTTAGCATAATATGCTCTACTCCATCTTCATCATTGCAAAATGACAAGATTCCATCCTTTTTTTTTTTTTGCTGAGTAATATTCTCTTAGATAGATAGATGATAAATAGATGATAGATAGATAGATATAGATATATCACATCTTCTTTATCCATTCATTAGTCCGTGGACATTTGGGCTCTTTCCATCATTTTGCTCTTGTAGATAATGTTGCTATAAACATTGGGGTGTATGTATACTTTTGAATTAGTATTTTTGCATTCTTTGGGTAAATACCTAATAGTGTGATTGCTGGATTGTAGGGTAGTTCTATTTTTAACTTTTTGAGGGACCTCCATACTGGTTCCCAGAATGGCTGCGCCAGTTTGCATTCCCACCAACAGTGCAAGAAGTTTCTCCTTTCACCACATCCTTGCCAATACCTGTTGCTTCTTGTGTTGTTGATTTTACTCATTCTGACTGATGTGAGGTGATATCTCATTGTAGTTTTTATTTGTATGTCCCTGATGATAAGTGATGTTGAGCATCTTTTCATGTGTCTGTTGGCCATCTGTATGTCTTGTATGTCTTCTTTGGAAAAATGTCTATTCATGTCTTCTGCATCTTTAAATTAGCATCGAGATTTTTTTCTTACTAGAGGAAAA
The DNA here is from genome assembly GCF_964656455.1 of Halichoerus grypus. Lineage (NCBI taxonomy): Eukaryota > Metazoa > Chordata > Mammalia > Carnivora > Phocidae > Halichoerus > Halichoerus grypus. The sequence goes on along the minus strand of NC_135727.1, from coordinate 49,564,532 downwards.
TAATTATACATTTAGCTCCTACTCCTCTCTTTTTGAATCAGGAGTCTAGACAACATTGTCAAGCTGACCATCATTGTTTGAATTCTCTTTCTCTGATTGGTGTCTTCCATCTTATTCCTTTGTCACTACACCCTTCTCCTGAGACTGCATTTTATGTCTCCCAGTTTACATTCTAATCAATCTCCTCAAAACTTAGCTGTCTTGTTCTCTTTTGTTTGTCCTCCTTTCTGTCCTTTAGGAATATTTTTTTTCTCCTTTAACACAAAAACTAGTTAATCAGATAAACTTGTGGGAGCTACTGTATTATTGATTTTTGTTGTGTTCTTGAGAGTGGCTAGAACTATCTATAGCATATGTTATCTTTCCTCACAGGTAACACGTCCATTTGGTGGAATTTGGGCAATTCAGTTTTGGTCTCTGGGATTTAGTTCTTCCATTTGTGAAATGAAGAAATTGATGAACTATTAGCTCAGTATTCCTGTGGTTTCTAAATCTTTCCTTTTCCTTTAAAAAGTTGACTTTAAAGATATTTCTCTTATACTCTTAGTTAAAGATATTCTAAAAGTGTCAATTTCAGGTCAGACAGGAAAACAAGTTGAGAAGCCCCTAGAGGAAGAGGATATTTTTCCACCTTTTATATCATACTCTCTAGATATTTGCAGATTCTGCTTACCTGTAAGGCTGTCCCTGGAAGGAAACTATGTATTTACTTTTGCAGAAATTTGAAACTAAAAGTCAATTGTCTTTAAAAATGTGGCTTTTTGTTGAGTGAAATATTTTAAAGTGAAAAATGGTTGGAGGGCACCTGGGTGGCTCAGTCAGTTAAGCATCTGCTTTTGCCTCAGGTCATGATCCCAGGGTCCTGGGATTGAGCCCTGCATTGGGCTTTCCAATTCGTGGGGAGTCTGCTTCTCCTTCTCACTCTCCCTCTGTGCTCTCTCTCTCTCTCAAATAAATAGATAAAATCTTTAAAAAAAAATGATTGGGATTGAAATGGCTCTTTAGTAGGTACAGTTGACCCTTGAACAATGCAGAGGTTCCTCCTGCACAGTAAAAAAGCTGGCAATAACTATTGACTACCTTAAAACTTAATTACTAACAGCCCACTGTTACTATGACCAGAACCCTTATCAATAACAAAGAGATGATTAGCACATATTTTGTGTGTTGTATGTATTATAAACTATATTCTCATAAAAAGTAGCCAGAAAAAAGAAAATGTTAATGAAGTCATAAGGAAGAGAAAATACATTTGCAGTACTGCACTGTATTTATTGAAAAAAAAAAAAAATCCATGTGTAAGTGGACCCATGCAGTTCAAACCCATGTTTAAGTGTCAACTGCATTTCCTTTCCCTCCTGTATTTGCCTCATCCTGTCTCTACTATCTTATCCTGATCAATCCCAGTGCCAGTGGGAACTGAATTTGGTTGTGGAGCATGAGAAAGTTACACATTTATGACTGGTCAGCAAATTGAAGAATAATACAATCTGTGGGTTTCTAATAAAGGCCAAAATGGAAACTAAAGGATCTGGCAGTATTTTATTTATTATTTCCACATGTATCATTTTCTTGTCACAATGATTTTTTTTTCAATTTCAGCATAGAGTGTGGCTGCTTTTCAGACTGAGTTCTTTCAGAATCCCACAATTGTTCTAGCTACAGATTGACCTATTCAAAAACATATTCACTTAGCAAATGTTTTTACTTCTGCTCCTAATAAAGTTTTGCAGTGGTTTGCTTTGCATAGCTGTTATCCTTCTCTGAGTTGTTGCTAACAACCATAGTCTACACAGGTCCTCCACTGGTTTTTTTCTACATTAAATAAAGGTTCTTATCAGATAAGAGTTATTTTGTACCTTTATGTTATCAGTCATTCAGCCATTATGATTGGAAGGTAAATAGAGTTGCCTTGCTATTTATAAAAAATAAGTAACAAATAACACTCTTAACTTAGATTACAGGTCAGATTTCTTACCCTATCTGAGCTTTACCCATAAACACATTCTGAAATGATTCTTTCTGGTAGAAAGAATCCTTTCTGATGCTCACCTAAAGAAACAACAGATTTTTTCCAGACCCATAGTGGCAGTCAGTGGAAGCTTGCAAACATATGAGATATAATCCAGTACCCCAAACCCCTGCAATAGTCATAGCTTTCTTGAGAATGCTGGCATAACTTCATGAAACCTCCATTTTCTAGCTTGCAAAATCTTAAGAACTTTTATTAGGTTAATTCTAAATGAACAGCAGGGAATTAACAAATGCAACATCTCAACTCAGCTCAAAAGTTTAAGTTTTCATAAATTTTATATGGACATTTCATTACAAATGTATCTCTCTATTCAGTTCTCACTCATCATCATCCCTTAATAAGTAGACATGGTTATATCATGAAAGGTAAGAGAAATGGCTTTACATAGTAAGCTTAACCCATAATTTAGAGCAGTTGGTTCTCACAATTCCTATCTGATAAACTTATTTCCTCTTTTGGATCCTTGATGTTCTATGATAAGCATTCCACTCAATGAGAATTTCAATGTTTCCATCTGGATCAACCTGCTCCCTCTGGTTTTTGATGCTGAGAGTACTTAGATGAACTCTGCACGTCCTTCTCTATGTCTAGCATTATCAGATTACACTTGATCTTATCCAAAACACTAAGAATTGATAGCATTATTGGATTACATAAGAAGCAGACTACAAAAATATCTGGAGAAACCAATAGAGATAAGGTACAAATATCCTAATAAACAAGTAGAATATAAAACATTATAAGGTAAAAAAGAATGCATATTGTCACCATGTAATACTTTAACCTTAATTGAAGAAGTGGAGGTACTATAGAACAGAAATACAGAAATTTAAAATGTTGTAGTGGGTATTTACTACAAGATACCTACTCCCTTGGTTTAGTATCTAGCACATGTCATCCAATTTTCTTCTGAGTGTCCCTAATATTAGTCCTGTCCCATGTATATTCTCAATATAAAATAAGTTTTTATCAGTCAATAAAAATAGTGTTAGTATCAATAAGTCAGAGGATGAATGGCATGAATGAGTATATTACAAAAGAAAATTATAGAAAAAAATGGTTGAACTTTACTATTTACACTGACAAAGGAAGTAAAACATGGTAATCTTCAAGGTTTATAAGGGTACAGAAACAGCAAGTCCCATATAATTAAAGGAGAGGTGTTAATTATTACAACTTTTCTATAAGGTAATTTGTCAAAGTTTACTAGTTACTTTAAAGCAATAATTCTAGACCTAAGAATTTATCCTAAGGAAAAAAAGATCAGAAAGGCAGTCCAAGACTAATCCATAAGTATGGTCATCACAAATAATTGCCATAATAGTTCTAAAAAATGGCAACAGTTTAGAGGCTCAATAATGGGGGATTGATTAAATAAATGGTTGTATATTTATGTAATGGGATAATATGAGGCCAAGAAAATTATTTATTTATTTATTTTTTAATTTTATTATGTTATGTTAGTCACCATACATCATTAGTTTTTGATGTGGTGATCCACGATCCATTGTTTTCATATAACACCCAGTGCTCCATGCAGTACATGCCCTCCTTAATACCCATCACCAGGCTAACCCATCCCCCCTTCCCTCCCTAAAACCCTGTTTGTTTCTCAGAGTCCATAGTCTCTCATGGTTCATCTCTCCTTCCGATTTCCCCCCTTCATTTTTCCCTTCCTTCTCCTAATGTCCTCCATGCTATTCCTTATGTTCCACAAATAAGTGAAACCATATGATAATTGACTTTCTCTGCTTGACTTATTTCACTTAGAATAATCTCCTCCAGTCCCATCCATGTCGATGGAAAAGTTGGGTATTCATCCTTTCTGATGGCTGAGTAATATTCCATTGTATATATGGACCACATCTTCTTTATCCATTCATCTGTTGAATGGTATCTTGGCTCTTTCCACAGTTTGGCTATGAGGTAAAGGATCTATACTCTAGGAACTACAGAACCCTCATGAAAGAAATTGAAGAAGACACAAAAAGATGGAAAAATATTCCATGCTCATGGATTGGAAGAATAAACATTGTTAAAATGGCTATGCTACCCAGAGCAATCTGTACCTTCAATGCCATCCCAATCAAAATTCCAATGACATTTTTCAAAGAAAATTATTTTTTTAAGATTTTATTTATTTATTTGACACAGAGAGACAGCGAGAGAGGGGACACAAGCAAGAGGAGTGGAAGAGGGAGAAGCAGGCATCCTTCCAAGCAGGGAGCTCGATGCGGGGCTCAATCCCAAGACCCTGGGATCATGACCTGAGCTGAAGGCAGACGCTTAATGACTGAGCCACCCAGGCACCCCCAAAATTATTTTTAATGCACTTAAAGAAGGGTTTGTGATATACTGTTAAGTAGAAAAACAAGTTATAAATATACATGTACCAAAGAAAAATAAAGACATTATGTACCTATAAATTTATATTTCTGTATTAAAAAGTGTATATGCTAAAATATTAACAATGGTAATCCCTGGTTCCTGGGACAGATGTTTTTCATTTTCTTCTTTATGTATTTCTGTAATTAATATCTGCAAATCCATTCTATGCTATTACACCTTTAAAATAAACTTTAGAGATTTTGTTTCAATTTAATTCATTTCATCTTTTATGTATTTTTTTTCTTTCACTTCAGTATGTGGTATGTTGCATTTTCCAGTTTGTTCAATGCTTTAAAGCTCAAGGATGCCTCTGCTTTCAATTGTACATGGGCCTGAAATATCCTAGCTTTTGGCACAGGCAGGAGACTCAACAAATATCAAAATAAGAACAAGGCAGACTAAATGCAGGGCACATCTGTAAACATATTATACATTTGAAAATTACAATATCAGTAAAAGTGATACAGTTTACAGGTGAAATGAAACTATCTGGAACTGGCCTACCATAAGTTTCTTTTTTTTTTTTTTTTAAGATTTTATTTATTTATTCATGAGAGAGAGAGAGAGAGAGAGGCAGAGGGAGAAGCAGGCTCCCAAGGAGCAGGGAGCCCGATGCGGAACTCGATCCCAGGACCCTGAGATCATGACCTGAGCCGAAGGCAGATGCTTAACCATCTGAGCCACCCAGGCGCCCCCTACCATAAGTTTCTGAACCTGGACTGATACAATAAGTTATTTTTATATATATTTATAAATATATTATATTTATATATATATATAAAGTTTTGTTTACATCAAGTGGAATTGGCAATACATGCTTATACTTTTAAAATCTAACCCTAACCTCCCAAAAAACAAGAGTCCAGGACCTGAAGGATTCCCTGGGGAATTCTACCAAACATTCAAAGAAGAAATAATACTTATTCTCCTGAAGCTGTTTCAAAAAATAGAAACAGAAGGAAAGCTTCCAGACTCATTCTATGAGGCCAGCATTACCTTAATCCCCAAATCAGGCAAAGACCCCATCAAAAAGGAGAATTTCAGACTGATATCCCTGATGAATATGGATTCCAAAATCCTCAACAAAATCCTAGCTAATAGGATCCAACAATACATTAAAAGGATCATCCACCACGACCAAGTGGGATTTATCCCCGGGATGCAAGGGTGGTTCAACATTCGCCAATCAATCAATGTGATAGAACACATTAATAAGAGGAGAGAGAAGAACCATACAGTCCTCTCAATTGATGCAGAAAAGGCATTTGACAAAATACAGCATCCTTTCCTGATTAAAACTCTTCAGAGTATAGGGAGAGAGGGAACATTCCTAAAGTTTATGTATTGGTTTTTATCATGATAAAAATATACACAATGTTGGGAAGAGTTAAAATGGCAGAGTAGTAGGAGGACCCTATGCTTGCCTCCTCCCTCAAACACAGCTAGATAAATATCAAATCATTCTGAACACCCAGGAAATCATTCTGAGGACTAAGAAAACACACTGCACAACTAGAGGGAGAAAAAAGACCACATCATGGAGTAGGAAATGTAGAAATATGATTTGGGGTAGAAAAGAATCTCTGGTGCTGCAGAGGAGAGGGAGCCTTGATCAGGGAGAGAAGAGAGAGAGAAAGAGAAAGAGAGAGCAGGGCACAGGGCATTGCACAAGGAAAACACTTTCTCAAAACCGTTGATGGGGAAAATGAGAGGGGCTGATTATTCCAAGTTTTTACAAGCAGAAGGGCTCAAAGTTTGAAGTTTCAGAAGTCCACACCATCACCAAGTGGAGCCTGGTGGGTACAGATGTGTTCCTGTGGAGAAGGAGGGCAGAGACCCAGGAGCAGACAGATGGTCTGAGGATACCCCAGGTCACACTGGGAGAGACACTTCCCTTTCTTGAAGTGCATTTGGGAGAGGTGGCACTGCTTCGGGGACAAAAGAGACAGCAGGCATCATTGAACTGCTCCAGTCATTAGCATATGAGTAGAGACACCTGTTGAGGGCAGCTAACCTAGATGCTGACTTTTTGCTGCACTCTAGCATAAACTCCACGTCCCTGCACGTTCACACGACTACATTTCTGGGACAAACTGGCACCAGCCAAAACATGGTGAGACCCTCCCCCAGAGGATCAACACAGGTCTGAGCCATTCTGGTCCTTAAAATTTGGAGTTTTGAAACACAGCCAACATGCCTGAGATCACAAGATCACTGTGTGGCCTGGTGGGCAGATGGCTCAGACAGAAAAAGGGTGAAGGCAGGAATCTGAGGGATGCCTAGGGCAAACAAGGGGAAAATTTTTGCTCTTCTGTGAAGATTTCCTGAACAGCAGTGGGTGTAAACTCCCTTCTCCAAGGATAAGAGACCTGACTGAGGCCATGTCCTCCCTGCCCATCAGCATGGACAAATATCAGTGAGCAGCACAGCACCTCACAGTGGAGACTTCAGCCACTTACACCAAGTCCTTCCCCCTTGCACTTTGCAGGTGCTTATGAACTAGGGCAAGTGTGCCTGAAAGTCAGAACAGCAATGGGCCCCTTCCCTAGAAGAGCACCACAAACCCCCTCAAGAACCAAGTCTACTGAACATACAGCACTGTACAGCTTAAGCTCTAGGGGAAATAGAATCTAGACTCTTTTAACAAGCAGACCAAAATACACCTAGTTATAATTTGCCATACACTGGACAAGGCCCAAACACTCCCCACTGCAGGCCAGAAGAAACACTGCAGAGGACTGACCTGGAAGAAAGAGCAGCCAAAACACAAGAGCAGAGTACATACAGCATATACAGAAAACTTCCCAAAGCATGGAGCGCTGGAAAGTATAGGACCTTTTCTTAACATAGTCATTACTCTCAGGAGCAGGAAACGTAAAAAGCTTCCCCAACACACAGAAGTCAGAGACCTAGAGACAATGCCAAGATGGAGGAATTAATGCCATAAGAAAGAACAAGAAGAGGTCACAGCCAGGGATCTAATCAAAACAGATATAAGTAATATGCCTGAACCAGAATTTAAAACAACAATCATAAGGATACTAGATGGCTTGAGAAAAGCTTAGAAGACACCAGGGAGTCCCTTACTGCAGAGATAAAAGACCTAAAAACTTGTCAGGCTAAAATTTAAAAAAAAAAGCTATAACCAAGACACAAAACTGACCGGAGGTAATGACCATAAGGATGAAGAAGGAGAAGAACAAGTAAGTGATATAAAAGATAAAATTATGGAAAATAATGACACTGGAAAGAAGAGGGAAAGAAAAATATTGGATCATGAATGTAGACTTAGGGAACTCAATGATTCCATAAAGCATAATAACATTAGTATCATAGGAGTCCCAGAAGAAGAGAGGGAAAAAGGGGCAGAAGGTTTATTTGAGCAAATTATAGCTGAAAACTTCCCTATTCTGGGGAAGGAAACAGACATCCAAATCCAGGAAACACAGAGAACTTCCATCAAAATCAACAAAAGCCGGTTAACACCAAGACATATCATAATAAATTTTGCAAAATACAGAGATAAGGAAAGATTCCTCAAAGCAGCATGACAAAAGAAAACCCTAACCTAAAGGTAAGACAAATAAGATTAGCAGCAGTCTCTCCACAGAAACATGTCAGGCTGGAATAAAGTGCCATGATATATTCAACGTGCTGAATGGGAAAAATATTCAGCCAAGAATACTTTATCCAGCAAGACTATCATTCAGAATGGAAAGAGAGATAAAGAGTTTCCCCCAAAAAAAACTAAAGGAGTCTGTGACCACTAAATAAAACCTGCAAGTAATATTAAGGGGGATTCCTTGAGTGGGAAAGAAAGAACAAAAGGAACAAAGACTAGAAAGAACAGAGAAAATCTCCAGAAACAAGAACTTTACAGGTAATAATACAATGGCACTAAATTCATATCTATTGATAATCGCTCTGAATGTAAAAGGACTAAATGCTCCAATCAAAAGACATAGGGTATCAGAATGGATAAAAAAAAAAAATCCCCATCTATGTACTGACTACAAGAGACACATTTTAGACCTAAAGTCACCTCAAGATTGAAAGTGAGGGGATGGAAAACCATTTATCACGCTAATAAATGTCAAAAGAAAGCCAGAGTAGCCATATTTATATCAGACAAACTAGATTTTAAACCAAAGATTGTAAAAAAAAGAGATGAAGAAGGGCACTATATCATAATAAAGGGGTCTATACAAAAAGATTAGGCAATTGTAAATATCTATGCCCCCCATGTGGGAGCACCCAAATATGTAAATCAATTAATAACAAACATAAAGAAACTCATTGATAAAAACATAATAATACTAGGGGACTTTAACACCCCACTTACAGCAATGGACAGATCATCTAAGCACAAAATCCAAATGAAAACAATGCACATGAAACATTCTTCAGAATAGATCACATACTGAGTCACAAATCAGCTCTCAACAAGTATAAAAAGATGGAGGTTTATACCATGCATCTTTTCTGACCACAATGCTATGAAACTTGAAGTCAACTACAAGGGAAAAAAAAAAAAAAAACTTGGAAAGACCACAAATACATGAACGTTAAAGAACATCCTACTAAAGAATAAATGAGTTAACCAGAAAATTAAAGAAGAAATTTTAAAAAGTACATGGAAACAAAGGAAAATGAAAACATGTCAGTCCAAAACCTTGGGATGCATAAAAAGCAGTCTAAAGAGGGAAGTACATAGCAATATTGGCCTACATTGAGAAGCAAGAAAAGCATCAAATACACAATCTAACATTACACCTGAAGGAGCTAGTAAAGGAACAGCAAATAAAGCCTAAAGCCAGCAGAAAAAGTGAAATAATAAAGATTAGATCAGAAATAAATTATATAGAAACAAACAAACAAAAAACAGTAGAACAGATCAATGAAACTAGGAGCTGATTCTTTGAAAGAATTAATAAAACTGATAAACCCCTAACCAGAGTTATCAAAAAGAAAAGAGAAAGGCCCTAAATAGGTAAAATCAAGAATGAAAGAGGAGAGATCACAACCAACACCATAGATAAACAATTTTAAGGGAATATTATGAAAACTTATATGCCAACAAATTGGGCAATCTGGAAGAAATGGATAAATTCCTAGAAACATAAAAACTAACGAAACTGAAACAAGAGGAAATAGAAAATTTGAACAGACCCATAACTAACAAAGAAATTGAATTAGTAATCAAAATCCCCCAACAAACAAGTCTTGGGCAAGATGGCTTCCCAGGGGATTTCCACCAAACACTGAAAGAAAAGTTAATACCTAGTCTTCTTAAACTGTTCCAAAAAAATAGAAATGGGAGGAAAACTTCCAAACTCATTCTACAAGGCCAGTATTACCTTGATCACAAAACCAAAGGCTCCAGTAAAAGGAGAATTACAGGCTAATATCCCTGATGAATATGGATGCAAAAATTCTCAACAAGATAGCAGGAGGGGAAGAATGAAGGGGGGGAAATTGGAGGGGGAGACAAACCATGAGAGACTATGGACTCTGAAAAACAAAATGAGGGTTCTAGAGGGGAGAGGAGTGGAAGGATGGGTTAGCCTGGTGATGGGTATTAAAGAGGGCATGGTCTGCATGGAGCACTGGGTGTTATATGCAAACAATAAAGCATGGAACACTACATCAAAAACTAATGATGTAATGTATGGTGATTAACATAACATAAAAAAAAAAGAAGTCAAGCAAAGAAAAAAAAGTACTAAAACAAATACAGCATTTTTCTTGATAAAAACCCTCAACAAAGTAAGGATAGAAGGAACTTATCTCAAAATCATAAAGACCATATATGAAAGCCCCATACCCAATACCATCCTCGAAGGGGAAAAATTGAGAGCTTTTCCTCTACAGTCAGGAACAAGACAGGGACATCCACTGTCACCACTGTTATTTGACATATTACTGGAAGTCCACACCTCAGCAATCAGACAACAAAGAGAAATAAAAGGCACCCAAATTGGCAAAGAAGAAGCCAAATTTTCACTATTCGCAGATGACTTGATACTCTATGTATAAAACATGAAAGACTCCACCAAAAAGTTGCTAGGACTGATACATGAAATCAGCAAAGTCACAAGATACAAAAACAATGTATAGAAATCTGTTGCATTTCTGTGCACTAATAATGGAGCAACAGAAAGAGAAATCAAGGAATCGATCCCATTTACAATTGTACCAAAACCATTAGATACCTAGGGATACACCTAACTGAAGATGTAAAAGATCTGTACTCTGAAAACTATAAAACACTTATGAAAGAAATTGAAGAGGACACAAAGAAATGGAAAAATGTTCCTTGCTCATGCATTGGAAGAACAAATATTAAGTGTCTACACTACCTAAAGCAATCTACACATTTAATGCCATCCTTATCAAAATACCACCAGCATTTTTCACAGAACTAGAACAAACAATCCAAAATTTGTATGGAACCACTAAAGACCCCAAATACCCAAAGAAATCTTGAAAAAGAAAAGCAAGGCTGGAGGCATCACAATTCCAGACTTCAAGCTGTATTACGAAGATGTAGTCATCAAGACAGTATAGTACTGGCACAAAAACAGACACATAGATCAATGGAACAGAATAAAAAACCCAGAAATGGACCCACAACTATATGGTCAACTAATCATTGATAAAGCAAGAAAGAATATCCAATGGAAAAAAGACAGTCTCTTTAACAAATGGTATTGGGAAAACTGGCCAGCAACACGCAGAAGAGTGAAACTAGAAAACTTTATTAGACCATATACAAAAATAAATTCAAAATGGATGAAAGACCTAAATATGAGACAAAAAGACATCAAAATTATAGAGAACACAGGCAGCAACCTCTTTTACTTTGGCCATAAGAACTTCTTACTGGACACATTTCCAGAGGCAAGGGAAACAAACACAGAAAAAATGAACTATTGGGACTTCATCAAGATAAAAATCTTCTGCACAGTGAAGGAAACAATCAACATAACCAAAAGTCAACCTATGGAATATAAGAAGATATCTGCCAGTGACATATCTGATAAAGGGCTAGTATCCAAAATCTATAAAGAACTTATCAAATTTAGCCCACAAAATATACAATCCAGTTAAGAAATAGGCAGAAGACATGAATGGACATTTTTCCAAAGACGACATCCAGATGGCCAACAAACACATGAAAATATGCTCAACATCACTCATCATCATGGAAATACAAATCAAAACCCCAGTGGGATACCAACTCACAGCTCTCAGAATGCTAAAATTAACAACACAGAAAACAACAGATGTTGATGAAGATGCAGAGAAAGGGGAACCCTCTTACACTGTTGGTGGGAATGCAAGCTGGTGCAGCCATTCTGCAAAACAATATGGTGGTTCCTCAAAATTGAATAATAGTACTACCCTGCGACCTGGCAATTGCACTACTATTTACACAAGTGATATAAAAATACTGATTCAAAGAGGCCCATGCACCCAGATGATTATGCCAGCATTACCAATAATAGATATATTATGTAAAGAGTCTAAATGTCCATCAAATGAGTAATGGATGAAGAAGACGTGGTATATATAGAGAGAATGGAATATTACTTAGCCATCAAAAAGAGTAAAATCTTGCCATTTGCAATGATGTGGATGCAGCTAGAGTGTATTATGCTAAGCAAAATAAGTTGGTTAGAGAAAGACAAATATCATATGAATTTAGTCATATGTGGAATTTTGGAAATGAAACCGATGGACATTTGGGATGTGAAAAAAAAGAGGGGGGCAAACCATGAGATTTTTAACTACAGGGAACAAACTGAGAATTGCTGGGGGGGTGTGGGGGTCAGGCTAAATGGGTGATGCATATTAAGGAAGGCACTTGTGTGATGAGCACTGGGTGTTATATGTAAGTGATGAATCACCAAATTCTATTCCTAAAACCAATATTGCACTTTATGTTAACTAGAATTTAAATAAAAACTTAAAAAAAATAGATAATGTTGAAATTATATAGTCTTTAAGTATATCTGAGATTTTAAAATATTTTTTCTTTTCACAATAATAATAATATGCATTTTGGAAAACATTGAAAACATAATTAAAGAATGAAAAATGTCAGTAATATTGCTACTCCATTTCAACCATAATTATTTTTTGAGGTACATAGTCTCTGTCTCTTTTAAGTGTGTTCATGTGTATGTGTGCATAATGTTCATTTTCTTTTTTCAAAAAAAACGAGGTCATACTTCACAATAGTGAAATATTTTCCCTTAATTATTTGTCATAGACATTTTCCACATCATTAAATGTTCTTCAACAGCATATTTAATGATTGCTTAGTGGGGTTTTTATTGGAATGGATGTACAATTTTTAATGAGTATTCTATTATTGGATATTTAGTCTGTTGCTATTCATTATAAATAAAACTTCAAAGTATTCTTCACTTTGGTGTACACCTGAAACTAATGCAGTAATATTGTGGGTCAGTTGCACTCAAATTTTAAAGATTTTTTTAAGAAAATAAAGGAATATACAAGATCAATAAAACTGAAGTAGCAGAATTTTTTTTAAGTATTCTTGAAATAACACCTTGATGCGTATACATTATTTCCTTAGTATAAGTCTCTCTTAGGATTAAGGGCAGGCAAAATTCTATAGCTTTTGATGAATATTGACACATTACCCTGGAATTTAAAAAATAATAAAAATTTTAAAAAATAAAAAAAGAAAGCCTACTAACTTATGTTCCCACAAATCATGGATGAAAATGCTCATTTTTGTTGAAAGACCTAAATGTGAGACAGGAATCCATCAAAATCCTAGAGAAGAACACAGGCAGTAATCTCTTTGACCTCAGCCACAGGAACTTCTTCCTAGAAACATCGCCAAAGGCAAGGGAAAGCAAGGGCAAAAATGAACTATTGGGACTTCATCAAGATAAAAAGCTTTTGCATAGCAAAGGAAACAGTCAACAAAACCAAAAGACAACCGACAGAATGGGAGAAGATATTTGCAAATGACATATCGGATAAAGGGCTAGTATCCAAAATCTATAAAGAACTTATCAAACTCAACACCCAAAGAACAAATAATCCAATCAAGAAATGGGCAGAAGACATGAACAGACATTTCTGTGAAGAAGACATCCAAATGGCCAACAGACACATGAAAAAGTGCTCAACATCACTCGGCATCAGGGAAATACAAATCAAAACCACAATGAGATAACACCTCACACCAGTCAGAATGGCTAAAATTAATAAGTCAGGAAATGACAGATGTTGGCGAGGATGCAGAGAAAGGGAAACCCTCCCACACTGTTGGTAGGAATGCAAGCTGGTGCGGCCACTTTGGGAAACCATATGGAGTTTCCTCAAAAAGTTGAAAATAGAGCTACTCTATGACCCAGCAATTGCACTACTGGGTATTTACCCCAAAGATACAAATGTAGTGATCTGAAGGGGCACATGCACCCCAATGTTTATAGCAGCTATGTCCACAATAGCCAAACTATGGAAAGAGCCTAGATGTCCATCAACAGATGAATGGATAAAGAAGATGTGGTGTATATATATATACAATGGAATATTATGCAGCCATCAAAAAATGAAATCTTACTATTTGCAACAATCTGGATGGAACTAGAGGGTATTATGTTAAGCGAAATAAGTCAATCAGAGAAAGACAATTATCATATGATCTCACTGGTATGAGGAATTTGAGAAACAAGACAGAGGAACATAGAGGAAGAGAGGGAAAAATGAAACAAGATGAAACAAGAGAGGGAGATAAACCATAAGAGACTCTTAATCTCAGGAAACAAACTGAGGGTTGCTGGAGTGGAGGGGGGTGGGAGGGATAGGGTGGCTGGGTGATGGTCATTGGGGAAGGTATGTGCTATGATGAGCGCTATGAATTGTGTAAGAATGATGAAGCACAGACCTGTACCCCTGAAACAAATAATACAAAAAAAAAAGAAAGAAAATACTCATTTTCTTGTACCTTTCTTTTTTTTTTTAAGATTTTATTTATTTATTTGAGAGAGAGAGTGAGAGAGAGAGAGAGAGCACAAGAGGGGAGAGCGGGAGAGGGAGAAGCAGACTCCCTGCTGAGCAGGGAGCCCGATGAGGGACTCGATCCCAGGACTCCAGGATCATGACCTGAGCCGAAGGCAGTCGCTTAACCAACTGAGCCACCCAGACACCCTTCTTGTACCTTTCTAAGAATATTATTATTTCTTAAAATACTTTGTTAATTGGATGGGTAAAAATATATATATATATTTAGGTGCTGCATCTTTCTTCAGGCAGTGGGGTACCTTCACTGCCTCCCAGGCTCTGCTTCTTAGACCTCTGCTCTGCCTCCTCTTAGTGTGGAGTGTGGGAAGGTGTGGCAGAGCCATCAGTCTGCCATCTGTCCCACACTGCCTTCTGGGGGCTGAAGGGGTTGCTGCTGATGGGAAGAAGTGCCTAATAAGAAAAAAAAATAGTTTGGTTTTAAAAATATAACTTCTTTGGGACAGGCTCTGCCAATTTTTTCCCTTATATTTATTTATTGTTTAATTTTCTTTGTTGTCCTTTCCTGACTTTTGTCCATTTTTTTTAGCCTGTTCATCATTACTTTGTTGATGTCTAAGAACTGTTTCTACATTGAGTCACCTTAATCTGGGGAATATTCTACATTCACTTTTCATTTTGTCATTTGTTTTTCAGTTTTGTGAATGTTGTTACATTTATTACCATTTCTGGGGAGCCCGGGTGGCTCAGTTGGTTAAGCATCTGCCTTCAGCTCAGGTCACGATCTCAGGGTCCTGGGATTGAACCCGCATTTGGTTACTTGCTCAGCGGGGAGTCTGGTTCTCCCTCTCCCCCTCCCTCTACCCCTCCCTTCTGCTCATGTTCTCTCTCTCTCAAATAAATAAAATCTTTAAAAAATAATTATTATTACCATTTCGTATATTTGAGTTTCTTCATCTACATATTCTCTAAATTGTTTTTAAATTATTAGTCATACATAGGCAGCACAGAAGGATTATTATTCCACTTAATATATTGGATTCTTATTCGTATTTTTTTTAAGATTTTATTTATTTATTTGACAGAGAGAGACACAGCAAGACAGCGAGAGCAGGAACACAAGCAAGGGGAGCAGGGGAGGGAGAAGCAGGCTTCCCGCCGAGCAGGGAGCCCAATGTGGGGCTGGATCCCAGGACCCTGGGATCATGACCTGAGCTGAAGGCAGACGCTTAACGACTGAGCCACCCAGGCACCCCTCTTATTCGTATTTTTTTTTTGCCATCCTTTATGCATATACTTTATTGTGGCATTATTTTTAAGACATTATCTCCAAAAAAATGGAATGTCCAAAACCTAACTATAACAGCGTGATTTTCTGTTAGAAGTCATCTGTAATTCTGTCAAGCAGTTCCATATAAAGCAAGAGATCAATCAGATGCATAGTGTGAAAATAAGTACAGAGCTGATAAGTAGATACCTATTGCCCTTAGCTGTGGTTTCCTGAAAACCTTGTATCAAATTCATGGCTGGAGCTGAACCACATGCTGTGTCCCTTGTCAGACATTCTTTTCCAAAAAGGATATCTAATAATTTTATGAAAGTATGTGCCGAAGAATAATCACAGGCTTTTGGGGGCTTTTCCACCAAGACTTTCAGTACCAAGTGTCTCACTTTCAGATTATAAATCTGCCCCTATAACTTGCACTTTGGAGGGTTCAACTGAACTGATAAGCAATGAGAAGGATTAGTGGATTCCTTCCTCTCCCTGTGCAATAATGGGATATAAGCACTATCCACAGGTTCCTGAATCCTAACTACCTTGCAACATGTCAGAAATTACACCTTTAAGATTTATATAGGTGTATCCATTTGTGGATCCTATGTATAAGCATTACTTATGTACTTATAATACAGCTCCTGTTGCCATATGGCTTTAAAATGTCAAACTATGTTTAAATAAAGCATACAATCAAGAATTTTTTAGTTGGAAGGAATCACCTCATTCAACTATCATAGGAGGAAACAGAGGCTCAGAGATCTGAAGTGACTTGCCTGAGGTGACCTTGTGAGTTAGTAAGCCTTCAATAATCATTATTACTATCAGGCAGAGATACATAGGATGTAGAAGTCAGTAGGTATGGACAGCTGAGGATAGGCCACAGCAGTGTGATTTAGTGGGGCAGAGGCCCTCCCCTTACCCTCTTCAGTTATATAATGTATGAAATTCTGTCAGTATATCCCTCTAAGATGAGGAATATTTCAAGGTGTATCAGCTAAAACATTGTATGGGACAACTGAGATTAAAATCTTATATGGAATGAGAAATGATCCAGAAAGGGGCAGGAAAGAAATCAGGGAGAATCTGTATTTGTTTGACAATACTCTGAAAGACCAGATTGAAGTACACAGGATTCCTTAAATAAAATACCTCAGAAGGAGCATCTAGGTGGCTCAATTGGTTAAGTGTCAGACTCTTGATTTTGGCTCAGGTCATGATCTCAGGGTCGTGGGATTGAGCCCTGTGATGGTCTCCGCGCTCAGAGGGGACTCTGCTTGGGATTCTCTCCCTCTCCCTTTACCCCTCCCTTCACTCTTACACACACCCTCTCTCTCAAATAAATAAATTTTTTAAAACAAAACAAAACAAACCTCAGAAAAGTTGAAACATTGGAGTGAAGCAAAGCATCTGTCCATCCTCCTATGAGGAGCCAGTGGTGGAAAGAGCAACTTTGGATTCCAGTTCTTATATTTCATACTCATTTACTGTGTGACATGTATAATTATACAACCAAAAGAGCTAGC
The DNA here is from genome assembly GCF_964656455.1 of Halichoerus grypus. NCBI lineage: Eukaryota > Metazoa > Chordata > Mammalia > Carnivora > Phocidae > Halichoerus > Halichoerus grypus. The sequence continues at coordinate 49,547,302 of NC_135727.1, read as the reverse complement.
ATTAACAAAGTACTAATTTGAAGCACTATTTTAGTATTAATTCAGAAGGATGAGTCCTTCATGAAGATCCACAAGTGTCTTCTTTACAGTATCCTTTTTCTTAAATCATTTGTAGAATGTCCATTCCTCTTTCTTAAGTCATCAGTAGAATGTCCAAAATGGAAGGGCTTTCAGAGATCATTTAGTCCACCCTCTTCATATTAAAGAAGAGAAAATTGAGACCCAGGAAAAGGAGATGGTTTATAAAGATTTTATATATCAGGGTTCGGTGGACTATAGCTTCGGTGTCCTTGATCAGGCCAGTGAGTGTGCATTTACCATCCTGCTTCTTACCAAGATGCTAATCAGCTCTAAATTGGTTACCCGTATAAAACCAGATAAAACAACCTCTTATATCATGATCTTTAGAAAAATCTCATGACCAATATTTGCTTGCATTCCTTTAATCTCTAGAATTTTCTCAATCTCAATCCCTTCTCTCTCATTCCTGTCTTCCCTCCCTTCTTTCTTTCCCTTCCCTTGTCCATAAGAGTGACATCGTTGAGAAGTGATAGTATAACAAGACAGTATTTGTTGAGCCAAACCAGGTGCTAGTTGCTCTCAAAGCTCAAGCTTTATTGTTATACTGGGAGTTCCAGTTGGTGGCTAAAGTGGGAATAAGGGTGGGTATTTCTCAAACACTAGGAAAATCATTTTTTTTAATTTTTAAAATTTTATTATGTTATGTTAGTCACCATAAACACATCATTAGTTTTTGATGTGGTGATCCACGATTCATTGTTTTCGTATAACACCCAGTGCTCCATGCAGTACATGCCCTGCTTAATACCCATCACGGGGCTAACCAATCCCCCCTCCCCCCCTCCCCTCTAAAACCCTGTTTGTTTCTCAGAGTCCATAGTCTCTCGTGGTTCACCTCCCCCTCTGATTTCCCCCCTTCATTTTTCCCTTCCTTCTCCTAATGTCCTCCATGCTATTTCTTATGTTCCACAAATAAGTGAAACCATATGATAATTGACTTTCTCTCCTTGACTTATTTCACTTACCATAATCTCCTCCAGTCCCATCCATGTTGATGTAAAAGTTGGGTATTCATCCTTTCTGACGGCTGAGTAATATTCCATTGTATATATGGACCACATCTTCTTTATCCATTCATCTGTTGAAGTGCATCTCAGCTCTTTCCAGTTTGGCAATTGTGGACATTGCTGCTATGAACATTGGGGTGCATATGGCCCTTCTTTTCACTACATCTGTGTCTTTGGGGTAAACAGCCAGTACTGCAACTGCTGGGTCATAGGGTAGCTCTATTTTTAAATTTTTGAGGCACCTCCACACTGCTTTCCAAAGTGGCTGTACCAACTTGCATTCCCACCAACAGTGTAAGAGGGTTCCCCTTTCTCCACAACCTCTCCAACATTTGTTGTTTCTTTCCCTGTCCATTTTTGCCATTCTAACTGGTGTAAGGTGGTATCTCAATGTGGTTTTGATTTGAATTTCCCTGATAGTTAATGATGATGAACATTTTTTCATGTCTCTGTTAGCCATTTGTATGTCTTCTTCAGAGAAGTATCTTTTCATGTCTTCTGCCCATTTTTTGACTTGATTATTTGTTTTTTGGGTGTTGATTTTGAGAAGTTCTTTATTGAACTTGGATACCAGCCCTTTATCTGTGGTGTCATTTGCAAATATCTACTCCCATTCTGTGGGTTGCCTTTTTGTTTTGTTGACTGTTTCCTTTGCTGTGCAGAAGCTTTTTATCTTGATGAAGTCCCAAAAGTTCATTTTTGCTTTTGTTTCACTAGCTTTTGGAGATGTATCTTGAAAAAAGTTGCTGTGGCCGATGTCAAAGAGGTTACTGCCTATGTTCTCCTCTAGGATTTTGATGTATTCCTGTCTCATAGTGAGGTGTTTCATCCATTCTGAGTTTATCTTTGTGTAGGGTGTTAGTGAATGGTCGAGTTTCATTCTTCTGCATGTGGCTGTCCAATTTTCCCAGCACCATTTATTGAAGAGACTGTCTTTTTTCCATTGCATCTTTTTTCCTGCTTTGTCGAAGATTATCTGACCATAGAGTTGAGGGTCCATATCTGGACTCTCTATTCTGTTTCATTGGTCTATATGTCTGTTTTTGTGCCAGTACCATGCTGTCTTGGTGATCACAGCTTTGTAATATAACTTGAAATCCAGCAACATGATGCCCCCAGTTTTGTTTTTCTTTTTCAACATTTCCTTGGCGATTCGGGGTCTTTTCTGATTCCATACAGATTTTAGGTTTCTTTGTTCCAGCACTTTGAAAAATGTCATTGGAATTTTGATTGGGATGGCATTCAAGGTATAGATTGCTCTGGGTAGCATAGACATTCTAACAATGTTTATTCTTCCGATCCATGAGCATGGAATATTTTTCCATCTTTTTGTGTCTTCTTCAATTTCTTTCATGAGGGTTCTGTAGTTCTTAGAGTATAGATCCTTTACCTCTTTGGTTAGGTTTATTCCGAGGTATCTTATGGTTTTTGGTGCTATTGTAAATGGAATCGTTTCTCTAATTTCTCTTTCTACAGTTGCATTGTTAGTGTATAAGAAACCAACTGATTTCTGTGCATTGATTTTGTATCCTGCCACATTACTGAATTTCTGTATGAGTTCTAGTAATTTGGGAGTGGAGTCTTTTGGGTTTTCCACATAAAGTATCATGTCATCTATGAAAAGAGAGAGTTTGACTTCTTCTTTGCCAATTTGAATACATTTATTTCTTTTTGTTGTCTGATTGCTGTTGCTAGGACTTCTAGTACTATGTTGAACAATAGCGGCGAGAGTGGGCATCCTTGATGTGTTCCTGATCTTAAGGGAAAGGCTCTCAACTTTTCCCCATTGAGGATGATATTCGCTGTGGGTTTTTCATAGATGGATTTTATGAACTTGAGGAATGTTCCCTCTATCCCTATGCTTTGAAGAGTTTTAATCAGGAAAGGATGCTGTATTTTGCCAAATGCTTTTTCTGCATCAATTGAGAGGACCACATGGTTCTTCTCTCTCCTCTTATTAATGTGTTCTATCACATTGATCGATTTGTGAATGTTGAACCACCCTTGCATCCCGGGGATAAATCCCACTTGGTCGTGGTGGATGATCCTTTTAATGTATTGTTGGATCCTATTAGCTAGGATTTTGTTGAGGATTTTGGAATCCATATTCATCAGGGATATCAGTCTGAAATTCTCCTTTTTGATGGGGTCTTTGCCTGATTTGGGGATTAAGGTAATGCTGGCCTCATAGAATGAGTCTGGAAGCTTTCCTTCTGTTTCTATTTTTTGAAACAGCTTCAGGAGAATAAGTATTATTTCTTCTTTGAATGTTTGGTAGAAACCCCAGGGAATCCATCAGGCCTTGGACTCTTGTTTTTTGGGAGGGTTTTTTTTTTGGGGGGGGAGGTTTTTGATCACTGCTTCAATCTCGTTACTGGTTATTGGCCTATTCAGGTTGTCAATTTCTTCCTGTTTCAGTCTTGGCAGCTTATAGGTTTCCAAGAAGGCCTCCATTTCATCCAGATTGCTCAGTTTCTTGACATATAGTTGTTGATAATAATTTCTAATAATTGTTTCTATTTCCTTGGTGTTAGTCCTGATCTCTCCCCTTTCATTCATCATTTTATTAATTTGGGTCCTTTCTCTTTTCTTTTGGATAAGTCTGGCCAGTCGTTTATCGATCTTATTAATTCTGTCAAAGAACCAGCTTCTAGTTTCGTTGATCTGATCTACTGTGTTTCTGGTTTCTATTTCATTGATCTCTGCTCTACTCTTAATTATTTCTCTTATAATGCATGGCTTAGGGATTGTTTGTTCCTTTTTCTCTAGTTCTTTTAGGTGTAGACTTAATTGGTGAATTCGGGATTTTTCTATTTTTTTTGAGTGAGGCTTGGATGGCTATGTATTTCCCCCTTAGGACCACCTTTGCAGTATCCCATAGGTTTTGGAGTGATGTGTTTTCGTTCTCATTGATTTCCATGAATTGTTTAAGTTCTTCTTTGATTCCCTGGTTGACTCAAACATTCTTGAGCAGACTGGTCTTTAGCTTCCAAGTGTTTGAATTTCTACCAACTTTTTTCTTGTGATTGAGTTCCAGTTTTAAAGCATTGTGGTCTGAGAATATGCAGGGAATAATCTCAATCTTTTGGTATCGGTTGAGACCTGATCTGTGACCCAGTATGTGGTCTATTCTGGAGAAAGTTTCACGTGCGCTTGAGAAGAATGAATATTTTGTTGTTTTAGGGTGGAATGTTCTGTATATATCTATGAGGTCCATCTGGTCCAGTGTATCATTCAAAGCTCTTATTTTTTTGTTGGTTTTCTGCTTAGATGATCTGTCTATTGCTGAGAGTGGAGTATTGAGATCTCCTACAATTAACGTATCAATATGACTCTATTTTTGTTAACAGTTGGCTTATGTAGATGGCTGCTCCCATGTCGGGGGCATAGATAACAATTTACAATTGTTAGATCTTCTTGTTGGATAGACCCTTTAAGAATGATATAGTGTCCTTCTGTGTCTCTAACTACAGACTTTAGTTTAAAATCTAATTTGTCTGATATAAGAATTGCTACCCCAGCTTTCTTTTGAGGTCCACTGGCATGGATGATGGATTTCCATCCCTTCACTTTCAGTCTGGATGTATCTTTAGGTTCAAAATGAGTCTCTTGTAGACAGCATATGGATGGGTCCTGTCTTCTTTTCCAATCCGCAACCCTGTGCCATTTTATGGGAGCAATTAGGCCATTCACGTTGAGAGTGATTATTGAAAGATACGAATTAATTGTCATTATGTTACCTGTGAAGATGTTTTTATAGATTGTTTTTATAGATTGTTCCTGTAAATTTCTGTTGTAGATCACTTGGGGTCTTTCTCCTTTTATAGAACCCCCCTTAATTTTCTTGCAAGGTCAGTTTAGTCGTCACATATTCCCTCAGTTTCTGCTGGTCTTGGAAGCTCTGCATCTCTCCATCCATTCTAAATGACAGCCTTGCTGGATAAAGTATTCTTGGCTTCATGTTTAGTATCCTGAATATGTCTAGCCAGGCCTTTCTGACTTGCCAGGTCTCTGCAGATAGGTCTGACGTTATTCTGATGTTCCTCCCTCTGTACGTAAGGAGTCTCTTCCCCCTAACTGCCCTTAAGATGGTTTCCTTGGTTCTAAGATTTGCAAGTTTTACTATTACATGCCGGGGTGTTGGCCTGTTTTCCTTGATCTTGGGAGGGGTCTTCTCTGCCTCTAGGATGTGAATGTTTGTTTCATTCCCCAGATTAGGGAAGTTCTCAGCTACGATTTGCTCAAATATATCTTCTAGTCCTCTCTCTCTCCACTCCTTCCGGGATTCCAATGATTCTGACATTGGAACACTTCATGGTGTCACCTATTTCTCTGAATCTATTTTCATGGATTCTTAGTTGTTTTTCCCTGGCCTCCTCTTTTCCCTTTTTATCTATTAAATTGTCTTCCAGGTCACTAATTCGTTCTTCTGCCTCACTTACCCTAGCTGTTAGATTATCTAGATAGATTGCATCTCATTGATAGCATTTTTAAATTCTGCCAATTCAGCTTTCATTTCTGCCCTTAGAGACTCTATGTTGCCATTAATTGATTTCTTCATTCTAGCCATTGTCTTCACAATTGCTAGCCTGAATTCCATCTCCAACATCTTGGCTATATCTGCATCCATTTGTAAATCTGCAGCATAAGTCATAATCTCTGAGTCTTTCCTATTTTGGAGGTTCCTCCTCCTACTCATTCTGTTGATGGGTGGTTGAGGGAATGTATAGAGTCCAAATTATTGACCAGAACCCAAGCAAGATGCACCTGTTTTCTTGGGACCTTAGGGTTGCTGGCCTCTTGTTTTCCCAGGCTGTCTTCTGGGGGAGGGTCCTGGCACACTGTTACTCAGGCAACCCTGTTTGGGCAGAGTTGCCCTGCCCACCTTTGGTGGGGGATGGGCTCAGTGGGAATCAGTTTTGGGGGGCTTTTGTTCTCTGGTGGCTTTCCCTGAGGTTTTCTGCCTCTCTTCTGAGAGTCAGAGCAGAAGAGACCGTTTCCAACCCTCCGCCTCAGAGCAGAGAGACCTCAGTCTGTTCTTCAGTGAGCTCTCCAGGCTACACTGTCTCCGTTTCTGTCCAGCTGCTATAAACTGCAGCGTCCTGGGTTGTGCACCCCTCCGCAGCACTCCCAGTCCTGCCTCCAGGTCGGGGCACGTCTCTGCCCTTTGTGCTTCTAAAATCGCCAGCCGTTCCCAGTTCGTAGGCGTGACCCTGCTGCTCGGGTTTCCATCCTGGGGGCAGCCCTAAAGTCCTTTCCCTGCCGCTACCGATCTGTGAGTCTGTGCCCCGTCCCCAGAGCAAGAGGCTGTCGCTCACTGGCGGTGTAGGATCCCCATGGCCAGGCTCCCTCCTGCTGCCATTATCCTCTGATATCTTCCTATGGAATCATGGCTCCCCGCTTTGTACCTCGAAACCAACTGCCTGTGATATTTTGTTTGTAGAGATCCAGATCTTCTTACATCTCAGGCTGATTTCGTGGGTGCTCAGAGTGGTCAGGTAGATATCCAGCTCAATTCTGGGGACCAGTTGTAATAGGGTTCCCTACTCCTCTGCCATCTTTTCGGCCTCCTAGGTAAAATCATTTTATACAAATGAATTTTTAATCATGGCTTTTTGGGTTGAAAATACTGTTATATAAAGTTTATCTGTATTACATGGTAGCACATGCACACACACAACCACACAGGCACACACAGAATCACACAAATATTTTTTAAAGATTGATTGATTTCTGAGTCAACAAAACAGCTGCAACTTTTTTTTTTTTTTTTTTTGCAATTACAGAGTGGTATTCAGTTAACAGAACAACAATTATTTCATAGAAGCTGCATCAGAGACAACTGAAGATGAAAACCTAACATCCCCATATATAACTAATTTGTGCTGTGCACCAACAAGAAACTGCTTTAAATTCTCATGCCAATTTATAACCCCCATACTGTATCAGGCAAGGTTAGTGGCTATTGAAAATACCAGGACAGGGCTATCTAATGACATATTCGGTAGTGTGTTAACTATACAAAAAAAAAAAAAGACACTGTACAGTTTAAAAACCAATCTTATGCAGCTTTACATTTTAATTTTTTTTTCTTTAAAAGGAGTGACTTGTGTATGGGGGGTTAAATGCTTTATAGACAAGGAAAAAAAAAACTGCACTAGAACCAACTTATTCATCATCATCATCTTCTTCATCTTCATCTTCTTCATCTTCCTCATCTTCTTCCTCTTCCTTCTTTCTCTTGCTCTTTTCAGTCTTGACAACTCCCTTTTTTGTCACATCGTCTTTCCTTTAGCTCTGTATGCAGCAGTATCCTTTTCATATTTTTCCTTCAGCTTAGCAGCGTTCTTTTCATAAAGCTGCTTGTCATCTGCGACAGTGTTATTCTACATCTCTCCCAGTTTCTTTGCAACATCACCAATGGATAGGCCAAGATGTTCTCCTTTGATTTTTGGGTGATACTCAGAACAAAACAAAAGAAAGGCTGAAGGAGGCCTCTTGGGTGCATTGGGATCCTTGAACTTCTTTTTTGTTTCCCCTTTAGGGGAGATATAAGTTTTCATTTCTCTTTCACAACTGGCCTTGTCTGCCTTTGCCATGTCTTCAAATTTTCCTTTCTTTTTAGCAGACATGGTCTTTCTGAGCACTTCTTAGAAAACTTAGAAGTTGACTGTAGCATCTGGGTGCTTCTTCTTGTGCTCTTCTTGGCAAGTTTGCACAAAGAATGCATATGATGACATTTGCCTCTCGGCTTCTTAGGATCTCCTTTGCCCATGTTTAATTATTTTCCTCAGCAAGGCACAGGGTTGCCCAGTGCCCATCTGGTTCTCACTTGCCCCAGCGCTGTCTCTATGGAGCTCAATGTACTTCAATCTACTTATTTATTTTTGAGAGAGAGAGAGAGAAAGCATGACTGCAAGGGGGAGGGGCAGAAGGAGAGGGAGAGAGAGGTTATCAAGCAGAATCCCTACTGAGGGCAGAGCCTGACTTGGGGCTCGATCTCACGACCCCGAGATTATGACCTGAGTCAAAATCAAGAGTCAGAAACTTAACCAAGTGAGCCACCCAGGAGCCCCCCCACAATTTTTAGAAGACTGACCATGTAAATTATCTTTGTAGGTAGCAAACTAAGATTTCTTCTTAACTGGAGTTGAATTTTCTAAGACTAACACTTGCTGGGGCCTGTTTACTTTTAACAAATTACTTTCCAGAAAGTAGAAACCAATATTCCAGAATTATGTGGCCACTGCATCATGTGTCTAAATTTACAGTTTATGAAATAGGGACCTGGGGAGTCTCAGCTCAAGGAGGAATAGAACAAATACTAGCATCAAGGCCTACCAGTCCAAAGCTCTTCCTTTCTACTGTGTGCTAGTGCTTCCATTCTCTACTATCATATCTTTTTGTTTATTCAGAGGACGGCTTCCTCATGCTCTTTGATTTGATTGAGACCCACAGTACTGGCAAGCCAAATTCACTAAGTTGTTTTCTCCTGTAGTACATATAACAAAGCAGAATGTTTAAATGAACCATCTTACCAATCTCTTTAAAACCTCTGGTGTCAGAAATACTATTTCAAGCTTGTTTCATTCAAGATGTGTTAAATTCAAAGAGAAGTGTGTAAGATCACAGGATGGGGTTAAGACACCCTAAAGGGATATGCACTGACTTTTCTTCAGTTCACATGGAGAGTAATACCAGTTATCCTGACTTGAATAAAAATAACACTGTAATTAATGAAAAGAAGTATTTTGCTTGGGACCTAGAATTGACTGTGATCTCCATCCTGTGAGTGTTTGATTTGTCAGACTTTAAAGCAAAAATGTGTACAAAGGGACACCTGGGTGGCTCAGTCGGTTAAGTGTCTGCCTTCGGCTCAGGTCATGATCCTAGGATCCTGGGATTGAGTCCTGCATTGGGCTAAGTGCTCAGCGGGGAGCCTGCTTCTCCCTCTGCCTGTTTCTCCCTCTGCCTGCCACTCCCCCTGCTTTTGCTCTCTTTCTCTCTCTGACAAATAAATAAATAAAATCTTAAGAAAAAATTGTGTTACAAAAAGTAAAGTGCCTAAGTTTAAGAGTAGAATAAAAATTTCGTCTTATATTTGTATTGTGCTATACAGTTTTTAAAAGCAATTCCAAAAGTCTTTTTTATATTTTTGGAACCTCATAACAGCCATGTGAGATAGGCAGCACAGGTGTGTTTTTCATAGGCAATGCAAGTTTTGTTGTTGTTGTTGTTGTTTAAAGATAGTACAGCTTAAACCCAGGGAACACTGAACCAATTTGGTAGTAAGTGGCTGTAACAGGACTAGGATCTAAGTCCTCTCACTTGTGATTCAGTATGCTTTCTAATATTATTTATATTTCTTAATTAAAGTAAATAATCTCCATTATCAATGTTTTCATGTTCCAACTACAGATCTATAGATAACTGCATTAATAGGAATGGTACATAAAACTCTATAATTCAAAACTGAATGTAGATGACCTATTAAGTAGAAGCTACAACTTTTTGAAAGATTTATTTATTTACTTATTTGAGAGAGAGAGAGAGAGCATGTACTTATGAGCAGGGGGAGGGGCAGAGGGAGAGGAAGAGAGAGAAAATCTCAAGCAGACTTCCCGCTGAGCATGGAGCCCAATGTGAGGCTCCATCTCATGACCCTGAAATTATGACCTGAGCCTAAATCAAGAGTCAAATGCTTAACTGACTGAGCCACTAAGGTGCCCCAGAAGCTACAAATTTTATCGAAGAGCTATCATATGTATATTCCTTTTTATGGGACCCAAAATGCCAAGGAATCTTGAATAATTGTTATAAGTTTTGCCATGTGAGATCCAACATATACAGAGATTTGGGTCATTAGAGTGAAGTTGATTTTGAAAATGAAAGGAGAGAGAAAATGAGAGAGAGTTTTAATAACCCATGGTGCAGCAAAAACTGTCAGGAATGACTTATCAGTTTTATCCAGGAAAGTCAAAAAGAAGACAACATGTAGAAATCAAAAGTAAACAAGTCCACAGATCCTCTACTCTCATTTAAGAATACCCACTTGAGATTCAGCAATAATTATCTAGAGATTCTGCTCCTTATATGTTAGCGGTTTAGTTGATTTAAAAGAAAAGGTGCTACTCTTCTTGGGTTTTTAGGGAACCAGTAAAAATTAAATTGAACTATAACATGGGAGTTATAGCCCCTGGTATAAATGAGGAAGTGAGAAGTAGACTTTGAGCTATTATTGTTAGAAAGGCATATGTAAATATGATACAGAGCACAAGATTTAAAAAACAAAGAGTTCACTTTGGGCTCAGTAAATAAGATCAATGACAAGAAAAAGGGAAAATTCACCTCCTATGTGCTCTCATAGCATAATGGATTCTCCCGTTACCTCTTCATACTTAATCCTCTTATTTGTCTGCCATTCCGAACAGATTGGAAAATCTGTGAGGCCATGAAACATGTCCATATTGTTCTCTGCTTTATCCTTAATGCCTTGTATGGTGCCAGACATACTGTAAGATTTCAAACATACCTGTTAATGGAAAGAAGGGAGGAAAAAAGGAAGAGAGGCAGGACAGAGGGTTGGAAAAGGGGAGGAAAGAATGGATGGTGAGAGAGACCTAGAAGAGAAACAAATTCACCTGAGACTGGTATTGTTATACTTAATTGCATCTATACAATATATCTGCTTAAATGTTTACTCTTCTTGATTGGAATGTAGACCAAACAGCATTAAAATATTATGCCATGTACTTTTCTGCATGTATGATTCAATAAAGAGTAAAAATGTGCCTTTGAAAAAAATCCTATAAAATATATTTAAATTACAGACTCATAGGGGGCACTATTTTTTTAAATGAATTTTCCCTGCAGTAACTTTAAACTTCAAGTTTTTTCCTATAATAATATGTTAATGCCTGCTCTAAGAATATGCCACCAGTTTCCTATAGACATTCCATTCTATATTCAGAAATAAGCTTAACATTCCAAAATATGAAGCCAGTTCTGCTCTTCTATCTACCAATGACTATGGAGAACTTGATAGGCTCTTTCACTTTTTCTCCCTCATGTGCTTCAGATGCACTGAGACTTAAATGAAAATCATGTACTTATCTATTTCTCTTTGTCTCTGTTTATAGTTCTATTGGTAAGGTTGTTTTCATCTATCAGATAGTTCACAACTTTTACTTTGGAACTGAGAAGCTGCTTGTGTATATAAAATATGAGGTCAAAAGCAAAGTTTTGAGTAAGTAGCTAGGGCTTTGAAATTATTGCAACACCCAGCAGAACTAGGAAGTCAAGACATGTTGGTTTCCCAGTTCCTTGGTCCAAGAAAAACATTGATTTGACTTATAGGGAGCTAAGCTGAAGAATATTGGAAGTGATTATTTTTCCTCCTTCTGTGATATTGAAATTAAAATGTGCTCATTTCCAGAAGCCACTTCATATAACTCATGTTAAGTAATCATACCAAATTCCAACACTTACTAACTCAGATTCTTTCACTAGTCCTTTTAAGGCTAGTTTCCTCATGGGATTTAATAATTGTGTTTTAAAAATCACCAGCTATAAATACAGTTAGCTTCATGAGTATATTCAAACTTTAAGCATTTAAAAATAGTTGTTACAGAACATCATATTTTTAAAAAGATTTTATTTATTTATTTGAGTGAGCAAGGTGGAGGGAAGAAAATGAGCAGGGGGGTGGGCAAAGGGAGAAGCACATTCCCTGCTGAGCAAGGAGCCTGATGCGGGCTCCATCCCAGGACCCTGAGATCATGACCTGAGCCAAAGATAGCCACTCAACCAACTGAGCCACCCAGGTGCCCCCAGAATATCATATTTTAAAGTTATGTTTAGCTATTTTTGGAAAATACCAAACATATGCAAAAGTAGAGGGAATAGTGTTCCAGTCACCTAAACCCCCAAAACTTTAATAGCCCTCTTGGTTCATCTATACTTCCACTCATTCCACTCCTTTTTGCCCAGGGATCATCAAAACTTTAAATAAAGTGTGTTCAACTACTTTAAAATTATATTTTCCCAAAGATGAGTATTTAAAACCATGGTAACAAAATGTATAATGTGACAAATTACATGCACTTATACCTTAGATGAATATTAAGGTGATTACATTGCAGCAATAAGTTATAGACTTTAATGTAGCATTTGTTACAATACAATAAAATTAACATATAGAAATATTACATATACAAATTCACAAACAAGTATATATGAAATATTTACATCTTCTATAGTTCTGTTTTTAGATCTCAACTTTTTCTTTAAGGTCAACTGATTCTCAATGCCTGCTTTTGATGTAAAAATAATTATTAAGCCTTTCAAGATCATGCCTTTTAAAATATATTAAATAGCTTATCCAAAGACATGGACATGGTCAAAAACAGAAACATAATTGATATTAAAGAGCTTCCAAACTCAAATACTCTAGTCAGACCACTGTAATAGTTCTCTTGTCATTACAGTTATCAGGAAAGGTGCCTGATGACTTTCTGTTTTGATATTCCAAGGACTAAATTATTATTATTTACTCTATAGACATATCAGGTGGGAATGCTTTTTTTTTTAGCAATATCTCATTAATTATTTGGAAATAAGAGGGAGAAAATATGAGAAAGTTTTAAAAAAACATTTGTAGAAGCCAATTATAGAAGAAGAAAAACAATATTATATCATTATGCAGTTATGTTAAAGCACTTTACAAAATTCACTGGGTACATAGTATATTTTATTTAGGTTCTATGATAAATAGTCTAGAAAGATTAAGTAAGAGGTACTTTTTGTGTAGTTAATGACAGATAAGCTATGTTCCCAGTCAAAGAAAGAACAGTTTAAAAGCACATGGTATATTTAAGGCCAATGAGAAGACTTTATCTCTACAATCTTTTATTGGAAATCATTGTGAAGATTTCTTCATAATGGCATTAACTGCTAAGCACATATGTACACTGCCCTAAAATGGAAGTAAATCTTTTTGTTCGAGTTATTTTTCAAAGTATTAGTAACATGTATTTATTTATAATTCATTTATAAACTGCAAGAAAGCACTGTAGCTAAAGTATTACATAAATTTATATTGACCACTTTGCTACTTAAAAAGCAAAATTAAATATCTTTTATAAAAGTAGATTTGGAAGTACAGTAAAAATATGCAAAGGAAATTGAGAGTGCTGCTTAGTAAAATGCTCCAGTTTAAAATAAGTTCTATAGGAACATTATCAACAATAGCCAAATTATGGAAAGAGCCCAAATGTTCATCGACTGATGAATGGATAAAGAAGAGGTGGTATATATGTGTGTGTATATATATATATATATATAATAGAATATTACTTAACCATAAAAAAGAATGCAATCTTGCCACTTGGAATGACATGGATGGAGCTAGAAAGTATTATTCTAAGCAAAATAAATCAGTCAGAAACACAAATACAGTATGATTTCACTCATATGTGGAATTTAAGAAACAAAACAAATGGTCATAGGGGAAAAAAAGAGAGAAGCAAACCAAGAAACAGACTCTTAACTATAGAGAACAAACGGATAGTTACCAGAGGGGTGGTAAGTGGGGGGATGGGTTAAATAGATGATGGGCATTAAGGAGAGAACTTGTGATGAGCAGTGGGTGTTGTATGTAAGTGTTGAAACACTAAATTGTACACCCAAAACTAATATTACACAGTATGTTAACTAAGTGGAATATAAATAAAAACTTAAAAAAAAATAAGTGTTCTAGTTGAGATAGAAATGTAACATCAGGATTTCAGCAAAAGTATAAAGATGGACTTTCTTTCTGAAATCTCTTGATGTACCCTCTCTCCTTATTGCCAACCTTCTGTATCTGCATGCTGCCCTGAGCTCCTTCTATCAGAGAAAAATGCCACTAATGTGATATTGATTTAATGGATTAACTCTCCAGGGACATTTGCATTTTAAAAGGCCGCCATAGAAAGGGCCATATTTAACCCAAAGGAGCTCTGGCAAATATGCTCAAGTTTAATACATATTCCTGTCAGTGAAAGATTTACTATAATTTCAGTTTTGTGTTTTTAAAGTATAGGAATTATCATTTTGTGTTCACTTTAGTTTCGCAGGGCCACACACTGTGAGCATCACACTTACATGAGGGTTACAGATCACTAATTTATTTTATTTTATTTTATTACGTTATGTTAGTCACCATACATCATTGGTTTTTGATGTAATGATCCACGATTCATTGTTTTCATATAACACCCAGTGCTCCATGCAGTATGTGCCCTCCTTAATACCCATCACTGGGCTAACCCATCCCCCACCCCCCTCCCCTCTAAAACCCTCAGATTGTATCTCAGAGTCCATAGTCTCTCATGGTTCATCTCTCCCTCCAATTTCCCCTCCTTCATTTTTCCCTTCCTTCCCCTAGTGTCCTCCATGCTATTCCTTATATTCCACAAATAAGTGAAACCATATGATAATTGACTTTCTCTGCTTGACTTATTTCACTTAGCATAATCTCCTCCAGTCCCATCCATGTTGATGTAAAAGTTGGGTATTCATCCTTTCTGATGGCTGAGTAATATCCCATTGTATATATGGGCCACATCTTCTTGATCCATTCATCTGTTGAAGGGCATCTCAGCTCTTTCCACAGTTTGGCTATTGCAGACATTGCTGCTATGAACATTGAGGTGCATATGGTCCTTCTTTTCACTACATCTGTGTCTTTGGGGCAAATAGCCAGTAGTGCAATTGGTGGGTCATAGGGTAGCTCTATTTTTAATTTTCTGAGGCACCTCCACACTGTTTTCCAAAGTGGCTGTACCAACTTGCATTCCCACCAACAGTATAAGAGGGTTCCCCTTTCTCCACAACCTCTCCAAGATCACTAATTTAAAGCTATCACTTCCACATGACATTCTTTGGAATGTCTTTTACATTTTCTGGACTGTGAGCTCCTTGAGAGTTGAGATTCTGCCTTATTTATTTTGGCATTAGTAGTATGTGGCACAGCCTGGCAAATAAGAAATAATTAATGCTTGTGGAATGAATAAATGTATAAACAAGTAGAGACTTGTCTATTTACCATATAGATCCTCAACGTGACCTCACACAAATCAGTTTAACAGAATGTAAATCATAAAAATACCTAATAAATATTAATACTATGTATTAACTATCAAGCCTGTTACAATTAATTCTGTGTGTGTGTAACTTGCATATGTGTACATCTCCCTGTAAAATAATAGGACGTACATGTATATTGGTCTCTGTTCCTGGTTCCTGGCACAGAGTTCCTAAAACCTTTATGATTTTCTAAGTGACAAGAGTACTAGGAACATCTTTTGTTCTAATTTGGCCTCTGACCCTGGTTCCTGACACAGAGCTAACTTCTTAGGAATTTCCTGGGTGATAGCAGTTTTCTTTTGTTCTAATGAAGTGACTCTTGGTGGGCTCCTGGATGGGATCTTGCCACCAGAGAGACCAAGCTATGATTCTAAGTAGATAATGTCAGAACTGGATTGAACTGTAGGATACCCAGCTAGTATAAGAGAATTGGTCTGTGTGGAAATAAACCCAGAAACTTGTTGTCAAAAATGTTGCAAGTGTGGTAGTACTGTGAGAATAAAGGAAAATAGGACTTTTTCCTAGACATTACCCCACTGGTGAATATGTTCTTTTAGAACAGAGAACATGTCATGTTCATCTTTATAATTCACAAGCATGGGACCTGACACATAGTAGGTATTCAATTCGTTTTTCCCGAATAAATGATTGATGGACCATATAGAGAAATTAAAAATCACTGAGATATAATTTATATTTAACTCATGAAGATTTCTTGTTCTGTTCCAAATAACTTTGGAAAACCTGATGCTACTGTTTAGGACTATTAGCTGATTTGAAAATTTATATTCAAATGATAATAATCAGTAGTGTTGTGTAAACCATAGATGTGAAGGAGAGAGAACAAAGCAGAGGTGGTATTTCTCCCACCCCTTAAAATCTTTTATTTCACTTAGTTTAGTATTCTCACCAATTACTGAGATGTAATAGAATTATATGGGGCTGATGATACTTCAAAAATGCAAAATACAAAGTGAAATACACACCTAAGAGGCAAAAACCACCATAGACATCTTATTATTTCATAAACAGAATATGAATTAATAATGCAATTCCATGTGATAAAAAATGTGGTGATCCTTGTATGCATTAACAGAAGCTAGAAATATTCTTTCTATATTTATGTCTCCCTATTTACCTATAACTTCCAATCACTTCCAAGAATCTTGTGATCTATAGTCTAGTATTACTGTTATTTTATTGGTGATCAAATTAAGACTAACCATGTTAAAGCAACTTGCTCAAGTCACACAGATATAAAGTTCATTTTTTGCTAGATCATTATGCCTCTAGAATATTTCATGAGCCTACCCAACATTCTCCTGTACAAAAGCTACTCATTTCCTAAATCTCTCTGCTTCAGTTCATGCTGTTTCTCCTGCCTGGAATGACATTCCTGGTCCCTCTTCATATGTCCAAATTGTATCTGTTTTTCAAAGATGACTACAAGCCCATTTTATCCTTGGAGATTTTCCAATAATTCCCACCATGTCCCTTAGTGTAGTAGGCAGTATTCTAAATATGGACACCCAAGATTCCTGTCCCCTGGTTATTCAGTCAAACATTAATCTATTTTCTGAATGGATTTTGCAGATGTAATTAAAATTCCAAGTCAATTAATTTTAAGATAAGATTAACTCTGTGGGCCTGACTCAATCAGATAAAGCCTTTAGAAGCAGAGAATTTTCACAGAAGTCAGAGATTCAAAGCACAAGGGGATTTGGTGTATCATTCCTGGCTTGAAGCTGGATGAAACCAAAAAAAAATGTTGACAACATCTAGGGGCTGAGAGCAGTTTCCAATTGATAAACAGCAAGGAAACAGAGACCTCTGTCCTATAATCACAAGGAGCTGAATTCAGACAACAACATAAATGAGATTTGAAACAGATTCTTCACTGGAGTCTCCAGATAACAGCCCAAGCTAACTGACACCTTCATTTTGGCCTTGTGAGACCAATAACAGAGAAACCACGTAAGCCTACCTGTACTTTTTTTTTTTTTTTTTTAGGAAATATGCATTCCTTTTATTAAAAACACAATTACATACAATTAGTCTGGAATTTGTTAAGCTACCATTCACCTTCTTTTTAATTTTATTTTATTATGTTATGTTAATCACCATACATTACATCATTACTTTTGACTTACAGTACTAACTACCAGCTAGTAAATTTGTGTTGTTTTAAACCATTACATTTGTGGCATTTTGTTATGCAGTGATTATGCTTGATTCAAATCAACACCTGAGTATATTACAATTATTTACATAATGTATGTGAAAATTTTTAAATATTGATAATCTTGAATCTTTTTCTACATGGCAGTCTTATCTCCTAAATATGCTTTAAGCTGTTTTAGAGCACAGACCATGTTTTATAATGAAAAAAAATTAGAACCTTTACCACTGAGATAAGCGTATCACTGACAATAAATAATTGATAAAGTGAACATAATATAAACAGACTGTCCAACTCATCAGCCTTGGCTTTCATTCTTGAAATATTATAAAAGAAGCTGCTGGGATTCTTAGCTATTTGTCATGAAACTATTTTTGTAAAGAAGTAGGCAGTTTAATTTGAAAGACCATGTATCAATAGCTAAGATTCTCCATAGTAAGGAATATATGTGCTTTACTAAAGAATTAACATGTGCTAGCTTAATATAATGCTGTAATTAAGGTTCACATGGATGCTGTAGATGTTATTATTGTGCTTGCTGCCAAGGCAACCATATGTACTATGTTCAAAAAGGTTGACTTTTTTTTTCCTCTCCTAAGTGAGAAAAAAAAAAAAAAAAGCTTACTTAGAAACCTATTTAGAAAGGAACAACCTGGCATTTTTAAAAGCTGGTATTTCACTTCATCTTATCAAAAGTCATTCCCCCAAAAATGTCAAATCTAAAAGCACCAGCTTTTTAATCAGCCCATTTATTTATTTTTCAAGGATTGCTTTTGTGTGTGTGTGTGTGTGTGTGTGTGTGTGGGATTTAGGACTCCAGTTTTATTCCTTTACCTCATCCTCCACACTGGAGAAAACACCACATTCATACACATACTCATCCGAATATACAATAAACATTTCCATATTATGACATTGTTGTTATACAGTCATATCCTAAGAATGAACTTTATATATTCCAGTGACTATATTTACTACTTTCAATGAGTCAAATAAGGCACAGTTTAAAAATTTGGGCATTTTGTCATATTACCATAGTTATCTTGAGTTATTGACAAATAATGTGGTTTATTCCCATTATCAAACACTTAAGCAAAGAATGTATTAGAGAAAAGGCAACAAGCTTTGTACAAAGAGAAATCATGCATGACTGATCAATTATGATTCTTCCAGGGAGAAAATACGCATGCAGATAAAGGGAGTCCAGTAGCTGCAATCTATTTAGATTCCCCCAAAAAACCTTAAACTAGATTCTACATCTTCAAAGACTACTGAAAAACAAAGTGAAACAAACAATAAACAAAAACATACCACTAGAGAAAATTATGAAATCACAAAGGAAGAGAGCAAGAGAAGAAGAAAGGAACAAAATAATTACAAAATAGCCAGAAGACAATGAATACAATGGCAATAGTCCACAAACAACAACAACAACAAAAACAACAACAAACTACCTTCATCGCAGAATAGAGGATTGGGTTTGATTTAGGAAACAAATAGGCATTTCTAAAATAGAAAAGCAGCAGGGTTCCCTTGGATCTGGGTAGTTAACAATTTATAAATGATCCTGAGGTAGGGCATGGTAAAGTCTTCAAGCCAGCAAATATCTGCAAGCTCTTTTGGGCAGTTAAATGGTCAAGGAATGGAGGAAAACCTAGAAAGGCACTGTGGCTGTGCAAAGTGGCAATGTGGGAAAATCTTTAGGGAAATATCTAAGTTGTACCCAAAGAAAACTCAAGAAAGGATTTGGGAGTCAACAGAAACTATTTCCCAGAGAGATTTGCTCAGGGTGTTGTTGAGGGAAGGGAGAGAGAGAAGATGGAAAATGAGAAGGAGAAAGGAAAGCAAAAATAAATAGTTGGTGTACTTCATTAGAAGAGGAATGAGATTGAAAAAATGGCAAACATTCTCCCTTTTATTGGAGATTATTTTTGTTGCAGTATCAGATAATTCTGATCGGTAAACTAAAGATTGTAAACAAAAAAATAAAAGAAACAGATCAAGAACATGGGCAGATTGTTTCCAAAAATGAATATTGATGGGAGGTAATGACTAAGATGAGGACATAATTTACTTTTTTTCAATTTTAATTTACTGAATCCCTGAATACTAGAATGAAACAGATAAAATTTGAGAAAAGTTCAGCAAAGAAAAAAAAATACACTGAAGCCCTACACCCTACAGTGAAGAATAGATCTATAGAAACTCTTATTGCCAGAGGTTTTTTACTTCATGTCTTTCTCAAGTAATAGACTTTTATTTCTAACTGCTTACTTGATACCTCTGCTCAATTCTTACACAGACACATTAAAGTTAACATCTATAAAACCAAATCCTTTTCTCCCTCCATACTTGCTTTTCTCCCCTTGTGTGCCCTTCTCACTGAGTAGCATCTCATGATCCTTTTCAGTACCTTCCTGTCCCCAAAATCCCTCTGCTTTTGGTATAGCCAAACATTTTCAAATCCTGAAAGTTTGACTGCTGAATTATGCTCCAAATCTGAGCCTACTTCTCCATTCCTATTGCCACCACCTTGGCCCAACCCCTAAACATAGTTTGCCTGGACTATGTTAGGAAATTCCTAAACTGTCTAATCTGTTTCTACTCTTTCATTTCTCCTCTTTCGAAATCACCTTGCACCTAATTTCAAGACTTACCTTTAAAATTTGTATTTGGTCATGTGATTCTCTTACAAAATAATTTTCAAAGGTCTCCTAATGCTCATGGAATAACTTCTAAACTACTTACTCTACCATTTAAGCTCTAACACAGTCTGGTCCTAACCACTTCATCTCCTGTCTAACCTAACCACTGTTTTCCACTCCAGGGTCCCTAAGCTCTAGGCATGAAGTACTTACACTTTCCAGAATACTCCATGAACTTACATGTTCAAATTTCTATTATAACATTCTACCCCTTCTTATTATAGTTAATTATTCCTCGAAAGCTTATGCACACCCTGATATAGTTATAAAGGGAAAAAAAGTAACTACATAAACATTGAATGAATGAATGATTGAACAAACAAATGATCAGAGACCATGTAGGCTGGAAATGTGAATTGCTTTCATAACATTTTTTTGATAAGTTCATAAGTGACAGAGCCATAAAAAGACCAAAGATAATATCCTATTTAAAAAAAATTAAGATGTATTACTAGTCCAATAGAAGGTGTACCATTACTATGTTACAGAAGCAGTGAAAGAATTTGTATTAGTTTGTACTAGTTCATAGCAGTAATTTAAAGATATAACTTTTTTTTTTTGAAGTTTCTAGTTTCGTGCTTTTTTTACATAAAAAAAAATTACTAAAGCTATTTCTGATGCTTGTTTGGGTGGATTCCTGATTTGAAGTGCCATATAGATTCTGGTCATTTTCTATGCTCCTAACACAGATTGCCATCAGCCATAAAACTCAAAGCTGCCAAACTTCCTTGAAGAACACAAATAGAAAGTGATCTGTCAAATGTTATAAATGGAAGTACCTAGTTTGGAATTACAAAGGCCAGTTCAAGTTGGAAAGTAAATTTCCCAAACCTTAAAGCATTTGCAAACATTCACTGATGTAGTGACAATACAACCACAAAATTAAGCTTGAGTTTTTTATAAAAATCCACTTGATACTTACAGTATAGGTGCTGAAGTTTCATTTAGAGAAATTGCTAATAACTGTTCTTTATTAAAATGTAATTAGGCAGTGATCACAATCCCTGATATTTTGGATTTATATATTCTGTAAATAAGGAACACCTTTATATGCTAATTGCTTAGTTCTATTCCTGTGTGTCCCTCCCACCCACCAATAAGCTTTACTTTTTATATTTATGCTGTTTTCTAAGACACAGGCCCCAGTGCATAATAGACACATAAGACTCCAGTATATGCCTCTATAGAATCAGATTCCATTCAGAAGAGGTTTCCTTCTTTCTGTTCCTTTTCTTTAAAACAATTATTTGTTTTATTTTTTATTGCAGAAGTAACAGCTCTTCATCAGCAAGGGATTTGCCACTTCAGGAATATAGTACTTTTCATATAGCATTCCATATAATATTGCCTTGCTGCTGCTCTGTTTTTACTATATAAGTTCAGCCCACATCCGCTGAAGAGATGTGGAAAAACCACACATTTGTCAGTTGAGTCCTGGCATTTGATTTTTAGACATCCCTCAAGCTTGCAAGACAACATGCTGTCAAACGTGAGAAGCTCAGTACATCTAACACAAGGAGTTCAAGGGCTGACTGCTGAATCTAATCTAAGTGCCAGGTTCCAAAGACTTTTCATACCTGGGCTTTGCTGATGGGCTCTCATCTATAGTTCATCTGTCCTTTTCAATGTATGTACAGTTGCAGTTGGGGCTGTGCAATTTTCCTTCTCCAAGAAAGGTATTGATTGCTCGGGAGTTATTGTCAGCATTTTAAAATAAAATATGCTTTACTTTTATCATCAGAGGGAGAAGTATATTGTACATTGTAATTTACTGCTGCTAACTCTGGATCTGCAGGTTTGTTGCTTCAGTGATTTAGTGGTTTCTCTATGGATAGTTTGTTACATCTCTAATTTGAACATATATCTGCAGCATGTGTTTAATGTTATGCAGTTTTCAGCGAGGCATGAAGGTTTTGGCACTACAAAGCAGAAAAGTGAAGAGATTGTGTGGCTCTGAGGACTGGTCATGAAGTAACTGAACTAGTTGGAAAATCAAATTGAAAATCACACCAACACAAAGGTCATAGTGAGAAAGGATAGCTGGGTAGAAATCTCTGAGAGAATACCAGTGGCAAAAGCAAACTTGCAAACAACCTAACAAAATACCAACAGAAGAGTAATGAACTTAGTTCTCATATGTTAATTACATGTTGACAGCGAAGTAAAATGCCATTTTTTCTTTAACCCTCAGAGTGGCCTCGTTAGTGCTGACAATATATGGCTGTGTCAGGAGCATGTCACCTCTATGGGATTCTAGAGAAATGCCTTTTTCAAGTGGTGATCTGCTAAGGTGGGAGGTCACTATTGGAAAAGATGTTATTTAAGAATTCTAAGGGGGCACCTGGGTGGCTCAGTTGGTTAAGCACCCGACTCTTGGATTTCGGCTCAAGTCATGAACTCAGGGTTGTGAAATCAAGCTCCACGTTGGGCTCCATGCTGGGTGTGGAGCCTGCTTAAGATTCTTTATTTCTCTTTCTTTCTGCCCTCGAGCCCCCCTCTCTCTCTGAAAAAAGAAAAGAATTCTAAGGAATTCACAATAGGAAAAATTAAATTCTCTTAAAATATATTTAAATAGCAGGAGAGATATTACATGGGTAAACTAAAGAAAGGGAGATAAATATACTAAAAATGAAAAAGCGAAGTAAAAGCAGACGTTTGTGAATGTAAACTAAAAATCTCAGAGTTTGGGGATATCCTTTGCTGTCTGATCACTTGTTTTGCTCATCTCTTTACCCTTTATGAGGGTTTGGGATGAGCCATTCAAGTAACAGAGCATTTTCTTTCCTTTTATTTGAAGTTATTATAATACTTGCAAATAAACTGTTTGCAGCATCATAGTCTTATAGGCTCTTTCTGTTACCAAGGCTGTGAAGGGGCCTAATTCCTGCTTTTCCCTCTCTTCTTTGTGTCATTTCTCTCATCCAGTCCCATATGTCAGACAATCTTAGACATCAATTAACCACAAAATACGTCTTACCCAAATGCGAATTGTCCCAAGGCATGGTTCATTACTCATCTTGAAAAGCTATTGTAAAATGTACAAAACCTGATTTTGTTGCCACCCAGATTACTAGAAATAAATAATTAAATGCTGAGGCTAGGGAATAAATGTGCCTTTTAAAGGAAGAAACACCTGTGCCAGATAGGCTATGACTCACGCCAGGATGAGACAATAGCAAGATATCCGCCTGTCGGGAGTTTGCACTATTTGTGTTTTCTGATATTTTCAATAAACTGCTTCCCACTTCTAATTATTTCTGAAGAATAAAATGAATTTTTGAAATCCCTCCAGCTTTTAAAACCAACCCTGATTTATGAAGCTATTTGTTCAAAATATCTTTTTCAGCCTGTGTAGCCTTAAAATATTCCAATTCCAAACCACAGAAGATTCAAATAGAACTGTCAAATCTCACTTATTCTTTCCTACCAACCCTTAATCTGCTACTCTGTATGCTCTGCAAGCACAGCTTTGGAAGCCAATAAATTAATATTTGAGATGTTTAGCAGTCTGCTCTGTTGCAGCTCTTACATCTTTGAGGACACAATATACAGTAAGATTTTATATGGGGAATAAACAGTCTTTGCAGTAGATGATTTCAAAGCTTGAGTGCTTTAGCCCTTTACTAAATGCAGTAAATTTGAGGTAGATTGTAAGCCCATTCATACTTTGGCTTTTAGAATACCTTACAACTTTCAGCAACTACAAATCATTATGCAAATGCAATAGAATCATAGTTTGTGCAATAAAATTCCTATCATTTTCAGGAAAAAATAAAATGTATATTTCTTTATGTAGGTTAATCATAAATATGTATCTGCCAGCTATTTTTTTCACCTAATGTAACACCCAAAATTTTACTGTATTAATTCATTTGGTATTTATGATGATCATGGCTTAATACAGACTGAAACATCATAGAGTCCACTCCAAAAGATTCATTGGCTTCCTTAAAAGCTTTTATAGCATCATCCTACTAGGTGTATTAAAAATAAAAAGTAGGTTTAGAGTAACTGTAAATCAGCCATTTAATAAGATTTGAGAATCCTACATAGAGAGTTAGTGATATCAAGGTGTTTTTTCTCAACATTAAAAAGAAAAGGTTTCTAAGAAAGTTTATAATGGAATGAACTGCTAGAGAGAATCAGAGCATGGGACTTATTGGGCCAAATTCATTTAAATGCATCTTAACCTTCATTTTGCCTGCTGTGTCACTATTCTGTATTAATATACAGATGAAATCCCTAAGCAAACATTAAAAAACACATTTTATAAGATGAATTATCTTCATTTCTAAGCCAATTCAGTAATTAATTTAGAAATCTATTACAAACTTAACAGCAGTATGCTTTTGTTTAACTTCATAACAGAAGATATTCCATTCTTACACACTCCTTTATATGTCATAGCTTCTGCTGTTGTATTTTACATAATCTAAAATTAAACATTTTTTGTTGATTGATTTATATTGAATAATATTTTTGGTTACTCTGCTTGAATTAAGCAACAGGGTAAAATTTATGTACATGATGGTAGGACGAGAGGAATTCTGTTCTTCTTGCTAAAAAAATATGGTTTTAGTTGGTATTTTTCAGTCAATGATACTGCAATGATTGCTGGGGTTATAAAATATTGGTGTATATGCACAAAAATAGTCAGATTTAAAAGAGTCTTGATGCAAAGTTCTGGTGGAAATGATTCATGAGAACTTATTCTCTTCTGTTGTATTCATTTACCCTCGTAAATGAAATAAATGTATCCCCAGTCTATCTTCACTAATTTTAATTTGACTCACACTTGATAACCTTTCTGCAAATGCTGCAACATTCCATAATAATAGTCCAAAATATCAGGCTTTTTACATTAATGTTATTCCTCTTTTATGGGCCATCTTGCAAAGCATTTTATAATGCAAACTTCAGTGTTTCAGTTATATATTTATATTTTATTAGCATTTTCTACTTTTGTAAATTGTGTAACTATTTGTCCCTACTATATCACTGTGTCCAGAACATAATACTTCATCAAACTCTAATCCTAAAGTTTGTGGAACACATTGTGGGTTGACACCGTTTCCAAGTGCTCCTATCTACTTTTTGAGCTGTTACAGCATCCTTCCTTCCTTCCTCCCACTTTCCCTCCCTTCCTTTTTTCCATTGTTTCTTCCTCATTTTCTCCCTTTCTTCTCCTCCCTTTCCTCCTTCTCCTCTGTCTCCTCCTCCTCCTGTTTTTCCTCCTCCTTTCTCTTCTTCCTAATGGTCAAAGCCCCTTTATGATTGAATACATGGAATCTTGGTTCTTTAAAAAAAAATAGAGAACAAGTACCTTAGCAAGTGGGAAAAATTAGAAGAGGAATCCATATGATAAAAGCATCTATAACAGATAAATCCAGTAAGGTAAGAAATAGTCTATGATGTTTTTTTTCCAGTACCATCTTAGATCCAACAAAACAGACTCTGCTAAACAGACTCATAGAGTGGTTTCCATGACCCCACTTCCTGGTATCTACACCAGTGTGTAATCCATCCCTTTGAGTATGGGCAGGATTGTGACTTGCTTCTATCGAACAGAATATGACAAAGGTAGTAGGATGTATCTGATTACATGCACATGATTATATAAGATTGTAGCACCCATCTTCCTGGAGTTTCTTCTTTACTGGCTTTAAGGAAGTAAATGGACATGCTGGGGAACACAACATGACAAGTAACTATAAATGCTTCTAGGAGCTAAGGATGACTTCCATCTGACAGCCTACACATACAAGGGCTTACAGCCAACCACCAGCAAGAAAATGAGGCCCTCACTCCCACAAACCCCAAAAAACTGAATCCCACAAACAAATTGAACTTGGAAGTAGATCATTTCCCAGTCAATTCCCATATGAAACTGAAACCCCACCTGACACTTTGAATGCAGCTTTGTGAGACCTTGAGGCAGAGAACACTGCTGAGTTGTGCCTGGACTCATGGATCACAAAAATGGTGAGATAAAAAACGTGTTGTTTTAAGCTGCTAATTTCATGGTAATATTATGCAGTAATAGGTAAATAATACCGACTCTTTCCTCGGGCCACACACACAAATACACACATGCACACACATACTCAAATAACCATATTACAGAACACATGCGTCACTCAGGTTCTGGTGCTCTATTCAGGCGTAACAAGACCTATAAATCTTAACTTCTGCTCACATGACTAACTGTTCAGACTCTAGGGAATCACTCCACATCTCTTTCTTAATGTACTTCAAATAAAAGGCAATTGCATCTGGGTCCCATAAGGAATTTTTGGGTTGCCAAAATCAGAGAAGAGCACTACTTCAGGGTATGGGGAAGATTTATACAGAAGTGCTTAAGAGAAGAAACAAAATAATTCATTTGCCCATCCTTATTCTTAGATAGCATGAATACAATAGATATTGCTTAATGAAGTATCATTTCCCAGTAGTTCCCAGGAGTGCCAAATATCCATTTTCTTACTTCATGTGATATTTTGATTCATGGTGCCAGAGCTACTCACAAATTAATATAGTATTCATAAAAGTTGCACATAAGAGCTGAGGACTGTATTTTAATGTTAATTAATTCATATTATTTTTAAATTTGTAAGTAAGCAGTTCTATACATGATGTGTTATATTGAAAACTATATAAACATGAATCACTAGAATTGGTGCTACATCTAAAAAGCCATCACCAAACCCAAATTTACAGATTTTCTCCTATGGTATCTTCTAGGAATGTTATAGTTTTGAGCATTAAATTTTAGGGCTATGATTCATTTTAAGTTAATTTTTGTGTAAGGTTTCAGATCTGTGTCTAGATTCATTTTTAGCATGTGAGTATCCAGTTGTTCCAGCACTATTGAAAATTATCCTTTCTCCATTGAATTGTCTTTGCTCCTTTGTCAAAGATCAGTTGACAGTGTTTGCATGGACCTGCACACAAATTTAAACCAACTGTTGCTGTATTTATATGTGTATAATATTTTTAAAATTGCGACTATATTATTAATGATATGAATTTTAAGCCACCTATCTATCTTTTCTTCACGTAAATGTGGAGGATCCTGTTTACTTCAGAAAGTATATAAAAAAGATATGCAACCTGGGAAAGTTAAAATAATTTCCAGCATAACAAGCATTCAACACAAAATTGAAGCAACATTTTACCTTTTACAGGTAAGATGAGGCAAATAGCTATATGCAGTATACAATCATTCACCTATTTTTCCCAGGCAAAAATAAAGACATTTGGAAAGTTTGCCCTTCCAAAATAAAGTGATTCTTTTTTTTTTTTTG
Organism: Halichoerus grypus; assembly: GCF_964656455.1. NCBI lineage: Eukaryota > Metazoa > Chordata > Mammalia > Carnivora > Phocidae > Halichoerus > Halichoerus grypus. The sequence goes on along the minus strand of NC_135727.1, from coordinate 49,519,899 downwards.
AAGATTTTATTTATTTATTTGACAGAGAGAGACACAGCAAGAGAGGGAACACAAGCAAGGGGGAGTGGGAGAGGGAGAAGCAGGCTCTTCGCAGAGCAGGGAGCCCGATGTGGGGCTTGATCCCAGGACCCTGGGATCATGACCTGAGCCGAAGGCAGACGCTTAACGACTGAGCCACCCAGGTGCCCCAATAAAGTGATTCTTTAGAGTGGTGTGAAATTTACCTTAATGAGATATGAGACCAACTATTGAAATGTTAATGCTATTAAATGTTTTTTTCCAGAATATAAGTATCTAACTTAAATCAATAAACTGTAATTATTGAGGTTAGAGAGTTCACTTCTATTTCTGACCATGATCGCCATCATAACCTTATCTTTTGAGAGTAAACAAGAGCTAATGTAAATGAATAAAAAGAGAATTGATAAATGAGGGTGCAACTTGACGGAGATCTGCTAAATTATCATGATTTTGGATTATATTTCATTTAAATAAGGTTTTGTTCTCACAAACTTACAGCACACACTTTTATTGCTGTGGTTGCAAAATATTGATTTAAAAACTCAATGAAATTATTTGAAAACCTACCCCTCCTTTTTCTCACATCATTCACAGACTTTCTAGTTAGAGCATAACAAGAGACAGTGGGTTGACATTTATCAGAAACTATGTGCATAGTTATGTTCTTTACACCCTCTTTCCTTTCTCTGCACTTCTCACAGTTTACCTGTAAAAGTTGAGTGTTGGTGAACTTAGAAATGTTATCATGTTTTTCTGGTTTAATGTCAAAAACTACACTGAATACCAGAGCAAAGCTTGTCAGGCCAGTTTACCACCCACAGTGAAGGAGAGTAACACTTTTCATTAAAAGTTTCAGAACAAGTTTACTTGTTCATTTTGGTTCACTGTGTCCCCTTTCTGTAGATAACAATATCGTATATCTTTGTCATAGCATACATTTTTTTCTCTGTCATTTACAGAGCCAAAATATTTTGGTGCTATTGGGAAGAAAGTCTGGCTTCACCACAGCTTACATGAAGCACTAGGTAAGTGCTCTGTGCCTAATTCCTTATATTCAAATGGAGTGTGTAATAATAATGGACTAATGAGGCAAACACAAAAGGAAGTACTTAAGATGAGTTTCCACTACATGCAATTCTGTACTCCCGACCTGAGGGGAAAGTGAACAACTCACTTAAGGGAGTTAAGATTGCAGGAAAGATAAAAGCAACACCACATAGGAAGTAACCTTAGACTGTTTTCACATATATTGGGATCTGTTGGATATTTACAGAGATTTAATCTTTTGTGTCAGTTGTTTTTCCTCATAAGGGTTTTATAACCTCAAAAGAAAATATGTTCCTTTTTATTTAGTACTATCATAGAGGAAGTACTTGAAGTTAATATGAAAGAGCCTTAACCCCAGAATGAAGAAATAATTTCTTGCATATACAGTGCCACTTAATATTGCTGCTTCTAATGGAATAATGTTGTAGGTAAATTTTGCGTGTTAAATGTTGCCCTTGGAGTCTTTTCAGTGTAGATATCTCCCATTCCTATGTGGACCATGCTCCTTATGGGAGAAAAGCTTTGTACTATATTCAGCATTTTGTTGTCATGGACTTGGGTCATGCTGTAATTAAGCACCTATGCAATTGAGTTGCTTTTGCAACTTTTAACCCTATTCTCATAGCATATGTGAGAAGAAACATCCTGCTAATGGCAGTTTCACATGCTATAGGTCAGTACTTTGTCCATATTATACATCATTCTTTTGATTTTGAACTGGAAAGCACATTAGAGTTTGTTAATGCCTTAGTTATCCTAGATTACCACGGTGAATATGACTGTTGTTTTAGACTCTAGTAACTGGGACCAATTTTGGTGATTTACTGTCTGAGGTCAATTCAGTCCTTTAATCTAATTAATAGTCAACTATGAATGGAGGCTGTGGTTTCCCTAGGGTGGAGCTGTGACTTAGCTCTCAGTTTAGCCCTCAGGGAACCTCACCAAAGTGAAATTAGCCATGGGATTCCTGATTTAGGTTTTAGAAGTTTGAAAAGGGGAATTTTTCATTTTTCTTGATTCTTTTTAATTGCTAAAACACTTATTTTTGTTACAACAAGAAAATATAGGTAGAATTGATAAAGGACTTTTTTTTCCGTTTTCAAGTTTTATTTAAATTCCAGTTATTAAAATAAATAAATAAATAAATAAATAAATTCCAGTTATTTAACATACAGTGTAATGTTAGTTTCAGGTGTAGAATTTAGTGATTTGTCACTTACATTCAACACCCAGTGAGCATCACAAGGGCCTCTTTAATCCTTGTCCCCTATTTAACCCATCCCCCCACCTCCTCTCTGATAACCATCAGTTTGTTCTTTATAGGTAAGAGTCCGTTTCTTGGTTTGCCTCCCTCTCTCTCTCTTTCTCTCTCTCTCTCTTTTTTCCCCCTTTGCTCATTTGTTTTGTTTCTTAAGTTCCACATATGAGTAAAATCATATGACATTATCTGACTTATTTCCCTTAGCATTCTACTCTCTAGCTCCACCCATGTTGTTGCAAATGGCAAGACTTCATTCTTTTTATGGCTAAATGATATTCCATTACACACAAACACACACACACCACATCTTCTTTATTCTTTCACCTATTGATGGACAGTTTGGCCATTTCCATAGCTTGGCTATTGTAAATAATGCTGCAATAAACATAAGGGTGCAGGTATTCCTTTGAATTAGTGTTTCTGTATTCCTTGGGTAAATACCCAGTAGTGTGATTACTGGATTTTAGGGTAGTTCTATTTTTATCTTTCTGAGGAATCTCCATACTGTTTTCCACAGTGTCTGCTTCAGTTTGTATTCCCACCAACAGTAAAAGAAGGGTCCTTTTTCTCCATATCCTTGCCAAGACCTGTTGTTTCTTGTGTTTTTGATTTTAGCCATTCTGAAAGGTGTGGGGTGATATCTCATTGTAGTTTTGAGTTGCATTTCCCTGATGATTCATAATGTTGAGTATCTTTTCATGTGTCTGTTGGTCATCTGTATGTCTTCATTGGAGAAATGTCTGTCCATTTCTTCTGCTCATTTTTATTTTTATTTTTTAAAATTATTTTATTATTTTTAAGATTTTTATTTATTTGACAGAGATAGAGAGCACACAGCAGGGGAAGCATCAGGCAGAGGAAGAAGGAGAAGCAGGCTCCCCTGCTGAGCAGGGAACCCGTTGCAGGACTTGATCCCAGGACCCGGGGGTCATGACCTGAGCTGAATGCAGATGCTTAACCGACTGAGCCACCCAGGTGCCCTCTTCTGCCCATTTTTAAATTAAATTATTTTTTTGGATGTTGAGTTGTATCAGTTCTTTATATATCTTGAATATTACCCCTTTATCAGATATGTCATTTGCAAATATCTTCTACCATTCAGTAGGTTGCCTTTTATGTTGATTGTTTTCTTTACTGTACAGAAGCTTTTTATTTTGATGCAGTTGCAATAGTTTGTTTTTGCTTTTATTTCCCTTGCCTCAGGAGACATATCTAGAAATACAGCTGATGTCAGAAAGATTACTGCCTGTGTTCTCAAGGCTTTTTGTGGTTTTCAGGTCTCACATTTAGGTCTTTAATCCATTTTGAGTTTATTTTTGTGTGTGGTGAAAGGAAATGGTCTACTTTCATTCTTTTGCATGTTGCTGTCCAGTTTTCCCAACACCATTTTTTGAAGACACTGTCTTTGTCTTATTGTGTATTCATTCCTCTTTTGTCGAAGATTAATTGGCCATATAATTGTGGGTTTATTTATGAGTTTTCTGTTTATTTTCCTTGATTCTTAATATCATAGGATATGCAAAAGTAAAGTGTTCAGAGCTTTAATACGTGAAGGTTACATGTTGTGTATAGTCAGAAGAAGGAAAGGCTGGCATTTACCCTAGGACTAAAATGAGAAAGTTGGAAGGAATCTTAGATATCTTCTGGCCTTGGAATAGATCTGATTGTTCTGAGTTCACACTGTCTTCTAAACCTAAACTTCTTCTTCTTTTGAACTTTTTAAGGGTAAGAGCTTCAATTTTAATCTATAAAATAAATATTAAATTAGTTAGATTAGGAAATCGTAACTTAAATTTTAAGACTTAGGGTAGGTTAAGTGAAATTTGCATTATTGCATGATTGGTCAAGATATTTTCCTTGTGTGGATATATGTCTGAAAAATAATGGTGTCAATGAAAATAAAGAATCAGTCAACATACCTTTTTTTGTTTTTCAAATAACTTTTCGGACATGAGTTAGAATAAAGTAAGATCAACTTATTCAACTCTATTTCTTGCTGAAACATAGTAACTAAAATTCTGCAGTGTGCATGCTATGTTTCACATATCCTATAGCTACTGCCAGGACTAGATTTAAGTAATTTAACTGCACAATTATCAACTACTTTTTGGATCATTAGCTTATAATCTAATTGATATACTTAACAAAAACTATATTTCTAATATTTACTCTAAAATACATCACTCCTTAATTGTATCTGACAAATTCTGTACTTCATGATTAATCATCAATAAATGGTAGAGAGAATAGACTGTATCACATGGTTTGACAATATCTAAACTTCATTCTTTCCTACAAAAGCTAAAAATTGTGAGTTGCAAACCTATGTTTTAATAAGTTTTAAAATAATAGTATTTATTTCAAAACATACATATTACCTTTATGTGTTTCCAGAATGTAGCATGATCTAAAAGAATGAACAATAAATTAGGAGCAAGTAGATTCGGGTTTGTCTTGAGCTTACTAGCTCTGTGACTAAATAATATGCTTAATCTCTCTGAATTTCATTTTCTTTATTTGGAAAATGAGGATTTAATAATACCCACTTTTTAGGATTACTGCTTAGGCTCAATTAAATTTGTGTAAAGCAAGTAGTATAGAACATGGCGAAGAGTAGGCTTTTAATAGATGTTACTTCTCTCTCTCTCTCGTTTCTCATTTATTGGAAGTATAAACATTTCGAGTGTATTCTAAATCATTAACTTAACCTGTATAATGCCAACAAGCTTTCAGAGCATGCCTAAAAAACCATTACTCTAACTTTTATTTCTAACAAAGCCTGCCAAATTATATTAAAAAAAAAATACTTTAAATCAATTGGCAACTGTTTATTAGAGCATGATTAGTGTGACACATCATTCAATTTCCTGAAAATAAAAGACTACATATTTTATATTATGACCCTCCATACATAAGAGTCTCAATCTTATAATGGACAACTAACATTGATAGGAGTATTTTCCTTATTTTTAAAGATTTTATTTATTTATTAGAGAGAGAGAGAGAGCAAGCGAGCACGTGAGCAGGGAGGGGCAGAGGGGAAGGGAGAAAGAATCTGAAACAGACTCGGCATTCAGTGCAGAGCCCAGTGCAGGGCTTGATCCCAGGACCAGGAGATCTTGACCTGAGCTGAAACTAAGAGAAGGGTACTTAACCAACTGAACCACCGAGGTGACCCTCAATTACCTTTTTCTGGGATCAAGGGAATAAATGAGTATGTTTCACACTGGAATGAAGAGTAAAGTAGCAGGATGATATAAAGGCAAGTTACAAATGAAAAGAGAGGAGAAGCAGTAGTTGATCTAATGTGAAAATGGAGTCAATAGTGACAGAAATCTACAGCTAGACAAGAACAACCTTTGGATAAATACCTAGTAGTGCAATTGCTGGGTTGTAGGGTAGCTCTATTTTTAACTTTTTGAAGAACCTCCATACTGTTTTCCAGAGTGGCTGTACCAGCTTGCATTCCCACCAGCAGTGTAAGAGGGTTCCCCTTTCTCCACATCCTCACCAACATTTGTTGTTTCCTGACTTGTTAATCTTAGCCATCCTGACTGGTATTAGGTGGTATCTCATTGTGGTTTAGATTTGTATTTCCCTAATGCCGAGTGATATTGAGCATTTTTTCATGTGTCTGTTGGCCATTTGTATGTCTTCTTTGGAGAAATGTCTGTTCATGTCTTCTGCCCATTTTTGACTAGATTATTTATTTTTTGGGTGTTGAGTATTTATCCAAATGGTACAAACATAACGATCTGAAGGAACACCAATGTTTATAGCAGCAATGTCCACAGTAGCCAAACTATGGAATGAGACCAGATGTCCATTGACTGATGAATTAATAGAGAAGGTGTGGTATATATGTGTACAATGGAATATTACTCAGCCATCAGAAAAATGAAATCTTACCATTTACAATGATGGGGTGGAACTAGAGGGTATTATGCTAAGTGAAGTAAGTCAATCGGAAAAAGACAATTATCATATGATTTCACCCATATGTGGAATTTAAGAAACAAAACAGAGGATCATAGGGAAAGGGAGGGGAAAATAAAATAAGATGAAATCAGAGAGGGAGACAAACCATAAGAGACTCTTAACTATAGGAAACAAACTTAAGTTTGCTGGAGGGGAGACGGGTGGGGGGATGGGATAACTGAGTGGTGGGCATTAGGAGGGCATGTGATGTAACGAGCACCGGGTGTTATATGCAACTGATCAACCACTGAACTCTAACTCTGAAACTAATAATACACAATATGTTAATTATTTGAATTTAAATTAAAAAAAAAAGAGTGACTGCTGTCTCAAAGGCTGCCTGGAGCCACATGTAGTCTCATGGTAAAACCAGTAAAAAGTGTGTCTATTTTCTTACAAAATCTTTCTCAGCAGTTTAGTTAATTAGCTTCCAGCGATGATATGAAACCTTCATTTCATGTATCTAATTCCACTGAATAATGGTGATTGCTTGTCTTTTATGTTAAGAATAATCTTGAGGCCACACCTGGGCATAGATGTGGGAAGTAGTGGCAGATATGTATGTGGCGTCTTTTAGTTAGAGGCTATATGGACAGCAGCATAATAATGGAAAAAGGGAATGAGACTGGGAATTAACACTTTTTAAATTTAAAATTATAGTTCAGTAAGTTCTCTTGAGAGTTATGGTGGATATGATTTCCAGAATTGTTCTGCTGCTGAATGGAGCTGGAAAGCAATAGAGGGAAGGGGGGGGAGAGAGAGAGAAAGAGAGAGACAGAGAGAGAGAGAGAGAAGCAAACCATAAGAGACTCTTAACGATAGAGAACAAACTGAGGGTTGATAGAGGTGGCTAAATGGGTGATGGGCATTAAGGAAGGCACTTGCTGTGATAAGCACTGCATTATGTACGTAAGTGATGAGTCACTAAATTCTACACCTGAAATCGATTTTACCATGTATGTTAACTAATTTGAATTTAAATAAAAATGAAATTTAAAAAAAGGAAAGCAATAGAGGAGTATGAATTAATGAGATCCAAATGGTATTTATACAAATGAGGGTAGGAACAACAAGCAGAGTTGGAAGAAGAAACAGTAGTTGGCAGGGACAAAGGGATTCTGAACTTTGCATACCTCTCATTAACATATTCTTGGCCTTTAATTTAATGCTTGAATGTTACATTATAGGCACCTTGCCTGAAGTAGTTTTCATGAGAGAATAATTTCTGGATAAAGGTCTCTGTGAAACCATTTAACTCACCCAATTTTTTTCTCATAAGGCAATATTACGAGGTCAATATGTCAACTGTAGTAGTGGATCACTCCCTAATTTTTATAATGTTTTCAATGCTTTTTTAAATGGATATTTAAGTTGTAACTTCTTAGACTTCTAAAAAAGTAAGACTTACCATTTTCTTCTATAAATGGTAGCAACAGCATTCTCTTAAAATGCCCTCATATACTTTTTCATCATTTTACTTATCCATAATTTTATCTTATTATAAATGAATATGCTCTGTTTTACATCAATAACAAAATGAAAAATTCTTTTTTTCTTTTTTAAATTGTGGTTTAATTGACATACAAATATTATATTAGTTTCAAGTGCACAACATAATGACTTGATACTTGTAATATATTGCAAAATGATCACCATAATAAGTCTAGTTAATATCTGTCATTATACATAGTTACAGAATTTTTTCTTGAGATGAGAACTTTTAAGATATACTCTCTTAACAACTGTCAAATATGCAATATAGTATTATTAACTATAGGTGTCATGTTGTACATTATATCCACATGATTTATTTATTTTATAACTATATGTTTGTGCCTTTTGACTCCCTTCACCCATTTCATCTACTCCCTGTCCCCCAACCACCAATATGTTCTCTGTATCTATGAGCTTTTCTATTCTTTTTTTTTAAGATTCCACATATTAAGTGAAATCATATGGTATTTGTCTTTCTTTGTCTGACTTATTCCACTTAGCAAAATGCCTCCAGGGTCCATCCATGTTGTTGCTAATGGCAAGATTATATTATTTTTCTATGGCTGTGTATATATACACCACATTTTCTTTATCCATTTATTTGTCAATGGAAATTTAGGCTATTTCCATATGTTGGCTATTGTAAATAATGCTACAATGAACAGAGGGGTGCATATACCTTTTCAAGTTAGCATTTTCATTTTCTTTGGATAAATACCCAGAAGTGGAATTGCTGGATCATATGGTGGTTCTATTTTCATTTTTTTTAGAAGCTCCATATTGTTTTCAATAGTGGCTGCACCTATTTACATTCCCACCAACTGTGCACAAGAATTCCTTTTTCTCCACACCCTTGTCAACACATTGTTATTTTTTGTCTTTTTTTTTTTAAGATTTTATTTATTTATTTGACAGAGAGATAGAGAGAGAGCACAAGTAGGCAGAGTGGCAGGCGGAGGGAGAGGGAGAAGCAGGCTCTCTGCTGAGCAGGGAGCCGGACGTAGGGCTCGATCCCAGGACCCTGGGATCATGACCTGAGCCGAAGGCAGCCGTTCAACCGACTGAGCCACGCAGGCGCCCCTTCTTTTTGTCTTTTTGATAATTGCTATTCTAACAAGTGTGAGGTGATATTATGGTTTTGATTTCCATTTCCTAGGTGATTTGTAATGTTGAGAATATTTTCATGTACCTGTTGGCCATCAAGTATTTCTTCTTTGGAAAAATGTCTATTCTGATCCTCTGCCTATTTTGTAATCGAATTACAATTTTTTTCTATCGAGTTGTATGAATTCTTTATACATTTTGGATATTATCCTCTTATCAGATATGATTTGCAAGTACTTTCTCCCATTTAGCAGGTTATCCTTTTATTTTGTTGATGGCTTCCTTTGCTGTGTAGAAGCTTTTTAGTTTGATGTGGTCTCACTCATTTGTTTTTATTTTTGCTTTTGTTGCCTTTGCTTTTGGTGTCAAAGTTTAAAAATCATTGCCAATGGGGTGCATAGGTGGCTCAGTTGGTTAAGCATCTGCCTTCAGCTCAGGTCATGATCCCAGGGTCCTGGGATTGAGCCCCTGCATTGTACTCCCTGCTCAGTAGGGAACCTGCTTCTCCCTCTCCCTCTGCCTGCTGCTCCCCCTGCTTGTGCTTTCTCTCTCTCTGTCAAATAAATAAATAAAATCTTTAAAAAAAAATCATTGCTCAGTCAGTTAAGCATCCAACTCTTGATTTTGGCTCAGGTCATGGTCTCAAAGTCATGAGATCAAGCCCCTCATTGAGCCCCTCCTCATCAGGCTCTGCACCCCGTCAGGCTCTGTGCTCAGTGTAGAGTCTGCTTCTCCCTCTCCCTCCCCCCACTTGTGTGTATTCTCTCTCTCTCTCTCTCCATATATATATATATGGAGATCCAAATGGTATTTATACAAATGAGGGTATGTATATATACATACTTACTCATCACCAAGACCAATGTCAAGGAACTTATTGCCTATGTTTTCTTCTTTTATTTTTAATTAATAAAACATGCATCCAAATAATTTTAGTTGAGAAGCTTTAAATTTTTTTAGGTTTTTATTTACATTTCAGTTAGCTAACATACAGTGTAATATTAGTTTCAGGTGTACAATATAGTGATTCAACACTTTCATACAAAACCTGGTGCTCATCACAATAAGTACACTCATTAATTCCCATCACCTATTTTATCCAACCCCCCACCGACTTTCCTTCTGGTAACCATCAGTTCACACCTGTCAGAATGGCTAAAATCAACAACACAAAAAACAACAGGTTTTGGCAAGGATGTGGAGAAAAAAGGACTCTCTTGAACTGTTCGTGGGAGTGCAAAATAATACAGCCACTGTGGAAAACAGTATGGAGGTTCCTCAAAAAGTTAAAAATAGAACCACCCTATGACCAGCAATTGCACTACTATGTTTTCTTCTAGGAATTCTATGGTTCAGATCTTATGTTCAAGTCTTTAACCCATTTTGAGTTTTGTTTCGTTTTGTTTTGTTTTGTATGGTGTAAGATAGTGGTCCAGTTTCATTCTAATGCATGTGGCTGTCCAGTTTTCTTAACAAAATTTAGTGAAGAGATTGACATTTCCCTATTATATATTCTTGGCTCCTTTTTCATAAATTAATTGACCATATATGCATGGATTTCTTTCTGGGTACTCTGTCTTATTCCATTGATCTATAAAGTGTCTTTTTTATGTCAATACTATACTGTTTTGATTACTTTGATTATTATAGCTTTGTAATATAGTTTGAAATCAGGGAGTGTAATGCCTCCAGCTTTGTTCTTTCTCAAGATTGCCTTGATTATTTGGGGTGTTTTGTGGTTTCATACAAATTTTAGGATTGTTTTATTTATGTGAAAAATGCCATTGGAGTTTTGATAGGGATTATATTAAATCTTTAGATTGCTTTGGGTGGCATGAACATTTTAACAATACTAACTCTTTTGATCCATGAACACAAGATATTTTTTAATTTATTTGTGTCTTCTTCAATTTCTTTCATCAATGTCTTATCGTTTTCAGTATATAGGTCTATCACCTTCTTGGTTAAATTTATTTCTCAATATTTTATTATATTTGATGCAATTATAAATGGAATTGTTTTCCTAGTTCTCTTACTGATAGTTTATTAGTATATAGAAACTCAACAGATTTTGATATATTGATTTGTACCCTGCAAATTTACTGAATTCATTTGTTAGTCTGACATTTTTTTTGGTGGAATCTTCAGACTTTTTTCTATAATATTATATCATCTACAAATAGTGACAGTTTTGGCTATTCCTTTCCAATTTGGATGCCTTATATTTCTTGTCCTTGCCTAATTGTTCTGGCTAGGATTTCCAATACTATGTTGAAGTAAGTGGTAAGAGTGGGCATCCTTGTCTTGTTCCTGATCTTAGAGGACAAGTTTTCAGCTTTTTACTGTTGAATATGATATTAAAATAGAATTTTTTTTAAGATTTTATTTATTTATTTATTTGACAGAGAGAGAGGGAACTCAAGTACGGGGAATGGGAAAGGGAGAGGCAGGCTTCCCACAGAGCAGGGAGCCCAATGCAGGGCTTGATCCCAGGACCCCGGGATCATGACCTAAGCTGAAGACAGATGCTTAACGACTGAGCCACCCAGGCACCCCTAAAATAGAAAAGTATTTTAATTTCAAAAAGAAAAATGGTCTTTAAGAGAAAAATGATGCAGGCAAATAAGTCTAAAAGAAATATCTTCAAATGTTAATAGTCATTATCTTTGGATGATAGACTGTGTTTTTTTTTCTTCCAGTTATTTTTTTTATGTTTTTAAAATTATCTTGTATAAGTATATGTTACTTTGTAACAGAAGAGCCATAACAATACCTTAATGTAAAAGAAAGAAATAATCCTTTATTCCAAATATTCCAAATATTTGGAATATTCCAAAATAGTGTTTTGGAAAGACCTCTGGAAAAAGTCAAATGTGTAGATATCTAGACTCCTGGGAAGTCCTAGGAAAGGTTCCAAATCTATTTTACTAAGCACATTCTGTGTGATTGGGAAGTTTTTTCTCTTATTTAACCCAATATTTTTCTTGCTGTTGTTAAATGGCCTCTCTTTCCCACTCTCTCATTTTTGTTTGTTTGTTTTAATTCTCATTTCCCCATAGCTGTTCATTGATGGATAATATTTTACTGGAAAGACTGGTGTTTTATGTTAAATGGAATACCCTTATTTCTAACAGGCATTATGTTAGGAATGACCATTTCTAAAAGAGGTTTCTAAAAGTATAAGAAATCTCTCTGTGTTTGGTTATTAATTGAAGCTTTCCAAATTTCATCTACTTGTGAAACATAGGAGTTGTATGATGCCCCTTTGGGTACATGAAGAATTCAAAGAAAAACAGTATGAGGAATTCAAAGAAAAAGGCCTGGGATTTTTTTTTTTTTTTTCCAATACCAGTACAGTGTGGGGAGAGTTCATGTCCTTAACTCTGGAAAAGGCAAACTTAATAAGCCTAAAATGGGATATAATTGGAGTATAAACCATGCCACTAACCTAGAAATGAGAAAGACTGACAGTGGTTTCCTACATTTTAAGCCGAAGTAGTAGAAGAAAGAATGATATAGGTGATTGTGTTTTCCATAATGATACAGATATTACTTCAACTCTAGAGTCTGGCTCAGACTCTAGAAATGTCTTTAGGTGGCCAGCGGAGAATCAGGCTGAGCAAAATGGACTCTACATTGCAGTCATGGCAGTGGGCAGAAACCAAGGATATGAAGGACTTTGTAGGCCATGTTAAGAAGCTGTAAAAAATACTAGTAGCTAAACAGCTTTTAGGCAAGGGAGTTATTTTGTCTGATTACTGTTTGTGAGTGTATCTCCGACAGTTCTGTGAACAATGGATTGGAAACAGAGAACTATCCAAGCAGGAGATAATAACTTGAACTTTGGCAAAAAGAAGTAGATGTACAAGTGTGATTATCAGTGGTAGAATCAATAGAGCTTTGGAAGTGTGATGTGTTTAGATGAGTGTAAATAAAGGGATAAGAAAGAGTCAAATAAACCAGTTAAGAAATGGGCAGAAGACATGAATAAAATTTTTTCCAAAGAAGGTATCCAGATGGCTAACAGACACATGAAAACATGCTCAACATCACCCATCATCAGGGAAATACAACTCAAAACTACAATGAGATACCACCTCACACCTGTCAGAATGACTAAAATTAACAACACAGGAGACAACAGGTGTTGGCAAGGTGGGAATGCAAACTGGTGCAGCCACTCTGTAGAACAGTATTGCAGTTCCTCAAAAAGCTAAAAATAGAACTACCCCATGATCCAGTAATTGCACTATAGATATTTTCCCAAATGGTATAGAAAAACACATTTGAAGGAGTACATCCACCCCAATGTTTATAGCAGCATTATCTACAATAGCCAAAATATGGAGAGAGCCCAATACTACTACTCAGCCATCAAAAGATGAAATCTTGTCATTTACAATGATGTGGATGGAGCTAGAATGTATTATGCTAAGCAAAATAAGTCAATCAGAGAAAGACAAACACCATATGATTTCACTCATATGTGGAATTTAAGAAACAAAATGGATGAACATGCAGGAGGCAGAATAAAGAGAGAGAGAGGGAATCAAACTGTAAGAGACTCTTAATGATAGAGAACAAATTGAGGGTTGATGGAGGGAAGTAGGTGGGGGATGGGCTAGTTGGGTGATGGGTATTAAGGAGGGCATTTGTTGTGATGAGCACTGGGTGTTGTATGTATGTATGATGTATGTATGATGTTGTATGTATGATGAATCACTGAATTCTACTCCTGAAACCAATATTGTACCGTATGTTAACTAACTAGAATTTAAATTAAAAAAAAAAAAAAAAACCTAATCAGTACTACAAAACAAAACAAAACAAAAAAACAAAACAAAAAAAAAAAAGAAAGAAAGAATCTAAGACAGCTTCGGGGTGCCTGGGTGGCTCAGTTGTTAAGCATCTGCCTTCGGCTCAGGTCATGATCCCAGGGTCATGGGATCGAGCCCCACATCAGGCTCCCTGTTCAGCGGGAAGCCTGCTTTTTTCTTTCCCATTCCCCATCTTGTGTTCCCTCTCTCACTGTGTCTCTCTCTGTCAAATAAATAAATAAAATCTTAAAAAAAAATCTAAGACAGCTTGGATTATCTCCATTCATGGTTTTAAGTGATTAAAAGTAGATTTGGGGAAAAACAAATTATTTGGCTTTGCATTTACTGATTTTGTAATTGATAGAAAAAAGATATTACCAGTATCCAACATAACTGACATAAAAGAGCACTATGTGTCCAGGTTGAACACACAGATTTTTCAAAGAAAATAAAATATTTCACTAAAGAATACACTGAATGAATATTAACTACCTAGTTTCTAAAAGTGGATTTATTCAACCTTAGGAATGTCTGGGATACCCAGTGCATGCAAATCATATATTATGTGAGATGGGAGAATTGCTTCTAAGATATGATTCCACTGTACATCTTACCCTACAGGCATTATAAAAGCTTGATAATTTCTCACAAAGACAAGTGTTCAACTCAGGTGAGAACTAGCAATTGTGTCTAGTGAAAAGCAACACACTTGAGGTGCTGAAAATAATGAAGTAGCAGAAAATGAATCAAGATCCAGTGGCCAAGTGAGCAAAGCGCAATCAGCAGGGGAAATGTTGGAGGTGAAATGAACCTACTGATCCATTTATCTTCTATATTCAGGTTTGGCCCAGTCCATTTAATTGTTTATTACCTGCCCACCTCAAATTAAAGTACTGAATTCACTCTCACTAATGATCCCAGAAACATAGCCCCAGAACTCTCATCATGATTCCCTCTTGCCATGAAAACCTTAAAAAAACTATTCCCATTTCCCCCATCATTTCATTCATGTAACAAAGAATTATCAGTCTACTCCTTTCTCAGCCCCATCCTTAAACTTAATCACTTTATCAATAAAGAATCTTCTTTCCAAATGAGATAAACAGTGCAAATATTCTTTGGAAAACATTAAGTAGTTTATAAATATAAGTATTATTCACATGAATTACTGACTCATATCATATCAATAAAATACCACAGCTCTTGTTCTCACTCAAAGTTGTTATCAAATAATTGGCATTCTATTCTTAGTAATGGGACACAGTTTCATTGAGTGGAGTGCTTGAATAATATGGTTCATCTTAAGAGGACTTCTTGGTAACTTGGAACTCTGTTAAATCTAAATGCTTTTGCCTTGTGTAAAACTCCCTGATGGTGATTCAATGGTCATAGAAATTTTTTCAACATGACTTATGAAAAGTGATGCCAAATATGTGCTTAGTACGTGAATGATAAAGTGAAGACATTCAGCTTTTTATTGTTTTACCATTGACCAATGCTAGATTGACTTAAGGTCTCTTAGAGCCTGGTCTATCACACTAAAAACTATTAAGCAATTAACTGGTATTCCTAAATAGCAGAGACAGTTTGAATAATTCAGGTGATTTGGAGACTTTAAACTATCCAAACTAGGTCTCCAATTCATCTAATATATGTTCAGGTTTCCATTTCACTTTGTCAGAAGGAATATTTATTGTTGTAAGATGAATTATTTCCTCAAATTGCATTTAGAAAATCATTCTTAAGTTGTAAGACAGCTGGAAGAAAAATACTCTCCAGCATAATTTTCTGTTTATAATGAATAAGTAAGCAGGAAAAAATCTTATTATATGATTATCAAAATTATCTAGGAATATGGCTTGGACAATAGAAACAGCCAGTTTTCAGTTAGGCCAGAAGCACCATAAGACCACAAGAACATTCTTGGCATGAGCTTAGTATCCAATCACTAGGGATTATACAAAAATGGAAACATTCTATTATTTCAGGAAAATATCTTTGTCAGTTGAATAATGTTATAAAACATACTTAATAGTGAGCAATTATTGAAGCAAGATTCAATTATCTTTTTTAATAAGAAAAATAAAACATTGAGGTTAAGAAACAGATCACAGAGGTGAAGTGAACTGTTGAAGTATCTAGAATCTAATACAAATATAAATTCAATTCATTATGAATGGAGTGAATATTTCCCCACTCTACTGTCAAATCACAGTACTTGTAGAAATATATGAATCATTGCACACTACATCAAAAACTAATGATGTACTATATGTTGGCTAATTAAATTTAAATAAAAAAAGAAATATACCGGGATGGAAAGGCTATGGCTTACTTCAGTGAAATTTCTGGCAATGAGGGTCTCTATTCTCTGGATATCTAAAGATGAATGTTTACATTCATATTACATGTTACATATACATATTACAACCATATTATTCAAGCACTCCACTTGAATACTCCACTCAAATAATTACATCTGAATGTTTAATTATTACCTCTTCACATTTTGATAAGCACTCTAGAGTTTGGAGAGCAAGTCTATAACCTCAAAAGCTGAGTACTTTTGTTAAACATAGGAAAGATTTTGAGTATGGATTTTAAAATTTTCCTTTCCCATGTATTCTGTAACTGAATGCTTTCAAATACTTTTAGATTTGTAGAATTCAATCCAGGACACCTACTGAATTTGTACTGGAGGTCTCTTCTTTAATCTTGGCTGCCTTATTCAGTTGTCTATGTTCCTCAGAGGAACTAGTTGGCTTTTATCTGAATGGCAGACAGAAGCTGAAAGCCGTGACTTTAGATACAAGGATTTTTTTGGGGAAAAAAGTAACTGCCTGGGGGTAAAGAAACTCAGGATATTTCAATACACATAGTGTTTTGACAATGGCTCAAATTGCCATGGCATATTGATTAGGAAACATTGCCAAGATCATAGTCTTTCAATAAATTCATGACAGGCTTGTCAAATTCTGATTAGTAAGAATAGGTAAGTTGCTTCAGGGCTTTTTTACTTTTCTTTTCTTTTCTTTTCTTTTTTAAGGAAAGAATGGTAATTATCATTTAATATATCTTCTTTAGATTTTACAGTTTTATAGCCAAGGATAATAAACAGCAGCAATTAGCCCATCAATGGTGTTCATATGTTCAAAACACTTAGAAGACACTAAATAGAACTTGGGGTTTCAGGACGTGCAGTGTCGCTGGGATTGCTACTACTAGACTGCATAATACAAGGATTTGTTTCTTGTGATCTGTCCAGTAGCATCTCTTGAATATTTAGACTTGTTTACTTCCCAGGACAGATTGCCATTAATGGCATCAATTAGTGTTATAACTGGTTTTCTTTGGTTTCCAACCAAAGTTGACTCCATGATGCCTACTATCCTATTTCCCTGGTGTACTTTTTTGACAGGACAGCTAACATTCCAACAATATTCATAAGACTGAAGATGGAAGGAGGGAAAATAATTTCAAAACTGATATTTGTTAAAGGTGTTTTCTTGCCTGCCTTTTCTGGAATTCCCACCTTCAACCATTTGAATGTTGATCTTTGTTGCAAATAAGCTACCTATCATTTATAGAGCTTCTGCACAGTATCCACCAAAGAAGACACATTTAAAGACAGAAATGAGGAGGCACCTGGGTGGCTCAGTCGGTTAAGTGTCTGACTTGGTTCAGGTCATGATCTCAGGGTCCTGGGATTGAGCCCTTCATCAGGCTCCATGCTCAGCAGGGAGTCTGCTTATCCCTCTCACTCTCACTCTGCCCTGCCCCCTGCTCATGCTTTCTCTCTCAAATAAATATATAAAAATATTTAAAAAATAAAGATAGAAATGAAGCTAAGATGCACTATTACTGAAGCAACTTCAATTTGAAATTACTTGTGATTACATCAAAAAAAAAATTAGTCTGTACATTGATGCTTAGAAAACATACATTTTTCTGTTCTTTACGTGGTGCTACATAACTGTGATCATTTTTATTAGCCATTAGCTAAAATATGACTACTAAATTATTTTCCAGTATTCTGGACATGTCTGAATCTTAAACACTTTTTTTGATTTTTGTGATTCAACAGAAGTAAATTTAAAGCTCTATTGGAGTTCATTTATGCAATTAATTGTTTATGATGAACTTTTCTCTCAAAACATGTGACCCTTTTGGAACATGTTTTAAGGCTGTTTTATTGCTACTATAGTAGTAACAATGCTACATACATCCATGCTGAGATAGTATCACAGTAACAAGCTGAAAAATGTCTTAGAAACAAGTCTACCTGATAAGATTGACAATTCACTTAAACTTTCCTGATATAGTTGAAATAAAGTACCTAGCCTGGGACAAGCCATTCAAAGCAAATGCAGAAATTAAGGTAAGTCAACCAAATACCCATGCTGTCACTGTCTAAAGTAAAATGGAACAATATAATTGACAAAATAACACATAAGTAAGAAAGATATTGTAAAGACCAAATGAAATAACATTTTGATGGGAGTGAAGCTAATAAAGGTTAATTTGTTTCCCTCTTAATTTTGTTTATCCTATACACTTCTAGAAAGAATGTCCTTCTTACTTTCTTGGGTTCTAATGTATTGGGGGTATGGGTGGAGAAGGAGACAAAAGAGCTTACATTTTATTTTATTTATTTTTAAAGACTTATTTATTTATTTGAGAGAGAGAGTACAAGCAGAGGGAGTAGCAGAGGGAGAGGGAGAAGTGGGCAGGGAGCCTGATGTGGGGCTCAATTCCAGGACCCTGAGATCGTGACCTGAGCCAAAGGTGGACACTTAACCGACTGAGCCACACAGGCTCCCCAAAAGTGTGCATTTTAAAGATAAATTACTTTTGTAATGTCATGTATAGGTTAGTATAAAATTGTCTCAAGGAGATGTGACAAACTTAAAGAAAAACAATAGATTGATGTTAGTTTAAGGCTGGCTAATCACTTTAAATGTATAACCTCATTTTATTCTTACACAAACATTCTTAGATAAACACTATTACTATATCCATTGTGCACAGATGAACATTGAGGCTTGGAGATTATGTAATTTACCCAGGTCACCCAACCAGGAATTTGAACCCCATTATCTTCAATTTCACAACAAACCTTCATAACTGCCAAAAAAAATGGGTTCATTCAGTAAGAAAAATTAGGTTGTAATTTTTCTAAAATTAATAACTCTGATGAAGTAAAATTCCTCAAAGATTGATTTGCAGACCAAAACAGGAGTTATTTTATCCCTGAGAAGAGAAGATTTGTGTCCAAGAATTGAGAGCTGTCTTTAGATATGTTAGTCTGTTATAAGGAAAAGGGAGAATTACTTTGGGTGTTTGCTTCAGTTAGGTTGTTCCAGACTTACTAAAATCAAAGGATGGAAGCACAGAAGATAAAAGCTAAATTCGGGAAGACAAAGCAAAACATCTTCCAGCAAACAAGGCTGCCAAAGATATCAAAGTTGAAGGAAAGACAAAACTGTATTAGAGAAGTAAAAAGTAATTTAGGTCACTCTCTTTTCCAAATGAAGAGGCAGGGAAATTCCCTCCAATCTTTGGATTTTATGACCTTCAACATTATTGACAGAATCTTGAGTTTCATGACATTGGTTCCTTAGACAAAAAAAGTTATCAATAAAATAATGCTATTTCTGTGTTTAAGTGAAGCATATTATAACAAGACAAACCATCAAAATTTGGAAACTATTTGTATCATGATTTTATAACAGCTTATAAAAAGTAGTATTTGTGATATACTTTAACCTATGAAGGTGTCTTAAGGGTTCCCTTAATCATAAGTTTCCTCCATGAAGTGGTTGTTCTAGTATATATCAAAGACACATTTAACTCGAGATGCAGCTTTTGGAAGGAGTAATGATGTTTAAAAACTCATTTCTCTCTGGTATATTATATTATTTTTTTTCTTTCATTTTCATTCTTCTGTGTCATGTGTTTGGTGCAGCAGGATAAACCTGGAGTTGTCTTCTGTCTAGAAGTCCCAACCTGCCCCCTATTCTTAGCCTAACAGGTTTAGGATTGAAGTCTAAGGGGAATAAGATCCTTAAATCAGCTGGGCTTAAGGTTTAGGACTAGAGTACATTTTCCTGTGCATGTTTGAAGGGCAAGGATGTGATGTAAAGTGGGGAGTTCGGAATAGTTAAATAATTCAACATTGTATCGATCCCTTTTTCCTTAGGGACACAATTAACACTCAACACACCTTTTCTCTTTGGTTATGAAAAACACAATGCACAAGTGTTCTTTCCCTTGGACCAATGTGTTTGGGACAGAAGGAATAGGGGTGAAGAACAAAGATTGGAATATACTTGTTTTTACCTATGCTTCCCAATAAAACCAATATGTCCTGAGTGTTTAATATGATTGCCCTTAGGCTGGTTCTGAAAGAAATCAGAAATCCTAGAATGCTCTGAGAGCTCAAAATGTTCATCAACAACTTATACATTCTAGTTTTAGCCCTCAATTACACTGGATATCTCAGCTGACTTTGACTAAACAATTTTGATTAAAAATAAATAGGACAGCTTTAGAAAAGTTACTAGACTTGTACATGCCCATGTCTATAAAATAAGTCATTCTTATTATCACCCTTTATGAATAATTTTGGCTGCTCTTCTTCAAGTATATCAGCATTAAGATGAAAACAAAACATTCTGCCATTAGGCTTGTCTGAGACTCAAATACTAAATAATACATCTTTTTTTTTTTTTTTTTTTAAAGGAAACAACTCATCTATTCAGTCTAGAGATGTATTCCACAAAGGAGGTCAAGAAAATCCCCAGGTTGCCAAAGTATTTTCAGAGATGGCAGGCAACCTCTATCTCTCCAGAAATTGTGTAACTTTTCTCAGACATAAATGACTCCAAACCATGTTAATGTATATTTTTTAGGTTTTTATTTCTGAGAGAGACAGAGAGACAGAGAGAGAGAGCCTGTGCACACAAGAGCACGGTGGGGCGAGGGGGTAGGCAGAGGGAGAAAAAGTCTTAAGCAGACTCACGCTGAGTGGGGAACCTGACGGGAGTGGGGGGGAGGCTCCACTTCACAACCCTGAGATCATGACCTGAGCTGAAACCAAGAGTTAGATGCTTAACCAGCTGTGCCACCCAAGTGCCCCTGATCCCAAACATGTTAAATTCAAGTCTTCAGAAGAGCTTAAAAGAGCTTGACTGAAGTGCAAAGAGAAGGGTAGGGAAGTGGAGGCTACTTTAGTAGATAAAATCCAAAGAGAGCATTTTTTTGTTGGCCAGTAGACAGGTTTCAGAGGAGTGTGTGATTGGGATATAAGCTATATGGCTATATTCTCTTGCATTGCTAAGACAGATGTTCAGACAGATGAAAAGATTGAAGGGACTGGTTCCAAAACTATATACATACATATTTGTCTTTATTTTATGGAAAATGCCCTGGTAGAATGCAGTTCACATGTGTCTTTAACTGTATTCCATAATCAACCCTGTTTATTGAGCATATAGATAATTTTTATGCTTCTGCTTAAATGATTGATAACTTGCTTGTGGAATAAAGGGAGGGTGAACAGACATAGAGGCTGCACTGCACTGATACTGTAGATGGTTTGTATAGATGTAGAAAGAAGAAAAATTAAGAGTGCCAAATTTACAGGCAAAACAAATGAATTTATAGACATTTTAAGGCTGGTTACAAGAAGGGAGAATGGAAATAGGATGCTCATAAAATTCTTATCTAAGCATATTATAGGATTTGTTAGAAAAGTACCTTATAAGTGAAAGAAATAAAATGATTATTTACAAAGCTGGGTGTTTGGACCATAGCAGAGACAAGCAAGCAAGAAACAGTCAACAAATTCTGGTTCTGGAAAGCAAATATATCAAGATCTATAATGTAAATCTTATGTAACTTATAAAACCAGTGTTTACTCAGAGATGCCCTACCTGAGCAAATACTTAAACAAACATCAAACACTTTGACCAGGAAATTCTATTACTAGGTATCCATCCTACAGAAATATTTGCACACACAAAAAAGATGCATGTGTAAGGATGATCATTGCCACATTGACTGTAATAGCAAAAATATAGAAACCACTTGAATGCCCATTAACAAAATAAAATGTTTAGATATATTATAGATGCTATGTTCTGGATGCTTGTGTTCCCTGTCCCCAAATTCGCATGTTGAAATTCTAACCCCCAAGGTGATGGTATTAGAAGGTGGAGCATTTGGGAGGTGATTAGGTTATGAGATAGAATTCTCATGATTGGGATTAGTGCCTTTATAAAAGAGACCCCAGAGAGCTAGCTTGCTCCTTCTACCATGTGAGGATACGGTGAAAATACTGTCATCTATGAACCTGAAGCAGGCTCTCACCAGATAATGAATCTACCAGACATCTTGATCTTGGACTTTCCAAACCCTGGAATTATGAGAAATAAATTTCTGGTTTTTTTATTAAGATTTTATTTATTTATTTGACAGACAGCACAAGTAGGCAGAGAGGCAGGCAGAGGGAGAGGGAGAAGCAGGCTCTCCACTGAGCAGGGAGCCCGACGTGGGGCTCGATCCCAGGACCCTGGGATCATGACCCGAGCCGAAGGCAGATGCTCAACCGACTGAGACACCCGGGTGCCCCTAAATTTCTGTTATTTATAGGTTATCCAGTTTATGGTATTTTGCAATAGCAGCCCAAATGAATTAAGAGAATAGACAATTCTGTTGTGATATACACCATAGTTGTTTAAAAAAAATAAAGTACTGGGCGCCTGGGTGGCTCAGTTGGTTAAGCGACTGCCTTCGGCTCAGGTCATGATCCTGGAGTCCCTGGATCGAGTCCCGCATCGGGCTCCCTGCTCGGCAGGGAGTCTGCTTCTCCCTCTGACCCTACCCCCTCTCATGTGCTCTCTCTCATTCTCTCTCAAATAAATAAATAAAATCTTTAAAAAATAAAAATAAAAAAAATAAAGTACTATCATAGAATGATTACTAATATGTTGTATAACAATAAAAACAATTGACAGTACAATATATTTAGTATGGTGTCATTTATGTAATAAAACACACTAAAGTATATATTTGTATATGTATGTAATATCAAGTAACATCTAAGGAACACTTTTGAGGGGAAGATCATATAGAATAATAGTTAAGAATGTAAACTCTGTAGAATAGTGGTTACAGGGGCAGAAAGGTGAGCAAAATGGGGAGATATTAGTCAAAGAGTAAGAAATTGCAGTTATGTAGGATGAATAAATCTACAGGTCCAATGTATTGCATTATGATTATAATTAATAATATTGTATCGAATACTGGAAATTTGCCAAGAGAGTAGATTTTAAGTGCTTTCACCACAAAAGAAAAAAAAAAAATATATATATATATATGAGAAGATATGTTAATTAGCTTGACTGTAGTAATCATTTCACAATATTTGTATATCAAAACATTATGTTGTACAACTTAAATATATACACTTTCATTAAAAAAAAGAGAAGGTGAACTCTGAAGCCAGACTGCTTGGGCTTCATAAACTAATCAGTCCTTCCATTTATTATGTGTCACTGTGGGCAAGTTACTTAACATATTTGTGCCTTAGTTTCTTCATCTAAAAAAAGAATGGAGGTAATAATTGTGATGGTTAAATAGATTAATGCATGAAATGTGCTTGGCATATAGTAAGTGCTAAATGTTAGCTTTTATTGTTTTATGGACTACACAGTTAAGTGCCTTACATGTGCTTATTTTCACAGCTACTCCATTAAATGAATATTAGTATTGTCTTCATTTTGCAGTGAAGACACTGAAAGAGAAAGATGAACCAATTTGCTTAAGGCCACATAGTGGGTAAACCTTGGAGATTATATTTGAATCCAAATATCTGATTCCAACAGTTGTGCTTTTAACCATTACTCTATGCTTCTTCTCTTTACACATACATACACATGCACACACATACACACACACACGTCTAGAAAAATATCTGGTAGTTGTTAACAGTGGAGTAGTGTTGAAAACAGACTATTGCTTTCCACTCAATATACTCCCCTAGTTTTGTGAGAGATATTCATGTTTTACATGTGTAACTTAAATAATAGAGCATCAAAACATTATAGTTAATAAATATAATGTGTTCAATGTAGTTCACAGGATACAAAATTAACAACTTCTGTTTATCAAAAGATGCCATCAAAAGGGTAAAATGGCAAGGCATAGAAGGTAGAAAATATTTACCATACAAAAAAAAAAAAAAAAACTGACAAAAACTAGTATCCAGGAAATATAAAGAACTCCTACAAATCAGTAAGAATGAGATAAAAAAAAAATTAGGAAAATCAACAAAATATTTGAAATGGAGTTTTAGAAAGAAGAAATACAAATGGCTAATAAACATACGGAAATGCTTTTGAACTCATTAATTTCATGGTGTAAATTAAAATCACAATGAGATACACATTGAGAACATCAGTGACTAAAGTTTTGTGTTTATTTTCTAGAATATCTTTATTAACAAGTACAAAAATTAAAGTCTTTCAAAATTGTTTTTCAGAAAGCAAAGTGTCAGTGCTTTAAAACTGAGGATGCAAACAGCTGCTCTGTAGGCCACTGAGTCTTTACCTGTTTGATGAGTGTACATCATGATCTGGGGTATCTAAACCTACTTAACTGAAGAAGGGGTCACTGAGCAGGTCAGTGAGCTGTCCCCAAATAAAGACAATTGATATTTATTTATTTAATAAGTTTATTCCTTTGCCACAGATTCAGGTTAAAGCTTTCACTCATGTGCCATAACTTTTGATTGAGTACTGCAAAAATGTACTGAATGACATTTTTTTTTAAAGATTTTATTTATTAATTTGACAGAGAGAGACACAGTGAGAGAGGAAACACAAGCAAGGGGAGTGGGAGAGGGAGAGAGAGAAGCAGGCTTCCCGCTGAGCAGGGAGTCTGATGCGGGACTCGATCCCAAGACACTGGGATCATGACCTGAGCCGAAGGCAGACGCTTAACAACTGAGCCACCCAGGCGCCCCTGAATGACATTTTTTATGTGAGCACCAGTGCATAATAATTCAGGCAAATATACACAGAATTGTTCATCATTTCTTGGATAAAAAGATCATCATTACTCCACAATATAATTTATACTCCCATTAAAGGACACTAAGATCCAGATAGTTTTGGTCAGCTTATGACTTCTGTTTGGCCATTAAATTGCACTTCATAGTCTCCTCTTTCCCATTGACAGAATGTGTGAGAAGAGTCTTCCTCCATGCTTGCATAACCTTTGCCATCAAAACACTTTACCAGCTTTTATTCTATCACTCCATCTATTTCTGTTTGCCATATCTTTCTCTGTAGTGAGAGCACAGCTTATAACTAATGTCCCTGAAATCCCATGAGTACAGAATGCCTGATGATAAAAAGGAAATTCTGATATTTCATAACTCCTTGACATAATGACTACCAGACAGCCAAAGCTGGAAGAAATGCTGAGTGCTAAGACGTTTTTAGGCTGACGATTTTAGTGCAAAGAGCTGCAAGTGAATATCAGAAGACATGAATTCCATGCCCAGCTCTCACTCCTACTAGATGTGACATCTTGGACGGGTCACTGAAACTATCTGATCTTCTATTTCTTAATCAGTAAAATAGAAATAATATCAAGAGGCTTGATGCTGACCTAGATATTCCGATATAAGAAATCACAGATTGGACTGGATGCAACTAGAAATCATAGGAAGGAATAGATATGTGTAAAATTAGTTTTAAATTTAATATTATGCAGCCATCAAAAGGAATAAGATCTTGCCATTTGCAACGACGTGGATGGAACTGGAGGGTATTATGCTGAGCGAAATAAGTCAAACAGAGAAAGACATGTATCATATGACCTCACTGATATGAGGAATTCTTAATCTCAGGAAACAAACTGAGGGTTGCTGGAGTGGGGGGTGGGGTGGGAGGGATGGGGTGACTGGGTGATGAACACTGGGGAGGGTATGTGTTCTGGTAAGCGCTGTGAATTGTGCAGGACTGTTGAATCTCAGATCTGTACCTCTGAAACAAATAATGCAATATATGTTAAGAAAGAAAAAAAGAAGAAGAAGAATGTAAAAAAAAAAAAAAAAAAAATTTAATGTTAGTTAAAGTTTGTTGAAATAAATATTTTTGCTAGCTGAGAAGGGGAGTATTACTTTGTAAAAAAGAATTCGATAGAAGAAAAAGAGATGATTTCAGAGCTTTATGAGGAGAAACATGCATTCTGCTTCTACAATAAGGTACTAATTGGATTCTCTGGAATCTCAATTCTGCCTATGCAATTAGGAAATTTTGTGGCCTTGGGCAAGTTACTCAGCTTCTAGAGAAAAGATCATTCTACAGTAGTCCCCACTTGTTCCTGGTTTTGTTTTACAAGGTTTCAGTTACCTGCAGTCAACCTCAGTCTGGAAATAATCATCCTTCTGATGTCAGAAGGTCAATAGTAGCATAACACTAGGTCACTGCCTATGTCATTTATCTCACTTCATCTCATTATTTAGGCATTATATCACCTCACATCATCACAAGAAGAAGGGTGAATATGGTACAATAAGATATTTTGAAAGAAAAGAGAGACCATTTTCACATAACTTTTATTATAATATATGGTTATAGTTGTTCTATTTGGTTATCAATTGTTAATTTCTTACTCTGCCTAATTTATAAATTATGAAATTTATGTATAGGAAAAAAATTGTATATATATGGATCAGTACTGTCCACGGTTTTAGGCATCCACTAGGTATACTGAAACATATCCCCTATGGATAAGGAAGGGGACTACTGCAGATTATTTTTAAACTCCCTTTCAGAGTAACTCAAAATCTCAAATATTTTAATTTAAAAGTGTTATGATATTGCCTCCAATTGATACTGTGTCTCTTTGATAACTTCACTTATCAAGTTTTTAAGGAGTTTTTTTTAGGAGATAGTCTGGTAATAGTTATAGCTTAAAGATCTGTGTATGGATTTAACATATCCATTAGGACTCAACAGTGAAGAACTGATCTCAGTGGGAATCACAGTATTATTTTAGGAGGCATCATTCAGAAAAAAAAAAAAAAAAAGTTTTAAAAATGAAAGCACATATTATACTAAGGAGATATTTAGAAGATTAGTAGAAAGAAGGTTTATTTGAATACTTTATTTGAAATCAGTAACCCCATAGGTGAAGTGAAGATTGAGAATGGGAAAAGCTACCTTTTGGCCATGGGCTACCAGCTTGAATGTAGCCAAGATGAATAGTGACTCAGAGCTATTAACATCTGTTAGTTACTTTGTGGCCTATGAACAATGGGTTAGCAGTCTCATTCCAAACCCAGATGATTGAAATTCCATCTTGCAAAAAATGTCAATATGGTCACACAAAATGATATCCTTTTTGACAGAAGAAATCTCAAGTATCAAATGTACACATATTCAACTTTTTGGTTTCTTTCTGTAAGACTTTCCCATAGACCCAGGCAAAATACCACAGATACCTAATCCAATGTTTCTCATGTTTAGGGAACACAATGAAATACTCCATTGTATTTTTAGAAGTTTTCATCAGCAATACCTTTTTTCTGACTTAAACAGTATTTTTAAGGAATGCCCAAAGTGAATGAAGTAGCAGTCAAGAAAAATGGCAATAACATGAAAAGAATGACAACAGTAGAAGGATTTAAATAGCTGATCAGATCCAATTTATATCTTGATAATTGCAAAGAGTTTATACCTTACTATAAGCAACAAAAATATTCCTTAAATTCTGCAAAAGACTAAATTTCTTCTAAATTATATTTTAAATGATGAGATAAGTTGACTATTTTTTTTATTTTTTTAAAGATTTTATTAATTTATTTGAGAGAGAGAGAGCACACAGAGGGAGAGGGAGAAGCAGACTCTCCACTGAGCAGGGACCCCCGATGCGGGGCTTGATCCCGGGACTCCAGGATCATGACCTGAGCCAAAGGCAGGTGCTTAACTGACTGAGGCACCCAGGCGCCCAAAGTTGACTGTTAAAATTAAAATTTAGATTGATTCCTTTTGTACAGGTAATAACTTTGAAAGGTGAGTGCTAACCATGAGTATTCCCTTGTGCACCGTCCTGTGGCCACTTTGATAGGAGGGCTGGAACTGGTGTGGGCTAGGTACCCAAGGCTCACTGAGACAGCAGACTGGTTAGGGCACCCAGAGTATGCACTCATTGATGCTTTCAATGGAGAGGGAGCATAGACTGTCCATCAGTCCCTCCCACCCAGAGAGAGTTCCAGCCACTCCTCCTCCCTGATCACCATTAAGCAGAGTTCTAGGGCTGGCTCTTTTATTTGCTAGTTGCTCTTTTAAACTGCTACTTTTTTTCTGTGTCCCAGTGCTACTGGGGCTGGTGTGGGCTAGGGGACCCAGGGCTTGCTAAAATGGCAAGCTGGCTATGGCATCCAGATTCTGCTTTGGTCTGTGCTTTCAAGGTGAAAGGGGGTGTGTAACCCATGTGGCTTTCCAGTTCCCCTGATCCAGAGAGAGTTCTGGCAGCTCTTCTGCCCCAGTTTGGTGGAGTTCTAGGGCTGGCTCTTTTATATGCTAGTTGTTTTTTTAAACCATGACTTTTTTTTTTTTTCCTGTACCCAAGGACAGACAAATCTGTTCATGGTCCCTCAGTACTATCCCTCCCCACTGCAGTTTGCAGTCTGGAGTTGTGGTTCCCTTCATTGTTGCGTCTGTCTCTCTTGCTGTTCTCTTTTGATATTCTATCTTTTGTTGTGCAGAAGCTGTTCTGTTGGTTCTCAATTCTTCAGGAGGAATACTCTATAAATAGGTATAATTTGGTGTGTTCCATGGAGAAAGTGAGTTCAGGGTCTTCCTACATTGCCATCTTGGACCAGAGCCATTATTCACATCATGCAAGATCCATTTTGGGGTGCCTGGGTGGTTCAGTCAGTTAAGCATCTGACTTCGGCTCATGATCTCAGGGTCCTGGGATTGAGCCCCAGATCTGGCTCCCTGCTCAGCAGGGAATCTGCTTCTCCTCCTCCCTCTGCCCCTCGCCCCAATTGTGCTTGCACTCTCTCTTTCAAATAAATAAATATAATTTTTTAAAAAAAGATCTCTTTTGACTATCTTAAAGCACACAATTCAGTGGTTTTTAGTACCTTCACACTATTGTACAAACATCAGTACTATCTAATTCCTGAACATTTTATCACCCTCAAAAGAAATGCCATACTACTCAATTCACCCCTCCCACCATCCCTGACAACCACTAAACTATTCTCTGTCTCTATGGATTTGCTTATTTTGAACATTTTCTATAAAAAGGAATCCTATATTATGTGACATTTTGTGTCTGGCTTCTTTTACTTAGGATAATGTTTTCAAGATTCATATATGTGTAGCATGTGCCAGCAATTCATTCCTTTTACGGTTGATAATATTTCGTTGTATGGATATCGCACATTTTATTTAACCATTCATTGGTTGTGGCGGTTTGAGTTGTTTCCACATTTTATTTTGAGTTCCATATATATATGGAATTGCTGGGTCATATGGGAACACTATTTTTAATTTTTTGAGGAACCACCGGAAGGTTTTCTACAGTGGTTGTTCCATCTCACATACCCACCCACAATGTATAAATGTTCCAACATCTCGACATACTTGCCAATACTTCCTGTTTTCCTTTCTTTTCATTATTTTAGCCATCCTAGTGGATATGATGTGGTATCATGTGGTTTTGATTCACATTTCCCTAATGACCAATGATGTTAATCATCTTTTAATGTACTTATTGAATATCTGAGAGTCTTCTTTGGAGAAATGTCTATTTAAATCTTTTGTCCTTTTTAAAAATTGCATTGTTCGTGTTTATATTGTTGAGATGTATTATTTATATATTCTGGTTATGAGTCCATTACCAGAAATGTGATTTGCAAATATTTTCTCCCATTCTGTTGGTTACTTTTTCTTCTTGATGGTATCCTTTAATGCACAAAAGTTTTTAATTTTGATAAAGTCTAACTTATCTGTTTTTTTTCTTTTATTGCTTCTGTCTTTGTTATAGTACCTAAGAAACCACTGACTGATCTAAGGCTACAGATTTACCCCTAAATTTTCTTCAGAGTTTTATAATTTTAGCTCTTAGATTTAGATCTTTGTTTTGTTTCAAAATTTTCATTAAATTCTAGTTAGATAACATATAGTGCAATATTGGTTTCAGGAGTAGAATTTAGTGATTCATCACTTACATATAACATCTAGTGCTCAACTCAGTAAATGCCCTCCTTAATACACATCAACCATTTAACCTGTCCCCTGACCCACCTTCCTTCCATCGACCATCAATTTGTTCTCTATAGTTAAGAATCTCTGATGGTTTTCTTCCCTCTCATTTTTTCCCTTCCCCTATGATCATCTGTTTTGTTTCTTAAATTTCAGGTATGAGTGCAATCATATGGTATTTGTCTTTCTCTGACTGACTTCTTTGACTTACCATAATACACACTAACTCCATCCACGTCATTGCAATTGACAAGATTTCATTCTTTTGATGGCTGAGTAATATTGTGTGTGTGTGTGTGTATATATATATATATATATATACCACCTCTTCTTTATCCATTCATCAGTCAATGGATTTTTGGGCTCTTTCCATAATTTGGCTATTGTTGACAATGCTGCAATAAACATCAGGGTGCATGTGCCCCTTCAAATCAGTATTTTTGTACCCTTAGGGTAAATACCTAGTAGTAAAATTGCTGGGTCAGAGGGTAGTTCTATTTTTAATTTTTGAGGAACCTCCATACTGTTTTCCAGAGTGGCTGCACCAGTTTGCATTCCCAACAACATTGTAAGAGGGTTCCCTTTTCTCTGCATCCTCACCAACATCTGTTGGTTCCCATGTTGTTAATTTTTGCCATTCTGACAGGTGTAAGATGGTATCTCATTGTGGTTTTATTTTTATTTCTCTGATGTTGAGTGATGTTGAGCATCTTTTCATGTGTCTGTTGGCCATCTGGATGTCTTCTTTGGAGAAATATCTATTTATGTCTTCTGCCCATTTCTTAACTGGATTGTTTTTGGGTGTTGAGTTTGATAAGTTCTTTATAGATTCTGGATAATAACCCTTTATCACGTATGTCATGTGCAAATATCTTCTCCTATTCTGTAAGTTGACTTTTGGTTCTGTTAAGTGTTTCCTTCACTATACAGAAGTTTTTATCTTGCTGAGGTCCCAATAGTTCATTTTTTTTTTTCTTTTGCTTCCCTTGCCTCTGGACACGTCCAGTAAGAAGTTCCTATGGCTGAGGTCAAAGAGCTTGCTGCCTGTGATGTTCTCTGGTATTTTCATAGTTTCTTGTCTCCCGTTCAGGTCTTTCACACATTTGGAGTTTATTTTTGTGTATGGTGTAAGAAAGTGGTCCCATTTCATTTTTTGCATGTTACTGGCCAGTTTTCCCAACACCATTTGTTAAAGATACTGTCTTTTTTCCATTGGATATTCTTTGCTGCTTTGTTAAAGATTAGTCAACCATATAATTGTGAGTCCATTTCTGGGTTCTTTATTCTGTTCCATTGATCTATGTGTTTGTTTTTGTGCCACTACCATACTGTCTTGATGACTACAGCTTTATAATATAGATTGAAGTCTGGAATTGTGATGCATCCAGTTTTGCTTTTCTGTTTCAAGGTTGTTTTGGCTATTCAGGGTCTTTTGTCATCCCATACAAATTTTAGGATGGTTTGTTCTAGTTCTGTGAAAAATGTTGGTGGTATTTTGAAAGGGATGGTATTAAATGTGTAAATTGCTTTGTAGTGTAGACATTTTAACAGTATTTGTTCCAATCCATGAGCACAGCATGCTTTTCCATTTCTTTGTGTCCTCTTCAGTTTCTTTCATAAGCGTTTTATAGTTTTCAGAGTACAGAAATTTTACCTCTTTTGTTAGGTTTATTCCTAGGCATCTTATGTTTTTTGGAGCAATTGTAAATGGGATTGATTCCTTGATTTCTCTTTCTGCTGTCTCGTTGTTAGTATATAGAAATGCAACAGATTTCTGTACATTGATTTTGTGTCATGCAGCTTTGCTGTATTCGTTTATCAGTTCTAGTAGTTTTTTGGTGGAGTCTTTTCAGTTTCCTACATAGAGTATCCTGTCATTTGTGAATAGTGAAAATTTGGCTCTTCCTTGCCAATTTGGATGCATTTTATTTGTTTTTGTTGTCTGACTGCTGGGGCTAGGACTTCCAGTAGTATGTTAAATAACAATGGTGAGAGTGGACATCTTTGTCTTGATACAGACCACGGAGGAAAAGCTCTATTTTTCTTCATTGAGGATAATACTAGCTGTGGGTCTTTCGTATATGGCCTTTATGATGTTGAGTTATGGTCCCTCTATCCCTATGTTGTTGAGTATTTGTACCAAGAAAGGATGCTGTACCTTGTCAAATGCTTTTTCTGCATCTATTGAGAGGATCACATAGTTCTTATCCTTTCTTTTATTAATGTGGTGTATCACATTGATTGATTTGCAAATATTGAACCACACTTGCAGCCAAGGAATAAATCCCACTTGATTGTGGTGAAAAATTCTTTTAACATACTGTTGGATTTGATTTGCTAGTATCTTGTTGAGATTTTTGCATTCATGTTCATCATGGATACCAGCCTGTAATTCCCCCTTTTAATGAGATCTGTGTCTAGTTTTGGAATCAAGGTAAACCTGGCCTCATAGAATGAGTTTGGACTTTTTTTTTTTCCATTTCTATATTTTGGAGCAGTTTAGGAAGACTAGGTATTAACCCTTCTTTAAAGGTCTGCTGGAATTCCCCTGGAAAGCCATCTGGCCCAGGACTTTTGTTTTTGGGAGATTTCTGTTTACTGATTCAATTTTTTTGGTGGTTACAAGTCTGTTCAAATTTTCTATTTTTTCCTGCTTCAGTTTTTGTAGTTTGCATGTTTCTAGGAATTTGTCCATTTTTTCTAGATTGCTCAATTTATTGGCATATAATTTTTCATACTATTTTCTTATAATTGTATTTCTGTGGTGTTGGTTGTTATTTCTCCTCTCTCATGTGTGACTTTATTTATTTGGGTCTTTTTTTTTTCTTTTCTTTTTGACAAGTCTGGCTAAGGGTTTATCAATTTTATCAATTCTTTTGAAGAACCAGCTCTTAGTTTCATTGATCTCTTGGTGTTTTTGTTTCTATATTATTTATTTCTGCTCTAATCTTTATTATTTTCCTTTTTCTGCTGGCTTTAGGCTTTATTTGCTGTGCTTTTTCTAGCTCATCTAGGTGTAAGGTTAGGTTGTATATTTGAGGCTTTTTTTGCTTCTTGAAGTAGGCTTGTATTGCTATGTACTTGCTGCATCCCAAGGTTTTGACTGTCATATTTGCATTTTCCTTTGCTTCCATAATTTTTTTTTTATTTCTTCTTTAATTTCCTGGTTAACCCATTCATTCTTTGGTAGGATGTTTTTAACTTCTATGTATTTGTGGTCTTTCCAAGTTGTTTCTTGTAGTTGACTTCAAGTTTCATAACATTGTGGTCAGAAAATATGCATGGTATGATCTCCATCTTTTTGTACT
This sequence comes from Halichoerus grypus, assembly GCF_964656455.1. Lineage (NCBI taxonomy): Eukaryota > Metazoa > Chordata > Mammalia > Carnivora > Phocidae > Halichoerus > Halichoerus grypus. Next base: position 49,486,577 of record NC_135727.1, on the reverse strand, counting down.
TGTTGAGGGGGGATTTGTGACCCAGTATGTGATCTATTCTGGAGAATGTCACATGTGCACTTGAAAAGAATGTGCATTCTTCTGCTTTAGGATGAAGTATTCTGAATATATCTGTTAAGTCCATCTGGTTCAGTGTGTCATTCAAAGCCACTGTTTCATTATTGTTTTTCTGCTTAGATGATCTGTCCTTTGCTGTAAGGGGTGTTAACGTCCCCTACTATTATTGTATTATTATCAATGTGTTTCTTTATGTTTGTTATTAATTGCTTTGTATATTTGCATGCTCCTACATTGGAGGAATAAATATTTACAATTGTTCGATCCTCTTGTTGGATAGACCCCTTTATTATAATATAGTGTCCTACTTCATCTCTTGTTACAGTCTTTGTTTTAAAATCTGATTTGTCTGATACAAGTATGCCTACTCTGGCTTTCTTTTGGCATCCATTGGTATACTAGATAATACTCCATCCCCTCACTTTCGATCTGCAGGTGTCTTTAGGTCTGAAGTGAGTTTCTTGTAGGCAGCATAGAAATGGTCTTTTTTTTTTTTTAGTCCATTCTGATAACCTATGTCTTTTGATTGGAGCATTTAGTCAATTTACATTCAGAGTGATTATTGATAGATATGAATTTAAGACCATTTTATTACCCGTAAAGTCATTGTTTTTGGAGTTTTTCTTTATTCCTTCCTAGTCTTTGTTGCTTTTGTTCTTTCTTTCCCATTCAAATAATTCCCTTTGGTATTTCTTGTAGCACTGGTTTAGTGGTCACAAACTCCTTTAGCTTTTGTTTGTCTGAAAAACTCTATCTCTCCTATTCTTTTTTTTTTTTTTTTAAAGATTTTGTTTATTTATTTGACAGAGAGAGACACAGCGAGAGAGGGAACACAAGCAGGGCGAGTGGGGAGGGAGAAGCAGGCTTCCCGCTGAGCAGGGAGCCCGATGCGGGGCTTGATCCCAGAACCCTGGGATCATGACCTGAGCTGAAGGCAGACGCTTAACAACTGAGCCACTGAGGGGCCCCTCTCCTTCTATTCTGACTGATAGCCCTGTTGGATAAAATATTCTTGGTTGCAGATTTTTTTTCCTTTCCACACGTTGAATATATCAGGCCATTCACATCTGGCTTGCCAGGTTTCTGTGGAGAGAGCTGCTGCTAACCTGATTTGTCTTCCTCTGTAGGTTAGGGATTTCTTTTCCCATGCTGCTTTCAGGAATCTTTCCTTATCTCTGTATTTTGCACATTTTACTATGATATTGTGTTGGTGTTGGCCAGCTTTTGTTGATTTTGATGGGAGTTCTCTGTGCTTCCTGGATTTGGATGTCTGTTTCTTTCCCCAGATGAGGTAAGTCTTCAGCTATAATTTCCTCAAATAAAGCTTCTGCCCCCCTTTTCCCTCTCTTCTTCTTCTGGGACTCCTATAATACAAATGTTATTATGCTTTATGGAATCACTGAGTTTTCTGAGTCTACATTTGTGATCCAATATTTTTCTTTCCCTCTTCCTTTCAGCTTCATTATTTTCCATAATTTTATATTCTATATTACTTACTCATTCCTCTCCTTCTTCCATCCTTGTAGTCATTACATCCAGTCAGTTTTGTGTCTTGGTTATAGCTTTTTAAAAATTTTAGCCTAGGGTGGCTCAGTCGTTAAGCGGCTGTCTTCGGCTCAGGTCATGATCCCAGAGTCCTGGGATCAAGTCCCACATCGGGCTCCCTGCTCAGCGGGAAGCCTGCTTCTCCCTCTCCCACTCCCCCTGCTTATGTTCCTGCTCTCACTGTCTCTGTCTCTGTCAAATAAATAAATAAAATCTTTAAAAAAAAATCTTTAAAAATTTTAGCCTAACGAGTTTTTAGGTATTTTATCTCTGCATTAAGTGTTCCTCTGGTTTCTTCAATGCTTTTCTTAAGCCGAGGTAGTATTCTTATGATTGTTGTTTTAAATTCTAGTTTAGTGATATTATTTATTTCTATTTTGATTAGATCCTTGGCTGTGACCTCTTCTTGTTTTTTCTTATGGGATGAGTTCCTCCATCTTGCCATTTTGTCTAGGTCTCTGTTTTTTGTGTGTTAAGAAAGCCTGTGCTGGATCCTATTGCCACTAGGGCTGAAGATTTACAGCACTCTATGATCAGTAGACCTGGTGCATGCAGGGTTTTTGGCTGGTTTTCTGGGGGAGGAGCCTGCTGCTTCTCTGGCTCTCAAAAAAGTCACCTGCAGAGTGCGGGGGTGGGGGGGGGCTGGTATAAGCAGCTAAAGCTTTCACTGTGTGCACTGAGGCACTCACTAAAGTACATCTGTCCTGATGGGAGGGGTGAATGGCATCAGCCCACTCTTTTCCTCAAAGAGGGGTGTTTTTGCCTGCCACCGTTCAGGAAGCCCTCACAAAAGAGCAAACAATCTCCCCTCTTTTGACTCAGGTTTCCATCAGATCCCTGCCTTCTCTCTGTCTGTGTCTGAGCCATCTGCAGGCCCAGTGGTGCAGTGCTCCTGTGGGTTTTTTTTTCCCATTAAAAATATTTTATTCCATTTCTCCACTCAATGAAAATTTTTTATATTACCAATACTGAAGACAGAATTAATACGCATCTTTAAGCCACAGATATTATATCAAGTCTTTAGCTAATACAGTGAAAATTCAAGGGTCATTATTTAACAAATAACACACTATTAATGATGATGATATGTAGATGGATAGATGGATAGACAGATAGATAGGCAGGCATGCAATAGCAGTAGTAAGGAGATATTCATTTATCCTTTATCAGTTTCTTACTTTACATTTTAAAAAGTTATCAGTCACACTACAAATATTTATATAATGCTAATTTATATAGGTACAGAATATATTTTATATATTAATATTTGTATTTAATTTATATAATAATTATAAAACACTATACCAATGTAGGGGATTTGTGTTTTATCTTAGGCACAAGACTGGGTTTTAAAACTCCAAATTTTAGGGATCTGTCTTGGCACAGACCTGCACTGATCCTTCAGGGGATGGGAGGGTCTCACCATCCCTCATTCACCAGTACTGTGGCTAGTACTTGTTTGTTCCAGAAAAGCAGTTGCATGACCACACAGGGGCTTGGAGTTTATAGTAAAGGGTAGCAAAAAACCAGCATCCAAGTTAGCTGCCCTCAGCAGGTATCTCTGCCTGTATGCTAATGAATGGGCAACTCAGTGGCACCTGCCAGCTCTTTTGTCCCCTCAGAGGCAGTGTAGCCTCTCCTAAATGCACTCCAAGAAGGGGAACTGTCTCTCTCAGCACAACCCAGGGATCCTCAGAGTATTCTGTCTACTTCTGGGCCTTTGCCCTCCTTCTGCACAGGAGCACTGCTATACCTGCTAGGCTTGACCCTGGAGATGGTGCAGACTTCTAAAACTTCAGACTTTCATTTCTGCTGCTTATAGAAACCTGCAATAATCAGCTCCTCTCATTTTCCCAGTCAATGATTTTGGGGAAGTGTTTGTCTTGTGCAACCACTTGTGTGCTGCTTTATCTCTCTCTGTGTCTCTGTCTCTCTCTCCTCGCTCCATGATCAGGGCTCCCTCCCCTCTGCACCTGGTATTCTTTTTCTCCCCACATCTCCTACCTTCTACGGTTTGGCCTCTTTTCTCCCTCTATTTGTGTTTTTTTTTTTTTTTTTTTTCTCTCAGTCCTTGGATCGATTTCCTGGATGTTTGGAATGATTTGATAATTATCTAACTGTGTTCAAGGGATGAGGCAAGCATAAGGTCCTCCTACTACTCTTCCATTTTAACTCCTCCTAGCTACCAGATTTAGGTCTTTGAGCCACTTTAAGTTTTTGCATATGGTGTGAGGCAGGAGTCTACCTTCATCATTTTGCATGTGGATACCCAGTTGGTTCAACACCATTTTTGTAAACATTATTCTTTCCTCATTGAATGATCTTGACCCTTGTGTTGAAAATTGTTTTGCCATAGATATATGGCTTTGTTTCTGGATTCTGAATTTTATTCATTTGGTCTATATAACTGTTCTTATGTTAGTGTCACACTGTCTTGATTACTATAGCTTTTCAATAAGTTTTCAAATTGGGAATAATGAGTCCTCCAACTTAACTTTATTTTCTTTTTCAAGATTATTCTGGCTGTTCTGGGTTCCTTGTATTTCTAACAATGTTATTCAACATTTAACCTATAAAAAATAAAGTAATAAAAATAGAAAAGGTAATTCTGAGGGAAAAATGAGTAATCCATGTAAACCTGAATATATAAGATACTGAAATTATTATATAACTACCATATTTTATATAATATCATACTGGTTCTAAACAAATCAGAATGTACAAAAGCAAATTTATGCATAACTAGATTTAGTATATAATAAAGGTAGCATTTCTTATTAATGAAAAAATGAGTTATTTAATTATTGGGAAATTGATAAGCCATCCAAAATCTTGAAGCTCATTATATACCTCATTCCTTAAATTAAAAAAAAAAATCTCATATGAATTAAAGAGTAAATGCAAGCATTAAAATACATAAGTACAAGAAGAAAATATTTATAATTTTGAAGTAGGGAAGGTTTTCTTAAGCAAGAGACAAAATACAGAATTAATAAATATAAATAATTATTTGAATGCATTATAATTTAAATATTTTTTAAAATTAGCAAATATAAAATAAAATCATAAACATGAAAACATTAGTTGCAACATCTAAGGTACAGGATTGATGGCATACATATATAAACAACTTTTATAAACCAGTAATAAAATAGAATACCCCAATAGTATAATATATTAAATATATAAGCAGACAATTCACAAAATCAGAAACATGCATGTTCAGCAAACATTTTCAAAATATTTAGCTTTACTAATACTCAAATAAACATATAATAATGTAAAAACATGGAATTATTTTTGACCAAACATTTTGGTAAAGGCAAAAAAATAATAAATTATAATAATACATTGTTAGATAAAGTGTAAATTAATGTAAACCATTATGCAGGACAATTTTTCAATATATATTAACACTTTAAAAATACATAATTTTAGTAATTATCATGTTATATCATAATAAGGCTCTTCCAAACAAACACTACTACAATTTCAAGGAGATAAGATGTTTTAAAATTTCTTGTATTCATACAATGTTGTACAAGCATCATAATGGCAGAGTGAAAAGAAGGTTTTGTAATCCAGTCAGCTGTAAACTAGAATATAGTTATAAGTAGTGTGACCTTATCAAATCACTCTGAACTTTAATTTCTTTAGTTTTAAGACAAATATACTAATACCCACCTTGCAGAATTAACAGAACTGGGTGAAGTAATGGTTTTAGCATCTTCTACTGGATTGAATAGTGTCTCCTTAAATTAAAAATTCATGTCCACTTGGAGTCTGTGAATGTGACCTTCTTTGGAAATAGTACCTTTGCTGATGTAATTAAGTTAAGGTGAGGTCATACTGGATTAGAGTGGTCACTAAATCCAATATGATGGAAGCTGTTATTAAAAGAGGGAAATTTGGGGACACCTGGGTGGTTCAGTTAGTTAAGCATCTGCCTTCAGCTCAGGTCATGATCCCAAGGTCCTGGGATCGAGTCCTGCATTGAGCTCCCTGCTCTGCGGGGAGCCCGCTTCTCCCTCTCCCTCTGCCTGCTGCTGCTCCACCTGCTTGTGCTCACACGTTCTCTCTCTCTCTCTGACAAATACATAAATAAAATCTTTAAAAAATGGGAAATTTGGACAGTCTCAGACACACAGTGGAAAAAGCCTTCAGAAGACAGAAGTAGAGATCGGAGTGATGCATCTGCAAGGCAAGGAATGCCAAGGATTGTCAATAACAACCAGAAGGTAGAAGAAGCAAGGAAGATTTTTTTTTTTTTAAGATTTTATTTATTTATTTGACAGAGAGAGACACAGTGAGAGAGGGAACACAAGCTGGGAGAGTGGGAGAGGGAGAAGCAGGCTCCTGGCCGAGCAGGGATCCCGATGCGGGGCTCGATTCCAGGACCCTGAGATCATGACCTGAGCCGAAGGCAGATGCTTAACGACTGAGCCACCCAGGCGCCCCAAAGCAAGGAAGATTTTTAACCTAGAAACTTCAAAGGGGGGCGCCTGGATAGCTTAGTTGGTTGAGTGTCTGTCTTTGGCTCAGGTCATGATTCCAGGGTCCTGGGATCAAGCCCCACATTGGGTTACCTGCTCAGTAGGGAGCCTGCTTCTCCCTCTCCTGCTTCCCCTGCTTGTGCTTTCTCTCTCTCTCTGTCAAATAAATAAATAAAATCTTAATAAAAAGAAAAGAAACAACTTCAAAGGGAACATGCCCCTGCCAACACCTTGATTTTAGACTTCTGGCCTCCAGAACTGTAAAAGAATAAATTTTTATTGTTTTAAGCCACCAAGTTTGAAGCACTTTGTTATGGCAGCCCTAAAAAACTAATACATGTATGTAGCACAGTACTTGCAAAGTAAGAGCTCATTAAAGGAAAGCCACCTTTATTTACTGGTTACAAGCTTTTTTCTTATACACATATGATTTATGCTTCCTGTGATGTAGGTGGTTTTATTATTTCCAGTTTTCAAAAAAGTAGCAGAATTAGAGGTTACATATTTTGTCTCAGCTCACAAAATTAATAAGTAACTGACATTTGTTTCATATTTACTTGACAAAAATACTCATTTTTTAAAGCATCATTTGACATTCTTGTTTTAAATTCCACCTTGAATGCTGACAAATAATTAGACAAGCTTGTCTGCAATGAGTTTTGAACTATATATTGGGAAATTCTAGAATCATCACATGCCTTTAGGTCTTTGTGTAATGCATAAGGAAATAGGAAATCCAGATACTTACAGAATTTTTATTGATCAGGACTAAAGCACCTAATAGGTAAAGCTGGTAAATGATAATAGTTCAAGCTATTAGACTCAAGATCAAAGCTACAAGATGATATGGCCAATCATACTTGTACTGATGTGTTTTATGTGAGGAAATCTTTGCATTAGAAGAAAATAAGATAAGCTAAGAGGTCAAATTCATATCACTAAATTACATAATAAAGAGAAAGAATGCAGCAATAGTTTTTTCAATTATTAAGTTATTGTTTCAATTCCCTAAGGAATTTCATCTTGAAAGGCCACAAGAGAGGAAATTTGAACCAAGAATTCAAAGTCCATAAAAGATCTCCTTAAAAGTCATCAAATTTCTTCCAAGATATAAATCATGTTATATAACCAATAAACACATTGCTAATCTTTATGACTCAGTCTCCAATAACCACATATTTCCACTAGTGACAAAAAGTCATTAAATCCCAAGTTCTTAGCAACATTTTTTTTTTCTGAAGTTGCATTGGAGGCCATGTTAAGTAAAGGAAGAATTCAACCTCTAGAACGTGACCCTGAATGCCTTTGCTATCTATAACTTCAGTCTACCTGACAAACCTAGAAAGGGGAATAGTACTTGCCATTCAATCAAAGCCCAATTCAGAGTGACCGTAATTCCATGAGTCACTATTGAGCTTGTCCTCAATGCACTTTCTTTCCTAATATCATTGTATACTTACTATATGCCAGACACTGTGAAAGACATATAATACACCGTATCTCATTTATTGCTCATGAAAAGCTGTGAGGCAGGTATTTGGATAGATGCTATGCCTAAGGATAAAAATCCCAATCATGTTAGACTTTACCCTGTGCCATATCTCTAGGGACCCTAAGCACTATGACTATTGTCCAGAAACTCAGACAAATAAGCCTCATCTCTTTAAGGGCTTCTCAAGGGAAAAAAAAAGAAGAATTGCACTTTTAATAATCTCCACAGCACATTTCACAGTTCTAGGCCCCAAATAGGTACTCTACAAGTACTTGTTGAATGATGGATACTAAATATGGAAAGAGGCATGCTTCCATACTACTGGAAGTCAAGAGAAATAAGTCACACAGATGTAATCTTGAGGAAACAATCTCTCTGAGCTTCATTTTATTTTTTATAATATGAATGGATCAGATTAGATCTCTGACACTCTTTCTCACTCTGACACTATACTATAGACCAAATGTCCAAGGAACTCTTACTTGGAAAGCAAAGGTTTACCTACAACAATCAAAGTAGGCTGGGGAAATTTTTTTTTTTTTTTTAGGATTTATTTATTTATTGGAGGGGACAAAAGGAGGAGACAGCCAATACGAGGCTCCATCTCATGACCCTGAGATCATGACTCAGATCATAACCTGAGCCGAAACCAAGAGTCAGATGCTGAACTGACTGCACCACCCAGGCACCCCAGGCTGAGGAAACATTTTAAGAGTATTTTAAATAATTACATCATAAGACACTACACCCACCATAGCTGTAAAGAAGCCTCAGTACTAGACAGATATGAAGGAATACCTTTTAGATGAAGGCAATATATAAATTTGATTATTTTTTACTTAAAACCAATTAATTGGCATATAGTGTATTACTAGTTTCAGAGGTAGTTCAGTGATTCATGAGTTGCAGATAACACCCAGTGCTCATTACACCAAGGGCCTTCCTTAATGCCCACCACACGTTTACCCCTCCACCTACGCACCTCCCCTCCAGCAACCCTCTGTTTGTTTCCTATAATTAGGAGTCTCATAGATTGCTTCCCTCTCCATTTTTATGTTATTTTATATTTCCTTCCCTTCCCCTATGTTAATCTGTTTTGATTCTTAAATTCCACATGTGAGTGAAATCGTATGGTATTTGTCTTTCTTGGACTGATTTATTTCTCTTAACATAATACCCTCTACTCCCATCCATGTTGTTGCAAATGGCAAGATTTCATTCTTTTTGATAGCTGAGTAATATTCATATATATATCTGAATATTCATATATATATCTGAATATCTATCGATAGATAGATAGATATCTGTTGATAGACATCTGGGATCTTTCCATATTTTAGCTATGGTGGACATTGTTGATATAAACATTGGGGTGCAGGTGCCCCTTTGAATCACTATGTCTATATCCTTTGGATAAATACCTAGTAGTACAATTGCTGGGTAATAGGGTAGCTCTATTTTTAACTTTTGGTGGAACTTCCATACTGTCTTCCAGAGTGGCTGTACAAGTTTGCATTCCCACCAACAATGTAAGAGGGTTCCCCATTCTCCACAACCTTACCAACATCTGTTGTTTCCTGACTTGTTAATTTTAGCCATTCTGAGTGGTGTGAGCTGGCATCTCATTGTGGTTTTGATTTGTATTCCCCTGATGTCAAGTGGTGTTGAAAATTTGTTTTATGTGTCTGTGGGCCATTTGTATGTCTTCTTTGAAAAATATGCACGTATTCTGTTCATTTATTGATGATTTTTTGTTGTTGTCTTTTAGGTATTCCGTTTGATAAGTTCTTTATAGATTTTGGATACTAGTCCTTTATCTGATAAGACATTTGCAGATATATTTTTCCATTGGGTAGGGCGTCTTTTAGTTTTGTCGACTGTTTTGTTTGCTGTGCAAAAGCTTTTTATCTTGATGAAGTCCCAAAAGTTCATTTTTTGCTTTTGTTTCTCTTGCCTTTAAAGACGTGTCTAGCAATAAGTTGCTGTGGCGGAGGTCAAAGAGGTTGCTGCCTGTGTTATCCTCTAGGATTTTGATGGATTCCTGTCTCACATTTAGATCTTTCATCCATTTTGAATTTATTTTTGTGTATGGTGTAAGAAAATTGTCCAGTTTCATTCCTCTGCAAACGGATGTCCAATTATGCAAACACCATTTGTTGAAGAGACTGTCCTTTCTCCATTGGATGTTCTCTCTTGCTTTGTCGAAGATTAGTTGACCATAGAGTTGAGGGTCCATTTCTGGGTTCTCTATTCTGTTCCATTGATCTATGTGTCTGTTTTTGTGCCAGTTCCATACTGTCTTGATAATTACAGCTTTGTATTAGAGCTTGAAGTCTGGAATTGTGACATTCCTCTTGCAACTTTGGGTCTTTTCTGGTTCCATACAAAATTTAGGATTCTTTGTTCCAGCTTGTGAAAAAAAGCTGATGGTATTTTGATAGGGATTGCATTGAATGTGTAGACTGCTTTGGGTAGCATAGATATTTTCACAATATTTGTTCTTCCAATCCATGAGCATGGAATGTTTTTCCATTTCTTCATGTCTTCCTCAATAACTTTCACTAGCGTTTTAGAGTTTTCAGAGTACGGATCCTTTACCTCTTTGGGTAGTTTTATTCCTAGGTATCTTATGGGTTTTGGTGCAATTGTAAATGGGATTGATTCCTTGATTTCTCTTTCTTCTGCCTCATTGTTTGTGTATAAAAATGCAACAGACGTCTGTACATTGATTTTAAATCTTGCAACTTTGCTGAGTTCCTGTATGATTTCTAGCTATTTTGGTGTGGAGTCTTTTGGAATTTCCACATAAAGTATCATGCCATCTGCAAAGAGTGTAAGTTTGACTTCTTTGACAATTTGGATGTCTTTTATTTCTTTTTGTTGTCTGGTTGCTGAGGCTAGGACTTCCAGGACTTTGTTGAACAACAGTGGTGAGAGTGGACATCCCTGTGGTGTTCCTGACCTTAGGGGAAAAGCTCTCAGGTGTTCCCCATTGAGGCTGATATTTGCTGTGGGGGTTTTGTGTATGGCTTTTTTGATATTGATATGTTCCCTCTATCCCTACACTGTGGAGAGTTTTAATCAAGAAAGAATGCTGTATTTTGTCAAATGTTTTTTCTGCTTCTATTGAGAGGATCATATGGTTCTTTTCCTTTCTTTTATTAATGTGGTGTATCATATTGATTGATTTGCTGATGTTGAACTGCCCCTGCATCCCAGGAATAAATCCCACTTGGTCGTAGTGAATAATCCTTTTAATATACTGTTGGATCCTATTAGTATCTTGGTGAGAATTTTTGTATCCATGTTCATCAGGGATATTGGTCTGTAATTCTCCTTTTTGATGGGGTCTTTGCCTGGTTTTGGGGTCAAGGTAATGCTGGCCTCATAGAACGAGTTTGGAAGTGTTCCTGCCGTTTCAATTTTTTGAAACAGCTTCAGAAGAATAGGTATTAATTCTTCTTTAAATGCTTGGTAGAATTCAGCTGGGAGGCCATCTGGCCCTAGACTCTTGTTTGTTGGGAGATTTTTGATTACTGCTTCCATTTCTCTGCTGGTTATGGGTCTGGTCAAGTTTTCTATTCTTTTTTGTCTTTGTTTTGGTAGTTTATATATTTCTGGGAATGCATCCATTTCTTCCAGATTGCCTAATTAGTTGGCATAAAATTTTTCAAATATTCTCCTATAATTGTTTGTATTTCTTTGGTGTCAGTTGTGATTTCTCTTCTTTCATTTATATTTTTATTTATTTGGGTCCTTTCTCTTTTCTTTGATAAGTCTGGCTAGGGGTTTAACAATCTTATTAATTCTTTCAAAGTACCAGCTCCTGGTTTTACTGATCTGTTCTATTGTTCTTTTGATTACTATGTCATTGATTTCTTCTCTAATCTTTATTATTTCTCTTCTCCTGCTGGATTTAGGCTTTATTTGCTGTTCTTTTTCCAGTTCCTTTAGGTGTAAGTTTAGGTTGTGTATTTGAGACTTCTTTTTTCTTGAGAAAGGCCTGTATTGCTATATATGTCCCTCTTAGGACCACCTTTGCTGCATCCCAAAGGTTCTGTGGAGTCGTGTTTTCATTTTCATTTGTTTCCATGTATCTTTGTAATTCTCCTTTAATTTCCTGGTTGACCCATTCACTTTTTAGTAGGATGCTCTTTAACCTCCATGTATTTGTGTTCCTTCCAAATATTCTCTTGTGATTGAGTTCAAGTCTTAAAGCACTGTGGTCTGAAAATATGCATGGTATAATCTCAGTATTTTGGTATTGGTTAAGACCTGATTTGTGACCCAGTATATGATCTATTCTGGAGCATGTTCCATGTGCACTTGAGAAGAATGTGTATTCTGTAGCTTTCAGATGGAATGCTCTGAATATATCTGTTAAATCCATCTAGTGCAGTGTGTCATTCAAAACCCTTGTTTCCTTGTTAATCTTCTACTTAGATAATCTGTCCATTGCTGTGAGTGGGGTGTTAAAGTCCCCTACTATTATTGTTTTATCATCAATGTGCTTCTTCAATTTTCTTATCAATTGGTTTATATAATTGGCTGCTCTCACGTTAGTGGCATAAATATTTACAGTTTTTAAATCTTGTTGGATAGAGTCTTTTATTATGATATAATGTCATTCTTCATCTCTTAATACAGTCTTTGGTTTAAAATCTAGTTTGTCTGATATAAGGATTGCTACTCCAGCTTTATTTTGATATCCATTAGCATGATAAATGGTTCTTCACCCCCTCACTTCTAATCTGGAGTTTTCTTTGAGTCTAAAATGAGTCTCTTATAGACAGCCTATTGATCAGTCTTGTCTTTTTATCCAACTGATATCCTGTGTCTTTTGATTGAAGCATTCAGTCCATTTACATTCAGAGTAATTATTGAAAGATATGAATTTAGTGCCATTGTATTACCTGTGAAGTCACTGTTTCTGTAGATTGTCTCTGTTCCTTTCTGGTCTTTGTAACTTTTGGACTCTCCCTTCACTCAAAGGCTCCCCTTTAATATTTCTTACAGGGCTGGTTTAGTGTTCACAAATTCCTTTAGTTTTTGTTCTCCCTGGAAACTCTATCTCTCCTTCTATTCTGAATGACAGCCTTGTTGTCTTGCTTGCACATTTTTCCCATTTAGCATATTGAATATATCATGCCAGTCCTTTCTGGCCTGTCAGGTTGCTGTGGACAGGTCTGCTGCCAGCCTTGCGTGTCTACTCTTGTATGTTACGGACCTCTTGTCCCAAGTTGTTTTCAGGATTTTCTTCTTATCTCTGAAATTTGCAAGCTTCACCATTATATGTTGAAGTGTTGACCTATTTTTATTGATTCTGAGGGGGTTCTCTGTGCTTCCTGTCCTTGAATGTCTGTTTCCTTCCCCAGATTAGGGATGTTTTCAGCTATAAGTTGTTCAAATAAACCTTCTGCTTCCCTCTTTCCTGCTCTTCTGAGACAGCTGTTATTTGAATATTATTTTACTTTATGTTATTGCTAGTTTCTTGAATTCTCCCTTCATGATCAAATAGTTTTCTCTTTTTCTTAGCTTTCTTATTCTCCATCATTTTGTCTTCTATACCACTGACTCTCTCTTCTGCCTCATTTATACTAGCAGTTAGAGCCTCTATTTTTGACTGCATCTCAGTAATAGCATTTTTAATTTTGGCCTGATTAGATTTTTCTTCTTTTATTTCTACATTAAGGGATTCTCTACGGTCTTGCATGCTTTTTTTTTCCAGTCCAGCTAGTGTCTTTATATTCATCATTTTGAATTCTAGTTCCAAAATCTTACTTATATCCATATTGATTAAATCCCTGGCAATGAGTACTGCCTTCTGTTCTTTCTTTTGGGGTGAATTTCTCTATCCCATCATTATGTCCAGAAAAGTAGATGAAAGAGAGAGAAAGACAAAAATAACAACAACACAATAGAAAAATACAAACAAAACAAACCAGAAGAAAACAGAAATGAAATGAAATGAGAAATAATCAAACAAAAAGTAATACAGAACATTTTTTATTCTGAATGTATTTTGGTCTGTTTGTTAAAAGAAACTAGATCCCAAAACAGGAAAGATAAAAATAAAATTAAAAAAAAAAGAATAAAATAAAATGAAAGAGAACCAAAAATAATATATATAACATATATAAAAAATAAAAATTACAAAATAATTTAAAATTGATAAAATAAGAAATAGCCAAAAAAATAATACTGAAAGACTAAAGAATAAAAAATAAAGAAAGAAACAAACACACACACACAAAAACCCATAAATTCTATACATTGTTTTCCCCAAAAGCTGACGTTTTTGCAGTTCTCTATGATTGGTAAACTTGTTAGCTGGTTGTTCCTGCTGGTCTTCTGGGCGAGGGACCTGTTGCAGTGATTATCAGGTGTCTTTGCACAGGTGGAATTGCACCCCCTTTGTCAGGGGGCCAGGCTCAGTGTAATTAAGTTCCTCTGGATTGCTCTATGTGGCACTGTTTTGCTCCCCTAAGGCTTCCAACACTGATGGGGGAGATATAAATGGTGGTGCCCCAATGTCTAAAACTGGAGCTAAAAGTTCAAACACCCCACTCTTCAGTGAGTCCTCACAAAAAAAGCAGTCAATCACTTTTGTCTCCCTGGTTTCCATCCTAATTCTGTGTTCACCCAGCCTGTGACCAAGCATTTTTATCTCAGGTACATGACCCAGTTTCCAGTCTCCAAACTTTACGGAATCCTGTGGCATGGACCTGTGCCATCCCTCCCATGGGATGGAGGTGTGTGCTGCCCTGAGTCCCTGCCTAGAGAGCAGTTGCCAGACTGTGCAGCAGTTTTCAGTTTATGGCAACACTAAGCAGAAAGCCAGTGCCTAGGCTCACTGTTTTCAGCCAGCTTCTGTGTTCCAATGCTTGGGATCACTGCAGCACTCAGGTACCCCTGCTTTTTTTTGTGACCCTGGGAATCCTGAGACCATGCTGTCCCACCTGGGATTCCACCCCAGTGTGCCACCTGTGCACCTTTAAGCCAGGGACATCCCCAACTGTAGCAGACTGCTAAAAGTTCTGAGTTTCCATTCTGCTCTTTATAATACTTTCTGGTAGCCTCCTTAAGTTAGCTCCTCCCCCTCCATTTCTGGATATATCCTCTAATATATCACCCTTGATTCTCGTCTCTGCAAAAAGTGGTCACTTGTCTATTTGTAGAATTGCAGCAATTCTTTTCTCAGATCTCTGATTGATTTTGCAGGTGTTTGGAATGATTTGATAACTATCTAGCTGAATTCCAGGCACCAGATGATATTAAGTTCCCCTACTCCTCCACCATCTTAACTCTTCCCTCAGATTTGATTTTTCTAAAGGCATTGCTGAAATATACTCCTGATAAATTCTCTTGCCTTGCCTCTAGTCTTTTCTCCATAATATAACCAGAGTGGTCTTTCTACAGTTGGTTGCACAACTCTGTGAATACTAACAAGCATTAAATTGTATCCTTTAGGTAGATGAAGTATATTTTATTTGAAATATATTTCAACAAAACTTAAACATGCAATTGAGTATGCTTTGAAAGTCATTATAGAAGTGGCAGAGAAGCAGGGTAGTCCAGTTCAAAAAAGAAAATAACTGAATTTAGGTTGGTGTGTTGGCACCTCAGCTTGCTGCCTGTGTGAGCTTGGATAAATCATTTCTCAGACTTTAACTGTAAAACTGATAAAAATACAACCTATGTTAGCTTGTGTGAGGAATAAATGGATAGTGTAAGTAAAAATGCTTTGTAAACTGCAAAATACTATTCAAATGTAAGATCTAGTAAGATAATACATAACCGCATTGTGTAATTATTATTACAATATACAGTAGGTATGTGAAGTCCAGTATTTGACGCCTGTATTTTTATTCTTAGTCCCAGAAGCTCCCTTGATAATGATCAAAAGGATTAACTTTAGATAAAGAAAAATTCTCTAAATTATCCCCTTTTAATTTTAGAGAATGTAAAAGTATTCTATTATATTTCATTGATACTTAGACAAGAGAGTTTTGTTCATGAGTCTCTGAATACAACATTTTCATCTAATGCTAATACTCTAAGAAGGCAATTTTTTTTCATAAAATCCAAAGAGGATAACTCTATGGAAAAATTTTGAAAGCCAAACTCTATAATATGACATTTAGGAGGCAGGGGAAAAAAAGAGGAGGAAGGATGGATATTTCTTTATAAATTTTTGCTGAAAATCTTGGGGTGGGTAGAGAGAAGCAAATATCTGTAGTGGTGAATTTTTTTTCTCCTTAAATCTAAAGGACAGCTGAAAAGCAATCTGTTGTTTGTATAGAAAGAAATGTTAGTAAAAGAGAAAGAAAGTACACTTGGGGGAACATCTGTTCTGAGAAACTACTTGAAAAGTAAGCATGGGGAAACATTTGTACAATACACAGCATATACTGTGCTGCAGAAATGAAAAGAGAATAATGCAAGAAAGATCTGTATGCATAAATATATGTAGCATAGGGAAACAAGTAAATATATAATATATTGACTATCTTCCTTTTCATAAGTAGTTGTGAAATATATTTTAAGGCTGGGCTATACAGGTCATGATCACTAAAACACAAGTACCATGAATGGCATCTACTGCCCTAGCATAAGTCAACCCTCCACCTTCCTTACGATATGCTCACTGTAGGTAGAGCAGAGTTGAAATAAAGGATGTTGTCCCTGCTTTTGACAAACTATTGGTTGACTTAAGGAGACAGAGTCAATGTTTAAAGAGGTCATATTGACATATACAAACCATAAAAGTAAATGTAAGTATGAGGCCAAGAACACACACAAATAATAAATAAATACATACATACATACATATACACATATATATATTTATTTATATAAATAAATAAAGTTTACTTATATATTTATATAATTACCAGGACTGAGTGGAGCTAGTAAAGAAAGATCGGAGGTCTCACATTAGCTGCCCTTGAGCCAAATCCAACCAAAAATTCTGTTTGGCTTGGTTTGGTTTGTGTGTGTGCACGCGTGCACGTGCACACACACACACACACACATCATATTAAACATTTAACAATTGGGGAACTTCCCATAAGAATTCAGATACCTGGTTTCTCCTAGAAAAGCAGATTAAAAAAAAAAAAAAAAGCTGGTCTGACTTTCCTGCATGACAATAATTGGCTTGACCTGAGTCACGGCTGCCTGCTTTGGAGACAGCATGTGTTCTTCTGCCTACTGTATTTCCTCCACTCCAAATTACATCACTAGTGCATTGGTTAAGAAAATTGGCACAAACACAAATCAGAGCAGAAGCTCTCAAATACTATATATGTAAGGAACATTTACATGTATGAAACCTTTGAGTATGTATGTATGCATATGCATGTATGAAACACCTGGCCTCAGTGTAGATTGTGTAGGAAATATTTGAGGTGCTGATTATAAATACTGTTTCCTGGAATAGATCCCAGAACTAGAATCTTTGAGGTCAGGTGACTGGAATATGCATTTTTATACTAGCATCATAAGTATTTCTTATATACACATAAGTTTGAGAAACACTGTTCTTAGCCATCCCTACTCAAATTCACTTTACTCACTGGTGGAAGATGAACCTTAATCTAACTCTACCATGTTGCTTTCTGCAAATTAACAAATTAATTAAATTAAAATTTAATTAAAAAATTAAAAGTTAGGCCAACTATGCTGGTGAGACTTCCAAAAGTATTTGCTTAAAACAATCAACTCTTCACTTTCTTTGTGAAGATTTTTAATAAATTAAATTATTTAAATAAATAAGCTATTATTTTTTCAGAATTGTTAATTTCAACATTTTTGTTTTAATCCAGGCAATCGGATTCTTTCATTTTGAGCTTTTTAAAAAAAGATTTTATGTATTTATTTGAGAGAGTAAGCAAGAGAGAGAGCATGGGGGGGGGCAGAGGGAGAGGGAGAAGCAACCTCCCCACTGAGCAGGGAGCTCCATACAGGGCTCCATCCAAGGACCCCGGGATCATGACCTGAGCTGAAGGCAGAGGCTTAGCTGACTGAGCCAGCCAGACACCTCTTCATTTTGAACTTTTAAACATGTATCCCATTATGTAAACACATAAAAAATGTCAAATTGAATAGCTGTATCTTGAAAGTAAATATTTCAGATTTATTAGTTAAACCTATTATTAGTATATTTGTAATTATTTTCTCATAGTAATGTAAACACAGCATAATGCCCCTTTTGGGAGGGAAGGGGTTCTAGACACATTAAACTTCTCAATGTAGATTAGTATTTGTTTACAGCAAAATAGTCTTTATCATTCAGCTTCTACTTGTTGAAATAATTATATACCATGGTTTTAATGAATGCTAGTTAAAATTCATCCCCAAATCCCCTGACATACTGAAATTAATAAAATTATTACATTATAGTCTGTCCCACAGGCTATAGTTTTCACACAATTGATGTGATTCTTTTATTTCAAGTATGGGATAAGTCACACAAATAGCATATACATGCAAAATACATTTCTTCATGAGAATATAAAGACTAAACTAGTATTTAGAGTATTTAAAATTTCATTAAAAAAATTTATAAAAGCTAATCTTACAGAACATACATTAGCGTCATAATTGAAACTTTATTTTTTGTTGTTAAAAAGTTTATTGAAATATAATTAACATACAATTCACCCATTTAAAGAGGCTGGGGGTGGGGTGAACGGGGAAAATAAAGTGTATAATTCAATGGTTTTTAGTGTGTTTGGAGTTGTAAAACCACAGCCACAATCATACAACATATTCACCACCCTCCCGCCCAAAAACCTGTACAAATTTAGTCATTAATATTCAATCCAACTCTCCCTTCTGTCCTAGGCAACTACTAGTATATATTTTATCTCAGATATGTTTTTATAAAAATTCAATATAAATGGAATCATACACAATGTGGTCTTTTGTGATTGGCATCTCTCACCTACTGTATTTTCAAGGTTCATCCATGTTGTAGCATGTATCAGGGTTTCATTGTTGTTTTTAACTAAATAATATTCTGTTGTAAGGATATACCATATTTTGTTTATACATTCATCAGTTGATGGATATTTGGGTTACTTCCAATTTTTGGCTGTTATAAATAATGCTGTTATAAATATCCATGTAGTAGTATGTGTATGGACATATCATTTAAATTCTTTTGGTATATATCTAGGAGTGGAATTTCTCAGTCATATGGAAACTCTAGGTTTAATTTTGAGGGAAGGATGAGGGAATATACTGATTGTAAGAGACATAAAATATTTCACATATTTTATCACATATCACATATTTTAAAAATTGGCAAGACTAAACTATAATGTTTAGGAATACAAACTTGGGTGATAAAACCATCAAGAAAAGCAAGTAAGAAATTACTATAAAAGTTAAAATGGTGGTATTTTTTGAGAGAAAGTAGAGACTGTGATAAAAATAAAGCACATGGTGGGAACTCTTGGATAATTGAACAAATTTTATTTCTTAAGCTAGGTGGTGGTTATAAAAGAATATTAGTTTTATACTATATGATGTAGGAAAGACAACATTAGGGTTCAAAGTTGAGGGCCAAAAAAGAATTCTTGAAACATCGCTGGTGCAAAATGGTGATTCTATTAAAGCATGGAGACAGGACCCGTGGGCAGAAAGAGCTGCACTGAGGTCTTGAGGAGTGGCCCATTATATACTTTCAATTTGGGAGGGGTTAGGGATAGCATAAGTCTCTAAGGAATTTTGGAACCAAGGTTTCCAGGACCCTGAGGGGGCTAGCTCTTGTTGGGGAAGGGTCATTTATGACTGTCTCATAAAACCTGAGTCATGAGACCCTTCAAATGTGTATCAGTGGGTCATATGCTTGGGGGAATGATTGCCAACATGTATCTTGGGGGTTTAGAGATAAGTTTCCAAAAGAATTTTTGTATGTTAAAGTAGGCTTACAGGATCGGGGGAGGGGGCAGGTTAGGACTAGGATTGCCTTTTGCCCTTAGCAAAGTGTCAACATTGAGGCAGTTGAGTTCCTAGAGGAATGTCACTCTGCCTGTTTCAAGGACTTGTCAATGTAGGCAGTAAGGAAATTTAATAATTTTTCTTCTGCCTTTGTTTCCCACATCACTATATATTTGTTTAATGTGATTTTCTTTATTTCATTGTATTTTAAAATAAAAATATCAAAATGAAATAATTTTAAAATACAAATAATAAAAATAAAGGTGCAATAAGGTCATTTTTTTCAGAGATAAAAACAAAGGATTTTTCACCAGCAATTCCACACTAAAAGAAGAATTAAAGGTAATTTTTTGAAAGAAGGAAAAGGATCTCAAATGGAAGTTGAAAATGCAGAAGGAAATGTTTAACACCAAGAAGGGCAAATATATGCATAAATATAAATGAATATTGAGTCTTGCACTAACAACTGCAATGTAAGTATAAGGGAAGTGGTTAGAAATACCAAATTTTTATTACATTATGACAAGTAAGGCATATGGGTTGTAATCTTTAGGGTAATTATTATAACAGTAAAATAAGATGCAACTATAAAGTTAAAGAAAGTAAACATACTTAACTATATAGAAACTACATTAAATGAAAATGGGCAAAATACTCTGAGTAAAAAGATTATCAGAATTGATTAAAAAATAAGACTAAGTGATATATTATTTTAAAAATAAAATAAATATAAGAAGATAAAAATTTTAAGAGAAAAATAAATTAAAAAAACAAACACCGTATAAACAACTAATCAAGTTACCTGGTATAGCTCTACCAGCTATAAGAATCTATAAGAAAGGTGATATTGTAGACATCAAGGGAATGGGCACTGTTCAAAAAGGAATGCCCCACAATGTTACCATGGCAAAACTGGAAGAGTCTACAGTGTTACTCAGCATGCTGTTGGCATTGCTGTAAACAAACAACTTAAGGGCAAGATTCTTGCCAAGAGAATTAATGTATGCATTGAGCATATTAAACACTCAAAGAGCCAAGATAGCTTCCTGAAGCTTGTGAAGGAAAAAGATCAGAAAAAGAAGGAAGCCAAAGAGAAAGGTACTTGGGTTCAACTGAAGCTCCAGCCTGCCCTACCCAGAGAAGCACACTTTGTGAGAACAAATGGAAAGGAGCTTGAACTGCTGGAACCCATTCCCTATGAATTCATGGCATGATAAATGTAAAAAAAATAAAAGACCTCAAGACTGTGAAAAAAATTGATAATGATATAGAAATTTGAACTACACAAGTTGACCTAATTGACATATAGAGCATGTGCTTAACAATGGCATACTTTAGTTTCTTTTCAAGTGCATATTAACATAAACCATAGACTGGTCCATAGAGAAGGTCTCAATACATTTCAAAGTATCAAATCACTCAGATTTTGTTTTCTGACCATAACTGAATTAAGCTAAAACTCAGTAATAAAGCAATAATTATATAAAATTCCACTGCTGGAAATTAGACAATCCATTTCTAAATAATTCATGGGTGAGAGAAGAAACCAAACAGAATTTATAAAATATTTTGGAAGAAATAATAATATGGTATGACAAAACAAAACTTGGTGGATAGAGCTAAATCAAGTACCTAGAGGTAAATTCATTACTTTAAGTGCATATATTAGAAAAGAAAGACTAAAACTAAATGATTTAGGTTGTTATCTCAAGAAGCTAGGGAAAAAATCAGGCATAAGGAAGGAAAAAGAAAAAAAAATTAAGATTAAAGTAGAAATCAATGAATTAGAAAGCAAACATAAAATAGAGAAAAATCAGTAAAGCCAAATATTGTTTTTTTTTAAATACTTTAATAGAAATGATAAATCTCTAGAAAGATTGATCAAGAAAATAAAAGGGAGAACAGGGACTTCATTGCAGATTCTACAGATACATCAAAATAATGAGAAGTCATTAGAATGACTTTATATAGATGCTTTTAACAGTTTTGCATGAAATAGAATATTCCTCAAAAAGCACAAACTCTCAAAACTGACAGAGACTATTAAAAATCTTTATAATCTGACTTTTATTAAAGAGATTCTGTTAAAGTCTTTCATATGCACATGCACACAAAAACTCATGCATACACAAGCACACACACACACAGAGTCTCACGTACCTTTACTAAAAAATTCTTCAAATATTTAGAAAATAAATACCACCAATTTTGTATAAACTCTTTCAGAAAACACAAGAAGGAACATTTCTTTAATATATTCGTGAAGGACAGTATAATCTAAATTCTATAATCTGACAGTATGGCAGGAAAGAAAAAAATACAGATCAGTCTCTTTTTATCTACATATATGCCACAATAATAAAATATTAGCAAATTGGATATATTAAAAGAATAACACATTATATCCAACTGAAGTTTATTTTAGTTATGTTGTATTATATGTGTATTTAAGAGTGCTTTAGAATCAGAAAATCAGTTACATTAATAGGGAAAAAAATCAGGCAATTCATATGATCATCCTTACTGATGCAGACAAAACTTTGAAGAAATTCAGCACTATCCATGAGAAAACTTTAAGCAAATTAAGAATAGAAGTTTTCTTAATGTGGTAAAGATCATGTTTTGTTTTGTTTGTTTGTTTGTTTGTTTTAATCTACTACTGCCAAAACAAATTAGCACAAATTTAGCAGCCTGAAAAACACAAATTTATTATCTCATATATTCTGTGATCAGAAGTCTAGGTGGATTTGGCTGAAATTAAGAAATCCCCACTTGCTCTCTCTCAAATAATAAATAAATAAATAAATAAATAAATAAATAAATAAAACAAAAATTAGTGGGCTTGGCTTTGGGAGAGCCTAGATGGTGATAGGAAACTGGGTACCTGCCCTTAAAGAGAAAACACAAGAAACAGCTGGCAGAGATACACCATATAAGCAACAGTTTGAAAAACACCTGGAGCATAGAAGATAGAGAGTTTTTTACTAATCACAGTGTGTCCCAGAGGGACAGATTTTGCTGGTAGACTTCTCCAGGAACAGAGGACTTGACAGATGTCATTTTCCCTCCCAACCTCCAACATAAACACACAGCCAATTATGAAAACCAGCACAGGGCCAGAATATACCACATAACTTGCTTACACTGTGGGTTGCACCCTCCAGCCAGGCCTTACTTAGTCCTGGAGCATGATTGCTGGTCACCTCCAGCTGAGGAAGCATGCACCTTGCAAGAGGTGCATGACCCACCCCTGTACACTTTGTGGATCAGGTCCTTGTCATCCCAGTCTTGGCAGTGGCTACACTTGTGGAAGAGGACCAGTGCCTAAAACATGTGGATACTGAGTGCCTTGCCCATGCTCTTTGTGGAGTGGTCCTGGCAGGCCCTGTTCTCTGAAGCAGCTATATGTCCCCGTTGGCAAAGGACCAGCACCACCTTGTTAAAAGTGCATGCCCTGCTCACTCCTTTCAAGAGCAGGATACATAGGTGACTTTCCTAATGCATAGAAAGAGACACAAAAAGTTAGACAATATGAGGAAAGAGAGAAATATGTCCCAAATGAAAGAACAGGACCAAACCACAGCAAGAAATCTAAGTGAAACAAATATAAGTAAGATACCTGATAGAGAATTTAAAGTAAAGATCATAAAGATAATCACTGGACTTGAGAAAAGAGTGGAGAACATCAGTGAGACCCTTAACAAAGAGACTAAAAAGCATAAAAAGGAACCGATCAGAGATGAAGTACACAATAAATAAAAATCCCCTTGATAGAATAAATATCAGGCTTGAAGAAGCAGAAGAATGAATTCATGACCTGGAGGACAGAGTAATGGAAAGTAACCGAGTTGAGGAGGTGAGAGAAAAAAAAAATATGCAAAATGAGAAGACTTAGAACACTTAGCAATTCCATCAAGCATAATAACATTCCTATTATAGGGATCCCAGAATAAGAAGAGAGAGAAAAGGGAGCAGAAAATTTATTTGAAGAAATAATAGCTGAAAACTTCCCTAATCTGAGGAAAGAAACAGATGTCCACGTACAGGAAGAAAAGATCCCTCAACAAAATCAACCCAAGGAAGACCACACCAAAACACATAGTAATTAAAATGGCAAAAAGTAGTGTGGAAGAGAGAATTTTAACAGCAACAAGAATAAAGAAGACAGTTACATACAAGGGGAAACCCCCATAGGGGTATCAGCAGATTTTTCAGGAGAACCTTTGCTGACCAGAAGTGAGTGGCATTATATATTCAAAGTAATGAAAGGGAAAAATTGGCAGCCAAGAATACTCTATCCAGCAAGGCTATTATTCGGAATAGAGGGAGAGATAAAAATTATCTCAGAAAAATAAAAGCTAAAGGAGTTCATGGCCACTAAACCAGCACTGCAAGAAATGTTAAATGGGACTCTCACTGGAAAAGAAAGACCATAAGTAAAAATAAGAAAAGTAGGAAAGCACACAAGCAGTAAAAATAAGTATATCTGTAAAAATCACTCAAGAGACTTAGAAAATAAAAAAGATGTGAAGTATCACACCATATACCTAAAAGTGGGGAAGAGAAAAGTAAAGAATGGGTTCAAATTTAAGTGACCATCAACTTATTATAGACTGCTATATGCAGAAGATGTTACATACAAACCTAATGGTTACCAAAAATCAAAAACCAGTAATAGATATGCAAAAAGTAAAGAGAAAGGAATGCAAGTACATCACTAAAGGAAGTCAACTTTTTATTTTTTTATTTTTTTAATTTTTTTTAAAGATTTTATTTATTTATTTGAGAGAGAGAATGAGACAGAGAGAGCATGAGAGGGGGGAGGGTCAGAGGGAGAAGGAGACTCCCTGCCGACCAGGGAGCCCGATGCGGGACTCGATCCCGGGACTCCAGGATCATGACCTGAGCCGAAGGCAGTCGCTTAACCAACTGAGCCACCCAGGCGCCCCGGAAGTCAACTTTTTAAATAAAGATTTTATTTATTTATTTTAGAGAGAGAGAGATAGAGATAGAGCATGTGCAGGGGGGAGGAGGCAGAGGAAGAGGGAAAAGCAGACTCCCTACTGATCAGAGAGCCCAATACAGGGCTCTATCCTAGAACTCCAAGATCATGACCTGAGCTGAAGGCAGATGTTTAACTGACTGAGCCACCCAGGTTCTCCTAAAGAAAATCAACTTTTGCTAAAAAAAGAGCAAGGGAAGAAAGGAACAGAGATGACCTACAAAAACAACCACAAAATAAATAACAATATGGCATTAAATACATGCCTATCAATAATTACTTTGAATGTAAATGGAGTAAATGGTCTAATCAAAAGACAAAGGGTAATGGAATGAATAAAAAACAAGACCCATCTATATGGTGCCTACAAGAGATTCATTTTAGACCTAAAGACACATTCAGATTGAAAGTGAAGGGATGGAGAAAATATTTATCATGCAAATGGAGTCAAAAGAAAGCCAGAGTAGCAATAATTATCATAGACAAAATAGACCTTAAAACAAAGACTGTTACAAGAGGCAAAGAAGGACACTATGTAATCATTAAGGGGACAGTCAAACAAGAAGACAACAATTGTAAATATTTATATACCCAATATGAGAGCACATAAATACATAAAACAGTTAATAACAAATATAAATGAAGTCATTGATAGTAATACAGTAATATTAGGGGACTTTAACACCCCACTGACATTGATGGACAGATCATCTAAACAGAAAATCAACAAGAAAACAATAGCTTTGAATGACACACTGGACCAGATGAACTTAACGGATATATCCAGAACATTCCATTCTAAAACAGCAGAATACACATTCTTTTCAAGTGCATGGGACATTCTCCAGAATTGATCACATACAAGGTCACAAATCAGGCCTGATTGTACAAGTACAAGAGGATTAAAATCATACCATGCACCTTTTCTGACCACAACACTATGAAATTTGAAGTCAACCACAAGAAAAAAATTTGGAAAGACCTCAAATACATGGAAGTTATAGAACATGCTACTGAAGAATGAATGGAATTAAAGGAGAAATTAAAAAGTACATGGAAACAAATGAAAATGAAAACAGAATGGTCCAACTTTCGACAATGGCCCAAAACCTTTGGGATGCAGCAAAAATTGTCATAAGAGGGAAGTATATAGCAATACAGGCCTACCTCAAGAAGCAAGAAAAATATCAAATAAATAATCTAACCTTACAGCTAAAGGAACAAGAAGAACAACAAATGAAGCCTACAAGCCAGCAGAGGAAGGGAAATAATAAAGATTGGAGCAGAAATAAATGATATACAAACTAAAAACAAAACAAAACAGTAGAACAGATCAATGAAATCAAGAGCTTGTTCTTTGAAAACATTAATAAAATTGATAAACTTATAGCCAGTCTATCAAAAGGAAAAGAGAAAGGATCCAAATGAATAAAATCATAAGTGAGAGAGGAGAAAGAACAACCAGCACCACAGAAATACACACAATTATGAGAGAATATTATGAAAAACTATATGCCAACAAATTGGAAAACCTGTAAGAAATGTATAAATTCCTAGAAACATATAAGCTACCAAAACTGAAACAGGGAGAAGTGAAAACTTGAACAGATTGTTGATGAGCAAATAAATTGAATCAGTAATCAAAATCACCCAAGAAACAAAAGTCCAGGGCCACATGGCTTCACAGGGGAATTCTACCAAACATTTAAAGAAGAGTTAATACTCATTCTCAAACTTTTCTGAAAAATAGAAAAGGAAAAAAAACTTCCAAATTCATTCTGTGAGGCCAGCATTAATTACCAGGATATAAAAACCAGATGAAGACTCCATTAAAAAGGAAAATTATAGGCCAATATTCCTGTTGAACATGGATGTAAAAATTCTCAATAAAATGCTAGTAAATCAAATTCAACAGTACATTAAAATAATTATTCACCAGAATCAAATGGGATTTATTCCTGGGCTGCAGGGATGGTTCAATATTCACAAATCAACCAACATGATACACCACATTAATAAAAGAAATGATAAGAACCATATGAACCTTTCAATAGATGCAGAAAAAAAAAAAAAAAAAAAACATTTGACAAAGTACAGCATCCATTCATCATAAAAGCCTGCAATATAGTAGGGTTAGGGGGTGCACATGTCAACATAATAAAGGCTATATATGGAAAACCCATAGCTAATATCATCCTTAATGGTGAAAACTGAGTGCTTTTCCTCTATAGTTAGAAACAAGACAGGGATGTCCACTCTCAGCACTGATACTTAACATAGTACTGGAAATCCTAGCCTCAGCAATCAGACAACAAAAAGAAATAAAAAGCATCCAAATTGTCAAGGAAGAAGTCAATCTTTCACTATTTGCAGATGACATAATACTCTATATAGAAAACCAAAGACTCCACCAAAATATTAATAAAACTGATACACGAATTCAGTAGTCACAGGATACAAAATCAATGTACAGAAATCTGTTACAGTTCTCTACACCAAAAAAATAAGCAGCAGAAAGAGAAATCAAGGAATCAATCCCATTTACAATTTCTCCAAAAACCATAAAATACCTAGGTATAAACCTAACTAAATAGGTAAAAGACGTGTATTCTGAAAACCATAAAACACTGTTGAAAGAAATTGAAGATGACACAAAGAAATGGAAAAAGCATTTTTCCAGAGTTAGAACAAGCAATCCTAAAATTTGTATGGAACCACAAAAGATCTCAAATAGCCAAAGCAATCTTGAAACAGAAAGGCAAAGCTGGAGGCATCTCAATTCTGGGCTTCAAATTATATTACAAAGCTGTAGTGATTAAAACAGTTTGGTACTGGCACAAAAATACACACATAGATCAATGGAACAGAATCAAAAACAAACAAACAGAAATGAACCCACAACTATATGGTGAGGTGATCTTTGAATAGCCAATGGAAAAAATACAGTCTTTTCAACAAGTGGTGTTGGGGAAGGTGGACAGCAACATGTAGAAGAACTGAACTGGACTGCTTTCTTACACCATTCACAAAAATAAACTCAAAATGGATTAGACCTAAATGTGATATAGGAAACCATTAAAATTCTAGAAGAGAACACTGGCAGTAACCTCTTTGACATCAGCCATAACAACTTCTTAATATATATGTCTCCTGAGGCAAGGGAAACAAAAGCAATAATAAATTACTGGGACTTCATTAAGATAAAAAGCTTCTGCACAGCAAAGGAAAGAATTAACAAAACTAAGAGACAACCTACAGAATGGGAGAAGATATTTACAAATGACATATCTGATAAAGGGTTAGTATCCAAAATCTATAAAGAACTTATCAAAATCAACATATGAAAAAAAAATCCAGTTAAGAAATGGGCAGAAGGCATGAATAGATATTTTTCCAAAGAAGACATCCAGATGGCCAACAGACACATGAAAAGATGTTCAACATTACTCATCATCAGGGAAATATAAGTCAAAACTGCAATGAGCTATCAACTCACACCAGTCAGAATGGCTAAAATTAACAAAACAGGGAATAACAGGTATTGATGAGGATGCAGAGAAACGGGAACCCTCTTACATTGTTGGTGAGAATGCAAACAATTGTAGCCTTTCTGGAAAACAATATGGAGGTTCCTCAGAAAAACTAAAAATAGAACAACCCTAAGTTCCAGCAATTGCACTACTAGGTATTTATCCAAAAGATACAAAAATACTAATTCAAATGGATACATGCATCTGGATGTTTATAGCAGCATTATCAACAATAGTTGAATAATGAAAAGAGCCCCAATGTCCATTGGCTGATGAATGGATGAAGAATATTTGGTATATATATAGAATAGAATATTACTCAGCCATAAAAACAATGAAATCTTAACATTTACAATGACATGGATTGAGCTAGAGAGTATTATGCTAAGCGAAATAAGTCAGTCAGAGAAAGACAAAAACCATATGGTTTCACTCAAATGTGGGATTTAGGAACAAAACAAGTGAACATAGGGGAAAATAAGAGAGAGAAAAGCCAAGAAACAGACTCTTAATTATAGAGAAATGTTGGTTACTGGAGGCCAGGTGGGAAGGGGTTAAATAGGTGATGGGTATTAAGGAAGGCACTCGTGATGAGCACTGGGTGTTATATGTAAGTGATGAATCACTAAATTTTACTCCAAAAACAAATACTACAATATATTTATATAACACATCTTTTTTTAAATTTTAATTCCAGTATAGTTAACATACAGGGTTATATTAGTTTCAGATGTAAAATATAGTGATTCAGCAATTCCATACATTGCCTAGTGCTCATCACCACAAGTACACATCTTAATCCCCATCACCTGTTTCACCCATCCACCCACCACCTACCTCACCTATGGTAGTTTGTTTTTTATACTTAAGAGTGTGTTTCTTGGTTTATCTTTCTCTTTGTGTCATTTTTAGCCTTCCCTCATTTTTTTGTTTCTTTTTTTTAAGTTTGTATTTATTTATTTTTTTATTGTTTTACCTGAATTAGATTTATATTGTTTCATAAAGGATTCATTGGAGCAGCATACAAAAAAATTCCTTCATATAAATTTTAGAGCAGTTCTTTTTAGAAATTCTATTTAGGGGACACCTGGCTGGCTCAGTTGGAAGAACATGCAATTCTTGATCTCAGAGTTGTGAGTTTGAGCCCCACTTTGGGTGTAGAGATTACTTAAAAATAAAATACTAAAAAAAAAAGAGAAATTCTACTTAGATCTTTTTTTTTTTTTTAAGATTTATTTATTTAAGAGAATGAGAGAGCACGAGAGCATGAGTTGGGGGGAGGGGCAGAAAGAGAGAATCTCAAGCAGATTCCCTGATAAGTGCAGAGCCTGACATGCTCGATCCCATGACCCACGAAATCATGACCTGAGTTTAAACCAAGAGCTGATAGCTTAACTAACTGAGTCACTCAGGTGCCCCTCTACTTAGAAATAAAGATTAGAGGAGAGATCAATGAAATAGAAACCAGAAAAAACAGTAGAACAGATCAACGAAAGTAGAAGCTGGTTCTTTGAAAGAATTAATAAGATCGATAAACCTCTGGCCAGACTTACCCAAAAGAAAAGAGACCCAAATTAATAAAATTATAAATGAAAGGAGAGAGATCATCGACATCAGCTGTCGATGTTTATTTACCACAATAAAAAGTTAAAAACTAATAAAATATTACCCAAAACATGAGGCACCTAGTTTGCTCAGTCAGTTGAGCACCCAACTCTTGAATTCAGCTCAGATCTTAGGGTCTTGAGATTGAGCCCCGTTCCATTCTCTGTGCTCAGGGGGAGTCTGCTTGGGATTCTTTCCTTCTGCCCCTCCCATGCTCTCTCAAATAAATAAATAAATCTTTAAAAAAATAACACCCCTAAACATAAAAAAAAATCATATATCTAGGACTGCATCAAATGACAGATGTACAAGACTTCTACATTAAAAAAGAAAAAAAAAATTACCATTATGGGAAAAACTAAGAATTATCTACAGATGGTCCCCAACTTATAATAGTTCAATATAATATTTTGACTTTACAATGGTGTGAAAGTAATATGTGTTCAATATAATCTATACTTCAAATTTTGAATTTTTATCTTTTCCTGGGCTAGCAATATGCAGTACAATACTCTTGTGATGCTGGGCTATGGCAGCAAGCTACAGCTCCCAATCAGCCATGGGATCACAAGGGTAAATAACTGATACACTTACAACCATTCTGTATCTATGCAACCATTACGTTTTTCACTTTCAGCATGGTATTCAATAAATTATGAGATGTTCAACATTTTATAAAATAGGTTTTGTGTTAGATGATTTTGCCCAACTATATGCTAATGTAAGTGTTCTGAGCATATTTAGGTAGGCTAGGCTACACTATGATGTTTAGTAGGTTAAGTGCATTAAAAGCATTTTCAACTTATGATATTTTTAACCTATAATGGGTTTTATTGGACTACTTTATCATAAGTCAAGGAATATTTGTAGAGAAATATATCATGTTGGATTGGAAAATTCCATACTATAAATGTGTCAATTCTTCCAAATTATTCTATAAATTCAATATAATTACAATGAAAATATTAACATTTTTTTGAGGAAATTATTAAGGTGACTCTAAAACTCAAATGGAAATGCACAGAACTAAGAGTACCAAAGGTATTTTGAAGAAGAAAACAAAACTTGGGAATGTAAACTATTAGATATCAAGATATATTTTAAAATAGGGGTGCCTGGGTGGCTCAGTCGTTAAGCATCTGCCTTCGGCTCAGGTCATGATCCCAGGGTCCTGGGATCGAGCCCCACATTGGGCTCCCTGCTCGGTGGAGAGCCTGCTTCTCCCTCTCCCACTCCCCCTGCTTGTGTTCCCTCTCTCGCTGTGTCTCTCTCTGTCAAATAAGTAAATAAAAACTTTAAAAAAAAGATATATTTTAAAATAATAGGAATTAAAGCGTGTGATACTGACACATACATAGATGAAAGAATCAAGAAATAGACCTACACATAGACAGTCGCCTGACTTATGACAGAGATGATACTGTAATACAATGGAAAAAGAAGTAACATTTCACTAAATTGTGCTTGGTCAATTAGAAATCCATATGGAAAAACATTTATCTAGGACAGTCACTAGTAATTCTCAAAGTGTGGTCCATGGACCACTGATAGTCCCAAGTTCCTTTCAGGGAATCTTTGAAGTAAAAACTATTTTCATAACACTATTGATACATTCTTTACCCTTTTCACTGTGCTGATATTTCCCATGTTGGTACAGAGAGAGGTAAGAGATAAAACCCATGGTACCTTAGCACCAAGGAAATTAGTGGCAGCAAACTATACTAGTAGTCATTGTATTGTTTATCACCATGCACTCACTGTAAAAACAAAAGCTAATTTCACTTAAGAATGTCTTTGGAAAGCAGTAAAAATTATTACCTTTATTCAATCCCAACTTTTACTATACATCTTTTTATTATTTTGTATGAGGAAACAAAGTATATAAATAGTAGTTCTGCTGTGTACTTTTGATGGTTCTTTCAAGGAAAAACAGTTGAATGATTGAGTTGTTGGCTGAACTAGTCATTTTTTACATGGAATGTCATATTTACTCAAAGGAATGATTGTCAAAGTATGGTTATTGAGACTTTATGCTTTGGTAGACAATATTCCTGAAAACAAATGAAGTCAGCCTGTCACTTAAAGATAAATAATTCATAATATTTATTGCCTATGATAAAATCTGACCTTCAATTAAAAATTTGAATTATGGAAAATTTGTATCTTCCACAGTGAACCTGGCATCTTCCAAGTACTTCATGTTTCTGTGATGAGATCTGTGGTGATATTAACTAATGTGATTTTTTTTAATATTATGTAGCAAATTGTGTCAACATTTGAAAGATCTGCATCAATCAATAAATAAATATTTTCCAAATGATAGATATGTTACAAAATCATGTATAGATCAAAGATCCATCCAAAATGCAAGATACATCAATTATTTTTAAAGTAACAGAGTCCAAAAAATGTTCACTGATATTTTTTCTGATTCTACATTGTGACTAACCTTTAAGAAACTACCACTTGTCAAGTGTAGTATCAAAGAATATTTATAGTTATCTTGAAAGATCATCATAATACTTTTCCCTTTTCCAACTGTAATCTATGTAAGACTAAATTTTCATTATGACCTGCAACCAAAACAACAGACTATAACAGATTGGGAAGGCAGATATGAGAATCCAGCTGTTCCTGTTAAGTCATGTATTGAAGAGTTTTACAAAAATGAAAAAAAAAAATGTTACTCTTCTCACTAAAGAGCCTTTTTGCTTTGGAAAATATAATTATTTTTCATAAGATAAGCTAATTTTTTAACATGCAATTTTATTATTTTTAATAGAATTAATAAATAAATATTTTAAAAATTCTCTCATTATTATTTTCTATTATGGATAGTAAGTATCAATACCACATAAACAAAAGCTCTTTGCAGTACTCACCAACATTTAAGACTATAATGGACTTCTGAGACTATAACATGAGAATCACTGCCATACAACAAAATCTATTCCAAATGATTTAATATATAATTATGAATGATTAATTCGTAATTCTTTTAGAGGAAAACATAGAACACCTTTGAGGCATTGGAAGAGGTAAATATTTCTTAATATGCAGAAAGTACTAACCTTAAGAGAAAAAAACAACAAATTGGACTGTATTAAGACTAAGAACTTCATCAAAAGAAGCCATTAAGAAAGTGAAAAGGTAACCCATTCATAGTGTGGGAAATATTCATAGCTTATACCTCCAGCAAAGCATCCATATACAGAATATCCCATGAGAACAAAAGCAAACAGTAGAAAAATGGGCAAAAGCTTTGAACACATACTTTACAAAATTATCAGTCTGCTTGTGCTGTATCTTTTACAAGCTTTTAGCCCAAATTAACACTTTTGTTTTTATCTTGACAGTCATAATTTTTTAAAATATGGTTCAAGACCCACTTGCATCAATATTACCTGGTATATTTATGAAAAAAGAATAATTTTGATTCCCATTCTATGGGTATGGTGTCCATATCACTGAAAATACCATAGTTTTTATATCTTTCATGTGATTGTTACATATTCTAATTGATTTGTTCACCTGGTTCCTTGAAAGGCGTTGCTATTTTTGCATTTTTAAAGTCAACATCATTTAGAACTTCTGGTGCTTTGTTTTTAATCATGTCCAACAATGTGTAAGGTGAAATTTCACAATAAACTTTCTCTAGAACAAAAAAAAAAGAAGAAAAGTGAGTGATAATTGCTGCAAAAATAAGTATCCAAAGGCAACCTGGAAGTCGTTGCTGATCTTATATTGCCCAGTTCTAAAGATGTAGTTAAGTGAGATCTGTGAGAGGTAAAATATGTGGGTGGTCAGTGTGTAGTTCAGAAGTTCTCAAAGTGTGGTGTCTGGACCAGTAGCAGGCATACCAACTAAAATCTTGTTAGAAATGCAAATTATCTGTCTCCACCTGACTGACTGAATAAGAAATTCTGGGGGAGCACCCAGAATTTCTGTTTAAACAAGCCCTCTAGTTGATTTTGGTATATGTTCAAGTATGAGAATGACTGGTAGAGACAATTATTTTGAGAAATTTAGTTGTGAGGGAAGATGCCTAAGCATATTTAAATACTGATAGAAAAGAGTCTGTACTGAAGAAGTGGTTGAAAACACAGCAATAAGGGGCGCCTGGGTGGCTCAGTCGTTAAGCGTCTGCCTTCAGCTCAGGACATGATCCCAGTGTCCTGGGATCGAGCCCCGCATCAGGCTCCCTGCTCAGCAGGAAGCCTGCTTCTCCCTCTCCCACTCCCCCTGCTTGTGTTCCCTCTCTCTCTGTGTCTCTCTGTATCAAATAAATAAATAAAATCTTAAAAAAAAAAGAAAATACAGCAATAAAAAATAAATTCCATTGGGTAATGTTCTTGAACAGTTATAAGATGATGGAATTCAATCACAATTCAAAATAGAGGGTTATTTATGCATTGTAATAAAAACAAAAGGCAAAAAGGATAGCTTCAGTACATATAGCTAATATTTACTGAATTTTTATTATGTACCAGATACCATTCTAATATATTCACAAGACTGAATTCTTATAACAATCCTGTATAGGACTGTTGTTATCCTTATCCTACTGGAGAGGAGATAGAATTAGAGAGAAGTTAAATAACTCCCCAAATCACACAGCTTGTAAGGACAATACTAGGCTTTAGACACAAGAGTTCTGGCTTCTGAACTTATGTTCTTTTATTATTATTACTATTATTATTATTATTATTTAGCCAAAATATAGTACTTCATTAGTTTTTGATGTAGTGTTCAATGATTCATTAGCTGTGTCTGTTCTTAAACATTATCCTATGCTATATCTTAGATTCAGGTAGGATTTTAAATGTGATGTATGGAAGTTGAGAGAATTCCTATTGTTTTTCTCCCTGAGAAAAAATCTACTGAAAGTGAGTGAGGAGGAGGAGAGGTCAGATATTTGAAGTCAATGGAGCTAATTTAGAAATAATCATTGTAGGGTATAGGAGGGCCAGCTGAGAAAAAATAC
The DNA here is from genome assembly GCF_964656455.1 of Halichoerus grypus. NCBI lineage: Eukaryota > Metazoa > Chordata > Mammalia > Carnivora > Phocidae > Halichoerus > Halichoerus grypus. Next base: position 49,451,920 of record NC_135727.1, on the reverse strand, counting down.
ATCATTAAAAAAACAGAGTCGGGGCGCCTGGGTGGCTCAGTCGTTAAGCGTCTGCCTTCGGCTCAGGTCATGATCCCAGGGTCCTGGGATCGAGCCCCACATCGGGCTCCCAGCTCAGCGGGAAGCCTGCTTCTCCCTCTCCCACTCCCCCTGCTTGTGTTCCCTCTCTCGCTGTGTCTCTCTCTGTCACATAAATAAATAAAAATAAAATCTTTAAAAAAAAATAAATAAATAAAAATAAATAAAAATAAAAAAACAGAGTGGTTGGAGGCCAATTTGGGATTGGTGGTCATTAATTTAGAGTCCTACCAAAATCCTTGTCATATTGTTTCCCCTGGCAGTGATCAGTTGCCTGCATGTAGGTGCAGAGATAGTGGGTATTTGGTTTTATCTAAGATTGGAAATTTTGCTGGGTAGTTATGAAGAGAAGATAAAGGAGCAGGATATTTTCTGAGTTGGCACTAGATATATTGAAATGATAGGCAATGGCATGTAAACTGGATATAAATGCAAGTTAAAATAAAATTATATTGTCAAGAAAGTTAGTAAAGAAAAAAATGCACATATTCTTACAGCTATTTTTAAGCCTCTGCTCCCTGGCAAGTCTTTAGCCATATGTTTGTATATTTTACATCATTTAAGCATAATGTGCCTTCACTTTTGTGCTGTCTCTTTACTTAGTAAATTTTTTTCATTTGCTACCATTTTAACATCTTCAATAGATGCTTTGCACATTTGATGTAGCATAATCTACTTAATCCTTCCCCTATGTGGAACCATTAATGTTGTCTCCAATTTTCTAATATAGACATATACATATTTATATATACGGACTTCCTTTTACATAGATTTCTTAGAGCAAGTCTTTGAGATGAGATTATCAAAAGAAAAGGTATGAACAATTTTATGTCTCTTGATATGTTGATTAAATTTCAAATTGCTAGCCAGAATAATCATCCTAATTTACCTCACCACCAGAAAGGTATGATATGCAAGTTTTCCTACATGTTCTCCCATTATCAGGCTTTTGAAAAATACTTAATTTTTTTCTAATTTAATAAGAGTAGACTAACACCTTGCTTTTATTATAATATTTACTACATTACCAGTCTAATGAAGAAATTTCCATATCTTTGTTTACTTTATATATTTCCTTTTGGGTGAAACAAATTTTCAGATCTTTTGCCTGTGCCTAGTATATCTATTAGGATCTTGGTGTTGTTCCTATTTGAATAAACTCAATAAAAAGTAGATAATAAAATTCTTCCTCTCAGATATCATAAATATAACAGATTTTTGCAAAATGAAATATAAATTCTCAGTAGTTCTGAGTGTCCACTTTACTGCTTCAGTGCATGTTCAAATGTATAGCTTTGGGAATATTCACATATTAACATGACATTCACACATGGCAGCTGAGGAATATTTTACAATATTAAATAATTCATATAATTCTTAAATTTGGAATTATGGAGGTAGAGATAAAACGTATATTGAATACTATGTTGATTTACATTCAATAATAGAATTGTGAATCATCTTACAAAGATACATAATAAAATTTGCTTACATTGGTATATTAATAAAATTTCAGTTTCACTCATACAAATTCATTTTAAAACTTTACTCTTCATTAAATATAATTTGTGTTATTTAAATATAATAAATATTTTAAATACTTTAGATGAAAAAAATTTATTGCAATAATGTATGAAAACTAAATTTATTTTTTTATTTTATACATTGGTTATTTATATTTTGATGAACTCAATTAAAATTTTGTACACTTTGAATAAAATAACATTTTACTTTTTGACTCTAGATCATGAGTGTCAACAGCCAAAAAATCATGTGAAAACTTAATTACAACACAGTGATTATACTGAAATAAAGGAAAAATAAAATTTTATGGATTAAAATATAATTTCTATATTATGTATACATTACTAGTTCAAACATTGACCCAACATCAGAATAATGATAAGTATGGTCAGATTTGATATTTTCTCCACTTTGAGTCACATAAAAATTATAGCTTTACACATCTTAAAATTTTGTCATTATGATGTATTTGTTTGATTCTTAAATTGTAAATATTTACACATATGGCATGCAGGCTTTTATTTATACTCTTGTTCCAGGCCCCACAAATGTTAGAAGTGGGTCTACATACTGTAGTTATTTAATAAAGTTATTAAATATAAAAATAAAGAGTTACATTTTAAGCAAAGACATGTACTTACCACAGAAGTAAAATGTTCACCCTCATTAGTTCCAAGTTTTTGTATCAAAGCCATCACTCTAATACAGAGTGATTTTTTCCTAATGTGGCAAATAACTAAAAGAAAAATTCTGCACAGTTGCATCTAGAGATTTTAAACCTTGATAAAATAAATGAACTGAAAACCAAAACAATAACCCAGAGTATTTTTCAAGGCATTTTCCCTTCATATTTGTATTTCTCTAGTACTCTTAAATAGAATCTAAGAGACTTTATAATTGTCAAACCTTGAGCTACTCTTCTTTAAGGCAGTGTTGGATGCATATAAGAATTAATTTTCCTTTTTTTTTTTTCTTAAGATGTGGTAATCACTTCTGGGAAAAGGTAATATATAGTATTTAAAGTAGTGGGTTGAGAATCATACATATAAAATAGACCAAATTGCACTGTTGAGGGAAATAGCATATCATAAGGAATGCAACTGCTTGAACTAAATCCTGATGAATGTTCCAAAGTTACAATGTTCAATCAATTAAAAAAAAAGAAAAAAAAAAGTCAAAAACTGTTTTTATTAAAATGTGCCACAATCTCTTATACTTCACTTACCATAACATTTCTTAGCATTCACACTTCTGGTTTTATATGTGATTCATTGCAAAATATAGTCCCCAATTTTAAACAACTTTGCATTCTAAGTAGCTTGGTAATTTGAAAACAGAAAACATAGGGGAGAAGCAAGATGGTGGAAGAGTAGGGGACCTCATTTCATCTGGTCCCTTGAATTTAGCTAGATAACTATCAAATCATTCTGAACACCCATGAATTCCACCTGAGATGTAAGAAAAGAATTGTTGGAACTCTACAACTAGAAAAGCGACCACTGCTTACAAGGTAGGAGGTACTGAGAAGTGAATCTGAGGGGAGATATCAAAAGATAAACAGTGGGGGGATGGAGCCTCCATAAGCTGACTACAGGAAAGTGATATAGCCCCAGAAAACAAAATTGGAATCCTTAGAAATCTGTTCTAGTGAGAGACATCCCTGCCTGAAAGCTGCTCACTTGGTGAAGCAGGGCAGAATCTTAGGTTGGACAGTGTGGTCTCAGGATCCCTGGAGTCGCAGAAAGAACTGGGGTACCTGAGCTGGTAGAGTTCCCAAGCATTGGAGTGGGAAAGCTGGCTAGGGTCAGTGAGCTGTGGCCCAATCAGTGCATCACCCTGTTTTGTCTACCCTTTTTTTTCTTTCTTTTTCTTTTTCTTTTTTTTCTTTTCTGGTTTCTGACTTCTTCAGATTTGTCTAGTGTGTATTTCACTTGGGTCATGGTTGATATTTTCGATTTTGTTCACTCATGCACCCATTCTTCTCTGGGCAAAATGACTAGAAGGAGTAATTCACAACAAAATTAAAAAAAAAAAAAAAAACAGAGGTAATACTCTCTGTCAAAGATCTAATCAATACGGTTATAAGTAAAATGTCAGAGCTGGAATTCAGGATAATGATTATAAAGTTACTAACTGGGCTTGAAAAAAAAGCATAAAAGACAGTAGAGAAACTCATACTGCTGAAATGAGATTGAATGAGGCCAAAAATGAAAATGCTCTGAGACGCAGTCTAAAATGGATGCTCTAACAGCTACAGTAAATGAGGCAGAAGACAGAGTAAATGACACAGAAGACACGTTGGTGGAAAGGAAGGAATCTGAGGAAAAGGGAGAAAAACAAATAATGGACCATGAGGGAAGGATTTGAGAAATCAGTTATGCCATAAAATGAAAAAAATATATTACAATTAGTAGGGTCCCTGAGGGAGAAGAAAGGGGGGGCAGAAGGTATATTTGAGCAAATCATACCTGACAACTTCCCTAATCTGGGAAAAACAGACATTCAGGTCCAAGAGGTAGACAGGACCCCTCCCAAAATCAATAAAAATAGATCAACACTCCAACATACAATAGTGAAACTTGCAAATTTCAGAGATAAAATGAAAATCCTGAAAGGAGCTCAAGATAAGAGGTTCTTAACCTATAGGGGTAGGAACATTAGACTGTTATCAGACCTATCCACAGAGACCTGGCAGCCAGAAAGGGCTGGCAGGATATATTCAGGGTAGTAAATGAGAAAAACATTCAGTCAAGAATACTTTATTAGACAAGGCTGTCATCCAGAATGGAAGGAGAGATAAAGAGCTTCTAGGACAAACAGAAATTGAAAGAATATGTGACCACAAAACCAGTCCTGCAAGAAATATTAAGGGGGATCCTGGAAGCGAAGAGAGAGCCCAAGAGTAACATAAACCAGAAAGAAACAGAGACAATCTACAGAAACAGACTTTACAGGTAATACAATGCCACTAAATTTGTATCTTTCAAAAGTTATTCTGAATGTAAAAGGGCTAAATGCTCCAATCAAAAGACACAGGGTTTTAGATTGGATAAAAAGCAAGATTCACCCATATGCTTTCTACAAGAGACTCAGTTTAGACCCTAAGAAACCTCCAGACTGAAAATGAGAGGCTGTGGATAACCATTTATCATGCTAATGGTATTAAAAGAAAGCTGGGCTGGCAATCCTCATATCAGACAAATTAGATTTTAAACCAAAGATTGAAGTAAGGAATGAAGAGGGATACTATGTCATACTTAAAGGGTCTATCCAAAAAGAAGATCTAACAGTTATAAATATTTATGCTCCTAATTTGGGAGAAGCCAATTATATCAACCAATTAATAGCCAAATTAAAGAAGCACATTGATAACAATACAATAATAGTAGGAGACTTCAATACCCCACTCACAGCAATGGACAGATCATCTAAGCAGAAGATCAACAAGGAAACATGGGCTTTGAATGACACACTGGATCAGATGTACTTCACAGATATATACAGAGCATTCCATCCTAAAGCAACAGAATACACATTCTTCTCGAATGCACATGGAGCATGCTCCAGAATAGATCACATACTGGGTCACAAATCACATCTCAACAGATACCAAAAGATTGGAATAATTCCCTGCATATTTTCAGACCATAATCTGAAACTAGAAACTTTCAAGCTTTGAAACTTGAAATCAATCACAACAGGAAATTTGGAAGGAACTCAAAACTTGGAGGTCAAAGAGCATCCTACCAAAGAATGAATGGGTCAACCAGGAAATTAAAGCTGAATTTTTAAAAAATCATGGAAACAAATGAAAATAAAAACAACTGTTCAAAACCTTTGGAACACAGCAAAGGCAGTCCTAAGAGGGAAGTACATTGCAATTCAAGCCTCTCTCTCAAAAAAAAAAAAAAAACTCAAATACACAAGCTAACCTTACACCTAAAGGATCTGGAGAAAGAAGAGCAAAGAAAGCCTAAACCAAGCAGAAGAATAAAAGTAATAAAGATTAGAGAAGAAATCAATGAAATAGAAACCAGAAGAACTGTAGAACAGACAACAAAACTAGAAGCTGGTTCTTTGAGGGAATTAATAAGATTGATAAACATCTCGACAGACATGCAAAAGAAAAGAGAAAGGACCCAAGTTAATAAAATCATGAAGGAATGAGAGGAGATTACAAATCAACACCAAAGAAATACAATTTTAAGAACATATTATAAGCAACTATATGCCAAAAAAATAGGCAATCTGGAAGAGATGGATGCATTCCTAGATATGTGTAAACTACCAAAACTGAAACAGGAAGAAATAGAAAACCTGGACAGACATAAACCAGCAAGGAAATTGAAGCAATAATCAAAAACCTCCCAGAAAAAAGAGTTCAGTGCCAGATGGCTTCCCAGGGGCATTCTACCAAACATTTAAAGAAGAAATAATACCTATTCTTCTGAAGCTGTTTCAAGAAATAGAAGTGGAAGGAAAACTTCCAAACTCACTCTATGGAGCCAGCATTACCTTGTTCCCAAAGCCAAAGACCCCATCAAAAAGGAGAATACAGCCAAATAACCCGGATTAACATAGATGCCAAAATACTCACCAAGATCCTAATCAATAGGATCCAACAGTATATTAAAAGATTATTCACCACACCCAAGTGGGATTTATTCCTGGACTGCAAGGGTGGTTCAACATTTGCAAATCAATCAACTTGACACATCACATTAATAAAAGAAAGGACAAGAATCAAACAATCCTCTCAATAGATGCAGAAAAAGCATTTGACAAAATATAGCATCCTTTCTTGATTAAAACTCTCCACAGTATAGGGATAGAGGGAACATACCTCAATATCATAAAAGCCATCTACAAAAAGCCCACAGCAAATACCATTCTCAATGGAATGGGATCAGGAACATGACAGGGATGCCCACTCTCACAACTGCCATTCAACATAGTTCTAGAATTTCTAGCTTCAGAAATCAGACAACAATAGTAAATAAAAGGCATTCAAATTGGCAAAGAAGTCAAATTCTCACTCTTAGTAGATGACATAATACTTTATGTTGGAAACCCAAAAAACTCCACCCCAAAATTGCTAGAACTCATGCAGCAATTCAGCAACATGGCAGTATATAAAATCAATGCACAGAAATCAGTTGCATTTCTGTACACTAACAGTGAGACAGAAGAAAAAGAAACTAAGGAATTAATCCCATTTATAATTGTAACAAAAACTTAGGAATAGGGGCACCTGGATGGCTCAGTCATTAAGCGTCTGCTTTCGGCTTAGGTCATGATCCCAGGGTCCTGGGATCGAGCCCCATATCAGGCTCCTTGCTTAGCGAGAAGCCTGCTTCTCCCTCTCCCACTCCCCCTGCTTGTGTTCCCTCCCTCACTGCACCTCTCTCTGTTAAATAAATAAAATCTTTAAAAAAAAAAAAAAAACCTAGGAATAAACCTAACCAAAGAGGTAAAGGACCTGTACTTTGAAAACTATAAAACATTCATGAAAGATATTGAGGAAGACATAAAGAAATGGAAAAACATTCCGTTCTCATAGACTAGAAGAACAAATATTGTTAAAATGTCTATGCTACCCAGAACAGTCTACACATTCAATGCAATCCCTATCAAAATATCATTGACATTTTTCACAGAACTGGAACAAATAATCCTAAAATATGTATGGAACAAGAAAAGATACCGAATAGCCAGACGAATGTTGAAAATGAAAACCAAAGCTGGTGGCATCACAATGCGAGATATCAAGCTATATTACAAAGCTGTACTCAGCAAGACAATATGGTACTGTCACAAAAACAGACACAGATCAGTGGAACTGAACAGAGACTCCAGAAATGGACCTTCAACTTTATGGTCAACTAATCTTCGACAAAGCAGGAAAGAATATCCAATGGAAAAAAGACAGTCTCTTCAACAAATGGTGTTGGGAAAGTTAGACAGCTACATGCAGAAGAATGAAACTGGACCATTGTCTTACACCATACACAAAGACAAACTCAAAATGGATGAAAGACCTAAATGTGAGACAGGAATCCATTCAAAATCCTAGAGGAGAACACAGGCAGCAACCTCTTCAACCTAGGCTGAAGTAACTTCTTGCTAGATGCTAGATACATCTCCAAAGGCAAAGGAAACAAAAGCAAAAATAAACTATTGGGACTTCATCAAGACAAACATTTCTGTACAGCAAAGGAAATAGTCAACAACACTGAAAAGCAACCTATGGAATGGGAGAAGATATTTGCAAATGACATATCAGATAAAGGGCTGGTAGCCAAGATCTATAAAGAACTTCTCAAACTCAACACCCAAAAAATAAATAATCCAGTCAAGAAATGTGCAGAAGACACGAACTGACATTTCTTCAAAGAAGACATAAAAATGGCCAACAGACACATGAAAAAATGCTCCACATCCCTTTGCATCAGGGAAATACAAATCAAAGCCACAATAAAATATCACTTTACACCAATCAGGATGGCTAAAATTAACAAGACAGGAAACAACCAATGTTAGCGAGGATGTGGAGAAAGGGGAACCCTCTTACACTTTTGGTGGGAATGCAAGCTGGTACAGCCACTCTGGAAAACAGTATGGAGTTTCCTCAGAAGGTTAAAAATAGAGCTACCCTATGACCCAGCAATTGCACTACAGGTATTTATCCCAAAGATACACATTTAGTGATCCGTAAGGGCACATGCACCCCAATGTTTATAACAGCAATGTCCACAATAGCCAAATTGTGGAAAAAGCCGAGATGTCTATCGACAGATGAACGGATAAAGAAGATATGATATATATAGATATATAAATATATATCTATATATATATAAGATATATATATCTTTTTATATATATAGATATATATAGATAGATATACACACACACAATGAAATATTACTTAGCCATCAGAAATGATGAATACTTACCATTTACATCAACGTGAACGGAATTGGATGGTATTATGCTGAGCAAAATAAGTCAACTGGAGAAAGTAGATGCTCAATCAGTGTTCATTGAATGAATGTCTTAATAAACCAGGATTATTGAGGTCCCATGGCTACTGCCTTAAGCACTAAGGATAAAAGCCACAAAGCCTATTGGTAGCTATATTTAGTTCTGACTTGGGCACTGGCATATGATCAAGCCATATCTCTGTTTCTGAGTTCTCTTCAGTAAGTCTCATCTACTGATTCTGTTGTGATCTGTTTCGATCCTGAAGCATTATGTCATCTCAGTGCATTCTATTTTGATTCCTGATCCAGGTAAGCCCTTAGTTTTACCTAACTATAAATCTATATTGTTCTCATTTTGTGAAGCAATGCTTCTTGCTTTAGGAAATGTTATGGAATGGTGAAAAAGACTGCTTTCTGAGCATGAGGACCTGGGTTTAAAGTTCATTTCTGTTTTGATAGTAACTTTGGAGGTCACTTACATATTGGGATTCATTTTTCTTTCACTTATAAAATAAAAGATAATAATTACTATACCTAAGCTTATAGTGGTCCCCTTGATGGAAACTCTGGTCCAGAAAAGTGGATTGCCAGTAGCCATGTTTGTATTAGATGATCCTCTCCAGTTATATCTGATTAGGCCAAATCCAGCCCAGATTGAACCAATCAGCCTCTCTTACTATCCACCCCCATCTTTGCAATTGGAAGTAAGGTTTATGAACTTGGAATCTGTGGACTGCCATCTTCTGCCATGAAGACTGAGTAAGAGAACAATTCTAAAGAGTTTGAAAGATAAAGTAGGCCCTCAGATGCTTACCTGATTGAGCCACCCAGGCACCCCTGCCAGACAGTGTTTTAAGTACTAGGAATATAGTAATGGACATGATGGGCAAAGTTCCTGGACTCAAGGAACTTACTTCCTAGTTAGGGGAGACAGATAAAAAACAAACATAAATAGTGTGTCAGGAGCTGAATAGGATTAGGGGAAAAAAAACCTTAAACAGGGTAAAGGGTTAGGGTGTGAATAGGGTCTACAATTTTTGTTAGGATGAAGGGGGTGGTTGGGGAAGACCTCTCTGAAGAGATGAAGTTTGAGAAAGTAAACAATTTGAAACAGGAAATCATGCAGATATCTGGGGGCAGATATGCCCTGGTCTTCCATTTGAAAGCCTGCTCCTTTGGTGTTCAGAAGTTTTATAAGTTGGGGAATTTCAATTCTGGTGACACTTGAATCAGATCTTCTTTTATTAAAATATTCTTGTGAAAAATTGATCCCAAAAATGGCCCAATTCTCCACTTCTCTTGAGCTAATCTTACTACTTTATTTGGCCAATAGGATGTAGCAGATGATGGGCCTGTTCTGAGTCTAGGCCTCAACAGACTTCACACACTTCTACTATTTTTTTAGGATCCTTGTCTCTTCCATAAGAACAAACTTAGGCTGTCCTGCTGGAGTACATGAAATCATGTGGATCAGAGACTTTTCAGCCCAATAGCCCCAGATAAGGTCTCAGTTATGAGAGAGCCAAGATCAGTAAAGTTGTCCAGCTGACCTGCAGATCCATGAATGAGCCTTGTCAAGCTGACCAATTCAAGAACTTTCCAACAAACACACTGACTTAATAAGCAATATTATATGGCTATTAGTTTAGGCTACTGAAGCATATGAACTATGTAGCATTATTATGACAACAGATAACTCGTGCTTGAATACTATCTCCAGTTTTGATGGTATGTGTGTATGTTCAAAGTGTATGTGTCATCCAGTGAAGGGTGAGGAAGAGTTAGAGGCAATATCGAGAGGACCAAGGCAAATTTACCATTTATCAGATATGCAAATTTGAAATAGCTCTTTTCATTACATGTGCATACGTGATGATGTAATAAAACCAATACATGTAGATCCATAACCACAAGCTGGTGGAATGTGACAGGGATTTTGGGAGCATTCTTGTGTTATCTCATTTAGACTGTACCTTTGTTACTAATGGTGCCCCTACAATCCAGATTAAAGCCCATATATTCTCATTTTAAACAATATTGCTAGAAACCAAATCTCTTACTCTCTGCAAAACACATTTGGAAGATGACAAGAGCTAAATTACAACCTTCACTTTCACCCCATCAATCTTCTCTATGTCTGTTGTAATCTCACTTGTACAAAACAGTTCCAATTGTATTTAATAAAAAAGTTAAAAATTTCCTAGGCTTGCAAATCCTTCTGTTTTTCATCTTTATAATGTATGTTTTTCAGTAAGCTTCCTATATTTCTGTTTATTCAAATAATATAACATGATGCTTTGTGTATAAAGAAATGCTTCTGAACCATCAATAAGATGTGTACTTTGAGCTGTGTTTTTCAGTTGTGGGAATGGATTTATAATGATCAACCTCCCCTTTTCAGTGCCCAATTTTGCTGATGAGGATGGCTTACTTTCCATGGTCATGGAAATAGAAGAGAAGTTAATCCGGTCCATATTAGTACTGTGTCCTCAGCAATCAAGTTCAGTTAAGTCCTGGCTTTAATTTCATTAGGACCTCTTGATGTGGCTTCAGTGTTTGTTTGTTTGTTTTTCTAATTGTTATCACATTCTAAGTTATAATTGATATGTTGGTCCTCCTATTTTAAACTCCCCAAATAAAAATTACTAAAATGATGTTTCATCAAGCACACATAAACACTTTTTTTTAATTTTTTTTATTGTTATGTTAATCCCCATACATTACATCATTAGTTTTAGATATAGTGTTCCATGATTCATTGTTTGTGCATAACACCCAGTGCTCCATGCAGAACGTGCCCTCCTCAATACCCATCACCAGGCTAACCCATCCCCCAACCCCCTCCCCTCTAGAACCCTCAGTTTGTTTTTCAGAGTCCATCGTCTCTCATGGTTCTTCTCCCCCTCCGATTTCCCCCCCTTCATTCTTCCCCTCCTGCTATATTCTTCTTCTTCTTTTTTTCTTTCTTAACATATATTGCATTATTTGTTTCAGAGGTACAGATCTGAGATTCAACAGTCTTGCACAATTCACAGCGCTTACCAGAACACATACCCTCCCCAGTGTCCATCACCCAGTCACCCCATCCCTCCCACCCCACCCCCCACTCCAGCAACCCTCAGTTTGTTTCCTGAGATTAAGAATTCCTCATATCAGTGAGGTCATATGATACATGTCTTTCTCTGTTTGACTTATTTCGCTCAGCATAATACCCTCCAGTTCCATCCACGTCATTGCAAATGGCAAGATCTTATTCCTTTTGATGGCTGCATAATATTCCATTGTATATATATACCACATCTTCTTTATCCATTCACCTGTTGATGGACATCTTGGCTCTTTCCACAGTTTGGCTATTGTGGACAGTGCTGCTATAAACATCGGGGTGCACGTAGCCTTTCGGGTCCCTACTTTTGTATCTTTGGGGTAAATACCCAAGAGTGCAATTGCTGGATCATATGGTAGCTCTATTTTCAACTTTTTGAGGAACTTCCATACTGTTTTCCAGAGTGGCTGCACCAGCTTGCATTCCCACCAACAGTGTAGGAGGGTTCCCCTTTCTCCGCATCCCCGCCAACGTCTGTCATTTCCTGACTTGTTAATTTTAGCCATTCTGACTGGTGTGAGGTGGGATCTCATTGAGGATTTGATTTGGATTTCCCTGATGCCGAGCGATATTGAACACTTTTTCATGTGTCTGTTGGCCATTTGGATGTCTTCTTTGGAAAAATGTCTGTTCATGTCTTCTGCCCATTTCTTGATTGGATTCTTTGTTCTTTGGGTGTTGAGTTTGATGAGTTCTTTATAGATTTTGGATACTAGCCCTTTATCTGATATGTCATTTGCAAATATCTTCTCCCATTCTGTCAGTTGTCTTTTGGTTTTGTTGACTGTTTCCTTTGCTTTGCAAAAGCTTTTTATCTTGATGAAGTCCCAATAGTTCATTTTTGCCCTTGCTTCCCTTGCCTTTGGCGATGTTTCTAGGAAGAAGTTGCTGCGGCTGAGGTCGAAGAGGTTGCTGCCTGTGTTCTCCTTTAGGATTTTGATGGACTCCTGTCTCACATTGAGGTCTTTCACCCATTTGGAGTCTATTTTTGTGTGTGGTGTAAGGAAATGGTCCAGTTTCATTCTTCTGCATGTGGCTGTCCAATTTTCCCAACACCATTTGTTGAAGACACTGTCTTTTTTCCATTGGACATTCTTTCCTGCTTTGTCAAAGATTAGTTGACCATATAGTTGAGGGTCCATTTCTGGGCTCTCTATTCTGTTCCATTGATCTATGTGTCTGTTTTTGTGCCAGTACCATACTGTCTTGATGATGACAGCTTTGTAGTAGAGCTGGAAGTCTGGAATTGTGATGCCGCCGGCTTTGCTTTTCTTTTTCAACATTCCTCTGGCTATGCGGGGTCTTTTCTGGTTCCATACAAATTTTAGGATTATTTGTTCCATTTCTTTGAAGAAAGTGGATGGTATTTTGATGGGGATTGCATTGAATGTGTAGATTGCTCTAGGTAGGATTGACATCTTCACAATATTTGTTCTTCCAATCCATGAGCATGGAACGTTTTTCCATTTCTTTGTGTCTTCCTCAATTTCTTTCATGAGTATTTTATAGTTTTCTGAGTACAGATCCTTTGCCTCTTTGGTTAGATTTATTCCTAGGTATCTTATGGTTTTGGGTGCAATTGTAAATGGGATCGAATCCTTAATTTCTCTTTCTTCTGACTTGTTGGTGTATAGGAATGCCACTGACTTCTGTGCATTGATTTTATATCCTGCCACTTGACTGAATTCCTGTATGAGTTCTAGCAGTTTTGGGGTGGAGTCTTTGGGATTTTCCACATAAAGTATCATATCATCTGCAAAGAGTGAGAGTTTGACTTCTTCTTTGCCGATTTGGATGCCTTTGATTTCTTTTTGTTGTCTGATTGCTGTGGCTAGGACTTCCAATACTATGTTGAATAGCAGTGGTGATAGTGGACATCCCTGCCGTGTTCCTGACCTTAGGGGGAAAGCTCTCAGTTTTTCCCCATTGAGAATGATATTCGCTGTAGGTTTTTCATAGATGGCTTTTATGATATTGAGGTATGTACCCTCGATCCCTATACTCTGAAGAGTTTTGATCAAGAAAGGATGCTGTACTTTGTCAAATGCTTTTTCTGCATCTATTGAGAGGATCATATGATTCTTGTTCTTTCTTTTGTTAATGTATTGTATCACATTGATTGATTTGCGGATGTTGAACCAACCTTGCAGCCCAGGGATAAATCCGATTGGTCGTGGTGAATAATCCTTTTAATGTACTGTTGGATCCTATTGGCTAGTATTTTGGTGAGAATTTTTGCATCCATGTTCATCAGAGATATTGGTCTGTAATTCTCCTTTTGGATGGGGTCTTTGTCTGGTTTTGGGATCAAGGTAATGGTGGCCTCATAAAATGAGTTTGGAAGTTTTCCTTCCATTTCTATTTTTTGGAACAGTTTCAGAAGGATAGGTATTAATTCTTCTTTAAATGTTTGGTAGAATTCCCCTGGGAAGCCATCTGGCCCTGGGCTTTTGTGTTTTGGGAGATTTTTGATGACTGCTTCTACTTCCTTAGTGGTTATAGGTCTGTTCAGGTTTTCTATTTCTTCCTGGTTCAGTTTTGGTAGTTGATACATCTCTAGGAACGCATCCATTACTTCCAGGTTATCTAATTTGCTGGCATAGAGTTGCTCATAATATGTTCTTATGATTGTTTGTATTTCTTTGGTGTTGGTTGTGATTTCTCCTCTTTCATTCATGATTTTGTTGATTTGGGTCATTTCTCTTTTCTTTTTGATAAGTCTGGCCAGGGGCTTATCAATCTTGTTAATTCTTTCAAAGAACCAGCTTCTAGTTTCGTTGATCTGTTCTACTGTTCTTTTGGTTTCTATTTCATTGATTTCTGCTCTGATCTTTATTATTTCTCTTCTCCTGCTGGGTTTAGGCTTTATTTGCTGTTCTTTCTCCAGCTCCTTTAGGTGTAGGGTTAGGTTGTGTACTTGAGACCTTTCTTGTTTCTTGAGAAAGGCTTGTATTGCTATATACTTTCCTCTTAGGACTGCCTTTGCTGTATCCCAAAGATTTTGAATAGTTGTGTTTTCATTTTCATTGGTTTCCATGAATTTTTTTAATTCTTCTTTAATTTCCTGGTTGACCCATTCATTCTTCAGTAGGATGCTCTTTAGCCTCCATGTATTTGAGTTCTTTCCGACTTTCCTCTTGTGATTGAGTTCTAGTTTCAAAGCATTGTGGTCTGAAAATAGGCAGGGGATGATCCCAATCTTCTGGTACCGGTTGAGACCTGATTTATGACCTAGGATGTGATCTATTCTGGAGAATGTTCCATGGGCACTAGAGAAGAATGTGTATTCTGTTGCTTTGGGATGGAATGTTCTGAATATGTCTGTGAAGTCCATTTGGTCCAGTGTGTCATTTAAAGTCTTTATTTCCTTGTTGATCTTTTGCTTAGACGATCTGTCCATTTCAGTGAGGGGGGTGTTAAAGTCCCCCACTATTATTGTATTGTTGTCGATGTGTTTCTTTGCTTTTGTTATTAATTGCCTTATATAATTGGCTGCTCCCATGTTAGGGGCATAGATATTTACAATTGTTAGATCTTCTTGTTGGATAGACCCTTTAAGTAGGATATAGTGTCCTTCCTCATCTCTTATTACAGTCTTTGGTTTAAAATCTAATTTGTCTGATATAAGGATTGCCACCCCAGCTTTCTTTTGGTGTCCATTAGCATGGTAAATGGTTTTCCACCCCCTCACTTTCAATCTGGGGGTGTCTTTGGGTCTAAAATGAGTCTCTTGCAGACAGCATATCGATGGGTCTTGTTTTTTAATCCAATCTGATAGCCTGTGTCTTTTGATTGGGGCATTTAGCCCATTTACATTCAGGGTAACTATTGAAAGATAGGAATTCAGTGCCATTGTATTGCCTGTAAAGTGACTGTTACTGTATATTGTTTGTGTTCCTTTCTGGTCTATGTTGCTTTTAGGCTCTCTCTTTGCTTAGAGGACCCCTTTCAATATTTGTTGTAGGGCTGGTTTCGTGTTTGCAAATTCCTTTAGTTTTTGTTTGTCCTGGAAGCTTTTTATCTCTCCTTCAATTTTCAATGACAGCCTAGCTGGATATAGTATTCTTGGCTGCATATTTTTCTCATTTAGTGCTCTGAATATGTCCTGCCAGTTCTTTCTGGCCTGCCAGGTCTCTGTGGATAAGTCTGTTGCCAATCTAATGTTTCTACCATTGTAGGTTACAGATCTCTTCTCCCAAGCTGCTTTCAGGATTTTCTCTTTGTCTCTGAGACTCGTAAGTTTTACTATTAGATGTTGGGGTGTTGACCTATTTTTATTGATTTTGAGAGGGGTTCTCTGTGCCTCCTGGATTTTGATGCCTGTTTCCTTCCCCAAATTAGGGAAGTTCTCTGCTATAATTTGCTCCATTATACCTTCTGCCCCTCTCTCTCTTTCTTCTTCTTCTGGGATCCCAATTATTCTAATGTTGTTTCGTCTTATGGTATCGTTTATCTCTCGAATTCTGCCCTCGTGATCCAGTAGTTGTTTATCTCTCTTTTTCTCAGCTTCTTTATTTTCCATCATTTGGTCTTCTATCTCACTGATTCTTTCTTCTGCCTCATTTATCCTAGCAGTTAGCTCCCCCATATTTGATTGCACCTCATTGATAGCCTTTTTGATTTCTACTTGGTTAGATTTTAGTTCTTTTACTTCTCCAGAAAGGGTTTCTCTAATAACTTCCATGTTTTTTTCAAGCCCAGCTAGTATCTTTAAAGTGATGATTCTGAACTCTAGATCTGACATCGTACTAATGTCCGTATTGAGTAGGTCCCTGGCAGTCGGTACTACCTCTTGTTCTTTTTGTTGAGGTGATTTTTTCCGTCTTGTCATTTTGTGCAGAGGAGAATAGATTAATGAGAGAACAAAATGCTAGCAGGGTAACAACGTCCCCAGAAAATATACTCTAAACAAATCAGAAAAGACCTGAAGCAGTGGGAAAAGAAAGGGAAAGAGAGAAAAAAGAAAAGGAAAGAAAAAAAGAAAAAAGAAAAAGATAAAGATAAAAACAAACAAAAGCAGAACAAAACAAAACAAAACAAAAACAGAATGTGATCAAATATGATCAGGCTGGATTATAGATCAGTGCCACACACTAGATTTTGGGTGTATTTTGGTCTGTTAAAAGAAAGTGCCTCCCAAAATTTTAAAGAAAGAAAAACTTATATATGTACAAAAATAAGGGTTGATATGATGAAGGGATAGAATATGACTGTAAAGATGGAAATTAAAAAAAATTTTAAAAAAGGATTTGATAAGTTGCTTGAAAAAAGAAAGAAGAGGATTAAAAAAAAAAGAAAGAAAAAAGGGAGAGAATGTGATCAGGCAGGGGAGTAGAAAAAAACCATACACTAGAGATTTAGAGTATATTTTGATCTGTTAGAAGAAACTATCTCAAGGTTTTAAAGAGAGAACAACTTATATATATATGCCAAAAATACGGGTAACTACTATGAAGGGATAGAATATGACTTTAAAAATGAAAAATAAAAATGTTTTTTTAAAAAAGGGATTGATAAGATGTTGGTTGAAAAAGGGAAAAAGAAAAATTCAAAAAAAAAGAAAAAAGGAAAAAAGAAAAAAAGACACTTAAAAAAAAATAATTAACTTTGAAAGACTAAAGAATCATGGTAAAAAAGCCATGGATTCTATGTGCAGTATTCCCCTAGCGCTGGAGTTCTGCCGTTCTCATTGATCGGTAAACTTGGTCTTGGCTGGCTGTTCTCGCTGATCTTCTGGGGGAGGGGCCTGTTGCCGTGGTTCCCAAATGTCTTTGCCGGAGGCAAAATTGCCCCGCCCTTGCCGGTCTGGGCTAAGTAATCTGCTCGGGTTTGCTCTCCGGAGCTTTTGTTCCCTGCAAGCTCTCCGTACAGCTTTGGAGGCGGAGAGTGAAAATGGCGGCCTCCCAGTCTCCGCCCCGGCAGAGCCGAGAACTCGGGGTCCCGCTCCTCAGCGAGCCCCCAGAGAAAAGCAGTCAGTCACTCCCGTCTCCCCCGTCTCCGGCCACACTCCGCGCTCACCCGGCCTGTGACCGTGCCTTTCTATCTGGCACCCGACCCCAGGTGGAGTCTCCAAACCCAGCAGATCCCCGCGGTGTGCTCCCGCACCTCTCCTCCCGGGGGAAGAAGGTGAGTCTCCCCGGATCTGCCGCCTGTTGGGTCCCTGCTGGAGGAGCAGTGGCCCGACTGTGCCGCGGATCACGGTTTATAGCAACCCCGAGCTGAGAGCCCGCGCCTGGGCTCCGTCTCTGCAGCCGGCTTCCCCGCTCCGATACCTGGGAGCTCTGCCGCACTCAGGCACCCCTGGTCTTTCTGTGACCCCGAGGGTCCTGAGACCACACTGTCCCGCGAGGGTTCCACCCCCCACTTCGCCACCAGAGTGACGTCCCTCAGCGGAGCAGACTTCTAAAAGTTCCGATTTTGTGCTCCGTGGCTCTATCACTTGGCAGAAGCGGCCGACGGAGGCCCCTCCCCCGCCGTCTATCCTCCCGAATAACGACTCGGATTCACTTCTCCGCACGTCCTACCTTCCAGAAAGTGGTCGCTTTTCTGTTCAGAGAGTTGTTGCTATTCTTTTCTTCGATCTCCTGTTGAGTTTGTAGGTGTTCAGAATGGTTTGATCCCTATCCAGCTGAATTCCTGAGAGGAGACGAAATCCAGGTCTCCTACTCCTCCGCCATCTTGCTCCGCCCCAGGACCACATAAACACTTTCTTCAACAATAATATCTTCAACTACTTTTTTCTTGGGTGAATGAGCATATTTGTATAAAAAAGACAAACATAATAGCTTGCAATTATTTTAAGGATAATATTTTATAAAGTGAAACAAATTATGCTGTATGTAATTAATATTATTATATTAACTAATTGGTCTTTGACATTGGTCTTAGATAATTTTTCACCAAATCACAGATTAACATAGCAATGTTGACATATATATTTCACTTATTATTTAAATGTATTTATTTAATTATATATTGCTTTATTCCAAAACAGGAAGTAAGTTAGATAATTCAAAGATAAATATGACAATATTTGAATAATACTTCTTTTTTTGTATAATACTTCTGTTATAAATGTTTGCTCCTTAAAAAGATGTCCTCCTGAGATCTGAGAATTTTCAAAAGTGGCATTAAAAAAATACTATATACTGTCACAAATTATAACACCCATTGGGAAATGTACAAATATTTACATAAAGAATCTGGTTAAAAACACTATGCAAAATTTTGGGGCGCCCGGGTGGCTCAGTCGTTAAGCGTCTGCCTTCGGCTCAGGTCGCGGTCCCAGGGTCCTGGGATCGAGCCCCGCATCAGGCTCCCTGCTCGGCGGGAAGCCTGCTTCTCCCTCTCCCACTCCCCCTGCTTGTGTGCCCTCTCTCGCTGTGCCTCTCTCTCTGTCAAATAAATAAATAAAATCTTTAAAAAAAAAAAAAAAAAAAAAAAAAAAACACTATGCAAAATTTTAAAGTATTTCTGTTGGTAATTTAAAAAATACATAGCCATGGTTAATTTATTCTCCTTAATTTTAATTAGTATGATAAAAATTTGTTAGTTTACCATTTAAGTGGTCATTTCCTATAAATTTATTTGCAGGATATAAACTATTCAGCTCTATAATAAACATTATGTTTTATATCAGAAAACTATTATCTATATATTATGAACTTTAAAACTTTTTTGCTTAAACCCCATTAGAGGACATTCTGCAGATCTTAAGTGCTCTATTTTGTACATGCTTGGTGTTTTGTCCATACATTGAATGAAATGGTGTCTTGCTCTTTCTGTCGCTCTCTTGGTTCTGTGATTCCTGCACAAAATGCCTGGTGAAGCCACGGAAACTGTCCCTGCTACAGAGCAGGAGTTGCCACAGCACCAGCCTGAGACAGGATCTGGAACAGAATCTGACAGTGATGAATCAGTACCAGAGCTTGAGGAACAGGATTCCACACAGGCAACCACACAACAAACTCAGCTCACAGCAGCAGCTGAAATTGATGAAGAACCAGTCAGTAAGGCAAAACAGAGCCAGAGTGAAAAGAAGGCATGGAAGGCTATGTCTAAACTGGATCTTCAACAGGTTATAGGGGTTACTAGAGTCACTATCTGAAAATCTAAGAATATCCTCTTTGTCATCATAAAACCAGATGTCTACAATAGCCCAGCTTCAGATACCTACATAGTTATGGGGGGAAGTCAAGATTGAAGATATCTCAGCAAGCACAACTAGCTGCTGCTGAAAAATTCAAAGTTCAAGGTGAAGCTGTCTCAAACACTCAAGAAAACACACAGACTTCAACTGTACAAGAGGAGAGTGAAGAAGAGGTTGATGAAACAGGTGCAGAGGTTAAGGACATAGAATTGGTCATGTCACAAACAAATGTGTCAAGAGCAAAGGCAGTCCAACCCCTGAAGAACAACAGTGATGATATTGTAAATGCTATTATGGAATTAACAATGTAACCATCTGAAAAAAAGGAACTTTTTTTGGTGTTTCAAAAGAATAACAGCAGCTTGGTTTTAAATTTGTATTGTTTCTATCATTAATAAAGTTATGGCTTCTTATTGGATAAAAAAAAAAAAAGAAATTGTCTCTTAAACTTGAAAATGGCTCCTAAGTCATGGTGTTCACATCTACCAGTGGTTTCTGCTATACAAATGGGCTATTAGATTTTGTATTTCCTCAAGAACAATTTTTCTTATCATATCAGTAGAAACCATCTCAACTACAGTTGAAGTTACCAAGATAGAAACATAATTTTGCCCGCCTTACAATACTAAAACATTGATTAAACATGTGGTTTATTTCATCATTCAATATCACTTGTAGTTTGAGATTTGCTCTCTGACTCTGGAAAAAAAATATACTTGAGAGTAAGAGAACTTACAGAAATTAAATCCATATTTCTACTTGTAAGAGAGTCTGCAGCAAGTAAAGGCAAGGTGTATCTTTTTTGGATAAAACCCTTTCTTTTATAGGCTAAATATTAATTCAAGATTTCCTGTGGCTTTAATAATTTTAATCACTAGGGACTTGTAATGTTTCTGATAGAAGGTAAGAGTATCTAGTGTCTATTATTCATTCTATGTATATGTAATTATTGAAATCTTGGCAATGCTGTGGAGAAAGAATCTGGTTTTGCAGTTTACAAAATCTGGATCAGAATCATGGACCCACCAGTTATAAGCCATCTTCTCTTAGTTGAGTAAGACTCTTGCTGAAGCTCAGCTTACCATGTCTAAAGATGACTCTGTTACTACCTCATCTACCCTCTTCTGGAGTTGTTAAGAGGAATGAATGGGATAATATATTTAGAAGCTCAGTGTAATTGGTAAAGTGATTTTGACAGCCACTCTGGAAAACAGTATAGAGGTTCCTCGAGATGTTAAAAATAGAACTACCCTACGACCCAGCAATTGCACTACTAGGTATTTACCCCAAATACCAATGTAGTGAAAAGAAAGGGCACATGCATCCCAATGTTCATAGCAGCAATGTCCACAATAGCCAAACTGTGGAAGGAGCCAAGATGTCCTTCAACAGATGAATGGATAAAGAAGATGTGGTTCATATATACAATGAAATATTACTCAGCCATCAGAAAGGGTGAATACCCACCATTTGCGTCAACATGGGTGGAACTGGAGGGGATTATGCTAAGTGAAATAAGCAGAGAAAGACAATCATCATATGGTTTCACTCATATGTGGAACATAAGGAATAGCGTGGAGGACCATAGGGGAAAGGAGGGAAAACTGAATGGGAAGAAATCAGAGAGGGAGACAAACCATGAGAGACTCTGGATTCCAGGAAACAAACTGAGGGTTACAGATGGGAGGTGTGTTGGGAGATGGGGTAGTCAGGTGATGGGTATTAAGGAGGGCATGTGTTGTCACGAGCACTGGGTGTTATACACAACTAATGAATCATTGAACACTACATCAAAAACTAATGATGTACTTACTATATGTTGGCTAACTGAACATAATAATAAAAAAAAGAAGGTATTTTTTTGAGACAAGTAATATGCTCACTACATATATGATGCTACATCTGCCTATCTCCTCACCTCTCTTCCTCTATAGGACTTTGCATTAAAACAACACAAACTGAACTCTTTCATACATATGATTTATAATGTGATAATGTATTAGTGGCAAGAATCTGTAGTCATACAGGCCAAACCATTTTTAATGTTTCTGATTTTTGTGAGATGAAGTTTATTCCCACAAATTAAATAGATAGGTTAGGGGGAGGTAGTTGTCACCTGACTTCTTTTTAATCTGGAGAATTTTAGGGACATAGTAGAGGTTTTTCAAAAGGAGGAATAAGAATAATTACCAGGCTTTGGATGATGGGAATTTTCTGATAAAATGCATCAAGTTAAAAATGAGAAAACTGGATGCAAAAAGCAGTGAGATTGACAAGGGCTGAGCTCAGATAGCAGGTCAAAAGGAAACTATGAAAGGAAACACTTCAGGAAGTTTGACATAGCCTAAAGAAAGTTTTTTGTTTTGTTTTGTTTTGTTTTTTTGTTTTGTTTAGTAGAGAGCAAGTGTGGTCTGAGTGGGGAAAACAAGGAGAAGCCATTATAGACTTGAAGAGAGGGTATATTAGTAATTAGGAAAAGGGCAGTATAGCCAGAGACCTCTGAAAGAAAAATAACTGGGCCAGAGATGGGAATTTTGTACATTAGCTTCTATAACAATGATTATTTTGTTGAAAGAAACGGAATAAATAATGGCTTAAATTCAAGTTCTAAGCCTCTAAGTAAATTTTGTAAAGCACCTCCACCCCACCACTATGATTTTCTTTTCGTAAGTCACTATATACTACAGAAGGTAGTTAGGTCATAGATGTGTCTTTGCTAATGAAGAAATCTCAAGAGTTATGTAAATGCCAACAACAACAACAACAAAAAAGCAGTCTACCTTTAAATAGACCAATATTTAACTGACTGTTTTCAGTCATCCTATACCATAGAAAAGTGGGGACTTTTAATACATAATGCTTCACAGTTTTGATCAAACATGATTCCCTTTTTCTTTATGTTTAATAGCCTCTTATACCCAGCAGTGATTACACAGCTCTCATCACTGGCTGCTAGTATCACAAGCTATATCAGCATCTTCAGTGGCAGCTGGATAAAAAGTTTCTATGTTTATCTTTAAAAAATATCTTTCAAGCTACTGTCTTGTTATGCAGTTTGGAAATACATTCTGATTCAACTCTGAAAAGAAGACAGCTTAAATACTTGACAGCAGTTATATAGTCAAAGCAGGCCATAATTTCTGTTCCAGAAACCATGTGTGTAAGCTGATTTTTCCTCTACTTGTTATAGTTTTAGGGCCAGATTTTCAAACAAGCCTTTGTGTACATAAAATGGGTAATTGCGCACACAAATGGGCAATTTTGTATGCAATTATCCATTTGCATACGCAATTAAATGCTTCTGAGGGTATAACGCATATACATGAAATTTGGTAAGCATACCCATTACACCTTCCTTTAAAAATGTGGTCCATATTGCAGGTTTATTGCAGAGAAGAAAATTGAGATTCTTCCTGTTTGATAGTGTTATTGCACTCATTACTTTTCCTTACATCATACCTTTTAATCAAGGATCTCAAAGCCCATTAAATTATTAACCCAATCATCCCAACAGCCCTATTGTCTATGGAAGCTAAATGGTATGACGATCTCATTTTAGAAATTAAGAAATCAAGACACAGAAGTTAGACTTCTCTAAATATTAACCACTTTCCATTTAGGCTTCCTGACAAATAGTTCCCTAGAATCCACTCTCCATCTGCCTGCACAAATGCAAATCTAAAAGAATAGTTTTGCAAATGGCAAAGGAATTGAGCATAAACACAAAGTTTCTTTCCTGTGGTCCAACTAAGCCAAAGTTTATTCACATTTCTGCACTGACAAAAAGCTTGCATTGTTCTCTTCTTCAAACATAGATCGGGTAAGACAGCGAGTTTTAATAGGAGGGCTTGTTCATCTGGGAAATCCCCATGTCATTGTCAAAACAAGAGAATAAAACATTCACTCACTTCATGGAAATAAATTGTGTCTTTAGGTTTGCGGCATGTTTCTCAGAAAGCTGATGAAAGAGGTTTATTTGACTGATAACAGACTGAAGTTTACAGTTACACATTTGCCTTCCTCACAAAGCTGAAAGCAGGATGTGGCTTTGATATCAGGGAAATAAGACAGACAGTTTGAATATTTGTTGTTGTTGTTGTTGCAGTTAACTTATGTGCCCTTTCGTATTCCTGCTTGACTTGCTACCTGTCTACCATGTCATTGTGCAGTCCATGCTGACAGAATTGCAGAAGCAGAAAGCTCAAGTTGTTCCAAAGAAGAAAATAATGCAATCAGTCCTTGCAAGGAAGAAAAAAAAATCATTTGGCACCTACTACACAGAGATTACAACTTGACAGCAACTTTATCTGAAACCTGTAGTTTGCTTATATCAAGACAAATTAAAATACTTTGAGATGACCTTTAATGGAAATATTATTGGGTAATAGGGGTGCCTGGGTGGCTCAGTCGTTGGGCGTCTGCCTTCGGCTCAGGTCATGATCCCAGGGTTCTGGGATTGGCCCCACATCCGGCTCCCTGCTCAGTGGGAAGCCTGCTTCTCCCTCTCCCACTCCCCATGCTTGTGTTCCCTCTCTCGCTGTGTCTCTCTCTGTCAAATAAATAAATAAAATCTTAAAAAAAAAGAAATATTATTGGGTAATAATAGTAGGAGTAGCAGTAGGGGTAGTAGTAACAGCAACAGTAATAGTGGTGTACTAGTAATAGTAGTAGCAGCAACAGAAGTAGTGGTATTTATAGCAGTAAAAGTAGAACCAATACTGCTCATAGTAAAAACAGAAATACTAACATGTTGCTATTTACCATGTACCAAGATCTATGACAGGTACTTTATTTTGCTTTAAGTTTTTATTTAAATTCCAGTTAGTTAACATAACACTGTAATACAAGTTTCAGGTGTACAATTATAATGATTCAACACTTCCATACAACACCCAGTGCTCATCACAAGTGTCTCCTTAATCCCCATCACCTATTTAACCCATCCTACCATCCACCTCCCCTCTGATAACTATCAGTTTGTTCTCTATAGTTAAGGGTCTGTTTCTTGGTTTGCCTTTCTTTTTTTCCCTATGCTCGCTGGTTTTGCTTCTTAAATTCCATATGAGTGAAATCATATGGCATTCGTTTTTCTCTGATTGACATATTTCCATATTTTGCTCAGGGTAATACTCTCTAGCTCCACCCATGTCATTGCAAGTGGCCATGCAATTGCTGATCATATGATAGTTCTGTTTTTAACTTTTTGAGGAACCTCCATACTGTCTTTCAGAGTGGCTTCACCAGTTTGCATTCCTACCAGCAGTGTTAGGAGGGTTCTACTTTCTCCACATCCTTCCCAACACCTGTTGTTTCTTGTGTTGTTGATTTTCGTCATTCTGACAGGTGTGCAGTGATATCTTATTGTAGTTTTGATTCATATTTCCCTGATGATCATTGATGTTGGGCATATTTTCATGTGCTTGTTTGCCATCTGTATGTCTTCTTTGGAAAAATGTCTATTCATGTTTCTGCCCATTTTTTAATTGGATTATTCATTTCTTGGGTACTAAATTTTTTTGAAAGAGAAAGAGAGCACAGGCAGCAGGAAGGGGCAGAGAGAGAGAGGGAGAGAGAGAGAATCTGAAGCAGGCTCCATGTTCAGTGAAAAGCCCCAAGTGGGGCTCAATCTCACGACCCTAAGATCATGATCTGAGTCAAAATCAAAAGTTGGACACTTAACAGACTGAGCCACCTGTCACCCTGTAAACCTACTTGAGGGTTTCTTTTAACAAATGGATATTATAGTTTGTCAAATGCTTTTTCTGCAACTATGATAAGTACTTAACTGAATTGTGTCTTTTAATGCTGGGAGTGCCTCTGAGAAATATTTTTTAACCACTTCTACAGATAAGGATATAGAACATTTAAAGACTTCTCTGTGGTTACCTAACTTGTAACAGAACTGGGAGTAGTCCCAGTGCATTCAGATACTAAATGCTGCAGATGTGAAATGGATACAATTCCATTTCAGCCATTTTGTTTTTATTCTTATATAACTGCAGAAAATAAAGGCAATTTTGGCAGACAGTTACCTATTTCTCAAAATACCATTCAAAAAGTGCAGTTTTTAAAATCTTAAAAAAAGGGGGGGTACCTGGGTGGCTCAGTTGATTAAGCATCTGCCTTTGATTCAGGTCATGATCCCAGTGTCCTGGGATGGAGCCCCACATCAGGCTCTCTGCTCAGCGGGGAGTCTGCTTCTCGCACTCCCTCTGCCTGCCGCTCCACCTGCTTGTACTCTCTCTCTCTATCTGTTTGTCAAATAAATAAAATCTTTTTTAAAAAAGCGCAGTTTTAATATGTAGTTTAAAATTAAATCTTCCTAAGTAGTAAGTAAAAAAAAAAAAAAGAATAACTTGTGTAACAAGTCATAGTTAAAGATAGTATTAAACAGAATGAAGAGCCTGAATTTGAGTCATACTGTTATTTCTTGATGAAAAAAAAGTAAATTATTTGCCTTAAGGTGTGTGTGTGTGAGAGAGAGAGAGAGAGAGAAAGAGAGTGCAGTTGCACTAGAGAGAGTTAGCCTTCTAAATACCTGACTCTGCCAATAACATTAGTTTTTTTTTTCCTTTAATAATACCTAAAGCTGAGGAAGACCTCAAGGAATAAACTTCATGTTACTCATTAATCTTAAACCTTTCATGATGAGCATGTTTATTGGGATGTTTAATAATTTGTGTTTCTTTAGAACCTTTCATCTTAGGATCCTAGTGTGCTTTATATTTGGCTTAAATATGCCCCAAATGATTAAATGGTCTACTTTATGTCACAAAGTGTGGGAAAGTCAATTATGGAAACCATTTTCTGATTGAATGATTTATTCTAAACACACATATATAACGATAATTTCAGAAGAATGTGTTCCTCAAAAATATATTTCTGTATATGATTGACAAGTTATATAATTAACAACCACTCCCAAAAAACTCTAAATATGAATCAATTTATAAAACTCAGCTCAGATCATTAGCAGCTCAGGAAGGGCCTTCTTGAGTCAATCACATGATTAAAGTGATCCAAAAAAGTTCTGTAAATAAGTCTGATAACTTAAAGTTACATAAATGAATGTCCATTCACACACACGGGGAGGTTAGGCTTTTTGACCAGATTGCTTGGCCAAAGACTTTCTCACTGGCCCATATTTACTCAAGAGTCTTATGTCATAGTTTATTCTTCACAAACTTTTCCTCTTGTGTGTGCTAAAGAAGAAAGTTTGTTATTATCTATTATCTATTATCTATCTACCTTTCTATCTATCTATCTATCTATCTATCTATCTATCTATCTATCTAGTAATCATTTTCCTTGGGATGCCTAATAGACCAAGAGATTGCAACTAAGATACCTCTATGTCATTTACAAAAATTCCATGTGACTACTGTATCAACACAGTGAAAACACTTTGTGTGAGTATGAGTAGTGGGGACAGGGGAGTTTAACCTTGGCTCATGTGTTGGAAAAATGTGTTTTCTTAAATCCCATAAGGTAAATTCAAGAGTTAAGAGTTTTCACACAGATGTTTCATTCCATACCCAAGTTGTTCTTCTGCATGCCAAGAGGCATGCAGTTATATCTCCTTAGCACATAAATTTGTAATTTTAGACTATACTACATGCTGAAATATTTACATAAAGGTAAGCCTTGGAAACATATAATTTTAGCCCTTAAGGAGCTATTATAAAAGAATATGCAAAGTAGCATACATATATGCAAAATACAGTCTGGTTCCTCTGATTTTTTCTTTACCTTCACAGACCTCCTTTTATGAGGGATACTGTTCAATTCAAAGTGGATGGGTTTTGTTTTTTTCCTTTTGCTCTATGCTTCTGCAAACCATCCCTATATAACACTTTCCATTTGGGCAGATTTCTCATTCTCATAATGCCTTCTATATTCCTTTTCCCAGGAAGTGTTTCCAGAAGGCAGTTTGTTCCTTAAAGCAGCTTCTTTAAGCTTAAAGAAGTTTTAGCTTGTTCATGTAAAGCATTTTCTTTCATGCAAGAAAGCATCAAAGAAGGACATCATTCTAAGAGAATTACAAACCATCAGGCAAGCTTAGAAAAAGGGCTAATTTCTTTAACTCTAGAAAAGGCAACATACAATTGTGTTTGGGGTTTGGTGATAGAGTTGCATATACTCTTATGGTTTAATTTATCTCGGAAATGAAGACAACACTGTATTAGTGTTTGCATTAACCCTGGCTACCACAAACAGTTTTAAGATAATATTTTGTTTATGCTAAAATGGTCCAATTAAAAATTGCAATCTTTGTTGGAAAATTTGGGGAAAATTTAATGCATAATCAGAATTCAACAGATAATATTCTTATCAGTGAAAGAGAGTAAGACCTTAACCCAAGGCCAAATACAAATTATCCAATCACCCATCAGACAGCAGAATGAGATTTAGTGTGTATTTAACTGGAACGCATGTATTTTGCAGGCTCACTAGTTGCAAAATCATGTAGAACAAGATATCACCAAGCTATTTGGAAATCAAATGGTAGTTTACTCATCACTAGGGATTTGGCAGCATTTTTGTACTGGGTATAATAGCTCAGGATAACCTCTGTTTTTTTCAAACTTTCATATCCTAAATAGATTTCAGGATTCTTGAAAATGAAGAATACAGGTCAGTTTTAACTGAAGGATAAATTTTTCAAGGTTATAATTTTATTGCGAACATTTGTTGTAGTAGTGGTCTATTTATGAGGAGAGACCAAGGTCAGGTGGTTGTGGATCATTAAGAGACAGATGATAAAAGGAGGAACAAAATACTTTCATCAGCAAACCAACATAAAAATAAAAGAAAATTAACAGGGGAGAGAATGGGGCAATGGGTGAAAAAATGTCAATGGCTTCTCAATCAAAGTCACATAATATACCTTGTGACTCTCTCAATTAGCTGCCCTCCATGTGCCATTCAGAGACACTCATTTCTCCCCCACTATTTATTTTAATTAAACTAAATTAAAGCTCATGTCTCTTAATTGCCATCTACATTTTCTTGGCTTTTCTGACCCCAATAAAAACCTCTTTAATGTTGGCAGCACTCTCTTTTGTTACTTATATTCTAATATGTTTATTTTCAAGATGATATGTAGTACTAAGTAGATCAATTACTTCTGTTCTCCTTCACTGAAACTAGGTATCTTGTTTTCTGTACATGTACTCAACATCTGCCCTTAATTGTCTATAAGGTCAAATATTATGCACTGTGTCTATTGACATTGCCCTCACTGACAATCCTGTAAACACTCTGAAACTGCATTATACTGATGTTTTGCACATGCCATTTGGCATCCTTTATACCATTTGCTTGTATATAAGATGTTTTTTCACATGATGTTATGAAATAACTATTCTATATGAGCAGGCATGTAGAAAAGTGATTAAGGTCTATCAAATTGTTTGCCTCTTTTTCCACTACCAAATTTAGATCCAGATCTCTCTCTTGAGGGAAGATATCTCTTAGGACATCTTTGGTTAATAATTTTCTCAAGGTTTTTTTTCTTCTTCAGATTTATAGAATCATGTTCACCACTATAAACTACTAAGTTCAAGTGAAAATGCAGCATTTTATTTTGAGAAAGACCCCAACAGAAGTTAGAATCTCATCACCATGGATTTTCCCATGATGGCTGGAATATACATAGAAGTGACATTCAGTAATTTAATGACAACAAATCCAAACATATAAAATAAAACCTTCCCATCTGTGCCTGATTCTTCAGCAAGTGTTCACAATGCAAATGCTACAGGCTTTTCTAGGTCATTTGGCATTATGTGAGAAATCACCACTCTGACCCCATATGGTGAAGCGTCAGTAGCTAAACAGATTGGCAGAACAGGGTCATAATACACTAGAATCCTTGAGGACACCAGTTACTGTTTAGTCAATTCAAAAGCAACTTGACATTCCTTTCACCAGTGACACTATTTATTTTGCTACGATATTTCTATCATAAAAAGTAACTGCTATGGGAAGACTTGGTTTAAATTTCCTGAAGCAGTTTTAAAAGAATAGAAATATGTAATTCTGTCTATATATAATCCAATTTATGTAATGGAAGACAGAATTAATTAAGCTTTTAATGATATGATCAGAATTTCTTGCTGAAAATACAAGCTTTTAGACACTTGATGGAGAAAATGAGTATAGGAGAAAAAAATTAAAACAAAACATTTACATTCTTTTCAGGATGATTGTCCAATAGCTTTGACCTCATCAACTTCTCTGTAATTAAGGCAGATGAGATATCAAAATAAAAGACCATATATGAGTTTTAATTGGCATTCCCTTAAGAAAATTAAATCTTTACAAGATAGTAAATATTCTGAGGATGGGAAATGAGTCTTTATTACCTGATTCCTACAGTTTGGTCACTCATTTATTTATTCACTCATTATTTTCACCATCAACTTTGACCTAATTTGAACTCATCTTAAAACTTTGTCTTTTGGCTATTCATTAGCATGCTCCTCAAATGTGAAATATTTCATATTAACCTTCTCATTTTCAAATTTTCATCATAATTAAAGGTAATGGGGGGGTTTGGGAAGGAAGAATCATCTTTTCCTGCTAATTCATTTCAGAACTCACCAAACATAAATCCATGATATATGAAGTTCTATGAAATTTACATCACTTTATAATCTGTAATGAGGTAAATTACTTCAGTGTATGGTTAATGGTCCATATCTAAGAAGAGCTTGTGTTATAACTAGTCACTATATATTCTTATGGTAACACTCAATGTACATACATAACTGATAAAAACAAAAGGAGAAAATTGTGAACTTTCTCTCTAAGTTATACTTGGAATTTCTTTTGATATAAATGAAACAATTAAAAATAAAAAAGTCTAATAAATAAGAAAATGCTTGTCTTACAAAATAATTAAAATGCATGGCTAATAAATATTACTGTAATATGTGCATAAACATGGTTTGATTGGTGTGAAAATGTATTACAAAGAATGTGTTATTATTTAGGAATGGGTAATAACAGAGGGCAATTTTAAAACTATATAAAAATTAAGCAAGTTATGAGATTTCCTCAGGCTATGGTAAGATAGCTTGAGATAGACTAATCCTCCCACTCAATAAAAATCCAATGCTGGATAAAGTACTAAAAATATATTTGAAAGTATCTAACAACTGCTAAGCAAAAGTACTTGAGAGGTAACAGAGATAAGAAAGTCACAGAATAGTAGCATAATTCTATAGCATTTGCTTGCTCTTAGTCTGCTGTTTCAGCAGAAAACCAGAAGATTGGGCTGCTGCCAATACACAAAGAAACAAGTACAACTTTTGGCAATCTTATGGGTCAAGAGAGACAAAAATTAGAGTTCAAGTCTTCTTTGAACAACCAGAAAGAACCCAGTGAGAGGAGAGGTGCATTGAACTGAGCCTGACATTCTGCCAGTTTTCCATTGTAAGCATTTGCCAAATTTTTGAACTGTGCAAAATAGGAGGGTAGTTCCGAATGGCAGAACAAAAACTCCCAGAGGGTTTTTAAAAAAGCATGCTTTGAAGTTTACTGTCCACCAAGGACGAAATGCCCCATTGAAACCTCAGCACCTTGGGAGGTTGGTAGGGAAGACTTCACCTTGGAATTAGAGATAAACCAGAGTTAGGGATACGTTACAAAGCTGAAACCAAAACTTCAGTAATCTCAGTCCTTGATTGGATTAAGATGATCTGTTACCACTGTGTCTGCTTATCAGAAGATAAGGGAAACCTTCTCTGGAGGAAGAGAACATCATAAAGTGTCTCAAATATTTATCATACACTTTGTCTAATAGTGTCAAAAGTTAAAAACAAACATGCCAAGAAATATGAACATAAGAAATAGTGGATAACATAAATAGATTCACAAATGACTGAGATATTAAAGTTTCAGTAGAATATGAAATACCTGTGATTAGTATATTCAAGACAGTAGATGACAAAATAGAGAATTTCCCCCAAAGAACTTAAATTTAAAAATATAGAAATTTTCAAATTAAAAAAAAATGAAATATTTGGGCACCTGGGTGGCTCAGTCCATTAAGCTTCTGCCTCTGGCTCAGGTCACGATCCTGAAGTCCCAGGATAGAGTCTTGCGTCAGGCTCCGGGCTCAGCGGAGAGTCTTCTTCTCTCTCTGACCCTGCCCACTCTCGTGCTTTCTCTCTCATGCTCTCTCTCTCTTAAATAAATAAATAAATAAAATCTTCAAAAAAGTGAATTAAGAACAAAGTAGAACAACAGATTAGGTACAGCAGCATAGATAATTAGTGAACTGAAAAATAGTAGAAAATATCCATACTGAAGCAAAAGAGAACAAAAGCATAGGAAATGCAGAAGAGATTATAAGAGGCATATAGGGCAATTGAAAATATTTAATGTATGTGTAGTTACAGTACCAGAAGGAACAGAAGAAAGCAAGAGGGAGAAAGAAATAACATCCAAGAATTTTCCAAAATGGATTGAAGAAAAAGGAAGAAATCCTGCCATTTGCAACAACACTAATGGATCCTGAGGGCATTATGCTAAGTGAGATAAGTCAGGCAGTGAAAGACAAATACATGTTCTCACATATATGGGAGAATCTAAAAAAGCCAATCTTGTAAAAACAGAGGACAGAAAGTAGAATGGTGGTTCCAGGGGCTGCAAGGTGGGAGAAATAGGAGATGTTGGTTGAAGGGTACAAAATTCCAGTTTTAATTTGAATAAGTTCTGCAGATATAATGTACAGCATAATGACTATAATGTACAGCATAATGACTATAATAACTATAATTAACAATTCTGTATTATATACTTAAAAGTTGCTAAGAAAGTAGGTCCCAAACATTATTATCACACACACACACACACACACACACACACACACACACACACACACACGGTAAATATGTGAGGGGATGGAGGTGTTCCTATTGTGAATATATATATGTGTGTATATATATATATCCCTCACATAGAGTGGATTGAAAATTTAAGGCCCCAGATTCAAGAAACCCTACCAACCCCAATCAAGATAAAATAAACAAGTAAACAACCAAACCTATACCTAGATTCATCACAGTAAGCTTGTTGAAAATCAATAATAAAAAGAAATCAGTAATAAAAAGAAAATCTTAAAAGCAATAAGAATAAAGGACATTTCTTCAAGGAGAAATAAGACTTCTCAATAGACACAATGGAAAATAGAAAATAATAAAAATTACATATTTAAAGTGCTGAAAAAAAAACCCCTGAGTACTTAGAATTCTATCTTAAGCAAAGAAACAAAAAGATTAAGGTAATATAAAGATGTTTCCAGACAAACAAAACTAGAATCTTACTAAAGAAATGAGAGTTCTTCAAGAGAGAAAATGATTCCAGTCAGAAAGATGGAATATAGTAAGAAATAAAGGACAACATAAATGATAATATGTGGATTAATATATATGAATACTGACTATAATAATAATAACAATAATAGTAATAACAATATATTGTGAAGTTTCATATATAAATAAATATGATATACATGAATATATAATATACATAATTCTAAGTCTAACTCTAATCTTAACTATATATAGTCGATTCTCATGATTCTTAGATTCTGTATGCAAATTTGTCTATGCATTAAATTTGTTTGTAGTCCCAAAATCAATACTCATGACACCTTTACAGTCATTTGTGGAAAGCAGTGAAATATTTGAATCACCCAAGGTGCACCTTCTCAAGCTAAGATTGAACAAGGCAACATTCTGCCTTATTTCAGCTCTCATAAACAAGCACCCTTTTCACAGTGTATTCACTGCCATGCTTTTTGCATTTTTGTGCTTTTTGGTTTCACTGTTTAAAATGGCCCCCAAGTTTAGTGTTGAAGTGTTGTCTAGTGTACCTAAGTGCAAGAAAGCTATGATGTGCATTACAGAAATGTTGGATGAGCTTACAGTGTGTTAGATAGGTTTTGTTCAGGCATGAGTTATAGTGGTGTTAGCTGTGAGTTCAATGCTAATGAAACAACAATATACATTAAATAAGGTTTCTTTGCACAGAAACACAAAATATAAGATTACATATTGATTGGTTGACAAATCTGGCTCTCAGGAATCTAACCCTTTATTTTCTCTAACAGCAAATATTTAGTGAATTCATTGTTTGTGGCAACTTTATAAGAAACTACTATGAATAATGAGAAATCAACTCTGTGTGTGTGTGTGTGTGTGTGTATTCCAGTCCAAGAAAGTTGGTGGAGATTTACTCTTTCCTGCTTCTACCCCCTAAATACAACTAAATAACCTAGAAATAATTCAACAGACAATTGTTAAAGAATTCTGAAATGCAGAAAGAGGAAGGTAGATTGCCCAGGGAACTCAGAATTTGAGGGATGACACTGTAGTGAGGTTTCTGGCTTTTCTTTTTATCTTTTTATCAGACTGTGTATGATAGAGACCTGCAAATCGGAATGGTCAACAGACATAGATAAAACAAAACAAAATACTCAGAAAAGTCTGTTTCTACGGCCAAAGGTTTTGGAAAAAGAAAAGCCAGTAGGGACCTAGTTAGGAAACCCATATTTGGTGTCAATGATGGGTCCAATGTGCCATAACAGTGGTGCCAGCAGAAGTGGGGGA
Source organism: Halichoerus grypus (assembly GCF_964656455.1). Lineage (NCBI taxonomy): Eukaryota > Metazoa > Chordata > Mammalia > Carnivora > Phocidae > Halichoerus > Halichoerus grypus. The sequence continues at coordinate 49,417,462 of NC_135727.1, read as the reverse complement.
GAATAAAGAGACTGAGAGAAGTCATGTTTTAATATTTCACTGGTGACAAAATGGCAAAATTAGTAGGATGAGATGAGTTATATGTGTATATTTTATTTCCTAGAGCAACTAAGAAAGCTACATAAAGTGACATGCAGAATAAAAAAAGTAATAAAGTATACAATATAAAAAAGGAGTATAAATAAATCAATGTAGAATATTAAAATTTGTTTAAGTAACCCACGCAAAGATAAAAAATGAAAAAGAGAAATGTGAAAGAGAGGAAACAAAAAGAAAACAAATACCAAAATGGCAGAATTAAGCCCTAATATATGGCTAATTACTTTATATTTTTAAGATTTATTTATTTATTTGACACACAGAGAGAGACAGTGAGAGAGGGAACACAAGCAGGGGGAGTGGGAGAGGGAGAAGCAGGCTTCCAGCTGAGCAGACAGCCCAATGTAGGGCTCGATCCCAGGACCCCGGGATCATGACCTGAGCCAAAGGCAAACGCTTAACGACTGAATCACCCAGGCGACCCTAACTAATTACTTTAAATGTAAGCAGTCTAAACACAGAATTAAAATGAAAAGATTAGTAGGGTGGATTTTTTTAAAGGCTTATCTCTTTTTTGTGTGTGTACTCACTTCAAACATAATGACATAAGAAATTTGAAAATAAAAAGAGAGAGAAAGATATATCATGGTAACATTGATTAAAAAAACAAAAAAATCAAGAGTAACTATGAAAATATTACATAGATTCCAGAACAAAGGAAATTACATAAGGACAATGAGGGACATTACATAATGCTAAAAAAAAGATAATTTTACTGAAGGACAGAGAGATCTTGATATGTCTCCTCAGGCAAGGGAAACAAAAGCAAAAATAAACTTTTGGGACTACACCAGAATAAAAGTCTTTTACACTGTGAAAGAAATCATCAACAAAATGCAAAGGCAAGCTACTGAATAAAAGAAGAGATTTACAAATGATATACCTGATAAGAGGTTCATATCCAAAATATGTACAGCACTTATACAACTCAACACCAAAAACACAAACAATCCAATTAAAAAATGGACAGAAGACCTGAACAGACATTTTTCCAAAGAAGACATACAGATGACCAAAAGACACATGGAAAATGCTCAATATCACTAATCATCAGGGAAATGCAAATCTAAACAATTATATATATCACCTTACACCTGTCAGAATGATAGAAGCAAAAAGACAAGAAATAATAAGTTTTAGAGAGGAAGTTGAGAAAAAAAAAAACCCTCATGCACTGTTGGTGAGAATGCAAACTGGTGCAGCCACTGTGGAAAAAGTATGGATTTTTCTGAAAAAAAAAAAAAAATAACATGATCCAGTAATTCCACTACTGGATATTTATCCAGAAAAAAAAATGGAAACACTAATTATAAAAGATATATGTGCCTCTATGCTTATTGCAACATTATTTACAATAGTCACGATATGGAAGCAACCTAAGTGTCCATTGATAAAGATGTGATACACACACACACACACACACACACACAGTATGGATGGATACTTAGCTATAAAAAGGATAAAATCTGGCCATTTGCAACATGAATGGATCTAAAGGGTATTATGCTAAGTGAAATAGTCAAACTGAGGAAGACAAATACCATACAATTTCACTTATGTGTGGAATTTAAAAAATAAAGCAAATTAATAAACAAACAAAAACTAGAAACACCCAATATACAGAGAACAAAGCGATGGTTGCCAGAGGAGAGAGCAGTGGAGAAGATGGACAAAAAAGGTAAAGAGGAGTTGGAGATACAGATTTCCAAGTTATGGAATGAATAAGTCACAGGAATAAAAGGTACAGCATAAGGAATATAGTCAATGGCATTGTAATAGTATTTTATGGTGACAGAGGGTAGATACACTTGTGGTGAGCATAGCATAATGTATAGACTTGTGGAATCACTATGTTGTACACCTGAAACTAATGTAACATTATGTGTGAACTATACTTTAATTAAAAAAAAAGAAAGTCAGAGGGATCCTAAATGTGAATGTACCACACAGCACAGCTTCAAAATACACGAAACAAAAACTGTTAGAGCTGAAAGAAAAAGTAAACAATCCCACAATTATTTGTGACTTCAAAACTATACTTACAATAATTTGTACAATATCTAGACCAAAAAATCAGCAAAGATACAGAGTAACACCATTAATGAATGTGATCTATCAATATACAGATGACCCTTGAACAGCATGGGTTTGAACTGTGTGACTCCACTTATACATAGATTTTTTTTTCAATAAGTGTATTGGAAAATTTTTTGGAGATTTGTGTCAATTTAAAAAAAAAAACTCTCAAACTGCATAGCCTAGAAATATCAATAAAGTAAGAAAAAGTTATGTCATGAATGCATAAAATATATGTAGATAATAGTCTATTTTATCATTTGCTACCATAAAGTATAAACAAATCCATTATAAAGTTAAAATTTATCAAAAAAATATGCACACAACACTTACATACTATGCATGGTGCCATTGGCAGTCAAGAGAAATGTAAATAAATGTAAAGATGTAGTATTAAATCATAACTGTGCAAAAGTAACTGTAGTACATGCTGTACTACCATAATAATTTCATAAGCACCTCCTGTTGTTACTTCAGTGATCCTGAGTGTTTCAAGTAGCTGATTAAAATGCACGTGATGCTAATCATCTCCACATGAGCAGTTTGTCTTTCCAGTAAAATTGTGTCACAGTAAAAAGTGATCTCTTATGGTTCTCATATGTTCTTCATCATCTTGAGTGCAATAGCATAAGCCTTGAATAACACCATGGGACCCATACGAAGTGCAACTTATGATGCTGGAAGTGCTCCCAAGAAGCAGAGAAAAATCATGATATTACAAGAAAAGCTGAATTGCTTGATATGCACTGTAGATTGAGGTCTCAAATATGATTGCCCATTATTTCAAGATAAATAAATCCAGCATAAGGACCACTGTAAAAAAAAACAAAAACAAAAACAAAAGGAAATTCATGAAACCATTGCTGCAGCTTCACCAGTCAGCACAAAAACATTGCACTTTTTTTTCAAAATACCTTTTTATTTTTTGTTGAAAATGCAGCTTTTATGTGGGTATAAGATTGCAATAATAAAGGCATACTTATAGACACTAATATGATTTGAGAAAAAGTGAACTCATTATATGACAACTTGAAAGGAAAGTAAAGGATCTAAAGCTGGAGAATTTAATGCCAGCAAAGGATGGCTTGATAATTTTAAGAAAAGGTTTTGTTTTAAAAAATGTCAAGATAACAAGAAAAATAGCTTCTGCCAACCAAGACACAGCAGACCAGTTCCCAGACACCAGAAAGGTTATCTGCCTGAACAGGTTTTCAATGTGGATGAAAGTTCCCTATTCTGGAGGGAAGAATGCCACAAAAGATTTGTATTAGTAAGGAAGAGAAGCAAGCACCATGATGTAAGGCAAGAAGGGATAGGCTAACTTTACTGTTTTGTGCAAATGCAGTCATGTTTGTGATCAGAACTGTCCTCATCTATAAAGCTGCTAACACTTGAACCTTGAAGGGAAAATATAAACACCAGCTGTCCATCTTTTGTTTGTACAAGAAGGCCTGGATAACAAGAACTGGATTGGTTCCATTAGTGCTTTGTCCCTGAAGTCAGGAAGTACCCTGCCAGTAAGGAACTGCCTTTTAAAGTTCTTTTGAAAGTAGATAATGCTGGGCGCCTGGGTGGCTCAGTTGGTTAAGCGACTGCCTTCGGCTCAGGTCATGATCCTGGAGTCCCTGGATCGAGTCCCACATCGGGCTCCCTGCTTGGCAGGGAGTCTGCTTCTCCCTCTGACCCTCCCCCCTCTCATATGCTCTCTCTCATTCTCTCTCTCTCAAATAAATAAATAAAATCTTTAAAAAAAAAAAAAAAGTAGATAATGCCTTTGACCATCCAAGACCTCATGATTTCAAGGCATCAAAGTGGTCTACTTGCCCCCAAACATAACATCTCCAATTCAGCCTCTACATCAGGGTGTCATAAGAATCTTTAAGTTTCATTACACAAGGTACTCTATGGAAAGGGTTGTCAAAGGTATGGAAGAGAACCTTGATAGACCATCATGAAAATTTGGAAAGTTTACACCATGGAAGATAAGTTTACACCATGGAAGATGCCGTAATTGTTTATAGAAAAAGCTATGGAAACCATCAAGCTCAAAACAATAAATTCCTGTGGGAGAAAGCTTTTTAGATGTTGTACCTGACTTCACAGGATTTATGACAGTACCAATCAAGGAAACCATAAAAGACATTGTGGATATGTCAAAAAAAAGGTGAAGGTTTCAAGAAATGGATTTTGGAGAAATTCAAGAGCTAATAGACACCACACTAGAGGAAGTAACAGATGACTTGATGGAGATGAGCGTTTTCCAAACCAGTGCCAGATGATGAGAAAGATGTAGAAAAAGCAGTGACAGAAATCAAATTGACATTAGACAACCTGGCAGAAGGGTTCTGATTATTCATGACTGCTTTTGACTTCTTTTATGACATGAATTCTTCTATGATATGAACACTGAAACTAAAGCAAACAGTGGAAGAAGGATTGGTATTGTATAAAAATATTTTTAGAGAAACGAAGAAGCAAAAAGTCTGACAAAAATTACAATGTATTTTTATAAAGTTACACTGAGAATGCCTACTTCTCTTGCCTCCCCTTTCACCTCCTCTACTTCTTCCAACTCTGTCACTCCTGAGAGAAGACGAACCCCTCCTCATCCTCCTCCTCAACCTACTCAATGTGAAGATGAGGATGAAGACCTTTATGATGATCCACTCTCACCTAATGAATAGTAAATCTTCATGCTGCACACTTAATAACTTACCTGTGTGTATGTGTGTGAGTGTATTTATGTGAAAACCTGATAATTTTTTGGCAAGAACCATATGAGACAGTTTTGTGTGATCATCATCATCATTGTCTAAGTATTCATCATGTAGAACATTGTGTGCAAGACTAGTATGGAAGAGAATAGCCTATCCTTACATGGCATAAGGTGAGTGATATTTATTATTAAATTAATAATGTGCTAAGCTGCTTACAGTTTTATAACTTTGCTTTTAAAGAATTACATTACTGTACAGTATGCCCCCCCACTATCTATCTCATAATTGGAGAAATTGTGTGTCAGCTTATTATCACAGGTTTTTTGAATGTAACATTTCTAATATTGTATTATGAATATGACTATAATACTGTATGCCATAAAATTTTATAATGATTTATTTGTCAGTGTATAAGCTAGCCTACAATGAAACAATTGTATTGATTACACTAGGCTACCATAAAGCAGTCATATCGTTGCCTTTTCATTATTAATGCATGAATTTTTATACCTGCAAATAAATATGAATTTGTCGCATTATCTTTTCACTTTCAATGTCTAGTATTAGTAGTATGTGTAGCATCTACAGTGTTTTGTATCACATAAAACAATATTGATTTATAGGAACAATATCAATAGGAACAATAGGAACTGACAGATGATTCATCTTGTAAATAGATGACATAAATTTATGGTATTGATAAATACAATACAGTACTGGGGCACCTAGGTGGCTCAGTTGGTTAGGCATCTAACTCTTGATTTCAGCTCAGGTCATGATCTCAGGGTCATGAAATGAAGCCTTGCATGGGGCTCTGTGTTCAGCATGAAGCCTTCCTGGGATTCTTTCTCTGCTTGTCCACTGCCCATCCCTCCACCTGTGCACTCTCTAAATAAATAAATAAATAAATACAATCTTAAAAAAATACAACACAGCACTATAAATGTATTTTTCTCTTCTTTTTGATTTTCTTAACATTTTCTCTTGTTTATTGTAAGAATACAGTGAAATATATATACAACATATGAAATATGTGTTAATCAACTATTTGTTATCAGTAAAGTTTCCAGTCATCAGCAGGCTATCAGTAGTTATGTTTTGGGGGAGTCAAAAGTTATACATGAATTTTCAAGTGTTTGGGGTCAGCACCCTTAACCCCTGTGTAGTTCAAGGGCCAACAGTAATAGAATGCTTAACCTATTAACAGTAAAATACTCATTTTTTTCAGGTACCTGTGGATTGTTCACCAGGATAAACTATCTCCTGAGTAACAATCAAACATCAACACATTTAAAATAATTAAAATCATCCAGGGCATGCTCTCTGATCATAATGAACTCAAACTAGGAATCAATAGCAGAAAGACAATAGGGAAATCTCAAAACACATAGAAATTAACTTCTAAATTTCTTTTTTTTTTTTTAAAGATTTTATTTATTTATTTGACAGAGAGAGACACAGTGAGAGAGGGAACATAAGCAGGGGGAGTGGGAGAGGGAGAAGTAGGCTCTCCGCTGAGCAGGGAGCCCGATGTGGGGCTCGATTCCAGGGCCCTGGGATCATGACCCGAGCCGAAGGCAGGCGCTTAACGACTGAGCCACCCAGGCGCCCCTAACTTCTAAATTTCTAAACAATCCATAGGTCAAAGAAAAGTCCTTAGGAAAATTTAAAAATATATATTGAATTAAATAAAACAAAAATACAACATCTAAAAATATATGGAATGCAAGTAAAACAGTGCTGGGTGGGATATTTACAGCACTAAGTCTTTACATCATAAAAGATTACACATCTCAAGTCAAATCTAAGTTCCCACCTCAAGAAACTAGAAAAAGAAAAAGCAAAAAGCAAAATAAATGCAAAGCAAGCAAAAGGTGGAAATAATAAAGACAAGAGCAGAAATCAGAAAAATTGAAAACAGGAAAACAATAGAAAAAAATCAATGATGCAAACTGCTGGTATTTTAAATAATAAAAGTAAAATGGATAATCCTTTAGCAAGACAAAGATAAAAAAAAGAGAAGACACAAATTACAATATCAGGAATGAAACATGAAGTATCATTATAGATCTTGAAGCCATTAAAAGGATTATAAAGTAATACTACAAGCAGCTCTATATATATAAATTTGACAACTTACAGAAATGGACCAATTCCTCAAAGATCACAAAGTACTAAAGTTAAATAAAGATGAAACACCTCTTAGTGCATTTTATGAGGCCAGTATTATCTTGATATCAAAACCAGAAGAGGCAGTACAAAAAACAAACAAACAAACAGATCTCTCATGAATTTAGACAAAAAAAAAGACTCCACAATAAAATACTAGTTAATTTCGGGAATTTGTTTACAAAAATGCATCATGTCACATCCAAGTGGGATGTATTTCAAATATATAAGGCTAGTTCATCACTTGAAAAGCAATCAGTGAAATCCACCTTATCAACAGATTAAAGAAAAAAAATCATTACTGTGTCAACAGACAAAGAAAAACATTTGATGAAATTAAACACTCATTCACTATAAAAACTCTCATGTTATATACAAACAGAAGCTCTTACATAGAAACCTAACAGTAAACACAGATTAAAAACCAGCAATAGATATGCAAAAAATAAAAAGAAAGGAATCCAAGTATATCATTAAAGAAATCCAACAAACCATGAAACAGAGCAAAAGAAGAAAGGATCTTAGAAAAACTACAAAAACAACCACAAAACAAGTAACAAAATGACAACAAATACATATCTACCAATAATTAATTTGAATATAAATGGACTAACCACTCCAACCAAAAGACATAGGGTGACAGAGTAGATAAACACACACACACACACACACACACAACATAAACACACACACAGAAAACAAGACTCATCTGTAAGCTGCCTATAAGAGACTGATATCAGATCTAAAGACACCTGCAGATTGGAAGTGAGGGAATAGAGAAACATTTATCATGTTAATGCATGTCAAAAGAAAGCTGGGGTAGCAACACTTATATTGGACAAAATAGACTTTAAAGCAAACACTTTAACAAGGGAAACTTTAACAAGGGAAAAAGAAACAAGGTATATAATAATAATGAGAACAATCCAACAAGAAGATATAACAATTGCAAATATTTATGCACTAAACAAGGGAGCACCCAAATACACAAAATAGTTGATAACAAACAACAGCATTAATAAATAGTAATGAAATAATAGTAAGATGCATTATCACCCCATTTACATCTCTGAACAGATCATCCAAACAACAAATCAACATGAAAACAGTGGCTTCAAAAGACACACAAAACCAGGTGGATTTAACAGATATATTCAGAACATTCCAACCTAAAACAGCAGAATATATATTCTTTTCAAGTACACATGGAACATTCTAAAAAATAGATCACATATTAGGCCACAGACAAGTCTCAACAAATTCGAAATGATCAGTCATACTATGCATCTTTTCAGACCACAATACTATGAGAATAGAGTCAACCACAAGAAAAATAATCTGGAAAGACCACAAATACATGGAGATTAAATAACATGCTACTAAACAATGAATGGGTCAACAAAGAAATAAAAGAAGATTTCTGGGGCACCTGGGTGGCTCAGTGGCTTAAGTGTCCTACTCCTGGTTTCCACTCAGGTCATGGTCTCATGGGTTGTGAAATGGAGCCCTGCATCAGGCTTCACACTCAGTGGGGAGTCTGCTTGTAGATTCTCTCCCTCTGCCCTTCCACCCATATGCGCTCTCTCTCTCAAATAAATAAGTAAATCTTAAGGAAAAAAAAGAGAGCATCAAAATTTACATGGAAACAAATGAAAACAAAAAGACGATGGTTCAAATCTCTGGGATGCAGCTAAACTGGATCTAAAAGGGAAATTTATAGCAATACAGGCCTACCTCAAGAAGCAAGAAAAATATCAAATAAGCAACCTAATTTTATACCTAAGTGAGCTAGAAAAAGAAGAATAAACAAAACCCAAAACCAGTAGAAAGAAGGAAATAATAAAGATTAGAGCAGAAATAAATGATATAAAACAAACAAAATAAATGAAAGCAGGCATCAGTTCATTGAAAAGATCAACAAAACTGATAAACCTCTAGCCAAACTCATCAAAAAAAAAAAGGAGAGATTAGACTCAAATAAGCAAAATCACAAATGAAAGTTTTGAAATAACAATGAAAACCACAGAAATACAACAGACTGCAAGAGAATATTATGAAAAATTATATGCCAACAAATTGGATAACCTAAAAGAAATGCATAAATTCCTAGAAACATGTAACCCACCAAAACTGAAAGAGGAAGAAATAGAAAATTAGAACAGATTGATTACCAGCAATGAAATTGAATCAGTAATCAAAAAAAAAAAAAAAAAAAAAAAAAAAAAAAACCTCCCAACAAACTAAAGTCCAGGACCAGACAGCTTCACAGGTGAATTCTACCAAACTTTAAAAGAAGAATTAATACCTATTCTCAAACTTCCCCCAAAATTAGAAGAGGAAGGAAAACTTCCAAATCCTTTCTCTGAGGCCAGCAATACCCTGATACCAAAACCAGATAAAGACACTACAAAAGAAGAGAACTATAGGACAATATCTCTGATGAAATTGATGCAAAACTCCTCAACAAAATATCAAATCAAATCCAAAAATACATTTAAAAAATCATTTACCATGATCAAGTTGGATTTGTTCCTGGGATGCAAGGATGGTTCAATATTCACAAATCAATCAATGTGATATATCATATCAATAAGAGAAAGGGTAAAAACCATATCATCACTTCTATAGATGTGGAAAAATCATCTGACAAAGTACAATATCCTTTCATAATAAAAACTCCCAGCAAAGCAGGTTTAGAGGGAATATACATACCTCAACATATTTAAGGCCATCTATGAAACATCACAACTAATATCATCCTCAATGGGGAAAAACAGAGCTTTTCCCCTAAAGTCAGCAAAAAGATAAGGATGTTGATTCTCACCACTGTTATTCAACATCTGGAAGTCCTAGCTACAGCAATCAGACAACAAAAAGAAATTAAAGGACTCCAAATCAGCAAGAAAGAAGTCAAACTTTCACTATTTGCAGATGACATGATACTTTATATAGAAACCCATAAAGATTCCATTCAAGAACTAAAAAAATGAATTCAATGGAGTCTCAGGATACGAAATCAATGTACAGAAATCTGTTGGATTTCTATACACTAATAAAGTAGCAGCAGAAAGAGAAATTAAGAAAGCAATCTAATTTACAATTACACCAAAAATAATAAAGTATCTAGGAATACACTTCACCAAAGAGGTGAAAAACCTGTACTTTGAAAACTATAAAACACTGATGAAAGAAATTGAATATGACACACACAAAAAAATGGAAAGATGTTCAATGCTCAGGGATTGGAAGAACAAATATTGTTAAAATATCTATACTACCCAAAGCAATCTAAACATTTAATGCAATCCCTAAAAAAATACCAACAGCATTTTTCACAGAGGTAGAACAAACAATATTAAAATTTGTATAGACCCCAAATAACTAAAGCAATCTTGAAAAAGAAAAACAAAACTGCAGGCAGCACAATTCCAGACTTCAAGTTACACTACAAACCTGTAGTAATCAAAACAGTATGGGAGTGGCACAAAAATAGACACATGCATCAATATAACAGAATAGAAAATCCAGCAATAAACCCACAGTTATGCGGTAAATTAATCTTCAACCAGGTAAGAAAGAATATGCAATAGGAAAAAGACAGTCTCTTCAACAAATGGTGTTGGGAAAACTGGACAGCAACATGCAAAAGAATGAAACTGGACCACTTTCTTACACCATACACAAACATAAACTCAATATGTATTAAAGACCTAAATGTGAGACCTGAAGCAATAAAAATACTAGGAAAGGGCATATGTAGTAATTCTTCTGACATCAGCCATAGAAACATTTTCTTGATATATCTCCTGAGGCAAGAGAAAAAAAAAATAACAAACTATTGGGACCACATCAAAATAAAAGGCTCCTGAACAGCAAAGGAAACAAACCACAAAACTAAAAGGCAGCCTACTGAATGGAAGAAGATATTTGCAAATGAAGTATCTGATAAATGGTTGGTATCCAAAATATATAAAGAACTCATACAACTGAACACCCAAAAACCAAATAATTCAATTAAACATGGGCAGAAGACATGAGCAAACACTTTTTCAAAGACATAGATGGCCAACAGACACATGAACAGATTTTCGATATAACTCATCATCAGGAAAATGCAAAGGAATAAATAAAACTGTTCCTATTTGCAGATAATGTAATTGTCTATATAGATAATCTTAAGGAGTCTACAAAATTAAACTAGAACTAATCAGTGACTTCAGCAAGGTAATAGAATGCAATATAAAAATTTTAAAAATTAATTATACGTCTATATTATAACAATAAACATCATGGATACTAAAATTAAAACTACAGTATTATTTATAATTGCACAAAAAAGAGAACTATTTAGGTGTAATTCTAACAAAACATGTATAGGGTTTACTTATTGAAAATTACATGATGCTAACATAAAACATCAAAGATTTAAATAAATGAAGAGACAAACTCAACGTTGTAAATATGTCAATTCTCTCCAAACTGATATACAATTTCTATCAAAATCTTAAACAGTTTTGTAGTTATAGGCAAAATTATTCTAAGATAGACATGGAAAGTAAAGGATATAGAATAGCTAATTCAATTTTGAAAAAGGAAAATATGGTGGGAGGAATTTGTCAATATGATTTCAAGACATTATATAATTATAGTAATCCAGACTGTGTGGTATTAGTGGAGGTATAGAAACATAGAAAAATGGAACAGAATAAAGAACCCAGAAATAGAGCCACACATATGCCCCAGTGATTTTTTTTTTTTTACAAAGATGCAAAAGCAATTCAGTGGAAAAAGAAAACTTTTTCAACAAATGGTGCTGAAACAGTTGGATATCCATGACTACAAAAATGAACATTGACCTAAGTCTCACATCTTTTGGAAAAATTAACTTGAAATAGATTATTAACTTAAATGCAATATTTAAAAGTATCAAACTTTTAAAACAAGTATTGGAGAAAATCTTTGTATCCTAGAACTAGGTGAAGAGATCATAGAAAAATTAAATTTTATAAAAATTAAATTTTTTTGTAGAAGATCTTGTCAATAGGATGAAAGGAGAAGTTACAGAGTGGGAGAAAATATTTGCAAACCACATATCTGACAAATGACTTATATCTAGAATATGTAAAGCTGTCTCTACATTCAACAGTAAAAAAAAAAACAAATATTTTCATTAGAAAATGGGGAAAAAGCATGAGATAGATTCACTGATAAGGATATAAAGATGGCAAATAAGCACATGATATTCAACACCATTAGCCATCAGGGAAATGCAAATTAAAACCACAATATCACTATGTACCTTTCAGACTGACCAAAATAAAAAAAAAAAAATAGCAACAACACCAAATGCTAGAAAAGATGCAGAGAAATTGAGTTATACATTGCTGGTGGAAATGTAAGTGGTACAGTCACTCTGAAAAATAGTTTGATGGTTTCTTAAAACACTAAACATGCAACTACAATTCTTGGGCATTTACCACATAGACTTATGTCCACACAACTTATGTCCACACAAAAACTTGTTCAAGAATGTCCATAGTGGTTTTATTCATAATATCCAAAAACTAGAAATGGCCCAAATGATCTACAATAGGTGAACACTTAAATAAACTGTGACACATTCATACCATGGATAATTACCTAGCGATAAAAAGCAACAAATTATTGACACAAGTAACAACTTGGATAGACCTCAAGGATTTCATTTTATAACATTCTTGAATAAACATACTATAGAGATGGATAAAATGGTACACATGTGATAAAATTGCATAGAATTACACATACATACATACACATGGTGCCTGTGTAATTTGTGAAATTTTAATAAGCTCTGTGAATGGTACCAATGCTGGTTTCTTGGTTTTAATATTGTACTATAGTTATGCAAGATATCTAATTTGAGGGAAGGTGCATAGAATCTTCCTGTACCTTTTCTTGCAAGGTTTCTCTATAAATAGATTTATGTGTAAGAAGTATTTAAAAATAAAAAGTTAAAAGGTATAGAGAACTAAAGTAGAAAATAACAAAGACAAGACAAAAATATTAAATGAATTTAATGTGTTCTATGGTCCCACTATTACTTGAGAAGAGGTAAGAGTAGTCTAATTTATATTTAATATATAAGTCAAGTGTATATGGTTTAATCTCTAGGATAGGAATTAGAACATGGCCAACCACCATTTTTTTAATAAAGTTTTATTGGTAAAAAGCCATGCCTATTCATTTATGCATTGTCTCCATTTGCAATATCTTGGCAAAGTTGTTACTATATAGCTGAAAAGAATTATAATGAACAAACTAATGGAAGGAAACATGTATGTTTCCAATGAAAAGTAAGAATGAATTAAAAAGAACATAAATGAGGAACTGAGCAAACAAGAGAATAAATATAAACACAAACATATCAATAATTGTATTAATTATAAATGAACTAAATACGTCAATTAAATGACAAGACTGTCAAATAGAACAAAAATTATATACCAGGTACAAGAAACACACCTTAAGGACATGGAACATTTAATAGAAAAGAGTGAAAAAAGTTACATCATGCAGATATAAACCCAAAGAAAGCTGACACAGCTGTACTTCTAGCAGACATGTAGACATTAAGATAGGAAGAATTATTTGAAACAACAAACATTTCATAAAGAAAAAGGAGTACATCTACAAGAAATATGTAAGAATTCTGAATTTTTGTTCACTTAAGCACAACTTCAAAATATATTAACAAAATGGGAAAAACCAGAAGAAAGAGATGTGTACAATATTAGTGGAAAAGTTTAATATAACTCTATAAATAACTGACAAAGAAAGCAGACAAAAAAATCAACAAGAATATGTAAATTCTAAAACAAATTAAAAATTTTGGCATTGCTATTTTATAAAGAAAACTGTACATAATAATGACAGGGTACACATACTTGCCAAATGCAAATGAAATATATACCAAAATTAATCATGTGCTGGACATTAAAAGGAACCTCTACAAATTCAAAATGATTGAAATTATTTAAAGTATATCATCTAGCTATGGTAGAGGTAAATTAAAAATCAATAATAAAAATATCACAAAAAATATCTCCAAATGTTTGGAGGGGTTTCAGGGACCCTCAGGGTTACCAGGACACACGTTGAAAACTCTGGATTAATTAATTTAATTCTATTATTATAAAGCTTATCACATTGGAATCTTCTTGTCCACACAGCTTCACCAATGAATCAAACATTCAAGGAAAAAATAACATTAATCTTGCAAAAACTCTTTCATGGAATAAAAATAGGGATCGTATCCTAATTCATTTTATGAAGCCAGCAAAACATTAAGACAGAAGTTAGCAAACTACAAAGGGCCCTTTTTCTACAAAGGGCCAGATAGTAAATATTTTAGGCTTTTAATCCGTAAGGTCTCTATCATGATTACTTGACTGCTATTACAGCAAGAAGTAGCCATAAACAATACAGAAGTGAACAGGCATGGTTTTCCTCTGATAAAACTTTATTCATAGTCACTGAAATTTGAATGTTATGTCTTTCTCACCCCCTTTGGAGTCTGATTCACTGTACCAGACCTCTTCTTTGGCACATACTTCCTACCATATATTGGCTCTGCTTTGGTCTATCTTCCCTGTACGGATGTCCTTTTAACTCTGCTCAGACCCCATCCTAGGCTGCTTTCATTCCATCATAAATGCCCTCCTGATCTTGCTCAAGCTCTTCCTCTACAGAAATGCCTTCTCCCAGACTCAGATTTGACTCCCCCCGCCCCCAGCAGGCCATCTTGCTGTGCAATAACCTCTTCATTTTGCTTTGGCTGACACCCATGCAGAGGTCTCCTAACTCTATTTGGGCTCTGATACCACATGTGTATCAGAGTATCACATGTATTAGGATGCTTTCTTCAGCCTGCTTGGGCTTGGGTATCCTGTGACAGGCAGCCTTCCTTAAGCAGATGCCCTTCTCACCCAGGTTGTGCTCTTACACCTTGATCATGGCCACTGCAGCTTTCCCTCAACTCACTAGCTGTAGATAGTTACCTTCCACTGCCCCTACTGATAACTTCAGGTCTGTATTTTCAGGAAAGGAAGGGAATTGAAGGAAAGGAAAGAAAAAGAAAAGGTATAGAAAAAGAAAAATGAAAAAGTAGCAAAGAGAAGTAAAGGGAGAAAAAGGTGACAAGGAAGAGTCAATATATTTTAAAATGACATTTCAGAAATAATTTTTCTTGCTGTAAAACTAAGATTTCATTAAGAATAAAGTTCACATTAGGATAAGACTTCACAACTTTAGTATTGGCACACAGTAGTGATTAACTGTTGACATATGTAATTAGTTGTGAGGGTTTTCAAAAGTAATTTAGTGCTAGTAATAAAAATATCAAAATTTTTGCATGAGTTTCTTTTTTGATACAGTAGAGAGAATTCAAGGTTATCTTTATATAAACTTTCATTCACTTGTGTATTGATAAGCTTTTCTGAATGGTAGTGGAAGAGGCAGAGTTATACCTGTCTCAACCTAAATAAATGTATAGGTCATGCAGACATCACCCACAAGGTTATTTTGTAGTAGGTAGGATGGTTGAGAACCACTGCATTAGAAAGTTATTTCTAATTTTTTGAAGCAGAAAATAAAAAATTAAAATATGTCAAATAAAACTTAAACTTGTAAATTCAGAGTAAATAAACTTTAGACAGTCTGTAGAGTTTTGAATTTTGGTTCAACCAAAGCTCAATTCTCACTAAATTTTACATGAAGAAAAAGCAAGTTCATTTCCAAAGAAAAATGCCACACAGCACTGTGTATATTTTAAATAATGTATATGTATTATGAGTATTTCAGAGAAACATATTATGCAAGGGGAAGAAGATCCACATGCTCAACTAATAAGGATGAATGACAAGATTGGTCATTACACAGAATGCTGGCTTATAGTAATATATGGTGACTTTTCAATGTTAACTATTTTGTATTTCAAATAAAATAGTATTCCATATCACAGCATAAAAGAAAGACTGTAATTCAGTTGCAATAACTAGGTAAATATACACCATTTTATAGCATATTGAACTTTATTGAGAAAGTCTGTCATACATGTTTAAAATTTGGGTCATCTTTGGCTTTAAAATAAGATAAATGTACTCAGTTTTAGGGATTACTCTAAATGACTTTGAAGTAAACTTTTATGGAGGTATAACACACATAAAGAAATATTTAAAAAGCATATATGTTCAATTTTTATCTTATTTTTAACAGTTTTATTGAGGTATAATTGACATACAATAAACTGCACATAGTAGAAGTGTGCATTTTGATAAGTTTTTCCATATATATATATCTATATATCTATATAGATATATATATCCCCATTAAACCGTCACCACAATCAAGGCAATGAACGTACCCATCACAACCAAAATTTTCCTTATGCCTTTTGGTAATCCCATTCTTTCCCTTTTCAATACCCCCCAAACCAGGAAACAACTGGTCTATTTTCTATTAATAATGCTTAGTATGCATTTTCTAAGATGTTTTATATAATTAGAAGCATACTATATATGCTTTTTTATAACTGGCTTATTTCACTCAGCATAATTTCCTTGATATCCATCCAAATTATTGGATCAACAGGTTTTTTATTAATTGCTGAACAATATTCCATTGTATGGATATACAGGTTTTGTATAACTATGCACTTGCTGAAGGAAATTTTGGTTGTTTCCGATTTGTGGCTATTACAAATAAAGTTGATATGAATGTTCATGTACAAACTTTGTGTGAACATGAGTTTCCATTTTGGAGAGATAATTACATATGATTGGAATGGTCGGATCACATTGTAGGTGTGCTGCTTGATTCTCCAACAGTGGCTCTTTTCCAGGACAATCCCAGATTTTCAGCCTTTTGCCTACATCCAGAATTGAATAATGTCCCCAGTAGAAAAGCAGGTAAACTTAGCTCACCTCTCCAAAGTTATCCCTGTTTCAGAATCTTAGACACTGTGTAGTCTTTGCTGCTTTAGTTGCTCTCAGATGAATTTATCCATTATCCAATTTTTCTAACTGATCTGTTTCAAGCTGCTTTGAGCTACAAAAAGCAGGTTGCTAAATTTCACCTTTTTAAATAATGTATTTTCAAAACCTCTTGATAAAATATAGAAGTCAGTGAATTCTTGAATATTAATCATATGCAGGGCAACTTTGCTAGATTCTGTTATTAATTCTAATAATTTGCCTGTGAATTCTTTTAAGGTTTTCTATATGGAATAGCATCATTAACCTTTTGTTTTCTCTCATTTATTTCTTCTTAATTTTTAAAAATTATTTTATTTATTTATTTATTTATTTATAATTCCAATGTAGTTAACATACAGTGTTATATTAGTTTTAGGTGTACAATATAGTGATTCAACAGTTCCATATATTATTCAGTGTTCATCAAGATAAGTGTACTTTTAATTCCCTTCACCTATTTCACCCATCCTCCCACCCATCTCCCCTCTGGTAACCATGTTTCTTCTCTGTAGTTAAGTGTGTTTTTTGGTTTGTTTCTTTTTTCCTTTGTTCATTTGTTTTATTTCTTAAATTCCACATAATGCTAAGTGAAATAAACCAGGCAGAGAAAGACAAATGCCATATGATTTCACTCTCATTTATTTCTTGCATATTTTATTTCCTTTTTTTTTTTTTTTTTATTGCACTGGCCAGAATCTCCAAAACAGTACTGAAAGCTGAGTTAAGATGGTGGAGTAGTAGGGAGACCCTGAGATTGCCTTGTCCCTCAAATACAGCTAGATCAACATCCAACTATTTTGAACAGCTAGGAATATGACCTGAGGATTAAGAAAGAAATCTGCATAGTTGGAAGGAGAGAATGTGGCAGATGCAAGGTTCAGAGCCATGAATTGGGGCAGAGGAAAGCCATGGAACTGTGAAGGGGAGGGAACCCTTTTTTTTGGAGCAAAGTCAGGGAGAGGGAGAGAGCAGGAGAGAGTGCAGCAGGTAGAGATCGCACAATAAGCTGCGATGAGGAGATCCCCTGGGTTGCACTGGGAAAGATTGCTCCCCTTCCCAGAGTACATTTGGAAGAGCATATTTTCCTTTCCAAGGACAAAAGGCCAGCTGGGAGACATTAAGCAGTGACTGACAGCAGGGACAGCGGTGTGTGCAGAGGGCAGATAACCTTGTAGCAGCTTTTCACTGTAAGCCACAATATACTTAAACCACTGTGTGCACACCAAGCGGCTGCTTTTCTGGAACAGAACTGAGCAGAGAGCAGAGATATGGGCAGACTATATATGACCTGGCCAATGTTTTTTGCTATCTGCCACAATAGATTCAAGCTTCTGTGTGACTGCTTTTCTGGGACAGAACTGAGTAGGGGACTGAGTCATGCACAGATGGCAGATAACTTGGTTGCAGCTTTTCCCTGTGCATCACAATAAACTCTAGCTTCCTCTGAACCCACACTGTGCAACTGCATTTCTGGGATGGGATGGTGTTGAGTGCACCATGAAGCTGTCCTCCAGAGGAGCGGAGTGGGTCGGTACCTAGCCAGGCCCTTTAAAACTTGAAGTTTTGAATCCTAGCCACTGGCCAGAGAAAATATAGGAGATTGTGGCACTGCACCCCGCCAATGGCCTGGGAACACACAGGTTAAGGTCAGGGAACTGACAAAAGCCCAGGATCCAGGAGATTGCTTTTCTGAGAGGGCCTCCTGAAGAGGGGTGGCCAGGAGTTCCCCTCCCCAGCAACAAGAGGGCAAGGTGATGTCATAGTCCTCCTCCAACACCTCTCCCATCCTTGGCCCACCAGCACAGTCACACTTCAGAGACAGTACCTCCAGTGGAGGTGGGAGTTCCCTACACTAAACCCCAACTCCCACACCTGGCAGGAGCATTTTTACAAGGGCAAGTTCGCTTGTGAGCCAGTCCAGCAGGCCTCTCTTTCAGAAGACCAACACAGGCCCCCACATCTACCAAGTCTACTGATTAAAGAAAGCTCTAAAAATCAGCTTCTGGTGGAAATAAGACCAGGCTTGCTTCTTTTTTTATTTTTTTTCTTTAATTTTTAATTTTTTTTACTTTTTTCTATTTCTTTTTAATTCTTTATCCTTTATTATATATATATGTATATTTCGTGCTTTTTTTTTTTTCTTTTCTCTCTTCTTTTGTATCAGGCTTATAATCTTTTGTTTATTTGTTGGTTCATTTGTTTCCTTCTCTTACTTTTTGGATCAGCCTTCTTTTTTTCTCTCTCTCTTTTTTTCTTTCCCTACTCTTCTTTTCCTCTTTGTTTCTTATTTTTTTTAGAATCAGGTTTATGTTTTATTCTTTGTATCCATCTTTGTTCCATTTCCTTTTCTCTTGCTTTGAATCAGGTTTCATCTTTCCTTTTTGTTTTTTGGTTTGCTTTTTATTATTTCTTCTTTCCTTTTCTTTTTTCCTTTACAGTCTTAACTTCACAACCAAATCAAAGCACACCTAATTAAAGGTCCAAGCACTCCCCACTACAAGCAAGGAGGAACTGTGTAGAGGAAGGACCAGTAGGTAAGAGCAGCCAAAACACAACAACAGAGTGTACACAGCATACACCAGAAACACTTCCTGAAGTTTTGTTTTTGTTGTTGTTGTTGTTACTGCTGTTTTTGCTGTTTTTTTTTTTTTTTTTCTTTTTTCTTTTTCTTTCCTCCAATCCTTTCTGGACACAATGACTAGAAGGAGAAATTCACTGCAAAAGAAAGTACAGGAGGTAGTACTCTCTGCCACGGATTAAATCAATATGGATTTAAGTAAGATGCCTGAATTAGAATTCAAACCAATGACTATAAAGATGCTAGCTGGGCTTGAAAAAAGCATAGAAGACATTAGATAATCCCTTACTGTAGAAATAAAAGAACTAAAAACTAATCAGACTGAAATTAAAAATGCTACTACTGAGATGCAATCAAAAATGGAGGCTCTAACTGATAGGATAAATGAAGCAGAAGAGAGAAACAGTGATATAGAAGACAAAATGAAGGAAAGTAAGGAAGCTGAGAAAAAGAGAAAAACAACTACTGGATCACAAAGGGAGACAGGCACCTGCATGTACCAAGACTACTGAAGACAGAGCGCTCCAAAACATCAGCTTCTGGTGGGAATAAGACAAGGTTTGTTTCTTTTTTTTCTTTTTTTTCTTATTTTTTTATTTTTGTATTTCTTTTTTTTTATTTTTTCTCTTCTATATATATATATATTTCTTTTTTCTTTTTTGTTCTCTTTTTTGTATCAGGCTTAAAATTTTTTGTTCATTTGTTGGTTGATTTGTTTCCTTCTCTTCTTTTATGGATCAGGCTTTTTTTTTTTTTCTTCTTTCCTTACTTTTTTTCCCTTCCTTTTTACTCTTTGTGATCAGGCTTATATTTTTTACTTTGTTTGTTTCCGTTTTTGTTCCTTTTTTCCATTTGTCTTAGGTCAGGCTTTTTTTTTTTCTTTTCTTTTTTTTTTTCTTTTCAAGGCTTATCTTAACAAACAAATCAAAGCACACCAAATTAAAGGTCTAAACACTCTCCACTACAAGATAGGAAGAACACTGTAGAGGACAGACCAGTGGGAAAGAGCAACCAAAATACAACAGCAAGAGTATACACAGCATACACCAAACACTTTCTGAAGTTTTTGTTGTTGCTGCTGTTGTTGTTGCTGTTGTTGTTGTTAGAGTTTTTTTTTTCTCCTTTTACTTTCTTCTTTTCTTCTCTGGACAAAATGATGAGGAGAAATTCACCCCAAAAGAAAGAACAGCAGGTAGTACTAATAGCCAGGGATTTAAACAATATGAATATAAGTAAGATGTTGGAACTAGAATTTAAAACAATGATATAAAAATACTAGCTGGGCTTGAAAAAAGCATAGAAGACACTATAGAATCCCTTACTGTAAAGATAACAGAACTAAAATCTAGTCAGGCCAAAATTAAAAATACTATAACTGATATGGAGTCCCAAGTGGAGGCTGAAAAAATGAGGATGAACTAAGCAGAAGAGCAAGTCAGTGATACAGAAGATAAAATTATGGAAATAATGAAGCTAAAAAGAAGAGGGAAAGAAAACTATTAGATCACTAAGGTAGAATTAGCAAACTCAGTGATTCCTTAAAGTGAAATAATATCTATATTATAGGAGTTCCTGAAGAAGAATAGCAGGAAAAAGGGACAGAAGGTTTGTTTGAACAAAGTATAGCTGAGAACTTCTCTAATCTGGGGAAGGAAACAGGCATTCAAATCAGGAGGCACCTCAACATATTATGGTGAAACTTGCAAATAACAAAGACAAAGAGAATATCCTGAAAGCAGCTTGGGCAAGAGGTCCTTCACCTACAAGGGTAGACACATACGGCTGACAGCAGACCTGTCCACAGAGACCTGGCAGGCCAGAAAGGACTGGCACAATATAATCAATGTGCTAAATGGGAAAAATATGCAGCCATGAATACTTTATCCAGCAAGGCTGTCATTCAGAATAGGACAGGTACAAAGTTTCCAAGATGAAGAAAAATTAAAGGAATTTGTGAACACTAAACCAGCCCTGCAAGAAATATTAAAGGGGTCCCTTTGAGTGGAGAGAGAGACCAAAATTAACAAAGACCAGAAAGGAACAGAAGCTATCTGCAGAAACAGTGACTTTACAGGTAATACAATAGCAATAAATTTATATATTTCAATAATTACTGTGAATGTAAATGGACTAAATGCTCCAATCAAAAGACATAGGGTATCAAAATGGAAAAGAAAACAAGATACATCAATATGCTGCTTACAAAAGACTAATTGTAACTGAAAGACACCTCCAGATTGAAAATGAGAAGGTGGGGAACCATTTATCATGCTAATGGACATCAAAAGAAATCTGGAGTAGCAATCCTTATATCAGACAAATTAGATTTTAAACCATAGACTGTAAAAAGAGATCAAGAAGGACAATTTGTCATAATAAAGTGTTCTATCCAACAAGAAGATCTAACAATTGTAAATATATATGCTCCCAACTTTGGAGCAGCCAAATATATAAATCAATTAATAACAGACATAAAGAAGCTCATCAATAATAACACAATAATGGTAGAGGACTTTAAGACCTCACTCACAGTAATGGACACATCATCTAAACAGAGGCTCAACAAGGAAACAAGAGCTCTGAATGACACATTGGGACAGATTAGCCATTACAGTTATATTCAGAGGATTTCATCCTAAGCAGCAGAGTACACATTGTTTTCAAATGCACATGGAATATTCTCAAGAGTAAATCACATGCTGGGTCACAAATCAGGCCTAACCAGTACAAAAAGACTGAGATCATACCATTCATATTTTCAGAACACAATGCTATAAAAGTTGAAGTGAACCAAAAGAAAAAAAAATTGGAAGGACCAAAAATACATGGAGATTAAAGGATATCCTACTAAGGAATGGGTCAAACCAGGAAATGAAGGAAAATTTTTAAAAATAAATGAAAGCAAAGGAAAATGAAAACGTGACAGTTCAAAACCTTTGGGATGCAGCAAAGGTGGTCGTTTTGAGGGAAGTATATAGCAGTACAGGCCTTCCTCAAGAAACAAGAAAAGTCTCAAATACATAAACTAACTTTACACCTAAAGAAGCTGGAAAAAGAATAGCAAATAAAGCCTAAATCCAGCAGGAGAAGAGAAATAATAAAGATTAGAGTAGAAATCAATGATATAGAAAAAAACAAACAAACAGTAGAACAGATCAGCAAAATAGGAACTGGTTCCTTGAAAGAAATAACAAGATTGATAAACCCCTAGCCAGAATTATAAAAAAAAAAAAAAAAAAGAGAGAGCTAGGACCCAAATAAATAAAATCTTAAATGAAACAAGAAAGATCACAACCAACACAGAAGAAATACAATCAATTATAAGAGACTATTATGAGCAATTTTATGTCAAAAAAAAAAAAAAAGAAATCTGGAGGAATGGATAAATTCCTCAAAACATACAAACTACCAAAACTGAAACAGGAAAAAATAAAAAACCTGAATAGACCCATAACCAGCAAAGAAATTGAATCAGTAATCAAAAATCTCCCCAACAAACCAGAATTCCAGGGGAATTCTAAAAAATACTTGAAGAATGATTAATACCTATGCTTCTGAAACCATTATACAAAATAGAAATGGAAAGAAAACATCCAAACTCATTTTATGTGGCCAGGATTACCTTGATCCCCAAACCAGAC
Organism: Halichoerus grypus; assembly: GCF_964656455.1. NCBI lineage: Eukaryota > Metazoa > Chordata > Mammalia > Carnivora > Phocidae > Halichoerus > Halichoerus grypus. Next base: position 49,394,169 of record NC_135727.1, on the reverse strand, counting down.
AAAGACCCCACTAAAACGGAGAATTATAGATCAATATTCCTGATGAACATGGATGCCAAAATACTCAACAAGACACTAGCTAATAAAATCTAACAGTAAATTAAAAGTATTATTCACCATGACAAAGAGAGATTTATTCCTGGGCTATAAGGGTGGTTCAACATTCATAAATAAATCAATGTGATACACTACATTAATGAAAGGAAGTATAAGAACCATATCATTCTTTCAATAGATTCAGAAAAAGAAAATACACCCTTTCTTGATAAAAACTCTCCACAATATAGGGAAAAAAGGAACATACCTCAACATCATAAAATCCATATATGAGAGACCCACAGTGAGCATCATTCTCAATGGAGAAAAACTGAGAGCTTTTCCCCTAAAGTCAGGAACACGACAGGCATGTCCACTCTCATCACTTTTGTTCATCATAGTACTGGAAATCCCAGCCTCAGCAGTCAGACAACAAAAAGAAATAAAAGGCATCCAAATTGGCAAAGAAAAAGTCAAATTTTACTCTTCACAGACATCATGATACTCTATGTAGAAAATCCAAAAGACTCCACCAAAAAATTGCTAGAACTGAAACAGGAATTCAGCAAAGTAGCAGGACACAATATCAATGCACAGAAGTCAGTTGAATTTCTATATCCTAACAATGAAGCAGTAGAAAGTGAATTCAAGGAGTCGATCTCATTTAAAATTGCACCAAAAACCCATAAGATACCTAGGAATAAACCTAACAAAATAGGTAAAAGATCTGTACTCTGAAAACTGTAGAACACTTATGAAAGAAATTGAGGAAGATGCAAAGAAATGGAAAAAAACATTCCATGTTCATAGATTGGAAGAACAAATATTTTTAAAATGTCTGTGCTACCCAAAGCAATCTACACATTCAATGCGATCCCTATCAAAATACGAGCAGCATTTTTCACTGAGCTGGAACAAACAATTCTAAAATTTGTATGGAACCACAAAAGACCCCAAAAACCAAAGTAATGTTGAAAACAAAAACCAAAGTAGTAGGCATCACAATTCTAGACTCAAGCTGTATTACAAATCTGTAATCATCAATACAGTATGGTACTGGCACAGAAACTGACACATAGATCAATGGAACAGAATACAGAACCCAGAAATGGACCCTCAACTCTATGGTCAACTAATTTTTAACAATGCAAGAAAGAATATCCAGTGGAAAAAAGACAGTCTCTTCAACAAATGGTGTTGGGAAATTAGGACACCACAATGTAAAAGAATGAAACTGGATCATTTTTTTTTACACCATACACAAAAGTAAATTCAAAATGGATTAAAGACCTAAATGTGTGAAAGGAAACTCTCAAAATCCTGGAAGAGAACACAGGCAACAACCTCCTTGACCTTGGTCACAGCAACTTCTTCCTAGACATGTCTGCAAAGGCAAGGGAAAAAAAGCAAAAATGAATGATTGGAACTTCATCAGGCTAAAAATCTTTGCACAGCCAAGGAAATAATCAACAAAACTAAAAGGCAACCAAGAGAATGGGAGAAGAAATTTGCAAATGACATATCAGATAAAAGGCTACTATCCAAAATTTATAAAGAACTTACCAAACTCAAGACACAAAACAACAAAAAAAAATCCAGTGAAAAAATGGACAGAAAGTATGAACAGACATTTCTCCAAAGAAGACATAAAAATGACTCATAGACACATGAAAAAAAAAAAATGTTCAACATGACTCAGCATCAGGGAAATATAATTCAAAACCACAGTGAGCTATCACCTTACACTGGTCAGAATGGCTAAAATGAAGAACTCAGGAAACAACAGAAGTGGGTGAGGATGTGGAGAAAGGGGAACCCTCTTACACTGTTCATGGGAATGCCAACTGGTGCAGCTACTCTGGAAAATAGTATGGAGGTTCCTCAAAAGGTTAAAAATAGGGGCACCTGGGTGGCTCAGTCAGTTAAGCAGCTGCCTTCAGCTCAGGTCATGATCCCAAGGTCTTCTGATTGAGCCCCATGTCAGGCTCCCTGCTCAGCGGGAAGCCTGCTTCTCCCTCTCCCTCTGCCTGCTGTTCGGCCTATCTGTGCTCTCTCTCTATGTCTCTGTCAAACAAATAAATAAATAAATAAATAAATAAATAAATAAATAAATAAAATCTTTTTAAAAAAGTTAAAAACAGAACTACCCTACCATCCAGCAACTGCACTACTAGGCATTAGCCCCAAAGATACAAAAATGCTGATTCAAAGGGACACATGCACCCCAATATTTATAGCAGCAATGTCCACAATAGTCACAATATGGAAAGACCCCAAATATCTATTGAGATGAATGGATAACATATATATAGTATATATATAAAATGAAATATTACTCAGCCATCGAAAATGAAACCTTGCCATTTGCAATGATGTGGATGGAACTAGAGTGTATCATGCTAAAGGAAAGAAGTCATTCAAAGAAAGACAAATACCATATGTTTTCACTTGTATGTGGAATTTAAGAAACAGAACACATGAATATCAAGGAAGGGGAGGAAAAATAAAACAAGATGAAAACAGAGAGGGAGGGCGCCTGGGTGGCTCAGTTGGTTAAGCGACTGCCTTCGGCTCAGGTCATGATCCTGGAGTCCCTGGATCGAGTCCCGCATCGGGCTCCCTGCTCTGCGGGGAGTCTGCTTCTCCCTCTGACCCTCCCCCCTCTCATGTGCTCTCTCTCATTCTCTCTCTCTCAAATAAATAAATAAAATCTTTAAAAAAAAAAAAAAAAAAAAAAGAAAACAGAGAGGGAGACAAACTAGAAGAGACTCTTAAGTATAGGAAACAAATTGAGGGTTGCTTGTGGGCAGGTGGGTGGGGAGATGGAGTAACTGGGTGATGGGCATTAAGGAGGGCACTTGATTTAATGAGCACTGGGTGTTATATGCAACTAATGAATCACTAAAATCTACCCCTGAAACTAATAATACACTATATGTTAACTAAATTTAATGTAAATTAAAAAAAATTAAAAAAAATATAAAAACAGTTTTGAAAATGGAAGACATCAGTGCCATCCTTACAACAGAGATAAAAGCGTTAAAAAAGAATCAATCAGAGATGAAGAGTGAAATAAATGAGACTGGAAACAGGCTTGATGCAATGCACAACTGGCTGGAAAAATGCAGAGGAATGAATTAGTGACCTTGAAGACAAAACAATGGAAAATAAGCTGAACAGAAGAAGGAAAGAATTATGCAACACAAGAATAGGCTTAAGAAACTCAGTGACTCCATCAAATTTAATAACATTCATAGTATAGGAGTCCAAGAAGAGAGAGAAAAGGGGGTAGAAAATTTATTTGAGGAAATAATAGTTGAAAACTTCCCTAATCTGGGAGAAGAAACAGACATCTGGATCCAGGAGGCACAGAAATCCCCATCAAAATCAACAAAAGCAGGTCAACACTAAGACATATTGTAAATAAATTTGCAAATCATAATGATAAAGGAAAAAATCTTAAAAGCAGCAAGGCAAAAGAAGTCCTTAGCTTACAAGGGAAGAACTAAAAAGGCTAGCTGCAGATTTCTCAACAGGAACTTGGCAAGCCAGAAGGGAGTGTCATAATATATTCAAAGTGCTGAATGGAAAAAATCTGCAGCCAAGAATACTCTACCCAGCAAGGTTATCATTCAGAATAGAAGGAGAGGTAAAGAGTTTCCCAGATGAACCAAAACTAATGGAATTCATGGCAACTAAACCATCTCTGCAAAAAATACTAAAGTGGACTCTTTGAGTGGAAAGGACACACCAAAAGTAACAAAGACAAGAAATGATCAGAAAATCTCCAGAAACAATGACAAAACAAGTAACAAAATGGTACTAAATACATAACTGTCAATAACTACTTTGAATGTAAATGGACTAAAGACTCCCATCGCAAGACATAAGGTGTCGGAATGGTTAAAAAAATAAAACCCATCTATATGCTGCCTACAAGAGACTTATTTTAGGTCTAAAGACACCTGCAGATTGAAGTGAAGTGGTGGAGAAATATTTACCATGCATATGATTGCCAAAAGAAAGGCAGAATAACAACACTCATATCTGACAAACTAGACATTTTTGTTCTTGTATTGTTTTTTTCCTGCTTTGGTATCAGGGACATACTGACCTCACAGAATGGTTTTCAATGTGTTCCCTCTATTCCTTTATTTGTAAGATTTTGATAAAGATTATCATTAATTTTTTAAGTATTTGGTAGAACTCATTAATGAAACCCTGTAGTCTTGGGCTTTTCTGTGCTGGGGAATTTTTTATTCCTAATTCAACTTTCATTCTTGTTTTTCTTTTTTTTTAAAGATTTTATTTATTTATTTGACAGACAGAGAGAGATAGTGAAAGAGGGAACATAAACAGGGGGAGTGGGAGAGGGAGACGCAGGCTTCCCACTGAGCAGGGAGCCCGATACAGGGCTTGAACCCAGGATCCTGGGATCATGACCTGAGCCGAAGGCAGATGCTTAATGACTGAGCCACCCAGGTGCCCCTCAACTTTCATTCTTGTTATCGCTCTAAGAAAATTTCCTATCTCTTGGATTCAAGATGCATGATTCAATCTTGGTAACTTGTGCATTTTTAGGAATTATTTGGAATTTTTTTCCTAAGGTATCTGATTTGTGAGCATATAATTGTTTACAGTAATCTGTTATCACACTATGTATTTCTGTGGTTTTCTGGTGTATTGTTTTCTCTTCCATTTCTCATTTTGTTTTTTGAGTCTTCTTTCTTTTTTTACTTAGTTAATGTAGTTAAGGCATTGCCAATTTTGTTTATTTTTTGGAAAAACTGGTCATTACTTTCAATGTTATGTTATTGTTTATCCTGGTCTCCATTTTATTTATTTCCAATTTTTCTTTGTTATTTCCTTCCTATAATAAATGCCAGCTAAGTTTCTTCTTTTTTTAGTTCCTTGTGGTTTAATGGTAAGTGGTTTATTTGAACTTCTTTCTTGTACCAGTATTTACAGCATAACTCTAAGCTTTGGGATGATGCCCTTTATCAATTAAAAAAAATCTCTAACTACAAGGTGCTCAGATTTTTCCTTTTATCATTAATGATTAATTTTATTGTCTTTCTGCATTTTTACTTTTTCTATTTTTTAATTTTTTTAAAGATCATTTTAGAGAGAGAAAGAAAGCATGAGAGGGGGGGTGGGAAGGGGCAGAGGGCAAGGGAGAGAATCTCAAGCAGACTTACCACTGAGGGCAGAGCCTCATGTGAAGCTTGATCTCAAGACTCTGAAATCAGTACCTGAGCTAAAATCAAGAGTTGGACGCTTAAAGAACAGAGACACCCAGTCGCCCTTACATTCTGCAATTTTAAAGATGATTATGAGTTTTTACTTCTTTAAAATTTTTTGAAAAAATGTTTTAAAGATATGTTTATTTATTTAAAAGAGAGAGAACATGCATGTGAGCAGGTGGAGGGCAAGGGATCATCCTTAAGCAGACTCCCTGCTGAGCACAGAGCCCAATGTGGGGCTTGATCCCAGGACCCTAAGATCATGTCCTGAGCTGAAATTAAGAGTGTAGGAGGGAAAAAATGAAGGGGGGTGGGAAATCGGAGGGGGAGACAAACCATGAGAAACTATGGACTCTGAGAAACAAACTGAGGGTTCTGGAGGAAAGGAATGTGGGGGGATGGGTTAGCCTGGTGGTGGGTATTAAAGAGGGCATGTATTGAATAGAGCACTGGGTGTTACACGCAAACAGTGAATCATGGAACACTACATCAAAAAAAAAAAAAAAAAAAAGAGTTGGCTTCTTAACTGACTGAGCCACCCAGGTGCCCCTGAAGACTGTTTTTTATTTTACTTAGAACACCAACTGTAATTTTAACCTTTCTTAAAAAAAAAAAGTGAAATTGCTTTTGTTTCCCTTGCCTCAGGAGATATGTCTAGAAAGAAGTTGCTATGACCATTGTCAAAGAAGTTACTGCCTCTGTTCTCTGATAGAATTTTAATGGTTTCTTGTCTCACATTTAGGTCTTTCATCCATTTTGAATGTATTGTTGTGTATGATCTAAGAAAGTGGTCCAGTTTTATTCTTTTGCATGTTGGTGTTCATTTTTCTCAACACCATTTGTTGAAGAGACAGTCATTTTCCCATTGGATATACTTTGCTGCTTTATCAAATATTAAATCACCATATAGTTGTGAGTTGATTTCTGGTTTTTCTATTGTGTTCCATTGATCTGTGTCTATTTTTGTGCCAGTAGCATACTGTCTTGATCACTACAGCTTTGCAATACAACTTGAAGTCTGGAATTGTGATGCCTCCAACTTTGTTTTTCTTTTTCAAGTTTGCTTTGGCTATTTAGGGTCTTTTTTGGTTGCCTACAAATTTTAGGTTTGTTCTAGCTCTGTGAAAAAATACTTTTGGTATTTTCACAGGGACTGCATTAAATGTATAGGTTGCTTTGGGTAACTCCATTTCTTTCAATCCCCACATACAAACTAGTCTCTGGGACATTTCTAGTTTATCTATAATATATTTTTCAAGGCTTCAACCCCTATTACTATTCTATAGTCAAAATCTTATTTCATCCTCTATCATTTTACTTGCTCTATGGCACAAGTTCATAGAGGATCTCCTGACCCCTGTCTCAATAATGCCACCAATACAATTATTTACACTAGTAACAGAATTATCTTTCTAAAACAATTTTGATCCCATCACTCTTCTGCTTAATAACCTGCAATGGTAATGATTCCCAACTGCCTAGTAATATAGTCCAAACTCTTCATTGTGACATACATAGTCCTTTATAATTTGAACCCCACCAATCTCTCTATAGTGCTATTTCCTTCCTCAAAAGCCTTTTCTTTCCAAAAATGCCTCTTTTTTTTCTCTAGTCATGAGAACTAAATTCCAGTAGTACTGAACTTCCTTGAATATGCCATCCCCTTTCATATCTTTATGCCTTTGCACTTGGATAGAATGCCCTTTCTTCCTTTCTTTTCCTAGAAAAATCCTATCTGAAGATTAAGTTTATTATCACCCTCTTCATGAAGTCTTTCCAGGCTTTTCTGCAGTTATTTCTTCCCTATTTAGTTCTCCCACAGCATTTTGTCCATGCCTCTCTTAAATAATACTTATCAGATAGAATTTATTTAGATCTATGTTGTCTCCTCCCAGTATATTGCATGATTTCTGAGGCGAAGACCTTAATCAAATTTGTGTCTTTAGCATTCCATAGTCATAAATGTTTATTAAATAATTTTCATCAAAATCAAAGAGATCAAAGTATAATGTTTAATCTTTTATTCAGAGTTAATAACATCACAAATATGTATATTTAATTTTATATTGACTATAATACACAAATAGATGAAATTCACTTTTTTTTTCTGAATTATTCACTTCCAAAGGTTGTTACATGACATGGTAAATTTAATAAATATATATATTTTTTATTTTTCATTTAGTTTCTTAATTTCAAAATTTTGAAAAACAATCAGGACCCATTTTTGTCTACTTTTTTTTTCTCTTTGAATTTGCATTTAATAAATTGAACACTTATCAAACTACCTTTTAACTTTGGTTTTAATTAGTGGGTATAATAACTATCAGTTTAGCTGTAAGGGTATGTTGGTATTATTAATATTATAATTAAATATATCAAGGATGTACTAATTGACTTTGCCAAATGCAACTATTTACAGCTGATTGGTCAAAATAGTGTGAGCTGTAACTTTAATTACTTAACATTGGGTTATACTTTTTGATATGGTTTTGGAATATACGTGAGGTTCCGTGGCATGGAGTCTGGAGCCAACGACCAAGAAAGAATTCTTGAGATGTCTTTGGTGCAAAATGGTGGTTTATTAAAGCACAGGGAAAGGAATTGTGGGCAGAAAGAGCTGCTGCCCTGGGGTTGTGAGGGGTGGCTGATTATATACTATGGGGTTGGGGAAGGTAAGGAAAAGGGAAATTTCCAGAAAGATTTTTCATATGTTAAATATTTACAGGATACTGGAGGCCTTGCCATTGTCAGGTTAAGATTGTTTACCTCTCTAGTAAGGCATTAGCATTAAGGTAGTTGGGAACTTCCTGGAGGAACATTATACTCTGCCTGCTTCAAGTATCTGTCAATGGGTTGCAGGTTATAAGGACATTTAATTGTATTTACATTCCCTTCTGGAAGCTATTGCTAAGGCTTTTTTAAGTAAACTGAGGGAAACAGGTCTTGCAGGATTGTGGTCTCTACAAGTTAACTATTTGTTTTTCCTTTAGGGCAGCCAGGAGTGTCTGAGGAATGTCACATATATCCCATGGTGGGGGGTAGTTATGGGACATCAGCTTCTGCTTTGTCCTCAGCTTGCCTTCTGTTCCCTCATCATTTTTTATTGCTTCACATAGCATTTCTCTATTTTCTTGAAAAAAAAAAGAACTACTGTATCTTTCATGTTGATTTAATTTAGAACAAGAAAAACACTGGGAATAGGTTTTATGTGTTGATTATTCACATAATAGAATTAAGAGATAATGTCAAGAAAGGAGAATGCAACTGTGGATAAGAGTTTACTGTTGAAAAATACTACAAAGTGTTATTGAAGAGGTTAACCATTCAGGGAGCAATTGCAAAGTACTATGAAAATTGTGTTTAAATTGTTTAAATTACCAGCTCTCATAGGAAATAGAACATACTCTTTTTTTTAAATGAAACCTTTTTTTAAACTATTATGAATCACAGATTTATTTTCTTTTTACTGGTTGTCACTGTGATACACACACACACACACACACACACACACAGCAACCATGGTTAACATTTTTTGAGCTGTGAATTTAGTTTGGATAATTATACATTTATGTAACAGATTCCAGTGGTATTTTCTGATCTGTCCACAATAGCTATCAAATATAGTCTCTGCTAATCTTTAGACTAATCTGCCATGATCATAAAAATTAAATTGATTGGGACATAAAAGCACAGCTCTGTAAACACAGAAATGAGCACTCATTTTTCTGGTTTTAGTAATTGCTTGAATAATGTCTTTTTACATACTGTTGGTCATAGCAGAATGACCTATGCCTTACTAAGAAAGTTGCCAATAAATGAAGTATTACAAGAGGGAAAATTATCAACAAGGATTGATTAAATACCCATTGTGTTACCAAAGCACTGGGGTAGAACCAGTGAGTAATAATAAATGTCTTTTCATGATTTAGAAAGAGCATAATGATAAGAAAGGTCCTTAATGCTTAGACTAAAGAATTGAAATTATGATTTAGGACTGGTTAATGTAAACTTGTTTTATGTCTGTCTAAATGCAAGACCAAACTGAATGTTGATCCAAAGGTATTTAGTGGTATTAGCTCAGTAGAACACTTTACCTTTGCTCTCAATTTTTGACATTGACTACCTATTCACTTCTGGCTGCAGTCCAGCATATTTATTTTAACCTAAAAAAAAGCTCTTTTTGCTATGGGAGCTGTGATCTTAGAGATTGGCATTTGCCTAAACATCAAGTGTTGTTACTTCAGGGCAGTTGCTAATATTCAATTATTAGTTAGTGTTAGTTGGAGTAGAAGAGGACTTGGCTACCTTGGAATGTAATGTGCTTCTTTTCATTCAGAGAACAATGTGAAGTCCATATGCTTAATGAGACCTTGATTTAAAGAATTTGCAAATGAAGCTCTATTGTTTTACACTCACTAGGGAACTGTATGATTATTTGGAAAGTCTATAAAGACACCATAGAATGCACTGAAATAGATTATAAAGACAAAATATTTTCTTCTACTTTTTGTTTACAGTGATGATTTAGCAAATTCCTTCTCTATTGTTATCTCATTTAAAAAGGGTAGAGCAGCACAAATGACATCAACATATTATCATTAAACAAAGCATTAGGTTTTCAACAATTTCAATATTTTTTTAAGGTCATTCTTCTAAATGAATGTAAATTTATTAGGATTTTACAGCTTAGATGACTTTTCCATCATCTTTTTAGCTGAGCTTTTTGTTTTTCTCCAAGCAAATCAATGAAAAATCATCTACTGAAATGTGAAATTCTGTTTATATGTTCACAAGAGACTAGTTTGGAACACACTTGACTTGGTAGACTATAAAATCAAATGGTTATCATAAGGGTTGTGCTCTTTTGTTCCTTCAAATGCATACTCTGCTTTATTATATACGAATGTAGAATAATTTTCTCAAAACAAACTGTATAGGAATGATTTTTTTAAAGATTCAAGTAAAAAAATATCTTCTTAAAATGTCAAACTCATTTTAAAAATTAAGTTCTAATTATAAATATAGGACTAATACAGTTTTTAACCTTAACATACCTTTGGAACATCAAATAAAAAGTGTTTACATAAAATTTAGACTTAAGTGAAAAACAAATTACTTTTATACTAGCACTATCAAATATAGCACATTACAACTCAAATTCACAGTGAAACTGAATCATAAAAGGAACGCTGAAAAGGAAAGTTTAAAAATGAGCATAAACAAAGGAAGTGATTCAATGGAAGGGGTAGAGAAAAGATTATAGCTGAAGAAAGCAAGCCCCTGTCATCTTTATAGAAATGCAACTTCTTTTCTTCATTTGTTTTTTCTCATTCTGACTTATATAACTCCATTTTACATAATCTCACCTCAGTAATAATAATATGATAATAACAATAATGAGATTAGCTACTTTTAAGTTCATGCATACTCAAGACACTCTTCTAACAATTTTAAAGCATTGAGTTATTTAATATTTATAACCATCTTATGAGACAGACACCATTTTTGTCTTAATTTTACAGATGTAGAAGGTGAGGAACAGAAAGGTTCAGTGGTCTGCCTAAGTGACAGAGTTGGGATTTGAACCTAGGTCAGGATCTGAACATATGCATATGACTCCAGAGCCAGTAGGGTTAACTATTAAATATTGTGCCTCTTAACTATTTATAGTCTATGTCCTGTTGCTTTTATGGTGAATATTCCAAGCAGCAAACAATTATATGGAAAAAAAAAAGCTATGTTTTCTAGGAGCTTGTATTTTGAAGGTAGTATACAGTATGGACACATACTGGGTGCTTTGTCTTACAAAGTTTAATCCAGTTGCTCTTTTCAGAAGGGATGAAGATGGGGTGAAGATAGAGGAAGAAAGATGGTTCAGTGACTATGTCGTAGTCACTCACACAAACACTTTTTGAGTCTCTCTCCTAGGACTGGTGCTGATTAATACAAGCTTATATTTTGAAGATAATATTGATTTAATTGGAGAGTCAGATATGCCAACAAATAATTACACTGATATGATAATTACCATAGATGTTAAAGGTGCCATGAGAACATAATAGAGGGATTGAATTAGAGTATTATATAGTAGATAATAAAAAGAAAAGATGGAAAAAAAAAAGAAAAAGAAAAGATTGAAGTAAATATTATGGAATAGTTCCCAGTTCCCATATTTGTTCCTTTCTAATGATTCTGTCAGTTTTAGTACCTAGGTAAAGTTTACCTTCCAATCAAATCTAGGCTACAATACACTTATGTCTTTATTTTTACTCTTTATAGCATTATTTGACAATGATCACTGCCTTACACTGTGCCTTTGACAGACTAGTGCTCAGAACATAAATCTCAGCTCTAATGTCATTTCTTCAAAGATACCTCTCTAACAACCCTAGTTTAAGTAGCCAAGATCCCCCAAGTCATTATTTTATCACCTTATTTTATTTTCTTTATAATGCTTATAACTATCTGAAATTTTCTTATTTAGGTGGTTATCATATAGTGTTCCCCACTGGAACACAAGAACTAGGGCTGTATTTATCTTTTTTTCCCCTGTATATTTGATGTGGGAAACAAAGGCAGAAGAAAAATTATTAAATTTCCTTACTACCTACAGCCCATTGACAAGTCCTTGAAACAGGCAGAATGACATTCCTCTAGGTACTCAGCTGCCTCAATGTTAATACTTTCCTAAGGGCAAAAGGCAATCTTAGCCCAACCCTCAGGACCCTGTAAGTCTACTTTAACATATAAAAATTCCTTTGGAAATTTCCTTTATCTCTACCCCACAAGATACAAGTTGGCAATTATCCCCCAAGCATATGACCCACCCACCATACATCTGAAGGGTCTCATGACTCAGGTTTTATTAGACAGTAATAAATGACCTTTTCCCAGCAATAGCTAACCCCTTCAAGGTCCTGGAAACCTTGCTTCCAAAATTCCTTAGAGACTTATGCTGTCCCAAACACCCTCCCAGCTTGAAAGTATATAATGGGCCACTCCTTATGACCCCAGTGCAGCTTTTTATGCCCACAGGTCCTGTTCCTGTGCTTTAATAAAACCACCTTTTTGGGGATGCCTGGGTGGCTCAGTCAGTTAAGCATCTGCCTTCGGCTCAGGTCATGATCCCAGGACCCTGGGATCAAGCCCCGCATTTGGCTCCCTGCTCAGCGACAAGGAGTCTGCTTCTCCCTCTCCCTCTGCCCTTCCCCGTGCTCATGCTCTCTCACTCTTTCTCCCTCAAATAAATCAATGAAATCTTTAAAAAAAAAACTTTTGCACCAAAGACATCTCAAGAATTCTTTCTTGGCCATTGGCTTTGAAACCTAATGTCTTTCCTATATCATATTCAACAATAGAATGTATTTGACACATAGCATGTGCTCAATACAAGAATTATATATTCTAATGAGTTATGAAATACTCAAACTGCATAGCCATCAATTAAACTCTGATTAGACCCAAATTAATGAATTGCCATTTGCCTTCAGTTATATTCTTACTCTTTGATGCTTCTTAAAACTCCATAATATATTTTTCAATTTTATTGAAGTATAATTAGAACACAGAAAATTCATCCATTTTAATCGTTTCATTCCATATATTTTGACATATGTATACATTTGTGTAAACACCAAAACAATCCTAGCTCTTTGCAATCAACTGTCTTTATGCCTATACAGTTAACAAATGATATGATTTATATTGTATGGATTAATTTTGCTCCATTTAGAACTTCATATTATAAAATGTATTCTTTTGTATCTGATTTATTTTCCTCAGTATAATGTTTTTGAGATTAATAATTATTTAATATTACACACTTTGGTGGTTTGTTTCTTTTGTGGCTGAGTAGCATTACATTGTATAAATATAATGTAGTTTTGGAATGTAGGTGAGTTGGTGGTGGGATGAGGTCCAGAGCTGATGACCAAGAGAGAATTCTTGAGACATCTTTGGCGCAAAATGATGACTTTATTAAAGCACGGGGACAAGACCCAAGGGCAGAAAGAGCTACTGCACTGATAATATACTTGGGAGTTTGGGGAGGTAAGTAAAAAGGGAGGTTTTCAAAAGAACTTTCATATGCTAAAGAGGACCTACAAGATATTGGAGGCCTTGCCATTGTCAAGTTAAGGTTGTTTTTCCCTCAAGTAAAGCATTAACATAAAGATAGTTGGGAGTTTCCTTCTGGAACTTAGGTTATTTTTTTTTTTAAAGATTTTTATTTATTTATTGAGAGAGAGAGAGAATGATAGAGAGAGAGCATGAGAGGGAGGAGGGTCAGAGGGAGAAGCAGACTCCCCGCCAAGCAGGGAGCCGGATGTGGGACTTGATCCTGGGACTCCAGGATCATGACCTGAGCCGAAGGCAGTTGCTCAACCAACTGAGCCACCCAGGTGCCCCTGGAACTTAGGTTATTGATAAGAATTATTTTTTTCCTTGTAAATCACTAAGACATTTGTAAACTGAGGAAGACTCATGTCCAGCAGGACTGTAATCATGTTAACCATTTGTTTTTCCTTCCCTTAGCTTTAGGGCAGGCAGAAGTGCCTGAGGAATCTCACACATATTCCATCTGGGAGTGGGGGGTGGATTGTGGGGTGTCAGCTTGTGCTTTGCCCTAAGCTTGCCTATACTCCCTCATCAAATACACCACAATTGATTGCTTCTAGTTTTGGCTATTATGAAGAAAGCTGCTCTGAAAATTCAAGTAAAACCTTGTTTGTTTGTTTATTTGTGGTTGTGTGTGTGTGTGTATAGATTTTTATTTCTTTATTTAAACTCCTAGGAATAGATTTGTCAAATTGTTTTCCAAAGTGGCTGGACCATTTTGCATCCCACCAGCAATGTATGAGGGTTCCATTTGTTACACATTCTCACCACTTTGTATTGTCAGAATTTAAAATTTTATCCATTCCAGTGTGTGAGTAATGGTCCTTTATTGTGGTTTTGTTTTGAATTTTCCTAATGAATAATGTTTACCATCTTTTTATGTGCTAATTAACCATTCATTTCTGCATTTTCATTTTTAAGTTATCTGTTCAAATTGTTGCCCCTTAATATATTGGGCTGTTTGTCTTTTATGGGAGATCAAATTATGCCCTTCTTCCCATGACTACATCTTAATTTCCAAAACCTGTGTATACCTTACATAGCAAAAGGGACTTTACATATGTGATTAAGTTAAATATTTTGAGATAAGGAAATTAAATTATCCCAGGGCGACCAATCTAATCACAAGGGTCCTATTAAAAGGTAAGAAGGAGGATCAGAGTCAGAGAAAGAAATGTGGCCATGGAAGCAGGAAAGAGAGAGAGATTTTCAGAGAGATAGAGAGGTAGAGAGAGAGAGATTTGAAGATGCTATGATGTTGGCCTTTAAGGTGGAGAAAGTGGTCATGAATGAGACATGGAATGCCTGTGGCCTGTATAAACTGAAAATGGCAAAGAAACAGATTTTCCCCTAGAGCCTTCAGAAGGAATGCAGCCCTGCCAACACCTTGATTTTAGGACTTTTGACCTTCAGAACTGTAAGATAAATTTATGTTGCTTTTTATGCCATTAAGTTTTTAGTAATTCATTATAGCAGCAATAAAAAAAAAAAAACTAATATGTGTTGTTATTGGGTTTTAAGAACGCTTTATATTCTGGATACAAGTCATGTCAGATATATATATCATACAAATTCCTTAGTTGGTGGCTGCCATTTCCTATTCTTTGGCTTGCCTTTTTATTATTGAGAAATGAAAATTAAATTTGATAAAGTCCATTTTATTTTATGATTATAGTTTTTAGGCTTTGTCTAACCAATCTTTGTCAACCTCAAAGTGACAAAGATATTCTACTGTTTTATTCCAGGTATTTTGGCATTTCGGGTTTTATGTTTAGTTCTATGATCCATTTTCAGTTAATTTTTGCATATGATGTGAGGTAGTAATCAAAAAGCCATACACAATATGTAAATAAATTAATAACTATGTTCCAATAAAACTTTATTTATGGACACTGAAATTTGAATTTGATAAAATTGTCATATGTCATGAGATATTCTACCTTTTTTCAATAATTAAAAATATAAATGTAAAAACTATTCTTAGCTCATAAGCTGTACAAAAACAAGTATCAGGATGCATTTGGCTCCTGGGCTATAGTTTGGTAAGCTCTGCTTTATGCATTGTATCTACATAATTATAAAACCCACAACACAATGTTGCAAAAAGTTTTCTTTAAATAGTCATATGTATTTTAAGAAAATTAAAAGGAATTTTTTTTCATATTTACTTACATATTTTCCATTTCTGGTGCCCTTTATTCTTGTCTGATGTTATAAATTTCTATCTGGGGTCCTTTCTCTTCATTCAGAAAAGAATTCTTTTAGCATTTCTTATAGTGCAGTTCTTGTAGAAATACATTATTTTTATTGTCATTTATATGAATATCTCTTTAGTTTGCTTTCGTTTTTGATGGAAATTTTTGTTTTATTTGGATTTCAGAATGCTTTTTTTTTCTTCCCAGATCTTTAAAGAAAAGTATTGGTCTCTTTGTTTTGCTTTTTAGATTCCACATATAAGTGAAATCATATGGTATTTTCATATGGTATTTGTCTTTCTCAGTCTGACTTATTTCACTTAGTATAGTATTGTCTAGGTCCATTTATGTTGTTGCAAATGGCAAGATCTTATCTTTTTTATGGCTGCATAATATTTCATTACATTTATATATATCTATATATATATATATCTCTCACACACACACACACACAAATATAGATATATATCACATCTAACAAAACAAATGAATAAACAAACAAAAAGTAGACTCAGACTTATAATTACAGAGAACAAACTGATGGTTGCCAAAGGGGAGGGGAGGGTGGAGTAGGCAAAATAAGTGAAGGGAATTGAGAGATACAGGCTTCCAGTTATGGAATGAATAGTCATGAGAATACAAGGTATATCATAGGGAATATAGTAAATGATATTGTAACAACATTGTATGGTAGCACACTTGTGGTTAGCATAGCATAGTGTATAGAGATATTGAATCACTATGTTGTACACCTGAAACTAATGTAATATTGTGTGTCAACTATATTCAAATAAAACTATTAAAAGTTGTCGGTCTACAGAATTCTGGGCTCCATTGTTTCTGATGAGTGATCAACAGTCATTGGAATCAATTTTTCAGAATATATAATGTTTCTTTTTTAGACTTTCAAATATGTAACCTATTTTTTTTGGAGAGCTTTCAAGGTTTGCTCTTTGTTTTTTTACCAGTTTGATTATGATATGCCTAGGTGTGGTTTCCTTAGTATATTTTTGCATGGAGTCCACTGAATTCCTTGAATCTATAAACTTACATTTTCCACTAAATTTGGTAAATTTCTATTTTTAAATACTTTTCCACAAATTTCTCTTTTCTCTCATGCTAAGTCTCCAATCACATGTATATTAGACCATTTAATATTGCCCCACAATTTTCCAAAACCTTCATTTTTTTTTTGTATTTTTCCATCTTAGTTATTTATATTGGTTAATTTACATTGCTCTGTCTTCAAATTATATTTGAAATAGTAAATATTTTAGTTTTAGAATTTCTATTTGGTTATTTTTTAAATTTCTATTGATACGTTATTTTTTTTTCCTCATTATAGGCCTATTTTCCTATATGACCTGTAATATAGCTAAAATAGTTGCTTTTGCTTCTGTGATATTTGCAACATCTTGTTAGCTCACTGTTGGTCTTTGTTCTTTATTCTCCATACATAGACTTTATACACAGAATTTGAGGATCCCCCTCTAGATATTTGTTGTTGTTGTTGTTGTTGTTGTTATGGGACTCCCTCTACTTACCATCTGTCATGCTAGTCCCAAATTCTGTATTCTAGTTTTTCAAAATATCAAGACTTCCAATTTTCTACCTGAATCTTAGCCACCCAATACTGCACAGATTGGGCCCTGCTTTTAGGCTAACAGACATGAAAAAGGGAGAAAAATCACCCTTGAAGTTATCTTCTTCTAAATTTGAACTCTTCCTTAAAAAATAATTCAGGGATCTATACTTCCTAAAGTATTGTGGTTTCTGCTAACAAGTACATCAGCAAAAGAGCTCCTCATGGTTCTATGGATTGAAACATGTAAAGAACTCTATGGAAATGTCAGTTTTCATGGAATGGTTTTATTTTCTTTACTTACACAAAATTATCAAGTAGATGTAGGAAACTATCATATTCCTGAAAAAAACAGCTTTTGTGAACTTGGTTTCCAATGTGCTGTAGTCTAGCAGAAACAAGGAGGATTTGGGCATCAAAATAAACAAGGAAAAAACACAAACCAGCTGGCCAGAGACCTGCTTATGTCCTGAGAATTTCTTTACATTGGCTTAAAGGTTGAAAAATGAAGATGCTATTTTTGATGGGGAGTGTGAGGGTCCATTTAAAATGTATTCGAAGCACATTATTTTTAGAAATGCATTGTTTTTACTCTAGATGTTATAAAGTTTTAAGGCAGTTGCTAATAATTGGATAAAAGTCACAGGTAGAGTAATACCCACATCTAAACATAATCTCCACGTTACACTTAATATGGCTAAAGAAAGATGATACACTATATTATTTATAAAGTCCATCTGTTATTCAAACAATCACTTGAGACAGAGTCTGGATTGAAGCATATGCAAATATATCTTCCTTTAACATCCCTTCAACTTGTGTGAGCAACCAATACTGGACTCTCTAGCCTACTTTTGTCACCTCACTGTGCCTCATGGGATATAACAGGTTTTAAGACCTTTGTAGCCACCCACATTTTTTTTCTCTTCCATCTCTTTTCAGAGATATCCTTTGTCTCTTGATTCTTTAACTTGGTCTTTAACCTTGGTTTACTTTTATTCTGCGCCCCCCCCTCAATTCCCACCCATAGACCTGGAGAGAACTGTGCATAATAAATTACATTATCTTTGGAAAAAAAGATTGTCTGAGTAGGGCCTTTGAGTGATGGACAAAGGGATGATGGCAAAGTATTTCTCAAGAGGACACTCTTGTCATGGTGTGGGCACAATTCCTCATTGTATGAAATTGAATTGTGTATTGCAGAACATATAGTATATCTGACCCTAAAGCATTAAATGTCAGTAGTAATTCCCAATGACTGTGGAAAAATACCCTGTATATTTCCAAACTCTCCTGGAGGCTAACTTCTTGGATTAAGAACCACTGGTAACCTTCTGACATGTCATCTACAGATTTTGAGAGTCATTATGCCCTTAAAATAAAATTGTATTCAATGAACAAATATCTTCTTATTGTAAACCATGTGATTCTCTGTGCCTCATTCATTGCTACTCCTCTGCTAGATGGTAAATATAGAATTTTTACGAATCAACTCATTATTTGCTAAGCATATTAATAGGTTTTTCCACAAATTTATTGAATTAATGAACTGTACTACTAGATTGAGAAAACCTTACTTGTCCTCTTGGCAAAGTTAATAAATCAGTAAGCCATTTGGACAGTTTATTGATCCTACCTGTTACAGGTGAGAAAAAAGAAGTCAAGCTTTATATCCTTGCTTTGATTGTTCAGATACAACATGGAGGCTAGCAGCTTTACTGTAATTATTATGAGGTTAAGATTGCATTAAAAATAGTCTAAAAATAGAAAAGTCTAAAAATTAGGAGAGTCTATATTTCTTATTAGTCATTTTTCATTTTTGCTCTTGGTTCTTAGCATTAAAATGGCTCCAGATTTCTCTAGCATCCTCCATTCTTATCCCTTAGTCACTTACTTCTCTAGACCCAACAGGCCTAACTTTTTATATACCCAATAAAGTAGGCATTGTTTCTTGTTTCTGCCTGAAAAAATTTTAACAACCAAATATATAACCTCACAGGAGAAATTATTCTAATTACATTTTTTTCTAGTATCACACTGGGAAGACAATTTCTTCTTTTTTCAACTTTAAAGAAGGAAGTACAGCTGTTCTACTGCCAAAAAAAAAAAAAAAAAAAAAAAAAAAGCAGTCAGTAAAGCTATTGCCTTTGGTTGGAATTGCAGCAAAACTAAAATATCAATCCCTGATCATTGATACTACTGTTGCATTAATATTTAAATCATATGACTTGCTGTTATTAAATTTTATCTTGTTTAATTCTATTCACTTAAAAGTAAAACATGGAATCAAACAAACAAATGGTACCAAGTTGGAGGATAACTAAATAGGTAGAGAAACAAAGATTATTTCCTAGCTTCTGGTAATACATACATAACAAGTAAGTTCATTTTAATAGTGGAAACTATAAGCTGTTGAATATTATCCTGATGATTATTTAAATCATTTCTTAAAATAATTCTATACCTACATCTAATCTGAGAAATAGGAAGCAGGTCCTAAATTTATGGTGAGGATGAGGACTAAATTATTAGGCATGTTGTAAAAATAAAATGTTTGATCATTAGTTACATTCATTACTTTAAAGACTGTTAAATTATTCCAATTTAGAAGTTACAATTGATAAAAGCTAAATTGTGAGATTTGAAAAAGAGTACAGAAGGGCGCCTGGGTGGCTCAGTTGGTTAAGCGACTGCCTTAGGCTCAGGTCATGATCTTGGAGTCCCTGGATCGAGTCCTGCATCAGGCTCCCTGCTCGGCAGGGAGTCTGCTTCTCCCTCTGACCCTCCCCCCTCTCATGTGCTCTCTCTCTCTCATTCTCTCTCTCTCAAATAAATAAATAAATAAATCTTTAAAAAAAAAAAAAAGAAAAAGAGTACAGAAAATGCATTAGTTTCCTATTGCTACTGTACAAAATCACCACAAACTTGGTGGCTTAAAAGAAGAGAAATTTATTATTCTACAAGCTTGTAGATTATAAATCCAATACAAATCTCACTGGGATAAAATCGAGGTATTAATAGGTTTCCTTCCCTTTCTAGAGGCTCTAGGATACAATCAGCTTTCTTGCCTATCCAGTTTCTGAGCCTGCACACATTCATTGGCTCATGGCCCCTTTCTTCCACCTTTATAGCCAGAAATGTTTTATGTCTCTCTGCCTTTCTTTCACAATCATATTTTCTTCTGTCTGGCCTCCTCTTCCACTTTAAGAACCCTTGTGATTACTTTGGACCTACTCAAACAATACAGGATAATCTCCGTATTTTATGATCAGCTGGTCAGCAACCTTGATTCCATCTACAGTTGTAATTCCCTTTTTCCATGTGACCCAAAATATCCATAGGTTCTGGGGATTAAGAATCGTAGGGCATTATTCTGCCTATCACATCAACTACACAATAAAATATTGGAGGAGACTGAAAAAGGCCTCTTAGAGGAGATGAGCTTAAATGGGATTTTGAAGAGAGAGTTAAATATGAATAGGGATTATATTTGGATGTGAGATTATTCTAATTAATTCTGAGATGCTCTTCCCAAGCAATGTTGGTGAGTAGAGAATACTGGGTTTATGCTGGACTAAAATCAAGGTGTCAGCAGTGCTTCTGGCAGCTCTGGGGACAATCCTTCCTATTTGCCTTTTCCTGCTTCAAGAAACCAAGCGTTTCTTAGCTCACAGCCCTTCCTTCCATCCTCAAAGCCATCAGTGTGGCATCTTCAAATCTCTATCTGACTCTGACCTTCCTGCCGCCCTCTTTCACTTATAAAGACCTTGTGATTGCATTCAGGGTCCACCCAGATAATCCATGATCATCTTCTCATCACAAAATCTTTAACTTAATGACACTGTAAAGTCCCTTTTGCCCTATAAGGTAACATACTCACAGGCTTTGGGACCTGGATGTGAAAAACTTAGAAAAAAGGTGCACTATGCTATCTACCACTGAAAATAAACAAAGGCAGACATTACCCAAAATCTCTCCTTTGGCAGGGTCCAAAGATGATCTGTCATTTTGTTTTCATCAGTTTGAATATGATATACTTTGGTGCATTTTTTCCCTTTTTATTCTTTTTTTTTTCTTTTTTGGGGGGAGCATTTTTCTTTCTTGTTATTCTCTTAACTTCTTAGATGTATTGTTTGAGGTCTATTATTAATATTGGAAAATTCTTGGCCACTATTTCTTCAAAATTTTTTTTTTCTCTATTCTTTTTCCCTTGTTTGGGATTCCAATTATTTGCATGTTAGATTATTTGGTAACATCTCTCAGCTCATGGATGCTTGCATTTGTTTTTCTCACTCTTTTTTTCTCTTTTCGTTTCTTCTTTTCTGTAGACCTATTATCAAATTCACTGATTCACCCCTTGTTCATTGTCAAGTCTGCAGACAAGTTCACTGAAGACATTCTTCATCTCTGTCAGTGTTTTTCATTTCTAGCATTTTCTTTTGATTCTTTATTGTAATTTCCATCTTTCTGATGAAATTACCCATCTGGTTACACATTTTCCATATTTTCCATTAGAGTCTTAATATATTAATCATAGGTATTTTAAATCCCCTGTCAGTTCCAATATTTGTGTCATATCTACGTCTGATTATAATCTTTTGGTCTCATGGGAGTGTGTCATTTTTCTTGCTATTTCTTATGCTTTGCAATTCTTTTTGAAATTAAACATCTTGTGTAGGATGGCAGAAGTTGAGATGAATAATTTTTATGCCTGGAAATGTGCATAGTTTTAGATAATCCTCTAGTTCTGGGGTTTGAGTTAATCTGATTAATTGTTGGGCTGGGTTTGAGGTTTGTTGTTGCTATTGTTAGTCTCAGTGTACCAGAGGCTTTAAATTCTAGAAAGAACTTGTGGTTAAGGTTAGGCTGGTTTGCCAGAGAGATATTGCTTATATACGCTCCACCCTCAGCTTTTGGTCTTTCCTTTGTGTTGCCCCTCAGAAAGGATTTCTCTGTCACAAATTGAATACAACTCCATCCTTAGCCTCACAGTGGGGGCTGAGGAATGTTTTCTAATGTCCTGATTAAACTCTAGTCTCAGGCTGGCAACATGCCCCTGAGTCATGGGGGCAAATTTCCTGCTCCTTCTAAGGCTATAGTTCTAAACTCAGCATGCATTCTGCACTCTCCTGTCTACTGCACTCCACTTCAGTAGCAGAGGATTTTTTTTTCTATTTCTTTTCCCCTAGCTTCAGTGGGTTTTCACCAGGGCCCTTTCCCCATCTCTACTCCATGAACATTAAGGTTTTGATCCTAAGGGTTGCTAGGGAGAAAGGTCTTAATGGAGTTTTGTGCCTCTCCTTCAGTGGCTGTTATGCAGCTTCCCAATTTCTGTACCATAAGGGGGGGGTTTTCTCAGGACTCCTAATCTATTCAGCACATACCCAGGGGAAAAGTGAAGGAAAAGCTTGCAAGAAGGTGTGCACTCCTGTTGTACTTAGACTGCAGGGATTTTCATTCAAAAGCCTCCATCAGCCACCTTTATATGCTTGTCCAGCCTGAGCCCACAAGTACCATACTGTTCTGCACCCATTCATACACATTTGTGTGCCATGCCCAGCCTTGTGCCCTGACATGCAGCCCCGAGCCACCATAGTATGTAGGGGATCCTACATAGGGCTAGTGGCCTAGCACAGATTTTGTTAATACTGCTGACCTACTCCCAATTTCTCTGGTGGACATGCTCCCTCACAGCTGGTCTGACTGTAGTCCCACAAACACCACAGAGAGCACAAACAGCACACAACTAGCAGAAAGTCAGTCTAGATGAAAGGAAAAGTGACTCAGACAAAACAGCAGGGCATAACCAACACACAAAACTCCTGAAGTGCCAGGTTCGGGTGAACAGAAGACACTACCCTGCAGGGCACTCTAGTAACTCTTCTTCATAAAGTTGTTACTTTCAAGAGCAAAAGGCACAGATGACTTTCTTAACACAGAGAAACAGACACCAAGAGACAGATAAAATGAGACAGAAAAATTTTTTTTTTTAATTTTTTTTTTTTTTAAGATTTTATTTATTTGAGAGCAAGAGACAGAGATAGCGAGTGAGAACACTGAGCGGGGAGGAGAGGGAGAAGCAGGCTCCCCACTGAGCAGCTAGCCCGATACGGGGCTCGATCCCAAGACCCTGGGATCATGACCCGAGCCGAAGGCAGCCGCTTAACCGACTGAGCCACCCAGGCGCCCCGAGACAGAAAAATTTATCCCAAATGAAAGAACAGGACAAGGCCACAGCCAGAGATATAAGCAAAACAGATATAAGTGACATTCCTGAAAGAGAATTGAAAGGAATGAACAAAAGAATACTCACTGGATTTGAGAAAATAGTGGAAAACATAAGTGAGATCCTTAACACAGAAATAAGGATTAGCATAGCAGAGATAAAAGGCACAATAAATAGAACAAGAAACACATTTGATGGAATGAACAACATCGTGGAAGAGGCAGAGGAAAGAATTAATAACCTGGAAGTCAGACTAATGGAAATTAATCAAGTTAAACAAGAGAGAGAAAAGAATTTTGCTAAAGAATAGATTTAGGAAACTCAGTGACTCCAACAAATGTAATAACTTTTGTATTATAGGAGTTCCAGAAGAAAAAGAGAGAGAAAGAGGGGCGGAAAATTTATTTGAAAAACAATAGTTGAAAACTTCCCTAATCTGGGGAAGGAAACACTTATCTAGATCCAAGAGGAATAGAGAACATCCAACCTTATCAATGAAAGCAGACTGACACCAAGACATATTGTAATTAAATTGGTAAAATATAGTGATAAAGAAAAACATCTGAAGAGCAGCAGACAAAAGAAATCATTCACTTACAAGGGAAAACCCATAAGGCTAGGAAGAGATTTTCCAACAGAAACTTGGCAAGCCAGAAGAAAGTGGCATGATATATTCAAAGTGCTGAATGGGAAAAATCTGCAGCCAAGAATACTCTATCCAGCAAGGTTACCATTCAGAACAGAAAGAGAGATAAAGAGTTTCCCAGACAAACAAAAACTAAAGCAGTTTGTAACCAATAAACCAACTCTGCAAGAAACATTTAAAGGGCCCTTTAAATGGAAAGCAGAGACCAAAAATGACAGCATAGAGGTAGGAAACACAAAGCAGTAAAAATGAGTTTTTCCATAAAGAATTAGTCAAGAATCTCACAATAAAAGGATGTAAAATATAATAATATATACCCAAAATGTGGGGAGGACAGGAGAAAAGAATGGGTTCAAACTAAAACAACCATCAACTTAATATAGATTGTTATATGCAGTTATATACAAACCTAATGGTAACCATATATCAAAAATAACTAATAAATATGCAAATAATAAAGAGAAAGAAATCCAAATATATCACTAAGGCAAATCAGAAAAACATGAAAGAAAGACAAGAAAAGAAAAGAGAAAAGCTTCAGAAACAACCACAAAGCAAGTAATAACATGGCAATAAATGTATCTACCAATAATGACTTGGAATGTAAATGTACTAAATATTCCAATCAGAAGACATTTGGTTACAGAATGGATGAAAAAACAAGGTCCATCTATATGGTTCCTATAAGGGACTCATTTTAGACCTAAAGAAACATTTAGATTGAAAGTGAGAATATAAAGAAACATCTATCATGCAAATAGATGTCAAAGGAAAGCCAGAGTAGCAATACTAATATTGGACAAAATAGACTTTAAAACAAAACTGTAACAAGAGACAAGGGAGGACACTATATAATAAAAAAAAGGGGGTGAACAATCCAAAAAGAAGATATAACAATTGTTAATGCACCCAACATAGGACTACACAATAAAACAGTTAATAACAAGCATAAAGGAACAAATCAATAATAATAAAATAATAGCAGGGGACTTTAGTACCCCACTTACATCAATGGACAGATCATCTAAACAGAACATCAACTTGAATGACACACTGGAACAAATGGATGTTTACAGATATATGCAAAACATTCCATCTTAAAACAACAGAATACACACTCTTTTTGAGTACACATGGAACATTCTCCAGAATAGATCACATATTAGCCCAAAAAACAAACCTCAACAAATTCATGCAACTTTTCTCACCACAAAACTATGCAACTAGAAGTCAACCACAAGAAAAAATGTGGAAAGACCATAAATGCATGGAGATTAAATAACATGCTACTATACACTGAATGGGTCAACCAGAAAACCAAGAAAAATTACAAAATACATGGAAATGAATGAAAATGAAAGCATAATGGTCCAAAACCTCTGTGATGCCTCAAAATCAGTTCTAAGAGAAAAGTTTATAGCTACACAGGCCTACCTGAAGAAGCAAGAAAAATTTCAAATAAAGAACCTAATCTTGCACCTAGACAAGCTAGAAAAAGAAAAGCAAAATCCAAAATCAGCAGAAAGAAGGAAATAATAAAGATTAGAGCAGAAATAAATGATACAGAATCTAAAAACAATAGATCAATGAAACCAGATGATTCTTTGAAGAAATCAGTAAGATTGATAAACTTCTGGCCAGACTTATCAAGAAAAAAAAGGCTCAAATAAATAAAATCACAAATTAGGGCAGAGAAATAACAACCAACACCACAGTAATAAAAAAGATCATAAGAGAATATTATGAAAAACTATATGCCAATAAATTGGACAGCCTAAAATAAATGGATAAATTCCTGGTAACATATAAGCTACTAAAACTGAAACAGGAAGAAATAGAAAATTTGAACAGACTGATAACCAGCAAAGAAATTGAGTAAGTAAACAAACCATTCCCAATAAACAAAAGTCCAGGACTGGATGGCTTCAGGCAATTTCTACCAAATATTTAAAGAAGAGTTAATAATAGAGAAGAAACCAATGTTTATCAGAGTGGAAGGGGTTGGGGGTGGGGGTTAAATAGGTGATTGGGATTAGGGAGGACATGTGTTATGATGAGCACAGGTGTTGTATGGAAGCATTGAATCACTATATTGTACACTTGAAACTAGTATCACACTGTATGTTAACTAACTGGAATTTAAATTAAAACTAAAAATTTTAAGGATTTAAAAATTTAAAAATTTAAAAAACCCCAAGCTAACTAAAAAAACATTAAGGAGTTAATACCTATTCTTAAACTATCCCAAAAAGAATAAAAAAGGAAAGAAAACTTCGAAATGCCTTCTGAGGCCAGCATTACCCTGATACTAAAACAAGATAAAGAGTCCACTAAAAAAAAGAAATACAGGCCAATATCCCTGATGAACATAAACGCAAAAATTCTCAATGAAATACATCGAGATTATTACATACATTATATATATATATACATATGAATGTAAGTATATTTATGTACATACATAAGTATATGCATACAAAATATACATTAAAAAATCATTCACCATGATCAACTGGGATTTATTCTCCATTGAAAGTGTGCTTCAATGTTCACAAATCAACCAATGTGATACATCACATCAATAAGAGAACAGAAAAGAAATATACGGTTATTTCAATAAACACAGAAAAAGCATTTGACAAAGGACAACATGCATTCATGATTAAAAAAACCCTCAACAAAATAGGTTTGGAAGGAACATACCTCAACATAATAAAGGCCATCTATGAACAATGCACAGCTAACATCATCCTAATGGGGAAAAACAGAGCTTTTCCTCTAAGGTCAGGAACAAGACAAGAATGACTACTCACATTCCTTTTTTTTTTTTTTTTAAGATTTCATTTATTTATTCATGAGAGAGAGAGAGAGGCAGAGGGAGAAGCAGGCTCCCAAGGAGCAGGGAGCCCGATGTGGGACTCGATCCCAGGACCCTGAGATCATGACCTGAGCCGAAGGCAGACGCTTAACCATCTGAGCCACCCAGGCGCCCAACTCACATTCCTTTTATTCAACATAGTACTGTAGGTCCTAGCCACAGCAATCAGACAACAAAAGTAAATAAAAGGAATCCAAATTGGCAAGGAAGAAGCAAAACTTTCACTATTATAGATGACACGATGCTCTCTATATATAGAAAACCTAAAAGACTCCACCAAAAAATTGCTAGAACTGGTAAATGAATTTAGTACATTTTCAGAATCCAAAATCAGTGTACAGAAAATCTGTTGCATTCCTATATACAAATAATGAAGCAGCAGAAAGAGAAATTAAGAAAACAATCCCATTAACAAATACACCAACAACAGTTAAGTACCTAGGAATAAACATAACCAAAGAGGTGAAACATCTGTATTCTGAAACTTATAAAACACTGATGAAAAAATTGAAGATGACACAAAGGAATGGAAAGACATTCCATGCTCATGTGTTGACCTCTGAGAGTCGGGGACCTGGAGCGGCGAAGGAACTGAGAAAAAGAGACGATAGTATAGCGAGGCACAGGGGACCCCAAGCTAACAGCCCGAGGTGCCGAGGTTTATTTTCCATAGTCTAATATACCTTCTACAATGACATAGGTCTATAATGATTTACAGCAGGGGCTTAGTAAGGCACATTCTTCCACGTACACAGGGTTAGTTAAGTGAAGCAGTGGGAGTGGAGAAAGAGTAAAGAAATCTGTAACTGGCTGTGATCAATTAATTGTAAACACCATTGTACTCGGACCTTAACACAGGATAAGATAACAAAGAAAGGAATGCACAGTGTGCTGTTTACAGCTGGCTTCCTATCTATAAAATATCTTCTGCTGTGTACTTTAGAACAGACCACACACATCCCAAGGGCATTTCACTCTGATCCTTTCGGGTTATTTTTAGCCCTGCAATCTCGAGTTTTCTCAGAGATCTCGGAGTCTGAACGAACATGCATCAGTGGTTGTTGTGGCGTTCTGTTTCCTACACTCATGAATTGAAAGAAAAAATATTGTTCAAATTACCCAAAGCAATTTACACATTTAATACTATTCCTATTAATATTCAAACAGCATTATTTGCAGAACTAGAACAACCAATCCTAAAATTTGTATGGAACCACAAATGTCCATAAATTGCCAAAGCAACCTTGAAAAAGAAAAGCCTTACCAGGAGGCATCACAATTCTGGGCTTCAAGTTATATTACAAAGCTGTAGTAATCAAAATAGTATAATACTGGCACAAAAATAACAAGAAAAAAACATGGATCAAAAAAACAGAACAGAAAATCCAGTAATAAACATACAATTATATATACAATTAAACTCTGACAAAGTGGGAAAGAATATCCAATGGAAAAAAGAGAGTCTCTTCAACAAATGGTGTTGGGAAAGCTGGACAGAAACAGGAAAAAGAAAGAAACTGGAACATTTTCTTACATCATACACAAAAATAAATTCAAAATGGATTAAAGACCTAAATGTGAGTCCTGAAACCATGAAAATTTGACTAACAATTTGACTGGCCCACTAAGTATTAAGGAAATGGAATTTGTAGTAAAGAAAAAAAAAAAAGGAAGAAATTTCTAGGCCCAGATTTGTTCTCGGGTAAACACTAAGCATTGAAAGAATGCATAAAATCAATACTACACGGTATCTTCCAGAAAGTCATACAGGAAACACTGTACAACTCATTTTATAAGGCCAGCATTCTTTTAATACCAAAACCAGAGATGGATAACACAAAAAAAGAATAGACCAATATCCTTCACAAACATAGGCTTAAAAATCCTCATCAAATTATTACCAGACTAGATTCATCACTATATAAAAAGCATAATACATCAAAACCAAGTGGATTTTGTCCTTCGAATGCAAGGCTGGATTAACATTTCAAAAATTAATCACTGTAATAAAGAACACTAACAGTCTAAAGAAGAAAAACCAGGGAGGAGGGAAAGATGGCGGAGGAGTAGGGGACCCTATTTCAACTGGTCCCCGGAATTGAGCTGGATATCTACCAGACCACTCTTAGCACCCACGAAACCAGCCTGAGATGTAAGAAGATCTGGATCTCTACAAACATAATATCGCAGGCGGTTGGTTTTGAGGTACAAAGCAGAGAGCCGTGATTCTGCGGGCAGATATCAGAGGATAAACGGCAGTGGGAGGGTGCCTGGCCGTGGGGATCCTACACCACCAGTGAGTGACAGCCTCGCGCGCTGCAGACGGGCACAGACTCGCAGACCGGTAGCGTCGGGAAAGAATTTAGGGCAGCCCCCGGGGTGGAAAACCAGACCGGCGGGGTCGCGCACATGCGAACCGCAGCCCCCCGGACAGAAACCGGAGGGACGGTCGCGCGCACGTGAACTGCAGCCTCCGAGAGGGAAACCTGGTGCGCCGGGGTCGCGCCGGTGAACTGCAACCCCCTGGGTGGAAACTCCAAGCGGCGGAGTTGTGCGCGCGCGAACTGGGAGCAGCTGGCGGTTTTAGAAGCACAAAGGGCAGAGACGTGCCCCGACCTGGAGGCAGGACTGGGAGCGCTGCGGAGGGGCGCACAACCCAGGACGCTGCAGTTTATAGCAGCACGGACAGAAATGGAGACAGTGTAGCCTGGAGAGCTCACTGAAGAACAGACTGCAGTCTCTCTGCTCTGAGGCAGAGGGATGGAAACGGTCTCTTCTGCTCTGACTTGTGGAAGAGACGCGGAAAGCCGCCAGGGAAAGGCGCCAGAGAACAAAAGCCCCAAAGACTGATTCCCACTGAGCCCATCCCCCACCACAGGGGCGCAGGGCAACTCCGCCCAAACAGGGTTGCCTGAGTAACAGCGCAGCAGGCCCCTATCACAGAAGACAGGCTGGGAAAACAAGAGGCCAGCAACCCTAAGGTCCCTATAAAACAGGTGGATCTTGCTTTGTTGTGGTCAATAATTTAGACTCTATACATTCCCTCAACCACCCCTCAACAGAATGACTAGGAGGAGGAGCCCTCAAAATAGGAAAGACTCTGAGACTGTGACTTATGCCACAGATTTCCAAATAGATACAGATAAAACCAAGATGTCAGAGATGGAATTCAAAGTAGCAATTGTGACGACAATAGCTAGAATGGAGAAATCAATTAATGGCAACATAGAGTCTCTAAGGGCAGAAATGAAAGCTGAATTGGCAGAACTTAAAAGTATTATCAATGAGATCCAATCCAATCTAGATAATCTAACAGCTAGGGTAATTGAGACAAAAGAGAGAATAAGCGATCTGGAAGACAGTATAATAAAAAGGGAAAAGAGGAGGTCAGGGAAAAACAACTCAGAATCCATGAAAATAGAATCAGAGAAATAAGTGACATCATGAAACATTCCAATGTCAGAATTATTGGGATCCCGGAGGGAGTGGAGAGAGAGAGAGGGCTAGAAGATGTATTTGAGCAAATCGTAGCTGAGAACTTCCCTAATGTGGGGAATGAAACAAACATTTGAGTCCTAGAGGCACAGAGGACCCCTCCTAAGATCAAGGAAAACAGGCCAACACCCCGGCATGTAATAGTAAAATTTGCAAATCTTAGAACCAAGGAAACCATCTTAAGGGCAGTTAGGGGGAAGAGACTCCTTACATACAGAGGGAGGAACATCAGAATAATGTCAGACCTATCCACAGAGACCTGGCAAGCCAGAAAAGCCTGGCAAGACATATTCAGGGTACTAAATGAGAAGAACATGCAGCCAAGAATACTTTATCCGGCAAGGCTTTCATTTAGAATGGATGGAGAGATGCAGAGCTTCCACGACCGGCAGAAGCTGAAAGAATATGTGACCACTAAGCCGGCCCTGCAAGAAATATTAAGGGGGGTTCTATAAAAGGAGAAAGACCCCAAGAGTGATCTACAACAGAAATTTACAGGGACAATCTATAAAAACAACGTCTTCACAGGCAACATGATGACAATTAATTCATATCTTTCAATAATCACTCTCAACGTGAATGGCCTAAACGCTCCCATAAAACGGCACAGGGTTGCAGATTGGATAAAAAGACAGGACCCATCCATATGCTGTCTACAAGAGACTCATTTTGAACCTAAAGATACATCCAGACTGAAAGTGAAGGGATGGAGATCTGTCTTCCATGCCAGCGGACCTCAAAAGAAAGCTGGGGTAGCAATTCTTATATCAGACAAATTAGATTTTAAACTAAAGTCTGAAATAAGAGACACAGAAAGACACTATATCATTCTTAAAGGGTCTATCCAACAAGAAGATCTAACAATTGTAAATATCTATGCCCCCAACATGGGAGCAGCCATATACATAAGCCAACTGTTAACCAAAAAAAAGAGTCATATTGATAACAATACGTTAATTGTAGGAGACATCAATACTCCACTCTCAGCAATGGACAGATCATCTAAGCAGAAAATCAACAAGGAAACAAGAGCTTTGAATGATACATTGGACCAGATGGACCTCATAGATATTTACAGAACATTCCACCCTAAAACAACAGAATACTCATTCTTCATGAGTGCACATGGAACTTTCTCCAGAATAGACCATAAATTGGGTCACAAATCAGGTCTCAACGGATACCAAAAGACTGAGATTATTCCCTGCATATTCTCAGACCACAATGCTCTAAAACTGGAACTCAATCACAAGAAAAAATTTGGCAGAAATTCAAACACTTGGAAGCTAAAGACCACTCTGCTCAAGAATGTTTGGGTCAACCAAGAAATCAAAGAAGAACTTAAACAATTCATGGAAATCAATGAGAACGAAAACACATTGGTCCAAAACCTATGGGATACTGCAAAGGGGGTCCTAAGGGGGAAATACATAGCCATCCAAGTCTCACTCAAAAAAATAGAAAAATCCCGAATTCACCAACTAACTCTACACCTTAAAGAACTAGAGAAAAAGCAACAAACGACGCCTAAGCCACGCATTAGAATAGAAATAATTAAAATTAGAGCAGAGATCAATGAATTAGAAACCAGAAACACAGTAGATCAGATCAATGAAACTAGAAGTTGGTTCTTTGAAAGAATTAATAAGATTGATAAACCACTGGCCAGACTTATCCAAAAGAAGAGAGAAAGGACCCAAATTAATAAAATTATGAATGAAAGGGGAGAGATCATGACTAACACTAAGGAAATAGAAACAATTACTAGAAATTATTATCAACAACTATATGCCAATAAACTGAGCAATCTGGATGAAATGGATGCCTTCCTGGAAACCTATAAGCTGCCAAGACTGAAACAGGAAGAAATTGACAACAATAGGCCAATAACCAGTAACGAGATTGAAGTAGTGATCAAAAACCTGCCAAAAAAGAAGAGTCCAGGGCCTGATGGATTCCCTGGGGAATTCTACTAAACATTCAAAGAAGAAATAATACCTATTCTACTGAGCTGTTTCAAAAAACAGAAACAGAAGGAAAACTTCCAAACTCATTCTATGAGGCCAGCATTACCTTAATCCCCAAACCAGGCAAAGACCCCATCAAAAAGGAGAATTTCAGACCGATATCCCTGATGAACATGGATTCCAAAATCCTCAACAAAATCCTAGCTAATAGGATCCAACAATACATTAAAAGGATCATCCACCACGACCAAGTGGGATTTATCCCCGGGATGCAAGGGTGGTTCAGCATTCGCCAATCAATCAATGTGATAGAACACATTAATAAGAGGAGGGAAAAGAACCATATGGTCCTCTCAATTGATGCAGAAAAAGCATTTGACAAAATACAACATCCTTTCCTGATTAAAACTCTCCAGCGTATAGGGATAGAGGGAACATTCCTCAAGTTCATAAAATCCATCTATGAAAAACCCACAGTGAATATCATCCTCAATGGGGAAAAGCTGAGAGCCTTTCCCTTAAGATCAGGAGCACGTCAAGGGTGCCCACTCTCACCACTGTTGTTCAGCATAGTACTAGAAGTCCTAGCAACAGCAATCAGACAACAAAAAGAAATAAAAGGTATTCAAATTGGGAAAGAAGAAGTCAAACTCTCTCTTTTCGCAGATGACATGATACTTTATGTGGAAAACCCAAAAGACTCCACCCCCAAATTACTAGAATTCATCCAGCAATTCAGTAATGTGGCAGGATACAAAATCAGTGCACAGAAATCAGTTGCTTTCTTATACACTAACAACGCAACTGTAGAAAGAGAAATTAAAGAAACGATTCCATTTACAATAGCACCAAAAACCATAAGATACCTCGGAATAAACCTAATCAAAGAGGTAAAGGATTTATACTCTAGGAACTACAAAACACTCATGAAAGAAATTGAAGAAGACACAAAAAGATGGAAAAATATTCCATGCTCATGGATCGGAAGAATAAACATTGTTAAAATGTGTATGCTACCCAGTGCAATCTATACCTTCAATGCCATCCCAATCAAAATTCCAATGACATTTTTCAAAGTGCTGGAACAAACAATCCTAAAATTTGTATGTAATCAGAAAAGACCCTGAATCGCCAAGGAGATGTTGAAAAAGAAAAACAAAGCTGGGGGCATCACGTTGCCCAATTTCAAGCTATATTACAAAGCTGTGATCACCAAGACAGCATGGTACTGGCACAAAAACAGATATACAGACCAATGGAACAGAATAGAGAACCCAGATATGGATCCTCAACTCTATGGTCAAATAATCTTTGACAAAGCAGGAAAAAACATGCAATGGAAAAAAGACAGTCTCTTCAATAAATGGTGCTGGGAAAATTGGACAGCCACATGCAGAAGAATGAAACTCAACCATTCTCTAACACCATTCACAAAGATAAACTCAAAGTGGATGAAAGACCTCAATGTGAGACAGGAATACATCAAAATCCTAGAGGAAAACATAGGCAGTAACCTCTTTGACATCGGCCACAGCAACTTCTTTCAAGATACATCTCCAAAAGCTAGTGAAACAAAAGCAAAAATGAACTTTTGGGACTTCATCAAGATAAAAAGCTTCTGCACAGCAAAGGAAACAGTCAACAAAACAAAGAGGCAACCCACAGAATGGGAGAAGATATTTGCAAATGACACTACAGATAAAGGGCTGGTATCCAAAATCTATAAAGAACTTCTCAAACTCAACACCCATAAAACAAATAATCAAGTCAAAAAGTGGGCAGAAGAGATGAACAGACACTTCTCTAAAGAAAACATACAAATGGCTAACAGACACATGAAAAAATGTTCATCATCATTAGCCATGAGGGAAATCCAAATCAAAACCACACTGAGATACCACCTTACACCAGTTAGAATGGCAAAAATGGGCAGGGAAAGAAACAACAAATGTTGGAGAGGTTGTGGAGAAAGGGGAACCTTCTTACACTGTTGGTGGGAATGCAAGTTGGTACAGCCACTTTGGAAAACAGCGTGGAGGTTCCTCAAAAATTTAAAAATAGAGCTATCCTACGACCCAGCAATTGCACTCCTGGGTATTTACCCCAAAGACACAGATGTAGTGAAAAGAAGGGCCATATGCACCCCAATGTTCATAGCAGCAATGTCCACAATAGCCAAACTGTGGAAAGAGCCGAGATGCCCTTCAACAGATGAATGGATAAAGAAGATGTGGTCCATATATACAATGGAATATTACTCAGCCATCAGAAAAGATGAATACCCAACTTTTACCTCAACATGGATGGGACTGGAGGAGATTATGCTAAGTGAAATAAGTCAAGCCGAGAAAGTCAATTATCATATGGTTTCACTTATTTGTGGAACATAAGGAATAACATGGAGGACATTAGGAGAAGGAAGGGAAAAATGGGTGGGGGGAATTGGAGGGAGAGATGAACCATGAGAGACTATGGACCTAAGAAACAAACAGGGTTTTAGAGGGGAGGGGGTGGGGGGATTGGTTAGCCCGGTGATGGGTATTAAGGAGGGCACGTACTGCATGGAGCACTGAGTGTTATATGAAAACAATGGATCGTGGATCACTACATCAAAAACGAATGATCTATTGTATGGTGACTAACATAACATAATAAAATTAAAAACTACAAAAAAAAAAGAAGAAGAAAAATCAAATAAGGGTATCATCTAATGCAATTTTTGTTTTACAAAATAAGACATCCATTATTGGTTAAAAAAAAAAAAAAAACCTTCACAATCATGGAAATGTTTTTTCGTTTCTTTGTGTCATCTTCAAATTCTCTCATCAGTGTTTTATAGTTTTCAGTTTTCTTTCACTTTTTGCTTAGGTTTATTCTTAGGTATCTTATTGTTTTGGGGGCAATTGTAAATGGGATTTATTCCTTTATTTCTATTTTGGCTGTTTCATTATTGGTGTATAGAAATGCAGCAATTTATGTACTTTAATTTTGTATCCTGTTGACTTTACTGAATTTGCTTATGAGTTCTAGCAGGTTTTTTTCCTCTCCAAATTTTTATTTAAATTTGTGTTAAATAACATACAGTGTAATATTAGTTTCACTTGTAGAATTTAGTGATTCATCACTTACATACAACACAGTGCTCATCACAAGTGCCCTCCTTAATACCCTTCACCCACTTAACCCATCCCCCTGCCCACCTCTCCTTCAGTAACCCTCAGTTTGTAATCTAGACTTAAGGGTCTGTTTCTTGGTTTGCCTATTTCCCCTTCCTATGTTCAAATGTTTGGTTTCTTAAATTCCACATATGAATAAGATCATATGGTATTTGTTATTATCTGACTAATTTTGCTTAGCAAAGTACTCTCTAGCTCTATCCATATTCTTGCAAATGGCAAGATTTCATTCTTTTTTATGTCTGAGTAATATTACATTGTATATACCACCTCTTCTTTATCCATGGATATTTGGGCTCTTCCCATAATTTGCTATTGTTGATAATGTTGCTGTAAACATTGCGGTGCATGTATCTCTTTGAATTAGTATTTTTGTATTCCTTGGGTAAATACTTCGTAGTGCAATTGCTGGACCATAGGGTAGTTCTATTAACTTTTTGAGGAACCTCCACACTGTTTTCCAGAGTGGGTGCACCAGTTTCATTCCCACCAAGTGTAGAAGCATTCCCCTTTCTGTGCATCCTTCCCAACACCTGTTGTTTCTTGTGTTGTTGATTTTAGCCATTCCGACTGGTGTGAAGTAGTATCTCATTGTAGTTTTGATTTGTATGTCCTTAATGATGAGTGATGTTGAGTATCTTTTCACGTGTCTGTTGGCCATTTGGATGTCTTCTTTGGGAAAAAAATGTCTATTCCTGTCTTCTGCCCATTTTTTAATTGAATTATTTGCTTTTCGGGTGTTGAGCTTTACAAGTTCTTTATATATCTTGGATACTAACCTTTTATCAGGTATGTCCTTTGTAAATGTCTTCTCCCATTCCTTAGGTTGCCTTTTGATTTTGTTGATTGTTTCCTTCTCTGTGCAGAAGCTTTTTATTTTGATGAAGTACCAATAGTTCATTTTTTACTTTTGTTTCCCTTTCCTCAGGAGACATATATACTGAGAAGTTGTTTTGACTAGTGTCAAAAAGGTTACTGCCTGTGTTTTCCTCTAGGATTTTGATGGTTTTCTGTATCACATTTAGATTTTTAATCCATTTTGAGTTTATTTTGTGTATGGTGTAAGAAAGCAGTCCAGTTTCATTCTTGTTCATGTTGCCTTTCAGTTTTCCCAACACCATTTGTTGAAGAGACTGTCTTTTTCCCATTGGATATTCTTTCCTGATTTGTCAAAGATTAATTGACCATATAGTTATGGTTTCATTTCTGGGTTTCCTAAACTGTTCTATTGATCTATGTGTCTGTTTTTGTGCATGTACCATACTGTCTTGGTCACTACAGCTTTGTAATATAACTTGAAGTCTGGCATTGTGATGCCTCCAGCTTTGCTTTTCTGTTTTGAGATTGTTTTGGCTATTTGGGGTCTTTTGTGGTTCCATACAAATTTTAGGATTGTTTGTTCTAGCTCTGTGAAAATGCCTGTGGTATTTTGATAGGTATTGCTTTGAATGTGTAGATTGCTTTGGGTAGTATAGATATTTTATTTTATTATTTTATTTTATTTTTCTGTTTTCTAAAGTTTTTACTTAAATTCCAGTTAGGTAATATACAGTGTAATATTTGTTTCAGGTGTACAGTATAGTGATTCAACACTTCCATACAACACCCAGTGCTCATCATATGTGTGCTCCTTAATCCTCATCATCTATTTAACCCATCCCCCCACCTACCTCCCTTCTCGTAACCATCAGTTTGTTCTCTATAGTTAAGAGTCACAATATTTTTTCTTCCAATCCATGAGCATGGACTGTTTTTTCCATTTCTTTGTGTCAGCTTGAATTTCTTTCATTTTCTTAGAGTTCTAAGAGTGCAGATCTTTTGCCTCTTTGGTTAGGTTTATTCCTAGGATTGGTGAAATTGTAAATGGGGATTGATTCCTTGATTTCTCTTTCTGCTGTTTCATTATTGGTGTATAGAAATGTGACAGATTTCTGCACATTGATTTAGTATCCTGCAGTTTTATTGAATTCATGTATCAGTTCTAGGAATTTTTTGGTGGAGTCTTTTGGGGTTCTATATAGAGTATCATGTCATCTGCAAATAGGGAAAGTTTGACTTCTTCCTTGCTGATTTGGATTTTTTTTTTTTAATTTCTTTTTGTTGTCTTATTGCTGTGGCTTAGACTTCTAGTAGTATGTTAAATAACAGTGGTGAGAGTGGACATCCTTGTCTCATTCCTGACCATAGAGGAAAACTTTGTTTTCCGCATTGAGCATGGTATTATCTGTGGGGTTTTTGTATATGGCCTTTATTATTTTGAGGTATATACCCTCTAAACCTACTTTGTTGAGGGTTTTTATTACTAATGGATGTTATACTTTGAGAAATGCTTTTTCTGCATTTATTGAAAGGATCACATTTCTTATCTTTTCTTGTATTAATGTGGTGTATCACATTGATTGATTTGTGAATATTCAACCACCCTTGCAAATAATGAATGGGTCAACCAGGAAATTCAAAAATAAATTCAAAAAAAATTCAAGGAAACAAATGAAACTGAAAACACAATAGTCTAAGACCTTTTGGATGCAGCAAAAGTGATCCTAACAGGGAAGTATATAGCAATACAGGCCTACCTGTAAGCAAGCAGGAAAAATCTCCAATAAACAACCAGACTTTATCTTTTTCTATTACATAGTGCCTTTCTTTGTCTCTTCTTACAGTCTTTCTTTTAAAATCTAGTTTGTATGCTATAAGGATTGCTGCTCCAGCTTTCTATTGACATCCCTTTGCATGATAAATATTTCTCCACCCACTAAGTTTCAATCTGCATGTGTCTTTAGGTCTAAAATGAGTCTCTTTGTAGGCAGGGTATAGATGGGTCTTTATTTTTAAGATTTATTTATTTGTTGTAGAGAGAGAGAGTGTGTGTGAGTGGGCTGAGGGGGAAAGGGAGAGGGTGTGAGATAATCCTCAAGCAAACTCCCCACTGAGTGCAGAGCCCGATGATGTAAGGCTTGATTCCAGGATCCCCAGATCATGACCAGAACAGAAAACAAGAGTCAGCTGCACAACTGACTGAGCCATCCAGCACCCACCTTTTTTAAAATTTTATTATTTATTTACCAGAGAGAGAGAGAAAGAGAGCGCACAAGCAGGGGGAGTGGCAGGCAGAGGGAGAAGCAAGCTCCCCGCTGAGCGAGGAGCTAGATACGAGACTTGATCCAAGGACCCTGAGATCATGACCTGAGCCTAAGGCAGATGCTTAATGACTGAGCTACCCAGGTGCCACCCCCCCCTGCTTTTTTTTTAATCTATTCTGACTATTTAATCTATGAATTTAATCTATTTTTTAATCTATTTTATGTTTTTTCATTGGATCATTTAATCCATTTACATTCAAAGAAAATATTTTTAGACATGTATGTAGTGCCATCTTACTACTTTTTTATCATTGTTTCTAGAGATATTCTTTGATACTTTCTTTTCTTTGTCACTTTTGGTCCTTCTTTTGCATTTAGCATCCCCTTTAATATTTCTTGCAGGGTTTAATGGTCTCGAACTCCTTTAGTTTTTGTTTTTCTGGGAAACTCTTTATCTCTCCTTCTATTGTGAGTGATAGCCTTGCTGGGTAGAATATTCCTTCCTGCAGATTTTCAGCACTTTGAATATATATCTTGCCAAGCTCCTGTTGAGAAATCTCCAGCCAGCCTTTTGCCTCTTCCCTTGTTAGTTAAGGACTCCTTTTGTCTTGCTACTTTGAAGATTTTGTTTTCTTTATCACTATATTTGCAAATTTAATTACAATATGTCTTGGTGTTGGCCTGCTTTTGTTGATTTTGATGAAAGATGTCTGTGCCTCCTGAATCTGGATGTCTGCTTCCTTCTCCAGATTTGGGAAGTTTCTGCTATTTTTAGGTGAAATAAATTTTCTCCTCCTTTATCTCTCTCTTCATCTTCTGGGATTCCTATAATATGAATGTTATTAAATTTGATGAGGTCGGGGTGCCTGGGTGGCTCAGTTGTTAAGCGTCTGCCTTCGGCTCAGGTCATGATCCCAGGGTCCTAGGATCGAGCCCCGCATCGGGCTCCCTGCTCCGCGGGAGGCCTGCTTCTCCTTCTCCCACTCCCCCTGCTTGTGTTCCTGCTCTCGCTGTCTCTCTGTCAAATAAATAAATAGAAAATCTTAAAAAAAAATTTTTGATGAGGTCACGGAGTTCCCTAAGTCTATTCTTGTGTTGCATATTTTTTCTTTCTCTCTTTTGTCCAGCTTCATCATTTTCCATTATTTTCTCTTCTATGTCACTAATT
This sequence comes from Halichoerus grypus, assembly GCF_964656455.1. Taxonomy (NCBI): domain Eukaryota; kingdom Metazoa; phylum Chordata; class Mammalia; order Carnivora; family Phocidae; genus Halichoerus; species Halichoerus grypus. Next base: position 49,354,356 of record NC_135727.1, on the reverse strand, counting down.
CATTCCTCTGATTCTTCCAGCCTGTTGTTCATTGTATCAAGCCTATTTTTAATCCCATTTATTTCATTCTTCATCTCTGATTGACTTTTTTAACTCTTTTATCTCTGTGGTAAGGGTCTCACTGATATCTTCTATTCTTTTCTCAAGACCTGTGATTATCCTTATGATCGTTGCTTTAAATTCTCCATCAGGCATGTTACTTATATCTGTTTCACTTGGGTCTCTGTCTGTAGCCTTATCTTGTTCTTTCATTTGGGATAAATTCCTCCACCCTGGCATTTTGTCTAAGTCTCTGCCTTCTTCTCTGTGTTAAGAAAGCTAGTTATGTCTCTTGCTCCTGAAAGTAATGGCCTTGTGAAGAAGATGTCATGCAATTACCAGGGTTATGCTCCGAGGAGTGTCTCTGATGCATGCTGCATGGGTTGTGCTATTGTTTTGTGGCTGCTCTATCCTTCAGATAGCAGTTGTCTGCAGAGGTTTCCTTACCTGCCTTGGGCAGTGTTTGGTCCTTGGCTTGAATGTGGCAGATTTTAACTAGGTGTGCTCTGGTCTGCTTGTAAAATGAGACCTGACACCACTGCCACCAGAACTGAGGCCCTGCAGAAGTCTCAGGCAGGAAGACGTGGGGAGGACAGGGGTTTGTGCTCATCTTCTAGGGGAGAGGTCCTCCATGCTGTGACTGAGGCAAGCTTGACTGATGAGGGCAGCCCTGCCAGAGTGCAAGGGGGTGGAGCTTGTTGTAAGCATGTTAGGCAGACTGTGTTGGCACTATGCTGCTTCCCTTGAGGGCTGTTTTTATGCTGAAGGGCAGGGGAGGAAAATGGCACTGGCCAGCTCCTTTGTTTCCAGAGAGGTGTCCTTGTGAACACTACTTCTGAGGTACATGCTCTGAGCAGAGTGAAAATTCTCCCTCCAGTGTGTCCCAAGTGTTTTCAGATTGCTGTTTCCAATATAGTCTGCCCCAAGTTGTTTGTCTTTCTTCTATACAGGAGCAGTGCAGTGCCCTCTAGGCTCAATCCCAGCCAAGCATGTTGACCTTTAAAATTCTAGGCTTTAAGCCCTGCTGGTTGCACAAACTCATAAAATTCAGCCTCTTTCGTTTTCCAAGCCAATGGTTTTGGGAAAATGTTCTTTTTGTGCATCCCCCTGTTTGTTTCTCTCTCCTCTGTTCTTTGAGACCACAGCTCCTTACCCTTCACAGCACCTGCAATCTATTTCTCCCTTAAACCACATCTCTGCACTTCCTACCTTCTTTGATGTGGCCTCTTCTCTCCCTTTAGTTGTTGAGTTTGTTCTCTCAGTTTTCAGGTCAATTTCCAGGGTATTTAGGATTATTTGATAGTGGTCTAGTTGTGTTCATGGGATGAGATGAGCCTGGGGTCTCCTACTGTGCTGCCATATCCCTCTCCTCCACTGCATGTCTTTTGATTGGAGAATTTATTTCATTTACATTTGATATAGTTATTGATAGATATATAATTATTGCTATTTTCTTTTTTTTGTTGTTTTTTTGGTCTGTTTTTGTAATTATTTTCAGTTCGTTTCTTTTTTTTCTCTCTCTTTTTTTCCTGTATGATATATTTCTTTATGTTTATATTTCTTTCTCATCTTCTTTTATTTACTATAAATTTTTGTTTTGTGGTTAATGTGAAGTATTTATCTATCTATCATCTATCTATGATCTATCTATCTGTCTATCTATCATCATCTATCTATACCTACATATCTATCTATCTATCTGTAATAATCTACTTTAAGTTTATAGCAACTTAAGTTTGAACACATTCTAAACTTTTACCATGTTACTACCCTTCACACATTTTTGTTTCGATGTCACATTTTACTTCTTTTTATTTTACATATTCCTTAACTAATTATTGTAGACTTAGTTAATTTTACTACTTTTGTCTTTTAATCTTCATATTAGTTTTTTAAGTGATTTATCTCTTACATGCACACACATAAATGCATATACACACATGCACACATTTTTCCAGTGAGCTTTTTGCTTTCACATGTTTTCGTTTTGTTAACTAGTTCCATTTCTTTTCAGCTTAAAGATGTTTGTTTAACATTATTCGTAAGGTTGCTTTAGTGGTGATGAGTTCCTTTAGCTCTTGCTTATCTGGAAAACTCTTTATCTCTCCTTTCATTGTGAGAAATAACTTTGCTGGGTATAATATTCTTGGTTGAACTTTTTCAACACTTTGTTTATGTCATGTCACTCCCTTCTGGCCTGCAATGATTCTGTGGAAAATTATGGTGTCAGACTTATAGGCTTTCCCTTGTATGTAATATTGCTTTTATCTTGCTGCTTTTAAGATTTTTATCTTTAATGTTTGACATTTTAATTATAATGTTTCTTTAATGTTTGACATTTGAATTATGTGTTTTAATTATAATTATAATGTTTCTAATTATAATGTGTTTCTCTTTGGAATCATTTTATTTGGAATACTCTGGTTTTCCTGGACCTGGATGTCTGTTTCCTTCACCTGGTTTTGAAAGTTTTCAGCCATTATTACTTCAAATATATTTTCTTCCTCTTTCTTCTCTCCTCCTGGGACATCTATAGTGTGGATATTTTAACTCTGCTTGATGTTTAGGTTTTTAAAGTTATCTTCATTTATTTATTTTTTTTTTTAATTTTGCTTCTGTTTCTGGGTGAGTTCCAATGCTTCATATCCCAGCTTACCAATCAATTCTTCTGTTTCATCTAGTCTGCTATTAAATCTCTCTAGTGTATTTTTCAATTTAGTTATTGTATTATTCAGCTCTGTTACTTTTGTTTGGTACTTTCTTATACTTTCTATTTCTGTTGAAGTACTCTGTGCATCCATTCTCCTGAGTTCAGTGAACATCTTTATAACAGTTACTTAGAATTCTTTATCAGGTAGATTACACATCTCTGTATCATTAAGGTCTTTTTCTGAGACCTTGTTCTTGTTCTTCATTTGGAACATATTTCTCTGTTTCCTCATTTACCTGGACTCTGTGCTTGTTTTTTTTTTTTTTTTTTTTTTTTTTATGTGTGTTAGTTGAAACAGCTACCTCCTTTAGTCTTGAAGGAGTGGCCTTGTGTGGGTGATGAAACTTCTTGGTTCACTTCTGCTCTAGTTTTTGGTTATCTCTTCAAGGTTTGTGATTGTCTAAGGACACTTTTGGTATGTGTCCATTGTTGAGGGTGTGCCAAGACCTATCAGTATTCCAGGGAAAGGATTTCATTTAGCACCTAATTTTAGGCTGATTGGAAAACAGATCCTCAGGCAGCAGCTTTTCAAGTATGCAAATATATACTGTCCTCTGGGGTCCAATTATAAACCTTGTTGGCCTCCAGATTGGGAGATCTGGAGGTATCCTTGGAGCAAAAATTGGTTCTCCAGGTGAATGTATAAGTTTCTTTCTGGCAAGTCTTGTGAAGCTATAACAAGGCCAAGGGGGTACACAAAAATATTGTATCCTTGCTTATGTTCCCTGGAGTACCATGTTAGACTTTAGATGTGTTGGATATCTAAAGCCTAACATTCAAGTTGAAGCTCCAGGATATGTAAAGAGGCTTTTTCACAAGAAGACTGGGTGTATATTTCAGGCTGCTGTCTGTGCAGTGCCTGGGAGTGTTGGCCTGACAAAAACTGTCTTTCTGAATGTCATAGTCCCTTGCATGCCAGGAATGACAGCCATCTTGGTCACCAGGGCCAGATGAACAAGGAGCATCCCCTGTGTGGTCATGTGCACTTGCTGGCTTTAGCAGGGCATCTGGAGAGTATAAGGTGTTGAGCATGATAACCAGCTTCAGAAAAACAACAAAATTCTTGACTGCAAGCATCCAGGGATTCAGCAATGCTGTAGGAGAATGCTTTGTCAATGCATGCATACCAGCCCCAGATTGGGGACATGGGAAATCGGTAACCACTCATGCTACCAGTCCTAGCCAAAGTTTGGGAGAGTGTCACAACTGCCTGTGCTCCCAATTTTTGAAAGGAAATGGAAAAATTTTATAACCATTCACACTCACCTGCCTCAACTAGGGAGTCAGGAATCTCTGCAACTGCCCATGCTCTCAGTCTCATCAAAACAATGGGACAGTGGTGTGACTGATTGTTCTAACCTGTCCCAGTGAGGCAGTGAGATGGTGTTGTGTCTGTTCATGCACACCTGTACTAGCAGGGTATGTGGAAAGTACACAAATGGCATCTTCTTGTGCCTCCATCTCCAGAGAGTGCCCCAACTATCTTCTGCCCTTCCAGCACATGGCCCTAGACTACCAAATGAGTCTCCTTTACATACTGTCCAGGAGCTTTTCAAATTGATACTTTTGAACTGGATCCTCAAGTGAATGAGACCACATGCAAGCTCTTTAAAAGGGGAATTTCAGTTTCCTATAGCACTTTGGGTCTTTTGGATGTCAGCCTCACTGTTTTTCTAACCCAGGCATTTTGGGGATCTTTTTTGTTCAGTGCAGATCCCAAGGGATGAAGAGCCTAATATGGGGCACCAATCCCTCGCTCCTCTGAGAAAAGTGCTGTACTGGTGAGATCCTTCCCTATTATGTGTCACTTCATCTGGGGTGTTTTGTTTTGTTTTGTTTTCCTGAGACCATATCTCTGTCTCTCCTACCTGTCTTGGTGTAGACTTCTTTGTTGTGTAGAAGGAGTTCATCTAGTTTTCAGATCTTTTTTCAGAGGAAATGGCCCATATGTAGTTATAGATTTGGTGTGTCCATGGGAAGAGGTGATTTTAGGATCTTCTTATGCTGCCATCTTGGACCCTTCCCTCTGCATGACATTTAAAATGATGGTGTTTAAATTTACAAAATGTACTCCAATTTCTGGGGGAGGATAATATTTTGATTTCTCTTGCCCAATAATAAATGGAAATAAATATTCACAATAATTCTTGTTTTTGGCAAATTTTTATCTAGTATTTTCAGATCCTTTACTTTAAAGTTGACTATTGATTAGTGATAACTCTTTAAAATTACATGGCCTAACAAACACATGACCAAAAGTAGAAAATTATTTCATGTACATAAATTTCTCATAAGTTTTATTCATCAATTTCTTGTCTCTAACTATACAATTAGTAATATATCTTTGCTTCTGGTTCAAAAAACATGCAATCCCTTTAAACTACCTTTATCATTTGATACCATATTTTTAGAGGGTGGGTATCAAGAGAAACAAAAACAACTTCCAAAGTATGCACTCAGCTGCTATTATTATTACCAATTAATTTGTTACCCTCAGACTGATATTACTTCTAACATTTTCTTCTGATTAAAAAGAACTTAGAAAATTCACTGCATAATAATAACAAATTTGAGTATGAAGCATATCTGGCTTCCTAAGTTTAGATATCCTGTAATCTTCATGTATTAGTAATACAGATTATAAAACAACTATTTTGAGGGCGCCTGGGTGGCTCAGTTGTTAAGCGTCTGCCTTCGGCTCAGGTCATGATCCCAGGGTCCTGGGATCGAGTCCCACATTGGGCTCCCTGCTCAGTGGGAAGCCTGCTTCTCCCTCTCCTACTCCCCCTGCTTGTGTTCCCTCTCTTGCTGTGTCTCTCTCTGTCAAATAAATAAATAAAATCTTTAAAAAAAAACAAACACAACTATTTTGAATTTAAACAATGGAATTGATTATGATCTAAGCAATGCAACTGCATTTTGAAAAATAATAAAAAAGACTGTATACATTAGAATATCATAAATAATTGAAACAATGGAAATAAGCAGAATAACAAATAAAATTCTTTCTTTCTGTAAAGTCCTCATTAGACTCTGCCAAACTCTGTTCATTTCTACTTATATTGTGCCATGGGAATGACACTTATGCTTAACTTAGTATATATCCTTTGTCCCCAAATAGTTCAAAAGTATATGTAATAATGATAGCTTAAGGGAATTGAGGTTATTCTGGTTTGAAAAAAAAAGTGGCTTGATGGTGACCTAATTATGTTTTGCAGAATTATGAAATTAAGAAAGGATTTGAAATTTTCAACTAAGAGAGCAGTTAGTTACTTTGGTTAGTAATTTAAAGTTAGGAGAAAATCTCCAAATCATCAGCTATTGGGTACTAGCATCTGGTGAATGCTGAACTTCCCAACTTTCAGTCTATCTGAACCTATTCCAAATATTGGAAATCAAAACTGTGAAATAGAAAAACAAAGAGGCACACAGAATTTGAATATCAAATATTTACAAGAATTTGTGTTGCTTTTTGATTCTCTGCACATATTACTGTGGCATACATTATCATACTGAAGATAATTGCTGTTTATTCTTAAGCTTCCCAAAAGTCACAGAACATACTACAGGAATTTTATTCTCCATTCAGAGGCACTTCCATCATTTCTGTGCAGTGTTTTTGAGAGTATGTACACTGCTGTCAGACTATCTGCATTCCAGGCCTTACTTTACCAATTACTAGCTGTGTGACCTTGGACAAATTACTTTCCTGAAAATGATGTTAATAAGAATATCTATTTCACAGGGTTGTTGTGATAATCCATGAAAAGACCTAACACGTTGTCTAGCATAGACAAGTTTTCTTTTTTTTAAGTTAACTATTATTATTAAGAAAAGAATGAAGGGACAGGTATAGAGGCACTTCTCTAATTGTCAAAGTGGCTGAAAAAGTCCAAGGAGAGGAACCAAAAACTGATTAAAATACTGTATGCCTGTCTATAATAGACTGGTATTACTTCTATAGCTTGATGTGTGCCAGTTTGGGTGCAAGGTATATTTCTAACACCTTTGCTAAAAGGAAAGAAATTTTGTAACTGAATAAAATACATTCCAAGCCTGTTGAGTATGGCCAATAAATATTGTGTGTGTGTGTGTGTGTGTGTGTATTTTTTTTTCTTCCAGGAAAAAATACATACCTCACACAAACCAGAATTATTGATTTGACTGTAAAGGTTATGAAGAAATAGCTATCAGTAACATTTTATCTAGTTTCAGATTTTACTTCCTCTTCTCTTATTCAGAGATCAAATGGGAAAAAAAGAGTCACTAAACTAGAACCCTAAATGTAGTGAATATGGACAAGCCCAGAGAGTTTTGCAAAAAAGCTAAGGAGAAAAAAAAAAACCCTTTTTGGACCTGTATTCAGATTAAAAAGTAAAAGTAGATGAAGTATTAAAGAACTGATTATTTTCCAAAAAGGGAAAAGTTAGATACTGAAAAGATGGTGGAGGAGTAAGGGACCCTATTCCAACCTGTACCCAGAATTGAGCAGGATATCTACCAGACCATTCTGAACACCCACAAAATCAGCCTGAGACATAAGAAAATATATCTGGATCTCTACAAACAAAATATCGCAGCTGGTTGGTTTCAAGGTATGAAGCAGCGAGCCATGATTCCTCAGGCACATATCTGAAGATAAACGGAAGGGGGATGGAGCCATGGGGATCTTGCAACACCACTGAGTGATAACCTCTTGCGCTGGGGACAGAGCACAGACTCACAGACTGGTACGGTGGGGAAAGGACTTTAGGGCAGCCCCTCAGATTGAAACCTGGAGCGGCGGGGTCACATGTGCAAACTGGGGGCAGCTGGCGGTTTTAGAAGCACAAAAGGCAAAGACATGCCCCGACCTGGAGGCAAAGACTGGGAGCACTGCTGAGGGGCACAAAACCCAGGATGCTGAAATTTTTAGCAGCAAAGACAGAAACAGAGATATTGTGGCCTGGAGAGCTCACTGAAGAACAGATTGTGATCTCTTGGTTCTGAGGCAGAGGGTTGGAAAAAATCTCTTCTGCTCTGACTCTCAGAAGAGACAGAGAAAGCCATCAGGGAAAGCCACCAGAGAACAAAAGCCCCCCCAAAACCGTTTTCAATGAGTCCATTCTCTACCCACAGGGGGCAGGGCAACTCTGCCCCAACAGGGTTGCCGGAGTAACAGCGTGGCAGGCCCCTCCCCAAGAAGTCAGGCTGGGAGAACAAGAGGCCAACAACCCTAAGGTCCCTAGAAAACAGGTGCATCTTGCTTGGGTTGTGGTCAGTAATTTGGACTCTGTACATTCTCTCATCAACAGAACGACTAGGAGGAGGAACCCCCAAAATAGGAAAGACTCTGAGACTGTGACTTCTGCCACAGATTTAAAAAATGGACACAGATATAACCAAGATGTCGGAAATGGAATTCAGGGTAGCAGTTGTGAAGACAATAGCTAGAATGGAGAAATCGATTAAGGCAATATGGAGTCTCTAAGGGCAGAAATGAAAGCTGGACTGGCAGAACTTAAAAATGCTATCAATGAGATCCAATCTAATCTAGATAATCTAATAGCTAGGGTAAGCGAGGCAGAAGAACGAATTAATGATCTAGAAGGCCAATTGATAGAAAAGAAGGATAAAGAGGAGGCCAGGGAGAAACAACTCAAAATCCATGAAAGTAGAATTAGAGAAATAAGTGACATCATGAAACGTTCCAATGTCAGAATTATTGGGATCCTGTGAGGGTGGAGAGAGAGGACTAGAAAATAAATTTGAGCAAATTGTAGCTGAGAAATTCCCTAATCTGGGGAATGAAACAAAGATTCCTGTCCTAGAAGCAGAGAGGACCTCTCCCAAGATCAAGGAAAACAGGCCAATGCCCCAGCATGTAATAGTAAAACCTGCAAATCTTAGAACCAAGGAAACCATCTTAAGGGCAGTTAGGGGGAAGAGATTCCTTATGTACAGAGGGAGGAACGTCAGAATAACATCAAACCTATCCACAGAGACCTGGCAAGCCTGAAAGGCCTGGCAAGACATATTCAGGGTACTAAACGAGAAGAACATACAGCCAAGAATACTTTATCCAGCAAAGCTGTCATTTAGAATGGATGAAGAGATGCAGATTTTCCAAGACTGGCAGAAACTGAAATATGTGACCACTAAGCTGGCCCTGCAAGAAATATTAAGAGGGCTTCTATAAAAGAAGAAAGACCCCAAGAGTGATATAGAACAGAAATTTACAGAGACAGTCTATAGAAACAACGACTTCACAGGCAACATGATGACAATAAATTCATATCTTTCAATAATCACTCCCAAAGTGAACGGCCTAAATGCTCTCATAAAATGGCACAGGGTTGCAGAATAGATAAAAAGACAGGACCCATCCATATGCTGTCTACAAGAGACTCATTTTGAACCTAAAGATACATCCAGACTGAAAGTGAAGGGATGGAGATCCATCTCCCATGCCAGCGGAGCTCAATAGAAAGCTGGGGTAGCAATTCTTTATCAGACAAATTAGACTTTAAGTTAAAGACTTAGTCAGAGACACAGAAGAACACTATATCATTCTTAAAGGGTCTATCCAACAAGACGATCAAACAATTGTAAATATCTATGCCCCCAACATGGGAGCAGCCATCTACATAAGCCAACTGTTAACAAAAATAAAGAGTCATATTGATAATAATATGTTAATAGTAGGAGACCTCAATACTCCACTCTTAGCAATAGACAGATCATCTAAGCAGAAAATCAACAAAGAAACAAGAGCTTTGAATGGCACACTGGACCAGATGGACCTCATAGATATATACAGAACATTCCACCCTAAAAAAACAGAATACTCCTTCTTCTCGAGCACACATGGAACTTTCTCCAAAATAGACCACATACTGGGTCACAAATCAGGTCTCAACCGATACCAAAACATTGAGATTATTCCCTGCATATTCTCAGAAAATAATGCTTTAAAAGTGGAACTCAAACACAAGAAAAAAATTGGAAGAAATTCAGGGTTGGAAGCTACAGACAACTCTGCTCAAGGATGTTTGGGTCAACCAGGAAATCAAAAAAGAATTTAAACAATTCATGGAAACCAATGAGAATGAAAACACATCAGTCCAAAACCTATGGGATACTGCAAAGGGGGTCCTAAGGGGGAAATACATAGCCATCCAAGCCTCACTCAAAAAAATAGAAAAATCCCGAATTCACCAACTAACTTTACACCTTAAAGAACTAGAGAAAAAGCAACAAGTGATGCCTAAGCCACACATTAGAAGAGAAATAATTAAGATTAGAGGAGAGATCAATGAATTAGAAACCAGAAACACAGTAGATCAGATCAATGAAACTAGAAACTGGTTCTTTGAAAGAATTAATAAAATCAATAAACCACTGGCCAAACTTATCCAATAGAAAAGAGAAAAGACCAAAATTAATAAAATGAAGGAAAGGGGAGAGAGCACGACTAACACCAAGGAAATAGAAATGATTATTAGAAATGATTATCAACAACTATATGCAAATAATTTGAGCAACCTAGAAGAAATGGGTGCCTTCCTGGAAACCTATAAATTGCCAAGAATGAAACAGGAAGAAATTGATAACTTGAATAGGCCAATAACCAGTAACAAGATTGAAACAGTGATCAAAAACCGCCCAAAAAAACAAGAGTCCAGGGCCTGATGGATTCCCTGGGGAATTCTACCAAACATTCAAAGAAGAAATTATATCTATTCTCCTGAAGCTGTTTCAAAAAATAGAAACAGAAGGAAAACTTCCAAACTCATTCTATGAGGTCAGCATTACCTTAATCCCCAAACCAGGCAAAGACCCCATCAAAAAGGAGAATTTCAGACCGATATCCCTGATGAACATGGATTCCAAAATCCTCAACAAAATCCTAGCTAATAGGATCCAACAATACATTAAAAGGATCATCCACCACGACCAAGTGGGATTTATCCCCGGGATGCAAGGGTGGTTCAACATTCACCAATCAATCAATGTGATAGAACACATTAATAAGAGGAGGGAAAAGAACCATATGGTCCTCTCAATTGATGCAGAAAAAGCATTTGACAAAATACAACACCCTTTCCTGATTAAAACTCTCCAGAGTATAGGGATAGAGGGAACATTCCTCAAGTTCATAAAATCCATCTATGAAAAACCCACAGTGAATATCATCCTCAATGGGGAAAAGCTGAGAGCCTTTCCCTTAAGATCAGGAACACGTCAAGGATGCCCACTCTCGCCACTATTGTTCAACATTGTACTAGAAGTCCTAGCAACAGCAATCAGACAACAAAAAGAAATAAAAGGTATTCAAATTGGCAAAGAAGAAGTCAAACTCTCTTTTCGCAGATGACATGATACTTTATGTGGAAAATCCAAAAGTCTCCACCCCCAAATTACTGGAACTCATCCAGCAATTCAGTAATGTGGCAGGATACAAAATCAATGCACAGAAATCAGTTGGTTTCTTATACACTAGCAATGCAACTGTAGAAAGAGAAATTAGAGAAATGATTCCATTTACTATAGCACCAAAAACCATAAGATACCTCGGAATAAATCTAACCAAAGAGGTAAAGGATCTATACTCTAAGAACTACAGAACACTCATGAAAGAAATTGAAGAAGACCCAAAAAGATGGAAAAACATTCCATGTTCATGGATCGGAAGAATAAACATTGTTAAAATGTCTATGCTGCCCAGAGCAATTTATACCTTGAACGCCATCCTGATCAAAATTCCAATGACGTTTTTCAAAGTGCTGGAACAAACAATCCTAAAATTTGTATGGAATCAGAAAAGGCCCCGAATCGCCAAGGAAATGTTGAAAAAGGAAAACAAAGCTGGGGGCATCATGTTGCCTGATTTCAAGCTCTATTACCAAGCAGTGATCACCAAGACAGCATGGTAATGGCACAAAAACAGACATATAGAGCAATGGAACAGAATAGAGAACCCAGATATGGACCCTCAACTCTATTATCAAATAATCTCTGACAAAGCAGGAAAAAAATATGCCATGGAAAAAAGACAGTCTCTTCAATAAATGGTGTTGGGAAAATTGGACAGCTATATACAGAAGAATGGTACTTGACCATTCTCTAACACCATACACAAAGATAAACTCAAAATGGATGAAAGTCCTCAGTATGAGACAGGAATCCATCCAAATCCTAGAGGAGAACATAGGCAGTAACCTCTTTGACATCGGCCACAAGAACTTCTTTCAAGATACGTCTCCAAACGCTAGTAAAACAAAAGCAGAAATGAACTTCTGGGACTTTATCAAGATAAAAGCTTCTGCACAGCAAAGGAAACAGTCAACAAAACAAAGAGGCAACCCACAGAATGGGAGAAGATATTTGCAAATGATACTACAGACAAAGCGCTGATTTCCAGGATCTATAAAGAACTTCTCAAACTCAACACCCAAAAAACAAATAATCAAGTAAATAAAAGGGCAGAAGACACGGACAATTCTCTGAAGATGACATACAAATGGCTAACAGACACATGAAAAAATGTTCATCATCATTAGCCATCAGGGAATTCAAATCAAAACCACATTGAGATACCACCTTACACCAGTTAGAATGGCAAAAATTGACAAGGCAAGAAACAACAAATGTTGGAGAGGTTGTGGAGAGAGGGGAACCCCCTTACACTGTTGGTGGGAATGCAAGTTGGTACAGCCACTTTGGAAAACAGTGTGGAGGTGCCTCAAAAAATTAAAAATAGAGCTACCCTATGACCCAGCAATTGCACTCCTGGGTATTTACCACAAAGACACAGATGTAGTGAAAAGAAGGGCTATATGCACACCAATGTTCATAGCAGCAATGTCCACAATAGCGAAACCGTGGAAAGAGCTGAGATGCCCTTCAACAGATGAATCAATAAAGAAGATGTGGTCCATATATACAATGGAATATTACTCCGCCATCAGAAAGGATGAATACCCAACTTTTAGATCAACATGGATGGGACTGGAGGAGATTATGCTAAGTGAAATAAGTCAAGCAGAGAAAGTCAATTATCATATGGTTTCACTTTCATTTATTTGTGGAACTTAAGGAATAGCATGGAGGACATTAGGAGAAGGAAGGGAAAACTGAAGGGGGGAAATCGGAGTGGGAGACGAACCATGAGAGACTATGGACTCTGAGAAACAATCTGAGGGTTTTAGAGGGGAGGGGTGTGAGCATGGGTTATCTCAGAATGGGTGTTAAAGAGGGCATGTACTGCATGGAGCACTGGGTGTTATACAAAAACAATGAATCATGGATCACTACATCAAAAACTAATGATGTATTGTATGGTGACTAACATAACATAATAAAATTAAATTAAAAAAATATAAAATAAAAATAATATCTTAAAAAAAAAACCCAAAAAACAAAAAGGGAAAAGTTCAATCAATCATCAATCAATCAATCAGTAAGTGTTCCTGGCCTCCATATAGAAATGAGAGATAGAAGGAAAAGGATACTAATCAGAAGCCTCTTGGAATGACTTTTTTTCTTGCCTAACCATAAAAGGAAGAAAAACGAAACAGAGAAAGAACAAAGATAGAAAGAAAGGTAGGGAGTTGTGTAGTAAAGAAGAAAAGAAGGTGGGAAGGAGGGAAAAAAAAGACCCCATGTGGTTAACAAAGTAAGTGGGAATACTCAGCTTGAATTACTTTTTTCAAAAGTAGTTGTAGTTATCCCTGTGGGTATCATGTAATGTTCTAATTTTCAGAGTTATAGTGGTAAAGAGAACATATTTAGCTAGCATTGTGAAGTGAAATGCTAGAAAAATCATCATGAACCTTACAAATTCAAAAGATCAATTGCTATATATATCAATCCTTGAGAATCTCTGAAGGACTGACTCTTTCTGTATATTCCCTAGTACTTTGTTCAGGCCAATTTAAAATAGCTCCAGCAATAAATTTCTGCCATTTCCTCTGGGAAACGATTCCACTACCTAATTAAATCTAAGAGTTGACAACATTTCTTGATATTCAGACTAAATTTTGCTATGTTCAATGTCAACCTGTTATTTCCATTTCTGCAGCACGTGCTTGTATCAGCCCAAGTAACTTCCCTGTTTCCTCGGTGTTTACAATTCTCAATGCTTCCCCTAAATTTCAGTAGCCTGTTGAAGTGAATTTCTTTGTCAAAAATGATATTTTCAAGATTAGTGACTGTACATGTTTTATTATAGACAAAAAAAAAGCAAGTTAGTTCTAAAAGCAGAGAGACAAGTTAGTGAGTACACAGGCATGATGTTAACAGGAACTAAAGCCATTAAGGAAATTAAAGCCCAGGACAAAAACAAATCATGGACCTTTTTCTCTCCTTCAGGCCTGGAAGGTCACTAATAAAGCACTCCACTTTTCACTGAAACAATCCTCCTTTTGCCCTTTTCTGGTATTATTACTCTGTATACAAACATGAACTTTGGCTTTGTACAACTGAGAGAGGCAAGGGAGGCCACCTATTCTTAAAGTAGGGGTGTGGGCTTCCCCATCCCCTCTATGTCCCACATGAGCTTCTTCTACCTCTCAAGATTTGACAAAGACTTAGCAAACACAATCTGCAGACAGTTTTTTTTTGTTTTGTTTTGTTTTTTTTTAATATTCTTAGGAATCAACTGGGTCTTAGAGCTGCTAATGCTAGAATAAAGGGATGGGAATCTAAAATTTAAGCATTGTTTATAAATGTACAAAAGATGTATTGATGTTGTTGTTGTTTAGTTTTGGTTTGTTATTTTCAAAATAAACCAATTGTGGTATTATTCATCCATGAGTAAGATTTTAGAGAAGAGTCAGGGATTATATAGTCCTTAAGTGAAATATTTTGAGTAACTTTTAAGCAAATAGGATAATTTCAGAGAAAATATATGCAAACTCCAGAATGTTTTGCTGAATGTGGGAAGATAGATTTCTTATCATTATAGGAAATTGCCTGGTAGGCAAGATTCATATTAAGTTTAGAGCATATAAAACTTCTAATTGGAAATATTTGTTAAACTCTCAAAATATGAGAGAATAGTCATGAAAGTGATTCTTAACATTAAGCCAACATTAAAAAAGACAAGTATTTGAATGATCTTTTTAACACTTAATGTCACAATTATGTTATTCTCTTGTTAGTATAACTCGTTTGAAAAAGAACATTATAACAGTTATTATTGCTAACATTTCAGAAAACTCTACATTCTAATAAGATTTACTTCAGGAAGTAATCTATTTTTATTTATTGTTTTTGTAGATATATGATGCATGAAAGAGTTAATCTCTATGTCCTGCATAAAAAGTCACAGTTCATATCCTCTAGAGCTTGGTATTCCATTGAGGACATAGCAAAGTTAAAAACTAAATAGTAAATAGGAAAAATAAAAATTAGTCCTTTAGATCCTCTTGGATTCATAACTCAATATTGCACTATTTTCTTTAGATATTTTAAAAATTCAATAATATAAAAAAGCAGAAAATATAAAACTAAAGAATAAGTCTACTGGAGAGAGTGGGTTGAAGAAAGTGGTAAAAGAGAATACTGAATCTGCAGAGGAGTAATAATAATACAAATATTTTAGCTGACACGTAGGGGTCTAGAAGATAATGGCAGCAATACTATTTACATTATTACAGAGCTACAAGGCAGTGAGGGAAAGCAGATCAGGAAATGTTTTGGCTGATAAGAAAAGCCTGAAATAAGTTAGAAGTTAAATTGTGGATGTTTTAATCATTCAGATAGTGGCTGTGATATCAGTGATATAAAAGCACTCTCTGCAAACAACAAAGTTTTCCTCTTTTAAATTATGTGAGATGGAAACTATTCCAATTTTTAGGGGCAAAGAATGAAGCAGTTGTGATTAAAATGCTGAAATTTTTATCATGTAATATGAAGAGTTGTGTGAACATAAAATAAACAAAGCACATCCTGTGATTCTAAAGAAGGTGATTTTGAGATGATATTGGGTTGTCCTTTGAGCTTTCAAATGTATTGCCTAAGGATTTCTGTAAACTTATGCAAATAAACTTAAATATTTAAGAAACAAAGATTTCAGTAAAAACACAACTTAATCTTTAAGATGAAAAGGGTAAAACACACCAATATAATTAAGTAGAAATGCAAAAAGTTGTGTAAGCAATTCACATATGGTTTTTAAAATAAATTTGTTAGAAAGAACAATTGGAAGATCTATAAAAAGCAGAAAGAAGTTAAGAAAGAGGGAAATACGTACAAATATATGTATTTATATATAACATTAAACTTCTGAGAATATTTATGCAATAAAACATTAGTCAAATATATTTATAATGTAAATATTTCTGCAAAAAATAAAAATAGAAAAAAGAAGACAGGATTAGGGAGGTGTCAATAATTTTACATAGAGAACACAATGCATTTTTTAAAGATTTTATTTATTTATTTGTCAGAGAGAAAGAGCACAAGCGGGGGAAACTGCAGGCAGAGGAAGAGCGAGAAGCAGGCTCACAGCTGAGCAAGGAGCCCAGTGCGGGATTAGATCCCTGGGTCCTGGGATCATGACGTGAACTGAAGGTAGCTGCTTAACGGACCGAGCCACCCAGGGGTCCCAGAACACAATGCATTTTTTTTTGCAAACTTTAACAATAAAATATTGAGGGAGAACAATTTAAAAATTAGTTTTTCTGGGGCACCTGGGTGGCTCAGTTGGTTAAGCATTTGCCTTTGGCTTAGGTCATGATCCCAGGGTCCTGGGGTCGAGTCCCACATTGGACTCCCTGCTCAGAGGGGAGCCTGCTTCTCTGTCTCCCTCTCCTCCTCCCCTCTGCTCTTGATCTCTCTCTCTCTCTGTCAAATAAATAAATAAAATCTTTTAAAAAATTAGTTTTTCATACATTTTAGTGCCTATAGTTTCAGACTATGAATGTAATTTACATATATGCCATAAGAACAAAAAAGAAGTCCTCTTCAGTGGTGAAATCTTTATCCTACTTGAATGTTACTGGGGAAACAACAGAGCTTCAAAAAACATGAAGTAAAAACTGTTGGAACTAAAAGGAGAAATAGATAAATCCACAATTATGGATGAAAATTTCAACACTCCTTTTTCTGTGATAGAACTAATAGAAAATTGAAGAGCTAAATAACACATTCAGTCAATAAAATCTAATTGTTTTCTGTAGAGGACTTTACCCCCCCAAAAAAATCCCAGAATACACATTTTTTAAAGTGCACATGGAACATTAATCAAGATAGATTATATTCTAGTTTATAAACTAAACCTTAACAAATTTTTAAAAAAATTAAAATAATATGAAGTATGTTCTCTGACAAAAATGAAATTAAGCGTGACATCATAACACAAAGATAACAGGAAAGTCTCAAAATACTTGGAAATTCAAGAACAAATTATTGTTCTTATTAATCCATTAATTAACAAGGAAATCTTAAAGGAAATCAGAAAATATCTTAAACCAAATGGAATGTAAGCATAATATGTCAATATTTGTGGGACACAGCTAAAGCAGTGCTTAGAGATAAATTTATAGTACTAAATGCTTATATTAGAAAAAGAAGAAATGTCTAAACTAAAAATCCAGCTTCTTATTTAAGAAGTTAGGAAAATAAGGGGAAAATAAATCCAAAGTGGGCAAAAAGAAGAAAATGATAAATATAAGAACAAAAATCAAAATTGAAATCTGAAAATAACAGAAAATTAATAGAAGCAAGCCAGTTCTTTGAGATCAATAAAATTTATAAAACATAGCAAGACTGAAAACAAAAAACCACAAAGAACAAAGATATGAGGAAACAATATTAGGAATTAAAGAGTGGATATCCCTGCACACTCCAAAGACGTTAAAAAGGTAACAAGGGGATGCTACAAACACTATGAGCATAAATTCAACAACTTATATAAAATGAATCATTTCCTAAAAAAATTATAAACTGTCTAAATTCATCCAAGGTTAAATAGATCACATAAATAGTAATATGACTATTAAAGTTATTGAACTGGTAGTTGAGAACTTTCTTAAAGAATTCACTAGGCTAGATACTTTCACTGGCAAACTCTAAAAACCTCAAATAAATAACAATTTTATGTAATTTCTTCCAAATAATAGAAAAGGAGGAAAATTTTCCCAATTCATTTTATGAGGCCAGTATTTCACTGATGCCCAGACCAGACTGAGGAAACTACAGAATAATGGCCCTCATGCTCATAAACACATAAACTTGTTTGCTAATATTTTATTTTGAGAATGCAAATCTGACATGATTGTGTAGATAGAAAATCCCTATGAATCTATAAAAAAAACCCTAGAACTAATAAGTGAATTTAACAAAGTTGCTGGATATATGGTCAACTCACAAAATCAATCATATATTTATATACTAGTAATGTACAATTAGAAACTGAAATTTGAAAAAAAAAATATATAGTAGATTATAGTTCCATAGATAAATCTCTCAAAAAAGGGAAAAAATTAGATGCAGATTTAGCAAAACATGTTCAAGTTTTCTATGCTGAAAATTACAAATGGTCAAAGAAATCAAAGCCCAAAAAAATGAAAAGATATGCTATGTTCATAGATTTGAAGCCTCAGCATGGTAAAAATATCAAGTCTCCCAAAATTGATCTATATACTGAATGCATTTCCAACCAAAATCTCAGAAAGATTATTTAGAGATCAAAACAAGATGATTCTAAAATGTGTATAAAAAATAAAGGAGCTGGGATATTTAAAACAATTGAAAAAGAATGAAGTTGAAGGAACCGCACTGCCCATTTTTAACACTCAAAATTATGTGGTTTGGGTAAAGGGATAAATATATAGAGAAATGAAACAAAATAGAGAGTTTATAAATACACCCACATGATTTTTGATATAAAGGCAAACATAAAACTACAAGACCTTTAGAACAAAATAAGGAAAAAAGACCTATATTACCTGAGGTATTTTTTTAATCTGACACTGAAACTGGAAAGAAAATACATAATTATAATTATCAAGTATTTGTGCAGTGTTTTATAAACATCAACAAATTAACTTTCAAATACAATAGAAGTTAGTAACTTCAATGCATCCTGGGAAATACTAGAGCCATGTGCGAACACTATAAAGAGATTCTTGTTCTTTCTTGTCCTAAAACAAAAATACATGAGCATCAAAACTGAAACTTGAAAGAAAAATAAATGCTAAACACAAGCAGAGACTTTCAGATACCTGACAATAATTTCTTCCTGCCCTTCCTTTCTGCTTTATGAACAAAATGAAATGTGAAAATTGTCAAAATGTAGATGGCTAAAACTAGATAAATCTAGGTGCTTAAATATTTTTTAAATATTTCCTCTTTTTGCAATACTTTCTTTTTATTCTTTGTCAACAGTAACTTCAGATTTTCATTAAGACTTTTTCAGCAAATAATTTATAGAGAAGGATTCATTCAAAGTTCCCTTTCCATCTTATTTTAAACTCCTATCTTTGATACTGTGTATTAAGAATATTTCTCTGTGTGAGATTGCAACTCTGGCATTTACAAAATGTGACAAAGTTTATGGTCTTTGGAAGAAAATAGGGCAATTAGACATATTCAGCTGCTCAACCTTATGACCTTATCAGAAAGATTTTCTCTATTCTTTCTCTTTTTTACAAATAAGTATTCATTCACTATCAATGCTATTAGAACTACTTTCAACTATTGAATTGACCTTTCATTTTATAAACATCAGTAAATCAACCATTAAAATGCAATGAAAATTTGTAACTGCAATTAATCATGAAACAGAAACAGTTGGGAGAATAACACATTATTGATCACAATCACATTCAGAGTTTTCCATGGTATCATATCTGCTGGCAGCAAGAAGGCACTTCAAAACTTCACAGCCCAGGGTTTAAAGATCTCAGGTTTCTAGGCTTAGTAGGAAAAAATAATCCATGATTATCATGAGAAGGAAGTGCAGGTAAGTATCATCTATCTATCAATCATCTATCTATCTATCTATCTATCTATCATCTATCTATCATCTATCTATCTATCTATCATCTATCTATCATCTATCATCTATCTATCTATCTATCATCTATCTATATCTTTTTTAAATGAACTGGATATTTCTGATTTATTAATGTATATCTCCTGTTATGTCTACCTTTTTTAAGACCAAAAATTAACTTCAAATAACCAAGAACTCAAGTAAATTCTCACTGCAAATCCTAGTAATTTGATCTAATTTTAAACAACTGGCTCTTCTCTATATTTTATTGCTTATCTCTTTCAGATTCTTTCATTCAATGCCAGAATTGTTTCTCAATATTCATCTCTGTTATATTTGATTTACTCAAGTGTACCTAAGAACATACTCACTAACTTACACAAATATCATATTAATAATTTCCAGCATAGGCAACAGTGTTCAAACCATATATATTTAATATGTCCAGTATCTGGAGAAAGTATCAGATTATAAATAGTGAGCAAAAATTTGGCTTAAAGTGCATTAATTTATAAGCATTAGTAAATCAGCCACTAAATGTATTGCCAGTCTTTAGAAATAGTTCCTGGTGCTGCTTTGACTCCTATTTGCAACTATCCTTTCATTTCTGGAAATTACATGAGAAGAGCAATTGTCCTTTGGCCATTCACTGCTCCTAAATACCTTTTTTTTTTTTTTTCTTTTTAAAAGATTTTATTCATTTATTTGACAGAGAGAGAGAGAGCACAAGCAGGCAGAGCGGCAGGCAGGGGGAGAGGGAGAAGCAGGCTCCCCGCGGAGCAGAGAGCCCAACATGGGTTTCCATCCCAGGACCCTGACCAACTGAGCCATCCAGGCGCCCCTCCTAAATACCTTCTTTATCATGTTTTCCCTTTCACCCAATTCATATCCACTTGCAAAGGCAACCTAAAAACTACGATTTTTTATGAGTGCTTTTATTAATAACTACTATATGTATTATGTGTCGGACACTGAAATAGACCTTTTATTCATCTCACTTGACATGCACAGCATGTCAATATCATTACCTTACAGACAAGTAAAGCAAATTTCAGCACAGAGTTATTCAGTGGCTGAAGTTTCAAACTCTGATATGTCAATTTCCAAAATCAGTGCATATTGTATTTCTTTCTTGTTAATAGGGAGCACTTCCTTCCTTCCTTCCTTCCTTCCTTCCTTCCTTCCTTCCTTCCTTCCTTCCTTCCTTCCTTCCTTCCTTCCTTCTTTTGTATTTGGCTTCTGAAACATCAGAAGGGGCTTCCACTGGAAATGGGAGAGTATAAAACATATCTTTATATAAAAAGTAAACATAACATCTTATTGATCATTGAAGTTTTATGACTGTATTATGTTTATCTCTGCTTAAAATTAGTTTACATAATTATTGAGGTGTTCTGTCACACATAGTCTAATATGAATTTTATGTGGGAATAAGAGAGGAAATTAAATTTTCATTGAATGACAACAGATATGGAAAGAGATAATACTTTGTTCTTAAGGTATATTTCTTCACAGAATTTCCAGACACACACACACACACACACACACACACACACAAAGACTCCTTAGACATTCCCATACAGCTGTACAGGAATTATGAGTCATACTCTGCATATTTAGAAGCTCTACTGTAAAAATTTTAAATGATCTGGCTGTGACTGATTGGAAATAAAATTAAAAATACACTGATTCCATGTAACTTTTTCTGACCAACAAACAAGGCTCTTTCATGTCTAACCCTTATCATTTCCAACATTGTCTACAAAGACACTCACAAAAGTCCTCTAACTGCTCTCCCTATATTCACAGTATCCATAATTCAATGCATCTTGCACATCCATGACAGATACAACTTCCTAGATTATTATGACAATTGTATCTTTCTCATGTTCATGATCATTGTATGGAATTCTCTTGCCAATCAAATAAAACATTTTCATATCTTTGGACCCTGAAGGAATCTTATAGATGATATAATCTGCCCTCTCTTATTTGCCAGAGAGAAAAACTAAAGGTGGAGGGAAAATTATGTAAGGATTTTTTCTAAAACTCTTTGCAGGATAGTACAAGACATTTAAGGGTGTCTTGTCACTTAAAAATAAAATAAAAAATTAAATATTCAGTCTTTTCCAATATAAATCAAACATACTTTCCCAATTTTGTTTATTACTATTCCTCCAGATTACAACCCTTCACGAATGTACATAGAATTTTCTTACATACATTTATTTGCTTACATATTTTCTATTGTATTCTTAGTCATTGATTATAAAACTTACCCACTCTTTCAAATTTCAGATTGAACACTACTATTGATCATCAAATTTAGTAGGCTATCTTATTTATTAATGGTCATGATAATTTTCAGCCTCTGATAGATTCATTCTATCTTGTCTTTACATTGTCTCTTCTATCTAATGGTAAACTTCTTGAACACAGGTTCTGATCCTTGTACACTTATGTTTCCTTTGCAATACTTGAAACAGCACATTGCATATAATAGGCGAAAAAATTTGTAGAATGCATGGATACAACAATGAGTAAATTACCGGGAATTATCAGAGGTTCTTTCTACTTATTTTATGCGAATCCAAAACATCCACATATTTAGAACATCTGGATGGTTGGCATCAAATAGTAAAACATATGTATGATTAACATAATTTCTTTTACATTTCATCTGGATGCTTTGGCATTGGTAAGATAGCTGATCTTTCTCAAAACTATACTATCACTTTGGTATTGGTTACAGTATTTTTAATCTGATTGAATAAAGAGTCCCATTTAAGAGAACTGAATAAAGCCCATTTTAAGGCACAACTATTCTGGGGCACCTGGGTGGCTCAGTCATTGGGCGTCTGCCTTCGGCTCAGGTCATGATCCCAGGGTCCTGGGATGGAGCCCCACATCGGGCTCCTTGTTCAGCGGGGAGTCTGCTTCTCCCTCTCCCTCTGCCTGCCGCTCTGCCTACCTGTGCTCTCTCTCTGTCAAATAAATAAATAAAATCTTTTTTTTAAAAAAAGGCACAACTATTCAATGAAAAACACAACAGGAGTCAATTTTCTGCAAACAGTGTCAGTCAAATCTAAGTAACAAACAGAGTTCTATGTGAGCACATGCGAATACTTTCTTCCCATCAATTGGAACTTTTGGCACACATTTCAATGAAGCCCTATGCACATTTTGTGATATTTTCTTTTTATTGCAATGCTCAGATGGATTATACATCAGCCATCAACAATCTGTTTATGAAAGAGGGAACACTCTGGGAATTGTCAGTAAGATTGTCTTCATATCAGTGCATACTAATGAACATTTGCAGTTCAATAAAACTGCTGGGTTCTGCAAAAGTAGAAACTTGATAATATATTTATTTTCCTTTTTAAAAAGGATTGGTACTTACAGGAAATGGTAGAGAGACTAGATAATCATATTTTATACTACTTTGGGTAAATATTTGGAGAGAAAAAAAGCACTTAAAAGAAAAAATGCACACCAAAAACATACCCTAAAAACATAAAGTATTATATTTTAAAAGAGTAAAATATTAACAATTTTTCATGTTGCAGAACATGAAATTCTTCAGTAATTCTCTTTATATTTTTATGACTATGTAAACTTACATGCCACTACATTTTCTTTAAAGTATATTCCTAGTCTTACAATTCTGTGAGAAAATTTACAAGTTGTGCTTACCATGCTGAAATTTTAAGATATTAATCATGGATTTCTGCTTTGGCACATATTAATGAGTGAGTCTTTAAACCAAAGCTACAGTATTTGAAATGTGTATATAAGGGGGAAATGTGGGTTTGTGTGTACGCGTGTGCGTGCGTGCGGGTGTGTGTGTATAAAATGTGTTTTTTTTTATTCCCTCCTAACTTCCATTATGGTTGTAAGCATTGACCTTAATCAATGGTCCAAGTAAGAGTTAGACCATAACAAATCCTGTGGAGTCATTGTAATTTGTGTTTATTTTAAATGGCTAAATGACCAGTTAAATACTAAACAGATCACGTATAATACAAGATGAAATGGTGACCAAGCTGTGCAGCTCTGGTCACTTCATCTCGGGTCATTTTGGAGATAAATATATGTCTATGTATTGATATATTGATATATCAATATAATAGATATAGGTATCTATCTTGCAGATTTTCTAACATAGTTGTTATATACTGTAAACTATCCAAATGAAGTAATGGCTTCCACAAAATTACAACCTTCTTTTTTTTTATTTTTTAATTTTTTTATTTTTTTTTAAAGATTTTATTTATTTATTTGACAGAGAGAGAGACAGCGAGAGAGGGAACACAAGCAGGGTGAGTGGGAGAGGGAGAAGCAGGCTTCCCGCGGAGCAGGGAGCCCGATGTGGGGCTCGATCCCAGGACCCTGAGATCACGACCTGAGCCAAAGGCAGTCGCTTAACCAACTGAGCCACCCAGGTGCCCCTACAACCTTCTTTTTGTTCTTCTTTGTTAAAAGTAACTCCCAGTGATCAAATATTAATATTTTTTTTCTTTCTCCCCAAATAGAATTTAGTATATATATTTTTACGATTGTTTTTCAGTTGCAGGTTTAAAATAATGGCTGTTTGAGTTATAAACCTTGGCTGTTTCTGAATCACTGTTTTTCAGAGTTTGTGTCTGGTTTCTGGATCTTTGTACTATTTCTTCCAGTTATACCCAAGAGTGAGGCTACAAGTGTAAGTATGAAAACTATTCTAAAATATTTCCTGCTTGCCCCTTTTCTTAAACTTCACATTTTAATTTTTTTAATTTAAAAATTTTTAACATTAACCTCAACATCTACCTGAGCCTGGCTTTGGATTTTGGTTTTGTTATTCTAATGTTTCCTGGTTTCTGACACTGATCTGTTTCTTGGGGATGGTGTTCATGCTTTCTTGTATCTTACTCTATAGTTCTACCTTCTCAGTTTTCATCATAGCTTCTACCATTTGTCTAAGACCTACTGCTTGTAGACCTATTGATACTAGCTGAAAATGCATTCTTTTCCTTGTACATTTTCTAAATACATCACAAAATAATATTGATTACTTATATAAACTTTTATTGTCAACTTTTGAGATAAATTTTATAATCCCATTTTCCACTTTTTATTCCTAATTATAAGCTACATAATATGAGGCATTTGGTGTTTTCTAAACTTACACCCAATTTTTCTATAATGGGTATAGCATTTCTTTATCTGATCAAACACTGGTTCTAACCCTTTTTCATTAACAGAGTTTCTTATTTATTTTTCTAAGGAAGAAAGATAACCTATTTAACCTCTGGAAAGAAAAAAAACTGTTTAACATTTTTTGTTTCTTTTACTTTTAAGGAATAATTTATGTACAAAAAACTTAGAATTTATTTCAATGAATTGTTACAGTTTTATATACCCATGTAACTACCACTCAAAATAAGATTACCCCAGAAAGTTCTCCCTTGCATTCTTTGGTCATCACTGCCACTCTCACCCAAAAGCCACCACTTTCTAATTTTTAACACCATAGTTTTGTCTGTGTTTGGCCTTCTTATAAAAAGAATCATACAGTATGTATTCCTTTGAGTTTGACTCCTTTATTTCTCTCATCATATATATATATATAATACATTATAAATATACATATACTACATTACATATATATGCATATATGTATATACATATGTATGTAATATATATTACATATGTATATATATAATGCATATTATGTATGTAATATATATACAATATATGTTTGACTCTTTTATCTCTCTCATTATATATATAATATATATAATACATGTAATAATACAGATAAAATATATAATACATTATAAATATACATATATATTACATATGTATATGCAATACATTATATAATATATAATGCATACATTGTAGATGTATATATAACATCTATATAAATACAAATATTAATATATGTTAAAAACACAACATGAGATCTACTTTTTTTTCTACTCAATAAATTTTTAAGTATACAAAACAGTTTCGCTAATTATATGCACATTTTTGTACAGCAGATCTCTAGAACTTTTTCACCTTGCATAACTGAAACTCTATACTCATTGAATATACTCCATTTCCCCTTCAACTCAGCCCTTCGCAACCACCTCTCTACCTTCCGTTTCTATGAGTTTGACTGTATTAGATAGTTCATATGTTTGGAATCATGCAACATTTGTTCTTATGTGATTGGCTTATTTCATTTAGCATAATGTCCTCAAGGTTCATTCATGTTGTAGAATATGACAGAATATTCTTCTTTTTTTAAGACTGAATGATAAATAATATTCAGTGTACGCACACACACACACACACACACACACACAGCATGTTTTCTTTATTAATTCATCCAGTGATGGACTTTTAGGTTGTTTCTACTTCTTGGTTATTATGAATAGTGCAGCAATGAACATGAGACTACAGATATCCCTTTGATATCTTGTTTGCAATTCTTTTGGATAAACACTTGTAAGAGAGATTATTGGATCATATGGTATTTCTACTTTTAACTTTTTGAGGACCCACAATGCTGTTTTCTATAGTGGTTGCACCATTTTACACTCCACAAGCCATGTCTAAGGGTTCCAATTTCTCCATATCCTCACCAACACTTGTGATTGTGCGTGTGTGTGTGTTTATAATGGCCATAATAACATGTGTGAAGTGATACTGCATTATAGTTTTAATTTGAAATTCACTTATCATTAGTGATGTTGAGTATCTTTTCATGTGTTTGTTGGCCATTTGTATATCTTCTTTGGAAGACTGCCTATTCAAGTATTTTATCCATTTCTAAAATTAAGTTCTTTATTTTTTGTTAACTGAGTTGTAGGAGTTCATTTATTTTGGATATTAACCCTTTATTAGATATAGTTGGCAAACATTTTCTCCCATTCTATATAGGTAGCCTTTTTACTCTCTTGATACAAATATCTTTGTGTCTGGTTTCTGGATCTTTGTACTATTTCTTCCAGTTTCTTCCAGTTCTCTTGATTATTTTCTTTGCTGCACAGAAGCATTTTAATTTTATAGGTTCCACTTTCCATTTTCTATTCTTTTTTTTTTTTCTTTTGTTGCCTGCACTTATAGTGACATATACCTGAAATAATTGCCAAAACCAATTTTATGACTATTTTCTTTATGCTTTCTTCTAGTTTTGTAGTTTCAGGTCTTCTGTTTAAATATTTAATCCATTTTAAATTAATTTTTGTGTATGGTGTTAGATATGGGTTCAATTTCTCTTTTTTTCATTTGGTTGTCTAGTTTTCCCAACATCATGTATTGAAGAGACTATCTTTTCCCATTGGGTCATCTTCATATTCTTATTAAGATCATCTGAACATATTTGTGTGGGTTTATTTCTAGTCTGTCTATTCTGTTCCATTAATTTATATATTTGTTTTTATGACAATTCCATATTGTTTTGACTACTGTAGTTTTGTAATATGTTTTAAAGCTAGGCTGGGGTGCCTGGGTGGCTCAGTTGGTTTAAACATCCAATTCTTGATTTTGGCTTAGGTCATGATCTCAAGGTTGTGAGATCAAGCCCCGTGTCAGGCTCTGCACTGGGCATGGAGACTGCTTAAGATTCTCTCTCTCCTCCTCCCACTGCTCTTCTTCCCCTGCTTGTGTGTGTACTCTATAAATAAATAAATAAATAAGTCAGGAAATGTGAGGTCTCCACCTTTGTTCTTCTTTGTTAAGGTTGTATTGGTTATTCAGGGCCTTTTGTGGTTCCAAATGAATTTTTGGATTGTTTTCTCTATTTCTGCAAAAAAAAAATGTCTTTGAGATTTTGATAGAGATCACATTCAATCTGTAGAATGCTTTAGGTAACACGGACATTTTAACAATATTAAGTCTTCCAATCCATGAACCTGAAATGTCTTCCCATTTATTTGTGTCATCTTTAATTTTAGCAACATTTTATAACTTACAGTGTAAAATTCTTTCACCTCCTTGGTTAAGTTTATTCATAAATATTTTATATATTTTTATACTATTGTAAATAAACTTATTTTCTTAACTTCATTTTCAATTAAATTGTTATTAGTGTGTAAAAATGCAACTGGTTTTTTGTGTTGATTTTCTATCCTATAATTTGCTGATTTTGTTTATTATTTCTAAAGCTTTTATTAGAATTATTGGTGTTTTCTACACATAACATCAGATGAGAACAGAAATAATTTACTTTTTCCTTTCTAATTTGGATGTCTTTTATTTCTTTTTCTTCACTATTTGCATTGGCCCGGACTTCCAGTACTGTGTCAAGAGTGGGTATCCTTGTGTTGTTCTTGATCTTTAAGAAAAAGCCTTCAGGTATTACCATTAAGTATGATTTTAGTTTTCATGTGTGACCTTTGTTATGTTGAGCTAATCTCCTTCTGTTTAGAATTTGTTGAGTGTTTTTATCTAAAAGGAGCATTGAATTTTGTCAAATACTTTTTCTGCCTCTATTGAGATGATCAGGTGTTTTTTATACTTTGTTCTCTTAATATGATGTGTCTCACTGATTGACTTTTGTATGTTGAATCATCCTTGCATAACAGGGATAAATCTCACTTGGTCATGGTGTATGAAACTTTTAGTGTACTGGTGAATTCAGTTTGTTAGTATTTTCTTGAGAATATTTGCATGTATATTCATCAGGGATATTGGCCTTTTTTTTTTTTTTTTTTCATGTAGTGTCCTTCTTTGGCTTTGGTATAAGCTTGATGCTGGCTTCATAAAATGAGTTTGGAAGTGTTTCTTCCTCTTACAATTTTTGGAATAGTTAGAGAAGGATTGACATTAATTTGTCTTTAAATATTTGTCAGAACTCTCCAGTGAAACCATCTGGTCTTGGACATTTATTGTTGAGAAGTTTTGATTGCTGATTTAATCTCCTTATTTGTTATATGTCTGTTCACAGTTTTAATCTCTCCAACAATTCAGTCTTGGTAGGTTCTAGGTTTCTAAGAATTTATCCATTTTTTCTAGGTTATCCAATTTATTGGCATATAATTATCAATAATAGTGTCTTATAATCCTTTTTATATCTGTAACATCAGTGTAATGTTTCCTCTTACATTTCTGATTTTAACTGACTGAGCCACCCAGGCGCCCCTACATTTCTGATTTTAATTATTTGAGTATCCTCTCTTTTTTTTTCTTAGTCTAGTTAAGGGTTTGTTTACTTTATAAATGTTTTCAAAATACTTTCCTTTTCATTGTTATAATTAACATATTAGCTTCAGGTGTGTAACATAATTATTTGATATTTGTATATATTGTGAAGTAACTGCCACAATAAGTTTAGTTAACATCTATCATCATACACAGTTATAACTTTTTTCTCCTGAAAAGAATTTTTAAATCTATTCTCTTAGCAACTCCCGAATATGTAACACCTTATTTTTGACTATAGTCACTATGTTGTATGTTATATCTTTATTAGTTATTTACTTTACAACTGGAAATTAGTACCTTTTTTTTAAAGATTTTATTTATTTATTTGACAGAGAGAGAGCACAAGCAGGGGGAGTGGCAGGCAGAAGGAGAGGGAGAAGTAGGCTTCCCACTGAGTGGAGAGCCCGATGTGGGGTTCGATCCCAGGACCCTGGGATCATGACCTGAGCTGAAAGCAGATGTTTAACCAACTGAGCTACCCAGGTGCCCTGGAAATTTGTACCTTTTGACCCTTTTCACCAATTTTGCCCACTCCCATACCTGCCTCTGGCAATCATCAATCTGTTCTCTGCACTGATGAGCTTGTTTTGTTTGTTTGTTTGTTTTATTTACATATACATATTTACATATAAGTGAGATCATACAGTACTTGTCTTTTTCTGGATGATTTATTTCACTTAGCATAATAACCTTGAGGTTTATCCATGTTGTTGCAAATGGCAAATTTTTATTTCTTATGGCTGAATATTTATAAAATCACAATTTCCTTATCAATTCATCTACCAATGGACATTTATGTTGTTACTACATCTTAGCTATTGTAAATCATGATGCAAGAAACATGGGGGTGCATAAATCTTTTCAAATTAATGTTTTGGTTTACTTTGGATAAAAACTCAGAAGTGGAATTGCTGGATCATATATTAGTTCTATTTTCAATTTTTTGAAGAACCTCCATACTGTTTTCCAATTTACATTTCTCATTCTCACCAATGGTGCACAACTCTTCCCCTTTCACCACATTCTCACCAACATTTGTTATTTCTTGTTTTTTGTTAATAGCCATTCTAATAGGTGTGAGGTGATATCTCATTGTGGTTTTGATTTGCATTTCCCTGACAATTAATGATAGTGAACACCCTAAAAGGGGAAAACCTCATTTAGATTCAGGCTGATTGGAAGCCAGACCCTCAAGCAGCAGCTTTAAAAGTACGCAAATATATATAATCCTGAGGGGCCAGAAGCATAAGCCCCACTGGCCACCAAAGCCAGGTAATCTGGAGGTGTTCCCTGGGCAGCAATCACAAAAATTGGGGCTCCAGATGAGTTTATGGCATCATACTGTGAAATATTGTTGAACCAAAGGAAAGCAGAGGGAAGAGCACCAAGATAGTATCCACAGCCTACATTTCTTGAGAGCAGCTCCATAGGGCACTAAATGTGTGCAAAACCTGAAGCCTGCCCCTCAGTCCAAAGCTCCAAGGTAAGCAAAGTGGCTTACTTCACAGAAAGACTAAGAAGTGTGCTGTTTGTGAAGGACCCTGGGGTTGGTAAGCTGCCAAGAATCATTCTTCTGATTGCCACAGTCCACTGGGACCCAAGAATGCAAACTTCTTTGTTCACTGAAGCCAAATGACTGAGGAGCATCCCCTAGGTGTCAGCCATAAAAACCAGGCATCAGACACGTGTAAAGCTCCCCTCCAGGAGACAATGATACTCTGGAGCACAGCAGAGGATGAGTGGAAAGATAATACCTGCCCTCTGGAGTCTCTGCAAAGGATTACAGTTAGTCCTTAGATGTGTGTTTATTTTTTTAAAGTATTTATTTATTTATTTGACAGAGAGAGAGAGACAGCTAGAGAGGGAACACAAGCAGAGGGAGTGGGAGAGGGAGAAGCAGGCTTCCCGCTGAGCAGGGAGCCCAATGCGGTACTCAATACCAGGACCCTAAGATCATGACCTAAGCTGAAGGCAGACACTTAATAACTGAGCCACCCAGGCACCCTTTAAGATGTGTGTTTAATTAAAGACTTCCCTTTGGCCACAGCAATGATAATTAGCTAATAGGCTTCTTTAAAAGAAAGAATGAACTTTTGGACCTGTTTACTTTTGCTGTGCCTGGGGATTGGTAGCTATTTAAGAACTTTTTCTCCATTGGTTACAGTCTTGTGAGACTCATAGGCATGAGCCTTACAGGCTACAAGAGCCAGGCGATATAGAGGTGTTCACTGGCAGCAGTCACAAAAATTGGAGTGTCAGAGAAGTGCATGAGCTTTTAGTTGAGTGACACTGATTTTTTTTTTAAGATTTTATTTATTTATTTGACAGTGAGAGAGAGAGAGAGAGAGCGCGCGCACAAGCAGGGGGAGTGGGAGAGGGAGAAGCAGGCTTCCCGCCGAGCAGGGACCCCAATGCAGGGCTTGATCCCAGGACCCCGGGATCATGACCTGAGCAGAAGGCAGATGCTTAACCGACTGAGCCACCCAGGCACCACAGTGACACTGATTATTATAGTTCCATGTGACCAAGAATGCAAACCTTCCCCCTGGACTCCAAAGCCAGGTGATCAAGAGGCATCATCTAGGCAGTAGCCACAAAAATCAAGGCACCAGATGCATGTAAAGGCTCCCTTCTGAAATATACTGGTGCTCTGGAGCACAGCAAAGGAAGAGCACAAAAATGGTACCACTGGTTCCTGTCTGCAAAGAGTGTTCCAACAGGCTTTTAGATATGTGTGTTAAATTAGATGCCTGCCCCTCAGGCTGAGGTTTTAATATAAGCAGGTAAGCCTCTTTCACTTTAAGTCTGGGTATGGTGGTCTATCTTTGACATGGGCCCTAGAGCAGGATAGTACAAATGCATGAATGGATTAAGAGGCATTTCTGAGATCACTACAGTCTGGATCTCAGGATGTGAGCACCATTGGTTTTCAAAATGAGAGTTTTGGGAGGCTTATCTCTTAAGTGCATGTCTTAAAATTCGGGGTGCCCAATGCAGAGTCTGAACCATTTGTCCCTCAGAGACAAGCTTCACATTTTGAGTTTCCTCCCGATTATGGGTTGCTACACCAAGGATGGGTTTTATGGCAAAATTGTGTCCCAGCTTCTCTTTCATGTGGTTTTCTTCTTGTTTCCACTATGTACAGTCATCACTCAGTCAGTCTTAAGGTGTTTTTTTTTCCAGAGAAAATTGTTTCATATATAGCTGTAGACTCTGTTCATGGGAGGAAATGAGTTGAGTTCAGTATCTTTCTACATCACTATCTTGAAATGAAATCAAACTCAGAAAGGCCATATATGAAAGCTAATATCTTAAATGAGGAAAAACTGAGAGCTTTTCCCCTAAGGTCAGGAACAAGACAGGAATATCCATTCTGACCACTGTTGTTTAACATAATACTGGAAGTCCTAGCTTCAGCAATCAGACAACAAAAAGAAATAAAAGACATCCAAATCAACAAAGAAGTCAAAATTTCGCTATTTGCAGATGACAGGATATTTTATGTAGAAAACCTGAAAGACTCCACCAAAAAATTCCTAGAACTGATGCATGAATTCAACAAAGTTGCAGGATATAAAATCAAAACACAGGAGTCTCTTGTATTTCTATACACTAATATTGAAGCAGCAGAAAGAGAAATAAAGAAATCAATCCCATTTACAATTGCACCAAATACCATAAGATATCTAGGAATAAACCTCACCAAAGAGGTAAAAGATCTGTACTCAGAAAACTATAGAATACTTATGAAAGAAATTGAGGAAAACACAGAGAAATGGAAAAAAAAAATTCCATGCTCAGAGTTTGGAAGAACAAATATTGTTAAAATGTTTATACTACCCAAAGTAATCTACATATTCAGTGCAATCCTTGTCAAAATAACAAAGCATTTTTCACAAATAATTCTATATATAGAATTATATATATATAAAATATATAAAATATATATACAAATATATATACAAATATCCTATAACAAATAATTCTAAAATTTGTATGGAACCAGAAAAGACCCTGATTAGCCAAAGTAATGTTGAAAGAGAAAAGTGAAGCAGGAGATATCACAATCTCAGACTTCAAGCTGTATTACAAAGCTATAAACATCAAGACACTATTGTACTGGTGCAAAAACAGACACATAGATCAATGGAACAGAATAGACTACCCAGAAATGGACTGTCAATTTTATGGTCAATTAATCTTCAACAAAGCTGGAAAGAATATCCAATGGAAAAAAAGACAGTCTCTTCAGCAAATGGTGTTGTGAAAATTGGACACCAAATGCAAAAGAATGAAACTGGACCACTTTCTTACATCAAACACAAAAATAAACTCAAAATGAATGAATGACCTAAATGTGAAAAAGGAATCCATCAAAATCCTAGAAGAGAATATAGGCAGCAACACCTTTGACCTTAGCCACAGCAACTTCTTAGACACGTCTCGGGAGGCAAGGGAATCAAAAGCAAAAATGAACTATTGAGACTTCATCAAGATAAAAAGATTATGCATAGCAATGGAAACAATCAACAAAACTAATTGGCAACCAATGGAATGGGAGAAGATATTTGCAAATGACATATCAGTTAAAGGGCTAGTATCCAAAATCTATAAAGAATTTACCAAACTCAACACCCCCAAAATAAAAAAAAAATCCAGTTAAAAAATGGGCAGAAGTTATGAGCAGACATTTCTCCAAAGAAGACATAAAAATGGTTAACAGACACATGAAAAGATGCTGAACTCACTCACATATATATTAGAATATTACTCAGCCATCCAAAAGAATGAAATCTTGCCATTTGCAACTATGTGGATGGAGTGAGAGTGTATTAAGCTAAGCAAAATAAGTCAGTCATGGAAAGACAAATACCATATGATTTCACTCATATGTGAAATTAAAGAAACAAAACATGAACATAGTGGAAGGGAAAGAAATATAAAATACATAAAGACAGAGAGACAAACTATAAGATACTCCTAACTATAGGGAAAAAACTGAGGGTTGCTGGAGGGGAGGTGGGTAAGTAGACGGGTAAATGTGTAATGG
Source organism: Halichoerus grypus (assembly GCF_964656455.1). Classification (NCBI taxonomy): domain Eukaryota; kingdom Metazoa; phylum Chordata; class Mammalia; order Carnivora; family Phocidae; genus Halichoerus; species Halichoerus grypus. The sequence goes on along the minus strand of NC_135727.1, from coordinate 49,320,393 downwards.
GCATTAAGGAGGGCATTTGTTGTAATGAGCACTGGGTGTATATGCAAGTGATGAATTACTATATTCTACCCCTGAAACTAATAGTACCCTCGGTGTTAACTAATTTGAATTTAAATAAAATCTAAAAATAAAATAAAATAAAATGTCCATGTCTTCATCCCTAGAAAGAAAAATAAATAATGGGTGCTGGGAAGTAAGGAAGGCACTTGTGATGAATCACTAAATTCTACGCCTGAAACCAATGCTACCAATACCACACTACTACACTATATGTTACATAACTTGAATTTAAATTAAAAAAAAATGAACTGGAATCAAACTGAACCCTTCTTTTTGTCAATATTTTATACTGATTTCTATTTTTTATTTTATTTTTATTTTTATTTATTACTTAATTTACATTATTTAAGTTTAACATAAATTTAAAATGAGAACCCACTATCAACACACAGATTAATCATGTAATCCTTACTTTTGTGTATCTATGTGATACACAGTCAAGCTGACCATCTGAGTTCAAGCTTGTAGTGTGACTACATGCTAGAAGATCAAATTCACTATTAGCTCCTTTGTTTGACAGCAGATAGACTGAAAGTCTCAGTAACAATGGTAATTTCTATGTTCATATGCATAAAACTCAGGCAGAGAGTTGATTTAACCATAAAATGACAACTATAAGGACTGCTCCATAATCCAACATATGTGACTATAGAATAGATCCAAGCTGGGGCTGAAGAAATGGAAAAAGATAAGTGAGCATTTAATCAAATTCCATGACAGTGTGGTACAAGAAAACAAGTTATTCCATATAATGGAGACTTTCAAAAAGATAGAATATTTCATTTCTTTCATTTGCATATTACCATGAAACTTATTGTGTTCCTCAGATATTTATTAGGTATTTCAGGCATGGCAGCAATAATTTGCTAACAGTACAATTTCCACATTACTAGCTCCAATTGTTTGTTTAATCTATAGGTTTACCCTTGGTATTAATGTTTGTAACCCTAGCAATTTTTTGGTGAAGTATTTTGGGTTTTCTACGTAGAGTATCATGTTGTCTGCAAATAGTGAAAGTTGGACTCCTTCCTTGTCAATTTGGATGTCTTTTATTTCTTTTTGTTGTCTGAATGCTGAGGCTAAGACTTCCAGTACTATGTTAAATAGTAATGGTGAGAGTGGACATCCTTGTCTTGTTCCTGACTGTAGGGGAGAGGCTCTCAGTTTTTCCCCATTGAGGATGATATTAGCTGTGGGTCTTTAATATATAGCCTTTGTGATGTTGAGATATGTTCCATCTATCCCTACTTTGTAGAGGGTTTTTATCAGGAAAGGATGTTGTATTTTGTCAAATACTTTTTCTGCATCTACTGGCAAGATCATATGGTTCTTATCCTTTCCTTTATTAATATGGTGTATCACGTTGGTTTATTTGTGAATATTGAGCCAACCCTGCAGCCCAAGAATAAATCCCACTACCGTGATGAATAATTCTTGTACTATTGAATTTCAATTTGCTAGTATGTTATTAAGAATTTTTGCATCCATGTTCATCAGGGATATTGGTTTTTCATTCTCTTTTTTAATGGGGTCTTTGTCTGATTTTGGAATCAATGTAATGCTGGTTTTTTAGAATGAGTTTGGAAGGTTTTTTTTTTTTTTTTTCCATTTCTATTTTTTGGAACATTTTGAGAAGAAAAGGTATGACTTCTTCTTTAAATGTCTGGTGGAATTCTCCTGGGAAGCCATCCAGCCCAGGACTTTTGTTTGTTGGGAGATTTTTGATTACTGATGCAATTTCTTTGCTGGTTATGGGTCTGATGAAATTTTCTATTTCTTCCTGTTTCAGTTTTGGTAGTTTGTAAGTTTCTAGGAATTTTTCCATTTCTTACAGATTGCCCAGTTTGTTGGCATATAATTTTTCATAATATTCTTTTATAATTGTTTGTATTTCTGTGGTGTTGGTTGTGATCTCTCCTCCATCATTCATAATTTTATCTATTTGTATCCTTTTTTCTTTTTGATAAATCTAACTAGGGGTTTATTAATTTTATTAATTCTTTCAAAGAACCAGCTCTTAGTTTCATTAATCAGTTCTACTGTTTTTTGTTTGTTTGTTTGTTTCTATATCATTTATTTTTGCTCTAATCTTTATTATTTCCCTTCTTCTGCTGGCTTTAGGCTTTATTTGCTGTTCCTTTTATAGCTCCTTTAGGTGTAAGTTTAGGTTATGTATTTGAGACTTTTCTTGCTTTTTGAGGAGGCCTGTACTGCAATATATTTCCCTCCTAGTACTGATTTTGCTGCATCACATAGGTTTTGGGTTGTCATGCTTTCATTTTCATTTGTTCCTATGTATTTTTTTAATTCTTCTTTAATTTCCTGGTTAACCCATTCATGCTTAAGTAGGATGTAACCTTAAAATAATTTTAATTAATGTCATGTCCACTTTTTCACCAAATAGTTTATTTCTAATGCCATATTTATTAAGCAGAAAATAATTGAGAAGACTTACGTTCCCTGATGTTGCTGGAACAGGAATTAAAATTACAGGGATGTTAGTCAACTTTCAGCCTGGAAATAGCTAATATTATATTTTGTAAAGATCAGGAAGATCTTTTTAGTTTGTTTTTTCTTCCAAATTTACTTTACAGTGATCTTAAACTATGTGCAATTTTGATGTCCTTAGAAACAAATAAAATACTGATACAAATTTTTGTCATAAAATAGAGAAAAATATTAACATTAATCAGAATTTTGTACAATTTATGGTTAAGTGACTTTAGGATCTCCAGCACTACATGAAGAATCTAGTTTAGAACTATAATATGTGTGGTACAATGCCAAAATACAGTGTTAATTTTTTAAATGTTTATTATTGAAGTATAATTGATGTACAATGTTATATTAGTTTTAGATGTAAAATACAGTGATTTGACAATTCTATACATTATGCAGTGATCACCATTATAAGTATAGTTGTTATCTGTTACCATACAATGTTATTACAATATTATTGACTATATTCCCTATGCTGTACTTTTTCATTTCCATGACTTATTTATTTTATAACTGAACATTTGTACCTCTTAATCCCTTTCACTTCTTTTGTCCACTCCCTTCACCTCTCTACCGTCTGGAACCACCATCAACAGTAAATAAATAAAGAAGATGTGGTATATATATATATATATATATATATATATATATATATATATTACTCAACCATAAAAAAGAATGCAGTGTTAATTTTTAAGTCAAAATTTAAGAAAAGGTCACAGAGTTTATTCTCTTGGCAATAAGAAATGAATAAAGAAAGAAGGAACCCATCTATAAATTTGAGTTTAAAAAGCATAATGCCCATGTAAAATGAAATAAGCTGCATCGGGAACATATTCTCTTTTTTTAATTATGATAAAACTTTGACTAATGACCACATATCTACATAAAACCATCAAACATCAAGTAGATGTCAGGAAAGACAGGAAAGCAACCTCCAAGCTCTACAGGATTATCTACTATGTGAATTACATGTATTTAGAAAAAAAGTGTATTTTGTAATTAGTTCATAGTGGTAATTAGCAAGTTTTTGTGGGTTCTTCTAACACTAAAATTTTACCAGAGGACAGCATGGTGGGGTTATATATATATATATATATATATATATATATAGAGAGAGAGAGAGAGAGAGAGAGAGAGAGAGAGTTTATTTTAATTTGGTTATATATATAATGATTTATTTTAATTTGATTAATAACTTGTCTTCTATAATGGGAGGTACCTTCAAGGAAGTGAATCATGCTGAATATATAGTGGTAGTACATTTTTCAGTACATATTTCAATTACCCACCATTAAATCCCAGTGAAGCAGATCTCTGATTTGTGACAAGAGTGCAAATGAGATTCTCTGAAACATCTGAGGGAAACTTTGTTTTCTCTTATTCTTTTGAATCTACAAATGAGTCCATGTTTTATTCACCCAGACGATTTTTTTAGGACTATTGTAATTAAGCAATTTTGACTGAAAACTCTTAGAGATGATTAAAGGTTTTCAATAGTTCATAGACCAATAGTTTCTACTTTAATATCAAAGGACTTTTTAACTCCTTGGTTCTCCAGGACAGATGCTTATTAAACATTTGAAGGTTTTCACTCTTTGGTCCAAGATACACAGATTTTTTTTTTTTTTAATGCATGTGAAAAAATGTAATTCATTGAATTTCTGCACATGGTTCCTGGATCATGGTATGGTGTTTTAGTTAGACGAATTATTTTAAAAGGTTGTTTTAATAAGAAAAATGATTTATGTAGATATAGCCAAATATTGTGAATATTTTAACAAGTTTATCCCAAATAAGTTAATGAGCTTCATGAAACCAGTTTTTAGAAGCTTTCCAAACTTTATCTTAGGAAGAAAAACAGTTTAAAGTTTCTGATTTTAAGTAAAGAAAATTTAAAAATACAGTGTTAATTTAGCAAATATTTAACAAATACCTCTTAAAAGGCACATATATTTTAAGTTACTTTTACCTAGGGTCTGCAAGAAATGATGGAAAAAATCTTCCTCACTAGAAACTTGTTTAATACATATGGGACTACTTACTTAAGGACGAAAGGAAGAAATAAAGAGAAGAAATAAGTACATAAGGAGTACATAAGTAATTGAAAGATTAGTACAGGATAGAATATAAAAGTGCTCTAAAATAAGTATATTTACATTGTACCTAGAAAGAACAGAGTACATTTGCAAGGGGAATAGGGTCAGGGAAAGCTCTACAGTGGGGATTTCACTGCAAGTGAAACTTAGAGGATAGGTAGTTTTGAAAAAGAGAATTATCTCTAAGTATCCATTTTTATCAATCAGGATCACCTTTCTTTTAAAGATAAAAATTCAACAAAAGCTTAAGAACAAAAAATAATTCATTTGCTCTTATTATTATATGGTCTATGTCTATAAACCTAGCTTTATTCATTGCTGGAACTCAGAGGATCAAAAGATGACATTAGACCATCTCAATGTATTGTCTTTACTTCTCTTTTACTTACCATCATTTTCAGTCAGGGACCCCTAACAGCTTTAGATTTTCATCATAACAGCTTTCTACCTCCAAAGGAAAGAGAGACTGAAACTCTTAACATTCTCAGTATAAGTGTCATGATGAAATTTCATTGGTCTGGATTAGATCTTGTCCTCTTATTTGAACAAATCACTGTGGCCAGAGGAATGTAACTGATTAACCCACCTGGGTTATATCCTAAACTTTGGGGCTGAAAATAGAAGTAGAAATATTATCAGTCAAACAAAATAAAATATCCATTACCAAAAGGAGGTGGAACTGGATACCTAGTAAAGAAATAAAAGTCTTCACATAGTGTGACCTTGGGGAAGTTGCTTAACATATCTGAACTTCAATTTTCTCATCTAAAAAAGAAAATGATAAAACTAACATAAAGTTATTGTAAGGATAAAATTTTATGTTGTGTATAAAGCTTCAGGCACTTAGTATGTTCTGGCAAATGTTAACCTCTTTTCCCTTCTATAGTATCTAGCATTCCCGGATTCTGGTTTGGCCTAACATCAATGACACAGAGACACATATGCAGACTCACACTCACACAAAACACACACACACACACACACACACACACACACAAATAAAATCATACAAACAGAGAGCTTCCTGAATGATATGGTAAATGGAGGTAGTGCAATAATACATGGCTCAGAAGTATTACCTGGGGAAATTATTTCTGTCATTACCTTTATACTTAATCAAAATGAGGCAAAATTGATGCTCTGAGTCTCAAAAATCTCAGCTTTAGGAACTGCTATTAGTTTGATACCAAAAAAAAAAAAAAAAAAAAAAAAAAACTTTAGTAATTCTCAAGTTACTCTTGAAATTGATTCTATAATAGGAAGTCATCAGAGAGGGAGAAAAACTGTGAAAGACTCAACTATAGGAAAGAAACTGAGGGTTGCTGGAGGGGAAGTGGGTGAGGGGATGGGGTAATTGGGTGATGGGCCTTAAGGAGGGCATGTGATATGATGAGCACTGGGTGTTATATGCAACTGATGAATTACTGAACTCTACATCTGAAACTAAAGATGTATTATATGTTGGTTAATTGAATTTAAATTAAAAAAAGAAATTGATTCTATAAAAATAGTTTCATCTGCTATGATTACTATTTTAACCTATAATGTGGAAGCTATGGAAAGATATTTTAAGCCTAAGAAACTCTGTATTTTAGGTGCTAAAGGGAGGAGAATGAGTACTGAATCTTCGTTTAGGTGGATATAATAAAAATTGAATACTAGACAGAGTAGAAATATTTATTCTTGTTTCCTGTTGGGATCTTTTGAGATTAGGCCAATGCATTTCTACATTTAATGTAACAGGACATGTAGTTAAAAGACTTCTAAATAAATGGGAAGTGACCTCACAGATTGCACTGGGACATGCACAGCTCATTCAGATCCTATCAGAATTTGAGTAGAAATTTTACACAAAATCAGACACAAATGTCATCCAAAATACGATCACAAACATTAAAATCCATGATCTTCAGTGACCTACTTATAACACTCTATAGGTAGCATTTGATTATGCTTATGCTTAAGTCTTTTCTCATTAGTGAATCCCCAGGATTTCCAGCTAAACAGTCAGTCATGTACAGATGAAAAACTATTGTAATGGAAAACTTACCCAATCAAATACAAAAGATAAGTGGGAACAAACAGAAAGCATATTAAGAAATAACAATAACAAAAGATGGGAAGAATAAGTCATCAGTAAATATATCAGTAATTATAATAAATATAAATGGATTAATCTCACATGTTAAAAGGCAGATAATTTCTGATTGGTACAAAACAGACGAGCAATAACCAGTAATATGTTTTTTACAAGTAGCACACTTGAAATCAGATGGCTAAAAATAAAGAATTAAAAACACATTTCAGGCAAATCAAAAGGAAAGCAAGTATACTAATATTAATAGAAAATAATCAAAAGAAATAAACAATACCAATAATAACTAATAAGCAAATAAAGAACTAGATAAGAAGAGGAAGGGCTGTTGCTGACCGTAGGATGGCAAATGCTGACTGGTAAATATGGAGGGAGTATGGGAGTTGGAAAATCAGCATTTTGCAAACATCATAGTAAACATTGGATCAAGCAAGAATCATTAAAGGATGCTAAATTTAAGGGAAAATATTGATGATTAATGGTATATTTATATGGTCTTAAAGACCCTCTCCACAGACTTCTTACTAATTGTAAAGAAAAATTTGGTATCTATATAATGGACAAATTGGACAACACCATGCCTGGGTGATCAAAATGACATCACCAATAAGGGGAAGATGGAAGTTGTGTGCATCCAGATGTGATCCATGACAAGGATAAAGCATCACCTTTGTAGTGTTCTGGCTGAGAATGTACAACCTGAATCTAATCATGAGGAAACATCAGAAAAACCCCAAATGAGGGACACTGTATCAAAGCAAACAAACAAACAAACAAACAAAGAAAAAATGGAGGATGTGATGGGGACTGTATTCCTCAAAAATATTAATGTCATAAAAAGCAAAGATGTTCCAGATTAAAGGAAACTAAAGTGACATGACAACTAAATATAATACCTGACCCTAAACTGGTGCCTTATTGGGTCAATTGAAAAAAAATGTTTGCAAAGACAAAGATTGAATTAGTATATCAATGTTAATTATGCTGCATTGATCATTGTAGTGTGTTTATGTAAAGGGCCAGGACATATACAACTTACTCTAAAATAGTTCAGAAAAGAAACACACATGCATGCAAACATGTGTGTACCTACTGTGTGTGGAGAGAGAGAGACTAAATAATAAAGTAAATGGTAAAATGTGAGCCATGTTAACAATAGGTGAATTTTGGCAAAAGGTTTATGGATGTTTTATCAAAAAAAAGTATTTAAAATCAATTAATTAACATATAGTGTATCATTAGTTTCAGAGGCAGAGTTCAGTTATTCATCAGTTGCGTATAACCCAGTGCTCATTTTATCACGTGCCCTTCTTAATGCCCATCACCAAGTTACCCCATCCTCCCATCCACTTCCCTTCCAGCAATCCTCAGTTTGTTTACTATAGTTGAGAATCTCTTATGGTCTGTCTCCCTCTCTGATTACATCTTGTTTTATTTTTTCCTCCCTTCCCCTATGATCCTCTGTTTTGTTTCTTAAATTCCACATATGAGTGAAATCATATGATAATTGTCTTTCTCTGATTGACTTATTTCACTTAGCATAATACCCTCTAGTTCCCTCCGTGTCATTGCAAATGGTAAGATTTCATTTTTTGATGGCTGGGTAATATTCCATTATATATATACCATGTCTTCTTTTTTTAATTTAATTTAATTTTATTATGTTATGTTAGTCACCATACAATACATCATTAGTTTTTGATGTAGTGATCCACAGGTGTTATATGAAAACAGTGAATCGTGGATACCACGTCTTCTTTATCTATTCATCTGTTGATGGCTATCTGGACTCTTTCATCATTTGGCTATTATAGATAATGTTGTTATGAACATTGGGGTGCATGTATACCTTTGAATTAGTATTTTTGTATTCTTTGGGTAAATGCCTAGTAGTGTGATTGCTGGATTGTAGGGTAGTTTTATTTTTAACTTTTTGAGGAACCTCCATATTGTTTTCCAGAGTGGCTGTACTAGCTTGCATTCCCAACAACAGTGTAAGAGGGTTCTGCTTTCTCCACATCCTCACCAACATTTGCTGTTTCCTGACTTGTTAATTTTAGCCATTCTGACTGGTGCAGTATTCTTTTTTTTTTCTTTCTTTCTTTTTCTTTCTTTCTTTCTTTCTTTCTTTCTTTCTTTCTTTCTTTCTTTCTTTCTTTCTTTCTTTCTTTCTTTCTATCTTTCTTTCTTTCTTTCTTTCTTTCTTTCTTCTTTTCTTTCCTTCCTTCCTTCCTTCCTTCCTTCTTTCTTCCTTTCTTTTTTTTTTTTGAGAGAAAGAGTGTGTGAGCAGATTGGGTGGGGGGCAGAGGGAGAGGGAGAGAAAGAATCTTAAGCAGGTTCCATGGCCAGTGAGGAGCCCCATGCGGGGCTCAATCTCACAACCCTGAGATCATGACCTGAGCCAAAATCAAGAGTCTGATGCTTAACCAACTGAGCCACACAAGCTTTTCTTTCTTTTTTTTAAAATTTTTTTATTATTCCTTTCAATATCTGTAAGCTTGAACTTATTTCCTAAAAGGGAAAAAAGTGACAAAGAAGGATGTGTTATATACATAAAAGAAACAATGTAAATAAAAGATACAAAACACATGAACTTATTGTAACTTAACTTTGAAATGTGAAATTGTTATTATTTTCAGATCAGAAAATGGTGAAATATTGGTAATTTCATATTGTTCACATTAATGCATTAAAGGGGAAATACATATTCTCTATTCTTCATGTCTCCATGTGAGGGAATTTACTATACACACACACTTGGTATTGCTTGCTTACTACCCTCCACAGAAAGAGGAGTGAAAATAATTTGGAATCACCACCTTCATGTTTAGTCTCTGTGTTTCTCTTTCTTTTCTTTGTGAGCCATCCTTTCTATACACAAACCAAATGCTCTAATTTGCTCACTGACATACCATAGGGGTGTGCCCTTACAGGTGTGGCATGAAGTTGTCAAGCTGCCCCTGTGACTGGACTGTTAACTCTGTGTAAAGCAGAGATGAAGTATTAAAAAATATCAGTTGGATGAAGGTCTAAAGCCACATTATCCTATTGGTTTTAGCAGGAATAATTATAACTGTGGTATTATGATCTTTATATAATGACTATGTCTCTCATTTGATTCTCAACTCAGGCAGGGGGCAGTTATTTGTTTATTTATGCCATAAAATGCCAAATATGTAACACCATATATGAAACAAAAACTGCAAAATAAAGATAGATACAGTTATAGTTGGAACTATAGGGAAAAAATCACATATGAGCATGGGTGAAAACAGTCTAAATAAATACTAGCAATCCAAATCTTTTTTTTTTTAAGATTTATTTACTTATTTATTTGACAGAGAGAGACAGACACAGAGAGAGCACAAGGAGGGGAAGCAACAGAGGGAGATGGAGAAGCAGGTTCCCTGCTGAAGAGGGAACCTGATGCAGGGGTCAATCCCAGACCCTGGGATCATGACCTGAGCTGAAGGCAGATGCTTAACGACTCTGCCACCCAGGCGCCCCAGCAATCCAAATCTAAAGGCAAGTTAAAGCAATAATACAGAATGGCTATCAGAATCCTAAGGATGTTTTGATATGAGCAAATGAGGCAATCTAATTCACTATGTTAACAGATTAGAAAAGAAAAATTATATGACAGTCTTAACATATGTTGCTGAAGAAAACATTTGCAAAAAATCAATTACCCATTCATGGCAAAATATTACCATCAAACAAGAAAAATAAATACTGTAACTTGAAATAGGATATCTACAAAAAATACTAGAGCAAACATCATTCAAACAAAAAAATAAAACCCTCAAAACCCCAAGCATCAGGAAAAATAGACTTCTATTAAATGGGTTAAAAGAAAGTAAAACCTGAAATTGCAGAAAGTCCATAGAATAACAATAATAAAAACACATATCAAATCCTAATAAAGTTGTACTCAGAAGAAACTTTATAGTATTAAACACTATTATTGATAATTGATCCATATTGAAAATACATTGTATTCAACAACTCAACAAATGAAGGGGGAAGCAGTAACATAAACTGAAGGAGACAGTAAAGTGGATAAAAACACAAAGGTAACTTCATATCTTGGCTTTGTCACTCTAGTAACTGCATGACCCTGGGCAAATGATAACATCTTGGTGCCTCAGTATCTTAATCTGTAAAAGGGGATTAATAGTAGTATTTATCTCCTAGAATTGAAAAGTATTTTACTTTTCAAAATAGTACATTTACATTAATAAATATAATCCTTATATATGCATATACATCAGAGGAACAGAAACAAGAAATTAGTAAAGATAAAACCTAATATTAATGAATTGGAGAACAGAAAAAGCAGAACTAATGAATAAATTCAAAAGCTTTTTCTTCAAAAATCATGATAATAAAACCACTAGCTAATCTAATTAAGACAAACTAAGGGTTCTAGAGGGGAGGCAGGTGGGGGGATGGGTTAGCCTGGGGATGGAGATTAAAGAGGGCACGTATTGAATGGAGCACTGGGTTTTATACGCAAACAATGAATCATGGAACACTACATCAAAAACTAATGGTGTAGTGTATGGTGATTAACATAACATAATTAAATAAAAAAAAGAGGAAACAGAAAGCACAAACACAATTAGAAATGGAAAAGGGAAATTGACACAGATACAGAGAAATGCAAAATACTTATATAAGTGACTTTGCTCAAACTTGTGCAAATAAATTTCAAAATCTGGATTTAATAGATGATTTTCTATGAGAATATAGATTAGCTTCATATGAGATTTTTTTTAAACTAAATAAACCATTAGTGACTGAAAAAAAAGTTTAGTCTTGAAGAGCAATGCATTTCCCCCAAAACAAGCACCAGCTTCAAAGAGCTTTAGAGGGGAATTTTGCTCAAAGATTCAGGAAATAATTCATTCTGAAAGCCTTTCAACTGTTTCTGAACATAGAAAAAAAAATAAAACAAAGATTGATCTCACTTATGTATATAACTACAAGAATCCTAAAAAAAATCAGCAATTAGAATCACAGACCTGTACCTCTGAGACAAATAATACATTATATGTTAAAAAAAAAATAAAAAAGAAGATAGTAGGAAGGGAAAAATGAAGGGGGGAAATCGGAGGGGGAGACGAACCATGAGAGACTATGGACTCTGAGAAACAAACTGAGGGTTCTAGAGGGGAAGGGGGTGGGGGGATGGGTTAGCCTGATGATGGGTATTAAAGAGGGCATGTATTGAATGGAGCACTGGGTGTTAGACGCAAACAATGAATCATGGAACACTACATCAAAAACTAATGATGTAATGTATGGTAATTAACATAACACAATAAAATAAAATAAAAAGAATCTATATGTAAAGAATAATACACTAAGATGCTTTGGGGTTCTTATTAAACCCCCAATTAATAATGTTTAATATTAGGAAGGATTAATATAATTTTCCACATTGATAGTTTCAGTGTATAGTTTGATCCTATTGTGTTGATCCCATTTGCATAGACATACAAATTTCCAGAAGGATGCAAAAGAAACAGTGAGACTAAGAACTGAATTCAGGGTGAGAGGAGCAAGGTATATTTACTTTTTATATTAAAAATAGTTATTTTATTTTTTTTAATTTTTTTTAAAGATTTTATTTATTCATTTGAGACACAGAGATACAGAGAGAGAGAGCATGAGCTGGGAGAGAAGCAGAGGGAGAAGGAGAAGCAGGCTCCCCGCTGAGCCAGGAGCCCGATGTGGGGCTCGAGACCTGAGCTGAAGGCAGATGCTTAACCATCTGAGCCATGCAGGTGCCCCAAAAATAGTTATTTTATTTTTTATTTATTTATTTATTTTTTATTTATTTGAGAGAGAGAGTGAGAGAGAGAGAGAGCACAAGAGGGGGGAGTGGGAGAGGGAGAAGCAGACTCCCTGCCGAGCAGGGAGCCCGATGCGGGACTCGATCCGGGGACTCCAGGATCATGACCTGAGCTGAAGGCAGTCGCTTAACCAACTGAGCCACCCAGGCGCCCTTTTTTTTTTTTTTTTAATTTAAAAAATAGTTATTTTAGGGGCGCCTGGGTGGCTCAGTTGGTTGAGCGACTGCCTTCGGCTCAGGTCATGATCCCGGAGTCCTGGGATCGAGCCCCACATCGGGCTCCCGGCTCGGCGGGGAGCCTGCTTCTCCCTCTGACCCTCCCCCCTCTCATGCTGTTTCTCTCTCGCTCGCTCTCTAATAAATAAATAAATAAAATCTTTAAAAAAATAAAAATAAAAATAAAAAAAATAAAAAATAGTTATTTTAAAATGTACTCCCACCATTGCCCAGATCTGTACTCTTCTCTACTTTAAAGACCTAAGGCTACTTTACTTTCACCAGCCATTTGTGGAAAAACACCCAAGTGGTTTGACTTGGCAAACAGGCAAAAAGCTGTTGCAAAAATATAACGCTGATTCTTCCTAAGGTTTCTGCATGAAAATCCTTTATTATAGATTGATTTCTTTAGCTTTTATGCTCCTGAACTCTTTTTTATAAAATGCAAATACTTTGGGGAAATATAATATGCTAACCTAAATTACAACATGATGTCGGTAATGATAGAGTGTTAAAAATGAGCATTGGGAGTAGAGTTTACAGGTTAAGAGTAGGTAATTCATACTAAACAAACAGATTTAAATCTTATTTGTAAAATTTAGTAGCTGTTTGACTTTTTTAAGCTAAATGAAATAAAAAAATTATGAAGTCACTTATTTTGTGTGGTTGCTGATATATTAATAAAACAATGCAAGTATATAGAATAATGCTTTGCATGCATTAAACTTTGGATAGATATGCAGTAAATAGATATAAACTATTATTATTAGAAATGAAGCAATCAAAAGAAATTTGTTGAACACTTGCTGTGTGAAATAGGCACCCTATAGAATACACAGGCATATAAGATGTGGTCTTCGTTCTCCAGGAGTTTATGGTAAACTTATGGAGATAGCAAATCTGTTTTCCTCTTAATTGTAAACTCAGAACATACAAAGACATGCTAAGTACTGGCAAAGAGTAGAGCTACTAAAATTGGGAGAGAGCATGCAGAGAGGAGGGGTAGGGAGTCCAAAAATAAATTCCAGGCCTGACTCATACATGAAATCAAAGCTTAGCTCATGGAAAGGGCCAGGTGTGAGAGAACGATGAGAGCATATGGAGTTCTGATTTCATTCTCTATTTTTTTAAATGAAAGACAGCAAGGAGGGTCAGAGGCTATAAGACACAATTCCAGTTTATCATTTCCACAACACTAGTACAACTGCAATACAGATTTATGATCTGTTTTTTGCAGGCTACATTTTTCATAGTTCTTCTCTAAAGCTGTTAGCATTTAGAAGTAGATTGTTTAGTTTCTTCCTTCTCAGTATTCAAAATCGCCCTTATCACCTCTACTGTGAGGTGATGGAATTAAGTTTATAAGAATTATCTTTTAAATTTACATAAGAATAATTAATTACAAAAGTCCAACTTATACTGTGCTCTTTGGTGTAGTTTTATCTTTTTTTATTCCTGATGAAAGACAAATCAGGTTTGCTTTCACAATATAAGCAAGAACATGTTTTTCAACTTCATTGCTCCTATTTAAGCCTTTTAGTATTTACATTAAGGTATTTGGCACCATCAATATATCGGTTTTTACAGAAAGATGGGAGAATTCTATGATCCATTATGTAAAAATGTGCCTACACACAGTTAGATCCTGACAAAATGTACACAAAAGAAATAAGAACAGTGGGAGAAGGCATTAGCTATAATGAAATACTAGATCCCAAGGCTGAGAAGAATTATTTTCAGATGCTGAGATGGTGAGGATGAGATTACTAATATAATTCCTGTACCTCTTGGTATTGGTTCAGGACCTAGTACAGGCTTATGCTCGCAGATAGAGCTTATCAATGAGACCAGTTTCAGGGAGTAGAAAACAAAGGCAGGTAAACTAAAAAGATCCATAGTAAATGTTATCTCCTTTTTAAAGGTTTTCCTTACCTTTATAACCAGATGTGAGCTCTCTATCCTTTGAACTCAACATAAAATTGTATCTATATATCTTGATAGCAACACTGAGTACAAATTATGTGCTGTTCACTATAAACTATTCAATAATATGCTTAATCTAATTTAAGTCTTCTAACAATCATACAAGGTAAGAAATATTTTATCCTTATTTTACAGATGGAGAAACTAAGAGTTAGAGGAAATAAGTAGCTAGCCCACCATTGTACAGTTTGGAAATGGCAAAGCTAAAGTTATAAACCCAAACCTATCTGTAGAGCCAATGCTTTTGATACTTTTACTATGCCACCTCCCAAAGTTAGTCTATTTGATCTTGTACTACAGTTACGTGTTTATTATTTTCCTCTTTACAGTATTACAAACTCTTGAGGACAAAGATTATGTTCAGATTTGCCTATGCCATGAAGTTAGCATGGAACTTTAAAAATATTCAAGCCTGTTTTAAAACATGGCATTTTGGCAATGCCGTATTCCCATAACTACAGTATAATTACCTGAAGAAAAAGGATCGTATCACAACATAGATTCAGATGAATGAATAAATATTCTGTGAATGATTGACTAAATGAGGATATATCACACTCTCTTGATTACTGTAGCTTTAGAGTAATTCTTAAATTTGTGTGGTGTTAGTCCTCCAACTTTATTCTTCTCCTTCAATATCCTGTTGATTATTCTGGGTCTTTCACCTCTCCATATAAACTTAAAAGTCAGTTTGTCAATAACTTTAAGAGATTTCAATTGGGATTTCATTAAATCTATAGATCAAATTGGAAAGAACTGACATTTTGAGTCTTTCTATCCATGATTTTCTGAAGTGTTTCTGTTTCAGTAAATTGAGATTTGTATTTGTCTTTCTGTCTTTCTAATTTTGGAGGTAGCATCTTGTCCTGTGACCTCACTTCTCTGACAGATCTAAGAGGAGTTGTTGATTTTTTAGTTTGTTCAGCTTTTTACTTTTTGTTAGGATGGAGTGGCAACTTCCAAGATCCTTATATACTAGACTGAAATCTGGAAGTCCCCATGTGTTGTCTCTTTTCATCTTTGTGATGATGCTATTACTTAGGTGCTACTTTTAGCATTCTCCTAAGGATAAGAGACTTAGGCTCAAATGGTTTATGTGACTTCTTCAAGGTCACAGAGTTACTACTGACAGAGCCAAGACTTGAAATTAAGTCTGTCTAGTTCAAATGTTTGTATTACAGACCTCTACCCTCTATTATGCTAACATTATTGGCTTAGAAGAGTGTTTTAGAATTAATTACAATTTGGTTTCACTTTCACATCCAATCTAAATTCTGTCTGTATTTTAATCTCTCTTCAAAATCCCATTCAAGGTTTACCTCCCCCAAGAGACTTTCCTAAACCTTCTCTAAAATCTTGATGTTTAGTGGGGCGCCTGGGTGGCTCAGTCGTTAAGCGTCTGCCTTCGGCTCAGGTCATGATCCCAGGGTCCTGGGATCGAGCCCCGCATCGGGCTCCCTGCTCCGCGGGAAGCCTGCTTCTCCCTCTCCCATTCCCCCTGCTTGTATTCCCTCTCTCGCTGTGTCTCTCTCTGTCAAATAAATAAATAAAATCTTTAAAAAAATAAATAAAATAAAATAAGATCTTGATGTTTAGTTGATGTGGTAGGCAGAATAGTGCCCCATCCAATCCCTGGAAGCCATGAATATGTCAGGTTTAATGGCAAAGAGGAAATATGGTTGCATATTAGAATTAAGGTTGTTAATCAGCTGACCTTAAAATAGTGAGGTTATCTTGGATTATCAATGTGGGCCCAATGTTATTGCAAGGGTCCTTAAAAGCAGAAGAGGGGGTCAGTCAAAGGAAGATGTGACTATGAAAGAAAGGCCCAGACAGGTGCACATTTGCTAGCTTTGAAGATGAAAGGAGTTGCAATCCAAGGAATCCAGAAGACCTCTAAAAGCTGGAAAAGACAAGAAAATGAGTTTTCCACTGTAGTCTCTGGAGTGGAATGCAGCCTTCTCAACACTCTGATTTCAGCCCAGTGAGACCCATATCAAACTTCTAACCTACAAAATTGTAAGATAATAAAATGTGTTGTTCTAAGCCACTAAGTTTGTGGTAATCTGTTAGAGCAGCAAAAGGAACCGAATACACCTGAGCCTTGTGAACTCCTGCTGCAGCATTGATTGTCTTAACCACATATTCATCAGGTCTTCAGTGAGACAGTCTTGTATTGATATCCAGCTTTTAAGGTGCATGATTTTCCCTCCACAATTAGAATGTACATCTTATAAAGAAGGGGATATGTTACGTCCTTTTGTATCCATCAAATTAAGTATATTGCTTTTCACACACACACACACACACACACACACACACACACACACACAAGTTCAACGATGCCAGTGGTTGTGGCTCCTTACACAGGTAAAAGACACTATATATTTCCTTCTAAACAAACGTTTTCCCCCACTTCAATTTCTAGGTGGTTTGAAAAGTCATTATGTGAGAGATTCTTCTCCTCAGTTTCTAATCTAGAGAGGTGAAGACTTTTTTTATGAGTGATGGTTTCAGATAGAAGTGTGATATCTGCAGTTCCTTTTTCTCATAGCTGTATGGGAGGCCAGCTATTTTAAAAATCAACATAAAGTGAAAAATATCAGCTTACTTTCCAGTTATTAAAGCACAAGCTATGCTTTTGAATGTTTTGCCAAACTTCAACTGAAAATTGGCTCACTCAGAAAAACGCAATTTTCCTGGTTGCCAGGTAGTTATTTTTTTTCTTTTTTTTAATGTGGAATACTGTCTTTGGGGGAACATTTTGAATTAAGAGAGAGAGAGTTGTTTAAACAAAGTAATCTCTAAATATAACCAGTAATTATTTATCAGGACTTTAAGTTTCTTTTACAATACTGATTTTCTGTGCAATTTAATCTGCAGTTGCCATGATGTTAACTATCTCATAACTTCAATGAAAGTCTGCAGGGACCCAGATATTATGCCATTTATAATGAGAGATAAAATGAGAAAATTCATAAGGATGAAAGTCCAAAAATAATCCATTATGATACCAATTTGATGACACAATGAATATGATGGCCCAACTATTACAGTGTAAGTCTTTGGATAACATAATTGAAGGGCATAATTATGAAAGGATAACAGTACATATTGTTGTACATATATTAGAGTTATACTGTTATGAAAAAAGTTAAATAATGGCTCATATATCAATACATGAACCACAGAAATGCTAAGACCAGGCTTCACCCTAATGGTGTTGTAAGCATCAGTGAGAAGTAGGATACCTGACAGAGTGGCATGTGAGCCAATCAACAGTGCTACCAAGCTTCATTAGTCATGAACATAGGAGCTGACAAATCCTTCATGGTGGCATATCTCTGTTCAACATGGCCTATATTCAAAAGTCCCATGAACTTCCTGAAATTGTATACACAATTTTATGTGGAAATGCATATAAATTTTTGAAAGTGGTGGTGGTATTTGTCCTGGTAATTTTCATGAGATTCTCAAAGGATCACTGATCCAGAAAAGTTTAAAACTCTGGTGCATGAGACCTTGTCTCTTTCAAAAGGCAAGCAATAAAACTACTGGAGGTCTAGAGCACTAAGTATTGCCATTCATTATCTACAGATATCGAAAATGAAGGGGAATACACTTGTGATGAGCACTGGGTGATGTATGGAATTGTTAAATCACTATATTGTACACCTGAAACTAATATAACACTGTATGTTAACTAACTAGAATTAAAATAAAAACTTGAAAACAAATAAAAGGAAGGGGAATTGCAAAGACAAAAGTGCATGCTCAGGTAGGAGCAGACTGAAATAACAACATACTGTTATTTTTTAATGAACATTGTGTCAGGAATTTTATGAAAATATGGAGTATGAATTCCCACCTTAAAAATACTCCCTGATTTTCTGTAAGGATTCAAGATACAAACCAGGTCATTTTTGGCTAAAAGGACCAGTTAGAACACCGGAAAGCAGAGTCTGGTTAGTGATGAGTCAGAAGCCAGATAGGCAATAAAAACCAAGAGTTAATAGCACAGCCCAAATTAATACAAGTTATACAAACAGTCAGAAGTCAAGAAATCCATTGATGAAGTAACAGAGTAAGGTAAGTTATCAAATGGTCACACAAAGAGTAAACAGAAGCCCTAAATGAATTGGAAGAGAAAGAATATGTCAGGCCAGCACAAGGCTAGCTGCATAGCACTGACTGGAGAAAATGACTACTGTTATTGAACACTGGCCAGGCACTCTACATACATTATCTCTACTGTTCTCACCAATCCTGTCAGATAGCTTTTACATCCATTTTAGATAGAAGGAAATAGAGGTTTTATTAGTCTACTGGGGCTACCATAACAAAATACCATAAACTAGGTGGCTTAAATAACAGAATTTCTCACAGTTCTAGAGATTTGAAGCCCAAGATCAAGGTGATAGCCTGTATTTTTGCTCCTGGTGAGGACTTTCTTATGGCTTGCAGAGACCTCCTTCTCACTATGACCTCACATGATCTTTTACACCCATGCATGCATGAATGCGCATACATGTCTGTGCAGCACACACCCACACAGACACAATCTCTTCCTCTGCTTATAAAGCCATTAATTCCATCATGGGGACTACACCCTGATGTTCCAATCTAACCATAATTACTTCCCAAAGGCTTCATCTTTAAATATCATCACATTGAGGGTTAAGACTTCAACATATGAATTTGGGGAGACACAAATGTTCAGTCCATAAGAGAGGCCCAAGTTCACACAGCTAGTAAGGGAGTTTTCCATCCTGCAATCTCTTTCCTTGTGTTTCACCTCTTTATTTCTATCTTTAAATGGTCCTTGTTACTAATAAAAGGTTTTTGTTTTTTTTTAATGTTTGCCCTCATGTTGCTTGACCCTCTCTTGTACTTGACATTGTTAACTTTTCTAGCCCTTATTTAATCAGTATTCTTGGAATATGTGCCTAACCCTAGGCTATGTTTGTTAAAGTTACCAAAATGAATAAGACACAGTTCTTGCTCACAAAGAGGTTGCAATCTAGTGGGGGTGGAGGATGGGGTAGGGTGGGGGAAACAGTTAAGAAAACAGAAAAAAAAGTAAGAAATGGGGTACAAGGTACAATGGTAGCATTTCTTTCTGATCAAGGAAGTCATTTTATGATAAATGAAATATAGTGATGGGCTCATGTTCATGAGATTCCTGGTCTTACTGTGTTTGTCATTACCCTGAAGCAGTTGGTCTGATAGAACAGTGGAATAGCCCTTTAAAGAATCAATTATGATTCCATCTGTGTGGTGAGGGTAACATTCTCCAGGATGCAGATTATGTTCTGTACAGGTGAACTACATGGTCCTGTTTCCCCCATAGACAAAATTCATGGGTCCATGGAACAAATTATTCCAAGTAATTTACAAGCAAAAGTTTTGTTTACTTTTTCATCATTTGGGGCTCTGCTAGTCTAGAAGTCTTAGTTCCCAAGGGAGATGTGCTTCCACCAGGGGACAAGACAATCTTTCTGTTAAACTGGAAGTTGAGACTTCTACCTGCCCCCTTTGAGCTTCTGGTGCCACTGAATCTACAGTCAAAAAAGATTTCTA
The DNA here is from genome assembly GCF_964656455.1 of Halichoerus grypus. Taxonomy (NCBI): domain Eukaryota; kingdom Metazoa; phylum Chordata; class Mammalia; order Carnivora; family Phocidae; genus Halichoerus; species Halichoerus grypus. Next base: position 49,300,004 of record NC_135727.1, on the reverse strand, counting down.
TACTAGCTAGGTGTAGGATAGTGACTATTAAAGGAAAATTTGGGGTTGCTCCTTCACAGGGAGAAGGATAAGGAGGAATATATCTGACATGCCGGATATCCTCTGACACAAAACTATTTTAAAAGTTTACCAAAAACAAAAACAAACAAACAAACAAAAAACAAACCAAAAAAACAAAACAGAAAACATCAATGCAGGCAGTACTGCTAATGACCTAGACCCTTCACAACTGAAGGCTTTGATTATTCACCCTACCAGGCAAAGATCAGTCAAGGTGCTTATTGAGGACAAAGGAAATATTCTTCAAAGGATATAAGAAATTATAAATCCTCACTATGACCACACAACCAATTGCAGAAAGGAGGACTATTATGAGTATTTTTTTTCTAATTTGGATATTGATGTATTTTAAGTATATTAACCATTTCTGAAATTACTCTCCTATTTCTCTACCATCTAACAGAAGGTATAGTAATAGTAGTTAACCTTAGATCTTAACTATTTAAGTTACAGGACATCAAGGGCATAGAGGGTTATGGGCTGAATAGTGCCCCCTCCAATTTATATGTTGAAGTTCTAACCCCTAGTACCTCAGAATATGACTGTATTTGGAGATAAGGCCTTTAAAGAAGTGATTAAGTTAAATGAAGCTGTTAGTGTTTGCCCTAATTTGGCATCCTTATAAAAAGAGGACATTTGGGCACAAAAAGAGACATCAAATGTGTATGTGCACAGAGGAAAGACCATATGAGGACACAGTGAGAAGGTGGCTATATCCAAGCCAAGGAGAGAGGTATCAGAAGAAACCAGACATGTTGATCTTAGACCTCTAGCTTCCAAAATTGTGAAAAAAAATTCTGTTGTTTAAGCCATTGAATCTGTGCTACTTTGTTATGGTAGCTGGAGCTGACTAATGCAGGGAATATGAGTCAGTTAGATGATGAATGAATGAATGAGTGAATGAATGAAGATTACCCAAAGATGGGTAAGTATCCTCTTTTAGTTAATGTTTTTTTTTTTTTTTTCCCCAGTGGTTTGGAGGATAGTTGAATCATGCTGTTATTCTTTTTATATGGAAGATAAACATGATTAAGAGAGGTGTATATGGATGCCATGTTGACAAGGGTCAGCCTTTGGTGGTTTTGTTCTGTATCAAGGAGGAACTATACTTCCAGAATTCCCTTCACTTCTCTTCACAGAAAAAATTCTGTAATATTCTGAAGGTGGAAGTAAAACAGCGGTCATCATGCTCTCAGGGCTGGTGTAGGTATAGGGGTCCAGGAACCTTTGCAGCTAATGCACATTGTGGCTGATCTGATAACTCACTTTGTTAGCTTAGAACAGCAGCTGGGCATGCAGGTACTCTAGATCCTACCAGATCTCCTTCAGCTTCCTTGTGTCCTAGGCTAGGCACATGTGCACCTTCATGGTAAAAGTTGCCAGTTCCTTCTGCAAGTCACCTGTGTTGATGAAATCAAAGGCAGTAAAAGACAGACATGGGCTCCAGTTTGCCCTCTTTGCTTTCTATTAGTCCTTATGGATTACAGTCTGCCCTAATACTCTTCAGCATCAAGTAATAGTTTCCTTCTAAAATATGGCCATGTTGACCCTTAGCAACATTAGACCCATCATCAGCTACTGAGGCATCAACCTTCCATAGTCTTGTGCATCAGCTCCCACAATTGCATAAGATTCAATACATATAATAAATCTCTTATTCTATATCACCCTGAGAGGTTCTGATTCCCTGATCAAATCCTAATATACTCTGTTTTGAATCTCAGCCTCTCAACACCCACATTTTACTAGGTTTCTCCATATCTATGTTTGTGCCACTTACAACTTGGTGAATATCTTTAGAGAAAAATCTACTTGAACTGTGAGACTTACTTTTCCACTCCTTCCTTTTCTTTGGGATCTTTGCCAGTCATTTATTGGATGCTTTCATAGGTGTGAGCTCCATTTTTTTTTCTCTCTCAGCCTCATGAGACTGCCAAAAAATTTTGCAGACCCTTCTGACTCTTAACAGCCACTTCTACACAGCTGCTTTACTTTCACTAGCCTTTCTATCCATGCCTTTTGTGAACCAGCAAATTCCTTGAGTAAAATACAAGTTAAAATGTTTGGCATATGCAGGGTAAATTTTCTCTTTTCTCTTGAATTTTGATTCCTCAATTCTGTCTTCCTTGGTAGCTCTCTGATACCTCTAAACAGGAGGGTTGGTTTTTTATAGTTTTTTTTTTTTTTTTCAGGGTTTTTTAAATTATTTTCTTTCTCCTTTTCTTTCAAGATTTTGCCCAAACAACATTTCTCCTATCAGTTTCTCTAAAAACTGCCCTTTCTCCACCTAAGGCAGACAGTGGCTCCATTATTGATATTTCAATAACACTTTGCACATGGCTTTTTTGTACTTTATCTCACTCTACTATTATTATCTGTTAACACGTTTATAGCCCCTATTAAAATGTGAATTGCTTCAAGGTGAAAATTATCTGATTCAACTTGCATCCCTGATCCAATGCACAATGTCTGGCACTTAGGATGGTTCAATGTTTAGTGAAGGAATGGGTGAATTATATATAAATGTTTAATAAATGGTTCTTCACTGACTCTGTTTCCTTTTTTATATTTATAATTAATACATGCTGTTTTAAAATATATTGGTACCTGAGGGAGGCAGTATCTAAAATTCCTCACTTTTTATTTATCTATTTAATACCTGTCGATTCCATAATAGCTTATAAAGTTTTTCAATGAATCAACACATTTATTCAAAAAGAATAAGCAATAGGAGTTTGAGGAGAAAATAATAATTTTAAATGCTCAATTGTTGTTTTAATGACAAAACAAAGAGAATGGCACTGAACTTTAAGATTTCATGAGAACAAAATAATCATAGGTATCATCTAATCACTCCTTCCTCTGTAAGACCTCATGAACCATCTTTTGACTTTTTATGACTATCTACCTTCCCAGAGTGCCAGATGGAGTAATCTATTCATGTTAACTGTGAGGATGAACAATTCAGTCAATCATCTGGAATCTTTGTCTAACCAACACAAAGCATCTGGATATTTAGAAAATCTAGATGATTGACTACATTTTTCACTTTGCATCCAGATGTCTTGGTATCATGTAGACACAGTCTATTGCTCACAATATAATCTTGGTGTAAACATTAACAAAAGAGTTATGATTTACATTATTCCTTATGACTGAAATACAGTTTTTGCATGTTTCTAGTGTTGGCTAAACATCATTAAACTGAAACCATACTATGCACAAACACTAAGAATTGTGAATATATCAGGAAAAAAAAATTGTTTCCTGAGAAACTTCATAAATCAGATGATGTTATTTGCTCATGTCCTTGCTATATATATATTGCCATATTTTGAGCAAAATATAAAAATAACACAGTAGGGACACAACATTTGTGACAAAGAAGAGATCATCCAGGGGGTACAACATGGCTACGACTTCAAACAAGAAGGATCTACAGGACTCTCAAATTCATGTCAAAATGAGTTAACACATTCTGAGAAAATTACACTCCTTTAACTTATCAAGAGAAAAGAATGAAATATAATTGAAAGAAAAACTTTGAGGTATTCATGAAGCCTTTGACTTGTACAAATTGCTAAACTAGCATGTTGTTTGCATTTAATACATGTAAATTTATAAGAGCAACAACCTTTCCAATTTATTTTTTAGTTCTTGGAACCAATCACATAACCTGTGATGAATCTAATTTCCAACTTTGTAAACTTTCCTGGGATTGACTTACTGTTAAAGTGCTTTACAGTAAAGCTGACCAAATCTGTCATACAAGCAGTAGTAATAGCTGTATATAATGAAGTCACTCATTCGCCTGTCTAGATATATAAATCTATCCTTAATCATATGACAAATGATCTCATAATTTACAGTGTGTGTACAGTATACTATTTTAGATTAATTTCATAATGTTACATTGTTTAAAGGTCCTTCGTTCCCTGTGGTTATATATCTACCTAGTAAAAATCTATAACATACGACTTTGTTGTACAAACCATTAATTTATAATCATTTTACATATGTCAGTTTTGATAATTATGGTGCTGTACAATCTGTAGCAGCTGACAGTACTTTGGCAGAAGCAGCCATTTTTATTATTATTATTATCATGCCAATTTCAGCTTTGTTTTTATTTTCATTGCATTCACAATTATCTTCTTGGGTTATTTTCATTCCACTGAATAAAAATGGCTACTCTTATTTGATCTGTGTCATTACCAGTGAATGTAGTGTTCTTCAGCAATTTACTTTTTTTAAGTTAAAATAAGATTTTTTTTTCCTCATTGGGTGAGAAATACTGAAGTTTTGTTTGAGTTTAAGTCACATAAAGCATTTAATATTGCTTTATATTATTTAATCACCTTTGGTCATCCTTCCTTAAGTTACATTTTGACAGTCTTCCTCTTAGAAATTTCACTAGAAATCCTCAATGAAGTTGGGTTTTGAGATATAAGTGAGGATAAAGAAAAGACAAATACAACAAGGTGTTTACCTTCATTATTTTCCTATAAGTTCATATCCTGCTGTTGAAATAATTCATATATTTTAATGTTAATTATTACCTAATGCATATTTTTATCTGTCAGGTTATTACTGATTATTATTTATATAACACAGTTTCCTTGATTCATGCAAAAGTGGAGGGCATTATAGATTGAATACATAATTATACTTTGATTAGAATATTGATGAATTATTTTACAAACGGATTTGTCATACACAATAGTGAGAATTAAATGTCAGGTAGACCTCCAGGGTTGAAAGCTTCCTGTAAGGTCTCAAAACTTAGATTATGAATTAGAAGTTCAGGTAGGTTGGGTGTGGTTACTTTCTTTGTAGGAAAAGATATAATCCTGACAGCTCCAAATTCACAAGAACTAATAGCATTTCAAAATTGATTCTCAGAATAATTAAATCAAGAGAAAAACTATAACAGTTAGTCCAACTATTTGGTATCAAGCAAACAAAATTTAAAAAAAATGCCTTCAATACTTTCTCTTTTCAACTGGTTCTTGAGATTGTAGACATACTGCCAGACTCACATAATCCAAAGGATTCTGCTGTCAAGAATTCTCTCTCTCTCTCTCTCTCTCTCTCTCTCTCACACACACACACACAATCCATCTGACCATTGCTAATAGTCACTCTGGAACAGTGTGTTGAAGACTGGGCATGTCAAATAATGGCTGTCTCTCTCCAGTTCCAATTTTTACTGCTAGATCTAAAGCTGATGCTGTGCTGCCACAGTAGAATGTTTATCATGATGCAGCCCACGGACATCCTGGTTACACTAGTGGTTAGCAAAATACTTCATGATCTTTATGCCTCAATGATGCCTGATAGCTCAGGTTTCATTATCACCCCAGGAAACAACTTCTTCCTACTCTTTCCATGACCTTGGATGATAAAAGTACATAAAGGGGAGTCTAACAACCTTCTGTATCTAAAAGGAAATGGCATCTTTAAAAAATGATCTTATCTCTTTCTGCAGAAAAGAGAGTCATTATCCTCCCTTCTCCTCCCTTAGCTGTAGCCATTTTCTGCCTTCTAATATGTGAGGCCACCCATGACATGTAAAACTTAGTGAAGGTAAATTCAGCTCACTCGATGAATGACCACAAAAAAAAAAAAAAAAAAAAAAAAAAAAAGAAAAGAAAAGAAAAGAAAAGAAGCTGAACAAGCCCAATGACTGCTTGTGCATTGAAACTAAAACAGCCAGAAGAAACATCAACCAGAGTGCATTTCCACACAGGGAGAGTAATAACTCTCACAGGGAGTGGGAAAGTAACATGGAGAAGAACTGCCTGCAGGCAGAGGGTAGAGAAGGAACTGAGACAATTTGGACTTCTAAGCAACAATCCACCCAGAGAGATGTGACTATGAAAGCTAACTGCTGGATAAACAAAGAAGATGGAAATTTACTTTTAAATTAATCTGAATTTGAGAACAAGCATGGTCATGGGGATAGATCACTTGTCTAGTAGTCAGGCTCCTTGGATTTGTAACTCTGCTACAAACTCTAGTAAATTGCTTTGGCACTTAGTCCTTCACAGAGATAATGGCAACTGCCCTTTGCTTTGTTCCCAAGATGTTTTCAAGATGTGAGACAATGCTCAAAAAGTGTTTAAGCTCCACAGAGAAAAGCTCTAAGTTTAAATATTCGATACATTTGCAATTAGGCATCCATTTTACAAATATTTTGTAGCTGTTATTAAGTAAACAATACTGTGTTAGATGTTATGAAGGGATAGGAATGAATAAGCCTAAACTCTTATATTCAAGGAGCTAACAACTGAGTAGCAAGACCACTCACACAGTATAAATAACTGTTATTTAGGCAATATAGGGCTCATGCAATAAGAATAATAAAGATAGCAGACTGGGGACCCACACAAAGTAGCAATTACTTCTTGCCAAGGAGAAACAGGGAAGACTATTCAGAAAAAAGACATTTTATGTGAACTTTGAAGGGTGTTTTGGGTTTCAAAAAACAAAGATGTAGAAAGGGCCTTTCCAAAGAAAAATACATAGGCAGAACAGTGTTAGTGTCTGATTTATGGAATGGCAAGTAATCTAGTTCGGCTAGAAGGGAAGCATTTGGGGATAAAGTTAGAAAATGTTGGTTAAGGTCAAATATAAGAACTCCCATACTAGGCTAAGGAATTTGGACTGTATTCATTTGGTAAGGAGAAAGCATATATCTTGTGGTATTGAACAAAATGGCTGAAGCCTTACTTTTGTAACTCTGAACAGATTGGAATAGGAATACACTGGAGGTCAGGGTACAAAGGTATTGGAATATGTTCAGATGTGAGGTATTAGAAAACTAAATAGAAATAATGGTAGTGAGAATGAAAATAAGAGAGGAGAAGAGAAAGAGATGCTTTAGAGATACAATTAATAAGAAATTCTGATTGACTAGTGTGGTTTGAGGTACAGTGAGAATTTTAAAGATAACTCATGAATTTATGAACCTGGGGGATATGGAAAATGTAAATAATTAAATGCAGAAAGTCTGAAAATAACTATAGTAAGCCAACTTATGGGTTTGTTGAGTTTTAGGTTTTAACATTTATCTAGGTGAAAACATTTAAATGTTCATTCAGCATTTGGAACTGTGGTTCTGAGACCTAAAGAGGGAAGCTGTTACTGAAGTTATAAATCAGAAAAATTATTTTAAAAGAGATGATATTTGAAATCATACATATGGATGAAATTATTATAATGGAGATTATTTAAAGAGAATTGAAGAGGACAAAAGACAGAATCTTAGGTCATACCTACAATATAGGGGACAGGAAAAAATGGGTTAACAGAAGAGACAGAGACAAATGACCACAACAGTAGAAGAATTCAGAAGGCTGAGGAATTATGTGAGCGAAGAGAGCAGGATAATTTCAATAAAAAGGGGTTACTGTAATGTGTTGTATTAAAGGTTGCAGAGAGGTCAAGCAGAGTAAGGGCTAAGAAAAGACTGAAATTTAGTGGTTAGGAGATAAATGACTTAAAAAACTAGTTTCAGTAGAGGGTGGGGGAGAAGTAGCCCAACCATAAGTGGGTTGAAAAGTAGATGGTGACAAGTAGAAGTGAATAAGATTATATTTTTGAGATGGTTGGTGGTGGAAGGAAGGCTAGAATTATGCCATAAGCCTCAGTGAACAGCAGTTCATAGAAAAAGTCTTTATTAGTTTTATTATTTTTGTTTGTCTTCTTTTTGGTTTCTCCTGGACCAGAGTATGTTAGTGGGCATAGGGAAATACTAAAGATGAATGAGAAAAGGGGATAATAGATAAAATAATGGTGCCAAAATAGAACAAAAAGAATGGGCAGATGGATTAATGTTGGAAAGGAACAGGGACACATTTTCCTCACAGATAAGACAAAAAGAAAAGATAATGAAGGAAAATTCAGAGAAGCTTTGAGATGAAGGTGGGGACAAGAAGTGAATTCATGCAAGCTGTTTTTTTTTTTTTTTTCTCAATAAAGTAAGAAATTTAGTTATTTATTGAGTAAGGAAATAGAATTGTGGCCGAAGGTTTAAGGAAAGTGGAAATGATTTAGAATAACTGTTGCAGAGATTACAGAATGGCATCAAGAAAAGACAAATGAAAGAATACTTGAACAGCAGCCAACGACCAAATGAAGGCAAACCTAATTAGTACAACTTTCCGACTTTCTTTACCAATGCTCAGCAACCTATACAAAGTGCAGAGAAAACAGACATTAGAAAATTTTCAGTTTAGTGGCACCTGGGTGGCTCAGTCTGTTAAGTGTCTGCCTTTGGCTCAGGTCACGATCTCAGGGTCCAGGAAGCCAGCTTCTCCCTCTTCTACTCCCCCTGCTTGAGATTATGACTTATGCCACAGATTTACAAATGGATGCAGATATAACCAAGATGTTCGAGATGGAATTCAGGCTAGCAATTGTGAAGACAATAGCTAGAATGGAGAAATCAATTAATGGCAACATAGAGTCTCTAAGGGCAGAAATGAAAGCTGAATTGGCAGAATTTAAAAATGCTATCAATGAGATCCAATCTAATCTAAATAATCTAACAGCTAGGGTAAGTGAGGCAGAAGAACGAATTAGTGACCTGGAAGACAATTTAATAGATAAAAAGGGAAAAGAGAAGGCCAGGGAAAAACAACTCAGAATCCATGAAAACAGAATCAGAGAAATAAGTGACATCATGAAATGTTCCAATGTCAGAATTATTGGGATCCCAGAGGGGGTGGAGAGAGAGAAAGGACTTGAAGATATATTTGAGCAAATTGTAGCTGAGAACTTCCCTAATCTGGGGAATGAAACAAATATTCATGTCCTAGAGGCAGAGAGGACCCATCCCAAGATCAAGGAAAACAGGACAACACCCCAGCATGTAACAGTAAAACTCACAAATCTTAGAGCCAAGCAAACCATCTTAAGCGCAGTTAGGGGGAAGAGATTCCTTAAGTACAGAGGGAGGAATATCAGAATAATGTCAGACCTATCCACAGAGACCTGGCAAGCCAGAAAGGGCTGGCAAGACATATTCAGGGTACTAAACGAGAAGAACATACAGCCAAGAATACTTTATCCGGCAAGGCTGTCATTTCAAATGGATGGAGAGATGCAGAGCTTCCAAGACCAGCAGAAACTGAAAGAATATGTGACCACTAAGCCAGCCCTGCAAGAAATATTAAGGGAGGTTCTATAAAAGGAGAAAGACCCCAAGAGTGATATACAACAGACATTTACATGGACAATCTATAAAAACAAGGTCTTCACAGGCAACATGATGACAATAAATTCATATCTTTCAATATCACTCTCAATGTGAATGGCCTAAATGCTGCCATAAAATGGCACAGGGTTGCAGATTGGATAAAAAGACAGGACCCATCCATATGCTGTCTACAAGAGACTCATTTTGAACCTAAAGATACATCCAGACTGAAAGTGAAGGGATGGAGATCCATCTCCCATGCCAGCGGACCTCAAAAGAAAGCTGGGGTAGGAATTCTTATATCAGACAAGTTAGATTTTAAACTAAAGTCTGTAGTTAGAGACAGAGAAGGACACTATGTCATTCTTAAAGGGTCTATCCAACAAGAAGATCTAAGAATTGTAAATATCTATGCCCCCGACATGGGAGCAGCCATCTACATAAGCCAACTGTTAACAAAAATAGAGTCATATTGATATGTTAATTGTAGGAGACATCAATACTCCACTCTCAGCAATAGACAGGTTATCTAAGCAGAAAATCAACAAAGAAACAAGAGCTTTGAATGACATACTGGACCACATGGACCTCATAAGTATATACAGAACGTTCCACCCTAAAACAACAGAATACTCCTTCTTCTTGAGCGCACATGGAACTTTCTCCAGAACAGACCACATACTGGGTCACAAATCAGGTCTCAACCAATACCAAAAGACTGAGATTATTCCCTGCATAGTCTCAGACCACAATGCTTTAAAACTGGAACTCAATCACAAGAAAAAATTTGGCAGAAATTCAAACACTCGGAAGCTAAGACCAGTCTGCTCCAGAATGTTTGGGTCAACCAGGAAATCAAAGAAGAACTTAAACAATTCATGGAAACCAATGAGAATGAAAACACATTTGTCCAAAACCTATGGGATACTGCAAAGGTTGTCCTAAGGGGGGAATACATAGCCATCCAAGCCTCACTCAAAAAAATAGAAAAATCCCGAATTCACCAACTAACTCTACACCTTAAAGAACTAGAGAAAAAGCAACAAACGACGTCTAAGCCATGCATTAGAAGAGAAATAATTAAGATTAGAGCAGAGATCAATGAATTAGGAACCAGAAACACAGTAGATCAGATCAGTGAAACTAGAAGTTGGTTCTTTGAAAGAATTAATAAGATCAATAAAGCACTGGCCTGACTAATCACAAGAAAAGAGAAAGGACCCAAATTAATAAAATTATGAATGAAAGGGGAGAGATCATGATTAACACTAGGGAAATAGAAACAATTATTAGAAATTATTATCAACAACTATATGCCAATAAACTGAACAGTCTGGATGAAATGGATGCCTTCCTGGAAACCTATAAGTTACCAAGACTGAAACAGGAAGAAATTGACAACCTGAATAGGCCAATAACCAGTAACGAGATTGAAGCAGTGATTAAAAACCTCCCAAAAAACAAGAGTCCAGGGCCTGATGGATTCCCTGGGGAATTCTACCAAACATTCAAAGAAGAAATTATACCTATTCTCCTGAAGCTGCTTCAAAAAATAGAAACAGAAGGAAAGCTTCCAGACTCATTCTATGAGGCCAGCATTACCTTAAACTCCAAACCAGGCAAAGACCCCATCAAAAAGGAGAATTTCAGACCGATATCCCTGATGAATAATCCTCAACAAAATCGTAGCTAATAGGATCCAACAATACATTAAAAGGATCATCCACCATGACCAAGTGCGATTTATCCCCGGGATGCAAGGGTGGTTCAACATTCGCAAATCAAGCCGCCACCTTCTGCTCACCTCTCACCGCTGTGCATTTCTTCCTTTTCCTTTGTCTCTTCCCCCCTCTCGGGTGCGAGGATTGTTGGTGAACAAAAATGCAGCCTCAAGATGGCTGATGGCAACGAGGATCTGCGGGCGGACGACTTGCTGGCACCAGCCTACAAGGGCTATGAGTCCATGGAGCTCGCCTGCCCCATGAGAGCAATGGCCACGTAGCCGTGGGCATCAGGCGCCACATGTTCCTCTGGGGCGGCTACAAGAGTAATCAAATCAGAGGATTATATGACTTTTATCTGCCTAGAGAAGAACTATGGATCTACAATATGGAGCCTGGAAGATGGAAAAAAGTTAACATGGAAGGAGATGTTCCTCCTTCCATGTCAGGAAGCTGTGCTGTGTGTGTAGACAGGGTGCTGTACTTGTTCGGAGGACACCATTCAAGAGGCAGTACAAACAAGTTCTACACGCTGGATTCAAGGTCTACTGACAGAGTATTACAGTGGGAAAGGATTGATTGCCAAGGAATTCCTCCATCATCAAAGGACAAACTTGGTGTCTGGGTATATAAAAACAAGTTAATATTTTTTGGAGGTTATGGATATTTACCTGAAGATAAAGTATTGGGAACTTTTGAATTTGATGAAACATCTTTTTGGAATTCAAGCCACCCAAGAGGATGGAATGATCATGTACATATTTTAGACACTGAAACATTTATCTGGAGTCAGCCTATCACTACTGATGCTAGAATGAATGATTTTCACTATCTTAATCTGGACACATGGGAGTGGAACGAACTAATTGCACAAGGCATATCCCCAGTTGGCCAATCTTGGTACTCACTAACACCAGTTTCTTCAGATCATCTCTTTCTCTTTGGAGGATTTACCACTGATAAACAGCCACTAAGTGATGCCTGGACTTACTGCATCAGTAAAAATGAATGGATACAGTTTAATCATCCCTATACTGAAAAACCAAAATTATGGCATACAGCTTGTGCCAGTGACAAAGGAGAAGTAATTGTGTTTGGTGGGTGTGCCAATAACTTTCTTGTCCATCACAGAGCTGCACACAGTAATGAAATACTTATATTTTCAGTTCAACCAAAATCTCTTGTAAGGCTAAGCTTAGAAGCAGTTGTTTGCTTTAAAGAAATGTTAGCCAACTCGTGGAACTGCCTTTCAAAACACTTACTTCACAGTATTAATCAGAGATTTGATAGTAACAACACTTCAGGATCTTAAGACTTCATAGATAATGCCTCTGATCACCTTGCATGGACAGCAATTCTGTAAACATCAGAGAGTGGCATCGTTCATATAACTATATGCATTGTTGTAGTTTGCAGCTTTTTGGTTTTAATGTGCATGTGAATGGCCTAGAGAACTTATTTTTGTGTCTAAAGTTTACAATAAATGTATTTAACACCCCCCCAAAAAAAATGTCTATGCTACCCAGAGTTATCTATACCTTCAATGCCATCCCGATCAAAATTCCAATGACATTTTTCAACGTGCTAGAACAAAGAATCCTAAAATTTGTATGGAATCAGAAAAGACTCCAAATTGCCAAGGAAATGTTGAAAAAGAAAAACAAAGCTGGGGGCATCACGTTGCCCGATTTAAAGCTATATTACAAAGCAGTGATCCCCAAGACAGCATGGTACTGGCACAAAAACAGATATATAGTGCAATGGAACAGAATAGATGTGGACCCTCAACTCTATGGTCAAATAATCTCCGACAAAGCAGGAAAAAAATATGCAATGGAGAAAAGACAGTCTCTTCAATAAATGGTGCTGGGAAAATTGGACAGCCACATGCAGTAGAATGAAACTCGACCATTCCCTAACACCATACATAAAGATAAACTCAAAATGGATGAAAAACTTCAATGTGAGAGAGGAATCCATCAAAATCCTAGAGGAAAACATAGGCAATAAGCTCTTTGACATCGGCCACAGCAACTTCTTTCAAGATACATCTCCAAAAGCTAGTGAGACAAAAGCAAAAATGAACTTTTGGGACTTCATCAAGAGAAAAAGCTTCTGCACAGCAAAGGAAACAGTCAACCAAACAAAGAGGCAACCCACAGAATGGGAGAAGATATTTGCAAATGATACTACAGACAAAGCGCTGATTTCCAGGATCTATAAAGAACTTCTCAAACTCAACACCCAAAAAACAAATAATCAAGTAAATAAAAGGGCAGAAGACACGGACAATTCTCTGAAGATGACATACAAATGGCTAACAGACACATGAAAAAATGTTCATCATCATTAGCCATCAGGGAAATTCAAATCAAAACCACATTGAGATACCACCTTACACCAGTTAGAATGGCAAAAACTGACAAGGCAAGAAACAACAAATGTTGGAGAGGTTGTGGAGAAAGGGGAACCCTCTTACACTGTTGGTGGGAATGCAAGTTGGTACAGCCACTTTGGAAAACAGTGTGGAGGTTCCTCAAAGAATTAAAAATAGAGCTACCCTATGACCCAGCAATTGCACTCTTGGGTATTTACCCCAAAGACACAGATGTAGTGAAAAGAACGACCATTTGCACCCCAATGTTCATAGCAGCAATGTCCGCAATAGCGAAACGGTGGAAAGAGCTGAGATGCCCTTCAACAGATGAATGGATAAAGAAGATGTGGTCCATATATACAATGGAATATTACTCAGCCATCAGAAAGGATGAATACCCAACTTTTACCTCAACATGGATGGGACTGGAGGAGATTATGCTAAGTGAAATAAGTCAATCAGAGAAAGTCAATTATCATATGGTTTCACTTATTTGTGGAACTTAAGGAATAGCATGGAGGACATTAGGAGAAGGAAGGGAGAAATGAAGGGGGGAAATCGGAGTGGGAGATGAACCATGAGAGACTATGGACTCTGAGAAACAAACAGGGTTTTAGAGGGGAGGGGGCTGGGGGGATGGGTTAGCCCAGTGATGGGTATTAAGGAGGGCATATACTACATGGAGCTCTGGATGTTATACGAAAACAATGGATCGTGGATCACCACATCAAAAACGAATGATGATTGTATGGTGGCTAACATAACATAATAAAGTAAAATTAAAAAAAAAAAGAAAGAAAGCAGAATTTCAGAGATCACTTCTTATAAGTCACAAAATTCTAAACCATGACTGGTAATGGATTACCAGATGGTTGAATGGCTGACAAGGCATAAATTATAGATGTATTAATATTATTGTTACTGCCCTTTAAAAATATAAGATTATTGAGACATAAATTCAAAGTTATTAAGTTATTCCCAGTGCTATTATATATCTGAAAATAGATTATAATTCAGAAAAATGATTTTTGAGGCACCAACTTCAGAACATCAAGGCTACCTCACTATTGATAAAATGAAGGTGTTAAGACATTCATGTAGTAAGTTGTCTCAACCTTTAAATATTTGAGTACATCATTGGGGGCATATTTACATTACAGATTAAGGGAAGCTCTAAAACCTGGGGAAAAATAATACTGCTATGAGAGTTCTCTAAGTCTGTAAGTGTTGCTTTGCCAAATCAGAAGCCCAAAATCATGTATTTCATGTGTAAATGTCATTGTATGCAGCACGTACTGAATGGGGCACTGGGTGTTAAACACAAACAATGAATCATGGAACAGTACATCAAAAACTAATGATGTAATGTATGCTGATTAACATAACATAATAAAATGTAATTAAAAAAAGAAAAAATCTAGATATATCTCCTTTTTTAAAATAAATGAAGTAATTTGACCAAATTCTTATATTATTAAGTGGGCAATGCAATTTGAGGCCAGGTTGGAATTTATGTCATTCTTTATCAAGTAAGCTATGTTTTCTCAAATAATTTACCCTAGCATAAACTGGGTATAAATAGACTGATGAGCCCACAGTTGTTTCTGTCCCCATTATATCTGGTGTATGCAGTAGTTGTAGAGTCCATGGTCAGTATATCATTTCCTTACCTTACTGGGAGATATTTAAGAACCTGTGACCTGTAAATATGAGCTTTACTATGCTTACAGGGTCACAGAGATGGATAATGGTGAATTGAACCTGGTGAAAAAGTGACTCTCCAGAGAATCACTTTGCACTTTGAAAGAAGATTTAGATTTAAGCTTAGGTAGATGCTAATTTTAATTGTTTATTTCAATCTATTTGAATTTAGTCTACATCTACATGGCCCCAGAGACAAGAGGGAATTGAAAAGGTTTCCAAACGTAATATTTCATAAACTCAGTAGCTCAGTTCTTCAACATGTTAGCATGACAGGAAAAGCAAATATTTTCTGGGCTTTAAGCTGATCTTGCACAGAGAAGTTAGACCATGTCGGTTGATTTGACAAAAAAAAATTTCTTTTGATAAAATATCCCTAAACCTTAAGTCCTATTATCAGCATATGAACAGCCACAGCTTTAACTTCATAGAACTATGTTAATTTTTAAACACTCTTGACATGGCTGTAATTTCAAGTCAGATTTTAATGCAATTGATACGAATATATATATAATCACAAACAAAAATTGTTCCATTTCAGCTTTGTTCTTTTTATCTAAAGGAATGATACTCAATCTGAGGCTTGTAAAACAACACCTCTGACTCAATTAACTGGTCAATTGAGTCATTCAGTCATTAGCCAAACTATTGGCTTAATGATTTTTTTTTCCCTCACTTAACTGGTTACTTGACTGAAGTCGCTAAATCAATTGATATTTCAGCTTTGGATGCACGAAGGTAGAGCAGGAAAATTACCCTGATATTTATGTAAAAAGATTACATATATACATATATATATATATATATATATATATATATGTATTCTGACAGACAAATGCTAAAACTAGTCTTTAATATGTATCTTAAAATGTATCAGTATAGGAATGGCCTTTGTTTCAGTTTATTCTATTTGAATTCATTGCCACCTTTAACTTTTATAAGTTTACATTTCTCAACCACACATTTGGCAGCCAGCAAAGATGAAATATTTTATGAGTATTTACACAGTCATAAATTATGGACATTAAGCACATGTAATGATGCCAAATTACAGAAAGTAAAAGAACATCACAATTTTCATATCTGAAGTTTCTGCACACTAGTAAAAAGTAAAGTTATTAGATAAGTTATTTGCACACATGAAAGATTTATCTTAAACTTAGGAATTAACCAGTGCATTTATTGATTCCAGTGACTGTTCCATTCATTAACTGCCTCCTAAATGGTCTGTGTTTCTGGTTGCAAAGTTATCATATGTCATTAAGCATTATGGAAAATGTCAGCATACTATGATTCAACATTGAAAATGCTAAAAACAAGGATGCCTGGGTGGCTCAGTTGGTTAAGTGTCTGCCTTCAGCTCAGGTCATGATCTCACGGTCCTGGGATCGAGCCCCGCATCAGGCTCCCTGTTCAGTGGGGAGCCTGCTTCTCCCTCTCCCACTCCCCCTGCTTGTGTTCCCTCTCTTGCTGTCTCTCTCTGTCAAATAAATAAATAGAATCTTTTAAAAAAATGCTAAAAACAAGGACAAGTAGAAAAATGAATTAAATTCAAAAGAAAAAAATGCTCTAATAAATTTGAGATCTTAAATTTAATTAACTTTAATCAAATGACATAAAGAAAATTTAAGTTTGGTGCTAGTGGTGGCATTTCAGTCTCAGAAAGTGTAGGAATTCTTTCCAGATTTGGCCAATCTAATGGCTTCTTGAATATGGGGTTGATGAAATAATAGTATTCTCCATGCCAGCTACATATGTTATGGCTCATCTAACTCTCAAATCTTTGGTTCCTTTTTGGCTTTGTTATTGTCATGTATTATGCAACTCAAATTTTTTCTGAACTAAAGCTGGATTTGTGAACCTTACAGGGTAATCTTTGAAGGTCTTCATAATGCTTTTCATGTCCTCTGAAAAGCATTCCTCCTTTTAGTGTTTTATCCCCTCTAAGGATTGCACTGTATTCAGTGGCCAGTATATTTAATTTAATAAATTAAAATTTTATTAACTTTTATTAAATTTTATTAAATTTAAATTAATTCAATTTGAAATAAAATTCAAAATTGTGTTTCTCAGTTGTACTAACAACATTGTTATGGTTATAAAAATATTCTACTGGACAATGTTGCCCTAGAATCTTATTTGTATGTGTCATTGCTCAGGACTCATATGTCTAATAAGGTGGGAACTGTGTTAACATATTACTCTTACCCAGATACATTTGTGTAATCATAATAGACCTTTAGAATAGCAAATGGTCTTCATAATCCAGATTGTAAATAATGGAAAATGAGATCCCCCCAAAAAATTGGTGAGGGAATTATTTTAGGGAAAAGATTTGTGCCCCCTCTTATTATCTCACACCACATACCATATAATATTATAATTGTCTGTTTAATTATTGCTATCCCTTTACTAGACTATAAACTCATTGAGAATAAAAGCATCTGTTTTGACTATCACTGTGTCCCCAGCGTGGACATAGCCACACAGTAAATGAAATAAATAGAATGAAAGAAATGATATGAATTATTTTGAGGGACATCAAACATTCTTTCCCCCTTATTTGCATTTCTTTCTTGCCTAGCACATCCATTCAACTTCTAGCTATGTAGGTTCCTTATATTGGAGCTTACCAGGCCTGTTCTAGACATTACCAAAATTTTTCAAATTTGCCTGATAGCATTTCCCTTTCTAATTAAAGTTTGCTAGTCTTCTGTTTTGTTTTTCATTGGCTTTTGCTAGGAGAACAGATAAATAATGTAATTTTGGATACAGAATTGGAAAATAGCCTACTGTATTATGATCCTAGTATAATGTATGAATTTAGAGGGGCTACCAGTGTTCTAGACCAAAGAAAGAATCCTAAAACTGGGGTTTTATGCAAAATATCTTTATAACAGACTAAATCAATGGTTTTCAAACTTTGTTTCATAAAATTTAGGGTTAGTGGAGGTGCCAATGGGCACCCTGGAATGGGTGAAAGAGAGGGGAACATTAAGTGTATGTGGTTTCCTGTCCTTTTACTTCCTATTTAACCAGAGAAACTCCTCTCTTTTTTTTCTGTTTTCAATCAGGATTCTATGTAAGATTTCATAAAATTCACAAAGCTCTGGTCTACAATACTCTTAAGTGTACACACTTTCTCTTATATATTCTTTTCTTCTCCCCATGCTAGTACAGTCTCTTGAACATTGCAGATACTCAAAAGACATATATTGAAAGGGTGAGCAAATGAGATAATTAATAAGTAAATGTTATAAGAATTTCTGTCTTCTTCCTGCTTATCTCAGTTACTGAATTTGCACTGTAGTTCTTATGAACGTTAGGTAACATATATCTTCTTTGAATTCATTTCTTGAGTTTTTTTCTTCTAATATTTTAGTGACTTTACCTAATTTCTTTTTCTCTAGCATTTCAGATCTTAATAAACTGAAGGATTCTCATCAATCTCAGTATCATCCATGTTACCATCATTATTGCTGTTTCTACTAATATTAACAAAATATTATTGAATGCTTATTTTACATATATTATTTCATTTAATATTTACCAGAAATCTATAGGATAAGTGGTATCTCCATTTTACAGAGGGAAATAAAGATAAAATAATATGCTCAAATTATATATATCTAGTAAGAGAAGGAGCTGGGATTCAAATCCAGATTCATCCAATTCCAAATTGCATGCTCTAAACCACTACAGTAAACTAAACAGGCTTCCTCTACACTATACTGCCTTTTACATTTAATTTTTCATTTCTCTCTTCAAATACATCAGCATAATCAATAACTATATTCACTAAGTTCTTTGTGTGAGAAGAAATCTACATTTACTGACCTCTTTATCTCTGCATTGCTGCATCTTGATACCAAGTATATGGGCAAGAAAGAGCATCTCCAATTCTAATTGACCGTATTTCTTAACAGTAAGCTTCATTTCTGCAAGTTTGACTGAATACTACTTGAAATAAACAAAGGTAGGAGTGATGAAGGTTGAATCAGAAGATTCCACATTCTGATAATTGGTTAAAATTCTTTCAAAAACAGGTTATGCACTTTTCCAAATGAACTGCACTTGCATGGTACTAGGTGATCCCAAACTGGCAATAGAAGTTATTTATTCACCAGTTAACTGAATTGATACCACTGGGTATGCCTGTTGATAGTAAAAGCTAGATAAGTACACTTTAAGTGAAGTATTCAGAGTAGCTTCAGTAAATTAAAATCTTGCAAATGGTAGTCTGTAAATTTAGAAACTAAATCTTCATTTTTAAGGAAGCTCTAGACAAGTGGGAAGCAGGATAAGCACAGATAAAATAATTATTGAAAGGCAAAATGTATCAAAATGATGAAAGGCAAGAGTTTAAGAAGAGAAGGTGACCAGAAAGCTAGACATTAAGTTGAACCATAAGACATTGCCATTTTGTAAATCAAAACTTGTTGAATATTGGCAATTTAATATGTTTCAACATAATAATAGCTTCTTCAGAGACAGAGAATGAGAAAACAAACACAGCAAAATCTGGCAAGTCTTCAAAAGTCTTCAAAATGTGAAACTGAAAGTTATAGGAGGGAAGGAGAATAAAAAATTCATAATTTCTTATCTGACCCTTAGACATATTCTGAACATTATACTCTTATTGACAATAAAATCCTGGTGGTTTCTGGAAAAAAAAATCTCTTCTTCTGGTCTATGTGGTCAGAGTATTGGATATAGTGGATTGGATTGGAACATGGATAAAGCAAACTGTTCCTGGACAAATCCAGTCACTGTGGGATTTTTCTGAAGATCATTTGGGATTTTGCTTAGATGTACTATGTGTGTGGTCTCTGTAGTGTTTTAAACAGGGATCAGCAAATGTTTCTGTAAAGAGGCAGGTAGTAAATATTAAAGGTTTTATGGGCCGCATATGGTCTCTGTCACATGTTCTCTCTCTTTTTTTTAAACAACCCATTAAAAATGCAGAAGTCATTCTTAGCTTGAGGATTGTAAAAAAAAAAAAAAAAAACAGGCCACAAGCTGACTTTGGTCTGTGGATGTCTTTTGCTGGCCCTTATTTTAGATAAAGATTAGACATAGTACGGTTTCTTCTTTCAGATTTCATTCCTTTTGTTTTTCTACTTGCCATACTATCTCCCTCTTCCATCTCAATTTTTCACAGTTCATGCTAGATTCTAATCCTATCTCTGTTAATGAAAATTGTAAGAACCTGGGTAAGTCACTTCTGTTAATAGGACTTCTTTGTCTGGAGAATAAACAGATTGAACTCTTCGACTGCTAAGGTCCTTCCCAATTCTAACATCCTTTGATTATATTTTTAACCAATGGATGGAATAATAAACAACATTTTCAGAGACATATGCTGGGAAAATCAAAGTTTCTAAAGGGGAAAATGGATTTTACTAAAGATTTAATCCCCAAAATATATTTCTTTCCTCACACATGGGATTCAGAAATATTTACTCTACTAAAGAAAAAGAGAAGACAATATATTACTATATTACCCATGGCTTGAAATAAGCCATTCCATATGCCCTTATCTTAAGCTTGTTGCTTTCCTTCAAGATTCAGTGGACATCTTCCAGCTGGACTCTTTCCATTTGCTGCTGACCATGCAATCCAAAAGAAAGAAGATGAGGTCAGATGGTTCTCTCCTTTTCTTCAGGAGAACAAAGCAAAATATACTTCTAATGATTTTGGTTGGACAGATACCCTATTCCCCAAAGTTTACATTTGAAATCATGTTACCTGTCCAGAATGTAAAATTAAATTCTATCTTGTCATTTGTATCTTTAGTTATTATTCTTGAACAAAAAACTCATTCCTCTTAGGCTTCTGGACTACATTTTTTCAATCTTAATTAGATCACTTGTTGATTTCTTTAATATTTGACTTCAAAAGTGGTTATCACCCATATTTCAGAATAAATTATGGAGACATAGAATAAAGAAATATGCATCCCCTCACCTTTCACTGTCTCTTAGATCACTGCATAACTCCCACATAGTGTCAGTTCACATGTTCCATGGAATACTAAAACTGAAAAAATATGTCTCCAATTTCTTAATTTTGAGATGATACTAAAGCCAAGATGTAAAATGACTTGTTCTACTTAACCATCTATTTAGGGTCTGAGCCAGGACTAAAATCCAGGCTTTCTAACTCTCGGTTGGAACTTTACCCATCTTACCATACCACATGGTTACTCCAAGTAACTTAACAAACTACAAGACTCATAAGTCCATGGTTGTGACTAGCAGAGAGCATATCTATGTTTATGACTTGATTTTTAATGGAAGTGAAGAAATCTACCTCAAAGATTCTAGGGTAAAATGCACAGGGGATAGTTGCTCTTTCAATCAGCTCTAAGTCTCCACAAAGATTAATGTTCTCTTCCCTTGGCTGCAGATACTAACCAAAAAAGTTTTATGGAATTTCTAGTTAAAGCATCAGATGATTAGACACCTTTGCAAATAATTAGCAGAGAAAAGGCACAGAGTGACCTTGCCACATCTGCATCTCTCACCCAGCCGAGCACATAAAGAGTAACCTCAATAACCCATCCTTCAGGGAGAGAGATATAACCTTTATGATCTGATTTGGCCTTCTGAGCACTCTGTTATAGCATTTGAATCAAAGGAAGATGTAAACTGGCAGATAACCAGGACCACACCTATTTAATTTGTATTGTGTAGTACTTAGCATGGTGCCAGGAATATATAGGCACTTGATAAATATCACTTGAGGAGAAATGCATTCCAAATGCATATGTTGGCAATAGACTTAATTTTCATCCCTTTACTAATTGGAAATCTAAATGTCACATCCTTCCCACTTTATGCTTCTTAAAGACTTCACTCTCCTCCTTGTTACAAGAGAAGATTTTTAATAAGAGAAGACATGTATCATATGACCTCACTGATATGAGGAATTCTTAATCTCAGGAAACAAACTGAGGGTTGCTGGAGTGGTGGGGGGTGGGAGGGATGGGGTGGCTGGGTGATAGACATTGGGGAGGGTATGTGCTATGGTGAGCACTGTGAATTGTGTAAGACAGTTGAATCACAGACCTGTACCTCTGAAACAAATAATACATTATATGTTTAAAAAAAGAAAAAAGAAGAAGATAGCAGGAACGGGAAAATGACAGGGGTGGGAATTGGAGGGAGAGATGGACCATGAGAGACTATGGATTTTGAGAAACAAACTGAGGGTTCTAGAGGGGATGGAGTGGGGGGATGGGTTAGCCTCGTGATGGGTATTAAAGAGGGCACGTACTGAATGGAGCACTGGGTGTTATACGCAAACAATGAATCATGGAACACTACATCAAAAACTAATGATGTAATGTATGGTCATTAACATAACATAATAAAAAAATAAAAATAAATAAAAAATAAAGTAGACCAGTCTTAAAAGTAAGAGAGTTTTACAGGGAGGCAGAGTGAGAACAAGTCCTAAAAAGTCTGTCTCAACTACAGATCACCCAAAACAGAAGATTTACAAACCCTAGCTGAAATCCCTCAGGGAAATGAATTACATTTTCTTTTCACTTTTCTCAGCAGTAAGCAAAGAACTTTCTCAATTTCAACAACATATAGACCATAACTTATTCAATCAAATTTTATTGTTAAAGGAGAGATTTACCAGTTTTACTGAGATCCATTTTTTCCTTTGTCTTAGCAATCTAAACCCATTAACTTGAGTGGGGACTCAGTTGCAGGCAATAGGAATTGCTTACATAAGTGGATAAAAATTTTTTCATATTTTTTCTTAAATCTCAGTAAATTAGTGTGGGTCACTGTGGAGAAACCAAAATTTAATGGCATCAAACCAAGCGGGCTCTGAAATAAAAAAAGGGAAACATCAAAGTGAAATAACTAATCTCATTTCTTTATCCAGCCTAAAGACAGAGTAAAATAGTAAGAAGTTATTTTGATTTAATGTGTACCTACCTTAGTAATATAAGCTAGGATACTTTTAAATAGAGACTTTTCATTTCACTTGTCTCTTTAAATATCTTTTGAAAAAGAATCAGTGAAACAGCTATCATCAATTTTGAACAAATAATCCCAATCCCAAACCAGTGCTAGCAGAGGCCTCACTGTAGTGCCTGCTATTACATTCATGTGAGTAACCTAGCTATACAAGATGAATATTTGGTCCTTGTAATTATCTATCTATCTATCATCTATCTATCTATCTATCTATCTATCTATCTATCTATCTATCATCTATCTATCATCTATCATCTATCATCATCATCTATCTATTACCTATCTATCATCTATCTAACATGAATTAATTTATTTAATGTTCTTTAGCAATGAGCAGCTGGTACAGAAATCATCTATCTTATATGAATGCAAACCAATAGTTCCCTGTGATAGTTAGGCATATAGTACATTAAGCATTATAGATGATTTGGGAAAGAAGTTTACAGGTAGAGAAAAGTAGAGGACAAGCTTGCTCATGGGAGAATTTCTCTTACTAAGTGGTCTGTAGAATGGAGAGGAAGTTTTCAGAGCTTTTGCCCTAAGTCATTCATTCCCCAGTGCATATTAGGTATGAAACACATTTTAAAAGCCTATTTTATAATTGAACTAAACTTACTCATCATATGGCTAGAAATGAAACTACATAGGTGATGCTATTTATCAAAGCCTTTTTTTTTTTTTTTCTGAGAACAAATGGCTAAGTCCTCTTTTTTACCCACGGGGGAAAACAAATCCAAAAGGAAGCATGGGCCAATTAACAGACTGAAGAAAACTGTGAAATGTGGCAAAAATCCAGACAGAAAGGTGCAGAAGTTAATCTACTTTGGCTGAGTACATAGTTTTAATTGGCAATTTGAGCCAATACTGTCCATTAAGAAGGTGCTCAAAGCATCCCAGTAGTATGGCATGATGTATAGCCATGAAATGTGCTCCTTAAGCCACATTTCCAACTTTGAGAATTCCTGCATCTGCAGTTACAGGATGCTTCTTCCATGTCTGGGTTCAAGGCCACAATGCCTGTGCAATAAAGCTGGAAAAGCTTCTGCTCCTAAAAGCCAACTCAGGAGGCAAAGCATCAGAAGCAGACATACAGAAAAAAATTATATCTGGTTCCATCTCACCAGCAGATCACTTAACTAGAATAATTAATAGAGTGCCTTTCTGACTTCCCTGTGTTTGTCAGAGATCTAACATCCTCTTCGACCCAAAACTGTTACCCGACTCTTCCTTTTTTTTTTTTTTTATCTTCCATACTGAGGTTATTTACAAATTTCTGTTGATTTTCCCTTCATTTTTTCCCCCCTGACACTAGTCCCTCTTTCCCCACTAACATTCTAATCCAGGGTCTTGTTATCTCATATCCAGATTACTAACTAATCTTTTAGCTAGTTTTTCTGAACAATCTTTCCCAACCAACAACTTGCTCCATTAGACTGTGTTCCCCACTATTCATCCTACTGTTTATCATGTTACTCCCCTGCTAAAAAATTTTCAGTGATTCCAACTGGCCAACACAAACCTTTCTGCTTGACTTTTAAGGTACTTGATAACATATCTCTGTACAAATGTATTAGTGTGTATATTGTTCATCTAGTCAAGACTATCATTTATATTGTTAAAGGGAATATGTATTCTCATTTTCAAACCTCTGTGCACATTTAACCAACCACTTAGAACTTCTCTGTACCTTAGCTTCCTCTATAAAACGAGATTGATAAATTTGTTCTGAAACTTAGTTAGTTGGGGCGCCTGGGTGGCTCAGTCAGTTAAGTGTCTGACTCTTGCTTTTGGCTCAGGTCATGATTTTATGGGTCATGGGATTAAGCCCTGTGTCAGACTCTGCACTCAGCAGGGAGTCTGCTAGAAGATTCTCTCCCTCTGCTCCTCCACCCACTCACTCTCTCTTGCAAGCTGTCTCTAAAATAAATAAATATATCTTTAAAAAAATAAAAGAAATATTTAAAAAAACTTAAAAGAAAGAAAAACTTAAACGAGTTGACTAAAATAGTGCCTGGAATATACTAAGTGCTTTATTAGTGTTTCTTAAATACATAAATAAAATGAATGAACATTTCCCTTTTCCCTCTGCTTACTGAAATCCTATTAACTCAGGATGCCTGGGTGGCTCAGTCGGTTAAGCATCTGCCTTTAGCTCAGGTCATGATCCCAGGGTCCTGGAATTGAGCCCTGTATGGAGCTCCCTGCTCAGCAGGGGAGTCTGCTTCTCCCTCTGCCCCTCCCCCTGCTCATGCTTGTATTTTCTCTCTGAAATAGATAAAATCTTTAAAAAAAAAAAGAAATCCTATGAACTCAAGAACCACTTCCTCTATAACTAACTTTACATTTGCTACTTCATCACTCACCAAGCTCAGGCCCCTCTGAACCCTTACCTGTATTCTGTATTACCAAATATAGTGTTCAATTATATGTATGTGTTGTTTTATATATCTCACTGTTGTTTCAATGATAAACATTTGATCATTCTGAGCCAATTATAAATTATTTGAAGTCAGAGACTTTTTTACTTCTCCAACTTTCTTTAGTGCAATATTTAGTAAACAGTGGACACTGAAATATCTAATAATTATTAGAGTAAGAGGGAAATGTATAAAATTACTGGCCATTTAATAACAGGCAGGGTGCAGCCTGAAGCAGTCTCTGCTCCTCTTTCCTTTGAACTCTTTGTGAAACCTATCTGAAAGTCAACACAATTTGTATGCTTCTCAATTTCATCCTTTTCCTGTGGGAAAATTTGATTTATTTATTTATTTATTTATTATTTTTTTTTAATTTTAATTTTTAAAGTTTCTATTTAAATTCTAGTTAGTTAACATATAGCGGAATATTTGTTTCAGGAGTAGAATTTAGTAATTCATCACCTTCATAAACACCCAGTGCTCATCACAAGCACACTCCTTAATACCTATCACCCATTTAGCCCATTCCCTGCCCACCTCCCCTCTAGCAGCCCTCAGTCTGTTCTCTATAGTTAAGAGTTTGCCTTCCTCTCTTTTTTTTTTCCCCTTCCCCTATGTTCACACATTTTGTTTCTTAAATTCTCTTGTGGGAAAATTTTAATACATACAGGACAGAAAGTACTAAACCAAATTGACATTTAGGATATTGGCAAGGTTTGCAGTTATTGTTCACTTTTTCCTTAGTAAAGACCAAGTGGACATCATTGGGTATACTTCAAAATAGTTTTACTCCATTTTGCCTGTAAACTGACATCAACTCTGCTTAACAGTAGACTTGTCTTGGAAACTCACTATAATCTTATAGTCCACTAAGTGCCTAGATATTTTCCATTTTGCTCATGTAGATCATACATTAAGTTGATATTAAATGATTGCATATGCAATCATAGCCAAAAGGATATTTAGTTATGTGGCTTAGAAACTAGACTGAGGATGAGGTCTACCAATGTTTTAGATATAATACTATGTAAGTCATATTATTTCATCATTATGCCAATTCACCCCATTAACATACCATATCAAGTAGATATCATTTGGGAGTTCAGTACTCAGAGAGATTAAGAAACTCTCTGTAAGTGACATAGCAAGTAGAGTTGGACTTTTGTACTGGAAAAATTATTTTTAATAACAGATCATAGTTTTTGAGAACTCATTATGTGGCAGGCACCATGCTAATTAATTTACATGTGCTTTCTGTTTAACTTTATGGTCTCCCTGACCTCTGCAATATACTACCTTCCATGTATAGCTAACATTTACAGCTGGAAGTTTTGAAGAAGGTGCTTTGAGAAAATGAATTTAGTAAGTTATTTTTTTTTAATTTAACTAAGTTTTAACATTTGTACAGATATGTGCATTAGTATAAATGACTGAAATTATACAGAAACAACTGATGACTTATTATTTTAATGTTAAAACTATGCAATTTGCAAACAGTTTGATTTATCTAACACAGATTGGTGTGGAAACTTATGAGATATGAATCAGTATTCAAATGCAGAATATGGTGAACAGATCACACAAAACAGACAGTGAGGGAGGAATACTCAGACAAAAGTAGAACAAAAATAGTTACCTTAGTCATACCAAAATACTCAATTCCCTAGTGAGGAAGAACTAACATTTTTATTAGATTTACACTTTCACTGTATCTTATTTTAATGTTACTTAATAATAAAATAAATTAATGACTAATAAATCATGTAAATCATGCCTTCTGCTATTATCACAAAAAGTTATCCTTGTTAGTATTCATATAACATCCTCAGTTTAGAAAGACTGTTTCAGCTTTGGTGAAAAAAGAGTATCTGAATGAGGTGAACCTGCCTAACAATCCAGGATCCTAATACCCTGAGGAGTCTATCTGGGTAAGCAGTATAACTTAAAAATAGTACCTGAAGACAGGCTATTTCTCTTGGATGAGCCACAAGTGGTCATTCCCTATCTTATATCTTTATAGTAACACAGAAATCAGTTTTTTTTCTGTCTTTGATCTTTGATCTGTGACAAAGGCAGCAAATGTTTATTTCCCTATAAAATGTGTGTTTCACACTGTGGGAGTTAGCAGAGAGGGAAGCATATTGAAAAGCTTCAGTTGTGTGCCCTTTGCTCTTTTTCATACACATTCTTGCTCTAAATGAACACATTTATTTCCATGATTTCATATTCAACAAAAATCTTCGGATAGGTAAATTTTTTACATAAAACAAATGAATCAGAAAGAATACTCCCCCATTTCAGTAACCACACTCACATACACTTCTTATTCCATTTTATTCCCCACTACACTCTGGGTATTACTGGATAACTGCCAAAATTCACATTGGTGAGGTGCAATATTTTTTTTCAGCTTGCCTTACTTAAGTGATTTAAAAAAGAACTAAAGTGTAATTAAAATAAAATATTATATTAGTTTCAGATGCACAGCGTAGTGACTTGACCTTTGTGTACATTGCAAAGTGATCACCTCAATAAGCCTAGCTACCATGTGTTACCATACAAAGTTAAGACAATATTATCCACTATATTCCCCCACTTTGCACATTACATCCCCATAACTTACTTATTTTATAACTGGAAGTTGTTATTTCTTGACCCCCTTCACCCATTTTGCCTCTAACAATCTCCTTCTCTGGCTTTCCTTCTTCACCAGTCTGTTTTCTATCAATGAGACTGGGTTTTGTTTTGTTTTGTTTGTTTTGTGTTTAGAATCCTCATATAAGTGAAATCATGTGGCATTTATCTTTCTCTGTCTGACTTATTTCACTTAGCATAATACCCTCAAGGTCCATCCATGTTGCAAATAGCAAGATTTCATTTGTTTTTATGGCTTAAGTATTTCATTGTAT
Organism: Halichoerus grypus; assembly: GCF_964656455.1. NCBI lineage: Eukaryota > Metazoa > Chordata > Mammalia > Carnivora > Phocidae > Halichoerus > Halichoerus grypus. Next base: position 49,271,620 of record NC_135727.1, on the reverse strand, counting down.
ATACGTTGATCTGTGAACATGGGTTTGGACCTCACAGGTCCACTTACATGTGGATTTTTTACAGTACAGTGCTGTAAATGTATTTTCTCTTCTTTATGATTTTCTTAATAACATTTTCTTTTCCCTAGCTTACTTCCCTGTAAGAATATAGTATATGATAAATATACAATCTATGTGTTAATTGACTTTATGTTATCAGTAAGACTTCTGCTCAATAATAGGCTATTAGTAGTTAAGTTTTTGGAAAGTCAAAAGTTGTAAATGGTTTTTCACTGTACAGGAGGTTGGCACCCCAACCCCCATTGTTGTTCAAGGGTCAACTTCATACCACTTCTTTTATATATAATTTCTTTGATGGACACTTAAGTTGTTTCTATATCTTAGCTATTATAAAAAATGTAATGAACATAGAGTGCATACATCTTTTTGAATTTATGTTTTTGCTTTCTTCAGTTAAAAACCCAGAGTGGAATTGCTGGATCATAGGGTAGTTCTGTTTTTAATCTTATGAGGAATATCCATACTGTTTTCCATAGTGGCTGCACCAATTTACTTTCCCACCAACAATGCTCAAGTGTTCCCTTTCCTCCACATCCTTGTCAGCACTCATTCTTTCTTATTTTTTTGATAATAGCCATTCTGACCAGTGTGAGGTAATATCTTATTGTGGTTTTTATTCACATTTCCTTGATGACTAGTGATAGTGAGCATCTTTTCATGTGTCTGGTGGCCATCTGTATGTCTTCTTTGGAAAAATGTCTATTCAGGTCGTCTGCCCATTTCTTTTTCTCTTCCCATTTTTTAATCAGATTCAAGAGTGTGTGTGTGTGTGTGTGTTTGGGGATGGGGTTGAGTTGTATGAGTTCTTCTTTTAATATATTTTGGATGTTAACCCTTTATCAGATATATGATTTGCAAATATCTTCTCCCATTCTGTGGGTTGACATTTTGTTTTGTTCATGGTTTCCTTTTCTGTGCAGAAGGTTTTTAGTTTAATGTAGCCCCACTTGTTTATTTTTGCTTTTATGCCATTGCCATTGAAGTCAGATCCTCCCCCCCCCAAAAAAAACAATCACAAAGATTGATGTCAAGGAGTTTATTGCTCATGTTTTCCTTTAGCAGTTTTATGACTTCAGGTCTTACATTCAAGTCTTTAATCCATTTTGAGTTAATTTTTTTTTTGTATGGTGTGAAATAGTGGTCCAGTTTCATTCTTTTGCATGTAGTTATTTAGTTTTACCAACACTATCAATTGAAGATAATATCCTTTCTCCATTGTATTTTTGCCTTCTTTGTCATAAATTAATTGACCATATATGTATGGTTTTGTTTCTAGGCTCTCCTTTCTGCCCCATTGAGCTAGGTGTCTGTTTTTATACCAATACCATACTGTTTTGATTACTATAGCTCTGTAGTATAGTTTGAAGATTACTTGATTGATTGATTGATTGATTGATTGACTGATTGATTTTAGAGAGAAAGAGAGAGTTTGGGGTGGGGGGTGAGGGCCAGAGGGAGAGGGAGAGAGAATCTCAAGCAGGCTTTTCTCTGAGCGTGGAGCCCAATGCAAGGCTTGATCTCATGACCCTGAGATCATGACCTGAGCCAAAATCAAGAGTTGAACGCTCAACTGACTGAGCCACCCAGGCACCCCATGTACTATAGTTTGAAATCCATAGGAATGACACCTCCGCTTAGTTCTTCTTTCTCAAGAATGCTTTGGCTATTTGTAGTCTTTTGTGATTCCATATATATTTTAGAATTATTCTGGTTCTGTAAAAAATGCCATTGGAATTTTGATAGAGATTGCACTGAATCTGTAGATTGCTTTGGGTGGTATGGTCATTTTAACAATATTATTTCTCCAATCCATGAACACGGAATGTCCTTCAATTTATTTGAGTGTTCTTCAATTTCTTTCATCAATGTCTTATAGTTTTCAGTGTATAAGTTTTCCCCTCCTTTCTTAAATTTATCCCTGGGTATTTTATTCTTTTTCATACAATTGTAAATGAGATTGTTTTCTTTATTTCTATTTCTGATGCTTTGTGGTTAGTGCATAGAAATGCAACAGATTTTTGTATATTAATATTTATCCTGAAAATTTACTAAATTCATTCATTAGTTCTAAAAACGTTTTGGTGGAGTCTTTAAGGTTTTCTATATAGTTTCGTGTCATCCTCAAATAGTGACAGTTTAACCTCTTCCTTTCCAATTCAGATGCCTTTTATTTCTTTTTCTTGCCCAATTGCTGTGGCCAGGACTTTCCAAACTATGTTGAATAAAGGTGGGAACAGTGGGCATTCTTGCCTTATTCCTGATCTTAGAGGAAAATTTTTCAGGTTTTCACAATTGAATATGATGTTAGCTATGGGTTTGTCATATATGACCTTTACTATGTTGAGGTATGTTTCCTCCATACCTATGTTGTTAAGAGTTCTTATCATTTCTTATCATGAAAATGTGTTGAATTTTGTCAAATACTTTTCTGCATTTATTGAAGTGATCATATGACTTTTATCTTTCATTTTGTTAATGTGGTGTATTATATTGGTTTGCAGATGTTGAACCAGTCTTGCATCTCTGGGATAAATCCATTTGATCATGGTGTATGATCCTTTTAATGTATAGTTGAATTCAGTTTGATAATATTTTTTTGAGGACTTCTGCATCCATGTTCATCAGGAATATTGACCTGTAATTTTTCCTTTTCTGTGGTATCCTTGTCTGGTTTTGGTATCAGAGTAATGTTAGCTTTGTAAAACGAGTTTGGAAGCTTTAACTACTTGTTAAATTTTTTTAAACTTTGAGAAAGGTAGGTATCAAATCTTCTTTGAATATTTGGTAGAATTTACCAGTGAAGACATCTGGTCCTGTACATTTATTTTTTGGGAGAATTTTGATTACTGATTACATCTCATCACTAGTAATTGTTCTATTTTGTTTTATATTTCTTCCTCCTTCAGTCTTAAAAGATTGCATGTTTCTAAGAATTTATCCATTTCTTTTAGTTAATCTAATTTGTTGACATAAAATTTTTATAGTAGTTTCTTATAATCCTTTATATTTTTGTGATATCAGTTGTATCTTCTCCTCTTTATTTGTAATGTTATTTATTTGAGCCCTCTCTGTTTTGTTCTTGGTGAATCTAGCTAAAATTTTATCAATTTTGTTTATCTTTTCAATGAAACAGCTCTTAGTTTCATTGATTTTTTTTTAGTTTTTCTTTTTAGTCTCTATTTCATTTATTTCATCTCTGATATTTATTTCCTTCCTTCTACTAACTTTAGGTTTTGTTTGTTCTTTGTTCTCTAGTTCCTTAGAGTGTAAAGTTAGCTTATCTGATATTTTTCTAGTTTCTTCAGGTAGGCATGTGCTGCTATGAACTTCCCTTTTAGAACTGCTTTGCTGCTTTCCATAGACCTTGGTGTGTCATATTTCTGTTTTCATTTGTCTCTAGATTTTTTTTTAAAGATTTTATTTATTTATTTGAGAGAGAGAGAGCGCGCACAAGTTGGGGGAGGGGCAGAAGGAGAGGGTGAAGCAGACTCCCCGCTGAGAAAGGAGCCTGAAGTGGGGTTTGATCCCGGGACTCCAGGATCATGACCTAAGCTGAAGGCAGACCCTTAACAGACTGAGCCACCCAGGCGCCCTCTAGATTGTTTTTTTGTTTTTGTTTTTTTAATTTCTCCTTTGATTTCTTCAGTGACCCAGTGGTTGTTCAGTAACATGTTGTTTAATCATCATGTATTTGGTGTTTTTCCACTTTTCTTCTTATAATTGATTTCTACTTTCATACCATTGTTGTTGGAAAGGTTGTTTGATTTGATTTCAGTCTTCTTGAATTTAGTGAGACTTGTTTTGTGGCCAAACATGCAATCTATCTTGGAGAATATTCCATGTGCACTTGAAAAGAATATGCATTTGTTGCTTTGGGATAAGATGTTGTGTATAAATCTATTAAGACCATCTGGTTTAATGCCATTTAAAGCCGATGTTTCCTTATTGATTTTCTGTCTCAATGTGTTCAAATTTAAGTTGTTATCAACCTAAAATAATCTTTTATATACATAGGTTGATGGCAACTTAAATTTGAAAATATTTTAAAACTGCATTTTTACTCCTCTCACCCACATTGACATTTAATGTGTCTTGCTGTGGATTTCTTTGGATTCATTTTATTTGAAACTCGCTGGGTTTCCTGGACCTGGATGTCTGATTTCTTCCCCAAGTTATGGAAGTTTTCAGCTATTAATTTTTCAAATAAGTTTTCTGCCCCTTTCTCTCTCTCTTCCTCTCTTGGACTTCCCAAAATACAAATGTTATTTCACTTGATGTTATCCTATAAGTCACATAAGTTATCTTTTTTTTTTTTTTTTCTGCTTTGTCTACGTGAGTTTTAATGGTTTGTCTTCCAACTCACTGACTCATTGTTCTATTTCATTCAGTCTGTTTTTGAACCCTTCTAGTGTATTTTTTCAGTTCAGTTATTGTATTATTCAGCTCTGTGACTTCTACTTGGTACTTCCTTATATTTTCTATCTCTTTGCTGAAGTTCTTAATGTGTTCATCCATTCTTCCCTTGAATTCAGTGAACATCTTTATGACAATTACTTTGAAATCTTTAACATAGATTACTCACCCTTGTATCATTAAGGTCTTTTTCTGAGGTTTTGCCTTGTTATTTCATTTTGAACATATTTTTCTGCTTCCTCATTTTTGTTACCTTTCTGTGTTTGTTTCTATGCATTAGGTAAAACAGCTACCTCTCTTAGTCTAGGAGTGGCCATGTGTGGCTGATGATTCATCTCATTCACCCTTGCTCTAATTCTTTGTTGTCTCTCAAACCTTTGTGATTATCTAAACAATATGATTTATTCTTAATATGCGTCCATTGTTGAGACTGTGCCAAGATCTGTCAGTGTTCTAAGGGGATAAATCTCATTTAGCACCCACTTTCAGGCTGATTGGAATCCAGACTCCCAGGCAGCAGTTTTTAAAGTATTTGATATATGCAGTCCTATGGGGCTGCAATCATAAACTTTGCCGCCCTCCAGATTGAAAGATCTAGAGGTCTCCACGGGGTGACAGTTGCAAAAATCAAGGCTCCAAATGAGTGTATAAGCTTCTTTCTGAGAGGTCTTATGAAGCTGCAGTTAGGCCAAGGGAGTAGACAAGAATGTGTCTCCTTGCTTATATTCCCTAGGAGTGCCTCCTTAGCCTCTAGATGTGTGGGAAACATGAAGCTTATCCCTTAGGTTGAAGCTCCAGGTTAAGCTTCTAGATATGTGGGAAACCTGAAACTTATCCCTTAGGTTGAACCTCCAGGTTAAGTAAATAAGGCTTTTTTTTATGGGAAGACTGGGTATTTGTTTCATTCTGCTGTCTCTGCAATGCCCTATGCATGTTGGCTTGCTAGCAACTATTTTTCCAATTGTTATAGTATCCTGGAGCTACAAATACCAACCCCCTTGGCTACCAAGTCTAGGCAAACAAGGGTCTTCCCCCCCGCCCCGTGGTTTTCATGCATCCCTGACTTTAGCAAGGCAGCTGGAGCATGTAAAAGGTGAATCAGACTTGCAAGTTTCAGAAAGGCAGTGGGAAAATGTTTTTCCTGTGCATGCCCACAAACTTCAATGACATTGCAGGAGAATGCCCTCTTCATGCACACACACTGGCACAAGGTTGGGGGTGGGATAATGCCATGACTGTTTTCACTTGCCACTCCCAGCCAGGGTGTGGGGAATGTCACAACCTTCACTTGTCCATTTTAGCAAAGGAACAGGAGAATGTTATGATTCTGTGCTTGCTTACCCCCAATAGAGATGTGAGGATTACTGCAATTTCTCATGCTCTGTGTCCTCAGCAAGGCAACAGGACAGTGCCACAGCTGCTTATCCTTGTCCATTCTGGTGAAACAGTGGAAGGATGCCATGCCTGTGTTAGCAGAAAGAGAGGGAGAGATGAAATCCATCAGCACCTCCATCTTTGGAGAAGGCCCCAACCAGCCCTTGCCCCTCCAGCAGATGCCCCCAGACCAGCAAATAAATCTAATTCACATATGGTACAGGCACTTTTCAAATTGGTGATTTCACACTGGATCCTGAGGTGAGTGGGACTGTATCCTAGCCCCTTAAAAGGAGAATCTATTTCCTATAACCTATAGCACTTTGGGTCTCCTAGATGTCAGCCCCATTGGTTTTCTAAGCCACATGTTTTTGGGAGCTTGTCTCTCCAGTGCAGATCCCAAGGATTGAGTGCCTGATATGGGGGCACAACTCTTTCAGTCATCCAAGAGAAGTGTTGGACTGGTGATATCTCTCCCTATTGTGTGTCACTGCATTAGGCTGGGGTTTTTGCAAAACTGTACCTGTGCCTCTCCTACCCATGTTGGTGTGGTCCTTTTACCCTTTGCTGTGGAGAAGCAGTTCATCTGGTTTCAGAGATCTTTTTTAGAGGTAAATGACCCATATACAGTTGTAAATTTGGTGTGTTCATAGGAGGAGTTATGTTCAGGATTTTACCATGCCACCATTTTGGACCCCGTCTCCAAGATGCAATATTTTGTGGAAGAATTGAAAGCATTTTTTCCATATAATTAGAGGAAAACATGATCAAATGACCAGTAATGGGTTAACAAGTTTTAGTAACTTATATGAAAAAGGAAAAATACTAATTTATAAGACATTGGGCAGCCTGCATGTATAACAGACTTGATCTCATGCTGAGACACAGCAAGAGATTTTCAGAGAAAGTTTTAGTCCTAATTTAGTCTCTACCATAATATTTATGCTTTATGTCTTCAAATCACACTAGTTATGGGAATCATTTTCCCTTTAGCAATCATGACAGGCCAGTAGTCTCTCTGTCTTATGTCAGAAGTTCCCATAAGTAGTTGCAATATAAAAAGGGGGCTTAGGAGAAAGTAATTATTTTCCCAGGAAGTTAAGAGGAAGCATTTAACAATATTATTGATTAGACTCTGGTAACAAATTACACTTAGCTAAGCTAAGTTTCAGGTATGTCTAAAACATACATTCGTAAGTGTTATAAAACTGAATTATCCAATTTTGCACACAAAAACAACAACCCCACATAGGTCGTTTGCACAGCTAATCTTCTCAGGAGATATATCAAACAAAGAAAATTCTTTGTTAAGATTAATTCCTAGTCTACAAGTCTTATCTAAATATGGCAATACGGTAATCTTTGCATACTCTTGAAGATTTAAGAAGAAACTAGAAAATAAATAATATTTTTCCACATTTGGTCTATTTAGATGCCCAGAGAACTGATGATATGGTAGACTGTTCTCTGCATTTTTCTATACCAAGAGATTTCAGAACCATTAAAAAAAAAAAAAAAACAACTTCTTTTCCTCTGGGATCAGTTTTATGGTTATTATGTTTATTTATATGCTGTCATTTTGCAGAATATACTTGAGTATACACAAATATGAGCAGTGCAACAAGACTTTCCTCAAGTAAATGAGGAAATCATGGTGAGGGATTCGAAAGGTTAGTAAAGTAAAATTAATCCAGAGGTGAGATTCGTACCAAAATTTCATATTGTGAAGTACAGAAAAAAACATAACCTGTTACATGAAGTGTAGCTCACAAAAACAAAACGAAACAAACAAAAGAAGCAAAAAAAAAAAAAAGAGAGAAAGAAAGAAAACTAAGATTGACAAGGATGTTGGGAAAGCGGAACACTGCTGCACTGTTGGTAGGAATGCAAACTGGTACAGCCACTCTGTAAAACAGTATGGAGTTTCCTCAAAAAGTTAAAAATAGAACTACTCTATGATTAAGCAATTGCACTACTAGGTATTTACCCAAAGAATACAAAAATACTAATTCAAAGGGATACTTTGAGAATATACTTGAGTATACACAAATTAAGTATGTTTATAGCAGCATTACTTGCAATAAATGCTATAAATAACCAATGTTTATAGCAGCATTATCTGCAATAGCCAAATTATGGAAAAAGCACAAATGTCCATTGACTGATGAATGGAAAAAGAAGATGTGGTATACACACACACACACACACACACACACACACACACACACACACAATGGAATATTAACCATAAAAAAGGATGAAATCTTGCCATTTGCAATGATGTGGCTGGAACTAGAGGGTATTATGCTAAGCAAAATAAGTCACAGAAAGAGAAATACCATATGATTTTATTCATATGTGAAAATTAAGAAACAAACGATCATGGGGGTAAAAGAAAGAGAGAGAGAGGTAAACCAAGAAGCAGAATCTTTTTTTCCCTTTTTTTAAATTTAAATTCAATTAGCCAAGGTATAGTACATCATTAGTTTTTGATATAATGTTCAATGATTCATTAGTTGAGTATATCATCGCAGAAGCAGAATCTTAACTATAAAGAATAAACTGATGGATACCAGAGGGAAGGTGGGGGGTGATGGGTTAAATAGGTGATGGGGATTAAGGAGGGCACTTGTGATGAACACGAAGTGCTGTGTGTAAGTGTTGAATCACTAAATTGTACACCTGAAACTAATATTACACTGAATGTTAACTAACTGGAATTTAAATAAAGACTTTTTAAAAACTAACAGAATTAAAATCATTTTCAAAAATATAACCAGGTTGAAAATTTTATTGTGATTTCTCATATATACATTATAGTGTATAATGTACTGAATATTGTCCTCAACAATTTTAAAACAACAAACACCACTAAGGTGTTTTATAATATCTTTCAATGTATGACACTGGTATTATGTCATTATGCTTTAAACTAGTTACATAAAATAAATTTTGCCTGTGTTTGGGACTAGATGAGGCAGGTAACAGAGTAAGCAATAGTGTCAGGTCTGGCTTAAACCAAAATAAAATTGAAGATTATTTAGTGGAATGGATTGCCTTAGTTCTTTCAGGCAATCTTCCAGAGATATTCCCTCATCTAAGTTTTGGCATATATTTCATGATAAAAATTTTTAAGTAATACTCTCTGGCAAGTGAGAGTGAAGCTAATCTAAATTGCTTTTTAGATGTAAGCAGATATGTGTTAAATAATCAACCAAATTATGGTAGAATCTAAGTCCTCTTACTAAAATGGAGAACACTTACCTGAACAGAAGTTCTCTGATATGTTTTACAAGTGAGTCAAAGGAATACCTGCAGGAAGGAGCAAGATTTCTCCCCCAAATAGCTAAAGTTTTCTTCATCCCATAAATGAACAAGCAGTCAATTCCCCAAAGTTTTGTATCATAGTGCATGTCCTTATTATTTGTACACTTGGATTATTTTTAAATAGGATATAACCAAATACTCATCTATAAACCAAAACTCATTAAAAACACTCATAAAACTTGAGCAATGTCATTCTCTGGTGACCTCTCTAAGACTGGCTGCTTGTAAAACATAACCCTAATTAACTAAATAAAGCTGTCTATTGTATAGGGTGATTATCAATAAGCCAGTCAAATACTGGGGAGTGCTTACCAAAAATGATGATTTTTGCAATAGTGGATTTTATACCACCTACTTGGAAGCATAGTGAGACTGCTCATTTCTTAGGCTACATGTGGATCATTACATTAAAACACTTCTATCTTTGTATTTATCTTTCCAGCTTCTCTAGGGACAAGAGGGTATGTGTTTGAGTATTATAAACAAGTATATTTTGTGGGCTTAACATAGTGCTTTGATTATAATAAGCATGAAATAATTTTATATGATTAGATAGCTTTGTGAGATAATGGAAAAGATCACATATTTCTCAAAAGGACTGTTTCCTCTATTTTGGACCATGGTACCTGTAAATCTATCACTAGGGGTTGACTCCTTTAGGTATTAAATGAGGAAGGAAAATATCATAGGTCAGTAGTTCACAAACTGTATTTTGAATCAGAATTACTTGGAGAACCTATTAAAGAGGAAGATTTTGTATCATACCTCCAGGTCTTCTGATTCAGTAGTTCTGAGATTCGACACAGGGAGTTGCATTTTAACAGAAATCTTAGAGATAATTCTGTTGTAAGGAATCAACAGACCTCACTGTGAGAAACACTTTTAGGAAATCATCCCCTGGCACCACAATGGAGATAAGAACCATACCCTGGAATAATGGGGCACAGAAGATATCTAAAGTACGAAAGTAGTGAACACTCACAATGGTTATAGAAGAATTGCAAATGGCATCACCTACATCATAATATAGTTCATAGCCATCTCTGGCTACCTAAGCACCCAGGAGTTTACCATTACCAAGAATTCTATGATTCAATTTTTCAAATTTTTATTTAAATTCTAGTTATTTAACAATTAGAGTAATATTGGTTTCAGGAGTAGAATTTAGTGATTCATCACTTACATAACACCCAGTCCTCAACACAACAAGTGCATTCCTTAATACACATCAACCATTTAGTCCATCCCCCACCCATCTCCTCTCTACCAACCCTCAGTTTGTTTTCTATAGTTAAGAGTATCTAATGGTTTGCTTCACTCTCTCTCTCTTTTTTTTTTTTTTAAAGATTTTATTTATTTATTTGACAGAGAGAGAGATAGCGAGAGCAGGAACACAAGCAGGGGGAGTGGGAGAGGGAGAAGCAGGCTTCCCGCTGAGCAGGGAGCCCGATGTGGGGCTCGATCCCAGGACCCTGGGATCATGACCTGAGCCGAAGGCAGACGCTTAACGACTGAGCCACCCAGGCGCCCCTGCTTCACTCTCTTTTTTTCCCTTTCCCTATATTCATCTGTTTTGTTTCTTAAATTCCACATATGTGTGAAATCATATGGTATTTGTCTTTCTCTGACTGACTTATTTCACTTACCATAATACACACTAGCTCCATCCATGTCATTGCAATTAGCAAAGTTTCATTGTTTTGATGGCTGAGTAATAGTCCATTGTATATATACACCACATCTTCTTAATCCATTCATCAGTTGATGGATACTTGGGCTCTTTCCATAATTTGGCTATTGTTGATAATGCTGCTATAAACATCGGGGTGCATGTGCCTCTTTGAATCAGTATTTATGTATCATTTGGGTAAATACTTAGTAGTGCAATTGCTGGATCATAGGGTAGTTCTATTTTTAACTTTACGAGGAACCTATGTACTGTTTTCCTGAGTGGCCGCAGCAGTTTGCATTCCCACTAACAGTGTAAAAGTGCTCCCCTTTCTCTGCATCCTTATCAACATCTGCTGTTTCTTGTGTTGTTAATTTTAGCCATTCTGACAGGTGTGAGGTGATATATCTCATCATAGTTTTGATTTGTATTTCCCTGATGATGAGCGACGTTCAGCATCTTTTCATGTGTCTGTTGGCCGTCTGGATGTCTTCTTTGAAAAAATACCTATTCATGTCTTGTGCCCATTTAACTGGATTATTTGGTTTTTGGATGTTCAGTTTGATAAATTCTTTATAGATTTTGGATACTAACCCTTTGTCAGATATGTCATTTGCAAATATATTCTCCCATCCCATAGGTTGCCTTTTATTTTGTTGATTGTTTCCTTTGCTATGCAGAAGACTTTTATCTTGATGAAGTCCCAATAATTCATTTTTGCTTTCGTTTCCCTTGCCTCAGGAGACATGTCTAGTAAGAAGTTGCTATGGCTGAGGTCAAAGAGGTTGCTGCCTGTGTTCTCTAGGTTTTGATGGTTTCCTATCTTACATTTAAGTGCTTCATCCATTTTGAACTTATTTTTGTATGTGGTGTAAGAAAGCAGTCCAGTTTCATTTTTCTGCATATTGCTGTCCAGTTTCCCCAACACCATTTGTTGAAGAAACTGTCTTTTTTCCCATTGGATAATCTTTCCTGCTTTGTCAAAGATTAATTGACCATATAATTGTGGATCCATTTCTGGGTTTTCTTTTCTGTTCCACTGATCTATGTGTCTGTTTTGTGCCAGTACCATACTGTCTTTATCACTACAGCTTTGTAATATAGCTTGAAGTCCAGAATTGGTGTTGCCTCCAGAATTGTTTTTCTTTTTCAAGATTCCTTTGGCTTTTGGGATCTTTTGTGGTTCCATACAAATTTTAGTTTTTTTCTAGCTCTGTGAAAAATGCTGGTGGTATTTTGATATGAATTGCATTAAATGTGTAGACTGCTTTGAGTACTATAGACATTTTAATAATATTTGTTCTTCCAATCCATGAACATGGAATATCTTTCCATTACTTTGTGTCCTCTTCAATTTCTTTCATAAGTGTTCTACAGTTTTCAGAGTACAAATCTATTACCTCTTTGGTTAGGTTTATTCCTTGATATCCTATGGTTTTTGGTGCTATGTAAATGGCATCAATTCCATGATTTCTCTTTCTGCTTCTTCATGATTGGTGTGTAGAAATGCAACAGATTTATCTGTGTTTATTTTATGTCCTGTGACTTTGTTGAATTAATCTATCAATTTTAGCAATTTTTTTGGTGGAGTCCTCCAGGTTTTCTAGAGTATCATGTCATCTGTGAATAGTGAAAGTTTGACTTCTTCCTTGCTGTCTTGGATGCCTTTATTTCCTTTTTATTGTCTGATTGCTGAGGCTAGGACTTTCAGCACTATGTTAAATAGTAATGGTGAAAGTGAACATCCCTGTCTTGTTCATGACTGTAGAGGAAAAGCTCTCAGTTTTTCCCTACTGAGGATGATCCTACCTGTGTGTCTTTCATATATGGACTTTATGATGTTAAGGTATGTTCCCTTTATTCCTACTTTGTTGAGGGTTTTTATCAAGAATGGATGCTGTATTGTGTCAAATGTCTCTTCTGCATCTATTAAGAGGATCATATGGTTCTTCTCCTTTCTTTTATTAATGTGGTGTATCACATTGATTGATTTGCAAATATTGAACCACACTTGCAGCCAAGGAATAAATCCCACTTGATTGTGGTGAAAAATTCTTTTAACATACTGTTGGATTTGATTTGCTAGTACCTTATTGAGAATATTTGCATCCATGTTTATCAGGGATATTGGCCTGTAATTCTCCCTTTTAGTGGGGTCTTTGGTTTTGGAATCAAGGTAATGCTGGCTTTTTAGAATGAGTTTGGAAATTTTCCTTCCATTTCTATTTTTTGGAACAGTTTGAGAAGAATAGGTCTTAACTCTTCTTTAAATGTCTGGTAGAGGGCACCTGGGTGGCTCAGTTGGTTAAGTGACTGCTTTTGGCTCAGTTCATGAACCCAGAGTCCCAGGACTGAGTCCCGCATTGGGCTCCCTGCTCAGCAGGGAGTCCGCTTCTCCCTCAGACTCTCCCCCCTCTCATGCTCTCTCTCTTACTCTCTCTCTCTCAAATAAATAAATAAAATCTTTTAAAAAAATAAGTGTCTGATAGAATTCTCCTGGGAAGCCATATGCCCAAGGACTTTTGTTTGTTGGGAGATTTTTGATTGCTGATTCAATTTCTTTGCTGGTTATGGGTCTTTCCAAATTTTCTACTTCTTCCTATTTCAGTTTTGGTAGTTTATATGTTTGTAGGAATTTATCCATTTCTTCCAGATTGCCCAATTTGTTGGCATATAATATTTCATAATATTCTCTTATAACTGTATTTCTGTGGTGTTGGCTTGATCTCTCCTCTTTTATTCATGATTTTATTTATTTGGGTCTTTTTTCTTTTTGATAAGTCTGGCCAGGGGTTTATCAATTTTATTAATTTTTTCAAAGAACTAGCTCTTAGTTTCATTGGTCTGTTCTACTGTTTTTTTGTTTGTTTCTATATCATTTATTTCTGTTCTAATTTTTTATTATTCCCCTTCTTCTGCTGGTTTTAGGCTTTATTTGCTGTTCCTTTTCTAGCTTCTTTAGGTGTAAGGTTATTTTGTGTGTTTGAGACTTTTCTTGCTTCTTGAGGAAGCCTGTACTGTAATATATTTCCCTCTTAGGAGTGCATTTGCTACATCCCAAAGCTTCTGGACTGCCGTGTTTTCATTTTCATTTGCTTCCATGTATTTCTTTTAATTTCTTCTTTAATTTCCTAGTTAACACATTCATTCTTTAGTAGGCTGTTCTTTAACCTCCATGTATTTGTGGTCTTTCTAAAATTTTTCTCATGGTTGACTCAAGTTTCATTGTGTTGTGGTCTGAAAATATCCATGGTATGATCTCAATCTTTTTGTACTTTTTGAGGCCTGGTTTGTGACCCAGTATGTGATCTATTCTAGGATGTGTACTTGAAAAAATGTGTATTCTGCTGCTTTAGGATGAAATGTTACAAATATATCTCTTAAGCCCATCTGGTCCAGTGTGTCATTCAAAACCATTGCTTCCTTGTGATTTTCTGCTTAGATGATCTTTCCATTGATGTAAGTGGGGTGTTAAAGTCCCTTATTATTATTGCATTATTATCAATGAGTTTCTTTATGTTTGTTATTGATTTATAAACTTGGGAGCATAAAGATTTACCATAGTTAAATCTTCTTGTTGGATAGAATGCTTTATTATGATATAGTGCCCTTCTTCATCTCTTATTATGATCTTTGTTCTAAAATCTAGTTTGTCTGATATAAGCATGGCTACACTGGCTTTCTTTTGATGTCCATTAATATGATAGATGGTTCTCATTCCCTTTACTTTCAATATGATGGTATCTTTAGGTATAAATGAGTGTCTTGTAGGAAGCATATAGATGTGTCTTGTTTTTTGTTTTTTTTTTTTTTTTATGCATTCTGATGTCCTATGTCTTTTGATGGGAACATTTAGTCCATTTACTTATTGGTGATTATTGATAGATATGAATTTAGTGCCATTGTATTACCTATAAAGTCATTGTTTCTGGAGATTTTCTCTGTTCCTTTCTAGTCTTTGTCACTTTTGTTCTTTCCTTCCCGAAGAGTCCCATTTAATATTTCTTCCAGGGCTTATTTAGTGGTCACATACTCCTTTAGTTTTTATATATCTTGGAAACTCTTTATCTCTCCTTCTATTCTGAATGATAGCCTTGCTAGATAAAGTATTCTTGGTTGCAGAATTTTGCCTTTCAGTACGTTGAATATATTATGCCACTCTCTTCTGTTCCACCAAGTTTCTGTGGAGAGATCTGTTGCTAACCTGATTTATCTTCTCTTGTGGGTTTGGGATTTCTTTTCCCTTACCGCTTTCAGGATTCTTTCCTTATTTCTGTATTTTGCACATTTTACTATGATATGTGTTGGTGTTGGCCAGCTTTTGTTGATTTTGATGGGAGTTCTCTTTGCCTCCTGGATTTGGATGTCTGTTTCTTTCCTCAGATGAGGTAAATCTTCAGCTACAATTTCCTCAAATAAACCTTCTGCTCCTTTTTCCCTTTCTTCTTCTGGGACTCCTATGATACATATGTTATTATGCTTCATGTAATTGGTGAATTCCCTAAGTCTACATTCATGATCTAGCATTTTTCTTTCCCTCTTCTTTTCAGCTTCATTATTTTCAATAATTTTAACTTCTATATCACTTATTCATTCCTCTGTTTCTTCCATCCTTGTGGTCATTACATTCAGTCAGTTTTACATGTTGGTTATAGCATTTTTTATTTCAGGCTGACTAGTTTTTAGGTCTTTTATCTCTGTAATAAGGGTCTCTCTGCTTTCTTCTATGCTTTTCTCAAGCCCAGCTGGTATCCTTATGATTGTTGTTTTAAATTCTGGTTCAGGCATATTACTTATATCTATTTTGATTAACTCCTTGGCCATGACCTCTTCTTGATCTTTCTTTTGGGATAAATTCCTCTGTCTTGGTATTTTGTCTAGGTCTCTGTCTTTTGTGTTAGGAAAGCCTGTGTCTGGTCCTATTCCCACAGAGCTGTAGCTTTGCTGCAGTCTATTATCAGTAGACCTGGTGTGTGGGGGAGGTTGTGCTGGTCTTCTGTGGGAGAGGTTGCTGCTTTGGCTCTCAATCACACTTGCCTTATTAAAAAGACACCTGCAAAGTGCAGGGGGGCAAGACTTGGTGTAAGTGGCTCAAGACTCCACTGTGTGCACTGTGCCAGTTGCTGAAGTCCATCTGTCTGATGCGAGGGGTGAAAAATGACATTGGCCTGCTCTTTTTCCTGAAGAGAGGAGTTCATGTCTGCTGCTGTTCAAGAAACCCTCACAGAAGAGCGAGTAATCTCTCTTGTGTCCCAGGCTACTGTCCAATCCCGACCATCACTGTTTCCATGCTGTCCACCTGCCTGGCGATGGCATAGTGCTCCTTTGTTTTATCTCAGGCACATGGCTGGGTTTCAAATATCCTAATTTTAGGGACCTGGCATGGCACAGACCTAGCTAATTCTCTGGGGGAGGGTCTGGCCATGGTATGCCTGGTACAGGTTTGTCCCAGAAAGACAGTTGCAGAATATGCAGGGGCTTGAAGTCTATGGTAAAGCATAGCAAAAAGCCAGCATCCAGGTTAGCTGCCCTCAGCAGGTGTCTCTGCTCATATGCTAATGAATGGGGCAGTTTTATGGTGATTGCCGGCCCTTTTGTCCCCTGAGAGGCAGTGCAGCCTCTCCCAAATGCACTTCAAGAAGGGGAACTGTTTCTCCCAGTGTGACCAAGGGGATCCTCAGAGCATGCTTTCTGCCCCCAGGGCCTCTGTTCTCTTTATCCACAAGAGCACCACTACACCTGCCAGGCTCGAACCTGGCAATGGTGTGGACTTCTAAAACTTCAGACTTTCAATTCCGCTGCTTATAAAAACTTGGCAATAATCAGCCCCTCTTGTTTTCCCATCAGTGGTTTTGGGGAAATGTTTTTCTTGTGTAATCTCCTGTGTGCTGCCCTATCTCTCTCTCGGTCTCTCTTTCTTTCTCTCCTTTCTCCATGATCAGGACTCCCTACCCTCCACAACACCCATTTCTTTTCTCCCCCAAGTCACATCACCGCACCTCCAACTTTCCATGATATGGCCTCTTTTCTCTTTCTAGTTGTTCAGTTTGTTCTCTCAGTCCTCAGATAAATTTGCTGGGTGTTCAGAATGATTTGATAATTATCTAGCTGTGTTCAAGGGACAAGGCAAGAATGAAGTCTTCCTACTATTCCACCATCTTAACTCCTTCTTTTTTCCAAGAAATATATGAATTTGAAACATAGTCTTTCTAAGTATTTGCATACACTTTTAATATCAGGAGAGCAGGGGCACCGGGGTGGCTCAGTCATTAAGCGTCTGCCTTCGGCTCAGGTCATGATCCCAGGGTCCTGGAATCGAGCCCCACATCGGGCTCCCTGCTCGGCAGGAAGCCTGCTTCTCTCTCTCCCACTCCCCCTGCTTGTGTTCCCTCTCTCGCTGTGTCTCTCTCTGTCAAATAAATAAATAAAATCTTTAAAAAAAATAAAAAATAATAATAATAATATCAGGAGAGCAGGTATGAACATGTAGTCATGCAAAAATATACGTATATCAGAACCTTCTGTACTTCACTATAGCCAGTACTATAAGAAAGAGTTGATAATGATAGCAATTCCTTAAATGTATGTTTCTCCCCTTGGCCTCCAGAATAAAAATCAGTTCATTTACTACTTAATCAGAGCAGTAGTTTCATATTTTTATTTTCTTCAATGTAGTAAAAATACTTAATAACACATCTTATTAGATATTTCTCATGCAATTCACATGATAGATCAACACAGCTAAAATATTTTTGCAACAGGTCTTTCTACAACATGCATTCATTTTTCAAACCTTGGACTATAATGTGAAATATAAACATACAATAAAAAGGAAAAATGGTGTTATTATTTGTCATCACAAAAACACATTTAATGATCAAGTAGTTGGTGTAATGTACCTAATGATTCAGGAAATGAGAAGTTAAAGAAAAGAGTACAATTGAAAGAAGAGAGGAAGAAGGCTTAGATGTTCTGAGAGATAATGATGCAGTGTCTTTTATCAAAAATAGACTACACAGAAGCAGATGCCCAATTTTTCAGGCTACACTACACCAATTTTCATGTTAGACAAGATCAGTGCTCTTAGTCTATAACATCTCTGGGGGAGAAAACTGAAGAATGAAAAAAAAACCTCAAACCATAAGTAATGGTAATAAGAATGGATAATGATTCCTTTAAACATTTATTGACTTTCTACTCTTTGTCATGTGTAGACATAGGTCTTGGAATTGCCATACATATATGGCTTCTGCCACAAAAGAGCACACAGTCTATTGGAAGAGACAAAGAAGGTGACAAATATAGCAAAGTGCTATTGGTATAGTAATAGAGACTCAAAACTTGTAAGTGAGCTCAGAACCAGGAAATAATTACACTGTCTATGAAGAGAAGAGGGTAAGTTTGTTTTCATAGAGAATTTGGCTTTTGAATACTGAGCAGGAATTTATAAAGTGTACAATGCTTGAGGAAGGGCATAATCCCATGGCATCATAATGCAGAATAGCTGGTATCCAGATGAGGGCTGGGACCTATAAGAATAGGAAAAAGAGGGGTGCCTAGGTGGCTTAGTTGGTTAAGCATCTGCTAAGGTCATGATCTCAGTGTCTTGAGATCAAGACCTGTGTGGAGCTTCACACTCAGTGGGGAGTCTGCTTGAGGATTTCTCTCCCTCTTTCTCTGCCCTCTCTCCCCCCCTCCACTCATGCTCATGTGCTCTCTCTCTCTAACATAAATAAATAAATCTTTAAAAATATAGGACAAAGAACACTTCTAAGTTTGAGGGTAATGAGCACTTACAAGTGAAATAAGAAAGTGCAAATGATATGGCTATTTCATAATGTGGCTTAAGCCTACAGTATGCAGACATTTTTCACATTACTAACAAGGGTATTTATATTATTATTTTTAAGAATAAGTACATCTTATACAGAAGTAAATTATTAAATCTAGATTTCCACTATCCCGACACATTAGTTTTTCTTCCCATCAACTTGGTAACCTTTTTTTTCCGTGTGTGTGTGTGTGTGTGTGTGCATATGTGCATGTGTTTTTGGAGGGTTTTTTACTCTTCTATTCTTTGAATGGAATTCCTTTCTATATTCTGTGATATACTTGCACTTTTCTTCTCTGGCATCACTAAAATCTTTCTAATATTATGTCCCTGTCTTTCCTTATTTTTTATTGTCTGTTTCCAGCCAAATTAATTTTCCTTGAGGAAATTTTCAGAGATCTCTGCCATTCCATGCATTATAAGAACATCAGCAATAGAGAGTATTAATAGGTTCTTCTGAGTGGGGACAGGTGGGAAGAATGGCAAGCTGACTAGGAGAACAGGAGAAGACTGCTTTAGAATGGGGTCTTATGAGGCCAAGTGGGCAGAAAATATCCTCGGAGGAATTAGTACAGCAAGAAAATCCAGAAGAGGGGTGCCTGGGTGGCTCAGTCGTTACGCGTCTGCCTTCGGCTCAGGTCATGATCCCAGGGTCCTGGGATCGAGCCCCACATTGGGCTCCCTGCTCCGTGGGGAAGCCTGCTTCTCCCTCTCTCACTCCCTCTGCTTGTGTTCCCTCTCTCGCTGTGTCTCTCTCTGGCAAATAAATAAATAAAATCTTAAAAAAAAAAATCCAGAACATATCACATTCTTGACCAACCTAACACAGGAATACTCTCTCTATGGTGTCTATTATCCACCAGGTTAAACCCTTTAGATATCTGGTATTTCCCTTCTCAATGTGGAACTATCTTTTATGTGAAATATCCCTATTGCTCCCCAAGTGCTTCTCTTCCCCTCTACACTGTAAACATTGACCACTTTTCATCTGTTTGTTTAAATATTGATCTAATCTAGCTATAAATTTCTCTTCTTAACTTCTTAATTTGCTGGTCCTCAAATAATCAAGAAACATTGTAAAAAGTTTACATAATCTTGAGGACAGATGCTGTAATCCCTATCCTGGTATTGCATGTGCCTAGAGGAAATAGGAAAATGCTTAAAATGGTTCTAGATAATTTCAAAGAGAAAGGCATAAACTGCTGCCTGAAGCAGAAGGCTGGAGAAGACTGCCTATGTCATCATAAGCAGCTGTTCTCATCCAAAACGGTAGAATGAGGAAGAATTCAGATTCCAGCTGGGTAATGGAAGTGGAGATATTAAATACATAATTTTGATTAAAATCTTTCTTCTGTAAATTTCACATATTTTTTTTATAAACATTTTCCTTTTTGGCTTCAATTAAGAGACAACATGGCTTAGGGAGAAAACACACACATACATATAGACACAAATAAAACTGGGGCTATGGATTTTAGCCTCATGCAAGTTTATTTTTTATGACCTTGGGCAAAAATGTACAACTCCAAGGGGTATATGATGCTCACCTAAAAATAGTTGCAAAGTAGATTCTGGGTCAAATTTGGTATATCTCTATGAAAGAGAAAACATATTGCCAGTGCCCTGAAGAAAATGTGTTGTACAAATTCATAAAGAATATCATATTTTTACCTTTATTTTTTAATTTTATTTTATTATGTTATGTTAGTCACCATACAATACATCATTAGTTTTTGATATAGTGATCCATGATTCACTGTTTTTGTATAACACCCAGTGCTCCATGCAGTACGTGTCCTCCTTAATACCCATCACCGGGCTAACCCATCCCCCCATCCCGCTCCCCTCTAAAACCCTCAGTTTGTTTCTCAGAGTTCACAGTCTCTCATGGTTCATCTCTCCCTCCGATTTTGCCCCCTTCATTTTTCCCTTCCTTCTCCTAATGTCCTCCATGCTATTCCTTATGTTCCACAAATAAGTGAAACCATATGATACTTGACTTTCTCTGATTGACTTATTTCACTTAGCATAATCTCCTCCAGTCCCATCCATGTTGATGCAAGAGTTTGGTATTCATCCTTTCTGATGGCTGAGTAATATTCCATTGTATACATGGACCACATCTTCTTTATCCATTCATCTGTTGAAGGGCATCTTGGCTCTTTCCACAGTTTGGCTCTTGCAGACATTGCTGCTATGAACATTGGGGTGCATATGATCCTTCTTTTCACTACATCTGTGTCTTTGGGGTAAATACCCAGGAGTGCAATTGCTGGGTCATAGGGTAGCTCTATTTTTAATTTTTTGAGGCACCTTCACACTGTTTTCCAGAGTGGTTGTACCAACTGGCATTCCCACCAACAGTGTAAGAGGGTTCCCCTTTCTCCACAACCTCTCCAACATTCGTTATTTCTTGCCTTGTCAATTTTTCCATTCTAACTGCTGTAAGGTGGTATCTCAATGTGGTTTTGATTAGAATTTCCCTGATGGTTAATGATGATGAACACTTTTTCATGTGTCTGGTAGCCATTTGTAGGTCATCTTCAGAGAAATGTCTGTTCATGTATTTTGCCCATTTTTTGACTTGATTATTTGTTTTTTGGGTGTTGAGTTGGTGAAGTTCTTTATAGATATTGGATACCAGCCCTTTATCTGTAGTGTCATTTGCAAATATCTTCTCCCATTCTGTGGGTGGCCTCTTTGTTTGGTTGACTATTTCCTTTGCTGTGCAGAAGGTTTTTATATTCATGAAGTCCCAAAAGTTCATTTTTGCTTTTGTTTCACTAGCCTTTGGAGTGGTATCTTGAAAGAAGTTGCTGTGGCCGATGTCAAACAGCTTATTGCCTATGTTCTCCTCTAGGATTTTGATGTATTCCTGTCTCACATTGAGGTCTTTCATCCATTTTGAGTTTATCTTTGTGTATGTGTTTTAGAGAATGGTTGAGTTTCATTCTACTGCTTGTGGCTGTCCAATTTTCCCAGCACCATTTATTGAAGAGACTGTCTTTTTTCCATTGCATATTTTTTCCTACTTTGTCGAAGATTATCTGACCATAGAGTTGAGGGTCTATATCTGGGCTCTCTATTCTGTTCCATTGGTCTATATGTCTGTTTTTGTGCCAGTACCATGCTGTCTTGGTGATCACTGCTTTGTAATATAGCTTGAAATTGGGCAACGTGATGCCCCCAACTACGTTTTTCTTTTTCAACATTTCCTTGGCGATTCGGGGTCTTTTCTGATTCCATACAAATTTTAGGATTGTTTGTTCCAGCACTTTGAAAAATGTCATTGGAATTTTGATTGGGATGGCATTCAAGGTATAGATTGGTCTGGGTAGCATAGACATTTTAACAATGTTTATTCTTCTGATCCAAGAGCATGGAATGTTTTTACATCTTTTTGTGCCTTCCTCAATTTCTTTCATGAGTGTTCTGTACTTCCTAGAGTATAGATCCTTTACCTCTTTGGTTAGGTTTATTCAGAGGTATCTTATGGTTTTTGGTGCTATTGTAAATGGAATTGTTTCTCTAATTTCTATTTCTACAGTTGCATTGTTAGTGTATAAGAAAGCAAATGAATTCTGTGCATTGATTTTGTATCCTGCCACATTACTGAATTTCTGTATGAGTTCTAGTAATTTGAGGGTGAAGTCTTTTGGGTTTTCCACATAAAGTATCATGTCATCTGCGAAAAGAGAGAGTTTGACTTCTTCTTTGCCAATTTGAATACATTTTATTTTTTCTGTTTTCTGATTGCTGTTGCTAGGACTTCTAGTACTATGTTGAACAACAGTGGTGAGAGTGGGCACCCTTGACGTGTTCCTGATCTTAAGGGAAAAGCTCACATCCTTTCCCCATTGAGGATGATATTCACTGTGGGTTTTTCATAGATGGATTTAAGAACTTGAGGAATGTTCCCTCTATCCCTATACTCTGAAGAGTTTTAATAATGAAAGGATGCAGTAATTTGTCAAATGCTTTTTCTGCATCAACTAAGAGGACCACATGGTTCTTCTCCCTCCTCTTACTAATGTGTTCTATCACATTGATCGATTTGTGAATGTTGAACCACCCTTGCATCCCGGAGACAAATCGCACTTGGTCGTGGTGGATGATCCTTTTAATGTATTGTTGGATCCTATTAGCTAGGATTTTGTTGAGGATTTTGGAATCCATATTCATCAGGGATATAGGTCTGAAATTCTCCTTTTTGATGGGGTCTTTGCCTGGTTTGGGGATTAAGGTAATGCTGGCCTCATAGAATGAGTCTGAAAGCTTTCCTTCTGTTTCTATTTCTTGAAACAGCTTCAGGAGAATAGATATAATTTCTTCTTTGAATGTTTGGTAGAATTCCCCAGGGAATCCATCAGGCCCTGGACTCTTGTTTTTTGGGAGGTTTTTGATCACTGCTTCAATCTCGTTACTGGTTATTGGCCTATGCCTGACAATTTCTTCCTGGTTCAGGCTTGGCAGCTTATAGGTTTCCAGGAAGGCATCCATTTTATCCAGATTGTTCAGTTTATTAGCATATAGTTGTTGATAATAATTTCTAATAATTGTTTCTATTTCCTTTGTGTTAATGATGATCTCTCCCCTTTCATTCATAATTTTATTAATTTGGGTCCTTTCTCTTTTTTTGTGGATAAGTCTGGCCAGTGGTTTATCGATCTTATTAATTCTTTCAAAGAACCCGCTTCTAGTTTCATTGATCTGATCTACTGTGTTTCTGGTTCCTAATTCATTGATCTCTGCTCTAATCTTAATTATTTCTCTTCTAATGCATGGCTTAGGCATTGTTTCTTACTTTTTCTCTAGTTCCTTAAGGTGTAAAGTTAGTTGGTGAATTCGGGATTTTTCTATTTTTTTGAGTGAGGCTTGGATGGTTATGTATTTCCCCTTTAGGACTGCCTTTGCAGTACTCCATAGGCTTTAGACTGATGTGTTTTCATTCTCATTCATTTCCATGAATTGTTTAAGCTCTTCTTTGATTTCCTGGTTGACCCAAACATTCTGGAGCAGACTGGTCTTTAGCTTCCAAGTGTTTGAATTTCTGCCAAATTTTTTCTTGTGATTGAGTTCCAGTTTTAAAGCATTATGGTCTGAGACTATGCAGGGAATAATCTCAATCTTTTGGTATCGGTTGAGACCTGATTTGTGACCCAGTATGTGGTCTATTCTGGAGAAAGTTCCATGTGCGCTCAAGAAGAAGGAGTATTCTGTTGTTTTAGGGTGGAACGTTCTGTATATACTTATGAGGTCCATGTGGTCCAGTGTGTCATTCAAAGCTCTTGTTTCTTTGTTGATTTTCTGCTTAGATGATCTGCCTATTGCTGAGAGTGGAGTATTGATGTCTCCTACAATTAACATATCAATATGACTCTATTTTTGTTAACAGTTGGCTTATGTAGATGGCTGCTCCCATGTCGGGGGCACAGATATTTACAATTCTTAGATCTTCTTGTTGGATAAACCCTTTAAGAATGATATAATGTCCTTCTCTGTCTCTAACTACAGTCTTTAGTTTAAAATCTAATTTGTCTGATATAAGAATTGCTACCCCAGCTTTCTTTTGAGGTCCGCTGGCATGGAAGATGGATCTCCATCCCTTCACTTTCAGTCTGGATGTATCTTTAGGTTCAAAATGAGTCTCTTGTAGACAGCATATGGATGGGTCCTGTCTTTTTATCCAATCTGCAACCCTGTGTCGTTTTATGGCAGCATTTAGGCCATTCACGTTGAGAGTGATTACTGAAAGATATGAATTTATTGTCATCATGTTGCCTGTGAAGACCTTGTTTTTATAGATTGTCCCTGTAAATGTCTGTTGTATATCACTCTTGGGGTCTTTCTTCTTTTATGGAACCCTCCTTAATATTTCTTGCAGGGCCGCCTTAGTGGTCACATATTTTTTCTGTTTCTGCTGGTCTTGGAAGCTCTGCATCTCTCCATCCATTTGAAATGACAGCCTTGCCAGATAAAGTATTCTTGGCTGCATGTTCTTCTCATTTAGTACCCTGAATATGTCTTGCCAGCCCTTTCTGGCTTGCCAGGTCTCTGTGGATAGGTCTGACATTATTCTGATGTTCCTCCCTTTGTACTTAAGGAATCTCTTCCCCCTAACTGTGCTTAAGATGGTTGCTTGGCTCTAAGATTTGTGAGTTTTACTGTTACATGCCGGGGTGTTGTCCTGTTTTCCTTGATCTTGGGATGGGTCCTCTCTGCCTCTAGGACATGAATATTTGTTTCATTCCCCAGATTAAGGAAGTTCTCAGCTACAATTTGCTCAAATATATCTTCAAGTCCTCTCTCTCTCCACCCCCTCTGGGATCCCAATAATTCTGACATTGGAATGTTTCATGATGTCACTTATTTCTCTGATTCTATTTTCATGCATTCTGAGTTGTTTTTCCTTGGCTTCCTCTTTTCCCTTTTTATCTATTAAATTGTCTTCCAGGTCACTAATTCGTTCTTCTGCCTCACGTACCCTAGCTGTTAGATTATCTAGATTAGATTGGATCTCATTGATAGCATTTTTAAGTTCTGCCAATTCAGCTTTCATTTCTGCCCTTAGAGACTCTATGTTGCCATTAATTGATTTCTCCATTCTAGCTATTGTCTTCATAATTGCTAGCCTGAATTCCATCGCCGACATCTTGGATATATCTGCATCCATTTGTAAATCTGCGGCATAAGTCATAATCTCTGAATTCTATTTTGGGGGTTCCTCCTCCTAATCATTCTGTTGAGGGATGGTTGAGGGAATGTATAGAGTCCAAATTATTGACCACAACCCAAGCAAGATGAAACTGTTTTTGAGGGACCTTAGGGTTGCTTGGCCTCTTGTTTTCCCAGGCTGTCTTCTGGGGGAGGAGCCTGCTGCACTGTCTCAGGCAACCCTGTTTGGGCAGAGTTGCCCTACCCCCTGTGGCGGGGGATGGGCTCAGTGAAAACAGGTTTTTGGGGTCTTTTGTTCTCTGGCTGCTTTCCCTGGTGGCTTTCCATGTCTCTTCCGAGAGTCAGAGCAGAAGAGACCATTTCCATCCCTCTGGCTCAGAGCAGAGAGATCACAGTCTGTTCTTCAGTGAACTCTCTAGGCCACACTATCTCTGTTTCTGTTCGTGTTGCTATAAACTGCAGCGTCCTGGATTGTGCACACCTACTCAGCCCTCCCAGTCCTCACCTCCAGGTTGGGCATGGGAGCAATACTCTGCCCTTTGTGCTTCTAAAACCACCAGCCCCCCCCAGTTCCCATGCACGGCCCCACTGCTCTGGTTTCCATCTAAAGTCCTTTCCCTGCTGCTACTGGTCTGTGAGTCTGTGCCCTGTCCCCAGTGGGGGAGGCTATCACTCACCGGCGGTGTAGGATCCCCACGGCCAGGCTCCCTTCTGCTGCCTTTTATCCTCCAATATCTGCCCCAGAATCACGGCTCCCCACTTTGTACCTCAAAACCAACCACCTGTGATATTCTGTTTGTAGAGATCCAGATCTATCTTCTTACATCCGAGGCTGATTTTGTGGGTGTTCAGAGTGGTCTGGTAGATATCCAGCTCAGTTCCAGGGACCGGTTGGAATATGGTCCCCTAATCCTCTGCCATCTTTTCCCCTCCTATTTTTACCTTTAAATAAACAGGGATATTAACTGAAAGTAGAGACGTAGAAGATGGTATTTAACAGATTTGAAATAATATAATTTTGAGTATATAATAATTGTAAAGTTAACTTATGGTACATATTTACAGAAAATGTGGCTGTGGTCTGTTGCAATAAATGATAGGTTTAAAAAAATTGAGAATTATTAGAAGAAATCAGGATGGTGTAATGGAGAATAAATTTAGTAACAAAGGCATTTTGAAACAAGACAGAAAGTCTATAAACCATAAAAGAAAAAATTTACTAATTGGACTATAGAATTTTAAAATCTCTGTATGACTTAAACACCATCAGTATAACTCAATAGCAAATTATATAATTGGAATGTATATTTTTAAAATGTATAACAGAGGGAAATAAAGTCCATATATATGGGGCATCTGGGTGGTTCAGTCGGTTAAGTGTCTGCCTTTGGCTCAGGTCATGATTCCAGGGTCCTGGGCTTGAGCACCACGTAGGGCTCCTGGCTTGGCAGGGAACCTGCTTCTCCCTCTCCTCTCCCCTTGTTCTCTCTCTCACGATCTCTGTCTCTCTTGTTCAAATAAAAAAATCTTTAAAAAATAAAGTCAATATATTAAGAGTTTTTATAATTCAATAAAAAATAAAACTACCTGATGGAAAATTTGTCATGTACATGAAAAGAATATTTATAGAAGAAATGCAAAGTCAATAAACATGACAAGGAAATCATTCTCATCAATAATCAGGAAATTAAAATTAAAACAACATAGTGTTTTTCTTTTTTTAAAAAAGATTTTATTTATTTATTTGACAGAGAGAGAGAGAGACAGTGAGAGAGGGAACACAAGCAGGGGGAGCAGGAGAGGGAGAAACAGGCTTTCCACTGAGCAGGGAGCCAGATGCGGGGCTCGATCCCAGGACCCCGGGATCATGACCTGAGCCGAAGGCAGACGCTTTAATGACTGAGCCACCCAGGCGCCCCTAAAACAACATAGTGTTTTTCACCTATAAGTAAAGGGGTACTCTCACAAAGTATTGACAGATATGTAAATGATTACAGATTTTGGCATATAAATGAACATATTTAAAAAGAACAACATTTCTGTTACAAGAACTGTCTGTCCTGCAGAAAAGCACTCATGCATTTAAAGACCTATGGATAAGGATAGTCACTGAAGTATTGTTTTATTAGAAGAATATTTGAAACACCTTAATTTTCCAAAAACAAGTAGCTGATTAAATAATTTTTGTACATACAAATATGCAGCCCTTAGGAAGAATGAGATGAAACTACTGTCAAGAACTGTCAGGGGTCTGAGATTTCACACTACTTGAAAGTTAATGACTTGGTGTTCCACAGGTGTTGGCAGAAGGCATGACCTCCTGGGTCAAAGTCAAATAATTTTACTATTCATAGCACAGCAAGCATCAAGAAATGTTCATATAGTTTCCCCTAAGGAGGTGCTACAGAGAGACTTGCTTGGATGCTACCCATATAGTAGACTTGTATCACAGAGGAGGAATCTGGAGTTTAGGGACTAGGATCTTATATAATGGGTTGTAAAAAAACTTGCTGGAAATTTGCCCTGAAGGGAAATGTTACCTTTATTATTTTATTATAGTGGACAGTGAACAGACCTTCCCCCCTTCCTCCCCCCTGGAGGGAGACATCTCTATCTTCCAAAGCTGTTTTCTCTACACACATTCTTGAAAAAGTAATTTTGAACAAAAAACAGTTAGTACCTCTGCCTTCAAGTTGTGTAGAAACAAGAGACCCATGGAAAATTGTCCCCCAACAATATCCATCTCTCATTTCTACACCATTTTGGAATCTGTCAAATTTCCCCATGAATATGCCACTATTCTAATTTGACCAACAAGAATAGAATTAACTTGTCGTATATAGAATTTAATTGAGGTTACTATAAATAGGGTTCCAAGCCTAAAGATGAACCCACCATGCGGTATTGCCCTCAACTATGTGCTTTCCCCATTCTCAAATTCCTGAATCCAGTTAAGCAAATACAATACCCATCCAGGGTCTACCTTAGAAAGTGTCTTTGTCTGCTTAGGCTGCCATAACAAAATGCCACAGACTAAATGACTCAAATGACAGAAATTTATTTTCTGACAGTCTGGAGGCTAGAAGTCCAAGATCAAGGTTCTAATCAATTTGGTTTCTGGTAAGAGCTCTCTTCCTGGCTTGCAGATGGCCACCTTCTTGCTGAGTTCTCACATGGTCTTTTCTCTGTCTGTGTTCATGTGCCAGGTTGGGGGGAGGGCAGGAGCATGAGCTCTCTGGTATCTTTTTTTCATAAGAACACTAGTTCTATCAGAGCAGGGCTTCACCTTTATGATCTCATTTTAACTTAATTACTTCTGTAAAGGCCCTATCTCCAAATACCATCACACTGGGGAGTTAGGACTTCAACATATGAACTTTGGGGGCAGGAGAGACACAAACATCCAGTCCCTAACAGAAAGCCAGGCACATTTACTCTGCTATAAAAAAGTACTCTGAAGTACTTTTTTATTGACCTTTCTACTTGCCCCAAAGTACTAATACAGTTACAAAAGGATGTGATTATACAGAATCCACTTTGGTTCATAAAGAGGAAATCTAGGATAACTCTATCTTCTATAATAATCCTGTCCAGTGATTTGAGACTGACTTTCATGCCTTCCAGGGCCAAGGTACTCTTTCCTTAATATTTGAAGTTCCTCTTATAACCACCCCTACAAATCATCATGTTTACACAGAGAAGCACGTTAATGCCTGGTTTCCACACAAGAAGTACAGAGGGTACATATGATATCCATGGAAAGAAAGCATTGTTTACAATGGGTGAGGCTCCACCAATGGGGTCTACATTAATCAGAGAGCAAGTTTATAGTGCCTCCAGTGTGGCCTGTTAGCCAACCCTAACGTTCCAAATGCAGTTTAATAATTGAACTGTTTTTGAAGGGTCTGCCTGAAGGCAGTCAGTTAAACCTGTGCTTTATGCCTATCATCAGCAAGGTGGCAATCATCCACCCAACAGAATGACTGAGAAAGAGGAACATCTGAGATTATGCATAGGAGCTGCAGCCATCTCCTCTTGTTTCTGATAGACTTCTCAGTAAGGTTAAGGGAAGTAGTGATTAATTCATGGTTGGAGCTAGCTAAGGGTATGGAAGACCCACTAATCAGTTAAATTTAAGCTGCTAGCAAGAGTTAGGGAGAGTAGCACAAGGGCATTTTCATTCATGACAGACTCCAGGGGTGGTTCTGAAAGACAAAAAAAAATCATTAATATTTTTCTGTCTCTCATATCTTTCAACATGTAAGATGTTCCTCTCCCCCCATCTTCACTGTATCAGTATGTTCTATTCCCGTAGCCATACTTTACCTTTTCAAAAATCATCTCCTGTTCACACCCAGACTTTTCATATGGAAGAGTCAGATGCAAGAGGGGCAAGAATATTTTTATAAAATTTAAGCAGAATTGCATTTGAATCCTCTAGACCCCTTTTGTCTAGGCTGTCACCTGGAGAGTGCATCAATTACGTCAGCCTTGGTCTATTGTTGGAGGAGAGAATGACATACCATGTTCAGGAATGATCAGGGCAGAATCCTGAATTTTCAGTACAGGGCATTATAATGATTCTCCACTCCTTTTGTCCTGATTATTTTCCAGAAAGCTGCTGAGAAGAGATGATCTCTTTGTGGAAAAAGGTGATTTTAGTGACAAAACTGCCTTACTAAAATGTGCAGATGAGAAGGAGATAAGAAAGATTGAGAAATCTTTTTGAGATGATTTTTGAAGAGGTCAGCAATAATAGATACCTAAGGATGGTGAAAAGCATGAAACATCCATCAGTCCATTGTTGAGTCACTTCTGTGATAAAAACAGTACACCATTGTCAGACTGCAAATGATCCAGAAAGCTGAATATATGACACACATTAATTTTAAGGGCTATGATGGCATGACAAGAATCATCTAATCAAAGTGGAACAGAAACTCTATAGTCTGAAAAAATGTAAATAGCATACACTTAGCTTTGAGGAAGGTTCAAAAGTTCGTATAGTCATTCTACTATAAGTGGCCAGGTAAATGCGACTTGTGCTATGTGGATTCTCCCACCATGAAACAACTAGGTTGACTTTTGACAGGGATCACAAGTCTGACATGTGGTGGTAGTTTCTTCAACAGAAAAACAGAGTCCTTTATTTTGTATTCTGCCTATGATGGTGGATGTGTTGCCAGCTTGGTGTCTCACTTGGTGACAGATTCAGGCAGCATTGTTGGCAATCTGATCAGTACAGACTTAAACAGCAGCTTAATTTTAGTCTCATGAGAGAATGGGCCCTCACATGGCATCACATGCATGACTCTCACAGTTTGTTCAGTAGTCTTTACTTGTTTATATAGCTTGCAGCCCCAAAGAGGGAAGTAGTTAATCTGCCAGTCTCTAGTTTTCTAAGTGGCAACTCAACAGCTAGGTCATTGGTGACAGTAAAAATATAACAAGTTTCATCAAGAAGAGTCTTGGCCAGAGGCATGAGAACAGACTTTAGTTTTGTCTTCTGAATGGGGTAACCACATCCATTTTCAGTTCTATATAGGTGGAGTTAAGGTTTAACAGCTACTACAGTCCAGTGGACGCTATCGTTTCAGATTAGCTTATCAGTGAAGATGGCCCAGGCATTTGGGGGAAACTATGAATTCAGGGCCTCATTGAACCAGCAGTTTTCCTTCAGGTGGCAGAGTGAGCAATAAATTTTCCCCCAAAGGGATAGCTGCCACTTTTTTTTTTTTTTTTAATGTAAAAGCAAGATTCTACTGGGACCAGGCTGGCTACATTATTGAATAAACTATTTCCATTTAAAAAGTGAGTCTTGGGGCTTCCTCAGCTTATTAGTCATTGACTCTGACTTGATCCACCCAAGTGAGTGGAAGATAAAAACTATCAGGCTGGAGAGTCACAGGATTTCCTTGGATCAAGTGTTCAGTTTTGACAAAATCCCCAATAGCAATTTATTAGCTGTTTTTCAAAAGAAGTGATGAATCCAAAACCCCAAAGTTGTCTCCACATGGAGACTGCTTCCCTTCCTCAGATGGTCTGATTGGAAAAATCATGAGTCATAAAGACTTATAGCTCAAAGGTGTCAATAGGGTTATGGGCCCTAAATGTACTAGCACTTCTCTATGTGTGGCTTTTTTTCTAGTTGGAATAATCTTCTCTGATAAAAGAGGAAAGGAAGCACAAGCATGTAACATCAGTCTCTATTATACATGTAAATGTAGAGGCAAGAGTAACATTAAATGAACCAAAAGGACCCCACACATAAAGTCATGTTAGCTTCGCTTCCCTACTGTAAACCCAGTCAAAATTCCATCAGTTGAATCTGAGCCCCCTTTCCCCTGGTACCCTGATCAGGAAGGATGCTGAGCTGGGCTCCTGTATCCAACAGAGGCATCAAAGTTTTAATCTTTCTCCTTTCTAAAGTTCCCTAGAAAGTTATTTGGGTGCCTATAGTCCTTGATCCTCCTTGAGGTCAAGCTCCATGCTTAATTATCTTTGCACTTAAAGAAAGTAAGGCTACAGTAAAAAGGGGAAAGAGGAAACAGGGGACATGGAGGAAAGGAATGCCTGCATGTAAGTATAGAAAACACTGTCAGTTTTGAGAAGTGGGCAGGTGCTCATGGCTTAACTAAATGAACTTCTAATGTTTTAGATCCACCCACAATTCTATATTTCATTGTTGACATCACTTATTTCACCTTTGGGGATCTCCTGACTCAGTTGACCAATAATTATCTCTCCAAATAAGGTTGAAGGAATGATAAAAACGAAGTTATGTTGAGCCATGGTAATTTGAAAGGCAATGAATTTATAAGTTACTTACCTCTTCAAACATTATAGACTCTGTTTTTGAATTTTTATATTGGAATACTTTTTCTGTTCCATTGATCTATGTGTCTGTTTTTGTGCCAGTTCTATACTGTCTTGATGATTACAGCTTTGTAATAGAGCTTGAAGTCTGGAATTGTGGTGCCACCAGCTTTGGTTTTCTATTTCAACATTCCTCTGACTACTCAGGGTCTTTTCTGGTTCCATACAAATTTTAGTATTATTTCCCCATTGGGGATGATATTCTCTGTGGGTCTTTCATATATGGCTTTCATGATATTAAGGTATGTTCCCTCTATCCTTACATGGCAGAGAGTTCTTATCAAGAAAAGATGCTGTTTTGTCAAATGTTTTTCTGCATCGAGAGGATCATATGGTTCTTGTCTTTTCTTTTATTAATGTGATGTATCACGTTGATTGATTTGTGAATGTTGAACCACCCTTACAGCCCAGGAATAAAGCACACTTGGTCATGGTGAATAATCCTTTTAATGTACTGTTGGAGCCTATTGGTTAGTAACTTGGTGAGAATTCTGGCATCCATGTTCATCAGGGATATTGGTCTATAATTCTCCTTTTTGTTGGGGTCTTTGTCTGGTTTTGGGATCAAGGTAATGCTGGCCTCATAGAGTGAGTTTGGAAGTTTTCCTTCCATTTCTATTTTTTTGAAACAGCTTCAGAAGAATAGGTATTAGTTCTTTAAATGTTTGGTAGAAGTCCCCTGTGAAGCCACCCGGCGCTGGACTCTTATTTATTGGGAGATTTTTTATTACTGCTTCAATTTCCTTGCTGGATACGGGTCTGTTTAGGGTTTTTTATTTCTTCCTGTTTCAGTCTTGGTAGTTTATAAGTTTCTAGGAATGCATCCATTTCTTCGGATTGCCTAATTTGTTGGCATATAGTTGCTCATAATACGTTCTTAAAATTGTTTGTATTTCCTTGGTGTTGGTCCTGATCTCTCCTCTTTCATTTATGATTTTATTAATTTGGGTCCTTCCTCTTTTCTTTTTGCTAAGTCTGGCTAGGGGTTTATCAATCATTAATTCTTTCAAGGAACCAGCTTCTAGTTTGTTGATCTGTTTTACTGTTCTTTTGGTTTCTATTTCATTGATTTCTGCTCTAATCTTTATTATTTCTCTTCTCCTGCTAGGTTTAGGCTCTATTTGCTGTTCTTTTTCCACATCCTTTAGGTGTAAGGTTAGCTTGTGTATTTGAGACTTTTCTAATTTCTTGAGAAAGGCTTGTATTGCTATATACTTCCCTCTTAGGACTGCCTTTGCTGCATCCCAAAGGTTTTGAACAGTTGTGTTTTCATTTTCATTTCTTTCCATGATTTTTTAAAATTCTTCTTTAATTTCCTGGTTGACCCATTCATTCTTTAGTAGGATGCTCTTTAGTCTCCATGTATTTGAGTTCCTTCCAAATTTTCTCTTGTGATTGAGTTCCAGTTTCAAAGCATTGTGGTCTGAAAATATGCAGGGAATTATCCCAATCATTTGGTATCTGTTGAGATGTGATTTGTGACCCAGCATGTGATCTCTTCTGGAGCGTGTTCCATGTGCCCTCAAGAAGAATGTGCATTCTGTTGCTTTAGGATGGAATGCTCTGTATATATCTATGAAGTCCATCTGGTCCAGTGTGTCATTCAAAGCCCTTATTTCTTTGTTGATCTTATACATAGATGATCTGTCCATTGCTGTGAGTGGGGCATCGAAGTCCCCTACTGTTATTGTATTATTATCAATGTGGTTCTTTAATTCGGTTATTAATTTGTTGATATAATGGTTTCTCCCAAATTAGGGGCATAAATATTTATAACTGTTAGATCTTCTTGTTGGATAGAACCGTTAAGTATGATATAGTGTCCTTCTTCATCCCTTACTACAATCTTTGGTTTAAAATCTAATTTGTCTGATTTGAGGATTGCTACTCCAGCTTTCTTTTGATATCCATTAGCATGATAAATGGTTCTTCATGCCCTCTCATTTTCAATCTGGAGGTGTCTTAGGGTCTAAGATGAGTCTCTTGTAGACAGCATATGGATGGGTCTTGCTTTTTTATCCAATCCGATACCCTGTGTCATTTGATTGGGGCATTTAGTCCATTTACATTAAGAGTAACTATTGAAACATGAATTTAGTGCCATTGCATTACCTATAAAATCACTGTTTCTGTCTATTGTCTCTGTTCCTTTCATCTATGTTACTTTTGGGCTCTCTCTTTGCTTAAAGGATTCCCCCTTAATATTTCCTGCAGGGATGGTTTAGTGGTCACATATTCTTTAAGTTTTTGTCTGTCCTGGAAGCTATCTCCCCTTCCATTCTGGATGACAGCCTTGCTGGATAAAGTATTCTTGGCTGCATGTTTTTCTCATTTACTACCCTGAATATATCATGCCAGTCCTTTCTGGTCTTCCAGGTCTCTGTGGATAGGTCTACTGCCAGTCTAATGTTTCTAGCCTTGTAGGTTAAGAACTTCTTGTCTCAAGTGGCTTTCAGGATTTTCTCTTTATCTCCCAGATTTGCACGTTTCACTATTATATGTTGGGGTGTTGATCTATTTGTATTGATTCTGAGGGGGTTCTCTGTGCCTTTTGGACTTGAATGCCTATTTCCTTCCCCAGATTAGGGGCATTCTCAGCTATAATTTGCTCAAATATACCTTCTGCCTCTATCTCTCTCTTTCCTCTCCCTGTGGGACCCCAATAATTCTAATATTGTTTCACTTTATTGTATCACTGATCTCTCGAATTCTCCCCTCTGTGGTTCAGTAATTGTTTTTCTCTCTTTTGCTCAGTTTCTTTATTCTTCATAATTTTATCTTCTATATCACTTCTGCTCTCTTTTTCCTCATTTATTCTAGCATTAAGAGCCTCCATGTTGATTGCATCTCAGCAATACACTTTATGATTTTAACCTGATTAGATCTTAGTTCTTTTATTTCTCCAGAAAGGGATTCTCTAGTGTCTTCTATGATTTTTTTCAAGGCCAGTTAGTATCTTTTTAATCACTGTTCTGAGTTCTAGCTCCAACATTTTACCAATATCCATATTTTTTTAAGTCTCTGGCAGTGAGTACTGCCTCTTTTTCTTTTTTCTGGGAATTTTTCCTCTGGTCATTTTGTCCAGAGATGAATAGATGAATGAGGGAACAAAAAAGAAATAAAAAATAAAAATATCAACCATAATCCCAGTGAAACATACACTAGGCAAATCAGAAGAGATCAGAAACCAAAAAAGGAAAAAAAAGGGAAAAAGAGAGAAAATATATTATATATATATATATATATATATATATATATATATAATTGAATACAAAGAAAGCCAAAAATGAAGAATATATCTATAAAATGTAATTGTAAAAATGAAGATTAATAAAAGACTTTAAAAAAAGAGTTGATAAAATAAGGTCACTGAAAAGGAAAAAAACATAAACAGAAAGATTAAAGTATCATGAGAGGGGTGCTTAGGTGGCTCAGTCGTTAAGCGTCTACCTTCAGCTCAGGTCATGACCCCAGGGTCCTGGAATCAAGCCCCCCATTGTGCTCCTTGCTCAGCGGGAAGCCTGTTTCTCTCTCTGCCTGGTCCCCCTACTTGTGCACTCCCTCTCTCTCTCTCTCTCCTTCTCCCTGTCTCTCTTACTGTCAAATAAATAAGTAAAATCTTAAAAAAATAAAGTATCATGAGAAAAACCTCCAATTCTATATACTATTTTTCCCTAGTGCAGGAGTTTTTCAGTTCTGTGTGATCCATAAACTTGGTATTAGCCTGATGTTTCTGCTGGTCTTCTGGGGGAGGGGCCTGTTACTCTGATTCTCAGGTATCTTTGCCTAGGCAGAGTGGCACCACTCTTTGCCAGGGGGCAAGGTTCAGTGTAAGTTGCTTCGGGTTGCTCTATGTGGATTTTGTTCCCTGCAGGCTTTTTGTGCCACTTTAGAGATGAAAAAAAAATAGAATAAAAATGGTGACATCCTGATCTCCAGCCCCAGAACAATCATGGCCTCTACTCTTCAGTGCACCCTCATGGAAAAAGGGTCAGTCACTTTTGTGTGCACCAAACTCTGCAGACACCAGCAGTGCACATCTGTACTGATTCTCCCAGGGGAGGGACAGGAGTCTCACTCTGGCCCCCACTCTTTCTGGGCCCCTGCTCCAGGAGCTATTGCCCGATCCTACTGGCACCTGCACTGTTCCTCCCAGGGAAGGAGTAGGTTCTCACAGAAGTTTTGTTGCTTCCTGGGCCCCTGCTTGGAGAGTGGTTGCCCAATCATGCTGCAGTAAATGGTTTATGGCAACAGCTAGCTGTGAGGCCACTTCAGAGCTTGCTAATTGTAGCTGGCTTCCTAGCTCCAATGCTTGGGAACTCTGCCACACTCAGGCACCCCTGTTCTTTCTGTGACCCCAGGGATCCTGAGGTCACACTGTCTTACCTAGGATTCTGCCCCACTTCACCACCTGAGCACCTTTCAGGTAGGGATGTCCCTCACAGGAGCAGACTTCTAAAAGTTCTGATTTTGCACTCAGCTGCTGTATCACTTTCTGGTAGCCAACTTCCTGAGGTTCCCTCCCTCTGCGGTTTATCTTCCAATATATCCCCTCAGATTTACTTCTCTGCACCTCCTATCTTGCAAAAAGTGGTCAATTTTCTATTTGTAGAAATGCAACAATTATTTTCTTAGATCTCAGGTTGAATTCACAGGTGTTCAGAATGATTAGATATCTAGCTGAATTCAAGGAACCAGATAAAATGAGGGTCCCTTCTCTTCCACCATCTCCCCACCTCTCTTTTATTTTTTTAAAGATTTTATTTATTAACTTGGTGGGGCATGAGCAGGGGTAGGGGCAGAGGGAGAAGCAGACTCCCCGCTGAGCAGAAAGCCCAACACAGGGCTGGATCCCAGAACCCCAGGATCACAGGCTGAGCTAAACGCAGATGCTTAACTGACTAAGCCACTCAGGTGCCCCTGGGGATGTTTTTTAAAGTCTTGTTATTACTTACTGTCTGAGTAAACTTTTGGTACCCAGTGTGCAAAGGCTAAGAGTAGAGAGAGAAATATTTCCTTCTCCAAAGACAACACACATGAGTTATGAATTGTGTGTGATACTATTTTTCTGTCTCATTCATTCCACTTCTTATATTCAAAGTCAGGTCTATGATGGTCCTTGTTTGGGGGTTTAAGTCATACCCAACAGTTAAAGACAACAACCACTTATCTCAGAAGATTAGACTTATATTGATTTATACATTTTTATTTATTCAATGCTATAGATTTCCACCACCCTATTTTCATCATCGGATCACCCTTTAATCACAATTGTTATTTGGAGAATATTGGGTGGTTAAATAACATCTAAAATGTTAAAAAGTGTCACAAATATCAGCTACCTATTGATGCATAACAAATGATCCTAAATTAACAGCTTAACACTACAAACATTTATAGTTTTGGTGGGTCAGGAATTCAGGTATGGATTTTCTGGGTTCTCCATTTCAATCTCTCATAAGGTGAAATCAGATGTCTGCAAGGACTTGGGTCTTATCTGAAACCTCCACCAGGGAAGGATATGTTTATAAGCTCACTTATGTGGTTATTGTTAGGATTCAGTTCCTTGGAGAACATTTAACTGATTTGTTTCCTCACTGGCTGTCAGTCAGACTGCCCACAGTTTCTTGCCATGTATACCCTTCCATAGAGCAGCTCCCAACTGAGCAAAAAGAAAGAGCCAGAGAGAAAGAGCATGAGCAAATTAGAAGTCCTAGTTTTTGTAACCTAATCTTTAAAGTGACATCTGTTATTGCTTACTATATTCTATTTATTAGACACAAGTCACTTGGTTTAGCATATATTCAAGGGGAAATGATTACACAAGGTCATAAATATCAGGAGTCTGGCTCCACTGAGGACTAGCTCAGAAGCTACCTACCACAGTGTGTTATGGGAAATGGATAAATGTGTTATTTTAAATCTGTATTTCTAAAGCTTTGACCAGTAAAGCCCATATTTAGAGAGAGTAGTAAAAAATATTAACTTTCATAAAAATGTGTTCTTTGCTGAACTTGAAAATACAGAAAAACAGAAATAAATCACTTACATAATCCTACTCCCCAGATACAATCAATGCTGCTTTCCTATATTTACTTCCAGGCTTTTTTTTTTCTTTTCCTTCTAAAGATTTCTTTTATTTATTTGTCAGAACGAGAGAGAGCACAAGCAGGGGGAGCAGCAGGCAGTGGGAGAAGCAGGCTCCCTGCTGAGCAAGGAGCCTGACACAGGACTCAATCCCAGGACTCTGGGAATCATGACCTGAGCTGAAGACAGATGTTTAACGAGCTGAGCCACCCAGGTTTCCCCAGTCTTTTTTTCTATAGTGTTTTTTTAATTTAAATTAAATTTAATTAACATATAGTATATTATTAGTTTCAGAGGCAGAATTTAGTGATTCATCAGTTGCATATAACACCCAATGCTCATTACTTCAAATGCCCTCCTTAATGCCCAACACCCAGTTACCCCATCCCCCACCCACCTCCCTTCCAGCAACCCTCTGTTTGTTCCCTGTAGTTAGGAGTCTCTTATGGTTTGTCTCCCTCTCTGTTTTCATCTTATTTTATTTTTCCTTCCCTTCCCCTGTGATCATCTGTTTTGTTTCTTAAATTCCACATATCAGTGAAATCATATAGTATTTGTCTTTCTCTGACTGATTTATTTTTGTTTAGCATAATACCCTCTAGTTCTATCCATGTCATTACAAATGGCAAGATTTCATTCTTTTTGATGGCTGCATAATATTACATTATGTGTGTGCATGTGGAATGTGTGTGTGTATATATTACATCTTCTTTATCCATTCATCTGTTGATGGACATCTTGGCTCTTTCCATATTTTGGCTGTTGTGGGCATTGCTCATATAAACATTGGGGTGCATGTGCCCCTTCAAATCACTATGTTTTTATCCTTTGGCTAATACCTAGTAGTGCAATTCCTGGATCATAGGATAGCTCTATTTTTAACTTTTGAGGAACCTCCATAATGTTTTCCAGAGTGGCTGCACCAGTTTGCATTCCCACCAAAAGTGTAAGAGGTTCCTCCTTTCTCCACATCGTCACCAACATCTGTTTTTTCCTGAGTTGTTAATTTTAGCCATTCTGTCTCGTGTGAGGTGGTATCTCATTGTGGTGTTTTTTGTTTCCACAAGCCCATAATAATATTGCATATCAAATCATATAGTTTGCTTTTTCTACTTATCAGGATATCATAAGAATACACACAATTTTTTATAAACTCTTTGCAATTATTTTAATTTCTATATGATAGCCCAATGAATAAACATTCCATCATTTACTGAAGTCTATACCTAAATTTTTATATTTGTATTATTTTCATATTTGCTATCATAAAGCAACCTATGATTGAAGTTAAAATTTTCAGATTATGATATACTTCTAAATGACAGAGGATTCTGAATATATCTTAAAAATAGGGCTAAAAAAGGCAAGAAAGGAGAATATTAAGTTGGTTAAAAATCTATGTAAAGAAGTAAAATACAAATGGGAAAGACCCAGAAAATAGAAAACAAATCATTAACAAAAATACAAGAAATACCTTAACTGTGTACATTTGAACAGTAAAACAATATACATTATAAGTAAAACATAAACAAGAGTATCTAATGCATGCTGAATAAAATAAATAAATAACTGAGTCCTTGGCTGGTGTAGTAGAAAAATGAATGGCAGAATACTGAACTAAGAATGGCTAGATATTGATGGAAAATTTACAGAAATTAAGAAGATAAACTAAAAAGTGTAAGCAGTTATTAATTGCAATCTATGGCTATTTAAGAAACTGACTATTGCAGTCCTATTATCTTTCATTTTCAAATGTACATCTTCAAGTGTTAAAAGGGTATAAAATGATCATCTTTTGGAAAAAATATGTACATTATTTCATATAACCTTTGTTTCTACATCTGAAGTTTTTTTTTTTTTAAGTTGATCACAAAATGAAGCTCTTAAAAATAATACTGATCTATACGAGTCATACTATTACTTATCGACCAAAATAATTCAACCTGTGTTATGTCACATATATCTTCAGAGAGAAAGAAAAGCCAAATGTTTTCCAATGAAAGAAAGTAAATATTGGAGTGCCTGGGTGGCTCAGTCGGTTAAGAGTCTGCCTTCGGCTCAGGTCATGATCTCAGGGTCCTGAGATCCAGCCCGACATGGGGCTCTTCACTCAGTGGGGAGTCTGCTTCTCCCTCTCATCCTCCCTCTTCTCTCTCAAATAAATAAAAAAAAATTTTAAATAAATATTTCAGTTTTTATACCTCAGTTATCTGAATAATTGATATCAAAAATATATTTGTTGATTTAATTATTTTCATATTTATGCTTCTGTGAACAAAATATATGCCAGTGGTATGATATGGCTAGACTATCAAGAAAAATAACTATTGATTTCAGTAAAATTCTGTTTTAGTAATGTCAGAGAGAGAGAAAACACTAAACTCAAAACTTTTGAAAAGAAAACCTATTTTACATATCAAGGATTAGTACTTTTGATGGAAGGGACAAAGGGCTTATAAAAAGCTTCTTTCTTTATTTCTTTTTCTCCTCTACTCCCAAATCATTATGTTATGGCAGGTGCATTTTT
Organism: Halichoerus grypus; assembly: GCF_964656455.1. Lineage (NCBI taxonomy): Eukaryota > Metazoa > Chordata > Mammalia > Carnivora > Phocidae > Halichoerus > Halichoerus grypus. The sequence goes on along the minus strand of NC_135727.1, from coordinate 49,230,781 downwards.
TTATTGAAGTATAATTAACATTCAGTGCTATATTATTTTCAGGTGTACAATATAATGATTTAAAAATTCTATTCATCAAAGTTAAGTGTACTCTTAGTCCCCTTTATCCATTTCATCCATCTTCCCCCTCACTTCCCCTCTGACAACTATGAGTTTTCTTTCTGTATTTAAGTCTGATTTTTTGTTTGTCTCCTTTTTTTGTTCATTTGTTTTATTTTTTAGATTCCATATATGAGTGAAATCATATGCATTTGTATTTCTCTGTGTGTCCTATTTTGCTTAGCATTATACCCTCTAGGTCCATTCATTTGTTGCAAATGACAAGATCGTATTCTTTTTTATGGCTGAGTAATATTCCATTATATATATACACACACACACATATATATATACACACGATATATATATATATATATACACACACATATATATATATACACACACACACAATGGGTGAATTTAAATCAGCCATAAGCTCCTTTTGGAAGGTATCTTTCTAGAGCTGGGGGTAAAGACTGGGAATAGCACAGAGCAAAGAATGTTAATGTAGGAAGTTTAGGGCTGGCTCTGGCTCTGAAAGAGTCTTCAGAACAGGTGGGTAAAGGTGATCATTATGGTTCCTCCCTGGTCCATCCCAGTTTGAGAAAATAGGAATGCAAAATGGTGTACAGAATAGAAACAAATCCCAGAAACCCTCTTCTTTACCTTTTACTATAGATATTTTATGTCTTCCTCAATTGTCCCATCAGGGAAATCTTCTCTATTCTCATTTAAGTCAAATTCTGCTATGGTATGCTTATATAGCATGATATATCTCTAACTTTTAGCACTTATTACATTTGTTAATTTGCATGTATTATTATTATCATTTTGATTGTTATTTATCACCCTCATTAGCCTGCAAGCTTCATTAGGATAGGGGTCTTGCCTTTCTCTTTCTTCCCCCCACCATTATTTTTTTCTTTTCTTCCTTCTTGTCTACCTCTTTTTCTTTTTCTTCCTCCCTTTCTTCCTCCAGTCCTTCCTTCTTTTTATTTTTTCTGTTTTCCTTTGTATCCAGTTAGCACAATGCTTGCTACTTAGCAGGCAGACAATGATATTTTTTGAATGAATAAATGCTTGTGAGATGTATTTGGGCCCCTTTTATTATATCTTTAGAAATTTATCAGGGTGGTAATCATAAGGAATTATAAAGAACAACATAAGAAACAGGAACACCTACAATAATCATCTAGGTTAATTGATCCCATAGATGGTTTGTAGATAGTACTGTGATTATACCTATCAGTGATTTGTCAGCCTGATGGATTATAATCACTAGTTTTCCTTTTTTCTTTTCTTTTCTTCTTTTCTCTTCTTTGTTGTTGTTGTTGTTTTGTTTTTTTGCAAAGGTAGTTCCAGGTTCATGTTTTTCTGAAATAGAGATACAGAATAGAGAGCAGAACCATTTCATTTAAACTGGAAATCTGATTTCCATTTCTGTCACTCAGAACCACCTTTTGAATTCCAATTCAGGTATCAATCTGACATAAAAGTATAGATACAATGCTTCAGGAAATATAAATGGATCCAGAATTTTTTTGCACATATCATAGATATATGGTTTGTGTAGTCTTACCACAAATCAAAAGCATTTGTGAGAAAAATATAGAACTATGGAGAATTCCTAAATTACTTTTTCTCTTTTGGTGTAATAAAATTATTTTCTGTACTAGCTCTTGATATTTTCTCTCCTGTCCAGGACAAACTCACCTTTTTGAACTTCCCAGTTATTTTGCAAAAAGGTTATTGCTTTTTTCTTACAGGAAAGGGACAAGCCATGCTCTATCATCCTTAGCAATAATCAGGGATCTTTTATTTTTTTTTCTTTTGAAAGAAATCTTTGCTAAGAAAACAAGGTTGCCAGGAAAAAAAAAAAAAAAAAAAACTTTGAGAGGAAAAAAAAGTAGGGAGGAGAGGTTTTGAACTTCTGTGTGAGGAACTAAATCAATATAAGATCAAATAAAAACGGGGACTGTTTTCCTCCTGCAAACTAATGGATAAAAACCAATGTAACCTTTGCTCCTTTGCCCTCTTACATTTCTTTTACTTGAGAAAAAAATAAAATATGCATCATATGTTCAAGGCACTCATTATATTTATCTATTTAATTTTCATTGCTATTTTCATAATATGAGTATGTTTACTTCACAATTAAGTTTGGATTTACCTTTCATTTTGTTCTTTATTCAGTTGAATATCTAGGATTAGTTACAGGTATCTGGATTTTCAGAACAATATAAAATTTTGTTATTCAGGCAGGTTTATTTGACCTCATAAGAACTTAATGATATGTGGTGTCATCCTTGCCTAACTAACATTTAAGATGTAAATACAAATGTTATAAAGCAAAAGAAACATATGAAATATCTCTATTAATTTAAAATAGTAAGCTTTATTTTTATGTCATGTTCATATTTTATTAAATTAAAACAAACTTCAAAACATATTTTTAGCTTTTGATTTTCTCCCAATGGCCCATGATACATGGAACCTTTCTCAAACTCACATAATTTTATGAGTCTCTTCCTTAGCTCATGTTCCCATATGGATATTAACTGCTTCCCATTGGAGCCTTACATAGCCCAACTGATATATCTGCCCTCTTTGTCTATTTGATACAGTAATCAATGTTGTAAAGAATTAAAGGGGGAAAAAGAAAGGAGCTGTAAGTGGCAGTGTATTCAATATAGCTCCAAATCTCCCTAATTTTCCTTAAGTTAACAATCTAGCTATCAAATGACATAGCACAGCTTCAAATGTATCTTGTCAAGTGCAGAGCATTTAATTATACTTAAAATATCCTCATTAATCAAAAATGTTTTTGCCTTCCTAACAACTCTACTATTAAATACCAGTGAAGAAGTCTCTTTTAGAGACATTTAGATATCAGCTAGCAGGATGGAGCTCTGAAGGTATATCCAAAGTGGGCTGGTATCTGACCTCTTCCTTGAGATTAACCACAGCTCAGTATCTTTTACACCATGTTTCTGCCTGTGTGCCTTGGAGACTGCTGTGGCAGGCAAGAAAGCCCTAGGCAAATTATTCTACCATTTTACATGATTATTAGGAACTAAGGTGATCATGTGTCCCATCTGAAATTGGGCCTATGGATCTAATAAAAGATGGTTTAGTCTACATCCAGAAATAATAGTTAGTACACAAACATGTTGTAATTTATTTCATTTTTTTATGAGATGTGGTGAGAGTCATTTCAAATATTCTGTCCTGGATAATTCAAAACAAATGATCTTATTATCAGTAACATTTTTCTCTTAATATACATAAAACACATTCAGTGAACATATAATAAATGCCACACATTACTCTGTGCCTGTGATATTGTATTTGAGCCTTATCAACCACAGAAGACATTTCATAACTTCAACTCTATTCCTGGCTTTATAAAGAATGTTCTCACATAGAGAGCTAAGTAATTAATTCTTCCAGGAATTATTGGTTTTGTTTTTTTGTTTTTTTTGTTTTTTTAGAGAGAGAGAGGGAGGGGCAGAGGGAGAGGGAGAGAGAGAATCTTAAGGGGTCTCCATTCTCAGCACGGAGCCCGATGCAGGCGTCCCTGTAACCAGAATTTAAAATCAAGTTTCTTTGTCCTAACAGCCTGAGTAGTTTTTGTTGCACCTCAATGTATTCATAAAAGGCTTAGTGTAGTTCTCTGTGCAGAAAAATGAAGTAAATTAGACTATAAGTAATGTTGGATTTTATATGATACTGATAGTGGACCTCAGTCAGGAAAGGCAGAAAGAAAATAGAAAAGAATGGGCTGAGGACAAAAAGGATTGACAGGTAGGAGGAGGAAAAAAAAAGTGTATGTAGATGGTTATCAGTAAAACTTAACTAATTTTCCAGTCTACTTTTGAGTCCTAGAATTCTGTAATTCTGTGATGCATTTTTCCCTCTGAACACTAGCACAACAGATAGACTAAATTTCTAATGAAGAAATCACTTCTTTGCCTATATCATAATATGTACCTGTTTTGCTTTTCAAAAAGGCATTTGCTGGTTTAACTTCAGTGTACAGAATTGGGAAAACTTACCTAAAATATATAAGCATGGGGGGACTGGGTGGCTCAGTTGGTTGAGCATCTGACTCTCGGTTTTGGATCAGGTAATGATTTCATGGGTTGTGGACCGAGCCCTGAGTGGAGCTCCCCACTCAGCGGGAAATCTGCTTAAGATTCTCTCTCTCTGGGGCACCTGTGTAGCTCAGTCAGTTAAGCGTCTGCCTTCAGCTGAGGTCATGATCCCAGGGTCCTTGTATCAAGCCCCACGTTGGGCTCCCTGCTCAGCAGGGAACCTGCTTCTCCCTCTCCTCCCCACCTATGCACTCTCTCTCTCAAATAAATAAAATCTTAAAAAAAAAGAAGATTCTCTCCCTCTGCCCCTCCACCTACTCATGCATGCCCACTTTCACCTCTCTCCCTTTCTCTCTTTGTCAAATAAATAAATCTTTAAAAAAAAGCCATAAGCATGTTTCACCTAAGGCATTTGGTGACCCATCAGAACCCTCTAATGAGGAAAGTTAACTTCTCACACCTGGACAAGTCTCTAGAGGCATGAACTTTTTCCTCCAATGGTGATAGGGTTACACTGATTATCTGAGTAGCTGATGGAGATAAAAGGGCTAGTGGCGTGAAACCTTTCCCTTTCCAATTCCTCTTCATGTTAAAATAAAGTGACTCACAAGCACAGTGGCAGCCAATCTCTTTTGGAACACAAGCTACATTTTGAAATCAATAAGTGGCCCTGCAACCAGCACACAATCCTCCCCTGAACCAAGTTCAGTTGAAACTATTCTTAACCACAACTAGGGGACCAGGTGTCAGGATTCTCATGCAAAGATGGAGCACTTTCCACTGAGCAGGCCCCATAAGCCTTACTACAAGGTGATGGAGTAATATTGTTTGATCACTAATAAGGAGGCTGAAATGGATCCAAACTTGAAATGGCAAAAATATAAACTTTTTTTAAAGTAGAAAAATAAACCTCTATTGTTAACAAAGTAAAGAATAGCAAGATGGGTTGGTGGTAAGCCTTTCTCACTGCTTTACTCAACAAATCAGCTTTGTTTTCTGAGATGCCCACAATGCCTTAGAGCTATGGTTTTCAAACTGCAGTTTGTTACAATTATCTGGAGGTTCCAGCTTGTGCTGTAATTTGTATGAACAGAGAGAGACAAAGAGAGAGAGAGAGGGAAATAGAAGAAACAGACTCTTAACTATAGAGAACACACAGATTGTTACCAGAGGGGAGGCCAGTGGGGAGATGGGTGAAATAGGTGATGGAGATTAAGGAAGGCACTTGTTGTGATGAGCACTGGTGTTGTATGGAAGTGTTGAATCAATATATTTTACACCTGAAACTAATATAACACTGTATTAACTAACTGGAATTTAAATACAAACTTAAAAAATCATCTGGGGATATCTCAGAAACTGGTGGAGGTGTGGTAAATCTAGTGAATCTGCATTTTTAGTCAGTTTTCTAGGCAGTTCTGAGTTAGTCTGAATACCATTGTCTGAAAACATTGCCCAATTGAGAAATTAAATCCTCTCTAACAATAAAACTATGAAAATATGAAAGGGAATTATTTTTCTCAACAAACTTATTTCATTTTCATAAGCTTGTTGACAGTGCAACTGTTAGTAGCTTACACTTTAGAAATTATAGACATTCCTACATGCAGCTTTTAAATAAAAATTAGAGAGTCACATTAGACAGCATGATTATCACAAGACATCTAGCATCAAGGTGATTATGCCACTGGGTTGTCAAAAAATGCTGTACTATAGAGAAACAGGCTTTTATTCAGCTGTGTTCAGTTTATAATCAACCTTTATTGAGTGCTTACTATAATGAGTTTGCAACTTAATGGTAAACTACTGAAAAGACTTGGGTATGTCTAGTAAAACTAAGGTAAGAGGATAATATCTCATAGATTTCCAGGAAATAACACCACATTGATGAGAGATAAATTCCATTTCCACAAGACAGAATTCCTGCTATGTCTCTCTCATGTGGCTTGTATTTTTTTAACTAGTATTAATGGATAAGCTGGGAAATGAAGTAAAAAATTGAGGCTTTTTCCACTGTTCAAAGCAAGAATATCCAAGCCAATCTTGAAAAAAAACTGATTTTGAATCTTAATTCACATGTCCCCTTTTCAAGACTTATTAAGATGCTACAGATATCAAGACAGTATCGTACAGGCATAAAAATAGACATAACAGAATGGAATTTAAAGTCTAAAATAAATCTTTATATTTCTGGTCAGTTTATTTTTAAGAAGGGAATGCCAAGATAATTAAGTTAAGAAAGAATAACCTTTTCAACAAATAGTGCTGGAATAACTGAATATACACATAAAATGACTTTGAGCCCCCATCTCTCACCATATTAAAAAAAATTACTCAAAATGGATTATAGACCTAGAGTTAAAACTATAAAAATCTTAGAAGAAAACACTGGAGTAAATTTTCCTGAATCTTGGGTTCAGTGATCATTTCACAGATATGACTCCAAAAGCATGAGAAACAAAACAAAAAAGAAATGGATTTCATTAAAATTAAAACTTTTGTGATAAAAAGAATAACATCAATAAGTGAAAAGATAATCCACGAGAGAAAATATTTGTAAATCATATTTGATAAAGCACTTTTATCTAGAATATACAAAAGCTCTCACAGCTCAATTATAAGAGGACAAATGACCCAAAGAATAAAAGGACAATATTATGATCAGATCTCACCAAAGAAGATATGTAAATTATCAATAAGCACATAAAAAGATGCTCAAGCCAACATTACTGATTCCAGAACCAGACAGACACTACAAAATAAACAAATGAAAATTAAAACAAACAAAAATATTAGAGGGATCATTTACCATGATCAAGTGGGATTTATTCCAGGGATGCAAGGATAGTTCAATATATGCAAATAAATCAACATGATGCATCACATTAACTAAATGGAGAATAAAATCATATAATCATCTAAGTAGATGCATAAAAAGCATTTGACAAAATTCAACTTCCATTCACAATAAAAAATTTCAACAGAGTGGGTATAGAAGGAACATATTTCAACATAATAAGGGCTATAAAATGACAAAGCCACAGCTAAAATCATACTCAATGATGCCAAGCTGAAAGTTTTTCCTCTAAGATCAGGAACAAGACAAGGATGTTTCTTCTCACTGCTTTTATTCAAATAATATTGGAAGTCCCAGCCACAGCAATCAGACAAAAAAAAAAAGAAATACAAGGTATACAAATTGGTAAGGAAGAACAAAACTATCACTATTTGCATATGACATGATAGTATATATTAAAAAAACCCTAAAGACTACACCAAAAAAGCTAATAGAACTCATGCATGAATTTAGTAAAGTTGCAGGATGCAAAATTAATATACAGAAATTTGTTGCACTGCAATACACTGATAACAAGTAGCAGAAAAAATTTTTTTAAAAAAAATCTCATTTACAATCACATGAAAAAATAAAATGCCTAAGAATAAATTTAACCAGGAAGTGAAAGACTTTTATTTTGAAAACTGTAAGACGTTGATGAAAGAAATTGAAGATGACACACAAAAAAATGGAAAGATATACAATGCTCACAGATTGGAAGAACAAACATTGTTAAAATGTCTATACTACCCAAAGCAATCTACAAATTCAATGCAATTCCTAACAAAATCCCAATAGTATTTTTTTCAGAGCTAGAAGAAATTATCCTAAAATTTGTACAGAACCAAGTAAGACCTCAAGTAGTCAAAGGAATCTTGAGACAAAAGAACAGAGCTGGAAGTATCACAATCTCAGATTTCAAGATTTACTACAAAGCTATAATTATCAAAAAAAGTATGGTACTGGCACAGAAATGGACACATAGATAAATAGAACAGTATAGAGAGCCCAGAAATAAACCCACACTTAATATGGTCAATTAATCTATGACAAAGGAGGCAAAAATATACAATGGGGAAAAGATAGTCTTTTCAATAAATGGTGCTGGGAACACTGGACAGCTACATGCAAAAGAGTGAAACTGGACCACTTTCTTACACCATGCACAAAAATAAATGGATTAAATCAAAATGGATTAAAGACCTAAATGTGAAACCTGAAAGCATAAATCTCTTAAAAGAAAACATAGGCAGAAATCTTTTGGACATTGGCCTTAGCAACATATTTATGGATAAGTCTCCTTAGGCAAAGGAAACAAGAGCCAAAATGAACTGTTCAGCGTACAACAAAATAAAAAGCTTTTGCATAGCAAAGGAACCCATCAACAAAATGAAAAGGAAACCTACAGAAAGGAAGAAGATATTTACAGATGGTATATCTGATAAGGGGTTAATATCCAAAATATATAAAGAACTCATAAAACTCAACACTAAAAAACAAATAATCCAATTAAAAAATGAGCAGAAGACCTGAACAGATTTATTTTTTCCAAAGAAGAGACACAGATGACCAACAGATGCATGGAAAGATTCTCAGCATCACTAATCATCAAGAAAATGCAAATCAAAACCACAATGAGATATCACCTCACACCAGTCAGAATGGCTAGTATCAAAAATACAGAAACGAGGGGCACCTGGGTGGCTCATTCAGTTAAGCGTCTGCCTTTGGCTTAGGTCATGATCCCAGAGTCCCAGGATCCAGCCCCACGTCGGGGTCCCTGCTCAGCAGGGAATCTGCTTCTCCCTCTCTTGCCACCCCTCCCCCCACTCATGTGCTATCTCTCCCTCTCTCTCTCTCAGATAAATAAATAAAATCTTTTAAAAAATACAAAGAATAACAAGTGTTGGTTAGGAAGTAGAGAAAAGGGAACACTGGTGCACTATAGGTGGGAATGTAAATTGGTGTAGCCACTCTGGAAAACAGTATAAAGATTTCTGAAAAAACTAAAGATAGAAGTACCATATGATCCAGTAATTCTACTTTTGGTTATTTACCCAAAGTAAATGAGAACACTAATTCAAAAAGATATATGCACCCTTTTGTTCATTACAGTATTATTTACAATAGCCAAGTTATGGAAGCAACCTAAATGGCCATCAATAGATGAATGGATAAAGAAGATAGGGTATATATACACAATGGAATACTACTCATCCATAAGAAACAATAAAATATTGCCATTCGTGACAACATGGGTGGACCTAGAGGGTATTATGCTAAGTGAAATAAGTCAGAGAAAGGCAAATATTATATGATTTTACTTATATGTGGAATCTAAAAACCAAACAACAATAGCAAAAAAAAAAAAAAAAGAAGAAGAAGAAGAAGAAGAAGAAAAAGATTTATAGAGGACAAACTGGTGATTGATAGACAGGAGGAGGGTAGGGAATGGGGGATAGGTGAAATAGGTGAAAGAGTTTAAGAGGTACAGACTTTCAGTTATAAAATAAATAAATCAGGGGGATGAAAAGTCTAGGATCAGGAATATAATCCATAATATTATAAAACTTTTGTATGTTACAGAGTGTAATACACTTATGCTGAGGATTTTGTAATGTATATAATTGTCAAATTGCTATGCAGTACACCTGAAACTAATGTAATATTATATGTCAGCTATACCTTAATTAAAAAAAAAAAATGCTCGGGGCGCCTGGGTGGCTCAGTCGTTAAGCGTCTGCCTTCAGCTCAGGTCATGATCCCGGTGTCCTGGGATCGAGCCCCACATCAGACTCCCTGCTCCGCAGACAGCCTGCTTCTCCTTCTCCCACTCCCCCTTCTTGTGTTTCCTCTCTCGCTGTCTCTCTCTCTGTTAAATAAATAAATAAAATCTTTAAAAAAATAAAAAAAAAAAAAAGATGCTCAACATCATGAATCATTAGGGAAATGGAAATCAAATTTATAATGATATATCTTTTTGCACCCACTAGGATGGTTTAAAAAAAAACGTAGCTTGTATTTGTGAGGATGTAGTGATGTTGGCTATCATTCATTGCTAGCAGGAATGGGAAATTTTACAGCCACTTTGGGAAATGTCTGGCAGTTCCTCAAAAACTTAGTTACAATATGACCCAACAATTGCACGCTTAGGTATATATTCAAGAGAAATGAACACATATATCCACACAAAAACTTGCATAGAAATGTTGATAATAGCATTATTCATAATAGCCAAAAAGTGGAAACAGCTCAAATGTTTATTAATTGAAGAATGGATACAAAGTTGTATATTTTTACAATGAAATGTTATTTAACAATAAAAAAATACAGTTCTGATACATGCTACAACATGGATGAAACTTGAAAACCTTATGCTAAATGAAAGCTGATACAAAAAGGCCACCTATTGTATGATTGCATTATATAAAATGCCTAAAATGGGCAAATCTATGGAGAGAGAAAGTAGGTTAGTTGTTGTCTGGGGCTGAGGGTGGTGTGGTAAAATAGGGGTAACTGCTAATGGGTATGGAGTTTCTAATGGGGTGATAAAATATTCTAACATTGGATTGTAGTGATAGTTGCTCAGCTCAATGAATATACTAAAAAACACTGAATTGTACACTTTAAATTGGAAAGTACTCAAAAAATACTTGGTGATGTATTGAATCCATCCTCAATTATTTTCAATGAAGACTGTTTTATATAGATTTCTTAGATAATTACTTTGGTTTTTACTTTTGATTTGACTTTGAGAACCAGGTTTTAAAATATAACTTCACCAGCAACCAATCTATTAACCAGATATCACTTTAATTTTTCTTTAAATTATTATCTTCAGATCTTGAAAACCATTTTTTCACCATTGAGGAAAAAAAAAAAGTCTCTCCATTGCAGAGATTCTGCCACATCATGAAACAAGGGGGGAGATTATAGTTCACCCTACAGATGGAATCAGCTATATACAAATAGTCACTGCATTTCTTGTCTCTATGTATGTATGTCTCTCTTTCACACACACACACACACACACACACACACACACGGTTTTTGTTACAGCACCTCAGCTTGTGGTCTTGTGCACTTTATTCTGGAGAGGTAATTTTTCTTTTAATTTGAAAGCATAAAAATAATTGCTCAGGTGGTATCACTCAAACATATCCCCAATCCTCGAGTTACAAGAAACAATGGGGTTAAGTACCCAGCAGAGGGACATCATATTGTGAAATGATTCAGGTACTATAAACATTAAACATTAAATATTTGGAGGCCTTTATTTAGGGCCAACATATGGTGTTGTGCTGAGCACTATACCATGATAAGTACATAGGCACAGTATCTTCCTTCTGGGAGATGAATTTACCTTCCCTATAGTAGCTTAATTACCTAAGTTTTCATTAATGGAAAAAATGTATACACATGGATAGAACTGAGACCCATATGTGTCACTGAAAGCTTACTGAGGAAGTATTGTCACCAAAATTTCTGAAAACAATTACTAATCTGCTGGAGAGTTCATGCTTTGCATCCATTATGTGAAAATCACACTCTTTCATTTATGTGTAAATAAAAGGGAAATAACCACAAAACTAAGAACCCCCAATGTAACAGGAGTGCTGATTAAACTAAATGCTTTATAGATTTTTGTTTGACTTTAAAATCAAGAACAACAAAAGACAGTTGTTTTACTGTCTGGGGAAGGGTTTGACAAACAAGGTGAAGTTTTTCACTAACCCAAAGTAAAATATGCAAAGAGTAGAATTCCTAAACTTCATTATTTCTTATCTTAGTAAAAATATAATAAAATCATTAAATGTTAGAGCTGAGAAGGGCACTGAGGTCATCTAGTCCATTGGTACCCAATTGCTAGTCTCAGAATGGATTCACACATATCATCAAAATATTCTTTTTAAAGTAGCCAGTCCCAAAGCCCCATATTATGACATACTGATTCATTTAGTTTATACTAGAATTGAAAATCAGTATTTTAAAATAAGATTCTTGAGATGATGCTGACATACATAGAGTTTTGAGAAATGATAATTTGCTCTAAAATGGAATAACCTGTGATATATATACTCTCCCGCAAAAAACAACCAAAAAAATCTCTCAAAAACATATATGTGCATGTAAACAATTACATATTTACATATATAATTTATAATTTAAATTTATAAAAATAGCTGATAGATGATAGATAGATGATAGATGATAGATAGATTGATAGATGATAGATAGATAGATTGATAGATGATAGATAATGTGCTTCAGAGAGCCATTGAAGCAACCAGAACTTCAAGGGATAAGATTCTAGAAAAAAAGGATCCCCACAGAGGTGAGGTGACATTCTACATCTATACTTTCTTTCTGTTAGACACTTATTAATACTGGACACAAGGTAAAAAGGCAGATTCTGGATCTCCATTCCCTTATCCCTTCCCCAAGTAAATAACTTCTACTATGAGGCACAAAACAAAACAAAACAGCAGAGTTTCTGATAATTTAATTGGGCTATAGAGAAAAAAAAGTGAGACTTGAGGGTCCAGGATCCCACTGAGAATGGAATAGGGCTTGTTTACCCATAATATTGGCCAAATTCTGAGGTTTTGTGGAGGAAGAGAATAATTAAGGAACTAAGCAGAAAGCTTCTGGAAAACCAATCCAGAGTTTTTAACAATCTTAGGGTGCTGTGGAAACAAATACCTGCTCAATGGAGAAGGTTCTCAGTCAACCCCCATTCCTCTGTTGTGACCTCCAAAGGGCTATGTTGGAGGATAGGTGACTCAGAGGCAGTTGGATCTTACACATACTGCAACATAGCCCCAAGGCAGCTCAATTTCTTTTTATTTATTTATTTATTTATTTATTTATTTATTTATTTATTTATTTATTTATATTATGTTCAATTAGCCAACATGTAATACATCATTAGTTTTTGATGGAGTGTTCAATGATTCATTAGTTGCGTATAACACCCAGTGCTCAACACCACATGTCCCCTCCTTAATACCCATCACTCGGTTACCCCATTCCCCCATGCCCCTCCCTTCTGTAACCCTCAGTTTGGTTCCCAGATTCCAAAGTCTCTCACGGATTGTCTCCCTCTCTGAATTCTTCCCATTCAGCTTTCCCTCCCTTCCCCTGTGGTCCTCCCTGCTATTCCTTATGTTACACATGTGGGTGAAACCATATGATAACTTTTTCTCTGCTTAGCATAATCCCCTCCAGTTCCATCCATGTCGATGCAAATGGTAGGTACTCATCCTTTCTGATGGCTGAAAATATTCCATTGTATATATGAACCACATCTTCTTTATCCATTCATTTGTTGAAGAGCATCTCGGCTCCTGGTTATCATGTTTAGCTGTTGTGGACATTGCTGCTATGAGCATTGGGGCGAATGTGCCCCTTCATTTCACTAAATCTGTATCTTTGGGGAAAATACCTAGTAGTGCAATTGCTGGGTTGTAGGGTACCTCTATTTTTACTATCTTGAGGAACCTCCATACTGTTTTCCAGAGTGGCTGTAAAAGCTTGCATTCCCACTAACAGTATAAGAGGGTTCCCTTCTCCACATCCACACCAACACTTGTTTTTTCCTGTCTTGTTAATTTTGCCATTCTAACTGGTATAAGGTGGTATTTTCATGGTTTTGATTTGTATTTCCCTGATGGTTAGTGATGTTGAACATTTTTTTCATGTGTCTGTTAGCCATTCATATGTCTTCTTCGGAGAAATGTTTGTTCATGTCTTCTGCCCATGTCTTGACTGCATTATTTGTTTTTTGGGTGTTGAGTTTGAGGGTTTTTTTTTCCTTAATTTATTTGTTTTCTATTAGCATATAATGTACTATTTGTTTCAGGGATACAAGTCTGATTCATCAATCTTACACAATTCACAGCGCTCACCATAGCGCATACCCTCCCCAGTGTCCATCACCCAGCCACCCCAGCCCTCCCACTGCCCTCCACTCCAGCAACCCTCAGTTTGTTTCCTGAGATTAAGAGTCTCTTATGCTTTACCTTCCTCTCTGGTATCATCTTGTTTCATTTATTCCTTTTTTCCCCTATGATCCTCTGTCTTGTTTCTCAAATTCCTCATATCAGTGAGATCATATGATACTTACCTTTCTCTGATTGACTTATTTCGCTTAGCATAATACCCTCTAGTTCAATCCATGTCCTTGCAAATGGCAAGATTTCATTTTCTGATGGCTGCATAATATTCCATTGTATATATACACCACATCTTCTTTATCTATTCATCTGTTGATGGACATCTAGGTACTTTCCATAGTTTGGCTATTATGGACATTGCTGCTATAAACGTTGGGGTGCATGTGCCCCTTCAAATCACTACATTTGTATCTTTGGGGTAAATACCCAGTAGTGCAATTGCTGGGTCATACGGTAGCTCTATTTTGAACTTTTTGAGGAACCTCCATACTGTTTTCCAGAGTGGCACCAGCTTGCATTCCCACCAACAGTGTAGGAGCGTTCCCCTTTCTCTGAATCCTCGCCAACATCTGCCATTTCCTGACTTGTTAATTTTAGCCACTCTGACTGGGGTGAGGTGGTATCTCATTGAGGTTTTGATTTGTATTTCCCTGATGCCGAGTGATGTTGAGCACTTTTTCATGTGCCTGTTGGCCATTTGGATGTCTTCTTTGCAGAAATGCCTGTTCATATTTTCTGCCCATTACTTGAATGGATTATTTGTTCTTTGGGTGTTGAGTTTGATAAGTTCTTTATAGATTTTGGATACTAGCCTTTTATCTGATATGTCATTTGCAAATATCTTCTCCCATTCTGTCAGTTGTCTTTTGGTTTTGTTGACTGTTTCCCTTGCTGTGCAAAAGCTTTTTATCTTGATAAAGTCCCCATAGTTCATTTTTGCCTGTGCTTCCTTGGCCTTTGATGATGTTTCCAGGAAAAAGTTGCTGCAGCTGAGGTCGAAGAGGTTGTTGCCTGTGTTCTCCTCAATGATTTTGATGGATCCCTGTCTCACATTTAGGTCTTTCATCCATTTTGAGACTATTTTTGTGTGTGGTATAAGTTTCATTTCTCTGCATGTGGCTGTCCAGTTTTCCCAACACCATTTGTTGAAGAGACTGTCTTTTTCCCATTGGACATCCTTTCCTGCTTTGTAGAAGATTAGTTGACCATAGAGTTGAGGGTCGATTTCTGGGATATCTATTCAGTTCCATTGATCTAAGTGTCTGTTTTTGTACCAGTACCACACTGTCTTGATGATTATAGCTTTGTAATAGAGCTTGAAGTCCAGAATCGTGATGCCACCAGCTTTGCTTTTCTTTTTTCAACATTCCTCTGGCTATTTGGGGTCTTTTCTGGTTCCATACAAATTTTAGGATTATTTGTTCCATTTCTTTGAAAAAAGTGGATGGTATTTTGATAGGGATTGCATTAAATGTGTAGATTGCTCTAGGTAGCATTGACATTTTCACAATATTTGTTCTTCCAATCCATGAGCATTGAACATTTTTCCATTTCTTTGTGCCTTCCTCAATTTCTTTTATGAGTATTCTATTGTTTTCTGAGTACAGATTCTTTGCCTCTTTGGTTAGATTTATTCCTAGGTATCTTATGGTTTTGGGTGCAGTTGTAATTTGGGTGTATAGAAATGCAACTGATTTCTGTGCATTGATTTTATATCCTGCCACATTACTGAATTCCTGTATGAGTTCTAGCAGTTTGGGGGTGGAGTCTTCTGGGTTTTTCACATGAAGTATCATATCATCTGCAAAAAGTGAGAGTTTCACTTCTTCTTTGCTGATTCAGATGCCTTTTATTTCTTCTTCTTTTTTTTTTTTTTCTGATTGCTGAGGCTAGGACTTCTAGTTCTATATTGAATAGCAGTGGTGATATTGGACATCCCTGCCATGTTCCTGACCTTAGGGAAAAAGCTCTCAGTTTTTCCCCATTGAGAATGAGAGTAGCTGTGGGCTTTCATACATGGCTTTTATGATATTGAGGTATATACCCTCTATCTCTACACTGTGAAGAGTTTTAATCAAGAAAGAATGCTATACTTTGTCAAATACTTTTTCTGCATTAATTGAGAGGATCATATGGTTCTTGTTCTTTCTTTTATTAATGTATTGTATCACATTGATTGATTTGCAGATGTTGAACCAACCTTGCAGCCCAGGAATAAATCCCATCTGTCGTGGTGAATAATCCTTTTAATGTACTAATGTCCTATTGGCTAGTATTCTGGTGAGAATTTTTGTTTCCATGTTCATGAGGGATATTGTTCTGTAATTCTCCATTTTGATGGGGTCTTTGGTTTTTGGATCAAAGTAATGCTGGTCTCATAAAATGAGTTTGGAAGTTTTCCTTCCATTTCTATTTTTTTGGAACAGTTTCAGAAGAATAGGTATTAATTCTTCTTCAAATGTTTGTAGAATTCCTCTGGGAAGTCATCTGGCCCTGGGCTCTTGTTTTTTGGGAGATTTTTGATTACTGCTTTTATTTCCTTACTGGTTATGGGTCTGTTCAGGTTTTCTATTTCTTCCTGGTTCAGTTTTGGTAGTTTATACATCTATAGGAGAGCATTCATTTCTTCAAGATTGTCTAATTTGCTGGCATATAGTTGCTTATAATATGCTTTATAATTGTTTGTGTTTCTTTAGTGAACCCTCCAAGAAAAGCAGTCAATCACTCCTGTCTCCCTGGTCTCTGTCCACACTTTGTGCTCACTCAGCTTGTGACCGATCATTTCTATCTCTGGCACAGAGCCCTGTTTGGAGACTCCAAACCGAGCATATCCCTCTGGCATGCTCCCACACTGCTCCTCATGGGGGAGGAAGGAGAGTCTCACCGGATCTGCCACTTGTTGGGTCCCTGCTCAAAGAGTAGTGGCCCAAATGTTCTGTGGATCATAGTTTATGGCAACCCTGAGCTGAGAGCCCACTCCTCGGCTCTGTCTTTGCAGCTGGTTTCCCCACTCCAATACCTGGGAGCTCTGCTGCAGTCACCTCCGGTCTTTCTGTGATCCCTAGGGTCCTGAGACCACACTGTCCCAGTGAGGGTTTCAACCCCATGCTTAGCCACTGGAGCAATGTCCCTCAGTGGAGCAGACTTCTAAAATTTCTGATTTTGTGCTCCACTGCTTTATCACTTGCCGGTAGCTGGCTGACAGATGTTCCCTCCCCCTGTGGTCTATCTTCCCAAATATCACCTCGGATTCACTTCTCCGCACGTCGTACCTTCTAGAAAGTGGTCGCTTTTCTGTTCATAGAATTGCAGCTATTCTTTTCTTCGATCTCCTGTTGAGTTTGTAGGTGTTCAGAATGGTTTGATAACTATCTAGCTGAATTCCTGGGACCAGACAAAATTTAGGTCTCCTACTCCTCCACCATCTTGCTCCTCTTATTCTGAGAAGTTCTTTATAGATCTTGGATACTAGCCCTTTATCTGTAATGTCATTTGCAAATATCTTTTCCCATTCCTTGGGTTGCCTTTTAGTTTTGTTGACTGTTTCCTTTGCTGTGCAGAAGTTTTTTATCTTGATGAAGTCCCAAAAGTTCATTTTTGCTTTTGTTTCCCAAGCCTTTAGAGACATGTCTTGAAAGAAGTTGCTGTGGCTGATGTCAAAGAGGTTACTGCCTGTATTCTTCTCTAGGATTTTGATGGATTCTTGTCTCACACTGAGGTCTTTTATCCATTTTGAGTTTATTTTTGTGTATGGTGTAAGACAATGGTTCAGTTTCATTCTTCTGCATGTGGCTGTCCAATTTTCTCAGCACCATTTATTGAAGAGACTGTCTGTTTTCTATTGGATATTTTTTCCTGATTTGTCCAAGATTAGTTGACCATAAAGTTGAGGGTCAGTTTCTGGGACCTCTATTCTGTTCCATTGATCTATGTGTCTTTTTTTGTGCCAATACCATGCTGTCCTGATGATCACAGTTTTGTAACATAACTTGAATCAGGCATCGTGATGCGGAGATGTTTGGTTTGTTTTTTCAACAATTCCCTGGCATGTTGGGGTCTTTTCTTGTTCCCTAAAAATTTTAGGATTGTTTGTTCCAGCTCTGAAAAATCTTGATGGTATTTTGATAGGGATTGCATTGAATGTGTAGATTGCTCTGGGCAGCATAGACATTTTAACAATGTTGATTCTTCCAATCCAAGAGCATGGAATGTTTTTCCATCGCTTTGTGTCTTCCTCCATTTCTTTCATAAGTGTTCTGTAGTTTCTAGAATACAGATCTTTTACCTCCTTGGTTAGGTTTATTCCTAGGTATCTAATGTTTTTTGGTGCAATTGTGAATGGGATCAATTCCTTAATTTCTCTTCAGTCACATTGTTAGTGTATAGAAATGCAACTGATTTCTGTGCATTGACTTTGTATTGATATGGTATCTTGCCACATTGCTAAATTGCTATATGAGTTATAGCAATTTTAGGGTAGAGTCCGTTGGATTTTCCACATAAAGTATCATGTCATCTGTGAAGAGAGAGAGTTTGACTTATCTTTGCCAATTTGAATACCTTTTATTTCTTTTTGTTGTCTGATTGCTGATGCTAGGACTTCTAGTACTATGTTGAACAACAGTGGAGAGCGTGGGCATCCTTGTCGTGTTCCTGATCTTACTCCATTGAGAATGATGTTCACTGTGGGCTTTTCCTAGATGTTTTTTATGATATTGAGGAATGTTCCCTCTATCCCTACATTCTGAAGAGTTTTAATCAGGAAAGGATGCTGTATTTTGTCAAATGCTTTTCCTGCATCAATTGAGAGGATCATATGGTTCTTGGCTCTTTTGTTAATGTGATCTATCACGTTCATTGATTTGTGAATGTTGAACCACCCTTGCATCTGAGGAATAAATCCCACCTGGTTGTATTGAGTAATCCTTTTAATGTACTGTTGGATCCTATTCACTAGTATCTTGGTGAGTATTTTGGCACCCAAGTTCATCAGGGATATTGGTCTGTAATTCTCCTTTTTGATGGGGTCTTTGTCTGGTTTGGGGATCAGGGTAATGCTGCCCTCATAGAACGAGTTTGGAAGCTTTCCTTCCATTTCTATTTTTTGGAACACCTTCAGTAGAATAGGTATGATATCTTCTTTAAATGTTTGGTACAATTCCCCTGGGAAGCCATCTGTCCCTGGACTCTTATTTTTTGTGAGGTTTTAGATTACTGTTTCAATTTCCTTGCCAGTTACTGGTCTGTTGAGATTGTTTATTTCTTCCTGTTTCAGTCTTGGTAGTTTATAAGTGTTCAGGAAGGCATCCATTTCTTCCAGATTGCCTAGGTTGTTGGCATACAGCTGCTGGTAATAAGTTCTAATAACTGTCTCCATTTCCTTGGTATTGGTCATGGTTTCTCCCCTTTCATTCATGGTTCTATTAATTTGGGTCCTTTCTCTTTTCTTTTGGATAAGTCTGGCCAGAGGTTTATTGAGCTTATTAATTCTTTCAAATAACCAGCTTCTAGTTTTGTTGATCTGCTCTACTTTTTTTCTAGTTTCTATTTCATTGATCTCTGCTCTAGTCTTTATTGTTTTTCTTCCCTTGCTTGGTTTAGGCTTTATTTGCTGTTCTTTCTCCAGCTCCTTTAGGTGTAAGGATAGGTTGTGCATTTGGGATTTTTCTGATTTTTTGAGAGAGGCTTGGATGGCTATGTACTTCCCTTTAAGGACTGCCTTTGCAGTATCCTCATAGGTTCTTAACTGATGTGTTTTCATTTTCATTGGTTTTCAGGAACTGTTTAAGTTCCTTTTTAATTTCCTGGTTGACCCATTCATTCTTTAGTAGGATGCTCTTTTACCTCCAAGGGTTTGCATTCCTTCCAAATCTTTCCTTGTGGTTGAGTTCCAGTTTCAAAGCATTGTGATCTGAAAATATGCAGGGAATAATCTCAGTCTTGTGGTATCATTTGAGACCTGATTTGTGACCCAGTATGTGATCTATTCTGGAGAAAGTTCTGTCTGCATTTGAGAAGAATGAGTATTCTGTTGTTTTAGGATGGAATGTTCTGTATATGTATGTGAAGACCATCTGGTCCAATGTGTCCTTCAAAGCTCTGTTTCTTTGTTGATCTTCTGCTTAGATGATCTATCTATTGCTGTGAGTGGAGTGTTGAAGTCTTCTACTATTAATGTATTATTATCAATATGGTTCTTTATTTTGGTTAATAGTTGGTTTATGTAGTTGCCTGCTCCCATATTGGGGGCATAGATAGTTACAATTGTTAGATTTTCTGTTGGATAGAGCCTTTAAGTATGATATAGTGTCCCTCTACATCTCTTCCTACAGTCTTTGGTTTAAAATCTAATTTGTCTGTTATGAGAATTGCTACCCCAGCTTTCTCTTGAGGTCCTTTAGCATGATAAATATTCTCCATCCCCTCACTTTCAATCTGGGTGTGTCTTTAGGTTCAAAATGAGTCTCTTGTAGACAGCATATGGATGGGTCCTGCTTTTTTATCCATTCTAAAACCCTGTGCCTATTGATGGGAGCATTCAGCCCCTTCATGTTGAGAGTAACTACTGAAAGATATGAATTTAGTGCCATTATATTGCCTGTAAAGTCCTTGTTTCCATAGATTGTCTCTGTTAATTTCTGCTATATATTACTCTTGGGGTCTTTCTTATTTTATAGAATCCCCCTTAATATTTCTTGCAGGGCTGGCTTGGTGGTCACATATTCTTTCAGTTTCTGCTGGTCCTGGAAGCTCTTTATCTCTCTGTCCATTCTGAATGACAGCCTTTCTGGATAAAGTATTCTTGGCTGCATGTTCTTCTCATTTAGTACCCTGAATATGTCTTCCCATCCCTTTCTGGTTTGCCAGGTCTCTGTGGATAGGTTTGATGTTATTCTGATGTTCCTCCCTCAGTACATGAGAAATCTATTCCCCCTAGCTGCTCTCAGGATAGCTTCCCTGGCTCTAAGATTTGCAAGCTTCACTATCATATGTTGGGGTGTTAATCTATGTTTGCTGAATTTTGGGAAAGGTCCTCTCTGCCTCTTGGATGTGAATGCTTGTTTCCTTCCCCAGATTAGGGAAGTTCTCATCTATGATTTGTTCAGATATACCTTCTAGTCCTCTCTCTCTCTCTCCACTCCCTCAGGGATCCCAATAATTCTGACATTGGAACATTTCATGGTGTCATTGATCTCTCTAAGTCTGTTCTCATGGGCTACTAGCTGCCTATCCCTATCTTCCTCAGCTTCCTTCCTTTCTATCATCTTATCTTCTAGGTCACTAATTCATTATTCTGCCTCATTAACCCTGGCTGTTAGAGTATTCAATTTAGACTGCATTTCATTTTATTCATGGCATTCCGGCCTGAGTAGATCTCATTTCTGCCCTTGGAGATTCTATATTGTCACTAATGCTTTTCTCAAGCCTAGCTATTGACTTCATGATTGCTACCCTGAAGTCTATCTCTGACATCTTGCTTATATCCATTTCCATTAGTTCTGTGGCAGAGGACATTGTTTCTGGTTATTTTCTTTGTTGGGAGTTCCTCCTCCTAGTCATTCTGTTGATGGATGGTTGAGGGAGTGCACAGTCCAAAATATCAACCACTACGCAAGCAAAATGCACCTTAGAAAAAAATCTGAAGTGGTCAAAAGCTACCACAGATATGCCACCAAAGACAAGATTATCCAAAACAATAATAATGAAAGAAAAAAGGAAAGAGGAGAAAAAAAAGGGGGGGGTGGTGGAGAGAGTATAATCTCTCAAGGTGGACACAGCAGGGTGATCTGCCTGTTCCTGCTTCATTTTTGGTCTTTGTGTTAGAAGATACTATATCTCAAAATTGCAAAGAAATGAGAACTTACATATATACAAGATAAAATTGAATAGAGTGAGAAACAGGCTGTATGGCGCATAAATCTATAAAACGTTGACGTGAAAAAAATAAGTTAAAAAGCGACTTAAAAACAGGTTGGGAAATAAGAATCTATTTGAAATGGGTTAAAAAAAAGAATAAGAAAAAAACTAAAAAAGAAATGTAAAATTTTAGCCTGAAGTATAAGCGAGTTGAGAGGGAACACCTGGAGCTCCCTGTATTATTTTCCCCTGGTGGTGGAGTTTTACAGTCCTGTGGGAAATGAGCTTATCATTCACCTGTTCCTCCAGTCTGTCTTCTTGTGGAGGGGCCTGCTGCTCAGCTTCTCAAGTGTCTTTGCCTGGGTGGAGTTGCCCCACCCCTTGTCAGGGGGATGGGCTTAATGTGAGCTGGCTGCATGGCTTTTGTTCCCTGGCATCTTTCCACATCTCTTTAGAGGGTCATAGCAAACATGGCCTAGGCGGAATCTCTGGCCCAGAGCCGCAATATCAAGGTCCCCCTCTTCAACAAATCCTCTAGTTCAATCCATCTCCACCTCTGCATACAAAACTCTACATATTCACACCATTTGTGTCCTCCACACCTCTCCCAGGGGAGTCATGGGGACCTGGGAGCGTCTCTGCCCTATGTGACTTTGCAATTGCTAGTGGCCATGGACTTGCACATGCACCCTCTTCCGCAGCTCCTGCGTCACTCTGAGTGCTACCCCAGTGTCCCTTGGGGGTCACCGCCTTGAGAGCTGTTGCCCAGTCATGGGTGCAGACTCTTTGTGTGCCAAACCGCTGAATCCCGAGGCTCCCGCCGGCTGCACTTCTCCCCGGGGAGTTACGGGGACCTGAGAGCATCTCTGCACCTTGTGACTCTGCAACTGCAAGTGGCGGTGGGCTCACGTGTGCACCTTCTTCCACAGCTCCTAGGTCACGCTGGGTGCCACCCCAGCGTCTCTTCATGGGCCACACCACCCTGTGAGCTATCCCTGTCTTGGGTGCAAGCAGTTCTAAATCTCCCCTAGGATGTTAGACAGTCTGAACCTTCCAGTTCTTTTCAGGGTGGTCAGGCAGAGGATGGTCTCCCTATTGGCTTGGCTCGCCATTTATGGTGCCCAGAGCTGAGAGTTCTCTCTGGGCTCACTGACCATAACCAGTCTCCCTCTTCCACTTATTGGGCACTCTATCATTTCAGGCTCCCCCATTCTTTCTGAGTCTCCTGGAATCCTGAGACCACAATGATCCACCTAGAATTCTGCCCTACTCACCCCATGTGCCCTTTTCAGAAGTGTGACCTCTTACTCATCATCTCAGTTTCTGAATTGTTATTAACCTCTACCCTTTATGCCTTGCAAGAAAAGAATGAACTCTTTCAGAAGGAAGAGTGTAACATTCAGATAATCTACAAATTTTCTTACACAAAGTCTGACATTTGACAGAAACGTAAAAGATGTGTCCAGAAGCAATATCAAAGCATTTAAAAAAAAAGCCCAATGAGGAAAAAAAATATGGAAAATGCTGGAAAGAATATGAGACATATAGGATGGAATGGGATGGTTAGGAATAAATTAAAAAATGACCGCTTACACAGTGATTCTGGAGTACTTGTGCTTTGATTTAGACTGTAGTATTATCATATATTCTAGTAATCTTCAAAGTGGGCATTGGTTGACAACTCACTGGTGGGAAGGATGTAGATATTAAAACTTCTTTTTATTTTTTAAACTAAATATTTAAGAATTCCCATTTTTATACTTTTAATAATATATAGAAAATCATACATGGTAGTACATGAATGTACATAAATGAAAAAACAAACATGTATTAGAGTGTGAATGCATTAACAAAAAGGGGTTTTTATTTAAATAAAAGAGGTATATGATCAAAAATTTGCAACCATTGGTCTATTCTATATATGGGAGTGGTGCCTTGGACATTAAATATCACTTAACTTTTCCTGATAAATGATTATTTAAGTAAATGAAATTATACTTTTTGGAGAAATGTATTCATGGATACTTTCATTATACCAGATGCTAAGCAAATTATAGAAAACATGTGACAGAGACTATTTTCATTGGCATAGAGGTCCATAGGAAAAATGGTTAAGTGAGCAAAATTTGTTATATAGGAGCACCTTTCTGTGATTTCTAAATCTTCTCCCATATCTAAAGTCCTGCCTACCAACAAAGACACTTATTTTATCACTTTTCTTAGCATTCTTCTCCCACCTCCACTTTTTTCCCACTCACTTCTGCCCAGCCATTGAAGAACACACGTCAGAGTTCTTTTCTTCCCATCAAACCAGTCAAAACTTACAGTCTCTCAATTTTGACTTTACAGCTAATTTCAAGTGTTTGCTAGTTAAGGGGAAATAATTTTCATTTACTAATAAAACATGAAGCATGAATGGCTTAAATTCCAGTTACTACTTGTTTCAATGTTTTATAAAGGTTTGTTAGCACAGTGTAGTATAAAGACATGAACCTTGGTGTCAGAATGATCTTTCTTAAATGTCCTTTCCTCTCACTTCTAAATATGAGGTCTTGGAAATTTCAGTTAATTTTCTTGTTCTCTGTTTTCTCATCTATAAAATTGGAGTTATACCTATGGGACTGTAGAAAAATATTTTTATGATTCTGTACAGTTAGGGCTTTCTGGGAATATTTTACATAACCTGAGTTAAAGGACATGCCTTGTAATCTAAAGGTTGACTAAATACATAGTAAGAGATTCATCTCCTCAGAGGTATGTGTCTACATTCCAAAAGAGGAAGAAACCCAAAGCCTTGGAGACATTCCAAGAGTTGTCAACCCTGAGACATTTGTCTTCTTTCCCCCACCCCCATATATTTATTTACAACCCAAAAGTTAAAAACCTAAGGCCCTCCCCTTCTCCTCATAAGGAGCTTTGTTTACATTAGGGAGATTAAGTTCCTATCCCAAGAGAGGGGGGAATGTGTATATAAGCTCTCAGATTCTTATTTTCAGGGCTCCCTTTCTTTATGTGAATGGTGATATCATCACCTCATCATATTTCACTGCAGGGGATTGGATATTTGCAGCAAAAGAGAACCAATATGTTTCTTGCTATAAGTAAAACTAATCTGTCTTGACCCAGAAATTTCATGTTAACTTTTACATTAATATGAATAAATATAGATAAAATTTGTCAATATCCACCTTATCAACTATACCGGGGAGGGAAAATGAGATGGTGAATATGGAAGGACTCAGAAACAACTTATACAACCAGGAGATTATTTTCTCGAATTTTATTTTGTTGCTGTTCTTTGTGAAGTAGTAGGATGTTTGGCATAACCAAAAGATGCCCAGAATCATGTACTTTTATATTTGAAATTTGCTTATGTATTCCTTGTGCCTTAACTAGGCTCCAGGTGAGAGGAATTTTGAAAACTATTAGAACACTTTTTATTAACTATAACTTGAAAATTGAAATGGACATCCCAGATATTAGGGACAATTATAGCAAATATTATAGCTGGAACTCAATATGTTATGTTGCTGTCGAGACATTTGAAATAATGTTTATCATCTTAAAAGAGTAGAAAAATTTACTTACAAATCATAGAACTAAGAGACAAAGATAACATTGGCAGCCTGGGATGCTTCTTGCTGAGGCATTATGTGGAAATAAGATTAACACATTCACACATTGAGAACTGTCTTCCCTAAAAAGAGATAGGTTGTCTTTGATAACTTTTTTTAGACTGCTGTGTCTTTCCATTTCATTTCAAATATTTTCTTAAAAATATTTACTTTTTAAATTTGGACACAAAAATCATTTATATAGCCTAAAAATTCAATAGCCCCAAAATAATTCACCTCATAAATGAGGCAACAGTCAAGAACATTTCTTAGTGTATCTGCCCTTCTAATAGTAAGTTCTAAAGTTAGAGGGCACTCCGAAGATAGAACCCTCCTTTCAAGGTAATGACATATACATTTATTCAACAAGGTAGCCTTCTCTAAATGTCAAAGTTTCACTCCCAAGGCATTTTTCTGGATACACTTTAGAAAATATAGTTATTTAAATAAAACTTCCATTTCCTTTGTCATTCTTTTTGATGATCCATCTTTAACAGGGAGAGTTCCAATACCCTGATAGTGCTGCATCTATAGTGAATGGAAGGCATAGCCTATGCCATTTATTTATTATATCTTTTTTCCCCATCTTTAATATTTTCTATTATTCTATAGAAAGGCTGGTTCTCTGATGTATTAAAGAAAAAATAGTATATTATTTGACAGATGTTGCTTAAGCATATATATATTATATATATACACACATATATATATAATTAATATATACATATGTGAATATTAGTATATAAAGGTATGTATATTTATAAAATGTCCTGCATCACACTTTTAGTAAACATTCTATGTGCATTAGTTTAATTTTCATAACAGCTTTTTATGATAGGAATTATTACTGTTCCCATTTTACAAATGAGAATGTCGAGACTCAAAGATGTTACTTACACAGAACTAGTAAATGGGGAGCCAGGATTTGGACTAGGTCTACCTGACTTCAATGCCCAAGTTATGAAAAATAATGTAAAATGCATCTAAAGTTATGGAGAAAAATCATTTAAGTTTTAAGGTATGACAACCAAAGAAGTGTTGCTTAAAATGATATGTTGAGAAGTTGGCTGAGATATATTGTCTTACTCTCAATCTTTAATTGAGAGACAGTGTTGAGTGGTATGAAAACCACCGTATTTAGATTCAGACAGATCTGAGTCACTAATTGTGTAAATTTGGGCAAGGAATTTGCATCTTCCAGAGTTTATATGAATATAGCTTTAAAAGTACCTGGCACAGGGCTGCCAGCGTGGTGCAGTTGATTAAGTGTCCAACTCTTGGTTTCAGCTCAGGTCATGATCTCAGGATCCTGGAATTGAGCCCCACATTGGGCTCCATGCTCAGTGTGGAGTCTGCTTGAGATTCTCTCTCTCCCTCTCCCTCTGCCCCTCCTGCTCATGCTGTCTCTCTCTCTCTCTCTAAAATAAATAAATAAGGCAAGATGGTGGTAGAGTAGGGGACCTCGTTTTATCTGGTCCCTCAAATTTAGCTGGATATTTCTCAAACCATTCTGAACACACACAAATTCAACCTGAGATGTAAGAACATTTATCCGGATCTCTACAGGCAGAAAAATGACTATTTTTTGCAAGGTCGGAGGTGCAGAACCTTGAATCTTCAGGGGAAATATTGGAAGATAAAAGGAGGGGGGAGGGAGCCTCCATAAGCCAGCCACTGGAAAGTGATATAACACTGGAGCACAAAATTGGGACCCTTAGAAGTCTGCTCCAGTGAGAGACATCCCTTTCAGAAAGGGCACAGGGGATGAATAGGGCAGAATTCTTGGTGGATCATTGTGGTCTCAGGATCACAGGAGACTTGGAAAGAATGGGAGGAACCCTAACCGAAAGAGTGTCCAAGAAGTGGAACAGGGAGACTGGTTATGGTCAGCAAGTCCAGAGAGGACATTCAGCTATGGGCACCATAAACTGCAAGCTGGCCTGGTAAGGAGACCACTCTCTGAGTACCCTGAAAAGGACTAGAAGGTGTGGGCTGTTTAAAATCCCAGGGGAGATACGAAATGGCATGCGCCCATGACAGGGCAACAGCTCTCAGGGTGGTGTGGCCCCTGAAAGGACACTGGGTCAGCACCCAGCTGTGACCTAGGAGCCACATAAGAGGGTGCATGCACAAGCCCATGGCTGCTTGCAATTGCAAAGTCACAAAGTGCAGAGACTCTCGCAGGTCCCTGGAACTCCCCCAGGAGAGTTGTAACGGGCACAAATAGCACAGGTCTGTGGAGTCTGGTACACACGGAAATGGACACGGTTTGACCTGGAGGGTTTATTGAAGAAAAGGGACCACACCCTTGTGGCTCTGGGCCATAGATTCCCACACAGCCATATCTGCTCTGACCATCTAAAGAGGCATTGGAAGAGACCAGGGAACAAAAGCCACACAAATGACCAGCTCAATTTAAGCCCATCCCCCTGACAAGGGGTGGAGCAACTCCACCCAGGCAAAGACCTCTGAGAAGATGAGAAGCAGGACCCTCCCCCAGAAGACAGACTGGAAGAACAGGTGAATGAGGAGCTTAATTACCACAGGACTATAAAACCCCAGCACCAGGGGAAAATAATATATTGAGCTCCAGGTGTTCCTTCACTACTCATTTATACTTCAGGCTAAATTTTACATTTCTTTTTTGTTCTTTTTCTTTTTTCATTTCTTTTTTTTTTTTTTAACCCTGTTCCTGTTTCAAATAGATTCTTATTTCCCAACTTATGTTTTTAAGTCACTTTCTAACTTTTATTTTTTTACATCTACATTTTATAGATTTATGCCCCATACTAGTCTGTTTTTCACTCTGATTTCTTTACAATTTTGGGATATAGTGTCTTCTAACACACAGACCAAAAATCAAACAGGAACAGGCAGATCACCCTGCTTTGTCCACCTTGAGAGATTATAGTCTCTCCCTCGGCCCTTTTTTTTATTGTTTTGGATCATCTTGGCTTTGGTTGCATATCTGTGGTAGCTTCTGACCACTTTGGATTTTTTATGGGGTGCATTTTGCTTGGGTAAAGGTTGATATTTTGGACTCTGTTCATTTACTCAACCATCCCTCAACAGAATGACTAGGAGGAGGAACTCCCAACAAAGAAAAGAACCAGAGACAATGTCCTCTGCCAGAGAACTAATGGATATGGATATAAGTGAGATATCAGAGATAAAATCCACAATAACAATTATAAAACTAATAGCTAGGCTTGAAAAAGCATACATGACAATACAGAATCTCTAAGGGCAGAAATGAGATCTAATCAGGCAGAAATTAAAAATGCTATGAATGAGAAGCAGTCTAATTTGGAAGCTCTCACAGCTAGAATAAGTGAGGCAGAAGAGAGAATGAGTGATCTAGAAGACAGGCTGATAGAAAGGAAGGAAATTAAAGAAAAGAAAGGATAAAAACCTCATAGCACATGAAGAGAGACATGGAGAATTCAATGATACATTGAAAAGAACCAATATCAGGATCATAGGGATCCAAGAGGGGTGGAAAGTGAGAGAGAGAGAAGGTAGAAGGTATATTTGAACAAATCATGGCTGAGAACTTTACTAATCTGGGGAAGGAAACAAGCATTCACATCCAAGGGACAGAGAGGACTATTCCCTAAAACAATAAAAATAGATCAACACCCTGACATATAATAGTGAAACTTGCAAATCTTAGAGCCAGGGAAGCTATCCTGAGAGCAACTAGGGGGAAGAGATTTGTTATGTATAGAGGGAAGAACATCAGAATAACATCAGACCTATCCACAGAAACGTGGCAGGCCAGAAAGTGCTGGCAAGATATATTCAGTGAAGTAATGGGCGCCTGGGTGGCTCAGTTGGTTAAGCGACTGCCTTCGGCTCAGGTCATGATCCTGGAGTCCCGGGGTCGAGTCCCGCATCGGGCTCCCTGCTCAGCGGGGAGTCTGCTTCTCCCTCTGACCCTCCCCCCTCTCATGCTCTCTCTCTATCTCACTCTCTCTCTCAAATAAATAAATAAAATCTTTAAAAAAAAAAAAAAGATATATTAGTGAAGTAAATGAGAAGAAAATGCCACCAATAACACTTTATCCAGCAAAGCTATCATTCAAAATGAAAAGAGAGATAACGAGTTTCTAGGACCAGCAGAAACTGAAAGAATATGTGACCACTAAGCCAGTCCTGCAAGAAATATTAAGGGGGATACTGTAAGCAAAGAGAAACCCCAAGAGTAACATGGACCAGAAAGTAACAGAGACGATCTACTGAAACAGGGAATTTACAGGCAATACAATGACACTAAATTCATATCTTTTAATAGTTACTCTGAATGTAAATGGGCTAAATGCTCCAACCAAAAGACATAGGGCATCAGATTGGATAAAAACAAAAAACAAAAAACAAGACCCATTCATATGCTGTCTACCAGAGACTGATTTTAGACCTAAAGACACACCCAGACTGAAAGTGAGGGGTTGGGGAAAAATTTATGATGCTAATGGACCTCAAAAGAAAGCTGGGGTAGCAATCTTCATATCAAACAAATTAGATTTCAAATGAAAGAGTGTAGTAAGAGATGTAGAGGGACACTATATCATACTTAAAGGGTCTATCCAACAAGAAGATCTAACAATTGTAACTATCTATGCCCCCAATGTGGGAGCAGCCAATTTTATAAACCAATTAATAACCAAAGTAAAGAAGCATATCAATAACAACACTAATAGTAGGAGACTGCAACACTCCACTCACAGCAATAGATAGATCATCTAAGCAGATCAACAAACAAGAGCTTTGAAGGATACATTGGGCCAGATGGACTTTGGAAATCTATACAGAACATTCCATCCTAAAACAACAGAATACTCATTCTTCTCGAATGCAGACAGAACTTTCTCCAGAATAGATCACATACTGGGTCACAAATCAGGTCTCAAATGATACCACAAGACTGAGATTATTCCCTGTATATTTTCAGATTACAATGCTTTGAAACTAGAACTCAACAACAAGGAAAATTGTGGAAGGAATGCAAACCCTTGAAGGTTAAAAAGCATCCTACTAAAGAATGAACGGGTTAACCAGGAAATTAAAGAAGAACTTAAACAATTCATGAAAACCACTGAGAATAAAAACATATTGGTTCAAAACCTATGGGATACCGCAAAGTTGGTCCTAAGGGGGAAATACATAGCCATCCAAGCCTCTCTCAAAAAATCAGAAAAATCCCAAATGCACAACCTAACCTTACACCTAAAGGACCTGGAGGAAGAACAGCAAATAAAGCCTAAACGAAGTAGAAGAGAAATAATAAAGATTAGAGAAGTAATCAATGAAATAGGAACCAGAAAAACAGTGGAACACACCAACGAAACTAGAAGCTGGTTATTTGAAAGAATTAATAAGCTCAATAAACCTCTGGCCAGACTTATCCAAAAGAAAAGAGAAAGGACCCAAATTAATAGAACCATGAATGAAAGGGGAGAAACCATGACCAATACCAAGGAAATGGAGACAGTTATTAGAACTTATTACCAGCAGCTGTATGCCAACAACCTAGGCAATCTGGAAGAAATGGATGCCTTCCTGAACACTTATAAACTACCAAGACTGAAACAGGAAGAAATAAACAATCTCAACAGACCAGTAACTGGCAAGGAAATTGAAACAGTAATCTAAAACCTCACAAAAAATAAGAGTCCAGGGACAGATGGCTTCCCAGGGGAATTGTACCAAACATTTAAAGAAGATATCATACCTATTCTACTGAAGGTGTTCCAAAAAATAGAAATGGAAGGAAAGCTTCCAAACTCGTTCTATGAGGGCAGCATTACCCTGATCCCCAAACCAGACAAAGACCCCATCAAAAAGGAGAATTACAGACCAATATCCCTGATGAACTTGGGTGCCAAAATACTCACCAAGATACTAGTGAATAGGATCCAACAGTACATTAAAAGGATTACTCAATACAACCAGGTGGGATTTATTCCTCGGATGCAAGGGTGGTTCAACATTCACAAATCAATGAACGTGATAGATCACATTAACAAAAGAGCCAAGAACCATATGATCTTCTCAACTGATGCAGAAAAAGCATTTGACAAAATACAGCATCCTTTCTTGATTAAAACTCTTCAGAGTGTAGGTATAGAGGGAACATAACTCAACATCAGAAAAGGTATCTATGAAAAGCCCACAGTGAATATCATTCTCAATGGGAAAAAACTGAGAGCTTTTCCCTTAAGGTCAGAAACATGACAAGGATGCCCACTCTCACCAGTATTGTTCAACATAGTACTAGAAGTCCTAGCCTCAGCAATCAGACAACAAAAAGAAATAAAATCATTCAAATTGTCAAAGAAGAAGTCAAACACTCTTTGCAGATGACATGATACTTCATGTGGAAAATCCAACGGACTCTACCCTAAAATTGCTAGAACTCATATAGCAATTCAGCAATGTGGCAAGATACCATATCAATACAAAGTCAATGCACAGAAATCAGTTGCATTTCTATACACTGACAATGTGACTGAAGAAAGAAATTAAGGAACTGATCCCATTCACAACTGCACCAAAAAAATTAGATACCTAGGAATAAACCTAACAAAGAAGGTAAAAGATCTGTATTCTAGAAACTACAGAACACTTATGAAAGAAATGGAGGAAGACACAAAGTGATGGAAAAACATTCCATGCTCTTGGATTGGAAGAATCAACATTGTTAAAATGTCTATGCTGCCCAGAGCAATCTACACATTCAATGCAATCCCTATCAAAATACCATCAAGATTTTTCACAGAGTTGGAACAAACAATCCTAAAATTTTGTGGAACCAGAAAGGACCCTGAAAATCCAAAGGAATGTTTAAAAAGAAAAATAAAGCTGGGGGCATCACAATGCCTAAGTTCAAGTTCTATTACTAAGCTGTGATCATCAAGACAGCATGGTACTGATACAAAAATAGACACATAGATCAATGAAACAGAATAGAGATCCCAGAAGTGGACCCTCAACTTTATGGTCACCTAATCTTTGACAAATCAGGAAAAAATATCCAATGAAAAGAAGACAGTCTCTTCAATAAATGTTGCTGGGAAAATTGGACAGCCACATGCAGAAGAAAGAAACTGGACCATTCTCTTATACCATACACAGAGATAAACTCAAAATGTTGAAAGACCTAAATGTGAGACAGGGATCTATCAAAATCCCAGAGGAGGACACAGGCAGCAACCTCTTTGACCTTGGACAAAGCAACTTTTCACAAGACACGTCTCTGAAGGCAAGGGAAACAAAAGCAAAAATGAACTTTCGTGACTTCATCAAGGTAAAATCTTCTGCATGACAAAGGAAACAGTGAACAAAACTAAAAGGCAACCCAGGGAATGGGAGAAGATATTTGCAAATGAATTTGCAGATAAATGGTTGGTATCCAAGATCTATAAAGAACTTCTCAAACTCAACACCCAAAAAACAAATAATCCAGTGAAGACATGGGCAGAAGACATGAACAGACACTTCTCTAAAGAAGACATACAAATGGGGGCGCCTGGGTGGCTCAGTTGGTTAAGCGACTGCCTTCGGCTCAGGTCATGATCCTGGAGTCTCAGGATCGAGTCCCGCATCGGGCTCCCTGCTCGGCAGGGAGTCTGCTTCTCCCTCTGACCCTCCCTGCTCTCATGCTCTCTCTCTCTCATTCTCTCTCTCAAATAAATAAATAAAATCTTTAAAAAAAAAAAAAAAAAAAGAAGACATACAAATGGCCAATAGACATATGAAAAAATGCTCCACATCACTTGTCATCAGGGAAATACAAATCAAAACCACAATGAAATGTCACTTTACACCAGTCAGAATGGCTAAAATTAAAGAGAGGGAATAAAAAATATTGGTGAGGATGTGGAGAAAGGGGAACCCTCTTACACTGTTGGTGGGAATGCAAGGTGGTACAGCCACTCTGGAAAACAGTATAGAGGTTCCTCAGGACATTAAAAATAGAGCTACCCTACAACCCAGCAATTGCACTAATGGTAGTTACCCAAAGGACACAGATAGAGTGAAAAGAAGGAGCACATGCACCCCAATGTTCAGAGCAGCAATGTCTATAATAGCCAAACTGTGGAAGGAGCCAAAATATCCTTCAGTGGATGAATGGATAAAGAAGATGTGGTCCATATATACAATGGAATATTACTCAGCCATCAGAAAGGATGAATACCTAACTTTTACATCAACATGGATGGGACTGGAGATTATGCTAAGTGAAATA
This sequence comes from Halichoerus grypus, assembly GCF_964656455.1. Classification (NCBI taxonomy): domain Eukaryota; kingdom Metazoa; phylum Chordata; class Mammalia; order Carnivora; family Phocidae; genus Halichoerus; species Halichoerus grypus. Next base: position 49,197,137 of record NC_135727.1, on the reverse strand, counting down.
AGTCAAGCAGAGAAAGTCAATTATCATATGGTTTCACTTATTTGTGGAACATAAGGAATAGCATGGAGGACATTAGGAGAAGGAAGGGAAAAATGAAGGGGGGGGAAATTGGGTAACTGGATGATGGGCATTCAAATGGCAGGTGATATAATGAGCATTGGGTGTTATACTGAACTGATGAATCACTGAACATTATATCAAAAACCAATGATGTACTATATATTGGCTAACTGAATTTAAATAAATTAAAAAATAATAAATAAATAAATAAAATAAAATCTTTAAAAACAAAAGTTTTTTGCATAAATAGTTACTTAATAATATTGAACTATTTCTGGTAGATTGCAATTTTTCAGCTTTCCTCATCAAGATGGATATCAGACATTTGCAGTTCTTGGCTGCCCCTTTGACTTAAGTTGGCCAATAGAATATGACAGAAACAATATTGAGGTAGTTTCGATCTTAGACCTCAAAAATTCTTGCACTCTTTTAGAATCTGCCAGGCCTGTTTACTGGATAATGAGAAACACATAGACTTGTTACCCCCATTATACCCCCACTTCCAGAGCCAATAATCAACCAACCACCAAAAGCGGAACTGTTTGGTGAACTGGCAGAGGATTGCATACACATGTCTGAGAAGTCAGAGGAACTGACCAGCTGCCCAGCCCAAGCTTCCAACATAGAGACTCATGAACTAAATAAATGGTTGTTGATTGAAGTCACTAAATTTGGAGTGATTTATCCAGTAAAAGCTAACTGATACAGTATTTCTGTCATTCTCTTTTTTTTTCTTAAAATTTTTATTTAAATTCTAGTTAGCTAATATACAGTGCAATATTGGTTTTAGGAATAGAATTCAGTGATTCATCACTTACATACAACACTCAGTGCTCATCACAAGTGCCCTCCTTAATACCCAACACCCGTCTAGCCCATCTCCCACCCACCTCCCTCCATCAACCCTCAGTTTGTTCTCTATCAGTCTCTTAATCAACCAAGTCATGTCCTCATGCAACACTATGCCACCAGTTAGGGGAGAGAGAATACAAAATAATTTTAAGGCATATTTCCTGTTCTCAAAGATTTATTTATTTATTTTAAGATTTATTTCTTTATTTTAGAGAGAGAGAGAGAGAAAGAGTGAGCATGGGGGAGGGATAGAGGGTGAGAGTCTTAGAGTCCATGCTGAGCATGGAGCCTGATGTGGGGCTTGATCTCACAAATCTGAGATCAAGAGCCTGAGATCATGACCTAAGCTGAATGCTTAATTGACTGCACCGCCCAGGCACCCTCAAAGAGCTAACATTCTTGCACAAATGGGGGCGCCTGGGTGGCTCAGTTGGTTAAGCTCAGTTCACTTCTCAGACATGTGTATGCAATCCTCTGCCAGTTCACCAAACAGTTCCGCTTTTGGTGGTTGGTTGATTATTGGCTCTGGAAGTGGGGGTATAATGGGGGTAACAAGTCTATGTGTTTCTCATTATCCAGTAAACAGGCCTGGCAGATTCTAAAAGAGTGCAAGAATTTTTGAGGTCTAAGATCGAAACTACCTCAATATTGTTTCTGTCATATTCTATTGGCCATAAGATGAGAATGACACATATGGAAGAATTATATACAGGGCACAAGACAGGATATAATCAGATGCTATTTCTCCATATATATAGGCTCCTCTGTAGGAAGATTAGATTATTAAGTAAGCAGGCTACTCAATTCGTACTTAATGGAAGTACCTGTAGATAGTCATCATCTTTATTCCTGTGCTTCCATAGCAGTAAGTGAGAGAGGTGGATTTGTGGCAGTTGATTTGTGAAAGAACTGGTGAGTAGATAAAATCCTTTTTGGTTCTCAATATAAAGCTCCCCATTGGGATAACTTCCAAGTGGATTACTGAAAAAAATTATGTGAGCCACACAAATGAACTGACAGAAAGGAGGAAAGGGAAGGCAGCCATTTCCATTAGTAAGCATGCTGTGGAAGTATGAAATCTTTTGACCACACATATGTGGACAAGATGTTGTCAATGAACACTTATGTGCAAGCATTAATGTCTACAGCAGCTAGACTAGAGTAGCAGATGTAATTAAAAACATGAATTTTTAAGTCAGCTAGATCCAGTTTCAAATTAAAATTCTCCCATTTCCTTACTGTGTGATTTGGGGAATGTTAAATAAATTATCTTTGGTTCAGCATCCTTACTTGTAAAAAGAGGATAACTATGGCACCTACCTCACAGTTTTATTGTGAGGATAAAGCAAGGTACACACACACACGCACACACACTCATCATCATCATCATCATCATCTAGCCCAATAACTGGCATATTGTAGATGCTCACTAAACACAATAAGCATTATTTGTGTTTATTTTTTGTGTAGTGTGTTCTAAATTTAGACGGAAGAAAGATTATTGAGAAGGAAAACCCAAATACAAGGTTTTGGACATTTTGTCCCTGAAAAATGAGTTCAATTAGGTCTTTCCTCTCACTGAAGGAAAAGAAAACAAGCTGTTCTCAGTTGTATTTAAGTAGTTGCCATTTTAAAAACATCATTGTTTTGGGCGCCTGGGTGGCTCAGTTGGTTAAGCGACTACCTTCGGCTCAGGTCATGATCCTGGAGTCCCTGGATCGAGTCCCACATCGGGCTCCCTGCTCGGCAGGGAGTCTGCTTCTCCCTCTGACCCTCCCCCCTCTCATGTGCTTGCTCTCTCTCATTCTCTCTCTCTCAAATAAATAAATAAAAAATCTTTAAAAAAAAAAAATCATTGTTTTTCACTTTTTTATCTGAAGATTGATGCACTTTTCTTTCTGGAGTGATATTTGCCACTCAATGTTGAGTTTGACTGTCTCAAATACAAAGCAGAGAAGAATGAAAAAAAAGTAGCCCACTGTGGCCAATTGTGCATTTAGTATGTGGGCTGTGGAAGGGCTTTTAAAACATACTGGGAATCTTTCAAATGGCTCCCCATTATGTAAATAGTAAGTGGTGCTAACTAATGGGCTCATCTCTGACTTACAATTTTCTAGGCAGCACCGCCCCATTTCCAGTTTCTGTTCTCTGTGAATTACTAGCTAGGAGCAGAATAATGAGTCCCTTGCCTCACACACTCTATCTCTTTTGAAAAGAAAACTATGAGAGGATGCTAAGTTTCGATTATATTATTTTTAATGAATTTGTCCATTTCTTTCTCTTCTCTTTTGCTTTCTTGTTTTCTGCTAGTGATTATTTCTTTTTTTAAAGAACCTTATCTCTGGTCAGGTTTTTATTCAAGCTGCAGTCATAGTTCTTTGACTAGAGTTCTTTCTGTCCTCAAGTGGAGAAGAGACAAGATTTACAGCTCATCTACTCAAATGGACTCAGGAGTGTTTTGTTGGTTGGTGGTGGCTGTTAAACTGAAAAAGAAATTTTAGAAGCATTGATTGACAGAGCTCTTTTATTTATGCTTCATTTCTTGAATGCTGGCAGATTTCTTTTCACTGCTCATGTTGCCACTCCCTGACCTTCCTCCGTTGCTTAGGCTCTTCAGCCAATTTCATGTGGAGGCACTTTTAAGAAGCTAAGAGATAGAAAGGGTTAATGTATAAACTCCATTACATTTCTCATTTTTTCTTGTGCCTCTCCTACAGAACTTTAGTCTGTATCCTGGGAAATATACAGTGGTAAGAATGAAAATGATTCACTCTAAAAGTTCTGACAGGATTGCTTTGAAATTATGTGTGTTCTCAAATGACATATACTGATGAAGTCAGGAGGTCTCAGAGCTCTTCACAGCCTATCTTCATCCTCTTCATGCTCCTTGCTTCTGTTGCCCTGGCCCTAATTCTTCTCACTGCATACAATCAACTTTCAATTCTCAATCTCCTCCTCCCAGGTTGCTGCATTTCTAGAAGCAGAGACAGAAGGCAGCCACAAAGAAAAAATGGAAAACATGCATTTCTGGTGATATTCTAAGACAAAAATACATGTTTGGAGAGCACCCATTATTTTCTAAGAGCTATAGATCCTTTCTTTTATTTTATCTTTTCCTTTAATAAGAGTTACCAAGTGGTAGTTATATAAAAAAATAAAGCACGGACTTAAAAATTATTAATTAGATAACCTTTTAGGTTATGCAGGCATTGTACCTATTAAAATAATAACAACCAACATTTCTGGAGCACCTAACATTACTAAGAACATTATGTGCATTATCTCATTTATTCTTCATAGTAACTTGATAAAGAAAATGTTATCATTCCCGTATTGTAAATTGGAAAACTGAGGCTAAGAATGCTTATATAAGTTGCCTAAGATAAAATAGATAAGTAACATAACTGTGATTTAAGCTCACTTCTATTTTACTCCAGAGTCAGACCCCACAAAGATTATATATTGTATGTAAACTAAGTTACTCAAAATTCAACCACTTTTTAAAAAAAATTTAAATTCAATTAGCCAACATATAGTACATCATAGTTTCAGATGTAGAGTTCAACAATTCATCAGTTGTGTATAACACCCAGTGCTCATCACATCATATGCCCCCCTTAATGCTCTTCACCCAATTACCCTATCCCCTCACCCACCTCCCCTCCAGCAACCCTCAGTTTGCTTCCTATAGTTAAGAGTCTCTCATGATTTTTCTCCCTCTCTGATGACTTCCCATTCAGTTTTCCCTCCCTTCTTACAGCACCTACACTGGCTGCCTAACTTGCTTACACCAAGCAGCACTTCCCAGTGCTCTGGTGGGACTGCCCTTCTCAGTCAAGCTTGCCTCAGTCCCATCACAGTGGGCTCCTTCCCCAGAAAACCAGCACAAGCCCTTGCCCACACATCTCTAAAGCCTGGAGTTTTACATATCAGCAGGCTTGGCTGAGATAGAGACAGGAGAGCACTAAAATGTTCCTGGAGAGAAGGCAGATAAACAACCAGGCGGTGGGGGGGAAACAGCATGGAAATTGCAATCTGAAAAATGCCTGGGGCACACAGGGGGTGGTTATTTGCTATTCTAGGAGCACATCCATGAGAGGCAATATTCACAAAGACACCTTTCTAGAACAAATGAGCTGGCTGGCACCATCTCCCCCCCCACCCCACTGCCCCTCAGCATAAACACAGAAGCATCTGAGGGAAGCAGCTCAGTGTGGACACTGGCTGACTAATTTACTTATACAAAGGCCCACACCCCTGTGCTCTGGTGGAACTGCGCTTCTCAAACTTGCTTCAGTCCCAGTGCAGCAGGCCCCTCCCCCAGAAGACTGGTGGAGGTGGTGTCAGGTCTCATTTCACAAGCAGACCAGAGCACACCTAGTTAAAACTTGCCACATTCAGGCCAGAGACAAACACTGCCCACAAGAGACAAGGAGAGGCTCCACAGTAGACTGGCCTGAAGGACAGAGGAGCAACACAACAGCAGAACACATACAGCACATGCCAGAGACACTCACTGGAGCATAATGACCCTGAGTATTACATAACCTCTTCTTCATAAGGCCATCACTTTTAGGAGCAGCAGACATAGCTAGCTGTCATAACACAGAGAAGGCAGAGACTTAGACAAAATGCCAAGATGGAGGAATTTATCCAAAATGAAAAAAAAAGAAGATAAGGCCATGGTCAGAGATCTAAGTAAAACAGATATAAGTAACATGCCTGAGGGAAAATTTAAAGCAACAATCATAAGGATAATCACAGGGCTTGAGAAATCAATATAAAACATCAGTGAGACCCTTACCACAGAGATAAAAGAGTTAAAAAAGAATCAGAGATGAAGACTATTAATGGGATTGGAAACAGGTGTGCTGCAATGAACAACAAGAGGGAAGAAGCAAGGAATGAATTTGTGACCCAGAAGACAAAATAATGGAAAATGATAAAGATGACAAAAGAGAAAAAGAAGGATTATACAAGACAAGAATAAACTTAGGAAACTCAGTGACTTCATCAAATGTAATAATATTCATATTATAGGAGTTCCAGAAAAAGAAAAGAGAGAAAAGGGGGCAAAAAAATTTTTTGAGGAAATAATACCTGAAAAATTTCCCTAATCTGGAGAAGGAAACAGACATCCAGATCCAGGAGGCACAGAGAACTCCCCTCCAAAAAACAAAACAAAACAAACAAATAAAAAAACAGATCCATACCAAGGTATATTGTAATTAAATTTGCAAAATATGTGATAGGAAAAAAAAGTTAAAAGCAGCAAGACAAAAGAAGTCCTTAACTTTAAAGGGAAACCCCATAAGCCTAGCTGGAGATTTGTGAACATGGCAAGCAGGAAGTTGAGTGGCATGATATAGTCAAAGTGCTGAACAGGGAAAAATACAACCTGCAACCAAGAATACTGTATCCAGCAAGGCTATCATTCAGAATAGAAGAGATAGAGTTTCCCAAACAGGAACTGAAGGAGTTTGTGACCAGTAAACCAACCCTGCAAGAAATATTAAAGGAGACTTTGCACTCTGAGTGCAAAGAAGAAACCAAAAATGACAAAGGCAAGAAAGGATCAGAGAAAACCTCCAGAAACAATGACAAAACAACTAATAAAATGGCAATAAATACATATCTATCAATTATTACTTTGAATGTAAATGAACTAAACAATCAAAAGACATAGGGTGTCAGAATGGATAAAACAAAAATAAGACCCACCTATATGCTGCCTACAAGAGACTCATCTTAGGTCTAAAGACATCTGCAGATTGAAGTGAGGGGGTGGAGAAAAATTTACCATGCATATGAATGCCAAAAGAAAGCCAGAGTAGCAATACTTATATCTGACAAACTAGACTTTTTTTGTTCTTGTATTGTTTTTATCCTGCTTTGGTATCAGGGTCATACTGTCCTCACAGAATGGTTTTGAATGTATTCCCTCTATTCCATTATTTGTAAGAGTTTGATAAAGATTGTCATTATTTTTTTAAGTGTTCTGTAGAATTCACCAAGGAAACCGTGTGGTCCTGGGCTTTTCTGTGCTGGGAGGTTTTTTTATTCCTAATTCAACTTTCATTCTTGTTATTATTCTAAGAAGATTTCCTACTTCTTGAATTCAAGATTCATGATTTAATGTTGGTAACTTGTGCATTTCTAAGAATTGTCTGTTTTTTTCCTAAATTATCTAATTTGTTAATATATAATTATTTAAAGTAGTGTCATCATGCTATGTATTTCTGTGATTATCTGTTGTATTGTTTTCTCTTCTATTTTTCATTTTGGTTTTTGAGACTTATCTCTTTTTTCTTAATGTTGTTAAAGCATTGTCAATTTTGTTAATTTTTTTGAAAAAAATGGTCATTACTTTCAATGTTATGTTATCATTTATTCTGGTCTCCATTTTATTTATTTCTAATTTTTCTGTGTTTTTTCCTCCTCTACTAAATTTCAGCTAAGTTTCTTCTTCGTTTTCTAGTTCCTTGTGGTGTAATATTAAGCTGTTTATTTGAACTTTGTTTCTTAATACATGCATTTATAGCGTGAATTTCACTCTAACATCTGCTTTTTTGCATCCCATAGGTTTTGGGATACTGTGTTTTCTTTTTCTTCTATTTCAAGACATACTGGATTTGCCATTTGATTTCTTATTTGGCACATTGCTTGCACTCCCGTTAGGTGAGTTGCTTAGTATTTATTTGTTAAATATTTAATATTTACATTGTAGATTTTCCACCTTTGTTTTATTGTTAATCTTTAGTTTTGTACCATTGTGGTTGGAAAATATACTTGTATGATTTCAGTCATCTTAAATTTGTAATATTTGTTATGTCTCTTTTTATGTGATTTAACCAGAAGATTCTTCTGTGTGCATATGAGGAATATATGTATTCTATTTTTCTTGGATGAAATGTTTTATATATATCTGTAGAACCATGAATTCTGAAGTATACATCAGGTAAAAAATGTTCCTTTTGAAAAAAAAATATATAAAGAACTTATAAAACTCAACACCAAAAAATAAACCCCCCAAAACAAACAAACAAAAACAAAACAAAAAAAACAAATAATCCAATTTAAAAATGGGCAGAAGACATAAACAGTCATTTCTCCAAAGACATACAGATGGCCAACAGACACATGGAAAGATGTTCAGTATCACTAATCATCAGAGAAATGCAAATCAAACCACAATGAGATATCACCTCACACATGTCAGAATGGCTAAAATCAAAAACACAAGAGACAACAAGTGTTGGTGAGAATGTGGAGTAAAAGGAACCCTTGTGCATTGTTGGAAGAAATGCAAACTGGACAGCCACTGTGGAAAACATCATGGAAGTTCTTCAAAAAATTAAAAAAACAGAATAACTACGTGATCCAGTAATTTAATTCCTGTGTATTTACACAAAGGGTATGTAAACACTAATTTGAAAAGATACATGCACCCCCATATTTATTGCAGCGTTATTTACAACAGCCAAATTATGGAAGCAACCAAGTGCCCATTGATAGATGAATGGATAAAGAAGAAGTGGTATATATATTGGAATATTAGCCACAAAAAAGAGTGAAATCTTTCCATATGTGATGGGTCTAGAGAGTATAATGCTAAGTGAAATAAACCAGTCAGAGAAAGACAAATACCATGTCATTTCACTTGTATGTGAAATTTGAGAAACAAAAGAAACCAACAAAGAAACAAAGAGACAAAAAAAAACACAGACTTTTTTTTAAGATTTTATTTATTTATTTGACAGAGAGAGACACAGCAAGAGAGGGAACACAAGCAGGGGTAGTGGGAGAGGGAGAGGCAGGCTTCCCACTGAGCAGGGAGCCCGATGCAGGGCTCAATCCCAGGACCCTGGGATCATGACCTGAGCTGAAGGCAGATGCTTAATGACTGAGCCACCCAGGCACCCCAAAAAACAGACTCTTAAATATAGAGAACTGGTGGTTACCAGAGGGGAGGTGGGTGGGGGAATGGGTCATATAGGTGATGGGGTAAAAAAGATTCAACCACTTCTTTCTGAGCCCTATAATATACTAGACATTATGCTAAGCTATGTTATCTACATAAAACCTGTGAAGGAATTATTATCTCTGTTTTACATATAAAAAAGGAATGTGGGAAAGGTAATAAAGAAAGTGTGTAGTAAAACCAGGATTTAAACCTAGGTTTTCTGTTCCTTCTACACAGTATCACTGAATGGTATAGATACTATTTCACCAGTATATAGGATTGTCCATTCTACCTGATAACAACATCTACAGATCTAAGGTATTTATAGAATTTCTGCATTAGAGTTCTCTAGAGAAACAGAAACCAATAGAACATAAATACATATATAAATGCAAATATTTTCACAGATTACTACTTGTGTTTTAACTCTAATGTGTCTTAGATGAATAAGTCTGTTTTTGTTTTCACATAATTGAACTTATCAATCTTTTCCTATACACAAATATATAGAATATTTATATACATATAAATGTATATTAAATATATATAAAGAGATTTATTATAAAGAAATGGCTCATGCAATTACATATGCTGAGAAGTACTAATATCTATAGTCAGCAAACTGGAGATCCAGGAGAACTGATGGTTTAGTTCCCATCTGAATCCAAAGGGCTCAGAACCAAGTAAGCCAATAGTGTAAGTTCCAGTCTAAGTCTAAGTTTAAAGTCAGGAGAAGATCAATGTCCCATCTCAAAAACCATTAGGCAGAGAGAGCAAATTATCCTTTCCTCTGCCTTTTTGTTCTATCTAGGACTTCAGTTGATTAGATGAGGCCTACTCACATTGAGGAAGGAAAATTCTTTATTCAGTCTTATGATTTAAATATTAATCTCACCCAGAAACATCCTTGCAGACATACCTAGAATGTTTAACCAAATAATTGGGCACACCATGGTCAAGTCAAGTTGACACATAGAATTGCCCATCACACTTTTCTTCTTGGAAAAGGAGAATTTTTGAGACGATGGTAAGGGGTGTAAAGGATCTGATAATACAGAAAAGTATAAGCATATACGGAGGCAATGTTCTTTTTTTCAGATTGATTGGTTGATTGATTGATTAATTTTAGAGAGAGAGAGAAAGAGTGAGAGCATGAGCAAGGAGAGGGGCAGAGAGAGAGGAAGAGAGAATCCTCAAGCAGACTCCCCGCTGAGCATGGAGCCTGACTTGGGACTCAATCCCAGGAGTCTAAGATCATGATTAGAGCCAAAACCAAGAGTAGGCCACTTAAGTGACTGAGCCACCCAAGTGCCCCAAGGAAGCAATGTTCTTTAAGTTCAAAACCACTTCTGAATCTTTTTCACCTACATTTCCACATCAAAACCTCTTGGGGTAGACAAAGGTTTTAGGGGTACTCTAATCCAACTATTTACCTAGTCCATGAATCTCTTCCTTAATATTCTTATCCTTAAATATCTCTAGTGACTATAAACTCATTGTTACTTGGAATTGTCCATTTCCTTTTCAGAAAGCATCAAGCTGAATGAAAGCAGGAGACTATCTTTACAACCTTGGGGTAGAAAAGGACTTCTTAATCAGAATGTAAAACTATAAAGGAGAAGATTGATAAGTTCAATTATGTGAAAACAAGAACAAACTTGTTCATCTAAGACACATTAGAGTTAAAACAAAAGTAATAATCTGTGAAAATGTATGCATCACCTATAACTGATATAACACATCATGTATAACCTACTTGAAAAATACAAAGAAAATACTAGACATTTCACAGAGAATAGAACATAATTGGCCTATTAATATATAAAATATGCTCAAGCTCATTAATAATCAGTGTCCTGTAATTAATAATGGTTAAATAAAATTTCTACTCACAAGACTGGCAAAAATTTAAAAGTCTGGCAATATCAAGTGTTGACAAGAACATGAAGCAATGAAAATTTTCATACCCTGCTAGGGGAAGAATAAATTTCTGGTGAATAAAAGTTTGACATTATCTAGCAAAACTGAACATATGAATACTCGATGACCCAACAATAGTCCTAGGCCTTTCTCTCGAGATGTACTACCAAAGGACACATACAAGAAAGCTCATAACAGCAATGTTCATGACAGCAAAACCTGAATTAAACTCAATACTCCATCAGAAGTTGACAGGAAAAAAAAATTCCATTATACTCACACAACAGACTACTATATACCAGTATAAAATTTTAATGAATCACAGATACAGACATCGATATGCATGAATCTCCAAAATGTAATTTTGAGCAAAACAAAAAAGTGACAGAAAGATATATATAGCATCATAATATTTATATCAATTTCAAAGTCAAGCAAAAGTGAAAAATATAGTTTAAAATTGCATACATAAGTATTAAAATATTAAAGAAAACCAACAAAATCATTATATAACACAAAACTTAAGATTATAGTTACCTCTGCAGTAGAGGAAATATGTGATTGGAAGTAAATATAAAGTAATATAAATATAAATATAAAATACTGATATTCATGTTTCTTAAATTGAGTGCAGGAAAATTGAGGTTTTTTTTTTTAATAATTGTTTATTTTTATTTTTTAATAGTTTCAGAGGTAGAATTTAATGATTCATCAATTGCAAACAACACCCAGTGCTCATTATATCAAGTGCCCCCCTTAATGCCCATCATCCAGCAACCCCATCCCCCTACCCACCTTCCCTCCAGCAACCCTCAGTTTGTTTCCTAGAGTTCAGCATCTCTTATGGTTTGCCTCCTTCTCAATTTTCATCTTATTTTATTTTTCCTTTCCTTCCCTTATGTTCATCTGTTTTATTTCTTGAATTCCACATATGAGTGAAATCATATGGTATTTGTCATTCTCTGACTGACTGATTTTACTTAGCATAATACACACTAACTCCATTCATGTTGTTGCAAATGGCAAGACTTCATTCTTTTTGATGGTTGAGTAATACTCCATTGTATACATATACCACTTCTTTATCCATTCATTTGTTGATGGACATTTGGGCTCTTTCCATAGTTTAGCTATTGTGGACATGGCTGCTATAAACATTGGGCTGCATGTGCCCCTTCAAATTATTATGCTTGTATCCTTTGGATAAATACTTAATAGTACCATTGCTAGGTCATAGGGTAGTTCTATTTTTAACTTTTTGAGGAACCTCCATACTGTTTTCTAGAGTGGCTGCACCAGTTTGTATTCCTACCAACAGTGTAAGAGGGTTCTCCTTTCTCTGTATCTTTGCCACCACCTGTTGTTTCCTGAGTTGTTCATTTTAGCCGTTCTGACCAGTGGGAGGTGGTATCTCATTGTGGTTTTGATTTGTACTCCCTGATGATGAGTGATGTTGAGCATTTTTTCATGTGCCTGTTGGCCATTTTTAGGTCTTCTTTGAAGAAATGTCTGTTCATGTCTTCCGCCCATTTCTTGACTGGATTATTTGTTTTTTGGGTGTTAAGTTTGATAAATACTTTATAGATTTTGGATACTAGCTAGCCCTTTATCTGATAAGACATTTGCAAATATCTTCTCCCATCCCATAGGTTGCCTTTTAGTTTTGTTGACTGTTTACTTTGCTGTGCAAAAGCTTTTTATCTTGATGAAGTCCCCATAGTTCATTTTTGCTTTTGTTTCTCCTGCCTTTGGAGACATGTTTTGTAAGAAGTTGCTGCAGCTGAGATCAAAGAGGTTGCTGCCTCTGTTCTCCTCTAGGAGATTGATAGATTCCTTTCTCATATATAGGTCTTTCATCCATTTTGAGTTTATTTTTGTGTATGGTGTAAGAAAATGTCTCAGTTTCATTCTTCTGCATGTGGCTGTCCAATTTTCCCAGCTCCATTTATTCAAGAGACTGTTTTTTTTTTTTTTTTTCCTCCACTGGATATTATTTCCTGCTTTGTTTAAGATTTTTAATTGACGTATAATTAACATACAGTTTTATATTAGTTTCAGGTATACAATAATGATTCAACAATTCTATACATTACTTAGTACTCACCACAGTAAGTATACTCTTTTTAATTTTCTTTTCATTTGAGTTTAGTTGACACACAATGTTACATTAGTTTTAGGTGAAGGACATTGTGTAGTTTATGTATTATGGTAATGCTCACCAGAAATGTAGCCACCATCTATCAATATACAACTCTATTACAATATCATTGATTATATTCCTTATGCTGTGCCTTTTATTCCAATAATTTATTCATTTCATCTCTGGAAGCCTGTGCCTTCCACTTCCTTTCACCCACTTTGCCCAACCTCACACCCCACTCCCCTATGGCAATCATCAGTTTGTTCTCAGTATTTAAGAGCCTGTCTTTTGTATTATTTTTTTCTTTGTTCTTTTAATATTATCTTTTTAAACTACACAATGCACTTTATGCACTCTCTTTTCATGCGTGACATACTTGATAGTAAAAAGAAAAATCCTATAGTAGTCTCCTTTTGCCTTCCAATTCAAATACAAAGTTTCTGATATGCTTTCTAGGCCTTGAATAATCTGCTCCTTCTCTACCAAATTATTACCTACTATTTCCTAGTATGTATTTTACCTCCCATGTACTTTCTTATGTGATTTCCACTATCCTGAATATTTTCCCTGCTCATTTCTGCCTATCTAAGCCAAACTTACTCTTGAAGGCTGACTTTATGCCCCAGTACCTCCATGAAAATATTTGAGAATATCCAGTCCAATATTTACTTCACCCTTCTTTGCATCCTTTTTGTTTTTTTAAAAATAGTAGCTCTGTACCACAAAATGTAGCACTTCATTGTTTTATGTGTTTTTACACTTGTCTCATCAGTACTGTGCTTCTTTTGCATCTTGTTAGAACCTAACAGTTATGGATTCACCAAACATATTCAATAAATACTTGTAGTTAGTGAAATTGGCTAGAAATCCATATTACACTGACTTTATTTAAAGCTATACAGATTTAATGCATTCAAAAATATACGGGAAAATAAACACAAAAGTAGTCAAGTAGAGGCTCTGCTGTAATACATCAGGATTTTTCACCTTTGATACAGCCTTTATAGACAAATAGACAAAATAATATATTTAATTGAATCATCTGAATATATTATGTGCTGGAATGAGAAACATTGAATGAGTGGGTTCCACATTAGTGAAGTTTTAAGGGACTGATTAAGATAAAATTAAGTAATAAATGCATCTTATCTCATACAGGTACTTAAATTTGCTTGCAAAGTCCCTGTCCCCAAACTCCGACTCTTCTTAAGCTACAATATTACTCAGATGCATGCATAATCAGATTTCATATCAAAAATGATAGCACATGCACAGAGGCACTGCTGCACTTGCTGTTTTTATATAGCTGCAAAACCACCAAATTGAAGCAAAATTACTTCACAGACAAAAAAAAAATGCCTTTTGTCTTTCCTAAAGCTCTTTATCCAGTCCAATTGTAAACTTATGTAATGAGCTCTCACGTAGTAGTGCCTATTCTCTCGAAGTCTTTCTGAAACCTGCAGAGCTCAATCAATCTCTTTGAATTTAGACATGAAAATTCTAGTTTGCTGGGCACTACAACTATTCTATTGTTGTCCCCCGGCTTGTTTTCTCTAGGATATCTCTCTGTAGATGTAAAGAAAACTGATCAAATATTTGGCTTATAAATAATATTTGGAAACACCACGACATAGTATCAGTTGGTTTGTATTTGTGATGAAAGGAAATGAAAGAGAATTTCAGACAAACTTTCCTTCATCAGGGTTCCAACATTTTGTTCTGTGTCTGCAGCTTATCCAACTGTTTTATCTTTGTTATATCAGCAATGCTCTCTCACCCAAAAAGTCACATACCAGATAATGTGCTTTAATCAAAAGTGGGGCCTAAAAGTCAGGTCTACTAACAAAGTAGTGGTCCACATCTGAATGCCAAATCTGAAACTACTCATTTTGAACTTATTGCTCGATCAAAGATGATTTAGAGAATAAATCTTGAAAGTATTAACAAACAAAAATAGTGGGGCTGGTTTTGGGGGGGTGTTGAATATGGTTATTTCTTTTTCTCCAGCTCTTTTTAAGTTACCACTCTGTTGGTCTTATACTCTTATTCATTCTTATATAGAAAAGGCTCCTTTAGTATATTAAATGAAATTCTTATAAAATTCTGATTTTAATTGTCTTTCATATTACTTATACACAAAAATAATATCTATAATTGAGAAAGTTGTGTCCCTATGTTGTTTCATTTTATACTATGAAAGATGATATCTGGCATTATATTTTTTGATTTTCTGTAAGTTTATTCTTACTGCTTTCAAGAACAAAGGGAGAATTTATATATGGAAAATAATAATCAAAAATAAAAGTTCATTTGGGGTGGTGTTATCATGTAATTGAACATTAAATACTATATTCTGAAGTAAGTTATTAAGGTATGGAATTTTCTTAAAGAGATAAAGAGGCTTAAGCTCAAAAAGAAGTTATTTTTGGGATTCTTCTCTCATGTAGTATGACATATTGCCAGGAAATGAAATATTTGCTAATTGGAAGAGTGAGTCAGATGAGGTGCTTCAAGTATAATGATCAAAATAATTTTTTGGCTTATCATCAGCATCAACAAAACAGTTGGGTGAATTCAGATTTTTATGTAATGATGTATTTCAGATTTATTCTCAATTTGAACCTTTTCTACCTTCTCTTAAACTCCAGAACAATACCTCCTTCCTACCTCAGAGCAATAAAGTGAAAAAGACAATGCAATTAAGAATTGTTCTCTATAACAATGGGCCATTTAGAAAATACCCAGAAAGATGTTCAGGATAAGATGAAAAGCTATTGTACTTGGCACTTTATTTCTTTCAGATCCTGAAACTCTTGGTGTGTGTGTGTTTTGGGATAAGAGGGTGTGCTGGAAGTGGAAGATGGACAGTGAGATGGGGGATGGTGAGACCTGGACATGATATAGGGTAATAGCAAAACTTCACTGCTGGTTTTATCAAAAATATTTTCATAGTAAAATGTGTCCTCTCAGGAAGCATTGACAGATGGAGTAAAGTAAAACAATCCACCATACCTAAGAATCTTGAACAATGCCAGCTGCACCCATTTAGAGGCTGTGAAGAAATGTCAGTCATTATTAAAGGAAATCCTCTGAGACCAGGAAGCAGAAGATTGGTTTGCAAATGTCTCCCCTGCAGGGGCTCTGGTAAAGCAGTGTTATCTGAACCTGTGGCCATTATTCATTAACTCGAGTACAGTGGATCATTTTGTTTAATATAGCTCCAACTAATACTGACAATCCATTGATTGTATTTCATGAACCTACTTAATTCACTGGGAAATACAAGGGGTGCATATTTTCTACAGGCATTATGTAACACTTCTCTCCTGAGGATCAATGTGTTAGTATTTGTAATGCACACTGAAGATGAAAATTGCTGTACAAATAATAGTCATTATCCTGTGGTACATATAGCTGCAGCTACTCCATTAGGAAGGGAAAAAAGAGCAATATATAACCATAATATAAAATCAGATGCACACTTCCACCTCACCATACCCTCCATTCTACCACGCGTTGCAGTAAGACAGTTGCCTAGAATGTACCAAACTTGATAAAATATATCTTATAAGAAGGAAGACTTCATGATTAAAAGCAAACCAGATATCTCTGCAGCCCTACTATGTTTGCAAAGTTGTATGTAATGAAATATTGTAATCTTAACCCGGCTGACAACCAGAAGATTGGCATAGCAATTCTTCACTCAGTTGCTGTTGTAACCCAATGCTGTGGTAAGTGGGAAAGACCCTTGCCATGCTCCCTCACTCCCCAATCTCTGGCATGATCACTGTGGCCATTGGCTAAAGTTACAAATGATAAAACTAAACTCAAATTTAAGTGTCAGTTCACTTGTAATTAAAGTGCAAATTGAATTAGAAGCATACACGGAAATATGTGTCACTCAAAAAGGAATACTGATCTGTCTCTAATTCCATCAGTAAACCACCAGAAAACTCAAAGAGGCAGCTGTGTGTTTTAAAAGCTTTTTTATTAAAGTATAATTGACATATTAGTTTCAGGTACACAACATAGTGATTTGACATTTGTATACATTGTGAAATTATAACCACAATAAATCTAGTTACCATGTGTCAC
The DNA here is from genome assembly GCF_964656455.1 of Halichoerus grypus. NCBI lineage: Eukaryota > Metazoa > Chordata > Mammalia > Carnivora > Phocidae > Halichoerus > Halichoerus grypus. The sequence continues at coordinate 49,180,107 of NC_135727.1, read as the reverse complement.
TTCAGAAATATTGACTATCTCTTATGCTGTACATTATATCCCTGCGACTTACATATCTTATAACTGAAAGTTTGTACTTCTTGATTCCTTTCATCTATTTTGCCTCTCCAGCTCCATTCCCTTCTGGCAATAACCAATCTATTTTCTGTATCTTTAAATCTATGTTTTGTTTTGTTATTTTTGTTTGTTTTGTTTTTTTTTATATTCCACATATAAATGAAACTATGCAGTATTTGTCTTTCTCTGTCTGACGTATTTAACTTTGTGTAATACCCTCAAGATCCATCCATGTCATAAATGGTCAAATTGCAAAGTTTTGTGTTTTTTATGGCTTAGTAGTATTTGTGTGTGTGTGTGTGTGTGTGTGTGTGTGTGTGTGCATAGTCACTACCCATCAGTGGACACTTAGGTTGCTTCCACATCTTGGCTATTGTAAATAATGCTTCAGTGAATATAGGAGTGCATATATCTTTTTGAATTAGTGTTTTCATTTTCTTCAGATAGATACCCAGCAGTAAAAATGCTGGATCATATTGTATTTCTATTTTTAACTTTCTGAGGAACCTCCATACCATTTTTTATGGAGGCTGCACCAATTTACATTCCTACCAACATTGCACCAGGGCTCCCTTTTCTCCACATCCTCACCACACTTGTTATTTCTTGTCTTTTTGATAATAGCTATTCTCATAGGTGTAAAGTGATAGCTCATTGTGGTTTTGATTTGCATTTCCCTCGTGATTAATGATGTTGGGCATCTTTTCATGTACCTGCTGGCCATTTGTATGTCTTCTTTGGAAAAAAATGCCTATTCAGATCTTTTGTTCATTAAAAAAAATTTTTTTTTATGTTGTTATTGAGTTTTATGAGTTCTTTACATATTTTGGAAGTGTTAACCACAGCAATTAGGCAAGAAAGAGATTAAAGGCACCCAAATTGGAAAGGAAGTGGTAAAACTGTTACTATCTGCAGATGACATGACACTGTATGTAGAAAACCCTAAAGACTCCACCAAAAAGCTGTTAGAACTAACAAATAAATTCAGTAAACTTGTAGGATACAAAATTAATTTATAAAAGTTTGTTGTGTTTTTATACATTAATAATGAACTATCAGAAAGAGAAATCATGAAAACAATCCCATTGACAATCACATCAAAAAGAATAAAATACCTAGGATTAAATTTAACCAAGGTGTTGAAAGACTTGTGCACTGAATACTGTAAGACACTGATAAAAGAAATTAAAGAAGATATAAACAAATGGAAAGATATTCCATGCTCTTGGATTAGAAGAATTAGAAGAATTAGAACAACAAAAGACTGGAATAACCAAAATAATATTGAAAATGGAGAACAAATCTGGAGGTTTCACACTCCTGGATTTCAAATTATACTACAAAGCTATAGTAATCAACTTGGTAACATACTGGCATAAAAACAGACACAAGATCAATGCAACAGAATAGAAAACCCAGAAATAAGCCCATGTATATATGGTCAATTATTTAACAATAAAGAAGACAATAACATATAATGTGGAAAGGACAGTTTCTTCAATAAATGATGTTGGGAAAACTGGGCAGCTACAAGCAAAAGAATGAAACTGGACCACTATCTTACAACATACACAAAATGGATAAATACTTGAATGTAAGACCTGAAACCATAAAACTCCTGGAAGAAAACAGATGATAAAGTCTTTGACATCAGTCTTTGCAATGTTTTGGTTTTCTTTTTTTTTTTTTTTTTCCCTTGGATCTGACTCCAAACACAAGGACAACAGAAGCAAAAATAAACAAATAATGGTGCATTAAACTAAAAAGCTTCTGCATAACCAAGAAAACTGTCAACAAAATGAAAAAGCAGCATACTGAATGGGAGAAGACATTTGCAAATCAAAATTTAAAAGCTTCTTAATGCTTAGTAGCACTTAATACCTCAGCCTCAAATCTCAGGGAGGCTCTAGAGTGGAATACATTTCTAAAGCAGTTGTTTCCAGATTTTTGGATTTCACACATCTTTAGAATGTTAGCATATATTTGTCATGTACTAGTATAATCATTTTCAAAAGTAAAGTACATTTTAAAATATAATAGGAAACACTTAAACACAGAGTAAGTAAACTGTTATAAGAAAGGGCTCATAGCAAAGTTAGAACTACATCATGTATTTTGCGTATATTGGGCAAGTTACCTAACCTGTCAATTCCTTCAGGTTCTCCATATCTAACAGAAGACAATATCATTTGTTATGAGGAGTATAGGAATTAACATATAAAGTTCATAGAACAGAATGTGTCACCCTATATTCAAGACATAAGAATTTAATTATCTCTCTCTCTGTATAAGTTGCTCATTAATTTTTTTTATTAACATATAATGTATTATTTGTTTCAGGGGTACAGGTCTGTGATTTATCAGTCTTACACAATTCACAGTGCTCACCATAGCACACACCCTCCCCAGTGTCTATCACCCAGCCACCTCATCCTTCCCACTGCCCTCCACTCCAACAACCCTATTTGTTTCTTATAGTTAAGAGTCTCTTATGGTTTCTCTCCCTCTCTGGTTTCATCTTGTTTCATTTTTCCCTCCCTTCCCCTATGATCTTCTGTCTTGTTTCTCAAATTTCTCATATCAGTGAGATCATATGATAATTGTCTTTCTCTGATTGACTTATTTCGCTTAGCATAATACCTTCTAGTTCCATCCATGTCCTTGCAAATGACAAGATTTCATTTTCTGATGGCTGCATAATATTCCATTGTGTATGTGTGTATATATATATATATATCACTTCTTTATCCATTTATCTGTTGATGGACATCTAGCCTCTTTCCATGGTTTGGCTATCATGGACATTTCTGCTATAAACATTGGGGTGCACGTGCCCCTTTGGATCACTACATTTGTATCTTTGGTGTAAATACCCAGTGGTGGAATTGCTGGGTCATAGGTTAGCTCTATTTTCAACTTTTTGAGGAACCTCCATACTGTTTTCCAGAGTGGTTGCACCAACTTACATTCCCACCAACAGTGTAGGAGGGTTCCCCTTTCTCTGAATCCTCGCCAACATCTGTCCTTTCCTGACTTGTTAATTTTAGCCATTCTGACTGGTGTGAGGTGGTATCTCATTGAGGTTTTGACTTGGATTTCCCTGATGCTGAGTGATGTTGAGCACTTTTTCATGTGTCTGTTGGCCATTTGGATGTCTTCTTTGCAGAAATGCCTATTCATGTTTTCTGCCCATTTCTTTATTGGATTATTTGTTCTCTGGGTGTTGAGTTTGATAAGTTCTTTATAGATCTTGGACACTAGCCCTTTATCTGTAGTGTCATTCGCAAATATTTTCTCCCATTCTGTGGCTTGCCTCTTTGTTTGGTTGACTGTTTCCTTTGCTGTGCAAAAGCTTTTTATCTTGGGCGCCTGAGTAGCTCAGTCGTTAAGCGTCTGCCTTCGGCTCAGGTCATGATCCCAGGGTCCTGGGATCGAGTCCCACATTGGGCTCTCTGCTCGGCAGGAGGCCTGCTTCTCCCTCTCCCACTCCCCCTGCTTGTGTTCCTGCTCTTGCTATCTCTCTGTCAAATAAATAAATAAAATCTTTAAAAAAAAAAATAAAATAAAGTCAATTAAAAAAAAAAAAAAAGCTTTTTATCTTGATGGAGTCCCAATAGTTCATTTTTGCCCTTGCTTCCCTTGCCTTTGGTGATGTTTCCAGGAAGAAGTTGCTACAGCTGAGGTCAAAAAGGTTTCTGCCTGTGTTCTCTTCAAGGATTCTGATGGATTCCTGTCTCACATTTAGGTCTTTCAACCATTTTGAGTATATTTTTGTGTGTGGTGTAAGGAAATGGTCCAGTTTCATTCTTTAGCATGTGGCTGTCCAATTTGCCCAGCACGATTTGTTGAAGAGACTGTCTTTTTTCCATTAGACATTCTTTCCCTCTTTGTGGAAGATTAGTTGACCATAGAGTTGAGAGTCCATTTCTAGGATCTCTATTCTGTTCCATTGATCTATGTATCTGCTTTTGTGCCAATACCATACTGTCCCCAAACCATAAAATACCTAGGAATAAAACTAACCAAAGAGGCAAAGAATCTGTACTCAGAAAACTATAGAATACTCATGAAAGAAATTGAGGAAGACACAAAGAAATGGAAAAAGGTTCCATGTTCATGGATTAGAAGAACAAATATTGTTAAAATGTCTATGCTACCTAGAGCAATCTACACATTTAATGCAAACGTTACCAAAATACCATTAACATTTTTCAAAGAAATGGAACAAGTAGTCCTAAAATTTGTATGGAACCAGAAAAGACCCCAAATAGCCAGAGTAATGTTGGAAAAGCAAAGCAAAGCTGGTGGCATCACAATTCTGGACTTCAAGCTCTATTACAAAGCTGTAATCATTAAGTTCCTTATTAATTTTTTAAAAATTCTCATTACCATAGACTGCTGATAACCTTATCTTGGAGCAGCACTGGTCCTCAGACCTGCATTTAGAAACATTGGTCTAGAAGTCTCACAGTTGGGCGCCTGGGTGGCTCAGTTGGTTAAGCGACTGCCTTCGGCTCAGGTCATGATCCTGGAGTCCCGGGATCGAGTCCCGCATCGGGCTCCCTGCTCGGCAGGGAGTCTGCTTCTCCCTCTGACCCTCCCCCCTCTCATGTGTTTGCTCTCTCATTCTCTCTCTCTCAAATAAATAAATAAAAAAATCTTTAAAAAAAAAAAAAAAAAAAAAATAGAAGTCTCACAGTTGTCTATGATACCAGATAGTTTTGCTAGGGAACTGCACTAGTTTGTAATAATTAAAGCCCCTCAAAGGAGAAGAAAATGCTTCATCCTAATGAGTGTTGATTATGAATGGTTATCAACATAATAAAAAAGTCTCCAGTGTCATATATGATATATTTTTATTTGTTATTTTCATGAAGATATAGACAATAATGCAACCCAAAATTAATTGAACACTTGCAAAGAGTCATTCTTGCTTTTTTTTTATCTCTAATACTCAATCCCCAAAACATAATTCTAAATCTACCAGCTCCCTCAATTTTCATTGCTACCATCTTAGCCCTAGCCATCATCATCTTTTAACTGTGTGCTGAACTTCCATCCTAACTGGCCTTTCTACTTCCACTTTTGCTATATCTACACCATTCTCCACAGAACAATTACAGTGATCTTTTTTTATTAAGATTTTATTTATTTACTTATGTGACAGAAAGAGAGAGAGAGCACAAGCAGGTGGAGTGGCAGTTTGAGGGAGAGAGAGAAGTAGGCTCCCCACTGAGCAAAGAGCCCTAGGTGGGGCTCAATCCCAGGACCCTGGGATCATGACCTGAACTGAAGGCAGACACTTAACTGATTGAGCCACCCAGGTGCCCCACTCACAGTGATCTTTAAACAAAAAATACATATATAAACTTTCTAATGGCTTCCCATTGCACTTATAATAAAATCCAAAATCTTACCATAGCAGAAAACACCCTGAATGATCCAGTCCCTATCTGTCTCTTTGACCACATCTTCTACTTCTCTCCTTCATGCTCACAATGCACTAATTACACTGACCTTCATTACGTCCCTTGACTACTATAAGTTTGTTCTTTCCTCAAAGTCTTTAACTTGTTATTTTCTCTGCCTAGAGTACTATTCTCCCATTCACTCGTGTGGCTGGTTACATTCTTTCACACTGGTCTTACCATATATAATGCCTCCTTAAAAATGTTCCCTTTCACTTATTTCCCCTTTATCTCTTTAACTTATTTTTCATAGCAATTGCTACTCTCTGAAATTATCTTATCTATTAATTTTTTTATATGTTTATATATTTACTGTCCTGCTCTGAATACTTCAGAATGTAAGTTCTATAAAAGGTCTTTATCTGCCCTGATTAATAGTATACCATCTCTTCGGCTTAGAACAATGTCTCAATTAATGAATCACTTTTTCAGGTATCATGTTAAATTATTTATAAACATTATTACATGTCATGAACATAATAACACCATAAAGTAAATTTATTATTTTCCTCATTTTACAGATAAAGAACCTAGATCAGACAATTAAGTAAATGCCCAAAGGCAATGGAGATAATAAATATCAATGCCAGTACACAGATACATAACTTACCTTTATTTCACTCCAGAGCCCATTCTCTTAATCTCATATGCTACTTCTCCTTATCTAACTTAGGAAACTGTTATCAATGTTTCAGATTTAAGGAGTATAAATATATTGAAAGACTGAATTACAATACCAGAAGTTTACTACTACAGATTGGGATTTAGACCCAAAACTAATAAAATGAAACATAATAGAAATAAATTTGAAGCCCTGCTCTTAGTGTTTAAATATCATATGAGAAAGAATAAATGAGTGTAGCCTTGGCTTATAAGCAGCATTTGTTAAAAAAAAAAAAAAAAAAAAAAAAAAGACCTGGAAGTTTTGACTTTAATTTCATTGTGAGCTAGCAGGGTAATGCGACTCCTACAAAATAAAAATTAAAAAAAAACAAAAAACAAAAAACAAACTGCTACAAATAGGCTGTATTAATATAAATCTACTCTCCAAGTAAAGCCACACTGGAATTTTCACTGGACAAAATGCCACAATCAATTATGGAGGTCAAGTTTTAAAAGGGATAATCGGCAAATTAGACCCCAATCAGTGGAAATAGACCAAGAACGTGAAGGGTCTGAAATAAATGCAAAATAAGTAACAGTAGGAAAAGCTAGGCATGCATAGCCAAATCAGAAAAGTAATAGGTTATAAGTTTTAAGGGGCCACTATTTCGATTATGCATTGTTTTTCCATAATGATGAACTGCGGCCAGTGAATAGAAATTAAGAGGAGCTACATTGCAGATCAATATATGGAACAACTTTCAAATATTTTGTATTAAGAAGGAAGCCAGTTTTTTCACAAAGGATGAGATTCTTTCACTAGTAATTTTCAAATATAGGCAAGAAAGCACTTAATAGGAATATTACATACAGGGAGTGGAGTTGGAGTAGAACAGTGATTCCCAAACCTCAGTCCAATACCTGGTGGTACAATGTAAAAAACAAAACAAAACACAGATGCTGGGGAAACATCCAGTATGTCTGTCAAGGGAACACAGTGATATGCATTTTTTAAAAAGATTGATAGGGTATCATGAAACTCTGGGAAAATTCTCAGATAAACTGTTCCCAAGTCCTTAGCATCTTTATCTGCCAGACTCCTAAAATTTCATTAATAGTTAAACTAATAGACTGTAAACTCCTTTATGATAAGAACTGTACCATTGCTTCCTGTATAATATCTAAGACATCATTGGCACTCAATAAATGTTTGTTAAATATATATTTTTTATTAAGTTTTAAATTTTAATTCCAGTACAGTTAATAGTGTTATAATAGTTTCAGGTGTACAATATAGTGATTCAACAATTCTATGCATTACTCAGTGCTCACCATGTTAAATGTTCTCCTTAATCCCAGTCACCTATTTCACCCATCCCTTCTCCCACTTCCCCTCTGATAATATTAGTTTGTTCACTATAGTTAAGAATCTGTTTCTTGGTTTCCCTCTCTCTCTCTCCCCCCTTTTAGTGTTTTATTTTGTTTCTTAAATTCTACATATGAGTGAAATCATAAAGTATTTGTCTTTCTCTGACTGACTTATTTTGCTTAGCATTGTATTCTCTAGTTCCATTCATGTCATTACAAATGGCAAGATCGCATTATTTTTTATGGCTGAATAATATTCTAATATATATATATATATATATATATATATATATACATACACACACATACCACAATTCTTTAACCACTCATTATCAATGAACAGTTGGGCAACTTCCATAATTTGGCTACTGTAAATAATGTTGCAATAAACATAGGGGTGCGTGTATCACTTTGAATTAGTGTTTTTGACTAAATATCCAATAGTGTGAATGGTGGATCATAGGGTAATTGTATTTTTAACTTTTTGAGGAACCTCCATACTATTTTCCACAGTGGCTATACCAGTTTGCATTCCCACCAAGAGTGTACAAATGTTCATCTCTCTCCATGTTATCACCAACACTCATTTCTTGTGTTTTTGATTTTAGCCATTTTGACAAGCATGTGATGATATCTCATTGTAGTTTTGATTTTCATTTCCCTGATCACGAGTGATATTGAGCACATTTTCTTGTGTCTGTTGGTCATCTGGATGTCTTCTTTGGAAAAATGTCTGTTCATCTCTTCTCCCCATTTTTAACTAGGTTATTTGGTCTTTTTTTTTTGGATGTTGAGTTGTATCAGTCCATTATATATTTTGGATACTAACCCTTTATCAGATATATCATTTGCAAATATCTTTTCCCATTCTGTAGGTTGCCTTTTAGTTCTGTTGTTTGTTTCCTTTGCTATGGAGAAGCTTTTTATTTTGATGTAGTCCCAATAGTTAATTTTTGCTTTTATTTCTTTTGTCTCAGTAGACATATCAAGAAAAATGTTGCTACAGCTGATGTCAGAGAAATTACTGCCTGTGCTTACTTCTAGGATTTGTATTGTTCAGGCCTCACATTTAGGTCTTTCATCCATATTGAGTTTGTTTTTGTGTGTGGTATAAGAAAGTGAGCCATTTTTGTTCTTTTGCATTGTAGCTGTCCAGTTTTCCCAACACCATTTGATGAACAGACTCTTTTCCCCATTGCATATTCTTTCTTGCTTTGTTAAAGATTAATTAACCATATAATTGTGGGTTTATTCCTGGGCTTTCTGTTCTGTTTTATTGATCTATGTGTCTATGTGTGTGCCAGTATCATTCTGTTTTGATTTCTACAGTTTTGTAATATAACTTGAAGTCTGGAATTGTAATACTTCTAGTTTTGTCTTTCTTTTTCAGGATTGCTTTGGCTCTTTAGGATCTTTTGTGGTTCCACACAAATTTTAGGATTGTTTGTTCTAGTTCTGTGAAAAATGCTCTTGGCATTTTAATAGGGATTGTGTTTAATCTGTAGATTGCTTTGAGTAGTATAGACATTTTAACAGTAATTGTTTTTCGGACCCATGAGCATGGAATATCTTTCCATTTCTTTGAGTCATTTTGAATTTTTTTCATCAGTGATTTCTCATGTCCAGAGTACAGGTCTTTCACTTCTTTGGCTAAGTTTATTTCTAGATATTTAATTGTTTTGGTGCAATTGTAAATTGAATTATTTTAATTTTTCTTTTGGCTGTTTCATTATTAGTGTATAGAAATTCAACAGATTTTTGTACATTGACTTTATATTTCATGACTTTACCGAATTGATTTATCAATTCTAGTAGTTTTTTTGGAGGAGTCTCTAGGATTTTCTATATATAATATCATGTCATCTGCAAATAGTGAAAGCTTTATTTCTTCCTTACCAATTTGGATGCATTTATTTCTTTTTGTTGTCTCATTTCTGTGGCAAGGATGTCCAGTCCTATGTTGAATAAAAGTGGTGAGTGGACATCCTTGTGTTGTTTCTGACCTTAATGGGAAAGCTCTCAGTTTTTCCTCACTGGGTATAATGTTTGCTGTTGGTTTTTCATATATGATCTATATTATGTTGAGGTATGTTCCCTTTAAATCTACTTTGCAGAAGGTTTTTATCACGAATAGATGTTGTACTTTGTCAAAAGCTTTTTCTGCATCTATTGACATATGTTTTTATCTTTTCTCTTATTGATGTGATGTATCACATTGATTTATAAATATTGAACCACGTTGCATTCTGGGAAAAAATCCCACTTGATCGTGGTGGATGATTATTTTAATATATTGTTGGATTCAGTTTGCTAGTATTTTGTTGAGAATTTTTGCATCTATGTTCATCAGAGCTATTGGCTGTTGGTTCTTTTTTTTTATGGTGTTTTTATCTGGTTTTGCTATCAGGGTAATGCTGGTCTCATAGAATGAATTTGGAAGTTTTCTTTTCCCTTCTATTTTTTTTTTTTGGAAAATTTTGAGAAATATAAGTATTAACTATTTTTTAAATGCTTGGTATAGTTTGCCTGTGAAGGCGTCTGGTCCTGGACTTTTGTTTGTTGGGAATTTTCTGATTCCTAATTCAACTTCATTGCTGATAATCAACCTGTTCAAATTTTGTAATTCTTCCTGTTTCAGTTTTGGTAGGTTATATGCTTCTAGGAATTTATCCATTTCTTCTGGGTTGTCCAATTTTTGACATATGATTTTTCATAATATTCTTACAATTTGTATTTCTGTGGTATTGGTTGTTATTTCTCCTCTTTCATTTGTGATATTGCTTATTCGAGTCCTTTCTCTCTCTCTTTCTATCTTTCTTTCTCTATGAGACTGGCTAGAGGTTTATCAATTGTGTTGATCTTTTCAAAGAACTAGCTCCTGGTTTCATTGATCTGTTTTTTGTTTTGTTTTGTTTTGTTTCTGTATATCATTTATTTCTGCTCTAATCTTTATTATTATTTTTTTCCTTCTGGTGGTTTTGGGTTTTGCTTTATTATGTTAGCTCCTTTAGATTTAAAGTTAGGATTTTTACTTGAAATTGTCCTTGTTCCTTCAGGTAAGCCTGTATTGTTATGAACTTCCCTGTTAGAACTGCTTTTGCTACATCCCAAAGGTTTGAACTGTTGTATTTTCATTTTTATTTGTTTCCATGTAATTTTTTATTTTTTCTTTGATTTCTTGGATGGCCCATTCATTGTTTGGTACCATGTTATTTAACCTCAAAGTATTTGTGCTCTTTCCAGATTTTTGCTTGTGGTTGATTTCTAGTTTCATGACATTGTGGGCAGAAAAGATGCATGGTATAACTTTGATCCTTTTGAATTTGTTGAGAATTATTTTGTGGCCTAATACATGATGTATTCTGGAGAATGTTCCTTGTGAACTTGAGAAATGTGTGTTTTCTGTTTTTTTTAGGAATGAATGCTCTGAATATATCTTTTAAATCCATCTGGTTCAGGGTATCATTCAAAGCCATTGTTTCCTTGTTGATTTTCTGTTTGGATGACCTGTCCATTGATGTAAGTAGGGTGTTAGAGTCCCCTACTATTATTTCATTGCTATCGATTAGTTACTTCATGTTAACCATTTTATGTATTTGAGTATTCCCATGATGGATAAATAAATATTTACAAATGTTATATCTTCTTATTGGATTGTCCCCTTTATTATCATATAGTGCATCCTTCTTTGTCCCTTGTTACAGCCTTTGTTTTAAATTTTATTTTGTTTGATTTAAGTTTTGCTATTCTGGCTTTCTTTTAACAACCTTTCACATGATACATGGTTCTCTATCCCCTAACTTTCAATCTGCAGGTGTCTTTATGTCTGAAATGAGTCTCTTATAGGCAGCATTAGATGGGTCTTGTGTTTTTATCCACTCTGTCAACCTACGTCTTTTGGTAGGAGGATTTTAGTCCATTTATATTCATAGTAATTATTGATACGTGTGTATTTATTGCTATTTTATTACTTATTTTGTGGTTTTTCTCTGATCCTTTCTTCTCTTGCCCTCTTTCATGATTTGTTGGCTTTCTCTAGTGATATAATTGGATTGATTCCTTTCTCTTTATTCTTTGCCTATTACTGGTTTTTGATCTGTGGTTACCATTAGGTTAGTATATAACATATTCTGCATGTAGCAGTCTATATGAAGTTGATGGTTGCTTAAGTTTGAAACCATTCTTTACTCCTCTCCTTCCATGTTTTATGTATATGGTGTCATATTTTACATCCTTTTATTTTGTGAATCCTTTGATTTGTACAGATATACTTATTTTTACTGCTTTCTTGTGGAGTTTTTTTGGTTGTTTTTTGTTTGTTTGTTTGTTTTGTTTTATTTTTCATACTCTTACTTATGGTCTTTCCTTTCCACACAAATAGTTTCCTTTAACATTTCTTTTAGGGCTGGTTTAGTGGTCATGACCTTCTTTAGCTTTTATTTGTCTGAGAAACTTTATCTCTCCTTTTATTCTGAATGATAGCCTTGCTGGATATAATATTCTTGGCTGCAGATTTTTCCTTTTCAGCTCTTTGAATATATCATTTCACTCCCTTCTGGCCTGCAAATTTTGTGCTGGAAAATCTGATAGCATTAAGGTGTTTCTTTTGTGTCTAACTGTCTTCTTTTCTCTTGCTGTTTTTAAAATTTTTTATCAATCTTTTTTGCCATTTTAATTACTATGTATCCTGGTGTGGACCTCCTTGGGTTGATTTTTGGGGCACTCTTTGTGCCTACTGGATCTAGATACCTGTTTTTTTCAGATTAGGGAAGTTTTCTGCTATTATTTCTTCAGATAAATTTTCTCCCCCCTTTTCATTTTTTTTCTTTTTCTGGCATTCCTATAATATGAATGTTATTATGCTTGATGAAGTCACTGAATTCCCTCAGTCTATTCTCATTTTGCATAATTCTTTTTCCTCTTACTTGTTCAATTTTATTACTTTCCATTTACTGTCTTCCAGACCATTAATTTGTCCCTTTGCCTCTTCTACCCTGCCATTTATTCCATCAGGTGTATTTTTAATTTCAATTACTGTTTTTCATCTCTGATTTCTTTTATTTCTGTGTTAAGGGTCTCACTGATGTCCTCCACTCTTTTCTCAAGTCCAGTGAGTATGTTTATGATGATTACTTTAAATTCTCTATCAGGCATATTACTTATCTTTGTTTTTCTTAGGTCTTTTGTTGTGGTATTGTCCTATTCTTTATTTGAGACATATTATTCTGTCTCTTCATTTTGCCTAACTCTCTGTGCTTGTTTCTGTGTCTTAGGAAAGTCAGCTATTTCTCTTGTCCTTAAAGCAGTGAACAAAGCATGCACTTTTAATAAGGTGGCACTAGTCCTCTTTGACAGGGGACACACAGCTGTAACCAAGACTGTTCCATCCTGGGCTTCTCTGCAAAGCCTGCATGGGTAGGGGTGTTGTGCCACAAGCTTTGGGAACAGGCCCTCTCCCACAGGGGATGCATAGCCACTGTGGAGTGTGGAACTAGCCAAGCTGCTTCAGGAATCACGTGAGAGTTGGTAGAGGTGGTGCAGTTTTGACGATGTGTGTGTGTCCTCCATGGGAGGTCAGGAGATGCAGTTTTGCCAAGATTTGCTCCTGTCTTCTAGGTGAAGGGACCCACAGTGCTGGGACTGAAGCAGGCTAAGCTGAAGGGGGCAGGGTATTGTATAAGCAAGTTTGGTAGGATGGAAATGGCACCTGTCAGCTCCTTTGTTCCTGGAGAAGTCCCTCAGAGAACTCTGAGATTAGTAACTAATTCTCCCTCTCATATGTCCCAGGTGTTTTTCGAACTGCTGCTTCTAAGCCATATCTCTGTGGGCTTTTTGTTGTGTTATCTCTTGAAGGGCAGGGACTCAGCTTCCTATTGCCCTGGGCTTTCCCAGAGCTGAAATTACTGATTTTTTTTTTTTTTTTTAATTCCAGCCTTTATGTCCTGCTGTTTGCAAGAACTTACCAAATTCAGCCCTTATGATTTTCAATGCCAAATGCTATGGGGATTCTTCTTTCCCATGCAACCTACCTTGTGTGATAGTTTGTTTCTCACCCATCTCCATGCCTGTGTCTCCCTCCCTCTGGCAGCCTCCCTCTAGCAGCCAGACCTATGGGGTTTATCTCTCCAGTGTCTCTGCCCTTCCTACCCTCTTTTATGTGGCCTCTTCTGTACATTGAGCTGTGGAGTTTGTTCTACCAGTCTTCAGGCTATTTTCTGGGTTATTTGCCCTGATGTGAGTTTTATCTAGTTGCATCCATGGAATGAGGTGAGTTTAGGGTCTTCTTGCTTTGCTATTTTCTGAGAGCTTTAGACCTGTTAAATACATTAAATATTTGTAAATAGATGAATCAAAATCCTTAGGCACATTTGCACAAAACAAAGCAATCTTCCAAATGTCCCTAACAGGAAGCAAATAAAATATATTTAAAAAGCAGGCTTGAAAACTGCAAAATGGTATTAAAATGTTTATGTATTTTTTCTACTATTTAAAGGTAGATTTCTCAAAATAGAAGGACATGTTACCTTTTTTTCTAAGAGTAAGAAATTGAAATAATGGGAGGTCTATTAGTTTCCTGGAGCTGCCACAACAAATTTACCACAAACTTTGTGGCTTTAAACAACAAAAATTTGTTTTCTCACAGTTACAGAGGCCAGAAGTCAGAAATCAAGGTGTCAGTAGTGCTGTACTTCCTCTAAGGGCTCCAGGAGATAATTCTTCCTTGTCTTTTCCAGCTTCTGCTAGTTCTTGGGTTTCCTTGGCTTGTGGTAGTATAACTTCAATCCTTACTTCTTTCTTCATGTGGAATTCTCTCCTGTGTCTTTGAATCACAAATCTTCCTCTCCTTCCTTGTATAAGAGCACTAGTCATTAGATTTATATCCCACTGTAAATACAGGATGATCTTATTTTTAGATTCTTATCTTGATTACATCTGCAAGGACCCTATTTCCAAATAAGGTAACATGCACAAGTATGGGGGGTCATGGACATATTTTTTTAGGGGAAATTGAATCCACCATAGGAGGACACATTCCTATAACCTGTAATAATAATAGCTAACAATTAACAAGTGCATACTATGGGCAAACATTCTATAAAGCACTTTAAATGCATCATTCCATTTAGTTCTTGTGATGACTAGATAAGATGGAAACTGAAACACAGGGAAGTATTTTACTTTTGCAGGATCACATAGTGGTAAATGGTAGAGCTAAAATTCAAAACCATTTTGGCTCCAGATCTCATGCTCTTACTTGCTCTGCTGTGCTGCTTCCTACTTATTCTTAATGCTATAATAATAGTAATAATAAAAGTAGCTGTCTTTATTGAGAGCTATGTACCAGGCATTGAGCTTAGTGCTTTACATGGATTATGTTACCTATTCCTCAGAATAACCTAGTAAGGCAATTACTTTTATGATTTCCACTTTATAGTCAAGAAAACTGAAGCACAGATAGTTTAAGTAGAGTTTCTAATGTTATACATAGGCAGAGGTGGATTCAAAATTGAGTGATGTGACTCTAGAGTTGGTGTGCTTAACAACTATATGACATTGACTCTAAGATTGAAAGGTTTTTTTTAAAGATTTTATGCATTTATTTGTCAGAGAGAGAGAGAACACAAGCCGGGAGAGTGACAGGCAGAGGGAGAAGCAGGCTTCCTCCTGAGCAAGGAGCCTGATGGAGGACTCGATCCCAGGACCCTGGGATCATGACCTGAGCTGAAGGCAGATGCTTAACTGACTGAGCCACCCAGGCATCCCAAGATTGAAACTTTTATTTATTCATCTTTCATCTTCCTCTTCCATAGTACCTCTGCATATCATGTGTTCAATGATATTTTGCTGAAAGAATGAATGAATTAGATTAATAATGCCACAATAATCACATTTTGTCCAGAGTCTCAGCCTGTTTCCCTGTTCTTAGTGTGTCAATCTCTGTTTGACTCTATGTCCTTTCATGCCCTTATGTTAAAATTGACAAGTATGCCATTCTTTAAGGACTTCTGTAATGCAGCTAGATGGATCTATGGAAGGGAGTTTCTTAAGAGACATTTCTACAGAAAGTCATGCTCCAAACAAGTATTCTCTTTAAACCAGTCCAATTCAAATCATAGGCTTATCAAAAAATTTCTGAGAACAAACTGAAAAGCACACTGAATATGCTGAAAATATTCCACCAGGGTAGTCCATATGCCAAATCAACTCTATGTCAACATCTTTCCTACTGTGCTCATATTTCAACTGTCAATCAATATATATTTTAAAAAGTATCTAATTACTGTCTAAGGAGGAAATTAAAGTAACATGCTATCCACCAGTCTCGTTTTACTTTATCATTTGAAACTAATAACTGGTGTTAAGATCTAACTGTAAATACAGATATCATTTAAAAAATACTAATAGGAAATTAGAGGTCAAATTTAAATTTGCAACAGTATTCTTAATCCCAAAGGTAGACTCTAAATATAAGCAGCAATGCCAGGCATATTGCACAACTCCAGGGGGTCGATATTCACATTAATGTCTATGTGAATGGCATCCCCTGGAGTTGTAAAGTGCACAACCTGCAGGGCAGTATCTAGAGACCCTGGTCAGCAGAACTGATTCAGAGTAACAAAGGGCCAAAGCAAAAAAGCAATTGATTACAAGGGGTGCTGATCCACACCAGTGATATTTCGAGTTTTAACAAAGTCAAAGAGACTGCTATACTTGCAGCTTGTCAAACTTGAGTACTAACTGACCTGGCTTTGATGAGCTGAGGGAATTCCAGTGAAGAGCAAAGCTCAAAAATTTAGTTTTATCTGAACCTTTTCTCAACTCTTCAAACCACCAAGTGCTAGATACCTCATGGGAACTAACTTTCTTGTGAGATTTTGTTGTAATTTCCATTTAAGGTTGTTAAGAAGGGGGAGAATATCTTAAGAGACTTAACTGAAGGCACTCCAGTGCTTCTAATAACAGCAGGACACCTGGCCATGCATAAAGATCTAGAAGATCAAAGCCATATAAAAGCAAATAAGGAGATGTTCATGCTGGTCATTGACTTTTAGTGCCTAGGCACTTTCTGTCTCTCTCCTGCCATTTGGGGACAACTGCTATATATTTCTCCCAGTTTTAGTTATTCTGCTCCCCTCCCCAATTTTATGTTATATTTGAAATATTGCTTCTGCTTGGAAACTCTTTTCCAATGGCTGGTTGGCATTTAGTTTGTATCTACAAATACCTTTGGCTTGATTTTGGTGGATATTCAGTGTGCCATAAATGGTGAAGTTGAGAAACAGACTTTAAAAAATGTTACACTTCATTGAATGCTACTGTGTGCCAGAAAGAGATTTAAATAATCTTGTTATTTGTCTCAGTGCTGGGAATCAAACCCACTGGTTGATAACAGAGCTCATGCTATTAACTACTAAACCATACCACCTTTTTACAAGTAGGCTTAAAAAATTATTAGGTGCATTAACATGCCTTAGTCACACCCAGCATATATATCCTGGCCTTCTCTCTCTTTCCCATATCTCTCATTTATTTCACCTTGGTCATTAAGTGAAGAGGACATGGAACCATGACAAATAGCTCAGGAGTTTTTCTAAGAATACATTCCCATTAATATATATATATATATATATATATATATATATATATATTCCCATTAATATATATCATTATATATATATGTGTATATATATATTAATTCCCATTAATATATACAATTTTATATATATATATTATATATATATAATGTATAATATATAATATGTATAATATATAATAATATATTATATATGTATATAATATATATATACACCCAAAATGTTAAATTGCTCTCGAGCTATCACAATCTTTTGATCAATTCCTATCTTTAAAACTCTAATTTCTGGGGCAACTGGGTGGTTCAGTTTGTTAAGCATCTGCCTTTGGCTCAGGTCATGATCTCATAGTTCTGGGGTTGAGCTCTGCATAGGGCTCCCTCCTCAGCAGGGAGTCTGCTTCTTCCTCTCCCTCTGTCCCTCCCCCTGCTCGTGCTCTCTCTCTCTCATTCTCTTTCTTTCAAATAAATAAGTAAAATCTATAAATAAATAAATAAATCTCCAATTTCTCTACACATTTTATAATGTGGAAAAGCAAGAGGTTTCTTTTCATGACTTCATTACCATCTTTAATCCTCATTGTAAAAAGAAATTTTACAAGGGTGCAGGTGGCTCAGTCAGTTAAGTGTCTGCCTTTGGCTCAGGTCATGATCCCAGGGTCCTGGGACTGAGCCCCACATCATGCTCCTTGCTCATTGGGGGTTCTGCTTCTCCCTCTCCCGCTCTCCCTGCTCGTGTACTCTCTCTGTCAAATAATAAATAAATCTTTAAAAAAGAAGAAAATTTACAAAAACTTTTGTAAAGAAGTAAGAGTCAGAGAGTCATTGTTACTTTCATTTTACAGAAAAGGGAACAGATATAGTGAGGTAAAATTCCCTCATTCATTTTTGAATGGAATTATAGCATCAAAGAGTCATTTGGGCTTAAAAATTCCTTAAAAAGGCTTGCATCCTAGAGAAGGTAAGATGGCAGAGGAGTAAGGAGACTCTAAGTTTGTCTGGTCCCTTGAATACAGCTATATAGTTTTCAATCATTCTGAATATCTGCAAAATCAAAGATCTGAGAAAAGAAATGCTGCATATCTGCTAGTAGAAAACTAACCACCGTTTGGGAGGTAGGAGGTACAGAGACATGAATCCAGCGTGATATAACTGAGGATATGGTGGAGGGGAGGAAGCTTGCTTAAGGAGGCTATTGCAAAGTGTTATAAACAGAAGAGTGCAAAATCAGAACTTTTAGAACTCTGCTACAGTGGGGGATGTCCCTGGCTTAAAAGTACTCAGGTGGTGAAACAGGCAGATTCCCAGGTGTGACAGTGTGGTCTCAGGATCCCAGGGGTCACAAGGAGAACGGGTGGTCTCTGAATGCAGCAGAGTTCCCAGCATAGGAGTGGGGAAGCTGACTGAAAACAGCAATTCTAGGTACAGGTTTTCTGCTCTATGTTGACATAAACTGCGAACTGTTGCATGGTCATGCCATCGCTTTCCTGGCAGGGGTCCAGCGATTTCTGCAAAAGGCAGAAGTGTGGCAAGAACCACCCCCAATTCCCCAGTAGAAACAGCACCGGTCCACAGGACTCCACTTCAGGAGTCCATAAAATTTGCAGTTCTGGTACTCAGATGCATGCCTGATATAAAAATGCTCAGTCACAGGCCAGGTGAACACAGAATTCTGATGGAAAATAGGGAGACAAGAGTGATTGATTGCTTTGCTGTGAGGGCTCACTGAAGAGTGGGGTGACATGAATTTTCAGCTCCAGAGCTAGAGACTGGGGCACAGCCATATTCATCCTGCCTTTGGTGCTAAAAGTCTTCAGGGAACAAAACAGCACCACATAGTGGAATCCAGAGCTGCTGACACAGAACTCTGCCTCTGGGCATGGGAGGTGCAGCTACACTAGGGCAAGTCCACCTGAGAAGTAGTGCTACAGCCCCCCTCCCAGAAGACCAGCACAAACAAATTGCTCTCACCAAGTTTACTGATTACAGAGGGCTGCAGAGCTTCAGCTTTTGGGGAAAACAGTATATAGCATTCCTTGTATTTTTATTCTTTAGAATTTTAGCATTATTTTTTCAGTTATTTTCTTATTTTTTCAATTCTTTTTTTATTCTTTTTTAATTTTTATTTTTATATATATGCTATATATATATGTATATATGTATATGTATTTTTGTTTCCTTTCATTTCATATTATATATATATATATATATATATATATATTTATATTTATATATAAGTTTTTCTTTATTTCTTATTTTGGGATCTAGTTTCTTTTAACAAGTAAACCAAAACACACTCAAGATCTAGATTTATTTTATATTTTATTTTATTTTATTATTTTACTTTATTTCCTTTCTATTGTCACTGTTGTTATTGTTATTTTTTTCTCTTTCTTCTTTTATTTTCTGGACAAGATGACAAAATGGAAAAATTCACCCCAAAAGAAAGAACAGGAAGTATTACTCACTGCCAGGGATTTAATCAATACAGATATAAGTAAAATGTCTGAACTAGAATTTAAAACAAGGATTATAAAGATACAGCTGGGCTTGAAAAAGGCATTGAAGACACTAGAGAATCCCTTACTATAGGGATAAAGAGAACTATAATCTGGTCAGGCCAAAATTAAAAATGTTAGTACCAAGATGCAGTCCCAAGTAGAGGCAATAAAAACAAGGGTGAAAGAATCACAAGAGCAAATCGGTGATACAGAAGATAAAATGATGGAAAATAAGGAAGCTGAAAAAAAAAGGGGGGAGAAAGAAAATTATTAGATCATGAAGGGAGATTCAGAGAACTCAGCAATTCCATAAAGCAAAATAATATCTGTATTATAGGGATCCCAGAAGATAAGGAGTGGGAGAAAAGGGCAACAGGTTTATTTGAACAAATTATAGCAGAGAACTTCTCTAATCTGGGGAAGGAAACAGGCATTTAAGTTCAGGAGACACAGAGAAAACCCCTTAAAATCTACAAAACCAGGTCAATACCTCGATGTATTATAGTGAAGCTTGCAGATTTCAAAGATAAAGAGAAAATCCTGAAAGCAACTCAGGACAAGGGTATACACATAGGGCTGGCAGCAGACCTGTCCACAGAGACCTGACAGACCAGAAAAGACTAGCATGATATATTCAATGCGCTAAATGGGATAAGTATGCAGCCAAGAATACTTTATCCAGCAAGGCTGTCATCCAGAATAGGAGAGATAAAAGAGTTTCCAGGACAAACAAAAACTAAAGGCTTTTATGAGGACTAAACCAGCCCTGCAAGAAATATTAAGGGGCCCCTTTGAGCAGAGAGAGACCAAAAGTTAACAAAGACCAGAAAGGAATAGAGACAATCCATAGGAACAGTGATTTTACAAGTAATACATTGGCACTAAATTCATATCTTTCAATAATTACTTTGAATGTAAATGGACTCAATGTTCCAATCAGAAGACATAGGGTATCAGAATGGATAAAAAAACAAGACCCATCAATATGCTGCTTATAAGAGACTCATTTTAGACCCAAAGACACCTCTATATTGAAAGTGAGGGGGTGGAGAACCATTTATTATGCTAATGGACAACAAAAGAAAGCTGGCGTAGTCATCCTTATATCATACAAACTACATTTTAAAGCAAAGACTGTAATAAGAGATGAAGGACACTATATCATAATAAAAGGGTTTATCCAACAAGAAGATGTAAAAATTATAAATATTCATGCTCTTAACTTGGGAGCAGCCAAACATATAAACCAATTAATAACAAAATTAAAGAAACACATTGATAATAATACAAAAATAGTGGGGGATTGAACACCCCACACACAGCAATGGACAGATCATCTAAGCAGAAGATCAATAAGGAAACAAGGGTTTTGAATGACACACTGGAACAGATGAACTTAAAAAATATATTCAGATCATTTCATCCTAAAGCAGCCAAATACACATTCTTTCTGAGTGCACAAGGAACATTCTCCAGAATAGATCACATACTAGGTCACAAATCAGGTCTCAATAGGTACAAAAAGATTGAAGTCACTCTATGCATATTTTCAGACCACAATGCTATGAAACTTGAAGTCAACCACAAGAAAAAATTTGAAAGGACCAGAAATATATGTAGGCTAAAGAACATCCTACTAAAGAATGAATGGGTCAACTAGTAAATTAGACTTTAAAAAATATGTGGAAGAAAATGAAAATGAAAACATGACAGTTGAGAACCTTTGGGATGCAGCAAAGGTGGTCTTAGCTAAGGGAAGTATATAGCAATACAGGCCTTTCTCAAGAAACAAGAAAGTCTCAAATACACAAGTTAACCTTATACCTAAAGGAGCTGGAAAAAGAACAGCAAATAAAACTTAAATCCAGCAGGAGAAGGGAAATAATAAAGATTAGAGCAGAAATCAATGATATACAAATAATAGTAATAATAAAAGCAGTAGAACAGAACAACAAAACTAGAAGCTGGTTCCCTGAAAGAATTAGTAAGATTGATAAATCCCTAGCCAAACTTATCAAAAAGAAAAGAGAAAAGACTCAAATAATTAAAATCATAAATAAAAGAGGAGAGAGCACAACCAATGCTGAAGAAATTAAAAGAGAATATTATGAGCATTATATGCCATCAAATTAGGAATCTGGAAGAAATGGATAAATTCCTAGAAACATAAAAATTACCAAAACCAAAACAGGAAGAAAGAGAAAACCTGAACAGATTCATAACCAACAAAGAAATTGAATCAGTATTCAAACATCTCCCACAAACAACAGTCCAGGCCCAGATGGCTTCTAGGTGTATTCTACCATGCATTTAAAGAAGAATACCTAGTCTTCTGAAACTGTTCCAAAAAAATAGAAATAGAGAGAAAATGTCTAAACTAATTCTGTGAGGCCAACATTACCTTGATCCCAAAAACAGACAAAGACCTCACCAAAAAGGAGAATTATAGACCAATATCCCTGATGAACATGGATGCAAGGATTCTCACCAAGATACTAGCTAATAGGATCCAACAGTATATTAAAAGGATTATTCACCATGACCAAGTGGGATTTATTCCTGGGATGCAAGGGTGGTTCAACATCCACAAATCAATCAATGTGATACACCACATTAATAAAAGACAAGAACCATATGATCCTTTCAATAGATACAGAAAAAGCATTTGACAAAATACAGCATCCTTTCTTGATTAAAACTCTTCAAAATATTAAAAAAAAACTCTTCAAAGTATAGGTATAGAAGAAACATAACTTAATATCATGAGAGTCATATATGAAATACCCACAGCAAATATCATCTTCAGTTGGGAAAAACTGAAAGCTTTCCCCTAAGATCAGGAACATGGCAGGGATGTCCACTAATACCACTGTCATTCAACATAGTACTGGAAGTCCTCTCCTCAGCAATCAGACAACATAAAGAAAAAAAAAGGCATCCTCATTGGCAAAGAAGTCACACATTCATTCTTCACAGATGACATGATACTCTATGTAGAAAACCCAAAAGACTCCACCCGAAAATTGCTAGAACTCATACAGGAATTCAGCAAAGTCACAGGATATAAAATCAATGCACAGAAGTCAGTTGCATTTCTACACACTAACAACGAAGCAGCAGAAAGTGAAACCAAGGAATCAATCCCATTTATAATTGCACCAAAACCCATAAGATACCTAGCAATAAACCTAACCAAAGACATAGAGGATCTGTACTCTGAAAACTATAGAACACTTATGAAATAAATTGTGGAAGACACAAAGAAATGTAAGTCTATGCTATCCAAGGCAATCTACACATTCAATGAAATACCTATAAAAATACCATCAGCATTTTTCACAGACCTGGAACAAACAATTCTAATATTTGTATGTAACCAGAAAAGACCTCGAATAGCCAAAGTAATATTGAAAAAGAACACCAAACTGGAGACATCACAATTCCAGACTTCAAGCTGCATTACAAAGCTGTAATCATCAAGACAGTAGGGTACTAGTACAGAAACAGACACATGGACCAATGAAACAAGAACCCAGAAATGGACCCTCAACTCTATGGTCAACTACAACAAAGCAGGAAAGAATATCCAATGGAAATAAGACAATCTCTTCAACAAATGTTGTTGGGAAAATTGGACAGACACATGCAGAAGAATGAAACTGGACCACTTTCTTACACCATACACAAAAATAAACTCAAAATGGATGAAAGACCAAAATGTGAGACAGGAACCCATCAAAATCCTGAGAACACAGGCAACAACCTCTTTTACCTTGGCCGCAGCAACTTCTTGCTAGACATGTATCCAAAGGCAAGGGAAGCAAGGGCAAAAATGAATTATTGGGACTTCATCAAGATAAAAATCTTTTGCACAGCAAAGGAACAGTCAACAAAACTAAAAGGCAACCTATGGAATGGAAGAAGATATTTGCAAATGTCTTATCAGATAAAGAGCTGGTATCCAAAATCTATAAAGAACTTATCAAACTCAAAACCCCCCCAAAAACAAAATATCCAATAAAGAATTGGTCAGAAGACATGAACATGTATTTCTCCAAAGAAGACATACAGATGGATAACAGACACATAAAAAAGTGTCCCACTTTTGGTGGGAATGCAAACTGGTCCAGCCACTCTGGAAAACAGTATAGAGGTTCCCCAAAAAGTTAAAAATAGAACTACCCTATGACCCAGCAATGGCATTACTAAGTATTTATCCAAAGTATACAAACATAGTGATTCGAAGGGACACATGCACCCCAATGTTTATATCAGCAATGTCCACAATAGCCAAACAATGGAAAGAGCCCAGATGTCCATCAACAGATGAATGGATAAAGAAGAAGTGGTATATATATATATACAATGGAATATTTCTCAGTCATCACAAAGAATTAAATCTTGACATTTGCAATGATGTGGATAGAACTAGAGGGTATTATGCTAAGCGAAATAAGTCAGCCAGAGAAAGACAAATACCATATGATTTCATTCATATGTGGAATTTAAGAAACAAAACAGATGGACATAGGAGAAGGGAAGGAAAAATAAAATAATATGAAAATTGAAAGGGAGGCAAACCATAAAAGACTCTTAACTCTAGGATACAAATTGAGGGTTGCTGGAGGGGAAGTGGGGGGGGGAAGGTGTAACTGCGTGATGGGCATTAAGGAGGGCACTTGATGTAATGAGCACTGGGGGTTATATGCAACTGATGAATCACTAAATTCTACCCCTGAAACTAATAATACAGTGTATGTTAACTAAGTTGAATTTAAATTTTAAAAAATTTTGAAAAACAAGCTTGTATGTCCTGAATAGATTCCTAAAGTTACAGTTTCTAGCATTCAACTTTATTCTAAAGTTCTCAAAATATGGCTAAGAAAATTAAAGAAAATGTTACAGTTGCATCTGATTCTGAATTGGAAATAGCATACAGCTATAACACCATCAAATCTCAGGATCACCAACATTAGGTAAAATGACATCAAAATGTGTGGAATACTATGTGCCATTGTGGTTCCCTAATTTCCAATGGTTTTGGGAATTGTGTGAAGGAAACTTAATCTTTTCTAACCTATCCCCACCTAGTCCTGGACCGCCCATCCTTCCGCAAATTCTTATTTTTCTCTAATATTAACAATGTGACAGAGATCCAGGAATACTGTGGTTTTTGACTGGATGTAGATCAGGTCTTGGGAATTCACAAGGCACATTAATATTTTATGCATTTTCTGGGTAGAAACCTGTGAGAACAATAACAGTAAACACAATTTTATTGATTCATGTCAGCTATGTATTAGTCTTCTTATGATCATGTCTATTCCTTATAAAAATCCTGTAAGTTAGGCAATACTAGTTCTACTTAATAGACAAGAAAACTGAGTCTCAGAGATTTTGTAGGAGTTAGAAATTGAAATCAATGTTCCTTTGATTGGATTAAGTTCCAAATTCCATGATCTCCTAATATCTAAATTAAATTGCACCTACTGTATTTAGACCTTTTTTGTTTTTGCTTTTGTCCTGCCTTTGGAGGGTAGTGGATGCAGGGTTTCTGGTTCTCAAATTAGTTTTCCCCTTATAATCCATATTCTTTCATTCATAACCTAATGCCAACAAAAAAGTATAAATTGAACTTCCTTATACCACAGAAATTCCCTAGTGTGGTTTTCTTGGTTAAATTCACTACTGGGGCAAGTGTTCTAGTGAGTTAATATTCCTACCAATTTAAACTAATCTGTTTCCTTCCTCCTTTGCACTTTTTCAGTTTTTTCTTTCCTTTAAAAAAGAAATGTGAAAAGAGAAGCCTGATGTGGCATTGCAGAAAAATGTAAAAGTCCATTTTATTCTTTTCCATCACTTTCTTTAATGAATAATCAAAAAGGGAAAAATAGTTTGTGGGCACCCGATTATTGTGGGAAACAATTGTCCACACTTATATCAGATAGAAAGTGTTTCCTTATTAGGAAGGAATTGCTACAATATATTCACCTCTTCTGCTGGATATAAATAAAAGTGCCAAAGATGTTTTGTGATCATTTTTTTCCCCTGCATACTGCTAGGCTGCCCCACCCCAAAGCCCAGCTATTTTGAATGTTCCTGTCAGTTTCTTTGTTGATAAACCTATCTGGCCCTTCATCATCTCTCCTCCTCTCTCCATCTTTCCTCTATGTCTCTTATCCTATCAAATCAATTGCAAAGGCCTTAAAGTATGCATTAAAGGCAATGAAATTCTGCTGCTCTATGGCATCTAAACTTCAGTTGGAATTTTTTTGGAGAACTGTATTGCAGGGCCTGTTGACATTCACTCTTTCTCTACCCTTAGGACATATGACATACATTCATGAATTTTAAGAAGCGTTTCTTTTCTGGATCTCTTAGCCAGGAAAACATCTTGGTATGTGAAGCTGTATCCATTTCTTTGCCTGAAGAATTTATAAGGCTAAGGACCCACATCCATAGCGCATTTAATATGTGCTATGAAATATTAGCAAGTAGCAGCACAATTACTCTCACAGAAGGAACAAAAAAAGATTTATTCTAATACTGGCAGAAATGTTGGGCAAAATGATTTATCTTTTGAGTTATTTCATTTATTACATTTTTAATAACACAATTCTATGAGTGTCTGATCTTTAATTTTTTAGGTTATCTGTTATATTATATTCTAAAAATTCCATATATGCTTATGCATGGAGGACACAGTTATCCCAAGCTGATAACTTGGGAATTGTGATTTATGTTTCCTCTTCTGAGGCACAACTGATTTAAAGAAGTTGGTTTCCCTTTCAACATATTTTGGCTGCCCATAAGTAAGAATAGTATGCTCCTCCCAAGACGCCTCCCTCTGATAACAAGAAAGGCATTACTAGACAGGTACATGGAAGCAAGATGTGTTCCTCATTTCTTAGAAACACCTATGGCAGGGTGCCAGGGTGGCTCAGTCGGTTAAGCGTCTGCCTTTGGCTCAGGTCATGATCTCAGGGTCCTGGGATTGAGCCCCACATTGGGTTCCCTGCTCTACGGGGAGCTTGCTTCTCCCTCTCCCTTTGCCTCTCCCCCTGCTTGTGCTCTCTCTCGCTATCTCTGTCACCATCTGTCTCTCTCTATCAAATAAATAAATAAAATCTTTAAAAAAATAAAAAACACCTATGGCAAAGATGTGAGAAAGAGGCATATGTGAAAAGTGATGATGGAGGCTTAAGAATCTGTAGCATGTTGAAAGGTATTCCTCTAAACACATCACTGGAAGAGTGAGGATTGAGTTTTTCAACCTTTTAAAAGAAAAAGGTAAGTGATTTAGCCAGCAAAATCGAGTTTATTCAGGAATAGCTGAGGAATTGCAAATTGGGACAAGCAAATAATGACAAACCATTGGCAAGTCTGGAGAACAAAGGAGGAGACCATCCTTTTATAAAAGAAAGAAGGAGGTTGGGAGTGGTTGTTTTGAACACAGTTTATTGGAGGAAAATGAGAGTTTAAAGTGGTGGCAGCTTCTCGTTGGCTGTAGGCCAGGGCAGCTTGCTGTTGCTCAGCCAAGAAGTCTTCCTTGTTCTGCTGGAATATGCAAGCTGCAACAAATTGTACATGCATGAGAGCCCTCCCTTAATGCTTTCAGACTCCAGTCCTGAGTTATGTTTCCTTAACACATTTTTATAAGCTCCATATACAAGATCATAGCTAGAATTAATGAAACTGTTTCTCAGCCTCCAGTTTGCTTTACTCACAATATCAGAGGTTTCATTTTTTGTCATGTCTGATAAAGCTGACAATGTGCCAAATTCGTGAAGTTGACTTAAAAAAAAAAAAAAAAGAACAGATGGAAAGATTCAGCCTTTGGAGTTCTCTTCCTGGGTTATTCCCGAGAGTCTTTTGTTTTGTTTTGTTTTGTTTTTGTTTGTTTGTTTTGAGATGAAGGCCATGGTTCTAACATTAGACCACATGGGCCATAGTTGCAAACTTTAATAGTCAGGGTAAAAGCAGCAGCTGCACCCTTGGTACAACTCTAAACCCACAATGATCACTCACTAACTGAATAAGAGTATGTCACTTTGTAACATTCTACTGCTGTAGCAGAGGCAGCCCAGCAGGCTGAGCGGTCTTTGCCTATGCACTGGTAGACTGTAAAGCTTTGCAGCAATGTTGGGGCCTTTCTATTTATCTAGTAATATTGGATTAAGATGGGACCAGGTCAAGTGTATGGTTTGCTGCTCAGAATGGACCCACTGAAAGGATCAGAGAGCGATTCTGATTTGGATTCTCAAGATCTGTTTATATTAAAGGGAAATAGTTATGAATTGGCCAAGCAGTATAGAACCTAAGGGTTTCATCAGTAAAACACATGCCACAAAACTGAATGTGCTACAAAGTGGAAGGATTTCAAAAATAAACTCATTAGCTGCAAAATATACAAACTCTTGTAATTCTACCTAAATGTTAATTGTTCCTGGAAGCACTTTTGGACACTTTATAAAGGTAAACCAATTTTCTTACTGTCCACATTTGTTCTAGCCAGATCTTTAAGTTAAAAAAAAAAAAAAATGCTATAATTAACTCTTCAGGTGCTGGGACAAGTACAAACTAGATAGAAGTATAACAAAACTATTAGTTTACTTCCTTATTGCTAGTCATTGTGATAAAGGCATTGCCTATAGTATCTTATTTAAGTCTCATAACAATCTCCTAAAAGGAGTCTTATTACTCAAATATCAGGTCTGCCACAAAAACCCCACTATGCTAATTTCTTTCAAGATACTTAAAGTCTAAAATTCCTTTAGGTCTTATATGTTATCTGAATAGAAATTACACAGGGGAACCCTCTTACCCTGTTGGTAGGAATGCAAGTTGGTACAGCCACTTTGGAAAACAGTGTGGAGGTGCCTCAAAAAATTAAAAATAGAGCTACCCTATGACCCAGCAATTGCACTCCTGGGTATTTACCCCAAAGACACAGATGTAGTGAAAAGAAGGATCATATGCACCCCAGTGTTCATAGCAGCAATGTCCACAATAACCAAACTGTGGAAAGAGCTGAGATGTCCTTCAACAGATGAATGGATAAAGAAGATGTGGTCCATATATACAATGGAATATTACTCAGCCATCAGAAAGGATGAATACCCAACTTTTACATCAACATGGATGGGACTGGAGGAGATTATGCTAAGTGAAATAAGTCAAGCAGAGGAAGTCAATTATCATATGGTTTCACTTATTTGTGCAACATAAGGAATAGCACGGAGGACATTAGGAGAAGGATGGGGAAAATGAAGGGGGGAAATCGGAGGGAGAGATGAACCATGAGAGACTATGGACTTAGAAACAAACTGAGGGTTTTAGAGGGGAGGGGGGAGGGGGATGGGTTAACCCAGTAATGGGTATTAAGGAGGGCACGTACTGCATGGAGCACTGGGTGCTGTACAAAAACAATGAATCATGGAACATTACATCAAAAACTAATGATGTACTGTGTGGTGACTAACATAACATAATAAAATAAAATAAAATTTAATTGAATAGAGACTACACAGAAAACAGAGTGAATGAGAGGACATATAGTGCCATTATCAGTTTTTAATTTGCTTCTAGTGTATAGTTTCATCTTTTTCCTTACAAATATGACTCTGGAAGAGGGCAAGAACAGCTGCAAAATAAAGTGAGAAGAGATGGCCTGAGATGCAAATGCATTTAGACAAATTCATGTGTTAGCTGAAATCCTATTATCTGAAAAAGGACCAGTTTCCATTTCCAAATGTAAGAATACAGAGTGTATACATTGCCAATGCTTTGGAGTTTCTAAACTGTGATGGCCAATTAGTCTTTGATGAAGAGACATGGAGCAGTATTTCCCCATGTTGTCTCTGCTCAGAAATGCAAGAAGTATTCATATTCTCAGATTTTCTAAATTAAAAAAAGTTGTATCATATTGCATTTTGCCTTTCTGGCTAGATCTACATTTAGCATAAGCTATTTTAGAAGCAAGAATGCTTTATTTTAAGGGGAGGCTCTCAAAGAAGTATAAAGAGCTAATATATTTAAAAGCCTACTAAAGATGGTGTACCGGAATGTACACCTTACCAATAATTTACAATATATTACAGTAAAGAATTTAAAACACTTCAATGGCTCCTGCAAATGAATTTATTGTAACTCTGCATTCATACATTTTATTAAAAATGACTTAAATATGTTCAAATGCACTATATATAATGAAATAGAAGCTCCAGGAATAACAATTAATGTGTAATGATTATTGACCAGACAAAGCTATGGTAAACAACCAAGAACAAACTTTTGTGCACAAATCTATACAAACCCAACTACATTTAATAAGCCCTTACAAAATCTAAAGCCCTTAACTGGAAAATAAAATCATATGAAAGGAAAGGAATTTTGTACCACTGATAGACCAACTTAAACATAAGAGAGGGCTCACACAATATTTCTCCTTTTTGACTATTGAGATCATTTGGCATGCACTTACCCAACCCTTCTCCAAACTTGATTTTTTCCCCTTAGATGTAAAACTGCATAAAGACTTGCTTAAAACGCTGAATGGATCTTAAAGATATTTTCTACAGGACTATATGATAAACTTCATTTCTTTTTGCTTTCTTCAGCAGATAATCCCAAGCCCCAAATTCTGCCATTGTGTTCGAGAAGCCTTAAATTCTCAATACCTTGCATTGTGGAAGTGATTTGATGGTGGTCATCATGTTCATATTTTTGTACAGTGAGGATCCAGAGGTAAATAAGACATTCAGCTTATCACTTTGCCATATATAAATTCACAAGATCAATGTTGCAGCTTCTCTATCAACTAAACCTCAAGTTGCAAGATGTTTCTCATGTAGGCCACATTAACCTCTTCCCAACTAATGCTTCTATCTTGGAGCATTTTCTATCAGTGTTTATGAGCCTTAAAGATGTTTTCCTATTAAAATTATCCAAGCATATTTTTATTATCTATTTTGATTTGAGGACTTCTTAAAGACAAGCTTAAGTCTCTTATAATTTTTCTAACTGTCCTAGTACCCATCACAGCTACTTTGAGTATCAAAGGTCCTTAATAAATATATCTGTTTGACAAACCATACTTCAAGTTTCATTCTATAACCCTCATTCACAATATGAACTGCACACTATTTTTGGCATGCCGGAAGAAAGAATTTGTATAAAGTGTAGAAAGCAGAATTGACTTCATTAATTTAGATGCATGCCTATGGATTTGATCTAAGTCAGTCACTTATTATGAAAGAGACAGCTATGTTCTCTGTTGCAGGGTAGAAGCTAAGCCAAAATGGAAGAGCTGCTATCAGAAACTCTACCAGAAAGTGGGGTGTGGTAAGTAAAAAGCAAGGATAATCCAAAACTTGCATAATACTCACTAAGTCCATGGAAAAGTTCTTATCTCAGCTCTCCAAAACAAAACAACAAATGAAAACTCGATTCTGTTCTCAGCTAAGCCTATAAAGGCTTTGAGGTTTTTGTATGTTATAACCTACACAAAGTTGGAAAACAAAAGATAAAATGAGGCTTGCCTGTTCTTGGTTATGTATTGTTTTTATCTTCCACAAAATTCATTCTTTGAAATGGGCCAAGGTTCAATGGGTTCTCTGTGATTTGTTTAAACTGTTCAGTGTCTCTGAACTTCTCTTGCAAAGCTGGCTGCCAGCTTAGGTCTTGTTTCCTGATTCAAAATATTCAAACTTAGGGTGTTGGATTGCAGATATAAGATGCAATTAGAAAAACTAAATGAATCTTAAACTTTCCCACCTGAATTAACACATAAGCTAAATTTATTAGGCTGATTTGCCCAAATTGTGGAGAGAAAAAAAGGAAAGAGCTCAATAGGTTGAACAGTAAATTCAATGTAAAGGGCATTTCAAAAATTTGGGGTTGATTTGTACCTGGATTCTTGAGCTTCCCCAAGTATGCCGATTGTCCTCAATGTTTCAACAATCTCATCTTTTGAAAGATGGGTGAATTCCAACTAGATGCTGGCAGAACTGCAGCTGTTAGAGCATGTCAGCCAACCTAATAGAGAAGCCAGGAGAGCACAGAACTAGAAATCTGCATGCTCTCTTTCCTCTAGCCTGACCATCTGTGTATGGACACAGAGCATTAAAGTTGTGCAGCTGTACTGATAATGCCCTATGGAAGGGGATCAGTTATCTTCAAATGTAATTCATTTCTTTGTTGTCAATGGCTTATAGCACATTGCTGAAGCAGAAGGAGAGGCTTTGGGATGGGGACAGAGGGTGGAGAAGAGACATCATATTGTGTTTTTACAGGAACACTATAAACCCATGATGTCACCGTGATGATTTGGGCTTGGAGGGTACCTTCTAAAATCCACCTGCATTGTTTCAATTATCAGTGTGCAGGTGGTAAGCAGTAGCACATGTGCTATTGCGAACTCTTTGTGTCTGCAATGTGAAGTAGCATTTTAAAAAAATACATGACAGTGTTGCAATGATAACCTGCCTGTTTTTCCAAAAGCAATTTTGTTCAAATGGACAGCATCCATTTTGGTCCAAAACATTTACAGGAAATAGGGGCAATCTCGGTACTCAATTCATCTGTATTCTTAATAGGCAGAAGTACAGAACATTTTAGAACTAAAACAAAACAAAACTAAACTAAACTAACAAATAAAACCAAAAACAGACATTTACAAGACCCCCAGATACAGGGAGACATTAAAAGTGGCAACCACCGTGGGGGAGACTGTAAGCAAATTTCCATCCAAGTCTTATGTAGACTAAACCATTAACAAATTTAAGCTGGAGATGTATCTTGTTTCTAGCTGGAAAATATTTATTTGAAAAACCATGTTACCTGTCTTTGAACCTTCTGGAAAACTCCATTAGATGTAGTTTTGGATGTTTGTTTCTCCTAAACCCTTGAGCAGGAAAATTGAAAATTGAACCAGGGATAAGTCAACATCAAGTCAGAAAAATATTTTATTTTACAAGTCAAGACCATAAGCATGTAGGAGCTCATGAGCCTTCTTGGTCCCAATCATTACTCCATTTTTCTATATATTAAGAAAAAAAAAAGTCAGAGAGAACATGTTGATGTGGAGAACAAAGGCAAAAGAAATGTAGATAAAATTAAATTTCCTTATAATCTGCAGCCAATTGACAAATACTTGAGGCGAGCAGAGTATGACATTCTTCCAGGAACTCCCAATCTTAACTTTAATACCTTGCTAGAAGGGAAAACAACCGTAGCTTGGCAAGAGCTAATCCTTCAGGATCCTGTGAGTCTTCTTTAGCCCTTTTAAAAACTTCTTTAGTTCTTTTGGAAACTTCCATTTGTCTTTACCTCCCCCAACATCAAAGTATATAATCAGTTGCTCCTCACAACCCCAGTGCAGCTCTTTCTGTCCATAGGTCCTGTCCCTGTTTTATAATAAAAACACCTTTTTGCGACAAAAATGGCTCAAGAATTATTTCTTGGCCATTGGCTCTGAACCCCAACATTTCCACATCACGTGTTTTTAAAAATACCTCAAACCTGAAAGAAAACGGAAATGATAATAGTCATGTAAGGGAAGTAAATCTTTTAAGATTATGAATGAATTAGAACTGTCTACTACAAAACATATAAAGAGATGTCATTTACTGGTCTATTTCCAGGTATATTTTTTTGCTATATATTTGCTTAAATGTGGCTGCCATTTGATACATAGCAGAGAAAACATTTGATGATATGGTACAGTAAATCCTATAGATCAAACGGAAAGTTTAAGAAACTTAAATCAGACCCCTAGGCAGGAAAATTATATGTACTATAAATACCTACATTTTGCTGTGCTATAGTTAAAGAGTAATATTGTACTACCTCGGCTATCTGTTTCCTATGGTTCAGCAAATCGGAATTTATCCTTTTCTTCTCCTGTTTGGTGCATTTCTTTTTGTAGTAATATTGCTGAGTATGAAAAAATTATATTTGATAATTTCAATCTATCAAACCTCCTGAGTCCTAATATATATATATATATATATATATATATATATGTGTGTGTGTGTGTGTGTGTGTGTATTTAAATTCCAGTTAGTTCACATACAGTGTAATATTAGTCTTAGGTGTACAATTTAATAATTCAACACTTACATACAACACCCCAGTGCTCATCACAAATGCACTCTTTAATTACTCAGTCAAAAAAAGAATTAAATCTTGCCATTTACAATGACATGGGCAGAGCTAGAGAGTATTATGCTATGCAAAATAAGTCAGAGAAATATAAATATATGATTTCACTCATATGTGTAGTTTAAGAAATAAAACAAATGATAACAGCTCAATATATTTTTTAACTATTAATTCCTTTCCAATAGAAAAAAAAATCCTTATTTCCCCCATGTTTGGTGTTTGATACTGCTCATTCACTGAAAAGTAGTACAGAAAGAAGGTCAAAATAAAGAGGAAAGTGCTAAGAACTTTACCATTTTTTTAATTGTAGTAAAAAAACACATAGCATAAGATCTATCCTCTTAACAAATGTTTAAGTGTACAGTATTGTTAACTATAAGCACAAAGTTGTACAACAGATCTCTAGAAATTTGTATTTTATTACTTAATTTTTTTAAAGATTTTTTTTTATTATTTAATTGAGAGAGAAAGAGAGAGCAAGCATGAGTGGGGGTAAGGGGCAGAGAGAAGTAAACCCCCATTGAGCAGGGAGCCCGACATGGGGCTCAATCCCAGGACCCTGAGATCATGACCTGAGCTGAAGGCAGACACTCAACCAACTGAGCCACCCAGGTGCCACTCTCTAGAACTTTTTAAATTTTGAGTGACCAAAACTCCATCCTTAGTAAGCAACACCCAACTTCTCCCTCTACCTAGCCCTGGGAAACTACAGTACTACTTTCTGTAGAGCTTGACTACTTTAGATAGCTCATATAAGTAGAATCATGCAGTATTTGTCCTTATGTGACTGGCTTACTTCACTAAGCATAACATCATGAAGGGGTGCAGGATGAGACACCCCAACATGTGCCACTTTGGCATAAAAATTATTTTGAGTTAAAAGTAATAAAAACCCAGCAGACACAGGATAGGCTCTCTGCTTCCCTCATAGCTGCCTAAATTTATACTGGAAAGGAAAGCCTGCTACAGGAAGAGAAGTATTAACAGAGGCCCCCTTTACCTAAGAAACTCATCTGCATAATAGAACAATCTTGTTTTTCCAAACATCTCCCTTCACCTTCTTGATAATGAGTTTTCTACCCTATCCCTTTCCTTAGCTCATATAAGCTTCATATTGCCTCACTGTCTTTGGAATTTCATGGATTGCCCTTACATATGTCTATTAAATTTTATTTTCCCCTGTTAATCTGTCTCATGTCAATTTGATTCTAAATCCAGCTAGAAGAACCATAGGGAAAATCCTGTCAAATCCTCAAGATTAATCTATACCATAGCATAAGACAGGATTTCCGTCTGTTTTTATGGCAGAATAATAATCCATTGTATATATATACGATATTTTCTTGATCTATTTGATGTAAAAATGTTGGGATTTAGAGTAAATGGTCAAGAAAAAATTCTTGAGACATCTTTAGTGCATAAAGGTGGTTTTATTAAAGCATGAGGACAGGACCTATGGGCTGAAAGCTGCACGGGGGTTTTGAGGAGTGGCTGATTATGTACTTTCAAGTTGGAAGGGGGTTAGGAATAGCATAAGTCTCTAAGGAATTTGGAAGCAAGATTTACAGGACCTTGAGGGCTAGCTGTTGTCAGGAAGAGGTCCTTTATAACAGTCTAGTAAAACTTAAGTTATGAGATCATTCAGATGTGCATCAGTGGGCCATATGCTTGGAGGACGATTGCTAACATATATCTTGGGGGTAGAGATAAAGGGAGTTTCCAAAGGAATTTTCATATATTAAAGGAGACTTACAGGATCCTGGCTCATGTTAAGCTAAAGTTGACTTCTGACCTTTGGAAAGTATTAACATTGAGGCAGTTGAGTTCCTTTTTTATTTTTTTAAGATTTATTTATTTATTTGAGAGAGAGAGAGGAGAGAGAGAGAATGAGAGCATGGGGGAGAGAGAGAGAGAATCTAAAGCAGACTCTGCACTGAACAGAGCCCCATATGGGGCTTGATCCCACAACCACGAGATCATGACTTGAGCTGAAACCAAGAGTCAGACGCTTAACTGACTGAGCCACCCAGGCGCCCAGGTAGTTGAGTTGCTAAAGAAAGGTCACCCTGCCTGTCTCAAGGACGTGTCAATGGGCTGTGAGTTGCAAGGGAATTTAATTTCTTTCTTTTGCCTTTGTTCCTTATACCATATTCTTTCATTTATTGACATTTAGATTGTTTTTTAATTTAATTTAATTTTATTATGTTATGTTAGTCACCATACAATACATCATTATTTTTTGATATAGTGATCCATGATTCATTGTTTTTGTATAACACCCAGTGCTCCATGCAGTACCATCTCCTCACCCTCCTCCCCTCTAAAACCCTCAGTTTGTTTCTCAGAGTCCATAGTCTTTCATGGTTCATCCCCCCTCCGATTCCCCCCCCTTCATTTTTCCCTTCCTTCTCCTAATGTCCTCCATGCTATTCCTTATGTTCCACAAATAAGTGAAACCATATGATACTTGACTTTCTCTGCTTGACTTATTTCACTTAGCATAATCTCCTCCAGTCCCATTCTTGTTGAGGTAAAAGTTGGGTATTCATCCTTTCTGATGGCTGAGTAATATTCCATTGTATATATGGACCACATCTTCTTTATCCATTCATCTGTTGAAGGGCATCTCGGCTCTTTCCACAGTTTGGTTATTGCGGACATTGCTGCTATGAACATTGGGGTGCATATGGCCCTTCTTTTCACTACATCTGTGTCTTTGGGGTAAATACCCAGGAGTGCAATTGCTGGGTCATAGGGTAGCTCTATTTTTAATTTTTTGAGGCACCTCCACACTGTTTTCCCAAGTGGCTGTACCAACTTGCATTCCCACCAACAGTGTAAGAGGGTTCCCCTTTCTCCACAACCTCTCCAACATTTGTTGTTTCTTGCCTTGTCAATTTTTGTCATTCTAACTAGTGTGAGGTGGTATCTCAATGTGGTTTTGATTTGAATCTCCCTGAGGGCTAGTGATATTGAACATTTTTCATGTATCTGTTAGCCATTTGTATGTCTTCTTTGGAGAAGTGTCTGTTTATGTCTTCTGCCCATTTTTTGACTTGATTATTTGTTTTTTGGGTGTTGAGTTTGAGAAGTTCTTTATAGATCTTGGTAATCAGTGCTTTGTCTGTAGCATCATTTGCAAATATCTTCTCCCATTCTGTGGGTGGCCTCTTTGTTTGGTTGACTGTGTCCTTTGCTGTGCAGAAGCTTTTTATCTTGATGAAGTCCCAAAAGTTCATTTTTGCTTTTGTTTCACTAGCCTTTGGAGATGTATCTTGAAAGAATTTGCTGTGGCCGATGTCAAAGAGGTTATTGCCTATGTTCTCCTCTAGGATTTTGATGGATTACTGTCTTACATTGAGGTCTTTCATCATTTCATCATTTATATCAATATATAAAACATAATATGCATATCACATCATAATAATTTTACATATAACATATATTATGTGTGTATATAAAATCTCCTATGTCTGTATATAATTATGAATCCATATTAATACTTGCAATTCTAATACAGTAGTATGGGATTGTTACTTAACTTTTACTATATTACATCTATATCTCCTTCTTTCTACGTGAAGAACCCTGCTTCTCAAAACACAGAGGGTGACAGAATTCAATTATAACATAATAGTTAATTTGCTTGATCCCATAACACACAAAACAGTCCCAGAATAACAATACTAAAGCTATCATCCCAATGTTATTACTGAAAATAGTTAAATATTTTGCATATGCTTTCTTCTTATCCCCCTTTGTTTTTTATAATTGTGCTACATCTACTTTGATATAAAATATAGCCATTTAAATACGTATTAATTCTGTTATAACTTTCATTTAATCTCAATTCCACAGGTTATTCTATAAATATTGGTTCCTACGAGTTCTTATATTGTCGTACCTTTAGTCATTTTCATTGTTTGAAGCTTATTCTCTGGATTTTTTAGAAAAAGATCTTGGGAAAGATATCTCTTGAGTTCGTGAATGTGAACAACATTTTTTTGCCCTTTACACCTCTCATTCTTCAAGTTTTAGTGAGATATAATTGACATATAACATTGTGTTATTTTAAGGTATATAATGTAATAATTTGATAGAAATATATATTACCACAATAAGATTAGTTAATACATCCTTTACTTCATATAATTACCATTTTGTTTTTGTTCTTGTTATGGCGAGAATGTTAGAGCTCTACTCTTATAGCAACTTTCAAGTATACAACATAGTATTGTGAAGTATAATTATTGTGCTATACATAGATACCCTGAACTTATCTTAACTGAAGGTTTGTACCCTTTAAGCAAAATCTCATTTCCCTCTTCCCTAAGCCCTTGGCAATCACCATTTTTCCCTCTGTTTCTGTAAGTTTGGCCTTTTTAGATTTCACATGTAACTAAGATCATACAGTTTTGTCTTTCACTGTCTGATTTATTTCACTTGGTATAATGCCCTCAGGGTCCATCCATGCAATTGCAAATGACAAGATTTCTTTCTTTTTTTTTTTTTAAGATTTTATTTATTTATTTATTTGAGAGAGAGCATGAGTGGGTGAAGGGCAGAGGGAGAAGCAGGCTTCCCGCTGAGCAGGGAGCCCAATGCGGGGCTCGATCCCGGGACTCTGGGATCATGACCTGAGCCAAAGGCAGATGCTTA